>NC_084831.1:31133361-33533361 GCF_033115175.1 Lepus europaeus
GTCAGGGCTCAGCTAAGTGCTTTTCACCATTAGAGGTTAGGCTGGGAGCTGTTTGGTCCCAAACAGCATCCTTCACATAGCTGACAGTTGGTGGAGGCGTCAGGATGGAAAGCCTTACATCTGTAGCATGTGACAACCCTCTTTATACAGTAACTGTTCCGCAGCAGCAGAGGAGAGCCTGCCCCAGTGCATGAGCACTCTTTCCTCCTTGTCATACTTGTGTGCTGTGGGCAAAGCAAGTCATGTGGCCATACCTCTTCCTATCACAGCAAGAAAGACTACACTGCTTGTTTTCAGGTGAGGGTGGAGGAGGAAATCAGCTGTTACCTATGTACCTCTGTGACCATTTTGTAATCATATTAAGTCATTGAAACTTTTGATCCCCTGACCTCCAGGCTTTTCATGCAATATCCCTCACAGCCCAGGGTTGTCAGTAGCCAGAAGTCAAGAGGAAAGAACAGTGCATTCTGAGGGGTGAAACGGGCCAACTTGTCTGTAAGGTTCAGTCCTCCGGCTGCTGCTTGGGTGCACTTTGTAGTGAACTGACAGTGATGCAGTGATCCCTCTGCTGGACTGCACAGAAGTCACGCTTCCCTAGTCCGCACCTCAGTGCTCCAGTGCGTTAAGCAGAAGGCATGCCCTCCTTACCTTCCCACAGTTCTTCAGTGACGCACGGGACCTGGAGTCATTCTTGAGGAACCTCCAAGACTCCATCAAGCGCAAATATTCCTGCGACCACAACACCAGCTTGTCCCGCCTCGAGGACCTGCTCCAGGACTCCATGGTGGGTGTTGTATCAGTGGGGATGGTTACTTCTGAGCAAGAGTAAACCCTGTCAGCGGCTGCTGTTTATATCCTTGAAAGCTCCAGGGCGATGGGCCATGGTTAAGAAAACGATTAGCTCACATTCAGAAAGTTTACCCAGTTTTCTTCTGTCCCCTTCCTTTTTCCTTTCCTTTCCTTAGTGAGTTGCTGGTGAGATTTCTGGGGGTATGTTACTGAGGTGGAGTCCTAGTCATCTCCCTGAGCCACTTAGTGCTCGCTGTCCTTTCTTTGCATTGTCCCTATTTCAGTGCAAAAGTTGGGGCCTAGAATGAGGTAGACAGAGCATGGGAAAAAAGGGGGACGGGCCTGAAGCAGATTAGCTAACATCCAATTCTTTTTTACTCTCTTATGCAAAAGAAAATTTTTAAAAAACGAAATAGTTCTGAGCCAAATTTTTCCTCCTTGGTAATTTTCTTTTGGTAATGATGAAAATTAATTTTAATGAAGGCTAACATTAAAATCTTATTTAGATGTAATACAGTATTTGTCCAGTTTATATAGCCATATTAACTTTAAAAAGTCTACTATTTTATCCAAATAATTTTATATTTGTTTTCTCCAAAAAATACTTGCTTCTTGAGGGGCTACCTATAAAATTAATAGCAAAACTATTTACATTTGTTGAATGTCTATTACACAGAGTTGGCAACAGGGCTCAGGCTGCATCTCAAATTGAGATAGAAATGTGTGTGCAAAAGGGAAATTGCTTTTCCTGCATGAGAAGCTAGGGGATCCTCACATTTCCATAGGAAAATATAAAGAGGAGAACCAGAATATCCCCAAACAGTTCCTTTATTTGGTGGGTGAGATTTGGGCATTTGGATTATTATTTGATTTTTTTAACACTTCAGCTATAGTAAACTTTGTGTTCAGTGCTTCACCTGAGCAAATAATCTGTTAATTTATTTGGCATGAAGGATAAAAATCTGACTTTTCAGATGTTGTCTCTAAAATGTCTCTCTCAGGGGTACTACAGTATTGAAGGAGAAATATAATCCTTGGCTATTATCTCCTCCCTCCCACAGAGTGTCTTCCTGTCGTAGGGTAACTCCTCTGCAATTGTCATATCTTCTCTTCTCGAGGGTCGCTGCTGTGTTCCCTCCTCTCCAGGTCAGGGGCATCGGGTTGGCGGCGTCATCGGGGCATGGAGTCACCTGGGTCTGCTCCTCGGCTTGTCTGTCAGGTTCGGGAGCATCTGTCCTGGCTTCTGGTTCTTTTCAGAACTTTTACCACGCTGAGCACTTGATCTCTGGAGCTTGAGATGTTTGGCTGTGGGTTAGAGAGAAATTGACATCTTTATTGCAAGGAAACTGAAATGGGTAGAGCAGCTCTCAAGTATGGACGTATGGCTGCCTCCCTGATATATTCTATTCCTCTCTCTTAACTAAGAAGTTAAAGTTGTATTTCTTCCAATCATGCTCCCGGGGACAGGCACAGGTAGTTTATTTAAGCATTTCTTTTTTTTCTTTACTTGCATATTCTTAATTCTTTAATGGCATTTCTTAACATTATTAACTCTTCGCTGTCATCACACCTACATCCATCCAAAGAAAGCCCTCTTCTAGGGACTTTTATGCCACAAAATGGGCTTGAACCATCATGGTTAATAGATAAAGGCTATCTTTTATTCTCTAATGGAATTTTAGTAGATTGCTATCAAGTTTGGTGACAAGAATTTTACTAGTTTTTAAGATAATTGAGTTTGCAGAGATTTGAGTGTTTCAATTTTGCATGATACTTTTTTCAAACCAATCAAATCCACGTGAATATCGCATGGCAAGATACTAAAAGGTAAACCCTAAATCCATTTATCATGATGCTTTCACCAATAGCATTTGTTTATGGATTGTTGGTTGAAGAGCTATGATCTTTATCTATAAAGTTTAACTAATTTTAAGAAAGTGAGATATTTTAAGTACAGTGTGGGAGATACAATAATTTAAAAAATTTTAAATAGTGTCTGGCTTCTCCTAAGCAGGAAGGTTAAGAACTAGTTTTTGCCAGTGAAAAATTTAATAATAATAATGCCATTATTATTATTGTTTTTAACTGCCATGTTCTCTGAACTTGGGAAATCCTTTATTAGCTATACGCCACTATATCTGGCAGCTGAAGTTCATTTTTGTTTTTGTTTGTTTTTTTTGCATGTGGCTTTATGATTCATTGAAAGAGAAACAGGGAGAAAGCTGCAAATTTTTGCTGCAAAAGCACTTGATAGAGGACAGAAACGTTCTCTCCTTTTTCCTTTACCCTTGTCTAAATTTTAATCTAAGATGGCTCCACCAAGGTTCCCTGCTTAACTGAGAAATGACATTCTCTTAGGGGAGTGGAGCACTCAGTTTTCTTTGTTGGCTTGGTCACCCTGAGTAGTAACATTAATGTCTTTTTGTTTTGCTTATTTTGTAGGATGAAAAGGAGCAGCTTATACAGTCCAAGAGTTCCGTTGCCAGTCTTGTTGGGAGATCAAAAACCATTGTTCAGCTAAAGCCACGCAGTCCAGACCATGTGCTAAAGAGCACCATTTCCGTTAAGGCCATCTGTGACTATCGGCAGATCGAGGTGAGGAGGTGAAAAGGGTAACTTGGGGCTTCCGAGGGAAGGAATAGAGAAGAGAAAAAGGAAACCTTCAGTTAGGGTTATGATAATAGGGAAAGATCAAATTGTAGAATTTTTAACATTCACATCTTTCCTATCATTTAAACAAACTCTATAGTCCTGATCTGTTCCTGCCTCAGTGATTGGCCTCACCAACCACATAGGTGCCTAAGTGTTGGAAAAAAATGCTCCTTTGTGACACCTGGGAGATAGCTTTGCTTGCTGTCCCCTCTTATCCCCCATAACAAGTCGGACCAAGTCAGTACTAATCTGTAAATATCCCTTACATGTTCTTCTTTCTGTCTCTCTGCTGCTATCCTACATTCGATCATAAGTTTCATTCACTTGGATATTGTATCAGCCTCCTCATTTAATGCATACTTTGTCCTACCACGATCATCATCTTAAAAAAAGAAAAAGACACTCCTACAATTTCTCACTGGTTTTGGGAGAAAGTCTGAACTCCTTAATGTGGCCTTCAATGCTGAATAATCTGTCTACTTCTCAAGCCAAGACAGGGTCCCGTCCTTTCCACTGACCCTGGAAAATTGCATTTGTCACACAACATGGTTTACCATATGGTCCCACCTCAGTGTGTGAAATACAGACTGTGTTGTTCTGCTTGCCACTGTACCATTTCCATCGCTAGTGTCTAGAACACTTCCAGGCACATAGCAGGCCCTCAAATAAATATTTGTTAAACAGAAGAGTGAATGAGTGGAAAAATGAGACACCACTCTTCTGTGTCTCAGTTCTTCTGTCTATAAAACAGGGATCATAATGTTGGTTACTTGTCTCTCAAGAGAAAATTGATTGTAAAATATTTAACCATTTAAAAGAGGTTTAGTGGAAGGATAGGAAAGGAGGAGGAGGGATCACAAGACCATTTTTACTCTAATAGTTTTTGGTTCAGAGATTGCTCTTGAGGACTTTTATGATCTCTTTATGACTCTCATGTGTTAAGTTACTTGACATGTAACAGGCATTTAATGAACACGTTTCCTTGATTTATTTCATTTCGTAACTTTTCCTGTGTTGTAGATTTAAGAAATCAAAAGCCTTTACTAGATGATAACATATCTTAATCAGATTTTTTGAAAGGATTTTACAGCTCTGGCATCAGACAACAGGTAATAATGAGTTATTGTTTTGTCCATTAGCAATAACTTGTGAATTTGTATCTCTAGATCACGATTTGCAAAAATGATGAGTGTGTGCTAGAAGATAATTCTCAGCGGACCAAATGGAAAGTGATCAGCCCCACAGGGAATGAGGCAATGGTGCCATCAGTCTGCTTCCTCATCCCCCCACCCAACAAGGATGCCATTGAGATGGCCAGCAGGTAACTTTTCTCACTGTCCACTCTGCTGTTTGTCCTGGGTGAACTGATGGAGGGATGAGCCTGTGGTCGTGATCTCCCTGAACACAGTGACCAAATTGTGTGTTTCTGGGAAAGAAAGGCCTCTTACTAGGGATGATGAGTCTGACACTGCCAGCTACATAACAGATCTTCAATAAATGTTTTTGTTCAATTGAGGTATATTCAGTGATAGTTGTTTTTGAAAGGATTATTGCTTGTAAAGAGCTTACTTTTAGAAAATCAACTGTTGTGAGAGATAGCTAATTTTCAGTTTTTTGGTAGTTTTTTTTTAAGATTTTATTTATTTATTTTTTTGACAGGCAGAGTGGATAGTGAGAGAGAGACAGAGAGAAAGGTCTTCCTTTTTGCCGTTGGTTCACCCTCCAATGGCCGCCGCGGCCAGCGCATTGCACTGATCCGAAGGCAGGAGCCAGGTGCTTCTCCTGGTCTCCCATGGGGTGCAGGGCCCAAGGACTTGGGCCATCCTCCACTGCCTTCCCGGGCCATAGCAGAGAGCTGGCCTGGAAGAGGGGCAACCGGGATAGAATCCAGCACCCCAACCAGGACTAGAACCCGCTGGCACCACAAGGCGGAGGATTAGCCTGTTAAGCCACGGCGCTGGCCTAGGATTTTATTTATTTTTATTTTATTTGAGAGGCAGAGTTACAGACAGACAGAAGGGGAGATGAAGAGAAAGGTCTTCCATCCTCTGGTTCACTCTCCAGATGGCCACAACTGGGCTGATCTGAAGCCAGGAGCTTCTTCCTGGTCTCCCACATGGGTGCAGAGGCCCAATTACTTGGGCCATCTTCCACTGCTTTCCCAGGCCATAAGCAGAGAGCTGGATCGGAAGAGGAGCAGCTGGGACATGAACCAGTGCCCATATGGGATGCCAGCACACCAGGCAAAGGCTTAACCTACTACACCACAGTGCTGGCCCCAGCTGATTTTCTTTAATTTGTATTTTATTAAAGTAGTATATGTGCATAGTTTAGAAAGTTGGATTATATCCAAGAGCTTATAATAAAAGTAAACAGTCTCCTCCCTGACCCCAGTGTTCTTCCCAGAGTCAACTGCTTTCAACTCTTTCAACAGATCTTTTGGAGTTTTAACTGTTTCTGAATAATTTTCCTGATTTTTTCAACTTCAGAAATTATTAATTTCTTACTCTAGGAGATTAACATTTAACTTTCTGTACACACACTGCTCCTTTCTTCATGTCTTAAATGTAGTTAAGTTACAATTTTTTGTTTAAATTGGTAATTTTAATTTTATTGTTAAATTGTTTACAGCAGAGCCAGGTGATACTCCAGGGGATCTTTGTGACAAGCTTGCCTTCTCTTGCCTGCTCCTCCTCTGGGCTCCTGTGCTCAGCTGCAGTCACTCCGGTCTTCCTCCTGTTTCTCAAGCACAGCTAACCTGCTCCTGCCTCACCCAGGAGCTTTGTACTTTATGCTTGCTCTAGATATCCGCGCAGTTCACTCCTCACTGCATCCAGTCTCTCTCATGGGCCACCATCCCCACTCACTGCAAATGTCCCTTTCTATCTCCTTATTTGTCTTTATTTTGCTTAAAAATGCTAAGAACACTTAATACTGCTTAACAGATTTTATACTTACAAGGGGCCTTCCAAAAGTTAATGCAAAATGCATATTATGGAAAAACTAGGCATGGATTTCAAAATAGTTTTTCGCACCCAAATAGACTTCTCATTCCATTTTTCTGTGAACTTTTTGAAGTTCCCTTCATTTTCTCTTGGGAACATCTCTCTGGCCTATCCATTCTCTTCTTCCTTTCTGTCTGGCCTTGTTCTGTAGATGAGATTCAGTGCTGCCTCTCTGGCATTCCACTTCATCTTCACCTGGGGATTTGCTTCACCTCTCTGGCCTGGTTTACGGTAGTACACTCTCCAGTAGGTTACTGAAAAAGGCTGCATGGGAAGTAGTTGTTTTGATACCTCTCATGTCTGAAAATGTCTTTCTTCTCCCTTCACTATTAAGTAGACAGATACAACATTCTTTGGGAAAAGTCTGAACCTTGAAGGTGTGGCTCTATTGTTTTCTTACTTCCAGGGTATCTTAACTGAGAGACACATAGTGTCATTTTCATTCTTTATCCTTTTTTTAAGGGGTAACCTAACAGTAGAGTTCACCTTTTGTAGGAAACAATGCTATTGGTTTTGACACATACAGAATTGTGAACCTTCCACCACTGCCATGATGCCAAAGAGTCTGACAACTTGCCTTGTGAATGAAATCTGCTGCTCTGGAAGCTTTTGAACACTTCTCTTTATCACTAACATTTGAAAAGGATGCTGTATCTTTGACTGAGTCTTTTTGCAATCATTGTGCAAATAAATACAAACTAGGAACTCATCTTTCTAATATGCATAAATTGTTACTGGGTTACTTACAGTTTTAACTCTCTGTGTTTTTCCTGTTCTTGCTTTGAAGAATCCCCGTATGTCAGATATTGGACTTCTTGGACTAATTCTGTGATCAGTTCTCCTGGGTTCTATTATTTTCTATTTTTCATTTCTTTTGAGATGTCCTGAACTTTTAATTTCTTTTATTTATTTAAAAAAAAAAAGAAATTTTATGTTATTTATTTGAAAGACAGAGTTACAGAGAGGTAGAGACAGAGAGAAAGGTTTTCCATCCGCTGGTTCACTCCCCAGATGGCTGCAATGGCTGGAGCTGCACTGATCCAAAGCGAGGAACCAGGAGCTTCTTCCAGGTCTCCCACACAGGTGCAGGGGCCCAAGGACTTGGGCCATCTTCTACTGCTATCCCAGGCCACAGCAGAGAGCTGGATCAGAAGAGGAGCAGCCAGGACTAGAACCAGCGCCCCTATGGGAGGCCGGTGCTTCAGTCCAGGGCTTTAACCCACTGTGCCACAACTCCGGCCCCCTAATTTCTTTTTTTTTTATTTATTTATTTGAGAAGTAGAGCCATAGTTAAAGGGAGGGAGAGAAGGTCTTCCATTCGCTGGTTCATTCCCCAAATGCACACAATGGCTAGAGCTGGGCCAATCCAAAGCCAGGAGCCAAGAGCTTCCTTCATGCCTGCCATGTGGGTGCAGGGGCCCAAGCACTTGGGCCATCTTTTTCTGCTTTCCCAGGCCATAGCAGAGAGATGGATAGGAAGAGGAGCAGCTGGGAGCACATATGGGATGCCAGCTCTGCAGGTGGAGGCTTAGCTTACTACACCACGGTGCTGGTCCCATGAACTTTTAACTTCAACTTTACTAAAATCTTAGTGGGATTTTTGGAGAGAGGGAAGATAAACTGAGTCTGTTATATAGCTGATATCCTAGCTTCTAGTTTTTCTTTTTTTTTTTTTTTTTTTTTTTGACAGGCAGAGTGGACAGTGAGAGAGAGACAGAGAGAAAGGTCTTCCTTTTGCCGTTGGTTCACTCTCCAATGACCACCGCGCTGAGGCCGGCACACTGCACTGATCCGATGGCAGAAGCCAGGTATTTATCCTGGTCTCCCATGGGGTACAGGGCCCAAGCACTTGGGCCATCCTCCACTGCACTCCCGGGCCATAGCAGAGAGCTGGCCTGGAAGAGGGGCAACAGGGACAGAATCCGAAGCCCCAACCGGGACTAGAACCCGTGTGCTGGCGCCGCAAGGCAGAGGATTAGCCTATTGAGCTGCAGCGCCGGCCAGCTTCTAGTTTTTCATCCTATTCTTTTTATCTTGTATTTTCTTCGCAACTCAAAGAAATTAAAAGTAACTTGATATGAGTGTGTCTACGTATCTTCATGTTTTTAAGTCTTAGAAGTTGAGAGAATCAGCTAGACATGGAATGCTTATTAAAAATCTCAAACCAGGAGGCCAGCGCCATGGCTTAACAGGCTAATCCTCTGCCTTGCGGCGCCGGCACACCGGGTTCTAGTCCCGGTTGGGGCGCTGGATTCTATCCCTCTTCCAGGCCAGCTCTCTGCTATGGCCCAGGAAGGCAGTGGAGGATGGCCCAAATGCTTGGGCCTTGCACCCGCATGGGAGACCAGGAGAAGCACCTGGCTCCTGCCTTCGGATCAGCGAGATGCGCAGGCCTCAGCACGGCGGCCATTGGAGGGTGAACCAACGGCAAAAGGAAGACCTTTCTCTCTATCTCTCTCTCTCACTATCCACTCTGCCTGTCAAGAAGAAGAAGGAAAAAAAAAAAATCTCAAACCAGGGGCCAGTGCTGTGGCTTAGTAGGCTAAGCCTCTGTCTGCAGCGCTGGAATCCCATGTGGGCACCAGTTCCTGTTCCAGCTGTTCCTCTTCAGATCCAGCTCTCTGCTATGGCCTGGGAAAGCAGTAGAGGGTGGCCAAGTGCTTGGGCCCCTGCACCTGCGTAGCAGACCCGGAGGAAGCTCCTGGCTCCTGGCTTCAGATTAGCCCAGTTCCAGATGTTTTGGTCATTTGGGGGGTATTCCAGTGTATGGAAGACCTTCCTCTGTCTCTCCTTCTCTCTATCTGTAACTCTGCCTCTCAGATAAATGCATTCTAAAAAATCTCAAACCATTCAACTGCAGTTTTCTTTTATATTCCAGATGAACCTCTTAAGTTGCTATTAACTTGTACACATTTTAGCATTTTTATAAATATATAGAACACAGAAATTTACTTTTTTTAAGCATCAATGTCATTTTTCAGCAAGTGAGGTTATTTTATCTATACTTTTCTCTATTATTACTTTCCCTGGCTATTTTTTCTAACTTCCTGTGATTTAGTACATTTTTGTAATATTTATGAGATTGCTAAATACATGCTAACATACATAATACTATAGCAAATCCAAATTGAAGATCTCAATTTAGTTCCAAAGATCTCAATTTAGTTCCAAAGATTAGTATTTGAATGTTGCCTTTCTCTGCTCAACATGTAAGCTCAGTTTCATTCAGGCAATCCCATTTTTCCTTAAAAGTTCTCTAACTGTAAAGTTCAAGTATTGAGGGGCTGGCGCCGTGGCTCACTTGGTTAATCCTCTGCCTGCGGCACCGGCATCCCATATGGGTGCCAGATTCTAGTCCCGGTTGCTCCTCTTCCGGTCCAGCTCTCTGCTGTGGCCCAGGAGGGCAGAGGAGGATGGCCCAATGCTTGGGCCCCTGCACCCGCATGGGAGACCAGGAAGAAACACCTGGCTCCTGGCTTCGGATTGGCATAGCACTAGCTGTGGTGGCCATTTAGGGAGTGAACCAATGGAAGGAAGACCTTACTCTCTGTCTGTCTCTCTCACTGTCTATAACTCTACCCGTCAAATAAATATATTAAAAAAAAAAAAAAGTTCAAGTATTGAAAAAGCTTTAGCCAGGTTCTGTGTTGTTTGTAGGGTGGAACAATCTTATCAGAAGGTGATGGCCCTTTGGCACCAGCTACATGTTAACACCAAAAGCCTTATCTCCTGGAACTACCTTCGGAAGGACCTTGACCTTGTACAGACTTGGAACCTGGAAAAGGTAACTAAAACTTTACCCCAGGCTTGCATCCTGTTGGTTCTGTTTTTCCAGAAGGAGATTTTTTTCATTACTGTGATATTTTCTTCCCATTCAAATAGAGTGCAATGGCATCAGAGATAGTTTTAGAGTTAGGGGACTATGGGCCCTAGGAACTAGAAACAACAGCTTGAATTGTGAAAGAAATTCCTGATAAAAATAAATAGCATTACCCCTAGGGGTAAAGCTAATAACTTGCCATGGGACTCCAAATCCCATTAAGTTGGCAAACACCAATGCCATCTTACTAGTTAAAGTGATCAGTTTAAGTTCATAATGATCGGATTAAGTGTCAAAGGGATGACATAAATAAGACCAAGTGTCTAATAATGATAACTGATAGAATTAAAAAGGAGAGAATGATACAACATGGGAAGCAGGCCACACAGCAACTTCATAGAATGGCAAATGCCCTAAACAGCACTCTGGCCTCAGAATCAGCCCTTAAGGCATTTGGATTTAGCTAAAAAAGCCCATGAGAGCATTTCAGGCATGGAAAGCCAAGACACAGTGACAAAAAATCACCTAAATGAAAGATCTCTGTGAGTGAGATCCTGGTGGAAAGAAGGGGCCATCAAAGAAGGAGGTACTTTTCTCTGAAGGGAGGAGAGAACTTCACCTTTGATTATGGCCCTGTCTAAATAATGTCAGAATTTGTGGACTCAAGAGGCTTCCATAGCCTTGGCAGCTCATGGCAAGAGCCTCAGGTGATCACTGACATCATAAATAAGAGTGTTAATTGTTAAATCAACAACAGGAGTCACTGTGCACTTGCTCTCCATGTAAGACCTCTGTCCTTAATGTGTTATACTATGAGAATTAACGATAAAAACTAGCCTTCAAACATTACTTTATACTTTGTGTGGGTGCAAACTGTTGAAATCTTTACTTAGTATAGAGCTGATCTTCTGTATATAAAGATAATTAAAAATGAACCTTAATGAAGAATGGGATGGAAAAGGGAGTAGGAGGTAGAATGATTTGAGGGTGAGAGGACGGGTATGGGGGAAAGAACTGCTATAATTCAAAAGTTGTACTTATGAAATTTATATTTATTAAATAAAAGCTTTCTATTAAAAAAGCAAAATAAGTAGCATCTTGGTCTTCTTTGCAAAGGCATATGGTTGTAGTTCTGAATGTTGACCGTGTGAATGAATTGAATTTATGAAAATCAACATGTTTACAATTATGGCTTGTGTACTGTTTTACATATATGTTAGACTTCAGTAAAATAGAAAAATAGGGTTATGTTCACATCATTGAAATTTCTTCTGGCTTATTCCCACTAGCTTCGATCCTCAGCACCAGGGGAGTGCCACCAGGTTATGCAGAACCTGCAGGCCCACTATGAAGATTTTCTGCAGGACAGTCGTGACTCTGTGCTCTTCTCCGTGGCTGATCGCTTGCGTTTGGAAGAGGAAGTGGAAGCTTGTAAAGCCCACTTCCAGCGCCTAGTGAAGTCCATGGAAAATGGTGTGTGTATACTGTGGGGAGGGAGGCAGATGTGAATAGAACCCTGAAGGAAACTGCTAGACCCTTCTTTCAAAATGGAGAGTGGCATTGCCACCGCCCCCAGTTGACTTGCTAAAAACCTGAGGTAGAGGAAAATTCATAGAGATGGGTTCTCAAAATCAGATCATGGAAGAAGAGGCCTATTGATACTTAAGTTGTTATTGCTAATCAGCCTGCCACATTTTCTTGCGGCTATAACATATTTGCATCCTTAAACACTAATACGTAATATATGGGGTCAGACAGAGGATCCTCTAAGCAAGACTTTGCTTTCATCTGTGCAGTGTCCAATCTGCTAGAGCCAGTGATGCCCTCAGGTGTGCTGATCTTAGATACAGAGCTTAATGGTCTTCTGTGCTTGTGCATTCACAGAAGACAAAGAGGAGACTGTGGCCAAGATGTACATTTCAGAGCTGAAGAATATCCGGCTACGCCTGGAGGAGTGTGAGCAGAGGCTGGTCAAACGAATTCAGTCTCCAGCCAGCTCCAGGACTGACAAAGATGCCCGGCAGGACAGTGCATTAAGGATTGCAGAGCAGGAGGTAAGCCCTGGGAGCAAGGTGGGTGCTGGTTGCAGAGTAAATGCTTTTGGAATCAATTGGATGGCAAAAGAGGTTGGATCCTAAGAAATGCAGCAAATAGACTCATGATAGTCCTGTTCAGGAATTCTTCCATGCAGCCTATCCATGCCTTTTCTGCAGAGAAGCAGGATTGTAGCTTAGTATATTGCTGAATGTTAATTAGCTTCCTACAGAGTTGAGAAGGTAGACTAGTGAACTGTTGTAAGCTCTGCATTTTAGAGATGCTTCTCTCTCTCTCTATATATATATATATGTGTGTGTGTGTGTGTGTGTGTGTGTGTATGTATGTATATAATATGGCATGATTACCATGGCATGGTTATGATTACCCCATGGCATGATTACCTTTGATCATAGGACTTAATAAATATAAGGAAAGAAGGGAGGAATCAAATTCTCAAGTGGGCTCTGATGCACAGTATGGAGCAAATTAACTTTCCTCCTTAGTTTTCTTTCTTATAAGATGGAGATGATAAATGCAAGTCACAGAAGTGACATAATATGTAGAATGAGCCTCCTGAGAAAGTAAAAAGCTATAAAAATGTAGGGTCATGTTCTTGAAACAAAAGCAGCAAATATGAATAGCTTTATTAAGTCCTCTGAGGCATGTAATGAAAAGTAAGCCAAGGTCCTTGTTTTGGCTTGTAATGTAAAGAAGAAGAAAAGGTTGAAGTCACAGTTAGAGAGTTCAGTGTAAGATATGTCATAAGATAATAACTAGTGTAGTTCCAGATTTTCAAGCAGAAATATGAATCTTTCTGCTTGGAATGGTATAAAGGAGCTCTATGAAGACTATTAAATTTGATCTGGGAGCTTAAAGGAGATGGAAAAGAATGGCTAATGAAGAGGAGTGATTTTTTTTTTTAACCTTTTTCTGTTATTCTTAAGCCTAAAGACAAGGATGAGAGGGATGTAATATGCCTGTAAGAGGCATATCATATAAGCCTGTAATTTGAATATGGAAGTCTTGTACTTTTCTATAGGGTTATCCTGAATCTATTTGTCACTGAAAAATAGAATGTGATAAAAAATGAAGACCAATATTCAGCTGTTCTAAAAGACCTTCTCCCAACTTTTAAACATTTTTTTTGAAATAATTTTAGATATGCAAAAAAGTTTTAGCACATACTCTTTTCACCTAGATTCTCCAAATGTTAATCTCTTTCCTCTCCCTCCTCCCCTCCTTTTCCTGTCTAATTATTGGAAAAACAGAGACAGACAGAAAGATCTTTCCTCTGTTGGTTCACTCCTCAAATGCTTGCACCAATTGAGCAGGGCCAAGCCAAAGCCAAGAGCCTCAAACTCAGTCTGAGTCTCCTATGTGTGTGGCAGGGACTAAAATATTTGAGCCATCAGGGTGCACATTAACAGGAAACTAGAATTGGAAGCACAACCAGATCTTGAAGTCAGGCACTCCAGTTTGAGATGTGGGTGTCATAAGCAGTGTCTTAACTGCTCTACCATAGTTCCTATCCACTGGTTCACTCCCCAGATGCCCAAAATTGCCAGGGCTGGACCAAATTGAAGCTGAGAGTGACAGATTGAATCCAGGTCTTCCATGTGTGGTTGACAAAACAGCAATTACCTCCCAAGGTCTTCATCAGCAGGAAGCTGGAGTCAGCATCTGGGGCTGGGAACTGAACCTAGGCGTTCCATTGTGAGATGCAGGCAGCCCAATTGGCATCTGAACTGCTAGTTCAAATGCCCACTCCTAACATGTTTCTGCATTTGATTTATCATTTCTTCTATATTATATATGTTATAGTAGTCTTTTTTTTTTTTTTTTTTTAGTTCCAGACATGGTGCTCCTTTACCCCTAAATACTTAAATGTATATTTATTTCCAAAAAACACAGTCTCACATAACTATAGATCAGTTAAAGTTAAAATTGATGTAATACTGTTATACAAGTTCAGACTTCATCAAAATTTCATCAGTTGACCTAATAATGCCACATATACTCCTTTGTTTCTCCCTGAAAAAAAAAAAAAAAAGGAATATTTTTGGTCCAGGATCACACATTGCATTTAGTTACTGTGTCTCTTTAGATTTCTTTAACTTGAAATAATTTCTCAGCTTTTCTTCATCTTTCCTGACCTTAAGATTTTTTAAGAATGCAGACCATTTATTTTGTAGAGCATTTTGTCCCTCTCTTTGTATTTATATGAGGCTTCCTCATGATTAGATTTAGGTTATTTGTTTTTGGTAGGAATGCCACAGGTGTGACAATGTATTTTGGTGTTTCCTAATAGAAGATGTGCAATGCTGAAATGTCCTTTTGCTACTGATGTTAACTTTGGTCAGTTGTTACTGTTCTCTCCTTTGTAATGACCAAGTATACTATGGAGAGATATTTTGATACTTTGTAAATATCCTATTTTTCATCAGATTTTCACCAATTAATTTTAACAACCATGGTTGATTTTTTTTTAATCTATTTGAAAATCAGAGTTACATAGAAGAAGAGACAGAGAAATATCTTTTATCTATTGGTTAAAGTAGCCAAGTAGCCACAGGGGCAAGTGTAGAACTAGGTGAAGCTAGGAGCCAAGAGCTTCATCTGGGTGTCCCATGTGAGTGTAGGGGCCCAAACACTTGGGCCATCTTCTGCTGCTTTTGCCAGTAGCAGGGAGCTGAATTGGAAGTGAATCAGCCAGAACACAAACCAGTGCCCATATGGGATGCCAGCATCGTAGGTGGCAGCTTTACCCACTAGACCACAATGTTGACCCCTCCATTGTTGATTCTTGACTGAATCACTCATCAGTATCACAGTTGCCAAAACCTGATTCTTTTATTCCTTCTACATTTAAAAACAAATTTCTTTTTTTTTTTTTTTATTTTTTTTTATTTTTTATTTTATTTTTTTTTTGACAGGCAGAGTGGACAGTGAGAGAGAGAGAGAGACAGAGAGAAAGGTCTTCCTTTGCCGTTGGTTCACCCTCTAATGGCCGCCGCGGTAGCGCGCTGCGGCCGGCGCACCGCGCTGTTCCGATGGCAGGAGCCAGGTGCTTCTCCTGGTCTCCCATGGGGTGCAGAGCCCAAACACTTGGGCCATCCTCCACTGCACTCCCTGGCCACAGCAGAGAGCTGGCCTGGAAGAGGGGCAACCGGGACAGGATCGGTGCCCCGACCGGGACTAGAACCCGGTGTGCCGGCGCCGCTAGGCGGAGGATTAGCCTGTTGAGCCGCGGCGCCGGCCTAAAAACAAATTTCATTCTTTGGAAAGAGAAGAATGAGTCAACCTGCTGTCTCTCCTCCTCACCTTCCCTCCCTTCTTTCTTTATTTATGTCAGTTTACGTTCATAATTTCTTAGTTTTATTCAGTGGTGTGTGAATTTTGACCATCTTTTATGATTTTGATGCTCTAAATTTAGCCAATGGGAGCCCTTTCAAGGCTTCTATGTCCTTTTAACATGACTTCATCCATCTGTGAGCCCTATCTTTTTGACAAAACAAGATGTTTGAAGTTCATCTTGCCTTTGCCTGCCCCAACCTTGGAATCAGCTATCTCTCCAAGGAGTGCTACTGCTTTTGTATGGAGAATGTTGTTTAGAACCCAAGATCTGGGTGCTTGTGTGCTGATTGTTTTTGAGATGTCATTGACCATAGACCTGCTCAGCAGAGAATGTGAGAAAGCATGTTTACAAATATTTGCATACACACATACATACATGTTACATATATACATGCATTTATACAAATTGAGCATCCCTAATTCAATAATCTGAAATCTGAACTGATCAAAAATCAGAAACTCTTTGACTGCCAGTGTGCAGTCACAAAACTGCTGGTTCCGCGTACATAAACTTTGTTTCTTTCACAAAATTATTCAAGTATTGTATAAAGTTGACTTCAGTTCATGTGTATAAGGTGATATGAAACATAA
This sequence comes from Lepus europaeus, assembly GCF_033115175.1. NCBI lineage: Eukaryota > Metazoa > Chordata > Mammalia > Lagomorpha > Leporidae > Lepus > Lepus europaeus. Next base: position 31,149,610 of record NC_084831.1, read on the forward strand.
ACGAGGGGCCAGCAGTGATGCTGGTTGGAGTCCTGGGTGTTCCACTTCCAATCCAGCTCCCTGCTAATGCACCTGGGAAAATGGCAGAGGATGGCTCAACTGCCAGGGTCCCAGCACCCACGTGAGACCTGGAAGAAACTCTTGGATCCTCCTGGCCTTGGTCTGGCCCAACCCTGGCCATTGTGGCCACTTGGAGAGTGAACCAGCAGATGGAAGATTTCTCTCTCTGTCTCTTCCTCTCGCTCTCCACGTGAGACCTGGAAGAAACTCTTGGATCCTCCTGGCCTTGGTCTGGCCCAACCCTGGCCATTGTGGCCACTTGGAGAGTGAACCAGCAGATGGAAGATTTCTCTCTCTGTCTCTTCCTCTCGCTCTGTAACTCTGTCTTTCAAATAAATAAATCTTTAAAAAAAAAAATGAAACATAAATGAATTTTGTGTTTGGACCAGGGTCCTGTCGCCCAGAAATTTCATAAGCATATGCAAAGATTCTAAAATCTAACATTTGAAACACTTCTTGTCTCAAGCATTTTGGGTAAGGGATACTTCAACTGTGTTTGTATGTTTACATATGTATACATGTACATACATACCTGTATCTGTATATTTACATATGTATATGTATATTTCACATAGATAAATGTATTTATTGACCTGTGTCAAACACACATAATGTACACAAACGCATATATCCATGAATTCATGTGTATCTATCTCCATCTAGTTCCAAAGCAGTAGCACTGGGCTGCTTCTTACCCTTTCCAAATTTGTAGCTCTCTTTCCTATGAGTAAAAATCCTTCTTTGTGACCCACAGTATATTTTGTTCAGCTAGTATTTACAGATAGAAGTTGCAAAACTACTAACGCATACTACTGCATTAAATAAACTTACTAAACTGGAGTTTGACATTATTTATATTTCCTTTTGTCTTTAGCCTGAAGAAAAATCTATAGTCTCCATATTATGTTTAGAAACTATTTGTGTGTATTCTTGCCTCCTAGGTAGTTTCTAGTATTTTGCTATTAAAAATAAGTACTTCTTTCTAGCTTCTTCATTAAATTCTCTCCCCATCTTTGTTGTATGTCTTGTTCCTGATAGCACACACAAGAGGATCTGCAGCAACTGAGGTCAGACCTGGATGCTTTTTCTGTGAAATGCAACAGCTTTCTCCATCAGTCCCCATCTGGTTCAAGTGTTCCAACTCTACGCTCCGAACTGAATCTACTGGTGGAGAAAATGGACCATGTCTATGGTCTCTCTACTGTCTATCTAAATAAGTGAGTGAGCTGAGGTTTTGGGTCCAAAGGGCAGTATTTTCCCATTGGAATGAGAAAGAGAAGGGCCTGAAATATTTCATGAATAATCCAGAAAAATTGTAGATCTTCAGGAGTGTGTATTCATGATGAGTAACTCTTGTCTTTAGTTCCTAATAACACAAAGTAGGCTCATTTGAACCAGTCAAGTGCATGGAGAGTTAATTTGCCATGTTAAAACTATTTTGGACTTGATTTCCATTTGATTAGATGCCTGTGAAAATATTGCTTAAGGGCATTAAGAGGAAGGAAGATAGACTAAAGAACCAAAAGAAAGGTTTCCAGCTGAACTAGATATTATTAACTCTTTAAGGTCTTTCCCTTCTCCAACCATCTCCATCAATGGTTCATCTTAGGCTATTCAAGATGTCGAGTAGGTTTCCAGCCCCAGGCCTTTTCTCCATTGAGTCTACCACACGTGTGTATGTCCTGGTACCACTTAGTTCATTTTGAGTTTGATTAAATTGGCAGCATAGTACTATGCTTTCTTGTTTTTAGAAAACCATGCCCTTATCTAATAATGGTGACATTGATTTTGGTAGTTATATATTGTGACCCTCTCAGTAGTACAGCTAGGTATGTAATCCAGATCTTCAAATCCATGTATTCATGAAGGATGTTGATTTTATTCCCACAGATTGAAGACAATTGATGTTATAATGCGTAGCATGCAGGATGCTGAACTCTTGGTCAAAGGTTATGAAATCAAGTTGAGTCAAGAAGAAGCAGTACCAGCAGATCTCTCAGCTTTGGAGTCCCATCGGTCTACATTACGGGTTGGTGGCTCCAAGTTTCTTAGAAAGCTAATAACATATACACCACCATGGGTTAGCAGAGAAATGCAATTTTGGATGTCATGAAGCTGATTGAAGTTTGTATTTGAATTAGGGAGAATGTCATTTAGTATATTTTAATATGTTTGCAAAGAAGAAGAAACTGAGAAATATGCCTAGCTAAAAAAAGAAGAGAAAGGGCCGGCACCACGGCTCACTAGGCTAATTTTCCGCCTGTGGTGCCGGCACACTGGGTTCTAGTCCCGGTTGAGGTGCTGGATTCTGTCCCGGTGCTCCTCTTCCAGGCCAGCTCTCTGCTGTGGCCCAGGAGTGCAGTGGAGGATGGCCCAAGTGTTTGGGCCCTGCACCCGCATAGGAGACCAGGAGAAGCACCTAGTTCTTGGCTTTGGATTAGCATGGTGCGCCGGCTGCATCGGCCATTGTGGGGTGAACCAATGGAAAAGGAAGACCTTTCTCTCTGTCTCTCTCACTGTCCACTCTGCCTGTCAAAAAAATAAAAAAAGAAAAAAGAAAAAGAAAGGACTTTATCAAAAAAAAATTAAAAATTTTTAAAAAAAGAGAAAGGACTTTATCTTTTTTTTGGACAGGCAGAGTGGACAGTGAGAGAGAGACAGAGAGAAAGGTCTTCCTTTGCCATTGGTTCACCCCACAATGGCCGCTGCAGCTGGTGCATCATGCTGATCCGAAGGCAGGAGCCAGGTGCTTCTCCTGGTCTCCCATGCGGGTGCAGGGCCCAAGCACTTGGGCCATCCTCCACTGTCTTCCTGGGCCATAGCAGAGAGCTGGCCTGGAAGAGGGGCAACCGGGATAGAATCCGGCGCCTAGAACTAGACCAGGACTAGAACCTGGTGTGCCAGCACCACAAGGTGGAGGATTAGCCTATTGAGAGGCAGCGCCAGCCAGGACTTTATCTTTGATTTACTTTCTCCCTTCCCCCCAATTTAATTAGATACAATGGATGGTTAAGGTGTAAGTTTGTAACATACTTAGCTATTACCTCATTTGATTCTTACAATTTTCTATGATATGGATAGGGGAAGGATTTTTATCTCCATTTATGGATGAGAAAATCAAGACTCAGACTGGCTAATTGACTTGGTTTACTCTCATAGCTTATGAGTGGTAAAGTTCTTTGTACATTTCTCTGTGTGGTACTCCCTGCCCTCAGCCTCCCCACATGCATCAGGATTGATTAGATGACTTGGAGGCATTTCTGACACAAATACTCCAGGGCCTAATTTCTGAATCATAAATACAGCGTAGGGTCAACTCTAGAGAATATCCTTGTTTCCTACCTTAGTCTGAACTGTTTTTGGCATGGAAAATATTTAATGTTTCTGTGTTCATGTTTTTATAGCACTGGCTTAGTGATGTGAAGGACAAGAATTCAGTGTTTTCAGTCTTGGATGAGGAAATTTCCAAGGCCAAGGTAGTGGCAGAGCAGCTGAACCGTCTGACACCAGAGCGAAACCTGGATTTGGAGCGCTATCAGGAGAAAGGCTCCCAGCTGCAGGAGCGTTGGCACCGTGTCATTGCCCAGCTGGAGACCCGGTGAGTGATGGTTCCAACTTGTTCTCCAGTTAGAGTTTGGGGACTTAAACATAATAAAGCTGTGTCTGTGTATTCATGTTTAAAGAAAGGAATTGATAGGGAGTGGTAGATATTTTACAATAGTATGAATTCTGGACAAGGTAAGTGACAGAATGTTGAAATCACTCACCCCAATGCAGACCAGTGGCTTCCTTTTGGATTAGTAGCATTGATCTTATTAACAGTGCCTCTCCTATCTCCCAGGTCTTATTTAATTAAGACACTGATGACAGTGGCCTCTTAGAAGATAGACTTGAAAGGTTACCTGGTGATCTTTTTTAAGGACAGAACCTAGATTTTTGTTCTTGTTTCACTAGCTTTGAATCCAGATACGAGTCATTTCTATAGTGAGGCTTTGCAGAAGATTTTGCTTCTATCTCATTTGGTAATTCAGTGGTTTTTAATCCCTGTTACTTGAGGTCCTGTTTCTGTTGACGGATATAAATAGGAAAGGGAGAAATTTGCCCTTTCTGAGACTAACCTGGGTAGGAAAAATGTAAGGAGAGGAGTTTAGCAACTCCTAGATGTTTGAATTAATTCTGATTGAATAATAATTCCAAGGTTGATTAGACTAACAGAAATGATATAACTGGAAGTACCAATAAATGACTACTATTTTTCACTCCTCTCTGCTTTCTTGCCCCAGAAAAATTTTAGTAATTCATAAGTCAATTGTGGTACTCTTAGAAGTTACCCTGTTGTCAGGATACAGAAGTATATAGCAGCGGAACATTATGGGCAGCTGTGGTGATCCTTGACAACTTAGATGGTGACAGGGCTTACTAGGGGCTGCCAGGCCATTAGGGCACAGATATTTTCTATTCACTTGTTATTCCACATGCTGGGTAGATGAATTGGACTCTGTCGGCTTTGCATTGCCATTCCCCATAAATAAAGATGTATCCTCTGAAATCAAGCCCAACTAGACACATGCGCATAGGAGGGAATTGCCTCATTTACTTCCTTGTATTTATACTAAGGTCTCTGATAGCAGTTTCCCTTTGCTTCTACAGCCAATCTGAACTAGAAAGTATCCAGGAAGTTCTGGGAGATTACCGAGCCTGCCATGGAACTCTCATCAAGTGGATAGAAGAAACCACTGCCCAACAGGAAATGATGAAGCCAGGCCAGGCAGAGGACAGCAGAGTACTGTCGGAGCAGCTCAGCCAGCAGACGGTGGGTGTTACAGTAGCATGGTGGAAGTTGCAGGGGGATGAGTTCGCTCATCGTAAATGTCAAATAGACAATGTTCTAGCAATTAAAGCTTCCCCCAAATGTCAGGACATCCCACTCTTAGAGGTTTTCATACAGATGATCTTGAGATACTGGTTTTATATTTGGGTCAGAAGTCCTATAAGAACTCTTCAATACTGGGTTTCTATGACTATGTATTGAAATCACTAGATAAATAGATTAAATGTTTATATTTTATTTATTGATATTTTATTTTACTAGGATTAGAATGTAGGGTTTTGAAAACCCAAGGAGAGCTATGAGCAGAAGAAAATTATTTAAAGCCTTTTTTCTTGTTATTTTGCTTTTTTTTTTCTTTCTTTAGCATTGTAGTCAGGAGTATGAGGTTCAAAGTTTTATTACCTAGATTCTAATTACCTGACTAACCAACCAGCTATGAGATGTCAGACAAATTACTTGACCTCTTAATACTTCCTCATCCTTAAAATGAATATAGTTGTTATTTATTTAACCTACCTTATAAGACTATTGTTGCTAAGATTGAGTGAAGTAATACACAATAAATACTTAGAAGAGTAGCTCTCAAAGCCAGGATCCTGGACCAACAGCATCAACTTCACCTGGAACATGGTAGCAGTGCGAGTTTTTTTTTTTTTTTTTTTTTTTTTTTTTTTTTTTTTTTGACAGGCAGAGTGGACAGTGAGAGAGAGACAGAGAGAAAGGTCTTCCTTTTGCCGTTGGTTTACCCTCCAATGGCCGCCGCGGTAGCGCGCTGCGGCCGGCGCACCGTGCTGTTCCAATGGCAGGAGCCAGGTGCTTATCCTGGTCTCCCATGGGGTGCAGAGCCCAAGCACTTGGGCCATCCTCCACTGCACTCCCTGGCCACAGCAGAGAGCTGGCCTGGAAGAGGGGCAACCGGGACAGGATCGGTGCCCCGACCAGGACTAGAACCCGGTGTGCCGGCGCCGCAAGATGGAGGATTAGCCTAGTGAGCCACGGCACCGGCCACAGCGCGAGTTTTTGAGTACAACCCTAGACCTACTGTCTTAGAAACTCGTGGGTGGGGCTGAGCATTCTGTGTTTTGATCAGCCTTCCCAGTGATGTGAATGCAGGAAGGGTTTGGAAGTACCTGCCTCAGAACATGCTAAATGTTCCGTTGTTTCAGTGATGATAATGATTGTGATAATGTTGTGATATTTTGGTTCCTAGGATCTATTTGCAGAAATCGAGAGAAATCAGACAAAACTGGACCAGTGTCAAAAATTTTCCCAGCAATACTCGACTATTGTGAAGGTAACTTTACCACATCCTAAAAGGAACATAAATGATCTCCAACTTGGGAAAATCTGCATTGTCCCTCTGTTGTTCTGTTTAAGGACAAATTAAGCAGAGTTCTTCTGCAAGAGGCTAGCCCCATTCTCCAGTTAATGCAGATGTGCACTTCCAGTGGCCCATGTGTAGGGATGCTCAGAGAGGTACCAGAGATTGGCTGTGATTTGAGGAGTCTCCACTTGTATGACCACAGGCCTCTTAAACTTACCATAACAAAAACAGAATATTTGGGTTTCCTTCTCTAATATCCTCTCACCTGTCTGGTCTATCTCAGGAGATAGCATCAGCATTTTTTCCCAGTTGCTGCGGCAAAAAATCCAGGACTCATTCTTAACTCTTTTGTTTTAATCTTTATGTTCAGTCTGTGATCAAGTACTCTATTGGTTGTGTCTTCAAATATGTCCCAAATATGACTACCTCCTCTCACATTCTCTAGTTCACATCCAGATGAGGACTCTTCTTTAAACTATTGCATTACCCTTGAGCCAGTTTCTAGCTTCTGTTCCTGCTCCCATAGGCTGTTTTCCCACATAGAAGATTTGCTATCCTTGACATTGAGTCTTAGGCATGTCATTGAATCTTAGACATCATCAATGATAATCTATGCCATAATTTCATGCATACCAGGGAAAAAAACTGCCAATTCTGTGACATGCCTCTGATTATGTTAGTAGTACCCTAATTGTTAAAATAATAAAATATAGGGGGAAATCTGTGCTTTAGAATGGATAGAATAGAGTAAATCAAATCATATCACTCCTTGCTTAAGACTGTCCAATGGCTTCAGATTGTCCTCATAATAAAATTCAAAATCCTTATTTGATTTAAAAAAAGCCATGGAGAGGACAGCATTGTGGCACAGCAGGTTAAGCCTGCAACATTGTCACCTCCTATGTAAGCCCCAGTTTGAGTCCCAGCTGCTCCACTTCCCATCCAGCTTCCTGCTAATGTGCATGGGAAAGCACCAGAAGATGGACCAAGTGCTTGTGCCACTACCACTCATGTGGAAGACCCAGAATAAGTTCCAGGCTCTTGGCTTTATCCTGGACCAAGCCCAGCCATTGCAGCCATTTGGGGAGTGAACCAGCAGATGGAAGAACTCTCTCTCTCTCTCTCTCTCTCTCAAATAGATAAATAAGTCTTTAAAAAATAAAAAGATCATGGATGATCTGGCCCTTCTCTTTTTCTCTGAAACATCAATAAAGAAAAATGACTTGAGGTTATTTATTTATTTATCCACTAGAATGTAAGTTCCAAGGGAGTAAAGTTTTTTCTCTCTTGTTTTCCACTGTGTGTGTCTCACTCAAAACAATGGCAGGCACATAGCAGGTGATCAACAAATGTTTTTTGTTTTTTAAATACTGTTTGTGTTTTCTTTTTTTAAAAAATATTTTATTTATTTGAAAGACAGAGATACAGAGCAAGGTACAGACAGAGAGAGAGGTCTTCCATCCGCTGTTCACTCCCCAAGATGGCCACAATGGCCGGAGCTGTGCCGATCTGAAGCCAGGAGCCAGGAGATTCTTCCAGGTCTCCCACGCGGTTGCAGGGGCCCAAGGACTTGGGCCATCTTCTACTGCTTTCTCAGGCCATAGCAGAGAGCTGGATTAGAAGAGGACTAGCCGTGACTAGAACCGGCACCCCTATGGGATGCTGGCGCTTCAGGCCAGGGCTTTAACCCACTGCACCACAGCGTTGGCCCCAACAAATGTTTTTTGAATGAATATATTTCTTTAAGTTAATGACTGAAAACTTGGTATCAGAAAAAAATCAGGCTTGAGACTTTCTTAGAATTAATTAATTTATTTTGAAAGTCAAATTACAGAGAGAGAGGACAAGACAGAGAGAGAGAGAGATCTTCCATCTGGTTCATTTCCCAGATGGCTGCAGTGACCAGCACCAGGCCAGACCAAAGCCAGGATCCAAGAACTTCTTCTGCAACTCCCACGTGGGTGGTAGAGGTCCAAACAGTTGGGCCATTCTCTGCTTCTTTTTCCCAGACTATTAGGGGAGCTGGATCTGAAATGGAGGAGCCATGACACAAACCAGTGTCTGCATGGGATGCCAGTGTCACATACAGCCACAGTGCTGTCCCACAGGCTTGAGACTTTGAACAAGCACATAACCTGGGTTTCTGTTGCTGTATCTATAAAATAGGAACAATAACTGCTTGAGTGGTTGTAAAGATTAAGTGAGATAATGTATACATAAGACAATTCCACAAACTTAGAGTGCATTCAATAAACGGTAGCAATTGCTTTCATTATTATTTTTTTTTAAAGATTTATTTATTTATTTGAAAGTCAGAGTTACACAGAGAGAGAGGAGAGGCAGAGAGAGAGGGAGGGAGAGTGAGGTCTTCCATCCGATGACTCACTCCCCAATTGGCTGCAACGGCTGGAGCTGTGCCAATCTGAAGCCAGGAGCCAGGAGCTTCCTCCGGGTCTCCCACACTGGTACACGGGCCCAAGGACTTGGGCCATCCACCACCGCTTTCCCAGGCCACAGCAGGGAGCTGGTCCAGAAGTGGAACAGCCAGGTCTCGAGCCAGCACCCACATGGGATGCCGGCGCTCCAAGCCAGGGCATTAACCTGCTGTGCCACAGCGTCGGTCCCACTTTCATTATTATTAATACTCTTTTATTGGTACTACTATTACATGTTGTCCTTTTCCATAGAGTTTTTTAATTGGACAATAGAAGCAGTGCATTCTAGGAAAAGGAACTGCATAATAACTGCTTTTGTCATACTCTATATATGACTCTTTTGTCATACTCTATAATGACTAGAAACTGTATGATACATGAGAAGCAGTGACCATAGGAAATGAACAAGGAGGGGCCGGCTTTGTGGTGTAGCGGGTAAAGCTGCCACCTGCATTGCTGGCATCCCCTACTGGCATCGATTCAAGACCTGGCTGTTTCATTTCCCATCCAGCTCCCTGCTAATATGCATGCAAAGCAGTGAAAGATGGCCCAAGTTCTTGGGCTTGTGTGAAAGAACCAGAAGAGTTTGCCGGCGCCTTGGCTTAACAGGCTAATCCTCCACCTTGCGGTGCCAGCACACCGGGTTCTAGTCCCGGTCGGGGTGCCGGATTCTATCCCGGTTGCCCCTCTTCCAGGCCAGCTCTCTGCTATGGCCTGGGAAGGCAGTAGAGGATGGCCCAAGTCCTTGCAACAAAATGCTGTGTTCTGTTGCATGGTGTATGTTAGCTATAAAACCCAAGTCAATTTTTGAAATTTCTTCCTTTCCCAGGACTATGAATTGCAGCTGATGACATACAAAGCGTTTGTGGAATCACAGCAGAAATCCCCGGGCAAGCGCCGTCGTATGCTTTCCTCCTCCGATGCCATCACACAAGAGGTGAAAGGGAGGGAAAAGGAAATAAGCCATCTTCCCTTAAGGAAAGATTCATTTGGGCCTTGCACTGTGATTCAGGCCCACCTTTCTGTTGAATATACAACGTCATGAAAATTTTCTTATATTTTCCACTATTTACATGTATTTCTCTGGAAGACAATTCATTTAACTTGTCCTTTTGAACCGTAGTTCATGGATTTAAGGACTCGCTACACAGCACTGGTGACCTTAACAACTCAGCACGTGAAGTACATCAGTGATGCGCTTAGGCGGCTGGAGGAGGAGGAGGTAAGGACAGTTAGGTCCTAACTTGTCTTGAAAGTACAATCAAAACTCCTGTGCCTCATCCCTCAGAATGTGGAGTGCACCTCATTGATTCTCATGATGTACCGATAGTCATGTCCTCTAAAGTTACTGCCTCAGCGAGCCCTGGCTTCCTAGGGGAAATACAGAGTTGGCTGCCTGCAGGCCTCTGCAAGCCTCTGGTTGTGTTTTTGTAACAGATCGATAGATAGTCTTGTTTTTAAATCTTGTTTTATAATCTCGTTGTTTAAAGACATTTTATATGGATTGTTAACCCACTAACTTTGCATTCATGGCCGTCAGCACTGTAACTCACATCTGAACAAAACTTACTTGATACATGTTTTTTCTCCATAAGACACATAACAGCCTTCCTGTGCTTAGAAATACTAGACAGCACTTCATCCCTACCTTGGGGCCATTTCGAACAGTAAAATTACCAAAAAACCCACAAAGCTGCAAGAAACATGGCCCTTAATAGACTGAAAGGTTATAGTGCATGACCTCAGAGCTGAAACAAGAAGGCTGTGTGCCACAGTGTCCTCCCTCTACTGATAACATGGCACCGAGCAACTGAAATGTTTTTGTGACTCTGTACACTTGTGAATGACCAGGAAGTGTCAGAAGTATGGATTTTGAAATTACAGATACATTTTAATGAGTAGATGAATGTACAAATACAGAATCCACAACTAATGAGACATGATTATATTGTATCCAAGACTCCTCCAGGTGTCTTTATTATAGAAATATAAGAATATATATAAAGGAAAAGATGTTAACAAAATTCTTCAATAAAGTATAATTTGTGTTTTGGGTTTTTTTTTTTTTTTACATTTATTTATTTGAAAGTTAGAATTACAGAGAGAGAGAGAGAGAGATCAATCGATCTTCCTCCCCACATGACTACGATGACCAGGCTGGGCCAGGTCAAAGCCAGAAACCAGGAGCTTCTTCTGGGTCTCCCACATGGGTACAGGGGCACAAGTACTTGGGCCATTTTCTGCTGCTTTCCCAGGCACATTAGCAGGGGGCTGGATTGGAAGTAGAGCAGCCAAGAATCAAACCAGTGCCTGTTCGAGATGCCAGCACTGGGGGGGCTTAACCCACTGCACCACGACTGGCTCCAAGTATAATTTTTTTTTAAAGATTGATTTATTTGGCTAATCCTCCGCCTTGCGGCGCCGGCACACCGGGTTCTAGTCCCGGTCGGGGCACCAGATTCTGTCCCGGTTGCCCCTCTTCCAGGCCAGCTCTCTGCTGTGGCCAGGGAGTGCCGTGGAGGATGGCCCAAGTGCTTGGGTCCTGCACCCCATGGGAGACCAGGAGAAGCACCTGGCTCCTGCCTTCAGATCAGCGCGGTGCGCCGGCTGCAGCACGCCAACCGCGGCGGCCATTGGAGGGTGAACCAACGGCAAAAGGAAGACCTTTCTCTCTGTCTCTCTCTCTCACTGTCCACTCTGCCTGTCAAAAAAAAATAAAAAATTAAAAATTAAAAAATTTAAAAAAAAGATTGATTTATTTATTCGAAAGTCAGAGTTACACAGACAGAGGAAAGGCAGAGAGAGATCTTCCATCTGATGGTTCACTCCCCAGATGGCCGCAACGGCCGGAGCTGCGCTGATCCAAAGCCAGGAGCCAGGAGCTTCTTCCGGGTCTCCCATGTGGGTGCAGGGGCCCAAGGACCTGGACCATCCTCCACTGCCTTCCCAGGCCATATCAGAGAGCTGGATTGGAAGAGGAGCAGCCGGGACCAGAACCGGTGCCCAAAAGGGATGCTGGCACTTCAGGCCAGGGTGTTAACCCGCTGCGCCACAGAGCTGGCCCCCAGCTCCAAGTATAATTCAAGTCAAATACTATATACTCCAGCCGGCGCCATGGCTTAACAGGCTAATCCTCTGCCTTGCGGCGCCGGCACACCGGGTTCTAGTCCCGGTCGAGGCGCCGGATTTTATCCCGGTTGCCCCTCTTCCAGGCCAGCTCTCTGCTATGGCCCGGGAAGGCAGTGGAGGATGCCCAAGTCCTTGGGCCCTGCACCCGCATGGGAGACCAGAAGAAGCACCTGGCTCTTGGCTTCGGATCAGCACGAAACGCCGGCCGCAGCAGCCATTGGAGGGTGAACCAATGGCAAGAAGGAAGACCTTTCTCTCTGTCTCTCTCTCTCACTATCCACTCTGCCTGTCAAAAAAAAAAAAAAATACTATAAACTCCCAAATTCTATCCCATGGAATGCTATGGAAGTATTAAAAATAATGAAATAGGACTCAGTATTATGGCAAAGCAGGTTAACTCTCTGCCTGTGACACTAGAATCCCGAATGGGTGATGGCTTGAGAATCAGCTGCTTCACTTCCTATTCAGCTCCCTGCTAATGTGCCTGGCAAACATCAGAAGATGGCCCAAGTGCATGGGCTCCTGCACCCACATGGGAGATCCACAGGAAGCTCCTGGCTGCTGGATTCAACCTGTCACAGCCCTGGCTACTGTGGCCATTTGGGGAGTGAACCAGCAGATGGACGAACTCTTTCCCTCTCTCTCTCTTTCTCTCCTCTTCTCTCTGTGACTCTACCTCTCTAATAAATTAAAAGTAAATCTTAAATAAATAATAAAAATAATGAAATAGATTTGAGTGAATTGACATAGGAAGATATTTGTATGGGGGTCCTCAAGAAGTTTATGATAGGGGCTGATACCATGGCATAGTGGGTTAAGCCTCTGCCTGCAGCACCAGCATCCCATATAGGCACTAGTTCGTTTTCTGGATTCTCTTCTTCCAATCTAGCTCCCTGCTAATGTTCCTGGGAAGATAGTGGAAAATGGCCCAAATGCTTGGGCCCCTATACCCTTGTGGGAGACCCAGAAAAAGCTCCTGTCCTCTGCCTGGCCCAGCCCTGGCCATTGTGGCTATTTGGGAAGTGAACCAGTGAATAGAAGATATATATATATATCTCTCTCTCTCTGTAACTCTGCCTTTCAAATAAAACAAATAAATCTTTTTTAAACTTTTTTTTTTTTTGACAGGCAGAGTGGACAGTGAGAGAGAGAGACAGAGAGAAAGGTCTTCCTTCTTGCCATTGGTTCACCCTCCAATGGCCGCTGTGGCCGGCGTTTCGTGCTGATCCGAAGCCAGGAGCCAGGTGCTTCTCCTGGTCTCCCATGTGGGTGCAGGGCCCAAAGACTTGGGCCATCCTCCACTGCCTTCCCGGGCCATAGCAGAGAGCTGGCCTGGAAGAGGGGCAACCGGGATAGAATCCGGCACCCCAACCGGGACTAGAACCCGGTGTGCCGGCACCGCAAGGCGGAGGATTAGTCTGTTAAGCCATGGCGCCGGCCCAAATAAATCTTTTTTGAAAAGTTTATGATAAATGCATTAGGTAAAAACTGCATGGTTTTAAAAATTTTTATGCTCTGACATGAACTTGTGATTCCATTTTCCATGCACTCCTTGAAATATTCTTATAATTTATTATATGAACAAAAGAATTTACACTATGTATAACTATCTCAGCAAAAATAAAATTGGGGCTGGCGCTATGATTCAGCAGGTTAAAGCCATGGCCTATAGAGCCGACATCCCACATGGGCACCGGTTCGAGTCCAGGCTGCTCTATATCTGATCCAGCTGCTTGTAATACACCTGGGAAGGCAGCAAAAGATGGCCCAAGTCCTTGGGCCACTGCACTCACATGACCCAGTGCAATCATTTTGGCCATTTAGGAAGTGAACCAGTGCATGGAAGATCTCTCTTACCCTCTCTCTCTCTCTGTAACTCTGTCTTTCAAATAAATGAATCTTGATGTGAATGGAAGGGGAGAGGGAGTGGGAAAGGGGAGGGTTGCAGGTGGGAGGGAAGTTATGGGGGGAGGGGGGAGCCATTGTAATCCATAAGCTGTACTTTGGAAATTTATATTCATTAAATAAAAGTTTAAAAAAAATGACGACAACAACAACAACAAAAAGAATTGTTCATCACTCACCTATAAGAACCAAAAAGCATGTAATTACAAGGAATATTCCAAATGTTAATGGAAATGGAATAGTATGAAAAGCTGTGTATGGATTTCAAAAATATTTTGCCCAAATAAACTTAGATTTTTAATTGCAAAAAAAAAAATAAATAAATAAATAGAATAACATAAAAGTATATGCCACAAAGACACGATATTGTCACAGAGATACATTTAAAAGCATAAATAACAAATTTTGGGGGAAATAAAATTAAGAGTACATATATTATAGGCTTACTTTTTGTTTACATTTTTTGTAATGAACATTTAATCTTTTTGTAGTTATAAAATTCTGTGTCTTTGCTAAATAAGTTTCCACATACTCAATCACTCTTAAAAAAGGAGTGCTATTGAAATCATTAACTTTTGGGCCAGCGCCGTAGCTCAACAGGCTAATCCTCCACCTAGCGGCGCCGGCACACCGGGTTCTAGCCCCAGTTGGGGCGCTGGATTCTATCCTGGTTGCCCCTCTTCCAGGCCAGCTCTCTGCTATGGCCCGGGAGTGCAGTGGAGGATGGCCCAAGTGCTTGGACCCTGCACCCCAAAGGAGACCAGGAGAAGTACCTGGTTCCTGCCTTCGGATCAGTGCGATGCGCCGGCCACAGCGCGCCAGCCACGGCGGCCATTGGAGGGTGAACCAGCAGCAAAGAATAAGATGCTATATGTAGAGATCTCTTTTTTAAATATTTATATTATGTATTTTTTTATTTTTTATGTATTTTTATTTGAAAGGCAGAGAGAGACAGACTGTAGAGAGATCTTCCATCTGCTAGTTTACTCCCTAAATGCCTCATGCAGCCAGGGCTGCACTAGGCAAAAGCCAGGACATGAATTTAATCCAGAGCTTCAGTATGGGTGTCAGGGACTCAACTACATAAGCCATCAGTGCTACTGCCTGGGGTATACATTAGCAAGAATCTTGAATCAGAAGCAGACCTAGGACTCAAACCTAAACACTGATATGGGATGCATATCAGTGCTTTGACTGTTGCTCTAAACACCTACCCCTAAAGAGATTTCTTTAATGTTTTACTTATTTTTACTTATTTGAAATGCAGGGAAAGAAAGATCTTGCATCCACTGGTTCACATCAGGGGCAGGCCAGCCCACAAGTCAGAGCTGGGCCAGGCCAAAGCCAGGAGTCTGGAATTCCATCCAGATCTCCCATGGGGGTGATAGGGATTGGAGTACTTGAGCCATCATCTGCTGCCTCCCAGGATGTGTATTATCAGGAAGCTGGATAGAAAGTAGAGCAGCTTGTACTTGAACCATGCACTCGAACATGAGATACAGTCAGTCATTCCAAGTGGCAGCTTGACTTGCTGTGCCACAGCATCCACCCTTGAATAATTTATCTTTTTTTTTTTTTTAATTTTTTTGCCAGGCAGAGTTAGACAGTGAGAGAGACAGAGTTATAGACAGTAGGAGAGAGACAGAGAGAAAGGTCTTCCTTCTGTTGGTTCACTCTCCTAATGGCCACCACAGCTGGCGCTGCACTGATCCAAAGCCAGGAGCCGGGTGCTTCCTCCCAGTCTCCCATGCGGGTGCAAGGACCCAAGCACCTGGGCCATCCTCCACTGCCCTCCCGGGCCACAGCAGAGAGCTGGACTGGAAGAGGAGCAACCGGGACTAGTACCCAGTGCCCCAACCAGGACTAGAACCTGGTGTGCCAGCGCTGCAGGCAGAGGATTAGCCTAGTGAGCCATGGCGCCAGCCCTGAATAATTATCTTTTAATCATTAAATAATAATTATTATTAAATGCCTATCATATGTAAAAATGATGCTTTTTTAGAAAGGCACTAAACTATTACAGACTACTGTGAGCAATGCCGTAGCCCGGGTCAGTTACATATAACTTAAAGTTCTTCTGACCACCTGCTGCTTTAGGTAACTCTTCACATCTGATTTTACAAAATCTGAAGTTTTGCACATCTCCTAATAGATTGATCAAGATACTGATTTTTCTATTTCCTATCGTAGAAAGTGGTAGAAGAGGAAAAACAGGAACACGTGGAGAAGGTTAAAGAACTTTTGGGTTGGGTGTCTGCCCTAGCAAGGAATACGCAAGGCAAAGCTACCTCATCCCAGACCAAAGAATCAACAGACATTGAGAAAGCCATTTTGGAACAGCAGGTGAGTAGAAGGTGGCCCAGCTCTCTCTGGTGGGAAGGAGAATATGTGATAATGCATTTGGTGGAATACCACAGTTCACATATGGGCCTTTTCAGACTGATTATTACCTGAATAGATGTCAACTTAAGAAGCTACCTTGTCTGTATGGCCAACTTTTTAATCAGCTGTAGCTCATTGGTAATAATAGTTTGGCCTAAGCTTTGGGATTTTTACAAAATTATTTTAAATAATTTTCGATTCTGTGATGCTTGGGTTTTGAACCTTTTCTCTTTATTTCCACTACATAGGTTCTGTCAGAAGAGCTGACAACCAAGAGAGAACAAGTCTCTGAGGCCATTAAAACATCACAGATCTTCTTGGCCAAACATGGTCATAAGTGAGTATTTTTTTTTTAAGATTTATTTATTTATTTGGAGGTCAGAGTTAAACAGAGAAGGAGAAGCAGAGAGAGAGAGAGGTCTTCCATCCAAGAGTTCACTCCCCAGTTGGCCGCAACAGCCGGAGCTGCGCCGATCCGAAGCCAGGAGCCAGGAGCTTCTTCCAGGTCTCCCATGCAGGTATAGGGGCCCAAGGACTTGGGCCATCTTCTACTGCTTTCCCAGGCTACAGCAGAGAGCTGGATCAGAAGTAGAGCAGCTGTGACTCAAACCGGAGCCCACATGGGATGCTGGCACTGCAGACAGTGGCTTTACCTGCTATGCCACAGTGCCGGCCCCCATAAGTGAGTATTAAATGAGAAATTATGGCTCATCTGGGGACCTCTCTACCTTGCTAAATCTTAGAGTCATGATGAGAATTCACACTGAAAAATGTAGGACAACAAGAGCCAAATTATAAAGAGCTTCTGCTTCATACTGAAGAATTTGTATTTATCTTAATAGTCTGTGGTGACAGGCAGAGTTAGACAGTGAGAGAGAGAGACAGAGAAAAAGGTCTTCCTTTTTCCGTTGGTTCACCCCCCAAATGGCTGCCATGGCCGGCGTGCTGCGCTGATCCAAAGCCAGGAGCCAGGTGCTTCCTCCTGGTCTCCCATGCGGGTGCAGGGTCCAAGCACTTGGGCCATCCTCCACTGCACTCCCGGGCCACAGCAGAGAGCTGGCCTGGAAGAGGGGCAACTGGGGCAGAATCTGGTGCCCCAACTGGGACTAGAACTCGGTGGGCTGGCGCCGCAGGTGGAGGATTAGCCTATTGAGCCGTGGCACCGGCCTGCCTTATGTAATTCTACTAAAGATGTCTAAAGGGCAGGTGCATATATAAGCTTAGGATTAATGGCAGAACCATAAGGCAAGATTAACTTGAAAGGGTTTTTCAGAGTTTCTCAGCCTGCTATAAAGGAAAACTCAGAGAAGGGAAAGGAAACTTCGAATGATAACTCAGGACCCAAGAGAACAAAGTTCCAAAAAGAAGGGAGTACTCTGAAGTTAAGAAAAATTGAGAAGTGTCTATTAAATTTGGCAAGTTGGAAGTCTCTGGTGAGAAAGTAGGTAATAATGCCAGATTTAGTAAGAGGAATAGCATATGAGAGGTGAGGAAGTTCATGATAGAAAAATTAAAGTGCTCTTTTAGGAAGCTTGGCCGGGGCCAGTGCTAAGGCTCAGTAGGTTAAGCCTCCACCTGCAATGCCGGCATCCCATATGGGCAGTGGGTCTAGTCCTGGCCACTCCTCTCCCAATCCATCTCTCTGCTATGGCCTGGGAAAGTAGTAGACGAAGGCCTAGATGCTTGTGCCCTTGCACCCGTGTGGGAGACCTGGAGGAAGCTCCTGGCTTCAGATCAGTGCAGCTCTGGCCGTTGCAGCCATTTAGGGAATGAACCAGAGGATGGAAGACCTTTCTCTGTGCTCTCCCTCTTGCTGTAACTCTACTTCTCAAATAAATAAATAAAAATTTTTTTTTAAAAGGGGGGGGGGGAGATAATGAAATTCTTCAGAGGGTGTGAGAGGATGAAATTCACCAGTGGAAAGAAAGCACAACCTTAAATAGGAGTTGGGACAACATTCCCTCTGGTGTAAGAGGGATAGGAAATTAATAAAGGTATGGAAAGAGGTAAATTTGTCAGGACGGAAGCCAGAAAATGAGAGAATTAATGTCTAGTGGTCGGTATTTTCTCTTTGAAATAGGCAGAGGGATTTCCTGAAAGTGAGAGGGAGGCTAAGGGGAAAAGCAAGGGGCTTGACTGGGAAGTTGCCAGAGGATTGTCAGGAAGGAATGAGGCTCAGTTGAGGTTGGAAACCAGTAGGATCTCTGCATGGTTGCAGGATTTTTCCCCCTTGCTGGATGTATTTATTGGCCTGGATATGGGAGCAGAGAAGCCCAGTGTGATTGATCTGAGACTGAAGCTTTATCAGATCAGTGAATGGAAAGAGCAAGAATAATAGTAGAGAGCTAATCAAGAAGATGTACTGGGAGATCTGAACTCCAAAGGGAAGAAACTAAACATAGCAGAGAGGACTAAAAGATTAAGAGAAAACAGAGGAGTCGAGGAAGCCTTGGGAAATCTCAGAGTGGATAGATAGTTCTACTATGAGTCAGCATAATTCATTCTTGGAAATATAATGTGGGGCTGGCATTGTGGTGCAGCAGATTAAGTTACTGCTTGCAATGCCTGTATTCCATACCAGAGTGCTGATTTGAGTCCTGGCTGCACCACTTCTGATCCAGATTCCTTCTAATGAGTCTGGGAAGCAGCAGATGGTGACTCCAGTACTTGGGCCCTGTCACCAACAAGGGAGACCCAGATGGAGTTCCTGGCTCCTAGCTTCAGTCTGGCACAGCCTGTCATTGTGGCCATTTGGGGGAGTGAATTGGCAGATTGAATAGCTGTCTCTGTCTCTGTCTCTGTCTCTGTTTCTCTCTCTCCCTCCCTCTCTGTTGCTCTGTTCCTTTCAAAGAAATGTTTAAAAAAATTAAAAAAAAAAAAAAAAAAAAAAAAAGAAATGTAAGGGACTGGTGTTTGGTGTAGTGGGTTAAGCTGGTACCTGTGACGCTGGCATCTCATATGGGTACCAGTTCCAGTCCCAGCTGCTCTACTTCTGGTCCATCTCCCTACTAATGCAATGGAAGATAGCTCAAGTTCTTGTGCCCCTGCCACCCATGTGGGAGACGCAGATGTAGTTCCTGGCTATGGCCTGGCCAAGCTCCAGCCATTGCGGCTATTTGGAGAGTGAACCAGCAGGTGGAAGATCTCTCTCTCTCTCTCTCTCTCTCCCTCCCTCCCTCCCTCCCCCCCATCCCTGTCTCTATAACTCTGCCTTTCAGGTAAAATAAATAAATCTTTAAAAAAATAGTATAGAATGATAAAAGCAAGTTGTAAGATTCACCATATTCAAGAGGTGGTTTCCTCTGGCGAGAAAGGAAAAGGGATGGACTTGGTGACCAATACACAGCAGGCTTAATTATTTCGGTAATGTCTTCTTTCTTAGAAAAGAATCCAAAGCAAATATGGCAAAATAGTAAAATTTTGTAAAGTTGGGTAGATAGGTAATGGATAAGTGAGAGTTCTCTTATGTTCTTCTGTTATTTAAAATATTTCTATTTTAAAAGAGAATAAATATAAAAGAGGTAAAGAAATATGAAACAAAGGTAGGGCTGTAATCATGTAGTAGATTCTTAAGTTTATTATTCAGAAGTGTATTACTTCTGATGATGGTAGGGTCTAAGTTTTCTTTTTTTTCATTTTATTTTATTTATTTTTTTATTTTTTGACAGGCAGAGTGGATAGTGAGAGAGAGAGACAGAGAGAAAGGTCTTCCTTTTTGCCGTTGTTTCACCCTCCAATGGCCGCTGCGGCCGGCGCATCGTACTGATCCAAAGCCAGGAGCCAGGTGCTTCTCCTGGTCTCCCATGCGGGTGCAGAGCCCAAGGACTTGGGCATCCTCCACTGCCTTCCCGGGCCATAGCAGAGAGCTGGCCTGGAAGAAGGGCAACCGGGATAGAATCCAGCGCCCCGACCAGAACTAGAACCCGGTATGCCGGCGCCACAAGGCAGAGGATTAGCCTGTTAAGCCACGGCGCCGGCCATGGTCTAAGTTTTCTATGAAAGGGTGTGACTAAAGTGGAGAGGAGGTCATTCGGATCAATCTCCGTCACCAGAGAGGTGACATAGCATTTTCATCACCAAGAGTAGTACTTTATGTGAGATAGAAAAACAGTGACCAAGATGCCAAAGTTGTCAGTGTATATGAAAGAATGACCACATAATCCATCATGTCAAAGAAGTAACAATTCTGAAGCGTTAGAGGAAATTTTTGAGATTTTTTTTCCCTGTGCTGCTTCATTTTCCAGGCTCTCAGAAAAAGAGAAGGAACAGATATCTGAGCAACTGAGTGGCCTGAATAAGGCTTACCGGGACCTTTGTGACGGTTCTGCAAACCAGCTTCAGCAACTTCAGAGCCAACTGGCTCAGCAGACTGAGCAAAAGGTACTTTTAGTTTTAAATGCTAAATACTGGGAGGGTACCTGTAATGTATGAAAGTAGCTTTGCTGATTGAGAGTCATGATCACTAGCTACCCATGACCAGTGTAATTTAATTCTTAACCTCACCGTAGCAGCCATTTGTCTTGCGTTTCTTTACTGGGGTTCCACGATGTGTTGGTCAGTCAGACACACTAGAAGGCACTCATGGCTCAGCTTTTAGACCTATTCCACCTTGTTTGTTGTCTGCCATTTTGTGGCAGACAAGTCAGGGAGCACATGTATTCTATATCATATATGGTCACAAGGGGAAAAGATTACTTCTTTATGGCCTTGCCCCCAAAACCTGGTAGCCAAGATGTCTGGGTACGGAGAAGAAAAAGCTATAGACCTCTTTCCTCCATATAACAAACAAGGCGAAATGTTCAGTTTCAAAGCAAACTGTTAGATTAGCTTCACTGACTGAGACGCTGGTTCCCTCACCCATCCCATCCCATCATGTGGCATCCTTACCAGTTCCTACTCCATGTTCGTTTCCCAGACCATGTGGACGTCATTATAGCTCCTGCTGGTTGTCCTGAGTCCTTTCTGGATCCTTATGTGTATGTGTACACTCACCATATTATATACATGTGTCTCTGGGGTGTATATGTGTGTTTGCCTGCTTATTTCCTATGTTGTGAAGCAATGGCCAACTTATGTTGGGCAGGTCAAAATTTCAGCTCATGTGGTAATCAAATTTGGTCCAGTTAATACTTAAAGTAATCTTCAGATATAATGTGACTTGATTCTGATCCTTGGCTATTAAATGTATGCAACAGGAGCTACATTTACAAAGAGCACCAGACAGGACCAGCTATGATTTGATGGTGTATTTCCAAAAAGAATGTGCTGGTGTTGCATTCTCTGTGTAAGGTAGCCCACATCTAATGGCTTGTTGCTTCACCATATAAGGGAGTATGTGAAAAGTTTTAACAATTGCTTGCAGAGAACAACCAGTTCTCATTTTGAAAGTTAAAAAGTGGGGCAGGAACGAGATGGGGGAGAAAAAAGAAAAGAAAGGCAAGCTGCTGAGCACCACTACATTGAGCATGATGTGTCCCTGTACTGTGCGTGTGTTCATGTGAAGTAGTGTTCTGATTAACTGACATCCTTGCTTATAAGTTTCACTAACCCTTTGGAGTTTAAGCACAAATGCACAAAGGGAAAAGAGGACGACCTGTTTGGGGTTCTTTTTTGAAAAAAAATAAAATAAAAACCAAAAAAACAGTCGCATGCTGGACGCTAACACCAAGCTTACACTGTATGTGTGACACGGCTGAGCTGCTCCATAAGGCTCTCTCTCTTATCTGCCCGAGGCGTGCCCTGCAACTCTGGTAAGTAGAAGCCTTTTATGTTCTCTTTCCTCCTCTCCCTCTGTCTTTTAATGCATGGTTAGGTCAGAATGTCCATGTTTGGTAGGACTGAAATGGATTTTTCTGGATTACTTCCCAGCTCAGTGCTTCCTGCCTATCCTCAAATTGTGAGGGTGTTGGAAGGAACAGTGTAATCTTTTCTCTTTGGCTAAATTTCTTCAATGTCAGCTTTTCTGAGACTCAGGAATCTCACAGGAGAATCTTTTGCTTTGTCATATTGTCTGTTTCTGAGTAGTCCTTCTATGGATTTTCTAAAAGGAGTTTTCCAGGTATCTCAAAGAGCCTGATGCTGGTGAGCTTTTTGTTTCAACTTCTATAAAATACACAGTAAATTTGCATAATATACACATAAATTGAGCTCTACATTCTGTGTCAGAAAACAAAGAAAGCAGAATAGCAAACAACATTATAAAATAGTGGGCAAACTCAGTTGATTATTCCACTAATTAAACATTATATCATTATATAAGGGCACATCAAGAAGTTTGTGGCCCAGTGTTATGGCGCAGCAGGTTAAGCCACCTCTTGCGATGCCAGCTTTCATATCAAGAGAACCAGTCTTGAGTCCCAGCTGCTCTGCTTCCCATCCAGCTTCCTGCTAATGCACCTGAGAAGACATTGGAGGATGGAGGATGAGGATGGCCTGAGTTATTGATCCCCTGCCACCCATGTGGGAGACCAGGAAAGAATTCCTGGCTCCTGGCTCAGCCCTTCTTTTGCAGCCATTTGATGATTCCATGTATGCAGGAATTTCAAAATATCTTGCACCAAAATAAACATCTTTTAATTCCATTGTTCTGTGACCTTTTTGAAGTAGCCTCATACACTGAAATAGAGGTCAGAGCCAATCGTGCCATTCCTTCATTTGCTGACCGTTCTACATTCTCCTTTAAAACCTATCAAGCATGGAATCCTCAGTGCATGTTTTTAAAATCCAAAGGAAATGGCTTACTGACTTGAAGGATTTTCTTTCTACATACCCATTTATTCCTTTTTAAGATTTATTTATTTATTTGAAAGAGTTACACACAGAGAGAGAAGGAGAGGCAGAGAGAAGGGAGAGAGAGGTCTTCCATCCTCTGGTTCACTCCCCAGTTCACTGCAATGGTGGGAGCTACACCGATCTGAAGCCAGGAGCTTCTTCCGGGTCTCCCATGTGGGTGCAGGGGCCCAAGGACTTGGGCCATCTTCTACTGCTTTCCCAGGTGATAGCAAGGAGCTGAATCAGAAGTGGAGCAGCCAAGATTCGAACCAATGCCCATATGGGATGCCAGCACTGCAGGCGGCAGCTTTACCCACTGCACCACAGCACCAGCCTCCCATTTATTCCTTTATTCATCAAATATCTATTGAACTGCAGGCACTGTTCCTAGACCTGAATGGGCAAGTCTCTGCTGTTAGGGGGCTCTCTTCTTCCTCACTGAGATAGAATGAAATGCATTTAAGAGACAGGAAGTGATTGGCATTGACTTAACAAGATTCTCGACAGACAAGTTAGAGTTAAATAAGGACAAGAAAGTAACGCTGACCAAAGAGGGGCAAATAGAATCATCTGTAGCAAATGGAGATAATAAATGCAAACAAGAAGAGTTGAAAAGTTAATAATAAAAGTAATGAAATGTTATCAAGTGGTTATACACCTGGTGATTTAAAATCTGTATTCTATCACTTTGTCATAAAAGGTTTTAAAATGGGAATTCTGTTGGGGTTGTTTCTGGGATTTGCAAGGGTAACTTTGACAATGTGTAAGGTTTGCCTTATTCACTGACTGTAGGACCTAACTCCTGTGTCAAATGAGATTCCTCTTCTTGTTCTCTGTGCTCTTCTGGAACCGCTGGAGAGGCAGTATAATAGCACAAGATTTTGAGGCAGACCTTAGATTGCTTCTGGAAACTCACGAGTTTTGTGATGTGGGACAAGTTACCTAACCTCTCCATGCCTCATTTTCTTTCTGCAAATTAAAGATTAAAACACTTGTTTTCATAGGATTGTGAAGCTTAAATATCATTGCTCAATAAATTTCATAATGGGTGGTAGCTGTCATCATATTGTACTGCCTGTTCCAGCCTTGACCAGAAGAAAAGTTACTGGTGGTTCTAGAGGCAAGGGTCCCCACTCTGTCCCTTCCTTGACTTGCTACTTCCTAGTCCTAGAACAAATTTACTTGAGGCTATTGCCTTGGGAGAAGCTAACATTGGCTTCCACGAGTGTGGCTGTCCCAATTGTTGGACAGTTGCTTGAGTAGTGTTCACAGGCCCACTTACAGGCATGCACAACTATTCTCTGAGTGTTGGGCTGCTTAAATCTCTCCTCTCATCCTATGGACCAGTCCTGCTGTACATCAACAGGAAAGTGCTATTTCCACAGAGTTCTGCATGGGTTGTAACACCAAGAAGTTGTCATGTGGGATTAAATTCTCAGTCTTTGGGGAAGGGTATTCATCAGTTTTTGATGGTTTAGTCTTAGAAATAGCTGTCCTCTCACTTTCACTGCTTGCCACTTTATAGAGCTTGTTATTTAGATATGCTTAATGCTACCGTTCCTCAAGTAACCTGTGAACTTCTAGCCTTGTTAAACATCCTGCAGTTTAGAAACGTTCTGTTTTAACATTAACACTGCCAGGCTTGCTTCAGAATATTTCTGACATGTTGAGGTTTATTCAGAATAGGTTTTTCTTGTGTTCAGAATTGTATATGTTACTTCTTTCAACAGTTGTGCTCTGCCATTGGCTCTGATTCAGTTTTCTTTTTCATTTGTTTTTTTAGGGTTGCAGAGCAGTTGCTGGGGTGATTGACCTAGGCACAGTGGAGATATTTCCCATCTTCAGAGCCATGCAAAAAGGCCTCATTGACCAAGACACAGGCCTTGTCCTCCTGGAATCCCAAGTTATCACGTCTGGCCTCATTGCCCCTGAGACCAGTGAAAAGCTCTCTTTGGAGGAGGGCTTAGCCAGAAACCTCATTAATTCCCAAATGTACCAGCAGCTCCAGGAGCTACAGGATACCCTGTTCTTAATAGGCAGGTTTACTAAAAGCCAAGGTCCTCTTTCTGTGGTGGAAGCAATTGAAAAGAGGATAATCAGTGAGAAAGCTGGACTGAAAATCTTGGAAGCTTACCTGGCAGCCGGAGGTTTCAGTCTGTCCCCTGGTGAGAACTGCATTAATCTGGAAGAGGCTTTTCATCAAGGCTTCATTTCTGCCTGGCTTCATTCAGTGTTAGAGTCTCACCTGAGATCATCCAAGAATTTGATAGACCCCAACACAGCTGAGAAAATCGGTTTGCTGGATCTGATGCAGAGATGTATTGTCCACCAGGAATCAGGGTTGAAATTGCTACCTGTCAAGCAATTGGCAGGTGGAATGGTGAGCTTGAAATCAGGCCGAAAAGTCAGCATTTTCCGAGCAGTTCAGGAAGGGCTAATAGATAGGCAGGTCACTGTCCGACTACTGGAAGCTCAGCTTTTTGCTGGTGGCATAGTAGATCCAAGAACAGGACACAGACTCACGGTGCACGAGGCTGTAAGACATAATTTGATTGACCAAGATATGGCCTGTGCTATTCTCATAAGGCAGCTTCAGACAGGAGGCATCATAGACACTGTCACTGGACAGAGGCTGACAGTAGATGAAGCAGTGAGCAGTGACCTGGTAGCTGCCAAGATTGCTCTTGTGATTCTGGAGTCCCTGTTGTCATTTATGGGATTACTGTGGCCTGAATCTGGAGAGATCCTCCCAATTACAGATGCCCTAGAGCAAGGTATTGTGTCTACTGATTTAGCACATCAAATCCTTAGCAATCGGCAGCATATTAAGGCTCTATTTTTACCAGCAACCACAGAGATTTGTTCCTGGGAGAAGGCAATAGAAAACGGTATCTTGGACAAAGATCTTGCCAATAACTTAAAATCAGTTTGTATACCAGATGTGATGCCCCACATGCAGTTAGCAGACTCTTCAGAACAAAACACCTTGAGCCTTAACTCTGGAGCAGCAGTTCTGCCATGCAACAAGGACCAAACCGAGGGTGTAGCAAACCAGAGGGAGAAGCTATTGTTTCAGCTGATGACTCACAGCTACATTAATGTGAGGAATGGACAGAGGCTGCTGCTGTTAGATAAAGAGCTGATGCAGACATTAGCATCCCAAGATGAAGCTCAAACAAGTGTTCCAGCAGTGTCTGGGACTGGGCCTCAAGGACTAAGAACTCCTGAGGAAGTCCAAGAATCAGCTAATGTGAAAATCACAGAAACTTTCAGTGATGGGTTGATTGTGAGACATGATGAATTCCAGTTTTCATCTCAGAATGAAGAATACTCCAATCAGAAAGCTCGCACTGAAATAAAAGGCAAAAAGGCTGCTGGAGAAATAGAATGTCCTCCTGTAGAGAACCCTGAAAAGGATCTGTTTGTAGGGGAAGAAAGAGTGAGAAATCCAGCTGTTGGCACTTTGGAGGTCCTAAGTCAAGTCAAGTCAGAGTTGCAAAAACAGTTGATAGGTGTCAAAAAACAAAGCCACACAGAAATGTCTACCAGAGATATTGTCAGCAAAGGACTCCTGATGGTACCTCCTGAGGAGACAGAAAGCATACCCTCGGTGGTTGATGAAGACCTTTTATCTGTTGAAACACCAAAGGAAGAATGGCAAGCTCTCAGAAAGATTTCATTTACTTGTCAGAAAGAACTAGCAAACCCTCTTGAGATTAAATATATTCCAGGTGAAACTGGAAAACCACTCATAAAACCCCAAAGCAAAAAGTCACAATTTCAGGTAGAGAAAACGCTAGGCTTAAAATCAGAACCAAAGTCTGAAAAAGATATGAATATTCATTGTCCAGACAAAAAGAAAGTGTTAAATAAAACATCTTTGTCTAGGGATGACCATAAACAAAGCCAAGAAGAAGCAAGCATTTCAGATACTTGTATCAAGGTATTAGAAAAGACCAATGAGGAAGGTGATGGGATTGAAACTTCCCAGTCATGCGGTCATCCCTCAGAATTGCCTGAAGAAGCTACCTTAAATGTATTATCTGCACAGCTCAAAAAAGGTGGTATATTGCATGAACAGACTGGTGAAAAGCTCTTACTCAATGAAGCAGTAGCTCAAGGCATCATGCCCAGCCACACGGCAGTGAAGCTTATGGGAAAGCTGAACATGTTCCGGGGTTTCTTTGACTCTCAGACCTCTGAGTCTTTGACAACTGAAGAAGTCATTGATGAAGGGCTGATGGATGAGAAATTATTGCATAAAGTCCTCATGGCAGACAAAGCCGTCAGTGGCGTCTTAGACCCCCGTACCCACACGCTGTGCTCTGTAAAGGATGCAGCTGCAGTCGGACTTCTTGACAAGGAAACAGCCACCAGAATTTTAGAGGGGCAGGTGGTGACTGGTGGAATTGTTGATCTGAAACGAGGGAAAAAACTTTCAGTAACTTTGGCCTCAAATCTTGGCTTGGTGGACAGAGCTGACCAGACAGAGCTTATAAAGCTGGAGAAAGCTGTCAAAGGCAGAGATGCTGGACAAACAGTTAGAGAGAGATTGATTAGTCTCCAGATGGAAACAACAGGACTTATGGACCCTGACAGGAAAGCCCCCTTGACAGTTGTGGAGTCCATGGACAGAGGCCTCTTAGATAGAGAGGAAGCTCTTCATTTGTTGACTAAGCAAGTGGTAGATGGAGGTATCATTCACCACACCTCTGGAATGAGACTTTCTGTTGATAATGCCTTTCAACGTGGCTTGATCAGTGAAGATTTAGCCAAGCAACTCAAAAAAGTTGAGAACTTAAATGCCCATCAATTTTTCCATCCTGAGACAAAGGAAACTATTTCTCTACCTGAAGCCATAGAATTGGGTCTTGTTAACCCAGATTTGAAAAGAGAAATCCAAGAAGTTCAGGCCTTTACTGAAAATTTTGTGGATCTCATTTCTTCTCAGAGATTGACCTTGGAAGAAGCTAAAAAAGAAGGGTTGTTAACTAATAAAGCAGTATCTTCAGGAATGGTGCATGGAATTGTAGATCCTGAGAATTACAGAATTGTTCCCTACTCAGAACTAGTAAAGAAATGTAAGATTGATATTGAATCTGGACAGAGGTATCTAGAAGTAATTCCTTTCTCAGACATCAAAGATGAGGTGAGTGACAAAGTACTTACCTTGTCTGAAGCAATTCAGCTTGGAAAGGTAGACTTCGAATCTACACTGAAGGTTCTGGAAGCTCAGGCAAATACTGGTGGAATCATAGATACTGCCACAGGAAAAAGACTGACATTGGCATCAGCTTTGGAACAGAAACTGGTGGATGAAAACATGGCTAGAATTATTGCATCTCATCAGGTGTTAAATGGAGGGATTGTTGACATATTTAGTGATCGGAGAGTGACTTTAGAGGAAGCCATTGAAAAAAGATTTATCAGTCCTGAACTGGCGACTGTAATCAAAATAGATACTTTGGAGTCCAGTGATCACAGAGTTCAGTTTGAAAAGCAAGATGGAACTAAAGTATGTGAATTAAAGGATGAATTTCCAAGAAAGGAGGTAGTGGTGGCTTGTAATGAGAATGCTCAAATGAGTTGTGATAAAGGAAAAAACAAGAGATTATTTCAAGTAAAAAATGAGTCTGCACCAGAAAAGTTTAAAGTGAAAGTTTCTCATGGAAAGCAGGTAAAAATGAGCAGGGAAATTTCCTTAAAGGAATTGGAGCACAAGGATCAAGATCAGCACAGAACTCCTCCAGATGCTAGAGAATCTGTCAGCATGATAACTCCGAATGATCCTAAACGTAAACCCTTGGGCCAAGTTTCAGTGACACACCCCCACTCAAAAGTTTGTGATTTTAAATTCAAGGAAGGGGCTAGACATAACAAGGAAAAAAATAGAAATGAAGACCAAGAAATAGTGACACAAATAGAAATTACCACTCATTTGAAGCCATCTGCTCCACGTCTAGATTCTGGAGACGTAAGGGAAAATCAAAGGGAAATGCTTTCAGGTATACAAGAATCAGATCTTGAAATGTCAGGCAAATTGCTGAGTGAGCAACAAGTGGATACAAGTAAGAGAGAGAAGAAGATGATTGTAGAAGAAAGTGTGAAAATATGCAAGCCAGCAGTTCTTTCTGAAGAAGAGTTGAATCAGGAAATTGCCATTGGAGATGAGCCTGATTCTGCTATAAAGAGTCAACCTGTGGAAATGACTGTCAGTGAAAAGGGGAAAGAGGCCATTAGAGAGAAGGGATTTTCTGTTGTTTGCAAAATTGAAAACTCTTCTTCCCAGCTGATACCCAAAGATATTTCTGTACAAAATCAAGATAGTTTAACATTCTTTGGCTCTGAACAGGTCAGTGTAAGGGAATTAAAAAATGTAAGCCCCTATTTGACTTTGAAACCAGAAGCAAATTTATCTCAAGAAATTACTAGTGGGGCCTCTAGAGAACTGTTCTCTTCTGTGATCCCAAGACCTGAAGAATTACACTACCAGGATTCAGTTGGAAAAGCCCAATTTACAGACACATCCCGAATTTCCAAAGTAGACAAGACTTCCCAAGCAACCACTGGACTGCAGCCTAACTATTATCAAGATTCTTGTGTTACTTCTAAAACTAAGGAAACTAAAGATCTGATTTTCTCATCTAATGAATATGAAGAAAAGTCATACCAAGAAGTTCCTTTCAATTCAACGAGACCTTCTGAATTGGAAGAAATTATAGTTTATAAAGTAAATCCAAAAGAAAGTAGTTATCTAGACTTAGATGGAAAAGGCCTTTATCATCAGGGTTGCAAAGGTAATTATGAACTTGCAACAACTCAGGAAATAGCTAGAGAGAAATTTCCAGAAGCGGCAAACCCTGTAGTTACAGGTTCAAAAGCAGAGTCTCTTGAAGGTACAGTGACCCAGAGAGGTCCCACTGTCTTGGTAACCATTCTTCCAGAGAAACTACCCAAAGATGTGTCTCAAAAAGAAAGTACAAGGCAACAGGATATCCTGTTTAGTCCTACCACTCCAGAGACCAGTGAAGAGAGGCCAGTGACCCTAGCATCATGTTCTGTGAAGAAGATGGATGAGAAGATACCACAGGAAAAGCTCAGACAGAGCCCTGTTAGTGAACAGACTTCCTTCACGACTGCACCTCAAGGAAAAGGAAATGAAGGTGCAAATCTTGAGCCCTTCCGAGCGACTCAAGTAAGTTTCCCAGAGTATGTTTGCATTTTTATTTTATTTTACTTGTTAGATAGAACTAGGCTAATTCTAAAATTCTTAACTGGATAGAGTCTACATACATATAACAATATTTACATTGCAGGCCAGTAGGTGCTTCTCCAAGACAAAATTCATCATCTGCTTGTAATACAGTTTTTGGAAAATTAGCCAGCAGCTGTAAACATCCTTCTGAAATGTGCAAGCATTTTAAATTAGAAACTAACACTGGAGCTAATTTGAAATACTGAGATGATACTACTGAAATTAGAATAGCCTTTAAAATTTTGCTAAAATGATACTTGTATATTGAAAATGATAGGCTTCTGCTATGAGAAAATTAAGAAAATCACTTTTGCCTATTGGTTTGAAATAGAACAAATAATGTATTTTTATCTCATAGATTTTAGTAAAAATTGCTTATTTCTGTGTGTCTATAAAGAAACTCTGCCTGCTTTTTAAAGTTGACTTTAAAAGAGAATATCAGACCTGAGTGAGTTTCCTTTTTGGCTCCACAGAATGTATTTAACCGACAACTCTGTTTAGAACATGATGAGAAGCTGGTATCCTATCTTTCTCTGTTACGGGACATTGAGATGAGGACCAGACAGATTCAGCCTTTGGAACTAGACCTGGCAAAACTGCAGGATCTGCTGTGTCAGGCTGAGGTAGGTTCCCGGAAGTCTTTCAGCAGGCCTACACTTTGGAATAGTTGCTTCCATCTTTCTTGAAAATTTCAAGTCTTAAAAGGATCTACTTGTCACTTGATTATTCTTGGGTAAACACTCTCAGACCCTTGTCATACCGTGGCATGGGCTAGGTTTGGAGAACCATACAAGATTTGTAAGGGTTAGACTTGAACAAACTTTGGACAGACTTGGCTATGAATCTAATTACCACCATTTTTATTCATGTGATCTGGGATTGATCACATTTTTTTTAAAGATTTATTGATTTATTATTGATTTATTTGAAAGTCGGAGTTACACAGAGAGAGGAGAGGCAGAGAGAGAGAGAGAGAGAGAGAGAGAGAGGTCTTCCATCTGCTGGTTCACTCCCCAATTGGCAGCAACTGCCGAAGCTGCACCAATCTGAAGCCAGGAGCCAAGATCCAGGAGCTTCCTCCGGGTCTCCCATGCGGGTGCAGGGGCCCAAGAACTTGGAACATCTTCCACTGTTTTCCCAGGCCATAGCAGAGAGCTGGATCGAAGTGGAGCAGCCAGGTCTCTAACCGGCGTCTGTATCAGATGCTGGCGCTTCAGGCCAGGGTGTTAACCCGCTGTGCCACAGCACTGGCCCCGATCAAATACCAAACATAGTGGTTTGTTAGGAAAGTGTTGCAGTTAATTCAAGCAAGAAATATTGAGGGCTTAAAACAGTAAATTATATATATATATATATATATATATATATATATATATATACATATACATATGTAAAATCTATTATTTCCCAAAACTCCATTAAGACATCAGGAAAATGTAGTTTTTAGAAAAGCAGGTTAAAAAAAAATGGGAGCCAGCATTGTGGTACAGTAGGTAAAGCTGTTGTCTGCAATTATAAGCATCCCACATGAGCACTGGTTCTAGTCCCAGCTGCTCCACTTCCCATCCAGCTCCCTGCTAATGCACCTGAGAAAGCAGTAGAAGATGGCCCAACTACTGTGGCCCCTGTACCCACATGGGAGACACAGGTAGAATTTCAGTCTCCTGGCTTCCGCCTAGACCAGCCCTGGCCAGAGTGAATCAATGGATAAAAGATGGAAGATTTCTCCCTCCCTCCCTCCCTCCCTCCCTCCCTCTCTCTCTCTCTCTCTCTCTCTCTCTCTCTCTCTCTCTTCTCTGTGTGTGTGTGTGTGTCTGTCTGTCTGTCTGTCTCTTCCTCTCTGTCTATAACTCTTTCAAGTAAATAAATATTTTTTTAAAATATAAAATAACATTTTAAAAATGCAGGAAGCTTCAGTCCAGCCCAGACTCAGCCACTGAGGCGTTTGGGAGGATGTCTCTGTCTTTGTCTCTCTTGTTCCATCTCTGTGCTTCTCATATAAATGAGGACTCAGATTGTAGAGGTTTGCCAGTTCTCTCAACAACCAGCCTTAGGTAGGCTGGCTAAATGAGAAACGAGGATGAAGCCTCAAAAAACTATTAAGCTTTTCTACAGTTAATTTGTGGCGTCTGTGTTGAAGATCAGAATATTATAGGCTAGCTGAGTGGAAAGGCTGGTTTGGAATATTTTTATGGTCTTTGCTCCTGCCCCCTTGGAATCTGGAGTGGAAGAGTTCTCCTTTTTATTGACTTATCTTTCAGTGCATTAATTCTGCGTAACAGCTCCCTGGAGAAAATCATAATGACACTCTTGGAGAGGCAGCAAGTGTAGTGGAGGAAGCACTGCACTGAGTCAGCAAACCTGAATCCACCTCCCAACTCTGCTGTTTGCCAGCTGGGTGACCTCACACAAAAAGTTCACATTTTTAAGTACTGACACTTTTTTTAAATTTATTTATTCATTTGAAAGGCAGAGTCACAGAGATGTAGAGGGAGAGAGAAAGGTCTTCCATTCGCTGGTCCACTCCCCAGATGGCCATAGCGGTCGGGACCATGCCAGCCCAAATCCTGGAGCCAGGAGCTTCCT
Organism: Lepus europaeus; assembly: GCF_033115175.1. Classification (NCBI taxonomy): domain Eukaryota; kingdom Metazoa; phylum Chordata; class Mammalia; order Lagomorpha; family Leporidae; genus Lepus; species Lepus europaeus. The sequence continues at coordinate 31,182,288 of NC_084831.1, forward strand.
CTGGTTTTCCCACATGGGCACAGGGGCCTAAGGACTTGGACCATCCTCTACCACTTTCCCAGTCCATAGCAGTGAGCTAGTTCAGAAGTGCAACAGCCAAGACTCAAACCAGCGCCCATATGGGATGCCAGCACTGCAAGCGGCGGCTTTTACCTGCTACACCACAGCTCTGGCCCTGTACTGACACATCTTTAAATCTAAGATAGTAATGCCTACCCAGCCAATTTATGAATTATTGATCACAAGAATCATATAAACTGATGAATTTATATGAAAACATTTTCTGAGCCCTAAAGCCCACGTAGGCATGATGTGAGAAAGACATGTGTTCACAGCTGATACCCAGACAGCATGATTTCTAGTCTTCATTTTAGAGGTAACCCCACTGTGTCTCCTCAGGTATTAGACAGGGAGCTAAAGGATCTGTCCACCTTGGTGAGTCAGGAATTGGAGTGTGTGAATCAGATCATCATCAGTCAGCCTCAAGAAGTCCCTGCTCAACTGTTGAAGGCTCTAGAGAAAGATGCCAAGAATCTTCAAAAGTCACTCAGCTCCGTGAGTGACACTTGGAGTTCCAGGCTACTCCACCTCCAAAATGCTGTGGAAGTTAAAAAGGTAGTGTCTTGTTTTTATTACTAAAGGCTCACAAAAGTCTTGGCGGGTTTGGAAATTCTTAGAATGTGACTTGCCGTTTTTCTTAGACTGCAGTGTTAAGTCAGCATGCGCAGCTAGAAGACAAGCTCCAGGACCTGAGAGCCTGGGTTGGCAGCACCAGTCTCACTCTGAGCAGCAAGGGCTGCAGCAGTAAGACAGATACCGATAGCCTGAATCACTCCCTCCAACAGTTTGAGGTAAATTCTCCACCTATTCTCAAGCTTGCTTTGATTTCTCAAGCAAGCTTTGCTTTTGTCTTTTGATTTGCATCAGTTTTATTTTCTGCATGGCAAACCAGTATCTGTACTGTACTTAGAAGATCCTGGCTTTCTACTTCAGGTGTAGAGTCAGCTATGTTTAGTTTTTTGAGTTATCACACCCCTGAAACTTCAGTGATTGTGATTATTTCTCCTTTCTGGTGTTCTATGATGCACAGAGTCCAAGCATCCCTAATTTCTCGATTACTTTCTTTAAAAAAAAAAAAATTTGTTTATTTGAAAGGCAATGTTAGAGAGTGAGAAAGAGAGATCTTCCGTCTGCTAGTTCACTCCCCAAAGGCCTGCAACAGCCAGAGCTGTGCCGATCCAAAGCCAGGAGCCAGGAGCTTCTTCTGGGTTTCTCATGTGGGTGTGGGGCCCAAGCACTTGGGCCGTCCTCCACTGCTTTCCCAGGCCATTAGCCAGGAGCTAGATCAGAAGTAGAGCAGCCAAGACACAAACAGGTGCCCATATGGGATGCCAGTGCTGCAGGCAGCAGGTTTACCCACTATGCACAGCGCCAGCCTCCATAGTTTCTCTTTTGCTCAAGATCTGATTCTATACCCAGATCCCTACAACTTCAGGAAAATTTTTTGTTAGTGATCTAGAGCACGGATTGACAAATCTTTTATGAAAAGAGCCAGATAATTAGTATTTTAGGCTTGGAGGGCCACCATTTCTGTTGAAATTACTCAACTCTCGCTTTGAAACATTAAAATGTAGATAGTGTATAAACAGATGTTTGTGATGTGTTCCAATAAAACTTTCATCACAAAAGCAGGTGGCAGGCCACATTTGGCGAGGGATCCATAATTTGCTGATTCTGATCTAGAGAGATGCTTTTCTTCTTTTTCTTTTTTTTATCCAGTTTTTTTTTTTTTTAAGATTTATTTTTATTTATTTGAAAGTCAGAGATACAGAGAGAGAGAGAGAAAGAGGGGGGGGGGGGTCTTCTATCCACTGGTTCACTCTCCAAATGTCCACAACAGCCAGAGTTGGGCCGAACCAAAGCCAGGAGCCAGGAGCCACTGGGTGCAGGGGCCCATGCACTTGGGTCGTCTTTCACTGCTTTCCCACACTGATTAGCAGATAGCTGGATCTGAAGTGGAGCAGCCAGGACTTGAACTGACACTCCCATGAGATGCCGGCGTTGCAGACAGCAATTTAACTCACTATGCCACAGTGCCGGCCCCTTTTCTTCCTATTATGCTCCAAATTAATTAATTAATGCAAAAGTTAAGACTCTGAGCCGGTGCTGTGGCTTAACAGGCTAATCCTCCACCTTGCGGCACCGGCACACCGGGTTCTAGTCCCGGTTGGGGCGCCGGATTCTATCCCGGTTGCCCCTCTTCCAGGCCAGCTCTCTGCTATGGCCCGGGAAGGCAGTGGAGGATGGCCCAAGTGCTTGGGCCCTGCACCCGCATGGGAGACCAGGAGAAGCACCTGGCTCCTGGCTATGGATCAGCGAGATGCGCTGGCCGCAGCGGCCATTGGAGGGTGAACCAACGGCAAAAGGGAAGACCTTTCTCTCTGTCTCTCTCGCTATCCACTCTGCCTGTCAAAAGAAAAAAAAAAAAAAAGACTCTGTATATGAGAGTTTTTCCACCGAGTATTATTCTTGTTTGTTGTTATACTTAAAATTATATCAGTTATTATTCACACTGCTTTATCAGCCATCTAAGGTGTTCCTCTCTTTATACTCTTCAGAAAGTCAGACCAGAACGACAGATGCCTCCCCCCCTTTATTCTACCTATTCCCTTTCCCCAGTCCTTTTTTTTTTTTTTTTTGAGAGGGAGAGACTGAGAAACGTCTTCCTTCTGTTGGTTCACTCCCCAGATGACTGCAATGGCCAGAGCTGTGCTGATCCGAAGCCAGGAGCCAGGTGCTTCTTCCGGGTCTCCCATGTGGGTGCAGGGGTCCAATGACTTGAGCCATCTTCTACTGCTTTCCCAGGCCATAGCAGAGAGCTGGATTGGAAGAGAAGCAGCCAGGACTAGAACCAGCACTCATATGAGATGCCCTCGCCACAGGCGGAGAATTAACCTACTGCACCACGGTGCCAGCCCCCCTCCCCTTCCTAATCTTAAGAGAAGCAGACATAAAGATTTGCGCATGATCATCAACGTTACATGCAAACTCATCTTTCTTTATCTTGCAAGAATTGACCTTCCTCCTTTAAAAAAAAAAAAAAAAAGAGATTTTTATTTTTTATTTGAAAGGTAGTTACAGCCGGCGCCGTGGCTCAACAGGCTAATCCTCCGCCTAGCAGCGCCAGCACACCGGGTTCTGTCCCGGTCGGGGCGCCAGATTCTGTCCCGGTTGCCCCTCTTCCAGGCCAGCTCTCTGCTATGGCCCGGGAGTGCAGTGGAGGATGGCCCAAGTGCTTGGTCCCTGCACCCCATGGGAGACCAGGATAAGCACCTGGCTCCTGTCTTCAGATCAGCGCGGTGTGCCGGCCACAGCGCGCCGGCCACACCAGCCATTGGAGGGTGAACCAACGGCAAAGGAAGACCTTTCTCTCTGTATCTCTCACTGTCCACTCTGCCTGTCAAAAATAAAAAAATAAAAAAAAAAAAAGGTATTTACAGACAGAGGGAAGGAGAGACAGAGAAAGGTTTTCCGTCACTGGATCACTCCCCAAATGGCTGCAATGGCCAGAGCTGGGCCAATCCAAAGCCAGAAGCCAGGAGCCAGGAGTCTCCCACTTGGCTGCAGGGGCCCAAGCACTTGGACCACCTTCTACTGCTTTTACAGGCCATAAGCAGAGAGCTGGATTGGAAGAGGAGCAGCCGGGACTTGAACATGTGCCCATAGGGGATGTTGATGCCGCAGGTGAAGGCTTAGCCTACTACACTACAGCACTGGCAGTCTGCCTCCTTCTTTCATATCCCTTATCCAATTATATCATTGGGAAAGAGAATTGCAGACTTTATTTGTTCCCTAAAATATTATAAATAAACAAGTATGAAAACAATTTCTGTGACACAATTTGAAATATGAAAACATAGAGCAACTCATGCATTGGTGCCCTTCCCTCATATCTTAACATGAGTTCTCTTCTGGAAAAAGCAAAACAGTCTTGTTTCCTTCTTTCCTTTTAGTTTACCAAACTCATATGTCATAAATGAAGGAAGCACTGTTTTGTGAATAATATCCCAGAACTCTTCCCAGTTTTGGAGTGATAGAGATCTGGATATCCTAACTAATTTTATTGTATACAGACAGTATAATATAGTTAATGACCACTAAATGTGTATGTGAAAATTTTGTGTTTTTGGTGATCTGAAGACAAATGAGTTTAATGTTTGACCATATTACTACTTTAAGAGAGCAATATAGCTAATGTACAAGAAGTGTACAGGATGTTTAACAGATCAAAAATGTATGAGCGAGGCCAGTGCTGTGGCACAGCGGGTTAAAACAACAGCCTGAAGTGCCAGCATCCTATATGGCCGCCGGTTCGAGTGCCGGCTGCTCCACTTCCGATCCAGCTCTCTGCTATGACCTGGAAAAGCAGTGGAAGATGGCCCAAATGCTCAGGCCCCTGCATCCGCATGGGAGACCCAGCAGAAGCTCCTGACTCCTGGCTTCAGATCAACTCAGTTCTGGCCATTGAGGGTCATTTGGGGAGTGAACCAGTGGCTGGAAGACCTCTCTCTCTCTCTCTCTCTCTCTCTCTCTCTTTCTCTAACTCTCTTTCAAACAAATAAAAATAAATCTTTAAAAAAAATATGTATGAGCAGCATTCTTACTCTAAAACTGAAATTTTACTAACAAGTAAATAATGTGTTTTCTCAGGACTGGCCTACCAGCAACTCACTGGTGGACAAATACAAGTAGATACTTGAACCTAAGAAAATACAATTATACAGATACATCTCAGACTAGAAATTCATGTTATACTTTCCAGAAAATTTTTTTAAATCATAGAAAATTTTGTAGTTAGTCATAGTGTGATTCTGTTAATATAAATAATTGAAAGTTTACTGCATTTGGAAATCAAGGTCCAATAAAGGAAATGTAATTGTCATTTATGAGGAGTTTGAAGAAACCAAAAGTTAGACTTGCAGGCTAGTTTGGCCCTATCAGTGCCAATTTAAAAATGAGAATATAGAAACAGAGATCTCATCTCTTCTCTTTTTCCTTTCCCTGCTTATCTTAGGACTTGAAACAACCCATGGCTGAAAGGAAATCCCAACTGGATGCTCTTGCTTTTGACATTCAGTTTTTTATCTCCAAGCATGCCCAAGACTTGTCCCCTCAGCAGAGTCGACAGACATTGAGGCTTCTGAATGAAGTGCAGAAGTCCTTCCAGGACCTTGTGGAGCAGACTGCAGCTCAGGTGGATGCCTTGCAGGGCCGCCTTCAACAAGTGGAGCAGGAAGCCCAGGTTAAGGTCAGACTGAGCCAGCAGCTGGGCTCAGTTTATTTTTGGGGATGTCCTCTGTCTTTGGATTTTCTGGCCAGATTCCATGTATTCCAGGAGCCTAGGTTTACCAGTTTTGAACGTTCATGTCATTTAGGCCAGTATGGCTCTAGGCCAGGAGGCAGCTGTTTTGGCTATTTTTCTTGCCATGTTTTTGGTTCTCTGTGTGAGTGTGAGAGAATGTGTGTGTTTATATGTTATTGCATGTGGAAGGGTTTTCTTTCTAGCAAGACTACCTTCATTGTCTCTGACTTTCAGATGAAAATTATATACCTAGCTCTTTCTCTCTCAGTATCCCCCACCTTTTTTCCCCTTCTAATTTTATTTATTTGGAAGGCAGAGAGACATCCCCTGCCTTACTCCTCAAATGCCTGCAACAGCCTGGGTTAGGGAAGACTGAACCAAGAGCCAGGAACTCGGTCCTTATGGGTGGTAGGGACCCAACTACTTGAGTCATCGCCTGCTGCCTCCCAGGGTGCACGTTATCGAGAAGCTAGAAGCAGGGGCAGGACTCGAACCTAGGCATTCTGAAATGGGTGGTGTCTTAACTGCTGTGCCAAACTCCCACTCCCCTCAGTAGTCTTTTGAGGACTATTAAGAACATCTAACATCTGAGCTCTTGAAAAGAATGGTTCTGAAATCAGTTTTTATTCTGGGGTTTTTCAAACAACTGACAAAATTTGTTTTCAGAATCATAGTGATTTTCTAGCACCTCTTAAATTCTTACTATTTTCTGATACTTTTCTTTATAGTGCCCATTACTTACTCAATTGTAGCAAAGTGTGCAGAAGCAGGGGTGCTTCATTAAAAAAAAAAATCTACTTTGGGGCTGGTGCTGTGGCGTAGTAGGTTAAACATCAACCTACAGCCATGCTATCCCATGCTGGTTCAGGTCCTGGCTGTTCCACTTCCAATCCAGCTCCCTGCTGATGGCCTGGGAAAGCAGTAGAAGATTGCCCAAATGCTTGGGCCTCTAGCCATATAGGAGACCTGGAAGATGTTCCTGGCTCCTAGCTTCGGATTGACCCACCTCCAGCCATTGCAGCCATTTGGAGAGTGAACCAGCAGATGGAAGAACTCTGTCTGCCCCTCTCTCTGTCTGTAACTCTGCCTCTCAAGTAAATAAATAAATGTTTAAGAGAAAATCTGCTTCATACCAACTTCCCATACAACACTTTTCCTGTAAATCTCAACCTAATTTCATTAATAGTGACATCATAAGCTTAGAATACCTAGAATGATCTCTATGCCATTTCTGGTGTTTGATAAGTTGTAATACAGTAAGATGATATTAGAATTGTCTTATGAAAATTATTTCAGGTGCTCCTTTATTAAATATTGTACAAAGTAGAATTGAGCTTTTGAGCCATACTTAAAGCAAATCCAGTTAGTCAGTGCCATATGTTCCCCACTGGTGCTTAATTCGTTTTGATTATATTGAAATTGAAATTAAATACTAAGAAAACACTTAGGTTACCTTCCAAATCCAAACATTTGTCATGCCCTCTCTTAGGTATTTATCTAGTGTGGTATAATCTGCTGTCATTAATGAAGTAGCATAGGTCTAAGCCATCTTCAGACCCAACCCAGATACAGTGTATGCCCCTGAGCTGCAGCCATTGATAGAACTGCATGTGAGCATTCCCTCTGAGCACATAATTAATTCCACAATGTTTATTAACCTTGTTATTGTGAGAAATGCTCTGCTTCTCTCTGTATTTGCCCTGAATGCATGTGTGTGTCTCTGTGTTAACTTGTTTGCTTTGCTTTTTTCAGATTCAGTCTGCACCCATCCTAACCCATGAAGATCCTGTTTTACAGCTGAAGAGCTCTTAGGAGTTTTCTTTCAGAGCCCTTCTGTTTGTCCTAAAGAGGGGAGAGAGGGCCAATTTGGGCACCTGTTTGTAAGTGCAGGTGACTAAAGCACTATCAGGAAGTAGCATCTGGTGGAAAATGGTTTTAGAAGGATGGTCAGGAGAACACATCATGCTCAATTGCTCGGTCAGGTGCTTCAGTGTCATGCAACTGAGATGAGATCTGCAGAAAGGATCAGGCAGAGAAACACATTCCCACTCTCCTCTTGGGCCTTGCCTTTTCCCTTTAGTGTCAGTGTGGACACCTAAAGGACTGAGCCAGTTGCTATTCTTGGCAGTTTCCTTCTGCAAATAGCCAAATCAAGGTCCTCATGGCTGGCATATAATCATTCTGCTTAATAGGGTTCTGCATTTGGGAGACATTTGATTTATAAAGTCAGCTCAATTATTAAGAAGCTCAGTTAGCTTATGAATTATCCAAGTTCTTGGTTTTTCTCCTACTCCAGTTCTGCTTTGACTTAGTATGTAGCAGTTCCTCTGGTTCTTCTGGAGGAATTAGAACCACTAATTTATTATCATCGCCATTCTCAATTATTTGGCTCTCCATTCTCCATTTCCAAAGATATTAACAGCAAATGAGGTTCCAAACCAAAACTTTAACTCAAAGCATTCTCTCCCAAAATTACCCCTAATTGTCATTCCAGCCATGGACCCATATCAACAGACTGCCCAAATAAGGGGAGCTTTGTGAATATGATTTCTGTGCCTTTTCCTGTTCTCATCTCCCACCAACTTTTCCGTCCTTGAGATCTAACCTTCCTTTTTTAAATTTCAGGGAGTTATCTTCTATTTGTAAGATGAGAATTACTAATCATCTCTTGATCCCCTTTGCATTTTAATTAGACCCTGCAGAAACAACAAAATACCTGTCACCAGAAACTGGAGGATCTTTGCAGGTGGATTGGACAGGCAGAAAGAGCACTGGAGAGCCAGCAGGACAGAGGCACCCAGCAGGATCTCTCTGCTTTGCAGAAGAATAAAAGTGACTTGAAGGTCAGTGTGAGTTGGTTTGTTTTTTCATTCCTTCAACAAGCATTTATGAAGACTGACTACGTGTCAGTCACAGTGCTTAGTGCCAGCAAAAGTGGTATACAGACATGGCCTTGCCTTGTGAAACTCACAATCAGTTGGGTGAAACAGATGTTACATAGTTTATCATAAAGTGAATATAATGATTATTAACTGCTATATCTGTAAAGGAAAAGTTATGTAAGAACGTTTTCCAGAGAGACCCAGTCTAGTCTACTGTGTTGAAGAAGTGTCAGTTAAACAGAAATGAAAGATATGTAGGTGTTGATGCAAGATTAGTGAAGGCTGAAGTTGGAGAAGTCAACAGGACCCCTATCATGCTGGGCTTTGTAGCCTGCAATAAGGAAAATGAGTGACCACCAACAGAGTATAGCGAACCAGGAGGCCTGAACTCTGCTAGAATTGTGTTGTCAATTTTTTTTTATAGAAAGAATGATCTTTTTGATGATAACACTGCAAAATGAAAATCTCTGCTGTTCATCATATTATGGGCAAGCTTTTTTGTCTACACTAAATATTTGCTTCAAAATTAAATATTTTAAAATTTCTTCGCATTGGTTTGGGCTTAAAACTTAAGCAAACTTTAGTCAAGGACTTCATGCAGATGTGTTATCTAGTCTTTGTACCTTTAGAGGACTTACAAGTACTAAGGTTAAAGACTCTGCCATCCCTGTTTTTATGTGTTTAGGACTTACAGGATGACATTCAAAATCATGCCACCTCATTTGCCACTGTTGTCAAAGACATTGAAGGCTTTCTGGAAGAGAACCAGACCAAACTGAGCCCCCAGGAGTTGACAGCTCTTCAGCAAAAACTTAGTCAAGCTAAGGAACAATATGAGACCCTCCAGGAACAGACACGGGTGGCCCAGAAGGAGCTGGAGGAAGCAATGACCTCAGCCTTACAGCAGGAAACTGAGAAGGTAACCAGACTGCTTGATATTTTATCAAAACAAAATTTTAGTACTTCTACAAATAAAAGTTAATGAAGAGGAAGCTGCCTTATAGAGCGAATCAGCAAAAAGGGCTTCTTCAGGAGCTAGTGTGTGTTTATTTTTATAAGAAATATCCAGGAGGACTTCGAATCAGGAGCAATTGGTAGGAAGTACATACTATATGCTTGCTGTCTGTATACTCAGTACTCTAATTTATAAAGATCAGCGAGAACTTAGGGACAGTATTATCCTGGGAAGGAAAAAGTGAATGGTATGCTTCTAAGATGAATGTAGACTGATGATACAAAAGTACTAGTGGAAAGTATCTGTGGATTCCTAGTGGACCACAAGCTGTCTCCACACTGCCTCTATAGTTTTGATAAGAATTCTGCATTGAGATAAACCAAAGAGCAAACAGTCTCAAATAGTCTTCTGCACTCCACCCAGCACTGGTAGATTAATTCCCATCACTTCTTCAGCCTTAGACTCTGACGCCAGTGAGTGAGGTAGAGATCATGGAAAAGAGAAGTAAGTTACCAAAAGATGAATTCCTTTTTTTTAAAGATTTAATTATTTATTTGAAAGAGTGTCAGAGAGAGAGAGAGAATCTTACATCGATTGGTTCACTCCCCAAATGCCCTGAATAGCTGGAACTGGGCCAGGGCAAAGCCAAGAGCTTAGAGCTCCATCTGGGTCTCCCATGTGGGGGGCAGGGACCCAAGCACTTACATCATCTTCCGCCTGAACTCTAACTGACACTCATACAGGATGTTGCCATCGCAGGCAGTGCTTAACCTGCTGCACCACAGTGCAGACCTCAAAAGATGAATTTCAAAAGACATGAGTGCATAACTTGGCAGTGATACTCTGGTGTGGTAGGGGAAGAAGTAGCATGGTCACATTCAATTATCTGATAGTTCTTCTCTTACAAGAGGGCAGATTTCTCCCATTTAATCTCAGTCAAATAGAACACTTAGTTTGTAAACTTGGCTCTCAAGAGAAAGGATTCTGTGAAGATTTTCTGGGAGAGCAACACTAAGTGTTTTCTTAAAGTCTCTTAAATCCTGAAACTTGCTCTTTTCATTGTTAAGAGAAAAAAATCTAGAGATTGCTTTGAATAATTATTTTCAGAAGCTGTTTATTTTTTCTTATGTGCAAAAAAACCTGTTTATAGCCTGTCTTAGAGCCTCTCTTTTTCTTTAGCATAAAATCCTGCCCTCCTTTTATTTAACCTCTTATATAGTTGAGTCTCTAAGGCCTTCTCATCAGACTACCCCCTGTCACTTTCAGAGTAAAGCAGCAAAGGAACTGGCAGAGAACAGGAGTAAGATTGATGCTCTCCTGGATTGGGTGACTTCAGTGGAATCATCCTGTGGACGACTGCAGACCAGCCTTCCAGGGATGGAGCAGCTCTCGGGTGCTGATCTAGAGAAAGGAACCTTGGATACCACTGATGGCCACGTGGTGGTGAGCCATGCCCCAGAGAACCTTGACAGGCAGTGTGCAAAGATGAAGGTGAGAATGGTAGCTTGTCCTCACTATTCTAGAGGAATCTCTTCTGCCCTATGCAGCTCCCCCGACATTCCCAGCCCTATATCCAGTGAGCACGTCACAGTTTCTATCTTTTTAATGTTCTAAAATACTCCCTTTGAAACACTATCTCCCTTGATTTCCATAGCACTACCCTGCCTGATCATCCTTCTTCTTTTCCTTTACCATCTGCACTGATTGATTCCATGTACATACTTCTTTCAAGCCCTAATGCCTACCTTGAGCTTCAACCCAGTATGTGAATCTGCCCATTGCAACATATAAGCACAAGCACCTCAACCTGAAAATGGAATCCTATTTCCTGTAATACCATGTCCCAATCAAACACATTCTCCTTCCTGTATTCCCACTTAATTGCCTGAATGAGACATAGTCCTGGATTCCTTTTTCTCCCTCACACTCGCATATTGAACCACTAATTAAATCCCATGATTCTTGTATCTCATTCAAAATCATTGACATTTCCTCATCCCCATTAAGACATTAGTATAGTTTAGACCACTACCAGTTTTTAGTTATATTACTTTTTTTAAAGAGTTTTGTTTATTTATTTGAAAGAGTTACAGAGAGGGAGAGGAAGAGGCAGAAAGAGAGAGATCTTCCATCTGCTAGTTCACTCACCAAACAGCCACAACAGCCAGGGATAGGCCAGGGCAAAGCCAGGAGCCATAAGTTTCATCCAGGTCTCCCACATGAGTGCAAGGACCCAAGGACTTGGGCCATCTTCCACAGCTTTCCCAGGCACATTAGCAGGGAGCTGGATTGGAGTGAAGCAGCTGGGACTTGAGCTGGCGCCTATATGGGATGCCGGTGCTGCAGGTGGTGGCTTTCACTGCAGTGCTAGCCCCCACTTATGTATTGTAATAGTTTATTTTATTTAATTAATTAATTTATTTATTTATTTATTTCTTGGGGGGAAAGGTAGTTACAGAGGGAGGGAGAGGGAGACAGAGATCTTTCATCCACTGGTTCACTCCCCAAATGGCAGCAATGGCTGAAGTTGGGCCAGTCCAAAGTCAGAAGCCAGGAACTGGTGCAGGGGTCCAAGCACTTGGCCTATCCTTTGCTGCTTTTCCAGGTGCATTAGCAGGGAACTGAATCAGAAATGGTGCAGCCAGAACTTAAACTGGTTCCCATATGGGATGCCGACATTGCAGGCAGCAGCTTATCCTACTGCGCCACAATGCCAGCCCTGTAGTAGCTTCTACCAGTCTCCTTGCCTCTTGATTTTTACCATCCAGTCCATTTCCTGTACTATTGATTGACCTTTCTTAAGTGCTATATTCTTTTTTTTTTCTTTTTCTTTTTTTTTTAACTTTTATTTAATGAATATAAATTTCCAGTATACAGCTTATGGATTACAATGGCTTCCCCTTCCCATAATTTCCCTCCCACCCGCAACCCTCCCCTCTCCCGCTTCCTCTCCCCTTCCATTCACATTAAGATTCATTTTCAATTCTCTTTATATACAGAAGATCAATTTAGTATAAAGATTTCAACAGTTTGTACCCACATGGAAACACAAAGTGAAACATACTGTTTGAGTACTAGTTATAGCATTAAATCAAAATGTACAGTATATTAAGGACAGAAATCCCACATCAGGAGCAAGCGCACAGTGGCTCCTGTTGTTGACCCAACAAATTGACACTCTAGTTTATGGCACTAGTAACCACCCTAGGCTGTCGTCATGAGTTGCCAAGGCTATGGAAGCCTTCCAAGTTTGCCGACTCTGATCATATTTAGACAAGGTCATAAAAGACAGGGTGAGGATAGTAACCAATGATCCTAAGAGTGGCCTTAACCAGGTCTGAACAATTATACAGCATTAAGTGAGGAAGAGGACCATCAGTACACACAGGTTGGGAGTAGAGCCATTGGTGGTAGAGTAGAGGTTATGATTACAAAGGAATGAGGCCCAAGTGCACTAGACAGGGTCTAGAACAAAGGACAGAGTCATTATTAGAGGAGCTAAGAAAGGTGCTGTCTAAGCTATAATTAAGTTTTCTGATTGAGAGGCAAACAGAACCTGATAGAAGGGGCTTGATAATAATCTGGTGGGCTTTAGGCCTTGTAAGTTAAGAGGCCCAGACCTAGCTATCTCTTCACATGGGGTATATCCTAAGGGAGGTGTGAACCTCCTAGGGGAAGGCACTCTGTTGACTTTCATGACTTGGCTGGCCTGGGAGGAGAGCTGGCCAGGTAAAGGCAGGGGGCATCTCTAACAAGAAATTTACAGTTCTGCCTGCAATGTTGCTGACCCTACTTGACCATCCCCTCAGCTGCAGTGGTCACTTTGGAAGTTGGGCTGAGTGAAGGGCTTTTCAGCTTGGAGCCAATAAGATCTGTGGCTCTGACCTGGGCATCCTTCGACTCCAGGCCAGGTCCATTTCCAGTGATCCAACTCTTGGCAGAGCTGCCAGGGCTCTTCACAAGCTGACTTCTGCTGAAGCCCAGGCTTACCACTTTGAAAGCCACTGCAGTGGACTGGCCTGTTGGGTCTCCTTGAGGGAGATCACTGTACAGATCAGCCATTAATAGGCCTGCCACCCATTGCTTCTGATGCCGAGCTTTCTTTTCCTCCTGGTTTTTGTTAAAGCAGACCAGAGGATGCAAGTCAAGGGAGTGCCCAAGTCCGATCTCTAATCTTCGGTGGCCTGAACTACAGGTCTATAGTCACAGGCATGTTCTGTAGTAGTTTTTCTAAGGTAGACAATGCCCATGAGGAAAATTATATTCTCACTTTAAAACTTTGTTTCCCTTTGGTCTGAAAGGGAATTTTTTTTTCTACTTACTGTATACTTCGCTGATGGCGATGTGAATCTAGCTATGAGATTATTAGTTAAGTTCTCATTTTGGCTATGCTATTACAGAAAAATGTTAGCCATCTCTTATAAGGTCTAAAGATTAAATTGTGCGTCCTACAGATTCCTTGATAATAGAAATAGTTTCCTACCTTGAAGAGAATAGAGAAATGAAAGAACAAGTTGGGCTTAGAATAGAGAAATGAGGGAGCAAGTCCTAGATCGCTTGCTGACAATAGCAATATTACATGAATACTTAGCAAACCGTTTCAACCATTAGATAACAACTTAAGAAAACATTTACCAGAAGGTCCAATGCCTTCTATAAATTTTAAGAATCATGTATTTGAAAACACCTCTTAAATATCTAAGATGGTGTAGTTTGTTTAACCAGTAAACTTAAGCACAACCATATAAAATGTTTTTAGTTTCTTTCTACCAACACATTTAAAACATATGATACACAGATTCAGGTCACACAAATTAAAATGTATCTTTGATTGATTTTAGCAGCTTAAATTTATGGACAATCTTATCTATAAGCCATTTAAAATAAAACTCTTAATAAAATTTCCCCATGTGGACATACAATATGTACGCACATATGCTATGTTATAGCATAATAGACCAATATCAAAATCCAAAATATTTGGTTGAAATAAGATTCCTTAAAATCATGACATAACATAGACCAAATTTGATCATTGTTACAAGGTGATTATTCAAATCTTTGAAAATAAGCACATATTTAAATAACCCATAGCTCTTAATAAAAATTCAGCTGTTTTTGAACAATTAGAATTTAACAGACATCAAGAGAGCATAATAGATTACTTTAACACATTGCTTTAACAGAGCATCAGAGTTTAATTCTATGTCAAAGAGAAATTGAGCTTCCTGTGATCTTTTGCTGTGAGGTTTCCTTCCTTTACCTTCTTTCATATTGGTGACCATGTTTCTGTGTTTCTGTGTGTAACACATCTTTAAGCATCTTTTGCAGGGCAGGATGAGTGGCAACAAATTCTTTCAGTTTCTGTTTGCTATGAAAAGTCTTAATTTCACCTTCATTCACAAATGAGAGCTTTGCAGGATATAATATTCTGGGCTGGCAGTTTTTCTCTCTTAGTACCTGGGCTATGTCTCGCCATTCCCTTCTAGCTTGTTGGGTTTCTGCTGAGAAGTCTGCTGTGAGTCTAATTGGAGATCCTCTGAGAGTAATCTGACGTTTCTCTCTTGCACCTTTTAGAATCTTTTCTTTATGTTTCACTGTGGTGAGTTTGATTACAACATGTCGTGGTGAGGATCTCTTTTGGTCATGTTTCTTAGGGGTTCTATGAGCTTCCTGTACTAGGATGTCTCTGTCCTTCTCCAAACCTGGGAAATTTTCTGCTAGTATCTCACTAAAAATGCCTTCTAATCCTTTCTCCCTCTCCATGCCTTCAGGAACTCCTAGAACCCGAATGTTGGGTTTTTTAATAGTATCCTGTAGATTCCCGACAATATTTTTTAGATTTCTAATTTCTTCTTCTTTTCTTTGGTTTGCCTGTTTCCTTTCCTGTTCTCTGTCTTCTAAGTCTGATATTCTCTCTTCTGCTTTGCCCATTCTGTTTTTAAGGCTCTCTAATGTGTTTGTCATTTGATCTATTGAATTCTTCATTTCATTATGATTTCTTGTCACTATCACCGTTTCTTGTTCCACTAGTTGTTTCATTTCATTTTGATTCCTCCTTAATATTTCATTTTCACGAGAGAGATTTTCTATCTTGTCCATTAGGGATTTCTGTAGTTCAAGAATTTGTTTTTGAGAACTTCTTAATGTTCTTATCAATTTTTTGAGATCCGCTTCTTGCATTTCTTCGATCTCATCATCTTCATAATCTTGAGTTGGGGTGTCTTTTTCATTTGGGGGCATCATAGTGTCTTTCTTGTTCTTGTTACCTCAGTTTTTGCGTTTGTTGTATGGCATGTTGGAGATATTTGGTTTCTTCACTGTGGTGTTTTTTTTTCTTGTTATACTATGACTCTAGATTAAGTGGACTGTCTGCTTTCAGTGGAGCCTTAGAGGCTTGAGATGGGTGTGGACTGAGAGCTGTGTTTGGTTCCTCAGGGTTGAGGGTGTGTCAAGATGACACTCCCAGGTTAGGCGTGGTAAATCTCTCTCTCTCTCTCTCTCTCTCTCTCTTTCTTTCTTTCTTTCTTTCTTTCTTTTTTTTTTTTTTTTGATTCAAAAGGGAAGTAATTCCACACAGCTGAACATAATTGGAGGTAGTTAGCAGGCAAATGATATACCCACAGGAGCCAGAGATCGGAAGCTCTTTCCCAAGGACCACACAGGGAATCTCTGCTGCCCTCAGTGTCGGCTCCAATTCTCCTGCAGTCTCCCACTGGGTTGCCAAGTTAGATCCTAATCTCCTGTTATTTCACCCCCCCAGCGTCAGGTTTTTCTGCTCGGCTCAGGGCCGGTGCAGACCTGAGGTCGCCCTGCTTATGACGTATGTCCAAAATGGCGCCTGCTCTTTGTCTTGCTCGCCCTTGAGGGGTGAGCGGAGAGAGAGAAACTCGTGTCTGTATCGGTCACTTTTTTTTTTTTTTTCTCTCTCTCTCTCTTCTAGTTAGCCTGGTGAACTTTTCCCCACAGAGTTTCAAGCCTCGTTCCCTCTAGTCTCCTCTTTCCGCTTGCCCGCTGGTGTCTCGGGCTATTGAGGTTCGGCTCACCTCGCGTTCCAGCGCTGGTGCATTGAGTCTGCCGCTGGTGTCCCGAACTTGGGCTCCCACGCTCTCCACGCAGGTCCACTGTGAATCACTAGTTCCGGAAGAGTTTCCTCTGCTGTTTCTTCCCCTACTCTTCCTTGACCATGCAGTATCTCCACTTTTATTAACCTGTGTCTTGCCGAAGAATATCAATGTGCTCCCTTCCTATTCCGCCATCTTGCCACTCTCCTCTTAAGTGCTATATTCTTACATAGCCCTTTTAATTGCTACCTATCACCTTCAAGATTGAGTCCAAACTGTAACATGGTTTACTGTCTGTACCCTATTCCCCCTCATATCTGTTCCTACTTATTTCGCCTCACTTCTCATCTTTCTTTACACTTTAGTCATGCTTTCCTTTACACTACAGCTATATTGATCTTTTCATCCTGTTCACTGTACTATGCTCCTACTCTCCCCTGGGCCTCTGCTGACTCTTGGAACTTTCTTGGCTCTCCAATGCAGAAAATAAGAGAGAGGCCCAGCTCTTGGTTCACTATTATTCATCCTTCAGATCCAGTTTATACATTGCACTTCCCCTAGGAAGCTGTTATTCTCTACTCCCGAGTTAAGCATATGTATTTATCCCCTGTGGTTCCTCTTATAATCTTCCTGCATTATGACATTTTTCATCTGTATTTATTTCTTTGTATTCCTCTCTAGATGCTAAAAGCAGAAACCATTTCTTACCACTTACCTCTATTCATTTGTTCATTCATTCAGTGAATACTGAATATCTGCCATGTGTCAGGCATTGTAAATAAACTAGTCAATCAATGGGATAAATAGATTACAAAAATTTTAATAGTATCATTTTTGTAGCAAATAAAAATCAGATTAGCTGGAATACTGTAGAATGGCCTGTGTGGGCCATTACTTTATTTTGTATTGATAGGATTTCTTATCTTGCATACTACCTCTAGACTTGGAAGCTTTAGCGGTATATAGTATGTCCCCCAAATCCCTTGCAGTCTTACCATTGCAGAGAGCAGAGATGATTCTCTTGTCAAGGGAGGCTCCTGGCACCACTAGCTGGCCCATCACCCTGACCAAGCAGCCGTCCATCCCAAGGCAGAAACTGCCCCCCCCCATAAGTGGATGGTGGGAGGATAAGAATGGGGAATATGGTGCTATATAGAAAAAACTGTAGTACTACCCTTCTCTGTATTTGAGCAAGATGTAGTTGTTACTCCAATTTTCCTGTGATGATATGAGAAGCTCGGACTGTCAGGTTGCTGTAGACGCAGGATGAAAATGAACAATATTCTGAGGGAAAGTAGGCTGTAAGTCTAGGCACTTGCATAAACAAGATAGATAGTCAGGAACACTGACTGTGCTCCCCTTGTCTCTCATGTTTCAAAATAAAAAAATCCCCACAACTATTTGCAAAGAACTTACATTCCATTAGAATAGGAAAGAAGTTCACATAAAAGCGTATAGAAATAGGCCGGCACTGCGGCTCAATAGGCTAATCCTCCGCCTGCAGCACTGGCACCCCGGGTTCTAGTCCCGGTCGGGGCGCCGGATTCTGTCCCGGTTGCTCCTCTTCCAGTCCAGCTCTCTGCTGTGGCCCGGGAGTGCAATGGAGGATGGCCCAAGTCTCTCTCACTGTCTACTCTGGCTGTCAATAAATAAATAAATAAATAAATAAATAAAAGCAATAATATTACTTTTAAAATTCGTATGTCAGATTTACTCTCTAGCTAATAAATTAGTTTTCCAAGGGTTTTTTGTTTGTTTGTTTTTTGTTTTTTGACAGGCAGAGTTAGTGAGTGAGTGAGAGAGAGAGAGAGAGAGACAAAGAAAGGTCTTCCTTTCTGTTGGTTCACCCCCCTAATGGTCACTGCAGCCAGCGCACTACGCTGATCCGAAGCCAGGAGCCAGGTGCTTTTCCTGGTCTCCCATGCAGGTGCAGGGCTCAAGCACTTGGGCCATCCTCCACTGCACTCCCGGGCCACAGCAGAGAGCTGGACTGGAAGAGGAGCAACCGGGACAGAATCTGGCGCCCCGACCGGGACTAGAACCCGGGGTGCCGGTGCTACAGGCAGAGGATTAGCCAACTGAGCCGCAGCGCCAGTCCCAAGGTCTTTTCTAATAGGGGCAAGTCTACATGGAAATATGGGTAACATATGTCATAGCTAAGTTTTTGCAGTTTTTATATTATCATATGTATGACTTATCTAGCTATTCTTATCTTTCATTAACGTAGGTCACTGTTAGTTGGCCATTTGTACATTTTCTTACACTTGGGTTGGTTTAGTAAAAAGAGTGAGGTTCTAGTCAGTTCTGAGCCTTAATTACCTATATGGCATTAGTTAGGATGTATTTGTGGTATTCATTTATCTTGTCTTGTATGGGCAATATATTGTCTATCTACAATGGCTTATTGAAGTAGAAGTAGAGACCTTTCTGTACCTCTGGTTGGAGGCATAATCAAATTATGTGGTTTCCCTACTGACTGTCCTTGTTTGGGGGTATTATTTGCCAGGCCTGTCACCAAGAATTGCTGTCCCAGCAGCAGAATTTCATTCTGGCCACCCAGTCAGCTCAGGCCTTCCTGGACCAGCATGGCCATAATCTTGAACCCAAAGAACGGCAGATGTTGCAAGAGAAGCTAGGAGAGCTTAAGGAACAATATGCCACTTCCCTGGCCCAATCAGAGGCAGACCTGAAGCGAGTGCAGACCCTCCGGGATGAGCTGCAGAAGTTTCTTCAGGATCATAAAGAATTTGAAAGCTGGCTGGAACGTTCTGAGAAAGAGCTGGAGAACATGCGTAAAGGAAGCAGCAGCCCTGAAGCCCTTCCCTCCCTGCTGAAGCGGCAGGGAAGCTTCTCGGAGGATGTCATTTCTCACAAAGGCGACTTGAGATTTGTGACTATCTCAGGACAGAAAGTCTTGGACACAGAAAATAACTCTGAGGAAGGCAAAGAGCCATCAGCAACCAGACACTTAGTGAAGGAGAAGCTGAAGGATGCAACAGAAAGATACACTGCTCTTCATTCAAAGGTAAGGGGCCTTTCTCAGCCTCTGCTGAAACTGATGCAGCAGCCCTAATACAGTTGCAGGTGGTTTCTGGGCTCAGAATAAGACCCTTAGGACAGTGGGTTTCCATGAACTGTGCAAAAAACCACGAAGTGTGTAGGCCCATGGGCTAAGGTCTGATTCTAACAGTATTGGGAGTGTGTTATACTAATGCTGAAGGTCAAAGTGCTCACCTTCCTGTATCTTGACCAGCATCTTGGGCTCCCAGGAGACATAGCACAGGGGAAGCTTAAGTCAGTTGAACAGAACATCTAAGGCAAATCCTTATCTTCTCTATGTAAAGAACTCACTCTCTCAAAGTTTAGAATCCAGACAGTTTTTACCTCTCTTATTTATTGTTTTTAAAAGATTTATTTTATTTATTTGAAAGGCAGAGTTACAGAGAGAGGTAGAGCAGAGAGAGAGGTCTTCCATCCACTGGTTCACTCTCCCAAATGGCTGCTACACCTGGAGCTGAACCGATCTGAAGCCAGGGTCCAGGACTTCTTCCAGGTCTCCCATGTGGGTTCAGGGGCCCAAGGACTTGGGCCATCCTCTGCTGCTTTCCCAAGCCATAGCAGAGAGCTGGATTTGAAGTAGAGCAGCTGGGACTCGAACCAGTGCCCATATGGGATGCCAGTGCTTCCAGCTAGGGCTTGAACACACTTCACCACAGCGCTGGCCCCATGTTTTCTGTTAATGTGCTTTTTGTAATTCTCAGTCTCTATCTTTGCCTGCAACCTGTTGTATATGTCCTTTTTAATTTTTTAGCTTTACTTATTTGACAGACAGAGCTGCCATCTGCTGGCACTCCCCACATATTTGCAAGGACCCTAGGCCTCAGGGCTGAGGCCAGGAACTGGGAATGCATGCTGCCTGCCAAGGTGCATACTAGCAGAAGATGGAACAAGAGCTGGGACTCAAACCCAGGCGCTCCCATGTGGGTGTGGGTGTCCCAACCAGCGGCTTAACAGCTGGGCTAAATGCAGTCCCTGATACATATTTCTTTGGTGGCTTTTCATATAACTGATTAAATATCCCTGGGTTTATAACAAGGTCAAGGGTAGTATGGAACAATGAGGACCACTGTAGATGATTGCCACCAATCTGTCCTCCATGGGTCCCTGACACGACCCTTACCTAAAGTCACAGTGAGTTCTCTCTAACAAAGCCAGGCCTCTTTCTTTGGCCTGTGCTCAGGAAACCACTTTCTTTGGTCTGACATTACATAGATCTGCTTTCCTGTCATTCTGTGTTACAGTGTGCACGATTGGGCTCTCACCTGAACATGCTGCTAAGCCAGTATCAGCAGTTCCAAAGCAGTGCTGACAGCCTGCAGGCCTGGATGCAGACGTGTGAGGCCAATGTGGAAAAACTCCTCTCAGATACTGTTGCCTCTGACCCTGGAGTCCTGCAACAACAGCTCTTAACGACAAAGGTAAACCTAGACATGGGCTCTGTTGTGGTGTGAAGGTCTTGTGTGGCGTAGAATACCCCAAAGAAGACCAAATGCTTGCATAGATTAAATGCAGTGGTTGGGATTCCTTGGACAAGATCTGATTCCTAAACACTTTATCTTAATATCTATATCAGTGGATAAACTGAGACTTCTTCTATAAAACTGCTAAGTCTGAGTTTCTAGAATCAATTTTGATTATCTTCTCAGATGTTTTTCTTTTGTCCTTTTTCATGGGCAAGCAGCAGTTACAGGAGGAACTGGCTGAGCACCAAGTACCTGTAGAAAAACTCCAAAAAATAGCTCGTGACCTCATGGAAATTGAAGGGGAGCCAGCCCCAGATCACACACATGTTCAAGAAACAACAGGTATAAAGCAGTAATAGCAGTAGTGCTCCCTGAACTCTTGAGTATATACCTTTGTTTTGCACTGTATCATGTTGTGTTGTGTAAGTGTCTGTGATGGTAAGCTAGAGGCTGAGGATAAACAGGAGTAAATTTAGACTCTCATCAAATAGCTCTTCCTCTAATGAACTCCATTCTTGCACCATGGAAGGACCTTCACAATCTGGCCTCAACCCTTTTTCCCCAGGCACCCGCCTTCCAGCTGTACTCTACTTCTTTCATTTCCAAAGCAAGCCAGTCATTTCTGCATTACATTCTGCCTGAAGTTTTTCTATTGTTTAGCTGCTAACATTTATCGAGTGCCTACCATGCATGATAGAAATCTTGCTCATCCTTAAAGATGCAGCTTAGCGTAATAACATCCTGGTGACTGTAGTTAATAACAATATATCATATACTTGAAAATTACTCTGAGAGTGTTCTCATCACAAATAAGTAATAATTATGTGAAGTAACGTATGTGTTAAGTAGTATAATTTAGCCATTCCATAATTGTCCGAATATGTGTATATATGTAGATTTCAAGATATCATATTGTACACCATAAATAAATGATCATTGGTTTAAAAAAAAAAACATAATATACAGAGAGGTTACTTCCTTTGTAAAATCCTGACCACCACTTCCACCTCTTAGAAAAAAATAAAAGATAAGAAATAATTATTCTTCCTTCTGGGCTTTTCTACAGCAGAGCTGCGTAAGTGCTAACATAGCACTTAATATTTTATTTTTACTGTTAGTTGTCAGGTAACTTCCTCTGCCTTTGTTCTGTACATAGCCTTAAATTTGTAATTTATACTATATCATAAATATCATATTATAACAAGGTCAAGATGGGTAGTATGGAACAGTAAGGACCACTGTAATGATTTTTAATCCTCAACATCTAGCATAATTTCTGTTTAAAAAATGCTTAGTGAATTTGACTCCAATACTAATACACTTTGAGCTTATTCCTTTTGTTTCTCTTGATGTCAGTTGTTCTTAGACTTAATATGTGCAAATTAAATATTTTTTTAAAGCACCAAGCAAAAATAGTATTCACTCTTTCTTCTCATGGCCTTGGTTTTCCAGATTCCATTCTCAGTCACTTCCACAGACTCTCCTGTAGCCTGGCTGAGCGCTCTGCTCTGCTGCAGAAGGCAATTGCCCAATCTCAGAGTGTCCAGGAAAGTCTAGAGAGCCTGTCGCAGTCCATCAGGGAAGTTGAACAAAACCTGGAAGGGAAACAGGTGGCCTCTCTTTCCACGGGAGTGATCCAAGAAGCCCTGGCCACTAATATGGTAAGACCTGTGTCCCAAGCATTAGCAAAGAGGGTGTGTTGCCATGTGTCACACTTGTATAATTTTGAAAAAGTAATAGGAAAACTTCATTTTCATGAATCTTCTAGTAAGTTTTAAAGATGATGACTAATCCACATAAAGATACTTCTACCCAATTTCCAAGCTACCATTGAGCTTCAGGAAAAGTGACAATAGCCAAGTCATTTAGTGGAATGGAGAGAAAGAAAGGGATAAGACACATGGTACTCTGAAACCACAGTTGCAATCTTCCAACCCGCCTTGAGGAAGTGACCATGAAAGTATTAATGTGTTATAGTTTGTGGCTCAGATATCCTAGAATAAATGAGCCAGGAGCTGACAGCCATCTCCTTTTTGACAGAAACTGAAGCAAGACATTGCTCGACAAAAGAGCAGCTTAGAGGCTACCCGGGAGATGGTGACCCGATTCATGGAGACGGCAGACAGCAACACCGCCGCAGGACTGCAGGGAAAACTGGCGGAAGTGAACCAGCGCTTTGAACAGCTCTGTCTACAGCAGCAGGAAAAGGAGAGCTCCCTAAAGAAGCTTCTGCCCCAGGCGGAGATGTTTGAACATCTCTCTGATAAACTGCAGCAGTTTGTGGAAAACAAAAGTCGGATGCTAGCCTCTGGAAATCAGCCAGATCAAGATATCGCACGTTTCTCCCAGCAGATCCAGGTGGCTATATAATCTGCCTTGTGAGCATGTGGGGAGGGAACTGGCAGGTGGGGAGATCTCTGCCCTCTCCCATCTGTCTCTCAAATAAGTAATAAAAATAAAATTAAAGGAAAATAAGTAAATAACCTGAATTAGTTTTCCCTATAATTTAATATATAATTAGATTTACTTGTTTCTGTTTGTGCTCCACTTTAGAGTTTTAATTTTCTGTCTTTGTTTATTAAATTTTATTTCTAACTATGTAAAGCATTTCTATAGCTCAAATGTAAAACTACTCATAAAGTTCTGCCATCTCATTTACACCCACTTTTGTAGTAATGGATTTCAAATTTGTTTTTTCTATTTATTTTTCCAAAATGTATACACCACGTTCACATTTCTCATCCTTCCTTACCTTCCCTTCACTTTGTTTTTTCTTTAGTGTGTCCTAGAAGTCACTTAATATCAATTCATAGAGATCTCCCTCCTTTTTTTAAGATTTATTTTATTTATTTGAAAGAGCACAGAGAGAGGGAGAGACAGAGAGAGAGAAAGATCTTCCATCTGCTGGTTCTCAGCTGTACATTCATTGGGTAAATTTACCATAGTTCGTTTACTGAAATTCTGTGTGTGGGCATTCTCTGTTGTTTCCAGAATTGTGCTATTATAAATGAATAACCTTTTTCATTTTTCCTATATTGTTGCAACTGTATCATTAAGAGTGGAATTGCTGCATCAAAGGTAAATGCAGGGACAGGTATTTGATGCAGCAGTTAAGTCATCACTTGAGACGCCCACATCCCATATTGGAGTATCTGGTTTGAGTCCTGGCCCCTCCACTTCTAGTCCAGCTTCCTGCTAACACATACCCTGAAAGGCAGCAGATGATGGTCCAAGTACCCAAATGGGAAACCTGGATTGAATTCCAGACTCCTAGCTTTGGCCTGTTGCAGGTATCTGGGAAATGAACCTGTGGATGGTGATTTCTCTCCACCTTCTCTCTCTCTGCCTTTCAAATAAAATGAAGATAAATTTTAAAGAAATGTTTTTAAAGGATAAACACATGTGTAGCTTGGTTAGCTACAACCAGTTTCTCCTCCATTGAGATTTTATATTTTGCATCTACCCCAGCAGTATGTGAGAGTACCTGTTTCTTCCCACAGCCTCACTGGCAGAATGTGTTACTAAGCTTTTGAATTTGTGCCAGTCTGATACGTAAAACATGATATCTAAATGGAATTTTAATTTCCTCTTCTCATGAGTGACATTCAGTTATTTTTATACATTTTTAGTTTGTTTTTATACATTTAAGAGTCATTTATTTATGGACTGTTGGTTTGCATCTTTTTCTATTTTTATGTCAAGTTTGTGGGTCTTTTTTCCTCAGTTTTTATTTTCTTAAACTATTTTTTTATTTATATCTGAAAGGCAGAGAAAGCAGAAGTAGAAATCTTTCCAATGATTTTCTCCAAATACCTACAATAGCTGGGGTCAGGCCAGGTTAAAGCCAGGAGCCCAGAACCCAATCTAGGTTTCCCATGTCGGTGGCAGGGACCCAGCTACTTGAGCCATCATCTGCTGCTTCCCTGGGTGTGTGTTAGTGAGAAGCTGGAATAGGAAGTGGAGCCAGAACTAAAACCTTGGCACTGTGATGTGGAAGGCTGATATCCCACGCAGTATCTTACTGTACCACAAGCCCACCCCCTCTCAATTTTTAAATAGTGCTTAAATATTAGAGAGATTAGCTCTTTATCTATATTGGGAGTATTTTCTTCCTGTTGTCCGTTGTCTCTTGATTTTGCTCCTGGTAATTTTTTTTTGCCATGTAAATTTTTTGTTTGTAAACAGTGGATTTCATCAGTCTTTTGTTAAATATGTATTTTTATTCATAGTTTGAAAGCCCTTTTGAATTTTTTAACAATTTGAATTTATGCTGAGGTACGACTCAAGTTATCTTTTACCAAAAATCTATCTACTTGTTCTTGATATCATTTATTAAGAAGTGTATCTTTTAGATTTGAGAAACCATCTTTACCACATACAGAATTTCCATATGTATTTGAGTCTGGTTCTGGATTTTCTGTTCTGTTTCTTCAGTATGTCTATTTTTGTGCTATAGCATATTACTTTTAGTTATAGGTGCTTTAAAGTATGCATCAATATCTGGTAGGGATAAACTTCCTCATTGTTTTCCTTCAGTATTTTTCATAATTGTAGTTGCACATTTATTTTTTCATATCAACTTTAGAATCAACTTAATAGTAATAGAGGAAAAATTCTGTGGCCGACGCCTTGGCATGCTAAGCTAATCCTCCGCCTGCGGTGCTGGTACCCCGGATACTAGTCCCAGTCGGGGTGACAGATTCTGTCCCAGTTGCTCCTCTTCCAGTCCAGTTCTCTGCTGTGGCCCAGGAAGGCAGTGGAGGATGACCCAAATGCTTGGGCCCTGCATCTGCATGGGAGACCAGGAGGAAGCACCTGGCTCCTGGCTTCAGATAGGCGCAGCATACCGGCTGCAGCACATCGGCCGTAGTGGCTATTATGGGGGTGAACCAATGGAAGGGAGACCTTTCTCTCTCTCTCTCACTCACTAACTCAACCTGTCAAAAAAAATTCTGTTATTTTTATTTGAGTCACATTAAATGTATTCATATCACATATATGTGTGTGATAACATTCTTCAAAAAGTTCATGGAAATGGAACTAAAAAATAAGTTTGTTTTGGTGCAAACATTTTTTTTTAAAGATTTATTTGTTTACTTGAAAGTCAGAGTTGCACAGAGAGAGGAGAGGAAGAGAGAGAAAGAGGTCTTCCATCTGCTGGTTTACTCCCCAGTTGGCTGCAACAACTGGAGCTGTGCTGATCCAAAGCAAGGAGCCAGGAGCTTCTTCTGGGTTTCTCACACAAGTGCTGGGGCCCAAGCACTCAGGCCATCTTCCACTGTTCTCCCAGGCCATAGCAGAGAGCTAAATCAGAAGAGCAGCCAGGATTCAAACTGGTGCCCATATGGGATGCCGGCACTGCAGGCAGTAGCTTTTCCCACTACATCACAGAGCTGGCCCCTAAACATTTTTTGAAATCCATATATAGGAAAATTCAAAAAGTTCACTAAAATGCATATTTTAAAAAAAGTATAGATTTCAATTTTTTTCACCAAAATAAATGTATCTTTTCTTTCTAAATTATTTATTTATTTATTTGAGAAACAGAAAATGAGACAAAAAAGAGCGGTCTCCCAATTGCTGGTTTGCTTCCTAAATGTGCACAGCAGCTAGGCCAGGCCCAGCCAAAGCTAGGAGCCAAGAACTCAATCAAGATATCTTATGTGGGTGACAGGAGCCTAGTTATTTTGTCATTACCATTGCCTCCCAGTGTCTGCATTAGCAGAAAGTTGAAGTCAGGAACAAGAGCCAGGTATTCAGCTTAGGCACTCCATATGGAACATGAGCATCCTAATCTCTAGGCCAAATTCCCACTCCTTACCTCTTTATTCCATTTTTCCATGAACTTTGTGGTATACCCTCATATGTAATGCAAATCCACATCTTCATGGGTGTTTCCATTTATTCAGATCTGTTTTTGTGTTTTTCAGGAGTATTTTAAAATTTAGGTTTTATATATTTCTTATTGATTACTAAGATTGAGCTTTTTGTGTTGCTATAAAATGAAGTTTCATTCTTGACTTATGTGACTTTATATTCTGCTACCTTACTGGATTATTTAATTTTTTTATTTAATTGTATAGTTGATTCTCTTGGATTTTATAAAAATATACTCATGTAACTTGCAAATATAATTTTACCTCTTCTTTCCAATTCTATGTCACAAATGGTTTATCTTAATTGTGTTTGCTAATATCTTTTTTTTTTAAGATTTATTTATTTTTTATTTGAGAGTCAGAGTTACACATAGAGAGGAGAGGCAGAGAGGTCTTCCATCCAATGGTTCACTCCCCAATTGTCCTCAACGGCCGGAACTGCACTGATCCAAAGCCAGGAGCCAGGAGCTTCTTTTGGTCTCCCACGCGTGTGCTTGTACCAAGTCTTAGAATATTTGACTAAAGGAGATTAGCTTTCTTTTTAACTCCTACCCACTCTCCATCCAGTGGATTATAGAGGTCATACACTTTTATTATTTTGGTCTATCAGTTGACCCAGCAAGCGTGCCTCTTCTTGTTGCCTCACTTTCTACAGATTAGCAAGAACTCAACCCCAGCCTTACTCTAGATATTTTTCATCTGTTTGAGTATATTTACTTGTAAGTATCAGAGCTTTAACACGTTTCATTTTGTGCTTGACAGGAGGTCAGTGTGGAAATGGAAGACCAGAAGGAGAACCTCGATACTCTTGAGCACCTGGTCACTGAACTGCACTCTTGTGGCTTTGCACTGGACCTGTCCCAGCACCAGGACAGGATACAGAACCTCAAAAAGGATTTCACAGAACTGCAGAAAACAGTTAAAGAAAGGTGAGCAACCTATCTCCTTAAGGTTTAGTGATTTTTCTGCTATGAACTAGTAAATTCCTTCTCAGTAATGGGGCTGAATTTCTGCTCTTAAGCCCACCTACACCAAATAGAACAAATTGGATAGCAAGCAAGAATGTGGCAGAATTTGAAATAAGGAAAATAATTGGAAGAGACTTCCCAGACACAAGTAAAGGCTACCTTGGCATTTGCCCCACTTGTTTTAACTACATGTAAGTTGCTGTTCTATAGGAGTGTCCAGATTCTTCTTCCAAAGCAAACAAGCAAGTAGATGGCAAAGACTGGCTGATTTTAGTTTACTGTATAAAAGTCATGATTCCCCACTGAAAAGTCTTACTTGGGTTTAAGAATGTGAGCAAGACTTCTAATCTTGATTTAGCCATAAACAAAGTCATCTGCCTTATTTATTAGAAGAAAGTAATTGCTCAACTCATCACTAAGCAACAGGTTATTTATTAGAGGAAATGGGGACAAAGATCAAGATTGCTTTGTTTTTCTTCTGTGCTGAGAGCTTTTAAGAAACCAGAATCTCTGGGTTGACATCTATCTCTGATAGATGTGACTATTTTCACTTATTTTATGCATTGGCTTAGTTAACAAGGGCTAATGATCCAACTTTTCTTGGCCCCAGATTCAACAGCTTCCTTGCTAACAGAATAAGCATTTGAACTGGGCTTTGAAAGAGTCAAATACCTAAAATGTAGCTGAGCTGGAACTGAGCTCCAAAGCCTGCATTCTTTCCATTGTATCATAGTACCTAAATAGCAAGCTCCCTTAGTTTTTCTCACTTTCACTTTAGCCTAGAGTGAGATTGAAGACTTCTTTCCCAAGAAATATCCAAACAAGGGCAACAGATTCCTGAGTTTGATGCTCTCCTATATTATATGTGGTTGTTCATCCAAACTTGCTGTGGAAAAGATTATGGGAACGAAGAGCCCTGTTAGAAAATGGATGCCTGGAGTCCCAGAGTGAGCCTAGTTTTAGTTCAAGTTGATTTTACAAGACTAGTCTGGTAACTAACAAAACTTTGTTGACAGAGAGAAAGATGCATCATCTTGCCAGGAGCAGTTGGATGAATTCCGGAAGTTGATTAGGCTTTTCCAGAAATGGCTGAAAGAAACTGAAGGGAGCATTCCACCTACAGAGACTTTCTTAAGTACTAAAGAGCTGGAAAAGCAGATTGAACACCTTAAGGTAGGTGAGAAAAAGGCTCTCCAGGAGTCAGGCTACATAGTCGTTTAGAAGCCTCTATCAGCTGCTCTTCAATTGTGGTTGGGGATGTGATGTGAGAACGAGTTATCTGTGTGTATTAGCATAGAGACTCCTCCATCATCTTCATGGGATTTCTGTCTATCCCTACCTAGCACTGAGCACTCTAACATGTCCTATGTAAACACCAAAAGCGAACGAATCATCTGGAAATAAAATCCGTTAGGTTTCAGCTATTTCTTGGCTGCCTCTCCTGCTGTGGTGAGTTATAAATAAGATATCATAAAAAGCTTGGCCAAGGTTTGAGCATTTGAAGCTTAAACTCTCATTGAATTTTGAAAATTAGGCAAATATATGTAAGTGACTAAGTACATGATCAAGAAATTGAGGAGGGAAGAACTTTTACTACTCCAGCTAATAAAGAAGAGATTAGGAGGCCGGCGCCGTGGCTCAATAGACTAATCCTCCACCTTGAGGCGCCGGCACACCGGGTTCTAGTCCCAGTTGGGGTGTTGGATTCTATCCCGGTTGCCCCTCTTCCAGGCCAGCTCTCTGCTATGGCCCGGGAAGGCAGTGGAGGATGGCCCAAGTGCTTGGGCCCTGCACCCGCATGGGAGACCAGGAGAAGCACCTGGCTCCTGGCTTCGGATCAGCGTGATGCACCGGCTGCAGCGGCCATTGGAGGGTGAACCAACAGCAAAAAGGAAGACCTTTCTCTCTGTCTCTCTCTCTCACTATCTACTCTGCCTGTCAAAAAAGAAAAAAAAAAAAAAAGAAGAAGAAGAGATTAGAATGATGTGGTTGGAAGGTACCTGCCAAGATAGGAACAGCCTTCTTGCAATCTCTTGCAGAATCTCTTCTGTATTGTCTTTGATATGTACTCATCCAGCCTCTGTGCCTCTGACATACTCTTCTTTTTGTTGAAATGAGGCAAATCTGCCTATAACTCTAACTTACATGCACTCCTCCTTATTTTCTCAGTAGAGCAGGCTTTATCTTAACCAAAGAAAGAGAAGATAGGCCGGCGCCACGGCCCAATAGGCTAATCCTCCGCCTTGCGGTGCCGGCACACCGGGTTCTAGTCCCGGTCAGGGCGCCGGATTCTGTCCCGGTTGCCCCTCTTCCAGTCCAGCTCTCTGCTGTGGCCCGGGAGTGCAGTGGAGGATGGCCCAAGTGGTTGGGCCCTGCACCCGCATGGGAGACCAGGAGAAGCACCTGGCTCCTGGCTACGGATCATCGCGGTGCGCCGGCCGCAGCGGCCATTGGAAGGTGAACCAATGGCAAAGGAAGACCTTTCTCCCTGTCCACTCTGCCTGTCAAAAAAAAAAAGAGAGAAGAACTTTATAGGTTCCACAGAGTGGGTGCCAAGGGCATTTGCCATCGAGAGTTCCCTGGGACAGAGGTTCCCCGCTTTCTTGGCTCACAGTACTCTCAGTGTTTTAAGAAGTTTTTTCATGGCATCTCAGCGTCCTGCCTCTGCGAAACACACAAAACTGAAAGACACTTGCTAAGCAGTGCAGTCCAAACAGCTCAATGCTAGTTGTTCATGTAGTGTCCAACAGATGTCACTGTATTTCCCTCAAAGATTTAAAATGCCCTGCATGTTAATGCATTGTTTGGGGACTGTGGTTCTTTGGAATCAAGTGTGATTAATAGAAGAATTGACAAGCAGTGATCCTGGGTCACTTAGAAGTTGGGGAGCATGGGCTTGCCAGATGTTTGCTGATTCTCCATCTTTCTCTGCTGCTCCCCTGCAGTTAAACATCGACAGCACATTGAGCAGATTGCCAGAGGTGTTTGGTGTGAGGACAGAGGCTACGGGCTAGGATGTTGTCCTGGCTTTGAAAGAAGTAAAATCCTACTGCTACATCAGATCATCATGTTTTTAGAGGCTTAGCATGACCTGGTCCTTTTGTCTTAGAGCAGGTGCCATTGGTTCCTAATGGCTTTCTGTGGTAGTCTGAACTCTGATGTTAAACCCAACATAAAGTTCCCTTGATAACTGCAGAGTACAGCCTGTGATACTAGGTATTTCTTCGCATCTGTTCATCTCATTCCTCATTTATCCTCCAGTTATCATTTCTTATTTATTCTTTATGCAGAGGTTGCTCTCCTTTGTCCACCTAGCAAGTGTCATAACTCAAAACTTTCATCTCTCTAGGTAGAGATTATGTGTCTCTTCCTGTTCCCTCAGAGTTTATTGACTGTCCATAATTCTGTAAAAACATTTCACACATTAAAATGCAATTGATAATCTGAGCTCTTCGTTTTAGGAAGTATATCATAATCCTATTTTGTATCCCCAGTGCCTGACCTATAGTAAACCAGTGCTTAGTAAATATTGGATGGATGAACAAATGAGTCTAAATGTCCTAAAAATTCCAAGGTGTCATTCTGCCAAACCTTGGCAGGCTAACTTGGGATCTTGAAATGCTGAATATGTGAAGATGGTCTCCTAGTGCCTCTAAAACTTTAAGGAGTGTATGTAGAATTGTTGTTCTATTTATGAGAAAGCCCTCAGATGCTGTATTTGGCCATTTTGTTCTTTAAACAGGGCCTCTTAGATGACTGGGTCAGTAAAGGATCTCTGGTAGAAGAAATCAATTGCAAAGGCACTTCTTTAGAAAATCTCATCATGGAGATCACAGCACCTGATTCCCAAGCCAAATCAGGTAAGTCCGGACTCTTCATACTGTAGTGAATAAACATCATTCTTTGCTTTTGGCCTTTGGAGATGCCCCTTTATTTTAAGAAAAGTCAAAATCAAGGTCAAATATGAACACAAAGGGCATCTACAAAGAAGTTGTCCCCACAAGCTGATCTGTTTCCTCCATTGATATATAACACTGCTCCATTTTGCAAAATTCTTTCCCATGACGGGAAGAGTAAATGGACTAGTTGGCCCACTTAGAACTGTGACGTGAACATAAAAAAATTAAAGGTTGGTAACTGGGGTCTCAGAAATTTTATAACCGGTCTGTGATAGTGCAAGTGTTTACTGTACTTTCTTGCTTGTGACTGAGAACATTTACCTTAGTATTCTGAATTTTAAGGATTTCTTGGAACCACCCAGAAGTGACAACATTTCAGAGAACTGTTGATACTTATGCTCTGTACATAAGCTTTGAAGCTCAGTGAATTAGCAGCATAGGATTAAATCAGGAGCCTGAAACTTTTTCTATAAGGAGCCAGATAGTAAATATTTCAGACTTGTAAGGCCACATGGTCCTTGTCACAATCATGTACCTGCAATTATGTATGTATTATGGCTCAGAAGTAGCTATGACAATATATGGTGTGGCTGTATTCCAGTAAAACTTTAAATGTAGAAATATACAAAGAACCAGATTTGGCTGATAGGCTATAGTCTGATGACTCTTGGACTGGATCATTGTTTTTCAACTTTTAAAGCATTAGAGTCTTTTTAGAAATAATTCTCCTGTAGAAACCTACCACATAAATGGAAATTTTTTGTCATAAATTTCCCTTATAAATTAATTTATAGCACTTATCTGTTATGAAATTTGTCAGAATAATGATACTATCTTAATACATACAAAATAATTTGGTATAAAATTTTGAAAAGGAGGATGCCAGCTTCTTGATCTTTTCTAGATTTTATTTGGTATTATGTCCAGAAAATATGATTTGTACAGATAGTTACAAATGATGACAAATTTTTTTTAAAATTTCCTTTATAATCTTAAAATGCTCTCTGACTAAACTGAACTAGAAACTTGAGAGTGCTGTAATAAATGCTCATATCAAAGTTAAGTCACTAAGAATACTTAATGAAGCCTCACATTCTTTTCTTAAACATAGATAACACAAACTGACATTGAGGAAAAATTTGAAATGTTAAGAATTCTGTTATTACATAATTGTGCCCTGATAAGAGCTTGCTTTTGGTAGATGAATCTAAGCCTTGATTGTCATTTTATTTAATGTGCAACACATGCACTATAGTTTTTCTCTGTATAGTATACTGGAGTGTTTATGTACAGGATTGAATATTGTAGAGTACTAGAGAACAGCTATAACTTTTGCTCAGTGACACTCAAAAAGAAGCTTAAATATATGCATAGAAGTGGCAGGAGCTACTTATTTTTCTCAAAAGGACAGTGCCAATTGGTTCTATCTAGTGGGTGAAGATGTAGCATTCAGTGTAATTGAACAAGCATGTTTTCCTGCCATTTCTAAGTAGCTAGAAATATATCTTAATATTAAATTTAAACCAAACTCTAAAGTGCCTCTTTTGGGTGCTATGAAAATTACTAACCTGAGTTCTCAAGTTCTTTTCCAACTCTGAAAAACCATGAATATTCCAGTTTTTTACATTTGTGTTACTCTTTCTTGTTCAATAAAATGCTCTCATATACATTATCTTGTGACCTCTCTTCATTAAGCCCTGAGCATTGACAGGATAGAAGTAGTATTGTTTTCCCATCTTAGAGAAGAGGCTGAGGGGCTGTCCACAGATTAAAGTCCACATCTGGGTTAGTGACTACCGTAGCCAGGCCCTTCTCCTTATTACTGTTCAGTTGCTTTTTGTCATCACCACACTGCCCTGGAAAATTATTTTTTAATTAAAATACAATAACCTTGACATTTAAAAGTTTTATTATCACCACCCTAATGCAACTATTTTTATATATCCTTGCATATGACTTTTTGCAAAGTGAAATTAGTGTTCACGAGTGTTTTATTCTGTACCTTAAATAACATTATATTGTGAATATTTTTCATGTTTCTGTATAATCTTTAAAATGACACAACCTGGTTTTTACTTAACTTGGAAAACTCTTTAGAAAAACAAACAACCTGAGGAGAATATAGGTGATATTGCAGTAATCAGAAACAGAACCAAAGACCTAAAAGAGAATTTATGAGAATATTTGTGAGCCAGATATATTGGCACTTAACATTTCTGTCTTTCATAGGAGCCAGAAGAGGTTTGAAAATTTTCTTTAGAAATAATATAGGAAGGGCTCATTTTGCTATCTTTATTAAATGAATGCTGCTTTTTATGTCCTTAATTGTACTCATTGTTCATTTTTATTATAATGAAAGATATTGACATTAAAGGTGAAACTTTTTGCTCCATTATAAAGGCTCATCCCAAAATGTGACAGATGCTATTCTAAAGACCTGATAATTTTACCTGTACTTGCTTCACAAAACTAGGGCAGGATCCAGAGGATTTAAGAACTGAGTTTGCATTTCCTCTGGAAAGGATTAAGAATCATTACTGCTAAGGAGCTAAAATATCTCGAATGACACTTTGTTGCCTGGCAGCTAAAATGATTTGTCTCTTTTCATTAGTATGTTGTCTTGTGCTGTGTTAACTTCCTGATACCCAAGCTTAAAGTGAGTGTCAAAGAATAAACGCCTTGCCTGTATGTATGCCTAACCCCTTGGTCTTGCCCTGTTTGTCTCCTTGTCATTCTGCTCAGGTTCCATACTGCCCCCTGTAGGAAGCTCTGTAGGCAGTGTAAACGGATACCACACCTGCAAAGGTGAGAATGCCATTCCCACAGTGCCTCTTTGTTGGGTGTGTTAGGACAGTGTTCGTATTTGTGTCTGTGTGTGTTTCAATACGTGTGGAAGAGCTGCTGCCAAGAAAATCTGAAGGTGAAAATCTGGGGGAAAGCAACTTGGGAAAAACAGAGATGCCTTTCTGCTGGCTATGGGCTAAGTAGGTTGATGACCCCAGAATTAAATGTACCAAGGAAATAAACAGCATCACTAGGTAAGGCCAATAAAGAAAGACCTTAAAAAAATGTGGGCAAGTATTTGCTGAGCAGTTAAGACCCTAAATCCCATATTGGGTTTGAGCCCTGGCTCTACCCTGATTCCAGCTTCTTGCTGATACACACCTTGGGAGGCAACAGGCTCAAGTAGTTGCGTCCCTGCCACCTATGTGGTAAATCTGTATTGAATTCCTGGTTTTAGCCTGGTCCAGCCCCAGCTTTTGGGCATTTAGGAAGTAAATCAATGGATGGGAGATTTCTATCTGTCTGTCTATTTATCTATCTATCTCTATGTATCTGTCTTTCAAATAAATGAAATTAGTATATAAAAATTAGAACAGCTCTTCATTTGAGGCCAGTATTTTTTTTTTTTTTTTTTTTGACAGGTGGAGTGGATAGTGAGAGAGAGAGAGACAGAGAGGAAGGTCTTCCTTTTTTGCCTTTGGTTCACCCTCCAATGGCCGCTGCAGCCGGTGCATCATGCTGATCTGAAGCCAGGAGCCAGGTGCTTCTCCTGGTCTCCCATGCGGGTGCAGGGCCCAAGCACTTGGGCCATCCTCCACTGCCTTCTCGGGCCATAGCAGAGAGCTGGCCTGGAAGAGGGGCAACCGGGATAGAATCCAGCGCCCCAAACGGGACTAGAACCCAGTGTGCCGGCGCCGCAAGGCAGAGGATTAGCCTGTTAAGCCACGGCGCCGGCCTTATTTGAGGCCAGTATTGTGGTACAGTGAGTTAGGCCACAGCTTATGACACCAGCATCTCATATTGGAGTGCTAGTTTGAATCCTGGCTGCTCTGCTTCTGATCCAACTTCCTGGGGAGGCAAGAGAAGATGGTTGAAAGCTCTTGACTTTGGCCTGGCCCTGTCCTGGCTGCTGTGGCCATTTGGGGAATGAAGCAGCAAATGGAAGATCTCTCTTTCTCTGTTTCTCTACCTCTCTTTCTGTCACTCTGCATTTTAAATAAATAAATAAATCTTTGAAAAAGAGTTTCTCTTTATATAGGTATATGAATCTTTGAATTATAAAGAAGTTGTGCTATTCTAGAGGTAATCTAGTCTGACCTTTGACCTCCTAGCTAGGTGACCTGTCTGGTTTGGAGAAGAGACAGCAGAAAATGCTCCAAGTCTTAACCCCGGCAGTAGGCTAAATGACTTCTTACTTTTGTTTCCCTCACTTTTGTTCCCATATGTATTGAGCGTTTTAAAGTGTGCATCTTCTATATCTGAGTATATCATGCCCTAAGCAGCATTGTGTGATGTAGCAGGGATATCATCTGTAGTTTGCTAGAAAAGTAGGACAGATGCTTAATCCTGACGTGTAGTTTAGAAGTGAGGACCAAAAGGAAAAGCTTGTCGAGCTGTTCCCACTGACTTCTGTTTCTGTGATATTAGATCTGACGGAGATCCAGTGTGACATGTCAGATGTGAACCTGAAGTATGAAAAACTAGGGGGAGTACTTCAGGAGCGCCAAGAAAGCCTTCAGGCTGTACTTGACAGAATGGACGAGGTTCAGAAGGAGGCAAACTCGGTGCTACGGTGGCTGGAATCAAAAGAGGAAGTCCTGAAAACCATGGATGCCTCTTTGTCTCCAACCAGGACGGAAACAGTGAAAGCCCAAGCTGAATCTAACAAGGTAACAGCTGTATCCTGGCACTAAGAGGAAAAGACTTGTACCAGTGTTCCTGCCTGAGCCCAGGCAACCGAGAGTCAGACCTGGCCAACTCTGTGCTGTCGGAAACAGTGTGTTTGATTTCCAAGTGAATAATATGCCTTTGACTCTCCTACAGAGTTTTCTTACCTATACAGTTAGAGATTGAATCAGAAACAAAACCAGACATGTTAGAAAGATTTGCCCTGCCCCCCAAAGCATCAGCTGATTGAGAATGGGATCTCATTTCTGATACTTCAAGAGAACCAAACCATTTTCCTCAAAGCCCCTTTCTAATTCTCAAATGGCTCTGGGGAAAAAAAAGGCACATGATTACAGCTCATTCTTAAAATTGACATGCGGGATTAGGGAAAATGTCAGAAGATTAAAGACCATAGAAAATCCTGAAAGAAATTTTAATACTCCACTTGAGCATAGCAAGTCCTCCCCTCCAATTGTAAAAACATCATTCTCATCATCTGTGGGTACTCTTGGTTTGTAGGGAGTGATAATTCCTTCGTATTGGGTCCAATGATGTATTATACATGCAAGAAGCTGAGATGCTGCCATTTAAATTTTCTTTTTAAAGTAAATATTGAAACAGAAAGGTTAAGTATCTTAAAATCACAAACAAGTCATCAAAAGCATCAGAAGAGAACCTGTAATTGGCACCTACTCCTTCAATTGTTTATGGTATGCATGGTATTCTTTCTCCTAGGCCTTCCTTGCTGAGTTGGAACAGAATTCTCCAAAAATCCAAAAAGTAAAGGAAGCTCTGGCTGGATTACTTGTGACATACCCCAACTCCCAAGAAGCCAAAAATTGGAAGAAAATGCAGGAGGAGCTCAGTAAGTTGTCACATGGGCATTGCAGACTCACTAAATTGTCTGTCTTCAAAGCAAATAGAAAATTTCAGCACATCCTGTAAAGCAGAAATTATTTTTAGTTAATTTTTATAAGCAAGAAAGAAACACAGATAGAGCCAAAGAGTAAGTCTGATTAGGGAAAAGACTTAGAGATTCTCACAAAGAGTCAGAAGTTTGGATTTTTTTTTTTTTAAGATGTATTTATTTATTTGAAAGACAGTGTTACAGAGAAGGAGAGAGGGAGAGCCACAGATTCACTCCTTAAATGGCCTCAATAGCCGGGGCTGGGCCAATCCAAAGCCAGTAGCTAGAGCTTCTTCTGGATCTCCCACATGCGTGCAGGAGTCTAAGCACTTGGGCCATCTTCTGCTGCTTTCTTGGGTACATTAGCCAGGAGCTGGATCAGAAGTAGCTGGGACATGAACTGATGTCCATATGAGTTCCTGAAACTGCAGGCAGCAACTTTACCCACTATACCACAGCACCAGCCCCTAAAAGTTTGGTTTTCTTTTTCTTTTTCTTTTTTTAAAGATTTATTTATTTATTTGAAACTCAGAGTTACACAGAGAGAGGAGAGGTGGGGCGGGGGGTGTCTTCCATCTGCTGGTTCACTCCCCAGATGGCCGCAACTGCTGGAGCTGCGCTGATCCAAAGCCAGGAGCCAGGAGCTTCCTCCAGGTCTCCCATGCAGGTGCACCAGTTCAAGTCCCAGCTGCTCCACTTCTGATCTAGCTCCCTACTAATGTGCCTGGGAAAAGCAGTGGAAGATGGCCCAAGTGCTTGGGCCCCTGCACCCATATGGGAAACTCAGAGGAAGCTCCTGGCATCTGGCTTCAGCATGGCCCAGCCCCAGCCATTGTGGCCATCTAGGGAGTGAACCAGTAATGGAAGATGTCTATCTGTGTGTGTGTGTGAGTGTGTGTGTGTGTCCTTCTCTCTCTGTAACTCTACCTTTCAAATAAATAAATGTATCTTTAAAAAAAATGAAAAATGGTGGGGTTGAGGAGGGAGGCGAGTGTTGTGGTGCAATAGATTGAGCCCCTTTTGGGACACCTTCATTCATCCAGCTCCTGATAAAAACCTCAAATGATGGCTCTTGAGTTCTTGCCATCCATGGGATACCCAGTGGTGTTCCTGGCTCCAGGCTTCAACCTGGTCCAATCCTGGCTGTTGGCAGCCATTTGGGGAGTGAACCAGCAAATGGAAGATTGATCTCCCTCCCTTTTCTATTTCAAGAAAAGTAGGGAGGCCAGCATTGTGACATAATGGGTTAAGCCCTGCCTGCAATGCCAGCAACCTATCTGGTTGCTGGTTTGAGTCCTGGTTGTTCCCCTTGCCATCCAACTCCCTGCTAATGCACCTGGGAAAGCAGCAGAGGATGGCCCAAGTGCTTGGGCCCCTGCACCCATGTGGGAGACCAGAAGAAGCTCCTGGCTTCGGATTGGCCCAACTCTGTTGCAGCCATTTAAGGAATGAACCAGCAGACAGAAGACCACTCTCTCTCTCCCCATTCCTTCTCTGTAACTCTGCCGATCAAATAAATAAATAAAACTTAAAAAAAAAGAGCAATGGAAAATAATCTACATATTCAATAAAAAGATAATTATATGTTCATAATATTGAGCTGTAAATTATGTAGATTATTATTTAGCATGAAAAACTTTAGCAACATGAAGGTTGTTCATAATATAGTAAATTTTAAAACAGACTATGAAATAATATAGGTAATATATTTATATACATTCATGTATTTGTGTGTATATACTCTATATACACATATGTAGAATTTTATCACATATGTAGTTTCTTATAACCACTACTGCAGTCAAGATACAGAACTGTTATTTGGTTCAAATTTTTAAAAGTTTATTTTAATTTAAAAAATGCTTGTGGGGTCATTTCCTGTAGTATATTAAAAACATAACTTAGGGACCAGGTCAGTTGCTGATGAGTCTCTCATTTCCTGTCTACAGATTCTCGATGGGAAAGGGCCACTGAGGTGACTGTGGCTCGGCAAAGGCAGCTAGAGGAGTCTGCAAGCCATCTGGCCTGCTTCCAGGCTGCAGAGTCCCAGCTCCGGCCTTGGCTGATGGAGAAGGAACTGATGATGGGAGTGCTGGGGCCCCTGTCTATTGACCCTAACATGTTGAATGCACAGAAGCAGCAGGTCCAGGTAAGCTGTATAGCTCAATGCCTACAAGCGAAGAAAGTGGAGTCGCATGAACCTGGGTTTGAATGCTGTTCCCAGCAAGTAGATTTCATGTCACTTTAGAGATCCATTTAATCTCTCAGTCTCACTGCCCTTCTTCAGTTTAAATGGGATGTTTGTAAGATATGTATCATGGTAGCTGTAAAATGGTAGACAGTTAATAGCTCTGTTGTTAGTATCATTAACAGAAGCAGTAAAAAGAGTGGATGTGAGAAAGGGAAACTTTCTGATTAATTGTAAAACTCTACTTTTAATCCCCAA
The DNA here is from genome assembly GCF_033115175.1 of Lepus europaeus. NCBI lineage: Eukaryota > Metazoa > Chordata > Mammalia > Lagomorpha > Leporidae > Lepus > Lepus europaeus. The sequence continues at coordinate 31,221,841 of NC_084831.1, forward strand.
TGCTAGTGATCCTTATTGCTTTTTTTTAAAGATTTATTTATTTATTTGAAAGTCAGAGTTACACAGAGAGAGGAAAAGTAGAAAGAGAGAGAGAGGGAGGTCTTCCATCTGATGGTTCACTCCCCAGTTGGCTGCAATGGCCGAAGCTGCATCGATCCAAAGCCAGGAGCCAGGAGCTTCTTCCAGGTCTCCCACACAGGTGCAGGGGCCCAAGGCCTTGGGCCATCTTCTACTGCTTTCCCAGGCCATAGCAGAGAGCTGGATCAGAAGTGGAGCATGCAGCCGGCACTATGGCGCAGCAGGTTAACACCCTGGCCTGAAGCACCAGCATCCCATATGGGTGCCAGTTTGAGACCTGGCTGCTCCACCTCCCATCCAGCTCTCTGCTTTGGCCTGGGAAAGCAGTAGAAGATGGCCCAAGGCCTTGAGCCCCTGCACCCGTGTGGGAGACCTGGAAGAAGCTCCTGGCTCCTGGCTGCTGACTTTGGATAGGCACAGCTGTGGCTGTTGCAGCCAATTGAGGAGTGAACCATTGGATGGAAGACCTCTCTCTCTCTCTCTCTCTCTCTCTCTCTCTCTCTCTCTCTCTCTCTCTCTCTCTCCTTCTCCTTTCTCTGTGTAACTCTGAGTTTCAAATAAATAAATAAACCTTTAAAAAAATTTTTTAAAAAGGTGGAGCAGCCAGGTCTCGAAATGGCACCCATATGGGATGCTGGCAATTCAGGCCAGGGTGTTAACCCGCTGAGCCACAGCACCAGCCCCTGTGATCCATATTACTTAATGTAATATCTTGTATTTGCCTGCTTTACTTGAAGGCTTTCTCCTGATCAAAACTCAAAAAAGTTGATTTAAGTTTCTGACAGTATAGAAATTTAGTTTGCTTAAAATTGTGACAATTCCAATAAAATCCTGTCTAGGATCTTTCCTTGCTCTACTTCCTATCCTTTCCTTTTTACATTCCATGACATTTTCTAAGTTAAGACCTGAGAGTAATTTTTAAGAAACTCTTTCAGCCCCTGCATCTAAATAATTATTGAGTCTTAGCCTACCTAAAAATATTTTTGTGATCCTGTGGTTTTCAAACTTTTTGGTCTCACAAGGCAGGTCTTGTGGCACAGCAGGTTAATCTGCATCTTCTCTCTAACTCTTTCAAAAAAAAAAAAAAGATAAAAAGCATGGTCTTTCCTTTAAAGTAGCTCTGTGTGGGCTCTGTTGTCATGTACAGGTTGTGTGTGATGTTATAATTCTGAGAAATAAACTAAGAAAGGCAGAGGCATGGGGCGTTGAAATGACAGAGCCAGACAGAAATATGGCAGTCTCTGGGACCCAGTGTTCCACTCTGCCAGTTCAGAGTCTTGCCTGTTACATGGCAAAGCTGAGAAATGCCAATCTAGAGAATAAATTTCAGTTTCCCAGCCTAGGCCAACCATAGTAACCAGTGTTAAAGCAGAAAAGGACAAATAAGGAAAAGAAACAAAATAGATACAATGATACTTTCAAAATCAATTTTTACTAAATGGTTGTTAGGTGATACTGCCTTGGCCTAGAAGCCTGTTCCTTGGAGTTTTCTGGTTTATTTTCAAAAAGGATTGGTACTATCTGGCACACTCCAAAAGCAGTTTTTGTTTTGACACTGCTTTTAGTTTTGTTTTTCCTATCTAAACATCTTTGTGTCATTTCTCTTTCAGTTTATGCTGAAGGAATTTGAAGCACGCAGACAACAGCATGAGCAGCTGAACGAGGCAGCTCAGGGCATCGTCACAGGTCCTGGAGATGTCTCTGCAGCTACCAGCCAAGTACAGAAAGAACTGCAGAACATCAATCAGAAGTGGGTTGAGCTGACTGACAAACTCAATTCCCGCTCCAGCCAAATTGACCAAGCTATTATCAAAAGCACCCAGTACCAGGAACTACTCCAGCACTTATCAGAGAAGGTGAAGGCAGTTGGGCAGCGACTAAGTGGCCAATCGGCCATCAGCACCCAACCTGAAGCTGTGAAGCAACAATTGGAAGAAACAAGTGAGATTCGATCTGATTTGGAGCAATTAGACCATGAGATTAAGGAGGCCCAAGCACTGTGTGACGAACTGTCAGTGCTCATTGGTGAGCAGTACCTCAAGGATGAGCTGAAGAAGCGTTTGGAGACAGTTGCCCTGCCTCTTCAAGGTTTAGAAGACCTTGCAGGTGAGTTGGGAGAAGGTACATATTTCTGCCATTATTTGTGGCAAGCAGAAAGGAGTGGGTTAGTAGTAGGCCCCCATCAAAGAAGCAGGTACCTTTCTCTGAAGGGAGGAGAGAACTTCCACTTTGATTATAGCCTTGTCTAAGTAAGGTCAAAGTTTGTGAACTCAAGAAGCTTCCATAGCCTTGGCAGCTCATGACAAGAGCCTCGGGTGATTACTGAAGTCATAAATAAGAGTGTCAATTGTTAAATCAACAATGAAAGTCACTGTGTACTTACTCCCCATGTAGGATCTCTGTCCTTAATGTGTTATACTATGCAAATTAATGGTAAAACTACTACTCAAACAGTACTTTATACTTTGTGTATCTGTGTGGGTGCAAACTGATGAAATCTTTACTTAGTATGTACTAAGTTGATATTCTGTATATAAAGATAATTGAAAATGAATCTTGGCCGGCGCCATGGCTCAATAGGTTAATCCTCTGCCTGTGGCGCTGGCATACCGGGTTCTAGTCCCAGTCAGGGTGCCACATTCTGTCCTGGTTGCCCCTCTTCCAAGCCAGCTCTCTGCTATGGCCCAGGAGTGCAGTGGAGGATGGCCCAAGTCCTTAGGCCCTGCACTTGCATGGGAGACCAGGAGAAGCACCTGGCTCTTGGCTTCAGATTATCGCGGTGCGCCGGCCGCGGTGGCCATTGGAGGGTGAACCAATGGCAAAAGGACGACCTTTCTCTCTGTCTCTCTCTCTCTCTCACTGTCCACTCTGCCTGTCAAAAAAAAAAAAATGAATAAATAAGACAAAAAAAAAAAGAAAATGAATCTTAATGAAGAATGGGATGGAAAAGGGAGTGGGAGATAGGATGGTTGTGGGTGGGAGGGAGGTTATAGGTGGAAAAGCCGCTATAATCCAAAAGTTGTACTTTGGAAATTTATATTTATTAAATAAAAGTTTTTTTAAAAAAGTAGTAGGCCCCAGAATCTAGGATCATTCTTGAGTAGCTGTGGACACAGAACACTGTTAATGCGCTTCCAAGTACAGTGACAATTTCTATGATTATTATGCATTGAACACTAGGTTATATGAGGCTTTACATAGCATAGCCTAGAGAGTGAAATTCTGCCAAAAGGTAGGGATTCCTGCTCATAGACACATACACACACGTATTATGTATACAAAGTTAGAACATACTCTGAACTAATCATGATGACCTCATACAGGGAAAATGTCGTCATAAATCCATCGCCTCTTCCTCTGGAGATGTTTATGACCTTTACTTTTTACTGGCTCAGAAATGAGAGTTTATTTTTGTTACTCAGATCACCTTATAAGGTTGATACAAGGATTTATTAAAATATAAAATGTAGGGGCAGGCATTTGGTACACTTGTTAAGATGCTTCTTGGGTTACACGCTTCCAATATCAGTCCCTAGGTTCAAATCTTGGCTTTGCCCCCTATCCAGCTTTCTGCTAATGTGCACCTGGGAGGAAACAGATGATGACTCCCTGCCACCCACATGGGAAACCGAGGTTGAGTTTCTGGCTCCTAGCTTTGGCCTGGCCCAGCTCTGGCTATTGCAACCATTTGGGGAGTGAACCAGTGGATGGAAGACCTCTCTCTATCTCTCTGCCCCTCTGCCTTTCAAATTAAATGCATAAATAAATTTTTAAAAAATACATACGGTATGTGAAGGAGCCTAGTTATATGCCCTTTTTCATGGTAGACTCTCCGTTAACCTTGGTTTCTTCCCCTAAGATTGGCTCACATACTCTCAACAAACATTTCAAATGCCATGTTTGAGCTTGATTGATTTCAGTTTTGTTTTCTCATTTCAGCCGATCGCATGAACAGACTCCAGGCAGCTCTTGCCAGCACCCAGCAGTTCCAGCAAATGTTTGATGAGCTGAGGACTTGGTTGGATAACAAACAAAGCCAGCAAGCAAAAAACTGCCCAATTTCTGCAAAATTGGAGCAGCTACAGTCTCAGCTACAAGAGAATGAAGAGTTTCAGAAGAGTCTTAATCAACACAGTGGTTCCTATGAGGTGATTGTGGCTGAAGGGGAATCTCTGCTTCTTTCTGTACCTCCTGGAGAAGAGAAAAGGACTTTACAAAACCAGTTGGTTGAGCTCAAAAGCCATTGGGAAGAGCTTAGTAAAAAAACTGCAGACAGGCAGTCTAGGCTCAAGGACTGTATGCAGAAAGCTCAAAAGTACCAGTGGCACGTGGAAGACCTCATGCCATGGATAGAAGACTGTAAGGCCAAGATGTCTGAGTTGCGGATCACCTTGGACCCCGTGCAGCTGGAGTCCAGTCTCCTGAGATCAAAGGCTATGCTGAGTGAGGTGGAGAAGCGCCGCTCCCTGCTGGAAATACTAAATAGTGCTGCTGACATTCTGATCAACTCTTCGGAAACGGATGAGGATGATATCCGGGATGAGAAGACTGGGATCAACCAGAACATGGATGCCATTACAGAGGAGCTGCAGGCTAAAACAGGGTCACTGGAAGAAATGACCCAGAGGCTCAAGGAGTTCCAGGAAAGCTTTAAGAATATTGAGAAGAAGGTTGAAGGAGCCAAACACCAACTCGAGATTTTTGATGCTCTGGGCTCTCAAGCCTGTAGCAACAAGAATCTGGAGAAGCTAAGAGCTCAACAGGAGGTGCTGCAGGCCCTGGAGCCTCAGGTAGACTATCTGAGGAACTTTACTCAGGGTTTGGTAGAAGATGCCCCAGATGGATCTGATGCTTCCCAACTTCTACACCAAGCTGAGGTTACCCAGCAAGAATTCCTAGAAGTGAAGCAAAGAGTGAACAGTGGTTGCATGACAATGGAAAACAAGCTGGAGGGAATTGGTCAGTTTCACTGCCGAGTTCGAGAAATGTTTTCCCAGTTGGCAGACCTGGACGATGAGCTAGATGGCATGGGTGCTATCGGCAGAGACACTGATAGCCTGCAGTCCCAGATCGAGGATGTCCGTCTGTTCCTTAGCAAAATCCAAGTCCTCAAGTTAGACATAGAGGCCTCTGAAGCAGAGTGCCGACAGATGCTAGAGGAAGAGGGCACTCTGGACTTGTTAGGTCTCAAGAGGGAGCTAGAAGCCCTGAATAAACAGTGTGGCAAACTGACAGAGAGGGGGAAAGCTCGGCAGGAGCAGTTAGAGCTGACCTTGGGCCGGGTGGAGGACTTCTACAGGAAGCTGAAAGGACTCAATGATGCGACCACAGCAGCAGAGGAGGGAGAGGCCCTGCAGTGGGTAGTGGGGACTGAAGTGGACGTCATCAACCAACAGTTAGCAGATTTTAAGGTAAGTCTCACCCTCGTTTGTAAATGTTTTTCTGTCTAACGTAAGCATTTCCTTGCCTGTAACTTAGAAACCGATTGAGTATACATTTTAACTTCTCTCAGTGATTTCATTATTCTCACTTCCACCACCATCAAAACACACTGTTTGGAGACTAAACAGTCTCTTGGACTTCTGAGCAAACTGGTTTGAACATTTTTCCTCTTGTAGTTTGTTTTATTTATTATAGTCAACTAAGGATACAGAAAAAAGTGTCTAAGCCTTATCTCTTACTCTTAGAATATCCCCTTGTGATCTCTTGAGATTGTAAATTAACTGATTGTGAACAGAAAGAAATGTGCCTTCAGGTCTTTGTTTTTCAAATTGAATTATGAGAAACTATAACATGAACAAGGGCTCACCTTTCTAAAGTGCTGATTTTACACAGATTTCAATGGGGCATTATTGATGTATTGTGGAATAAAATGTAAAATTCTCATGCATTATTAAGATTCAACATGACACTTCAAAGGAATTTCTCACTTCCAGCAAGCAGCCTTCAGAATACACCCCAGAACCCTTGTACCTGTAGGAGAGTTTGAAAAATGCTGCTTTTATTTTAAAAATACTTTAATTCTTTACCTGAGTCAGAATTTGTAGTCCTGAGATTTGTGTGAGTCTAGCCAACAGATTAGGGCCGGCGCTGTGGCATAACAGGTAAAGCCACCACCTGCAGTGCTGGCATCCCATATGGGTACCAGTTTGAGTCCCGGCTGCTCCTATTCCAAGCCAGCTCTCTGCTATGGCCTGGGGAAGCAGTAGAAGATGGCCCAGGTGCTTGGGCCCCTGCACCCATGGGGGAGACCCGGAGGAGGCTCCTGGCTCCTGGCTTCGGATCAGCTCAGCTCCAGCCGTTGCAGCCATCTGGAGAGTGAACCAGTGGTTGGAAGACCTTTCTCTCTGTCTCTCCTTCTCTCTACCCATGTAGACTCTACCTCTGTACTTCTTCTCTCTACCTCTGTAACTCTACCTCTCAAATAAAATAAAATCTTAAAAAAAAAAAAAAAAGAATAAGAATAAGAAGATGAGTAGACAGTGTGACCCAAAAGTGTGGATTTGCAAGGTCACAGGCTTGTCTGTTGGGTCTTGGCTCTCTCACTATGTGAGCCTTTTACCTCATGAGTTTTCTTTTAAACTTAAACATGCCTCACTCTACTCTGTTGCTGTGTTATTCATGGTGCATGGATAAATTTTTTTTAAAGATTTATTTATTTATTCTGAAAGTCAGAGTTACAGAGAAAGAGGGAAAAACAGACAGAGATCTTCCGTCTGCTGTTTCACTTTCCAGATGGCCTCAATATCCTGTGCTGGGTCACGCCAAAGCCAGGAACCAGAAGTTTTATCCACATCTCCCCTGGGGGTGTCAGGGGCCCAGGCACTTGGGCCATCTTCTGCTTTCCCAGGCAGGCCATTAGCAGGAAGGTGGATCGGAAGTGGAGCAGCTGGGACTCAAACTGGCGCCCATATGGGATGTTGGCATTCACCGATGGTGGCTTTACCTGCTGTACCTACCGGCCCCATGGAATAAATTTACTAAGGATACTTCCAGCACTTTATTCCCATCTCCAGCATAAATTATTATACCTACACGATCCATTCACATTTCCTGACATCAGAGCCCCTACCTGTCAGCATTGTTTGTCTTCTAAAAACATTGATGAAGCCGGCGCCGCGGCTCACTAGGCTAATCCTCCGCCTTGCAGCGCCGGCACACCGGGTTCTAGTCCCGGTCGGGGCGCCGGATTCTGTCCCGGTTGCCCCTCTTCCAGGCCATCTCTCTGCTGTGGCCAGGGAGTGCAGTGGAGGATGGCCCAAGTGCTTGGGCTCTGCACCCCATGGGAGACCAGATTAAGTACCTGGCTTCTGCCATCGGATCAGTGCGGTGCGCCGGCCGCAGCGCGCTGGCCGCGGCGGCCATTGGAGGGTGAACCAATGGCAAAGGAAGACCTTTCTCTCTGTCTCTCTCTCTCTCTGTCCTCTCTGCCTGTCAAAAAATTAAAAAAAAAAAAAAAAACATTGATGAAGAGATGGTTTTAACATCAGGTGAGAGCCTCATGGTCCACATAAAGGTCTCAACTTTGTAAATAAGATTCAAGTATAGAAAGGGCTAGTTTTTTGTTTTGAAAGATTTATTTTATTTTATTTTATTTGAAAAGCAGAGTTACAGAGAAAGAGAGGGACAGACAGAGCCCTTCTATCTCTGGTTCATTCCCCCAATGGCCACAATGGCTGGAGCTGGGCCAGGCCAAAGCCAGGAGCCAAGGGGCCGGCACTGTGGCACAGTAGGTTAATCCTCTGCCTGCGGCGCTGGCATCCCATATGGGCACCAGTTCTAGTCTCAGCTGCTCCTCTTCCAATCCAGCTCTCTGCTGTGGCCTGGGAAAGCAGAAATGGCCCAAGTCCTTGGGCTCCTGCACCCATGTGGGAGACCCGAAAGAAGCTCGTAGCTTCAGATATCAGCGCCGCTCTGGCCATCGCCACCATTTGGGGAGTGAACCAGTGAATGGAAGACCTTTCTCTCAGTCTCTCCCTCTCACTGTCTGTAACTCTGTCAAATAAATAAAATAAAACCTTTTAAAAATTAAAAAGAATTTTAAAAAGACAGGAGTCAAGAGCTTTGTCCAGGTCTCCCATGTGAGTGCAGAGACCCAAGCACTTGGGCCATCCTCCACTGCTTTCCCAGGCCATTAGCAGGGAGCTGGGTCAGAAGTAGAGCAGCTGGGACTCCAACCAGTTCCCATATGGGATGCCATTGCTGCAGGTGGTGGCTTAACCTGTTATGCCACCATGCCAGCCTCAGAAAGGGTTAGTTTTATTTTTTTTATCTATTTATTTTGACAGAGTTAGATAGAGAGAGGCAGAGAGAAAGGTCTTCCTTCCGTTGGTTCACCCCCCCCCCCAAATGGCTGCTTTGACCGGCGTATTGTGCCAATCCGAAGCCAAGAGCCAGGTGCCTCCTCCTGGTCTCCCATGTGGGTGCAGGGCCCAGACACTTGGGCCATCCTCTGCTGCCTTCCCGGGCCACAGCAAAGAGCTGGAGGAAGAGGAGCAACCGGGACAGAATCTGGCACCCCAACCGGGACTAGAACCCGGGGTGCCAGCGCCACAGGTGGAGGATTAGCCTAGTGAGCCACAGCGCCGGCCAAGAAAGGGTTAGTTTTAGAAAGGCCCCTCTCGGAGCTCACAGCACTGAAGTGGAACATTAGCAGAAAACCCCCTTACCGTGTTTGTTCATTGTAAGTTTAGAACAGTGGAAGTCATCATATTTGGGTTTCTTGAGGCACCCACATAGGAATGGTAAGTAGAGAAAATTCAAATCCGTGAGCCAATTTTTGTGCTGCTTAGAAACCCCCACAGCTCTATTCTCATAGCTGACTGGCCGTCCTTATTTCAGCTTAGCCATTTTTCTTTCCTTTTCCATTGTAAACTCCTTGAAAGCAGTGACTTCTCTGCAAGTATGCCTACAATATTTAGTTCACTCGGATCCAGGTTATTTTAGAATTGTATCTGTCTAACTAAATGAGTTTCTTTAAAAATTGAAATGTATCTCTCTAGGCTCAAAAAACAGTTTTATGTAAGCAGATTCTCGTTTATGTAGGAATATTCTAAGTTTTATTTTCTTAATTTTCTAAACACTGTATGTAGCATAGTTTTTCTTAATGTGTACATTAAAAAGGTAGTGTGCTGTTTTCTGCTATGGTGACACTCTCAAGGCTGTCAGAGACATGTGGGGCTGCTTTGCATTAAACGTTCCTGTGTGCTGTGCAGTTTGACTTCTGTATTGCAGTTCTTGTATGAGGTTTCCACACTGTTGAAATGGTTGGGTTGACTGTGTATTCTTAGGGGAAGGGAATAGGTAATTTCTGATTTTTTTGCCTCCATTACCATGGTATCAGATGTTCTCACTGCTGGCACTAGGTCTGCCTTTTTAGCAACCTACTCCTCCCTTCTAATCTTTAGTAAACCAGAAAATGAAGTAAATAACCCTGTTAAATTTACATTACATAAGAGCTAGAATATAGGAAAGAGTCTATAGGCAGGCATAAATGTGTTTGGATATGGAAGCCAAGTCATCTTTTTATTTAGTTGTTGGTATCTAGAGTGATCCTGCATTTTAAGTTGTTAGAGGATTTCAAGAAATTACTGGGCATTACTATATTTTATTTATATCTTTGTATGTTGCCTAGTAATAACCAGAGTTCAGTAGCTGCTTAGCTGCTTGTTATAGCCAACCCATCTCGCAGATTTCTAAGAATATGCCTCCCACCATGAACACTATGGATGAGAAAGCTGGAACCAGAGACTGATCAGCTGGGCACAAGCACTTCGTGTTTATCTGTAGTGGATTGCTGCTTGACAAGGCAAGCCTGGACGGAGAGTGGGAGAAAGGCTGAGAGTAATGGAGTACCTGGCATGTGGCCCATCGTTAAGGCAGTAGACAGGTAGTACAGAGTAATGGGGATTCCTCTTCAGTATGGTGGTACACAGCAGAAGCCCTATTGCACTGATCCACCTTAGAGAGAAGTCAGAGCTTTTGGAAGATTTTTCGTCTATTCCCAGCAAAAGTCTTTGATGGGAGGGGAAGAGTTCACTCCTGGCTGATCTCATGCTGAGCTCATGGGAAGTGAAAACAATGAGAGGGAAAAACTCTGTGTCAGTTCCACAGTTCCCAAGAGGCTGTGTAAAGGGAAGGTCTTTTTGGACCCATTCTAAAGACTGATTCATTTTTACGGTTTGAGTGCTATATCCCAGCTGTAGATTAGTCTTCCTCTATGCTAGCAGCAGACCAGATTCATAAAGTAGGACTCTACTTTCAGATTCAAATTATTTTTAATAAGGAAAAATACAGAGATGAGGATAAAGATTTTAGAAAAGCGTTACTTTTTAAGTTTTCGGCTTCTTTCCTTTTTAATGAAATCATAGTCTAAGCACAGAAGCTGTGTGAGAGAAGAGGACATCCATCTGTGAGGCCTGAGTCCGGGCTCTGCATGGCATTAGCTAGCTCCACTGGTCATAGAGCAGACGGATGAGTACATCTGGCGAGAACCCGTAGGCTTACTTGGAACTGTAATAGCACTGACAAACCCAGAAAGCTGCAGTTCATTGTGGTAAAAGTTTCTTCCTTAAATGAACGTGAAAAAGCTGGAAGTCATTATTCCTAGGAAAGTCTTTCCATCGATCACTTCTGAGTAATCGATAGAATCTGGCCAGCCAGTGAAGACCTATCAGATGGGGATGGGACAGAGCGCTTTTCTACTTCAGCCAGGCAGAAACCTCAAGCTTCCTGAGTTAGGGCCTTACTGGGGTCAGCTCTCTGTTGTAAGCAGACAAGAAGAAACCATTCCAGAAATCACTGTTGAAGAGTATTGAGCATGTTTTCAGAAAACTGGAAGGAAAAGCCTTTGGCTAATCTCTTTAGGAAATTCCGTTTTCCTGAACAAGAGAGCCTCTGATAATTGAGGAAAAAGAATCGTATGTGCCTATCAGGAGACTGACAAGAAAGGAGGCACCTTATATCACTGAAACTTGAGCCAAAGAATTCACCCAGTGTGACCTTCTTAGGAACGAAGAAAAAAAAGAAATCTGTTAAGTCTGATGATAACGAGAGGCTTTCCGGCTTTTGAAATTCCCTGTGTAGGTTTTACTTGTCAAGAATTGAGATCACTCTGAACCTTAAGCCAACCCTTCCCCTGCACCCCAGCTTCCCCTTTACTCCAAGAACCGGGTTGTCCTCTCAGTCAGAAAGTATTTGGTGGTTTTGGCATCATACTGATGAGCAGTGTTGAGAATCCTGGATGCCCCATCATTCACACTCCATGTTTCAAGTGTAGTGGGTGTATTCAGGCCAGACTTCAGACTTGGCATTGTACCTCTCAGTGACAAGAAAGAACAGTGGGAAAAGTGGAAACCTCCTTTAGGCTCTGTGGGTTTCTCACAATGGTTCCCTTCATCTGATGGTGCATTTGTAGCATCTAAGCCCACAGTCTTTTTTCCTTTGCAGTCTAGGTGGGATATAATTGTAGTATTGGGCTTCCCAAGGGCTATTCACATTCCTACTGCAAAGCCCAGGATCAGGGGCTCAATACACTTAGCAGTTTCTGCCTGGAAGTCTTAAATACCCTACTATGAAAATACAAGAAAGTCCTCTAAACCCCTTCATCTGTTTTATTTATCTTTTATTGGTGGTGGGAGGGTGTGGTTTTAGAGTTTTTGCCTCTTAGAATGCTTGCTTAGGCATCCCCAAGAACACATGTAAAAACCCTTGCAAGATAAGGCCCAGCATGAAACTAAAGACTGCCAATTTGTACAGGGACACTTACTCCTTTCAAATGATTACAAAGGTGATATCAGCCCATCTATGTTTTTTTCAGTCAGTACACTTGCCTGAGAATGAGTCACTAGAGGATAAAGTAAATGAGGTCAGCATTATCTACCTGCCCTTGGAGAAAAGGGAAATCAAACCTGGTATGACCTGTCACCTTAGTTTTGGGTATCACTAGCTTTACAACAGCCAAGATGGATGAATAGGAGCCCCCTATACCCAAAAACTCCCTCCCCTTGTGCTGACCCTTGAACTGTCTTGGTTCTTTTCTTTCTTCCTTAAACAAGGCTGCTCCAATAAGAATGAGGTTCCAAGGAAGTAAAGAGAATAGCCTAAAACAGGATTTCTCAATTTCAGCACTGCTGACGTTTTGGGTTGGATAATTCTTTGTTGTGGGGCACTGTTCTTTGTATTGTCAGGTGTTTAGCAGTGCCTCTGATCTATCAATGCTAGATGTACTGGTAACTTCTCAGTTGCGACCATCAAAAATGTCTCCAACATTGCCAAATATCCCCTTGTAGCAGAATCACCCTGGGTTGAGAACCACTACTCTAGAAGAAAATCGCCGTCTGTATGTGGGAAAGTTAGGGCTGAACTGGAATAGATTTGTTTGATTAAATATTTATATGGCAGGTGGTCTTTTGATAATCTGATTATGGCTGTATATAGTAGCAAAAACCCCTCTAAGTCAGCCTTCCTTTAGGGTAAGCCCTGGATTCTTTGTTTTTGCTGGTGCTGATCTGTGTCTGGCATAAAATCTCCTAACCACTTTGCCTGGCATCTGGGAATTTGCGTACAGTTGTTGATGCAGGTGTTGGTTGATGATGCATTTCTAAAGAGAAGAGGAACTTCCTTTGTGGGAATTCTTGAGGGAGCTTCTTTGTTCTGTGTCTTTAAGGGGAGACTACAGTCTGTCAGTTGTTCTCCAGCCAAACCGGAGTTTGGCCACTGATATTTATAACCCTTGTGTGACCACCCTCCCATCTACCCCCTCAGAGAAGAATTCCAGTGCTCTGTAATAGTCCTGTCCGCCCACACCAAACCAACTGGATGGAGAGAAGGTGAAGGAGCCTTCAAGGCTATTAAGTTTGCTTCGTATTGCAACTTTTCCAGCTGCATGCTGAAGTATTGCCAGTTAGTGTTTTCAGTATCAGCATCAGAAGTAAAAATCCCAAGCTTGCAACCATTACATCACCTTAAAGGAGCCCCATGCCTCACTGTCTCACTGTAAAAAAGGTAGTAAAATCAAATAGAAAGTTGTCAAGAAAGTGTTGGTAGGTTTCACAAAAATCTGCCTGAGACTTTGGTAGCAAGGAGAGACTTTAAAAGCAGTAAACAAATACAGTGTCAGCTAAAGAAAAGGAAAAAGCAGTTTGAGTTTTCTGAAATTTTTCATATACAATATCAGCATGTAGCACAACTAAGATTCAGCATACGATTTTGCACAAGAAGGGAAAAAAATCTGTTTCTGGAAAAACTAGGATGTACCCTATGTAGAAGTTGTATTTACTGTTGTATTTCTAACTAGTGGACATGGTTAAGACAAACACAGACTTGCAGAACAGGACTGTTTCTCACTGTGTCTAAAAGTGAATGATCGGTGGCCTCAGCCTAGCCTGGCCCTGGAACTTGAAAAATAGACCCTGGGCTCTTTCTAGCGGGCTGGCACAAGAGCAGGGAGCCTCTGGGAAGCGTGATAAGTTGCTTTCAAGGGACCTTTTTTGTTAGAGTCAGTTGATTTAACCAGGAATAAAACGAGTCCCATGGGGAGTCATGTCAGGTCAGGGGACCAAAGCATCACTACACCAAAGGGCTGCCTCCTGCCAATGAATTCTTCCTAAGTCACAGCTGTCCCAGTTGGAAGAACCTAGCTATGGGGAGAATGTGCTCCCTCCCCACCTTCATTAATATTTTGCCACCACTTAATGCTTTTCAAATAGGAGTTTCTGGTATTGGCTTTGCAGGATGAATGGAGTACATGTGTTCCCTAGGCCTTCACAACCTATTTTCCTGCCACCAGTGCTATTATTTGAAATATGGATCTTTGAGAACTTTAGGCCAACAAGGCATAAAAAAACAAGGGGGCTCCAAAAAGTTCATGGAAAAATTAAAATTATAAAAATGTACATTTCCCATGAGATGAACTTCTCATAAGTGCTACCAGGTAATGGTCCATGTATCCTTTTGTGGGGATTAAAAAGAAACAGATTCATATTCCTTTTGCACCATCTTTACTTAGCATTTGGTCAGTCTTTGTGGTGGGCACTAGGTTAATAATGTAGTGTGGGAAACAGATAGAAAGAATTGTGGTAGTAGTGGTGTAGTGATAAGTACAATAAGAGACCTAAGTCCAAATGGTCTGTAATCCAAAAACTCCTCTGTAAGTCAAGACATTTAAAATCTCAGTTTGCAGATGAGAAACCTGAGAATTGAAGAGGTTAAAACTCCTTTTTCAAACCACATAATAAGTAAAACATTCAAGTTGGGGTTAGTAAAGGTGTTTGACACCAAAGCTCATGCTACACCAGTGGCTGTCAACCAGGGCAGTTTGCCTCTTGGGAGACATTTGGCAATTTTTTATTGTCACAACTGTAGATACTGCTACTGGCTTATAGTGGATGCTGCTAAACATCAGAGAACACACAGGACAACCCCTTACAATGAGGGAATTTTTCAGCCCTCTTCTTGAAAAATAGGTTTCATTTTTGCTTTCTTCAGATTCCATGACAAGTGAGAGTTAATTGGTGCAGTAATTCTACTGCCTAGAGAAGTTCCTGGGGTTTTCTTTTCCTTTTTTCAAAAATAGTTAGGAAATAGTGCTGCTTTCCAGATTGACTGTTGTACAAAGTCAGGATCTTGCTGAACTAATTTGAGTCAGTGTCTAAAGAATTCTCTCCATGCTTGACCAGTCCCCACCCCACCCTGCCACAGGCTCCTGCTGTGGCAATCAGTCAGCTGTGTATCTCAAGCTGCTTCCTGTGTGGTGTGTTATGGAATGGCACCAGCCCCTGCACCAGCTGGGAGTACTGATCTCAGTGTGATTTTTATCAGACTCTGTCTCTTTTGAGCCTTGCTGTTTGTAACAAAGAATCCTCTGTTAAAAATGCAGAGCTAGTGTGATTGGACATCCGACGTGTACACACATGGTTCCTACGGGGGGAAATAAAAACATAGATTATCCTGTAATCTTCTAAAACTTGGGCCCCCAAGGTGGGGTTCCTGAGACTCAGTCTGTACTCACCCTTCTTTCTGTGAGTGCTTATTCTTCCTTCAGTGAATGCAGCATCTGATGGAACAAGTGACGGTGTCCTTCAGGACTGATCTGGTTCTGCCTCCAGGCTCTCCTTCTCCAGCCTTGGAAACCACATAGCTGATCCCCCACTATCTTTCCAGTCTTACTTCCTGTACAAACCAAGCTACCTACTCCAGACACTCCCTACACATTTTATCTATTTGATTTCTATTCATACCTGAAGTCATAACTCAAGTTCAGTCTCTTTACAGGAGTTCCTGATCTCCCCAACTCACTGCCCTCCTAAATCACTTAATATGTGTAATGCATTTGGCCCTTAACACACACTGCTCAATTTTGGCATTTCCTGATTGTGTGCATTTGTCCCATCTCTCATCTCAATGAATCCATTTTTGTGTCTCTCAAAGTATTTAATATATTTGTATTTACGTAGTTGGAGACAAGTGAAAACTTGGATGAATTCTCTTTATTTCTCATAAACCTCGTGAGCTCTAAGTTTCAAAATGCTGTCTTCTCTGCAGGGTGGAGGTGTATTCTGTGTGTCCTGAACAAATGCTAATCTTAGCCTGGTTTCCTCATCTCTCCATCTTTCCTCCATGTTCTCTTCCTTCTTTACTAGTTAACATATGTTAAGGGAACACGATTTCATTTGAGTATTAAGCCTAAGAAAGAAAATTGCTACTTCACATGAACTTGAAGACAACCAGATTCTGAAATGGTCTCTGTGGTTGTCCATCACCTCAGGGTCACTGCCGTTTACTCAGTTGACAGTTAACAAGAGTCTTCATACTTCATTCAGCTTGACATGGTGAAAAAAACTGACTATAAGTTCAAGTCAGAAATATCTAGCTTTGAATCTTGGCTCTATCATTTACTAGCTGAGTAACCTTAAGGAAAATTACTTAACTTCTCTGTCTCCTAGTTACTTCGACTATAAAATGTCAACAGTGGCAAATCATACTTTTAACATTTTTATGAGAATTAGAATTAAACAAAATGATATAGATAAAACATGTAGATTATATTAGGTGCTAAGTATATGATACTATGATTTTTTAAGTTTTTATTTATTTATTCGAGAGGGGAAAGAGAGAAAAAAAGATATCTTTCATTCACTGATTCACTCCCAAAATGCCTACTATAGCCAGGGCTGGACCAGGCCAAAACAAAGAGCCAGGAACTCCATCTGGGTCTCCCACATTGGTGGCAAAGACCCAAATACTTGAGTCATTACCTGCTGCCTCCCAGGGTGTGCATTCACAGGAAGTTGGATCAGAAGCAGAGATGAGATTCAATTCCAGGCACTCCAATATGGGATGCAGGCATCCCAAGAGGCAACTTAACCCGCTGAGCCACAAAGCCCCCCTCCGTAATATCCATTTTTAAAAATAAAATCTAGGCCGGTGCCGCGGCTCTATAGGCTAATCCTCCGCCTGCGGCGCTGGCATACTAGGTTCTAGTCCCGGTTGGGGCGCCGGATTCTGTCCCGGTTGCTCCTCTCCCAGTCCAGCTCTCTGCTGTGGCCTGGGAGTGCAGTGGAGGATGGCCCAAATCCTTGGGCCCTGCACCTGCATGGGAGACCAGGAGAAGCACCTGGCTCCTGGCTTCAGATCATCGCGGTGCACCGGCTGCAGCGGCCATTGGAGGGTGAACCAACGGTAAAGGAAGACCGTTCTCTCTCTCTCTCTCTCTCTACTCTGCCTGTCAAAAATAAATAAATAAATAAATAAAATCTATCCAGGCATACTAATTAGAATATTATGAAATTTTTTCAGTAAGAATAGTGATCTCCCTTTTTGCCTGAGGGTAATCATTCTTTTTCTTTTTTTTAAAGATTTATTTATTTATTTGAAAGTTAGAGTTACACAGAGGAAGAAAGGCAGAGAGAGAGCGAGAGAGAGAGTGGTCTTCCATCCACACTGGTTCACTCCCCAACTGGCTGCAATAACCGGAGCTACACCTATCCGAAGGCAGGATCCAGCAGCTTCCTTGGGATCTCCCACGTGGGTGCAGGGGCCCAAGGACTTGCACCATCTTCTACTGCTTTCCCAGGCCATAGCAGAGAGCTAGATCAGAAGTGGAGTTACCAGGACTTGAACCAGCACCCACATGGGATGCCAGCTTTACCCACTACACCACAGCACTAGCCCCTAACACAGCTTTAAATATACTTTATGTATACATGCATACATATATCAAAGCCCCTAGCTAGCAAATTTTTCTGAGACCATTTTGGTCTTGGCATATGTGCTCTACACATCAATATTATTTTCAAATCATTAACCAGAATTAACTGGAAGCCATTACCAGCTCAGTGACTTCCCCAACCACTCAGTTATCCATCAGATAAGCTTTAACAAACTCAGAGTTCTTAGCCTAATTAGCTTTTATCATAGACCATGTTGTCTTCCTCTGTTGCCATATAGTGGCACCCACCAAGTCAGCATCTTTAGGAAAGATACCTCTTACTATTAATCTGTCTTTAATTAGAAACTTGAGGTCTGAGGGAGAAAAAGATAAGCTTAGTTTCAGAGGAAAACAGCTTAAAAACACAGATACAGTTCATCTCTCTGCTAATCTCACACCAGATTGAGATGTTTTACAGAAAGCCTTAAATACTTTAGTTTTGGCAAATATATGTATGTTTCTAAACATATGTATAATAAATGGTCATGAGTTCATATGAGTCAAAGGAAGAAAAGAATCCAAGACTTTGAACTTACCAGCTTTAATTCATTGTATCCATTCAAGTGAACCATTTAATGTCACTGTCATCTTGTAATGCATTCCCAAAACATGAGGTTGCAGGGTTTCAAACCAGGCACTCCCATGTGGGATGTGGGCATCCCAAGTGGCAACTTATCACCTGCACCAAACATCTATGCCCCTGTTGTTGTTTAATGGAACTGTTACTATGCCCTCAGTAACCCAAGAATAATATTGTAATGTTATCTTTCTTTTTTTTAAAAAAAGTTTATTTATTTATTTAAAAGTCAGAGTTATACAGAGAGAGGAGAGGCAGAGAGAGAGAGAGGGAGGGAGGGAGGGAGAGAGGGAGGGAGGGAGAGAGAGAGAGAGAGAGGGGTCTTCCATCCGATGATTCACTCCCCAGTTGGCTGCAACAGCTGGAGCTGTGCTGATCAGGAGCCAGGAGCTTCTTCCAGGTCTCCCACACAGGTGCAGGGGCCCAAGGACTTGGGCCATCTTCCACTGCTATCCCAGGCCATAGCAGAGAGCTGGATCGGAAGTGGAGCAGCCAGGACTCGAACCGGCACCCATATGGGATGCTGGCACTTCAGGCCAGAGAGTTAACCCACTGCGCCACAGCGCCGGCCGCATAATGTTATCTTTCATTTATTTTTCCCTGTAACCTCTATCTTCTATCCGGTCAGTTGTAAAATCCAGATATTATGTTTCTGTGATTTCTTTTGCAACCCCTTGCCCCATTTTCACTAGCTGTGATATTTTAGACAAGTAATTTTACTACCCCAAGCTTCATATATAAAGATTTAGTGTCCTTCTTTTTAAAAAATATTTATTTATTTACTTGAAAAGCAGAATGATGAAGCTATGGCGGGGGGGGGCAGTCTTCCATCCAGTGGTTCACTCCCCAAATGGCCACAATATCCTGTACTGGGCCAGGTCAAAGCCAGGAACTCTATCCAGATCTCCCACATGGGTGGCAGGGGCCCAAGCACTTGGACTATTATTCACTACCTTCCCAAGCACATTAGCAGGAAGCTAGATCAGAAGCAGACCAGGCCGGCACCGCAGCTCAATAGGCTAATCCTCTGCCTAGCGGCATCGGCACCCCGGGTTCTAGATCTGGTCAGGGCGCCGGATTCTGTCCCGGTTGCCCCTCTTCCAGGCCAGCTCTCTGCTGTGGCCTGGGAGTGCAGTGGAGGATGGCCCAAGTGCTTGGGCCCTGCACCTGCATGGGAGACCAGGAAAAGCACCTGGCTCCTGCCTTCGGATCATCGTGGTGTGCCGGCTGCAGCAGCCATTGGAGGGTGAACCAACGGTAAAGGAAGACCTTTCTCTCTCTCTCTCTCTCTCACACTGTCCACTCTGCCGGTCAAAAAAATAAATTTTATTAAAAAAAAAAAAAGAAAGAAAGAAAAAAGCAGACCAGCCAGGATCTAAACTGGCACTCTGATATCAAATGCTGACATTGCAAGTGATTGTCTAACCTGCTCCACTACAACGCTGACCCCAGGATTCGGGTTTTTTCAATGAGCTAAATGGCAGTTGAATGAGCACCCTGTCCCAAATTCTTAGGAAACCTTCTTCCTATTATTCAATAACTCATACTGCAACCACCACCTCCTGAAAGTTTCAGTTAACTAAATCTTGATGTAATAAAGGTTTTCTGTATAAAGCATAAATTCCAAGGACTGGCGCTGTGGCGCAGTGGGTTAAGCTACAGCATGCAGTGCCAGCATCCCATATGGGAGCCAGTCCGTGTCCCGGCTGTTCCACTTCTGATCCAGTTCCCTGCTAATGCCCCTGGAAAAGCAGCAGAAGCTGACCCAAATTCCTTTGCCCCTGCCAGTCACGTGGGAGACCTGGAAAAAGCTGTTGGTTCCTGACTTCAGCCTGGCTCGGCAACCAGCAGATGGAAGATATCTCTGTCTCTCCCCTCCTCCAATTCTGCCTTTCAAATAAATAACTCTTAAAAAAACAAACAAAAACCAAAAAACAAACAAATTCCTTGGGTTGGCATTCAAAGGCCTTGGTGAACTGACCTTGAGCTACTTAACCATGTTTCCCCTCCACGCACCTTGTACCTAAACCTCGCTGAATTAGAATTTGCTTCTTCAGGGTCCATGCTTTCCTGACTCTAGCACTTCACTTAGAAATATTTGTCTTCAACATTTCTATATGTCCAAATCCTAATGAGTAAATGCACTTCCCTTCCTCTATTAAACTTTCCCTTAGTCCCCCTGCCTGCCTTCTTGCCACCTTTGTCAGGTCTTTTCTAACTTTCAAAGCCCTGTGGTTTTGTCATCACCACTCTTTTTTGACCATTAGTCTAAAAGAGGCATTAATACACTGTGTCTTTTCAGAAAGTCAACAAACAGGAAAGGGCTCCCAAGGGTCATGAGAGTTCCTGCAGAGTGTGTGTAGAGTTTTCTCATGGGTAAAGCAATAGATGAGCACACTCAAACCCTTCCCATTTAAAACTCCCCATCATGCTGTTACTTTATGAGCCACTTTGTAGCCGTTTTTATAATAAAGCAGCAGAGGATGGAAGTAGCTGACAGCATAACAGGTACAGACTAATACTGTGGGGTTTCCACTTGCCACTAAATAATGCTTGTAAAGTTGAGACCCAACGATGAAAGGTATTTTGTAGATTCAAAATGAGCAAGACCCAACCAGCCCTCCATATCTCTTTCTATTCAGATTAATCCTCCGAGAGCAAACCTTCTTAAAGGTGGATGAAAAGATGTAGAATCTATGGAGGTGTGGATGTGAGGTCTCCACACTGTCTCAGCGGACTGGCAGGATAGGTCTGGAGCAGACCAAGGCAAGGTGCCAGGTCCAGAACTTGGAAAGGGCATTGTGTGAGGGTGTGAGGCGGCTCCACCCGGCTGCTTTTAATTAGGAGGACTGCAGGGAGGAGCTGGAAGGGCCAGGACTCTTCCTTCTCCTGAATTCACTGAAGGAAAAACTGACACCAAAGCCTTGTCTTAGGGGTTTCAAAGTGAGTAGAGAATTCTTTGAGCTCTGTAATCAACTAACTGGAAACTAATTTGAAATTTGGCCTCAGTGCCTGTATTTGTGGTTTCAGGGGTGGAGGAAGCATGCAAAGAGCTTGTCTGGGAGCTCCCTGTATTTCTCTTCTAAGAAGTCTGCACACAGCTTGTGAAATGAGCAGATGCTTTCTTTGTTGTTGTTATAGCTATCAGGGCAACAAGAGCTGAAAGCTGTATCAGGTATTTATTTCAGTCTCTGAGATGGCTATTGGCAGAGTTCCACATACCAAAACCAGGGAGAAATTCATGAACAGATAAAAAAACGACATGGAGGAAAGAGAACCTATGCTTCCTCTGATTCCTTTCTGAACACATACTGATGACATTAAAAAAAAACAAAACTAAAGCACTTAAAACATTCTTTGGCTTTGTGGGTTTTTTTTTGGGGGGGGGGACTAGTAGACTATATGTAATCTTTTCTATTGGTTGTGTTTAAACTTTTGAGGGTTTCTCTGAAATATTGTCTTCACCTTAATTAGAGAGAATGACTAAACCTGATAAGAAATTTGGATCAGAACTCTACAGTTTGTGGAAAGCTCCATTTATTTCTATGGAGCTTTGAAGGGAGGTAGGGGGAGTCCGATAGTGTAAACAGGTGTAGGGAGGGATTAGTGAAGAAAAGACTGAATTGATTGGCACCTGACTTGGTGAGGAAACCGGAAAGGAATTTCTGGCTGTGAAGTTTGTGATTCCACTTCAAGATCGTTCTTTTTTACAGAATAACCACCCACCCTTAGTCCACAGCCTGAATTCCTCAGATTCTTCCAACCAGAGGAGCTGTGGCATGCTAAACGGTCTGTTATGATATCTGAACACTTAAGTGAATGTATTTGGCCAGGGACATTTGCTAGTGAAATTGATCATGCCTCCCTTGAGTTTTTCCAGTTCTGAATAATTGAAGAAAACTAAAACCTAGATTCTCCAAACTGCCAAGTATCCTTAGGATCACAATGTGTCAAAATTAAAAGGAACTTTAAAACTCATCCTGAACAAGCTGTAGAGGATTCGTAAATCTGTGTCCCTAAATCTCTGCCGAGAAATTTCTGCTTACACTTCCAGAGTCAGGGGAGTCACCCCTTCAAGGGGGTACCCTATTCTTTGAGCAGCTGTGAGAACGCTCTCTGTTGGTTTGAAAACTGCCCTTGGATCTTAGTGTGCCAGTTTAGAGAGACATCCAGAACAGATTTCCTTCCTCCCACGTCCCAGCCCTTCAGAAAATTCACATGGATTGCATCTCCTGGAACTTTCTCTAGGTCAAGCATTCTTGGTTCTTTCTACTTTTTGTTCCTCGTAGGGCAGGGTTTCTAGTGCCTTGCAGTATAGGGCCAGAAGAGCACAGGAGTGTGCGGCAGCTAAAGAATTCTGAAACTGGACTGGCGGTGATCTAGGCTGCCTCTCCTCACCCCTCTTCTGGGTGGGGGAGTCTTCTGTATGTGAGTGGGGAGACTTGATCGGCAGCCTCTTTCAGAGTAAGAAAAGAGGTACAGAACGTTTTGCCAGAGAAAGCTCTTTCAGCGGCTTCATTCTGATCACACCTCATGTTTGGCAGGGACCTCTCCGGCTCCCAGGGTTTCACCGCCACATCTCCGTACGCCAATCTGCCTTCACTTCATGTTGGTGTGAATGATAAAACTTTTCCCGAAGTTTTACTAGGTTGATCACATGGTTCAGCGGGATTCAGAGTCGTTAATACACTCCTTCTCCTTCATCAATCAGAGAATGACCATCACAAAGGGAGCACGGTTTGGCACCCTCGCAGCCACACACAGCTGCCTCTAGCGGACTGTTTCCGGGGTTGCGCTTTGTTTAAGTCACCAGGTGACCAGATGGCTTTTCCGCTACCTTAATAGCTTGTGTTTTGAGACTTGAAATACAGACCCAAGGAGGCTCAGGTTTCCTTGGCTGTGCGCAGCCGTAAGGAGCTCAGGTGTTTGGGCGCAGGGTGCCACGGCGGGCATCCCCGCAGACCCCTTCACTCCATCTTCCCCCTCACCCCCGAACACCACTCATGTTTGTGGTCGGAGAAATCCCGCAGGGAGAATGGACCAAGGCCGGTTGTGGGGAGAGAGAAGGAACGTGCCTAGAGTTTATCCAATAACGGGGTCTCAGCGTGACCGAATGAATTCCTTGGGACACCAGAGAAGCGCCGGGTGTGAGACTGGTCTTCTGCGGGCTGGCGGAAGGGGCGCGGAAAGGTGACATTGGAGAGGCGAGGGCAGCCTTTGGCGGCAGGGCTGGATCCCAGGGCGCTGCAGGCGGCCCACGCAGCCAGCGCGACCCTGACGGCAGATGGGGCCCGGAGTGGCCCTTGCCAGAGCCGGCTGGCTGCGGGGAGGCGGGGGCGCCGTTTCTGGGTTCGTTCGCCCTTGGGCTGGGCTGGGCTGCGAGCCCGGTTGGCTGCACCCAGGCGGGGGCGGCGGGGCCGGGCCAGCAGCGGGAGGGGGCGGGGCCTCCCTTTGTCAGGGGATTTGCGCGGCGCGGCCGAGGCTCGCGCGGGTGCCGCTCCCCGCTCGGCTCTCGGGGGCGGGGCTCCTGCTCCGGCCCCGGGGCGCGGTGGGCGTGGGTTTCGGGAGCCGAGCGGCTGGCGCCCGGGGTCCCTCGTTCCGAAGCCCGCAGAAGCCCCTCCCTCGGCGCCTCGGCCTCCAATCCTCTCTGCCGCCCCCTCCCTCGCGGGGCTCGCTCCTCCACGCGGCCCCGCCCCGCCCTCCTCCCCTTGGCTCTACGCGCAGCGCGCTCCCGGCCAGGGGGCCTGCCCGGGCGGGGCGGCGCGGCGGCGGCGGCGGCGGCGGCGCGGGAAGGGGGAGGAGAGCCGCCGCCAGCCGTGCACTTCCCGCGAGCGGCGAGCGGGCGAGCGAGGAGGGCGCCCCCCGCCCGGCCGGAGCGGAGCCTTTTGTTCCCAGCCAGAAGTTTGCATGCCGGAACCGTGACAGCTGCGGGCGGGGAGGACGGCGGGCCGCGGGGTCGGCGGCACAGCGGAGAATAGAGGCGGCTGCTTGTCATGCAGCCCACGGCGCGGCGACCGCGGGCCGGGGACTGGCGGCGGCGGGGGCGGCGGCGCCAACGGCAGAGGGACGCGGCTGCCGGAGGGACAAACTAACTTCCTGAGCGCGGGACCTGAGGCCGGCGCGGCCGGGAGCCACCTGCCAGCCTGCGGTGAGGCGAGCCTGGCCCGACGGGGCGCGCGACGGGGCGCGGGGGCGCGGGCGGTGCTAAGCGAGCCCCTCCGACCGACTCTGGCCGCCCCTGCAGCCCGCCCGCCTGCCTTCCGGAAGGCCCGGCGCGGGCTCCACTCGCCGTGTTTTGCGGCCACAGCGCGGGGTTGGCCTGGGAGCCACAACAATGCCATGATGTTTTGGAGACAGGAAGCCCCAAGCTGGCCCCGAATGAAGGACTTCCTGTGTTTAAAGTTGCAGGAATATCCGCCGACCAGCCCAGTTCAAATGCAAACATCCCAACTGGGGAGGACGAATGGCTAATTCAGACCAGCTGGACTCTCCAGGGCTGGGACTGAGGAGAAAATGAAAGGAATTCTTAGGAGCTTGGGCCATACTTGAAGACTAGAGAGGCTGTGCCATTGTTATTAAAGGACACACTCAGCTTTGATGAGAAGTGAGTGGAACTTAGGTATTGAATAAGACGTCAATATCAGATGATTTTTGCTGACTGCGAAAGAGCAGTGCTCTCTAAAATAATTTAAAAAAAAAAAACAACAGAAGCCATACAAAGAATTATTTTGTTTTCTGATTAAATTATGCCATTTATCTGTCTGTGACTTTGAGGCTGCTGGCTGGTGAGGAAAAAGCTGTTGCTCTCCAAGCTTCTCCCAGAATGGTTTCTAAGTGGGGCTTCCAGGCTTTTCTGACAGACGGATGCACTTGGTGGTGTGCGGTATGAACATGTAAAAGGACTTTCGTAGAATGCATTTTGGGGGAACCTGTGAAAAAACTTTTCAGAGATTAATGGTTCATCTTAATTAAAAAAAAAAAAAAAAGTATGGGTAAGCCACTTAGCAGGCCAGACTGTTTAAGACGGAACCCCACCTGCCTGGGGAAGGGAGAGGAGGAGGATGGCTATATAGAGGATTGCTACGTTCCACAGCGATCTATCTATGATACAATGAGGATAAATGAGCAAATTGACCAGGGGTCAAAGCTTAATCAGACTTCAAAAAGCACCATGGAAAAGATGGAAGGAAGTACTCTCTCCAGCAATGGTACATTAGGAGCAACATCTAATGTTTTTGAACCTAGAGCACCAGAAGGCAAAAAGCTGGATGAGAGAATAATATTTGATGCATTAAAGCTAAGTAGTGATGTGCAGAAGTCAGCACCTGTGCCACCCAGGAGGCGGCCAAATGCAGAGCGCAAAGACAATGTTAACAGGAGGTCGTGGAAGTCCTTCATGCCACCCAACTTCCCAGAATTCGCAGAAAGGGTGGAAGCTTCTCTCAGTGAGGTTTCAGAAGCTGGTGCTTCAAATCCCTCCTTGCAAGAGAAGAAGGAATCCAGGTCTGCAGTAACAGAAAGTTCTGGTCATTTGGACCAGAGGGAGCCTCAGTCAGAGGCAGTAACTCTGGAACATGTGTCCAAGTCCATAGGTATTTCAGAAGGGCAAGATGTGAAAAGCTTAACTGGAGGCTGCCAGGACTTGAGATTTCAGCAGCACAGCGAGAGCTCTCCCTACGAATTCCAGCCTGTAGAATCAGAAGCTATAGCAGCAAGTGCTAACACAGATGTTGTGCAGGAACACAGATTCTCAAGTGCAACCTGGCCCAGGGCCATGAAAAGTTCTGCGAAGGGAAGCTTCAGTGAGAAGCAGCACCCCCTTGGGGAAGTAGCCTGCACTGTGGAAATGCCGCCTCTCTCCCCTTGCCTGAGTGAAGAAGTCTTGGATCCAGAATTGAATATTCTTGTAACCCCCACCCTGAGAGAGAAAACAGAGTCTGAGCTAAAGTTTGAGGAGGATGAGCGATGGATCATGATGGAGGCTGAGGAGGAGTGGGAGGAAGAGAAACTGTCAGAGAGAGGAAAGATTTCTCTAATGGCAGAGGAGAACAGCCTGGCAGATACTGTTGAGGAAAAGGAACAGGCAAACCCAATAGCAGTGGTGGAGGACGGAGCTGATTGCATAGCTGCTGTCTTGGGGACTCTTGACGACCTAGCTCTTGATCAGGTTTCTTGCTCTGATAACCCACCGCCAGCTCAGGACCCGCTGGCTACTGTTCCCAAGGATACACCCCTAGACTGCAGTTGTGTACTTACAGGTGAGATGCAAAACAGAACTGCTCCGGAGCTAGAGGGTCTTGTTTCAGATTTAGAGTGTGCTGTTGGTCCTGTTGATGCAGAGCAGCTCTCTGACACAGATTCAGTGCAGATGTTTCTTGAACTTGAAAAGGAGTGTTTATGTGAAGAAGGCGTGACTCCTCTAGTTGAGCTGCAGAGTCAAGCCTCTTCCGAAGGGCTGGCCCCATCCCAAGATGCAGAAAATTCACTTGTAATTAGTCATTTTCCAGGGGCACCCTTAGAAAAGGGACAGCATGTAAGCCTTTTAAATGTAGGCATAAAAGACTACAGTATTGGATTGGATTGTGAATATTTTAATGCCCTGGATTCTTCTCAGGTGCCTAATGCTGTGGAGCTTACTGCCTACCCTGATATCATTAGGGACACTTCCAGTGTTAGCAAGGAGGAGTGTGAAAAAGTGCCTTTTAGCCCCGAGACTGCAGGGGAATCCGAGTCTGGTAACCCAGCAGATCTGGAGTCACTAGCAATGCTAGATTCGGGAGAATTGCCGAACTCTGATCACAGGGCTTCTCATGCAGATTTATCAGGCTTTATTGCTTCTGAGCTGGCCAAAGAAAATGGCAATATGTCCCTGGTAGACTGCAGTCAGACTGAGGGGAATGCAAAGATGTACATGGAGAGCTCCCCCCTCAGTTGTGCTTTTAACGATGAACTAACAGATGTTACCTCAGGACCTGAAGCAGAGGTGTTGTCGGATGATTCACATTTACTAACAGAGGAGATGCATTTGGAAAGTGAAAAAGGAGCTCTTAATCCAGAAAGTAACAGTCTGACATCCTTGGGAAACGTGGACCCTTGCGAGTTGTCTATGGAGAAGGTTTTTGAGGAGGCAAAGGAGCTGGATTGTCAAGCCAAACTTTTGGAGGGTGGAGTCCCAACACATTTTCATGGAGATTTCCCAGAGCAGGTCTTGGAGAACCTCCAGAGGAAGTCCCTAGAGGCAGACATTCAGAGTCTGCACCTGCTGGTGAAAGAACCGAGACATAGAGATGGAGTAGAAACTGTGAATGATGGAAAGCCCGAGCGGAGTGTGGCATCAGAGGGAGGGGCAATGGAAAAGAGAGATTCAGAGTCACTCCCAAGTGTCTTTCCAGAGGAACAAGCTACCAAGTCCAGTAATACTCAATCTGTTTTGGAGGAAAGGATCCCCATCCTACAGAGGCTTGCCACAGTTCCTACAGTGCCCACCCCAGAGGAGAATGTCCCAGTTGCTGCAGTGTCTGCACCACAGGAAACTGCTGTGGCTGCTGCTCTAGTGCCCTTCCCAGAGGAAGACATCCTAGTTGCTTCAGTGCCCACCATAGTGGCACATGTCCCAGCTGCTTCACTGGTTGCCATAGAAGAGAATGTCACAGTTGCTGCAGTGTCTTCCCCAGAGGGGACTGTTCCAGCTGCTGCAGTGCCCAGCACAGAGGAGGACACCCTAGAAAAGCCCATCATGCCAGCTGCTTCAGTGCCTACCCCAGAGGAGCCTGCTGCCCCACCTGCAGCAGTGCCCACCCCCGAGGAGTCTGCCACCCCCGCTGCCCCGGCTGCTGCAGTGCCCACCCCAGAGGAGCCTGCTGTCCTGGCTTCTGCCGCAGAGTCCACCCCCGAGGAGCCTGCCACCCCTGTTGCTGCAGTGCCCACCCCCGAGGAGCCTGCCACCCCCCCTGCGGCAGTGCCCACCCCCGAGGAGCCTGCCGCCCCCCCTGCGGCAGTGCCCACCCCCGAGGAGCCTGCCGCCCCCCCTGCGGCAGTGCCCACCCCCGAGGAGCCTGCCGCCCCCCCCTGCGGCAGTGCCCACCCCCGAGGAGCCTGCCGCCCCCCCTGCGGCAGTGCCCACCCCCGAGGAGCCTGCCGCCCCCCCCTGCGGCAGTGCCCACCCCCGAGGAGCCTGCCGCCCCCCCTGCCGCAGTGCCCACCCCCGAGGAGCCTGCCGCCCCCCCTGCCGCAGTGCCCACCCCCGAGGAGCCTGCCGCCCCCCCCTGCGGCAGTGCCCACCCCCGAGGAGCCTGCCGCCCCCCCCTGCGGCAGTGCCCACCCCCGAGGAGCCTGCCGCCCCCCCCTGCGGCAGTGCCCACCCCCGAGGAGCCTGCCGCCCCCCCCTGCGGCAGTGCCCACCCCCGAGGAGCCTGCCGCCCCCCCTGCGGCAGTGCCCACCCCCGAGGAGCCTGCCGCCCCCGCTGCTGCAGTGCCCACCCCCGAGGAGCCTGCCGCCCCGCCTGCTGCAGTGCCCACCCCAGAGGAGCCTGCTGTCCTGGCTGCAGTGCCCACCCCAGTGGAGCCTGCTGTCCTGGCTTCTGCCGCAGAGTCCACCCCCGAGGAGCCTGCCACCCCTGCTGCTGCAGTGCCCACCCCCAAGGAGCCTGCTGCCCCCACTGCTGCAGTGCCCACCCCAGGGGAGCCTGCCTCCCCGGCTGCGGCAGTGCCCACCCCCGAGGAGCCTGCCGCCCCCGCTGCTGCAGCACAGTCCACCCCAGAGGAGTCTGCCGCCCCGGCTGCTACAGTGCCCACCCCAGAAGGGCCTGCTGCCCCAGCCATTGCAGTACCCACCCCAGGGGGCCCTGCTGCCCCAGTTGCTGCAGTGCCTGCTAAGGAGGACAATTTCCCCCCTGGCATCCCTTTCCTGGGAGATACTGCCCATACTGAATCAGTGCCTATCTTGGAAGAAGGAACTCCTGTTCTAGAGTGGATCAAGGAGGACCTTAATGCTTCAGCATTTGGATTAAAAGAGGTGACTGGCACAGTGCTACATGGGAAAGTGCCTCTGGCTACAACTGATGGATTAAATTCAAATGAGGTAATTGTTGTTCCTTTTGTTGCCTGGAAGGGTCCAGAGAGTAAAGTGAGATTTTCAAGTTCTCTGACTTGGTGTTGATGAGAAATGGCACAGGCAGTGTTTTGTTCTTTCTGATCCCTCTGGACATATAGTTTCTGGTCCTCATTGAATTAATGGGGAAAATATATCTTTATTATTTTTAATTCAGGTAAGCCAAGTTCAAGGGAAAACAGATGTCAGTTTGCCTTTTTTTTTTTTAAAGATAATTAGCATGAAAGGGTGATTTGCTTTTGAAATATACAGTAGTTTGTTTTTTACTCAATCAAGAGATTGTTTATTGATCTGTGATGTCAGTAGTTAGGTAGAAGCCAGAGAGTGAGCTTTGCTGTGAGAACTGGAGTACTTGTGAATTGCTCTGGGAAGGTTAGATATCCCTGTGAAGATTGCGAGAATAATATAGCATTTGGAGTACCAAGCATACAGGATTTCCATCACTGTCCCTTTCCTTTGCTTTCAAATAGATTCGTTAGTTGAATTAACCGAAGCCGATTGGGTGAAACCAGTGTAGAGATGTTTCAGTAACAGTATCTTAATACAAATGTGTGATTCTTAAAACCAGAGACATCATAATGTTTATAAACAATAAAGTAGAGGTCTCTTAGTCATTTTGTCAAATTGCCTCTGAGTCTTTAAGCAAGTCATTTTCCTTTCCTGGACCCCTGGTTTCTTAACATACGAAAGGAGAGAATTGGGCTAAATATCCTGCTGGGTCTCTTCCAGCTCTGTTTCTTGATACTAGAGAACAGAAGGTGTTAGGAAATAGTTGAGAACAGTGTTCTACATTCTTGAGCCCTCTTGGATAAAGGAATTGGAATCAGTAGCTTTCTGTAGTTAACTGTCCTGGGGTCATTTGCTCAGTGTTAAGGAGTAAAGTTAGAGGTTTAACCTAATTCAATGAGTGAGAACTGAGTGAGGAGGTTGTTTTGATTTGACTCCATCCCTAGTATCCAAATCAGTGCCTTCTTCATAGTATGCATTCACTACTGAATGAATGAATCGCAATCTCCTGGAATACTGATGGATGCTACATGGAAGATGAGGTCTCTCATACATCCCATTGAGAGCCTTTCATGCCAGCCTTAGTCTGCTAACCCATTAAACAAACATGCAGCTCCCAGCCACAAAATCACATTGATTGGATCCTCTAGGCTGCTGCTTAGCTGGGTGGTGGTTGTGTCACCTTGGGCTTTGACAATTATTTTGTATCACAGTCTCCCATCGAATTAGGATCTGCCACCTTTCAGACTGATGGATTTTGGTTTGATTTTCTAAGTTGTATTGAATTTGGTGTTGACATCAAGATCCCAGTAACCTGTCCGAAGATAGACTGTAGGTCAATGACAGTAAATTTCTTATGCTAGCATTCTTGATAAGACAGTATTTCTGGTACAAAGCCTGTTGCAGCAACCAATGAAATGTAAGGATGAAATTTATCAGGAGCCAGTCACATCTGCTTAAGGGGTAGAGGGTTCCAGAGAAACTGGTTTTTATTTTTTTTATTTGACAGGTAGAGATATAGATAGAGAGACCGAGAGAAAGGTCTTCCTTCTGTTGGTCACCCCCCAAATGGCCACTACAGCTGGCGCGCTGTGCCAATCTGAAGCCAGGAGCCAGGTGCTTCTTCCTGGTCTCCCACGCAGGTGCAGGGGTCCAAGCACTTGGGCCATCCTCCACTGCCCTCCTGGGCCACAGCAGAGAGCTGGACTGGAAGAGGAGCAACCAGGACTAGAACCGAAGCCCATATGGGATGCTGGCGCCGCAGGTAGAGGATTAACCAAGTGAGCCATGGCGCCCACCCCCAGAGAAACTGTTAATAGCAATCTCTGGGATCTGTTTCCTGATCTGCAAAATGAGTATTCCTAACAGGCTAGGTTGTCTCTAAGGATCCTTCCAGCTACAGGTGGCAGTCATTTTGTGAAGTACTGCCTGATATTAATGATATTAATAAAATGCTAGCCAAGCTGCAGTGTTCCCCATCTTTGAAGTGATTAGAAGTGGAATATCTGAAAGCCAGCAGATGCCTACATCTGTGTAACGAAAGAAAAGATCTAAGCTATAGTCCAAGGTAGGACCCTTAATAATGCATGATAGCAAACATTTTAGAGTATATAGGTTTTCTAAATTACTATTTTTAAGAAGTTTATCCAAGATGAGAGATGTATGAATTCCTCTTCCATTTTTAGAGGGTTCCTAGAGGCTGTTGAGCCTGTAATGTTCATACACATTGACACTGAGGACTCAACAGGTGATCATACCTGGAATGTGGTGACAGATGAACTGCTTTAGATCCTGTGCATATGTGTGTACAAATGCACAGATGTTCACATGAAAAAAGTAAGTGTAAACTTTCCCTTAGCCAATAATGACAGAGTTTGATAGAAGAAGCCAATTGCCAAAGTTTGTTAGCTGTTTCTAGGGGAGCAGAGGCCCTCTGAAAGCCATCTGTGGTTTATTAGACCCTTAATCATTTATAAGTTTATCCACATCCTCAGTCTTATCCCAGTCATGAGTTCAAAAGAAGAAAATCACTTTTGTATAAAATAGAAGTTCTATAAAATTGAAATCTTAGCAAAAATTAGGGAGCATCACAATCCCAGGTCAGTGTTAGAATGCTCAGCTGATTGGAAAATCCATCAACAGTTGGCTTACCCTAACCTCGTTTGTAGACAAGAATTCATTCATTCACTGAATAAATATTTATTGGATAATCTACTCTGTGCCAGGTACTAGGCTCCTGCAGTGAACAGAACTGGTGTGGTTCCTCCGCCCTTGTGGAACTTAGAGTATAGTAGAGAAGGCAGACAGATGTTAAGCAGAAAATGACACAAATCAGTATAGCAATTACAAATTGTGGCAGATGCTTTGAATAGAGAGACATCAGTGGATTTAGTTGGATGGAATCAAGATATATTTTGAAGTAGAATCAACAAGACCTGATAATGGCTTTTGTGTTGGGGTAAGGAAAGAGGAGTTATCAAGGCTGAATTTTGGGCTCTTGTTTGTACTGCTGGGTAGATGAGGGCAGTAGGAAATTAATTGAAGGAAGAACAGGTTTTAGGGGATAGGAAAGTAGGAATACAGTTTCATTTTGCAAGTGATAGGTTTGAGATGCCTGTGATTTGTTTGTATGAAGACATTAAGAAAGCATTTATGAGGCCGGTGTTGTGGCGTAGCTGATAAACCACCGCCTGCAATGCCAGCATCCCATGTGGGTGCTGGTTGGCATCCCTGCTGCTCCACTTCTGATCCAGCTCCCTGCTAATGGCCTGGGAAGAGCAGTGGAAGATGGCCCCAACCCACATGGGAGACCTGGAAGAAGCTCTTATCTTCTGGCTTTGGCCCAGCCCAGCCCCAGCCATTGTGGCCATTTGGGGAGTGAACCCAGAGGATGGAAGACCTACTTCTCGCTCTCGCTCTCCCTCCCTTCCTCTCCCTATCTCTCTCTCTGCCTCTGCCTATCTGTAACTCCGCCTTTCCAATAAATAAGTAACTAAGTTCATGGAAAATGGAATTAAAAGATACATTTTGTGCAAAAAAGTTTAGAATTTGTGCATAGCTCTTCATAATACCTTTTTTTCACACACTTTTTGAAGATGCCTCGGAATGTGTGATTTTTTTTTTTAATACTTATTATTTGAAAGAGCAAACAAAGAGAAAGAGGGAAAGAAAGATGGCTTCCACCACTGATTCACCCCTAGATGGCCACAACAGCCAAGTCTGGGTCAGGCCAAAGCCAAGAGCCAGGTGGCAAGAGCTCAAGCAAGTGGGCCATCTTCTACTGCCTTCCCAGGGAATGCATTAATTAAAAAAAAATTTTTTTAAGATGTATTTATTTGTTTGAAAGGCAGAGTTAGCAGCGAAAAAATGGTCGATCTTCCATCTACTGGTTCACTCAGCTTAGCTGCTGTGCCACAATGCTGACTCCATTATCTTATAACCCTATTTTCCATGAACTTCTTTTTTTTTAAGACTTATTTATTTGACAGAGTGGCAGAGAGACGAGGAACACAGAGAAAGAAAGAGATCTTGCATCTGCTGGTTCACTACTCCAGTGGCCACATTGGCCAGGGTTGGGCCAGGGTTGAGCCAGGCTGACACCAGGAGCCTGGAACTCCACCCAGGTCTCCAAAATGGGTGGCAGGGGCCCAAGTACATAGACTGTCTTTACTGCTTTCCTGGGCTCATTAGCAGGGAGCTGGATCAGAAGCAGATCAGTCTGGGTTTGAGCCAGCACCCCAGCATGGGATGCAGATGTCACAAGAGGTGGCTTAACCTGCTGTGCCACAATGTTGACCCCTCTGAACTTTTTGAAGAACTCTCATATAGATTTGAAACTCAGAAGAGCGATATAAATTGAGAGTCATAAGTATTTATCATGATTAATAAAGCCATGGGAATGGATAAAATTGCCTAGAGAGAGAATAGAATTGAGAATAGGGCTTCAGACTGACAACCTGGCCATGTTTACCCACAAAAACTCCAGAATTTGGAGGTCTAGACAGAAAGCGTACTAAGGACATTAAAACGAATCAGCATGAAACTGCAAGAATGCAGTATCACCAAAGATAGAAGTGTTTCAGGAAGTTCTTTGGGAAGTTACCTATTCTGTGTTCTTGTTGCATCTTATAGCCTTGCAGTAATTTTTGCTAGTATACTGGTCTGGACAATTTCTGCCACTGCTGCTTAGTTAGCACAGCCACTTCCATTTCACTAACCATGTGTGAAATACTAAGAAGGAGGATTTCAGCATGCCTATAAGTATTGGTTTTATTTTTTTTATTTTTAAATTTATTTATTTTTTTAAAATTTTTTTTATTTTTTATTTTTTTGACAGGCAGAGTGGACAGTGAGAGAGAGAGACAGAGAGAAAGGTCTTCCCTTGCCGTTGGTTCACCCTCCAATGGCTGCCGCGGCCAGCGTGCTGCGGCCGGCGCACCACACTGATCCGATGGCAGGAGCCAGGTGCTTCTCCTGGTCTCCCATGGGGTGCAGGGCCCAAGCACTTGGTCCATCCTCCACTGCACTCCCTGGCCACAGCAGAGAGCTGGCCTGGAAGAGGGGCAACCGGGACAGAACCCGGTGCCCTGACCGGGACTAGAACCCGGTGTGCCGGCACTGCAAGGCGGAGGATTAGCCTAGTGAGCCGCGGCGCCGGCCTAAAAGTATTGGTTTTAAAAAACAGCTTTATTTGGGAGTTGAGAAAAGGGAAAAGTGTTTCCAATTTTCCTTTTTTTTTTTTTTTTAAGATTTATTTATTTACTTGAAAGAGTTACACAGAGAGAGGCGAGGCAGAGAGGTCTTCCATCCAATAGTTCACTCCCCAGTTGGTTGCAATGGCAGAACTGTGTGGCTCCAAAGCCAGGAGTCAGGAGCTTCTTCGTGGTCTTCCCACGTGGGTGCAGGGGCCCAATAATGTGGACCATCTTCACCTACTTTCCCAGGCCACAACAGAGAGCTGGATCAGAAGTGAAGCAGCCGTGAGTCGAACTGGTACCCATATGGGATACTGCCACTGTGGACGGCGGCTTTACCCACTATGCCACAGCACCGGACCCTCCAATTTTACTTTCTTTAATGTTCTGTTTTCTTGTGTTCATAATGAAAATCTAAATAAATGGTTATTTAGAGGTGCTTTAATATAATTTTCAACTTCTGAGAAATGATGAGACAAAGAAAGGTACAGTGAATGCTTCTATAGGAAAAGTTCATAAGTAAATCCAAATTTTAAAAGAAGAACTAGCTCCATTGTATGAGAGATTGGCATGTTATTTGAATGTATTTCACTTTTCTGCATCATGTATAGCCTAGCCCTCTAGAACTTTGTGCTGTGATGGAGGTGTTGTCTGTCTATGATCCAGTGAAGTAGGCACTAGCTACATGGGGCTGTTGACCACATGAAATGTGGCTAGTGTGACTAAGCCACTGAATTGTTAGTTTAATTTAAATTAAACTTAAATAGCTCTGTGTAGCTAATGGCTGCCATATTGGACAGCACAGAAAGAGTTTATAAAAAGCAGTCATGGGGCCGGCACTGTGGCATAGTGGGTAAAGCTGCTGCATGCAGTGCTGGCAACCCATATGGGTGCCAGTTCGAGACTTGGCTGCTCCATTTCCGATCCAGCTCTCTACTATAGCCTGGGAAAGCCATAGAAGATGGCCCAAGTCCTTGGGCCCCTGTACCCATGTGGGAGACCTGGCTTCAGATTGGCACAACTCCGGCCATTTGGCCAATTGGGGAGTGAACCAGTGTCTCTGTCTCTGTCTCTGTCTCTGTCTCTGCCTGCCTTTCCCTCTCTGTAATTCTACCTTTCAAATAAATAAATAAATCTTTCCAAAAAAAAGTATGAGACAGAATTTAATTATTGGGTGAAAAGGGGCCCTTCATTGTGAACTTGATGTCTTCTGTCTATCCCTTTGGATTTTTGCCAAGCCTTTCTAACCTCCATTCTGCCCAATCATCACCATCATTTTGATGCACACAACAATTTTAAACTTCTTTCCCCCTTTCTGTTCCGATTTTTCTTCAGTGAAAGCATCTTTAATGTTATAAAATAGAATTATAGCACTTGGTTTTTCTGGGAACCATGTTGTTGGAGAAACAGTCATTTTAGCTAAATACTCTTGTAGTGTTGCCTAACAAAATATGGTATAATCAAATTATAGTCTACAATGAAGTGCACTGGCAATTGCCTTTGTAACCTTCCTTTTTCAGTGTTCCCTGGAGCTTTTCCTCGCTGGTGACTCATTTATCCAGCCATAGGCCATTCTTTATGGAATCAGGTTCATAACCCTCATATGGTCTCACATATAGATCAAAATTAGGGACAGCCCTTGTAGTACACTGGATTAAGTGGCCACTTGGAATGCCCTCATCCCATACAGTTGTGCTGGTTCAAGTCCCGGCTTTTCCACTTAATCCACCTTCCTGTTAATGCATCCTGGGAAGCAGCAGATGATGGTTCAAGTGCTTGGACCCCTACTATCCTCATGGGAGACCCGGATGGCGTTCCTGGTTCCTGCTTTGGCATGGTCCAACCCTGGCTGTTGCAGGCATTTGGGGAATGAACCAGCAGATGAAGAGTGTGTGTGTGTGTATGTCTGTCTGTGCGTCAGAGAGAAAGAGACTCTCAAGTAGATGAAAATAAACATTTTTAAAAATATTTCCCAAAATTTAGTTGTACCCAAAGTTATACTTTTCTTCTACATTTATTTTTGTATTTTCTGTTTTCTGTCATCCTCTCGCCTTAATTAACTCACTTGTTTCACTGAAACTGAAGAAACTTTCTAGAGAAGAAAAAAAATGTAAATAACATTTCTTCTGACTTTTTGTTTACTTTTAGGAATATCTAAATCATAATGGAGCTTTAGTAGAGAAAGATAGGCACGTTGCTGGTTATACTTGTTCACATTATTTTAGAATTCCATTTTATGATAAACATGGATATACAGTATTTTGTACAGTATTTGTGATATATATATATACACACACACTCATATATACATGTACAAGGGAGCTTAAAAAATTCATGAAATGTTCACATTGTTTTATTAAATTTATTTATTTGGCAGAAAGAGAGAGCTCTGATCCAAAGCTCACTCCTCAAATGCCCAAAGCAGCTAAAGCTGGGAGCTGGAGATGCAATCCAAGTCTCCCATGTAGGTGGCAGGAACCTAAGTATTTGAGCCATCACTGCTGCCTCCCAGGGAGTCCATTAGCAGGAAGCTGGAGTTAAATATTGAACCCAAGCACTCTGAAGTGAGATGCAGGCATC
The DNA here is from genome assembly GCF_033115175.1 of Lepus europaeus. Taxonomy (NCBI): domain Eukaryota; kingdom Metazoa; phylum Chordata; class Mammalia; order Lagomorpha; family Leporidae; genus Lepus; species Lepus europaeus. Next base: position 31,258,596 of record NC_084831.1, read on the forward strand.
TTAATCAGCATCTTAACCACTAGGCCAAATGCCTGCCCCATGCTGTCTTTTAATTTTTTTCATGAACTTTTCAAGCCCCTCTCATATCTGCATCTTATTCAGAGTATGCGTCTGAAGTTGTTGAGGACACTTCCCAACATTACTGGACCATTTCCCTTTGTAATAAGAGAAATACTCTTTCAAGATTATTGGCTGTGTGTGGTCTGTGGCCTTGAACAGAATGAAGTTAAATGGCCCCAGGAGGATTAAGCTGCGAGGTTGGAGTTTTTCACACTAATATTTTTTGACTGAATGAGTTATTCTCTGACAATTAGTTATTGTCAGAGAAGAGCATTGCTGTTATCAGTGGCCAGTTAAGGCTATTCTCTAAGGTAGTTTTCATCTGAAGTCATTTGGTATCATTTCTTCCCTTTCAGGATTTATATACATTGTACTTTTACAGTGTTTTAAAGCTGATACTTCTATTCCCTATAGCTTTCTATATTAAAAATTAAACAACAAATGAAAAAATAAAAACCCATGAGACATTGGGTTAAAGACCTAAGTGGTACCATAACTCTGTAATTACATGTTCATAGGAAGATGTATTGATGTAAGAAACCATGTGTTTCCTTGATACATCACTGTGCAGATGGCTTGTTTTTCCTTTTGATTCCTGGTCCCCCTTCATTGAATTGTAAATCTTCCAAGAATGATCATTGTATGGTATACTGGACCTAATGGCCTTTAGATTAAATCTTCTTTGGCTTGCGTTTATCCAGATGTTTCAGAAAGAACAAGTGGATCCTCTTCAGATGAAATTGCAGCAGGTGAATGGACTTGGCCAGGGATTAATTCAGAGTGCAGGAAAAAACTGTGACGTGCAGGGTTTAGAACATGATATGGAAGAGATCAATGCTCGATGGAACACACTGAATAAAAAGGTGAGTGGCCAGTGTCCTGGGAACAGGAAGCATGGAAAAGGGACATCAGAGTCTACAGTTTCCCTGGAACCTCAATGCAAATAAAAAGTTAGCAGTTGCAATCTGTATGTAACTAAAGGGGATTAGTAATAATGTAAGAATTGCTCTCTCCTTTCTCATAATGAACCTTTGTTTCTGTAATACAGGTTGCACAAAGAATTGCACAACTACAGGAGGCTTTGTTGCATTGTGGGAAGTTTCAAGATGCCTTGGAGCCATTGCTCAGCTGGTTGGCAGACACTGAGGAGCTCATAGCCAATCAGAAACCTCCATCTGCTGAGTATAAAGTGGTAAAAGCACAGATCCAAGAACAGAAGGTAAGTGAGAACGCTGGGACAGTGAAGTGTAACAGCCGTAGGGAGTGGTAGGCAACACATTTGCTTGAAGTTTGAGTTTAGGAGTTTTAGTACAATCCTAACCTGCTTTGAGTCATCCTGGAAAGAAAGGTAAAAACTGTTTTTTTCCATCTTAATCTGCTAGTTTACTGTGGCATATAAGACTGAACAGTTTTACTCGTTCATGTACGCTGCTTCAGTGTGGTATCCATAGCTTTGTGTTTAGAAGATTTTGGTGCTTTCAAGATCAGCAGTATTCTAAATAATGTTTTATTTCATAGGCAAGATCCTATTTTTTTTTTGTTTGTTTTAATTTCTATTTCAGTGTACTTCCTTTTTTGAAAGAAATTTATCCCAAAAGAAATACTATTTTTTCCAGCTTTACTGAAGTATGATGACAAAAACTGTTTACAGTGTACAATATGGTGTTTTAGTATGTATATCTACATTATGAAATCATTGCCATAATTAAGCTAATTAACATCCGTCACCCCACATATTATCCTTTTTTTTTTTTTTTTAAGTATTTATTTATTTGAGAGGTAGAGTTACAAACAGACAGAGGGAGAGACAGAGAGAAAGGTATTCCACCCTCTGGTTCACTCCCCAATGGCCAAAACAGCTGATCCAGAGCCAGGAGCTTCTTCCGGGTCCCCCATGCGAGTACAGGGACCCAAGCACTTGGGCCATCTTCTTCTGCTTTCCCAGGCTATTAACAAGGAGCTGGATTGGAAGAGAAGCAGCCGGCACATGAACCTGTCCCCATATGGGATGCCGGTGTCTCAGGTTGAGGCTTAGCCCACTATGCCACAGCGCCGACTCCCTATATTATCCATTTTCAATATGCTTTTTCTCTTGGTTCAGCGGAGTTCCCTGTTAGTCACACAATGACACGCACTGCTCCATTGAAAACCTTAGTGTGAAAAGTTTATGTGGATGATGGAAGCTTGCCACATCTCATGTTTTTTCCTCAGGATGAAGAAAACTTCTGGTATTCAGTTAAGCTTAGGATTTGGCAGGTTGGGGTTTGTTTTTTGTTTTTTCTTCCTGTTTTGAATTTTTAAGTGACCCTTCATTACCACTTTCCGTTCTCTCTAACCATGTGTACAATAGCTGCTCCAACGGCTCCTAGATGATCGAAAAGCCACAGTAGACATGCTTCAAGCAGAAGGAGGCAGAATAGCCCAGTCAGCAGAGCAGGCTGATAGAGAGAAAATCACTGGACAGCTGGAGAGTCTCGAAAGTAGGTGGACTGAACTGCTCAGCAAGGCAGCAGCCAGGTAAGGGCAAAGGGGCCAGGAGCAATGGGTCAGAGGCTTGTTTTGTCCTGTTTTTCACTTGCTGTTGCTAAAGTATGCTGACAGCTCCTGGACAGTTCATACCATGCTTTGGAATGCATTTCACAGCTTTGATTTGAAGAATGATACTTCCTGGAGATGATTCTCATAAGCAGAATCACTCTAAGGAAACAAGCTTTTAACTCCTTGTATGATTCTGAAACCTGGAAGACTCACTGATCTGTGTTGTGCTTCAGCATAATTGAGGCTCCACATGACAGATTCCTACAGTCCAGCCAAGTTTTCTGAGTTGTTTTTTTTTTTTAAAGATTTATTATTTATTTGAAAGTCAGAGTTACACAGAGAGAGGAGAGGCAAAGAGAGAGAGAGGGAGGTCTTCCATCTGCTGGTTCACTCCCCAGTTGGCCACAATGGCCAGAGCTGTGCTGTTCCGAAGCTAGGAGCCAGGAGCTTCCTTCAGGTCTCCCACGTGGGTGGGAGCATCTTCTACTGCTTTCCCAGGCCATAACAGAGAGCTGGATCAGAAGAGGAGCAGCCGGGACTAGAACCGGCGCCCATATGGGATGCTGGCGCTTCAGGCCAGGATGTTAACCCACTGTACCACAGCACCGGTCCTTCTCTGAGTTTTTGAAACAGATTTTTTCCCCCTTCATATTTATAAATAATACTATTGATACTTGGAATGGAAATTTGTCATATTTCTTTTCTTTGAGCTTATCCTAATATTAGGTGTTTTTGGCTCTAGGAGTTAGGCTGTGGTTAAATGTTCAGGCATGCAAGAGATGCTTGAATGAACATTCTTCAGTAAAAATGGTCAAAAGACAGGCAGAACACTTTCCTCCAAGAAAGTGCTTTCCCTTTCTATAACTACAGATAAACCTCATGTCAGTTGAGCTTAATAAGTCACATGGGTTTCTTTACTTTTATACTGTCCCCAGTTTTAAAAAAACACCAGCTAATTGGAAATCAATAAGAGAATAATAGAGTTGATCATTTATTATTGTATTCTCTAAGTTTTCTAGGTAACCAATGGCAGTCTTCAAATAACTCCCTCATTAGTCTTTTCATTTCCACCTGCACATGACTTGCTTATTTCTGATTTGTGAAGTATGGCTTGCACATATTAGTGGGAGAAACAAAATTGAAAGAGTTTGTTTTATTTCCAGATTAGAACTTTTTTTTTCTTTTCTGCCTGTCCATTTCATTAAGGGTGCCATTAGCCTTCCAGTTACCTAGGCTTAAAACCTCAACCCCATTTTTGCACTTCATCCTTCCTTTGTGCCCCACATCTATCAGAATACAAAGTTCTGTCCATTTGTCTTTCCTGGTCATGTGTTTCTTGGATTCCCACTCTCCTACTTATGTGCATGGCTCTTGAGCTCTCACCTCAGCTGTTGAGGTAACTTCCTACTTAATCAGTGACCCCTCTGGTACTCTGGCCATCAGCTAGCTTCAGGTGAACCTTTTTGTCATTTGATGACTTCCTGTTGCCCAGAAAGCAAAATCTAAACTTTTTAACCCAACATTTAAAGGCCTCTACTATCTGACCCTAACCTGCCTTCCTTAGTTTCCACTATTATTCTTGCTCCTTACATCCTTATATTATGTAAATATAATATTTAAATATATTCTCTTTTATGTTTTTTAAAGATTTATTTATTTATTTGAGAAGCAGAATTACAGAGAGAGGGAGAGACAGAGGTCTTCCATCTGCTGGTTCACTCCCCAAATGGCTATGACAGCCTGAGCTGGGCCAGTCTGAAGCCAGGAGCTTCTTCTGGGTCTCCTACGTGGGTGCGGGGGCCCAAGGCATTGGGCCATCTTCTACTGCTTTCACAGGCCACAGCAGAGAGCTGGATTGGAAGAGAAACAGCTGGGACATGAATTGGCAGCCATGTGGAATGTCAGTGCTGCAGGCAGAGGGTTACCTGAGTACACCACAGCATCGGCCCCTGTTCTCTTTTTAATATACTTTACCAGCATCCTCCATGAAATGCTTTAATCAATCTTCCTTTCCAGGGAACTTTGTTTCCCTAACATAGAATACCTTCTGCCTCTTTGGTGGCCCCTTGCATTATGATCATACTTTATATACTTATCTCCCTGGTCCATGATCTCTCTTAAGTCATGATTTGCTTCTCATTGACATTTTGATGATGCTTTCTTTACTACTTATTCCATCCTCCTAGCCCAATATAGTTTCTGGACCATTATTTTAAAGAGAAATACCAAGAGTAGTTGGTTAGAAACATTCTAAAGACTTACTTGGATTCTTTAATTTTGAATATTTGATACTTGAAGTTCTTTTGACATATTTCTTTGATACCCTAAGTCTTACTACATTGAGTTCTTCACACTTACAGATTACTAAACCTGGTTTTTGGGAGCTGGGGAGGGAGTTCTAGTTTGTAGCATTTGCTCTGCAGACACTCTCCTCACTCGTAAGTGAAGGTAACAGAGACAGAGAAATGAAGACTGATGATGTTTTGATTCCTTTAAACTTCATTTTGATCACATGTTCAGGTGATAAAGGTGCTGCATTCCATTTTGATTTGTGTCAATGTGTAAGAAGAAAAGCATTAGAAGATCTGATTATAACCCTCATTATACTATTGCTATTCACCAGATGATTGGACAGATTTTTCTGTAAGCCTTCAGGGTCCAGTATTTCTCTTATAATAGTGGAGTAATTATTCTGACTCCTTACAAAGTTATGACAAGATTGGAATGAGAGAATTCTTTGAAAACAGCAATGCTACATAATGCATGTTCTGTTTACTATTGGTATTTTTGAACTGTACCTCCTAAAGACTATTCTGTTACTGAATCTTCTACTATTATTAGTCTTAATGTAACTTTCTGCTTCAGCAGCTTGTTCTATATATTTGTGTAGGCAAAAACAGCTGGAAGATATCCTGGTTCTGGCTAAACAATTCCACGAGACAGCTGAGCCTATTTCTGACTTCTTATCTGTCACAGAGAAAAAGCTTGCCAACTCAGAACCTGTTGGCACTCAGACTGCCAAAATACAGCAGCAGATCATTCGGCACAAGGTAAGAAGTAGTTACAATAAATGAAAACACAAAGCTAGACTAGAAATCCTAGAAATTAGAAAACTGCCTCCTGCGTTCTATAAGATGTGTTTTAAGTTTAATGTCAAATTATTAATGGGAAGAATCACATCTTTGAAGTAAAAATAGAAATTGACTAATAGGCAACCATCCAAGAAAACCGCTTTTGTTCCCAATTTTTATATTATTTTTGCAATACATGAATTTTTGAAATTTAATTTGTTATATCATTTGTTATTCATTGTTTCATGTTTGCTTTTCAGTTACTTTGTTGTTTCTGTTATTCATTCTTTCCATCTGGATTTCCAGGCTCTGGAGGAAGACGTAGAAAACCATGCAACAGATGTGCACCAGGCAGTCAGAACTGGGCAGTCCCTCTCCTCCCTGACATGTCCTGCAGAACAGGGCTTGCTGTCAGAAAAGCTAGAATCTTTGCAGGCCCGGTACAGTGAGATTCAAGACCGGTGCTGTCGGAAAGCAGCCCTGCTTGAACAAGCCCTGTCTAACGCTAGACTGTTTGGGGAGGATGAGGTGGAGGTGCTCAACTGGCTGGCTGAGGTTGAGGACAAGCTCAGTTCAGTGTTCGTAAAGGATTACAGACAGGATGTCCTGCAGAAACAGCATGCCGACCACCTGGTATTCATGTTTTCCATTCTTCTTGGTTATGTTACTAACTTATTTTATAGTTTTGATTTCTGTTTTTCTTCATTTCTTTTTCTTTTCTTCTTCATTCCAAACACTTTGAATTTTTTTATACACAAGTGCATAGTTTACAGACTTGGTGTTAAATAGTAATCCTTTTTCGGATGAGTCCATGGGAATATTTATAGTTAACAAACTGAATTGGTAATTCTAGAAAGCGATACAGGATATAGTCAGAGGCTCTCTTAACCTCAACTTGTGATTGACATCACTAGGTCATGTATCTCTCAGTATCTATTTGAGCAGTTTTTTGAAAGAGAATGTACTTTAACAAAACCAGATTTACCTAAATAGTGTCCAGGATTTGATCATGCAGTTATCACTTTAAAAATATTTTTCAATTTATATGCTGAAATTCTGGGGATTCTGTATCATTTTAGTGGAAAGCAGAGTTTTCCTTTGCTATTCTTTTGATAGTCTAAGATTTCTTTTGCTTCATTGACTTCAGTGGAGAGTTTTTTACCAGGTTCTGATTTAAGTTGACATGTTCTTGCTGACTTTCTTCTCCTAAACATCTGACTTAGTCTTGTTTTGTACATAATAGGACATTTTGCTGAATTCCACTGCTACTTATCTTGGGTTCATGTTTGGTGCCTCACAGATTGGTAAAGCTGATTTAATCCTAAATCTCTTCTCAACCAGAACAGAGGAAGACTGCCTTTAAGTATCTGGTGTAATTATTTTGTAGAATCAGTGGGATAACCAAAGAGATAAGAAGGGAATCTGTTGTTTAAACTGGTGTTCTTCTCCTTACTTTAAATTTGGCCTTTAAGGGTCTCAAATTTCTTTCCCTTTTTTGGAGGAGTAATGATGTTCTTTCCTTTCAGGCTCTAAATGAAGAGATTGTTAATAGAAAGAAGAATGTAGATCAAGCTATTAAGAACGGTCAGGCTCTTCTAAAACAAACCACAGGTACTTTGAGAAGTGCATCTCTTATCACCTCTGTGGTCCAGAGAAATAAGCACCCTACATTAGCCGCCTCTCACTGATTGTATTACCCTGTGCTCCAAGGTGGGGCTGACAGCCTGTTCTCATTTACTGCTAAATCTTTGCAAAACCAAAGACTTAGTCTCTCACACCCAGTTACAGATGGTGATTCCCTCTGCTCTCCAGGATCTCCAATACCAGTGCTCACTGAACAGTGCTGGAGTTCTAGAAACACCAGCAACTGAACTCTGATCCTATAGTGATCTCAGAAGTGGCTTCTTTTTATCAAGTGAAAGGTTTATTTCATTTCCCACTTACCCTCCATGTGGGATATTAGGCGACATCACTACCACAGGGGGAGAAGCATATATAAGGTTTAAGCTCTGATTTGAAATAAGAGAGATTAAAGGGACTCTCTCATCTTTAGATCTCTTCCATCAGAATGATTGTGTGCCATCTTCCACAGGTGAAGAAGTGTTACTTATCCAGGAGAAACTGGATGGAATCAAGACTCGTTATGCAGATATCACGGTCACAAGCTCCAAGGCCCTCAGAACTTTAGAGCAAGCCCGGCAGCTGGCCACCAAGTTCCAGTCTACTTACGAGGAACTGACCGGGTGGCTGAGGGCTGTGGAGGACGAGCTGGCAGCCAGTGGAGGACAGTCTCCCACAGGGGAGCAAATACCCCAGTTTCAGCAAAGACAGAAGGTGAGCCGTCATTTCACTGTAAAAGGAAAAAAGTGTCCTCTTTGTCAGAATCCTTGTTTCATCACCTTTACACTTAAATCTGAATCAGAATTTCTGCCTGCCTCCTTCTTATTTACTCATGGGCATTAAGGTTTGATGTAAAACTATGTAAAAGAGCACTTGTTATGGTCTGAAGAAGAAAGAAGTTGAATCAGAGACCCCTAGGAAGTTTGCTTTGTGTGTACCATTTTCTAATTTACCTGTATGGTTCATAATCCAAAGAGTGCTTCATGATTTTATTTGATTCTCCTGCAAGATCTAGTATCATTCAAGTTGTGCAGAAATACCACGTAGGTATGTGTTAAGTTAAATACCTATAGTTAAAAGCATTGTTTACCATTTCTGTGGTAGTGGGAGTAAAAAAGAAAAGAACACTTACTTGTTTTACAAGAGTCGGTCTGGCTCAAATTGTGCAAACAATTCTAACTAAGCAGCAGCTAAGCCTAAAGGATGACTGAAAAACCTGGGACAAGAAAAAAATAACTGAAGGAAGGAGGTCAATGCCCTGCTGGGATGAGAGGTGGAGATAGTGCTTTACACCCAGCACAGCTGCTAATGTGCTTAATTTAGCAAAGAATGGCCTGAAAACTTTTTTCCCTTCTTAGGAATTAAAGAAGGAGGTCATGGAGCACAGGCTGGTGTTGGACACAGTGAACGAGGTGAGCCGTGCTCTCTTAGAGCTCGTGCCCTGGAGAGCCCGAGAGGGGCTGGATAAACTTGTGTCCGATGCCAACGAGCAGTACAAATTGGTCAGTGACACCGTTGGACAAAGGGTGGATGAAATTGATGCTGCCATTCAGAGATCACAGCAGGTAATGTTTGTAAACACGTGGCATTAATGTTTTCATCAGTGAGGATAGGTGTGTGAGGTACAATACCTTGATCCCTGTAGCTTACTGCCTCAGGAACAAGAAGAATGAGACCAAACTAAATCTGATGTGACTGGCATATTTCAGAGGTTTGTGAGGGTGAATCCAAGGCTGATCCAAAATACTCAACCCCTTTGTATAGAGAAGAACTTAGAGACAAGTCTATGTGAGGCCTTTCTTCACCACTGCCCTCCTAAGACAGATTAGTAGTGAAGGGAGGAGGTGATATTGAGACCTAAAGGACCAAATGCATCCCAGTCTTAGTTTGACATAATCAACTGTCTTAGATGGAAGAGGGGAAGGAACCAAGAACTATAATTACTATCAAATATGCAAACCAAAATAGCAGAGCCATCCAAAATAGAACCCTCTCAGTAAACACAGGTGTCATATTTCCCTTGATCTTTTTTCCTTCCTGCTTTCTGGAAAAAAGATACTTGCTTTTTTCTGTAGCTGGATGTGCACCTATTAATGTGTCATGTCATAAACACACACAAATTAATAAACATGACTCCTTGGGCTCATGGGGATAAGCAAATGCTGTCTGAGCCACATGGAAGTTTGCTTTGATTCTAAGTATATCTGCAGCATTTCTTTGGTGTTATCCTTAATCTTGCCCAGATATTTCAGTATGAAACTTATGCCTGGGAGAAGCTTACTTTTGTCTTTAAATGTTAGCATAGATTGGCAGAGTTGAAGGGGAAGAGATACAGGATCGGGGATCTTCATGAAGGAACAATCATATAGAACATGTTTCTGGTTGTTGTACAACCATGGGAAGGTTTGATGTTCTGGGGACTTCTTCAGCTGAGCGAGTATTTCCAAGTTAACTTGACTCAGCTGTCTATAGCCATGCTCAGTTTATATTTAAACGTCTGACTACTAAAACTACAATTCAATTTATGGGTAGGGAAGAGGGTTGGCAGGAACAGAATGCAGTCTTGTAAAAGCACTCTGATTAGAAGCATATTTCTGTTGAAGGGTGTTAATGTCTGTTGTTGTTTGTAGCTGTGAGACCAGTAACTGAGATCTGTAACTTCTTTTTAAAAGGACAAAATATGATCAGTTCTGATTTGTCTGCATCTTTATTTGTGATTTTATGAAATTCTTCCTGTTTTTTCTTTTACTTTGTGAAATATAGACTGTATTACTAAAAATCCACGCCTTTTGGTATGGAATAATTTAAATTTCTAAGGAGGCCCTGGCTGTGTATAATTTGTCCCTTTTTTTCCCTCACTATGTCTGTTAGTATGAACAAGCTGCTGATGCAGAACTAGCTTGGGTTGCTGAAACAAAACGGAAACTGATGGCCCTGGGTCCAATTCGCTTGGAACAGGACCAGACCACAGCTCAGCTGCAGGTGCAGAAGGTAAGTGTGACACCCATGTGCCCACCATGCCCTGAGCTAGGAGAGCTCCCAGGAGTGTAGAGAGACTAGGAGAGTTTCTGATTATCCAAAGTCAAGTGGAATGATTTAATGGCATAATTGTGGATAGGAATTTATTTTACAGATACTTTGTATGAAGAAGAGATTTTTGGCCTTGTATTAAAGGAGAAATAGGCTTTTGGATGATTTTTAGGAGGGAATATATTTTTGTAAGCTACTGAAAAGATGTTGGATAGGTGAAGTGTCAAACTTCCTAAGAACAATTTTTCAGGTGGCTTTAAAGCAAGGAATTTTTCACAGGTTCTGTCTTACCGTTCACTGACACAGGCCCAGGTTCCATTTACTTCCTGACCTAACTCCCGTTTACTTTTCAAAGGCTTTCTCTATTGATATCATTCGACACAAAGATTCAATGGATGAACTCTTCAGTCACCGTGGTGAAATCTTTGGCACATGTGGGGAAGAGCAGAAAGCTGTATTACAGGTGAACTTCAGTTATTAATTCACCATATTGGGTTTTTATTGCTCATAGTGAATTAGAAGAACAATTGTGAAATGATGGTTAAAGATGTTTCCCTTTTTGGCTTTCTTGTTACTGATTGTTATTAAAGGACAACTTTTGATTTTCTGAGAAATTCAGAGTCCTAGCCCTGTGTTCATACATGTCTAAACAGCTATACTGTATCACGTGAAATATAGAGCACATCCATCTTCTTTATGGCTTCTTATCCTCAGTCTATAGGGAAGGGGCTTTGTATTACTTCTCAAGATATGTATGGCAGGTTTTTCGGACCCATATTCGGATACTAGTTTTTTTCTTTAAGTCCTTCTAAAAGGTCCTATACGTATTTTTAAAAGGATTGACCCAAGAGAGTTAGTATATAGACCAGTTTCACTTGTTTTGAAAGGATATAGTTAACCATATTTCATCAGGAGTTGTGCGACTCATCCTAACTATTTGAAACATGAATACCAGGTTTGTGGAGACCTTTTGATCAGAAGAAAGACAAGGGAAACTTGATAGGCAAAGGCTTCCTCATAGCCCTGGAGATACCCTGTTCTGAACTGATCTGTTACAATAATGGTTTATCATTGTATGTCTTTACTAAAACATTAATTTTTCTTGCTTTTCTTGTGCAATTTTACTATCTGTTAAACTATTTTCAGATTTTAAACATTGAAATAATACATATGTTTGATTTGAAAATTCAGATAAATTTAAAGAAATAAAGATCACTTACAGTGGCACTACTGTAGGCCATATTTGTTAATAACTTTTTGTGTGTATTCCTTTAGACTTTTAAATGGATGTATGCCTGCTTTTTTTTCTTAAAAGGCGGTTTCATAATAGTAATACTTACACCTTTCTTTTCTTTTTCACAGGAAAAGACAGAGTCTCTAATACAACAGTATGAAGCCATTAGCCTGCTTAATTCAGAGCGTTATGCTCGCCTAGAGCGGGCACAGGTCTTAGTGAACCAGTTTTGGGAAACCTACGAAGAGCTCAGCCCTTGGATTGAGGAAACTCGGGCACTGATAGCACAGTTACCTCCTCCAGCTATTGATCACGAGCAGCTCAGACAGCAGCAAGAGGAAATGAGGGTAAGGAGCTTGCCAAGTTTTATTTTCCTGCAGAACTTAAAATGGGCTTGCTCTGTAATTTACTGAAAAGCAAAATGTGTATCAATGTCTGCTAGGTGCAACTTCTATTTTTTTTTCAACTTTTATTTAATAAATATAAATTTCCAAAGTACAATTTTTGGATTATAGCGGCTTTTCCCCACATAACCTCCCTCCCAGCCGCAACCACCCCATCTTCCACTCCCTCTCCCATCCCATTCTTCATCAAGATTCATTTTCGGCCGGCGCCGCGGATCACTAGGCTAATCCTCCGCCTAGCGGCGCCGGCACACCGGGTTCTAGTCCCGGTCGGGGCACCGATCCTGTCCGGTTGCCCCTCTTCCAGGCCAGCTCTCTGCTGTGGCCAGGGAGTGCAGTGGAGGATGGCCCAAGTCCTTGGGCCCTTTCACCCCATGGGAGACCAGGAGAAGCACCTGGCTCCTGCCATCGGATCAGCGCGGTGCGCTGGCCGCAGCGTGCTACCGCAGCGGCCATTGGAGGGTGAACCAACGGCAAAAGGAAGACCTTTCTCTCTGTCTCTCTCTCACTGTCCACTCTGCCTGTCGAAAAAAAAAAAAAAGATTCATTTTCAATTATCTTTATATACAGAAGATCAACTTAGTATATACTAAGTAAAGATTTCAACAGTTTGCACCCCCACGGATACATGAAGTCAACTCTTAATCACAACCTGTTTGAGCAATAAAAATGTGTATCTGAATTATTTCCTTTGATATTTAATTCAAATTGATGAAAGAATAAGATTGTGGAGATGTTGAGAACTTAGGTATTACAGTGCTAAAGAAAGAACAAACTAAAACGGAACTCAATGGACTCTTGTTAAACTCAAGGTGTGGTTGGGTGACTGCACTTGATGAGGCACCAACTCGAGTGAGAACTATGAAGGAATGTCAGGAAGCATTTGCTGTGTATGGTTAAGACAGAAGGGAGATTTACAGACATCTCAACTAATGCTATTGCCTTGGAAGTTTGTTTCTTGTGCATGGCTCGTGCTTTTTGCTACCCCCGTATTCCTGTAAGTGGAAGAATATAAACTGGAAGTAGTCAGAACAAAGTCTGGGAGAGATTGGCTTGCAAGGACTGTTGCTATTCATTGTCTATCCTGCTTGGCATCTCTGATTCTGGGGATGCAGACAGATGTTAAACCATGTAAGGTGCAAGATAGACGTATTTATGGTACAGAAGAGGGTAGGATAGCCTTGTAAGGCAAAGGCGGTGGGGGAGAGTGTGTGGATGCACCCAGCGAGGCTTTCAGGGTGATGGGGCATCTGAACTGGCTTGTGAAAAATGAAGAGAAACAGGTAAGTGTCAGAGCCCAAGACTTACGACTTGTGTGTTTTTTGATTCTCCATAAATAGTGAGATCCTGGGACTTGCTGGTTTTTAGCAGTTTGATTTATTCCTCAGAGTTGGCATTGGCTCCAATCAAATTACCACACAAAGAAACTGGGCATTTGGCCTAGCAGTGAAGATGCCAGTTAGGAAACCCACATTCCACATCAGAGTACCTGGGTTTGATATTTAACTCTGGCTCCTAACTCCAGCTTCTTGCTTATGCAGACCTTGGGAGGCAACTGTGATGGCTCAAATAATAGGGTTTCTTTTTTCTTTTTTCTTTTTTGACAGGCAGAGTGGATAGTGAGAGAGAGAGACAGAGAGAAAGGTCTTCCTTTTTGCCGCTGGTTCACCCTCCAATGGCCGCTGCGGCCGGTGCATCTCGCTGATCCGAAGCCAGGAGCCAGGTGCTTCTCCTGGTCTCCCATGCGGGTGCAGGGCCCAAGGACTTGGGCCATCCTCCACTGCCTTCTCGGGCCATAGTAGAGAGCTGGCATGGAAGAGGGGCTGGCGCCGCAAGGCGGAGGATTAGCCTGTTAAGCCACGGCACCAGCTTAAATAATAGGGTTTCTACCACCCATGTTGGAGACCTGGATTGAGTTCCTGGCTCTTGACTTTTTTTTTTTTTTTTTTAAGATTTATTTTTATTTATTTGAAAGAAAGAGCAGTAGAGACAGAGAGGTCTTCCATCCACTGATTCATTCCCCAAATGGCTACAACACTGATCCGAAGCCAGGAGTCAAGAGCTTCTTCCAAGTCTCCCATGTGGGTGCAGGGGTCCAAGGACTTGGGCCATCCTCCACTGCTTTCCCAGGCATGTTAGCAGGGAGCAGCCAGGACTCGACCCTGCACCCATATGGGATGCCAGTGCTGCAGGCTGGAGTTTTAACTTGCTGCACCACAGCACCAGCTCCAGCTCTTAACTTCTGTCCCCCAGCCCTTGCAGACATTTGAAGATTGAACCAGAAGATGGGGGAGTTCTTGCTCTTGCTCTCTTTCTATCTCTCCCTCTCCCTCTTCCTCTCCCTCTCTCTCTCCCTGAAAAATATATGCTTATTATGTTTTAATCTGTATTTCCTTCCATAGCAACTAAGAGAATCCATTGCTGAACACAAACCTCATATTGATAAACTACTGAAAATAGGGCCACAACTAAAGGAGTTAAACCCTGAGGAAGGAGAAATGGTGGAAGAAAAATATCAGAAAGCAGAAAACATGTACGCACAAATAAAAGAAGAGGTGCGCCAACGGGCCCTGGCTCTGGATGAGGCCATTTCCCAGTCCGCCCAGGTATGTGTCTGTCTGAGACTCCTGCAGCCTTCAGTTGTGTGTTAGTCTAAGCAGGAGTTCTCTGAAGCAGTTATGCCTCTGTGCTTAGGAATATCCAGACCAGCATGCTGGTGATACATGTACATTTCCAAGAAAGTAGGAAGCTTTGCCTACTTGCATTTTTATTCCCAGAAACGTGAGTCTGTGGCACTATAAGGAGGTTGAAATGCACCTTGGCTGATATGTACGTCTGTTAATGGTTTCCCTGAAACTCTGTGCTGTGATAATCCTTTAGCAGAGATGACTTTGGATAAATTTACCTTGTAGATTGAGAAGCAGTGACGGCCTCAGCAGACTTCAGGTTCCTAATAGCCTGTTGCTTTTGAGATTTAAAAGCACCACACATTAGTTTTCTTACTCAGGGAGCCACCAGCTAGCTCCTAGAGCACAGAATGACGCTTGAGTAGGGAGAAGTCAGAGCCAAAGAGAAACATAAACCACCAGCAGTGGATTTAAAGCATGTAACTACATACTGTGCAACTAATATACGCGTATTACTGTTAGTGGCACTTTTGTCATGTCTGGGTATTTTATTCCTATGTTTAGTCAGTGTTCTTGGTTAATATGTGTACTCACTCAAGTTTCTCCCCCCACCTCCCGTCCCATCTCTCACTCACATTGTGGAATGTGTTACTTTGTGTGTTGCTGCCTGCTCCTGTCTTCCCCACATCGTCACATTTCATTGTTGTGTTGACCGCGCCCACCATTACAGATTACAGAGGTAAGGTCCCCACCCTCATTGGGATTAGAGTATTCTTATAAAGCTGAAAATCCAGGGCATTGCCTATAAGGAAATTTCCCTTAACTTTGGTGAATTTGATTAGTGCAATTTATTATGCCACTTTCACCTGGGGGTGGAACTGAAACGTGATGGGAAGTGATTTTGTTAAGGAAATCCCACTATGTCTTTTCAATTTTACATTTAAAATTGATGAGCCTTATACTAATTAATGAATCCAGAGTTGATTTTAAATACCTTTTTTAGAGACAGGCATATCTGTTCTGACCCCTTTTGTCCCCTCTGTGCCATATTACAAATGAGAATTTACAATTGTAGTCATGTTATTCAAAGTACCAGAAAAAGTAGGAAGGTAAAAGTTAGATCTGGCCTGCCTTAATTGCCTTTTCATCATACAAACATTTTCCTTTCTCACTGTTCCATACAGTGGGATTGTTAAATTGCATGCCATGATAGTTTTAAACTCCAAATCATGCAGTTTATTAAGTTCCCCATCCATTGACACGGCTGGTGGAGGGCATCTAACTCGTTGGTCTAGTCTGTTGCATGCACCTGTCATCTGAGATGTTGACACACTGACTCGCCAGTTTCATAGTCTTGTCCCTTTCTTGTCACATTAGTTGACAGAAAAAAAAAAAAATGTGGCAGCACCAAAGATTTGAGTTGATTTCTGGTGAATTACTTAATATTTTAATTATCAGCTTTTCTTTTTTCTGATGTGCCAGCTCTGGTGTACTATGCCCAAAGCAGTTTGTTAGCCAGATCCAACATGTAAAAGCCATTGGGCTAGGCTGAGCACAGGTTATGCTTAATAGTAAGAGAATTATGGCTTGTCTTTGTTCCCTAACATTTCCCCTAATAAATGAGATGAATTGCTGTGATGGCTAATGTTCCAACATTTGTTTAGTTCCACGATAAAATTGAGCCCATGTTGGAGACGTTGGAGAACCTTTCCTCTCGCCTGCGGATGCCACCACTAATTCCTGCTGAAGTAGACAAAATCCGTGAGTGCATCAGTGACAACAAGAGTGCCACTGTGGAGCTAGAAAAACTGCAGCCATCCTTTGATGCCCTGAAGCACCGTGGAGAAGAGCTCATCGGGCGATCCCAGGGAGCAGACAAGGATCTGGCTGCAAAAGGTGCTTGATGCAGCTCATCATTTTTAAAGAAAATCACTAGATAAATTCCAGGCTGTGGTTTTATCCAACATCCCACCAGATGTGTTTCAGTGAAAGCAAGAGCCGTCCCAAAGTGATGAGTATTCCAGAAAGCCATTTGAAGTTACTTAGAATTCAGAGCACAGTTTCCCATTGAAACAAGGTTACAATTGGTAGTTAGATTCCCAGGCCAGGAAACAAATGCTCCTTTAACCCCTAATGTGAGTAAACTGCAGTATCAATAGTGGGTAGAACTACCTTTTGTAACACTTCCCTTGGGAAGCATGCCACAAGTTCCACACAGCACACTGGAAATAGTTCTCTTCTCAGCCCCTTTATAAATGAAAGGTTTTGTAAATTAGCAGCACCTTTATATCACATGGCAGTCTATTTCCAGACTACTCTGTGATCCCTTCATGTGGGAGACCAACGTAGGCAGAAAATGCTGTCAAAATAATAAAAGTAATGCTAAGTAGAGAACTAGAGCTTTTTGATAAACATTTCCTTGAAAGTGTCAGATTTAGATGGATGGGTTTATTCAGGTGTCGTCTTTACCTCCTCAGAAATCCAAGACAAATTGGATCAGATGGTGTTCTTCTGGGAGGACATCAAAGCTCGGGCTGAAGAGCGAGAAATTAAGTTCCTTGATGTCCTTGAGTTAGCGGAAAAGTTTTGGTATGACATGGCAGCTCTCCTGGCGACCATGAGAGACACCCAGGATATCATCCATGACTTGGAAAGCCCTGGCATTGACCCATCTATCATCAAGCAACAGGTTGAAGCTGCTGAGGTAAGGCAAAAACGAAACCCCATTTCTTATGTCTTAGAGAAAAGCATTTTATCTGAGAATAAACAGTAGAAAATAAGAATCAATTCTGGATTCGTTATCCAGTGGTAAGAATTGTTACTGGGGGTCGGCACTGTGTAATAGTGGGTAAAACCACCACCTGCAGTGCCAGCATCCCGTATGGGTGCCGGTTTGAGTCCCAGCTTCTCCTCTTCCGATCCAGCTCTCTGCTATGGCCTGGGATAGCAGTGGAAGTTGGCACAAGTCTTTGGGCCCCTGCACCCTCATGGGAGACCCAGAGGAAGCTCTTGGCTCCTGGCTTCAGATCGGCACAGCTCCGGCCACTGCGGCCATTTAGGGAGTGAACCAGAAGATGGAATACCTCTCTCTGTGTCTCTGCCTCTCCTTCTCTCTCTGTAAATTTGACTTTCAAATAAAATAAA
Organism: Lepus europaeus; assembly: GCF_033115175.1. Taxonomy (NCBI): domain Eukaryota; kingdom Metazoa; phylum Chordata; class Mammalia; order Lagomorpha; family Leporidae; genus Lepus; species Lepus europaeus. Next base: position 31,276,324 of record NC_084831.1, read on the forward strand.
TAAATCTTAAAAAAAAATTGTTACTTTGACATGTTTTTGTAGTCTTTTGAGGGAGTCTAATTTTTGCTAAATTCATTTCTCATCCATTTAACACAAAGAAAGACAAGCCTATCTTAATATTCTGTCTCTTACATTTATTTATTACAGAGAGGCAGAGGTAGATGTAGAGAAAGAGGTCTTCTATCTGCTGGTTCACTCCCCAGATGGCTGCAATGGCCAGAGCTGAGCCAATCTGAAGCCAGGAGCCAGGAGCTTCTTCTGAGTCTTCCACATGGGCACAGAGGCACAAGGATTTGGGCCATCTTCTACTGCTTTCCCAGGCCATAGCAGAGAGCTGGATCAGAAGTAGAGTAGCTGAAACTCAAACCAGCGCCCACATGGGATGTCGGCACTGCAGCTTTACCCACTACACCCACAACACCCCATTATTTATTTATTTTTATTTCAGCTATTTTTCCTTATAGAAATTCTCCTCTGTACCCAATCAGTGCCAGTCCATGAATCACTCTTTAAGACCTGGCACAGAACTGACTTTCTTCCAGATTATATAGCCTAGCACTCCTGTTACGCTGGACTGTCTTTCAGCACTCAAGTTTGTGACTTGTGCTGAATTAGTTTCCCCTGTTGGTAATCTTCTCTGTAACAGACTTCTGGCTATAGATTTTAATCTCCTTGGAGGCAAGAAGGGATGAGCATTTGGCAAATTACCGAAGCTCATTGTACTTTTGCTATACTGTTTTGTATGTTAGCATATGTATCTGGAGTATGGGAAATATGGGAAATAACCTCCTGGAGCCTGAAGCTTCACCATCCAGATAAGTGAAATATTAAAAACATTGAGAAACTTTCGTGAAGCCACCAGTTCTGCTAAACATCTGCTATTGATGCGGGTATAAATTACATTTGCAAAGTTTGAGAAGTCTTGTTCTACTCTGTTTTGGCTCATGTTCTGTTCATTTCCATGTAGACTATTAAGGAGGAGACAGATGGGCTGCATGAGGAGTTGGAGTTCATCCGAATCCTTGGAGCAGATTTGATCTTTGCCTGTGGGGAAACTGAGAAGCCTGAAGTAAAGAAGAGCATTGATGAGGTGTGGAGGAAGGGACGAGGATTCCATGAAATGTGGTGGCCTCGGACTGGAGAGTGGCATTAATGGGAAAGTCTGATTGAGTGTTTTTCCCCTAGATGAATAATGCTTGGGAGAACTTAAACAAGACATGGAAAGAGAGGCTAGAAAAACTGGAGGACGCCATGCAAGCTGCTGTGCAGTATCAGGACACTCTTCAGGTGAGAGAGGCCAGGAGGTGACACCGAGGAAAGACAGGTTCCATTTGCCCTTTGTCATTTTCTGAATCCAGCACAAGATTGGACTATCTTCTTCAAATGTGAGACAGGTTTCCCACTTTTCATGAGAAAAGTACTGACAAGTGTACAAATTTCTGCTCCTCCTGCTGTTTCTGTCATCCTGCATGCTCACCATACCTGTCCTCCAGCTGTACGATGAAGCTGGCCTTACTATGAAAGTCATTGCCTGCTTGAAGTTCCAAGCCCAGGTTATCTGGAGATACAACTTGGCACAGTAGCTTTAGGACATCGTGAGCTAGCTAGCTGCCAATGAGAAACACTGACATTCATTCAAATTGAGTTCAAGGGTACTTCTAAAAGTTTGTAGAAAAACAGAGCTAAAAGTTTATTTTGGTGCCAAAGAATTTTGAAATCCACAAAGCTTTTTCATGATACACATTTCCCTTGAACTTTTCAGACTACTCAGGTGTATGTGTGGACTTCAAAAATGTTTGCACCAAAGTAAACGTTATCTTCTAATTCCATTTTCCAAGAGCTTTTAAGTACCTCGTATTTCCAGATTGTAGTTTATTTTTGGCATCATGCCAATAATGTTGACTCTATTCCCAAATCCTGATGTTTTTGGAATAAAGATCATTCTCCCTTACCTCTGCCCCATAATTAAACCACAGACAGCATAAGGTGCTTTGATTTAACTTTTATGTTATTAGGAATCCTGGCAGTTCTCTGTTGACTCCTCATGTTTTGTTTTTGACTCTTTGTAATTTTATTTTAGGCTATGTTTGACTGGCTAGATAACACTGTGATTAAACTCTGTACCATGCCTCCTGTTGGCACTGACCTCAACACTGTTAAAGACCAGCTGAATGAAATGAAGGTTTGTATGTGGGAATGGGATTTGAGAATATTGCTCCTTTTTCATTTATAAAGGCTTGGTTTGATGTTAAGTATGTTTTTAATAGGAGTTCAAAGTGGAAGTTTACCAGCAGCAAATTGAGATGGAGAAGCTTAATCACCAGGGTGAGCTGATGTTAAAGAAAGCTACTGATGAAACGGACAGAGACATTATACGAGAACCACTGACAGAACTCAAACACCTCTGGGAGAACTTGTGTGAGAAAATTGCCCACAGACAGGTAGGGTGCATGGTAGAGTCTGTAAATGAGCTATTACTGCCTTTTCTCACTTCCTAACCAATGTTCCCTTTCTCTCTTTTTCTGAGTAGCATAAGCTAGAAGGTGCTCTCTTGGCCCTTGGCCAGTTCCAGCATGCTCTAGAGGAACTGATGAGTTGGCTGATTCACACTGAAGAGTTGTTAGATGCTCAGAGACCAATAAGCGGAGATCCAAAAGTCATTGAAGTTGAGCTTGCAAAGCACCATGTAAGTATTTTCATCTCTGCCTCTCTCAGTTTGAGACCAGATCCAGCCACCAGAGGAAGCCTTTTGATGGTGTGTGTATCTTAGAGAACCAGGCTTGGTGATATCTGTAGAGGTAAATTATGTTGTTCAACATGTTTTAGGTCCTAAAAAATGATGTTTTGGCTCATCAAGCCACAGTGGAAACAGTCAATAAAGCTGGCAATGAGCTGCTTGAATCCAGTGCTGGAGATGATGCCAGCAGCTTACGGAGCCGTTTGGAAACCATGAACCAGTGCTGGGAGTCAGTGTTACAAAAAACAGAGGAGAGGGAGCAGCAGCTGCAGTCCACACTACAGCAGGTACGAGCGTCATCCAAGCTAGGTCAGAAGAGCTGTGCAGATAACATTTGAAAGAGAGCCTAAGTCAAGGCAGAGAGAGGAAAGCAATATGAGGCAGAACCCCCTATGTCTTAAGAGGAAGATCCTTTCTGTTCTAGAAAAGAACTGCTTTTGAGTGGAGGTTCTTTCAGCACTCATTTGTAGCCCAGTCTATAAACTGTTCAAGGTTAGTAGGTCTGCACTGTAACATACCTTTGTCACAGATTCAGTTTTTTTTCCTCAGATCAAGTCAGGTTCCTCCTCATGTAACAGCACCTTGGTCAGTCAGTTCATCATCAGATTATAGCAGGTGTCTATAGTATGTTATAGAGAAATTTTTTCCTGCCAAGGGCATTTAGATATTTATAACATCATTCACGAGTCTTATGAAATTGTCAACTTAAAAATCAGCCTGCTGTAGGTGTATTGAGTTTCGAGTCCTGTTTGCATTTTGAGTCCTGCCTGTGGTTGTCTTGGCAAGACCAGACCAAATGATTTCATAGGCCTTATATGGCCTGTAAGCTGGGTGTTCCCCACCCTGGTAAAGAATTCAGCTTGATTCTAACAGTAATTAAATAAATCAGCCCCATACTAATCCCAGCAACAGAATACCTCTGCCTGAGAACAGACCAAAATTCCTCCTCACAGTCCTCATGTGATCATCTTGCAAGTTTACTCTTGAAACTGAGAATTGACTGCTGATGTCCTGGTATCTTTCTCTCAAAAGGCCCAGGGTTTCCACAGTGAAATTGAAGATTTCCTCCTGGAACTGACTAGAATGGAGAGTCAACTTTCTGCATCTAAGCCCACAGGAGGACTTCCTGAAACCGCTAGGGAACAGCTTGATACACATATGGTAAAAGCAATTCTTGAAATTGAGCATAAGCAGCCCTTATTCAGTAGCCCCTTTCTCAATGCACAATGATAAATTTATCTGAGTGTTTACCAAGTAATACAGTAGAGTTAGAGAGAAACCTTCCATTCTCTGGTTCACTTCCAGAATGGCCAGGGCCGGGTCAGGGTGAAGCCAGGAGCTTCATATGCTTCTACCACACGGGTAGTAGGGGCCCAGATACTTGGGCCATCTTCCACTGCTTTCCTAGGTGCATTAGCAGGGAGCTGGTTCAGAAGTAGAGCAGCCAGGACTCAAATAGGCACACATATGGCATGCTAGCATCACAGGCAACATTAGCATGTTGCACCACAGTGCTGGCCACCCCCTCCCCTTTTAATGCCCCTCATCTATAGGTTTTTAGTACCTAACCATAGGCAACAGTAGTGACAGGGAAGAATTAACTGGAAATACATTGGTGAGATGGAAAATTTTTTTTTTATTTATTTTTATTTTTTTTTATTTTTGACAGGCAGAGTGGATAGTGAGAGAGAGAGACAGAGAGAAAGGTCTTCCTTTTTGCCGCTGGTTCACCCTCCAATGGCCGCTGCGGCCGGTGCATCTCGCTGATCCGAAGCCAGGAGCCAGGTGCTTCTCCTGGTCTCCCATGTGGGTGCAGGGCCCAAGCACTTGGGCCATCCTCCACTGCCTTCCCGGGCCATAGTAGAGAGCTGGCCTGGAAGAGGGGCAACTGGGATAGAATCCGGCGCCCTAACCGGGACTAGAACCTGGTGTGCAGGCGCCGCAAGGTGGAGGATTAGCCTGTTAAGCCACGGCGCCGGCGAAAATTTTTAATTGATCCCTTTGGTTGACACAAGAATATTGACTTGAAGTTGAGAGGATCAGAAGACTAAAATATGACACAAATGTGTTTATATTTCAGAAGACTCCTTAGTGGAGATTTAGGGAAATCCAATAGATATTGGCAATATTTCAAAAAAGAATGCTGAGAACAAAAGGCAACATAATTTCCAGGCAAATCCTTCATGAAAAGGAGAAACTATTGGAGTCTATTTTTATGATCTCTGATCCTAAAAATTGTTTTTCTCTTATTTACTTGGTGACAAAATTATTTTACTGTTAAGGGAGATGCATTTTTCCCTAGTGCTCAGCAGTTTAACTGAATCCAGAAGAAAAGTTTTTTGTCATTTGAGGCCTTCTTGGAATTTTCCAGACTGCTGGTGAACCTGTGTGGGTGTCTTCCCCGGAGTTAGCATTATTGATATCCTCCCTGCCTTTTCTCATAGGAACTGTACTCCCAGCTGAAAGCCAAGGAGGAGACTTACAATCAGCTGCTCGACAAGGGCAGACTCATGCTCCTCAGCCGTGGTGATTCTGGATCTGGCTCCAAGACAGAACAGAGTGTGGCGCTCCTGGAGCAGAAGTGGCGCGTGGTCAGCAGTAAGATGGAGGAAAGAAAGGTATCGGCACAGAGCACACCATGGGATTGCGGTGTCTGAGTCGTGGGCCTGGCGATTGTGTGTGGCTGCCATCTTGTTTCTGTAAAGATCTTTGCATATTCCAACAGAAGCTGCAGAACCAAACCCTGCCAAGCTGGCCTCTGACAATCGAGCTCTCTTTTCTGCCATTAAGTTTCCATTTTACATTCATGTCAAATTGCATTGATACTGTTTATGTTTACAATTAATTATGAGTTCCTTTTCTATATCTACCAGTTAAGATGTTAGTACCTGGTAACTCTTTAGTCATGGACTTTAAATCACATGCTACTCACCAGTTTGTCTTCTCACTCAAAAGCAAGGTTTTGCTTGAGTTGGTGACTTGGAATTGGGAAGGTAGGGTCAGGCCACATAAGGAGTATGACTACTCATTCTCTACAAGGAATTTGATTTCTAGTATCAATGCAGTGTGGAAAAAGAAATTTACTAAAAATCAAGATGGCTTCTTGCCACTCTTCAGAAATCAGTTCCTTTTCAAAAACAGAGAACAAATACCTTGTCCTGAATTATTATTTTTTGGAGTAAAAATGCGGGGGAAAAAAAAAAGCTTTGTCAGATCAAGTGTGAAATGTGCGTACAAACCTGTTTTGTACATAATAAATACTTTCAGAGCAAGTGTGTACTAGGTTTTACACTGGGTTTATAGTGGGAATAATAAATGCATGGACCCTGTCATTGTGAAACTACTAGGCAGAAGCTCATAAAACATTTAACATATAAGTGAACATTTTGCCAGATTAGAATCCTTGTAGTGGAGGGTTGGGTAATTTTGTTATGAAGAATGGCCAGGGGCTGATGTTGTGATGCAGCAGGTAAAGCTCTCTCTTGGGATGCTCGCATACCGTATCAGAGTGCCAGTAGGTCCCAGCTGCTCCACTTCCCAAATGTGTCTTGGAAGCAGCTGTTCCTCATCATGGAACTGGTCAAACAAAAACTGGGCATCAAGGATATTTGTTTCTGATTTTGCAGAAACATTAAATTTCAGAATCACCCAAGTCATTTAATTAAGTATGTATGGTGCTCTATTAAAGACTACTGTGTGGAAAAATTCTTGACATCTAAGAGCTTGCAATGCTTTAATTTCTAAACTTTCTTTTAATATTAATTTTATTCATTTTAAAGGCAGATGGCTGCAACCACCAGGCCTGAGCCAGGCTGAAGCCAGGTGCCAGGAGCTTCATCTGGCTCTCCCACGTGGGTGGCAGGGACTGCTTTTTCCAGGCCATTAGCAGGGAGCTGGATCAGAAGTAGAGCATCCGGGACATGAACCAGCACCTATATGGGATGCTGGTGTTGCAGGCAGTGGCTTTACCTGCTATCCCACAACACTGACCCTGATTATTTGTACTTTCAATGACATTAGTTAATGTTTGGGTGGAAGAGGGGAGCAATTACAAGATTAACCTGAAAACACAAAGAGGAAAATAAAAGTCATACATAACCCAAACAGAATTAACAGCAGTTAACGTTTCTAATGTACACCTTAGGGTTTTTCTGTGTATTTTCATTTTTGATGTCCTATCAGGATTTTGCCTTGCCTGCCTCATAGATGGGTAAGAGTTAGAAGTGATCACCGAGACACTGGGGTTAGGGTCTCTGAGAATAGAGCTTGTGGACCCTGAAACTGGGGTTTGCTCTTGTCCTGACAGTGCAGTTCTTTTGCCATCCTGGGTGGGTGAAAGTGGCCAGTAATTTACTTGTAGTGTGGTCAGATGTCTACCTAGGATGTCATGGCTTCTTTTAATGACCTTTCCTGCTTGTAGCATTAAATGTGACGTTCAGACTTGGGCTTTTTCATGTGCCTTGTTTTCTGAAAGCATGTATTTAAGCAGAGATCACAGCAGTGGACATTATCTTTGGAGTAACGTGCTTTTCATTTAACCATTTTACACCACAAAAACACATTAAAGGAAAGAACCTGAGACTTTGCCCAAAGCAAGTTACAGATCTTGCAGCTGTCCCCACTGAAGGGTCTGGTCACTTAGCATTTGCTGAATAGCTTTATTCCTGTTTGTTTGTTTGTTTGTTTGTTTGTTTGTTTTAATGTCCCAGGAAGTGTGGAAGAGCAGAGAAAGGAAGTCCACTGCCAATTGTGCCGTGTTTTCCACGAACACAGTCCTTATCCCATTGTTCAGTTTCAGACAGACATTGAAATGTCCCCTTCTTTACAAACAAGGCATGTTTGGAGGTTGATTAAATGAGGCTTCCTTTTTAGAGATCATTTTATGTGGTGCACAGTTCATACTTTTGTTACTGAAGCTATAATTTCTGAATTTGGCACTTTTTCTCTTTGTGTGTGTGTTTTACTTAAAATTCAGTCAAAGCTGGAAGAAGCTCTCAACCTGGCAACAGAATTCCAGAATTCCCTACAAGAATTTATCAACTGGCTCACTCTAGCAGAGCAGAGTTTAAACATCGCCTCTCCTCCCAGCCTGATTCTAAACACTGTCCTTTCCCAGATAGAGGAGCACAAGGTAACTATGACATGATGGTGTTGCCTGCCTTTTGAAAGGGCTAATGGATAGAAATACTTCTTTATGTTACCTTACGTTTAAAAAGAGCATTGTTGGTCCTCTCCAACCCAGGTTTTTGCTAATGAAGTAAATGCACATCGAGACCAGATCATTGAGTTGGATCAAACTGGGAATCAGCTTAAGTTCCTTAGCCAAAAACAGGATGTTGTTCTGATCAAGAATTTGTTGGTTAGTGTCCAGTCCCGGTGGGAGAAGGTTGTGCAGAGATCTATTGAAAGGGGCCGATCACTAGATGATGCCCGGAAGCGAGCAAAACAAGTAAGTATAAGAAAAACAGTCATTTATTAAACAACTTTGAACTGTATGTATTGAGTCTCTGGAATGACTCTCATATGCAAATTATGTACTTTGCATATTCATTCATTATTTCTTATATAACTTCAGTTCCATGAAGCTTGGAAAAAACTGATTGACTGGCTAGAAGATGCAGAAAGTCATCTGGACTCAGAACTGGAGATATCTAATGACCCAGACAAGATTAAACTTCAGCTTTCTAAGCATAAGGTAAAGCAGTTCATTGTTCTTAGGTATTCACTAAAAGTTGTAGCTTGCACAAAATAGGGAATCAGAACTAGTTTAAAAAAAAAAAAAGAGCAGGTTTTGCCACACAGTTGAGTTGTTTTGTTGTTGTTGTTTTAAAGATTTATTTATTTTATTTGAAAGGCAGAGTTACAGAGAGGGGTCTTCATTTACTAGGTCACTCCCCAGATGGCTGCAATGGCTGGAGCTGAGCCAATCGAAGCCAAGAGCTTCCTTCTTCCCCATCTCCCATGGGGGTGCAGAGGCCCAAGGACTTGGGCCATCTTCCTTTGCTTTCGCAGGCCATAGCAGAGAGCTGGAACGGAAATGAAACAACCAGGACTCAAACTGGCACCCATATGGGATGCTGGCACTGCAAACGGTGGCTTTACCCGCTATACCACAGCACCAGCCCCCATAGTGAGTTTAAACCACAATTTAGGACACACGTATCCCCTATCAGACTGCCTAGTAACAAGTCCTGCCTGTTTCTTTTTTTTTTTTTTTGACAGGCAGAGTGGACAGTGAGAGAGAGACAGAGAGAAAGGTCTTCCTTTTGCCGTTGGTTCACCCTCCAATGGCCGCCGCGGTTTGCGCGCTGCGGCCGGCGCACCGCGCTGATCCGATGGCAGGAGCCAGGGGCTTATCCCGGTCTCCCATGGGGTGCAGGGCCCAAGGACTTGGGCCATCCTCCACTGCACTCCCTGGCCACAGCAGAGAGCTGGCCTGGAAGAGGGGCAACCGGGACAGGATCGGTGCCCTGGCCGGGACTAGAACCCGGTGTGCCGGCGCCGCAAGGCGGAGGATTAGCCTAGTGAGCCGCGGCGCCGGCCAAGTCCTGCCTATTTCTAATCCAGCTTCCTGTTAAGGCACACCTGGTGGGAAGCAGGTGATGGCTCAAGTACTTAGGTCCCTGCCATACATTTGGAGGTCCAGATGGAATTCCTGGCTCTTGACTTTACCCTTGGCCTAACCTTGGCTGTTACCAGCATTTGGGGAGTGAATCAGTAGATTGAAGATTTTGCTCTTGGTTCATGTGCATTTCCCTCGCTCTCGCTCTTTCGCTCGCTCACTCGCTCTCTCTCTCTCTCCCCCCCCCTCCCTCCCCCCTTCAAATAAATAAGTAAACTTTTAAAAAGTCAATTGGCTAATGATAAAAAGTCAAGATGATGAAGCCAGATTTTTTGTTTTATATCTAGACATTGTAAGCACTGTCTAACAATGACATTTGGCTTTTTTAAAAGTTCAAATAAAGTGGTTATGAGAATAGACAGTTAAAACTGTGGGCTTTTAAAAACTGTTATATACTACTGTGTGTGACATAAACAAAAATCACAAATTTATATAGAGTAAACTATCATTAACTTTAGGTCAGGAAGCAGTGTTATTCCCACTATATTTGGTACCTGAAAACTCAAAAAGAATTGTTTTTTATTCCAAGTCAAGACATCATTTGAATTTTAACATGTTTTTCTTTGCTTTCTGGAAACAGGAGTTTCAAAAAACTCTTGGTGGCAAACAGCCTGTGTACGATACCACAATTAGAACTGGCCGAGCACTGAAAGAGAAGACTCTGCTTCCTGATGATACTCAGACACTTGACAACTTACTGGGAGAAGTTAGAGACAAATGGGATACAGTCTGTGGCAAGTCTGTGGAGCGGTGAGCATGAATGTCCCCTTCCTGTGTCTTTATGGCATCCCCAAAAGCAACTTAAGAGACTGTCGCCAGCTCCCATCAGGAAGAGAATTTGTACCATCTTGACAGCTCCAGTTACTTCAAAGAGAGTTATGAAACAATTTGAAGAAAATGTATTAAAATTCTCATTTTAGGCATGTTTTAGAAAGAGGCCTATAAAAATCAAGCCAGTGGTAATAGATGAGTGACTAAAATATTCGGAAGTGTGCCGTTTGTAATAGCAACAGCTGCCTCGTGGAGAGTGCTCACAGTGTGTCAGTGCTGCTTGAATTAATACCTGACTCTTACTGAGCTATTATTACAGAGTTGGTGCCAACCAGTGCCTGCTCATCATTTAATCCTCTTAGCCACTTGGGTGGATTCTGGTTTTATTCCCATTTTACGGATGAAAAAATGATCATCAGGAGGTTTCTTAACTCTCCCCTCCAAGATCACTCAGCTACTGAGTGAAAGAGCTGGGGTTTGAACCCAAGCAGTTTGGTTTGAAGAGTTGCACTTTTATTCATTCAGGCCACTGTGCTATGCTAAATGTGAGAGTCTCTCTGCACTATGTGTACTCCACTGCTTGGAGTAGGTTGACGTAATTAATGTCAGACCTTGGGTGTCAGGGTGGGTCTGTGTGTCATTAGACTGTAAGATGCCCAAAGGGCGTCTGTGCCCATACCTTGCACTACACTTAATCCTTTTTAGAGAGTAGTTTGTTTAAAGATGTCTGGGCATCTCTCTTAATCCCTTTTTACTCTACTTCTAACTATTTTAACATAGAAGTCTCTCTCTGTATAGAGTTCAAGCAATATTCCCTTTCAGCAGTCAGACTTGTAGGCCACTCATAAAAAGAATCCTTAAAAATGATGGGGCTCATATGCATTTCTCAGGCAGCACAAGTTGGAGGAAGCCCTGCTGTTTTCGGGACAGTTCATGGATGCTTTGCAGGCCTTGGTCGACTGGTTGTACAAGGTGGAGCCACAGCTGGCTGAGGACCAGCCTGTGCATGGGGACCTCGACCTTGTCATGAACCTCATGGATGCCCACAAGGTGAGGAATGAGATCTGGGCTGTGTGATTTTTATTAATCCACTTCTGGACCTAACAAGCCTAACACCACACATATTTAGTATGACCTACATGTCTGTCGTGTTGAGCTGCATAATATTCTGTTTCAGCACAAAGTATTCAACTGTATCTTGAAATCACATCAAATTCTTCTGTGCACAGCTGATGGTGTTCTTTTGTATCTCCCTTAATTCTGGCAATGTTAATATAATTATTCCTGTTTTACAGATGAGGAAACTGGGACTCAAGTTAGGCAGCTTATCCAAAGTCACGCAGCTCATAAATGCCTGAGCTGACATTTATTTTAGAACCAGGTCTTCTGGTTGTTCTTTCCTACACATTGTTCTGCCTCCCTCTGTGCATAAAAGATGCATGATTACAACCTACCAAGGCAGTGATTACCCTCTCTGTAGTTTTACTTCTCAGATTCAAACAAAGGAATTTTCCAATTTTCTTCTCTAGGTTTTCCAGAAGGAACTGGGAAAGCGAACAGGAACAGTTCAGGTCCTGAAGCGGTCAGGCCGAGAGCTGATTGAGAACAGCCGCGATGACACCACTTGGGTCAAAGGGCAGCTTCAGGAACTGAGCACTCGGTGGGACACCGTGTGTAAACTCTCTGTTTCCAAACAAAGCCGACTTGAGCAGGCTTTAAAACAGGTAAGAGGAGGTGGCTGGGCCAACCTAGTGGGTGTCTGAGCTGACTCATTATTTGTTCATTGGGATCAGGTGTAGCCAGTCGTGAACATAACAAAGTTGAAAATTAATAATCTAAAATGTCCTACAAGACTCTAACACTCATTTGTACTAGTGTTAGAGAAATGATTTATTTTATTTTCTACGAATGAACGATGACCTTACTCTGATACACTAAGGATTCAGTAGTGGTCTTTTTCCCTGGCACGCCACTATGTCTGGGACCTCAGCTGCAGTGGTTTGATCTTTTGTGCTCGGTTATTTCAGGCAGAAGAGTTTCGGGACACAGTCCACATGCTGTTGGAGTGGCTTTCTGAAGCAGAGCAAACACTTCGCTTTCGGGGAGCACTTCCTGATGACACGGAGGCCCTGCAGTCTCTTATTGACACCCATAAGGTAATCCAGCCCTCAGGGTGCAGTGACCTCTGCTGCCCACCGCAGCGAGGGCTGCTTCACCCTCAGGAAAACAGCTTCTGCTGAAAGGGAGCAAAACAAGAATGGGCTCAGCTCACTGTTATAGCAGGAATGAGGGGGAAGTGATGGCGGGTCATTCACTTTTACAAAAATAACATGTTGGTTGTAAACAGTTTAAACACCTAGCACTTTGTAAAGGAAAATGTGGGTTATTTCACCTTCTTTGCACTTCACTACACATGCTTTGATTGGTTTTCTTATGTTAACAGCTTTGGACCCTGATCTGATTTCCAAGAGCCCTTCTAAGCTGTTGAAAGCAATGGCGTATCTGAGGCCTCCATCTGTCCTCTAATGAATGGGGAAATGTTTCATTTTTAAATTTTCATGTTGTGGCACAGTAGGTTAATCCTCCACCTGTGGTGCCAGCATTCCATATGGGCCCTGGTTCAAGTCCTGGCTACTCCTCTGCTGATCCAGCTCTCTGCTATGGCCTGGGAAAGCACTGGAAGATGACACAAGTCCTTGTGCCCCTGTACCCATGTACAAGACCCAGAAGAAGCTTCTGGCCCCTGGCTTCAGATCAGCTCAGCTCTGGCTACTGTGGCCATTTGGGGAGTAAATCAGTGAATGGAAGAACTTTCTGTCTTCCTCTCACCGTAACTTTACCTCTCAAATAAATAAATAAAAATTTTTAAAAAGATGTTACTTCCCTGGAGATTCTATTTGATCTTATTTGCTGATTGGAGAGGGCAGACAATGACACAGAGATTGTTCCCGTCCCTGGTTCACTGCCCACATGCTGGGAGCCGGGAACTCAATGTAGATCTTCTACATGTGTAACCTGGACCCAACTACTTGAGTCATCACTACTGCCTCCCAGGGTATGCATCAGTAGGAAACAAATGCCTTCCACCTGCCCAGATTTTAATTTTGTTTCTATCATTGTATTATATTGTGGATATTTTTAAAATACTCTATTTCATAACCATTGTTACATTTTTCCAAGCTAAATGTGTTTACAGATATGGAAATGAATAAACATGGGGTTAAAGAAAGAGAAACTAACTGTAGTCTTTTCTAACACAGAAAGTCATTCTTGTAGAAATCCTTCACTTTTTTCCACATCTTTTAGAGCTGGAAAGAAAATGTTAGAGATGTCAAAGTCCAGGCTTTTACAAGTCTGTGCCAACACATTGAAGGAAAAGAATACACTAACAGTGCTAATAGCGTAGATTTCCTCAGGTTTTTTTTTTTTTTTTTTTTTTTTTGCAATTCTTTCTTGCTTAGGAATTCATGAAGAAAGTGGAAGAAAAGCGAGTGGATGTGAATGCAGCGGTAGCCATGGGCGAAGTCATCCTAGCCGTCTGCCATCCTGACTGTATCACAACTATCAAACACTGGATCACCATCATCCGAGCTCGCTTTGAGGAGGTGAGTTGGCACGCACCCCCAGAAAATGGGAGTATAGTGACAAAATACTGCAGAGCCTTCTTTTCTCCCTGCTCCCTGCCGCCCACCAATCTCTCAGTCATTGGGACTGTTTCAACAGAAATTAAGTTGGCAGTTTGGTACAGTGTGCAGTGGTCTGGGAGAATAGTGCGGGGCTGGTGATGTGTTGGCAGTGACTCCAGTGGATCCACATGCTGTGGATCACTGCCCCATCCGTCTAGCATGTGCTAGAGTTGCTTTCAGGAGAGCAGATTTCCTACTCCAGCTTTGTCATTGGCATAAGAGCGAAGCCTATTTACTGTATGGTGGTCTCACCGCTAAAAAGTCATTGTGAGGAGGTGAAAAGGACACAAAAGGACCTGCTTGACTGAAAGAGGCCATGGTTTCCCCCACCTGCACAGGTCTTGACATGGGCAAAGCAGCACCAGCAGCGTCTGGAAGCAGCCCTGTCAGAACTGGTGGCTAATGCCGAGCTCCTGGAGGAACTTCTGGCATGGATCCAGTGGGCCGAGACCACCCTCATTCAGCGGGATCAGGAGCCGATCCCTCAGAATATCGACCGAGTGAAAGCCCTGATCGCTGAGCATCAGGTATCTGAGCCTCCTTGTGCAGCTGCTGGTGTTTCCTGTGCTGGTCATGGGTCCCCTTTCCTTTGCCCTGTGTGTGTGTGTGTGTGTGTAATTGCTGCTTCACATACAAGGGTGCTTTTAACAGTTTATGGAAAATGAAATTAAAAACTGTTTATCTTGGTGTGGAAATTTTGAAATCCATGCATACAGGGGTCTTTAAGAAGTTCATAGAAAATACAAATGATGAAAAAACTATACCACAGGCTTAGCATAAAACAACACACCACACATGCCTCAGATTCTGGTTCAGGAGACTGGACATGTGTAGTAAGCGAGGTCCATTCCTTGGGATTACACCAGGCTGAAATCAAGGTGTCAGCCAGGGCTGCAGTTCTCCTCTGAGTTCAGGATTTCTCTGAGGCTCATTCAAGCGGTCAACTTACGGTTGTAAGACCGAGGCCTCCACTTTCTTGCTGGCTCTGTTAGGACTTGCTCACAGCTGCAAGAGGCCACTCTCAGGTCTTGGACACACAGCCTCTTGTGTTTTCAAGGTTGGCAGGAGAAACTGCCGAGCATGCCCTGATGGGTCTTACATAGCAAAATGCAATCAGGAGAAAGACTATTCTATCATTTTCACCGATGTCCATGTCAGAGGCCTTACACAGGGCACGTGCACCAGGAATGGGAGTCCTGGTGCTGTCTCAAAAGCCTGACCCCCCCCCTTCTTTTGTTTTACTGTTCTCTGAGTCAAGGGCCCACTGACCTACCTCCATTGTACCTGGGTTTGAACCCAGAGGCCTCTCAGACCAAACTGACTAAAGAAGTTTTCAGATGAGCTATCCTTAAGAGGCAAATATGGTTTTTAAATGTGATAATTTACCCTGAACCCAGTATGAATCTTGCTTATACTGTAGACAGCTGAGCCTTTTCGTTTATGTAAATGATTGCGCTAGCAAGTGAGAACTCTTACACTTCCTGTGAAGTTTACCCACACTGCTGCCTCCCTCTTCGCTCTGTCAGTCAAGCTGCAGGTTCCCTTATTTCCCATTTGCTCCCCAGACCCCTGTGATCTGGCTCCCACCCCCAGGTCTGCAGACATTTTTAGTCTTTGTCTTCCTGACGTGTGACGCAGTTGACTCTTCCTTATCAAAACTCCTCTAGCCATCCGTGCTCCTCTGTCTTGTTTTCCTCTGACCTCTCTGGCCCCTTCTTCCCAGCCTTAGCTGATTCCTCGTACTTTGCCAACCCTTTAATGTAGGTGCGCCCCAAGTTCATCCCTGATGCTCTTCTCACGCTGCTGGGACTTATCCTATCCAGTGGCTTCAGCCATCGCCTGTAAACCAGACTTGGATCTGTTTTTCTTCATCTCCAGCTCCACCATCCTCTGAAGACCATGTACAGTAGACTAGAGGCAGCTCTGAAACTGCACTTTTATCTTTCTTCCTGGCCTGACCCCGCCCTTCCCTTCCAAACTTGCCGTATCTTGAGCCATTCACTTGACCAGCCACTCAAGTCATGTCTCGGCCATTCCTCCCTCTCCTCTACCCCTGCACCAAGCCAATCAACAGGTCTTGTCTGTCCTACTTTCAGAATACCTCTTGGTTCCATGTATCCTGCCCTGGTTCAAGCCCTCACCATGTTTTGGCTTCATTGCTACAGTGGTTTGCTAACCTTTTTCCACTGCTAGTCATCCGCCTCCTCCCAACCCCATTCCCAGTTACTCTGCCTTCTACCCTGAAGCCACAGTGATGGCTTTAAAGTGTAGCTCTGATCATCTCTCTTCCCTGGATCAAAATCCTTCAGTTGTTCTGCCTCCCATCCCCACTGCTCTCAGAGGAAGACCCTAATCCTTAGCACAACACAGGGCCTTTGTTGTACTTTCTCCTGCCTGCCTCTCCCGCCCCACCTCTTACCACTTCTCCATTTGCATCCTCTGCTCAGCTAGTGATTGGAAGGATCCTGGTTCACAACACTGTCTGGCCTCCCTGGTTCTGCTCAGGCTGTGCCCTGTGCCAGGACTGCCCTCCACCTATTCTTTGAATAAGTCTTCATCCCTCAGTAACTCAGCCAAGGCGCCAGCCTCCAGGCAGCTTAGGCTGGGAAGTACCCCTCCTAAGTCTTCTTTGAACCTTGGGTGGCACTCAGTACTCTGACTTCTTGGTTCTCATCACTGGGCTATGAGCTTCTTGAAGTCAGAGGAAGAAACACAAGGGTGTCTATCACTTCATCAGCCTGCCATGGACTTGGCCTTTGTTAGTGAGAAATTGCCTGATTCCATTTAAGTTGAAGGAAACTCAACTCCTTTTCCTATTTTTTGTTTAACCAGACGTTTATGGAGGAGATGACACGCAAACAACCTGATGTGGATCGGGTCACCAAGACATACAAAAGGAAGACTGTGGAGCCCGCCCATGCACCCTTTGTGGAGAAATCCCGCAGCGGCAGCAGTATGTTCCTGGGCCACTGTGTTAGGGCGCTTCGTTCCTGCTCGTTGGAGTGCCTGTCCGAAAAATGTTATCTTTCCACTTTCAAAAGCATACTAGATTTGGACCAAAATCCTTCTTATTTTAATTTTCCTCCTCACACTTCTTTTTTTTTTTTTTGGCAGGCAGAGTTAGACAGTGAGAAAGAGAGACAGAGAGAAAGGTCTTCCTTCCGTTGGTTCACCCCCACAATGGCCACTATGGCTGGTGCGCTGCGCCGATCCAAAGACAGGAGCCAGGTGCCTCCTCCTGGTCTCCCATGCAGGTGCAGGGCCCAAGGACTTGGGCCATCCTCCACTGCACTCCCGGGCCACAGCAGAGAGCTGGCCTGGAAGAGGAGCAACCAGGACAGAACCGGTGCCCCAACCAGGACTAGAACCCGGGGTGCCGGTGCTGCAGGCGGAGGATTAGCCTAGTGAGCCATGGTGCCGGCCCTCACACTTCTTTTTAATGTATGTTTATTTTCATCTACTTGAAAAGCAGAGTGACAGAGATCTTCCATTCCTTGATTCACTCCCCAAATGCCTGCAACAGCCAGGGCTGGGCTAGGCTGAAACTAGAAGCCTGGAACTATATCCAGGTCTCCCACATGGATGGCAGGATCTCATGCCTCCCAAGCTGCTTTAGCAGGAAGCTGGATCAGAAGCAAGGCAGCTACAACTTGGAATAGCATGCTGAGATAGGAAGCAGGCATCCCAAGCAGTGGCTTAACCCACCACACCACAACACCTGAGACAAAAATCTCGGTTTTTTGACTTTTCTCACACTGATAGACGGTAGTTGTATTCCGCAGTAAGAGGTTACAAGGTGGTTACACCTGTTCTTTTTTTTTTTTTTTTTTTTTTGACAGGTAGAGTTAGACAGTGAGAGACAGAGAGAAAGGTCTTCCTTTTCCGTTGGTTCACCCCCCAAATGGCTGCTACAGCCAGCGCACTGTGCCAGTCCGAAACCAGGAACTTCCTCCTGGTCTCCCATGCGGGTGCAGGCACCCAAGCACTTGGGCTGTCCTCCACTGCCTTCCCGGGCCACAGCAGAGAGCTGGACTGGAAGAGGAGCAACTGGGTCTAGAATCCAGGGTGCTGGCGCCGCAGGCGGAGGATTAGCAAGTGAGCCGCGGCACCAGCCAGTTACACCTGTTCTTTAACCATCACCTTCTAGTTCTTTTAGTGGCCTTTCCATTGTTTCGGTCGTCAGTGCTAGCTGCTTACATTAGGCTTGCACTAAATTAATCATAAGTAAGTCAGCCCCTGTAAAATCCATGGCTCATTTTGTTGAGTTGATGTGTCTTCAGCTCTCTAAGGTAGATCAGATACTGGCTGGAGGTAATTAATGTCGGAGATATACTTATTGGCTGGGGAGAATTGATAGTTTTGGAATTTTTACACCTCCCTACCCAAATATTGCCAGGTCTCATATTTCTATTGTCAGTTACTAACTACATGTCCTTATAGAGATCTCTTAACTTCATACATGTGGCTTTTTCTCTCTGTGGACTAACAAAACTAGCTTTTCTAATCTTATGATTGGTTCTTCCTTATAGGGAAGTCCTTGAGTCAGCCCACACCCCCTCCCATGCCAATCCTTTCACAATCTGAAGCAAAAAACCCACGGATCAACCAGCTCTCTGCCCGCTGGCAGCAGGTGTGGTTGTTAGCACTGGAGCGGCAGCGGAAGCTGAATGATGCCTTGGATCGACTGGAGGAGGTAAAGCCCTGCTGAGTGGCTGTCCCTGGAGGGAGGTGACCTTTGATCAGAGCACAGGCCTCCTGGCATGACCTGTGCGCCCTGTGAGTAGCTAGTGCTCTTTGCTCCTGGGCCCTGAGCAAGAGAAGACTTGTGAGAGGAAATCACTCACAGCTGATGGGGCCGTAGCACCTGCTTGTGAGAGCAGGCTACCAGCCCCCATACAGGGCTCAGGGCTGTGAGCTGGTCCTCCTCAGCACCTTGCCACAACTGAGAATCAGGAACAGAACTGAAAAGTCATCTCCAGATATTTAGCTTATCACAAAAATGACCATTTCTGAGCCTGTGATGTGAAGCTACATGTTACACAGTTATGACATGCTTGTTCATAATGTTATTATCTGATTTGTGTTCACTAGACCATGAATAACAAGTCTGTTTCGAAGTATCATTAACCAAGTAAATATAAAAAATATAGAACTACATTTCCTAGCTTTAAAAACCTCTAATACCTTCTGTATTTTTTTATTTGTGCCTGTCAAAGCAGCTATGTCCGGAAGTGAGTGTTCTGTGTTGTTTGTTGTTATTCCCGTAGGCCAGCTGAGTTTTAAGTGTATTTGGTTCTTGGCGCTTTTATCCCCGATTCCTTTCAACTTTGAAGTTTGAAAGACCAGGGGGAAAACTGCTGCACTGTTTAAGTCATCCTGAGTGTTGACATAGCCCAAGTAGCTGAAAACCGCCTTGACCACGGCACAGGCCTGCTGCTTTCTGTCAGGGCCAGATATTTAACACAGAAGTCAGCTGGGCAGTTTGCTCCCTCTGGTGCCATTCCAAAGAAACATGCTTGGATGCAGTGCTGAGTTCCTGACACCTCCAGTGGAACTCGGGTGGTGGCATAGAAGTCTCGGAAGATGCTGGGGAGCACAAGCCTCCTGATGAGGGCCCTGTGTGTGACTACAGTGCCTTTCAAAACAACAGAAGTGAAGGGTGCCAAGGGTCTCCCTTCTGGGATAGCATCCGTTCCCTTATATCTAAGATCCTTGGAAAAAATCCAAAGGGAGAGCAAGGTTGGCACCACCCCTTCTGTTCCACGTGCTCTGTATTCTCCATGGTGGTTGTTCAGTTGCTCTTTCTCCTGCTACTCCATTATATACGCAGCTTGTGTGAAGAATCGTGGCTTTCCGTGAAGGAGCCAGACTGCACCTTCACAGAACAGGCAGCACACGGGCCTCATTGTTGCTGCTCCCTTGGAAGGCCTGCATGGCTTTTACTCGGTGTCTGCAGGTTGGGGAGTTACTCTGGGCAGCTCTGAGGGCCAAAACAGTAGGTCTTATTGATGCCTCTGATTTCTGTCTAGTTGAAGGAATTTGCCAACTTTGACTTTGATGTCTGGAGGAAAAAGTATATGCGTTGGATGAACCACAAAAAGTCACGGGTGATGGACTTCTTCCGGCGCATCGACAAGGACCAGGATGGGAAGATAACACGTCAGGAGTTCATCGATGGCATTTTAGCCTCCAGTGAGTGCAGTCATACTTCCAACATGGGTCCACACCACATCTTGTGGTTCACATGGTTTTATGGAAGCTGCATTTATCCTGCCTTAGCGGTGTTTGAGAGGTTAAAGTTGGAGCTGGAGTTGGGGAGGGGTGGGTAATTGCACACTAAAAGTGGTCGATCAATCATTCTGATGAAGATAAGAAAAAAGTTGGTGATGTCTGACACCTTGGGACAAGTAAAGCACATTTGAGGTATAGATAAGGAGCTAACTTTTATGAATGATGAGGCTCTAAGTAATGTGTTTTTAAAAAGTAGGGTTTTTTGTAAGAACAGTTTGACACCTACATAACAACTTAGAAAGTCTATGGTCTCATTTGTTTGTAGCCCAAGACATAGTTGAGATATAAAGCAGTTAAGTGACCTCTCCAAGGTCACAGAGCACTTCTTGCAGCTGTGTGACTTCACATGCGGCGGTCAGAGAAAGCCTGTCTGTGGGGACAGAGCTTGAGCCGAGCCAGCTCTGAATTATGAGGATTCGGCCACATGAAGACCAGAGAGGGGTAGGGGTTGGCTAGAGGCAGAGGGAGCAGAAGGTACAACAGCGCAGAGATGAGAGTGAAGGCACATTCTAGGGGAGGAAAGGTTAGTGTGGCCAGGGTGTCATGGCCTAGACGGGGACTGGAGAATGCTGAAGTTGGAAGCATGGTAGGCAGGAGCCAGGTAAGGCAGGGCCTGGTGGGCCACTGTGCACAGTACAAGCGTCGTCGTCGTCTTTTTTTTTTTTTTTTTTTAAGATTTATTTATTTATTTGAAAGTCAGAATTACAGAGAGACAGGTAGAAACAGATAGCAAGCTTCCATCTGCTGTCTCACTCCCTTCTTGGTCTCCCTTGTAGGTGCAGGGGCCCAAGCACTTGGGCCGTTCTCTGCTTCTTTCGCAGGCATATTAGGAAGGAGCAGGATTGGAAGTGGAACAGCCAGGACTCAAACTGGTACCCGTATGGGATACTAGCACTTCAGGTGGAGGCTTAACCTGCTATACCATACCACTGGTCCCTGAAACATCATTCTAAAGACAATGGGACAATAAGTAGCTACCAGAAGATTTTCAGCTGAATAACAATAGGATCTGATTTATGTTTGTTTTTTTTTCCAACTATTTATTTATTTATTTGAAAGTCAAAGTGACAGAGAGAGAGGGAGGTCTGCCATCTGCTGGTTCACTCCCCAAGTGGCTACAATGGCTAGAGCTGGGCTGATCTGAAACCAGGAGCCAGGAGCTTTTTCTGGGTCTCCCACACAGGTGCAGGAGCCCAAGCACTTGGGCCATGTTGTACTGCTTTCCCAGGCCATAGTGGAGAGTGGAGCAGCAAGGACTGGAACCGGCTCCCATATGGGATGCCGGCACCACAGGCAGTGGCCTTACCTGCTACACCACAGCAGCTTGCCCTTGATTTGTGTTTCAGCATATCATTCTGACCACTGTAAATACACTTCCCTTTGGAAAGCAATTTATCAAGAAGATAAGGCAGTAATTCAAATAGAAGAAAAATTCATGCTATTCCAAATTGTCACTTCTTCTGAAGTAATCTAAGCATTCAACAATAGTGGAGGGGCCAGCGCTGTGATGCAGTGGGTTAACGCTCTGGCCTGAAGCGCCGGCATTCCATATGGGTGCCAGTTCAAGACCCTTCTGCTCCACTTCCCATCCAGCTCTCTGCTATGGCCTGGAAAAGCAGTAGAAAATGGCCCAAGTGCTTGGGCCTCTGTACCAGCGTGGGAGACCTGAAAGAAGCTCCTGGCTCCTGGCTTTGGATCAGTGCAGCTCTGGCTGTTGCGGCCAATTGGGGAGTGAACCAGCGGATAGAAGACCTCTCTCTCTCTCTGCCTCTCCTCTCTCTCTAATTCTGACTTTCAAATAAATGAATAAATAAATCTTAAAAAAACTTAACAATAATGGAAGGATAAGTAAATTCTGAAGTTGAATGGCAGGTCTATGGGTGGTCACAATATATATTTATGAGTTTTGTGATATCTGAAAAACTGTTTTTTTAAATTGCATAAGGAACAAGGAAATATATAAGCCAGTAGTTAACAGTGTCTCTGGATGCTATAATCTTGGTTAATTTTTATCTTTACAATTTGTATCTCTTAGAGTTTCTAAAGTAGACATACACTGCCTTTCAGGAAAAAAATTTCATAAACCTGTATGTCCAGAAGTATTTAATATAACCACCAACCAACCAAGGAAGCCCTCTAGTGTTTAAACTTGATTCCTTTTCTCCAGAGTTCCCTACCACCAAGTTGGAGATGACTGCTGTGGCTGACATTTTTGACAGAGATGGGGATGGCTACATTGATTACTATGAGTTTGTGGCTGCTCTCCATCCCAACAAGGATGCTTATCGACCAACAACTGATGCAGATAAAATTGAAGATGAGGTATGGAAAAGAATTGGATTTTTAAGAAGATTTATTTATTTACTTAAGAAACAAAGTGACAGAAGGGAAGAGATAGAGATCTTCTGTTTGCTAGTTCATTCCCCAAATGCCTGCAATAGCTAGGGCTGAGCCAGACTGAGGCCAGGACCTGAACTCCATCCAGGTTTCCTTATGTGTGTGGCAGGGACTCAAGTACTTGAGCTATCATCTGCTGCCTTCCAAGTGTATTAGCAGGAAGCTGCATTGGAAGCAGAGTAATGAAACCAGGTACTACGGTAAGGGGTGCAGACGTCCCAAGCAGCAAACCTAACCTGCTACACCACAACTCTCACACCTGAGTTCATTTTTGACTATAGGTTTATATTGTCCTGAATTTGATAGGATGCAGTTACCTTATCAGCCCTTTGTTGTCTGTTTGGGGGTGATTATTTGAGGTTCTCTTTTGGGATTTCATTTTGCAGTGGCCTTCAGAGAACCCTGGAGGTTCTCTGGCCACTTAGCTCTAGCCCTACCTATCTGGATTATTCAAATGAGTTTGGGGCTAGCACCATGGCTCACTTGGCTAATCCTCCACCTGAAGTACCGGAATCCCATATGGGTGCTGGGTTCTAGACCTGGTTGCTCCTCTTCCAGTCCGGCTCTGTGCTGTGGCCCGGGAAGGCAGTGGCGGATGGCCCAAGTGCTTGGGCCCTGCACCCACATGGGAGACCAGGAAGAACCACCTGGCTCCTGGCTTCGGATCGGCGTAGATCTGGCGGTAACGGCCATTTCAGGGGGGGAACCAACGGAAGGAAGACCTTTCTCCGTCTCTCCCTCTCACTGTCTGTAACTCTACCTGTCAAATAAATTAAAAAAAAAAAAAATCAAATGAGTTTGATCTGTGTGGGCCTCTAGAGTTTACAGAGAACCTCTCCACTCATCCTGGTTCACAGGTACCGTGTTGCTTAGGATGGATTTATCCTAGCCTTGATTGTCCTACCTTAGAATACAGAGAAGAGGTGGTCAAATGCAGCACTTGGGGCCAGTGTTGTAGAGTAACAGGTGAAGCTGCATCCCATCTGGGCACTGGTTTGAATACTGGCTGCTCCACTTCTGATGCACCTGGGAAGGCAGTGGAAGGTGGCCCAAGTCCTTGGGCCCTTGTACCATGTGAGAAACCCAGATAGAGCTCCTGGCTCCTGGTTGTGACCATTTGGAGAGTGAACCAGCAGATGGAAGATCTCTCTCTCTCTCTCTTTCCCTTTCTCTCTCCCTAATGCTGCCTTTCAAATAAGTAAATCTTTTTTTTAAATGTAGTACTTAAGAGGTAAAGTGTAATATTTAAGATTGTATACCTATCGTACTTTCTGCTTGGTTAAAAACTGTATCACAATAAACGTAGCAAACTTAGCAGCAGTAGCACATGGGTATCTGATGATGCATTGATGACAGGTCTTGGGGAGGGAGAGGCAGCAGGGCAGGTCTTGGGAGTCACCGGGAACACAACAGGAGTAACTTCAGGGAATCTAGCACTACTAGGTTGAAATTCAGGTCAGTTTATAATTTGCTGTATTAGTCATTGATTTTGACTCATGTATGTTAGCACTTCTTTGAAGGAATTGTGAAACAGGCTGGATAGTTACTTGGGAATTTCTGTCATATTCTTTCTGAGTATCTAGATTTTCTCAGTAAGAGCAGCGTGTAGTAATTTGGAATGTAAGATAAACACATGTGTCAGAAGCCTGACATGTGTAAAAAGGCATGATGCCTAGCTTTTCTGTATACGTGTGCAAATCTTTGTTTCTCTGCAAAGAGGTCATGCGCTACTCTTTACCCTTTATGTTGTTGTTCACAACCAATAGGTCACAAGACAAGTGGCTCAGTGCAAGTGTGCAAAAAGGTTTCAAGTGGAGCAGATCGGAGAGAATAAATACCGGGTAAGGAAGAGAAAAACCAGTGCTTTGTGATGGAGATTTCCCCGTGTGTGGCCCTTATAGGTGTAAGCAACCTGACTAAGCAGGCTGGATGATCCCACCTTCTCCCTCTTGATGCTGGGAAGTGCAGACTTGGTGGGACTTGGAATGTGGTCACCTCCTGACCCTCAGTTCTTGATGTCAAATGCCATGTGTCCTGTTGTGCTAAGCTTCCCTAGTGCCCCACGTAGCCCCAGCTGAGACAGTTATTGGGACGTTAGGAGACATTTCAGAGCCCTCATTGCACAGGTGACCAGAGTCTTTAGGGAGACGAAGATACTTTTGGAAACAAGTACATCTAATGATTGGCCCTTTACCCCAAAGAGCTGGTCATCGTGAGCCTAGAACAGTTCTGAGGTCAGATAAGGATGTTTTGAGGCCCCAGCAGATGTACCTGATCTGAGTTGGACCACAAATGAGGCCTGGGTGCACTGGCAAGCCAGGCCCAGTGGTCTTCCCTGGGAAGCCATGCTAAGTGTGGCTGTAACTGATGGTGAACTCTGCTTGTGCTTCAGTTTCTTTTAGAACAACGATCAGTGATGTAGAAAGGATCTGAAACAGACCTCCTAAAAATACAGTCAACAGCTTGTTAGGATTCTTTAAAGTCCTAAGAAAAATCTGATTGGCAAAGAGGATTTAGATGACCACGTTAGGTTGTAGTTAAATGCACTGCATGAGAAACACAGGAAAATCCAGGTTCCATCAGTACATCAAAAAAGTCCTTGGAGTGCACTGAATCCTCACCACACTTCTGTTGACTGAGGAGCATTTGGTCCCAAGGCAGTAAAGCTCCAGCTACTCCTATGTGTGCTTGTTGAGTTTTGTTTTATTGTTTTGTTTTGAAATCACCTATGAGGGAAATGAGTTAACCAGAGCAACATAGGATGGAAAGTTAATCTTAGCTTGTAAAACCACATCCCCGTGGCCAGCAGGAGCCTGGTAAGCATGCAGTCAGTGTGTTTCACCCTGCTGAAAGACAGGTAACACGATGAGAAGATTTTGTTTCCCCGCGTTAATTTGACCAAATGTTCTCTTTTTTTCCCTCCAACCTGTACTCTTTCTGTCTGTAGTTCTTCCTCGGCAATCAGGTACAGTGTGCCTTGCGATGCTCTCCTTCTCAGTGGATGTGGTCTGTGTAGCTAAAGCTGCCTGCTCTTTGCTGTGGGGAGAAGACGTAATCTGAAGCATGCCTGGGTCACCTCTGGTTGCCTTACCAAGTGGAGAAGCTGCTAACTGGGACAGTTATTGTAAAGCTGTCTCAGCAGCCAGAGGATATAAGTACATTTCTTAAGGAGGGAAAAAAGAGGAGATAAAATTTTCATTCAAAAATCACATTGGCTGAGGATGATGATATTAAGCCAGACTGAATTGTGAGTAATATGGCTCATGGAGATGGAGACTGTGGTATCAGTCCCTTTCACTTTTAAGAAGAGCCTGCTCTTAAGCTTGGGTGTTGGCAGTCAGAATGCCATCAGCGCAGTACTGATTTGCCTCAGTCTTTTGACAGGTTAGTATAAATTGCATCGTGTACACCAAGTCAAAAACTTCTGGGGTACCTTAGTATTGTTTACTTAAATGCCTGATTAATATTATATAGTTATTTGTACTTTAGGATTATAAGGTACCTGAGACAGAATATGGAAATTATAATTGGCTGTGGCCCAAAGTTTGCAGATGACAGCCAACCAAAGTCTAATGGAATCAAACTAGGCTTGCAAGAAAAGATTGGATGCTCTGACTCCACTTGGTAACTCTAACCTTCTCAGATTTTTCTGAGGGCTCTGGGGTCCTCTGTCTCCAAATGTGGAAGGAAGTTGCATGAATAAAATCTGTCTCTGAAATGAAATTAGCAATACCAAGAGTTGATTTTGAGGCCCTGAATCATTGCTAAGTTACAAGCACTGTAGCAGTCACTAACGGCAGTAATGTCCTGGGCTAGTAGGAAGAACAGGGAATGGGAAAAAATTGAGAAGAGTCATACTGCAGCAGTGTGCCCAGTGTGCCCGTTTCCTAGTGGACTCAAGCAGTACGAGGGCCTTTTTGGAGGGGCGCTGATGCCCCCTCTACTGTTCAGTTGACCAGGAGAAGATTATGTAAGTTGTTCTAATGTTGGCAGCAAAATTACAAAGTTGATTCTATACAGCAGGCACCTGAGACCTCAAGATCAGAATGCCTGCTATCAGACAGCTATTGTCAGAGCCATTGCTCAAGTCCCTTCAAGAGGAGGAAATGGGTTACTGGCCCCTAGGACTCTTGTTCCAAGTTCTTTGCCTCACAGACCAGCCTGTTGTATCAGCTGTGTGGAGGTCCCCATTTTTAGAGCTACCCTAACCCTTTCCCACCACTTGTCACTATGGCCTCAACTTCCCCATTTACACTTGCTGCTGGCCGGGGTCAAACCTACTTTTTCCCACAGCTCAGCAGAAACAAGTTAGAATCTTTCAAATAGAGCTTCACCAAAAAATATTGGGGAGGGACAGGAAGTAAATGAAGTAATGAGCTATAGAGTACGGTACTCCTAGGGTTCCTTCCTGTTTCATTCTGGAAGGATACATAGGTGCATACTCCCTCCCTCCCCTCACCTGTCCGGAACAGACCCCAGTGACCCAGGCTTTCACTCTGCTTGCAGTCTTCTGGGATTCCGCAGGTCCCGCAGAATCTGCTCCTGAGGGCCCCTGTGTTCACTCATTGGGCCCCGCTTCTGAGGGGGGCTCCCCCTGAGCCCACTGAGCAGCTTCCTTCCCAGGACCAGACGTTGATCCCCTCACACCTCTGGGTTCAGTGCTGCTTCACTACACCTTGCTGTTGCTTATAGTCACTTGGTGTAAAAAGCTTAAAACTGTATGAGACAAAAGGTGTAGGGCTGTTTTATTTTCAAAGTAATGGCTAGGGAGGAGAAGGACAGTACTTTGTAGTTGCCTGTACAGGCAGTGCATTTGAGGCAGAGCAGCAAAAGAACGTGGAAAATTGCAACAGGATTTTGAAGGAGGATGGTTACCTGTCCTTCTCAAACATCCTTTCTGGTGTTTCCAATCCGTGTGCCCTGTTTCAAAGTCAGGATTCTCCTTTCTGACTTTGAAAGTCCTTGTTAGGTGGTTAAGCAGTCCCTCCCGTCCACCCCCAACATTCTCTTTGAATTAAATAGCCAATGTGTGGTGTTCGTTTTGGAATCTCAGCATGCTTCTCTTCCGTTTCCTCTTACTGCATTTTGGGAAAGGGGTAATTTATGCAATGGGAAATTCCAAATGTTAAGGTAGAAATGGAAAGCAGGAGTGTTAGATAGGAAATCCTGCTTGTTTTAAAATCTAAAATGATTATTAAATATGGTTTATAATCATGGGAGATCAAATTTTTAATTTCTTCAATAAATGTTAGTGTAAATATTATCTAATCGTTTGTTAAGCTAAAGGAACTTTTCTGCTAGTGACAACATAGTTATTGCATACTTGGTGTTCCTTTCTGAAAACCTGATGCAGAAAATCAGATTTTCTTCTAAGCTGGTAATGAGGCTGCTCTGCTGGAGTTTCTTTAAGGCTTGAAATAGTATTTGCTGTTCTCCATCTAACTTTGGAGCACACTGTATTCAGAAGTTGACATCTCCTCCCTTCTAAGAAAACACTGTCATCACAAAGAATGGGGGGTTTTAATTCAGGCAGATTCTTTAAGAGAAGCAGAACAGATTGTTCTCCGCTCCCCTTTTGGCACAGAGGCTGGGCTGTGGCCATCACACATTAACTCTTTGACTTGCTCTGTCTGCTTTTCTATTTTTTTAACTTCATTGTGAAAAATGCATACATAGAACTTAAAATCCCCCCCCACATTATCACATTGCCATTCCTTTCTGAATACAGTCTGCTCAGGAAAAAAGCACAGGTCTGCTTTACAGCGTACACTTCCTAATTCCGTTTCTCCTCGATTCTGCAGTTTGGGGATTCTCAGCAGTTGCGGCTGGTCCGTATTCTGCGCAGCACAGTGATGGTCCGCGTTGGTGGAGGATGGATGGCCTTGGATGAGTTTTTGGTGAAAAATGATCCCTGCCGAGGTAAGGAACCATCCTGAGCAAGGATCACTTACTAGGTAGGCTCACACAGCTGATCTCTCGCTTACAGGAAGGGGGCTGGGGGTGAATCTGGTTTTCACTTTGTTGTAAAGCTGCCCAGGTATCACCCCACCAGCACAGATTAGAACTCGAACACAGTCATAAGACTTAAGAATTTGCTGGTGTCATCCGGGTGTTTCAGTTTGGGGTATGAACACGCACGTAGACAGAGGAGCCCAGTGAAGCCCTCTTTGTTCCCCTCAGGGCTTCAGAGCCCTTTGCCTCCAATCCCTGTCACTGAAAGTCGGGGCGAGTGTGGGTGCCTTCTCAATCAGGAAAGGACTAGTGAGCCCTTTGACCAGAAGGGAGGATAAAGTACACCTGCCACGAGCCCAGACACTCCTAGGACAGATGGTCACCCAAGCAGGATTGTCGCAGCATCTTGCTGCTAAATGTGAAAAGTCTTGCACACCAGCCTGAAGACGAAAGAGTCTGTTAATTTGGGCATTAAGTGATGATGCCTGCAGCTAGGGCTGCAACAAGGGGAGACCTGACCTGAATTCTAGGGGCTGAAGCTCTCCTGCTACATCCATTCCTTTTCCTGTTAGCAGAGCAGCATGTGGGTGTAACAGGAAGCTTCCCCACTGTCTGCCAGTTTGTCTTTCTAGACTAGTTTCTGCATTTCCTGCTCTGTCTCTGTGTGTTTCCATATTTTTTATTCTAGTTCACCATCCTGGGAGTAAAATAAAGCGCTCTGATTCCAGCTCTTCGATTTCCAGTCAGTCTCCCATAGGTTGGCTTTTAAGCTTTGTCCCTCTTCCCTACACGTTAGCCCTTTGAGAATGGCTTTGCTTCTTGAACTGTTAACACCTTTTGGCTCTGTGATAGCTGCTGCCTTCGTGAATGCTTGAAATAGCCAAACCATAGCTTTTCTGAGTACACTGAGTTGTCTCAGGACATAAAATACTCCTGTTGAGACAGCATCCATGGAATTGAGTTTCTTTTTGTTTAACAAATGCTTATCTAGCCTTATGTGTCACACATTATTTATAAACACTTCACAGATAATAAAACATTTATAACATACAGAGATACTATGATCTCCATTTTGCAGAATAGGAAATTGAGGCATAGAAAAGTTAAGCAGCTGGCCCAAGGAGAAATAGCAGGTAAACGGCAGAGGCAGGATTCAGGTTCAGGGTGGTCTGGCTGCAGTGTCCTGCTCCCCTCCCTGCTGTGTATCTCCAAGTCTGACAAACAGTCCCCCTTCTTATGTGTACATTTCTGGTCCAGCCTGGTTGTTTATAAACCTAGCATATATACATGCTTATAGCATGGTTGCATAATCTCTTTGGAAGTAGTTTATAGTCATATTCTAAAGCATTTAGAGAGGACAGAACTCAAGATTATAGCTCTCACATGAATTCAGATCTGCCCATAATAGTTCCTCTTGACTCATTCTGCATTTACTCCCGTAAACCAGAGTGAAAGCTAAGCAATAGTGGTTTTCATTAGACACTTCTTTTTTTAAAAAATAGTTAAGTTTGAAAAAAACTTGTCTCATAAAAACTTGAAAAGGATCAATGAGTTTTAGGGCTAAATTGTGCTATAAACCAATGCCCGTGATTTACAAGTTTCCTTTCATTGTTCCTATGAGGAGTAATATATACCATTTTAACTCCTCAGTATAGTAACATTACTCCTTTCCAAAGATATTCAGAAGGTCATAGTTTTCCTGTTATGTCTGATTGGACTAAAGAGATACTGCATGTAGCACTTTGGAATCCTTGGCTGCCTGGTTTTGTTTTGTTTTGTGTTTTTTTGTTTGTTTGTTTGTTTTTTGCTGCCTGCTCTGTTTATGGTAACATTATGCTGTTGGCCAAGGGAAAAAAAAACTGCTTGCTTTGTCCTTGTCTTAAGATCCAAAAATTGGAACCCCAGGGAAATTTGGGAGGGCCGTCTGGTAGCTATTTAGCGTTTTTCAGCATCCTTTGGAGCAAACAAGGTAAGGCTTTCATCTGTGTCTCTCCAGGGTTTTCCTCCCAGAACTCAATTTTCATCTCCATTCATTGCTTGTGGAGTGAGTACCCCAGTGGCTTTTGGTCATAGCTCTACTAGTGGTGGACAGGATGAGCTATTTATAGTTGAATGAAAAACAGTGCTAGGTGTGGGCTGGAGTGGGCTGTAATGAGTCAGTGGAAGGGCACGAACACCAAAAAGGGAAAGAACTTGCAGTGGCCTGGGTTCTGTAAGGACTGACGTGGCTCCTAGAAGTACTGCTTGTAGTAGACTTTATGTTCATCTGTGTCTCATTTCCTTGGCCTACAGAGAACATCATGCCAAATATATGCCTGGATTCTTGAGACCAGTGCATGCTCTCATTTGTTGTCTCCTGTGCAGCAGTTTCGGAGGATGAAAGTTAGCTCAGTGCAAGTTGCCGTAGCCTGGTATAAAATGTGAACACACTCCACTCGGCAGGTTGCCAGTTGTACAATCCCCTGGTCCTGCTGCAGTTGGAGAGTTCAGTTTCTGATTTCATCCATGGTAATTGTGTTTTGGATGGAGATAAAAGCAATGCTCCTGCTCAAAGAATTGGGTGCACCTGTGCACACAATACTGGGTATATGTTTGAGCAGTACACATATCAGTTTTCTCAGGTAAGTGAAGATACAGAAAACTTTAAATTTACGAAGATTCAAAAGATATAATTTGTCTTAGAACTGATTTTGTTTTCAAAGTGTAAATACATGGAATGTAAAATCTACTGGTTTGAAGTGTACAGTTAGGGACATAAACTGTATTACATGTCCACAGAACACCTTTCAATATGTAAAACTGAAACTCTGTAGTCATTAAACAAATGTGCAGTTAGACTTTGTGACACAGTGGGTTAAACTGGTTAAAGTGCCCCTTGGGACTCCTGCATCCCAAACAGAGTGCCTCTGAAGTTCACGTCCACCTCTGTCTTCAGTCCAACTTCCTGCTAATGCCCCAGGGAGGCAGCAGATGGTGGCCCAAGTGCTTGGGTTCCCACCACCCACATGGGAGACCCAGATGGAGTTCTAGGCTTCTGGCTTCATTATGGCCAAGCCCCAGCTGTTGCAGACATTTGGGGAACGAACTAGCAAATGGGAGACCTTTTTCTCTGTCTTCATCTTCTCTTTGTTGTTCTGCCTTTCAAATAAATAAAATATTTTGAAGATTTATTTATTTATTTTATTTGAAAGGCAGAGTTACAGAAAAAGGGTGAGAGAAAGCAAGATCTTCCATTTGCCAATGGCTGCAACAGCCAGGACTGAACCAGGATAAAGCCAAAAACCAGGAACTTCAAACTGGTCTCTCATGTGGGTGGCAGGGGTCCAACCACTTGGGCCATTTTAAAGATTTTATTTATTTATTTGACAGGTAGAGTTACAGTGAGAGGAAGAGACAGAGAAAGGTCTTCCTTCCGTTGGTTCACTCCCCAAATTGGCCGCAACAGCCGGAGCTGTGCCGATCCGAAGCCAGGAGCCAGGTGCTTCTTCCCAGTCTCCCATGTGGGTGCAGGGGCCCAAGGACTTGGGCCATCTTCTGCTTTCCCAGGCCATAGCAGAGAGCTGGATTGGAAGAGGAGCAGCCAGACTAGAACCGGCACCCATTTGGGATACCAGCGCTGCAGGCAGAGGATTAACCTACTGCGCCTGGCACCGGCCCCTAGAACTGGATTTTAACTAACCTTTTCCAGCCAGCATCAGGTAGCCAGCATAACTCCTGTGAAAAATGATAGCGGGGCTGGCATTGAGTCTAGCAGGTTGAGCCTCTGCCAGCATCCCATATGGATGCCAGTTCAAGTCTTGGCTGCTCCACTTCTGATCTAGGTAATAGCCTGGAAAAAGCAACAGAGGGCGATCCAAGTGCTTAGACCTCTGCACCCATGTGGGAGACACAGAAGAAGCTCCTGGCTCCAGGCTTCGACCTGGCCCAGCCCCAACCATTGCCACCATTTGGGGAGTGAACCAGCAGTTGGGAGATTTTTCTCTCTGTGTCTCTACTCCTCTCTGTAACAAATAGAATAAAATAACAAATAAATAAACAGCCTCTTTGGTAACTGAAGAACTGAACTTATGATGACTGCCTTTGGAATCTGGTCCTATAGACTTCAGCAATAGATCTTTCCTCAATGAGAAGAATTGTAAGGGAAGAATCAATCCTATCAAAGTAGTCAAACATGCCCTGAGTAGAAATGTTCTTTTTTAACTAGGAATATAATGCCAGTGTTAGGAAAATATTTGAAGTAGTATGAAAACTAAAAATATCATTTTTTAAAGATTTATTTATTTATTTGAAAGGCAGAGTTAGAGGCAGAGGCAGAGAGAGGTCTTCCATCCACTGGTTTACTCCCCAAATGGTCACAATGTCCAGAGCTGGGCCAATCTGAAGCCAGGAGCTTCTTCCAGGTCTCCCACGTGAGTGCAGGGGCCCAAGCACTTGGGCCATCTTCTGCTTCCTGAGGCACATCAGCAGGAAGCTGGATCAGAAGTGGAGCAGCCAGGACTCAAACTGGTGCCCATTTGGGATGCCGGCACTGCAGGCAGTGGCTTTACCCACTACGCCACAGCACTGGCCCCCAAAAATAGCATTTTTACTAAATTCAGTTGCTAGTGATTTGCTAACCTGAATTTGGTTTACTCCCCAAATGGCCGCAACGGCTAGAGCTGAGCCAATCTGAAGCCAGGAGCTTAAAGCTTCTTCTGGGTCTCCCACGTGGGTACAGGGGCCCAAGGACTTGGGCCATCTTCTGTTGCTTTCCCAGGCCTTAGAGAGCCAGATCAGAAGTGGAGCAGCTGGGGTTTGAACTGACACCCATATGGGATGCCGGCACTGCAGGCGGCAGCTTTACCCATTCACTACAGTGCCAGCCCCAAGAATGTTTACTTTTTACCTTGTTACTTTAATTCAGTTTCCAGCTGTTTAATTGTCATTTGTTCTGTCCCTCACATCCAGCCTTTTCTGGTGACAAAGTCAAAGTAATAGTTGGCCTACCTATGTCCATTTTAATTCCCTTATTTATTTATTTATTTTTTTGCAGATTTATTTATTTGAAAGGCAGGGTTACAGAGAGATTGATTTTTTTAAAGATTTATTTATTTATTTGAAAGGCAGAGTTAGAGAAAGATACCTTCCATCTGCTGGCTCACTCCCCAAATGGCTGTAACAGCTGAAGCTGGGCTGGCCCCAAGCGGGGAGCCAAGAGCTTCTTCCAGGTCTCTCACATGGGTGGAGGGGACCAAGTACTTGGGCCATCTGCTGCGTTCCCAGGCACATTAGCAGATAGCTGGATCGGAAATGGAGCAGCCAGGACGCAAACCAGTGCCCAAATGAGATGCTGGCATTGCAGGCAGCAGCTTAACCTACTGCACCACAGTGCTGGCCCCCAGTCCATTTTAATGGTGGAGATTAGCTGCTTTAAGTTTGTTTCTGAAGAAGTATCTTTCATTTCTGAAAAAATAGCTTTCATTTCTTCAAAGGAATAAATAGGTATGTGAAATGTTTTCTGTGAAGAGTCATTTCTTTGCCTTGCATCTTCAAGTATTTTATTTCAAGATGCAGATTCCTACGGGAGTTGTAGCACATTAAACTGTTAGTCATACATGCCTCAGAATAAATTAATCATTTGTTGGCCTCTTTACTGAGATGAGAGCACCAGAAATACGGGAATTTCACTATTGTGAGCTTCAGGACGATAGAGTCCAAGAAGATAGAAACTACAGAGAAAGGAAGGAAGGGGAAAATAAGACTCTAAAGATTCAAAGTGTCCGCCCTGCCCTGGCTGAGGTCGGCCCCACTGAAGCGAGCTGTTGTTTCAGGATGCTTGCTTTCCCCTGGCGTCGAGGCCTTCCAGGTGAACTTTCGCTGGAGTCTCGTGCAGGAGCGAGTGCTGCGCTGCGGTCTCAGTTTGCTCCAGTGCGCAGTGCTGCACGCTGTGGCGTGGTTACAGTAACTTGGGAGGATGACCGTAGGGAATTCCTCAGTCATCGCAGCGTCTTCAGCCAGTGAAATACTCCCCAGGAGGTGACCGTTGGCTGGAGATTCTCTCTGAAAAAAGGGACTGTCTCATTCTGTTGATTTGTTTCCTTATGACATGGGAGCACACCCAGGGAATGTGAGCATACCCTGGGAACATGCTGAACTGGGGTTTCCCAGCTTCCAGCACGCACCCAGCTGGGAGGGTGAGTTGAAGCACCCTCTGGGCCCTCAGCAGTCATCTAATAAGGCATGACCATGAACTTGTCCCATGGGTCTGGCACAGACATGAAGAAGGACCTCAGCATAGGATCCTATGATAGGATTAAACAGGTCCTCAAATTACAATATACAAAGGTTAGATGTGTTGGTGATAATGTTAGTTAATCTCCATTCCTATTGTATCTTTCTTACAGAAAACTGTTCTCCCTCTGCTCTTTGAAATTGCTTTGCTTTCACATTTTATATACAAGAGGTCTTGGCAGTTATCACTTTAACCCTGTGGGTTCAGTCATGAAGACTCAGGGATTTGCACATGTGGCTGGTGTGCAAGAGAGACAGTCACACAGCCAGAGAATGTGCCTCACTTCAACCCAGCCTCATGCTTTTGCTTTTTACCCCTGAGGAATAATGTGTACTTCTTTTTTTAAAGTTTATTTTTATTTATTTAAAAGACAGAATGACAGAGATGGGGGGAAATGGAAGATCTCTATCTGCTAGTTTACTCCCCAAATGCCTGTAGTAGCTGGGGCTGGGCCAGGCCAAAGCCAGGAGCCAGGAGCTCCATCCGGATTTCCCGGATGGAGTGGCAGGGGCCTAAGTACTTGAGCCATCATCTGCGCCCTCCCAGGCATATTAGCAGGAAGCCAGATTGGAAGCAAAAGTGGAACTCGATCCCAGACACTTCCATATGGTATCTTGGGTTGTGATTTAAGCCTCTGTGCCATAACACCAGTCCCAGTGAGCACTTCCTGATGGAATGAGATTGTGAGGCCACTCCATTTTTAGAAATTGTGAATTCATGTATTTATTGAAACAGCTTGGCTGGCACTGGGATCTAAAGGTCAGTGAAGGTGACAGTCCCATCTTTAAGAAGCTCACAGCCTTGTGTAGGGAGCAACCATGAATAAATAAATACCCCTGGGTTTGATGAAATGAGTGAGTTGGGAGAGGGAGGCAGGGATGGGATAGATCTGCCCAGGAAGGTGGCGAGAGCAGCAGGAAAGGAGGTGCTGCTTCAGCTGCGTCTTAGAGGTAACTCCTGTCGGATAGCAGAGGGAAGCCGGCCATTCCCAGGACAGGAAACTGCACATTCACATGAACAGAAGCTTCCATAGCAGGACTGGCTAGGGACCAGTGTGTGAAGGTAGTGGCTAGATGGGACTATGGGGAGGAGTCGGCAGCAGGGACCAGGTGATGGGCACCGGAGCTCTGAGTGCTGGGTGCTGCCGTCATGATTCCTACGAGGTGATCTTTAAGATACTGATGACAGTCAGGTGCAGTGCCATATATGATGACACTTTGGAAATTGTACAGAGGAGCGTGATGCTATCATTATGTTATTACAGATGACCCACTGTGAAACATTGAAAATGTCATTCATTACCCTCAAGTGAGATGTCATTGCTAAGTTTTCCTTTTATTTCATTCTGTTGTTTGTTTGTCCCTGGCATAATTTACTCAGAAATGAGCTATTAAATGTTTACCAGGTTCAAACCATACCACTGATATTTCTTTAAGGGTTAAGACCACAGACAATTCATTTAGGTGTCCTGATTCTCAGCTGAGTGATTTTCATTCATTAGTGTTATCTTACTGCCTGCCATGTGCCTACCACTGTGTGGGTGCCTTATCAGACACAAAATGAAAGGGCTAAGTCATGATTCCATAGTTATCAACTCTTAGTAAAGAACCCAAGCTAGTGCTGACGATTTTCTTTGAGAATCATCAGTATAGACACAGGAAAGTACTAACATCTGGAAAATGGATGAATAGAGAATCAAGAACCAAAGAGTGAACCTTGAGAAGCTTGTATTTTGGGGGTTTGAGGAGGAAGGAAATGCAGGATTGTGGGAGGAAACCATTTAGCATTTCAAGAACCCCTAAGTGATGACCACTCAGACACGCTGGACTCATAGGGACCTCTTAGTCTGATTGCCTCTGGTGAAAGGGAGGCCCAGAGCGGGAAGGATCCCAGTTGGTGGAGGGCCTGGGCTGGAACTCAGAGGCTCCAAGTTAATGCTTTTGATCTGAAACATGGTTGCTGTAGGGGAGCCTATAATAAGTTGAGAAGGACTGGGATTGGGGACCCCTGTGTTTGGACATTCATGCAGCCTGATCTCAAATCTGGTTCTATCAATATGCCTCAGATTCCTTGAAAGGCAAATGGGGTAGAGCAGCAGAGAGTTTGGGCACAGTGACCTGAAATCTGCTGGGCTTATGGTTTCTGAGCAAAGTAAAGAATCTGGTGACAAACATTGCATTCCTCATGGCCCAGCTTCCCCGAGCAGTCCCATTGGTGCAGGTCTGTCTAGTACCTTCCAAAAAGTGAACAGTCTAGGAAGAGGAAGAATAGAGGTTATCACAGGAGAACATCATTCAGTGAGGAATAATCTAAGGATGTATTCCAGAGGATTATCTGCAACTAAGTTAGTGCTTGTCTTTCACATTGAATGTTCGCATTGCCTGAATCCAGATTTCCAGTTCTGGTCTTAGAGCTCCAGAAAGCCACGAGACCGCGCCTGTTGGCCTTCAGTGCAGCTTCCAGATTGTTCCACCTTGACATCCCTCTCCTACTTGCAGCCTTTCATTGCTTTCAGTTTTTGACCTAACAGTTTCTGACTGGCAAGTTCTGTGCATGGTCGAGATCTTTCTCTCTCTCCCCACATGTTTACTTCTTAGTGATTCTGTCCTCATCTTTTTGCTCCCCCAAGTTCCCCTTTCCTTCGGGTTGTTATCAACTGAACTCAAATACCAGAGTCTGGACAATGTCAATTTCAGTTATCTATTTCTCTCCACTATTCGTTACCACGTATCCTACAAAAATTGAGCAGAAAGTACACATGTACTATGAGAGAAAAAGAATGGTTTTGACTTCAGGTTTGTGAACTTTTGCATCTGCTTTCCCTTGAGCCATTACAGTGCTTACCCCAGAGGACAGTGGGACAGCAGGATCCCAGCAGCAGAGTGGGGTGGGACCTTGTACACTGAGACTTGTTTATTACAGCAAACCAAGGGATTTACTGCTTAGTGTGTCTGCTGCAGTCTGTAAGAATCATGACAAAGCTGACAAGTCATGAATTCGTCTCTTTTTAAAAAACCCACAGATGGTTCTAGGACTGTAACTACGTAACTGTTATCATGGGGTCAAGCAGCTGTATGATCGTCAAAGATGTATTTTTTCTTAAGATTAGTCAACATTCTATGTGTATGTGTTTTTTCCCTTTTTAGCACGAGGTAGAACTAACATTGAACTTAGAGAGAAATTCATCCTGCCAGAGGGGGCATCCCAGGGAATGACCCCTTTCCGATCACGAGGTCGAAGGTCCAAACCGTCTTCCCGGGCAGCTTCCCCTACTCGCTCCAGCTCAAGTGCCAGTCAGAGTAACCACAGCTGCACGTCCATGCCATCTTCTCCAGCCACCCCAGCCAGTGGCACCAAGGTATGTACTGTCCTCCATTGCCGATTTCTTCCCCATCCACGCCTCTGCAGATAGCTGTTCATTGTTCAGTGTAGCCTCTGAAAGTCTGGTGAGCCAGAGGAACAGGAAAACACACAGTCCCAGCCCCACCTAGACCAAGAATGCCTAGGCCCTGGCATCACACAGATATGTGAGCTCTAAGATGACTCCTGGGGCTGGCGCCGCAGCTCAATAGGCTAATCCTCTGCCTTGCGGCGCCGGCACACCGGGTTCTAGTCCCGGTCAGAGCACCGGATTCTGTCCCGGTTGCCCCTCTTCCAGGCCAGCTCTCTGCTGTGGCCAGGGAGTGCAGTGGAGGATGGCCCAAGTGCTTGGGCCCTACACCCCATGGGAGACCAGGATAAGGACCTGGCTCCTGCCTTCGGATCAGCACGGTGCGCCGGCCGCAGCACGCCGGCCTTGGCGGCCATTGGAGGGTGAACCAACGGCAAAAGGAAGACCTTTCTCTCTGTCTCTCTCTCTTACTGTCCACTCTGCCTGTAAAAAAAAAAAAAAAAAAAGACGACTCCTGGGACCCTTACTGAAATGTGCCCTCAGGCTGTTTATGTCAGAAGCATTTCTTTCCTTGGACCCCCAGTTTCGTAAATCTAGGCACTGTGTGTCCAGCCAGAGCTGTCAGATAGGTTTGCTGTTAATGGCAGGTTATGTATAGAGAATGCTGTTGCCTTTCTGCCTAGTCCCTCTCCTCCCATTGGACTGATGTACGTTTTATTTTGTTTTCTGTTTCTTTAAAATTTAGTGTCTTCTATTTATTTTTTTTTTTCTGTTCCCAACTTGCTCCCTTTCTGTTCCGTTTTCACTTGTTCCCATCCTTCCCTTTGGATTTCCGTTTCACAGACTCCACTTCAGTTCTCTCGCTGTTATGACAAACCCTGGTTGGTAAACAGTAAAGCTGGCACCCCTGTCAGGGACAGCCATTATCCTGACCTCCAGCTGCCCAGCCCCGAGGTAGAGTATGGCTTTGCTGACTTACAGACACAATCAAGATGCGATCCTCGCTCATGCCGAGAACTTGCCGGCTCTTCTTCCCGACACGAGCCCGTGCGCTGTTCCATCTTTATGGTGCTTGCTGGCGCAGCTGATTCATTTAGTCACGTGTTTTCAGGGGTTTCTAACTCGGATTCACCAAATTTGGAGATAAATAAGAGATGCCTAAAACTAGATTATTCAACAACTAGTTAGCAACTATATCTAAAACTAGATTATGTAGAATATCTGTTCGGGATGGCAATCAGTGGCTATCCCAGGTGATTTGCATACTGATACAGTTTTTAATTGGGCTTCTTGAAGTCTCCAAATGTCAGATACACAGACGAGTTATGAACACTTGAAATTCAACTGTGGCGCATGTTCACCAGTGTTCTATCTTTGCTTAGAACAGAGGAGTGGTTGGCACCACCCACCCTGAGATGTCTCCCCAGGGTGACTGGGATTGCCACACTGGTCTGAGGCATGGGTGCTGCCTACCTCAGCCACGCACAGTAATTGTGAACACTGCTCTGAGGCTCAAGAGTTTAGCTTCTGAATTTCTTGGCTTAGGCATTTCGGTTTCTGTGACCTTGATTTGAACATACATGCCAGCAGTTAAGTATGTTCAAATACAGCAGTGAAAATCCCCAAACACATTGGGAAGAGCAGTGTTTCAGAAAGAGAACACAGACGAGCAGCTTGTCTGGTAGCCATCCGATTTGCATTCTAGCTCCTGCCGGGGAGCACTGGATTCTTGTGCCTCAGAAACTCAAAAGGTAGTGTTGTCTTTTATCCTGTACAGCCTCTGTGGGCGAAACCACGGAGGCACAAGAGGCCAGTGCCTGCGAATGAGCTGCTGCTTTGGGCTTCCTCCGCTCCACGTTGAAACTCCAGTTCAGCAACGTGTCTTGTTTAAAACATGATTTGGGGACCTATTGCCACTAAAACCCCAAGATTCAACCTGCTGATCTTGCCTTTCCTCGTCCCTAATGGCTCCAGTTTCATGAAAATCTCAAAATTATAGAACTTTAAATGTTTATTCTGAAGTACAAATTCTCATGATTTTAATAGATCAGCCTTTTTGTTTGGTCTTAAGTTTTCATCTTTTGTTTCATTTCATTTTGAGTTTGCATCTTTCCTTACTTACTGCTCAGTAGCCAGGCCACGTCCCGACCTGGATCCCTAGCCCAGGCTGGTGCTCAGGAACCATAGCTTCTGAAACTGGCGCCCTCCTCCTGTGTGGGCCAGGAGTCTGTGTGGGAATGTTAATCACTCTCTGTCGCTTGCTTTTGCTTCACACATTAAAGAAATACAGCAAATACGATGACATGGGTTGCTTTACTCTTCTGTCTCTATAAACATTTTAAAGGTCCTGGAAAACAATTGATTTAAAAAAATTGATCACATTGGATACAGTGCGAATGATATTTAAAACAGATATAAGATACTCTTTCCCCAAATTAAGTCTACCACTATCTAAAATAAAAACTTGAACTCAAATAGGAAATACAGCTCCTCCTGGTAACATCAGTATTAATAGACAGCTGTCTCCCAGCTGGTAAAATGCCTGCTTCATCTATTGACTCAGCAAGCTTTTATTAAGAGAAAGTGAGGGTGAACAAAGTCGCTGCGTTAATGGAGTGTAAACTTTATGTGAGAAACATAGGGCACAAGCAGATAGTGGTAAGTACTCTGCAGAAATATGAAGCAGGGGAAGAGAATAGAAAGCTGCAGGCAGTGTTGGAGGAGTGAGACAAGACCTCTCTAATGACGTCATCCTTTGAACCAAGCCCCCTGAAGGAAACAAGAAGGTGAGCCATGAAAATATCAAGTAGAAGTGGGGATCAGAGGTGACTACAGCCACTGTCTAGGCTGAGTGAACAACACCGGAACAAGCCCAGGGGACCCTGCCTGGGCCATCAGAGAAATAAGTGAGGAGGCTGGGTGGCCGGGGTGGACTGAACAAGAGAGAGTATGGCAGACATGGCGTGCAAAAGGCAGGGGTTATCCCTGATTTCCCAAGGGAGAAGGAGACACAAACGTTAGATCAGTCCTGGAGCTCAGACTCAAAGCCAGCTAGCTCTCCCAGTATGGATCACAGCCTCACTCCTGTTTGTTTCTCATAACCTGTCTGATGCACAAGTCTAGTCATTTTATTTGCATCCTGCCAATGAGGGTGTAGACTGAAAGAGCTTGGCTAAAGTTCCTTCAGCACCGTAGTGACAGAGATGGAGCAGTGTTTGAATCTCTGTGTTAAACACGTGGGGCTGAGCCTCACATTCTAACTCCAGAACATGGATACAGAGGATTATCCGAGTTTCTTTTTCTGTACTCATTCACCCTAATTCTGTTTGCTATAGCTATTGTAATCTTACCAACTGAGGCCTTTTTTTTCCCAGTTCTAATCGAAATTTGTTAGTGAGATAAAAGGTTTTGTAAGACATTTTGAAATTTTAAGTTGGAACATAAAAATTTGAATCATCAAATACATCACCTAGGACACTTTCAGAATAAATCTGTGTTTTCCTGGACTTTTAATTTGCTTTACAGCTGGCCAGATTCAGGAGCCCTCAGTAGTCCTTTCGAAAGTAAATTTCTACTGGTGATTTTACTGAGTAAATATGACATTTTAATTTTTTTTCAAGGTTATTCCATCAACAGGCAGCAAGTTGAAACGACCAACACCAACTTTTCATTCTAGTCGAACATCCCTTGCTGGTGATACTAGCAATAGCTCTTCGCCAGCCTCCACAGGTGCCAAAACTAACCGGGCAGGTAAGTGTGTGTCCCATGACGCACATGTTAGGCTGAGGGGTGAGGGGCAGTGACCAGGAAACAGCAGCCTGTCAGCAACACTTCACTGCCCTCCAGAAAGCTGGTGAAGAGGGGGAGCACTTCCCCGGTGAGCTCTGGGCTTGCTCCAGGGAGCAGACGTGGCCGCAGCCCCCGAAATTGTCACATCGGAGAGGATGGAAAGGAGGAGAGGGCCTCCTGAAGCTGGCTGTCCTCGGGAGCCAGCCCAGTGTTGGCGCTGGCTGTTTGCTAGTGATTTTCCAATACCACGTATTTACTGTGGCTGCTGGTGAACTTTGGGGGAGCATCCCATCTTTATACCTGCTAAGGTTCCTCATGGGAACCTAGGAAAATGGCTTCGCTTCCTGGCTCTCTGCTTCCCATCATACTCCCCCACTCTCGGGCTGCCTGCACCTTTCCCAGTAGCTTGATCTGTGTGTGCTGAGGCAGTCAAGCAGCCCTGCCTGACTCCACTCTGGGGGTGCAGAAGGGAGCAGCGCTATGGTAGAAGCTGCTTGCTGCTTGTCAGAGCAGTCTGGAGCAGAATGGCAAGCCAAGAGAGGCTTCAGCAGCTTCTGCACAGATGGGGGTTTGCCCAAGGCCACACAGCGTATTGGGTGGTATTAGGATCAGAATCCCGGCCCCTGGTCACTTGTTCCTCCACTCCCGTGCTGTGTCTCTTAAGTTGTCTGCTTTATTCCTGATTTCCAGACCCTAAAAAGTCAGCCAGTCGCCCCGGAAGTCGGGCCGGAAGTCGAGCTGGGAGTCGAGCCAGCAGCCGTCGGGGAAGCGATGCCTCTGACTTTGACCTTTTAGAGACACAGTCTGCTTGTTCAGACACTTCAGAAAGCAGTGCTGCAGGGGGCCAGGGCAACTCCAGGAGAGGGCTCAGCAAACCTTCCAAAATCCCCACCATGTCCAAGAAGACCACCACTGCCTCCCCCAGGACTCCGGGCCCCAAGCGATAACACTGCACAAGCACCCCCAAGCCACTATCCACTTCGAATCCTGCTCCATACATTGGGTGTATATTTATTCTGAACGGGAGAAGTTATATTGTTAAAAGTGTAAAAGAATAATTGTGTTATGAAGCTGCCTTATTTTTTTTTCTTTTTGTAAGTTACTATTTTCATGTGAATATTTATGTAGATAAAACTTGCCTCCTGGTAACCCTGTAATGGATAGGGCCCAGAAATGAAATATTTGAGGAAAACAAGTGAAAAGGTCAAAAAAACGAATGTGTATTAAAAAAAAAGCCTCTAACTAGGGTCTCTGCGCGGTGCAGGGTTGTAAACCTGCTTTATCTTTTAGGATTATTCCTAAATGCATCTTCTTTATAAACTTGACTTGCTGTCTCAGCAAGATAAATTATATTAAAAAAAAAAAATAAGAATCCTGCAGTGTTTAAGGAGCTCTTTTTTTGTAAATTACAGACACCTCAATTAACAAGAACTGAGGGGAGGGCACTTATAATTGCTTTTTCCATTGTTTTAATGTTGTGTGATTTTAGCTAAAGAGAGGGAACCTCATCTAGGTAACATTTGCACATGATACAGCAGAAGGAGCTCATTGCAATACTGTCTTTGAATACTGTTTCAGTACTGGGTGTTTACAGGACAAATAGCTGCTAGCATTCAGGGGTAAATGTAACTGTTCAGAAAACGTCACAACACTAGGACTGTAAGCCGATTTGTAACTTCCTACCCAGCCTCGCCACCACTAACTCCTGAGCTCCCGGGACCCAGACCCTTGGCAAGGAGACTTCCTTGGTGGCATTGTGAATCACAGATTTGTTTATCTGCATTTTTTGCTATTTATTTAAATGGCCAATCAACCTCCCACAAACTGAGGAGTGAATCCCATGAACCTGTTCTGACAATGTGGACGTAAGGCGAACACTGGCTCGTCCTAATGGAGTTCACCAGCACACCCGTTAACCAGTCCCGTTTGCTTCCGTCTTTTCTGTGAGTAACGAAGTCAGCTGACCAAGTGACCGTGAAGAGGGGCTGTCTGGGGCTCCTGTTTTTTAGCTGCTGTTCCTCTTCAGCTCCGACCATGTTGCTGTGTGATTATCTCAATTGGTTTTAATTGAGGCAGAAACTGAAGCTCTACCAATGAACTGTTTAAAAACAAGACACACTTTTGTATTAAAATTGCTTGCAGTAACAAATGTTTTGTAT
Organism: Lepus europaeus; assembly: GCF_033115175.1. Lineage (NCBI taxonomy): Eukaryota > Metazoa > Chordata > Mammalia > Lagomorpha > Leporidae > Lepus > Lepus europaeus. Next base: position 31,320,390 of record NC_084831.1, read on the forward strand.
TTCCTGGTTTTCTTCTTGTTACCGTATATTTAAATGTTTTACCCTGGGGTATAATAATGCTGTTGGTGGTTTAATTGCATTATTCAAATCCAGATATCTTAAAGGATAAATTATACAGCTCATTAATAGATTTTTTTTCTTGTTTATTTTATCCTTGTTAATCATAGCAACGAAGAATCAGGATATTGTTAGCATAAACATGTAAGGTATTGTCCCACTTAGATGTTTAAACAAATACCAAATGTAAGATTTTTATATTAGAAGTCACAAAAATCTTGGTGTTTGAGAGAATGGAGCCAATTTGCTACAGTCTGCTGACATATCTGGCTAAACGATAGAATTTATCTTTTAGATTTATTTTATTTATTTGAAAGGCAGAGTTAGAGGGAAAGAGATCCTCCATCTGCTGGTGCACTCCCCAAGTGACCACAGCCAGTGAGCTCCACCAGGACCCTCATCCAGGTCTCCCATGTGCGTGCAGGGGCCCAAGCGCCTGGGCCATCCTCCACTGTTTTCCCGATGCATTAGCAGGGAGCTGAATTGGAAGAGGAGCAGCCGGGACTTGAACCAGCACCAGTATGGGATGCTAGTGCTACATGCAGCAGCTATACCAGCTATGCCACAGCGCCGGCCCCTTTAGAGTTCCAGAGACAGAGAATAGCACCTTTGCTCGACAGATGGAGAAACTGGGATAAGAAAGTGAATGAGAAAGTGATTTCCTTGACACCACAAAGTGAGAGGAGGGCAGGTGTGGACCTTGAATCCGTGCTTGACACCCTATTCGAGTCTGGCACTTCTGTTTGTCCAGCGCTTTGTAAGGATTACAGCCCCCTCCAGCGACAGGAAAGGGCTGGAGAACTTGAGCAGAGAGAGGTGCTCAGAACTCGGGCCGCTGTGTCCCTGACCTTTGGGCCTTACTCCCATTACCACCGCAGGGTTTGGTGAGATGAATGCCTGTTGGCCAAAGCTGGTGGAAGACAAATTGCCAGTTGGGAAGGAGTCTGCAGTTTGACGGGTTCTGAAGGAAGTGCTTGCCCCCTCCTCGGTGGAACCTGCTCTCTGCAAGCTGCCGGAACGCGGGACTTGCACTGCCTACGTTTGTTATCCAAACTGCCGTCTCCCGCTAAGCCGCCCGGCAGCAGAAGCACACAGAGACCTCCATCCTTGCAGAAAGTGGACTGCAGCCACTTGTTTTTCTTAGCAAATAATTCAGCTTTTCTATAGGTTCTTTTTGGCAGAGCTCAGCTGTGGTGGCACCTGCGGGAAGTTTCTTTCCATGCCTCAAACAGATGCAGGCAAGCCCGTGTAGGAGGTAGAGGGGTGCCAGCAAAAAGGTGAACGTAATTGATTGCACTTCTGTGGGAGAAACGCTGAACAAGAGTGCAAAGCTGGTGTGTCTGCTGGGGCCTTGAGTGATGGAGAACAACAGCTAACGCTGAGTGCTCATGCCGTCCGGCCTTTGTGCTAAGTGCACATGTACTGGACTCTCAATCCTGTGATCTTGACCCCCTCCTATGGATGAAGCTGGAGGGAGGGAGTAGCTTGCTCAGGGCACAAAGTTGCCATGGGTGGGGGAAGTCCTGGGTTTGACGCCACTTTCTCCCAGTCTCACTTCCAGTACTGTGTCCTGGGATTCCACTCACATGTGACCTACGCCCCTGCCCAGTTCCTCCGCCCTTGTGGATACTTTTCGCCGGTTCCCCTGTGGGAGCACAGCTTTCATCCCTCCTTTGGGAGTGACTCTGTTCACTGACCCATCCCTGTTGAGCGGGGGCTGCTCCGGGTGGAGTCCTTGTCCAGCTCTGGTTCTGGCCACAGCACAGAGCAGCCCAAGTGATTGTTGCTGAATTGAATTGTGGGCCAAGGCCCTTAAAACAGCTGGAACCTGCTGTGTAGGTTTACGGGAGTATGAAGCCCTTTCCAAGAACACACTGGCAACCTACGTTCAGACAATGATTTCGGCTGTAAGGAGGCGCCCAGCACTGGGCCTCTTGCAGTCTAGCCGGGAGCCCAGCCTTGCATAAGGTGCCAAAGATCTGAGGCCCCAGGCGACACGGTGTGGACTCAAAGGGCAGTTCAGAGGGATGTGGGCGGAAGAGCAGCACACTCGGAGACTGGCTAAGCTGACACGGGGGCAACCTCTTCACTGTGCCCTCTGCCTCAGTCACCAGAGCCTTGAAAGTTACAGAGAGAGGTAGAGACAGAGCGGTCTTCCATCTGCTGGTTCACTCCTTAAATGGCTGCAATGGGCGAGAGCTGAGCCAATGTGAAGCCAGGATACAGGAGCTTCATTCAGGTCTCCCATGTGGGTACAGGGGCCCAGGGACTTGGGCCTTCCTCTGCTGCTTTCCCAGGTGCATGAGCAAGGAGCTGGATTGGAAGTGGAGCAGCCAAACACGAACCGGTGCCCATATGGGATGCTGGTGCTGCAGATCAGGGCTTTCAACTCTCCGTGCCACAGCGCCATCCCAAAGAATTTATTTTAAAATATGTAGAATGGGGCCTGGGCACTGTGGCTGTGGCTGTGGCGTAGCAGGTAAAGCTGCCACCTGCAGTGCCGTCATCCCATTTGCATCCTGGCTACTCCGCTTCTGATCCAGCTCTCTGCTGTGTCCTGGGAAAGCAGTAGAAGATAGCCTGAGTCCTTGGGCCCCTGCCCTCACGTGGGAGACCCAGAAAAGCTCCTGGCTCCTGGCCTTGGATCAGCGCAGCTCCGGCCGTTGTGGTCATTTGGGGAGTGAACCAGTGGATGGAAGATCTCTCTCTCTCTCTGGCTTTCCTTCTCTGTAACTCTGACTTTCAAGTAAATAAATAAATATATTAAAAAAATAGAATATGTGAAGTGGTTTTAAAGTTGGGGTGGGTCATGCAGCAGTTAAGTCGCCAGCAGCAGCCAGGGTTGGTCTAGACTGAAGCTAGGAGCACAGAACTCCATCCAGGCTGCCACATGGGTAGCAGGGGACAAGCCCTTGGGCCATCTCCCATTGCTTCCCCAGGTGCATTAGCAGGAAGCTGGATCAGAAGTAGAGCAGCAAGGATTCCAGCCAGCCTTGCAGTGCTGGCCTGCAGTTTTGACCTTGAATTCACCATAATCATTTGGTGCCTAGGACCTTCCTCTAGCTCTAAAGGCCCTTTGTGGCTAGTCAACCCCTTGGCTCGCCAGGCTCCACTGCACAGCAAACCTGCCCTTGCCCACCTGCCCTGACCCAGGGCCACTTTTGTGTCACCTGGGGGAAGTCCCTTAGCCTGGTGAGCTTCACCTGTTAAAAAGAGGTTGGGTGATCCCCGGCGCATCACAGCGTGCGAGCCTCACAGAAGGACACGGACACACACGCAGAGGGCGCCTGGCACAGGGAGGGTACTGGCTGTCACCTGTCGGCACTGCACCCCCACAGATCTGGGGCTGCTCCCCCTGCCTGAAATGCTCCCTGCCGCTGACCTATCCTGTCCTCCCAGCCGGGTCCTTCCAGCCTCCCGGCTCACGAGGGCCGGCTTCATCCCAGCGCAGCGCCTCAGCCATGGAAGAACACATGCTGGGGGAGAGAGGCTGGGCACGGGCAGGGTGTGCAGGCGGCGGAGGCAATGGAGGCGTTTCCTGAGGCTCCTTCTCCTGCAGACCGCTGGGGCCTGTGACATTCATTAGATGCGCAAAGGTGGCTCCGGGGTGCTCCTGCAGGGCCCCAGAGCTCCTTGGCCCGGCGGGAGGTGGGTGCGTGTTTCCGGCGCAGCGGGATCAGCCTGGGGCCCGCAGGGCGCACAGCAAGGGACGGCGGGGTCAGCCCGCTCCGGGCACTGCCAGAGAGCACGCAGGAGCCAGGGGGTGGGCGGCCCCTGAGCAGGTGTGGGCTCAGGAGGAGCACGCAGCAGCGCAGTCAGGTGACGCAGGCCGGCACGGGAAGGTGGCTGGAGCTGTGGAGCAGACACACAGGCTGCGCGGGTGGAGGAATGCGCCCACCCTCGGGACAGCACCGGCCGCCCCTACCTGCAGACAGGCCGCTGTCTTTGCGGAAGCCGATTTGCTGCACCCCGAGGCGGGGCCGCCGGGTCACACCACGGATCTGACCGGGACTGGACGCCGGCCTGGGCGAGGTCGCCCTGCGGGAGCTCAGGTCCCAGCCTTCTCGGCCCGCGCCGCGCCCCTGAGGTCTCCGGGCCTTGGCCCCGCGCGGCGCCTGACGGCGTGGACAGGGCTGTGTGCAGGAGGAAGGGTCCCAGGACGACCCTGACGACGGTGACGCCTGGGTGCGGACTCCTGGCTCTGCCTGTCCGCAACCACCTCGGGGTCGCACCTGGGAGTCGCCACCACCGGCGACACACCCTTCCCGGGCGTGGGTTCGGAGCCTTGACCCCACCCCCGGGCCCCCATTGGCCCGCCCGGGCGGGGGCGAGGCCGGGGTGGTGCGGGCGACAGGGTCTGGCCGAGGCCGGTGCAGGTCCGCGCCGCCGGATCGCCCGGAGCTCTCGCGCCGCTCCTGCCCACTGGCGGCCGCAGCAGCCCGGGGCGGATTAGCCGACGGTGGGGTCTCCGGCATAGCTCCGGTTCCGAGGCGGCGGCGGCCGCGTCCACAGGGCTCCAGGCAGAGACAGGTGCCGCGGGAGTGCCCTGGGGCCCCAGCCGTCGCCGCGGACGACTGCCCGGTCCCGCCGGCCGTCGAGCCCAGCCCACCGCTCGCCGTCCGGGCGGTCCCGGGCTCCGGTCCCGGCCGCGGAGCCGATGCGCGCCCGCTGAGCGCCCAGCCCGGCCCGCCATGGCCGCGCGCCCCGGGCCGCTCTGGCTCCTGGGCCTGGCTCTGTGCGCGCTGGGCGGCGGCCCCGGCCCGCGCCCCCCGCCCGGCTGTCCCCAGCGCCGCCTGGGAGCGCGCGAGCGCCGCGACATGCAGCGCGAGATCCTGGCGGTGCTCGGGCTGCCCGGGCGGCCCCGGCCCCGCGCGCCGCCCGCCGCCGCCCGCCTGCCCGCGTCCGCGCCGCTCTTCATGCTGGACCTGTACCGCGCCATGGCCGGCGACGACGACGACGACGCCGGGCCCCCTGAGCGGCGCCTGGGCCGCGCAGACCTGGTCATGAGCTTCGTCAACATGGGTGAGTGCGTGCTGGGGAGGGCAGGACCCGCGGTGACCGTGTGGACGCGGCCTGAGCGTGGGGCGCCCAAGCCCGGCCCCTGGGGAGCGAACAAGACCTGCTGGGAGTGTGTGCGTCCCTGGGCAGTGCCAGCCCCTGGCCAGAGCGGGGACCCATAGGCGAGGAGGACCCCCAGGCCGGGCAGCGAGGGTCTGAGGGGTCCATGCAGGCTGGATGGGCGCAGAGGGGAGCGGAGACTCCCGGGGTTGCCTTCGCCTGGGCCGGAGACCCACCGAGAGGAAGGACCCGGTCATGTGGGGGCCCACTGGGCTGCCCAGAGAGACGTGTGGTGCTGGGAGACAGAGGAGTAAACAGGCCGGATGCTGGCACCGCGATAAGGGCAGGACTGAGGAGAGGGGCAAAGGTCAGTGTGACACCTGCGGTCACATCATCACAGTGACCAGTGTGTCTGGGTGCCCCATGCGGCCGCAGGCTCTTTCCCTGCAGAGCCCGGAGCCCGGGGGTGGGGAGGGAAGCAGTGGACTCTCCTGGGTGGGTCAGCGGCTGTGTCTCCTCCCCCTGGGCCCTGGCCCTGCCTGCGTGAGGGTCCAGGCTGGGGGTGACCACCAGGGGCAGCCTGGACCCTCTTGCTGCTCCCAGGCAAACCCAGCTTTCCTCTCCACAGAAATTTTCCTCACACCATGGAGCGTTTGCTCTTCAAGTTCTCAGCGTCATTTTTCCCCTTTGCTCTTTGCTCTGGGGTCACGAGTACTTCCTGTAGTAGGGTCAGGCCCCCCACCTGTGCAGTCTCCTGTCCGTGGCTAGGGACAGGCAGGGGTCTGCACTGGACAGACAGCCGGTGGGCCTGGGGTCCCAAGGACCACAGATCAGCCTGGCTGGGGGAGAGGACCCTGGCCCCAGCCACCAGCCTCCCCTCCCCGCTTCTCTGAGTCCTCCCGGGCCCCTGCTCCACCCAGGTGAAGCCAGAGAGGCTCGGGGAGGCAGTGGCACAGGCGGGGTGGTGCGGGCTGGACATGGCCCTGGCCAGGACAGGCCCGGGTGTCCAGCTCCACACCTGCGAGTTGCAGAAGTGACGTCAGCTTCTGGGGTAGAGAGAGCGCTCTAAGGGGTTTGGGCAGAGGAACCCGGCAGACGGAGCAGGTTTGTGGAGTCCTCAAGCCACTGTTTCCCGCACCAGGGCAGGAAGAAGGCACAGCCGAAGGCCACGCACCACATCCGGGGCGACATCCCCGGCTCTGGCTCCCAGTCCCGGCTTCCGGCCCTGCCTTCGCGTGTGTTTCGTTAGGATCTGGGCCTGGATGCTGTGGGATCACAAGCAGCTCTGTGTTCGGTGGATGCCAGGCCGTGGGCGGGCCGGCGCCGCCAGCAGCACCTCCCTGACTGGATGCGCCCCTCGGCCCCTCGGCGGCAGCGCCAGGCTCTGGCGGAGCAATGTGCGCCCTGGTTAGCAGGGCTGCGTGTGGGGCTCAGACACAGACGGGCGCCTTCCTGTGTTTGGAGGCCCGGGCCTCGGGCTCTGAAGGTCGGGGCCCTGCAGCACCGTGGGGTCTAATAGCAGAGTCGCCGCGGTATCCACGCCCACGCCCAGGCTCCCACACCTGCTGCCTCCAGCTCCACCTCTGCTATCAGCCTCATCTGGCTCCTGACAAGCCCGGCCCCTGCCTGCTTGGCCCCTGCTCGCTGATGGCGGGCGGAGCACCAAGCCTGGGGCCTCTCACAGGGCTCCCGCTGATGCCACCACCTGAGGCCTCTGTGAGGAGCAGGTGCTGTAGGAGGTGGTGACAGCGCCTGATGGGGCGGCCGAGGCTGCCATCAGAGCCCGCGGCCCTGCCCGGCCTGTCTGAGCGCTCAGCATGTGGGCCCGGCACCTACTGTCTGCACACAGCCGTGGGCCGGCTCCCCACGTGGCACCAGTGAGGCCTGCCCGGATCTCCGTGTGCTGGGGCGGGAGGCAAGACCCAGACTCCACCACGAATTCCCGCCTGTCCCATCCCATCCCCGCCCGGTGCTTCTGCTTTCCTGTCCACCCGGCTGTGATGGAGTCAGCCCAGCAAGGGGCCTCCCGGCTCTGTCGCAGACACCTGCCCGCCACCCGTCCGCAGGGCTCCAGCCTCTCAGGCCTGCCCGGCCCCTCCCGGACCGTGTCTGCCCATTCTTGCTGAATCCCTGTGCGCCCTGGAGCAGAGGCAGCGCCCGTGTTCCAGACTGAGAAACCAAGGCACAGACCAAGGCCAGCGGAGGGCTGGCCAGGGTCACGACGGGACCGCCCTCACTTCCGTCCTGCCCTTCTCAATCCCACGCATGGTTCTCCCGGCCTCTGGGGGCCGAGGACGGGGTGGGGAGGCTGCTGGATTTAGGAGACTCAGGGCTGCATGGGAATTAGGGACCTGCCCAGTCCCGCCCTGCCTTTGCCAGCCCCGTGACCCTGAAGGATGACGACGCTTGGTCCCCAGGGGCCAGGGTCAGTTTTTTTGGTTCTTACCAGGGAGAGTTTTCCTTTCCCCACTCATTCTTTCAGCACCAGGTGCTGTTCTGGCTGCCATGGGTATAGCCATGGACAGAACAAAGGCCCCGCCCTGGGGAGCTGACCTTCTGGTGAGAGACACAAATGGTGGACGCATTGCCAGGTGTGCTGACCGTGACCGCCGGCCCCGTCTGGAAGCAGCAGGTGCTGGACAGTGTCAGAGCACACAGGCCTGGGACTCAGGCCCTGGAACTGCCCCTCCTCTGCCAGCGTCTGTGTGACCCAGGCTTTCCAGGCTACCTCCCCCAGCCTGTCTACCCCTCTGTAAAATGGAGAAGCTCATTTTATGGAGCTGTCAGGGCTTGTGGGCGGTGACACCCAGTGACCTCCCTGTCCCTTCTCTTGCATGTCACAGTTACAGTCACATCTTTGTTTTCAAAAGAAGAATGAGCTCAGAGAAGGCAGGGGCTGCGCCCAGGGCCACACAGCAGCCCCCTCTGCCTGAGTTCACTTCCTGAGCTCTTCCGGCCATAGCAGCAGCTGCCTCTCCACCCAGCCTGGAGCCTGGCTCATCATTAGATGCAGCAAGTGCTAAATATGAATGTGTGTTGGGATCTGAGAACTCTGTTTCTTAATTTTTTAAATATGTGTTTATTTATTTGAAAGTTAGAGTTACACAGAAAGAGAAGGAGAGGCGGGGCGGGGGGAGGTCTTCTGTCTGCTGGTTCACTCCCCAATTGTCCACAACTACTGAAGCTGTGCGGATCTAAAGCCAGGAGCCAGGAGCTTCTTCCAGGTCTCCCATGCAGGTGCGGGGGCCCAAGCACTTGAGCCATCTTCTACTGCTTTCCCAGGCCATAGCAGAGAGCTGGATCGGAAATGGAGCAGCCAGGACTCGAACCGGCACCCATATGGGATGTCAGCACTGCAGGCAGCAGCTTTACCTGCTATGCCACAGTGCCAGCCCCTATAGCTCTTTTTTTTATAAATGAGATATATTCCATTGCTTGAACATACCACAGTTTATGCTTAGTAAATTTATTTTTAGTGGACATTTGAGTATTTTCCACTTTAGAGTGATTGTGAATAAGGACATGGTAGACACTTTTTTTAAAAAGCTTTCCATATTTACTTTATTTATTTATTTGTAAGGCAGAGTGACAGAGAGAGAGAGAGAGAGAGACCTTCCATCTGCTGATTTACTCCTCAAATGGCTGCAACAGTCAGCGCTGGACCAGGCTGAAGCCAGGAGCTAAGAACTCAGTACTCCATGTGGGCCTCTCTATGGGTGGCAGGAACTCAAGTACTTAAGCCATCATCTGCTGTTTGCAGGGACATTAGCTGGGAGCTGGATAGGAAGTGGAGTAGCCAGGTCTCAAGCCAGCACTCTGATACAGGATGTGACATTCCAAGTGGCGGCTTCACCCATGTGCCCCAGTGCCCACTCCTTGGTCGTCCCTGTATGCAGCTTCCCGTGGTCATGGTAAACCCCGGCTGATTCTCAGTGCCACCGAGGAGCTATGAAATGTTGCACAGGTCACTTTGAGCCCTGAGTCTCAGTTTTTATGCCCTGAAGACTGAGCAGAGCCCGCCTAATCGGGCTGTGTGGAAGTGATGCGCACAGGGCCAGCGGGGCCCCTCACTCAGGATGTGAACTTAGCCCAGGGGGGCTGCCCTCTCACCTGCTGCCTCTGCACCTGCGCTCATTGGGCAGCCTCCGCATGGAAGACATGCACGCCCTTCTCTCCTTGTCAAAACCTGATGGCACTTCTAAGAGGGTATGGGGGTATGGGCCCGGCTCCCTGGCTCCATCCCTAGGAGACAGCTTCCGTGATGGGAGTCCATCCTTCATCACATGCATTTATTTCTTTTAGGGCTCTTGGCATTTTCTGCCTGTCTGGTTTAGGGGCATGGCCAGCCCCTCTTTCTCCTACTCCTAAAAACAGGCCTGAATCTGACCCTTCATGGCACCCCGTCCACGTTCCCCAGCCCCCGCATGGCAGGTGCCCAGTGCAGATGGCCAAAGTAAAGGGAGAGGAGTGTGGCAGGAGGCAGGGGAGCACCGAGGGCAGCTGCAGGGACCTGGGCCTGGCCGGGCGGGCAGAGTGGGGCCGGCCTCTGCGTCTTTGTGGAAGCCGACAAGGGGTGCACCATCTCCCTGAGCCCTACCCTGGGACCCGGGGTCTCGCAGGCCCTGCCTGGAGGAGGGGGCTTCAGCAGCATCCCTGGGGTAGCTGCTGACAGACCAGCCCTGCCGACAGGTGGCCTCCCCGGCCGCAGCGTCACCACCCAGCTGGACCTCAGGACCGGGGATTTCACTGTGGCTCCAAGTCCGGAAGTCTACACCAAGGGCCCCGGTCTGACCATGAGCCCTGGAAAGCCTCTGCACCTCTGGGCCTCAGTTTCCCCTTCTCTGCAGGATTGCCCAAAGCCTTTCCAGCTCTGAGAGTAGACAGTGCCCACCTCCCGCCACTCCAGGGGTGAGGGACAGCGTGGGGAGGGGCGCCAGCCCACCTCCTCGTGGGAGCCCCTCCCCACAGGCAAGAGGGGATGTGCCTCGGTGACCACAGCTTTCTGGAAAATCCCCACAGTTCCTTCCCCGGGTCCCAGCTGGAGGCATTGCTCCCCTCTTGCCCGCAGCTCCTGGGGTCTATTTTGGGCCCTGGCAGGCTTGATGTGGCGGTGTGTGCGGGTGCTCCCTTTTAATCTGGGGTCTGCAGCCAGCTGAGGCTTGGGCCGGTAATTACGTGTGCAGAGCTGTTTATGGAAACAGCCCTTGAGCAAGGTCGGTAATGGGACCCAGCTGACGGCAGCCCGACGGCAGCCCCGAGCCTGTCCCCGAAGCTCTGCGGTCTCTGGGTGGCAGAAGTCCTTCAGGGCGCAGGGTCAGTGTCCGTCAATTCTGCGGCTCCACTGTGGGCCTGCAGAGGCGGGGTGGAGGGGGCCGGGGCTGGGGAGGGGGGTGCCCTGGGCCTGGTCAGCAACAGGAGCAGCCAGATAGGCCCAGCCTGTCCACCTCTGGGCCCTGGGGAGCCCGTCCCCACCCTCAGGAGCCAGGCCAGCAAGGAGGCCAGTGCCATGCAAGGCGGTGGCTTCTCGCAGGAACACACTGTGACATGGAGGCCATTGAGTGGGGGACTCTGTGCCCCTGGCCCAAGGACAAGCAGCCATTGGGAAGAACAGGCCTGGAACACAGGGGCCTGGTAAGCAGACTGCCGGGAGCTCCAGTGTGCCCCCAACGCTGTCCCCTGCCCACCAAGAGTACACCGTCTATAGGAGCAGCTGCATGAGCTCCTGGCCCAGGGGAAAGGGAGAGACCAACAGGCTGACCTGTGTGGGGTCAGAGCAGTGCGAGAAGGCGCTGCTGGGCTGAGGGGACGGCAGGCTTCAGTGGGCAGGGGTAGGGCAGCCTGGAGGGCGGCTCCAAGGGGTCTCCAGGAAGTGTTTGCAGCCTGAAGCATGAGAAAGATCAGACAGGTCACAAGAATTCTGTTTTGTTGTTGTTGTTAAAGATTTATCTATCCGAAGGGTAGGGGGAGAGAGAGACAGAGAGACAGAGATTTTGCATCTACTGATTCACTCCCCCAAATGGCTGCAACAGCCAGGGCAAGTCCAGGCTGAAGCCACGAGCCAGGAGCTCCATCCAGGTCTCCCACATGAGTGGCAGGGGGCCAAGCACTTGGGCCACCTGCTGCTGCCTTCCCAAGTACATTGGCAGGGAGTTGGATCAGAAGAGGAGCAGCCGGGACTTGAACCAGTGCTCTGATATGGGACATCAGCACTGCAAGCTACAGCTTAGCCCGCTGCACCACAGCACCGGCCCCAGAGGGCTCCTCCTGTAACAGCCACTCTGCGTTGGAAGAAGTGGTTGTCTTTTGATGTCTTAATATTTGGTCAGAAACAAGGGAGACTTAGGTTGTGGGAGTGAAATGTTATCCAGGGCACAAAAGTAGCCAACACGCGTGGTTCTGTCATCCTGATAAGTGCAGCATTTGGCACCCGCTTGGGAGGCAGGGGTGGGCCCCCAGACGTGGCCAGGCAGAGTGCGGGCAGTGCCGTGGCCCACAGCAGGCCCTTCCCGGAAGTGTGGGATTGTAAGGCTGTTTGATCCAAAGCTGGAGGAGGAAGCTAAAGGTTCTGATTGTTCATTCTCCCAGAGCCACAGGAAGGCAGTTCAGAACATCAACTGGTCGCTTCCCCATGTGGAGATGTGGATGGAGGTGGCGCTGTCCGTCCCGACACGGGGTCTGAGTCCCAGCAGCCTGTGTCATGTGGGTGTGGCTGTCCAGAGGCCTGGGGGCTGCTGCAAACCCTACAGGGGCGCCGTGGCCCAAGCCGCGTCCACTGACATTGGCAGCAACTGAACTTTACAAAATTCTTCCTAGATCTCAGGGGCTTGGAGTGCCGCTGTGCTGAATTCTTATGGGCTGAAAAGAGGGTTGCTTAATGATAGACTGGCTTGCCTGCCCCTCCTTTCCCCTCCGGCCCTCAACCACGCGGCCCCCTGCCTGCTAGATTCTGCCACACGGGCCACCCTGCTGTTCTGGGAACACCTAGGGCCTTTGCTCGGGCTCTTCCCTCCGCCTTCCTTCTCCTTCTACAGACTGGGCTGTTTACCGGGTTGTAGAATAAAGAATGGAGTCCTCGCATTCTTCAAAAGCAGCGGTTCTCAACCAGGGACAAGTTTGCATCCCAAGGGATCGTTGGCAACATCTGGAGATCCTTGTGTTTGTTGTGACTGGGGAAGGTTAGGGGATGTGGCTGGCGTCTAGGGGCAGAGGCCAGTGAAGGTCCCATCACCCACCCACGCAAGTGTCACAGTTGAACCACCTGTGCAAGGAGACCAGAGGTTCATGATGATGAAGATGATGATGATGACCTCATGAACATGAACACGTGACGGGTCTCAATCTATTCTTGCAGTCGTTATTCTTTTTGACACCCACATTGTCCCTTCTTTAGCTATCATGGCATCTCTTCAGCCTGGGTTCTGAGTGGTTTTCGGTCCTCTAGGCTGCTCTGAGAGCTCCCTGGCTTTCTGGTTTCAGATGTGTGTTTGTGTGTGGGTTAGTAATTCAGAATGCACCCCCATCTGAAACATTCTGAGCTTCCAGTCCCAGCATTTCAGATACTCAACCTGAACAACACACACCTGTTTCCACCGAGAGAGCCTCCTAGCAATGCACCCCCAGGGCCCAGATCTTGGTTTCTAAACACCTCCCCAAAAAGGAACCAGAGCTCACTGGGGAAGTGACTGATTCCAGCAGTGGGGAGTGGGAAAGCAAGATGAGCCTGGAGCACCCTGTGGTGCCAGACAGGAAGTTCTCTTAAAAAAGAGGAGGGGGGGGGGGTGCATCAACCACACAGGAGCCAGCCCAAGTGCGCTCCTGATGGCCGGCGCTGGAGCAAAATTTGAGCAATGAAATCAGTGAAATAAAATAAACCTCCAGGAATCCATAATGAAATAAATAACTAATTCAATAATAACGGAAGAACAAAGTCTTCCTTTTTGAGGAGAAATAGGATATGTGCACAACCTCAAAGTGTCTCCCCCATGACACTTATTATTACAACAGGAAAAATTGTGACATTGCAGTAGAAAAAAAACTGGCACATACCACCATCACAAGGGCTCAAAGTCACTAGTAATAAGATATAATGGCATCATATTGTCCAATCTGATGCTCTGAGGAGGACACATATCTGTGACATTCTCTCAAATTTTTTTTTTTTTTTTTTTTTTTTTTAATAGCACTGGCCTCATCACTCTGCTGTTTGATGGTCATTCTCTCAAATTTTTAAAAAGATTTGTTTATCTATGTATGTATCTATCTATCTGTCTAGAAAGGCAGAGAGACAGGAATAGGGAGAGCTCTTCTGTCCACTGGTTCACCCCCGAAATGGCTGCAACAGGGCTGGGCCAGAAGCCAGGAACTCCATCCTTCTCTCCCATGTGGGAAGGCAGGGCCTCCTCCCTAGGAGCATAAGCAGGGAGCTGGATCCACAGCAGAGCAGCCGGGACTTGAACCAGCACTCCCAGTATCAGACACAGCACAGTAAGCAGTGGCTTAGCCTGCCACACCACAATGCCAGCCGCTCTCCCAATGTATAACTTTCATCCAGACCTGAGAAAGCATCAGACAAGTCCAAATGGAGGGACGTGCTACAACGTAACAGCAGCGTTCCTCTAATGTGTCAAGACCCCAAAAGGCAAGAAAAGATCTAGCAACAGCGACACATCAGAGGAGCCTGCAGAGAAATGATGCCCGCATGCAGTACAGGATCCTAGACTGGGCCCAGGAACAAAATAGGGACAATTGGTAGAGAAACAAGAAATCTGAGTCAAGTTTGTAGGGGCTTAGTGGCTTAAACCGTCGCCTGCAACGCCAGCATCCCATGTGGATGCCTGTTCTTGTCCCAGCTGCTCCACTTCCGATCCAGCTCCCTGTTAATGACCTGGGAAAGCAGCAGAAGATGGCCCAAATACTTGGGCCCCTGCCACCCACGTGGAAGACCCAGATGGAGTTCCCAGCTCCTGGCTTCAGCCTGGCCCAGCCCTGGCTGTTGCAGCCAAGGGGGGAGTGAACCAGCAGATGGAAGATCTCTCTATCTCTCCTTCTCTCTCTGTGACTCCACTTTTCAAATAAATAAATCTTTTAAAAAATTGTACCGATATCAATTTCCTGTTTTTTCAACAATTATCCTACAGATTGGCTGTATAGGATGTTAGCATTAGGGGGAGATAATAAGAGAAGAATATGTAGGAAATCTATGAATGCTTCTTGCAACTTTTCTCTAAAACTAAATAATCTAAACTTATCTCAAAATCAAGTTAACGAGATAAGTAAATTAACCCTGCATTATTCCTAACCCCACCCTCTCTTCTTGTCCATCAAAGCGTTTTGCATTTGATGTCTGTACTTTCTTGTTTGTCATCTGACTTTTCGACAGGACAATTCACTCCGTGGGAGCAGAGCCTGGTCTGTCCTGTTTACTCCTGTGTGCCCTGTGTGACTTGCATACGATAGGTGCTGCTTTCAAACAGGTTGAATAAGTGAGTTAACCACTGCTCCTGGACGTGAGCAGGAGAAACGAATGGGAAACATGAACGGGGCAGAGAGCCTGCAGACCGCAGGCCACAGGCCACAGGCGGGAATCTTCTCACACATGCCCAGAGAGAAAGGACGGACTCCCTGCACTAGGAGTCCTGGCTCTGGATTCTGCACAAAAGAGGAAATACTTACCGCCCAGAAACCTTGCTCCAAAGACCCACGGTCCCTCCCAGGGCCACCCCGGAGAGAGGGTTCCTGGCAGGATATGTCTCAAATGGTCACAGCCCAGGACGGGGCCTGGGCAGAGTGCAGCCGCTGGCACTGCGCCCAGCCTGTCTGAATCACCTGGACATGCAGCAGTGAACTTCCCGACCCCGCAACTGGCAGCAGAATTTTACTGGGAAAACCCAAGACATCGCATTGTGCCTTTCCCGTAATCCCCTCTGTGGCGTGGGAAGCAGCAGCAGGCATTTCGTGCTGTCTGGTTTTCAGGCTGTTTTTGTCCACCGCAGTGAGAAGAGACCCTGGAGTCCTGGCTTCCATTTCTGCCTGTGTCAGAGAGTGGGAGGAGATGGTACTGGGTGCTGGCAGGCCGTGCCAGTGGGGCCCCCGAGGGGCTGCCTCTCTGAATCTGGGCATCTCTGAGGGATTCCAGGCCTGGGCTATGTGGGTGTGAAGGAAATGCTCCTAAATAATATCGGAAGAAGTGCTGGACCGTAACAAAGCAGGCTCTCTGGGGCTTCACAGACCCTGTTGCAAAGGCACTGAGCCCTGAAGGTCAGCTGGTGCAAAGAGGTGCCTTGAGCCGGACACAGCCTTTTGGTCGCTCTGTTTTCTCTCACTCCATTCTTCTACTTAGAAAAAGAAAATCCAGGGACTGGTGCTGTGGCACCGTGGGTTAAGTGTCTGCCTGCAGCGCCAGCATACCATTTGGGCATCGGTTCCAGCCCCAGCTGCTCTGCTTCTGATCCAGCTCCTTGCTAATGTGCATGGGAAAGCAGCAGAAGTGCCTGGGCCCCTGTACCTACGTGGGAGACCTGGAGGAAGCTCCTGGCTTCTAGCTTTGGCCTGGCCCAGTCCCGGCCACTTGGGGAGTGAGCCAGTGAATGGAAGATTCTCTCTCTCTCTCTCTCTCTCTGCCTTTCCTTCTCTCTATAACTCTGCCTTTAAAATAAGTAAATAACTTTGTTAAAGAAGAAAGAAAATTGAACATCTCCCTACCCTTCGACTCCACTTTCAGTACTTTTTTCTAAAGATTTATTTATTTATTTGAAAGACAGAGTGACACAGAGAGAGGGAGAGACAGAGACAGAAAGATCTTCCGTCCTCTGGTTCACTCTCCAAATACCTGCAACAGCTAAGATGAGCCAGGCAAAAGGCAAGAGCCAGGAACTACATCTGGGTCTCCCACATGGACAGGAGAGACCCAAGTACATGGGCCAGCACCTGCTGCCGCCCAGATGAGTTAGCAGGGAGCTGGATCAGAAGCAGAGCAGCCGGGACTCGCACTGGTGCTCCAAGCTGGGGTGGGGGCATCCCAAGCAGCAGCATGACCAGTTGTGCCACAGCGCCTGCCCCTTATGCTGGCTCTTGAGCGTCAGGCATGGCCTCCTGATGATGCTGGCTGGGCGTCAAGTCTTTGAGACATCGATTAAGTGAGGAAATCAGAGGTCAGCACCCCTCCCACCTCCCGCCGTAAGGAATGGCCGCTGCTCCTATGCCATAGCCCCTGCCCTTTCACAACCCTCTGTGGACAGGATGCCAGTGACTGAGGCCAACAGGAGCAGCTGCTGGCCCGGGGAGGTTCAGAGCTGGGACTAGGAGCCCCAACAATGGCCCGAGCAGCTACATTTCCCCACGCTGTCTCTGGCTGAAGCAGGGACAGGCTTCCCAAGAAGCACCTTGGGGCAGGGGCCAGAATCCAGGTCCGGATCAAGGCCATCCTCAGCCACAGCTGGGAGGAACGCCATTCCTAATCTACAGCCGGCGCTGAGCGGCTGCAACTCCCCCCGCTCCCGCAGACAGGGGCCTGTCCCATGGCCAGTTACCGGAAGGTCTGTTCCAGTGTTGCACCCCACGAAGTTCTTATCAATTTTCCGACAAAAGTCAAAATTCCCCAGCTTCTAGCGCTTGCCTGGAACAGCCAAGGTAGGCAGTTCCTGCGCTGGACTGGTGGGTGATTAATGGATCTCAGGAACCCACAGTGCAGAAGTACCGAATGGGGGCACTTCCACGCAGCAGGATATCTCCAGCCAGCCTCGTGGTCCCCCGCTCAGCGAGAGCAGTGGCCCAGCCTGGAGCCCACACAGAGCTGGTGGGGCCCTCAGTTGTTCCTGCAGTCCCTGGACTCCCATACAGAATCAGTGCCTGGGGGCTGAAGCTGTGGAGTAGCTGGGAAAGCCGGCGTCCTGTATGGGCTCCAGGGAGTCCCGACTGCTCCACTTCTGATCCAGCCCTCTGCTAATGTGCCTGGGGAAACAGCAGAGGACGGCCCAAGTGCTTGGGCCACTGCACCCATGTGGGAGATCCGGAGGAAGCTCCTGACTGCTGGCTTCAGCCTGCCCCAGCCTGCCTGTTTTGATCATTTGGGGAGTGAACCAGTGGATGGAAGACCTGTCTGTCTGTCACGCTGTCTCTCTCTGCCTTTCAAATAAATAAAATAAATCTTTTTTTAAATTTTTAAAGTTTTTTAAATTTATTTGACAGGTAGAGTTACAGACAGCGAGAGAGAGAGACAGAGAGAAAGGTCTTCCTTCCGTTGGTTCACTCCCCAAATGGCCGCCATGGCCAGCGCTTCGCTGATCCAAAGCCAGGAGCCAGGTGCTTCCTCCTGGTCTCCCATGCAGGTGCAGGGGCCCAAGCACTTGGGCCATCCTCCACTGCCTTCCCGGGCCACAGCAGAGAGCCGGACTGGAAGAGGAGCAACCAGGACTAGAACCCAGCACTCATATGCGATGCTGGTGCCACAGGTTGAGGATTAACCAAGTGAGCCACAGCGCCAGCCCCTAAAATAAATATTTAAAAAATAAAATCGTGTCTTCCCTGGAGGCAGGTGCATTTAACCATGCTCTGAAAGAGGTCAAGACAAGGGTGTGACTGAGGGACCCTCCCTCACTGTCCCACACCCTGCCACAGCCAACAGAGGGGCCTGACTCATTGGGCAAATCAGGGACCTCCCACAGTCCCTCCACGCAGGTGGTCTGTGCACTGCCTGACAGCACTGACTGTCAGCAGGTTGTGTGTGTGAGCACTGTGCACTCAGGGCCTGAGCATCACTCAGCAAAGGCCATGCCCTGCCGGCAACCCTCTCTGCTTTATGGGGAGAGGGCTCCTGATCTTGCCCTTGACAGCTTGCTCCTGAAGCCTCCCGGCTCTTGGGTGGGCATTGCTGCATGCCCTGCACGCCCCGTGCTGTCGGACAATGCACCTCCTATTCTCCTCACCCCTGGACTGGTTCAAGGCCCCCCATCTGCCCCAGCCCAGACACGCCCGCCTGTCCCCTGACCCGCCCAGCACAGCTGTGTGCCTGTCCGTCTCTGGACAAGGTCCCCGCCGCGAGGACAGGAAGTGCTCCCCACATCCGCCCAGGGCCGCACAGCCTGGTGCTTTTAAAAAGCCTGCCTTGTGGTCCCTGAGCCCAGGAGCCAGAGAGAATTTTTAAAGAGACTCACAAACATATCATTAAAATCTCAGTGCTGGGTTTTGGGGAGGGCTAGGCGGCTCCCACCCCTGCTTTCCGGAAACACAGATTTTAGCGTTTGAAAGTGACAGGCTGCTCGAGTGAGGCCACCCTAAATATCCCGTCCGGGCTTTGTGGGCAGCTGGGGAAGCGTGGGATGTGTCCCGCAACCACGGCCTCTGCCCAGACTGCTGGACAGGCCCCGCCCAGGCCCCCACTGCTGTCCACCTCCAGCTTGCCCTTGACCTCTGCTTGCACGAGGTCTTCCTATGCGCCACTCAGAGCCCCCTGCTCCCCTGCAGTCCCAGACCTCCGGGCTCCCCACTGGCCAGAGGCACAGGCTCCCTCCTGCCAGGGGAGTCTGACCCCTTTCCCCACAGACCCAGACCCCTGCTATACCCACACCTCAATCTGTGGGTCGCTGCAGCACCCCCACACTGTGCACAGAGCCCCTCTGCCGAGAGCCCCCTCGCTGACCTCCACCAGCCGCTGCGTCGCCACCCCGTCCTACAAGGCCCATTCAGAAGTCATCTGCGCCCTGAAGCAGCTGCCATGCTGCCATGCTGCCGGCGGGGACCCTCGGACAGCCCGGCCCTCGATTGGTTCTTTCCAGAAGGTGACAAGCTTGTCACCCTCTCCCCGTTCCCACCTGCCTTTCCCACACCTCCTCCTTCACCTCGCTCCCCAGAATGCACTTGGGCCTTTGCCCTCGCGGGGCTCTTCCCTCCCAGCCCCAGGTCCTTCCACTCTTGGCCTTGGCTCTGCTGGCATGTCCTCTGCAGCTGGGCACTGCGGCAAAGCTCCAGCTGTCCCTCACGGTCGGCCCAGCTGTCAGCCGGAGATCTCCCCTCCTCCACCTCCCACGGAGGCCCACGGGGTGACCCGGGATGATCCCGTCCCCCTGAGATGCGGGCACTGACTTCCCTGCCCAACGGGTGTCCCCGGGGGACTGTGTCCTTGGGTCTGGTGTCCACCTCCCCTTTAGCCTGGGAGGGCAGAGGAGGACTGTCCCCTGTCTCATCTGTGGGGCCCAGGGAGTGCAGGAGGCTGAGGGGAGACAGGAGACAAGACTGCTATTTGGGGCTTAGGGCCTGCTGGTCACCTGCCAAGCTCCTCACTACACAACCTCGTGGAGCCCAGTCTACACCCCCGGAGCCAGCCAGGTGCTGGGAAGGAAGCCACCCCACCCAGGCTGCTCAGGCCCCGCCCCAGCGCCCCTGCCCCGGTGACCGCCCACTCTTGCTTCACTTTCAGTGGAGCGCGACCACGCCCTGGGCCGCCAGGAGCCCCACTGGAAGGAGTTTCTCTTCGACCTGACTCAGATCCCAGCGGGGGAGGCGGTGACCGCTGCCGAGTTCCGGATCTACAAGGAGCCCAGCACGCAGCTGGTCAACAGGACCCTGCACGTCAGCACGTTCCAGGTGGTCCAGGAGCACTCCAACAGGTGCCTCCCTCAGCCCGGCCCTGCCCTACTGCACGGCCTCAGTGTCAACGTGGAGGCTTCAGGCTCCCCTCCCCCGGCAGCCTGGCTGTGGGGCTGTAGATGACTGAGCCCCTGAGCCCCGGTTTTCCCAGTGTACAGACACAGAACCAATGCGGAGGGTTGGTTCCATGAGACCTGGCACAGAGGGGCCCAGCCCAAGCCAGGCGGGGGCAGGTGCTCGGGGAGCGTCCCCCAGGCGGGCACTAACACACACGGCGGCTGGTGGCCCTCGGTTAATTGTTCTTTCGTGTCCACAGGGAGTCTGACTTGTTCTTTTTGGATCTTCAGACGCTCCAGGCTGGGGACGAGGGCTGGCTGGTGCTGGACGTCACGGCGGCCAGTGCCCGCTGGCTGTTGAGCCGTCACAAGGACCTGGGACTCCGCCTCTATGTGGAGACGGAGGACGGTGAGGCTAGGGGCTGGGCGCTGGGCGCTGGGCTCCGGGCTCCTCAGAGCTGTCCCAGCAGGGGCTTCTGGCACGCAGCACCTTCCCAGCTGTGCCCTCAGGGATGCCAGTGAGGTCCACGGTGAGGTCCCAGCAGGAGGCCCTGGCCTGGGCTGGCTGCCCCACTCCGGACCGGCAGGATCTGGGCCTGGAAGGGTGGGGGGGAGTGACTGGGCTGCAAGCAGTGAGCCGAGGTCCTGCCATGTCCTCAGCCTGTTTCCTCATCTGCAGACCACGAGGTGCTCCCCACCCACCTGCAAGAACTCTGGGCTGAGCCTCCTTTGTCCCAGGTGGTGGGGGTGGAGCCCCAGGAAGCACAAGGGGGTGGCTGTGGGGGTGGGGTGGGCGGGGGAGGGAGGGGAGAGCAGAGGAGAGTGGGAGGGCGGCAGGGGTCGCTGGGGCCAGGCAGACCAGGCCTTGTTGGAGTTCCGAGGGTGGTTTGTTGGATTCACGGCCGCAGAGGCTGGCAGGAGCGGCTCAGGTTCTGGAAGCCCTCTGAGCTCTGCACTCTAAAGGAGTCGGCTTCCGTGGGGACCGTGCGCGGTGACCTGCTCCCTGGAGGTACAGAGCAGAGGGGTGAGGAAGCTGACAAGCACCACCTCCGCCATCAGTGTCCCTGACAGGAGGTGGTGAGAAGGGCACTTCCCCTGGGGGCTCCCTCCCCAAACCCACAGCCCCAGTCTAACATCAGAAAACCCCAGACCAACCTAACCCAGGGACGTTCTGATACCCAAAGTCTGCACTTTGTCAGCAGCGCCAATCAGAATGACAAGGACAAGGCTGGAGAATTCACCGGTGATGGGGATGTTGCAGAGTGGGGGTGTCAGGGTCACTGTCCTGCCCGGCGAGGGTGGGCTGGGGCCGTGCAGGAGCCTGGAAGGGAGGCTGGCCGCTGGGGACGTGACCAGTGGCAAGTCAGGGGTAGATATGTACTAAGACTGGTTGCAGATCTGACAACAGCCTATCTCCGAAGTCAGCGCGCTTCCTGGAGGAACTTGCGTGATGGCTTGGTTAGCACGAGGAGGGAACAGCAGGGCACGAGGAGGGAACAGCAGGGCACGAGGAGGGAACAGCAGGGCGCTCTGAACGACTGAACGTCCGTCGGGCTGAGATCTGAGACAGAAGCACTGTGCTGAGACTCCAGTATCTCTCTAAGCAGCATGGAGGCCGCTCAGCCACTGCCCAGGATAAACTCAGTCCCTGGTCGTGCTGACCGGGGAGGGCCAGGCTGCTTGGCCCCTTCTGTTGGCTTTCCCAAGGCCAGTTTCTGGAATCCACAGCAAGCGCCCCAGGCTTGGAGTTAGCTTGTGCTCAGCAGAATGTGAGAAGGTGTCCTGGGCGGGTCCTGGAGCAGCGAGGGACGTCAGGGGGAAGCGTGCAGATCTAACCCACTGCGGTGTGTAGACTCAGACACCGACACTGGTTCCCTAGCTGTGACAAATGTGTCCCAGGAATGTGCAGTGCTGACTCCTCCCCAGGGAAGCTGGGTCAGAGTGTGTGGGACTCCCCGAGCCATCGGTGTGGTTTTCCTGAGAATCTGGACACTGTGACACTAAGATTTCCTGAACAGTCGTAGAAAATTAAAATAGCCCTGCCTGACTCAGTGGGGAGAGCAGACTGTGCTGGACAAGAGCGAGGTCAGGGAGAGGAGGCCTGCAGAGCGAGGGGACCCTGGCCCAAGAGAAGAAAGCGTTTCCAGAAGCAGGGAGCCGCCCCTGTGTCCAGCTGGGAGCGCTAAAGACATGGGCAGAGCAGCGGCCAGAGTTGGTCACACGGAGGTTGCTGCCCAAGAGCTCAGCGGAGTGTGGGGACAGAGCCTGAGTGTGGAGCTGGAGGGAGACAGGGAGACAGGCGGAGGGGACTGGGGAGCGGCAGCAGGGAGTGGGGTGTGGCTGGAGAGACCTGGGGACCCAGGGCGGCCTTCTCAGCTTGGGAGACACCTGTGCCCTGCTGTGTCCCCATGGGAGGCACTCCGCTGGGGAAGACGCTGGGAAACCCGGCCAGGCTGAGGATGGATGCAGAGAGCAGGGCGGGCCAGACCCTTGGGCAGCAGGGGCCCCTCCCGCGGCTGTTGGGGACCAGGTGCCCAGGCACGATGGGGGTGAAACTGCAGCTTCTCCTGGGTGGGGGGTGGGGGGGGAAGCCACTCCCTCCCCCAGCTGCCAATGGGATTCAACAATGCAGGGGCCAGGCACACGGGGGCACCAGGAGGGCCGGCTGTCCCTCCATCACCATCGTGGCCAGGCAGGGTCTGGTCCTTACATCCTTGGTGACTTTGAGCAAGCTCTGGAGGGGGAGGCGGTTCTGTCCCAGGTTCCACTGGGGCAGGCGGGGCCAGAGGGATTCCTGTTGGAGCCCCCCCCCCCCATCCCCCCAGTAGCCTGGCCTCAGCTCTGCCCTGCCCGGGGACTGTGTGCTGAGCAGGGTGGTCGCAGTGCAGCTCTGGCCTGGCAGCTCCAGTGCAGTGCAGGCGATGCCCACTGGGTCCGGCAGGACAGAGTGGGCTGGTCGCGGCTCCAGCCCAAGCAGTTCCCTTCCCGCCAGGGTCAAGGGCTGTTGGGGTTCGGTGCGCACGTCCGGTGGGGAGCGGGACCCTGGGCGGCCGCGCCCTCCCTGCTCTGTGACGCGGCGGCGGGGCTCGCCCGCGGGGCACACACGGCCGGTCCCTGGCCTCGGCCTCGAGCAGGGCGGACCATGGCGCGGCTGTGGCTTCTGGCGTCGGCGCTCGGGCGCTGCGTCCCCGCCGGCCGCTCGGGGCCCGCGGCGGGCCGGGGCTGCGTCCGCCGCTTTGCCGCCAGCCCCCGGCCCCGTGCCCGCTTCTACACGGACCCCGTGGAGATGGTGAAGGACATCTCCGATGGGGCGACCGTCATGGTCGGGGGCTTCGGGCTCTGCGGGATCCCCGAGAACCTGATCGCGGCGCTGCTGCGGACGCGCGTGAGGGACCTGCGGGTGATCAGCAGCAACGTGGGCGTGGACGACTTCGGCCTGGGCCTCCTCCTGGCCACCAAGCAGATCCGCCGCATCGTGTGCTCGTACCTGGGCGAGAACGCGCTGTGCGAGCGCCAGTACCTGGCCGGCGAGCTGGAGCTGGAGCTGACGCCGCAGGGCACCCTGGCCGAGCGCATCCGCGCGGGCGGCGCCGGGGTGCCGGCCTTTTACACGCCCACGGCCTACGGGACCCTGGTGCAGGAGGGGGGCGCCCCCATCCGCTACTACCCGGACGGCCACTTGGCCATCCGCAGCCAGCCCCGGGAGGTGAGGGAGTTCGAGGGCCGCCACTACCTGCTGGAGCGCGCGCTCAGGGCCGACTTCGCGCTGGTCAAGGGCTGGAAGGCCGACCGCGCGGGCAACGTGGTCTTCAGGGGCAGCGCCAGGAACTTCAACGCGCCCATGTGCAAAGCCGCCGACGTGGCGGCCGTGGAGGTGGAAGAGATCGTGGACGTGGGGGCTTTCCGCCCGGAAGACATCCACGTGCCCAGCATCTACGTGGACCGCGTGATCAAGGGCCGCGCCTTCGAGAAGCGCATCGAGCGCCTGACCGTGCGGCCCGAGGGCGCCGCGGGCGCCTGCGCGGGCGCCGACGCGAGGACGCGCATCGTCAAGCGCGCCGCCCTGGAGTTCGAGGACGGCATGTACGCCAACCTGGGCATAGGCATCCCTCTGCTGGCCAGCAACTTCATCCGCCCGGGCGTCACGGTCCACCTGCACAGCGAGAACGGCATCCTGGGCCTGGGCCCCTTCCCGACCCCAGGGGAGGCGGATGCCGACGTCATCAACGCGGGCAAGCAGACGGTCACCGTGCTGCCCGGCGGCTCTTTCTTCTCCAGCGACGACTCCTTCGCCATGATCCGCGGGGGACACATCCAGCTGACCATGCTGGGGGCCATGCAGGTCTCCAAATACGGGGACCTGGCCAACTGGATGATCCCCGGCAAGAAGGTGAAAGGGATGGGCGGGGCCATGGATTTGGTGTCCAGTGACAAGACCAAAGTGGTGGTCACCATGGAGCACTGCACCAAGGACAAGAGCCCCAAGATCCTGGACAAGTGCAGCATGCCGCTGACCGGGAAGCAGTGCGTGGACCGCATCATCACCGAGAAGGCCGTGTTCGACGTGCACAAGAAGAGGGGGCTGACGCTCATCGAGCTCTGGGAGGGCCTGACCGTGGCCGACGTCCAGAACAGCACGGGCTGCGCCTTTGCCGTGTCACCCAACCTCAGGCCCATGCAGCAGGTGGCCCCCTGATGGGCCCGAGCCGGAGGGCGGGTCCCGGGGAGCCTCCTGGGTGTGCTGGAGAGGGCACTGGGGGCCTGCACACACGGGTCGCCCGCACTGTGACCACGGCCGCAGCATCTGAGGGGCTCCACTGCCAGACAGACCCTGTTTCCTCCAGAGGGCCCTGGCTAGAATTAAAGACAAAGGGGAAACCGTGCGCCCGCCCGAGTGGTCTGGGTGAGGGCACAGCTCTGCGCTCTGCACTGCGATGGGCAGTCGGCTCGCGCCTACCTCCGGAGGTTGTGCGGGCAATCAGCGGCATCGGAGCACTCCCGCAGCGGATTCCGGTCAGGGCTTCTGCACCCAGGAGCCCAGGAACGGAGGGGGCGTGGGTGAAGCAGAGCGGCCCCGCCCTGCGTGTGCCAGAGGTGCACTGCCAGGACCGGGTCCCTGGGCTGGAGAGGGTGGGGACGCGGTCTCCCCAGAGGTGACTCCTGTCGCCCTCTCACTTTTTTCCAGGGGCTTCCTCTATGCTTTGTGTTCTGTTTCCTGTGATATCCCGTCTCCTCCCACACCCCTCATCCTCCTGGGAGGGATGTCGGTGTCCCGAGGGAATGCAGCTCCGTCTCCCAGGAAGGGACCTGGAAGGGGACCGAGTGTTGGCGCTGACTCCATCCCTGGGGGGGCTCCTCCAGGAGTCAGCAGTCCCGGCCCAGGCTGCAGCTCTGGGAGGCGGGTTCTAGAGACAGAGGGGTTCTCTCACCAAGCCCGTGGTCCTGCCTCTCCAGAACAGACCCGGGCCGGCCTCCCTGCTTCGGAAGCTGACCCAGCCTCTGAAACGCTCCTCACACGCAGCAGGGCCGGGAGGGCTTTCTGACTACTGAGCTGCGTGGGCGTGTGGGGTGCTGGTGTGTGAATGCGTCCGTCGTGTGTGAATGAGTGTACAGGAGCGCAGGTGAGCTGTCTGTGTGGGGTGTGAGGTGTGTATGTGTGGGATGCATGTGTGTCCGTGGGAGGGGTGTGTGTGTGTGTGAAGTGTTGCAAGTGCCTGGCAGTAGTATGCCCCTGGTGAGAGCGGCTCCCGGGTTGGTGGGGGCCGTGGGTGGGGCTGGCTGGCTGGAGACCCCGGGGAGGTTTAGGGACTTTCTGAGAGGTCCCTTTGGAGCCTCCCCCAAGGCCTGGGCAGATCCTGGGAGGAGGGCGGGGAGGGGAGACTGCACTCAGTGAGGGCACCGTCTGGCCTGCGGGGCAGTGGGCCGGGACCGTGGCCAGGAGGGGTGGGACGTCACGGAGTGGACAGCCCCTCCCCGAGCTCCTGGGCAGGGTACATGACCACCTGGGTTGCCAAAGCTTCTGTCATTGGTGGGGGAAGGCCCCGGGGGAGTAGGAGGAAGGCCCTGGCGGGTGGCTCCTGCACAGCTGACAGCGGCTGAAGAGGGGCCCCAGGCACAGCCCACCTGGCCCTCGGGGCAGCCGCTCCTGGCAGCTCTTGGTCAGGTTCACCTGGCTCTCAGCTTCCGGTGGGCCCTCTCCCCTCACCGCCTGCAGGCCAGGCTGGCTCCCGGAACTCCGCGAGAGTTTGTCGCCAGGGGGGTTTCCCGTGGCCTCCGCTCTGCATCCACGAGGCCCTCGGATGGACACGTTGCACGAGACCAAAGCAAAGAGCAGGCTGGCCTGGAGGACCGAGGGCCTCCTTGGCCCAGAACAGCCGGGGCTCCCCAGGTCTCCCCAAGGCAGTGCAGCGGCACACACAGACCTGGGACCGTCTCTGGGCCAAGGGCATCCTGTGGTTCAGCCGGTCTGAGGGCTCCGCTCAGGCCAGCACTGGTGACTGCTGACCGCTCAGCTCCGGGCTACTCCACTCTCTCCCCATGGGGACCTCCCGTGGCTTTCCCTCTGCTCCGGGCCCCGCCCTCACAGCTCTGCTGCTTCCCCAGCCCTGACCTGCCAGCACCCACTCTCCCAGTGGCTTCTCTGTGGCCCTCCCTCCACGTCAGCTCCGGCAGCACGCAGCGCCCCGTCTGGGCAGGAGCCTCACATGGGTCAGCATGTGCGCTTGGGGAAGGTGACATCATGGGTCAAAGGCTGGCCTCTGGCTGTTCCGTCATCCCGTGGTCAGTGGACTTGGTCTGAGTCACGCCACTTAAGGGCTGAGCTCGAGTGGGCTAGCAGGTGGGGCGGGCAATGTCCTTGACCTGTGGTGTATAAGGGAGACCAGTGTTAGCCTTGCCAATGGAATGAGCGATCCTGCACGTGTCGTGTTTACATGTGCTCACATATACTCGTACGCGTGTGTGTGTATCGTCGTGCTTGTAACCGGTGTGATGTAGGCGCCCATGTGAACTGAACAGCTGGCGCTCTCTTTAAAGAGCTGTGGGGATGAGCCCGTGGTCACGCTCCCGTCGTGCGGCACAGGAAGCTTTCGCAGAGGCACTGTGCAGGAGGTCTGTCGCGCTGAGTGTCTGAGCACGCGCAAAAGCCTCAGCACGCGAGGCTGCACCTGCTCGCAGGGACTCGGGCACCAGGGATGCTGTTTGGAGACTCAACGGCCAGGACAATGCTACTGGGAAAAAGCTGAACAAGGGGCCAGTGCTGTGGCACAGCGGGTTAAGCCGCCATTTACAGTGCCAGCTTCCCATATGGGCACCGGCTCAAGTCTCGGCTGCTCCACTTCCAATCCAGCTCCCTGCTAATGCACCTGGGAAAGCAGCAGAGGATGGCCCAAGTGCTTGGGACCCTGTACCCACATGGGAGATCCAGAAGCTACTTCTGGTTCCTGGCTTTGGCCTGGCTGCCATTGCGGCCATCTGGGGAGTGAACCAGAAAATGGAAGATTCTCTCTCTCTCTCCCTCCCTCTCTCCTTCTCTCTCTCTCTCACCCCTCTCTGTAATTCTAACTTTAGAATAAATAAATCATATATAGATAATATCTTGTTTTCTTTTTAAAAAAAAAAAAAGATGAAAAAAAAGACCCAGCTTCTTTGAGCGCTGAACTCTGCCCAGAGCTTAGATGGACACAGTGAGAATAGCCCAGAAAGATGGAGAACACTGAGCCAGGCCTGGGGGGGGGGGGGGTCCGCCAGCGCATGTTCTCTTTCCTGTGCTGACGCCGCTGCTGTTTCAGTAAAGACGCCGAGGGGCCGTTACCACCAGCAGGTGCTGAGCGTGGCTCTGTCGGTGGCCTCTTGGCATCCCCGACTTAATTGCGGGGTTTGTGAGTCGCCTCCTGGGCTCTGAGTGCTGTGGGGGAAACCGCGCTTTTATGGGCGTCCCTCTTCCTAGGGCTGAGGTCTGAGAATTGGCCCCACTCGCAGCCTTTTTTTTTTTTTTTTTTTTTAAGATTTATTTATCTATTTGAAAGGCAGTTACAGAGCGGCAGAGAGAGAGAATCTTCCATCTGGGGGTTCACTAATGGCTAGAACTGTGCCGATCCAAAGCCAGGACCCAGGAGCTTCTTCCAGGTCTCCCATGTGGGTGCAGTGGCCCAAGGACTTGGGCCATCTTCCACTGCTTTCCCAGGCCATAGCAGAGAGCTGGACAGGAAGTGGAGCAGTCAGGACTCAAACTGGCACCCACATGGGATGCTGGCACTGCAGGCTGTGTTTTACGCACTAGGCCACAACCCTGGCTCCTTCATTCTCTTTCTGACCGTCAGCTGGGCCCAGTGACCGTGAACTTGGGCCGTGGGGTGACACCTCCGTGCTGGAACCCTGCTCTGGGGCTGTGTTCCCGCGGCCCCACCCCCAGGCCCGTGTCTCATCGGTGGGCCCGGGAGAGGTCACTGCCCGGCTCAGGGCCGGACTGGGCAGAGCAGGCCTCGCCAAGCCCTGGAAGATGCTGCTGTGAACCCGAGCTGGGCGGGGCACGGCAGAGGAGCTGGTGTGGGCGGAAGGCGGACCCTGCCCTGGCGCCCTGTGATGTCGCCGCCCTGGCCTCTGTCCTGGCCGAGTGACCCCCTGTGGAGCTGAAGTGCAGGGCTGTGCAAAGACGGAGGGAGGGCAGCAGAGGGGAGCGCAGTGAGCCTGAGGACCCACCGCCGTGACCACCGAGCCAGGTCGCAAGGGGCTCATGTGGCCCCCTGCCCCCCCCCCCATGCCTCCGGCGCCGCCTGCTGGGAGCTGCGCTCGCTCGGGACCCTGGGCTGCAGATGAGGACACTGAGGCCCAGGGGGTGCCCTCCGGGCCTCGGCCTCCAGCTGCGGCCACGCGGGGCCAGCGTGACCCTCTTCCTTTCTCCGTCGCAGGGCTCAGCGTGGATCCCGGCCGGGCCGGGCTGCTGGGGCAGCGGGCACCGCGCTCCCGCCGGCCATTCATGGTCACTTTCTTCAGGGCCAGCCCGAGCCCTGGACGCGCCCCTCGGGCCCTGAGGCCACTGAAGAGGAGGCAGCCGAAGAGAACCAACGAGCTGCCGCAGCCCAACAAGCTGCCGGGGATCTTCGGTGAGGGGCAGGCCTGGGCCTGGCGCGGGAGGCCGGGTGGCTGCAGACCCCTGCGCCCTCTCCGTGGTTCAAGCTCAGTCCCTCTCCCGTCTCCTTCCTGACTCCGACCCACGCCAGATGCCCGCTGACGCAGGGTCTGAGCTCTGTCTCGGCTGTCCCTGCCCCCCGATGTCCCCTCCCTGCCACCCCTGGCCCCCACAGGCCTTTCCCAGGAGCCCCTGTCAGAGCCAACTGCCCCTTCTCCAGGCAGCCACAGCCCCTTGAGGACCCTCGGTTCTATCCCAGGGGCCCTGAGGGACCCACAGTTCTTCCTGGGCAGCGGAGGCCCTAGGGGTCAGAGTCAGACCTGAGCGCACCCCTCCGCCGCCACCGGGAGTCGGCCCCATGCCTGCCCTTGACTTGGGCCCCTTGCACCTGTGCATGGGCGGGGAAGAGGAGCCCGGGGCGGCCCGGGGTCTTGCTGGGGAGCGTCAGAGGCCCTCAGGCGGCCAGGCAGGGAGGCGGGGCTGAGGTGGGCTCACTCTGTAACAGTCGGGAGCCACTGAAGGCTCTTGAGCTGGGCCAGGGCAGGACCGGCGTTCCAGGCGTGGCTTTACGAGAGCCGACAGTTTAGTGCCTGTCATTTGTTTATGGGTCAGATGTGCCCAGGGCACCCCCAGAACCCCTGAAATGACCTTGACCGTCTGTCCCCGCAGATGCCGTCCACGGCTCCAACGGCCGGCAGGTGTGCCGTCGGCAGGAGCTCTACGTCAGCTTCCGGGACCTCGGCTGGCTGGTAATCTGCGACTCTGTCAGTGACGTCCCCACCTGCGGGTCCCGTGGCTCTCCAGGGAGGGAGTAAAATTGGGGGACTTGGATATCCTTGTTTTTTTTTTTTTTTTTTTCTGGGTTTATAAGTTTTCTAAAGTGACATTGTGGTATTTTATGGTGGACTGTTTTAACTGCGACAATGAAGATGACCTAAGCTCAGCCAGCCAAGCTGTTGGGGCCGAGGCCGGGCAGCAGCACCTCGCATACCCCCTGGGCTGCAGCTCCAGCCGGTCTGGTGGGGGCAGGCGGGGGAGGTGGAGGCAGAGCGAGGGTGGAGAGCGACGGGGACAGAGCTGGCGCCCAGCCCTGCCTGCCCTGGGTCTCTGGGAGGGCAGAGGGGGGTGGCGGGGCCCTGAGGCTCAGGGAGAGAGAGGGCAGCCCTGTCTGTGCCGGGGCCGGGCTGGGCTCACCTCCTCCTCCCCCCAGGACTGGGTCATCGCCCCCCAAGGCTACTCGGCCTATTACTGCGAGGGCGAGTGCTCCTTCCCGCTGGACTCCTGCATGAACGCCACCAACCACGCCATCCTGCAGTCCCTGGTCAGTACCGCGGCGTCCCGCTGGGAGGGCAGAGGGGGCCCTGTCCGGCTGGGAGGGCCGTGAGAGCTGCTCCGGGCTCAGCAGCTTCTCTGTGCGGAGTTAGCAGGGTGGTTCAACCCCGCACCTCTGGGGAAACTGCTCCTCACGTGGCGACTCGCATGCACTGAGCATGCGCACACCGCGGCCTCCCGTCAAACAGCCGGGCGTGTGCACACATGTGGGACACCCATGTGCCTGTGTGAGGCCCGAGTCAGAAGGGCAGCAGAGCCTCTGGGGGTCCTGAGCGCCAGGTGGAGAGAGCCGGCCCCTTCACATCCGCCCCGCGGGGCCACCGTCCATAAAGCAGGAACCTTTCCCTGCCGCCCTTGGTCAGGTTTCCGTCCTCCCACGATGCCCAGGAAGAGGTGTGAGCGCTTGGCTGGGGCCACGGGGCCTCTCGTTAGCCACCTTACAGACCTGTCCAGCGTCCCCTGGCCACACACCCTTCCCAGGAAGCAGCCTGTCCCCTTGGGTCGCTCCTGCCTGTCCTGGTTGCTCCCTGAAATGCTCCCCTCTGTGTCCCTGTCCAGTGAGCTTGGGTGACAGGGACCCTGTCTGGGATACTCATGGAGGGTCCCCCCCCCCCCAGCCTGTGATGGAGATACGTCTGTGTCGGGAGACAGAGAAGTGCGATGCTAACAGGCTTGGCGGAGAAGCTTGGCTCCGAGATGTGTGATTTGTGCCTTTGGATGCGCAGCCTGTGGGCACTAGGGCTTCCCACCCGGTTTGCCCCGCGGTGTGTGGCTCAGATACGTATGACGTGGGCGGCACATTTGACTCCATGGTCCCTCTTCGTGTCACTGGTCTAATGAAGCCTGGGTCTCCGGGGAGAAGTCGGGAACGGCGACCCCCTGTGGCCGGATGTCCCCCCACAGTGTCCCAGCTCAGGAAAAGCCCTTTCCTGTCCAGCGGCAGCTGGTGGCTTCTGGTGTCTACCGTGGGCTTATAGCTAGAAGTTGGGGATGGCGGCCCGAGGGGCCAGTCTGGCTGGACATGCTCCAGAGGCTTGGCCTTCCCCCAGGTCCCCTGGGGTACCAGCTCCAAACTGGGGTGCAGGGGCCGAGGAGGGGAGGCGGGGGACAGGGGCCCTTCGGACAGCTCTGTCTGGGTCCTGACAGCCCCACTGAACAACCAAAGCACACAGCTGGGGAAGCAGGTGCCCCGCGCCGGCCTCCCCCGAGGCTGGAGGCCCTCGGACAGCAGCTCACCTGCCAGGATTTTTACGGAGACTGGAAACGGGCAGCTCACTCCATCAGGCCTTATGGTCAGTGAAAGCTGTTTTTTTTTGGGGGGGGGGGCAAGAATCCGGCTGCCGGTGCCAGTCATGCCGCGCTGTCATGTGGCCTGCGTGCCTCAGTTTATCATCTGCAAAGAAAACTACTTGCCTTGGACATTGTCAGGAGGGTGAGACACAGAACTCCAGGCCTCGGCCATGCCCGGGCACGCAGTCGGAGAGGGAGGGGACCCATCCGAAACTGAGAACAAGTCCCCTGAGGGGGAGAAGGTGCAGTTGCAGGGAGAAGCACAGAAGGAGGCCTCCAAAGGCTGGGGTGCACAGGGCCCCTCCAGGCGTGCAGTGTGCTGGGGACTGGCACAGCAGGGTGTCAGCACCCAGGGGCCAGTGAATGGGGCCGAGGTGGAGAGCACCACAAGATGCAAGGGGCAGGGGTGCTTGGGCAGTGCCCTGAGTGGGCAGGGGCAGCTTGCACGGTGGTACCTGCCTTGGCTGCAGGGGGAGAGCGAGCCCCCCCATGATGGGCCAGAGTGGGGAGCAGGTGGGAGCTGGGGGCCGGACTGGGCAGGTCCTTGGAGGAGACCGCTGGGCTCATGTCGCTGCCTGCACCCTCTCTGGCCAGGTGCACCTGATGAAGCCAGACGCGGTCCCCAAGGCGTGCTGCGCGCCCACCAAGCTGAGCGCCACCTCCGTGCTCTACTACGACAGCAGCAACAACGTGATCCTGCGCAAGCACCGCAACATGGTGGTCAAGGCCTGCGGCTGCCACTGAGCCCGATCGCCGGTGACTGCGGCCAGCCCTCCCCAGCTGGACCAGGCCCTCTGCGGAGGCAGGTGGCTCTTGAGTGCCCCCTGCCCCCTTCCTGCCAGGCTTCTGTCCTTTCTCGGCCCTCGGCCCCACTCTCCGGGCAGGCCTCATACTCGCAACCTCAGAGCTGGCTGCTCTCTCTGGCGTCAGCATGGAAGTCCTGGCTAAGACCCATCCTTGGTCATCCCTGGCCCCTGGCACTTGAACTCGGCTGACTCACTCTGTAGCACTCCCACGGGGTTCAGGTGTGGGCCGAGGGCTGCGTCTCTCCCCAGAAGCAGCACTTGGGCATGATTGCAGCACGCTGGGTTCTGGGCGTGGGCATCAACATTCTAGGAAAAGGCCAAGCTGGGAGGGCCCCCGGCACTTAGGGCTGCAGCCGCTGGGGACGTCTCTTGGAGTGTGTCTTCCCCTGCCCTGGATCCACCCCTCCTCCTGCCTGGGAAAGAGGTGGCCCTCAGAGAAGCAAAGAACCTGGGGGCTCCCAGTTCCCTCAACTGTCCCCACCACGTTGACTGAATTGGGTCTTGGCTCTGGGGAAAAAAGTTAACTCTTCGTGGAAGCAAGGACAGCAGCTGCAGGGGTGCCCCACTGCCAGCCCCGGGCCACCGCCGTGAGTGGATCCACCTGGGCACTTTCCTGGACCTGCAGTTGATCCCCAGCAGCTGGTCAGATCTGCTAGGGGCTCAGGCCCAACTCTAACCTGCAGAGGAGTGTGGGCTCCACCCAGGGCTCCATAGACTGCCAGCACCCAAGGCAGGCGTTGGCAGTGTTTGTGTCTGGGAGTCAAGTACAGGCAGGGCACCAATGTCTGTGTCACCTGATGTGCCCAGCAGCCCCTGTCCTTTTTCTTGGTCATGTGAGTCAAAGAGAAGGCCCCTGTCCCCCGGAGTGACAGGCGGCAATTAGGCTGAGTTGGGTGGGGACCCTCGTCTCAGCCTCCACCGTTCCGGAAACCGCTGTTCTCCCTGGAGCAGCGCTGGGAGTCCCAGTGTTTATTTGATTTCTGACTTGCTAAGCCTGTAATTTACCTGCTGGGACAGACAGAGTCCAGCTGTCTGAACCCTGTCATTAAAAGCGGATCCTGGGTCCACCCCGACCACAGGCACGCCCAGCAGAGGCGGCACCGCCGTGCTCCCAAGGATGCATCTCGGGCTCACGCTCCACACCCCTGAGGATGGGCTGAGCAGGGGTGGGGGCTTGGCCCAGGCTGTGAGACAGCCGCTGTACACCTGCACCTGCGCCCCACACCCCAGCCATACACAGACCCTGGTGGGGAGAGGGTTCCTTGTTAGGCTGGGGCTTCCGGCTCAGGCTGGTGGGGAGTGGACCAGGCACTGACCTGAATGTCAGGAGGTCCGTATTTTGGTTTCAACTCAGCCACCAACTTGCTTAGTGTCGGGACAAGTTCCCTTTCCCATCCATGCCTCACACTCCCATCTACGAGAGGACACAGGATGCTCTGACAGAGGCCCTTCTTGCCAGGGCACAGGCCTGCCACCTACCCTTCCCCTCCCAGAGCCAGGAGCCCAGGGGACCTGATCTGACGGCCCAATAGCAACCTCCTCCCAACACTGGGACAGTGGCAGCTTGGAAACCAGGGGACAGCACACAGCCTGGCCCGGCCCAGGGGCTCTAGGAACGCTTGTGATCGAGCGTTCTGAAGATGCAGGGCGACAGTGGAAGGTCCATGATGTGACTTCCTTTGCATCATGGGCAGCAGAGTACAATGGCCATGGCCTTGTCATCCAGGTGGCCACCAAATGACATCAGACAGAAAACAACAGGGAGGGGTGTGTGTGTGTGTGATCATTACGGACACAGAGCCGATGAGGTGGCCGCGGCCAGCGACCGAGAGCATCGTCTCACCTCCATTCCAGGCTGCACATCAGTGGTGTAAGGGCGGCCAGCCGAGGCCCCCTGGTGGCAGCAGGTGCACGCTGGCTGGTAAGGGCGGCCAGCTGAGGCCCCCTGGTGGCAGCAGGTGCACACTGGCTGGCTGGGTTGGTCCATGTGGACAGCCTCACAGCTGGCTGCACAGTGTGTGGAATAAATAGTGACTAGGAGAGGTCTTTTAAATGGACTTGCAAGGAGCCTGCTTTCTGGCATAGCAGGTTAAGCCATCACCTACAATGCCAGCATCCCATATGGGTACTGGTTCAAGTCCCAGCTGCTCCAATTCTGATCCAGATCCCTGCTAATGTGCCTGGGAAAGCAGAGGACGGCCCAAATGTTTGGGTTCCTGCCACCCACTTGGGCGACACAGATGGAGCTCCTGGTTTCAGCCTGGCTCTGGTCACTGTGGCCATTTGGGGAGTGAACCAGGGGCTGGAAGATCTTGCTAACTCTGCCTTTCAAATAAATAAATAAATCTTAAATAAACAAACAAATGGGGGCCAGCGCTGTGGTGTAGCAGGTAAAACTGCCGCCTATGGTGCCAGCATCCCACATGGGTGCCGGTTCAAGTCTTGGCTGTACCACTTCTAATCCAGCTCCCTGCAAATGTGCCTGGGAAAGCCGCAGAGGATGGCCCAAGTGCTTGGGCCCCTGTACCCATGTGGGGGACTCAGAGGAAGCTCCTGGGTCCTGGTTTCGGATTGGCCCAGCTCCGGCCATTGTGGCCCTTTGGGGGGTGAACGAGCAGATGGAAGATCTTTCTCTCTGCCTTTTTAAAAAAAAAAAGTGGACTGCAAGTTTGGGCCTCTGCTGTCCTAGGAGAGTCAACCCCTCCCAGCAGGCACCCAGGGGCACCTGCTGTGTTTACCTCAAGCTGGGCTTTTCCTAAAGGAGCTACACGGGGTGGTCTGGGGGGAGGCCTGGCCTCGCACCCTCACCTGTTCATGTGCTCAGGGGACACTGGAGGGCATCTTCCTGTTGAAAGCTTCTCTTACTGGGAGCCCTAAGCACCCTTTTTCCAGTGTTCTCCCACCTAAAATATCACGTGTGGCAGGGACACTTGGAAAAAGGCAAGAAAAGAAGAACATAAGCAGCCATGATCCCACCGCAAAGACAACCAGGCAAACTCCTTACACATCGGTCTTCACAAACGATACACAGATATTTGAAACAGTTAGGAACACACTCTACGAACTGTTTGGTGATTTGATGTTTTTCAATTTAGATACGTGAGTACCTAGCAAATTTATCAAATAGTCATTGGAAACGTGATTTTCAGCAGCATTTCAGGCCTTGAGCTCCGCCTCGTCTTCTCCCTCACACAGCAGGTCTCAGTGCCTCCCCAGAGGGTGGGCAGGGAGAGAAGTCCCGCTTGAAGCCCACCTCCTCAGGGGAAAGGGCCGAAGCTGGGGACGCCAGGAAGACACCACAGCCTGTGCCCTCGGCCACCTCTGAAAACACCTGGGGTCTGGCTGGAGGCAGCAGTCTGAGGACGAGGGTTTATTTCGGTGTAGAAAACCTCCAGGGTCCCCCCAGGCAGGTGGGGGATGGGCCCTGGCAGCAAACGCCGGGCCTGTCCGTGATGGGGAGGGCGGTGCCTGCCTGGCTGCTCCTGGCCCAGGCACGATGGGAAAGAGCCCAGAGAAGTCCATGCTGTGCCTGCCGGAGCTGACGCCGAGGAAGGGCTCTGGCCGCGAACGCTGCTTCCGTGCTGGTCCCGGAGGCCGCAACTCCTTCCTGGGTGTGCAGAGCAGGGGCAGAGGGCGCCAGCTCAGCTCAGGCGAACTCGCCACAATCCGCGATGATCACCTTCTGCTTGGGCTTCCCGTCCTTGCTGCCCTGGGCCTTGGTGGGCAGAACAGAGACCAGAAGTCAGGGCCGTGCGGGTGGAGAATGAAGACGGCTCGGGCACGCCCGCCCTGCTGCCCACTCCCACCCTGGAACCTTCCGCCCAGGGACAGGACTGCTGCAGGAGCACCCCCGGCCCACCCCTGCCGGCTCGGGCCTGTTCCCTGCCACCCACCTCAATCTGTCGCAAGACGTCCAGACCGTCGGTCACCTCCCCAAACACCACATGCTTGCCATCCAGCCAGTCTGTCTTGTCACACGTCAGGAAGAACTGGGAGCCATTGGTGTTTGGGCCAGAGTTGGCCATGGAGAGCAGGCCTGGGGGAGGGAAGGAGCTTGTCAGCTCCCTCCACCCCAGTGCACATGGGTGCAGCCCGTCGGCAGCCCCCCGCTGAGCAGGCTGGGATTGCGGGATGCACTGTCCACGTGGACATGGCCACCTTGTCCTTCACTCAGCTGACCGTGACACAGGATGGGCAGGGTTGTTTCAATCATTTCACACTGGTTTGCCATTGCATGCATCCGTGCATGCCCTGTAAGTACCTGTTGTCTACTTTGTAACAGGGCCCCTGTTGAGCCCTGGGGACAGGGATCCCAGCCCTGGTGGAACTCAGTCTCGGGGACCAGTCATTCCAAAGATAAACAGAACTCAAGGTTGGCTTAGCACCCAAAAACCAGTCCATGTAATATACCATGTCAATAGACTAAAGAACAAAACCCACATCTCATCACAAAAGATACAGAAAAAACCCTTGGCAAAATTCAGCACTTCTTCATCATGCAAGCACCCCAACTGGGGACAGAAGAGGAACTTCCTCAACCTGATAAAAGGCATCTACAGAAAACTCCAGGATGAAGCCCAGGATGCTGTCTCCCTCCCAACAGAATGCCACTGTCATTCAGTACTGTACTGGAGAGGCCAACCAGGCCACTTAGGAAAAGCTAAAGGGAAGGAGATCCAACTGGAGAGTTCCATGAAGATACTGAGATAGCTCTATTTGCAGACGACACGATCCTGTGTACAGAAAATCCAAGGAGTCCACTAAAAAAAACTATTGGCCGGCGCCACGGCTCACTTGGCTAATCCTCCGCCTGTGGCACTGGCACTCCGGGTTCTAGTCCTGGTTGGGGCACCGGATTCTGTCCCGGTTGCTCCTCTTCCAGGTCAGCTCTCTGCTGTGGCCCGGGAGTGCAGTGGAGGATGGCCCTAGTGCTTGGGCCCTGCACCCACATGGGAGACCAGGAGGAAGCACCTGGCTCCTGGCTTCGGATTGGCGCAGTGAGCCGGCTGTAGTGGCCATTGGGGGGGTGAACCAACGGAAAGGAAGACCTTTCTCTGTCTCTGTCTCTCTCACTGTCTAACTCTGCCTGTCAAAAAAAAAAAAAAAAAAAAAACTATTAAGAACTAACAAACAGGTTTCTGTAAGGTTGCAGGATATAAGATCAATATGAAACGTCAATTATAGGCCAGTGCCGCGGCTCGGCTCAATAGGCGGAGGATTACCTCCGCCTGCGGCGCCAGCACACCGGGTTCTAGTCCCGGTCGGGGTGCCGGGTTCTGTCCCGGTTGCCCCTCTTCCAGTCCAGCGCTCTGCTGTGGCCCGGGAGTGCAGAGGAGGATGGCCCATATCCTTGGGCCCTGCACCCGCATGGGAGACCAGGGGAGGCACCTGGCTCCTGACCAGCGCGGTGCGCCAGCCACAGCGGTCATTAGAGGGTGAACCAACAGAAAAAGGAAGACCTTTCTCTGTCTCTCTCTCTCTCACTGTCTACTCTGCCTGTCAAAAAAAAAAAAATCAATTATATCTCTATACATTAGCCATAAACCTGAAAATAAAAACAATTCCACTTATACTAGCATCAAAAATAATAAAATACATGGCAACAAATTTAAAGATGTATAAAATTTACACTCTGAAAATCACAAAACATCATTGAAACACATTAAAGAATAGGTAAACAAAAGGCAAGATATCATATGTTCATGCATTAGGAGACTCAATGTTGTTAAGAAGGCAATACTCCCAAATTGATCGAAGATTCAGTACAATCCTTACCAAAATCCCAGGTGGATATTTTGCAGAAATTGGCAAAGTTTATCCCCAAATTTATATGGAAATATAAGAGAATCAGAATAACAAAAACAATCTTAAAAGAAAGTTAGAGGACTAGCAGTTCCTAAATTCAGAACTTACTAAAAAGCTACAGAATTCAAGACTGTGGTAATGGCATAGAATAGATACACAAGGTACTTCAAATGTTTGTGGGAATGGAATTAAACGGCGAGTTTAGGGGGCAGTGGGTTAAGCTACTGCTTGGGATACCCATATCTCATTACCAGAATGCCTGGGTTCAAGTCCCCTCTCCGCTTCTGATCCAGTTTCTGTAACACGCTGGGAGGCAGCAGATGATGACCTAAGCGTTGCGGTTGCTTCCACCCGCATGGGAGACCGAGGCTCTGGCCTGAGCCAGTCCTGGCTTTGGCTGTTGTAGCTGTTTGACGGTGAATCAGCCGATGGGAGATTTCTGTTTCCATTTCTCCCGCTCTGTCACTCTGCCTTTCAAGTAACTTTTTAAAACAACTTTACTTTGGTGGAAGAAAATTTTGAAATCCATGCACTTTTTTTCACAATGTACATTTTCTATAACTTTCTGAAAACTCATACGCACAGATTTCAAACATGTTTGCACCAAAATAGGCTGATTTTTTTCTTTAAAAATTTTATTTATTTGAAAGTCAAAGTTACAGAGAGAGAGAGAGAGGGAGAGATACAAAGAGAGATTTTCCATCCACTGGTTTTATCCCCAGATGACTACAACGGCCAGAGTTGGGCCAGGTTTCAGTCAGGAACCAGGAGCTACTTCTGGGTCTCCCACATCGGGACAGGAGTCCAAATACTTGGGCCATCTTCAACGGCTTTTCCCAGGGCATTGGCAGGGAGCTGGAGTAGAAGTGGAGCAGTCGGCACAGGAACTGGCACCCATTTGGGATGCCAGCATCAAAGGTGGCTGCCCAAAGCTGATCTCTTAATTCCATTTTCCCACGAACTTTTTGAAGTCCCCTCAAACAGCTCAACAGCTGGGGTGTGGTTTGTAATCCCAAGGGTCATGTACCAGAAGCGTGGTCCTCAGTGTGGTGGTGCTAGGGTGGCACACTCTTTGGTGGAAGGTAATTAGGTCCTCAGGGTGCTGCCTTCAGAAGGGATCGATGCCGGCCTCGCTGTTAAAGGCTCCCCAGAGAGTTAAAACAGCTCCAGCCTGATCCCTGTCTGCACCTGGCTTCCCGTCTCACCATGTGCTCCCACCAGGATGTCATCTTCCACAAGGCTCTTCCCAGGGGCCAAACAGGGCCACCTGATTTTGGAATTCCAGCAAATTCCAAAACTGTGAGCTAAACACTCCTTGTTATTATACAGTGCCCGGCCTCAAGTACTGTGTTATAGCAACAGAAAACAGACTAATACAAATGGAAGAGAATTTACAATCCAGAAATAACCCAGTCACCTTGGGTGCCAAGACAAACAGGAAAACAAACGGTGCTGGGACTACTGGATATCCACATGCCAGAGAATGAGACTGGCCTACTTCCCTCACACGCTACACAAAAACTAACTCCAGAGGAATCAGAGAGCAGGAATGAGAGCTAAAACCACAGACTTCCTAGGGAGTACAGGAGGAAATCCATAACCAGGACCAGAAGTGCAAGTGACAAGACACAAAAGTAGTAACTGAATTTCCCCAACATTAAAATCTTTTCTTCAAAGGACATCACAAAAGTGAAAAGAGAACCCACGGAGTGAGAGAAAATATTTGCAGATCATCTGATAGAGGACCTGTATCTTCTTAACAATAAAAAGATAAATGACCCAATTAAAAAATGGGTAAAGGATCTGAACATTTTTCCAGAGATTTACAAATCACCAAAAAGCACATGAAGAGGCGCTCAACAGCTTAGCCTTCAGGGAATCCCCAACCCAAACCTCAATACACTAGCAATGCGCAACATGGGGACGGGCATAACCGAATAGACAACAACAAGTGGTGGCAGGAATGTGGATAAATTGGAAACCTCACACATTACTGATGGGAACACAGAGAACTGTCTGGCAGCTCCTCAAGCTGAGAAGAGTTATCATACCACCCAGCAATCCCAATTTCCGGGCACACATCCAAAAGAAAAACACACATCCCCAGGGCCGGTGCTGTGGCATAGCAGGTAAAGCTG
Organism: Lepus europaeus; assembly: GCF_033115175.1. Classification (NCBI taxonomy): domain Eukaryota; kingdom Metazoa; phylum Chordata; class Mammalia; order Lagomorpha; family Leporidae; genus Lepus; species Lepus europaeus. The sequence continues at coordinate 31,360,645 of NC_084831.1, forward strand.
TCACCTGCAGCGCCAGCATCCCATATGGACACCAACTCGAGTCCCGGCTGATCTCCTTGCTAATGCACCAGGGAAAGCAACAGAAAGTGGTCCAAGTGCTTGGGCCCCTGCATTCATGTGGGAGACCCAGAAAAAGCCCCTGGCTCCTGGCATCAGGCTGAAGCAGTTCCAGCTGTTGTGGCCACTTGAGGAGTGAACCAGCAGATGGACGATGTCTCTTTCTCCCCCCACCCCTCAGCCCTGTCTCTCCCTCTCTGTGAACTCTGCATTTCAAATAAATAATTTTTTTTTTGACAGGTAGAGTTATAGACAGTGGGAGTAAGACAGAGAGAAAGGTCTTCCTTCTGTTGGTTCACTCCCCAAATGGAGGCTACGGCCGGTGCTACGTCGGCCTGGAGCCAGGAACCAGGTGCTTCTTCCTGGTCTCCCATGCGGGTGCAGGGGCCCAAGCACTTGGACCATCCTCCATTGCCCTCCTGGGCCACAGCAGAGAGCTGGACTGGAAGAGGAGCAACCGGGACTAGAACTCGGCACCCATATGGAATGCCGGCGCCGCAGGCAGAGGATTAGCCAAGTGAGCCATGGCGCCAGCCCCTCAAATAAATAAATCTTTAAAAAAAAATATATCTGGGGCCGGTGCTGTGGCATAGCGGGAAAAGCTACTGCCTGCAGCGCCAGCATCCCATATGGGCGCTGGCTTGAGTCCAGGCTGCTCCACTTCTGATCCAGCTCTCTGCTATGGCCTGGGAAGGCAGTAGAAGATGGCCCAAGTGCTTGGGCCCCTGCACCCACATGGGAGACCTGGAAAAACCTCCTGGCTCCTGGCTTCAGATTGGCGCAGCTCCAGCTGTTGTAGCCAACTGGGGAGTGAACCAGCGGATGGAAGACCTCTCTCTTTGTCTCTGCCTCTCTTTCTCTCTCTGTGTAACTCTTTCAAATAAATAAGTAAATAAATCTTTTTTTAAAAAAAGTCTGCACAAAAATATATACAAGGATGTTCAGAGCAGCATTATTCTTTTAATATTTATTTATTTGAAAGGCAGAGTTAGAGAGAGGCAGAGGCAGAGACAGAGACAAAGAGAGAGGTCTTCCACTGCTGGTTCACCCCCCAAATGGCAGCAATGGCTGGCGCTGCACAGATCCTAAGCCAGGAGTCAGGAGCTTCTTCCAGGTCTCTCACACAGGTGGAGGGGCCCAAGCATTTGGGCCATCCTCCACTGCTTTCCCAGGCCACAGCAGAGAGCTGGACTGGAAGTGGAACAGCCAGGACTCAAACCAGTGCCCATATAGGATGCGGGAACTGTAAGCAGCTTTACCTGCTATGTAACAGCGCCAGCCCCAAGTAGCGTTATTCTTTTTTTCTTTTTTTGACAGGCAGAGTGGATAGTGAGAGAGAGAGACAGAGAGAAAGGTCTTCCTTTGCCGTTGGTTCACCCTTCAATGGCCGCCGCGGCTGGCGAGCTGCGGCCGGCACACCGCACTGATCCGACGGCAGGAGCCAGGTGCTTCTCCTGGTCTCCCATGGGGTGCAGGGCCCAAGCACTTGGGCCATCCTCCACTGCACTCCCTGGCCACAGCAGAGAGCTGGCCTGGAAGAGGGGCAACCGGGACAGAATCCGGTGCCCCGACCGGGACTAGAACCTGGGGTGCCGGCGCCGCAAGGCAGAGGATTAGCCTAGTGAGCCATGGCACTGGCCAGCATTATTCTTAATAGTCAAAAAGGAGAAATCACCCATAAACTCACCAAGTTATGTGTGGCTAAACAAGTTGAAGCATATTTATGCAGAATATTAACTGGCAATTAAAAGGAATGAAGTACTGATATATGCTACCTCACAAAGGCCATATGAAAACATGTGCTCCTCATTCACTCTTTCAAACAAAATAAAAAATGTTTTAAAGATTTATTTATTTAGGCCAGCACCGTGGCTTAACAGGCTAATCCTCCACCTTGCGGCGCCAGCACACCGGGTTCTAGTCCCGGTTGGGGCGCCGGATTCTATCCCGGTTGCCCCTCTTCCAGGCCAGCTCTCTGCTGTGACCCAGGAGTGAAGTGGAGGATGGCCCAAGTCCCTGGGCCCTGCACCCGCATGGGAGACCAGGAGAAGCACCTGGCTCCTGGCTTCGGATCAGCGCGATATGCCGGCTGCAGCAGCCATTGGAGGGTGAACCAACAGCAAAAAGGAAGACCCTTCTCTCTGTCTCTCTCTCTCACTATCCACTCTGCCCGTCAAAAAAAAAAAAAGAAAAGAAAAAGAAAAAAGAAAAAAAAAGATTTATTTATTTATTTGAAAGGCACAGTTAGAGAGAGAGGGAGAGACAGAAAGGTCTTCCATCTACTGACCCACCTCTCCAAATGGCCACAAAGGCCGGAGGTAGGCCAATGCAAATCCAGGAGCCAGGAGCTTCCTCTGGGTCTCCCACACAGGTGCAGGGCTCCAGACACCTGGGCCATCCTCCACTGCCTTCCATGCCATCAGCAGGGAGCTGGATCAGAAGAGCGCAGGGAAACGAACTGCCACTGCAGGTGGAGGTTCGACCCACTGCGCCATAGCACCAGTCCTTGCAATAAAAACCTTTAAAAACAAAAACACCATTATGCCTGCACATTGTGATTCCATGTCTATGAAACATCTAGGATAGGCAAATCCACAGAGACAGAAAGGAGACAAGTGTTTATTTAGGGCTGGGCAACAACGTAGCAGGTTTTTGGGGTGACGAAAATGTTATAAAATTATTTGTGGTGATGGCTGCCCAACACTGGGAAGACATTTTAAAAAACCATTTAAATATATACTTTAGCTTGGGACCCTGCACCCACGTAGGAGACCCAGAAGACCTTGGCTCCTGGCTTTGGATTGGCACAGCTCCATCCAGCCGTTGCAGCCATCTGGGGAGTGAACCAGCGGATGGAAGACCTCTCTCTCTCTGCCTCTCCTTGTTTCTCTGTGAAACTCTTTCAGGTAAATAAATAAGTAAATCTAAAAAATCATATATTTGAAAAGTTATACATTAAAAAATATATATACTTTAAATAGGTGCATGGATGGTATGGAAACAGTACTCCAAAATGGCTGTGAAGAGAACTGTACTACAACACGGCAAAAACACTGACACAGATCTGTACATAGAATGGCAGCACAGGGCAGTCACCCAGGCATGTGTGTGACACAGTATTACGGGAGGTCTTCCGGAGGAGGTGAGATTTGAATCTAAAAATAAAGGCCTGCCTGGGGTTGGTGGGGGCCTTCAGGGGGGTTTAGCAGGAGGAGCCCAGATCCCCATAGCTGGGATTCTAGACTGTGGGCGGTGTCATGTACCAGACCTGCCCATCAACATCAGTCTTAAATATCTGAATATTCAAATAGTTCCTGTGCATTTCCTGTGTGCTACATGCTATTCCAGAATACTGTGACTATGACAGCCTGTGTGAGGCTGACATTCCAGGAAGAAGGGAAAGTCCGTAACACGATTTCAGGGAATAAGCAGATGAAGGGAAATGCAGCCAAGGAAAACCAAGAGTGAGGTGGCAGGAAGGGCTGTTTTAGAAAGAGTGGGGTCAGGGCAGACCTCTTGGGCCAGGTTACAAATGGGTGGCATCTGAAAAAAGTGAGGGGTGAACCACTTGGTCACTGAAGGCAGGCCACTCGGGAGAGGGGACAGCACTGTCAGAGGCCCTGAGGCAGGTGTGAGCACAGTGTCAGCACAGAGACAGGCCAGACCCCAGGTTGGCTCAGCACTGCAGGGCTGGGTCCAAGGTGGGGCACAGGCACAGGAGGGTTGCCAGCCAGGATGCTGTGGCCAGATTCATGCTTGAGAACGACTCTCTGACTTCCCAAGATTAAACCAGCTGGGAGAAGCGGCGAGCTGGAAGCACAGAGAACAGCTAGGAAGGCCTGGTACCGTGGTGAAAGTGGCTGAGCCAGGGGACAGCTTGAACACAGATGTGACAGGGAGACAAGGTCACAGGAGCAAGTCAAGGATGAGCCCTAAGTTGGGACCAAGAGCAGAGTAGATGGCGGTGCCATTTACTCAAACAGGGGAGTGTGGGAAAATCAGTATGTGGCAGAAGAGAAGCTGTTCTGGCCACAGTGAGTCTGAGGAGCCCGTGGGACATTTGGTGAAGATGACAGGTGGGCACCTGGGCAGCAGTCCGAAAGTCAGGGAGCAGTGAGCGTGGAAACTGTGTGGACAAGCTTAACTCAGAGGTCCCATTGGAAGTCCTTAGGTAAGACGTGACTGCCTGGGCTGTCAGTGGGACAATACTGCCCCCTAGGGGCTCTCTGGGAACTTCAGGCATGTTTTCGGCTAAGAGCAGGATGCTGCTGGCACGGCTGGGATAGGTTGAGTCCTCCAACATCCCACTTACCGCACAATTACTCTAAATCTTCCTGGACTTTCAAATGCCCTGACAAACATTCACACAAGGATGAGAAAAATCCGTTAAATGATCTGAGCCTAGAACTGAACTGTTTTCCAAATAAATTCAATGGATTATTTTGTTACTCTGAATTGTTCCAGAAATAAACCTACCATGTAAACTGAGGGACCACTTAATTGCTTTAAGATTTATTTTATTTATTTGAAAGACGGTTACAGAGAGAGGTACAGACAGAGAGGTCTTCCATCCACTGGTCCAATCCCCAAATGGCTGCAATAGCTGAAGTTGAGCCAATCAGAAGCCAGGAGCCAGGAGCTTCTTCCGTGTCTCCCACATGGTTGCAGGGGCCCAAGGACTTTGGCCATCCTCTGCTGCTTTCCCAGGCACATTAGCAGGGAGCTGGACAAGAAGTGGAGCAGATGGGACTTGAACTAGTGCCTATATGGGATGCCGGCACTACAGGTTGGGGATTTAACCCATTGCGCCACAGCGCTGGCCCCCATTTAATTGTTTTCTGTTTAGAATTTTACCAAGAGATTTTTTAAAAAGATTTATTTATTTATTTATTTACTTGAAAGTCAGAGTTACACAAAGAGAGGGAGGGTGGGGGAGAGACGGGGGGGGGGGGGTGGTCTTCTATCTGCTGGTTCGCTCCCCAGTTAGCAGCAATGGCCGGAGCTACACTGATCCAAAGCCAGGAGACAGGAGCTTCTTCCGGGTCTCCCATGTGGGCGCAGGGGTCCAAGGACATGGGCCATTTTCTGCTGCTTTCCCAGGCCATAGCAGAGAGCTGGATTGGAAGTGGAGCAGCCAGGACTCGAACTAGTGCCTATATGGGATGCCAGCACTGGAGCTGGCGGCTTTACCCACTACGCCACAGCACCGGTCCCACCAAGAGATTTTCAGAAAATCATGTTACCGTGATTCTGCCAACACCATATACCTATACCAGTGCGCATTACCAACTCTTGCTCTGAGCAGAAAGGTTTAAATATTTTAGACACTTAAATGCTTAAATAGCTTATATATGCAGTTGTGTTCAGGCATTTAAATACAGGAATATATGTTTTTCTTTCAATATTTCAAGGATACACACACACACACACCCCGCTATATATACTGGTTGGGAATCCTGCACCCCATATCAAAGAGCCTGGGTTCAAGTCTCAGCTCCTGCTCCTAGCTTCCTGCTGATGTGCACCCTGGCAGGTTTCTGAACTGACATGGGAGACCTAGATCGAGTTCCTAGCTCTTGGCTTCAGGCCACAGCAATGTAGACATCTGGGGAAGAAACCAACAGATGGGAGCTCTCTCTTCAGCTCTCAGGTAAGTAATGTAGGATCTACTAGCTAGGACTTTCATCTCAGCAGAGAAGTATTAGCCCTAAGAGGCGGGTACAGGCTAAGGACCACTGAAGTAAATGGGGAAATGGATATGGCAGACAGACCCAGGCTGAGCCCTGGTCCTCTGATCATTTAGAGGTTGGGAGAAGACTGAGGAGCAGCAGCCAACAGGGCAGAGGGCAAGCAGGGGAGCAGGGTGTTCTGTCGGCCACGTCAACAGGTAGCAAGAACATGATGCAACCTCCACACTGCTGCAAGGTGAGAAAAAGGATGGGATTGTGGCCAGCACCGAGTAGGGGCTCAGCCTACAACTGTGGCGTCGGCATCCCATATGGACGCCGGTTCATGTCCCACCTGCTCCTCTTCCAATCCAGCTCTATGCTGTGACCTGGGAAAGTACTGGAAGATGGCCCAAGTGCTTGGGCCCCTGCACCCATGTGGGAGATCCCAAGGAAGCTCCTGACTCCTGGGTTCAAATTGGCCCAGCTCTGCCCATTGCAGCCATTTGGGGAGTGAACTGGGGGATGGGAGACTTCTCTGTCTCTCCCTCTGTAACTCTACTTCTCAAATAAGGGATGGGATTTGCCTCTGGACAATGCGGGCATCTGTGATGAGAGGGGAAGGGGTAGGAGTAGGGGTGCAGGTGGAGGTGCGGGAGAAAGTCTCTCTGAAGGGGCTGAGGAAACAATGAGTCTACATAATTGGTTTTCTAAAATTTGAAAATTTTTTTATATTTTATATTGAGCATTTCAAGAAAGAAAATTACAATGAGTTCAAAATGCAATCCCTGGATTCAATAAATATCCCTTACAACCATACCTCATCAATATCTACAAATATACACAGATAGCTTAAGAGTAAGTAAATAACTGATAAACTACAAACCTCAAGGATGGGGAGCAAGCATCATCATGTCTAACATCGCCCCCCATCCCCGCCTTTTCTGGGAGGGAGGAAGTGTGACCAAGCCCATCCTCAAATGCCTATAGCAGCGGGGACTGGCCCAGGGCCACTCAGGAATGGGAACACAATCTGGGGCTCCCTGGAGGGTGGTAAGAACCACATGACTTGAGCGATCCCTGCCGCCTTCCAGGGTCTGCAGCAGCCGGAAGCTGGAGCAGGCAATCAACCCAGACTCTCCAACGCGGGACACAGGCATCTTAACTGCTAAGTTAAACGCCTGCTCCGGCCAGGCCAGCGTCTAACAGACAGGATTCATGTTTGTTTCTAACACATACACATCCCCTACAGAAACTAGACTCCCGATGCTAACAATCTGACCTTTGTTATCTTTTAAATAATCAGGACCCTTGGGCCTGCATCCCATATGTGCACTGGTTAGTGCTCCACATCCCATCCAGCTCCCTGCTAATGCACCTGCGAAAGTCTTGGAATATGGCCCAAGTGTTTGGGCCCCTGCACCCCCCTGGGAGACCAAGCAGCAGCTTCTGGCTTTGGCCTGGCCCAGTCCTGACCATCGTGGCCATTTGGGGAGTGAACAAGCGGACAGATGATCTGTCTTTCCGCCTATCTCTGTAATTCTCCATTTCAAATAAATAAATCTTAAAATAAAAAACCAATCGAGACGCCCGATCAGAAGCTTCTGGTGCTTGTGCTCCTTTGGTGCAGCCATTCAGGTGAGGGTCAGAACACTTGTTCACCATGGCAGACACTATGCGAGCAGCAGGTGAGGGCAGGCACTGTGATGCAGCGGGAGAAGCCACCACCTGGAACACTTGCGTCCCATACCAGAGTGCCTAGGACAGACTCCCTGCCCCACTTCAAATCCAGCACCCTGGGAGGCAAGGACAGCTCACATGGGAGACCCAGATGGAGTTCCTGACTCCTGGCTGTGGCTTTTCCCAGGTCTGGCTGTTGTGGTCATTTTAAGAGTGAACCAATGATCTCTGTTTCTCTCATTCTGCCTTCCCAATAAAAATAAATTTTCAGCACACACACACACACACACAAAAGCAGCGGGTCATTTTCTGTACAAACTCTGAGCCATCAAGAGGGAACCAATTGGGACTCCTTATATGAGCAATTAAACACATTAAGTCTAAGCCAAGGATAGGCAGTTGTGTCAGAGTTAAGCTGCTGCTTAGACACTGGCATTTCCTATTAAAGTGCAAGTCCTGGCTGCTCCACTTTTGATCCAGTTACCCACTAATATGCCTGGTAAATAATGAAGGATGGCCCAAGTTCTTGGGCCCCTGGCTAGGGCCTGGCCCAGATCCAGCTGTTACAGCCATTTGGGAAGTGAACTAGTGATCTGTCTCTCCCTTTCTCTGTCACTGTATCTTTAGGATAAACAACTTTTTTTACCAAAAAGCCTTAGCTTATGGTACGATTCCACTGAGGTGCTGGCATCCCATATGGAGACCGGTTCTAGTCCCGTCTGCTCCACTTCTAATCCAGCTCCCTGCTAATATGCCAGGGAAAGAAGTGGAAGATGGACCAAGTCCTTGAGTCCCTGCACCCCTTCCTGTAGGAGACCCAGAAGAAATTCCTGGCTCCTGGCTTTGGCCTGGCCCACCTCAGCTGTTGAGAACATTTAGGGAGTGAACCACTAGATGGAAGACCTCTCTTTCTGCAACTCTGCCTCTCAAATAAATCTTAAAAAAAAAAAAAAAAAAAAAAAAATCCTTAGCCAGCATTGCAAACACAAAGCATTTTTTAGAGTAAATGTATGAATGTACGCCCAAGTGGCTTTTTGTCTTCTTTCATTTCTGAAATGTTAAAGCGAGGGTTCCAACAGGGGCCACTGTAAGCTGGAGGGCACAGGACGATCTGCTGACCCCTCTTCCCCAAGTGCTCTCTGAAGCTGTGGGATCTGGCTTGATCTTAGGAAGACTTCGTGTTGTTTGCTGGGCAGACTCCATGTGCTTCGCAAACAGGATGCCTTTGCCAAGTCCATGCTTTAGCCCCCTAGGGCCCCACTGACGCTCAGATGTTTGATTTCACTGGGGTCCACTAGGAAGAGTCCTCCTGGACAAGACCAGCGCCTTCCAACAGCACCCTGCAGTCTCAGGACACTCGTGGGGTTCAATCTGACAAGAGGGTGGTGTCTGTGTGGCCCAAGCCACCGTTCTTCCTTGGTGTTTTGGTGCACGCAAGATGGCCACGAAGCTGGACAAAAAGCAGCTTTGTTAAAAAATGGAGTGACAAAGGTGGCAGCGGCAGCACAGGCCGTGGGGGTGAGGGAGTTTACCTTATAAAGGTGGAAGAGCTGCAGCCTGGGTGCAGACAGGATGGGGGGGGGGAGGGAGGGAGGGAAGGAGCGTGGAGGGGAAATAGGGAGGAGCACGAGGAGGGAGGGAGGCAGGCAGTGTCAGCCACAGGAAGCTCCCACGGCCACAGGAAGGAAGGAGGGGAGGACAGCTGGCTCCTGAGAGCTGCTTGGGCAGAGTCGATCTGGCCAGAGGAAGACAAAACAGTTGTGATCGTTTCTATAAACAATGGAGAGCATCAGCTGAGCGGAGAACATACAGGGTGGCCTGGAGGGCTGAGTGAGGAACAGGTGCGCCTTCTGTCCAGAAGGGGCAAGAATCACCTGTGGCAACCTGGGAGGACCGCTGGCCACTGCCCAAGGCGCCCTTGAGACCCACGCTGGCCAGCTTGAAGGGGACCAGGTGCACACTAGCTCAGGAAGGCAGCTGGGCACCACAGCAACAGTAAGGAAGCACACAAGAGGCGTGGGGTGTGACAGGGACAGACGGGAAAGCCTGGGTGCAGGGGGCAGAGGGAGTAAACACGAGGGTGACCCGAGACCCACGCCAGTCTTGAGAACCTCTGAAAGGACTGCACGGTGTGGATCAGGTAATAACATTCTATCAGTGCTCACTTGGGGATTTTGAGAACTCTGCTGTGTTAGTATTAGAAGTGCCCGTTCTCAGGAAACACTCCCTGAAGTAGTTAGGGGAGAAGGTGCATGAAGTTCCCAATCTACTGTCAAATGTCAAATGGCTTAAAACACCATGCACTGTCTGTGCAGCTTCCTTTTGATAAAGGAGACAAATAGCAACTAGGATTTGCAAAAAAAAAAAAAAAAAAAAAAAAAAAAAAAAAAAACTTTTGAAGTCCCAAATTAAGTCACTGCAGGAGGGCTGGGTCTCCCCAGGCTCCCTGTCCCTTGGCCACAACCATAGCCCGTGCTTCTGGTCCAGAGCCTCACACATCACCAGACTCCTACCTGGTCCTGTGTATGAGGATTTAGTTTTCATCATCAAACTTCTTCCCATAGATGGAATCGCCCCTGGGGCCACTGGGGTTTGTGAAACCACCTTGGCACGTGAACCAGGAAACGATGCGGTGGAAGCTGCTTTCCTTGCAGCCAAAGCCCTTTCTTTCTATTTGACAGGCAGAGTTTGACGGTGTGAGAGAGAAAGGTCTTCCTTCCATTGGTTTACCCCCCAAATGGTCGCTATAGCCGGCGCGCTGCACCAATCCGAAGCCAGGAGCCAGGTGGCTTCCTCCTGGTCTCCCATGTGGGTGCAGGGCCCAAGCACTTGGGCCATCCTCCACTGCCCTCCCGGGCCACAGCAGAGAGCTGGACTGGAAGAGAAGCAACCGGGACTAGAATCCGGCGCCCATATGGGATGCCAGCACCGCAGGTAGAGGATTAACCAAGTGAGCCATGGCGCTGCACTGGCCCCCAAAGCCCTTTCCATGGGTGCACAGGGAATAGAAATTCCCTGGGGTTAAGAAAAAAGTGCTGAAGTTTAAAATATCTAACTAGAGAATTCAAATGCCACATTCAACCATCTAAAACAGTGGTTGGGGCAGGCATTTGACTTAGCAGTCAGGATGCTGCTTGGGATGCCCACACCCTTATCAGAGTATCTGGATTCGAGCTCTGCCCCTAATTCCAGCTTCTAATGCAGTCCCTAGGAGGCAGCAGGTGATGGCTCAAGTAATCGGGTCCCTGCCACCCACACAGAAGATCCAGATTGAGATCACTGGGGCAGACAGGCTTTGTAAAAAATGGTAGTGGCGGTGAAAAGTAGGGGTCAAAGGAGGTACCTTTCTCTGGAGGGAGGGGAGAATTTCCACTTTGATTATGGCCTTGTCTAAATAATGTCGGAGTTTGTGGACTCAAGAGGCTTCCATAGCCTTGGCAGCTCACAAGAGCCTCAGGTGATCACTGACATCATATATAGTGTCAATTGTTAAACCAACAACAGGAGAACTGTGCACTTACTCTCTATGTAGGATCTCTGTCCTTAGTGAGTTGAACTATGAGAATTAACGGTAAAACTAGTCTTCAAACAGTACTTTATACTTTGTGTGTCTGTGTGGGTGTAATCTGTTGAAATCTTTACTTAGTATATACTAAGTTGATCTGTATATAAAGATAATTAAAAATGAATCTTAATGAAGAGTTGGATGGGAGAGGGAGTAGGAGGTGGGATGACTTGAGGGTGGAAGGGCAGGTACAGGGGAAGAACCACTATAATCCAAAAGCTGTACCTATGAAATTTGTATTTATTAAATAAAAGCCTTCTTATAAAAAAATGGTGGTGGGACACTGATGTTAGGAAAGAGGTGAAGTTGGATCCATCTCACTCCATTGTAAATCCCAATTGCATCAGCTACCTAAATGTGCAGAAAAAAAATCACAAATACCAGGAGACAACACAGGTTCAATTCTTCTATAATTTGGATATAAGCAAGGAGTTTTCAAATTATGTCTCAAAACCCAAGTATAAATTTTATTAAGTTCAGGGGCCAGAATTATATCAGAGCAGGCTGGTGCTGTGGCGCAGTGGCTAAACCCCCAGTCTGCAGAGCTGGCATCCCATCTGGGCGCTGGTTCATGAACCGACTGCTCCTCTTCCATTCTAGCTCTCTGCTATGGCCTGGGAAGCAATACATGGCCCAAGCCCCTGCACCCACGTGGGAGACCCAGAAGCAGCTCCTGGCTCCTGATCAGCTCAGCTGTGACCGTTGTGGCCATTTGTGGAGTAAACCAGTAGAATGGAAAACTCTCTCTCTGGATCTACTTCTCTCTGAAACTTTCAAATACATAAAATAAATCTTTAAAATTAAAAAATTATATCAGAGCACCGGTTTCAGTACAGCTGTTCTACTTCCCATCTACTCCCCTGCTAATGAACCTGGAAAAGCAGTACTTGGGCTGTGGCCACCCACATGGGAGAGCCATATGGTGTTCCTGTCTCCCTTCAGCATGGCCCCACCCCAGCTGTTAAAGTCCTTTGGGGAGTGAACCAGCAGAACTTTACCTCTGTCTCCCTCTATATCACTTTTCCAAACACAAAAAGGAAGCAAAATAATAAAGGAAAAAACAAACTGGAAGAGTTATTCATGTATACCATGAATCCCAGAATATAAAATTACATGATCTACTCCTAGCAGGTAACTGATGAGGTGTATACTTTGGTTTGTGGCCATGGTTTCCTGCTCATCACTCCTTTTCCAGATTCTTGGCCTTTCTGCAGCAGTGGAGGTCCCTGGAGGGCAGCACACCTGGAAAGGGCAAGGGAGCTCCACATGGCACCCTTCCCTCCCTCAGCTTGGACTCATCTGTCTGTATCCTTTGTAGTACCCTTTATAGTAAACTGTTAGCTGAAGTGTTTCCTTGAGTTCTGTGAGCAGCTCAAGCAAACTGAACTAAAGAAGAGGTGTGGGAATCTCAATTTATATAGCTGGTCAGAATTATAGGTAAATTGAGGAGCTGGCACTGTGGCATAGTGGGTAGAACAGCCACCTGGAGTGACAGCATCCCATACAGGTGCCAGTTCGAGTCCCGGCTGCTCCACTTCTGATCCAGCACCTGCCGATGTGCCTGGGAAAGCAGAGGAGGATGGTCCAGGTCCTTGGACCCCTGCACCCTCATGGGAGACCCAGAAGAAGCTTCTGGCTTCAGATTGGCCCTGCTCCAGAAGTTGTGGCATTTAGGGAATAAACCAGTGGATGGAAGGTTTCTCTCTGCCTCTCTGTAACTATTGCCTTTTAAATAAATAAAATAAATCTAAAAAATAAAAATTATAGGTAAATCTATCTGAGGCTTCCTACTGGCATTCAAAGTTGGGGCAGGGGACTTGAGGACTGAGCTCCCAACCTGTGGGATCTGACACTGTCTCTAGGTAGATATGGTCAGAATTAAGTTAGGGTTTGCCTAGACAGATGTGTAGACTCTAGGACTCCCTTCCAACACAACCAAAGATAACTCTTCAAAGATTGAATCAACAGCTCTAGGTTCAATTCCAAACCCACAGAAGAGCAATTACAAATTCTCATCAAAACCTTCAACCAAAAACCTTACTCATGTTATGCTATCAAACAAAAACTTGCTTTGAAAATCTATACTGGGAGCTGGCATGGTGGCGTAGAGGGTAAAGCTGTCACCTGTAGTGCCGGCATCCTGTATGGGCACTGGTTCAAGTCCTGGCTGCTCCACTCCCGATCCAGCTCTCTGCTATGGCCTGGGAAATCAGTGGAAGATGGCCCAAGTCCTTGGCCTCCTGCACTTGTGTGGGAAGACCTGGAGGAAGATCCTGGCTCCTGGCTTCAGATCGGTGCAGCTCTGGCCATTGTGGCCAATTGGAGAGTGAACCAGTGGATGGAAGACCTCTTTCTCTCTGCCTCTCCTTCTCAAATAAATAAATAAATCTTTAAAAAAAACCCACAAAACATCTGAAAATCTATACTGAAGGGACCGGCACTGTGGCTTAGTAGGCTGAGCCTCTAGCTATGGTGCTGGCATCTCATATGGGTGACAGTTTATGTCCCAGCTGCTCCTCTTCCAATCCAGCTTTCTCCTTGTGGCCTGGGAAAGCAGAAGATGGGCTCAAGTGCTCCCCTGCGCTTCCGGGAAGACCTGGAAGCAGCTCTTGGATTTTGGCTTCAGATCAACCCAGATCCATCCATTGCAGCCATTTGGGGAGTGAACCAATGGATGGAAGACCTGTCTCTCCCTCTCAAATAAAATGGAAGGGGAGGGAAGGGGAGAAAATCTTGAGGAGTCAAGATTCTGGATTTGGTTTCAGAATTGAAGAGCTAGGCACCAACACCAGAAAAGACCAGAACTTAAAGAATCAAACCAAGGCAACAGATTACCTTTAAGAGCAGATTCAAAATAGAGAAGCCAGATGATGTCATATTAGTACAGTTCTTCTGAATCCCACACCTTCACAAGGCATTTATGAAAACTTTTACCCTAGAATTGGTTCCAGAGAACAACTTGCTAAAGAAATTGGGGTTCCTGAGCTAAGAGTCCCAATATGGTTGTCAAATCAAAGTTCTAGACTCCACGTCCTAAGACAGGAGTACGTGATGAGTCCTTTAACAAAACAGGGACAGGATCTCTGAGACAGTCTCAGGATCCGGCTGAGGAGCCTGTTGTGTCCACTGCTTCCTGAGGGTACTGACCACAAAAGTACCCTCTCACATCCCGGAGTCAGCAGACTGGCCACAGTCCCTGAAGACTCTTCCCATGCCTGTGAACGTCCTGAGGAATTCCAATGCCTACTTTTCTGAGTCCAGCAATCAATTTAGGATGTAGATATTGTTTGCCAGTGTCTGCCCACTGAGAGCCTGCTACAGGCCGGCGCTGTGGTGTACTAGCTCTCCGCTTATAGCCTAGGAAAGCAGAAGATGGCCCAAGTGCTTGGACCCCTGCAACCAAGTGGGAGCCCTGGAAGTTCCTGGCTTCAGATAGGCCCAGCTCTGGCTGTTGCAGCCATTTAGGGAGTGCACCAGCAGAAGACTTCTGTTTCTATTTTTTTTTTTTTTTTTTTTTTACAGAGTGGACAGTGACAGAGAGAGACAGAGAGAAAGGTCTTCCTTTGCCGTTGGTTCACCCCCCAATGGCCGCTGCAGCCGGCGCACCACGCTGATCCAAAGCCAGGAGCTTCCTCCTGGTCTCCCATGTGGGTGCAGGGCCCAAGGACTTGGGCCATCCTCCACTGCACTCCCAGGCCACAGCAGAGAGCGGGACTGGAAGAGGAGCAACCAGGACAGAATCCGGCACCCTGACCGGGACTAGAACCCCGGGGTGCCGCGCCTAGCCTACTGAGCTGCAGCGCAGGCCCCTCTGTCTCTCCTGCTCTCTTTCTGTAACTCTACCTCTCAAACAAATAAAATCTTAAAAAAGAAGTTGAAAGCCAGTCCCATTAATTTTATTGCATTTCATTACATACTTTTAAGCTAGAAAGCTAGAACGCAAGTTATTGAAGTTAACTAAAGACCTAAAATGGAGATTAGGAAAAAAATCTAGTTTATAATACATAAAACTAATAGAAAAGGAAAAAGAAGCAAATTTTTATTTCAGTATGCTAAGAAGCACATTTCAGTGGGAAAATTATTTTGTGTTCTATTTAAAGTTACATTTTAACAGGGCCAGCACTGTGACATAGTGGGTTAAGCCACTATCTGTAGTACCAGCTTCTCTTATGGGTGCCAGCTGGAGTTCTGGCTGCTCCACTTCTGATCTAGCTCCCTGCTAACATGCCTGGGAAGGCAATGGAAGACGGCTCAAGTGCTTGGGGCCCTGCCACCCATGTGGGAGACCTGGATAAAGTTCCTGGCTCCTGGCTTTGGTCTGGCCCAACTCTGGCCATTGCAGCCATTTGGGGAGCAAACCAGCAGACAGAAGATCTGTCTCTAATTCTGCCTTTCAAATAAATAAAGAAATCTTAACATGATAATCTTGTAATTTAAGACTTCTATAAAATTAAAGAAAAAACACTGAAATAAATGTGTACGCAAACTCAAAGCAAGTCTGAACTGAAACAAAGTAAAAATGGGACTTAGAAAAATGGATGATGGGCAAAGACAACTAGAGATTTGGGAGGTCAGCCACAGGGGTTTTCAAAAATTATCTCACAAAAAATGAAATAAATCTTTAAAAAAGAAAAGGGAATAGTATAATTTCATGTGTACTTTACTGTAGTTTTGACTTTTAAAAGATTTGAGAGGCAGAGTTACAGACAGAGAAGAGAAGACGGAGAGAGATGTCTTCCATCTGCTGGTTCATTCCCCAAATGGCCACAACAGCTGGGCTGATCTAAGCCAGGAGCTTCTTCTGGGTCTCCATGAATGCAAGGAGTTGGGCCATCTTCTGCTGCTTTCCCAGGCACATTAGTAGGGAGCTGGATCAGAAGTGGAGCAGCCAGGACTTGAACTGGAGCCCATATGAGTAAAGCCACAAGCAGTGGCTTTACCTGCTATGCCACAGAGCCGGCCCTAGTTTGGACTCTTGAAGCATGTTAGTGTTTACACAAAAACTTAAAATTAGGAGAGGGCATTTGGTGCAGCAGTTAGAGCCGCTGCTTGCGACACCCACATACCCATTATCAGAGTGCCACGTTCTAGTCCTGGCTCCTCTATTTCTGATACAGATTCTGCTAGTGAGCACCCACTGTCTCTCTGCCTTTCAAATAGAAAGAAAACTAATTTATTTTATTTATTATTTATTTTTTTGACAGGCAGAGTGTACAGAGAGAGACAGAGAGAAAGGTCTTCCTTTGCCGTTGGTTCACCCTCCAATGGCCACCGCGGCTGGCGTGCTGCGGCCGGCGCACCGCGCTGATCCGATGGCAGGAGCCAGGTGCTTCTCCTGGTCTCCCATGTGGGTGCAGGGCCCAAGCACTTGGGCCATCCTCCACTGCACTCCCAGGCCATAGCAGAGAGCTGGCCTGGAAGAGGGGCAACCGGGACAGAATCCGGTGCCCCGATTGGGACTAGAACCCGGTGTGCCGGCGCCGCAAGGCGGAGGATTAGCCTGTTGAGCCACGACGCCGGCCCAAGAAAAATTTCTAAAAGACAAAACTGACACGAAAACTAAATATGTGGTTCTGGGTTATGGGGAAAGTCTGCCATAAAGAACAGTATTGGGACAATCAGCAAAACTTGACTATGGACTATCCATTAGATGGTTCTAGCACTCAATTTCCTTGATTGAGAATTGTAAATGATTACATAGGATGATATCTTTGTTCTTAGGAAATACATGATTAAGTATTTAGGAATGAAAAATCACCATTGCTGTTACTAATTTCCAAATAACAACCATAGGCATACATATGTAGACAACAACTATTAACAATGGGAGAAAATACATAAAGGATGTCATTCATTATATTCTTCTCACAACTATACAGGCTGGAATGTTTTCAAATATCACCCACTTGCAAAGTTTCTGGGATGGTCCTGGGGTCTGTTAGAGATGGAACACCCAACCATGGGCTCTGCCAAATCAAATCATAAGGTCTGGCAGGCCCAACAACTTGTTCCACCCTAAGATGGATACAGGGCATTCAGGATCAGGCACAGCAGGACACACACACACAAGCTTCACTGGCAGGTGACCGGCTCCCCAATGTTGAATCCACCTCTTCTTTGGTTGACATCTTGGGTCACACGGAGGTCCCTTAGGACCAGTTAGCACAGGAAGGAAAAGGACAGGATTGGCTCAGTATATGGGAACACGCTGAAAATGGACTGCCACTGCACAAAGCCCAACTTGGGGTGGCTTAGCAACAGTGATGAGGGGAAATCCTCTCAACCGGCAGAGCTTCAGCTGACAACTCTGGGTGGAAAGAACACCGGCCCCACGGCAGTGTGACACATCCCTTGGATAACAGGTCAGGAACCTGGAAGAAAACATGGAAGGCTAAGGGCCAGAAGGTACGGGAGAGTGTACAGTATGTGAAGATCTTTGATGAAGATCTTTGACGTTACTGCCCGGCAGACAACACCCATCTCAACAGAAAGAGTAAATAACCACAGAAAGAGAAACTCAGTGAGCTGACATCAGCCAGCTTCTCTCAAAGGTCACTGTAGTGCTGGCCCAACAGGCATATGAACAAAGTAGCCATGGGAACCAGACTACAGGCAATATATGAGACCAACAACGAGCTCCACTCACCAAGGCTGAGCCAGCTACTACCACGACCACCAAATACCCAAACTACTAGGAATTGAGGCCCATGCTGAGCCTTCGACATCAACCATCCACTTGGTGGCAAGCTGACTGCAGCAGACCTCTCAACCCCACAGGGCTGTAATTAGCCTGCATAGGCATCAGCGAGTACTGTAGACATGCACTTGCTTCTACTGCCTACAGGGCTTCAGCTGACTCCATGATCCTCGTGCTTAAAGAATCAAACGACATAGCACATGTATGCTTTGGCTGGAATGTGTGCCCTCCAAAATTCAGGTCTTGAAACGTAATGGCCATTGTCATGCTAGGAGTTGGGGCCTTCAAACAGTAATTAGTCATGAGGGCTCCTCTCCTGAATGGAATTAAGGTCTTTACATGCAGTCTTCAGCGGGTTGCCTTTCTCCCTCCTACAGCGTGAGGACACACTGTTCCTCTGCTCCCAGAGAACGCAGCCTTCCCCAAACCTACTGGTGTCTTCAGCTTGGACTTCTCAGCTTCCAGAAGTGTGAAAAACAAAATTTTTCTTTATAAATTACCCAGTCGCTGGAATTTTGTTGCTACACACAAATGGACTAAGACACTGCATAACGTTGCATCAACAGCAAAGGAGGCACAGCAGACAGCACAGGAACGTGGATGCACTGCTCCTGTCACAAACCACACCACTCAGAACTGACCGACAGAGGGCAAGGCCTACAGGTGCAGAGGAGGCACGTTTAGAAGTGATACCTTGAGGCCGGCACTGAGGTGAAGTGGGCTAACCCTCGCCTGCCACACCAGCATCCCATGTGGGTGCCAGTTCTTCTTCCAGCTGCTCCTCTTCCGATCCAGCTCTCTGCTAAGGCCTGGGAGAGCAGTGGAAAATGGCCTAAGTCCTTGGGACCCTGCACTCACATGGGAGACCCAGAAGAAACTCTTGGTTCCTGGCTTCTGATCAGCCCAGCTCTGGCCATTGTGGTCAATTGGGGAGTGAACCAGGAGATGGAAGATCTCTCTCTCTGCCTCTCCTTCTCTCTCTTTCAAATAAATAAATCTTTTTAAAAAAAATAAAATAAAATACTCTGCCCAGCATTACGGCATAGTGGGGAAAGTTGCCATTTCTGACACTGGTATCCCATTTGGGTGCTGGTTCTGTCCCGTATGTTCTACTTCCAATCCAGCTCCTTGCCTGGGAAGAGCCCTGCCACCCATGTGGGAGACCCAGATGAAGTTCCTGGCTTCAGCTAAGCCCCACCCTGGCCATTGCAGCTATCTAGGGAGTAAATTGGCAGATGGAAGATCTCTCTCCCTATTTCAAATAAATAATTAAATCTTAAAAAAGGAAGAGGGGCCAATGCTGTGGCACAGAAGGTTAAGCCACCACCTGCAATGCTAGCATCCCATGAGTGAGTATTGGTTGGAGACCCAGCTGCTCCACTTCAGATCAAGTTCCCTGCTAATGCCCCTGAGAAAGCAGAAGACAGCCCAAGTCCTTGGGCCCCTGCCACCCATGTCGGAGATCCAGAATTAGCTCCTGGCTTCAGCCTGACCCAACTCCAGTTGTTGTAGTCATTGGGGGATTGGATCAACAGATGGAAGGTATCTCTCTCCCTCTCTGCCTTTCAAATAAAAAAAAATCTTAAAAAAAAAAAGAAAAGAAACAAAGGTTAAGCATCAAAACCCCATCTCTACAAAAAAGAGCAAAGCAAAGAGCAAAGCTAAGCTACCCTGTGAGGATGGGCCCAATATGCATCCTGAATCAGTGACCATTAGAAAATGTCTGTCTCTGGGGGTCCAGGTACCAAAGGCAGACGCTGGAACGATCCGGCTTCCCATCATTCTTCTCTCAAGCCCCACAGATCCAGGCTTTCTGAACATGGAAGTCTTGGTGCCCAAATAGTTAAAACTTTCACCCACAGAGACAACCAGAATCCCATTAAACTCTAAGCTATGACTGCTGCCTGATCACGTGAAGCTCCTTAAGGCAAGAGACAAGAAAAGGCATTTTCGGGGCCAGCGCTGTGGCACTGCATGTAAAGCCACTGCCTGCAATGGCAGCATCCCATATGGGTGCCAGTTTGAGTCTTGGCTGCTCTTCTTCCAACCCAGCTCCATGCTAATGCACCTGGGAAAGCAGAAGACAGCCCCAGTCGCTGGGCCCCTGCCATCCACATGAGAGACCCAGAAGAAGCTCCTGGCTTCCGCCTGGCCGCCCAGCTCAGAGTCTTTGCGGCCATTTGGGAAACGAACCATAGGATGGAAGACCTGTCTGTCTCTAACTCTGCCTTTCAAATAAATAAATAAATCTTTAAAATCGATATGAAGACTTTCTTTAAACTATGAGCAACTGTGACTGATTAACATAAAAAAGCTATATATTAAAACAAAAAGGAGTGTAGGTCAAAAGTGCTATGAGTATTTAAGAAAAACAACTGTCAGTAGTAGTTGCATCTGGGATAAGGGACAGAGATGGTGGAGGAAAAATTTTAGCTATTAATTTATACACTTAAAAACAGTAACCTTCCAATGGAAAAGCCTAGTAAATATCTCCTTAACAAGTGGTCAAAGTTACCATCACAAATATTTGAAGTGATATCATGTACTTCCTTATACGGCGTGGTAACAACACTTTTGTGGTAACCATGCCAAAACACACAACCTAAATGTACTCATGAAAAAATACAGAGAAAAGCCTTAAACACAACTGGTCTGTTTTCTCCAAAGACGTCAAAATCAACAAAGACAATGAGAAAGCAAGAAACTAATTCAAATGAAAGGAAACTAAAAAGACTCAACAATTAAATGCAATGTGTGCGCTCGTCAGGGAAGAAAAATTACTAAAATTAAAGGACAACATTGGAACGTACAATGAAATCTGGCTGGAATATTCAAGTATTGTGTCAGATTTCACAAGTTCGATTTTGTTAACGTGTTTATTTATTTTGAAAGTCAGAGAGAGGGAGAGACAGAGATTGATCTCCCATCCACTGATCACTCCCCAAATGGCTGCAATGGCCGGGGCTGGGTCAGGCTGAAGCCAGGAGCCAGGAGCTTTTATCCAGGTCTCTCGAAAAGGGTGCAGGCGCCCAAGCACCCTGCCATCTTCTGCTGCTTTCCCAGCTGCATTAGTGGAGAGCTGGACTGGAAGCGGAGCAGCCAGGACTCCAAACAGTGCCCATATGGAACGCCAGTGTTGCAAGTGGCAGCAGCTTAACCCATTATACCATAATGCCAGCTCCAAGAGATTATTCTTATGGAAACATATACTGAAGTATTTCCTAGCTACCAACTCTGCTTCCTGCCAGTGCAGACACTGGGAAGCAGCAGTGATGGGTCAAGTAACTGGGTTTCTGCTACCTATCTGGGAAACAGGTGTTAAGCTCCTGGATTTGGCCCTGGCCCAGCCCTGGCCACTGTGGGCATTTTGGGAACCAGCAAATAAGAGCAAATTCTCTGCCTCTCAAATAAACATTTTTTTTAAAATGCCTGCTCTGTTTCATGTTACTAAATGCTAGGGTTGAGAGCTCTCGGATGAACTCAACCAGAAACAGTGTCAAGGGCCTAGGGTCCAGGCAGCTCCCTTCCTTCCCCAGCTGCCCACCATCCTGACCAGAGTCCTACTCACCTGGCATGGGCACAGGACTGAATACAGCAGGAGCATCTGGATGCGGCCAGTTTGGCCCAACCTTGATGTCCACGTACACCTGAGGATTTGACTGGGCCTTTTTTGCAGTGGGCTCTCCCTGGGTACAGAAGAAAAGTGCTGGTTAGAGAGAACTGCCTGACTTCCCAAACACAAGCACAAACAACACCCTGCACACAAACAACACCAGTGAGCAGGCTGGATGGAGCAAGGGGTTGACAGGGAAGCTCTTGGCCTGACCGGGATACAGGAGGCAGGAGTCATGGCCACAACACCCAGCAGTGACGCACAGTGACAGGAGACCTTGGCACTATCTCAATCCAGCTCCAGGCACGCTGTCTCATCATCCTGTGTCCCCCTGCCCAGCAGTCAGAGAACAACATTCTTCTGGCCCCCACTGTACAACTCCCACCATCTTCCAACTCTGGTTCAAGCCCAGCCACCATCATCCATTTAAGCAGACCCATTCACATACCAGCCCCTCCTGTTTCTAGCCCTGCAGTCATAGGCTGGCTGTATGGAAGAACAAGGCAGGGCAACCCTCTTGCTCAGAAGACAATGGAGGAGGCTGGGGCCTTGCTTTATCCTCCAAGACAAGCCTGACTAGAGGATAAATTAGATGGATGTTCAGTGGAAATTCCCCTCTGTAGCTTGGATTCACGGTTCAAGGTACTGACATTGAGCTTTCAGGCCAAAAATTAGAGTTATTAAATTAACAGATGTGGGCCGGCGCCGCGGCTCAATAGGCTAATCCTCTGCTTGCAGCGCCGGCACCCCAGGTTCTAGTCCCGGTTGCCCCTCTCCCAGGCCAGCTCTCTGCTGTGGCCCGGGAAGGCAGTGGAGGATGGCCCAAGTGCTTGGGCCCTGCACCCGCATGGGAGACCAGGAGAAGCACCTGGCTCCTGCCTTCAGATCAGTGCAATGCGCCGGCCGCAGCACACCAGCCGCGGCGGCCATTGGAGGGTGAACCAAAGACCTTTCTCTCTGTCTCTCTCTCTCACACAGTCCACTCTGCCTGTCAAAAAAAAAATAAAAAACAGATGTGGCTTCTACCCTGAGGTTTTGGTTATGGAGTTGGGGAAGGCACATGGATCCTAGAGCTCTACAGCCTGAGTTCAAGTGTCAGCCCCACCACTGATGAGCTGTGTAACGCAGGACAAGGTATTTGACCTCACTGTGCCTGTTTCCTTCCCTAGAAGTGGAGCTAACAGTACTTATCTCAAAGAACTATTACTAGGACTAAATATTTGTGAAGCACTTAGAACAGTTGCTGGAACATGTAAGCATGTAAGCATTTGTTAAATACTGAACTTCAACAGAATGGAGTAAATGCTAGATAAAGGGTATCACAGAAGCCTAGGGTCATGGAAGCCTGGGACATTCATCTGCGTCTCTAGACACGTTTTTCCCTTCCTACTCACCTAGATCTTAGGAATTTAACAGAGCACATACAGATTCCATTCAGGTGATGGAGAGCAGACACAGGACAAACAGGAATGGGTGGTGTCAAGCCAGAGGGCTCAGAGCTCTGCAGGACGGGTATTCTGCATTCCGACTAGGAGAGGCACTCTGAACCAGGCCTGGAAGCCCACCTTTAACCAGCACTTCCTAACGCGCAACAAGCGGCACCACCGAGCCACTGTAGAGGGTTGAATAGGACCATCCAAAATTTCACTTCTGATCTCAGAATGTCATCTTACTTAGAAATAGTCATAACTAGTTAACCTGTGAACAATTCTCTTAAGTCACAGAATACAGGAAAGGCCATGTAAAGAGAGAAATTAGTGACGCTAAAAGCCATGGATTTGTGAGGAGCCACCACAATCTAGAGGAGGCAAGGAAGGATTCCTCTAGGGAAGACTTCAGAGGATCATGGCCCTCTTAACACCTGGATTTTAGACTTCTAGCCTCCAGAAGAGTTGAGTAAATTACTTCGGTTTTCACCACTCTGAGGTAGGTTGCTATTATAGCCCCAGGAAACTACTACACCTACTTTTTATAATTGGTGGCTTTTTATAATCAATGACGAGAGTGACAATCATCAAATACTAAATAGCGGAAATTTCTTACCTCAGCAAATTCAAACTCAATGAAAAAATTCTTGGTGCTCCTCTACAAAAGCAGAAATTGATCATTAATATGTAGACAGCATGAGAAAACATACAGGTACCTTCTAAAAATACTTGATTATATTTTACATTGCTTTTGGAAATATTAGTCATTTTGTTTACTTAAAATATAGCCAAGTAATGCACTACATTTTTTAACCAGTTCTACTAATTTTAAGTTGCTTCCTTCCCATTTTGGATAACCCGTTTATAAGACCTAAGTCCATAACCACACCACCATCCTGGCCTTCCTGCCAGAACACTCCTGTGCTCACGTTAAGTGTTGCAGCAAATCCACACACAGAGCAGGGACCCAATACTTCAGGGTATACAAAAATCACTTCCTTGGTACACTCCTTCCCCTAATCTTCAGACCTCCATCTAGCTTGATTACTCCGACAATTTCCTAAATGGGCTCAGTTTCTCATTTAGTCACTAAAACGATTCTCGGTACCAATCTTATCGCATCACCAACGGACCGACTGGTCATTCCCCAAATGCCTCTGCCTAGCCCTGGTCATCAGCACCCATCACACAACCACATCTCGCTGTCACCAACCCTCGCTACTTGTGGAATCCTTCCCTCCAAGAAGCTGAGTGAGACTGGAATTTATGGAAAGAATGGACACCAGATGAAGGCTGAGGTAACAAGCACCTGTCCTGGGTCCTCTGAGCTGCTTTCCCAGGCTATGTTCACAGGCTGGGTGCCACAGCAGACCCATGCCAGGTTTCCTGGGACCACGGGTCTGTACCCTGTCTACTGTCACCAACCCTGACTCATCACGCTGGTCCCTCCTCCAACCCGGAGATCACATTTGGAGGAAGCCATCTTGCCCAACCCGCTGTTCCAACTGCCAGGTGGAGCTGAATTTCACAGGGAACTTAACAGTCACATTCACAAAGCACGGGGCTGTCACGAAATAGGGACACCTATTTTAGATCTGTCATTTAAAGTGAAACCAGGCCTTTCAGGGAAAGGAGCCTGCCAAGAAGGAAGAACATTTTGCGGAAGGCCTGTGTTAAGGCCCCGAGGGCTCAAGGAACGAAAAGGAAGCATGGCTGGAGGGCAGGACCTTGTCACACTGAGGACTGCAAGCCAGTGCCTGTGTGCTGCAGTCACAGATGCCCCGAACACTTGCCTGCACAGGAGAGCTTGCTTACAGAATCTCAGCAACGGCTAGACAGACCCTAACCAGCACAGTACAAGGGAAGGCGGACAGCTCATCAGCCCAGTTCTGCAGACTTTACTGCCTGTCCTTGGGCCATGGGCCAGCTGCCTCTACTCCAGATTTTCCTGAGCCAGATTGTGATTCTTCACACCTCTGTCCTCTGCACATTCCATGAGGCCAATGCTCACTGATGGAACCTACCACAACACAGTGCAAAGGACAGGGCCATAGTCAACAGGGCTGCACACCTGGTCATCCGCTTGTAAACAGTCAGGAGACAGGAGCTCACTCCAATCTAGTCACATCCAGAAATTACTTCTAGTGAAGACTGGAATTTATAGAATAAAACTGTGGTAAGATGGAGGCAGTTTTATGGAGATTTTTCTTTATTGAGAAACATAAGACTTGGGTACATCAAATAAAACCAATTTCCAGGGAAAGGGGAAAAAAGAAAATCAAAACCCACAATAGAAAAAAAAGTTCACACTGTCTGGGCCAAAGCAGAGCCCAGAGAATATAGTCGTATAATTGAAAAATTCTAGGTGCTTCATTAATTGACCTTTTGATACAAAATGACCTATTAAATTTGCAATTTGTGGTTCTTGGTGTTGAGGTCCATAGGACAAGCTACGAAGTCTTCAAACCTTGAGCTGAACTCCATGAGGGGTTATTTGGCTTTTGAATCCTGAAAAGAAAAGCACCAACACAAATACATAAAAGAATTTCAGAGATTTCATTAAAATCTCGCTAGTAAGAAAATACTATATCAGAGTTTCCCACCCTCGACACTACATACATTTGGGGCCACCTGACTCTAGACCATGTCCTGTGCACTGTACAATGTTGAACAGCTTCCCTCCACTCATTAGGTGAGGGCTCCTTGGGCCGTTGGTGCACACCTATGCCCAATCAATCCTACTAACACTCCAGCTCTGGCCCACTCCACGCACTCTTCCTTACCTTGCCTCTGCTCATCTCACCAAGCCTGCTACAGACAAAGTCCACAACCTTATGGTGAGTGGTCAAGTGGAACACAGTCACATGTAACTATAGTCAGGCATGTGTATCTCTCCCTCTCTAGGTCCTGATCCTCGATGACAAAGCCTCTCTCTGGAAGCCAACCTCTGAACAAACCAGGAAGATGACACTCACAGAATGAGACTTTATGTCCTGATTACGAGAACTCCTTGTAGACCCATCATTATTTCGGATCAACAAGGTGAGTTGTGAGAAAGATTGGACCAGGTACTCTTTTTAATTCACAACCCTGTACTCCTTCCTCCATATTAACTCATCTGGATAACAGAAAAGGCTCAGCGACAACCTGCACAAGTTACCAGGCTGAGTGACAGCAATGGCGTTCTATATACTGCCCCTCTTCTTTTAGTAAGACGTTCAAAACCAAAAACCACTGCGGAAAAATGAAATAGCCAACATACGGTTTTTCCATGTCTAAGAGGTAGCAGCAGCAACAGCGCCCACCTTCTGGGCAGCTTCTTTCTTGGCATGATGAGCTTGTAAAACTGCCACAGCTTCATCCACCTGTGAGAAACCTCCAGGTGCTCAGCGAGGCTGAGGAGAGCCATGTCACCCCTCCCCAGTGTCTGAGCCCAGGGATGGAACACAGCCCACTGTGGAAATAGCCCTCGGATTTCTGGTGCTGGATGCTTTCCCCATCACAGGCAAGGCAGGAGAGGACAACCCCACCCCCCACCCCCAGCTGCACCTGAGCGTCCAAGGGCACTGTGATCTAGCTGGGAGCTGAAGCTGTGGGGTCTGAGGACCACTCACCTTGGAGCGGAGAGACTCGGGGGACTCCAGCATGTGCAGCAGCTCCGAGTTGTCGATCTCCAGCAGCATGCCTGTGATCTTGCCCGCCAGGTTTGAGTGCATTGTTTGGATGAGCGGGAACAATCGTTCTCCTGTGGGTGGGACAGCTCATGAAGAACCAAATCGCATCCCAGTAGAGTGGGCACTGCTGTCTGGGTCAGCCACCCTCTTCTGCAGGCACATGGGCACTCACCCAGCATCTGTTTCTGTTCCTGGGGGGGTGCTGCAGCCAGCATGGAGGCAGTCAGGGGCTCTTGCCCCTGCACATGGACAGCAGGCTGGGGTGCCTGGGAACCAGGAGAGGCAGTGGTTAGCATCAAGGACAGGATATTTGCTGGTGGCAACATGTGAACTGTCAACATGTGACTATCTTAAGCATGTCAAAGGAGATAGAAGCATCTGTCCTCTCGGGATTAAATGATATGGTGAGGGAAAGTACACAAAACAAAACTAATGAAAATAGCATGCTATCAGTAGGAAGAGTGCAATAAATGTACCAAACCCACAAAGCCAGGTCAGTATTTTCTGACACTTTCATTTAATTTGCCCTAAGTTACTTGAATTCCAAGTCTTGTTATACTAAAGGCTACAGCAAACATTTTATGTGTGAACTACCTGAGAATCAGTTTTTCTTTAGGGTGACCTCCAATACAGACGGAGTCAAAGGGTGCAAATATCACCCTTCCACATCACCTTCACTGCTAAGGACAGCCACATGAAGGCCAATGTCAGTCACAGCCCTAAAAGAGGACTTTGTAGGCAAAACATTTCTCCACACAGCATCAAGTTCTGGGAACTCCCCACCTTGGAGAGCAAGGGCAGGGAGATGGCTAAGGAGCCTTCTCCCAGCTCACAGACCTGAAGGCTGAGAGCAGAGCGGCAATGCCACAGCACACTGCTACTGAGCTCTAAGACAAACTGACTGCTTGGTTTGCATTTAAGAGCACAGCTCTGGTGACGGCATAGAAAGTTCTAAACTCTGGTTCCACCTCTTCCTGCCTTCATGTCCCCCAGTCATCTTGCCTAACAGCCAAAGATCAAACACGTCACCAGATGTTAAAGTGACCTGGATGGTCAGAGTTAAGTGAGATTGTGGATTCCACAAAAACAGGAAGCACCGGTTGTCCCTTCAGGGGCATTCCGTAGTTAACTCGCATTAGAACCTTTTCCAGCCCCTGCTCTCCAACTGGTCAGCCTGAAGGCAGGGACACAGACCATGATGCCCTAATGCAGAACAGACATTTAATGCCTGTTGTAAGAATCAAAGAGGCTGTAGTAAGTTAAGCAGCCACCTGCAAGGATGGCATCCCATATAGGCACTGGTTCCTATCCTGGCTGCTGCATTTCCCCCATCCAGTTCCATAAT
Source organism: Lepus europaeus (assembly GCF_033115175.1). Lineage (NCBI taxonomy): Eukaryota > Metazoa > Chordata > Mammalia > Lagomorpha > Leporidae > Lepus > Lepus europaeus. Next base: position 31,388,369 of record NC_084831.1, read on the forward strand.
AATGTGCCTGGGAAAGCAGCGGAGGATGGCCCAATTGCTTGGGCCCCTCCACCCACATGGGGGACCCAGCAGAAAAACCTGGCTTTTTGGCCTGGCCCAGCCACTGCCCTTGCAGCCATATGAAGAGTGAACCAGCAGATGGAAGATTGTCTTTCCCTCCTCCTTTCTGTAACTCTGCCTTTCAAACATATAAATAAATCTAAAGTAAAAGCCACCGTTTACAGCATTGGTTATGAGGAAAAGCCTTTTGGCAAACTGCCTGGGACCTCACCTGCAAAGGCTGTATGGCAGGGTGAGGGCTGCGGACACTGGACGCGTATTTATATGGAGCGACAGCCCGAGGGGCAGCAGCAGCAACAGCAGCGCGGGGCGCTAGATTCTGCACGGCTGTAGGAACACCTTAGGGAAGGAACAAATACAATTAAAGCCCATCAGTCTGGGCACAGACCCGTCAAATCCCATCTTTCCCCCTTCTGTGTGCATCCAATACCACCTCCAGACTGGCAGCTGTCAGTCAGCCCTTGCTGGGCGGCACCAGCCCCACCAAAGTCCATAGCCAAGCGGTCCGGGCACTCAGACCCTACAACAGACCAGCAAACGCACATCAGTGTTGGCGGCACATGTCCAACTGGCCACGCCCCACGGAAGGAGAAATTCCAACACACGTTCACACAGACACATCACACATGGGGCCACTACCGCTACTAGGAGGAGCCAAGGGGTAACACAACTCTTGGCATTCCACATCCTGGAATACAGGACAAACTCTGTAAAAAAGTTTCCTTGCATTCCCCACCCTACCCACAAGAACAGGCTACCTTTGTAGCCATCTGGCTAGCAAATTTCTAAAGTTAGCCTTTGTCACACAGATGAGCAAAGCATGTTAAAAGAAACCAGCACACCTAGAACTCACTGTTTCCCCATTCCTGACTAAAGTACCTACTAAAGCACACAGCTAGGATTACAAAACCAGGACTCAAAATACTTGAGCCCAACGCTGACCAGAGCCTGCTCATCCTAACCCTCCTCCCGGGCCACACTCCTAAAGGCCAGTGTGCTCACCGACTCTCTGAGTGGTAGTAGGGAGGCCACGAGAGGCCGGAGCATTACCAGTTGGAGCCAGATGGCGAAGAGTTGGACGAGGCCCAGCCTGGCGAATAGCACTTGGCATTCCTTGGAAGCCTGGAGAAAACACGAAAACTGTCTATCACTGGCAAGCAACATGGACCACAACCTAGGACACACCTCAGAGGGGCAGGCAGGAAAGACAAGGAGACCAGGACAGGCACAGCCTGGGTCATCAAATCGCTTCTCCCCACCACCTACCTTGAGGTCTCCCACCTTGCTGCCAGCGTGGATTAGGCCTCATCTGTGCTAACTGGTTAGGGGTGTAATAAGGAGGTCTTCCCTGAGCCTGTAAGAAAGAAGAGTACTCAAGCCCTTTTATCTCAAGGACCTGAATCCACTCATTTTACCACCACCTGGCCCTAGGGTAACTGTCTGGAGTAAAGGGAGCTCTACTCAGAAGCTGAAGGGTCGGTTAATGGGGACCGTTCACTCTGCCACTGTGCACACAGATATAAGTAAGTCCTTCCTCATTTTCCCTTAAAGGGTCTTTACTCTGACAGTCTAGAATTCCACTACCCCACATCCCTCTCCCCAGTCAGGGCAGGAACTGCTGCTACTGGGCAGACTCCAAAGACATGAACTGACAGCAGACCCACCTGTGGAACTGCTGGCACAAAGTAGCCACCAGCTGCAGGCTGGAACTGATTTAAGATGGCGTTGGCAGGGAGTGCTCTCATTCCAGCCACCCGCTGCATATATTGGTTGGTCAGGTGGGCCTTTCTCTCTTCCTTCCTCTGGGCTAGGGCAACGTACAGTGGCTTGGAGCCCACAATGCGTCCGTTCATCTCAGTGACTGCTTTGGTTGCCTCTTCAGGAGATGAGAAGCAGACAAAGCCAAATCCTTTGCTTCTTCCATCCTCCAGCATCACCTACAAAATGAGACCAGCCTCTTAAGAAAAAGGTTTGGGGGGGCTGGCGCCGCGGCTCACTAGGCTAATCCTCCGCCTTGCGGCGCCGGCACACCGGGTTCTAGTCCCGGTCGGGGCACCGATCCTGTCCCAGTTGCCCCTCTTCCAGGCCAGCTCTCTGCTGTGGCCAGGGAGTGCAGTGGAGGATGGCCCAAGTCCTTGGGCCCTGCACCCCATGGGAGACCAGGAGAAGTACCTGGCTCCTGCCATCGGATCAGCGCGGTGCGCTGGCCGCAGCGCGCCTACCGCGGCGGCCATTGGAGGGTGAACCAACGGCAAAGGAAGACCTTTCTCTCTGTCTCTCTCTCACTGTCCACTCTGCCCGTCAAAAAAAAAAAAAAAAAAAAAAGAAAAAGGTTTGGGGGTTGGGGAGAAGCTATCCCAAAGAACAAAAAACAGAAACTCCAAAAACCTGAGATCATCACAGCCTCTAAGGTTCCTAGCCATTTTCAAGTCCACAGGGACTGCTAAAGTTCCCCCAACACTGTGAGACAACTAATGATAGAACCAGGAATACAAAGATGTTTCCTGACACCTAGAATCTTAGCCACCACAAGTACAGATCACAAGACATCAATAATGAGGAACAAACTGTCTGTAGAACTCATCCTTTCCAAGCCCCTGGTGGACAAGCTGGGCACGGTTAGGATGATGCTTTTCAAATACCACACGTGAGCAGCAGTCCCAGAACCCCAGGTCTCCAATGACAGCCACTATCAACGCAGTGAGAACAGCAGGGGTGACAAGCTGGGAGACAGGCACCTGGGCTCTAACTCTAGGTACCTGGCCCTGAGCTGCATTTTCATATTCTCCTAGGCAAACAGCTTCAAAGCCACACGTCCACTAGACCAGGCAATCTTTTTCCAGATGAAGTCATTCACTAACAGTATTTTCTCCACCTCAAAGAGTATTTATGGCTTTTCCTCAGACTGCGTGTGCTTTGTACTCTGAGTGTCTTTGTGTAGGGCCCAGAGAGCCTCCTGCAATGGAGGCTAGGGAGGTAAAGCTTTGCACCAAGCCAACACTCTCCCAGTGAGGCAGGCTAGCAGGATGTTCGAAAACTGCAAGGTAGAGTTCTTTTGCTGCTTGCACAAAGGCAAACTTGCCTACTGTGCAGATAAGCACTATCATTCCTTACACTGATGGGAACCAGCTGGGTGAGCAAGGGGTAAGGAACAAGCCCCAGGGGATTAGCTTCAAGGGAACTTCCTACAACTCAGAGTTCTTTTGCACAACGGTCACAGGCTGGGACAGGCCACCAAGCCCTTACCAGCACACTTAGCCTCCTTTCTCATCACCTAAAGGACTCTGGCATCTGCTGCACCTCTGCCAGTGTCTCCAGAGTATGACCCAAAACTTTCCAGTGCCATCAGCCTCCATCATATTCCTGAAGTGTCAAGGACATGCAATATAGTCCCCCTGTAGTCAGCACTTGCTGGCTTACAGACTCAATTCTTTACAAAACAAAAGATGCAAAGAGCAAAACATGGAAAAGCAAACCCTCCACTCCTTTTTTCTTTTCCTTCCAAAGACTGAGCAAGAAGTTGCCAACTTCAGCTCCAAAATCTTCAATACTTTCATTCTCCAGAAGGAGAAAATGTAGCAGAGTTGTAGAGACAGGCTCCAAGGTGAATGGAAAACAACCCGTCTGGATTTCCTCTGCCCACACTGTGGCACCATCCGTCCCCACACCAGCACAGAGCAGCAGGGAATGGGAAAGATTCAGGTGCTCATGAGGGTTGGCAGGGAGGGGCGCAGTCACATCTCCCCTTACTCCAGTGCTCAGGAGGTCCTAATATGAGCCCATAAAGATGTCATTCTCCAAGCATATACTCAGAACTGAAAGCAAAGAGGGATTTTCTAGAATAACCTAGCAGCTACTTTTTAATAGAAAGCTTTTACATAATAAATATAAATTTCATAAGTACAACTTATGGATTTTGGCGGTTCTTCACTCATAACCACCCTCCCACCCACAAACCGTCCCATCTCCTACTCTTTCTCCTGTTCCATTCTTCATTAAGATTCATTTTTAAATATCTTTATATACAGAAGATCAACTCTATACTAAGTAAGATTTCAACAGTTAGCACCCGGACACACAGTTTAAAGTACTGTTTGAAGACTATTTTTACTTGGCTGGCGCTACAGCTCAATAGGCTAATCCTCCGCCTTGCGGCGCTGGCACACCGGGTTCTAGTCCCAGTCGGGGCGCCGGATTCTGTCCCGGTTACCCCTCTTCCAGGCCAGCTCTCTGCTATGGCCCGGGAGTGCAGAGGAGGATGGCCCAAGTGCTTGGGCCCTGCACCCACATGGGAGACCAGGAGAAGCACCTGGCTCCTGCCTTCAGATCAGCGCGGTGCGCTGGCCGCAGCGCACTGACCACAGTGGCCATTGGAGGGTGAACCAGCGGCAAAAAAGGAAGACCTTTCTCTCTGTCTCTCTCTCTCACTATCTACTCTCTCAAAAAAGATAAAAGGAAAAAAAAATATTATTTTTACCGTTAATTCTCATAGTACAACACATTAAGGACAGAGATCCTACATGGGTAGCAAGTGCACAATGACTCCTGTTGTTGATTTAACAACTGACACTTTTTTTTTTTTTTTTGACAGGCAGAGTGGACAGTGAGAGAGAGACAGAGAAAAAGGTCTTCCTTTTTCTGTTGGTTCATCCCCCAATGGCCGCTGCGGCTAGCGCACTGCAGCCGGCGCACCGCACTGATCCAAAGCCAGGAGCTTCTCCTGGTCTTCCATGCGGGTGCAGGGCCCAAGCACTTGGGCCATCCTCCACTGCACTCCTGGGCCACAGCAGAGCGCTGGACTGGAAGAGGAGCGACCAGGACAGAATCCGGTGCCCAAACCGGGACTAGAACCTGGTGTGCTGGTGCTGCAGGTGGAGGATTAGCCTAGTGAGCCACGGCGCCGGCCAACAACTGACACTCTTATTTAAGATGAAAAGTGATCACCCGAGGCTCGTCATGAGCTCTAGCATCTACTTTTTAAAACGGTTTAGACCCTTAGGTAAAATATAGCCAAAATTTGTAACAGAATACTACTATTTCACTCCGCCAATATAATTAAAATACCTTAGCACTGGTGATTGACCCAAAAGGAGAAAATTCTTTCCGTAATTTCTCATCATCAATGGTGTCATCCAAGTTCTTAATGTAAAGGTTCACACCCTAAAGAAGAAACATCCCTGTTAACTGATTGTCACATCTATTTCCCAAGACAATGGTCCCCTAAAGCAGCCTATCAACATCCTTGGAAATTTGTAGAAATAAAAATCTTTAGGCCAGTATTTTGGCACAGAGGTTGAGCTGCTGCCTGCAATGACTACATCCCACATCAGAGTGCTGGTTCAAGCCCCACATGCTCTGCGTCCAATACGGCTCCCTGCTGATGTGCCTAGGAAAGCAACGGAGGATGGCCCAAGTACTGAGCCCCTGCTACCCATGTGGGAGACCAGATGGAAGATCCTTCTCTACAACTCTTGCCTTTCAAATAAACAAAATAAATCTTGGGACCTCAGAACTGATGTAAGAGCAATTATGAGGCTAGGGCCCAGCAATGTGTCAGCTCTGCAAATGATTCTCCTGCAATCCCAATGTTGAGGAACTACTGCCCTAAAACAGCTCAGACCATCAAGGCAATCACAGACAGTCTTCCCATCTTTGTTCACTCCCCTGGAGCCAGGAGCCAGAACAACTTCCTGGTCTTCCACATGGGTAGCAGGGGCCCAAGTAATCTGGCTACCATCTATGCCTTTACAGGTACAACAGCAGGAAGCTGGATCAGAAACGGAACAGGGGATCCGTGAATGGACAATCTGATCTGGTATGTCAACATTGCAAGCAGTGGCTTAACCTGCCATACCACAATGCCAGCCCTGGGACCAACTAAGAGGTATTACCCACTGACTCCTAGGATATGCATTAACTGGAACTGGAATGCTGGTCAGTAGAGCCAAGACTTGAACCCAGGCACTGAGATACAGGATGCAGGTGTCCCAAACAGTGTTATCTGCTCCACCCAACTCACACCCACCCCAAGGTAACCAGGCATCTTCCTTCACAGCTGCTCTGGCTGGCCAGAGAGGAGGAGGCAGCCTTGGGTGAACAAAGGGTGCTATGCCTAGGTTTCACAGTGTATCCCACTGGCAGGCTGGGCCAAGACCACCTCACCTGGTATCGACTAATTCGCTCCTGTTTTAGCTGCTCAAATTTCCGTTTTAATTCAGCTTGCCGTTCTACTTTCTTCTGTGCACGGCCTACAAATATGACTTTCCCACCAATCTCTTTTCCATTCATCTCTTCTACGGCCTAGAGAAAAAATAAAGTTGCAGAGACAGGGGCCTTATTTGAGGTCTATTTAAGTCCACTTCAACACTGAGAAAAATCTCTTTCCTGTGGGTTAAAATCAAATTTTATTCCATCTCTAAACTCTGCTAAACAAGCTCACACTTCCTCACCTCTAAAGTGGAATTAATATTTAAATGGATATTGGTCCAGATAATATAAAAGGAAACGAGAAAACCCAGCTTTTTCATTAAATACAAACATGATGGCATGGCTGTCATTAAATTTCTCACGCTCTCTAATGTGTTTTTGGGGCCGAGCACCATGCTTTGCCTACAGTGTGCTATCATCAATCAGCAACTCTGGGCTTCGGTCACCTCAGCCATGAATGGGAACAACCATTTAGTTCTTTCAACAACAGGCCAACAGGTACGTGCCAAGTGCTCTGTAAACGATCAATGACAAACTTAGGACCTACTACCAGACCTTCAGACCATTCTAGCTCTGCTCTACCATGTGCTAGCAAGACCCTACCCTTACTCTGGGACCACCTCCTATAAAATTCTCCCCATCCTCGTGGTACTCTCACCTTGTTGGCATCCTCGTGTTTTTCGTAACTCACAAAGCCAAAGCCTTTGGATTTCCCACTGGGATCTCTCATCACCTTGACACTGAGGGTTTTGCCTATTAAAGCACAGAACTATTAGTAACATCATCTCTACCATAGCTAGAGAAAATGCTTCTCTATAGGAATTCTCAACGTAAATCTCTGGCCAGCCCAGATAGAAAGACACTATGCCTTGGTCTTCTTTTACCAGCTATATCTCCAGACAGGATCCAAAGAGGAGATGACAATCTCTTCTCTGGGTTTTAGGGAGACTTACTTTCCCCTTCTGTGTTAGCCTCTTAAAGCACTGTCAGTTTTAAAAGGGCACAGGAAAGGGTGTATGCCTGGTCGTCTAACTGGGACTAAGCAGCTGAGGTGGCCTCAGGGGTAGGAAGAGGTCTACCCCACCTACCCTGTGACCTTGGTCATGCAAGCGGTTTTATTTCTGGGTCTACTGTCCTTACTTCTTAAGTAAAAATAGATGAGTTCTGGGGTCTAGTGGACTGTGAAAGGGGACAAATAGGGCAAAGGACTCTCAACTTACCAAACTGACTAAATAGGTCTTTCAGACTCTCATCATCCACCTCCTCCCCAAAGTTTTTAATATAAACATTAGTGAATTCCTTGGCTTTGGCTCCAAGCTCAGCTTCCCGCTCTTTACGTGACTTGAATCTGCCCACAAACCTAAAAAGAGACCATGAAAAGCAGTCATTACCCAGAGGAACAAAACGTGATTTCCAGGGGTTCCAAAGGAATGCAAGTTAAAGGCCGACGGGAGAGGTTAAAATAAATAAGGTCCCCATCCACCACCAAGAATAAGCTCAGAGACAAATCCCCAGCAGAATGAGAAAGAGGCAGGACTACCCTGCGAGGACCAGCCCCAGGGCTCCCGGCTCAGACCAGGGCTACTCCTACCACATCACACTGCCTTTGTGCAGAAACCTGATGGCCATGTTTTTAAAACGTTCCTTTCTGTGCATCTATGTAAATGCATAGAAAAGGTCTGGAAGGATACAAACCAAACTGTTAACAGTGGTTAGTACTAGCAGCAAGGAGGTACCCTTTGCTCAGCTATTTGATTCATTTTGGTTCAGGAAAATGTATCCATACACTGAAAATTTTCCTTTTTTTTTTCCTACACGTAACTGACCACTGTGCACAGAAACATCTGAAACACAACTCATCTTCTCTTTTCTGCCCAACACCACGAGAACAGAAATGATTTCGGCTTGCACTGTCCCTTCCCCAACATGGTTTTGCTAAGTTCCCACTCTCTCTGTGCGCTGTAACAAGTGACAAGGTCTGTTATGACATGTGTCTGCAAAGGGATGAGATTGTTTCCATTATAACCAAATTAAGTATTCCGGTGGAGCCAGCCTTGTTTTAGACGTCACTGAGTCACGATAGAAAATAGAGAAGTAGAGGGACAATTTGGAATCAACCACTAGCGAGACCCATGGACAGACCTGAGTCACAGGAAGGCCAAGGTCACATAGCTAGTATACAGCTCCTGGTCAGCCCAGGGCCCTCTCCACTCTGCTGCTGGCCAAGACCCCTGCTCAGAGTGGGCTCAGAGCTGCCTTCCAGCCATCCCCAGCTGCTGATGCTCACAAAACCCACGGATGGATGCCTGTAAGGGAGGCGGCAGGCAGGCCACGGCTTGGGCAGGAAAGCCCACCTCGGCGAGTCAAAAGGGCTGCCACAGCTCAGGCAGGAAGACTCACCAGCCCTGGAGTGGAGAGGTAGGAGCAGGCCACACTTGGGCCGAGAGAACCAGTAGCCGCCTTGTGTGTGCCAGTTAATACCGAGGTGGGGCCAATGGCTGGCTCATGCGATGGCTGCTGCTCCGGACTGGGACACTCACACTTTGCGGTCATTGAGGAGCATGCCATTCATCTTCTCGATGGCCTTGTCGGCAGCCTCTTGCGTCTCGAAGTGGACAAAGGCATAACCCTTAGAGCCGTTCTCATCACACACCACCTGGCAAGGACAAGGCAGATCGTTTAGCACCACTGGCCAGTCCCACAGTCCAAGACCACTGACCATACTTGGTTTTTTTTTAAAGTGTATTATTTTTACAGATTTGAAAGGCAGAGTGAAAGAGGTTATCTTCCACTGGTTTACTTCCCAAAAGCCCATTAACTGCTAGGGCTGGGCAGGCCAAAGCCAGGAGCCTAAGCTCCATCCTTGTCTCCCTGGTAAGTGGCAGAGACCCAAGCACTTGAGCCATCAATGCTGCCTCCCAGAATGCATTAGTGGGAAGCTGGATTAGAAACGAAGGTGCTGAGATGCAAACTAGTACTCCAATATGGAATGCAGTACAGGATAGCCAAATGCACAGCCTAACCCACTGCACCACAATGTCTACACTAGCGTGAATTTTCTAACAACACGGCACATCACCACACACCTCGTAAATGCTCCATTTACAAATCATGCTACTTAAATTCCAAATGATGTGTCTTACTTATTTTTATCACAAAATCATCTAAGAGCTCTGGGTGCAAACCACAGTACTGCACAAAGACAAACCATTTCTCGAGGCCACAGTGGAACTCTAATCTAATGTAGTATGAGACACATGAACAATCATCATGGAAGTTCCATGAAGTGTCTATATCATATAAACAATGTGTGGAAAAGAGGGTGAACTAAATTTTTTAAAATCTATTTTTTATGATCTGTGAGGCGGAGTGCTAAGTAAAGCTTCCTAGAGACCAGAGGTGCTTCTCAGCCCTTCCCCTGCCAGCCTCTGCCCTATTGAGGCTTCCAAAGCTGGGAAACAGGGAGGGTGTTTCAGGAGAGGGAAGCGCAAACAAGGCATGCAAGCACCTGCTGCTTACGCTGGGACCAGGAGGATTCCATTCCCAGCATTTTGAAAATCACCACACCCTGCTGCCCCCAATTCCAAGGCGGTTCCAACTTGGTATTTCTCATGTTTTCAAGGTTCAGTATCTATTCTGCTAAAATCATTTACTCAGCATTTACCTTGCAGGACAGAATGTTTCCAAAAGCAGAAAATGTATCATAAAGTGCCTTGTTATCTATAGATTTGTCCAGGTTCTTGATGAAGACATTTCCCACACCAGATTTTCTCAAAGAGGGATCCCTCTGAGACCACATGATACGGATTGGCTTCCCCTTAATCACATCAAAGTTCATGGTGTCCAAGGCCCGCTCAGCTGTTGGAGAGAAACATTTCAATCAAGGACGTAAAGCATCAGCCCTTGGAGAGGTGACCACCACCATTTCAAGAACCAAAAGGAATCACACTCCTCTAGCCTCACTGAGAAAGAATCCGACCCCTCTGGGCCCGTCCTTGTCAGGTAAAGACAACCTGAAGGTCCACTGGCACCAAAAGCCAATGACAATACCTCACACGCGAGATTAATACCCCCCACTGTGACCCGGGTGGGCCTGTGGGCCGGCTAGTACAGTGCACCTGTTAACAGAACGCACTTGGGAATGGGGCGGCTAAGCTGTGCAGCTAGCTAGTGAGGAACAGCAAAGTTATCAACTAGCTTTGGTCTGCAGTCCTTCTATCTACAAACAAATGACAAGACCTATGAGCAACTGATTTCAAAACTGTGCTATCCCTGAAGTTAGCCCAGTGTCCTGAACCCAAGTTTATTTAGACAAAAAAGCCTCAATCACCAGGCTGATATAACTGGCAACACCCAGCAGGCAACGTTCTCTGCCCTATCAGGACAAGGATGAAGCCACCACACCTTCCCGCTAAGCAGACAGCACAGCGCAGCGGCTCCTGTCCCCAGGGCTGGGCTTTCCAAGCTTTCACCTGATTTCTACAGAATTCTGGGACTTCAACCACCCTGTGCCGAACCAAGTTCCTCCTCCAGTATGTAGGATGCTTCCTTGGCTTCCCCATGAAGTGTGTACAGGTGTAACCAAGAGCCCAATTAAAGAACCAGAAGTCAAAATGTTATCACCTGTCAGCCTGGAACTTCACTGAGGCAACAAGGATGCCCAGATCCGGTGGCCACTTCTCTGTGCATCATTACCACACAGGTACTGAGGTCACCAAGAACCTCCTTCATGGGGGATCCACTCACTACACAGAGGAACAACACTGCCTAAGGCTGACTCGCCACAAGTTCAACCGTCCAGTCAGCCAACCTTCCCTACTGTTCTCAGGTGGGTTTGTCTGCAGAGAGAAGAGCCAGGGAAAGGAGAGAAGACCAGGCAGATCCAGGAGCGCACTTAGCACAGCAAGATACACAGCCCGGGACCCCAAACCCTGCCACTAATTAGCAAAAGGAGTCCACTTCAACACAGCTATTTCCAGACAGCGCTGCACAGGCAAGCTGGCTTACCCCGACAAATCTGGCTGCGCTTATTTATAGCAGGGACAGGGCCTGCAGAGGTATGCGCTGGCAGACACACTGACCAATGGCTTCCACTGTCTAAGTGACAGGACACTGGTTCAGAAGAGTCAAGAACGCAGGTGAATAAATTCACCTCCCTGCTCCCCAGAAACAGTCCACAGGCAGGTATCTGTGCTCCTGGGACCAGAGACACGACCAGCTCACAGCACACTAGGTTGACAGGAGTAACATCTCTCAAGTCCGAGCCTCTGCACCTGGGGAAGTAACACTGTGTCTCATGGACCCTGAACAAAGTGGGGACAAAAATAGGGAGGTGGAGAGCCTGTGCCACACAGAGGCTTGTTTCTTCCAGTAATGGTCCCTGCAGTTGTTCCCTTTTAATCTGGAGTCACGTGCGGCCCCTGATTAGGTTTCCTCTGGGCTCCCTCCTGCCACGCCTGCGGCATACCTCCTGCCACGCCAGAGCCACAATCTGGGGTGGCCCAGCCACTGCACTGCTGGGCCCCATGCCGGTCCCCAACCTCCGGCAGCTCCTTTTCCTTCTCAGAGGTCCTGTTTTCTTCAGGTGGCGAGAAGTTAAGAGGGCTCTTGGAGAAGGGAGAAGCAGTTCCTAGGTAAGGCAGTCCCTGCCACCAGACCCGTCATTTTAAAGCGACACTTTCCTAGCCTGCCTGGACACCATTTTCCACAGCCCTGGCTTCTCCTAGAGCCAGCAACTCTTCCACGCCAGAGGCACACACAGCCCAAGGAGCTGACCAGGCCCGTGCAGCTCTGGTGCACTCACACAAGTTCCTGCTAGGAGTTCAGTGTCCAGAACTGCTCCCCCTGCTTCCTACCTGCCCTGCTAGATCCCTTATCAGCACACAATCAAATGGGACTCTTAATCCAGGGTCCAGGCGGGGGAGGGGCAATCTGAAACTTTTGCAAGCAACTGTTTCAACTGTACCATCTTGCTGGCAGGCCTGAGGGTCCCTACCAGCCCAGCCCCACAGGAGCAGGACCAGGCACAATGGAACAGCAGCCACTTCGGTCTGATCCTGTTCTGCAGTCTCCTTGGGCTCCAATCCCACCACCACCAAGTAGCCCAAGGTCACCCAGTCAGCAAGTGGTGGAAGCAAGACTGCATCTGGGGTCATGACAACACGCTCTGCCTTGCCGGGCCGGCACCCTGCCCGCCCACTACCGCTGCTGTAGCCACCTGCTGTCGGGACACCCCCCTCCCTGGCCACACAGCCCTGCCTAGAAGAGACTCCCAGGGTCTCCTGGGATTCCAGAAGCGAGTGGGCATGGCTTCTACTCACCGTCAGCTGGCTGCTGGAAGTTGACGTAGGCATAACCCAGGGAGCGCCGGGTGATCATATCGCGGCAGACCCGGATGGACAGCACAGGCCCCGCAGGACTGAACTTTTCGTACAGCATGGCCTCGGTGACGTCCGAGTGCAGGTCACCCACGTACAGGGAGGCCATGGGGTAGCTGCTGGCCGCAGCGTTCATCTCCCCACCCCCCACCACCCCGAGCCCCGCCAGGAGGACGTCTTTGGGGGCCCACTGCAGAACAAAAGGGGCTCCTCTCGGAGCCTTGGCCCGCGCCGCGGCTCACAGGTGGCACGGGGCGCAGCCGGGAGAGGCCGGAGTCCGGAGGCTCAGAGACAGGACGCAAACGGGAGTTCGGGGCTGGCCAAACCTCAGACAAAAGGCGCTCAAAAACAATATGGCCCTCGTCGGGAGTTTGTTAATGTTCAGCTGTCCCGGTTTGAAGCTCCAAATTAACCAAGCACAAGAAAAATTAAAACGGGAAACCCCTTTCCGAAGGGGGAAAAAAAATTTCTCCAGCAGCAGGGAACCAGATGCTGCCCACGGCGGCCCGGGGACACGCGTTTCTCTATAAATACAGGCCCCGGGCTCCCGGCGGTTTAAGATTACAGCAGCCAGGCAGAGGGAAACCAAATCGTTGCGGGTGCCGACTCGGCAAGCCCCGGGCGGGCGGGACGGCGAAGGGCAGCGCGGACACGTGGTGGCCGCCTCCGCCGGCGCGCGGGGGGCGAGGGCGCGGGGGGCCGGGGCTGCCACGCGGCGCGGGCGGCGGCCGGCGGGCAGGCGGGCGGGCGGGCGGGCGCTCACCACCGGGCCGACGGACCGGGACCGACGGACGCCAAGCGCGGCGGCGGCGGCGGCGGCGGCGAGGGGCAGGCCGGAAGCGCGCAAAAGTGACTTCCCCGCGGGTTCTCCGAGGAGGATTCGCCTTTTCTTGTCCTTTTCCTTTCCTTTTTTTTTTTTTAAGATTTTAAAGCGTTTTCGGGTTTTTTTTTATCTTTTTCTCTTTTTTTTTCTTCAGGCTGCTGAGCCCGAAAGCGGCGGAGGCAGCGGCGACCCGGGGCGGAGAGAGGCGGCCGGGGGAGCCACCGCTCCATTTATACCCGCCCGCCCCGGGCGCTGCTGGTCGAAGGGCGCCTCGCGACCTGGGCGCAGTCGTGCCCGCCCACTCGGCCCGGGGGCCCGAGGCGGGGCGGCCACGCGAGAGCGACCGGTGCGGCCGCGCGGCGCCACAGCGACCCCTGGCGCGCGGAGGACCGCTCCGCTGGCGGCTTCGGGAGACCCCGGGGCCCCAGACTGTGATGACTAGGTGGAGCCACCCCCTCGGCTCCTGCGGCGTCTGGGAGTAGAACCCGCCGGTCAGTTAACCCAGCCCACACTCCTCATGTAGAAATCAATGGGATGGGGGCCAACCTTGTGGTGTAGCAGGTTAAGCCGCCGCCTGCCACATGAGATCCCTCATGGCCGAGGGTTCCAGTCCCGGCTGCTCCACTTCCAATCCAGCTCCCTGCTAATGCGCCTGGGAAAGCAGTGGAAGATGGCCCAAGTGCTTGGACCCCTGCCCCCACTGGATGGAGTTCCAGGCTCCTGGCTTTGGCCTGGCCCAGACCAGGCCATGGCAGCCATGTGTGGAGTGAGCCAGTGGATGAAAGATCGCTGTCTTTCTCTGTAACTGACTTTCAAATAAATAAACCTTTAAAAAAGAAATCATGGGGATGCCTAGTTGTGAAATAAAGGGTCATACAACAAGTGACAATGAAATAATAGTCGATGTGGCAGTATCTGTGTCCAAATACGGGAGACGCACTGAGGGTTGCAGAGCATAGAACGGTCGTGAGCTGGGAATACGGTCGTATCTGTGGGTGATGTGGTTTTCTGGAAAGATGAGCAAATTTTAATAAAACTTCAATGAAGCCAAACTCAATTTTCCTTTCTATGTGCTGAGGGCATTGCTGGAAATTTATATTTAGGGGTACAAAAATACTACCTAAGAGGGAGTTAGTGGGGCTGAGGCTATGGCACGGTGGGTTAAGCTGCCACCTGCGGCACTGGCATCCCATATGGGTGCCAGTTCGGGTCCCGGTTGCTCCACTCCTGATCCAGCTCCCTGCTAATGTGCTTGGGAAAGCAGCAGAAGATGACCCAAGTCCTTGGGCTCCTGCATCCACATGGGAGACCCAGAAGAAGCTCCTGGCTCCTGGCTTCACTCTGGCCCAGCCCCAGCCTTTATGGCCACCTGGGGAGTGAACCAGTGGATGGAAGATTCTCTCTCTCTCTCTCTCTCTCTCTCTGTAACTCTGTATTTCAAATAAATAGGGGTGAATATTTCAAATAAATAGGTAGGGATGAATATCTGGACTTGGGTACTATGAAAAGATGTTTTTCATCAATCTTAGGGTCTGGCAGGTCATTTGAAAGTCCTGTTACCAATGCTTGTGTCAGGGCCGGCACTGTGGCGTAGCGGTCTAAGCCTCTGCCTGAGGCACTGGCATCCCATATGGGTGCCGGTTCATGTCCTGGCTGCTCCACCTCTGATTCAGCTCTCTGCTATGGCCTGGGAAGGCAGTGGAAGATGGCCTAAGTGCTTTGGCCTCTGCACCCACTTGGGAGACCCAGAAGAAGCTCCTGGCTGCTGGCTTTGGATTCGCTCAGCTCTGGCCATTGCAGCCATTTGGGAAGTGAACCAGCAGATGGAAGACCTCTCTCTCTCTCTCTCTCTCTCTCTCTCTCTCCCCCCCCTCCCACCCCGCCCCGTCTATTCTCAAATAAGAAAAAAAAAATATGCTCATGTAGCAGACCCTCCTCCAAAAATGCCGGGAACTACCCTCCCTGTCCTTGTGACATCGAAAAACAGGATTATCAAAAGGCACACAGACAGTCCCCTTCAAAACTACCAATTTAAGTAAATGATGAAGAACTATATGTATTTATATAAGCATTCACTCAAATAAACGATCCATCAGAGCCTACTCTGTACCAACGCCTGAATTAGGTGCTGGGGACACCATAGAGAGCAAGACAAAGGAAATCCACCCCCCACCCCCGCCTTCCCTCCCTCCTGGAGCTTATGGTCTAGTAAGACTATGAAGGGACTGCAAAGAGCTTGCAGAAAATGAATTGAGAGAAATTGATTTGGATGCAAAAATTTTTGGAAATTCATGCACTTGGAGGGCTTCAAAAATTCATGGAAAGTGCATGCCCTGGTAAAAGTATGTACAGATTTTGCCCTCACATGCGTGGACTTCAGTTTTTTTTTTGCACCCAAATAAACTTTCTTGATTCCATTTGCCACGAACGAACTTTCTGATGTCCCCTTGTATTCAGTCAAGGAACATGTGTGGCATGCTCTTTCTATAGGATCATCACCAGGGAACTGTGCCGCAACCCCCCACCTGCACTGTTAGCCACTGTCACAGTAGCTTATCTTCTTGTCTTGAAGGCTCCTATTACTACCTGAAATTATCTTGTTCACATGCAGGTTGCGCATTCCTAATCTGAAAACCTGAAATCCAAAATTCTGAAGCTTGTTGAGTGCCAACATGTTGCCACAAGTGAAAAATTCCACATCTGACTACATGTGATGGGTCACAGCGAAATGCAGGTGCACTGAAATATTGAATCAAATCAAAATATGTGTGTGAGGTGCATATGAAACATAAATGAAGGCTGTGTCTAGCCTTGAGTCCTGTCCTGAAGCTATCTCACTATGCATACACAAATGTTCCAAAATCTGAAGCAGCACTAGTCTCAAGCAGTTCAAGTAAAGGCTGCTCAACTTGTACTTGACTGATTACCTGTCTAGTGTTTGTTCCCTCCCACACACTGGTATATGAGCTTCAGTAACCTGGAATGGTGCCTAACATGGCACATACCAAATGGTCAATCAGTATTTATTAAATAAGCAAATGCATACTAGGCATAGGTGAGCAAAACTCAGACAGTCCCTGTGCTGGTGCGGCTTGCGCTCTACTGGGGGATTCACCAGCTCTCTGACCTTGAGTAAGTCAGTTCCTGTTCCTGGTGTCTAAGCTGTAGGGACTTGGTTACTACGGAGCCACATCTGCACTGAGAAGAGAGCGTTCCCGAGATGAAGGCCCTGAAGGCAGGCACAGAGCCCACAGGACAGACTGCAGGGCTGTGAGAGGCAGAACACGGAAGAGAAGGCGTGCTGTTAGGTGAAGTCAAACACTTTGGCCTTTATCCTGAGATCCAAGGGCTAAGCCTCAGATTTTAAGAGGCAAGTGCCTGTCTCAAATTGCGTTTAAAAAAACAAACAAACAAACAACTCATTGGCTGCAGAATGGAAAAGGTTAAAGCCTAAGTGCAAGGACACCTACCAGGGAATGACTACAAGGTCATGGCCATGGAGAAATTGTCTTAAGAAAATATTTAAGGAGCCAGCACTGTAGCATAGCAGGTAAAGCCGCTGCCTGCAGTGCTGACATCCAATATGGGCGCCAGTTCTAGTCCCGGCTGCTCCACTTCTGGTCCAGCTCTCTGCTTTGGCCTGGGAAAGCAGTAAAACTTGGCCCAAGTCTTTGGGCCCCTGTACCTACATGGAAGAACTGGAAGAAGCTCCTGGCTCCTGGCTTTAGATTGGCTCAGCTCCGGCTGTTGTGGCCATTTGGAGTGAACCAGCAGATGGAAGACCTCTCTGTCTCTGCCTCTAAGTCTGCATATATATATATATATATATATATATATATATATATATATATCAAGCTGCTGGCATCACAATACCTGATTTCAAAGCATACTACAAAGCTACACTAATTAAAACAGCATAGTATTGGCACAAAAAGTAGCACATGGATCAATGGAACAGAATAGAGAATCCAGAAATTATTCCATGTACATACAGCCAACTGATTTTTTGACACAGGTGCCAAGAAGGTATACACTGGAGAAAGGATAGTCCTTTCAGTAAATGGTGCCAGCAAAACTGGACATCTGTATGTAGAATTAAATTCTGTCACTATTATTTCTGCTGCGAGTGTAGTAACGAGGCTGTGTTGGTTCCAAGAAGGATTTTATTATGCAGTGGGGAAGTCACACATTCTAATTCACACAATGCACTGGGCAAACTGACTACCCAAGGTTCCCAAAGTATCGCTGAAGCTCCTCACTATGTGTCTTAGCCACAGAAGGCTGATCCTCACAGCATCCACACAGGGGGGTGTCTCTGAGCTGCAGAACACAGGTCTCAAAGGGCGAGTAGTCTTGGCTTCAGGCGAGCAGGCTTCATTGTCAGGTGAGCTCAGAGCCTCGGCGTCAGGTAGGCGCAGGGCTGGCTGGGAGAACTCTCCCCGGGAAGGTCTGAGTGCTGGGGGTCAACCCAGAGCTTTGGCTCTGCCACTCTCAGGAAAGTCTGTTCAGAGTCTCTCTGGGCCTCTTCGGTCTGCAGTTTATGTACACTTTTGGAGGTCAGTGTAGGGTTGATGAGGTCGCGAGGAGGGTGTGTGCAGGCCATGGGTGGTTCTTATCAAGTTCACGCAGATCTCCTGCAGTAAGCTTAGCTCTTGCTTATTTCTTGTGAATATTATGGTGAAGCTGCTGTTGAGTTTTTTTCTTAAGAGTTATTTATTTTTATTTGAAAGACAGAGTGTGTGTGTGGCAAAACCACGGACCAGGGTATTAAAAGTGAGAACTGACCTAGAAAATCCATCCTCTCTGGAGGTCAAGGTTATGAATGGGGAGGTCTGTAGATGCTTCTTACTGTTCCAGGCAGGGAACTACTAAGTGGCTACTAAGTTGGACATGATATTGTCCATTCCCTGAAACTGATCACAATCTAGTGTTAACAGCTCCCACTCACATCAATCGTTAGATCCCCAGGCCTAAGGAGTTAGGGCCCCCAAGACAAAAGGAGAGATTATCTGTAACAACAATGATGGTCAAAGAGGACTTGTTGAAGGAGGTGGCAACAGAGCTGCACCCTTAAAAGAAGTAGTGTTTTGAAAGGTAGAAATAGGCTGGAGGCAAGAATATTCTACAAACAGCAGTTCAGAGGTAGATAAGCCATTTCACAAGCATTGGCCTCAGTTTCTTCATCAGTAAAATAACAGTGATAAACCATGTAAACCTTTACACAGTGCCAGGGACGGGGTAAGCATTCGCTAGAGAGTGGCCAACACTGTATTTTTACAATGTAACATGTTTAAGGTTGCTAGGAGCAGCTGAATGAACTAGAATTTAGAAGTGTGTGTGTGTGTGTGTGTGTTGCGGGGAAGAAAACTGCCGAGTTGAGGTCTTGTATGGGTCCTGGAACACCTGTCTACAGCGTAGCATTTCCCAGATGTAGTTAACCCAATACTGTTACTTGAAAATAACAACAGAAATATCCAGGGCTACACAGTGCTTTTCACATGCCAGGACCTGTTCTATGCCCTGGAGAGTAACTGGACAAGGTCACACATCAAACAAGACTGGGCTCAGATGACTAATTTTTTAAATTAATTTATTTATTTGAAAGGCACAGTTACAGAGAGGAAGAGAGAGAGAGAGAAAGAGAGAGAGAGAGAGAGAGAGAGAGAGATCTTCTATTTGCTGGTTCACTCCTCAAATGGCAACAAAGGCCAGAGCTGGGCCAGGCTGAAACCAGGAACCAGGAGCTTCATCTGGGTCTCCCCTGTGAGTGGCAGAGGCCCAAACACTTGGACCATCATCTGCAGCTTTCCCAGGCACAGGGAGATAGATCAGAAGTGGAACAGCCGGGGCTCAGATGAGTGCCCATGTGGGATGCCAGCGCCGTAGGCAGCAGCTTAACCCACTATGCCACAATGCTGGCCCCAACTATATTCTCGATCTGACTCCCACGCTGCCTAAAGCATGACGCTAATGTGTCCTTCTGTGTCATCCTCACGATGTCGGGGAAAGCAGTGCTACATCACCACCTTGCCGATGAGGGACCCGCGGTGCAGTGGAGGTGCTTGCTCGTGGCCTGACCTGCGGTGGCCAGCAAGAAATTGCAGCTGCCGCCTCCTCCTAGCTCCTTCCAGACCTGTACTCCCAGGACGCACTTGAACGGCCATTGTCCCTTTGGGTCCACTGTCTCGGGCAGGTGGGGGCCACGCTTTTCCCAGGCTGCTCGTGTTGGGGTGAGTTTCAGGCCACCAGGGCCAGGCCTGGCACTCTTCTAATAGATCTGTGCTTAAGAGCATTACGGGAAAACGGCGGCATAGAAATTATTGTTACCTTGGTTCTTTGTCTCACATGGAAGAAGTTCCAAGTGGACAGCAAAGAGTTTCAAAAGTATTTATTAGAATCAAGAGAGGAAAGAACCCCAAAGTGCAATCTTGGAGACCAAACTGTCAATCAACAAGGTGGAGGCAAACTCAACAAATGACCTGACTTACAATTCTCCATCCTGCCTGGCCTGCTAAGGGTGGGATAGGTAACTGGTTTTCACAGTAAGCTGTGAGCTCAGGAAGAGCTCCCTTGCTATTCTCACGGTAAATTTGGAGATTCCAAAGGAAGGAAGGCAGCCTGTTTGTTCTTGCTAAAGATACCTTTTGGGGAAGAGCACAAATATTTTACACCCCAAATTCCATTGGGATCCGCTGACTCCCTATGAACCCACCTGACTCCTCACAAGAGCTCCACAGTGCTCTGGCGAAGATGTTGTCCAAACTGTGCTGCACATGGAAGCTCCTCCCATGGAGTCTGTCCTTCCACTCCCCTCACGGCCCTCAGCCTGCATCGTGGTCTGGACGCTCTTCCTGCTGACTTCTGCCCCCTCCCCTTATCCTCTACAGATGTCGTCTCCATGGACGTCTCTGGCACAGGCACTTGCATCTCGCTGTTGGGGTCAGAGGACCCAGAGTAACGCACGGAGCACAGGCTGCAGCCTCCACCCTCCTGCGCAGCCCTGGAGGCTGGCACAGCCGCTCATGCCCAGGTCGACAGGAAGCACTTGCAGCATAGCCAGTCCCTGAGCAGGTGGAAACAGCAGCCTGCTCTGAAAAGTCTGGTGGCCATGAACAGGGCGAGGGACACCGGGAGGGAAGAGCTCCTGCATCCTGCCAGGGGAGCCTTGCAGACTGCTGGCTTCCTGAGCCCCGGTCTGGTTCTGACCCAGAAATAGGCCCGGAGAGAAGAAGAATGCTTCAGCAGGCTCTACTCCCAGCTGGCCCAAATCGACTCTCAAAAGTAGCCAGCTCCCCTTGCTCTAATTCACACTCAGCAGGTGGTTTACCTGGGCTGTGATTTGATGTGGGAAAAGAACTCATTCACCCAGAAGGAGCTGACCTTGGTGTTTTAACCTTGGGGTAAAACCATGTGGATGCCTTATACAAGAAAGAGCCCCAAACCCCTCACCTTCTGTTCTGTGCAGAATAAATGGAATAAACCTTGCTGAAGCTGTGCCCAGACTGCATGCTACCTGGGTCTGGAATCCTGAATGTAAGTTACCCTAATAAAATTTAAATCTTTATGGAGCTTCCTTCTTCATTTTATGGCCTCAGGATTCCCACTCAGTTCCGGGGACATCATGTGCTATGGATACCACATTTAGACACATAGGCATAAGAACAAAAACCCCAGAGGATTTCCGAGTGAAGTACAGATAAGTTGGGGTAGCTCATAAGAGAAATAATTTTTCCATTCATTCATCCACCCATCTATCCATCCATCCATCCATCCACCCACCCATCCACCCATGTATCCATGCATCCATGCACCCATCCAAATGGTTAGACCCAGATTCTTGTTTCTATTGTAAGAAAATAATTTGAGGATGAGATGCAGGTAAAGGTCAGCAGAGAAGCAAGACTTATTTGCATGCAAAGTGAAGTATACATTCAAGAAGGCGTGTGGATAAACTCAAGAGATAGCTGCACTCCCTGAGTTTGGGGCCTGCCCTTCACAGGACCTGGAGGCATAGAGAGTGGGGCTTCACTGAGTATTCAATGGTGACAACTTGGGGCGGGGCTTCAGTGCTGCCCATTTCTTTGCCTTTTTTTTTTTTTTTTTTTTAAACTCAGAATGTCATGGCCTTAGGAGCAGGATGGCAATAGGCGTGTCAGCTATGATAATTTTATTATAGTGACCTTACAAAGTCATTGTGGGGATGCAGTCAGCAGCCATGTTGGTTGTTTTAACTAGCACCTGTTGTAAGCAGAAAAATCGTGGAGGTTGTAGTTTCCACTGTACTGATGCGGGGCCTTTTGGGTGGTGGCATGGGTAGGGGTGGAGATACAGGCGAGGCTGCAGAGAGGGGCTGGCTCCCTCAGTTCCTCCCTTCTACCTCCCTCCCTGCCTACATCACATCCAACCACCCCACAGTGGTCTGACACCTGTTACATGCTGGATACTAAGGAGGCAGAGATGAATACAGGAGGAAGGCATTTGACAGGTAAGTTTCACTGTGCGTCCCAAAAAGGAGAAATCAACCAACTGAAGGGGCTAGAAGTATTCTCTTCAAAGGGGGCCATAAAGGTCATTGTCTTTTCCCTAATATGAACTTGCCCTACTGGGTAGTTTGAGCCAAATAAAACTGAGAAGCCCACAGGTCTCTCTGATCTTCTGTCTTGAAGATCTTCACATGACAGGTGCTCTGTCTTACACCCAGAAGGAAGGAATATCACACAGCAAAGCCAGGAAAAATCAAGCTTGCTAAGTTCCCCCAGGTGTATTACATTAGGTCATATCTGCTTTGTCCAATTGCACTTCTACTTGATTCTTCACGAAACCTAAGGATAAAAATTGTTAGTCTTTGGGTCTTCATTTCTTTCTAAAATTATTTACTTTTATAAATAAATACTTAATTTTTAGTTATTTGAAAGGCAGAGTTACAGAGAGAGGAAGAGAGAGGGAGAGGGATCTTACGTCTGCTGGTTCACTCCCCAAATGGCTGCAACAGCTGGGGCTGGGCCAGGCTGAAGCCAGGAGCCCAGAGTTTCTTTTGGGTCTCCCACGGGGGTGCAGGAGCCCAAGTACTTGGGCCATCCTCCGCCACTTTCCCATGCTGTTATCAGGGAGCTGGATCAGAAGTGGAGCAGCCAGGGCTGAAATCAGTGCCCATATGAGATGCTAGTGTTGCAAAGACTTAGCCCACTATGCCACAATGCGAGCCCCATATTTAATTTTGTTTATTTGAAAGGCAGAGAAGAAGAGAGTCCTTCCTTTTGTTGGTTCACTCCCCAAATGCCCACAATAGCTGGGACTGGACCAGGCTGAAACCAGAACTACATCCAAGTCTCCCTTGTGGGTGGCAGGGACACAAATACTTGTGCCATCACCACTGCCTCTCACAGTGACCTTGGCTGGAAGCTAGAACCAGAGATGGAGTTGAGGCTTTAACTCTGACGTGGGATGTGGGTGTCCTGAGTGACATCTTAACCCCTGTGCCAGATGCTCACTCTGGGTCTCCATTCCTGAAGGCTGCAGTGTAAGTTAGTGCTCTCCAGATGGGCTGAACCCATAAAAGCTAGATGAAAGGGGGTTTATTAGTGCATTTGCTCACGTCCTGGTTGTGGAGACTGATAAGTCCCACAGCAGGCCATCAGTAAGCTGGAACCTCTGGATGCTGGTAGCCTGGGTCAGCCCAAGTCTGCAGTTCTCAGAACCGAGGCAGATGAGGCAAAAACCTGGGAGTGTAAGGGCCACAGGGCCTGAGTTCTGATGTGTTGAGGTGGATTCATTCTGAGAGGAGGAACGTGGTGGGGGCAAGAGGCATGGAGTCACCACACAGACCCCGGGAGACAGTGAAAGCAGGCCAGAGGCAAGCAGCTCGCAGACTCATTTATTTCAGTTGGTACAGCAGCTTAAATAGCCAAGGCAGCCAATCCAGTCAAGGGGTGGTCTATGCTTCAACCAATCACAGCCTGTTGCCAGGCAGGCTCCGTGGCCAGCGGCCATCTTGACATGGCCTTCTCATTCCACCACACTGATGTCCAAAGGGAGAAGCAGGAGTGTGGTCCAGCCCCAGGAGAGAGAGGAACTCTTTTTCCCTCCTTTTTTGTTCCACGTGGCCCCAGTTGTTCGGATGGGGGCTGCCCACACTGAGGACAGGTATTCTGTATTCTGTCCTGGAACTCACGCAACAACCTCCTCTGGAAATGCCTTCACAGACACACCCAAAACTACTGCTTTACTAGCTCTCTAGGTATCCTGTCATCTAGTCCGGTGACACTTAAGATCAACCATCACAACTCTCAGGTCGCATCAAACTTTGGTTACACAAATTTGTTCTCTAACTGTCTGCCTTTTGTTCTGGGCTGTCAGCGTGACTCTTGCAGTGGGTGGAGAAAAGATGCGACTTCTTCTCATATACGTTCTGAACTAGCAAGGCTTCTTTATTACTGTTGTGGGGGAGGGGCACAAAAATCAACCCTTAAGAGAGGGAAGGTGCTCACAGGAAGCTGTTGTCCACAGGGAGACAAGGGTAACAGGGATGGACAAGAAAGATGTGACTCACAGAGATTTAGGGAGCAGCGTTAGCGGGCATTGGTGATTGAATATTATGGACAATGAGGGAGAAAAGGAGATTCCCACGTTTCTAGTTAAGGGTGTTGGGTGAAATGAGGTGGACTCAGTGAGGATGGGGCGATGGAGATGTGGGACCCAGTTGCAAGGTGTCCGGCGCGTAACAAATCTTCCCAGGCAGACGAACCAATTAATTCACAAGTTTCATTGGGATTCCGCTCCCCGGTGAGGTTTCCCGGTCCCAACAGAGCGGGGGGGGGCCAGGGAAGTCGCAAGTCAGAGGGCGTGGGGGTTAAAGGTTGAGGCAGGTCTGATCCTCATTGGTTGACTTTTAGGCATCCATGGGGACCTTGACAAGGACTTTTCTTCCCCGGAAATGTGGGTAGGGATTCTAGTTTCCTGGAAGTATAGGCCTTCTCTCCTTGCGGATCCCAAAGCTACCACCAGTGAGAAGCTGGGTGTCCATGCCTAGGCAACCCTAAGTGTTTCTCACTTTGGCCTATGCAGTGGCTTCCAAATAGGCCACCAGCTTCAGCTGTGGTTGCTTTCAAATCCATGTTTCTCTCTTCCTTTCTCTCTGACTCTTTCTAAAATTTATTTATTTATTTATTTGAAAGGCAGAACAAGAGAGAGAGAGAGAGAGATCTTCCTTCTGCTGGTTCACTCCCCAAATGGCTGCAATAACTAGTGTTAGGGTAGCTGGGTAGACTTAACCTAAGTGTGTAAGAGGAGCCAGAGAAAATGGGAATTTTTTTTAGAAAAATGGGGATTTCTGAGTGGGGGAATGAGGAAAAATGCAGAAGCAAGTCTGATAAGTACTTGCATATCTAAAGAATTGCTCTAGTTCAATAACCTTGTTAGGAGGGTTCCAGCCCTCTCCCTGGGGGCAGTTTGGGGGAATCTCCCCTGCCCTGCACCCAGAGGGCCATTAGGTCCCAAAAGCACTGTGCTGATAAGGTCCAGGGAGGGCTCTGGGAATTCCACACCCAGAAAGCCCTCCACCCAGCACTTTCCCAGAGGAGGGAGGAGGGGAGGAAAAATGGGGAGGAACGGGATGCACGCATATAGCCATATAAACTCCGGTCCTAATGCAGCCTGGGTTCTTAGCCCTTCCCTGAGATGGCCACTGGGTGGTCAGGTGTACTCTTTTCATTAAACTTGGCTGGCATGCTTACTGCTGCTGTCTCATGTCCACATTCTCTGTTTCACAAAGACAAGAATCTCCCATCAGCCATCTCCAGTAGCCCTAGGGCCAGGCCAGGCTGAAGCCAGGAGCCAGGAGCTCCATCCAGGTCTCCCACATGGGTGGCAGGGGCCCAAGTCTTGGGCCATCTTTGGTTGCCTTTCCAGGAAGCAGGATGGGAAGCAGAGTGGTTGAGACTGAAGCCAGCACTCCAATGCGTGATGCCTGTCTCACAAGAGGCAGCTTAACCCGCTGGGCCATAACGCCAGCCCCCAACCTGCAGGGGCCGGAGTGGACTTTGCAAAGCCCTCCCTCCTGCTTCAGGCCCTTCGCTCTTTTCTCTTTGCTGTTTGCTGAGATCCAAAGGCGCCGTGTGAGCTGATGGACACAGGTCTCTGCAGCCGCATGCCGCTTCGTGCCCGGTACACTGCTCCAGACAAGCTGCCCTTCCCACGGTTCCTCAAGCCCTTGCCCTTCCAAGGCCTTTGCTGGGATCCGTCCTCGGCTCGGAAGCTCTTCCCCGGCTCCTCTCTGCCGGCTTCTATCTCATTCCTCAGATGCCTTTTGTGCAGGGACAAAATTACAACAATTTAGTGTAACGATCATAATTGGCTTTTATTTTTGATGGCAGCATCAAGGCAAGACTTCATTCTATAAAAGAGAATAAGGGTTCCAGTGGGCTGAGCAGAAGAGTTGGTTTTATAGACAGAGGAGGGCTGAGAACAGCAGAA
Source organism: Lepus europaeus (assembly GCF_033115175.1). Classification (NCBI taxonomy): domain Eukaryota; kingdom Metazoa; phylum Chordata; class Mammalia; order Lagomorpha; family Leporidae; genus Lepus; species Lepus europaeus. The sequence continues at coordinate 31,414,307 of NC_084831.1, forward strand.
CAAAAGCAGATTGATTGTGGCAAAGTTATTGCCTTGCAAAGTAGGGGCAGGGAGGCAGAACAATAGAACAAGAAGATTGGCTAATCTCAGGTTACTCCAAGTTACCCTTTAGTGCGGAAGGATTAAGGCAGGGAACTTTATTATGGCAATTGCCGCTGGCCTCTTCGGGAAATTTGACTGTTACATCTCCAACCTTGATTTCTGACAAGTCCAGATAAACAGACTAGTTTCAGCTTGGGAATGTGGCGCTTTTCCAGGAGTGACTCCCTGCTGATTGTTAGCCCAATCTGTTCTGTTCTGGCCTAGCCTAGTGGAGGAACAATGCATCAGAACAATGCATCCTGTGATTTTTTTTTTTTTTTAAAGATTTTATCTACTTATTTGATAGGTAGAGTTACAGACAGAGAGAGGGAGAGAGGTCTTCCATCCATTGGTTTACTCCCCAGATGGCTGTGATGGCTGGAGCTGGGCTGATCCGAAGCCATGAGACAGGAGCTTCTTATAGGTCTCTCACATGGGTCCAGGGGCCCAAAGACTTGGGCCATTTTCTACTGCTTTCCCAGGCCATAGCAGAGAGCTGGATCGGAAGTGGAGCAGCCGGGGATCGAACCAGCACCCATACAGGATGCCGGCATTGCAGACGGTGCTATGCCACAGTGCCGGCCCCATTGTGTGATTTTTAATTGACCTTCAATATCACCTGCCCCCAGAGGCCCATCCCAGCCGTCCTAAGGCACAGGACTTTCTTTCACAGCCCATCCCATTCTCTGTTGCCTCCAGAACACTGATCTCACTAAAGCATAAACCAAGCTAACGGATGGTGTCGTGGCCTCTATCGCATCCCCATGGCTTAGCATGTCTGACAGGAAGTAGTTCTGGAAACAGTTCTGGCTGGATAAGCTGACAACCCCACAGGCCTGTAAGTCATCAACAGACACAGGAAGGAAAGCAAGTGGAGGGGACAAGGAAAGACGCTGGAACTGGGGTGTGCTCTCTCAGGGGCCGACAGTGGAGACTCCAGGAGGTGGCAGCAATGGCCAGGGGACCCTCTATATGGGATTTCAACACAGAATCCATCAGGAGGCTTGTTAAAATGGCAGTGACCTGGGGTCAGTGCTGTGGCATAACGGGTAAAGCCGCAACCTCCAATGCCGGCATCCCACGTGGGCACTGGTTCGTGTCCAAGCTGCTCCTCTTCCGATCCAGCTCTCTGCTATGGCCTGGGAAAGCAGTGGAGGGTGGCCCAAGTCTTTGGGCCCCTGCATCCCTGTGGGAGACCCAGAAGAAGCTTCTGGCTCCTGGCTTCGGATCGGCACAGCTCCGGCAGCTGCAGCTATTTGGGGAGTGAACAAGCCGATGGAGGACCTCTCTTTCTCCCTCTTCCTATCTCCCTCTCTCTGTCTGTAACTCTACCTCTCAAATGAAATAGGCATGTGATGTCCTCCATTGTGCCTCCTGGGGAGAGGGAGGGAACAAAGGGTAAGAAGATTCTGGAAAACCAAGGTAGCTCTTTAAAAAAAAAAAATATTTATTTAAAAGGCAGAGTTGTAGAGAGAGGGAGGGAGAGAAAAAGAGAGATCTTCCATCACTTGTTCACTCTGCAAATGGCCACAATAGCCAGGGCTGTGCCAGGCTGAAGCCAGGAACCAGGAACTACACCTTGGTCTAATACCAATGAAAGGGATCCAAGCACCTGGACCATCTTCTGCTGCTTTCCCAGGTGGATTAGCAGGAAGCTGGATTGGAAGTGGAGCAGCTGGGACCGGAACCAACACCCATATGGGATGCAGGTGGTGGCTTAACTGGCTGCACCACAATGCCAGCTCCCCGGGGGGCTCTTGACTGATACTATCAGCCTTCTGGAAAACTGGTATGTGGGGAGAAGAGGGCTCAGGGAGGCAAGGGACGTGAGGTCCAAATCCGGTTTGCCTTTCTGGAACTTTTGGCACTGTGGGCTGCCGCCTCTGTGCAATGCTGCCCTGCCTTGGCCTCTGTGACTTGGCTGTTTCTCCTTCTAACAAAGCTTAGCACCTTCCGGTGCCACACTCTGGGGCGGTGCCAGAGACTCAGAGAAGCCTGCGGGCTTGCAGGGCACAGGGATCACCATGTCATCACGCCTTGCTCTCACCCCTCCAGCTGCTCCCTCTCGGTAACTTCCCCAAACCTCCTTCCCCTCTATCTGTGCTTCACCTGTTCCTGTTTCTTATTGTATGGTCCTGGGCCCTCCTCTCCCCTAGGTGAAATCAACAGTCCGCAAAGCTCTGGACCTCAAGCAACGTAATACCACCAGGGAATTTGTCAGATATCAAATTCTCTGACCTCAGCCCAGGGCCCATGCAATCAGAAGCTCCAGGGATGAGGTTCAGAAGCCTGGTTGTTTTTTTTGTTTGTTTGTTTGTTTGTTTTTTTGACAGGCAGAGTGGATAGTGAGAGAGAGAGACAGAGAGAAAGGTCTTCCTTTTTGCCGTTGGTTCACCCTCCAATGGCTGCTGCGGCCGGCATATCTCGCTGATCCGAAGCCAGGAGCCAGGTGCTTCTCCTGGTCTCCCATGGGGTGCAGGGCCCAAGCACTTGGGCCATCCTCCACTGCCTTCCCAGGCCATAGCAGAGAGCTGGCCTGGAAGAGAGGCAACCGGGATAGAATCCGGCGCCCCAACCGGGACTAGAACCTGGTGTGCCGGCGCCGCAAGGCGGAGGATTAGCCTGTTAAGCCACGGCGCCAGCCTTTTTTTTTTTTTTTTTTTTTTTTAAGATTTATTTTATGGAGGCTGGCGCTGTGGCACAGTGGGTTAATGCCCTGGCCTGAAGCACTGGCATCCCATATGGGCGCCGGTTCAAGACCTGGCTGCTCCTCTTCTGATCCAGCTCTCTGCTATGGCCTGGGAAAGCAGTAGAAGATGGCCCAAGTCCTTGGGCCCCTGCATCCACATGGGAGACCCGGAAGAAGCTCCTGGCTCCTGCTTCGGATCGGCGCAGCTCCGGCCATTGCAGCCAGTTGGGGAGTGAACCATCGGATGGAAGACCTCTCTCTGCCTCTCCTCTCTCTGTGTAACTCTGACTTTCAAATAAATAAATAAATCTTTAAAAAAAAAAAAGATTTATTTATTTTAAAGGTAGAGTTACAGAGAGAGCGAAGGAGACAGAGAGATTTTCCATCCCCTGGTTCACTTCCCAAATGGCTGCACGGGCTAGAGCTCGGTCAGACCAAAGCCAGGAGCCAGGAGTTTCTTCCAGGTCTCCCACATGGGTGCAGGGACCCAAGGATTTGGGCCATCTTCTACCGCTTTCCCAGACACATTAGCAGGGAGCTGGATCGGAAGTGGAGCAGCCAGGATTCGAACCGGGACCCATATGGGATGCTGGCGGAGCAGGCAGCAGTTTAACCATTATGCCACAACACAGGTCTCTCAGTGAGCTGTTTTGACAATGCCTCCAGGTTCTTCCAGGGCAAGCCCAAGGTCAGAGTTCTAGCGAGTCTCCTTAACTGGTCTTTTCTATTCACCTAGTTTTGATCATCATTCATAGCCCAGACCACTCTAGAGCTCCAACCTGTTCCTGGAGGAACCCCAGGCCACCTCAAACCCCAGAGGGCACTGAGGACCTCTCCCTGCCTCTCCTGTGTCGCTAGCCCAGTGCCTCCAGTACTGCCAGGGCCTCCCTCTGGCTCCCGAGAATGGCACTCGGTGCTTGGCTGTGCTTCCCGCCGGTCTCAGGGCTCTGCCTGGAGCCCTCCTCCTCCTCCTCTCCGGCCCCTCAGGGTCCCTCACATCAGCTGCATCCCCGTCCTGGGACTCACTTTCCCTGCCTCAGCCTCTCTCTTCCTCCAGGTCTCAGCAAACGCACCTGTCCCCGAGGGAGGCTGCAGGCGCCTTGCGAATCTGTGCATTCAGCTCTGCCTGCTCCCTTCCCAGAACACCATGGCATCCATCATGCACTGGCTTGAGCGTGAGCCTTCGCGGCAGGGGCAGGGTAGCCTTGGTTCCTAGCACGGGGAGGAGCTCAGTGGCCCTTCCCATTCACCCGGTTGCACAAACCAGAAGGACCTGGACCTGGACCTGTTTCTCTTTTCACCCTGCTCCCTGACCCAGCCAGTCACCAGCTCCTGCTCTGATCCCACCTCGGGCGATCTCCAGGCCCACCCCAGTTTTCATTTTCTCTCCCACGGGCGTCTCCTCTGTCACCTGTCTCTGGTGCAAAGCCAGTTTTGGCCACTCCCTTGCCCATTGCCTTTGGTGATCTTCACTGTGTTCAGAATAAACCCCAAGCATCTTCAAGGCTCCCCAGACCAGCCCGGCTCCGCTCTCCTCCCTCCCTCGTCCACGGCCCCTCCCACCACCAGCCCTCGCAGACTTTTGGGAGATGCAGCCCAGAAACTGCGTGCTCTAGAAAGCCTTCCTTCCTTCCTCATGGTCCAGGAACCGCCTCCTATCCCACTGCACAGGGGGGCCAGGCAGTGTCTGGCGTCCAGCTCAGGGCCTGCACATCAGAGCAGACCCTCCCCAATTCGGTCATCCCGTAGCTAGTGAGCCGTGGGGGTCTTAGGAGCTGAGTGATGTTGTTTTACAGAGGGTTTGGAAGCCGTGATGGGGGCAGGCCAACGTTGTGGTGCAGACGGCTAAGCCACCTCCTGTGCTGCCCCCATCCCATACTGGAGCGCCGGTATGAGTCCTGGCGGCTCCGCTTCCAATCCAGCTCCCTGCTAATGCTCATGGGAAAGCCGTAGAGGATGGCCCAGGTGCTTGGGTCCCTGCCGCTCCTGTGGGAGACCCAGATGGAGCTCTGGACTCCCAGTTTTGGCCTGGACCCGCTCTGGCCCTGGCCGTTGCAGTCACTAGGGGAGTGAATCAGTGGATGGAAGATTTCTCTCTCTTTCTCCCTGTCTTTCCCTCCGTTGTTCTGTCTTTCAAATAAACAAATATACAAAACTTTAAAGAGGTGAACATAGGCCAATTATAAAAATAAGAATAAAAGCAGTAGTGATGAAGAAAAGCCATTTCTGGGTAAGCAGACAGAGGCCTCATGGACCCAGCAGCAGCGGAGCAAGTCAAGTCTCCCTGAAGGCAGAGGTGTGAGAGTGAGGAGGAGCACAGCAGTGCGGTGCAGTGGTTAGGGGCGTGGAACGCAGTAGTGCGGTGCAGTGGTTAGAGTGTGGACTTCGGGCCGTGCAGGTCTGGGAGTCATTCACACACATTGCAGCTAAGAGCAATCACACAACCCACTTAGCTCCCAAAACTCGCACAGAGTGGTCTGTCGGAGGAAGCTGTGGCTGCTGCATTGGAGAACGCAGGGCCTGACTGGATGTGACCTAGAGCTCCTAAAAAAAATAAATAGATCTCAGAGTCCAGAGAATCAGGCTGACGTGGGTGCGCTGGACACCCTGTCCTGGATGATGCTGGGGAGGGAGGATCACGGAAGGCGCACTTATCTGCAAAGACCTTGAGCCAGCATGGGGAGATAAGGATGACTTTGCATTTGGTGGACAGTGGGGCTTTGTGCAGGCCCTGGCCACTCAAGTCCAATCCCAGGGCTCTCCCCGGATGCCTGAAACAGCCTCCTCCACCTCCGACACCTCCATCGTCCACTCTGCATCCAGAGCCCTTTGTGAAGAGGTGATTGAGGGGCTGGTGCTGTGGAGTAGTGGGTTAAGCTGCCCCCTGTGATGACAACATCCCATATGGGTGCCAGTTCAAGTCCCGGCTGCTCCACTTCCAATCCAGCTCCCTGGGATGCAGGGCTGAATCCCGTGTGAGGCTCCCAGAGCTCTCAGATAGGTGTGGACAATGCTATTTTCCAGACCAAATGGCAAGGGAGGTCATTTTAGGTGGGACGTGGAGGAACATCTTTAAATGTCAGCTGTGCATTACAAAATGTGAGCAGTATCTCAACCCTTTGAGTTCATGAATACTCTTAGGAGGAAAATACAGAAAGAGCCAATTTAAAGAAAAATACTAAACAAATGATCGTACAAGTGGAGCCCCGTGAAAGGAGGTGCCCAAAGGAAGCTCGGGAAATTAGGCCCCTCCCTCCTGAGCTGTAGCTGTATCAGTCTTGTGGTCCTTGAAGATGTTACACGCTTGTCTGCCAGGAATGTCCTGGAATGTTCTAGCCAATCTCACCCCCACACCACTTCCCCGGTCTTTTGCTAAGATAATGGCTCTCAGATATTGGATCCAGTACTACTCTTGGGGTGGGGTGAGAGGGCCATTTTTTCCGGGGACCCTGGTCTTGTTATCCCAAAGGCCCCTTACTGCAGAGGGGAGGATCTATTCTGTGCACCTGTGATTAAGTCTGCATCCCCTCCCCCAGCTAGACACTGGACTGGACTTCTCTGTCCTGCACCCAGCCCAGTGCCAGCCACACATGAAGCATGCCACACCTCCACCTAGCAACTCCGGGGTCAGTGTCTGGCGCGCCTGCCTCGTGGCTGCTGATGGGGACAGAAGTCAGCCTTTCAATAAGAGTTCACCTGGCCCCACCAAGTGCGTCCTGAGCAGGGAGCCGGGGAGAGTAGAAAGTGGAGATGGTGTGGGAGGGGCTTCGGGGAGAGACTTCCAGAGCCGGTAGAGAAGGAGCCGCGGGGTTGCTCCCAACCTGAACCTGCCTGTAACCGGAAGTCATGGCAATCAGCTGTGGGCCCTCTTCTGGGGAGGCTCTGTGAGCCATGCAGGCCGGTGGGGGCTTCTGCCCAGGTTGTTTTCCATTTCTTTCTTTCCTTCTTTCCTTCTTTCTTTCTTTCTTTCTTTCTTTCTTTCTTTCTTTCTTTCTTTCTTTCTTTCTTTCTTTCTTTCTTTCTTTCTTTCTTTCTTTCTTTCTTTCTTCTTTCCTTCCTTCCTTCCTCCCTCCCTCCCTCCCTCCCTCCCTTCCTTCCTTCCTTGCTTCCTTCCTTTCTTTTTTAAAGATTTTTATTTATGTATTTGAAAGGCAGAGTTACAGAAGGAGAGAGAGAGGGAGAAAGAGAGAGAGAGAGAGAGAGAGAGGTCTTCCATCTTCTGATTTGCTCTCCAGATGGCCACAAAGGCCAGAGCTGGGCCAATCCGAAGTCAGGAGCCCCCTCAGGGTCTCCCACGTGGGTGCAGGGGCCCAAGGACTTGGGTCATCTTCCACTGCTTTCCCAGGCCATGGCAGAGAGCCAGATTGGAAGTGGAGCAGCTGGGACTTGAATTGGTGCCCATATGGGATGCTGACACTGCAGGAGGCGGCTTTACCCACTACACCTCAATGCTGGCCCCTCTGCCCAGATATCTAAGGGTCTCCAGCAGCTCCTCTGTGGCCACGGCTTGGCCTTTTCTCTTGGTCCCTCCCAACCCTTCAGTGTCTGCTTAACCTGCACCGAGCAGCCTCCTGATGCTAGGCCTTTGCTATGGAAAGATTTAGGTCCAGGATGTATGTTGTTTAAATTTCAAAAATATTATTGTTATGTACTTATTTGAAAGGCAGAGTGAGAGAGAGAGAGAGAGAGAGAGATCTTGTGTCCTCTGGTTCACTCCCCAAATGGCCACAATGGCTGGCCAGCCCTGGGCCAGGCTGAAGCCAGGAGCCTGAATTTCATCTGGGTCTCCCATATGGGTGGCAGGAACCCAAGTACTTGGAGCATCATTGACTGCCTCCCCAGGCACATTAGCAGGGAGCTGAATAGGGAACAGTAGCGGGGACTCAACTCCGCACTCAGATATGGGATGCAGGCAGCAGCCGCACTAGTGTCTACCCGTACACAGTCCTAATTAAAAAATTGTGTGATGCAGGGAAGTCCAGAGATGAAGGGAACAAACACCCGTATGTTCATCGCTGAGAATAATCAGCTATAAACGTTCTTGTTCCGGATGTACCTTTCTATAAAATAAACAGAGCATCGCAGAGAAAGCTGATGTCTCCTTGGTTCCTCTGCAGGGTCCAGTTCCTCTCGCTCCCTTCCGTTCCCAGAACAGTTGTTATTAATCTGCCATGCATCTTTCTCTTTTATTTCTGTGAACAAAGCAGCGTGTGCTTGTAGCAGCATCATTCCGAACAGCCAAAAAGTAGAAACCAGATGTCCATCAACCGATGAATGGAGAAGAAAATTGTGGTCTGTCCCTCCAAGGGAATATGACTAAGCAGCGAAAAGAAACCAAGGGCCAATCCCCGCTCACATGGATCAGTGCCGGAAATACAGGTGAAAGGAGGCAGCCAGAGCCGGTTCCTACTGACACTCAACACCACAGGACATTTACATGGAGGCAGAGGTAGCCTGGTGACTGCAGGCGGCTGAGGGCAGACAGCAACGCAAGCTATTGCTTTTCCTGGAGATGTCTCACTGCCGCTTGTTTACTTATCTACTCGCATTTATTTTAAGGGTTCGATGATCGCTTACTGGAGGAACGTGATTTACTTTGCAATTAGCAGATGGTACAGTTGATGCAATTTCTCTCCACGAGCTGAGCGGCGCCGCCTGAACAGCCTTGACAGCATCTCCTCTCTGGGATAAGGAAACTGCTTTCCAGGATGTTGTCCGGTTGTCCTCTAAGTGGTTGTATCAACTTCACTCCCACCAGCGCTTACAAATTCCCACAGGTCCTTCCCACCAACACTTTTTTTTTTTTTTTTTTTGGACAGGCAGAGTGGATAGTGAGAGAGAGAGAGACAGAGAGAAAGGTCTTCCTTTTTCCATTGGTTCACCCTCCAACGGCCACTGCAGCCAACACATCGTGCTGATCCGAAGCCAGGAGCCAGGTGCTTCTCCTGGTCTCCCATGCGGGTGCAGGGCCCAAGCACTTGGGCCATCCTCCACTGCCTTCCCAGGCCATAGCAGAGAGCTGGCCTGGAAGAGGGGCAACCGGGATAGAATCCAGCGCCCCGACCGGGACTAGAACCCGGTTGCTGGCGCCGCAAGGCGGAGGATTAGCCTTTTTTTTTTTTTTTTTTTTTAAATCAGCCTTTTGGATTTTTAACTACTTGGTCCTTGTGCACTTTTAATTTGCTCTGATATTTTCTTTATTTCTAGGTGTTTTTTTTTCCTGTTTCTTTTTCTCTCTCCTTCCTCCCCACCCCCTCCTCTCTGCCTTTCTAGTATTTTATTGCCTATTTCTGAACCTGCACACTTCCATATGGATTTGGAATCACTGAGTTTAGAGCCATGCGTAACCTGACTAACAGAATGGAACCATGTCAGTGGACAAATCAGGCCCTAGCTGCTCACCGCTGCCATGGCTGAGAAGAGGAAAGGGTTTGTTTCAAGAAACCGCCAGCCATGAACAGCGCCGTGGCTCACTAGGCTAATCCTCCGCCTGTGGTTCCGGCCCCCCAGGTTCTAGTCCCGGCCGGGGCATCGATTCTGTCCCGGTGGCTCCTCTTCCAGGCCAGCTCTCTGCTGTGGCCCGGGAGTGCAGTGGAGGATGGCCCAGGTCCTTGGGCCCTGCACCCGCATGGGAGACCAGGAGGAAGCACCTGGCTCCTGGCTTTGGATCAGCGCAGCGTGCCGGCCATGGCAGCCATTTGGGGAGTGAACCAACGGAAGGAAGACCTTTCTCTGTCTCTCTCTCTCTCACTAACTCTGCCTGTCAAAAAAAAAAAAAAAAAGAAGAAGAAGAAGAAAAGAAACTGGCAGTCTTGGTGAAAGAGGGGTCTCTGCATCCAGACACGATCTTTCAGCCCAGCAAAGCCACAAAGGATTTTTAAAGGGAAGGAGGGGGCCCGCAGGGCGGTTGGAAAAGACAATGAGTCCAGGCAATTGATAATTAGGCGATTTTCAGGCTTTGTTCAGATGATCCCTGATTCAGCCAGGTGGAGGTTTCTTGAATCAGTTGGGAGGAGCTTCTTTGATAGCCGAGTCTAAGGTCAGCCTTTCCAAGCCATCTCCTTTCCTAGCTCCTGAAATTCCTACGCAGACATTACTGGCTCCTCGCTGGTAATTCACGCTATCAGCAGCTGGCTTTTGTTAGATAAAATATGAAAAGAAGGGAAGGAAAAATGCCTCATCAAGGGGAAAATGTGAAAAGAAAGGAATGGGCACTGCTCGCCCGGAGTCTCCCCCAGCTGCTGCAGCAGGTTTCTCGCTTATGTAAATCTTGCCTTGCTCACCGTCCCGTCCGCGTGGACATTCATCTTCACGTGAGATGGGAACCAAGACCGCCTTCCTTGTCCAGTAACAGTATTAGAGAAATTGCAACAGGGGTGGGCGTTTGGCACAGAGGTTAAGGCACCCCCTGGGGAGTGCCTGCTTGGAGCTTTGGCTCCACGTCCAAGCCAGCTTCCAGCTGATGCACACCCTGGGAGGCAGCCAGAGATGGCTCAAATACTTGGGTCCCTGCCACTCATCCGGGAGACCCAGATTGGGTTCTAGCTCAGTCCTGGCTGTTGCAGGCATTTAGGGGGTAAGCTTGTGGAAGGAAGAGTAAACTCTCCTCTCTCTCTCCCTGTTTCTCTACCTTTCAAGTAAAGTGAAAACACACAAGATTTTTTTAAAAAGAAAGATGCCTGGGACCGGCACTGTGGTGTAGTGGGTAAAGCCACCTCCTGCAGTGCCGGCATCCCATGTGGGTGCCGGTTCAAATCCTGGCTGCTCCACTTCTGATCCAGCTCTCTGGTATGGCCTGGGAAAGCAGTAGAAGATGGCCCAAGTCCTTGGGCCCTTGCACTCACTTGGGAGACCTGGAAGAAGCTCCTGGCTCCTGGCTTCAGATTGGTGCAGCCCCAGCTGTTGAGGCCAATTGGAGAGTGATCCAGCAGATGGAAGACCTCTCTCTCTCTGCCTTTCCTTCTCTCTGTGTGTAACTCTAATTTTCAAATAAATAAATAAATCTTTTTTTAAAAAAGAAAGATACCTTTGTTATGGTTACAATAGCTTCAAATTATAGATTTATTTCCAGTTAACTGGAATGTTATTTTATTGAGTATTCTCATCCATGAACAAATGATATATTTCCACCTATTTAGCCTTCCTTTACTTATTTTTTAAAGACTAATTAATTTATTTGAAAGGCAGAGTTACAGAAAGAGGTCTACCATCCGATAAGACCGCAATGACCACAGCTGGACCGATCTGAAGCCACGATCCAGGAGCTTCTCCCAGGTCTCCTGATGTGGGTGCAGGGGCCCAAGCACTTGGGCCATCTTCTGCTGCTTTCCCAGGTGCATAAGCAGGGAGCTGGATTGGAAGTGGAGCAGCTGGGACCTGAATCGACGCCCATATGGGATGCTGGCGCTGACTGGCTATGCCACAGCACCGGTCCCACCCTCCTTTATTTTTTAGAGCAGTTTTAGATTCCTAGGAAAAAGCAGTGGAAAGTACAGAGTTCCTATATACCCCAGGCCTCATCCTCACCACCAGCAACATCTCCCAATCCCCGCCCCCGCCCCCCCCAGTGGGACAGCCCCACCACAGCGGTATATTTATGACAGTGGATGAAGTTCCATGCATTTTCCAGGACTTTCTGAAGATCCTGCAAAGAAACAGAGCCAACAGGGTTTATTGCCAGTTATTACAAGGAACCGGCTCGCGCGGTTACAGAGGCTGCGGAGTCACGAGACTGCAGTGCGCAGGCTGGGGACCCAGTGCAGCTCAGCCCAAAGGCCTGCAGTATGGAGACTGAGAACAGATGTTTCCGCTGGAGTCTGAAGGCTGCGAAGGACAGGTGGGCTCCTGTGATCGCCCAGGAGTTTCCTCTTTCTTGAGGGAGACTCAGGCTTGCGACTGATTGGATTAGAGTAGCAATCGGCTTTATTAAAATGTGGTGTTTTTTTTTTTTTAATTTAAACTTAGTTGCTTTATTTTGTACTTTTAAAATTCACAAACTGCCTTACAATATCTGCTTCCCTATTGACCACTGTAGGCTTTAGTGTCAGAAAATGACTGTGGTGCGATCTACACCCCGACCCCACCCTAGGCTCTAGCCCTCCCGGCCCCCCCTCCCGTGCCATTGCTGGAAGCCAGGTGGCCACACGGGCCAACCACCGGTGTCAGCCCCACCCACATCCTAATGGGATTCGCTGCTCCTACTTCCCTGCCCGCCCCCAGCAAAGTTTGAAAAGGACCTGTTCCTGAACATGTGGCTCTTTCTCTCCAACTCCTGATCTCAGTCTCTGTCTCTTGATTTCTCTCTCACCCTCTCTCTCTTTCTCCTTCTTCACCCCTCCCCTCCAGTCTGTCGGGTTTCCTCCAATAAACTCTTTCCCTTACTCCTGTGTTTGGTGTGTTTTGTGGTGGCCTTACAATGACAGTTTTATCACTGGGCATACTAAAAACAATAGTTTACAAGCAAATCTCTGTAATTCAGAATACTTTGCAAAATATACACCTTGGTACACAACTAAATTGGGCTATGCTAAAATTAGAATTTAAAAGGCAGCTCAAGGGGCCAGCACTGCGGAGCAACGGGTTAACGCCCTGACCTGAAGCACCGACATCCCATGTGGGCACCGGTTCTAGTCCCAGATGCTCCACTTCCGATCCAGCTCTTTGCTGTGGCCTGGGAAAGCAGTAGAAGGTGGCCCAAGTCCTTGGGCCCCTGCACCCACATCGGGAGACCCGGAAGAAGTTCTGGCACCTGGCTTTGGATCAGTGCAGCTCCAGCCATTGCTGCCAATTGGGGAGTGAGCCATTGGATGGAAGACCTCTCTCTGACTCTCCTCTCTGTGTAACTCTCTCAAGTAAAAAAAAAAAAAAAAAAAAAGTAAGTCTTTCCAAAAAAAAAAGTAAGTCTTTCCAAAAAAAAGGCAGCTCAAAAGCCCCTGAGGGATTTAACACTGAGGCCCATAGAACAATGCTGACAGTCAAATGTTAATCTCATCCAAAACACCCTCACTTTGGGCACACCCAGAATAATGTTTGACCCTATCTCCAAGCACCCCATGGCCCGGGTGACACAAAATTGATAATCACATAGTGACAATTATTTTTTATATGTAGAGATTTTTTAAAAATATTTTATTTATTTATTTATTTGAGAGGTAGAGTTACAGACAGTGAGAGGGAGAGACAGAAAGGTCTTCCATCCACTGGTTCACTCTCCAAATGGCCAAACGGTCAGAGCTGTGCTGATCCGAAGCCAGGAGCTTCTTTCGGGTCTCCCACGTGGGTGCAGGAGCCCAAGCACTTGGGCCATCCTCCACTGCTTTCCCAGGCCATAGCAGAGAGCTGGATTGGAAGAGGAGCAGCTGGGACTAGAACCGGCGCCCATATGGGATGCCAGCACAGCAGGCAGAGGATTAACCTACTGCGCCATGGCGCTGGCCCCGTGTAGAGATTTTAAGTGTACTTCATTTAAGAGGTGGAGAGACACACAGAGAGAAAATCCCTACTCACCTGTTCACTCCCCAAATACCCAGGAACTGAGAACTCAATCCAGGTCTCCCACGTGGGTGGTAGGGACCCAAACCCTTGCGCCTTCACTGCTGCCTCCCAGGGTGAACATTAGCAGAGCTGGGGCTCAACCCGGGCGCTCTGCTATGGGAGGCAGGAGTCGTCTCAACCAGGAGCACCTTAACTGATGCACCAAACACCCACCTGTTTGAAGATCTGGAAAATTTGCCCATAAATCCCACTGAGCCTGTGCCCCTGGCTGGGGGAGCTGGGTAACTTGTTCTTCATGAACATCATTTCCCTTGAGCCATTCTGCCATCCAGGAACCCACATGGGCCAGTCCTTCCTGGTTCTCTTTGAAGAATCTTGGTCTCTCAGTTTCTGAAGGATCCAGGAGAACGAGGCGCTGTTCTATTTGTGCAAACTACTGGGGGTTTTGGAACAGTTATGGTGTTGTTATTTAAGGTGACCACTAGAGGGCAGTAGTGGATCAAGGACTGTATACTAAAAGGCTTAAAAAGAATTTAACAACAAAGGTAGATTTTTTTCCCCTCGCTTTTTTGTCCCTGAGGATCCTGAGACAGAATAGCTAAGAACTTGCCCAAATCCATAACATAGCAAATTAAATGACAGCATAGGTATGCCTGGCTCTAAATTTTATTGTTTTTAGTACAAATAAGTGATTGCTTTTCTTTCATTGTTTTTTCCCCATTTATTCATTCAAGGGCAACATAGCAGAGTGGCTAAGGATTCAGTCTCTGCACTCAGACCTTAAATCTAGCATATACTAGCTAGTGCTCGGTGCTTGGTGCCTTTTAGCTTTATCTGCATGAGTCTATGGGGGAGATTAGAACTTGCCTTATTAAATTATTATTTGCTTTCTTGTAGCAAGTTGTTTTTGTTAAGATTGATTTATTTGAAAGTTAGAGTGATAGAGAAAGATCTCCCATCCACTGGTTCACTCCCCAAATGGCCACCATGGCTGGGGCTGGGCCAGGCTGAAGCCGGAGCCTGGAGCTCCATCCTGGTCTCCCATGTGGGTCTTCCCACTTGGGCCATCCTCTGCTTTCTCAGGCACACTAGCAAGGAACTGGATTGGAAGTAGAGCAGCCGGGACTCGAACTGGCGCTCATATGGATTGCCAGCATTGCAGGTGGCAGCTTAACCTGCTGCACTGATATCACTGTGTGCTTATTAATAATTCCCAGAAGTAATAAGTCCATGTCTAATACTCAGAGAAGAACTCTGAAAATGAGGCAGCATAGTACATTTTTAAGCTTTTATTCAGTGAGAGAGATGCATAGGAGAGTGAGAGCTTTATCTAAAAGAGAGGGATAAATCTGGGTTCACATTGAGTGCCAAGAGCCAGCCACGTGGAGGAGCATCTAGGCCAGGAAACATGGGGTGGTGGCCTGAAGGCCATGCATGCTGGAGGCAGGTGCAGGGCCCACAGTGGCAAGAAGCCAAAAGGAAAAAGCCAGTGGGTGCTCAGGTGTGGCCAGGTAGGGCATGAGGTCACAGAGGGGTTGTGGGGAAGGCGTGGTCTTCCAGCTCACAAACCTGATCAGTTTTAACCTGTATGCCTGCCTACAGCAGTATCACAATGCCGGCCTCTACACTGTTTTAAAGGCTAAGAAAGAGCTAGGGTTTTTTTTTTTTTTTTTTTTTTTTTTTTAGATTTGTTTATTTATTTGAAAGACAAAGTTACAGAGAGAGGTAGAGACAGAGAGGTCTTTCATCCACTGGTTCACTCTCCAGATGGCCGCAACGGCCGGAGCTGTGCTGATCCGAGGCCAGGAGCCAGGAGCTTCTTCCGGGTCACCCAAGCGGGTACAGGGTCCCAAGGACTTGGCCATCCTCTACTGTTTTCCCAGGCTGTAGCAGAGAGCTGGATCAGAAGAGGAGCAGCTGGGATTAGAACCACTGCCCATATGGGATGCCTGCGCTTCAGGCCAGGGCTTTAACCTGCTGTGCCACAGCACCGGCCCCAGAGAGCCTAGGGTTTTAACTTGGTAACTTTCATAAACATAAACTAATGATGTATTCCAAAAATAAAACTTGTAAATCGTCTTTTCTGCATTTGGAAAGCATCCTCAGGAACCAGGCCAGATGTCTGTCGACAGGCGCACGGATAAGCAAACTGCTGCGGCGCATCCATTCTCTGCGGCGAGAGGCGGGAGCGGCCGACGCAAAGCACTTGAGGAATCGCTTCCAGATCGTGCTAAGCGAAGGGAGCCAGACTCTGATTCCGTTTCAGTGAAAATTCCAAGACAAAACTACAGCCAGAGAGCAGCTCCATGTTCCCAGGAGGCTGAGGCTGGGGAGGTGACAGACAGCACGGGGTGGGGGTGGAGGGCAGAAAGGTTCTGCATAACGATGGTTATTATCAGAGGGATACATTGACGGGAGACTCATAACATTGTGCATGTCAAATTGTTTATTTGTTTATCTGAGAAGGAAAGAGACACCTGCTGGCTCACGCCTGTATGTCCGCAACAGCTGGTGCTGGGCTAGGCTAAAGCCAGAAGCCGGGAACTCAAACCAGGTCTCCCCGGTGGGAGGTGGGAACCCAATTACTTGAGCTCTCCCCATTGCCTTCTAGGGTCTGCATCTGTGGGAAGCTGGAGGCAGGAGCCGGAGCTGCAACTCAAAGGTGGGCACTCTGGTGTGGGACGTGAGCACCTTGCCACGCCAGATGTCCACCCCCACAACTGACAAGTTTTATTGTATGTAAAGTATACCTTAATACTGCAGATTTAAAAAGAAACAATACTATTCTCAAGGTTACCAAAGCAGGGCATGAGGAACGAAGGAGGGTCCCTTTGAAGAATGCTGTGGGAAGGGGGATGGGACCCTGAGGAGAAGGCAGGGAATCAATCACCTTGTTGTCATGGAGCCAGGGAGAGCCGGGCAGGTGGAGAAGCAGAGGGGGTCCCTCACTTGAGGTTCTGACTCCATCGAATCAAACTGGGCCACCTGGACTGAGTGAGGCCTCCCCAGCAGGTGGCAACCAGGGCTCAGCTGTGGCCTGGTGTGGAAGTTCTCCACCGCTGTGTAACAGTATGGTACACTGAGTGATGGCAACAACCAGCATTTATCCTTTTACACTTTTGCGGCTCTGAGCGTGGCATGGCGTTTCTGCTCCGAGTCTCACCAGGCTGCAACCAAGGTGTTACCAGGCTCACCTGGGGCCTCCCTTGGGGCAAAACCCACTTCTTTTCGACTTTTATCTTTTCAGGATGGCAATGTATTCACAGAGAGCCCTGGTCTGGGGAGTCCTGTTCATGGCGGGACCACGCATTCCCTCCATCTGCCTGCTTTTCACACCTGAGGGGTCTGAAAGCTGAGTGCTGACCACACCCCAGGGTCAGGGGTCATACTCGCAATTCCTCCTGTGGCCTGCAGTTTGCTGTGCAGGGCAGTGAGGCCCAGCTCCTTGCACCTCAGGGCCACATGCTGGGCAGCCGACATGGCAGTGTTCGGTGAGGATCCGCCCGGTCAGCCTCCGCCGACAACCTGCCAGTTAGTCGCTCGGCAGATGGTTTCCCTGTCAGGGCAGTCAGTGGCGTGGGCAGAGGTGTTGCTGAAAGTCGCAAACATCTAAATCCCAGAGTTGCACGTGCAGAGCTCTTGGTACAGTCCCTGCACACAGTGGGTGCTCGGGAAGCGCTGGTTCTTGCCGCCTTCTGTCTCCCTGACTGTGGGTGCACACTCGGGCACTTGGGCTTCCCCTGGGGTCCAAACATGTTCCGCTGTTTACTGTTTGTCAGACACAGGGGCAGGTGGTTTTTCTTTTTGTTTTTTCTTCTCTAAGATTTATTTATTTATTTTTTGACAGGCAGATTTAGACAGTGAGAGAGAGAGAGAGACAGAGAGAAAGGTCTTCCTTTCCATTGGTTCACCTCCTAAATGGTCGCTACGGCCTGGTCTCCCATGCGGATGCAGGGCCCAAGGACCTGGGCCATCCTCCACTGCCTTCCTGGGCCACAGCAGAGAGCTGGACTGGAAGAGGAGCAACCGGGACAGAATCTGGCGCCCCAACCGGGACGAGAACCTGGGGTGCCGGCGCCGCAGGTGGAGGATTAGCCAAGAGAGCCGCGGCACTGGCCTATTTATTTATTTGAAAGCCAGAGTTACAGAGAGGTGGAGGCAGAGAGAGAGGTCTTTCATCCACTGGTTCCCTCCCCAATTGGCCGCAATGGCTGAAGCTGGGCTGATCTGAAGCCAGGAGCCAGGAGCTTCTTCCCAATCTCCCATGCAGGTGCAGGCACCCAAGGATTTGGGCCATCTTTCACTGCTTTCCCAGGCCATAGCAGAGAGCTGGACAGGAAGTGGAGTAGCCAGGACTTGAACCAGTACCCATACGGGATGCTGGCACCTCAGGCGGAGGCTTTACCCAATATGCCACAGCGCCGGCCCTCAGGTGGTTTTACCTAAAATAAGATTCAGTTTCCTCGCCCACATGATGGACATAGGAAGTTCTACCCTGGCTCCCCAACCAAATCATTGACAGGAGCACGGGCACTCACACGCGTGAAAGCACTGGAAGTGGCCCGGCGTGGAAGGATTAGTTCTTTGCGCTGTCGCTGACTGGTTCCTTTGAGTGTTGCTGGAGGCGAAGGCGGTGGGAGCGTCATGAGTTTTCAGAGGTTGCCACAGAATGTCTGGGGCACCTGGGGTGGGGTGTGGCCATACCAGACTTTCGGGAGCAGGGCAGTGCCCTCCGGCCTGAGCCAAGCCAAGCTTGAAGCGGAACTCTGGGCCCCGGGCAGTGTGGCGGCCAGCCCGCTGTCTGACATTTCTCCGCCCACCACAGTCTTGCTTCTTTGCACCGCTACGTGATCAGACACCTGCTCTGTTTTCACTGGCCACTATCGAGTAATTAACAAGGGAGTCGCAGCAGCTCTGTCCCTGGGAGAGCAGTCTCCACCAGCAAAACCCACAGCCCCTAACCCTCCCTCAGCTCCGAGAGGAAGGCTGCCCAGGCTGGTACCGAGCTCCAGCCACGGAGCATCACTGGGATTGTGCTGGAGGAAGCAGCATGCTCTGCCCAGAGGCTGACTCGGACAGGCCTGGGTTGGACTTTTGGCTAGAACTTCACTAAGTGTCATGAACTTAGGGTGCCTTGAGGAACGACGTGAGCCTCCACTTCCCCTTCTGTAAAACGGGGCTACTGACAGCCGAGCCCTGCTGTCCGAGGAGCCTGGGAGGTAACACAGATCACCTGCTGTCATTGACGGGGTGAGCCCACACCCAGTCCTGACTCACCCCACGATCTTCCTCCAGAAGGAGGCAAGGAGGCTAGTGTCGTGAGTGTTCCACCAAGCTGTGAATTCTGTCTCCTAAATAAATTATTTCATTCAACTCTTGCCTAGCCCCAGGAGATGGAGTCTTGGTTCAGTGTCCTTATCTGTGAAATGGAAATATTAAAAAAAAAAAAAAAAAAAAAGTCACTGGGCACGGTGTCAGGTGCACAGTTACTCAGTCCACAGCAGCTGCTGCTGCATCCCTGCCTTATAGATGAGGAGGTTCAAGTTCAAGGAGGTTGAGTAGCTTGCCCAGAGCCTCACCTCATTGGTAAGGGCCCAGGCTGGCCTCCTCCTGCCCCGTGGCTGAAGGCCTGTGCTCTTCTCGAGCTCTCCTTGATGGAGTGTCCGCGTGTTTGCAGAGCCAGGTCCCTCTGTTGTGTGCACGCGTCTCTTCCCCCTCCCCTGGGATGGCTCCTTCCCACTGCTCCCCGCCAATGGCCCCATAACCACCCTCAGAAGAGGCTCAGAACCCCCGCTGTGGCTCCCAGCCTTCTCAACTCACTTCTCCACTCTCCTCCCACCAAACTCACTCACCTCCCCAGGCCAACAGCATCCTCATCTCCTCTGGCTCCACCAGGCCTGGCTGGCACGGGGCAGACCTCCACAAGTGCCTGCTGGATCGTCGGGAGCCACGCTGAGTGTAGAATCACACCTGCCGGCCAGGCAGCCTGCCTGTCTCAGCTGTCAGCGTGCACTCCTGAGTGATCACACTTGCACTTGACTGGGGCCAGGGCCTGTTCACCGTTTGCAGGAACTTCCAGGTCCTTGGCCCTGGCTCTTACTCTGCTCTCTCCCACCCCTTCCTCACAAAGCGGGCGGGCCAGGAGCTCATCCCTACAGGGACCCCGTTCCATCCACAGACTCAGGCCAGAAGATGTCTCTCTTTGGCAGTTCATTTATTCAGCAAGACTTATAGAACACAGACTATGAGCCAAGCACCCTGCTTGGTGCTGGGTACAGACAGAAGAGCAAACCAGGCATGGTCCTGGCCTCATTGGGCTTACAGCCTAGTACGGGAGACAGTCAACAAAACAAGTTAATACACAAATGGATACACAGGGCAAATTTCTCATGAATGGAAAGAAGGGGGGGGGCTTTGAGAGAGATCATTCAAGTACAGTAGTCAGGGAAGGCCTCTCAGAGGAGGTGACATTTAAGGCAAGGCTTAAGAGTCTCGAGGACTCAGGCAGAGAGAAAATAGCATTCTAGGCTAAAGGAAAAGCACATGCTGGAGCTGGAATGTTGAGAAGTGAAGGCAGGCCACAGGGGCAGCAGCACAGGAGCAAGTCTGGAGAGAGCTTGGGTTTTACCTCCATTCTTAAAAAATGCTTTAGAACGTTATTTGAAAGAGTGACAGATGGAGAGGGAGAGACAGAGAGACAGAGATCTTCCATCTACTGGTTCACTCCCCAAATGGCCACAATGGCTAAGGCTGGGCCAGGCTGAAGCCAGGAGCCCAGAGCTCCATCTGGGTCTCCCACATGGGTACAGGAGCCCAAGTACTTGGGCCATCTTCCACTGCCTTCCCAAGTGCATGAGCAGGGAGCTCGATCGGAAGTGGAGCAGCTGGGACTTGAACCCGCGCTCTGATAGGGGACGCCAGCCCCTGATTTTACCTTGAGATGAGGCAGAGTCACAGGCAACAGAGGAAGCGTTTTTAAGCAGAGTTGATGCATGATGACCTGCACGTGCCCAGTGCTCTCTGGCTGCTGTGGGAACGGACTGGCAAAGACTGCAGGCCAGGCCAGGGCCCTGCAGGGCAGCTGATGCGGCCTGACCGGGATGGTGGCTGTGGGTTCAGATGGAAGTGGATGGGCTCCAGAGATGTTTAAGTAGAATCGATCGGAGGTTTCCAGGACTAAAAAGCTTTACTGGATGTCTGCAATGACCCCAACGCTGTGGTGGGAGTCGGCGACTCGGTCCAGTAGGCTTGGGAACAGAAGGGGAAGTGGCGAGGTGTGAGCCCTGGGAACAGCCACTTTGCCCCACAGTGTCTCAGGGGAACCAACCCCGGATCAGCCAAGACACAGGAGGTGCTGGCTCAGGGCTTCCTTATGCGTGTGCTGTCCACGGACTCTGGGGCTGGTATCTGCAGAGGAAATGTAGGCTAGGAAGCTGCCGGGACTGCAGCAGTGCCTGGACAACAGGGGGCGCAGGAGAGCAGGACGGAGGAGGCCGTCCCCAGCCTTAATGGCACCTTGGGTGGGAGAGCCCGCCCTCCAGGGCTCCCAGCCCGACCTCCTGTCGCTGTCACACATCACTGGCACTGGACCATCTGAGAAGGGGGCAGCAGGAGGAGGAGGGGGAGGAGTCCTTCCTGTCCCGTGTGCTCCTTGGTGAGGAAGGTGAGGCTGGCCTTTGCCTCCTCTGTCACCTCCTCTGGTCGCCTCTCCTCACTCCTGGGAGCCTGTGTGACTGCCTTGCCCCCATCTCAGGGTCCCCTGTTCCCCCGCAGTGATCCCTCTGGGAAAAGACGCCCCCTAGGGGAAAGCAGCACTCGCCTCTGGGTCACTCAGATGGCCTCAGGTTCCTTTCCCGTTTCTCTGATAGAGCTCCCTCCCTCCCCTCCCTGGTGTTCTGCTCATTCTACTCCAGAGCCCAGGGCATCTCCTCATTGCCACCTGGGGGGTGGGGGGGGGGGTTGTTCCATGAAAGGGAGATACTGGGAGGGCCTCCCTGGGTGACAGCTCCAGATGAGCACCAGCGAGCTGCTAGGTCATGGGCTACACGGGGCTGTTGGGTGTGGCCCAGCTGGTGAGGGGCAGGGCACTGGGATGCCCCCCCCCCCCTCCCGGGGAGCAGGCATTTACCCATGAGCCCAAAGTGTTTCTGCACTTTTTCAGCTGGCGAGGCCTGCCTGGTCCTATGAGTGCCAGGCCAGTCTGCTGCTCCCCTGGGTGTGGGGCCTGGGCCATTTGTGCCCTCTGCTAGAGGGCGAGAGCTGGCTCATGAAACGGCCCCTGGATAGCGGCTGTGTGGAATCCTGGCAGAGCGGGATCTCAGGCCCTCGACCCACGGGTGACCCTGCAACGCTGAGCCGCCTCTGGTTGTCCTTCCTCCTGCCTGGGTTCGTGGTTATTTTTGTTCATCCCGACAGCCCTTGGCCGTTCCAGCAGTCTGGGCTCTGGGAGCCTGATGCAAGCCACACGGTGCAGATGTCTGGTGCTGAGTCCCTAAAGGATTCCTCTCTGGGCGCCATCATGTGGGGCCATGGCCCTTGCCCACTGTGCACCCGCCGGGAGGGACCACATGCCTGGAGGATGGTGACAGGAAGGGCAGGAAGCTCAGCCCGGGCTTGCCTGGGAATGCTGTCTGAGCCCTGGGGGCTCAGTTTCGCCACTGTCCCCAAAGCTCCAGGGGCTTGTCGGATCAGCAGTGTGCTGCAGAAGGTGGTGCCTGCAGCCCGGGCCTCCAGTCTTCACACCGTGGCTGTGGGGTCTGAGAAGGTGTCTGTCCTGTGGTCAGTGCCAGGGAGCAGGCCACAGGCAGGCAGGGGCACAGAGGGCTCCCTGGGGACTTCTTGGTGGTTCCTGCTGAGTTACTGTCTCCAGGAAATGAGGCAGTCACCGTGTTCTGGCCCCCAGGGGACAGGCTGCAGCCGGCCAGTCATTGTCCCTAATGGGGCCTGTCCTTTTGTAGAATCCACCTGCCTCGGCCCCGGTAGCTGAAGCTTCGTTCCCAGAGCCAAGAGTCATGCCTGCTGCCCCATGCATGCCGGGCAAGAGAGGGCTCTGGGTATTGCCCTGAGGGGCTCTTCCAAGATTCATCCATGCAGGTGAGAACCCGGACTGAGGGTCAAGACCAGAACAGCTCCAGCACTGCTGGGCGGGCGAGCCAGGAGGGGTGGAGAGGAGGCGAGGCGGACGGAAGGAGGGCGTCTTCCCACAGGGGCCAGTCTGGGGAGCTGTGCATCAAAGGCTGTGCCGTTTTTACAGCTCTTGGAGAAAGACTCTCCCTCACTTCTGGCTGGGGGCCTTGGGGGGCGGGGCGGGGCACCAGCTCAGAAAGCCCCAATTTCTGTGATTTCAGAGACCCAGGAGCGGTAGCGCACGGCTCCCACAGGCCTTCCAGCCGGCCCCAGGGAAGACGGGCTGGGCTCGGGAACAGCCACGTGAGAAGCAGACCCCACAGCGTCAGGGGATGTGGGGGAGGAGGAGCGCGGGAGGGGAGCCACATGGGTGCTCCTGGCAGCTCTGCTGCTGGGGCCTGCGGGGACAGGGGCGGCTGGCCTCTCCAAGGCATGAGCCCTCCGGGCGGACGATGCCCCGCGACTGGGCAGCAGATGCCTCCGGGCCGGCAGGACGGCGCCAGCGGCTCTGCGCACGGGAGTGGTTCGGAGGCTGGAGATGGGGTAGGCGGGAGAGGAGGCGCTGGGGAGGACGGGGCCGGGCACTCTTCCCAGGATGGCAAGCTGACTGCTGAGGGCCGGCAGCCCTGGGCAGCTATGGAAGAAGGACCAGGGCCAGGCAGGGAAGGCTAGTGGGCCAGCAGGCATGGGCGACGGCTCCATCTCAGCTGCGTAGCTGTTGAGGTGCGACAGAAGGCGAATCCGGACGGGGTCTGCACGGCTGCTGGGCCCTTCCAGGACCCCCAGGTACCTGATGACCTCGGTGAGGCACTCCCGAAATCCAATGCTCCGGAAGTCCACGGCCAGGGCTCGGGCATCAAAGAATCCTGCAGAGTGAGGGACAGCGAGGGGATGCAGGTGGAGGGTGGAGCACTGAGCCTGGAGTCAGACTGGGTTCTGAACCTGCCCCACCCCAGTGCCTGCATGACCTTGGGAATGTTCCCTCCCTCACTGAGCTCCAGTCTCCGTCTATGAGGCGGGAAGGAAGTCCCCCAGCTAGGATGAGGGGTGGTGGGTTGCTAGAGTCAAAAGTGAGCTCAGTCAGCCAGGAAACACTGCACACTGGATCGTTTTCATCACAACCCAGGATTAACACAAAAAGGTGACTTTGTGGTCAAGATGGCTTGATTAAGTAGACCCTCGCCAGGTGTGAAAAGGCTGAGCTGGTGGAGGCGCTGGGACAGACCTGCCCTGCTGATGGGGGCGGGTTCAGGGAGGGGAGGTGGCTGCTACAGCTAGCAGAGCTGGGAAGTCTCTCACAGAAGGCTACAGAGTGCAGCAGTGAGCCAGACATCTTTGGAAGCCAGCAGAGCTGGGTTCAAATCCCGGCTCTGTCACTTAATGAGCAGCCTGGCATGGACAACTCTCTTCATCAGCTGGCCTCAATTCCCTTAGCTGTAAATGGGGTAATGGCAGCACCTGCTGCACGGAGCTGAGAGGGTGAAATGATGAAAGGGTGCTCGGCAAATGCTCAATCCGTGGACTCTTGCTGTCACTTATGTTACTGGTGTGGCTGCTGCTGGTAACCAAGTTTGCACCCCCTGCTCAAAAGACAGGCTAGAAAGCAAGACCCCCCCACTGGTCCTCCACTGCTGCCACCAGCCAGGGGTCTGCTCTTGGGCCTGATGTCAGTAGGTGAGAACCAGGTGGACTGCCCACACAGGTACTCAGAGCTACCTGCTGCTCTGCACCTGCTCCTCTCTCCATCACTGGGCCAGCACGGGCCCGTGGTTGTGACAGCAAATATCTGGTTCTGGTGCTTAGCTGAGACCCCCATGGGGGACAGCTTGGCAGGTGACCACGTTTGGAGTCAGGCCATCTTACAGGTGAGCCCTTGCTCTGCTGGGTCCTTAGTCACATGACTTCAAGCAAATCCATTTCCCTTTCTGTGCCTGCTGAGTTCTTACTGAGTAATTAATTGCATTACATGATTTACTCCTCATAAAACCCTCTTATTATTTCCCTTTCAGAGATGATGTAATCGAAGAATAGAGATGTTAAATGATTTGTCCAAAGCCATAGAGTCAGTAAATACAGCCAGGATTCAAATCCAAAGCCTGCGCTCCAAACCACAATCCCCTGTCTTCCCATTGGCCCTGGTGACACCCCACCCCCACCCCCCAGGTAGTTGTGAGACTGTAAATGAAAGCATTCTGAAGACCGAAATGCCACCCACACGGTAATCACTACATGTCTCTTAATAGGATTACCACGAATTAATCTGAAATCCCCCCTCCTGTCTCCACTATTAGCGACGCATTCCTTTAGCAGAAGTTTTCCAAAGGGCCACCAGCATCAGAATTCTCAGGCCCAGGACTCTACCTGTCCCCAGGTGGCTGCACACTGAGGCTTGAGACGCATCTGGTTGAGCTACTTAAATTGTACCTGTCAGGGCAGACATTTGGCATAGCAATTAAGATGCCACCTGCAGTCCATATCAGAGTGCCTGGGTTCAAGTTTCAGCTCCACTCTCAATACCGGTTTCCTGTTAATGTGCACCTTAGGAGGCAGCAGGTGATGGCTCAGGAATTTGGGTTCCTGACACCCTCATGGGAGACCCAGGTGGAGTTCCAGGCTGCTGGCTTAATCTTGGCTCAGCCCAGCTCTTGCTGTTACATTTGGGAGTGAACTAATAGATGGGAGATCATTCTCTCTCCTTGCCTTTCCAATAAAAAATAAATTAAAGCCTCGGAAATAATGAAGACTAAGAACTGTAGCACCTGGGTCTCTGTGGCAAAGGTCTGTGGCGCTTTCAGGGTTTCCCAGTTGTGAAATCATCAAACACATGGAGAAGCTTCACGCACACAGAATTTCTGTTTGTCTGGAAGACTTTTTAGAGCCAGGGATCCTTGAGGCAGGGACCACACCTACTTAGCTCGAGGCCGACTCCCCCCACCCCCTGTACCTAACTGTCCTACAAACAACCCCAGCGTGAGAAGAGCACGGGTACCTGTCCCGCCAGTGGCGTGCAGCATTTTCAAGTGATCCACTGTCATCTGCAAGACCTCCGCCTTCTCCAGCTTGGAAGAGCCCTGCGTGGACGGAGGCAGAAGGGCGAAGGGTCAGGCTGATCTCTGGCGCTCACCTCCCCTGCCCGTCGTCACTGGCACGCACTGTCTCCATTTTCTCAGCTTCTTCCCACTCTGCCGCTGCCTGCAACTGAGCTCCTGCATGGCCAATGTCTCCGAATCTGCAGGATTCTCTTCGGCTCGCGTCTTGGTCCACCTGCCCCCTGGACTGTCGACTGGCCTCCCTGACACCCTCTGCTCCCTCAGCTGCCAACGACACCACTTCTGGGTCCCCCCTTCAGCTTGCCTCTTGCTCTGCCTGTCCCTGATCACAGCGGTGCTTCCAGTGGGGGCTGGCCCACGTCTCACTCTGCCTGCTCTGCCCGTGGAGCACGCCTACCTCCATGGCTTCGCCCACCATCACCCGAATGCCATGCGTGCACACCCACTCGCCTCCTGGACCAGCTCTCTTGAGAGTTCAGCCTCAGACTCAGCATGCCCATCATCTAGCTCAGCACCTGATGGCGAAGCTCCTGTTCTTCCTCTTCTCTCCCCCCAACCCCCCGCCCAGCGTTTCCTAAGCCTCTGGACCACCTGGGGGTCAGACCCCTCTGTGAGCCCCCGGAGGGCAGACACCAGGGCTAGGTCAGGGCTGGACCTGGAGGGCTGTGGTGAACACATGTAGAATGATTTGTTCTCACCAGCATCCGGGAAGGCAGATGACCTGTGACCTCTGGAGCACAGGGTGAGACTCTCCGAGGTCCTCTGACCCCCCACAGTGGCCCCTTCCCTGAGCACGGGTGATGACGCCGTGCCCGGTCCTGGGGAAGCCTGTCCTGGGTTTTCCATAGAACTCTGGACCCCACCGCTCTGGGCTCCAGTTCTGCTGTGCTGTTTACTGAGCTGTGTGCTGTGGCCTAAGTGACTTCACTTCTCTGGGCTTCCGTCGCCTTCCCTGTGCAGTGGGCGTGCTAATTCAGGGTCACGCTGAACATTCAGTTCAACAGAAAGACGGCCATAAAGTCACAAGCCCTGGACACCTCCCTAAGTACAAATTCTCATTCCTCCTTATCCCTGAGCCGGCGATGATAGTAAGCACACCACCACAACACCACAGGCAGCTGCAACTTTATCTGCCCCTTCTCAGCACATCCTGCGGCACCATAGGGCCCCCACACATACCTGCTTCTCGAACGCGGTGGGCACCAAGCGCCTCAACTCAGAAAGGCTGCTGTTGATGCGGTCTCGGCGCCGTTTCTCTATGATCTGAAAAGTACAGATGAGGCTGCTACCAGCAGGTGCTTCGCCACGCTTGCTTGTTTCACATCAACACATCTTGTCCCTCGACATACTTTCGCGGGGGAGGGGAGCCTAGTCTTACTTTACGAAAGCGGAAACCGCGCTCAGGGCGGCGGACTGCGATTTGCTCACAGCCACAATGCAAGAAAACGCAGAGCTGGAAGCAGAACGCAGATCTTTAGTTGTGGTCTGTGCCACATTTCACCAGCGGCACAGCCGGGCACCAACCAATCAAAATGCAGACACAAGTCCCAGTGCTGGGCAGGCCCCAGAGGCTGCTGCTGGGCCAGGGTCACCCCTTCTGTTGCTGGGTCCTGGGGAGGTCTGGGGTGTCCTAGGTACTGCTTTGTCCAGCTGTAGGCCTCTCGTTCAGTCTTCTCCCACTCACAGCACCATAAGAGAATACTGAGGCCAGGGCAGAAATTATGATCCCATTTTACAGATAAAGAAAATGAGGGTTGGAAGGATGTGGTTTGCCAAGGGCTTCTGGCTGGTCTCTGCCAGGTTCCAGGTCTCTGGGCTCCCAGGACAGAGGCACAAGTGCATGCCGAGGGAAGTGGGGCAGGATGGATGGACAGCAGCAAGCTGGGAGGCATCCTCCTGTCCCCTCCTGTCCACAGAGACAGAAGCTGCAGAGGGGGTGGTGTTGGGCACTGATCACTGATCCTCAGAACAGCCCTTCCTGGTCATCCAGGCACCATGCAGGTACACAGGTAAGAAAATGGCACAGACAGGTGCAGCAGCTTGCTCCAAGTCACCCTGATAGCTGCCTGCAGAGCCGGGATTTGAACCCAGGCAGTTTAGCTTCCGAGTCATATTTCTGACCAGCCCCCCCCCCGGGGGGGGGGCGGAGGGTTCAGGACAAACCTTTGTGGGGACACTCACCCCTCGGCGCTTCTTCCTGGCTTGCATCTGCGAAGGGCTGGGGGTGGACAGCGGCCTGGCCATCTGGCTGCAGGGGAAAGAAAGGCTAGCTTTTCAGAGCTGGGGGACCATCCCGCTGGCCTGGGCTGACCTCTGAGGCCAGGCTGTGGGCAGACTTGGCCTCCGCTGTCTCCCAGGCCTGGGGGAACTGCAGGGCGGCATGGGAGGGGCGCTGCTCCCTCTCTCCCCTCCTCTGAGCTCCCAGCTTCCCGCATCCGGGGCCCTCAGGGGCTTTTGCTCTTGGCCCCGACCTGGTAGACCTCGCCCCTCGCCCCTTGGGCTGCTTTGGGGGAGCTGTGATCCGCCTGCGGCCTGGCCGACTCCTGCAACCCGATCCCCAGGGGCGGGGCAGCCGAGGGCATGGGCGGCCGGGCTGGGCTGGGCAGCTTGGGTTTCAGAGGGAGCCGCTGGGAACGAGCGTGGAAAGAGCAGATGCCGCCGCTTCCCACGGACCGGGTGCGCCGGCCGCCCGCCCTCCGCCTGTCCTGCAGCTGCCGCCTCCTCCCACGCGGCGCGGCCAGGGGCGGGGGGGGGGGGGCAGCATCTGGGTCCCAGGCCCCTCTCTCAGGCTGGGGACACTGCCCTGGCCTCCCAGAAGGTTCCTGTCCCATAACGCCGGCCTTGGCTTCCTCCCGGGCTTTCCCTCTGCAGCCCTGGCTGAAGGAGGGATGTCTGCCCACAGCCCAGGGGCTCAGTCTCAGGACTTGGCTGCCCAGACTTGGGCCCAAATCAGCTCGGGCCCAACTGCTCCCCCTCTCAGCAGTTTTCCGCTCTGGAGGAGCCCTTGGAAAGAAGAGGCTGGCTGGGTGGCACGGAGGTGTCATCCTTTGGGTAGCCAGCACTTGGGAGTCACTAATTCAGGTCCCTGGCAGGTGCCGGGTGCCCTTGGCCACGCCCCAGCCCTCAGTCACTCAGCTCCCTGTAGTCACTGTGGAGACAGCTTTATTCACGGTGACTTCTCTGCCATTATGGAATGCAAGCTGCTACATACCTGAGCAGGAAGCCAAGAGCCTGCCCCCATCCCCACACCTGCTCCTTGTCCCCTGGGTCCCCAGCTCAGGGAAGGCTCCCGCAGATGCCAGCTCTGCAAGGTAGAAACCTGGCACCATCTTTGCCTCCCCCTGTGCCCTCACCTCCACTTCATCAAAACAGGACCCAGGCCCCCCTCAGACCACGCCTCTCCATGCAGCCCATCACCTGGCTCCTCCTCTCCCTGCGGCAGGCCTGTAGCCACCCTGCAGGCAGAGTAGACATTTCCAGGCAAATCTGATCTGACCATTCTTTTAGAATTCTTCAGTCCACTTCCCAGGGCTTTTAGGATCAAGGTCACTGCTTTGGGCCCTGTCACCTTCTAGACTACTCTCTTGCTCTGTACGCTGCAGCATACGAATGCATTAACTCCTTGCTGCTGTTGCACACACTGGTCCCCAGCCTAGAATTCTCCAGCCCACCCACCCCATCTCCCCAGCCCTAGTAACCTCAGCCATCCTTCAACTCAAACATCACCTCCCAGGGGAAGCTTTTCTGACCCCCTCCTACAAGGCATCCCTTGCTATATACTCTGCTAGCAACTTACACGCACAGCATGTATGCCAGCTGGTTTACATGTATGTGATTATTTGGTTAATGTGTATTTCGCCGACAAACCCCAAAGCTCCATGAGCCCGTGAACCCTTTGTGCTCCATCCACCATCACAGCCCCAGGACTCATCGAAGGCTTGGAACACAGCAGAGCTCATGGTAGTGCTTCCCCCTCCAGCCCTGGTTTTGGGCATTACTGGGGAGCAGGTAGGTGGGCACCACCCAGTCTGCATCCTGGGGCTCTATGGAAGGGGAGCTTCTGTGGCTCACAAGGAGGGGTCCAGCCCGGGTGACATCCCCTTGGCATCGGTGGTTGGATCCTTTTCATCAGCTGCTCAGAGAGGATGTTGTAGGAGAGACCAAATAGCACGCGTCAGATCCCACTGCCATGCTCCCGGCATTGTCTGGCCACATCTGGAAAAGGATACCTCTCATCCGAACATCTGGGCAAGCAGGGCTGGTAAGAGGCCTGGGAGGGCTCCTGGGAGGCCCAGGGCTCAGCCAGTCAGGCCCTGGGACCTGTAGGGCAGCTTGTTTATCAAGCATCCCTGGTTCCCTGGGGACAGGCCCAGGAGCCAAGGTACACTAAGAAACAGGGCCTTTGTTCTTCCCCAGCTGATAAAGCGGCTCTGCTCTCTCGGGGTATTGGGTTAGCCTTGTGCACGTCACTGCCCCTCAGCCTGAGCCCTCCTCAGGGACCATGTGGCAGGGCCTGGCACACCCATTTCAGGGCAAGGCAGCTCTGCCGTCCCTTTCTCTTCTGGTTAGCTTTCTTCCCTGCAGTATCATCAGCCCCCTCCCCTGCATCTCACAGGCCAACCTCACTTCACAGTTTTCTGGAGGCCACTCCATAGATTTCCCCCCTGGGAGCCTTAACAAAAGCCCCATTTTACAGATCAGGATGCTGAGCCCCAGGGAGCGAAAGCAGCTTGCCCAGCCTATGCAGCTGCTAAGGAGCGCAGCCAGCCTGGGAATCTGTGTCTTCTGGCTCCACATTCAGCATTGTTTTCCCTCCTAATTCCTACTTCCTGTCTGTCTGAATAGCCCTCCAGTCCCCTAGCCTCAAAGCTCCCAAGAGCGCAGCAGCCGGAGCTGCTCCCAGCCCAGGATCTGCCCGGTAGCAGAAGGTGTGGGAATGAGGCAGATTTTCACGAGCCCAGAGAAGAGAGGTTCACTTCCCAGATCCACTCCATGGGCCTCCAGCGGCCCCTCGCCAGAATTCCAGGGTGGTCTCTTGGTGGGGAGGCAGCTTTCCAGGTGGTCTCACTGCCAGTCCTGACCACCCTCAGCGCTGACACTACCCCCCGCCTGGAACTCCCACGGAACCTTTGCAGATGACCCTACTCATCTCACATGGACCCAAGGTGGGGTCACAATGTCCCAGATGTAGGGATCTCAGAGAGCACTGGGCCTACGTGTAAAATGAGAGAACTCCGCGAGGGGAAGGGATGTCCCCCTGGCCACAAAGGGAATAAAAGGCAAATTCAGGCACAGAGCCAGGTCCAGAGGCTTTCGATCCAGTGCAGTGTGTTCCAGACCACACTTCCATATCCACCTTTCTCACCTATTTCAAGTGAAGTGCTATTTGGACCATTTCACATTTAGGAAACAATGAGGTGACAGACACACGGGTTAAGAATCACACCTGGGGCCCAGCGCTGTGCAGCGAGTTAAAGCCCTGCCCTGATGTGCCCGTGTCCCATATGGGCACCGGCTAGAGTCCCAGCTGCTCCACTTTTTTTTTTAAGATTTTTATTTATTTATTTGACAGGTAGAGTTATAGACAGTGAGAGAGAGACAGAGAGAAAGGTCTTCCTTCCGTTGGTTCACTCCCCAAATGGCCGCAAGCGCCGGAGCTATGCCGATCCGAAGCCAGGAGCCAGGAGCTTCCCCCAGCCTCCCATGCGGATGCAGAGGCCCAAGCACTTAGGCCATCCTCTACTGCCCTCCCGGGCCATAGCAGAGAGCTGGACTGGAAGAGGAGCAATCGGGACTAGAACTCGCTGCCCATATGGGATGCCGGTGCCACAGGCAGAGGATTAATCTAGTGCGCCACTGCACCAGCCCCGCTGCTCCACTTCTGATCCAGCTCTCTGCTATGGCCTGGGAAAACAGTGGAAGATGGACCAAGTGTTTGGGCCCCTATATCTGTGTGGGAGACCCGGAAGAAGCTCCTGGCTCCTGGATTCAAATTGGCCCAGCTCAGGCCATTATGGCCATTTGGGGAGTAAAGCAGCAGATCTCTCTCTCTCTCTCTCTCTTTCTCTCTAAGTCTACCTCTCCAATAAATAAATCTTTTACAAAGTCACACCCAGTAATGCCACTTTCATATGTCCAGTCTTTTCATCAGACCGTGCACATAGTCTCATGCCCATGGTACCGCCTAACTGAATGGTGTCCCCTAAGATGGCAGCTTTTGTTGGAAGTCACCTTGTGCCAAGGTAAGGAGCTGTGTGTTCTACATGTTATGACCTCATCAAAGCTCACCCTGTTAGGCAAGAGATTCTGCAAGAGAGAAAACTGGGGCTCAATAGGGGGTAAGGTCACTTGCCCAAGCAAACAGCAGTGAGAGTCAAAGTCAGGTCCATGTGACTTCAAAGGCCACTGTGCATTGTGAGTGGTGTAGGAAGGACCCACAGACCTGACCTGGAGTCAGACATGTGGCAGGTGCTCATCAAGGGTTTGCAGAGGAGCAGGGGAGAGGTAGACGCTGGGTCTGGACCCAGCATGTCACAGCCAGGTTCAGCCAGGGCCCCTGGGGGACATTCCCACAGATGGGGCTGGATACAGCCATGAGGAAGATGTCCACCCTGCTCTTCACTCTCACATCTCTGAGTATAGGGATTTGCACCTGCCTCTGACCCTGGGTGGGGAGGGGGCTTGCTGGGCCCACCCTGTGGCCCTTGTCACTGCTTTGCCGTCTTTCTTTGTATGTCAAGTTCTTCTTCCATGAGGGCAGAGGCCACGCAGGATACATCTGGGCCCCTCCATGCAGCCCAGGGTCAGGGCCACAGCAGGCATCGTTCAGCACACCCTGAATTGAAAGCATTGATGTCTGCTGGGGGGAGGGCCCTCTGGGGATTGCCACAAAGAGGCATCTATAAGTCAGCCTCTGCCAGATGTCCAATGCTTCCCCTCCTCTCTAAGCGCGCTCTCTGAAAATGGGCTCTGGCAGACATGACAAAATGCTGTACGGGCAAGAAAACTCACGGAGTCTTTACAGCTTGGTTCCAATGCCACCACCTGCAAGAAGCGCTCCTTGCCATGCTTAGCTGTGAGTGACCCTCTCCCCGCCGGGTGTCCTCACAGCCCACAGTCTGTCCCTCCTTCCATCCTGTCCCTGGCTTTTGTGTGACCTGGCAGGTTACTGAGGCTGCAAACCTGCAGAGGACAGAAGCCAGCTCTGATCAGTCCAGCTCTCTGCCACTGGCTTTGGGCCTCTCATCTATGAAGACCCAATGACCACTGAGTCAGGGACCCTCCCCTCCCCCCACCCCAGGGTGCTAGATTCTCCCCTGCCCTTGCTGGGCACTGATTCAGAGAACTGCTTATCTAAATAGCAGTTTCTTTCTCTCTCTCTCTCTCTCTTTCTTTCAAAAAAAATTTATTTATTTTGAAAGTCAGAGTTTCAGAGAGCAAGACAAAAAGATCTTCCCTTCACCAGTTCACACCCCCAGATACCTGCAATGGCTAGCTCTGGGCCAGGCTGAAGCCTGAAACCCGGAGCTTCATCTGGGTCTCCCATATGGCTGGCAGTGGCTTAAGCACTTGGACCATCTTCCGCTGCCTTCCCAGGCCACCAGCAGAGAGCTGGATAGGTAGTGAAGTAGCCAGGACACAAACTGGTGCCCATATGGCATGCCAGCATCACAGGGGGTGGCTCAACCCACTACGCCACAATACTGGTCCCCTAAATAGCAGTTTCTGATAAACCATTTTTAAAAGGCTAATACGTTGCATAAGAAATTGTATCATATATCCCAACACTTAAGGTAGAGGACATAAGAAGGATTTATTGCCCTTCACCCTATTATAAGGTATAATTGGCAGTTGGTGGCATTTTACTAGAATTGGGATTGAAGTAGGATCCTCTGGTCACAGAAAACTGAGAGTTGTGGTGTAGCGGGTTAAGCTGATGCCTCGGTACACTGGCAGCCCACATGAGTGCTGGTTCAAGTCCTGGCTGCTGTGGTCTAGTACCTTGATAATATGCCTGGGAAAGCAGCAGATGATGAACCAAGTACCTGGGCCCCTACAGCCACATGGGAGACCCAGATGGAGTTCCAGGCTCTTGGCTTCTGCCAGTGAACAATCAGATGAAAGATCTCTGTCTTTCTCTCTCTGCCTCGCCTTCTCTCTGTAACTCTGCCTTTCACATAAATAAATAAATCTTTAAAAACAAACAAAAAAGAAAACAGTGCTGAAATTATTGAAATGCCCTAAATATGCCCCTACGAATGCACTGAATCACCCTTTAATTCTTTCCTAGAGAGTCAGCTCTGGAGCAGCCAAGCCTTCCCCTCCCCACCCCTGTTCTCCTGTACTGCACTGATGTGCAAACAGGCTTCAACAGAGAAACCAATCGCTCAAGGCCACATGGTGAGTTGGTGGCAGATTGGGGCAGGGACCCTGGCCTGTGGACTCCCAGTCAGTCCCACAGCTCTTTCAGGGGTGTATGTCCCACACTAAAGGCCTGTGCTAAACCCTAGACATAACATCATCTCACTTGATCGTCCCAACCCGCCTATGAAGCCGGCTCTATTATTTATACCCATCGTACAGTCGAGGAAATGGAAACTTAGAGTTCACAGAGCCAGGAGGCAGGCAAACTTCGCAAGTGCAATCTGTTCTATAGGCTTGAAGCAGGTCAGAATATAGACCAAGGGCTGAACGACTTGGGCAGTGGAGTGAGAAGTAGAAACAGCACTGGAAGTGGAATCGAAGCCCTCATAAGTCAGTTACTATTTTCTTCAGTACCAAACGCCAAACTCCAAAGTCCAATTCTGCTCAGAGGAGGCCAGACTCCTCCTGAAGCTTTTTGTGGACTGAAGGAGCACTGGACCCAAGCGAGAGAAAGGATGGTTATTCTGCAGAATCAGCAGACTCCGGACAGAGGGTGCGGTACCCAAGCCTGTGATGGTTTCAGCAAAACTGCCCACCGGTGCGCTCCACCTGAGGGACCCATCCCACCGGCCATCGGAGCGCCCGCCCGAGTGGACTCCGCTTGGGTCCCGGCATCTCCAGAGCGCACCAGGACCCCGGGCACGTGCGCGGCCCGCAGCCCAGCCCGCCCCTACCCCTACACGCCGACACCTGCGGGCCGCCGCACACACCTGCGCCTCCCTCGCAGCTCGCCCCTCGGCGCCGACGGCCGCCCCAGCTCGACCCTTACCTCAGCTCGCTTTCGCGGCCCACGTCGATGGGGCCGTCGGACTCGCCGTCCGAGCCGCTCGGCTGCCGGGGTCGCTTCATGGCGAGCACAAGCTGCCGGGTCCCAGCCCCGCGGCGCTGGCGGCGGCGGCTCCCTGTCCGCCAGTCGGGCTCCGCCCCGGCCCGCCCCGGCCCCGCCCCGGGGCGCCGCCACCGCCCTTTCCCAGGGCCCTTTCCTGCGCCGCAGCCCCGGGCGCCCCGGCGCCCCCGCGCCCCCGCGGTGACGCGCCGCCGAGCCGTGGGAAGGCCGCGGGCGGTCGCCGCCCCCACCGGCGGCTGGGAGGTCCGGCTCCGCTGCGCCGCCGCGGCCGCCGCTCTCTGGGTGGCCTTGGGCAGGTGCCCTGGGAGGCCCCGTGGCCAAGGGCAGGGATCCCCGCTTGTCCCTAGTTGGCCCGGTGCTTTCTGGCCTCCTGTAGTTCCGGCGGCAGCCGACACGTTTGGTTTTGCAAAGTTGATGGGGGTGACTGTGGCCTGACCCCTGGAGAATTCCCCAGGAGCTCCTCCCCAGGGGCCCAAAGCCGGTAGAGGGACTGCAGAAGCTGTGGCCAGGGCTCCCTAGGGGCCTGACTTGGGGGATGGGCGGGGTGGTGGCTGTGGTGGGAGTGGTTGGTGGAGAATCCCTGGAATCAGTTCCCAGTTGGACAAAGGCACAGCTGTCCTGGGCGGCCAAGAGCCCAAGAAGAGGGTTCTTAACGGGAGCCTGGGAGAGGGGCATCCTACCCCATACCCAGCAGATCAGGCTGTTTGCACAGGCAGGGACCCTGCTGCCCCTCCCCTGGGAAAGGGGCTTCAGCAGATCCTGAGATGCACCTGCCATCCTCAGGGGCCAGTGGTACCCCAGAGAAGCCCCCAGGGCACAGAAGGGAGCATCCTGGCAGGTGGACTTCTTGGCAGGGAGATGGTGAAGGGGGCGTTGGTGTGCTGGGGCAGAGGCCAGAGAAGGCTCTTCCCTTGCACCACCCATCGGGAAGGACAGACGAAAGCCTCTCTCGTGGCGGGGTGCAGTTGGTCAGCTGAAAGTAACCACATTCTCACCTCCACAGTATGACCTGCTGGGGATGCTTGATTTCTTGGTGCCTCCTTCCACACAAGTCCACAGATAACCAGTTGGCCAAATACCCAAACCCACACATGCAGAAAGACCTAGCACACGTGGAGACACAGCTGACACAAGTAGTGAGTATCAGGAAGCCCTGGTGGTCATCCAACGACACCTACAGCCTCTCTTAGTCCAAATGCCCTCAGCGCTTGTGGACCCCAACCAATGCAGAAGTTGCACAGTCCATGCACTGTGATGCCCCGGAGAGGCAGAGACCAAGGAAGGCTCCCTGACACCTTCCTGGTGCAGGCTGCCTGAGACAGCCAGAGCAGGTTTGCAGAAGACAGCCAAGGCCTCCATGGTGGACACGTTCATATAAGATGTCCTGAAATATCTAGATATGGTGCACACTTCAATAGGGACTCTTGGAGTTCTGAAGCGAGGTCTCTACTGCACATTGAAGTTTGGAAGTCTTTAAGCAGTAGGTGACATTTAAAGCTATGGGAGCAGATGAGATCACCCCGAAAAGTGTGGATGGAGACAGAGGAGGGGCACGAGCAGATGTTTCACATTTAGCAAGTGCTTATTATACTGCCTGAAACTGTCCTAAGTGTTTTGTAAATATTAACGCATGTAATCTTGTGCAGCCTGTCAAGTGGTAATATAATTATCATCCCCTTTTATAAATGAGAAAGACAGGCATGGAGGGATGCAGTAACTCAAGCCAGGTCAGCAGGTCGTAAATGGAAGGGCTGGAGTTCCACAGGGCTGTTTGGTTTCAGAGCCAATCCATTAGGCTTTATTGCCTCATGGAGCCTTTAAACACTGGGCTCTGCTATCCGAGACGGAGCCCACAGCCGGCCGGCAGCACAGCAGGCGTGAGCCACACATGCGGCTGAAGGGAGCTGCTGAGGGCAGTAGGCTGAAATGCATACCAGAGTCTTTAAAGAAGTGAAGCACTGCATGGATTTTTTTTTTTAATGTGGTTACTACAACACTTTTGATGTATTTGTGGCTCCCGTGGTATTTCTGCCGGGTGGTGCTAATCTGGTGAAAGGCTTCTTCACTTGTAACTGTTGCCATTTGGGGCTGGGTAAGTCTATTGTGTGGGCTGTTCCGTGGACTGTAGGGTGTTTGGTATCATCCCTGGCCTCTACCCACTCGATGCGGGTAGCACCTGCCCCACTCATGGCCACAGAAATATATCTAGAAAATGCCAGATGTCCCTTGGGGCAGAAATCGTCCCTGGTTGAGAACCACACGTCTCTGTGATTTATGGGGTGAGTGGAAGAGAAAGAACAGTCAGAAAGACTGAAAGGAAACAGCCAGGCAGATGGAGGAGATCCAAGAGGAGGTGTGGCAGGAGCCAGAAGGTGTTTCAGGGACTCGGTCATGAGCCTTTTAAAATGTCCATTAGATCATGTCCGCACCTGCTCAAAACTGCCCTCAGCTTCGCACCACATTTGGAATAAAACACTGACTGCGTATGGCTGCTGGTGCACAAGGTGACTAGATAGCTTATCATCCAAGCCTGGGGGCAGCCTTGAGTGCGAAAAGCAGGGGACAGTAATAAGTACTCTGGGACAGTGCAGGCCACACCGGATGTGTGGCCTCTCTAAGCTCTGGCCCCTGCCCGTCTCACCACTTCGTCGCCAACCACTTTGTTCCTGGCTCACTCGGCCGCTCAAACTTCTTGCCATTCTCCTGACATTTCCCTCTTGTTCCTGACTGGGGATTTGCATTTGCATCCCCTGCCCAGGATCTTCCTCCCCCAGATCTTCAGTGCATTCACATCTTTGCTCAAATGTCACATCTTTAGAGAGAGCTGTCCAAAATAGCCTCCAGTCTGCCGTTCGCTCTCTGCCCCAACCTCACGGTCTCACTCCCCAGGTGTTATGTGAGATTATCATCGATGCTTCATGAGATCTGTGCTCAGAGTCTCTTCTGCCCACTCGCTGGCTCCTCGAACGTGCCTGGCATGTACTAGATGCACAAAGACTACTTGCTGGGGAGCAAATTCCTGGCAGAAGCTTGGCTGAGAAGGGAGAGTAAGGTAGGACAACAGCTGGGGACATGTGGAGCCCAGGGTGCCTTTGTGTTTGCCTTGTTCTGGGGTGGGAGAGGGCAGAGCAATCACAAGGGAGCAGAAACACTCACTCTAAGGGACCTCTATGAAGAGCTTTTCTCTGTAGCCACCCTTGTGTTCCTTATTATCCAGCACGGTGCCTAGCACATAGAAGGCATTCTAAAATGTTGGCCAAGCAGATAAATAATAATGCCCTTAGCATGTGCTAGGCCCTGTACTAAGTAATTTTTTTTTTAAAAAAGATGTATTTATTATTTCAAAAGCAGAGAGAGAGATCTTTTGATTTTTTTTTTTTTTTTTTTTTTGACAGGCAGAGTGGATAGTGAGAGAGAGAGACAGAGAGAAAGGTCTTCCTTTTGCCGTTGGTTCACCCTCCAATGGCTGCCGCGGTTGGCGTGCTGCGGCCGGCGCACCACGCTGATCTGAAGCCAGGAGCCAGGTGCTTTGCTTATCCTGGTCTCCCATGGGGTGCAGGACCCAAGCACTTGGGCCATCCTCCACTGCACTCCCTGGCCACAGCAGAGAGCTGGCCTGGAAGAGGGGCAACCGGGATAGAGTCCGGCGCCCTGACCGGGACTAGAACCCGGTGTGCCGGCGCCGCAAGGCGGAGGATTAGCGTGTTAAGCCATGGCGCCGGCCGAGAGAGAGAGAGAGAGAGAGAGAGAGAGAGATCTTTTATCCATTGGTATGCTTCCCAAATGCCTGCAACAGCCGGTACAGGGCCAGGCTGAAGCCAGGAGCCAGGAACTCTGTCAGGGTCCCCCATGTGGGTGGGAGGGACCCAAGTTCTTGGGCCATCATCAGCTCCCTCCCGGACACATTAGCAGGAATCTGGATTGGGAGTGGAGGTGAGTTTTGATCCCAAACACTCTGGTAGGGAGCGTGGCCATCAGAAGCAGCAGTTTAACCTCTTGTGTCACCAAGTATTCTGCCACATAGTAACTCACTTAAACCTAACAGCAACCCCACAGCAGAAGTTATGGTTATTATTCCATTTTATGG
This sequence comes from Lepus europaeus, assembly GCF_033115175.1. NCBI lineage: Eukaryota > Metazoa > Chordata > Mammalia > Lagomorpha > Leporidae > Lepus > Lepus europaeus. Next base: position 31,453,105 of record NC_084831.1, read on the forward strand.
AGACTCGGGGAGGTTAAGTAACCTAGCCAAGATCCCACAGTAGGCCAGGTGTGAAGACTGATTAGAGGGGGAAGGAGGTGAGACCAGAGCCGAGTGAGGCCGGCTCCTGTCTGGGTTCTGTGGGGGCGAAGGTGCCGGGCAGCATCAGGAACTGTCGGTGAAGGTAAGAAGTCAGCATGGCCATGCTGTCTGTGGGGTCCAGGGGACTCCCAGGAAGGGATCCTGGAGCGGGCTGGGCTGGAGGAGAGGTTCCAGCCCTGGGACACTCGAGATGTCTGTCCCAAGGAGCTGGCATAGAGAGGATGGGAGGAGAGCCTAGGAGAGGAGCTTGGGAAGCAACGGCCCAGGGGACTCTGGGAAGGGGGAGTGGAATCAGGAAGAGGGGGCTGAGAAAAGGGCGTGGCTGCCAATGCAGGGGTCCTGAGAGGAAGATGTCCATGAGTGCAGGGCCACACCCCATGGGCTGGGCGGAGTCTGGTGGAGGATGCACAGGCTGGTCTGGATGAGAGAGGGCACCACGGGCAGCTCCAGGGCCCAGAAGGCTGCAGGAGGACTCTGTTCACTGACGGACAGAGCTCAGGAGTAGGTGTGTGGGGGTGAACTCCAAGGGGCCCAGAAGTAGCAGGGCAGCCTCAGTCCAAAGAGAGGGAGGCGGGGAGGGAGCCTCTGCCCTTGCTGCTTCCCCCGTCCTGCTCCCCTGGAGCTGAGAGATGGAGCCAAGGCCCACTGATACTTTTCTTACCTTTTTTTTTTTTTAAGATTTATTTATTTATTTATTATTTGAACGTCAGAGTTACACAGAGAGAAGGAGAGACGGAGAGATAGAGATCTTCCATCTGCTGGTTTGCTTCCCAAATAGCCTCAATGACCAGGGCTAGGCCAGGCCAAAGCCAGGAGCCAGGAGCTTCTTCCTGGTTTCCCACATGGGGTCAGGGGCCCAAGCACTTGGGCTATCCTCTGCTGCTTTCCCAGGTGCATTAACAGGGAGCTGGGTCAGAAGTAGAGCAGCCGGGACTCAAACCAGTGCCCACATGGAATACTGGCACTGCAGAAGGCAGCTTAACCTGCTGTGCCACAGCACCAGCTCCTTTCTCTAACCTTGCCCTTCACCCTAGACCCACCCCATCTATCCTCAGGGCCAGTATTTGGAGCACTAAACTGACAGGGCCCAGGCTCCACACTTGGATGCTGGCTTGCAGGGGACCACACACTGGAGCATGTTCTGGAGCCTCTGCAGGGCCAGCTGCTGGGCACGCAGATGCACAGGCCAGCAGCTGGTAGTTATTAATTGCACAATAACTTATGTCTGAACTAGGACCAGGCTGAAAGCCCCATAAGAGCAGAAACCATGTGGGGTTTAGTCGCTGTCATCTCCACCAGGCTTAGCAGTGTGTGGCATACAGTAGATATTTTCTTAGCATTGGCTGAGTGTTTAGTGACAGGGAGGGAAGCTGAGTGGCTCCTCAAGACCCTCCCAGGGCAGGTGCTGCCTGGGCCTGTTTTGGAGAGACAAGGAGAGGGTGGGCCTGGAGCCTCATGGTGCCACTCAGCCGTCCCTCTGCCTTGCCCCTCCTTTGGGGACACTGAGACCCAGAGTGGGGCAGAAACATTCCCAGGGTCATGCAGTGAGGCCTTGGGTTTCTGGTCTATATAAATGGGGTGATAGGAGCCGGCGCTGTGGTGTAGCAGATAAAGCCTCCGCCTGCAGTGCTGACATCCCATGTGGGTGCCGGTTTGAGGCCCAGCTGCTCCTCTTCTGATCCAGCTTTCTGCTATGGCCTGGAAAAGTGGCAGAAGATGGCCTAAGTCCTTGGGCCCCTGCACCTGCGTGGGAGACCTGGAAGAACCTCCTGGCTCCTGGCTTCTGTTCAGCCCAACTCCAGCCCTTGCTGCCATTTAGGGACTGTACCAGTGGATGGAAGACCTTTCTTTCTCTCTTTCTGCCTCTCTATAACTCTGCCTTTCAAACAAATAAATAAATCTCTAAAAAAAAAGAAAAGGGGATGATAACAAAGCACTCAGTCTGCAGGCTTCTTGTGAGGTGGAACGTGGTAAGACGCACAGAACAGCTCCTGGTGGCCCGGGAGAGCACCAGGAAACTCTGCCTTTGGGCTCTGCCTGTCCCCGCATCCCTTCCCTAGCTGACCCGTATCTTCCCGTGGCTTGACCTCTGAGAAGCCGACGGTTCCCACATTTATATCTTTAGTGCAGGCCTTTCTTTCTGATGTTGGGACCCATTTATCCCACTGCCTAGTCTCTCTCTCTTTATGCTCCTGTTGGGCCAGCTCCATGCCAGGCTGTGGTGGGCCCCTCTGGACCTCCCCAGACACCAGACATCCCTACCACCTCTCTCTGTTCCATCCTGGGAACAGTCAGAGCCTCCTCGCCTCTCCCCCGACCTCTGCCCCTCCCAGGCCCTTCCTGTCCTTCCTCCCCTGCTCCCCTGGGACCCATCAGCACTCGCCCTCCACCTCCACAGCTGCCGCCACAGCTGGCCACTGACGGAATGTGCAGCTGCTGGAAGCCACATGTGCAGAGCAGGCGGTGCATAGCTACCTCTGGGGTCAGTGGGGGCAGGGCAGCGGGGCCATCTGTCTGTGTCTGTCCGTTTACAACACAGAGAGGCACACGCACACACACCCCCAGCTCCTACTCTAAGTGGGGTTTCCCTTGCCCACTGCTGGCTTGCAGAGTTCCTGAGGGCCTTGCTCTCCCTACTGGGGCCCCTGAGAGCAGACTGGCTGGGCTGGCGCAGCTCTCCTGGCCCCGTGGGTCCAGACAGTGCGTGTCCTGCAGAGGCAGCTCTGGGTTGGAGTGGGGAGCTGGGTGTTGGAGCCTCCCCAGCTTTCCCAGGCCCTGGGGGGCAGCCGTCACGGAGGAAGCCAGAGGCCCGGGCAGACACATTCCAGAGCGCCCTTGGCAGCACCCAGAGGAGCCTCAGCCTGGGGCAGCGCCAGCAGCATCTGTCCTGGTTCCCACACTCGGGCCCTTCTGGAATCTCACAGATTCCTTTTCCATATGTGCATGATGTCACGGGACAAGGACACTGGGGGAGGGGGGAGGGGGAGGAAGGAGGGCTGCAGTCTGATGGTCATGGGCAGGGGAGGGGCCTCCACCAGGAAGAGAGGATGACTCTGCCTCTGGCTCCTAGGCCTGGGTCCTGACACTGCTCAGTATATTCCCATCAGAGCCCTCTTCCATTGCTCTGGGCCTCAGTTTTCTCATCTGTAACATGGGAACAAGACCAGCACCCACCTGGAGGGGCATTTGAGGGCTGGAGCCCCTGACCCTCTTTGGAGGTCCCTTTTGGTCTTGGCACAGGCAACTATTCCATCGCTGTCCTCACCTCCACTCCAGCCTTGCCTCTTCTCATGTGCTATTTTTTTTTCCTATTTTTTTTTAAATTTTACATTTTTTTGGGTACAGTGCAATATTCCAGCACACATGCACTCATCAAACCAGGCACTTAGCATAGCCACTTCCTTGTCTTTGTATCTGGAGCCTTCCAGCTCCTGTCTTCTGGTTCTATAAAGGAAGCCACAGGTCACTGTGGACTTGGGGCACCTCCCTGTGCCCTGGGACTCTCTGGCCCCTACTCCTCCTCTCTGATGCGTTTGTTACTCTCATGTTTCCTGGAACACAGAGAGCAGGTTCACACCTCCGGCCTCCTTATTCTGCCCGACCTGGAAGTCCTTGCCCTGGCTCCATCTGGAAGACTTACAGTCATTCTTCGAAGCCCAGCACAGCCCTGCCTCTCCAGGAAGGCTGCGATGGCTCGTCCTCCTCCTGGCTCTCCCCGGGTCCCTACAAATCCTTCCACGGTAGCCGGGTCTCCCTGGAAGCCGTGGCTGAACAGGGGCTGCCCTCCCTGGCGCTAACTGCCACCCTCAGGGGCCCAGGCACAGCGCCCAGAACCTGGGGGGGTCGGAGCAGATCAGCACATGGTGCTAGGCCTGGCTCCTGCCCTGCTGCTGCTGGGTAGAGCTTCCCACCTGGTCTCCCGGTTCGGCTCCTACACTCGGAGGAAGGAGCCTGGGCCTCACCAGCGGCTACTTAGACTCTGTTCCTCCTCCCCCGACACAGGCAGCCAAGGCAAAACCCCACTGTACAGATGGAGCGCATCACAGCCCAGAGAAGGGGCTGCAGAGCCCAGGGTGCCAGCCCCAGCCCAAGGTCTGGAGACTGCTTTCCCTGCCCCCAGATGCCCTCTTTGGAACCTGGGAAGTGGTAATGGGGTGCATGAGTGGGTAGCGAGCCCAGAGCATGGGAAGCAGCTGTCCCCACCTCCGGCAGTGGCTGGAGCTGGATTCCACCATGTGCCCTGGTGTTGACAGGGAAACCATGCTTCTGTTTCAGCGCTGAGCAAAGTCATCAGGCACAGCCCTGAGCCACCCTGAGAGGCGGCAGCGGTGGGTCCTGCGGCGCAGAAAGGGGGCGTCCGTCCATGTCTCTTAGGAGACAGATGTTCAGGTTTGTTAGAGATGCAAGGGATTCCCTGCTGAAACTGCTCGGAAGGATTAAAAGGGAGGATGCAAGAGGGAGCAGGGGGAGCCTTTTGACACCTGTGAGGGAGAGGGCAGGGAAGGAGGCCAGGAAGGAGGCGCCTCAGACTGCGATGCAGCTCCACGAAAAGTCTAGATTAGGCCCAGAGCAGAAAGTGTCCGTGAGTGGAGTCCCTTGGAGGGTGGGAATGGCCTGGCATTAGTTGACCCCACTCTCTGTGCCCAGGCACTGTGGGAGCAGCTCAGAGAAAGGGGGTGTCTTCTCCTTGGAAGCCACAGCAGGGCCACACGTATGGCCGCTGCAGGCTGGGGAGGGGGGGATGACGTCCCTCGCAGCAGGTTCCTGGGAAGGGAGGTGAGTGGTGTCCACCCCTGAAACACTGAGGGTACCTGCTTTGCAAGACCACCCAGGAATCAGGGGACAAGTTCACACCCCTGGGCTGTGGCTGCACAATCCTCCCCCGGAGGGGAGCTGCATGTGAGTTGATGTTTCCAAGGCTTCTCAGGGCTGCCTTGGCTTGCTCGGGGCAGCATCCCCACAATCCTTACGGGAAGCCACATGGGCAATGGGAGGCTGTTAGCAAGGTGCCGAGGTCCTGAGGGCTGCCCTCGGAGGTGGGATCAGCGCCCTTCTACAAGGGGCCCAGAGAGCTCGCTCGCCCCGCCCCCCATGCCAAGGCATCTTGAGAAGATGCTGTGTATGAGCCAGGAAGTGAGGCCTCTCCTGACACCAGGTGTGCTGGGGCCTTGATCGTGGACTTTGCAGCCTCCAGAGCTGTGAGAAGTGCATTTCTGCAGTTGATAAGTTACCCACTTGTGGTATTTTGTTACGTATTGCAGCTCGAACAGACAAAGACAGGGACGACTGCCAGTGAAAAGGTGACCTTCTGGATGGACCAGACTGCACTCAGGGCAGTGACTGGTGCTGAGTTTCCCTCCTGCATCCAACAGCGGGTGCCCTAGGACGAGCTGCTTCCCCTCTGGAAGTCTTGGTTTCTACCTCGGCAAGCAGCAGGTGGGAAGGTTTCACTCATGCCTCTCACCCGGCACAAAAAGTTGCAGGCGAGGGACCCAGGACCTGAAAGGTGGCCCTGCTGCTCACGTGGGAGACCCAGCTGAAACTCCTGGTTCCTGGCTTCTCCCAGCCCCAGCCCCAGCCATTGTGGCCATTTGGGGAGTGAACCAGCAGATAGAAGATCTCTCTGTGTCTTCTTTGTCACTCTGCATTTCAACTTTGGAAGGTAAAGTTACAGAGAAAGACCTTCCATTGGCTGTTTCACTCCCTAAATGGTCGCAATGGCTGGGGCTGGGCCAACCAAAACCAGGTGCTTCTTCCAGGTCTCCCAAGCACTTGGGCCAACTTCTGCTGCTTTCCCAAGCGCACTAGCAGAGAGCTGAATTGGAAGTGGAATGGCTGGGACTTGAACCAGTGCCCATATGGGATGCCGGCATCATAGGTAGAGGCTTAACCTACTATGCCAAAATTCCAGGCCCTAAACAAATAAATCTTTAAAAAAAAAAAAGACTCTTATTCACCACAGGGTTTGGAGAGTAAAATAGCTCAAACTAAATGTTTGCTTAAAATTTCTGTGGGTTTTAGCTTAAGAATATACATGAGCAGGAGTCAACATTGTGGCACAGCAGTATGATGCTGGCATCCTGTACAGGAGTACTAGTTCAAGTTCCTATCCAGCTCCTTGCTAATGTGTCTGGAAAAGCAGCAGAAGATGGCCCAAGGGCTTGGGTCTCCCACCCATGTGGGAGATCTGGATGGAGTTCCAGGCTCCTGGCTTTGGCTTGGCCTAGCCCTGACCAATGCAGCCATTGAGAGAGTGAACCAGAGGATGGGAAGACCCCTCTCTCTCTCTCTCTCTTTCTGTCTCCCTTTTTGTAACTCTGCCTTTCAAATAAATAAAATAAATCTCTCTCTCTCCGATATATATATATATATATATATATATATATATATATATATATATATGGTATAGCACTTAAGAGACATTCTCTGGAGCCAGGCAACTTAAATTTAAATCTAGCTCTGCCAATTCTTTTTTTTTTTTTTTTTCAAAAAATAAATATATTTATTTTTCTATTTTTAAATTTTCTAAAATTTTTAAGTAGTTTTTGATAGATTCAATGTGATTTGTAATTCTAAGAGCATAGTGATGTTCCCTTCCCCCTCCTTTCCTTTCTCCCCATCTCTCCCTCTTACCCTCCTCCTCCTTCATTTCTGTCTTTTTTTTAGATTTTGAAACAACATATTTTAAATTTATATTCAAGTAGAAAGGCTTAATTCTTCACTGATAAGAAGTTTAAAAGAAAAAAGCAAAAGACCCTAGTTTAGTGGGAATACAGAAAACATCTAATAAACAGTAATTGAATGGAAAAGTGACCATTTCAGCCATATACAGTACATTTTAAAAGTAATTACAGATCACTAAAACTATAGTACTATAACATTCTTAATCACTGGTTTAACCAAAGTATAAAACAAAGGTTTACCAAACTATATTTGCAGCAATACTGATATATACAGACTTTCTTTCTTCTTCTTTTTTTTTTTTTTTTTTTTCAAATTTTAGCTCCCACATATAAGGGAGGACATGCAGTATTTGTCTTTCTGGGTCTGGCTTATTTCACTCAACATCATGTCCTCCAGTTGTATCCTTATTGCTGCAAATGGTGGAATTTCATTCTTTTTTAAAGCTGAATAATATGATGGTTGATTCCAAATTTTGATATTGTGAACAGTGCTGCTATAAACATAGTGGTGCAGGTATCTTTGATTCATTGTGTTCAAGTCTTTTGGGTGTCTCCCCAGTAGTGGGATTGCTGGATCATATGGCAAGTTTTATCCCAGTTTTTCAAGAAACCTGTCCTTTTTTTATGATTGATTGATTTATTTATTTGAAAGGTGGAGTTACAGAAGAGGAAAAGCAGAGGCGGAGGCAGATCTTCCATCCTCTGGTTCACTCCCCGAATGGCAGCAATGGACAGGTCTGGGCCAGGCCAAAGCCAGGAGCCTGGAGCTTCATCCAGGAACGTCAGCCATCTTCTCCTGCTTTCCCAGGCCACAGAGAGCTGGATCGGAAGAGGAGCAGCCAGGACGTGATGAACCAGCACCCATATGGGATGCAGGCACCACAGGTAGAGGCTTAGCCTACTACACCACAGAGCAGGCCCCAGCCTACATATATTTCAAAATGTCATACGTGATGTCATACAAGATAAATATCTTCAAAACATCATACATAATAAATATATACAAATTTATATGTCAGTTTTAGGAAGCATTATTTTTATAAATGAGGTAACTCAAGAAGTAAAATCACAATTTCACTTTTTTTTAAGATTTTATTTATTTTTTGAGAGGTAGAGTTACATGACAGTAAGAGGGAGAGACAGAGAGAAAGGTCTTCCATCTGCTGGTTCACTCCCCAAATGGCCGCAGTGGCCGGAGCTATGCCAATCTGAAGCCAGGAGCCAGGTGCTTCTTCCAGGTCTCCTGTACGGGTACAGGGGCCCAAGCATTTGGGCCATCTTCTCTACTGCTTTCCCAGGCCATAGCAGAGAGCTAGATTGGAAGAAGAGCAGCCGGGACTAGAACTGGCACCCATATGGGAAGCCGGCGCTGCAGGTGGAGGATTAATCTACTGTGCCATGGTGCCGGCCCCAAATTCACATCTTAATGGTGAATGGAATAAACCCTTTCTGCAAATCAGTTCATTTAATCCTCACAATAGACCCTATGACCTCAGTGCTGTTATCACCATTTTACAAATAAGGAAACTGAGGCTCAGAGACATAAGGTTGTTCACTCATGGTCCACAACTAGTAAGTGGCAGGACTGGGCTGGCACTGTGGCATAGCACAGTTAAGCTATTAGCAGGTTAAGCTATTATCTGCAGCACCAGCAGTGGAAGATGGCCCAAGTCCTTGGGCCCCTGCACTCACGTGAGAGACCTAGAAGAACCTCCTGGCTCCTGGCTTTGGATCATCCCAGCTCTGGCCATTAAAGCCATTTGGGAAGTGAACCAGTGGATGGAAGACCTTTCTCTCTGTCTGAAACTCTGCCTCGCAAATAAATAAATAAAATCTTTAAAAAATATAGGTATGTTGGCTGGCGCCGTGGCTTACTTGGTTAATCCTCCGCCTGCTGCGCCGGCATCCCCCATGGGCACCAGGTTCTAGTCCTGGTTGCTGCTTTTCCAATCCAGCTCTCTGCTGTGGCCTGGTAAGGCAGTGGAGGATGGCCCAAGTACTTGGGCCCCTGTACCCACATGGGAGACCAGGAGGAAGCACCTGGCTCCTGGCTTCGGATCGGCGTAGCTTCGGCTGTAGAAGCCATTTGGGAGGTGAACCAACGGAAGAAAGACCTTTCTCTCTGTCTCTCTCACTGTCTAACTCTATCTGTCAAATAAATTAAAAATATATGTATATAGATATGTTGTGGAATAGTTAAATCTAGCTAACGAACAAATGCACTACGTCACATAGTTATCATTTTTGGGGTGATAACACTTAACATCCACTCTGAATTTTTTAAGAATATATGATTGTGGGGCTGCCGCTTGCAGTGCCGGCATCCCATATTGGGGCTGGTTTGAGTCCTGGCTGCTCCACTCCCGACCCAGCTCTCTGCTATGGCCTAGGAAAGCAGTAGAGGATGGCCCAAATCCTTGGGCCCCTGCACCTGTGTTGGAGATCCAGAAGAAGCTCCTGGCTTCAAATCGGCCCAGCTCCGGCAGCTTTGGTGTACTGGGGAGTCAACCAGCGGATGGAAGACCTCTCTCTCTCTCTCTCTCTCTCTCTCTGCCTCTCTTTCTCCCTCTGTGTAACTCTGACTTTCAAATAAATAAATGTTTTTTAAAAAAGAATATATCATTGTTAATTATAGTCACCATGCTGTACAATAAAAATATATTTTAAAAAGATTATTTCTTTGAAAGGCAGAGTTACAGAGAGAGGGGAAGGAACAGACAGAAAGAGAAAGAGAAAATGATCTTCCGTCTGGTGGTTCACCCCCTATATGGCTACAATGGCTCGGGCTGGGCCAGGCTGAAGCCAGAAGCCTGGAACTCCTTGGGCTATCTGCTGCTTTCCTAGGCACATTAGCAGGGATTTGGATTGGAAGTGAAGCAGCTGGGATTCACTCGTATGAGACGCCGGCGTCGTAGGCAGTGGCTTACCCCACTGTGCCTAGATGCCAACCCAATAAAAATATTTGTAAATGACCTCTTGGCAACTAAAACTGACCTATAGTAAGCGGAAGGGTGGGGGAAAAAAAAAAAGCAGTTCTCAAAGGGAAGGCAGGAAGAGGAAGGAGGAAAAAACTACACTCACAATTTGTCTACCCCACGGTTCCTTGTCTTCCAGCTCCAAGTCACAGTCACATCTCTGCTGTGTCATGGTGTTTGCCCCAAATGCCATCTGAGATGATGTGAGAGAGCAGAGGATTCAGTTGTGGCCAGAGGGTTGGGTTTGTTTGTCCAGGGCCTGGGGAGGAAGGGCCGCCAACTCCTCTTCCACCCCTGCCCTTTCTGTCACCTTGGACATGGTCCATTTGCTACAAACCAGCATAAGCAGCTCTGGTACCATGGCCGTATGAATGTTGTAAAAACTTGACAGTGAGACCAAGATGTCAGGGAAAACAGTTTGCATCATGTCCCCAAGTAGATGACTCTAGGGCCCGCGAAGGAGTGTGCTGGAAGGGGTGTGAGGAAGGAAGTGGATGAACAATTGTGTCTCTCTCCATCAGTAGTGCCTGGGTAGGGCCAGGGGGGAAGGTGGGGAGACTTCAGGTTGGAAAGTCAAGGAAGCACCTTTGAGTCTGATCTTGCCAGGAGGCTGGAGAACGGTTAGGATAGCCTTGGAGGCCCTGGCTGCACCAGGCGATGGAAGTATAGTAATGTAGGGTAGCCAGGCTCCAAGATGGCCCTGAGGCTCTCCACTCCCTGGCATTTACACCCGGGTGTAGTCATCTCCCTCATTGTGTCAGCATTGGTCTGGATGACCAACAGAACGCAGTAGAAGTGAAGGTATGGCACCCATGAGGCTAGCCATGAAAGCCAGCGTGACTTTGGCCTGCTCTGTCTGAGAGTACCCACTCTGGGGAAGGAGGCCCCAGGCCAGGCCAGGAGAACATTCGAGCAATCCTGTGACAAGGCACCGAGGCAGCTGCCAACGGCCACGTGCGTGTGCGCTGTGGGAAGCAGCTCCTCCAGCCCCAGGCACGCCTCGTGAGGAAGGTCAGCTTGACTCCCCTCCTGAGAAGTCTGAGCGAGAGCCACCAGCTAACCACTCCTGAATGCCCACCCTGCAGAGCTCGAGAAGCGGGAAGGGGGACCACGTGCGGGCTGGGGCTGGAGGTGGAGTGACTCTTCCTGCTCATCGCACACCCTTTCTCCTCTCCTCTTCTTTCGTACTCTACCCCCACACACCCCGGGGCCATGCCCAGTGGGAAGCCTTGTGCTGGGCTCAGGCTCCCTCACAGACTATCCCCCAGGGCTCTTCATGCAGAGGGGAGAGGGTGTCTACAGGAAGACCCCAGCACCAATGCATGGTACTGGTTCCAGGCTTGCTCATTGTCTGTGTCCTAGAAGCGTTTCTTTTTTATTTTTTTCTTTCTTTTTTAAAGATTTATTTGTTTATTTGAAAGGCAGAGATACAGAGAGGCAGAGGCAGAGAAAGGGAAGTACTCCATCCGCTGGTTCACTCCCCAAATGGCAGCAACAGCCAGAGCTGGGCTGATCTGAAGCCAGGAGCCAGGAGCTTCTTCTAGGTCTCTCATGCGGGTGCAGGGGTCCAAGGACTTGGGCCATCTTCTACTGCTTTCCCAGGCTATAGCAGAGAGCTGGATCAGAAGTGGAGCAGCCAGGACTCGAACTGGTGCCCATATGGGATGCCAGCATCACAGGCAGCAGCTGAACCCGGTAGGCCACAGTGCCGGCCCCTCTAGAGGCAGCCATAAGTTAGTTTGTGAATCCAGTTGTGGAGGAAAAACGAACAACCAAAAAAACCCCAAAGACAATTCAACTGCGTTGAAAACCTTTGATTTATTTTTATGGCTTTTAAGAGGCAGAAGCCCGTGTTGTGAAAGGAGGGGACAGGACACACATAAGGAGACGGCGGGCTCCACGCTGACAAGCACATGGTGCATGTAGCACATACCTGGGAAAAGGCTACAAGGAACCGGGCAGTGCAGGTGCCACTGGTGTGCTAGCGGCAGCCATGGAGGGTGACACTGGGGGAAGCAAGGATAGGGTCATCCCAGGTCAGGGCAGCCGCATCGCTGGGGAAGCATGCACTGCCACCATTTCAGGAGGCACTTGGGAGGTTAAAGAAATTTGTGTGCACACAGTTTGAACACCAAGGGCAGAACCAGGTCACCCCCAGGGTCTCCTGAAGATCCCAAACTGTGCATCTGATGTTGATACCCTCGCACCCCTGGTAATGTGAATCTCAAGAGACCCAACTCTCTTGGGCCTGGGTCAGCTGGGGCAAACTAGAGTTTGCAGGGCTGGGTCGAGCCTGAGATGTGTATTATTTGGCCTGCACGCTGTTTCTCAACTTTCAACTCATTGCCAACACCTGAAAATCTGGATTTGTAGCTCCTCTTGAAAACTGGGGTGGCATTGCTGGCCACAGAAGCGACAGCAGACCCCAAGACAATTGTCTGCCAGCCTCATCCTGCCTCATCTTCACCCAGGCCTGCTTCCTGCCTGGCCCCTAGGCATAGGGGTTTGTGACCCCTGGCCCAGGCATCTGGTCTGTGGTGACCTCAGAGGGTTTCATCCCAGCGGCAGCTACAGGTCTGGCCTTGGGGCCTTTATCCTAACTCTGTGGCTGACAGCCTGTGCAGGTGCCCCACCCACAGGCCAGGAGCATGGAGTCAACAAGCCCCGTCTGCAGAGCTTTGGTTTGCCTTACTGTGCAAAGATGAGCAACTGGCAAGTTCCCAGCCATATTTCACTTTCATAAATCAAACCACAAAGGCCTCTGGGGCATGGCCCATCAGGGAGCTACTTCCCAACCAAAGCCAAAGATAAGTCACTTCTGGGCCAGACTAGCGGAAGAAGGAATTCCGGCCTACGTTGGAATGGGCCAGGGGGCAGAGTGGAAGGCAACTCTCCTACCACAGCCGTGAGTAGCTGGGCCACCTGTGTGCAGCTGGCAGTCATCGTATGAATGGACTCCCTTTAGATTTTCGCAGTGCATCATCTGCCCAACTGGACATGTCGGCCCTGCACTGTTAGGGAGAAGGAAGAAACAAGTGGGCATGATGAGGCAGATACAGTATAAGGTTGTCTTAGTACAGATTCTACCACGTCCCTCCAAGGCTGCAGGGGGTAGGAACAGGAGACAGACAGTGGAGAGCCAAGACCCTGTTGGCCTGAGACTGGAAGCTGGAGAAGAAGGTTAGGGACTCAGTAGCCCCCAAGCTGCTCCTGTGCAAATGCCTGGGAGACAATGGGCAGAGCCAGAACTAGTCCCGGGAAGCAGGGTGGCCCAAGGGTCTCGATTCTTAGAGATTTCCATTGGTACACACTTATAGTGAGGAATAAACACACACAAACACACACACTCATCAGCAGTGTCTGAGCCATTGTGCACACCCACATAACCCCATGACCACATACGGTTATGTGCATACCCACATAACCACACCTTGTACAGGCACGGTTTTTGTCCTGTTGTACACTTGCACGTACATCCATACACACAATCACAGTGGTTACCGGTGAGAGCCATCAGCTCCTCTCACAGGCGTGTCAGCAAACATTGCAGAGCACCTGAGGTCCTTTATGGCTGGCGAGAGCTGCTTGGCAGAGGGAGAGTCCAGCACAGCCCCAAGCGGCAAGGAAGGAGAGAAATAAACCAGTGAATACCATGACCAAGGGGCCTGCAGCCTGAGGCTGGCCTGCAGTGCCGCCTGCTGGTGAGAGGAGTTTTGTACTCTGCTCCTAGCCGAGCGGACGATCCAAGGCGTTGGGGATCTGTCAGCCACCGAACGCCGTTCCTTCTCTCCCGTGTGTTGGGCCCCGAGGCAGGTGAGATCCTGGCATCACAGGCTTGGAGAATGAGCTTTCAGGACTTTGCATGCCTCCTGAGAGGCAATGCCCCCAACCAGTAAGGATAGCGAAACAGGTTGCAGCTTTCACACCAACTCCCATCCACTGGTGGTGCCTTCTCAGGATGCCGGGTTGAGAAGGATTCTGAGGCCAGCTCTGGGTGTAGAGGGGAATCCCACACTGGAGCAGCAGCTGTGACTGTGGGTGGGACCACGCCTGCCACTCTGCAGGGGTTCTGGAACCTTGGGATGCACAATTCCATTGTGAGGGCAGCTGTGTTTGCTGTTCACACCCCAGTACCACAGGAAAAGTGCATTCCTACTTTATCGGGGTTTGATCTGTAGCTTCCGGGCTGGCTGAGCCCTTGCTGGGACTCTCTGCTGAAGAACTTCTTGCTTTCACAGAGCACGTGGACGAGTTGTTAGATCTGAGCTGCTGAACGCAACGCGGAGCACTTTTAATCCAAACCTTGTATGTAACTAAAGCCTTTCCACCTACTAGCACTCACAACTGCCCAAAGCCACCCAGGAGGCCAGCAATGAGTCAGGAGCACCGAGCCAGGCTGGGCAGAGGCTGGACAGCCACCTGGCCAAGGAACCCCACAGCCTCCCCCAGGGAGGGAACACCCAAGTGAAATTCATGCAAGAACAAATTGCAGATTACAACGGGCCATGGGCCTCTTGAAAGGAGTCAAAACCTGGTGGCTTCAGTCCTCAACTATCAATCAATGATCAATGGGCATGGAGCCCGTGTACCTCAGCTCTCTGCCCTCAGATGCTTAGGGGCATGGGACCTGCTTCATCCCCCCACGACTGGGCTGGAGGTGTTCGCCTTAGCAACACCCAGGGGTCAGCAACCATTTTCTGTAGGGGGCCAGCTAAGAACTATTTTCGGCTCGGCAGACCCTGTTGTGACAACCCTGCTGTGGTGTTGGGGAAGCAGCCACAAACAGATGGAAACAGATGGACCCACTGTGTGCCAATAAAAATTTCTTTACAGGCCGGCGCCGTGGCTTAACAGGCTAATCCTCCGCCTTGCGGCGCCGGCACACCAGGTTCTAGTCCCGGTCGGGGCACCGATCCTGTCCCGGTTGTCCCTCTTCCAGGCCAGCTCTCTGCTGTGGCCAGGGAGTGCAGTGGAGGATGGCCCAAGTGCTTGGGCCCTGCACCCCATGGGAGACCAGGAGAAGCACCTGGCTCCTGCCATCGGAACAGCGCGGTGCGCCGGCCGCAGCGCGCCTACCGCGGCGGCCATTGGAGGGTGAACCAACGGCAAAAGGAAGACCTTTCTCTCTGTCTCCCTCTACTGTCCACTCTGCCTGTCAAAAAAAAAAAAAAAAAAAAAAAAAAGATTTCTTTACAAAAGTAGGTATCGGGTCAGATGAGGCCCAGGCTTCTGTGGTTTGCCAGAACAGCATTAATCCAAGACAGGAGTCTTCAAACTGGGATCCAGAGAACTCGGGTGTTGCTGGGAAGTGCTTCGGGGGGATTTGTAAATGTTTGGCTCTCATTTAAATCGGTTTCTTGCTATGCAGGAAGCCAAAGCAAACATGTACCCGCTCCAATGCATTCCAGCAGGCAGGAAGCCAACAGGACTGCTGGGAACACGTCTTCAGCAAAGGCCTCAGAAGTTTCTCTTGACACGGGCGTCCGTATGGGAATAGACAAGGGTATTTCAGAAAGTTCACCGGAAATGGACTTCAAAGATAAGCTTATTTTGGTGCAAAATTGGTTTGCAATCCATGCATGGTATTTTCTTCGTTGTTCCGTGAAGTTTCCAAAGTTCTCTTCTAGAAACAGGATGGCAAAATGGTTGAGAGCCTGGTCCCAGCATCAGACAGATACGAGTTTCAGTTCCAGCGCTGTGGGGCCTTGAACAAGTTATTTTACCTCCTAAGCCAGCATGGCTGGGACACCATAAAACAGAGGGTTCTCTGGCCACAGGGCTGGTGCAGCCGCCTGCAGGCTGGGTTGTGAGAAAATGGGAAAGTTCACAGTGGAAGGGCCATGGCCACCACGGCCTCCGAGGGACCCTCCTGGTGTGGAGGCATTTCAGTATTTTACTCTGAGTTTGTGCTGGTGCACACGAGCTGGGTATTACTATAATGCCAAATCGACCTTGGATTTGAATTGCTTGCTGGTTTCTGTTTTGTTTTGTTTTTTTCCTGGTATAGTCTGCTACATCTCCGCTACTCTGATGGGGCTCTCAGGCCAGGCAGAGGGCTGTTGTGCAGCGATCTTGGCAACCTCAGTGTGTAGCAGCGTGTCTGCTCCCCGCGGGATCAGCACTGCGGACCAGCCTGTGCTGGGAACCGTGTTCTGCAGCACTTCTTTGGGAAATGGTGCTTTCCATGGAAGGGGTGCAGATTTTCAGAAGTGGAGGCCTCTCTGCCCGAGCCATGCGGTCCCCAGTCAGGCCTGGGGCTGTGGAGCTCCTCTGGCTTTGTAATTTCCAGATGATGCAATAAACACTGCTCCCCGCAGGAGACCATCAGGGCTGTCTGGCTGTGGCCTATGCCAGCCCCCAGCACCTCGGCCGTTTACTCCCAGGCCAGAGATGCTCCCTGTGGTTTCTGTAATAGAATTTGGACTGCCTGGGGCTGTCTGTCCCTGTCTGTTAGTGGTGGCTCCAGGAAGATCCACAGCTTTTATTGCACCTTATCTTAGTGTTTCCAGTGCCATTCTGCTTCCTGAGAGCAGCTGTTCATCACTCGGCCCCCGGGGCAGGACCTCATAGGTCTCAGAATCTCTGGAGTTTATCTCAATTGGGTGACATCTGGTGCCGCTGTCCCAGTGCATGGGTCACCCCACCCCTGGGCCAGGCAGCTTAATGCCATTCGGAAGCCTGGGCCGTACCCAGCCTTGCAAGCTTCATAGAACTACCAGCTCCATGAGTCCTGGAGACTCCTCCAAGGGGCGATTCTGATCCTGGCAGCAGATGGCTGTCATGTGGTCTGGCCCCCACTGAAGGTGACTCTGAGGCCAAGCTCCCCTCTCACCTGCTTTTCATGTTGTTGGGGCTGTTCTTGGGCTAGGCTTAGAGCTCCGGCAGTGGAGGGAACTCCAGACCAGGCCTGCGTCCTGTGTTGGCCATAGCGGTCCTGGCTATGCGAGGAAAACGACCTTGTGCAAAGCCATCTCCGACGCGCGCTCTTCTGAGTGTACTGGCGCCAGTGTCCCCTGATAAGACAGCCACAGTGGGGGCAAAGCCTTCCTCCCTGAGACCGGCCGCTGGAGCTGCCAGCACTGATGGCAAAAGGCCAGCCCAGCACTTCTCTTCCAGCCCAAACCATCGCCAGTTTTAAGAAGCATCTCCGTGTTCTTTTTCCTCCTTCCTGGGTTAACTTTCTGCCCCCCAGTGCCCAGAATCTGTGCCCATTCCGACTCCAGGCTGAGTCCACCCAAGGGCAGAGTCAGGCCTTGTGCCGCCAAGCCCCCGCCCGCTGTGACGCTGCCTTTGGCTTCCTTCACCAGGTGCTCGCTCACAGCTCGGACTCCTCGAAGGAGCTCCTCCTTGGTCCTCCTGGGGGCCGGCACCACCGCAGCACATTCTCCGGAGACAGCCAGGTGGAGGGAGCTCTCCGCTGGGGGCGGTGAAGAGGCACTGCGGGGGCTCCCACAGGGGTGGAGGATCCACTGGTGCAGCCCAGGTGCAGCTCGCCCCATCCTGGAATCCCTTGCATAGCATCCCAGTGACGGGGAGCTCCTTCCCTGCAGGGCAGCTCCACCTGGCCTCGCGCTCACAGGCTGGAGGATTTTGCTAGTGTACACTTCACCTCCTTCCCCTTGGAGCGGGCGCTGCCTTTGTATCCGTTGTCTCAGACCAGACCGCCGGCCGCCTCACACCTCATGAAGGTGGCACCGTGCCCTTGGGTGCAGCCTGGGTGACCGTCAGCTTCAGCCGCTGTGCTTTCTCCCCCTGCGTAGTAGCCAGGTACTGTGCCTCTTTGCCTGCGGCACAGCAGGTGCAGTAACTGGGAGAGTGAAGGCTGAGGCAGGGGGTTGATGGGCAAGAACAACTGAACTTTGGTTAAAAGGAAAAGAAACTTTGATCTGGCAGTCACTAACACGCCTCCCTAGGAAGAGCCTGCAGTGCCCCCTGCTGGCCTGAGGATAATCTGCATGCTGATGAAATTTACACTTTCTGTCACTTTCCACAAACCTTCCACCTGGACACAGACCCCCGATGGCTTGGGTTACAGAATCGCAGGGAGCAGAGGGGTCATCTTGTCTAGTGGTTTCCAAACACATCAAATTATTGATGGGGTTGCTGTGGAGCACTGCACACTTTGCCCACTTGACAAAGGCCTCTTGGGTGGAGGGATGGGCAGGCGGGAGACTTGAGATCCAGCTTTCACTCTGCGGATCAAGCCGTGTAACCTGGCGAGGGTCTGGGTCAGGCCAGAGGAAGGGCCATCTTTGTGTCATTTATTCATCTAGAGACAACGTCCCTTTTGCAATTGGCACAAAGATGCCACCCATTGCAGCAGCAGCCCTGGCACAGAGCGCTTCCTTCAGAGAAGGCAATCTGGGGGCAGACGTGGGCTGGGCAGGTGTCCGGGTTTGATACCCGGCCCCACTCCTGACTCTGATTCCCGCTAGTGTGTACCCCAGGAGGCAGCAGTGATGGCCCAAGCGATTGGGTTCCAGCTGCCCACATGGGAGACCTGGACTGAGCTCCAGGCTCCCAGCTTCAGCTCTTTTGGGCTTCGGGGAAGTGAACCAGCAGATGGGAGTGACCCCCCCCCTTTTTCTGACTCCCAAATGAATAAATTTTTAGCAAAATTTAAAAAGAGGGTGCTCTTCAAAAACCAAGCTTTTTTGGCTAAAGGAGAGTTTGAAAACCACCCGAAAGCTGGGGAGACTGAGGCCCACAAAGGGGACAGACTTACTTAAAGTCGTGTGATGAAGACCAGGATAGAGCTTCGAAGCCAGATCCGCTCTATCTCACCGGAGAGTTCTTGCTCTCCACTGAGCTGGTCTTCATCCCAGCCAGGCATCCTGGTGTCTCTGGCCCTCAGTCCCATCATCTTCTCCCTGAAACCCAGCTTCTCTGCCCCAGTCCTGCTGTCTCAGCCTGGCTCACAGCCCCGAGTTTGCCCTAAACGGGGGACGGTGAGAATGCTAGCCCAGTCCCACGACCTCCTACAGGCACCGCACTCACAGGGACGAGGCAGACATGCAGAAGGAACTAGAAGGGTCCACAGGGCGAGGTGTCCGGGTGCGACGGGGAGCCTGAAGCGGGGGGCTCGGCTACTGTGCAGGTGGGGCCTGCTTTGGAGGTGAAGTTCGCCGGGGTGCCTGTGCCACGCCGTAAGGCACGTGGGCGGCCACGGTGCCCATCTCCTGAGCCCCAGCCACGTGGAACATCTGGTCATCAAAGAAGATGTGTGGGCGGATCTTCTCCAGGAGGGGGCCCTTGGGCGCACCAGCTAGGAACAGGGCCTCGTCCGTCTCCAGGCCCCAGCTGCGCAGGGTCTTGAGAGCCCGGGCCCCAGAACTGGCCGCACTGCGGGCTGTCACCAGGTAGGTGCGGATCGGGCACTCCAGCCGCAGGCCCTTGGCATAGAACTTCTTCTGCAGCCGGCCCAGCGCCTCCAGGAAGCCCTTCAGTGGGCCCTACAAGAAGGCACAAGAGCGGGGTGAGCTCAGCCTCCTCCCAGACGCACCCCTCCCTCCAAAGCCAGAGTGTGTTGGCTGGGGTGAGAAAGTGGCTCAGGATCCCAAAGTCTCCCAGGGGGTCCTGCCTGGACCTCTGGCGGGTGGGTGGTGCTGCAGGTCCCTGTGTCAGTTTGGGGCTCTGTACCATCATGATTGGAGCTGCGTCACAGGGGTCGGTCCTACAGCTCAGGAGCATGGCCTTCTGTGCCCAGCAGGAGGGAGGACGTTAGAAGTATTTTGTCACCTGGGCACAGGCACCCTCCAATCAGAATGGACCCCAGCTGTAAACAGCTGGGACAGACGGACCAAAGTGTCGCTGCTGAATGCCAACTCTGCCCATCCTGCCGGGCACCCTTGCGGCTCAGGGAGTCGCACTCAAGTTCTCCAGGGCAAGGATTCATTCTCGACAGCAGCCAGGCCAAGGCGGCTCAGTGAGGACACAGCAACAAAGACCCAGACGATGATGAAGCAGCTGGAATTAAGGAATGGCGGGCTTCTAGTCTTGGGGACCCCTCACTGTGGGTGACCGAGAGCAAGCAGCGGGCTCCTGGGCCTGGGCCTGTGATTCAGTGGGAACACTCTGCTGCCCGGGATGCCCAAGGACTTCAGAGGGAACCCTCAGGAATGGAAATAAAATGAGCATTCTGGAGCCACACCTGAAGCCTGCTGAGCTCTTAAAGAGAGGGGCTCTGGGAATTTTGAGCAGCTGCATTTTTGTTAAAAGCTCAAACAGGGGCCAGTGCAGTGGTACAGCAGGTTAAGGTACCGCCTACAATTCTGGCATCCCATATGGGAGTGCCAGTTCCAGTCCACTTTTGATCCAGCTCCCTGCTAATGCACCTGGGAAAGCAGTGGAAGATGCTTGGGCCCCTGTGCCCATATGGGAGACCTGGATGGAGTTCCAGGCTTCTGGCTTAGGCCTGGCCCAGCCCCTGCCATTGTGGCCATTTGGGGGAGTGAACCAGCAGATGGAAGATCTCTCTCTCTCTCCATTGCCCTGCCTTTCAAATAAATAACATAAATCTTAAAAAAAAAAAAAAAAGTTTAAGTAGGAGCTCCCAGGAGGGCAAGGAAATCCCAGTAGCTCCAACTCCAGGGAGTTCCCTCCAAGCTGTAGGACAGAGTTCACTCTTAGGTGGACACTCAGCCCAACCAACAGGCGGCACAGAGGAGATGGTGTGCCCGGGGTGCCCTCCCTCCTCAGCTGGCTCGCCCTGCCCTGTGGGGGATGGGAATCTCAGAGAGAGGGCCAGGGATCCAGAGAGACGATGCTGGCTACAGTGAGAGAAGGTGGGGCAGAGAGGGATATCAGAGACGGGGGTCTAGAGAGAGAGAGAGAGTGGGGGTTCAGAGAGGGGACAGAGACCTCAGAAAGGGGTCAGAGGCTTCAGCAAGGGGGCAGAAACCATCAAAAGGGGATTGGAGCTGCAAAGAAGAGAGAGCCATAGAGAGAGCCATAGAGAGAGCCATAGAGGCTGCAGTGGTGGGGAGGGAGCTCGGTGAGGGAGAGGGGCTCAGGGAAGGGTGGCAGCTCACTGGGGACCCTCAGGGGTCAAGTGACAGGGTTGAGGCCTGGAGGTTTGGTCAGGGGACCTGGCTGGAGTCTGGGGAGGAGGTTCTGGCCCTGGGGAGACGCCCTGTTACCCTCAGGGGCTCGGGACCGTGCGGGTGGAGCACCTGGGCCAGAGGCTTGTTCTCATGAGCCTTCTCGTGCTCGAAGAACCTGTCCAGCCCGTGGGCTTTGACGATGCGCTCCGACTCGTCCGAGAAGAGCACGGCGTCCCCGTCGAAGGCCACACGCAGCTGACTCTGGGACACGGTCACGTCTCTGCTGGGGCTGAAGATGGTGGCAGCGGCGATGCCTGGTAGGAGAAAGGCAGCGTCGCCCCGCTAAGTCCAAGCAGGCTGGGTTGCCCCAGAAACTCTGGTCCCAGTGGCTCACCCAGGAATCAGGGCAAGGCAATGTCAAAAATACGTAAAAACTGGCGGAGTACAGAGGCCAGCCTGAGAGCGAACAGCAGCCTGCAGCAGGCTCCCAGGCCTGGGCCGGGGTCACCCTTTTAGTCACTGCTTTGTCGGGGGTCAGGAAGGCACGCGGAAGGCTCAGAGCAGAGCTGTGGATCCATTGGTATGAAGGCATTCACTCCTTGAACACCCAGGAAGTTCCTGCTTGTGTGGCCCAGCTGAACACCAGCCCTGATTGGGAGGAGGAGTCCCCTGTGCCGTGGCTCACCCACTCAGGGCTCCTCACAGGCTCTGATGCAGACCTATGTGGGGTTGGGGGAGCCCTGACTCTGACCGGGCCTGGGCTACTCTCTCACTGTCAGTCTGCCCACACTCTCACCTTCTCTGGGCCGAGGTAAAATGAAGGCCCTCTTAGCTCTGTGTGGGACTGGCATCTCGGACTGCCGTGTGGGGTGGGGGGTGGGCACCCTCAGTCTACAACTGCAGTGGCACCCAGGCACGCCTCCTCGGGGCACCTGGCTGTCCAGGGTTCTACGAGACAGTGCGCCCTGGGCAGCAGCACCAGCTCCGGCTGACTGAGCACTCTCTGCAGCCCCGGGCCCCTCCAGGGGGTCATGGACACTTGCTGGATGCCAGGCTCCAGGCTAGAGCTGTGCTGGACCGCAGAGCACCAGTGCTAGGAGTCTGCAGAGTGGGGGCTGCGGAGCCCATTCTGTAGTCTCTCCCGAGGCCACTCCCTGCCTGCCCTCTGGGACTGAAGCATCCCACAGAGCTGTGGAGGAGGAAGCAGAGCCAGCCTCACAGCCACTTCAGTAGCTTGAGGATGCTACAAGCAGGCCCAGACTCTGGGCATTAGACCAGGCACTGTCTGCTTTGCCACATCAGAGCCCGGGTGACCCAGAAACACTGCCACCATGAGAAGGGCCTCCCCCCAACCCCTCCCTGCTCCCCAGCCCGAGATCAAGTTGCCCACACGCCAGTGCCAAGGTGCTGACCCAAAGGTGCGACACCAGTCTGAGGAAATGGTCTTTGCTTCCTGGTTAAAGAGAGCCTCTTTGGCCGGTGCCGCGCCTCACTAGGCTAATCCTCTGCCTGCGGCGCTGGCACCCGGAGTTCTAGTCCCGGTTAGGACGCCAGTTCTGTCCCAGTTGCTCTTTCTTCTTCCAGTCCAGCTCTCTGCTGTAGCCCGGAAGGCAGTGGAGGATGGCCCAAGTGCTTGGGCCCTGCACCTGCATGGGAGACCAGGAGGAAGCACCTGGCTCCTGGCTTCAGATTGGCACAGCGCGCCAGCTGCAATGCACCGACCATAGCGGCCATTTGGGGGGTGAACCAACGGAAAAAAGGAAGACCTTTCTCTCTGTCTCTCTCTCACTGTCTAACTTTGCCTGTCAAAAAAATAAATAAATAAAAAGAGAGAGCCTCTTTGAGGGCAGACTTTTGCTGCAGAGGGTAAGATACTGCCTGGGACCCCTGCATCCCATACTGGAGTGCCTCGCTTCCAGTCCCCAGCTCCACTTCTAATTCCGACTTCTTGCTTATGCGCACCCTAGGAGGAGGCTCCTCATGCAGCTGTTGGATCCCTCCACCCAGGTAAGAGACCAGATTGAGTTTCTGGCTCCTGGCTTCATCCTGGCCCAGTCCTGGCTGTTGTAGGCATCTGGGGAGTGAACCAACAGATGGATGATCTCTCTCTCTTTCTCCCCCCTCTCTCTCCATCTCTGCCTTTCAAACAAGTTAATTAAATTAAAAATAAATAAGAGCAAGCCTCGTGGTGCTCCCAAGCAGCTCCGAGAAGTGGGTCAGCAGGGGTGAGAGGCCGGGCTTGCCGGCAGGAGGCAGCACGGGAGAGGAGGATAAAGTGACTAGCTGCTGCCTGATAGAGGAACCTGCCCCTGGCAGCCGGGCAGCGCTTGCTCTGCCGTGGGCTCTTCTGTCTCTGGGCAAAAGGATGCACACATGGTCGGGAGGCCTGTGGCGGAGGATCCCGCCTGAACTGCCCCTTGAGAGAGACATGGAGCGGTTCTCTTTTTGGCGCTTGCAGCTGGGTCTCCTAACCTCCCCACAGCCCCGGCCAGCCCAGCTGTTGGCAATGCTGGCCATTTCCGATGCCACTGCTCAGACCCTCCCCGTGGTCATGCAGAAATCAGAATTCCTTCCGACTGACATGGAAGCCTCTCAGAACCGGGTGGCTTTCTGGGAGGTAAGGAGGGTTTCCATGGAGACAGAGGCTAGGGGATGCTGGTGAGTAAAAGCCTCCTTCATAGAGCAGGGCCAGAGGTAGGAAGTAGAATAGGTATGGGTGTATGGATCAGGTCATAGGAATTAAGGATGGGCTCCTCTCCCGGTTACCATGACAACCCCAGCACCGGCTCCGAGCTGTAGGCCCAGACCTCTCATCTCTGGCTCCCCTTTGCCCGACTCCCCAAGCTCTCCCCTCTCCCCGCTGACTTACCCTCATCGATGGCTTCCTGCACTTTCTCCGAGTCAGCTGACAAGTAGAGGTTGGTGTGATAGGCCTTGAGGTAGCAGATGGGGCTATTTCCACCTGTCATGCAGAACCTCTCGATGAACAGGTCTGGGAGGAGGACGAGAGAACCCAGGTGAGGTCAGGGTCAACCCTCAGGGTCTCAAAGTGGTCCCTCTGTGCCCAGGAGATGCCACCTTGGTTCTGAGAGGTGGCAGGCAGCAGGGGGATCTCGGGCCCATGGCCCACCTCCATGCCCCT
This sequence comes from Lepus europaeus, assembly GCF_033115175.1. Classification (NCBI taxonomy): domain Eukaryota; kingdom Metazoa; phylum Chordata; class Mammalia; order Lagomorpha; family Leporidae; genus Lepus; species Lepus europaeus. The sequence goes on from NC_084831.1 coordinate 31,477,028, forward strand.
CCATTCTTCATCCACAAAACGGGAATGATCACATGACCACGTCTCTGGAGCAATCGCCTGGCTCCCAGTATCCTCCTGCAGGGTATCCTCTCCTCGTGATGTGTGACCCTGCCTTCCATGTGGCAGCCAATCGGATAGGTGCAGATACCTGACCCGAGGCGGCCCATCAGGTACCCTCCCGGTATCTAGTCCCCACGGCTGTGCAGGCTCTGAAATATTTTCTGGTTGCTAAATGGATGCTGCTCTGAGTCCACTGGGTTACCCAACACTACCCCACCCCATTACCCAGGCCCCCTCTGTTCCCCACGGTCCACGGCAGGTAGGCATGGACGGACTTCTGCGGGGCCCAGTACACAGGCACTGTTGATTCTGGTCACCCAACATCCATGTCACATAAATGGTTAAATATTTTGAATATTGCCCCTGTTCCCAGCGACTTCAAATTAGCATTTTAAAAATGCCAACCAGACTGTCCTGGCTGCTTAAAACAAGGCCATGTAAACCCACAAACGTACACTTATGTCTCTCCCTCTCCAAACTGGATTTTTTCTGCTTTTCCTGGATATGATTTTATATTCAAGAAAAGCAGAGCAATCCAGTTTAGGGGGGAAAGAGAGAGACGAGGGGGAAAAAAAAGGAACAAACTTGCAAGAGAAACACAAACAAGGGCTCACGTGGCCCTGAGAGGAGAATAAACCTGGAGAGAGCTGCACTGCTTGGAGCCGAGCCCTTGAGGGCCCAATCTAGCTTCCTGCCCTGGGGTTCTGAGGCACCTCTGTAACCCAATAAGAAATTATTTTCTTCCACTTCAGCTGCCTCCGGAGGGTCTATTACCTTCAATTCTGAGCTTGGTCTTAGATGCAAAGCCCTTTTGCTCTAATAATAACACCTGATTCTCCCAGGAGCCTTGGGAGGCTGGCCGGCCCCATCCTAGTTAGGGAAACCGAGGCACAGAGGCAGAAGTGCCCTCCCCAAAAACAGAGAGCAGGGTCTGTGCCGTGTGCACTGGAGCTGGCTTGTGCCGGCTTGCAAGAGACCACACTTGACTTTCAGGATTGTTGGGAGCTGGACTAGGGCGCTTGAAACCCGCCCAGTAGGAAGATGGACCCCCTGAAAACCGATAATCCTGCAGGTCAGGGTTTGGCTGGTTGTGTGAAGAGCCAGCTTATCAACACGCAACTGGAATTTCAGTTTGCTACCACTTCCCTCTGCAGGGCCTGGAGCCTTCCCTGGGGCTGGGGCTGAGTGTGTGTGTGGGGTCCCGTGGCCGGAGCCCCCGTGCTCACCATAGTGGTTGATGCTGTTGATGAGGCGGACCCCGACTTGAGCATGGTTGTTGGTTACGAGCACGATGTCGAAGAGCTCCTCGCTGTCTGGGTACAGCTCGCGCAGCCGCCTGTTCACAGCCTCCAGAGCCTGGAAGGCACGGAGGGCTCTCGTGATGTGTGACCCTGCCTTTTGTGTGGCAGCCGATCTGACAGGTGCAGATACCCGACCCGAGAAGGCCCATCAGGTACCCTCCCGGTCACCTAGTCCCCAAGGCTGTGTAGGCTCTGAAATATTTGCTGGTCGCTAAATGGATGCTGCACGGAGCCCTGGGGATGGCGCCTGGAGTTGGTGGCCAGGGACCCAGTGAAGGGAGGCGAGGGGGTCAGGGGTCAGGCTGGGAAGGGATTGGCGGCCATGGACTCCCTCGTCCTGACGCTGTGCTCTGCCACACGTGCAGGTGGTTTACTGCTCAGGGCACCTCACTAAAGAGCTGAGTGGGAGGGACCGATGTAGTGGTGTAGTGGCTAAAGCCATCGCCTGAGATGCCGGCATCCCACATGGGCACTGGTTTGAGTGTCGGCTGCTCCACTTCCAATCCAGCTCCCTGCTAACGTGCCTGAGAAAAGCAGTGGAAGATGGCCCAAGTGCTTAGGCCCCTGCCACCCACATGGGAGACCCGGATGAAACCCCTGGCTCCTGGCTTCAGCCTGGCCCAGCACTGATTGCTGTGGCCATCTGGGGAGTGAACCAGCAGACGGAGGATTCCCTCCATGTCTCTCCCTCCTTCTCTGTAACTCTGGCTTTCAAAATAAATAAGTAAATCTTAAAAAAAAAAAAAAAAAAAGAGGTGAGTGGGTGCTGGTTACCTAGTGGGGACTGCATCCCATCCAGAGGGCGGGGCACAAAGGCTCTGTGCCCCAGCAGAGCCACACACCTGGGCGGCTGCACCGGTCCAAGGAGGCCCCCTTTTCCTTACTCCGCCCCCCACAGGAGCTCTTTGCTCTAACCCCTCCCAAGGGGAAGCACTCCTCACCTTCACAAAGGGGAAGGCGGGTCCAGGGCCGAAGGGCTCGTTCTCGTGCTCCAGCTGGTAGCGCACGTACTGCTCCACGCCCTGCTCCGTGTAGATCCGCTGCTCCTCGTCCATGCGGAACAAGGCTCGGGAAGACACAGCAACGGTGACCGCATTCTGAGGCTTGGGCTGTGCACACGCAGGAGAGGGGCCGTCGCTCAGACCCCCCCGCCCCATGCAAGCCCCTCTGGGGACCTGGAGAAGACCCAGCCCGGTCTCTGCCCTAAAGAGGCCCAGCCTCGGGCAGGAGCAGACTCAGGCCAGGACCCCGCCCTGGGCAGTGAGAGAGAGGGTGGCTTCCCACCTAGGAGCACAGTGTGTTGGAGGGACAGGCCCTCGGGGAGATGGCAGCCTGCGTGGCCATCTGGACAGGATAAGAAAATGAATACCACGTAAGTGGCCAGAGCAGGACTGATGCTTGCGATGGTCTCCAGATGGTTCCCATTACCAAATGGGAGCTCCATGCCCTTAGGAAGAGACAGTGCCCAGAAACATGACAATTACATAAGAAATTTCACCTCCAGCTCCGATCTGCCCACTGAGCTCCAGCCTGGTGTATCTGACTGTGCCGGCTGACTAACAGACACTGCGACTCAATGTGCCAAGGCAAACCTGATCCCCACCCCCTGTCCCACTTCCTCAGCTCAGAACTCAACACCACCATGCACTCATGGCCCAAGCAGGAGCCCCGAAGGCAACCTCAACCTCCAGTCCCCTGGCCAGTCATCTCCATGGGCCTCCATCCACCTCTCCCTGTCTTCCCTCCCACAGTCCCGGCCACCGGCGTCTCTCACCCCTCCAATCTGTTGTCCACACTGCTGTCAGGGAGTTTCCTGAAATTCAGGACTCATCACAGCCCAGCTCTTCTGCGGGTGCCCAACCCTTCTCAGAATATGGTAGGCAGCCTTTAGGACGCAGTAGACTTCCGACAGACCCCAGCCTCTCTTTCCCAGCTTTGCCCCATCTGAGCCTTCTCCCTGGCAAGCACCCCTTCCCTGTCTTCCCCTGAGCCTGTGCACATGCTGTTCCCTTTGCCCCTAATGCTCTCTGTTAGACCCCCTACCCACCTAACTTCTACTCAACCCTAGAGTCTCCCCTCCAGGACTCCTCCAGGAAGTCTTCCCCACCCTTGGTCTCCATCTGGGAGCTCTTCCACCGGTCTCCTTCTTAGTAAAACGTAACACTTGCTTATTTTGCTTTTTCTCTCTCTAGGAGGCAGCGGGAGGCCTGAGTATTTACTTGTTATTTTACAGCTAGTATTTAGTACTGTGCATGGGAGGTAAACCTTTGGTGTCCCTGAAGTCACAGAGTTCAGTGGGAAAAAGTATGGACACAAAGAGAATCTCTCTGGGGGCTGGCGCCGTGGCACAGTAGTTGATCCTCCACCTGCGGCACCGGCATCCCATATGGGTGCTGGTTCTAGTCCCGGCTGCTCCTCTTCCAATCCAGCTCTCTGGTATGGCCTGGGAAAGCAGTAGAAGATGGCCCAAGTGCTTGGGCCTCTCTACCCATATGGAGACCCGGAAGAAGCTCCTGGCTCCTGGCTTCAGATTGGCGCAGATCCAGCTGTTACTCCTGGCTTTGGATCGGCACAACTCTGGCCCTTGCAGCCATTTGGGGAGTGAACCAGCAGATGGAAGACTTTTCTCTCTATCTCTCCCTCTCACTGTCTGTAACTCTACCTCTCAAATAAATAAATAAAAGCTTTAAAAGGAAAAAAAAAAAAAAGAACCTCTCAAGCGGGCAGTGCCCTCATCCGGTCCTACCTGTTCAAAGTACTTGCTATACAGTAGGTGCTCAGAGGATTTTTCTGGTGGATACGAATCGGACAAACACTTACCAGCTCTCTGTGCCAAGCACCCGAGTCCTACCTAGGAGTGGTCCTGGTGAAGAGCTGGCCCCTGCCCTGTGCAAAGGGATGGGAATGAGTGGCAGAGCAGAGGTGAGTGCAAAGTTTCGGTGTGAGGGCTCTGGAGGAAGATGTCATGGGAGAGGAGGCCCTGGCATGCTGGAGCAGAGCTTGATGGAGGAGTGGGGTGAGGGCAGGCCTGGGGAGGGGCACACGGGGCACTCACAAAGGTGCACAGCGGCCAGGGCATGGGGGAAGGGTGCAGGTGAGCCCAGAAGAGTAGGCAGGCGCTAGATTGAGAGGACCTCCTCTCAGGGTCTCAGAACTCCCTCCCCAAGGCTGGAGTCTGAATCGTGTAGCCCCAGAAAATGTGTATGTTGAAATCTTAACTCCCAAGGTGATGTATTAAGAGGCAGGGCCTGGAGCCAGCACTGTGATGTAATGGGTAAAGCCGCCACCTGCAGTGCAGGCATCTCCTATCAGCCGGCACCAGTTCAAGTCCCGGCTGCTCCACCTCCTATGCAGCTCCCTGCTATGGCCTGGGAAAGCAGTAGAAGATGGCCCACGTCCTTGGGTTCCTGCAGCTGGCATGGGAGACCCGGAAGAAGCTCCTGGCTCTTGACTTCAGATCTTTTCGGCTCTGGCCATTGCAGCCACTTGAAGAATGAACCAGCAGATGGAAGACCTCTCTCTGCCTCTGCCTCTCTATAACTCTGCCTCTCAAATAAATAAATACATCTTAAAAAAAAAAAAAAAAGAGGTGGGACCTTTGGGAGGTGATGGGGTGGGGACTCATGATGGGATTAATGTCCTTATAAAAAACAGCCCCCCACAGAGCTGCCTTGTCCAGAGGTGAGTGGGAGGGGCCTCAGCAGACAATGGGAGGGGCCTCAGCAGACAAAGAGACTGCCAGCACCTTGACCTTGGACTGCAGCCTCCAGAATTCCTGTTGTTTACAGCAGAAGCCACTGGCCTAAGGCACTCCGTTATAGCCGCGCAAATGGACTCAGACACCCACCTCTGCTGGAATGGAGAGAGGCGCCCTGGCACCCTGAGCACAGCTGCACCTCTGTATTCCCTGGGGAGGGTCAGAACGTGGGCATCCTAGTGGCTCACAGATACCCTGCGTCCCACCACCTCTGTGGCCTGAGCTCTCCCGGGGTCACGATCCCCAGGGCATTACAGAGTGGGAGAGGGGGCTCACACCTCCCATTCTGGCTGGGTCCTGCCTGAGAGGCCTGTGGGCTGTAGACTCAACTCTACTGGTTCTTTGTGGGGTCAAGCCTGGGACAGACACCAATCTGCTGCCCAGGTGACTGTGAGCAACTTCCAACCAGTGAGCCTGAATTCTCAATGTCACTTAATGATAATGAACTTAAATAGCCACTTGGAGTGAGTGGCAGTGTACCTTCAGAACCTTAAAATAGGACTGGGAGACCCAAGAGTGCCCCAGCTTTTAATCCTAACCCAGGTGACACATGTGGCCCACAGGGTCGCTGTGAGGCAGTGGTGGGACATGTGCCTCCCCTCCAAGGCTCAGTCCCAGTGCCTCTTCCAGGTGCCCACCTCCATGGCCTGTCTGTCTGTGTGTCCTTGGGCACCAGCGTGAGGGTTCAAGGAAAGAAAGTGGCATTAAAGAAAAAGGAGTGACAGGCATGGTGGGTGGGGTTAGAAGGGAGAAGACACCCTCTCTCGGGACCCAGGAAGCCTGTAGGGCAGGGGTGGGGAACCTGTTTTCTACCAGGGGCCATGTGGATATTTATGACTTCATCTAAGGGCATACCAAATTATCCACTGCAAAACGAGCTGGTTATAGATGTATTACATTTTGAGACCCTGTCTGCCATTGCCTTGGCAGGGCCGGGGGCCCAAGATTTCGCGGGTCCTACCCCTGCTCAGACACGGCCCTAGGGAGGAGGAGTTCAGGGCTCAGAGGGCCAGGGCTTCTGGGGGAGCCGCAGATCCCAGACTGTGCAGGCTTTTGGCGGAGCTGCAAGAACAGGTGAAAGGGCTGGCCAGAGCTGGGGAGGAGCTGAGCACCTGCACACCCGCAGAGGGAGGCCCCCCACCAGGCATGGAAATCAGAAAGAAGCCCGGATCCCAGGCCGAGAACTGACCTCCATCAGGGGCTCAGTCTGGGAGCTCAGAGCTCCAAAGAGCCAGGGTCCTGCCAGCATGCTCTGCTGTCCCCCACCCTGGGGTGTGTGGGGGGTGGGGAGCTGAGATGCAGGCTGAGGACTGGCTTAGGGAATGGAGATGGAGGGACAACAGAAGGCAGCTCGGCCCCAGCCACACTGACCGCCCCAGGCTCCAGGAGCTCCCATTTAGGCCAGCACAGTTCCAGACACAAACATAGCCCAAAGGCTGTTCTTTCTAGAACTTCAGAGCAGACAGAGCAAGCGGCTCTGGGCTGAGGAAGTCCTCTGGCCCCTTGAGGTAAGGGCCCCCAATGGTTAAATATTCACTCAGGTCCCTGGGAACGGGAGCAAACCCAGGTCAGGCCCTGATGGGGCCCATGAGGCCCAAAAGGAAGTGGATTTTGAGCAGGGAAGCATTTGCTACTCAGTCCCCAGCATCCAGCCCCTCTTGCCATGCTTGGGGCTGTGACACAAGCCAGCTTCCTGTGCAGGCAGGTGCCACTCGCTGGTGTGCCTGCTGCCACGCTCAGCCTCTCCAAGCCCCTCCCGAGGAGACGATGCCCCGGAGCGATCTTTCTGAAATGCCAAATGGGACCAAGTTAATCCCCTGCTGCAAAACCCTGCAATAGCTCCATAATGGTTTTCACGTTTTGCAAAAGTAGGTTGACCTTTTATTTCAATGAACTCTTGGGCAGAACTCCAATATGTAAGCTAGATATTGCTATAGATAATTGGCATAAATTCATTTTACAAATTCAAATGCGTCACATTTATACGATTATGTTGATCATAAAGTCAGCCAAAGAAAACCGCCCAGTTGTCTGGATGACAGCAAGCTTGCAACTCAGGGTTAGGATGCCAGAGCACGCTTCGGCTTCAGCACCCAGCCAGTTGGCTCCCATGTTTTTTGCACAGCATTGAGGAAGTCCTGATTCACATCGATGTGTGGTTGCAAATAATCAGAAGCAGTTTGCTTCGTTTTGTTTTAAAGCTTGGCCACCTCAGGATGCTCTTCTTTGAAACAAGATCACAGGAAGAGCTTTATTATGAAGTTTGCGAACAAGTAAATACATAAGCAAGCAACCTGCCACACAAGTTAATTGGTTCATGGTCTCCGGCTCCAAGATGCTAAAATTTCCACCTAACACATTGGAGGAACTTGGGTGTTAGAACGCACTTTGAATTGTCTAGGACGTAGATTGAAGAAGGAAGAAATCTGATCCATACGTGTGCAGACCCTTGGAAACGTGGGGTTCTGCGGAAGCTAGTTTGAAAACCCAGAGCCCTACTCAGGCGAGGTGCCTAAACAAGGTGCTCAAGGTCCTCCAAACTTCCCCTCCCCTACAACACCCCACCCCGACCCCCTTCTCCCAACAACCCTGCACTCTCCCACCCCGTGCTACCTGGCAGTACATTTGTTGGTCCTGCCGCTGCTCTCTGCCCAGGCAACTCCACCTTCCAGTCAGCTCCTTTCCCAAAGCTGTGCTCAGTCTGAAGTCTCTCTCGCTTGTGCGCTCACCGCACCGTGCAGGGTCTCTAACCTGAGCCCCCACCATCCCCACAGCACTGGGAACTCCGGACACAAGCCTCATGCATTTCTCAATGTCCGCACTGCTGGTGGAGGCTTGGAGGTGCCCCGGGAGTGACTGTGGACAGGGTGGACCTCCTGGGCACCAATGCAGGCTCAAGCTTCTTGGAGGGTGCCTGTGGGCCAGCCTCTGTCCTTGGTCCCTGAGATCGCAGAAGCTGGCGGGAGCCACGCCCAGGGGCCCGCCAGGGCATCATGAACTTGCCTGATGAGGGAGAGGCTGGCATCCTTACAGGGGTCAGGGGTCGCAGGGATCTTAATGCTCAAGGCGAGGCAAGCAAAGCTCCGGGTCAGCGGCGGGAGCCCTGGCACAGCGCAGATCCCAGAGCCCGGAGCTAGCAGCCCCCTTCCCCTAGGAGCAGGGAGGCAGCGCCCACAGCCCAGTGCGCAGAGCCGGGGTCCGGGACCCGTTGCCCCGAAGGCTGGGCGCGGAGGGCACGGCGGGGAGGGAGGTTTCCAGACTCAGGTTACCAGAGCCCGGGGCGCTTGGCAGCGCTGATGTCCGCCTTTGCCAACAAGTGCAGCCCGCTCAGGGAAGTGCTGGGGCCGGGGCACCAGCCCAGAGCTGGGCCCTCAGGACATCATGGGGGAGGGGGATCCTGGCGTGGAACCCAAGGCGGGGGGAGGGGGGGAACCAACACAAGCACCCGAGCAGAGCTCCCAAAATAAACCCGAGCCCGCGCCAACTGCCGAACGCGTTCTGGAACCGAGGAGCTGTGTCCCCTCCCGGAGGGGAGCCACGGGTTCCTTCCCGGGGGGCGGGGGGGAAGCTGGCGACCCCTGCCCCAGAGTGACGCCTCCCCTTAACCCCGCTACGCACACGCACCAAGCCGGCACCCTGCTTTTACCGATTTGGGTTTCTTCTTGGGCGCGAGGTTGTCGTAGAAAGTCTTGGCTTCCTCCCAGCGCGGGGCCGCCGCCGTCTCTGCCCCAGGCCCGGGCTCGCGGGGCTCCTGGGGCTCCCGGGGCTCCCGGGGCTCCTCGGCGTCCATGCTCCGGCTCTGAGCCCGCCCGGCCGGAGCAGGCGCGGCGGAGACGCGGAGCTCGCCGGGACCCGGCGGGAGGGAGGAGGCGCGCCCTGGGCACGAGCCGCGGAGGGCGGCGGGGGCGCCGGGGGCGGGGCGGGGTGCCCAGCTCCGAGCTGTGCTGCCAGCGCCGCTGCGGAACGCGCCCAGCCTCCTGCCCCTATCGCACCAGGCTGCGCTGCCTCCCTGACTTCCTGGAGGAGGGGGCCTGGAGCCAGGTTTGTGGCCCACTTCGGGTCCGCGAATACAGGGGCGACGTGCAAGGGCGCGGAGAGATGCCAGGCCTGACAACTCCCTCCCCCCCAAGACCGTCACCCCCAAAACGGGAAACAGAAAGCTGCCATCCTCTCCTCTGCTTGTCCCCGCACCCGCCCCAAGCTAGCCGTCCCCCTTTCTACTCGTGGCCAGGATCCTGGGACCCTTCTCTCAAACCCCAAGTCCATTCCGCGGACTGTGGGAGGTGGGAGTGAGGGTGAAGGCACTGCTCCATCCAAGAGCAGGGGCCCGTTCCGAGTGGGAAGAGCAATGGAGGGAGGGGTCCAGCCAACAGCCCTTCCACGCCAAGGCGAGGGGCCCCTGAGGTCCACTAAGAGAACAGGTTCTCCTACGAGGGGCTCCTGAGGTCCACGGAGACACCAGGCTCCCCTCCTCTTGGCTAGCGACCCGGACGGAAAGGACACATAGGGACTCTGAACCTGGACTCCTGCTGGTCCTCGAGGTGGCCAGAAGAGGGCACGCGTTCCCTCCCAGGCTCCCCCTGCGGAGCTCGGGGTGCGCAGTTGATAAGCTAAAAGGGTCTGGAGGGAAGGAGGGTAGAAGAGGGGCGTGGGAATCAGATATTTTGAAACTACCATCCCAGGATCTGAGAGCATTGTCCCGTTGGCGCAGAGCCCTGTACTGCCTCCAGGGCGCCCACACCAGCCCCACCCATCTGCAGGTGCAGGCCAGGAGGAAGACAAGTGACTCAGAGGTGGGCACAGCTGGGTGGGAGCAGCAGGAGAAATAGCTTAACCAGGAGGACCTCTGGCTGGGAGGGGGCAGTAGGATGGCGGGGTCTGCCCAGCCTCCAAGCACGCCTTGTGTTGGGGGAAGCGGAGATAACAGCAATGAATGGTTTAGGACCGAGGGAGGGAACCGTGCTATGTTCTGCAGGCATAGGAGACTGTTTCCCTGGCTTTCCCCCCACCCCCCCCTTGGCAATGTGACTGTGACACTCCTTCTGTCTGCAGGTGGACTCCAGTCTGAGCTGGCTCTGAGACCTGCTTTTTTTTTTTTTAATTGCTTTATTTGATTGATGATGGTGAGGGTGGGGCAGGGGGCTGGGGGGTGGGGAGAGAGAGAGAGAGAGATTTGCTGCTTCCTTCCCCAGATGCCCACAACAGCCAGGGCCAAAGTCAGGGGCCAGTAACTACATCTGAATCTTCCTTGTGGGTCCTTTGGCCATCATCTTCTGCCTCCCAAGGTGTGCATTAGCAGGAAGCTGGATAAGGAGCAGAGTAGCCAGGACTCAAACCAGCACTCTGACCTGAGATGCCAGTGTCCCAAGCAGCAGCTTGGCCTCCTGTACCAGGGTACCTATCCAAGAGACTTGCCTTGATGGCAGAATACAGCAGAAGTGATGCTATGGCCCTCCCAGCTAAGTCTTTTTTTTTTTTTTAAGACTTATTTATTTATTTGAAAGGCAGAGTTACAGAGAGAGAGACACACACACACAGAGAGTGAGATCTTCCACCCTCTGGTTCACTCTCCAAATGGCCACATGGCAAGAGCTGGGTCAGGCCCAAGCTAGGAACCTGGAACTCCATCCAGGTTTCCTATGAAAGTGGCAGGGACCCAAGTTCTTGGGCGGTTTTCCACTGCTTTCCTGCATTAGCAGGGAGCTGGACTGGAAGCAGAGCAGCCGGGACTTGAACCTGCACTGTGACATGGGATGCCAGTAACTTGCTGCAGTACAGTGCCAGCCCCCACGCTTAAGGTCCTTGTGTCGGTCATTCTCAAGGGCCCCGTGGAGGAGAAAGATGAGGGCACTTAGGGGGATGGGTAGAGTGGTCCTCCGGATGAGAGGTGAGCTCCTGACACAGAGGTGAGCCATCCCATGCTGTCTGGTGACCTTTGACCTGTGGGGCTGGCTTGCAAAGATGATCTGGGTCAAATTCCTCTCTCCTAGGAGTTGATCAATCAACCACAGGAACAGAAGCCGAGGATGCTGTGAGATGCTGGCTCACTGGAGAGCAGGGGGAGCTGTGATATGTGGCCTAAAGCTGGGAGAGGGTAGAAAGTGTCCAGGAGCAGATAGCACTGGGAAGACGGGCAGAGGGCAGGGTAGGCCCCCTGCATGACCATGCTGCCCCAGGAGGGGACGGCCTCTGGTGCTGACAGTTTCCCAAGTCCCCACAGGAGGCCTGGCTAGAATGCCATCTCTATATTTTCATAAAAGTCTCTGCATTGGGCTGGTGCATGGTGTTGTGGGTAAAGATACCAACTGTGGTGCTGGCATCCCATATGGGCCCTGGTTCGAGTCCCAGCTGCTCCACTTCCGATCCAGCTCCCTGCTAATGAGCCTGGGAAAGCAACAGAAGGTGGCCCAAGTCCTTGGGCCCCTGCACCCACATAGGAGACCCAGAAGAAGCTCCTGGCTCCTGGCTTTGGATCAGCCCAGCCCTGGCCACTATGGCCATTTGGGGAATGAAGCACCAGATGGAAGATCGATCTCTCTCTCTCTCCCTCTCTCTCTCCCTGCCTCTGCCTCTCCCTCTCTGTAACTCAGCCTTTCAAATAAATTAATAAATCCTTAAAGAAAAAAAAAAAAGATTCTCTGCACTGCTTCCAAAAGTGCCCCCAAAGAGTTGGTGGTCTTGGTTTTGCTTGACTAAGTCACCTGTCCACACTCTTCTAATAACAAGCCCTACTTCCACAACTCACTTGCCAAAGAGCAAGCAAGTGATTGAGACCTGACCAATTGTAGAATCCTATTTCTCTGGACACAGTGATTGGTCCAGGGACCAGTAGTACATGTGACCCCCTCTGGGCCACACTCCAGCACTTGTATACTGTCATGTGCTGCATAGTGATATCATGGCCAACAACAGACTTCCTGTGCTACGGTGGTTCCATGTACAAAACAACCTAGTGACAATTTTTTAAAAAAAGATTTATTTTTTATTTATTTGAAAGGCAGAGTTAGAGAAAGAGGAGGAGAGACAGAGAGAGAGAGAGAGAGAAATCTTCCATATGCTGGTTCACTCCCCAAATGGCCACAACAGCCAGGGATGGGCCAATCAGAAGCCAGCAGTCAGGAGCTTCTTCTGGGTCTCCCATATTGGAGCAGGAGTCTAAGCACTTGGGCCATCTTCCGCTGTTTTCCCAGGCACATTAGCAGGGAGCTGGATTGGAAGTGGAGTAGCTGGGTCCCAAACCGGCACCCATATGGGCTGCTGGTGGTGCAGGCAGAGGCTTGGCCCACTGTGCCACTATGCCAGCCCCTTGTGTTATAATTGCCTCCAGTATCCAGCATCAGAGCTTACTGGACAGGCAGTGTAGGTGTGTGGTGGGTGGGTGTGAGTACACGCCACGTGATTCACACAGTGGTGACAGAAATCACCTCAACATGCGTTTCTCAGAACATACCCCATTGTGAAGTGACACATGACAGTACAGGGATGCTGGGGCACTGGGCTCTTCTTTCTCTGGGGTTATTATTTTGAGATGAAAAGAGATGGACATGCATCTTTTCCTGTGCGGGTGACAGAACACAGAAGCCCATCTGGGAAACAGGGGGTCACAGAGAGAGAAGAGCAGAGACCGAGAGGGAGAGAGGGTGCAGCACTGGGCTGCCAGGCCCAGCCTGAAATGCCTCCAGGCCTCCTTTCAGCTTAAGCTTGCTGGGGTTGGGGCCACCCAAAGTCCCGACTCACCATCTCCCTCTCCCCACACAGTCCTGGGCTGGCCTGTTCTTTGCCATCAGAGGATCCCGCCCAGACTCAGCTCAGTCCCTTTAAGAACTTTCCCTAGGCCCTTTAGGGAAGGGTGGTTAGAGAACTGGATCCCCGGCCGCCCTTCCAAGCGCCTGTGGCCATGTCTCTGGCTGGCTGGGTGCAGGGATTCCCTGGCTCTGCATTCCTGAAGCCCAGCCAGCATTTTCCCTCTGGGCCCAGCTCTTCTTCAGATGAATTAGCCCGGAACAGACCTCTGGGAGGCCAGGACCACGGCTCTGGAACCGCTCCCCTGGGCGGCCCAGCAAGGCACCAGGCAGACGCCCCTTCCTCCTTGAAGTCATCAGTGCCCCTTCACCCCTTACCTACTACCCCTCCCACCAGGCCAGACGTTTCCTTTCAAGGTCTGTTATCTGTTTATTCTTATTCTGATTTGTTGTCACACCCATGGCTGAGAAAGCACAAGAACCAATGGCCTCGATGTTAGGAGACATGAGTTCTAGTCCCAGTCTCTGAGCCTGGGCTGTCTTGTCTCCAAACACATGAAGAGGGGTGAGCAGTTGGTGCAGTGGTTATGACATCAGTTGGGATGCCCAGCATATCAGACGGGTGTGGAATGCCACACCCATATCAGAGTGCCTGGGTTCGAGTTCCTGCTCTGCTCCCGACTCCAGCTTCCAGCTAATGTGTATCCTGGGAGGCAGCAGGTGATGGCCCAAGTAGCTGGGTCCCAGCCACCCATGTGGGAGACCTGGGCTGAGTTCTGGGCTCCTGGCTTCAGTTGCAGGCAGGGGTCTGAACCCGCATAAGGGAGTTCTTTCTGTGGTCTGTATCTGTCTCTCTCTCTCTCTCTCTCTCTCTCTCTCTCTTTTTATTTGACAGAGTTAGTGAGAGAGAGAGAGAGAAACAGACAGAGAGAAAGGTCTTCCTTCTGTTGGTTCACCACCCAAATGGCCACTATGGCCAGAGCTATGCTGATCCAAAGCCAGGAGCCAGTTGCTTCCTCCTGGTCTCCCGTGCAGGTGCAGGGGCCTAAGCACTTGGGCCATCCTCCACTGCCTTCCCGGGCCACAGCAGAGAGCTGGACTCGGGACTAGAACCCGGAGCCCATATGGGATGTTGGCTCCTCAGGCAGAGGATTAACCAAGTAAGTTACTGCGCCGGCCCTCTGTCTCTATTTCTATCTCTTGGTCTCTCTGCCTTTCAAATAAAAATAAATAGTTTTTGAGAGTGCATTATTTTGAAACCCTGGAGCCTTTCCCTGCACTCGGCTGAAAGAATCACACGGGTGTTTGTGGGCTGTGATGGGGCCCTGTGCACGCGAGGCCCCTGCTATAGGGTCGGGAGGGCTTCCAAGAGGAAGGGATGCTGGAGACGGGAATGAGTGGCCCAGGGAGGGGCAACAGCTCAAGTGTAAGCATAGAAGCCTGGGATACTCCTGGGAAATCTGGGGTGTGGTTCAGGGGCTCAAGTACAGGTACAGGAAGGGGAAGTCAGAGGAAGAACAAGGTTTCTGAGGCCAGGCCAGGGACTTGGGGCATGCCACAGTGAGGGGAGGGGACCAGTGAGGGGAGGGGGGCACAGTGAGGGAGGGGGATCACAGTGAGGGGAGGGGGGCACAGTGAGGGGAGGGGGATCACAGTGAGGGGAGGAGGATCACAGTGAGGGGAGGGGACCAGTGAGGGGAGGGGGGAGCGCAGTGAGGGGAGGGGGGAGCACAGTGAGGGGAGGGGGATCACAGTGAGGGGAGGAGGATCACAGTGAGGGGAGGGGACCAGTGAGGGGAGGGGGGAGCGCAGTGAGGGGGAGGGGGGAGCACAGTGAGGGGGTGGGGGAGCACAGTGACAGGAGGGGGATCACAGTGAGGGGAGGAGGATCACAGTGAGGGGAGGGGATCACAGTGAGGGGAGGGGATCACAGTGAGGGGAGGGGATCACAGTGAGGGGAAAGGGACCAGTGAGGGGAGGGGGGAACACAATAGAGGAGGGGATCAGTGAGGGGAGGGGGGGAGCACAGTGAGGGGAGGGGGGAGCACAGTGAGGGGAGGAGGATCACAGTGAGGGGAGGGGACCAGTGAGGAGGGGACACAGTGAGGAGGGGACACAGTGAGGGGAGGGGGTGGTTGAAAAGCTGACATGGTCAGCCCTGTGCTTTAGGAAGGTCACTCTTGGTGGCTGCAAGGTGGGGGGAGAGAAGGAAAGAATACCAGGCAGGTGGCCCCACCTGGAGAGAGAGAGATTATGAGGGCCCGAGTGGGGAGGTGCTGAGAGAAGGAAACTAAGGACCTGAGTGCCCCAAGGCAGGCAGAGGACAGGACCCCCCCGACCCTCACCCCAGTGTGCCTTCAGCTGGGAACAGCAGCCCCAGGTTCTCAGCTTCTGCGTCACCTCCTGAGGCTCCTGGTTGCCCCGGGGCCAGGTCAGCCTCCTTCCTGGGACCTGACTGCTTCCTGCGGGGGGAGCTGCCCGCGAGTGTCCTTGAGGAAACCCTTGCAACAGCAGCTGAGCCTCAGAGGAGGCAGCGGGCACCTCCAGCTGCCACTGCCTCCCGCCTGTTCTCAGAGGACGGCGTCACCACCTCTCCCTGCCCTAGGCTGGGGTCAGGAAAGGGGGTCTCAGGGCTCCAGGCCTGGCCCCTGGGACTAGAGAAATGGGTTATGCACCACACAAGGATCCCTGAGCAGGACAGGTGGGGGCTGAATCCAGTGCATGTTCACTGGCCTGAGATGGCAGTATGCATCCAGAATAAGGATATCTTTTTTTTTTTTTTTCAGATTAGTTCAAGGTGCCACCCACTGCCTGCTTGCATACTTTTGGGGCCACTCTAATTCCTAACTGTACGAGAGACCCCTCATGGACTCATTGTGCCCCTGGCTCTTGGTCTTTCTTCCCACTATCATGTCATGGATAGTGGTGCCTTCCACTGGTCACAGGGAGAAACTGAGTCTTAGCAGGGAGGCTATTAGCTTTCTTTGGTGGAGGGGACTGCTCTGCTCACAGGCCCCAGAGAGCAGGGTGCAGTGTGGCCATGGATAATTGGACCACGGTGGGATGCCTGACCTCAGGGGTACCACCGAAAGCTAAGCCAAACCCATCAGATCCTTTGGCTTGAGAACTGGAACTGAGACCCAGAGTGGAGGGTTGTCAGGCACAGAGTGGGAGGCACAGCCACTTTGTGCAGGGAAACCAAGGAATTTTTAAGAGAAGCCAAGGAAAAGAGCACAGTCGCAAATACTGCCCAGCACACGAGAGCCCGGGAGGCCCTGAGATGAGAAGGGGGAAGCCCAGTTGCCAGTTCCAGTTCTCTGAAGGCCCACATAGCCTTTGATTTTCCATCTTCAGGGCCCCTTGTCATCTGACTCTCCCTTTCTTGGAACCAGCTCAAGAGGGTTCCTGTGCCGTATGACCAGAGTTTTGGCTAGAACTGGATCCTGGGCCCCAGGAAGGCTCCGAGGCACCCCCACCAGCCTCTTCTCTCCCTTTCCCTTCACCTCTGCCCTATCCCATGATAGGAAGCAGGAGCCCCCAGCGCAGTCACACCTTTTATTCGTTGTCAGTGGGGAAAGAAACACACCACACAGTACAGCGTGAACAGTGAGGACAGTCACTGTGGGCACAGCCACAATAGCACATCTGGAGGGGAGAGGGGGCTACACTGGGGAACTGGGGCCCCCCTCTGCCGCCCAGCCCCATTGTGTCCCAAGGCCTCCTTGCACCTGCTGCCTTGAGACTCCACTGAGCAGGAAGGGCCATCGACCCTGGGAGATTCGGTTCTGCCCCTACCCTCCGGCAAAAGTAAAAGAAAGAAAACCCTACACTTTTCTGGGACCTTTTGCTTGTAGGATTCAAATTATTTCTTTCTTCAAGAATGATGAATAAAACATGTAAGAAATGTATTCTTACCTCCACAGTGATCTCTAAAGTCAACACAAAGCCTCACCCAGGGTGGACCTTCAGGAAATATTTGTTGCTTTAATGAATTTTTGTGTAAAAATATTTACAGTGTCAGCTTAATACCCTGCCTAGAAATCCCAGCTGCTTCTCTTTTCCTCTCTTTTCCCTTTCTTCTTCCCACCCTATATCTTACCTTCTCTCTCTCTCTCTCTCTCTGAAGCAAGATGAAGGTCTGCCACTGCCAGGAAAAAAACTAATTTAGTTCCTTTGCTCATGAACTCATTTCTCCTTAACTTTTACTTAATGGTAAGTTGGGAGTGGGCATGTTAAAGAGCCCTGGCTATGATTTCTAGAGACAGCAAGTAAGGGGCTCATGATGGAGCCCAAAAGGATGAATGGAGACAGAATATGTGAGAAGGCAGATTCTGAGACCTTGCCATTCAGAGTTCCTCTACGACATGCAATTTGAGAGGCGAATTTTGATATATCAAGGTTTTAACTGTCTGGATATTTTTGTGTCTGTGCAAGTCATATGCAAATCTCTGCTAAACTTGTGCTTTGTGGCAAGACTTTCTCAGCTGAGGCTGGAATGTGAGACATGTGTCTCTTCTCAAGGCAGGTCCAGGGCTCTACCACTGGAACTCCTGGGTGCACAATACTCAGGACACCCTGGAGCATGTGGGAGCAAGGCCTGGCCCACCTGAAGCTCCACCCATCAGAAAGATAGTGGTCCTAGATTGTGGTCTGGCATTGTGTGTGTTCATACCACTGGGCTGACTGTGAACACTTGGCCTGACCAGCAGATATCACCCATGGTTATATGTCCAGTAACATGGAGTGATCACAGATGCCCAGCTTGGAAAAAACAAAAACTGTTCTTTTATGGAGGAAAATGCTTCCAGGGTCCTGAGTCAGATGCCACCCCCAAGACTGCCTTAGCATGTTAGCAGAGCTGCCCAGAAGCAGAAAACAGAATTCTTGGAAACATCTTGGGAAACAGGAAGATGTAAGAACTTCAACCAAGTTGAAGTTCCTTTGGTTCCTTTTGAAAGGCAGTAGCCGCAAAAACTTCTGAGCAGAAAGCATACCAAAGTGAAAGCAACCTGGCATGCCCCACAGACAACCTCCGTACAACAAAGAGTCAGAGAAATGAGCAGGGAGGAGAAAGGAAGAAACTGTCTGAGCCTGGTGTCACCTCTTACACAAAG
Source organism: Lepus europaeus (assembly GCF_033115175.1). Taxonomy (NCBI): domain Eukaryota; kingdom Metazoa; phylum Chordata; class Mammalia; order Lagomorpha; family Leporidae; genus Lepus; species Lepus europaeus. The sequence continues at coordinate 31,495,002 of NC_084831.1, forward strand.
GACTCCCCCTCTCTGAACCTTGGCTTCCAAGTTCCAAGAAAGGGGACAAAAACCCCCACCATCCTGGGCTGCAAGGATGCAATGGAATGGGGTATAGGGGAGCCTTTGGAAGCCATGGAATTCTGTGTGACTGTGAGCAAGGCTAGATTCAATCTTTTGGAGGGAAGGAACCCCACTTTTGGGAAAATGCCTTCCGCTAGAAGATTCAAGTCCTGAGCTGAGCCAAGCTGCTGAACATTTATGTCTGTGGTGCTGACTGACAGCACAAGACACACCTAATAGCTAGCTTTGGAGAGCAACAGAACATTCCTTGAGGCTTTACTGGATAAATACCTGCTAGCTACTGTCTGAGGGTGTCAACTCCCCAGTGTCACCATGTTGATGACACAAGCAGGACAGAAAGAGGGTGGCAACCTAGTGGTCTTGGTACCTCAATGTCCAATGCAGCATCCCCAAGACTTTCCACCTGCAGAGAAGCAGGACTGGTGAGCACTCAGTAGTGAGGAGTATACTGAGTCTCTCTCCCACAGATGCAGTCCCTGCCTCCCTGTACCCCACGTCGGCAATCACTCCTTCCTCCCACCCTGGGCTGCCAGCACCTGTGTGTTTTCACCCGCAGATCAAGAGGAAGCTGTCACGGCACATCAAAGCTAATTTCTGATCACAAGTACAGGAGAAAGTAAAGTGAAAGACTTGCTGAAGAGGCAAAATGACTTTTTCTGGCAGTCAAAGCATGCAGATGTATGGCTCACGGATCCAAAACTGGAAAGCGAAGCCAGCACATTTGGAAGATGATGAGTTACCTGGCAGATGTAGGATGGGGGTTAGAAAAAGCCTTTCAAATGGAGCATGCCCAGCCCATTTTTAGGCATTTGGTCCATAAATGCAGCCTGGGAGCCTTGACCGGTGCCTGGGTGGTCCTTGCCTTCTAGCTCTTTCTGCATCTGTAGTAGTGAAAGAACAAGCTCATTCCTGAAACGCAACCAAACCCAGAAGTGAAGCACCGAGACCCAGGCCACGCACTTGTCTCACTCTTGGCAAACCTTGCTTTTCCTGTTCCTGAAGTCAGCACCCAACCAGAGTAAGTGTGTGATAGAGGGTCCCTTGTGGACTTGGCAAAGGTGATAAAAAGGAAGCAGCAGAAGCAGCACAAAGCTGCTGATGGGGACAGCTCAGGGCTTTGCCTGACAAGAGAAAGCATTTTCTGGTGAGTTTGATATTATTTCCCTCTGTTTTTCTCAGGCCCCCCCCCATTATAGTTTTCTACATTTATTTACTCATTTTATAAGAAACCAAATAATATAGAGTATATTTTAACATCCTAAACTCATAAAATGACTTTAGCTCTTTTAAAGGGTAATAAAAAAATAACTGTTATGTAAATTTTCATTTTTCTTAAAACGTCCACTCAGATGGCTCCTGAACTTTCCAACACTTTTCTGGCCCTCTTTTGCAGCTCTGTGTGGAGCTGAGCTGGAAGATTTAAAGTTCCTCTCAAACTCGCCAGCCTCTGCATGCCTTCAGCTCTGCTGTGCTCACCATCCCGCCATCCCTGTGGGAGACTCTGATCACCGGAAGTCCACCTCTCGAGCCTCCTGGGGGCCAGGACTGCGTCAGGTAAACCGCCATTATCCTTAGCACCTGGAGGTGCCTGGCACTGAGCAAGTGCTCAAGAAACTTTAGCTGAAGAAAGGACTGAAGGGATGCTCCAAAGGCTGGGGCCAGAGGGGCCAGGCAGCGTTGAGAGAGCAGGACAGAGACCACCATCACCATCGAGGGTTCTGGGTCCCCAGGAAAGGACACATCCAATCTGACTCTTGGAGTGGGGCCTGCGAGACCACATTCTACAAAGCATAATCCCAGGAACAGCAGAATCTCAAAGCAGGACCCCAGTCCCCCTCCCTAACCCTGCCTCTTGGGGCAAAAGCCAAGCCCCCTTTGCCCAAGGGATGTTGGTTCTGGGCCAAGGCTGGGGGTGGGGCTAAATGACAGGACACCTGAGGCCCTGTCTGCTTTTTAGCACGGCGACGTGGGCCCCCAAGGATCTTGACTGAGGGGAAGGAGGGCTTGGGCAGAGAGGAGGGAGTGGGCCAGAGAGTGAGGCTGGAGTGCCCCTCCCCCAGGGTAAGAACCAGCCAGAGAGGTCATCAGGTTGGGAGGTGGCCATGCCCCCCCCCCCGTGGCCAGGGGCCCTGCCCCTCACCAGCCTCTACTTCTGCATGTCGCACTGCAGCAGCAGCACAATGGACGGGTCGCTCTTGGCTGCCTCCTTGAACTCCTCCAGGGTGATCTGGTCGTCCTTATCCTGGTCCATCTTCTTGAAGATCTTGTCCACGCGCTGCTGGGGTGTGAGCCCGTCCTGGTTCATGCGCATCATGATCACAGTGCCCACCATCTTGTAGATAGCCTGGTGGGGTGAGGAGAGAGGTGGGTGTACCCACAAGGGGCGTGGAGGACTGGGAGGTGAATGAGAGGGAGCAGGGCTGGGCAGGGAGAGCACTGGGGGAAGGTGGATATCTGGGACTGGCATTTAGCCTAGCAAGTAAGACCCGGCTGGCAATGCCTGCTTCCCACATGGCAGTGTCTGAGTGTGAGTCCCAGTCTTGCTCCTGACCCCAGCTTTCTGCTTATGCGTGCCTTAGAAGGTAACTGCTCAAGTACTTGGGTCCTTGTCACCCATGAGGGAGACCTGGATTGAATTCCCAGCTCCTGGTTTTGGCCTGGCTGTGCCCTGGCTGTTGCAAGCATTTGGGGAGTGAACCAGCAGATGGGACACCCTACTGTCTGTCTGTTTCTCTCTCTCTCAAATAAAAAAAAAGCTGACTATTTAATGAGCACTCCAAACTAAATATATCTAAACTCCAACTCTTCTGTCCAGCCTGCTCCTCACTTGGCAATGTCTGTCTCAGTCAGCAGCAAATTCGCTCTGCCAGTCATTCAGACCAAAAACCCTGATGCTATTCTGTTTTTTTTCCCCAAAGATTTATTTGTTTTATTTGAAAGGCAGAGTTACAGAGGGGTAGAGACAGAGAAAGAGAGAGAGAGAGAGAGAGAGAGAGAGAGAGAGAGAGATGTCTTCCATCCACTGGTTCACTCCCCAAATGGCCACAATGGCCAGAGCTGGGCCAATCCGAAGCCAGGAGCCAGAGCTTCTTCTGGGTCTGCCACGTGGGTGCAGGGACCCAAGCACTTGGGCCATCTTCTACTGCTTTCCCAGGCCATAGCAGAGAGCTGGATCAGAAGTGGAGAGTGGAGCACCCAGGACAGTGGAACCGGCACCTATATGGGATGCTGGCACTGCAGGCGATGGCTTTACCTGCCACAGCACCAGCCCGGATATGATTCTTGACTCTGCTCCCCATCACACTCCACATGCAACCATTCAGCAAATCTTGCTGGCTCTAATTTTTCAATGGATTCCAAACCAACCACTTCCTACTGTTTCCACTACACCTCTGAGACTGTAGCCCCCCACCAGCTCGTGACTGACTATCTGGACATCTAACTGGTCATTCTGCTTCTGCTGCTCTCTCCCTTCTCCTCCCCCATCATCTAGAGCCATCACTGAAGAGCTCCCGACATCACTTGGAATAAACTCAAAGTCTCCACCTGGTCCACAAGATGCTCAGAGATTGGGTTCCCGGCTCCCCATCTCCTCACCTTTCCTATCGCTGTCCCCTCACTCACTTCTCTCCAACCACCTTGGCCTCCCAGCCCCTCTCTGCACAATACAAACACAGTCCACCCTAAGTCTGCTGGTCCCTCATCACAGAAGGCCCTCCCCCCACCCCCACGCAGGGGTCAGCTGCTCTACACCCTTTTCACCTTATGTAGAATCACTTCTGCACCATTCTTTCTTTTGCATGGCTTACCTCCTCCCTAGCACTGACTGGCTGAAATGGCATAGGCTTATTGATGTTAAATTTCTCACTAGAGGGTGGGCACTCAGCACAGCAGCTAAGATTCCACTTGGGACCCCTGCTTCCCACATTGGAGTGCCTGGGTTAGAGTCCTGGAAGCATTCCTGATTTCAGCTTCCTGGTAATGTGTATTCCTGGAGGCAGCAGACAACAGCTCAAGTAGTTAGGCTCATGTGGGAGACCCGGATGGAGTTCCCAGCTCCTGGCTTTGGTATTTGGGGAATGAACCAGCAGACGGCAGATCTCTCTCTCTCTCTTTCTCTGCCTTTCGGATAACAAAATATTTCACTAGAAAGAATGTTCCATGAAAGCAGGAACTTTGAACAGTGACTGGCAGGTGTCAGGCGCTGGACACCTACTCATTGGATGAATGAATGAGCTAAGAACTTAGACGCTGGGGTCAGACTCCCTGGATTGAATCACGAACCACCACTTGCTACCGTTTCCCCATCCATAAAATGGGGTTTCTGACGGTACCCACCCCAGGGGGTAAAACCCTGGGGCCGGGCTGGGGGGTGGGGCGCTGGGGAGCAGCGAGGGGCTCCCGGGCTGACCGGAGGGTGGCTGGAGAGGTGAAGGTGAGGCGCCCGCGCGCACCTCGATGATCTCCAGCATCTCGAGGCGGGTGATGCGCCCGTCGCCGTCCAGGTCGTACATCTCAAAGGCCCAGTTGAGTTTCTGCTCGAAGCTGCCGCGGGAGGTGACCGAAAGGGCACAGATGAACTCCCGGAAGTCGATGGTGCCGTCGCCGTTCTTGTCGAAGGTGCGGAACGCGTGCTGCGCGAACTTGGAGGCGTCGCCGTAGGGGAAGAACTGCGTGGGGGGGGAGGGGGAGCGGGAGGTTGGGGCGCTGCGCCGGCCTTGCCCTTCCGCGCTTCCGCCCGCCCGGCCCGCGCTGCTCGGGGTCCGCCCTGCCCTCTCCGACCCCGGCCACCTTGATGTAGAGCTGCTGGAACTCCTCCAGGTTGAGGATGCCGCTGGGGCAGTCCTTCAGGAAGCCCTTGTACCACTGCTTCAGCTCCTGCTCGCTGAACTCCGTGTTCTGAACCAGGTCCTCCAGCACCTCGGGGGCCAGCTTGCTGTTGGTCTTCCCCATGGCGGGGCCTGGGGGAGAGAGGGCTCCTTCGGACCTGGCCCACGAGGCCAAGTCCCCTTCCAGCAAGGAGCCGGACCTGCTCTCCCCCAGGGTCCCTCCTGGGCACAGGTGCAACCTCGGGTCACCACCTTCCTCCAGCCAGGGCTCCAGCCTTTGCCTCACTGCGTCCACAGGAGATGCCCCCAACACATCTGGTCCTCTCACAGCCCTGCCTCCTCTCCCTCTCCCTCCTCATAGCAGGTCTCCCCTCCTGGCCCTTGGGATCTCCCGCCTTCCAGGGCTCCACTCTCCCTGTTGATCTGGGCTGCAGCTGGCCACCACCTCCAGCCCCTCCTCTCCTGTGCACACCTGCCACTCCCCATACTGGGGGAACGAAGCTGTGGCTCCTCTCCTGGCTGTGCAGGGCCCACTGCAATCAGCCCCCTCCCCCCAAAGCAGACTCCTCTCCTACCAGGGATCAGAGGCCATTTCCTTCTGTGTCTCCCTGTCACCATCTCCTGAGATGTTCCTGAAGGCATTTCTGAGCCCTCTCCCACCCCTTCACCCTCCTCAGCAGCAGGAAGTCTCTCTCCCTCCTTCCTCTGTACACACAGAAACCCCAGCCTGTGGCACTGATGACCTGATTACATCCTGCTTTTCATTAATCCATTCATTCCCTGAGCATGTATTGAGGCTGACTGTGTGCTAGGCCCTGGGCCAGGGACAGAGATAAAGCAGACACAGCCACTCTTCTATATGAAGAGGTAGATGAGGGATTAGACAAGGCCTTCAATCCATGCCAAGGAGCCTGAACTTCACCTGTAGGGGACAGGGCTTTTTGAACAAGGCTTGCAGGGTTCTTACAATATGCCGAGTCCCCATCTGGGTGCTGGGGACCCGGAGGGAAGGCATGTGTTTTCAAATCTCTCCTCTGGCTGCAGTGTGCAAGATGAGCTGGGCTCACAGGCAGGTAGGTGGAGGGGGGAGGGGCCTGCCATACCGTTCAGGTGAGAGCTGATGGCGCTAGAATAGAGTTGTGGAGAAATGGGATTTGGGGCAATTGAGAAATTGGGGAGAATGCAAGGGTACTGCAGAATGTGGCGGCTGCTTGGTTGCAGGTGAGGGTTAGGGGGACAGAAGAGTGGAGGCAGATGCTCAGACTGGGGCGGAATGGAGGTACTGGTGCTGAGAAGCAGGCTTGGGGAACAGCAGGTCAGTCCCTGGCTGGAATGAGAGTCCCTCAAGTAGCCTGAGTCAGGAGAACTGTTTGCACATGGTGGTGCAGACCCTCCCCCAGAAGCATGGCCAGGCCCCAAATATTGAATGGCCACTCCTTTCTGACCTCCCTGGGAAACATGTTCCCGTGGAGCCTGGGTTCCTCAGGGTGTGGCTTGGAAAACACCTCTGACCTGCCTAGAGTCTCTCTGGAAGGGGGCCAGTGCCCCACCCCAGGGTGGCCTGCCCTGAAGATACTCTGGAACAAAGGAAGTCCTTGGGCTGGCAGAGGAATTCCGCTTCCACTACCTGGCCCATGCCAGCGTGGCCAGCTACGCCCTTAACAGCCAGGTTTGGGGCTGGTTTGTTCCATGCCTTATCTTTTGCTGGAAGACCTCAAGCTGTTTATAGGATATCTGTGGGGTTCAGACTGCTCCACTGAGCCACAGGAAGATCAAGGAGCAGTGAAAGTAGCAATAGACCCCCCCCCCCACACACACTTCTGGGGGATGGCAAGGAGGGGCAGGCATGGATGTCTCTGGAACAGCCATGGAAAGAGGCAGATTCCATCCCCAGCTACCCCTCCCTAAGTCCAAAGGATTTTGAAGGCTCAAGGTGTAGTCAAAGAAGCTGGAGAACTCGGAGGCAGAAATGCCCGGTGGGGGAGGCAGAGCCTCTCTCCACTGTCTCCTGTGGGGTGTGCCTGAGTGCTGGGGCTGGGGCTGTGTGTGGGAAGGTGTTAATGCATGAGGCTGCCAATCTGTCAGAGCGCACATGTCTGTGTGTGTGTGTGACACAGTGTCTGTGTGGTCCTCACCTTCTGCCCCTTTTCTCCTCCCTGCCCTGTACTGCCCTCTCCACAATTCTGTCTCTTGGGGCCTTGCTTGGTTCCTGCCTATACCTGGTCCCTAGGCTCCTTTTTCATTTCTCTCCTTTCCCCATAAAGCTTGAGATCCTCAGGAAGTCAAAGTTGGAATTGAGCTTCTCCATTCTCTTAGTGACAACTGAAATTGAGAAGGAGGAGAGGGCTAGCTCAGAGCTGCCCAGCAGGTCAGCACAAGGCTCCAGATGAGCACTAGGGCTGAAGCCACTCGTGTGCCTGGACCACCCTCTCTGAATCATGACTGCTTTTGTTCAGCACAGACCTTTTCCATCTCTACCTGCCTCCTTTTTAGCCTCAGTGGGACCATCTCACCTGAGCTCTGGGCCACAGTTTCTGATACTCACGAGATGTCTACCTCTGGGGTGCCCAGTGGCACCTCTGAGACAATGTGTCCACAGCCAGACTCACCCTCAACTGAAGATGATCCATCTCTCTCCCCTCACCCCTTCCTTCTTGCTCTCATGTCAGGGTTGGGAGGAAAACCCCATCTTAGTTGTCTTCGGTTTTCCCCTCTCTCCTTCCCCTAGATCCAGCTGGCTGCCATGTCCTATAGGCTCTTTTCTAGAAGTGCTTCACTGTGTCCAGGGTATCGGTCAAGGGGGCTGAAATCCACCTGGCACTGAGTTTGCCAAGCTAAGCCCAGGGTCATAGGGATTCACCTGCTTCGCAGCAAGCTCCTTTCTTTGGATTCTTCTACTTTGAGGTATTGGCTCCCAACATGCTAGAGATATAATAATAAGCTACAGGTGACCGTGGCCATGGGTCCCTGGGAACTCCAGAATCCTCTAGAATGTGGTCTCAAGGTATCCACCTGTCTAGCCTCACCTCCCTCTACTCCCTTGTCTGCTGTATATTCCTCTGGAACCAGGCTTCTCACAGCCAGAACTGACCTCATCTATGTGCTTAGCTGTTTTCCTCTCCTACAACATTCTTTCTTCTCTCCTGGACTGATGCAAGCTACAGTCAGTCTTGGGGGCCTGGCTGAAGCCCACTTCCTCAAGATCAGCCCTTTCCAGCTTAAAGTGGGCTCTCAGCAGCATGGGCTCAGGGCTTCAGGCATGAGAGGACCCTGTGAGGCCCCAGAGCCACTCACACACGTGAGCAGACTTTAGAGCTCTCTGACCCTCAGCTGGTACTCTAGGAGTACAGACCGCAACCCGGTTTAGTGGAAGTCTTTGCCTCAGAAACCGACCGGAGCCAGAAAAAGCTCAATGGCAAGGAGCTTATCCTCTCCCCTCCGAGCCCCTTCTGAGCAGCTTGGAAAGTGAGAAAAGTGCCTTTCCAATTGTTCCCGAGTCTGCCCTCTTGTAGCTCCCCAATGCTGCCCTCTGTGCTGGCACAGAACCACCCTGCAGAGACCTAAAGGCAGTGCCTAGGACACAGCGATGCTCAATGAATAGCTCTCAGTGGAGGATGTGAGAGGAACAGACCTTCTTCCTCCTTGGAACCTGTCAGGCTGTTTTGTTTATCTGTGTTCTCCAGCTGTCGCGCCCACTTCAGAGACAATGGAACCCAGAGCCAGAGAAAGGAAGGGTTCACCCAAGGCCAACTAGAGCCCATCAGCAACAAGGCAAAGGCCAGAGCCTGGCTCGGGGCATGGTCTGCTGGAGCCGTGGCCCTGCTGGACATGGGCAGCTTCCTCTGCTTACCTCTTGAGGGCTGTCCTCCAGCTTCCAAGGAGCCGGCACTGCCCCGTTCCCAAGGCCACAGCCCGTCTGTGTTCAGCGGCTTCTAGAGGGCTCGGGGTTGTGGGCTGTAGATGGGAAGGTGGCAGTGAAGGTAGGCGGGACTGGAGGAGGCAATAATCCCACACCCTCACCCAGCTCCAGAGGAGCTGGTGCTGAGGCGGTTGCCATGGTGACAATAGCTCCCTGGTCAGGAGATTTTCTCTTTCCTCTCCTCCGTTTGCTCTTCTCCGGGCAGCAGCAACGGCAGCAGTGGCCAGGTCTTCCTCTCCTTAATGAGAGGCAGGGGATGACAAACAAAGGGTGGGCCCTGGTGTCCTCCTCCAATTTGGAGCTGCCCATGCCTGGGCAGGCTGGTGACCCAGGAGGGACTTCTTGGAGAAGGGGCCGGGAATGTGTGTGGCAGGGGGTGGCCTGTGCCTCGGCCTGGGTGAGAAGCAATGTTCCTTCAGCAGGGACTGAAACCCCTCAGGCTGCCCCTCTGAAACGTCCTAATGGTTCGGGGTCTTGTTTTCCATGATCAGCCTTAGACCCAGAGTGAATCAGTGTCAGGGGCCCATCCTCTGTCCTGTTCCCCATCCCCATCCCACGAAGAATCAGAGAATAGACTTGGCCAAAGTCAGTCACTGAGGCAAAGGCAAGATTTGAACCCAACTCTTATGCCACTCAGGTTCTGGCCTTAGGGTCAGGAGTGACACAGTCCACATGGAGCTCTGGCACTGTCCCTGTGCAGCAGCAGGAGGATGGGAGCAGGTCAGCGGCCAGGTGCAGGAAGCCAGAGGGGGGAGGAATTAGAAAGATACCTGAGAGGCTGAAGGCAAGCAGTTAGTGCTTTGGCTGTGAGGTGTGGGAGGCGTGCAGGAGGTGTGGAGGCCGGAGCCTTGGCAGAGATGGACAGAGCATGGAGGCCTGCTGAGGCAGTGTCCCAGGCTCAGCCTCCAGCCAGGACCAGAGGCACATAGGGGGCCTCTGCCCAGCACTGAGGACCACTGTGGGGAGGTTGTTGAGAGTGTGAGGAGGAGGCCTGCTGACCTGGGTGAGGGGTTCTTCTCACCCTCAGGTGGGCTGTGAGCGCTGTCAGCCCAAGGGGTGACAAGTAGGGACTGGGTGTGGGCCAATAGGAGGAAGGAGTGGGCTCCCAGTGGCATGGAGGCTGTGTGTGTGGGGACCCCCAAGGTGAAGTGCAGTGGGCTATCTGTGGTGATGTCAGGGTGCCCTGGGGCTGTGTGACTGGAGCCTCCCCAAGTCCTAGCAATGCCACAAGTGTGCATGTGTGTGTTTGTGTGTGTGCCCCAAAGCAAGAGTTGTTCTTACCTGGGCTGGGGGTTAAGGAGGCGGCTTTGCCTCCTTGCTGGGACCCATGGAGCATGGGTTGAGGTGAGGGTCCCTTGCCCAGGGGCGGGCCCTCTAGGTGCTGCCCCCTTTGGTGGAACCGGGTCCGGATGATGAATCAAGGGTCAGGGGATGGAGAGAGGAGGAGGAGGACACCAGGGCCCGACGACGTTGACCCCAAGGGCCCGGCCCCACCCGCGTTACCTGAGGCCGCTCGCCGGGTGGCTGATGGCTCCGAGCCTCGGCGGGCCGCGGGGGACGAGGCTGGCTGGCGGGCTGGCGGCGAGGCTCTCCGAGGTCCGCGCCGGAGCCGCCTCCCAGCTCTTGTATCACTATGTGCCTCTCGCAGGAGACACGATTTGCATAAGCCCCGCCCCACCACAGGAAGATCGGACGCGGATTGGCTCCGCTGGGCAGAGTGGCAGGCGGGGTTTCAGGTGGGGATGGGCGGCCGGAGAGGCCGGGCGGCGGGAGCGCGCCCCGCCCTCCCGCGCTGACCTTCCCGCAAGGCCCGGGAAGGCGGAGGCTTATGCCCCAATCTATGCCCCCGCGCCGAGCCTCAGACCCCGGGCCGCGGTGTGCGGTAAAACGTGTCGACGGTTGAGCAAGTGGAGCCACAAAACAACCGCGCCGTTGCTATGGAAACGGGAGAACCACAGCGGAATCGCGAAGCCCTGGCGGCGGGTGGGGGTGGGAGAGGGGATGAGTCACAAGATGAGACCCCCCACCCCCATATCCTGCCCGAAGCTGGAAGGGGGCGACGGCTAGCGGCCGAGTGTTTGGGTGGGCGGTGCCGGGGAGGAGGCTGGTGGTCAGCAGCTCCCGCCGCCGAGCCGACGGGGCGCAGCGTGCGCGGCGTGGACACCGCGCCTGACTCCCGCTAGCCCCGCGCCTCGCGGGGGCTGTCTCCAGGCGCCCCGCGGCCCCCACCTGCGACCCCTGCCCTGACAGGCCCTCCTTCTCGCGGGCTCTTCCCCAGCAGGCCCCCTCCGGCCACCCCCACGGACTCCTCCATTCCCCACCCTCCCGTCCTCCAGTCCCGTAGACGGAGCCGGTCCCCAGCCGCCGCCAGTCTCCGGCCTCGGATGTTGACACAAACCCGAGGCGGTTTACACTGAGCGGATCTGGAAGGTTTCAGGGCCCTGGGAACAACTCCTCCCCGCACTTGGGGGTCTCCCCAAAGCCCGGCCCGGCCCGGCCGCCCTGGATGCTCCGCGGTCTGAGCGCTCCGACGCGGGCAGGCGGTGGGAAGGGACCCTTTGACGCCAAACTAGTGGTGACAGGGGAGCGGTTATCTCCTGGCTGGGCCACGTGCGGGGGTGGGACTTTCAGCGAGCTGTCAAAAGTGGGGCGGGGCGCCTGGGGATTGGTCAAATGGGAACGCGGAGGCGGAAGGGCCTGAGCGGCAGGGCGGGGCGGGGCGGTTTGATGGGGGATGGGGACGCACCTGCAGAGAGCGGGGCGAAGCTTCCGGGGCGGATCCCAGAAGCTCCGGACTAGGCTCTCTGAGGAGGAGCTATCCCACTCTCCTGTGAGCCGGATTTGCAGTCCCGTTCTCCAGGCTGCAGGCCAGAGCTCCAGGGTAGGAGGCATATGCTTTGGTTGATGACTTGCAAGGGACAGGTGTTTGAATGCCCGACCTGTTTCACTTGCCCGGGGCACTTTCTCGGCTCTGGGTCCTGAAGACCCAGACGTGGGCAAGAACCAACACTGCTTCCAGCCGACCATATTCCAAGGCATAAGGCAGTGGTATCCGAAACCTTGCAACGGCGTCCCATGTTTGCCTGTGATTCCGCATTGGACTATGAGCGAGGCCTTTAATCACCCTGGGCTCCCGCTCTGTAGAATGCTGGAGCTGGGAGAGGGGGCCCAGGAGAGCAGAGGGAGAAGGTCAACCGTGAAGATGAAGAGAGTCTGGCATCTTGGACAGAATGATGAGGGGATCAACCCGATGGCTCCACGTAGACTCCCGGGTCCCTAACAACAGCTGGTATACAGCAGAGCTTTATTTTTGTGCCAGGCGCTATTCTAGCACTTTACCATAGTCCCTCCTTATCTGCAGTTTTGCGGTCCAGAGTTTCAGTTACCCATGGTCAACTGTGGTCTGAAAATGTTAAATGGAAAGTTCTAGACATAAACAATTCATAAGTATAAAATTGCATTCCATTAGGAGTAACATGATGCAATCTCGCCCCATCCTGCTCCATCAGCCCTGCCTCAGCCCACCTGGGGTGTGAATAAGCTCACTGTTTGGAGTATCCCTGCCACTCAACAGGTAGTGGCCTGGCAGCCATCTTGGTAATCAGGACTGTCACAGTATCAACGTGTTTGTATTCAGGTAACCCTGAATACAAGACCACAAAGCACAAGAGTAGTGACCGTGGTAATTCAGATGTGTCGAAGACAAGCCCTGAAATGCTTCCCTTAAGTGAAAAGGTGAATGTTCTAGACTCTAAGAACAAACGGAGGGAAAATCGCATGATGATTACTAAGATCTACAGCAAAAACAAATCTATCTGTGAAACTGTGAAGCAATCTACAGTAAAAACAAGTTGTGAAGTAAGCTACAGTAAGTACAAACCCTCTATCCGTGAAACTGTGAAGAAAGAAAAATAAATTTATGCTAGCTTTGCTGTTGCACCTCAAACTGCAAAAGTGACACCATTAAATTACTGGGTTCAGTACTATCTGTGCTTCCAGGTATCCACTGGGGTCTTGGGTAAGTAGGGGCTACCATATATGTATTTCCCAACTTATTCCTCATGAGATCTCCACAGACAGGTGCTGTTGCTCCTTTTTAACAGATGAGGAAGTCAAGGCACAGAGCAGTTAAGTGGCTGGCACAAGTTCACCATACAGAGCTGGGATTTGAACCCAGGCATTCTGCTTCCAGAGCCTACGCTCCTAGCCACAATACTGCCTCTGCTAAAGATCCTCCAAGGAGTAATCTTGGGTTGGAGCATGTATCTCTGGTTCTCGAAGGTTTTAGAAAGGCAGAGCCCACTCTCCTGGAAGAAGCTTCTCTGTGTCAGGCAAACAAAACCTGGTTTCCAGCAACATAGAGGATCTGTAGTGGTGAAAACAAGAGGAAACCTGCTGCACGGTAGGGGTTGGTGTGTGACTTCGGCTGGCCACCCCAGCCAGGCAGGAGGACCCATGCAGCCTCACCCATGAGTCATCTTTGGGGCTCTCTGACTTCTCCTAAACTGCCAGTCATAACCCATCCTCACCTGCTCACAATACTCCGCTCGGACCCTGATCTTGATCCTGCCTCTCTCCCTTCAGCTTGGATGTTTAAACCACTTAACAGCTGATGTTGGCTGAGCCAGTGATTTCACATGGCCTTTACCATGTACCAGACTCTCCACTGTGTCCTTTGCATCATCTCACTTAATCCCAAATACGATTACTTTTTTTATTTATTTAATTTTATTTATTTATTTATTTATTTATTTATTGACAGGCAGAGTGGAGAGAGAGAGAGAGAGACAGAGAGAAAGGTCTTCCTTTTTGCCGTTGGTTCACCCTCCAATGGCCGCTGCGGACGGCGCATCTCGCTGATCCGATGCCAGGAGCCAGGTGCTTCTCCTGGTCTCCCATGCGGGTGCAGGGCCCAAGAACTTGGGCCATTCTCCACTGCCTTCCTGGGCCATAGCAGAGAGCTGGCCTGGAAGAGGGGCAACCGGGATAGAATCCGGCGCCCCAACCGGGACTAGAACCCAGTGTGCCGGCGCCGCAAGGCGGAGGATTAGCCTGTTAAGCCACGGCGCCGGCCCCAAATACGGCTACTAACAGGGATGGCATTAAAACCATATGACAACCCATTCAGACAGGAGCATAACAATCAGAACGAATGCAAACCTTGGTGCCAGATTAAGTTATTGGAGCCAGTGGAGCAGGCAGGGGGAAAAGTAGGGTGGTGGAGGACCAAAGGCTTTGGCTATCCATTTACCAATTTATTTGGAAGGCTTTTGTTGCTTTAACAACCTGTTCAGCTGTGCCAGTGCACAGCGGATGAGTTTATGTCATGGCAGAGGATAGAGGCTCATAGGGCTTCCGCAGAGGTACAGGTCATTAGCAACAGACCTTGGAACGACTACAGCCTTGGAATGACTCAACCACTGGCTGACCGAGGCTCCTGGGAAAGAGGTAATGTCCACAGGGAAGCTGGGGTTCCCACTGTTACACAGCTGCAGGCTGACCCAGAGGTATGTGGTTTAAGTTCTCAGTCTGGAGGCTTCTCAAACACCTGTTCTATGTTGAAAGAGAAGGCCCTGTGGAACGAGAAGGGCAGGGGAAGCTGTGTGGGAAAAGGGCAGTGTGGCTGTGCAGGAGACCACAAAAGGGGACATGAAGGGAATTCTAAATTCAAGCCCGCAGAGTTCCAGTGAGGGCAGAGTTCTGCATGCAGGGGCCGCCTGGACTTGCTTTACCACAGCGCTAGCATTCCTCGCCTCCTTGGTCCAGAACTGCAACTTTATGATGGATAATGCCTTCCTGATTCCCTGGGCTTTCTCCACCTTGGCTAGTGCAGCCTGGTGACAGCTGGAATTCCCCTGGGTCCTAGATAACTCACAGTCTCCTTTGTGGCTGGGAGAGAGTGAGATCACCAGAGTCGGGCTCCTCTCCTTTCCTGTTGGCTAAGCACGATTTTTTTTTTCTTTCCAAAATAGAAATCTTTTTTTTTTTTTTTTTTTGCTTGTTAGTACATGGTGACTAAGAAACTGATGCAGAGGAGGTAGAAATTCTTTATAATCCCCCGAGTGGTAACTGCAGGGATCTTATGTTTCTGCCTGCACTGCATCTATACCCCTTCTGTGGAAGAAAGTTTCAGGGGCTGGGGCTGTAGTGTAGTGGGTAAAGCTGCCACCTGCAGTGCCACCATTCTATATGGGTGCCAGTTCGAGTCCCAGCTGCTCCACTTCTGATCCAGCTCCCTGCTAATGTACCTGGGAAAGCAGGGGAAGATGGCCCAAGTGCTTGGGCCCCTGCACCCATGTAGGAGACCTGGATGAAGCTCCTGGCTCCTGGCTTCAAATTTACCCAGCTCCGGCCACTGTAGCCATTCGGGGAGTGAACCAGTGGATGGTTCTCTCTGTCTTTCTGTTTCTCTCTGTCTCTCTATTTGTCTATTTTTCTCTCTCTCTCTGTAACTCTGCCTTACAAATAAATAATTAAAAGTTCTTCAAAGTGCTCACAGTAAATGTATATTATTAAAAAACTATGCATGGATTTCAAAAATGTTTCGCACCAAAATAAACTTTTACTTTAAAAATGTTTTATTTATTTATTTGAGAGGCAGAATGACAAAGAGAGAGAAATCTTCCATCTGATAATTCACTCCCCAACAGGAGTGGGCCGGGCTGGAGTCATGAGTTCCTAACTCTACCTGGGTCTCCCACGTGGGAGGCAGTGACCCAAGTGCTTGAGCCATCATCTGCTGCCACCCCGTGTGCACATCAGCAGGAAGCTGGAGTGAAAGCAGAGGTTCCAGTCCCAGCTGCTCCACTTCCCATTCAGCTCCCTGCTGATGTGCCTTGGAAGGCCTCGGAAGATAATCCAGGTACTTTGATCCCTGCACTCATGTGGGAGATTCGGATGCAGCTCCTGGCTCCAGCCTGGCCATCTCCGACTGTTGTGGCCATTTGAGGAGTGAACCGGTGGGTGAACGATCTCTCTTTCTCTGTCTTTCCCTCTTTCTGTAACTCTGCCCTTTCAAATAAAATAAATAAATCCCCCCCCCCTTTTTTTTTAAATAAAGAAGACATTGAAGCCGGCGCCGCAGCTCACTAGGCTAATCCTCCGCCTGTGGTGCCGGCACCCCAGGTTCTAGTTCTGGTTGGGGTGCCGGATTCTGTCCCAGTTGCTCCTCTTCCAATCCAGCTCTCTGCTGTGGCCCAGGAAGGCAGTGGAGGATGGCCCAAGTGCTTGGGCCCTGCACCCACATGGGAGACCAGGAGGAAGTTCCTGGCTCCTGGCTTCGGATTGGCGCAGTGTGCTGGCTGTGGCGGCCATTTGCGGGGGTGAACCAACGGAAGGAAGACCTTTCTCTCTGTCTCTCTCTTTCACTGTCTAACTCTGCCTGTCAAAAAAAAAAAAAAAATTTGAGGAAGCTAAAGGGAATTTACTGGGGGAAGAAAAGCAGTATGCTTTTCCCTTTGATCAAAACCGGGCCTTGAACAATCCAGTTCATGAAATACAATTGTGAAACTTGGATGAGAGCTGGTGTTTCCCAACTCCAAGGCTAAAGGACACTTTTGCTCCCTCCCACTGGTTTACCAGGAATTCCAGGTGACCCAAGGCTTAGGGAAAGTGTCTGAGATTAACTTTCAAGACTCGCCAGTGGTCCTATAGGGAATCTGCTACACATAAATAATAAATTGGCTCATCAAGAGAAGCACACACAAGGCTGAGCACCAGCGATCTGAGCCCCTACAATTGTGTGGGCAGCAGATAGGAGAAACTGAGACAATGTAAGATAAGCAGACAGCTCAAAGCAGCGCCCTTGATCCACCACGTTCAAATATGTAGACTTTGTCTCACTGAAAACGTGAATGGGAAGCAAGGCATCTAAAACCGAGATAACTGGGACATTTGATGGAACTCAGGTACAATACCTATAGAGCTCAAGATTGCAAGTCTCGTTCTCTCTCTGTCTCTCTCTCTCTGAAAACATTACTGGAGGGACACAACCCTAACCCTATCGAGGGAGGGCAACTTTGAGATACCTAAACTGGTGCTTTTGCATATGCAACTTTAAAGGCCAGACTAGAACGAAGCAACCGGAGTGGAACAGTTATTTTGATTGATATTTAAAAAAAAAAAAATCAAAGAGGGGAAATGATAGAATTATTTCCTCCCAAGAAATCAATAAGACCGTAATTGAAACTGTGTCAGGATTAAAGAAAGCAGCCAAAGCAAACTTGGTAACCATAGCAACAGCAGTAGCTGCACCAGCAGGGCCAGAGGCGCTGATCTTCTGCCTTCAGCACTCCTCCTTGTCCTTTGTGTCCTCTGCTGCCGGGGCCAGATTCTACTTCTCTGCCTCCACCTTCTTCCCCTGCTCCTGCCCCTAAGTCTGAAGCCTCGCAAAGAGATCTGGTGCCTGAAGCCAGAATGGCCCTTTCAGAGAGAAACCTGTTGTTGGTTGAAGCAAGCCGGTCAGAGAGCTGAGCTAAGAGTCTTTTTTTTTTTTTTTGACAGGCAGAGTGGACAGTGAGAGAGAGACAGAGAGAAAGGTCTTCCTTTTGCCGTTGGTTCACCCTCCAATGGCCGCCGCGGTAGCGCGCTGGGGCCGGCGCACCGCGCTGTTCCGATGGCAGGAGCCAGGTGCTTCTCCTGGTCTCCCATGGGGTGCAGGGCCCAAGCACTTGGGCCATCCTCCACTGCACTCCCTGGCCACAGCAGAGAGCTGGCCTGGAAGAGGGGCAACCGGGACAGGATCGGTGCCCCGACCGGGACTAGAACCCGGTGTGCCGGCGCCGCAAGGCGGAGGATTAGCCTAGTGAGCCGCGGCGCCGGCCGAGCTAAGAGTCTTGACCAAAGACTTTCCAGATCCTGTGCAAGACCCTGCAGGGTTTACAAAGGAATTTGACTTCCCCGTCAGGGATTATGGAGGAGGGTATTGAGACCAACACCAGTTGATTAAACGAGCTGACTACAAAAATAAATAAATAAATATTCTCTAGATGATAGGGAACAAGGCTGGGAGTTAGCCAACCACCTTTAGGAAGTGGCTACTTTAATCAGAAGGTATGATTTAACTCGGTGAGCTTTGCCCAGGTTATTCTTGCAAACCAGCTATCCAAAACACAATACTACTTCTATTAGGTATAGAGGATCATAAAGGTAAGAATTTTGACCTAAGAATGAATAAATTAAGTACAGATAAATAGGATGAAGTTATAAACGTACTGTTAAGCAATAATTATGTTTTTTTTAAATTTATTTGTATATTTGAAAGTCAGAGTTACACAGAGAGAGAAGGAGAGGTAGAGAGAGAGAGAGGACTTCCATCTGCTGGTTCACTCCCCAATTGGCCACAATGGTCGAAGCTGCGCCGATCTGAGGCCAGGAGCCAGGAACCTCTTCCGGGTATCCCTCATGGGTGCAGGGGCCCAAGGATTTGGGCCATCTTCTACTGCTTTCCCAGGCCACAGCAGAGAGCTGTATTGGAAGTGGAGAAGCTGGGACTTGAACCGGTGCCCATATGGGATGCTGGCACTGCAGGAGGCGGCTTTACCCGCTATGCCACAGTGCTAGCCCCAGTGATTATGTTTTATGTTTTCTTTAAGAGTTTCTCTAAATTCCTGGATAACTACATTCATGTAATTTTTCTAGGTTAAATTAAATGAAAGATATTCATTAACTATCCAGTCCTTTACAAAAATAAGATGGAATGTTAAACATTACTTACTAAACATAGATCCACATGTATTTACTTTTGGCTTCTGAAAGATTTATAGAAAGATAAAATGTCTGGGTCTGTTAGCAATACATTCTGGACCTGTGCTGTGGCATTGCGGGTGGTGGCTTTACCCACTATGCCACACTGCTGGCCCATGTTCCGAGTTTTTTAAAAATGAAAATATAGAATAAAATGAAAGGTCTGGATGTATTTTTGAAAGGTCAGGAATGGTAGACTTTTATAAATGGAATTTTAGTATAATCAAACTAGTTATAATTAAAATAGAATTGTTTACAAATTCTTCTAAAAATTAACCTTTGACGTTAAAAGTTCACTGATACAGAGCCAGGTATTGTGGCACAGTTGGTTAAGCCACCCCCTGCAACATCAACGTCCCATGTGAGCCCTGATTCAAGTCCCAGCTGCTCCATTTCCAATCCAGCTCCCTGCTAATGTGCCTGGGAAAGCAGCGGAAGGTGGAAGACCTGACAGGAGTTTCAGGATCCTGGCTTCAGCCTGGACCAGCCCCAGCTGTTGCAGCCATTTTGGGGAGTGAACCAGCGGATGGAAGATTTCCCTCTCTGCCTTTCTCTTCCTCTTTCTCTGTTATTCTGCCTTTCATATAATTAAAATGAATCTAAAGAAAAGAAGTACACTGATACAAGATTAAGTTTAGTCCTTTCTGCTAGAAATGCAAAGCCTTCTAGAAATATCAACCTCCATTCTTAATAAAATATTAGAAACAGGTTTTATTTACCTTTGGGTAAATTGCCTACGTTTCGTTTATCAAAATAATCTCCTGTGCTTCGTGATGTCTTTCTTAAGATCTTTGATGACTTAGAAAAACTAAGTCATCTCTGTTAAACAAGTTAAAGGTTTTTTTTTTTTCCATTTTCAATTATGTAGCTTCCTGTATGTGCTTTAAACTTTGTAAGAAGTTTCACTTTAGTTAAATAGATAAATAAATATTGTTTTACAATGACCTATGATCCTGTTTTAATTAAATGTTTTAAATCTTTTGACAAACTTGCCCAAATCAAATTCTAAATTGTATCTCTTCAACCTGAAATGGACTTTGGGATTTTTCCAGGCCCTGGAAAATCTGAAAGGACGTATATATTACTTTGTAGTGATATTGATTTAATATTATTATTCTAAATTACATAGAAAACAATCTCTAATAAAAGGGGATGGTTAACCTTCTTTGAGTTGTATTTATGTAAATGTATATAAATATGTTAAAATTTGCATTCTAAAATAGTATGGGAGGGGCTGGCGCTGTGGCACAGAAGGTTAATGCCCTGGCCTGAAGCCCCAACATCCCATATGGGCGCCTGTTTGAGACCCGGCTGCTCCACTTCCAATCCAGCTCTCTGCTGTGGCCTGGGAAAGCAGTAGAAGATGGCCCAAGTCCTTGGGCCCCTGCACCCATGTGGGAGACCCGGAAGAAGCTCCTTGCTCCTGGCTTCAGATCGACCCAGCTCTGGTCGTTGCGGCCATTTGGAAAGTGGATGAAAGACCTCTCTCTCTCTCTCTCTCTCTCTCTGCCTGTGCCTCTGCCTCTCTGTAACTCTACCTTTCAAATAAATAAATCTTTTTTTTTTTTAAAAAAAAAAAGATAATATTACTGGGTTAAATAAAAACCCCATAACTTAAACTGAACTTATTTTTTATTTTATTTATTTATTTATTTTTTAATTTGGCAGGTAGAGTTATAGACAGAGAGAGAGAGAGAGACAGAGAGAAGTCTTCCTTCCATTGGTTCACTCCCCAAATGGCCGCTACAGCCGGCGCTGCGACAATCCGAAGCCAGGAGCCAGGAACTTCCTCCTGGTCTCCTATGCAGGTGCAGGGGCCCAAGCACTTGGGCTATCCTCCACTCCCTTCCCCGGGCCACAGCAGAGAGCTGGATTGGAAGAGGAACAACTGGGACTAGAACCTGACACTCATATGGGATGCCAGTGCCACAGGCGGAGGATTAACCAAGTGAGCCACGGCGCCTGCCCCCTAAACTGAACTTATAAAATTGCTAACCCAACACCAAATAAGGAACAATTAATTAAGCATCTTTTCCCCATGACCCTACACTCTTTAGCCATGAAAGGGGGAATTCTTACATATTGTCAACAGCTAATTTAAAATGTTCATAGAATTACTCTTTGGTAAAACCATCTTTTCATCCTTCCACCTCTCAGAATCCAGCCTGATGAATTAATATACTTAAAAAGACATCTCCGGGGCCAGAGCCGTGGCCTAATAGGCTAAGCCTCTGCTTGCAGCACCAGTATCCCATATGGGCGCTGGTTCAAGCCCCAGCTGCTCCTCTTCTGATCTAGCTCTCTGCTGATGGCCTGGGAGAGCAGTAGAAGATGGCCCAAGTGCTCAGGCCCCTGCTTCTGCGTGAGAGACCTGGAAGAAGCTCCTGGCTTCGAATCAGCCCAGCTCCGGCCATTGTAACCATTTGGGGAATGAACCAGTGGATGGAAGACCTCTGTTTCTGTCTCTCCCTCTCGCTGTCTGTAACTCTACCTCTCAAATAAATAAATAAAACTTTTTTTTTAAAAAGACATCTCCATAAAAATTCCTTATAATCCTATTGAAAAGATCTTTTCTGGGTGCTTCTTGTTAATCCCTATACAACCAAACTTGAGGGAACTTCTCACCTGGAAAAAAAGACCAGTGGATTGGAATGCTCCAGTCCCTATCACTGGTTTCAAGCTTTACCTGACTAGGAAGAGAGTTACTGAGAGCGGCAAGTCTGACTGCCTCTGCCAAGAGTACAGATCAGGCCCATGTGAACCTTAAATCCCAAATCTTGCCAGGCATAGTTCTCACACTCATTGTATAATTGCTGTAACAATTTTACTTTTGGAGATGTTGTTAATTTTGATGACACTATGCCAAGGCCGTCAATTCCTTTGTGTGTGTGTGATTTACTTATTTACTTGAAAGACAGAGTTAGAGACAGAGAGACAGGGAGAGAGAGAGAGAGAGAGAGAGAGAGAGAGAGAGAGAGAGACTCTTTCATCTGAAGGTTCACTACACAATGGCTACAATGGCTGAGACTGGCTAGGCTGAAAGCAGGAGGCTGGAACTCCATCCTGGTTTCCCATGTGGGTATTAGGGGCCTAGGTACTTGGTCCATCTTCTGCTGCTTTTCCCAGGCACATTAGAAGGGAGCTGGATCGGAAGCAGGACAGTCAGGTCTTGAGCCAGGATTTGAACCTGTGCTTTTATGGGATGTTGACATTGCAGGTAGCAGCTTAACCTGTTGTGCTACAAGACAGGTCCCTCACTTCGACCTCTGAATAAGCTCTAACTTTGATTCTCCAATTGGCTCTTGTTATTTCAGTGGACATCCCTGGGGCACTGTCCATCCATTCCTGCCATCTGAATCCCCAGGGACCATTCAGGTCCATGACCTTCCCAAGACCTGCTTCTCCTTTGGTGCTGCAAGCCACCCACATCCTTCCCTCAAATATATTATTATTATTTTAAAGTTTATTTATTTAAAAGACAGAGCAACACACACAGAGAGGTTTTCTATCCTCTGGCACACACCCCAAATGCTCACACAACCAATGCTCTCTAGACCTAAGCCAAGAGCCAGGCACTCCATCTGGGTTTCCCACGTGGGTGGTAGGGACCAAGTACTTCAGCTAACACCTGCTACCTCCCACAATGTGCATTAGCTGGAAGCTGGATGGGAAGCTGTAGCAGGACTCAAACCCAGGCATTCCTCTATGCTGCAACATCTGCCCCTAGTATTATTTTTTATGTAGGTTATCTAATGGTGATTTCTGATTGCTAGCAAAAAAAAAAAAAAAAAAACAAACCACACACACACACACACACACAAACACATGAACTTGACATGTGTTCTCTGTCAGTATGACTTTTGGCTGTAAATACAGAAAATTCAACCTACAATGAGTTAGGCAAAAAGAGAATGTAATAGTTCATGCAAGGGAAAGCCCAGGAGTGGACTGGGCTCTGGGGATGGCTGGATTTGGAGGGATTAAACAATGGGGTTAACATCTGAACTCTTCCCAGGCCTCAGCTCTGCCCTTCTGAGTGCTGGCTTCACCCTTGGGATTCACATGAACCAAGATGGCTGCCAACAGCAGCAGGCCAACATCCTCTCAGGCTGGGGCCCCCACAGAGTAAGAGTTCCTCTTTTTCAGTACAGCCAAAGTCTTGGACCAGTTCTCATTGGCCAGAGTGGGGCCTATGTGAACCTCAGAATCAATCGCTGAAGACAGCGGGATGTGGTGCTCTGAGTGGCCAGGGCTGACTCTCCTGCCTACTCTAGAACTGGGAGGTGGGTCAGCTCTTCACGAAGCACGGGTGCCCCGAAGAAGGAAGGAGGTGGGGTTTCCTCCCAAGAAAGGGGTGAGTAGATGCGAGGGGCAAGCACTTATAGAACCGCATGCATGCTGGACTCTCAGGGTGGAGACAGCAGACAGATGAGGGAAATCAGCTAAGTATGACCTAGCACCGTGGAGCTGTCTTCAGTGGAGAGCCAGTACTGCGCCTGGGCCTCAAGGGGCAAGAGGAGGGAGCAGAGCCTTCGCTGCGGTAGGAGGTAGCTTCCCAGTGGGAGCTGTGGTCTTTGGTAAAGGAACACAGCCACTCCAGGCTTGTGGCCTGGTAGACAGACACGGGCATGTGTAGAAAAGTACCTTGACCTGTGCCATTTTCATACTTCTGTCTCCACTGGCCAAACCCCTCTGGAAGTCAGAAGGGAAAGAAGCCCAGTTATTGCAGCTCCCAGGCAGCATCCTGGGTCACTGGGCAGGGCGGATGAGGGTGAGAGTACAGAAAACACGTGGTCCATGCACAGCTTTTTTTTTTTTTTTTTTTTTTGACAGGCAGAGTTAGACAGCGAGAGAGAGATAGAGACAGAGAGAAAGGTCTTTCTTTCCGTTGGTTCACCCCACAAATGGCCGCTATGGCCGGCACACTGCGCTGATCCGAAGCCAGGAGCCAGGTGCTTGCTTCTGGTCTCCCATGCGGGTGCAGAGCCCAAGCACCTGGGCCATCCTCCACTGCCTTCCCAGGCCATAGCAGAGAGCTGGCCTGGAAGAGGAGCAACCGGGACAGAATCCGGCGCCCCAACCGGGACTAGAACCCGGAGTGCCGGTGCCGCAGGCGGAGGATTAGCCAAGTAAGCAGCGGCGCCGGCCAGCTTTTTTTCATAATACACATTTCCATGAACTTCCTGAGGTCCCCTTGCACGCGTGTGCATGTGCATGTATGTGTGTGTGGGCGGTGGGAGGGTGTACACGTGTGCGTGCACTCAGGTAGGCTTTCAAACCAGTTAGATCTTGGACAAGTTCATTCCGTTTCCTAGTCTGTAAGTGGCAGTAGTGATGGAAACTGTTGTATGAGGATTCAATGAGGATGAGGTGCAGAGCCAAGCGGAAATCATGGTTGCAAGGTGTTATATTTGCTGGGGCAAAAGCTAAGCCGCTGTCACAAACAGATCCCAGTATGTGGTGATTCAAATGCATTGGAGACTTCCTTCCTGTTAGCATACTGTCTGGGCTGGGTGTCAGGGCAATGGATGGTTCTGCTCTTTAAGGGTATCTGGGTCCCTAGGGTCTTTCTAGAACCACACCCTCCCCTAGAGCCTCCAGCCAGTGAGGAGGGGAGAAGGGAGGAGGCACACTCTTCCTTTCACCCCTAGGGAAAACAAAAATAATTCTAGTATTTCAGAGAGGGAATTTAACACCAGAGGCTGGATCCAAAAGTGTCCAAAGGGCTGGAGGAGTAAGACACAGAGGATGAATGAGGTTACCCAGAGAGATTTCTAACTGTGGGAAGCCACTACCGCTGCCAGGGTGGAAGGGCAAAGGGAAAAGGGTACCCTCATTGCATGGCTAGGCCAGAGGGAGGTCCTGCTACCGCCCACCGGCACCACAGCACACTGTCCGGCAGGAAGCTGAAGTCACCTGCCACTGTGGCTGTCACGTCCAGCATTAGAGCTCACTGGCACCATGCTGCCAAGGCTGCTGGAGTGCCTGTCGCTCACCCTGGAGGAATCCTAGCAGCCTGCATCCACCCCACTGTTCTTGCTGCCACAGCAACTGCTGCTTCTCCCTCTGCCTTCCCACTCCTTGGCACAACCTAACAGGAAGTCAGTTGATAAAGGACTCCGAAAACTGTCGTTGATGAGCTTCCAGGCCCTTGTTGATGGAAGGCAGCATAGTGGGAGGAGAGTAAATTGACAAGTGACTGGACCACAGATTCAGAGTTCTGAAGATTGCCATTTTATCCACCTTCCTGCCCTGTGCGTTGAGATGACCAAGCCCAGCACAAACACAACATTTTTCTAGCCCCTCCCCGCTGGAGGATGGGTATGACCACATTAAACACAGATCACTCCTCCCCTCACTCCTGGTGGGTGCATTCAGATGGTTCCCTTTCCAGAGCTCGGCCAGGGAGACCTCAATTAATTGGCTCACAGCACTTTGGAATCTCCTCAAGAAGAGGAGTCTGGCTCTTATGTCCCCATTGTCTCTCAGCTCATCCACACAGCTTTGGGGCTCTGCCTTGGTGCAACAATGACAGGTGGGATGCCGTGGGAAGAGGCATTGGGGAGGGAGATATGGTGTCAATGGCAATTGGAGAGAGGATAAGGACTTTGCCCTTGAGTGGACAGCTCCTGAGAGCTGCAGAAGATAGATCCTGTGGCCCAGTGCTGACAGTAGAACTTTTCGTGACAACGGAAATATCCCATTATCCATCCTCTCCAATAGGGTAGCTACTTGTCACATGCAGTGATCGAACATTCGACACATGGCTAGTGCAGGTGAGGGACTGAGGTTTAGATTTCTATTTCATTAATCTCGTGTAGGTTGTGGTTATTAGATTGGACAGCCCAGCTGTAGACCCTAACTCTAGCAGTTAAGAGGGTACAGGAGATGGGGAAGTGTAGGCTTACTGGGCCCTTTGCAAAAGAACAGAACATTCTGTCAACTGGGGAGCTGCAGGAAAATGCAGTTATGTTTCAAGAGACCATGAGTATCTACGAGAATGGCCTGGGCTGGAGTCTCTCACCAGCAGGGCCTGTGTACAGAGGGTAAATTGGAGTAGAGGTGGCAAGGCTAAAATTCAGCAAAACACACTAGAGCAGTCATACTGATGTTAAAATATTGAAATATTTCTGTGTTAGTTGATAAATAGCCACCTTTCCAGTGTTTCCTGTCAAAGCTGTCACACTGCTCCCAACCCTAAGCACTCCTTGGACTTTTTCTAAAAAAAATATAGGGGCCAGTGCTGTGGCATAGCAGATAAAGCCACAGCCTGCAGTGACGGCATCCCATATGTGCACTGGTTCGAGTCCCAGCTACTCCTCTTACCATCCAGCTCTCTGCTATGGCCTGGGAAAGCAGTAGAAGATGGCTCAAGTCCTTGGGCTCCTACACCCATGTGGGAGACCTAGAAGAAGTTCCTGGCTCCTGGCTTCGGATTGGCACAGCTCCGGCCATTGCAGCCATTTGGGGAGTGAACCAGCGGATGGAAGACCTCTCTGTCTCTCTGCCTCTGCCTCTCTGTAACTCTGCCTTTCAAATAAATAAGTAAATCTTTAATATACATTTATTATTTATTTGAAAGGCAGAGTGTCAGAGAAAAATGAAGATGCAGGGGGAGACCTTTCATCTGCTGGCTCATTCCCCAAATGGCCACAATGGCCAGGGCTGGCTCAGGCCAAAGCCAGGAGCCAGGATCTCCATCCAGGTCTCCCTTGTGAGTGTTAGGGGCCCAAACCCTTTGGCCATCTTCTGTTTCCTTCCCAGGCACTTTAGCAGAGCGCTGGATTGGAAATAGAGCAGCCAGGACTTGAACTGGTGCCCTGATACGATATGCCTATATTGCTGGCAGTGGCTTAACCCTCTATGCCACATTGCTGGTCCCTCCTTGGACTTTTGAATTACCTAGTAGAGTCTCTACTTCCCCCTGCCTTGGGGACTGCAGGAAGCTTTCAGGATTGGCAGATGGCTTCTGAATGGGTTTGTGCCTGAGCCATTCTGGTTGTCGAATATTTGGGATCGCTCCTGATCTTGGGTACTGAAAGCAACTGATGTGACTCATGCAGGGGAATTGACTTCATGACCTTCAGGAAGCAGGCTGCCCCAATTCAATGAGAAAAGTCACACGAGAAACCCTTTTGTCCTTTCTCTGTGCTCCCTGAGTGCCACCAGGGGAGCAATCACAAGGGAGAGGTGGGTGTAAGAGGGCTCCCACCCACCCCACACAGGTTAAGTCTGTCTGTGGGATACTGGCTGGGAAAGAGTTTTTGTGAAATGTGAAAATGAGTATCTAACTAATTTAGGGACAGGCATTTGGCACAGAAGCCCAGATACTGCTTGGAACACCTGCATCCCATATTGGAGTGCCTGGATCAAGTCCCAGCTCTGCTTCCAAGACCAGGTTCCTGACAATGCATACCCTAGGAGGCAGCATATAATTGCTCAACATCTTGGGTCCCTGCCATCCATGTGGGAGACCTGGACTGAGTTCCGGTTTCCTGACTATGGCCTGGCCCACCTAGGCCCAGCTATTGCAAGCATTTAGGTAGTGAACAAATGAAGAGTAGATGGGAGCATTTTATCTATTGCTGACTTTCAAATAAAATTAAATAATTAAAAAAATTCATCTATTTTTAGGGAAGAAAATTTACCTGCATTGAATGGAATTTCAGTAAATGTGATTGACATTATGGGCTCTGGACTGGGGTGGAGGTGGGTGGGAGTCAGCACCCTTGATCGGGGTGCTTGATCCCCACTGGCATTCTCCTGTCGGCCACTGCCAATGCCTGGCACAGCTCCCTTCTTTACTCTGGCCCTGGGAAGCTCAGGCACCCAGATCAGTGTTGTCCCATCCTTTGGCCACACACACACACACACACACATACACACACACCCTGGCATGTCCGGCCAGCCCTTAAGACCTCGAAGGGCCTTTGGGAATCCAGAAGCAGATCAAGGCATACAGAGGCCAGCCTGGCTCATGCTGGGCCAATCAGCTGTTGTCTCCTGGGAGTCTAGAATTCTGAATGGAGAGGCACAGAAGTCTGGCTGTGGTTAGAGCAGGGTCACGTGGATGGCAGTGCTCCAGGCAGAAAACCCTGTGCTCTCCTGTGAGGGGAGGTCTAGACCCGCCCTTCCTGTGACAAGTTCTTAGCTGTTCAACCCTTTTTGGGGTGCTCCTGAGACACCCCGTGACCTTTCTCATATGTTTTCCCTGGCTCTCCCCACCTTCTTCAACCCCCGGCCCTTTTCCCCTTAAGTTAGCCAGAGCTGGTTTCTGTGGCTTGCAGCCAACCAATGGCCTCTCAACTGATAAAGGCCATTCCAGGTCAGCGACAGAAGGTGCAGTGAGAGGCAGCAGCCAGCAGAGGGGACTGTGGGTTCACTTTGAAGGGGCCTTTTTATCACCCCAAAGGCCTTTGAAAGGAGCCAGGCAGGGGGGAGGTGGTGCTTCCTTGAGGTGTTGTCCCATAGTAAGGGCAGCACACAAAGAGAGGGAGAGGGGAAGTCTGAGCCTTTGATGTCATCACAGCCACATCCATCATTCACTTCACTCTTTTGTGACCTTGAGCAAATCACCCAACCTCTCTGATTTGCTTTTTTCCCCCTAAAGATTTATTTATTTATTTATTAACAGGCAGAGTGGACAGTGAGAGAGAGAGAGAAAAAAAGGTCTTCCTTTTTCCATTGGTTCACCCCCCAATGGCCGCTGTGGCCGGCGCACCGTGCTGATCCTAAGCCAGGAGCCAGGAGCTTCCTCCTGGTCTCCTGTGCGGGTGCAGGGGCCCAAGCACTTGGGCCATCCTCCACTGCCTTCCCCAGGCCTCAGCAGAGAGCTGGACTGGAAGAGGGACAGCTGAGACAGAATCCGGCACCCCAACCAGGACTAGAACCCGGGGTGCCGGTGACACAGGTGGAGGATTAGCCTATTGAGCCGCGGTGCCATCCTATTTATTTATTTTTGAAAGTCAGAGTTACACACACACACACACACACAGAGAGAGAGAGAGAGAGAGAAGGAGAGAGAGAGGTCTTCCATCTGCTGGTTCATTCTCCAAGTGGCCGCAACGGTGGGAGCTGCATGGATCCAAAGCCAGGAGCCAGGAGCTTCTTCTGGGTCTCCCACACAGGTGTAGGGGCCCAAGGACTTGGGCCATCTTTCCCAGGCCATAGCAGAAAGCTGAATTGGAAGTGGAGCAGCCAGGTCTCAAACTGGCGCCCATATGGGATGCCAGCACTTCAGGCTAGGGCGTTAACCCACTGTGCCACAGCGCTGGCACCTGATTTGATTTTTTTCCGTAAAGATTTCTTTATTTATTTTTGAAAGTTAGAGTTACACAGAGGGAGAGACAGGCAGAGAGACAGAGATCTTCCATCCGCTGGTTGACTCCCCAGATGGCCACAATGGCCAGGGCTGGGCCAGGCTGAAGCCAGGGGCTGCATCTGGCTCTCCCATCTTCCACTGCTGGGCCATCTTCTGCTGCTTTCTCAGGTGCACTAGCAGGGAGCTGAATTGGAAGTGGAGCAGCCAGGACTTGAGCCAGCGTCCATATGAGATGTCAGTGTCGCAGGCTGTGGCATTACTCTCTACGCCACAACACCGACCTCTCTGATATGTTCTTTTATAAAACTGGAGCAGGACTGGAACATCCCTTACAAGATTATTGTAAAGATTAAATGCAATAATGCATCCTAAGTGCTTCAAACATTGCCTGGCAATATACTGTTAATTCATGGTTACTGTTATTATTACTGTCATTTCCTCAAACATAGAACCAAGGGCAGTCAGATAGGCCCACAGGTGCTGGGAGCCAGACAGGGATCGTCACTGTCTGAGGCCCATGGAGGTTACAGGTTGTTGCCAACCAGGCGACCCAGTCTGCCCATCTGGCCCTTTATGTACTTTGGCACATGCACAGTAGGGGTTGACATGTGTTGTGGGCCCAGGAAGTTGGAGGTTAAGGTCACCAGTTCAGGATGCAGGTGGAGCAGGCTGCACACTCATCAGCCATGTGAACTTGAACAGGTCATTTCGCTTCTTTGAGTTTCTCACTTAAAAAAAAAAAAGATTTATTTGTTTATTTGAAAGGCAGAGTGACACACAGAGAGGGAAAGACAGAGAGACCCTCTATTTGTGGGTTCTCTCCCCAAATGGCTGCTGTAGCCAGGGGCTGGCCAGGCTCCCATGTGGGTGGCAGGGGCCTAGGCTCTTGGGCCGTCTTGTGCTGCTTTCCCATTTGCATTACAGGCGTGCTAGATCAGAAACAGAGCAGCTGGTTCTTGAACAGGTACCTGCACGGATGCTGGCATTACAGCGGTGGTTTAACTCGCTGTCACAGCGCTGGCTCCTATTTGTTCATCTTTAAAACTAGCTTAAGGGGCAGGCGTTCAACGTAGATGGCAATGAGCTGTTGCTTGAGATACCTGCATCCCACATCAGAGTGCCTGCGTCCCACTCTACTTCCAACCCAGCTTCCTGTTAATGCTCATCCCAGGAGGCAGTGGTCAAATGGCGCTCAAGTACTTGGGCCCCTCCAACTCACATGGGAGATCCAAACTGAGTTCCAAGCTCCTGGCTTGGGTCTGGCCCACTCTGGCTATTGCCAGCATTTGGGGAGTGAAACAGCAGATAGGAGATATTTCTGTCTCTCTACCTTTCAGATAATTTTTAAAATAATAGTAATAAAAATTTTAAACTGGTTTAAGCATAGTACTTTAAACTGGTTTAAGCATAGTACTTTTCTCATGGGCTATCGTAAGCATTTTTTTTTTTTTTTGACAGGTAGAGTGGACAGAGAGAGAGAGACAGAGAGAAAGGTCTTCCTTTGCTGTTGGTTCACCCTCCAATGGCTGCCGCGGCTGGCGCGCTGCGGCCAGCACAATGCGCTGATCCGAAGGCAGGAGCCAGGTGCTTATCCTGGTCTCCCATGGGTGCAGGGCTCAAGCACTTGGGCCATCCTCCACTGCACTCCCGGGCCACAGCAGAGAGCTGGCCTGGAAGAGGGGCAACCAGGACAGAATCCGGCGCCCCGACCGGGACTAGAACCCGGTGTGCCAGCGCCACAAGGCGGAGGATTAGCCTATTGAGCCACGGTGCCGGCCTTATCGTAAGCATTTTTAAAAATGATTTATTTATTTATTTGAAAGTCAGGTTACAGAGGGAGAGAGAGAGACAGAGAGAGAGAAAGAGACAGAGAGAGAAAAGAGAGAGAGATCTATCTATCTGCTGATTCATTCCCCAAATGGTTGCAATGGCTGGAGCTGGACCAGGCTGAATCCAGGACACAGGAGCTTTATCCGGGTCTCCTATGTGGGTGGCAGGGGTCCAAATACTTGGGCCATCTTCCATTGCTCTTCCCAGGCCATTAGCAGAGAGCTGGATCGGAAGAGGAGCAGCCAGGACATGAACTGGCGCCCATATGGGATGCTGGTCTCTCACAATGCTGTCCCCCTGTTGTAAGGATTTTAAAGCATTATCCACATAAAGCAGTTAACAGCTGACACACTGTCAACATTCAACAAATGTTAGCTGCCACACTTGTCGCTGTCATCAGACCGCAACTGCAGTTAGGACGTGTGCAAAAGTTCAAGATGGAGATCTGATCCACAAGGACGCCTGGCTGGCCTGGCATCTCAGACCTCAGCCTCCTTCCTTCCTGTTTGACTAAGCCTGAGCTTTCTAGGCTTCTGCACTTGGGTGTCTGTTCCCAGCCCAGACAGACCCCTGGGTAGAGCTCCTTTCATGGGCTGGCAGTCAGTGCAGCCACACGGGGGCGCCATCCTTGACTTAATGCTCTCCAGTCACCGTCTTGAAATTCTTAACTTTTTTTTTAAACTTTTATTTAATGAATATAAATTTCCAAAGTACAGCTTGTGGATTACAATGGCTCCCCCCCCCATAACTTCCCTCCCCTTTCCCGCTCCCTCTCCCCTTCCATTCACATCAAGATTCATTTTCAATTCTCTTTATATACAGAAGATCAGTTTAGTATATATTAAGTAAAGATTTCAACAGTTTGCCCCCACATAGCAACACAAACTGAAAAAATACTTTTGGAGTACTAGTTATAGCATTAAATAACAGTGTACAACACACTAAAGACAGAGATCCTACATGATATTTTTTAAAAACTGATTAATTTTGTATGCAATTTCCAATTTAACACCAGGGTTTTTTTTTTTTTTTCATTTTCAATTATCTTTATATACAGAAGATCGATTCAGTATATGCTAAGTAAAGATTTCATCAGTTTGCACCCACACAGACACACAAAGTGTAAAAATACTGTTTTAGTACTAGTTATAGTTTCACTTCACATTGGACAATGTGAAATTCTTAACTTTTTAAGGAGGGATCAGTGACTGCATCCCATTCTCAGTTCACTCTGCAATTACTTTCTCGCTGACAAGTTCTTTGAGCAGTTTTCTTCAGTGTTTCCCCTTATTCTTTATCTTATTGACTTCTTATCTTGAAAATACTTATGTTCTTAAATTATTTTGGTAACTTTTTAAATCGTTGAAATTGCTTTTTCCTTAGAATTATACAATTTATTTTTTGTATTTTGTTTTTCTTTAAATATTTATTCAGTTATTTGAAAGTCAGAGTTACAGAGAGAGAGGAGAGACAGAGAGAGAGAGAGAGAGAGAGAGAGAAAGTTTTCCACCTGCTGGTTCACTCTCCAAATGGCCGCAATGGCCAGAGCTGGGCCAGGCTGAAACCAGGAGCCAAGAGCCTCTTCCAGGTCTCCCACATGGGTGCAGGAGCCCAAGGAGTTAGGCCATCTTCTGCTGCCTTCCCAGTTGCGTTAGCAGGGAGCTGAATCAGAAGCAGAGCAGCTGGGACTCAAACCAGCTCTCACATGGGATGCCGGCACTGCAGAGGGTGGCTTCACCCACTGCACCGCAGTGCTGGTCCCTATTTTGTGTATTTTGAATCTTTAACTCTCGGTTGTGTTTGGCTATTGTTTATTCTTTAATATTTTGTCTTCTCTCTTTTAAAAAAAAAAACTTCTAGTTTAATGATCTTAGAGTTTTTACTTCACCTCACTCTGTCCTTACAACCTCTTAAAACTGTTAAATTCCATTTCTCATACAGTTCAACTGTATTACCTTGAAAACACCGATTTCTATCCGATAGACATTGTGTGGGAGTGGTTTTGCAGGTTTTGTCTCACATATCTCACTCGCTGATCCAAATGTGGCAGCACAGCAGAGGGCGTTAAGCATAGCAGGTAAGGTGCTCCCATCGCAACAGCTGGGTTCAATTTCAGGCTCTGGTCCCTGATGCCAGCTCTCTGCCGATGCAGACCTTGGGAGGCGGCAGCTCATGGCCCAAGTCACTGGGCTCCTGCCACCCAGGTGAGAAATTTGAATTGTGTTCCTACAGCTCCTGACTTCAGCCCTGGCCCAGCCCTAGTCATTGTGGGTGTTTGAGGAGTGAACCAGCGGATGGGAGCTCTGTTTATCTCTGTCTCTCTGCCTCTGAAGTTAAAAATAAATAAGTAAAAAAAAAAAAAATTTGAATTCTGAAATGAGAATTAGCCAGTGGGGCGAGGTCTGTAACTCCAGCCTCCACCCCCCAGCTACGGCACCCACTGCACTGAACAGGGTTGCTAAGCAAGCACGCACTGGGAGACCTGTGACTGTCGATACAATATTGAAATGCTGCCACACTTGTTGGCAAATGGCAAGTAGTGGCGCAATAAAAAACCAAGCAATTCTGTATATGTCACAGTAGAAACTCGTTAGGATACCATTGTAAGCATTGATAAATGGACCTTCTGAGAAATGCTAGCCTCACCGTGCAGCTCTTGGCCCGCGTCGCGGCAGGCGGCGCGCGCCGCATTGCTCATGCTTTACGAGGCGCTGTCTTCCCTAGAGGGATCATCAGTTTATCTTTATCCCCAAATTACTCACTTGCAGTGCTTCTAAACAGGGTAGCCCTTATTTTGGCTTTATGGTGTGTGCATCATAGCACTTGTAGCGAGAGAGCGGGGTTCCAGAATTAAAGGGAAAACCTGAAAGATGAACAGCCTGGAGAAAGAGACAGCAGTGTTTCAATAACTGTTCCTTTTAAATCTCAGAAAGGAAGATCTTACAAATCTGAGGGAGACTTTTTAAAAGGATATAAATAGGGAAAATTAATACTGGTACATGTGACAATAACAACAGCCTGGAAAAGCCTTGGGTGCTATAGACAGTCTGTTGAAAGTACATTTACACCAAAAAAAAAAAAAAAAGGTATGTGGGACATTCATTCTTTAGACTGACCATCATGTTCTGTTGAAGTTCATGGTTTAGGGACAGGCATTGAGCTAGTAGTTAAGACAGTGCCTGGGGTGCTCACACCCCGAATCAGAGTGCCTGGGTTCCAGTACTGGCTCTGCTCTCAGTCTCGGCTTCCTGCTAATCACACTCTGTAAGGCAGTGGGCATGGCTCAAATAGTTGTATTTCTGCCATCCACACGGGACATGTGGGTTAAATTCCTGACTCCCAGCTTCAGCCTGGCCCAGTCCCAGCTGCCACAGGCATTTAGGGAGTGAACCAGCAGATGAAAGCTGTCTGTCTCTTATTTATCTGTTTTGCAAAAAAAAAAAAAAAAAAAGACATTTTAATTTGTATCAGCCAGGGTTGGATCACACAAACAGAAACACTCTGAATAAATAGATAGACAAATAGGAAAGGGAATGTATCATAAGGATCTGACCTTAAACAATCGTGAGGATTCATTCGGGGGTGGCTTGTCCCTGCTCCTCAATGTCTGGGGACAGCTAGGAAAATCTGACAGCTGAGGGCTGAAATTATCTGGAGACATCTTCACAGACAGGGCTTGACATGGTGGGGCCGATGGGTGTGGACATGTGTCCCAGACCTGGCCAATGGCATGCGAGTGGCAGGGGTGGATCTCTTATACCTGCCACGCACAACGCTTTCCCCTCTCCATCCATTAACAGTTGACTGGAGAGGACTTCTAGGACCTAGAAGAAAGCAAGTCCCTGTGGTGACACAGCCGAGGCGTCCCCACGACTGTACAGACTGTAAAGCCTTCATGACCCACATTAGGCCGTGACATGAATACGAAACACCTTTCTATTAAGTAAAAGCATTTCTGTGTTGGCGTCATTATGGCAACGACTGTTAATTATCCTACCTAGTAAGTGGCTATTAGGTCGGGTAATTAACCCTAGCTGGCCATTCACTCAAGTTTCCAATGACCAGAGGTGTGAGATCGGGGGCTGCGGGTATCCGAGGTGGGTCTTCTCTCCGTGACAGCTGTCCCACAGCCTTTTTATAGTCACAGTGTCAAGGGCTGGTCTTGTAGCTCATGTTACCTAAAGTATGTTGGGTGGAATTTTGATGATCTCATGTGCCTTTTTCTGACTTATGCTCACAACTCATGAGGTCATTTTAGGGACCTCTTGTTACAGAATGATAGAGGATTGCCATTTCTTTCTATCAGCACGCTGACAAACCACTCACACTAGGATCCACCTCTCCTGCAGGTGCAATACTGGAGAAGTCTCCTGTCTGAAGGGTGTCCTTCTGCCTCGGTCTAAGTTCTCCCTGCTCCAAGCTTCGGTTCTTGCTATCTTCCTTCTCCTGCATCACCCGCGTTCTGCATCAGATCATGTTCATCCACACATAAACATGCTCTGCTCGCTCTCAGAAGAAAAACAAAGCTAACGAAATCTTCACCCGGTGCCCTGTATCCCCATCCAGCTGTCAATCTACTTCTCTGCCTCCCTCACAGCCAGATGTTCAGAATCAACCTTTGTATTTGCTGCTTCCATTCCATCACCTCCCATTCATGCTTCACTCATGCTAGTTTGTCTTCTCCCCGCCCCCATTAAAATGGTTCTACGCATTCCAAATGTCCTCCACTCCACCAAATCCAAAATCCAGTTTTAGACTCTCACTCCCTGTTGCAGTTGAACACCTCCTCGAAATTTCTTTTTCTTTCTTTCTTTCTTTCTTTCTTTCTTTCTTTCTTTCTTTCTTTCTTTCTTTCTTTCTTTCTTTTCTTCCTTCCTTCCTTCCTCTCTTTCTTTCTCTCTCTTCTCCTTCCTTCCTTCCTTCCTTCCTTCCTTCCTTCCTTCCTTCCTTTCTTTCTTTCTTTCTTTCTCTCTCTCTCTTCTCCTTCCTTCCTTCCTTCTTTCCTTCCTTCCTTCCTTCATCTTTTATATTTGAAAGTCAGTGTTACAAGAGAGAGGCAAGAAGCAGAAAAAGTTCTTCTATTCACTAGTGCACTCCCCAGATGGTGCAATATTCGGGGCTAGGCCAACCCAAAGCCAGGAGCCAGGAACTTCTTCCAGGTCTCCCACGTGGGTGCAGGGGCCCAAGCTCTTGGGCCATCTGCTGCTTTTCCCAGGCCATTAGGAGGGAGCTGGATCAGAAGTAGAACAGCCAGGACATGAGCTGGTATACAAATGGGGTGCTGGCATCGCAGGCAGTGGCTTAATCTGCTACACCACAATGCTGGCCTTGAAATATTTTCTTCATGTGGGTTCTGTAACATACCTCTCCTATAATCACTGGCTTTACTGGGGCACCTTTGGCAGGCTCTTCCCTCTGCTAGATATCGAATAGACATCTTAAATAATTCCAAACTCTAAATTCTCTTGATGAAGAGAGGGATCCCCAAATTTATGCCCCCTGCAGGAATACATGTTTTAATACATGGCACTGGGGCCGGCACTGTGCCATAGCAGATGAAGCTATCACCTGAATTGCTGGCATCCCATATGGGTGCTGGTTCTAGCCCTGGCCGCTCCACTTCCAATCCAATTCACTGCTATGGCCTGGGAAAGCAGTAGAAGATGGCCCAAGTGCTTGGGTCCCTGCACCTGCATGGGAGAATTGGAGTAAGCTCTTGGCTCCTGGCTTCAGATTAGCCCAGTTCTGGCCATTGTGGCCATTTGGGGAGTGAACCAGTGGATGGAGGATCTCTCTCTCTCTCTGCCTCTCTGTAACTCTGCCTTTCAAATAAATAAATACATCTTTAAAAATAAATACATGGCACCGCCATCTGTCCAGCAATTCAGGTCATTCATTTCACCACCCTCTTGCATCCCCAAACTCTAACCAGTCAATAAATTCTATCAAATCTAGCTGCCAGGGATATGTACAGTATAGGAATCAATCAAGTGCTCTGAATTTCTGCTTTCACTTCTCTATTTCTAATCACCATTACCTCTTGCCTGGATAACTCTAGTAGTCTCGGAATTGATTTGCCTTCCTCCACTTCTGATCCTATATAGTCTAATCTCCACACAGTAACCGGAGTAACCTTTCCAAGGCAGAAACTGTTCCTGCAGTTGTTCAAGCATACTAAGCTCTCTCCTGCCCCAGGGCCCTAGCACTTGTGGATTTCTTCTCCTAGAACACCCTTCTTCCTGGTCACTGCATGGATGACGATTCCTTATTCCAAATCTAAATATCACATCTCAGAGAGCGCTTACCACTCTGTGTCAATTGTATTCTCCTTCTCCGCCATATTGGCTGTCACAGCACCGTTTGTTTTTGATTGAAATTATATTACATTGTTGTTTACTTTTTTATATTGTTAAATTGTCACTCTTCATGAAATTATGGTCTCCAGAAGGGAAAGTGCTATGAACTGCATTGTGTTGCCCCCAACTTCACATGTTGGAGCCCTAACACTCTCATTGTGGCCGTATTTAGAGATAGGGTCTGATTTAACGTTGGCCACAACCCAGTAAGTACCTTCATAGCAATGAAGAGACAGGTGCTTTGGGCTAAACAACTGGGCACCATGACCTGTGAAATTAGCATCTCATGACCTCCTGCAGCCCAGTCCTGGCTCAGGGTCTCACCCCAGCCTTCTCTGCACAGAGGCTCTGCTCGCAGACATCCACGTGGCTCCAGGACAAGCTCTGTGGCTCCCTCACGTCCTGATTTTTGCCGGATGTCTCTGCAGTGCAGCTCTCTCTGATGGCCACATTTTAAACTGCGAGCCCTCCCCCTGCCCCACCACTAGAGCTGGGCCTCTCTGAGCGGTGGTCTCAGGTGAGGCATGCCCCAAAGGCACCTTTTTCTACTCTGTTACATGCTGGTCACAAAGGATTTTGCCCTAGACTTTAAGCTCCTTGATAGGACCTTATTTAACTTGCCTACTGTGCAGTGATTAAGCTGTTATCTCTCTGCTCCAAACCCTCCCTTCTCTAATCTGCTTTGGGAGTCTGGGGCTGGGATCTGCAAACCACGTCTCTGCTTTGCTGGCTGGCTCCCTGGGAGGTTCTGTCAGTAAGGGATGCTACGGGGTATTTTAAGGGCACCTGGGGTTTGTTTTAAGCAGGTACAGCAACGCACACAGACATGGAAATGACTGCCCTGAAGGAAGACGCTTATTCACAGTTCCCTAGAAGCAGGAGGTGTGCCAAGCATGGTGAGGGGCTGGGGATGGGGTGGGGGGGGACATGAGGGGAAGCACCAGGGTCCATAGGAGGCCAGGAGAGCAAGGGGGAAATGTGGGCAAAAGCTTCTACCTGGGGTCTCACGGGAAGGAATGGGCAAGCAGGTGAAGGGTGGGCTTTTTTTTTTTTTTAAGATTTATTTATTTATTTGGAAGGCAGAGTTATAGAGGGAGAGAGAGAGAGAGAGAGAGAGAGAGAGAGAGAGAGAGAGAGAGAGTCTTCCATCTGCTGGTTCGCTCCCCAAATGGCTGCAACAGCCAAAGCTGGGCCGATCTGAAGCCAGGAGCCTCCTCCAGGTCTCCCATGTGGATACAGGGGCCCAAGGACTTGGGCCATCCTCTACTGCTTTCCCAGGCCACAGCAGTGAGTTGAATTGGAAGAGGAGCAGCCGGAACTCAAACTGGTGCCCATATGGGATGCCGGCGGTGCAGATGGTGGCTTTACCTCCTACACCACTGTGCCAACCCCAGGTGGGCTGGTTTGAGTGATTTCAGCAGACTTTGGGGGTATGGGAACTCTCCTTAGTGACTTGGTACTTGGCCCTGGAGCTTGGGGCAGGTGGATGGAGGCTCAGATCAAGAGCCTGATAGTCAGTAGTTAGGGTTTGAGGTCAGGGTTAGTCAGTTTGCAGGGGCAAGGCGTGATCTAGGCTGAATTGTTCGCTACCTCCAGGAATTAGCTTGCCCTGGAAGGGACAGCTCCTCCCGAGTCAGTGAGGCCCCAACTTGTCTAAGGATTAAGGGAAAGAAGACATGATTAACACCCAGGGAGAGAATGCGAAGACAGGGTGCAGAAGACTTCCTCTGTGGGTCCCCCGGGAACTTCCTGTGGGCTCCTGGTTGCTTATGCTGTTGCGAGCACCCCAGCAATGCTATTCTCCTCCCGGCAACAAAAACCCCTCCCTGGAGCTGCTGCTGAGACTAGTATATGGTCTCTCACTACTTACAGAGCCAGTCCCATCACTGTGCTCCTTCAGAGCTACCAGCACCAGCCAGCCTATTCCCAAGAGATCTGCATCTCAGCCCCACGGAGCTCTCTTCCAGGCTTAGAGACATCGGTGTCAGCCTGGAAGTGACCCTCCTCGGAGCTCTAAATGTCAGCTGGGCAGGGGACCTCTGCTATGCTTGTACATTTTTTTTTTCCTTTTTGACAGGCAGAGTGGACAGTGAGAGAGAGAGAGACAGAGAGAAAGGTCTTCCTTTGCTGTTGGTTCACCCTCCAATGGCCGCCGCGGCCGGCGCGCTGCGGCTGGTGCACTGTGCTGATGCGAAGCCAGGAGCCAGGTGCTTCTCCTGGTCTCCCATGCAGGTGCAGGGCCCAAGGACTTGGGCCATCCTCCACTGCATTCCCGGGCCACAGCAGAGAGCTGGACTGGAAGAGGAGCAACCGGGACAGAATCCGGTGCCCCGACCGGGACTAGAACCCGGTGTGCCAGTGCTGCAGGCGGAGGATTAACCTATTGAGCCACAGTGCCGGCCATGCTTGTATATTTTAATAGTCATTCCCCCCCTCCCATTTCCCTCAGCCCTAGGGGTCAGAGCAACTTCCTGAAATGTCCACTTCTGTGATACACTGGTGTCTTTCTTGTTATCTGTTTTGTGGCCTCGTTAGCAACTTTATTCCTAGTTAGCAATTATACTTACTCAAATCTCTGTTCAGATTACTGGAGAGGCCCATCTCTCCTGGTTGGGCCCTGGCTGATTGAGAAATTTTTACCAGGAGTGGTTCCAGGAAACAGATCCTCGAAGATGGGAATTTTTTTTTTTTTTTTTTTTTTTGGACATTGCTTTGTTTATATTCTTGGGCTTGAACTCAGTGCCAAGTTTTTTGCCACTGAAAATGGTTGCCAGCAATCACAGCAACTCACACCACCTGTGGTTGGTTGTGATGCTGTATCTATCAAAAGGTCCTTGAATGACAAAGCGGCTGTCCTGCTTGGTCGTTGTGATGATGATGATGATGGAAGGACTAAGATGTGGGATATGTAACCAAGCCCATCCCTAGCAGCCTTTGACGTAGATTTTATCTCATCTCAGTCCTTAGCTTGCAATCCTCTGTA
This sequence comes from Lepus europaeus, assembly GCF_033115175.1. Lineage (NCBI taxonomy): Eukaryota > Metazoa > Chordata > Mammalia > Lagomorpha > Leporidae > Lepus > Lepus europaeus. The sequence goes on from NC_084831.1 coordinate 31,535,047, forward strand.
AAGCTTAACACAGTTAAGAGAGCAACAATACAGTTAGCATCGCAATGTAAGTCTGAATTCTGAGAGCTTCTGCAGGAACTCCCAGCCGGAACTCCCAAGAGCAGGACTTGAAATTCATTAGTCACCTCTATAGCTGATATCCCTGTGGTACACTTTGAGAGGTTTCTTTATTATTTTTTATTTTTTAAATTTTTATTTAGTAAATATAAATTTCCAAAGTACAGTTTATGGATTATGATGGTTCCCCCCCCCGCCATAATTTCCCTCCCATCTCCCGCTCCCTCTCCCATTCCATTTACATCAAGATTCATTTTCAATTATCTTTATATAAAGAAGATCGATTTAGTGTATATTAAGTAAAGATTGCATCAGTTTGCACCCACACAGAAACACAAAGTGTAAAATACTGTTTCACTACTAGTTATAGCATTACTTCACATTGGACAACACATTAAGGACAGATCCCACCTGAGAAGTAAGTACACAGTGACTCCTGTTGTTGACTTAACAATTTGACACTTTGAGAGGTTTTTTCAGGAACTTAGAGCACAGATCAAAGAAACCAACACCCAAGCTATCCTTAGACCCCCACAACAGCCCACTTTTTGTCATCTCAAAGAAAACACACTGGGTCCTATTACTAAGCAATCAAAGAAAGGCCATACGCACTGTGGACCAACCAGAGGCCCATGTGTGAGCTGATTATGCACGGCTCACCCCCAAGTTTGGGCCATAAGATTCACTGCTGTGGGGCTGGCCTTACGGCACAGTGGATTAGGCTGTCGTCTGCAATGCCAGCATCCCATATGGGTCCCAGATTGAGTCCTAGCTGCTCCACTTCGGATCCAGCTCCCTGCTAATGTGCCTGGGAAGGCAGCGGAAGATGGCCCCTGCATGCACACGGGAGACCTGGAATAAATTCCTGGCTCCTGGCGTCAGCCTGGCCCAGCCCCATCTCTTGTGGCCATTTGGGGGAATGACCAGCAGATGGAAGATTTCTCTCTTTCGCTCTAACTCTGCTTTTCAAATAAATAAATAAATATTAAAAAAGAAACTTCGCTGCCTTTACTCCCTCAAGGAGTCTGGGAACTGAGCAATGGCTACCTGGCCCCTTGTTCTGTGCACTGCAGTAAATATCTATATTTTGTCCACCAGCCCTGCACTGGGCACTGGCTTACTGTGTGCTAGATGACTGGACCTAGTTTCAGGGTTCTATAGAAACCCCTCCAACCAATTTTGGGGGCTGTTTTATAGCAGGTGGATTCTTTTGAGTGCAATAGACTGTGTATAAAAAGAAAGTGAAAAGTGACAAGTTCAACTGAATATATGGGATTGTGACCACATATGAGAAATAATTAACATTTGTTAGAAAAGGATGATGGGAACATCTCTCAAAAAGATGTGATTACTGCATCTTCTTAGTTAGGGGAAGACTGTGAATGATGGTTGCATGCTGTCACACAGCAAGACAGAGTTGTTTTTATCATCTTACAGAAGTTCAAGTATTGCAGAAAGTGCAAATGGACGTGTGAGTGATGGACGTGCCGGTTACTAAGCTGTTATCTATTGCTTTACCCTCACTCCTCTGCTCTGCACACCACATTTCTGCCTTGCCAACTGCAGGCTCCCTACCAGGCTCTGTCAGTGGGTGATGGTCAGACGGGGAGACTACAGACTAGAGGGCAAAGAGCCTCACTCCTTCCCTGGGGCTCCCTGAGCCTGTGCGCATCACCCCGGCCACAGCAGTTCCTGCCTGAGGAGGTTGCTGAATGAGGGTCTGTGGTCCCAGCAGCACCTGCGGCCAGGCTGACTGTACTTCACTTGGAACTCCGTGCCGGCTACCTGGCAGCCCCTCCTTGGAGATTTGAGCTTCAGCCTTGCAGGGTCCCTCAGCTAAGCTCGAGTTTTTAAACATTGAAATACCTCGTCTTTGTTCTCTTAGCCCAAGAGCTGGCAGTCGCTTCCTGTAAGTGTGGCCTCCAAGACACCTGTTAGTCCTTCTCAGTTAAGCTGTTGGTGACTTTCCACCTGGGTAATGATTCTTTATGTTACGTTTTCTCTGCTCAATGACTGATGTGATCCCTCTCTCTCTTCATCAGACCCTTCCTGATACATGCACCTTGGCATCCTCTGAGTGGAGAATTGTGTCTAATAATAATTGTTTCTAATACCGTTTCTTGACCTCTTACCGCCCCAGCTTTATTCTAAGAGCCCTATGTGTACAATCTCATCTCATCATCAAGTAATTTTATGAGATAGGGACTATTTCTCTTATTAAAAGAAAAAATAAATACTGGTAAGTAGTGAATGTAGAAGAAAATATATTGTTAGGTAAGGCAGGGGAAACCTGACCCAATACAGACATTAAGCCATGTGGAATTAGGGCTTCCAATTAGAAGTTAAAGAATAACTCGGGACATTCAGCAATTAAAGCATTGAAGGTTTACCCTTAGGTAGGTGCTATATGAGGGAGATCAGGCCCCACCAGGACTGACTTCCAGACCAAAGGCTATTGTGGACTTCTAAGGGCTTAAGCCATGCAGCTTCAGGAGAAGTGATTAGCTGGTTTAAGTTTTTACCTTGCCATCTCAGGCTGGATGGAGTTCAGTCCCAATTCCATTTATGGTTTAGGGAATGTTATTGGCCTAGTAAGCCCCTTAAGTTGAATCCAAATAGATAACAGAGACACAGATCACAAGCACAATAAGTTTCTCATCAGGCTGGGTTTCTCTTTTTTCCTGATTATGATCCGTTTATCCACACAGCAGTCATTTTGTTTCCTTCTTCTGGGACCCTAACTAATTGCTTTCTTGTCTTTTATTACCCATCCAGGCTCAGAGCCCTGCAGAGGGTAATTCCATCTGCACATGCTCAAGGCTTAGCAAAAATTTCCTCTATTATCTCATCCCTACTGAGGAGGAATTTGAGCCACAGGGTAATCAAGTAACTTTCCCTTGGTCACACAGCTGATAAGTGACAGAGCCAGACTTTGGGGGTATGATAGACAATTTATTTTTCACAGGAATCAGTGGGCAGGAGCTCTCTGTCTCTCTCTCTGCTTCTCAAACAAGTAAAATTTTGGAAAGAAGAAAAAATACGAAAATGAATTTTAGTGGCAAATAAATCTAGATTAAATCTGAGATGTGCTTGTTGCTACAATTCTCATGAACAAATAAAAATACTTAGCATTCCTAAGACTCAGTTTCCTCACCTATAAAATGTATATATATATATATATATATATATATATATATATATATATATATAATCTAAGGACACTCAATTTAAGCCATTTTAAGACAATTCTTAATAGCATACCAATTTATGATGCATGACTGCCCCCTAGAGGCAAACTGAAACATTGACTCTATAACTATGCTAAATACAATCCCTGAAAGTCTTTCTTCCCTAACTGTCCAACCAAAAGGCCAGTGGTTTCTGCCAGTCAGACAGCCAGGCCAGCTAACAACTACTCTCTAGTGTCTCCAGTCTCTAAGAATTGCAAGATCAGTCAACTAGAAAGGGTTGGCCCACTTGGGTACTTCAGGGCAGAAATGCGCCAGAAAACAAATTCCCACGGAAAGTAAATAACCCACCTCCACCATTAACAATCACACACTGTCACATTCTCACATACATGCATACATACACCAGACACACACACACACACACACTCCAAGTTTTCTGCACTTTAAAGAGACAAATTTTCCCTGCCTGTCATAAACTACATCAGATAACCAAGTAAATAAACAAAAAACGAGGGGCACTGCCCAGTTCATTTTGTTCCTGTAAAACATGTCCAGAATCCCTCATTGTGAACATCTGGATGGGAGAAAGTATAGGAGGGTAAAGCAGTGTGTGTGATGCATATGAGGAGTCTTTGAGGAGTTCATGGGAAATGTGTGTTATGAAGAAAATGATGCTTGGCTCTCTGGGTTTTCTTGGCACCAAAAATAAACTTACCCTTTAATTCCATTTTTTCCATGAACTTTCTGAAGTATCTTTGTGTTAACATCTCAGCCCAGTCTGGACCAATGCACCATAACCAAATATTTTAATATTTCAATGGCAAAACGTACTAAGTAAGATCAATCAAAACTACAAATAGTGGCACACCTGTTCAGGACAGCTTTAGCTGCCAAATGAGTTTGCTGAAAACTTACTTACCCACACCCCAATAAACCCAGTACTAGTTTTCAGAATCTGGGGGGATTACAAAGAAGGATCAGGGACCTATACAACTGATGCCAAGCCAATTCGGGACAGTGGGGGAAAAGAGAAGTTAGCCTAAAATCACTTGTAAATGTATTTGTGAAAATCCTAAAAATAAAATGCAAGCAAACAGAATCTGGCAGTCCATACAAAATAACATCTCCTGAGCATTAGGAAAGAAGGCATGGCATCACAGCTGTGATCATGCGTCCAAGTTGGTGAGACCCGAAAGACACCAATAGACTAACTTAGAACACAAGGTGGGAGGTGAGGCAGATGTCGCATCTTCATCTCACCGGCAGCCCAGCAGCTACCCAAGAACACAGGTCTTGTCACTCACCCACAGGACATGTACCTGCCATAGGTGAGCCAAGGTGTGTGTGTGGGGGTCACCTTGACCCACAGTAGCTTCAGTCTCCCAGCAGGTGTTTAGCCTAGTGGTTAAGATGTCTGTAACCCACATCAGAGTACCTATGTTTGGTTCCCAGCTCTGGCTCCTCACTACAGCTTCTGGCCATTGCATACCATGGGAGACAACCATAGTGGTTCAAGTCTAGCCCTGGATTCCTGCCACACGTGTGAGAGATCTGGACTGAAGGCCTGGCTTCTGCTTTGGTCTGGCTTGACCATGCCCAGTCCTGGCCTTTGCGGGCATTTACAGAGTGAACCAGCAGATGAGATCTCTCTCTCTCCCCAGCTTCTCTCCTCCTCTTCCTCTCTCTATCCCCAATTTTTTCCCCAAAAGATGTAGCCTCTATTTCCCACTAATGTTCCCTACCATTCTCACTGTATAATTCCACAGTCCACTTACCCATTGGCAATACCTCTCACTCACACAACAAAGGCAGTACACACAATATCCCCATTTATCTTAACTCTGCAGTTTCCAAGGAAACATTGTGTGGGAAGGCCAAGGTTAGAATCAGCCAGGCTTACACCAACCCAGGCCTGATATTAATTTGCATTTTACTCACAGAAGTAAATGTAACAGTAGGAAATCTGTCACTGTGATTGGCCAATTAACTGATAAAGGAGAAAAGAATACGCATGAGATCCTTTCAAGGATGCAGAAGAATCAATCAACAAAACTAAACTTGAATTTATAATAAAAACTCTCAGCAAATCATGAATAGAAGGGAACTTTTTCCATGTAATTAAGGGTATATACTTGGGGCTGGTGCTGTGGTGTAGCAGGTAAAGCTACTGCCTGCAGTGCTGGCATTCTATATGGGCACCGGTTCATGTCCAGGCTGCTCCACTTCCAATCTGGCTCTCTGCTGTGGCCTGGGAAAGCAGTAGAAGATGGCCCAAGTGCTTAGGTCCCAGCACCCACATGGGAGACCCAGAACAAGCTCCTGGATCCTGGCTTTGGATCAGCGCAGTTCTGGCTGTTGCAGCCAATTGGGGAGTGAACCAGCGGATGGAAGACCCCTCTATCTCTTTCTGTCGCTGCCTCTCCTTCTCTCTCTGTGTAACTCTGACTTTCAAATAAATAAATAAATCTTTAAAAAAAGGGTATATACCCAGCCTGTGCTGTGGCACAGCGGGTTAAAGCCCAGGTCTACAGTGCTGGCATTTTATATGGGCGCCAGTTTGTGTCCCAGTGGCTCTACTTCTGATCCAGCTCTCTGCTATGGCCTGGAAAGCAGTGGAATATGGCCCAAGTCCTTGGGGCCATGCACTTGTGTGGGAGACCCAGAGGAAGCTCCTGACTCCAGGCTTCAGATTGGCACAGCTCCAGCCGCTGCAGCCATCTGGGGAGTGAACCAGCAAATGGAAGACCCCACACATGGACCTGGAAGAAGCTCCTGGCTCCTGGCATCGCTCCGGCCCAGCCCCAGCCATTGTGGCCATTTGGGGAGTGAACCAGTGGATGTAGAATCTCTCTCTATCTCTCTTTCTCTCTGCCTCTACCTCTCCTTCTCTGTAACTCTGACTTTCAAATAAAGTAAACAAATATTTTTTTTAAAAGATTTATTTAAAAGATAGCATGATGGAGAGAAGTGCAGGGACATTTTCCATTCATTGGTTCACTCCCCAAACAGCCACAACAACAAAGGCTGGGCCTGGCCAAAGTCAGGACCAGGAGCTCCATCTGGATCTCCCACGTGGGTGGCAGGGGCACTTGGGCCACTGCCTTCCCAGGCATATTAGCAGGGAGCTGGATCAGAAGTAGAGCAGCCAGGACTCCAACTGGGGTGCCAGCATCGCAGGCAATGGCTTAATCTGCCATGTCACATAATGCTGGCCCCCAGTTCTGCCCAGTTTCATAGTTGCTGTTTTTTTTTTTTTCTGAGAGTTCGTGAACTCTTCATTTTACCATCATCAGAAGTCCTGCCCAATAGACAATTTTTCATTGTGGCAAAATATACACAAATATAAAAAAATTCCTGTTTAAATCATATTAAAGTGTACAAGTCAATGACATCTGATATAAACACAATGTGTGTCACCATTATCACTACCAAATTCTAGAATATTTTTAACTCACCAAAAGGAAACCCCACAAAGCAGTGATTTCCCACTCCTCCCTAACCCTGAACTAATTTCTGTCCACACGTTTGCCTATCCTGGATGCTTCATATAAATGAAATCATGCAGTATGTGGCTTTTTGTGTCTGGCTTCTTTCATTTAGCAAAACATTTTCAAGTTTATCCATGTCTTGACACATTATAAATGCTTCTTATGGCTGCAAAACATTCCATTATATGGATATAGTGCATTTTAAAAATCCTTTCATTTGTTGATAGATGTTTGGGTTGTTTCCATTTTTGGCTGTTATGAATAAATGCTGCTTTGGACATTTGTATACAAGCTGTTGTGTGAATACCTCTCTTCAATTCTTTGGGTTTATACCTAGGAGCAGAAATACTGGGTCATATGGTAATTCTATGTTTAACTTTTTCAGGAACAGCCAAACTGTTTCCCACAGTGGCTGCTCCATTTTGCACTCCAATTTCTTAGCACAGTCATCCTGATGAGTTTAAAGGAATAGCTCATTGTGGTTTTTGACTTACGTTCCCGAAGTGACTAATGCTGATCTTATCACACGCTTGTCGGCCATTAGTCTGTCTTTGGAGAAATGTCTAGTCAAGTCTCTGCACATCCATGAATAGGGTTGTTTTTCTTACTGTTGTTGAGTTGTGAGAGTTCTTTATATATTCTGGATACTGTACTCTTATCACACATGTTATTTACAAATGTTTCCTACCATTCTGCTGGTTATCTTTTACTCTCTTAATAGCGTCCTCTGATGTATAACCATTTTCAACTTTGAAGAAGTCTAATTTGTCCATTGCTTTCTTTTGTTGCTTGTGCTTTTGCTGTCTCATCTAAGGAACTATTGCCAAATCCATGGCACAGTATTAAAGCTTAATATTTTACAGCACATTGTTCAAGGTTGAGTATCACTGTTTTCTTTTCTTTTTTTTTTTTTTTTTTTTTTTTTGACAGGCAGAGTGGACAGTGAGAGAGAGACAGAGAGAAAGGTCTTCCTTTTTGCCGTTGGTTCACCCTTCAAAGGCCACTGCGGCCGGCGCATCTCACTGATCTGAAGCCAGGAGCCAGGCTCTTCTCCTGGTCTCCCATGCAGGTGCAGGGCCCAAGGACTTGGGCCATCCTCCACTGCCTTCCCGGGCCATAGCAGAGAGCTGGCCTGGAAGAGGGGCCACCGGGATAGAATCCGGCGCCCCAACTGGGACTAGAACCCGGTGTGCCGGCGCCGCAAGGCAGAGGATTAGCCTGTTAAGCCACGGCGCCGGCCAAGTATCACTGTTTTCAAATATTTCATCTTGGTAATTTCATCTAAAACTTCACTCCAGAAAGAAGATAACTTGGAAAGAAAGATCACATATAACTATAGGCTGTTTTGTTTAGGATTTACTGTTCAGATGCAGGATATGTAGTAACACAGGGGCGGAGACACAAAACTGTACCCCACGTGAACTTGAAGGAGCTCAAACCATTTTCAATCAGTAAGAACTTCCTCTCCAAATGCATTCATGTAGCTGAGTCCAAGTGGCTTTGGGACCAACTGTATAATCAGATTCCCAGAGTAACTTTTATATGGAACCAAATGTTCAGTAAGGATAAATAACAAAATATGGCAATTTGATTAACATTCAGTAATAACCACAGCATTTAGTTTCAATGTAGATCATTTCTTTTAAAAGATTTATTTATTTACCTGAGAGGCATATTTACAGACTGAGAGAGGAGAGGGGAGAAGAGAGGGGAGAGGAGAAGAAAGGAGAGGAGAGGAGAGGAGAGGAGAGGAGAGGAGAGGAGAGGAGAGGAGAGGAGTGGCTCTCAAAGTGTGGTCCCCAGGCCGGCAGCTTCTCAAATCACTTGAGAATTTATTAGAAATGAACATTCTCAGCTCTACCCAAGCCCCAGTAAATCAGAAATCTGTGTTTTAAGTACTCTGAGTAATTCTGGTGTGAGCTTAGGTTTAGGATTTAAGACCACGTTCTTAAAACATGACTGCTGCTATACCCAGGAGGCTGTCGTCTAGGGCATCGGTGAGTCTAGTGCTGTGACGCGACAGCAGAAGGAAAGAGGATCCATGCTCTAGGTTCTGGCAGACTTGGACTTCTGTCCCTCCTGCTGCCAGTGAAGAGAAGTGTCCCTGGCTGGCAGATACAATATTTGAGCTGCTGGTCCTTCAAACTGTCTCCATGATACTAACACAGATCCAGTTAAAAATCAAAGACTCTTGGAGACTTGGTTGCTGAGAGGGAGGGGCTGTCCTTTGGCCTGTCCTTCTTTGGAGATCCTGCAGCTGTGTGGCACCTTACACCTGAGCCGCCACGCTCGCCTCACTGAGCCTGCAGTGGCAGTGCTCAGGGTACACCCACCTTTGATGCTGGCGGCCCACAGTCTGTGATTCAGTTCTGCAGGGGAGGCTCACACACCCATTGTGCCAAGAATAGCACTTTTCCGTTTCCACTTTATGTGCAACAAGCTTTTCTCTGCCCCATTCATCGGATATTAAAACTCTAATGCATGCTAAGGAATGGTGCTGTAGGCTGGGGTTACAGCGGAAGACAAACTAACATGGTTCCTGCTTGCAAAACACTCTATCCTCTGGTAAGGAGATGATAAAGTAAAAGCCAAAATGGCTGCAGAATGGATAAAAAGAAAGTAAGCTTTAGAAACTGTTGATGGGCAAAACAAAACCATCCTCAGTACTTTATCGATACTCTGCAGGCCAGGAAAGATTTCAGAGTGACCAGCGTGTCCCTGACACGGATGTTTCACTGGACTTGCGAGATTTCTAAGCCCCCTGATCTGTGTCAGTTTCCCACCCCTGGACTGTGCTAGCTTAGTCCTTGCTTAGCTCCAGCAAATGCTAAGCCGCATGTTTTCCCCTCTTCCTCTCCTTGTTATAGAAGCTTCAATCCTGCCTCACTTCATCAGAACAGTAGTTCAGTTTCTAAACTGCCCTTGTGGATCCCAGTTTGAAACAAAACCGTCTTTGCTTACATGTCAAGATCATTTACAATGAATGATTCACAGGGAGGAGGCAATTTCAAAAGTAAATACAGGCCTCAGAGGCCCTTTTCACCAAAATGGTGCCCGCGGAAAAGAAAGAAGCTCCTGCCCCTCCCAAAGCTGCAGCCAAAGCAAAGGTTTTGAAGGCCAAGAAGGCAGAGCTGAAAGATGTTCATGGCCACAAGAAGAGGATCTACCTGTCACCCACTTTTCAGCAGCCAAAGACACTACAATCTGGAGGCAGCCCAGACAGCCTCAGAAGAGCACCCCCAGGAGAAACAAGCCCGACCACTGTGTCATCAGCAAGTCCCCCAGCCACTATCTGCCACAAAGAAGACAGAACATAACACACTTGTGTCACTGTGGATGTCAAGCCACAAGGAATCAGGCTGAACAGGTGACACTGATGTGGCCAAGGTCAACACCCCGATCAGGCCTGGTGAAGAGCAGAGGCCTGTGTTCCATTGGCTCCTGATTATGATGCTGTCAACAAAATCCGGATCGTCTATACAGAGTCCAGTGGGATAATTCTGAACATAGAGGTTTCTTGGCCATAAAAATAACAAAATTGGGGCCAATGTTGTGGCACAGTAAGTTAAGCTGTCGTTTGCAATGCCAGCATCCCATATCTGAGCACTGGTTCAAGTCCTGACTTCTCTGTTTTCAATCCAGTTTCCTTCTAATGCACCTAGGATGATGATCCAAGTGCTTGGGCCCCTGCCACCCATGTGGGAGACCAGAAGGAATTTCTGGATCCTGGCTTCAGCCTGGCACAGAGTTGGCTGCCACAGCCATTTGGGGAATGAACCTGCAGATGGAAGAGCTCTCTCTCTGCCTTTCAAACAAACAAATAAATCTTTTAAAAAATAATAAAAGTAAATACAAATACAAATTGTGCCAACTATTGATTATTTACTTATTTATTTTTTAAAGCCACATGATCGTGGGACATGCTCAACTTTTTTTTTTTTTTTAAGATTTATTTATTTATTTGAAAGTCAGAGTTTACAGAGAGAGGAGAGGCAGAGAGAGAGATGTCTTCATCTGCTGGGTCGCTCCCCAGTTGGCTGCAATGACTGGAGCTGTGCTGATCTGAAGCTAGGAACCAGGAGCTTCTTCCAGGTCTCCCATGCAGGTGCAGGAACCCAAGGACTTGGGCCATCTTCTACTAATTTCCCAGGCCATAGCAGAGAGCTGGATTGGAAGTGGAGCAGCCGGGACACGAACCGGCGCCCATATGGGATGCCAGCACTGCAGGTGGCAGCTTTACCCGCTATGCCACAGCGCTGATTATTTAGAAATACAGGAGAGGCCAGCTCCGTGGCTTAACAGGCTAATCCTCCGCCTTGCGGCGCCAGCACACTGGGTTATAGTCCTGATCAGGGCACCGGATTCTATCCCGGTTGCCCCTCTTCCAGGCCAGCTCTCTGCTATGGCCCGGGAAGGCAGTGGAGGATGGCCCAAGTGCTTGGGCCCTGTACCCACATGGGAGACCAGGAGAAGCACCTGGCTCCTGGCTCCTGGCTTTGGATCAGCACGATGCGCCGGCCACAGCAGCCATTGGAGGGTGAACCAACGGCAAAAAGGAAGACCTTTCTCTCTGTCTCTCTCACTATCCACTCTGCCTGTCAAAAAAAAAAAAAAAAAAAAAGAAGGAAAGAAGAAAGCATGAATGCTCTCCACTTTCCCATTTGTTTTACATTTAAAGCTCTCGCAAGGTGGGATTTTCAAAAGTGAATGTCATGCAGAAAGATTTGAGCCCTTTCTACAGCCTTCAGGGTCCTGCTCCCGGGCTTCAGCTCATCACTGATACCATACACTAATGTTCCTAGAGCATTTAATAAGAGAGCTAATAGGTGGCACAATAATTCTAACTTTCTAAGTTTATATCCTTTGATCCAGTCACTTCTGGGAATCTCTCCAAAGGGGACAATGTAGTCTCTAGAAAAAAAGCTGTACCACTAAAAACAATTATTGCCGTTTTATACATTCAATAAACAAATTGAATATTCAATTGTTATTTTATTACTGTCAGTATGTTGTTGGACTCACTGTGAGTCATGGGTAAAATATGGTGATAATTGCTACCTCCGAAGTTTGTGGGGCAGGTGTTTAGCCCAGCAGGTGAGATGCCCTCTAAGACACCTGCAACTCGTATCAAAGTAGATTTGATTCCCCATTCCAATTCCTGTCTCCAGCTTCCTGTCCATGTAGACCCTGGGAGGCAGCAATGAAGGCTCAGGCAATTGGGTTCCTGCCCCTCAGTGGGAGACCTGGACTGAATTCCTGGCTCTCAATTTTGGCCTGGCCCAGGCCCAGCTGCAGGCATCTAGGGGAGCGAGCCAGCAGATGAGGGCTCTCTCTGTCTCTCACTGTGTCTCACAAACAGGCAGGATTGAATGTCTATGGAAATATTTCCCTAGCACTGGGCCTGACACATAGTAAGTGGTTCTGCATGAGTTCATCTCTTTTTTCTTTTCTTTAACCATTGGTTCGACACCAAATGGCTCAAGCCAGGAACCCAGAACTCTATCCTGGTCTCCCACATGGACAGCAGGGGCCCAAGTACTTGAGTTATCTTCTACTGCTTTTCTCAGGCTCATTGGCAGGGAGCTGGATTGGAAGAGGAACAGCTGGGACTCAATCAATTCTCATATGGAATGATGGTGCAGCAGGCAGTGGCTTAATCCACTACCCCACAATACTGGCTCCCACCTCCCTCTTCTAATTGTGTTGCATTTTCGTGTGTGTGTGTGTGTGTGTATAGGAGGACTTCAAAACCTTCATGGAAATTGAATGAAAAAGTAAATTTATTTTTATATAAAACTTTTCTGAAATCTAGGCAATATTTTTCATAACACATTTCCATGAATTTCTGAAGATCCCTCATATATGCACATATATGATAATCTACCCAGATTTTCTAGAATCACCAGTCCCCTCACCTTGGACTCAATCAGATCAACAACCGTTATCTCCTCTCTTTCCCTGCAGCATTCAGATAGTGAGTAGCTGGGTTGTCCTAACCTTGGCCACCAGCAAGCATCCTTTCCTTGGTGTTAATCACTGCCTCTCCTGGTTCCCAGGCACCCCAGCCCACTGTCCTTATAGAGCACAAGAGCCTCTGACTGCCCCCATGCTGGCTGCAGCATCCCCCACCCTACAGGAACAGAAGCAGATACTGGTGAGTACAGCAGAAGAGGGTGGCTGACCCAGACAGCAGTGCCCACTCTACTGGGATGCGATTTGGTTCTTCATGAGCTGTCCCACCCACAGGAGAACGATTGTTCCCGCTCATCCAAACAATGCACTCAAACCTGGCGGGCAAGATCACGGGCATGCTGCTGGAGATCGACAACTCGGAGCTGCTGCACATGCTGGAGTCCCCCGAGTCTCTCCGCTCCAAGGTGAGTGGTCCTCAGACCCCACAGCTTCAGCTCCCAGCTAAGAGATCATGGTGTCCTTGGGCACTGTGGATTTAACGTGGACTGGTACCTGCAGAGAGGCCTAAGTCAGCAATGAAGCTGTCCTGTGTGTGAAGATGCCCAGCAGCTGGTTCCCAAACAACATGACCTTTCAATGAACTCTAACCTTGACCAAGGCAGCATCTACTGTACCTTAAGAAAGAGTGAGCTTTACGGCTTAGGGCAATAGCCCCATTGTTTGCCTCTCCCTCCATATAGATAACAAGGAGTGTAAGAATGCAACATAACCCCCTTGTATCAATAATCAAGTCTGCTAGCTTTGACCAGGTATTCTTCAGTTTTCAGTGAAATTCTTCAATTTTCAATGTGTTTGATAACCGCACATAAATCTGTATTGTTTAAACCCAATTCAATGCATGCACCCACCGTGTAAAAAAAGGTATGAAATCTGTAACCAAACTCACGTTGCAGAACAGCCACTCAAGCATCTGACTGGTTGCTTCTGGCTGTAAATCCTCAGTTGACTAGCTGAATAAACTTACAATTTAATTCTCTAACCAGACTGACTGTTTCTGTTGACAACACCTAGGTGCAGCAGGGAGAATGGTTACCTTTGTGTTTCTAATGTCATCAGAAATTACAAGATAGAAAGGGCAGGGTGTGTTGTAAATTATAAAGGCCAAACAATAGTTTCCTGTTCCTTTGAGTTTTTGGACAACAATCAGTTCTATAGTTCTCTGAAATCAAGTGGGTTCCCAACAATTCAATTCGATTCTGACACTACCAGAGTGAACACAGACCGCACAGGTTAAGGGCTCAGTCCCACAAGCCCGTCCCCACTTCAGGCACTAATCACAAATGGGTTTCCCAGGCTATCCACATTTCTGCTAAATTGACTATAAATTCTGGAGTTTCCATGAGTTTCAGTTTTGACAACTCACTAGCAGTCACAGAGCTCATGAAAGAGGGATACTGTGATTAAGTTAGTTATAAAGGACACAACTCAGGCCTGGCTAAATGGAAGAGATGTGTAGGGCAAGGTGGGGTGGAGGCAACATGCAGGGCTTTCATGCCCTCTCCAGTCATGCCACCCTCCAAGCACATCGACGTGTTCCCTAGCCTGGAAACTCCCTGAACTCCATCTAGAGTTTGAATAGGGATTTAATTACCTAGGCATGAGTGAGTAGGTCATTAGCTATGGGAGACTGAATTTCTCTCCCCTCCTCGAAGATCAGACGGTGTGGCTGAAAGCTGTCTAGGGGTTGTACTGTGTGTGTCACCTACTTAGCATGAACTCAAGTATGGTCAAATTAGGCTCATTACAAATAACAAAATAACAAAACAAATACTCTTCTAGGGAAATCACAAGGTTTTTAGGAACTGGAGACAAAAACCAAATATGTAGTTTTTTAAAACTGTACCACACTCACATAAAGGATATCGGGTCAGATTCTTCTTGTGGGTCTGCAGTAGTGATGGTACACAAAGAGTTCTTCTGACCAGATCACAAAGCTCATTCCTAGTCAGCATCATTTCTTCGTGTGATCTGAGATTGGTGAGGTGGGCTATGTGTGCAGCCACTGCTTAGCTCTGGGAACACAATGGTTACAGGACTTGGAGTCAAAGATCTTGGTCCAGTAGGAGAGAGATACACACCTGACTGCAGCTACAGGTGGTGTTCCAATCAACCTCTGAACTTGGGGGCCCATGGACTCTGTTTAGAGGGGATTAGACAACTTACCCTTAACTGGGATCTCTGACAAGACTAGTAGATGAGCAAAGGCAGAGGCAAGGAAAAAGAGCACATGGTAAGGAGGTGAAGAGGAGGTGTGGAGGTTAGGGTCACCTGGGGTAGGTGCCTTGCCAAGGGTTTGTTTGTTTGTTTTGACAGGCAGAGTGGACAGTGAGAGAGAGAGACAGAGAGAAAGATCTTCCTTTGCTGTTGGTTCACCCTCCAATGGCTGCTGTGGCCAGCGCGCTGCAGCCGGCGCACCGCACTGATCCGAAGGCAGGAGCCAGGTGCTTCTCCTGGTCTCCCATGGGGTGCAGGGCCCAAGCACTTGGGCCATCCTCCACTGCACTCCCAGGCCAGGGTTGCCTCCCTGGAAGAGGGGCAACCGGGACAGAATCCAGCGCCCCAACCCGGACTAGAACCCGGTGTGCCGGCGCCACTAGATGGAGGATTAGCCTGTTGAGCCACAGCGCCGGCCCACCAAGGGTCTTGTTATCACAAGCAGTGATTGAAATAGGGGGCTCTAGAGAACAAGCTAGAAGGTGGGTTGGAGGGAGAGAGCCATTGTCAACACTTCCCTCATCTACCACACTAACCTGGACTCCAGGGTTCCAACCAATCCGTTCTGGGAACAGTGGTCAGAGCACCATTTTAAAATATCAGTGTGATCATGTAACTTCGGTGTTATAACTTCTTCTGTGGCTTCTCAGGGGCCCCCAAATCCTCCACACGGCTTACAGGACCCTGCAACATGTGGCCCCTGTCCACCGCCCTGCTCCCCTTCATGCTCTTCCCTCCCACCACCCATTACGTTGGTTCTCTGGATCTTGGAGTGTGCAGAATCTGTCTCCTCTCCCTGAAATCTTTTTCTCTTCTGCTTCCTCTCTGGCTCCTTTTCTTTCAGCTTTTAGATAAAATGTCACCTCCAGGAGGTCTGAACCTACAACTCTATTTAAAATAAACACACGTGGTCCCATTGCTTTCTACCACTCACGTTAATTTGTGATTTATATATAAGTGGGTTCAGTCCAAGAGCCAGCAAACCTTTTCCCTAAAGGGCTAGACGGTAAATAGTTTATTATTTTGTTTTCTAAATGAATAAATATTTTAGGCTTTGCGAGTCATAGGGCTCCTGCCCTTGCAGCACCCAAAAATCACCACAGATAACGGCTGTGATCCAATAAAACTTTACGGACAAACATTAAAATTTCAGCTTCGTGAAATTTTCGCGGGTCACGAAATATTCCAGTTTCAATTTTCCGATTTTTCCAACTAATTTAAAACGTAAAAACCATTCTTAGCTTCCGGGCTGTCTAAAAATAGGCCCAACCCACAGACCGCATTTTACTCGTAGTTGATCGTTTGCCCACAACGCCTGGGCTGATTCCGTCAAGCTTCGTTTCCCGCTACACCGTCAGCACCGGGACTGATTGACCCAGGCCCATTTATTGCACCACCCAGCAGGCAGCTCGCGCAGCCCCGCCCCCCGGCTCGGCCCAACGCGGGAGGGGCGGGGCCTGTGAACGCATGAGGCGGAAGGGGGCGGGTCGAGCGCCGACTTCCGGCGGAAGAGCGCGGGAGCAAGATGGCTACTACCAAGCGCGTCCTGTACGTGGGTGAGCAGGCGCGGGTGCAAGGCGGAGTCTGGGCGAACCGGGCCCCAAGTTGGGTCGGGAGTGTGGGGCGGGATTCTCTCCATACTGGGAGGGTGGCGAGCGGCCGCCAAGGCCTGGGCTGTGTCGCTGTTGCTTCACCTCAGGTGCTAGCCTGAGACGTGACGATTGTGCTAGCTTCCTTCCTAGTCCGCCAAGCTGCAACAAGGTCCCGGAGGAGCGCTAGAGGAGTACTGGGGTCCCCAAAGCCTCGCGTCCATTCATTTTACATATAGTGGTTTTTAGCAATGGCTTAGCCCCAGCCCTTGCCCTGAAGAAAAAAGTTCCCAGTCTACCCCCAAAAAAACTGGGAGTAACCTCAGCAGCACGGTTTGATAAGCGCCGTGGTCTGGACGGACAATGAACACGTGGGCAGAGGCGCGGGGAGAAGTGACCATTCATTTGGAACGGTGAGGGCCACCGTTCCGGATGCGGTAATGGCGGAGCTGATGAGCAGTAGTTAGCAACTTAGCCAAGGTAGAAGCAAGGCTGTTCGCTGCAAAGGGGCGATAAGAGCAGCAACCCAAAGTTGTGAAATAGCCGGACACTTGGGGGCACAAGTGGCCCCTGTGTCGGGAAACTTAGGGAGTTGGAGAAGTAAGGCAAAAGAAGCTGGAGAGGTGGGCAGGGCTCGGGTTATGAAGACCCTGTGTACACTGCGTAGGCGTTAGTACTTCATCCTGTGGGAATCCTTTGAAGGCGCTAAGCAGATGGGTCACGGATTCAAATCTGCAGATTTCTCCCAAGTCATTCTAGTTGGCCTTGTGGCGTCGACAGAGGCAGTGGTGGTCAGTGACAAAACTGTTACAATAATTCTGGGATTGGATAAGGGTCTGAAGGAAGGGTGAAGAGTGCTTCATAATGTGGGTGGGCGTTAGAGGGTGCTCCGTACGTAGATGAGAGACGCGCTGTTTGTGTACCCCCTTCCCTTGGCTTAGCATGCCACCTGGGCTGCAGGGACAGTGGCTCAGAGGACCCTTGGCTTGTTTGCAGGTGGGCTGGCAGAGGAGGTGGACGACAAAGTCCTTCATGCTGCTTTTATTCCTTTTGGAGACATCACAGATATTCAGATTCCTCTGGACTATGAAACAGGTGGGTTCTCTTAGTGACTCTCATGTTTGGACTTCTAGTAGCCACATGATTCTAAATGTGGCTTATATATAGGAAAGTTCGGGAGGGAGCCTCAGTGGGTCAGCATGGCAGTGATCTTGATGTAGAAGGAATGGTGTGAGGCCCTGTGGTTGGGAGTGGTAAATGCTTTGCAGAATTGCCATCTGATAGGCTTGAGATAAGACAGATTTTTCAATAGACTAGGACTAGGCAGATGGGTTTTGAACTATATCGAAATCTAAATGTTGTTTCAAACTACGTGCTAGGTACCTGTCCCCATCACACCTGCTTCCCCCGGCAGCTGTGCTGTTAAACAAAGCAGCAAGAGAGCCTTCATCTTTGCTTATCTGGGTGAATTTCTCTTCAACTGGGATCACACTTACAATATCCTTTTTCTATTTTTACCTTTGTTGTCATCTTCAGGATGAGTTTTAGGCCCAGCTCTGTCATCAACCATGCATATGAATGGGGAATCTTTACTTGCTTTCTAGGGCCCTTCTATTCTCTGATTCTGTAATTAAATTAGCACTATTCTTCTAGTTAGAAGAGGATTTTCCTGAGGATAATGACTGTGCATCCTTACCTTATCAACTTTTAGCACAGTTGATGCTCAGAAGGTATATTTGAATAAATAACTGATAGGTTAAATAACTTTATTTTTCTCCTTGTTTCGCATACAAAGCTTAAAGTTTGACTTCTGTGGAAAAATGTTCAGTTTAAAGATTAAACTTGTAATTCATTATTTAACTGTGTCCACTAAAAAATGAAGTTTATTATTGCCTAAAATGCCATTTTTTTAAAGATTTATTTTATTTATTCGAAAAACAGTTACAGAGAGAGGTAGAGACAGGGGAGAAAGGTCTTCCATCTGCTGGTTCACTTTACAAATGGCCACAACAGCCGGAGCTGAGCTAATCTGAAGTCAGGAGCCAGTAGCTCCTTCTGGGTCTCCCGCGTGGGTGCAGGGGCCCAAGACTTGGGGCATCCTCTGCTGCTTTCCCAGGCATATTAGCAGGGATCTGGATCAGAAGTGGAGCAACCAATGTCCATATGGGATGCCAGAACTGCAGGCTGGGACTTTAACCTGCTGTACCACAGAGCTGGCCCCTAAAATGCCATTTAAGAATCAAAGAGTGAGGGACTGGCATTGTGGCATAGAGGATAAAGCTGCTGCCTGCAATGCCAGCATCCCATATGGGTGCCAGTTCATGTCCCTGCTGCTACACTTCCAATTCAGTTCCCTGCTAATGACCTGGGAAAAGCAGTGGAAGATGACCCAAGTGTTTGAAACCTAGATGAAGCTCCTTTCTCCTAGCTTGAGCCTGGTTCAGCCCTGGTCTTTGCAGCCATCTGGGGAATGAGCCAGTGGATGGAAGATCTTTCTCTCTGTCTCTCCCTCTCTCTCTGACTTTGACTGTCAAATAAATAAATAGATCAGCTGTGCTGATCCAAAGCCAGGAGCCCGGAGCTTCTCCCATGTCTCCCACGCAGGTGCAGGGGCCCAAGGACTTGGGCCATCCTCTACTGCTTTCCCAGGCCATAGCAGAGAGCTGGATTGGAAGTGGAGCAGCCGGGACTTGAACCAGCGCCCATATCGGATGCTGGCACTACAGGCAGTGGCTTTTTTTTTAAAGATCTATTTATTTGAATGGTAAAGTGACAGAGAAAGAGAGAGACATATCTCCCATCTGTTGGTTCACTTTCCAAATGGCTACAATGGTTTGGACTGGTCCAGGTGAAACCAGGAGCCAGGAATCAGGCACTCCTTCTGGGCTTCCCATATAGGTGGTAGGGGCCCAGATACTTGGGCCATCATCCAGTGCTTTCCCAGGTTACACTAGCTGCTTTCCCAGGTACATTAGCAGGGAGCTGGATCAGAAGAGGAACAGCTGGGACTCAAACCTGTGCTCTGACAAGGGATGCTGGCACTGCAAGCAGAGGCTTAACTCATCGCACCACAGTGCTGGCCTCAATTACTTGGCTTTGTTTTTCCTTCTTGCAGAAAAGCACCGAGGATTCGCTTTTGTTGAATTTGAGTTGGCAGAGGTAAGAAATTCTGAGCTACCTGTGTTCAGTCTTTGTGCGTATTATTGTTACTGATTATAGAGAAACTTGTTCTCCAATTGGTTAGGTTTCTAGGCCTTAAACTGGTGCTTCTGCAGAGCCTAGAACTGCTTGTGAAGGAAAACTTCTCTCACTTATTCAGACTGTGGCCTGTGAATAACTCAGCCTTTTGCCAGGCCTTGCCCATCTTGCTCTGCAGAGTTCCTGAAGTCCAGTCTGTGAGCCTTGTTACCTGGCAGCACTGGTAATTGTTTCTTATACCTTCAACTATATGGCAGATTGCTGCACCACCAGCTCCAAAGTCAGCCAGGAAGTGCTCTTTGTTAGACCCACATGTAGCTCAGACAAGAAGAGTAGAGGTGACTTTCTCCTGTCTTATTGCTCTGGAGTATGTATTTAGATAGTATAAGAAGCTTTGAGCTGCAAAACTAGACGTAACACCTTGTGTTTTTTTGTTTTGATAGGATGCTGCAGCAGCTATCGACAACATGGTATGGTCAAGAACTCTTTCTAACTGAATTGCTTTTCGGTGGTACAGGGGGTCTTTATTCATAGGTTGGTTTTGTGAACCTCTAAACTTACAAGGTTCCGTGGGGAGTTAAGAATCATCATCATCATGTGGAAATGTACACCAAAAAAAAGTCCTCCCTCAGACATTCTTCCCCACTTACTAAGAATGTAAATCCCACTTATCTCTGTTGGCCAATCTTTCACTGGCTGCCCCATGTCTAGGGTAATAAATTGCAAACAATTGATTGCACTGTGAAACTGACTCTTTTGCAAAAGAGGTAGGATTTCATGAAGCATTGGACCAGTTAAAATTTGAGATATTCATAAGGATAACACAGGGCATACTGCTGCTACAGATGATTTGAATGTCCTGGAAAGGTCCTTGGGAAAAATGTTGGTGCTTTTTAGTATTTGTGCCTCCCTGAGACCCATATACAGGTGCTCTTGGACTTGGGATAGAGTTACAATGGAAGTTGAAAATTACTTTTCGGCCAGTGCCGTGGCTCAACAGGCTAATCTTCCGCCTAGCGGCGCTGGCACACCGGGTTCTAGTCCCGGTCGGGGCGCCTGATTCTGTCCCGGTTGCCCCTCTTCCAGGCCAGCTTTCTGTTATGGCCCGGGAGTGCAGTGGAGGATGGCCCAAGTGCTTGGGTCCTGCACCCGCATGGGAGACCAGGAGAAGCACCTGGCTCCTGCCTTCGAATCAGCATGGTGCGCCGGCCGCAGCGCGCCAGCCCTGGTGGCCATTAGAGGGTGAACCAACGGCAAAGGAAGACCTTTCTGTCCCTCTCTCACTATCCACTCTGCCTGTCAAAAAAATATATAAATAAATAAAGTCATCTTAAAAAAAAAAGAAAATTACTTAAGTTCAAAGTGTGTTATATACACGTGACTTAACAGACACCCTAGCTTAGTAGCACAGCACACTGTAGCATGTGGGTTCCATGACTGGGAGCTGGACTTGTTGCTGCTACCCAGCATCAAGAAAAATTATTGTATCACATGTCAGTAGCCAGAGAAGAGATCAGAATTCAAAATGTGAAGTATGATTTTTGCTGAATGCATATCACATTCACATCATCCTAAAGTCAAAAATTGTAAGTTGAGCACTCATCTATAACTTTTATATTTGAGAGGAAATACAAAGACATATGCTGTTGATAACATTTTGTTGGAAAAAACACTTGAAACTCATCAGTGCATGTTGTATACATCAGTGCATATTTAAACCTGAACACTAACTGTAATAAATTTAATTATTTCTAGTTTTATCACAATAAAACTACAGTTGAACCTGTTTTTTCTCTTGGGTAATGAGGTTTTTCTTTATTCCTGTTATCTCTGTTACCCGTTCATGAAGTATATTCCTTAGCTCTCAGAGATCCTTTTTCACTATTTCAAAGCAGATTTTGACTTTTGAAAGTGGAAAACTGGGCTGGCGCCGTGGCTTAACAGGCTAATCCTCCGCCTTGTGGCGCTGGCACACCGGGTTCTAGTCCCGGTTGGGGCGCCGGATTCTATCCCGATTGCCCCTCTTCCAGGCCAGTTCTCTGCTATGGCCCGGGAAGGCAGTGGAGGATGGCCCAAGTGCTTGGGCCCTGTACCCGCATGGGAGACCAGGAGAAGCACCTGGCTCCTGGCTTCGGATCAGCGCAATGCGCCGGCCGCAGCGGCTATTGGAGGGTGAACCAACGGCAAAAAGGAAGACCTTTCTCTCTGTCTCTCTCTCACTATCCACTCTACCTGTCAAAAAAAAAAGAAAAAGAAAAAGAAAAGAAAGTGGAAAACTGCATCTATCCTCATAACTTCAGAGTACTCTGCACCCAGAGTTGCTTTGGTATAAGCTCTTTGTGTGCTGGTGTTGAAGGAAGGGAGGTGTGTGATGCCAAGGGAGGAAATGGCCTGTGGCCCTGCTTTGTGCTGGTTGCTGTCGGGGACTCAGGAGTTAAGGGAGGACAAGTCATGAGCATGTCGCAGAAGGAAATGGGAAGCTGCCTGGCTCTCTTCACCTAACAATTTAAACATCTGGATTTTCATGCTTTTCAGAATGAGTCTGAGCTCTTTGGAAGGACAATTCGGGTCAATTTGGCCAAACCAATGAGAATTAAGGAAGGCTCTTCCAGACCAGGTGAGTGGGAGCAACTCAGATTCCCTGTCATGTCCCCAAGTTCATTAGTTGCATTTTTCCCTGTTTACTTGGAAGTAGGTCCTACAAGCTTCTTCCTGGTGGAGAGGAGTAGACGGTTCACACTGGTGAAAAGCATGCACTGCCTCTGTTGGGAAGTGGAAATGTGAGCTCGGCACAGCCAGACTGATCGTTTCTCTAATGAGAGAGACCGTGCCTGGTCTCCTGCCTTTCCCGGCCTTCCTGACACTCCTTTCCTGGGGGCCTCCATCAAGGGCTGTGCTGGCAGAGCCTGTGCCTTTGCCTTGGACATCGCTCCATCCTCTTGCTAACTGGCTTCCGGGTTGACCTTCCCTGCAGGAGTTATCCCAGGGGCCACCTCTGGCCAAGAGGGCCACATAGTGTCTTCAGCTTCTCTGACCAGAGCCGCTTGTTAGCAGTTTACTGAAAACTTGAAATTACTAGCGTTTGTTTAATTCTTTCCTTCCAGTTTGGTCAGATGACGACTGGTTGAAGAAGTTTTCGGGGAAGACTCTTGAAGAGAATAAAGAGGAAGAAGGGTCAGAGCCTCCCAAAGTAGAACCCCAGGAGGTGAGAGTGCAGGCTCCTGCATCCGGAGCAGAGGCTGCCTTTTCACAGAGATCTTATTTTTTTCAAGTTTTTATGGAAATTTGTGAATATAGGTACAAAATCAGAGTGAGTAATGTGCTCTCAGTACTTGGCAGAGGCAGCACTGAGTGAATTAAAGGAAAAAGGCTTGGGTTCCTGGTCCTTATTGTGTTCTGTGTGGTGAGCTGCTCAGCTCTGCGTGGTACAGATTTGTGATTACCATTGACAAGGAGGAAGACTGGGGTGCTCATTTCCACCACTCCTGACCCGCCTCCTCCTTCACTGAAGACTGGGCTCCTCCTCTGCGTCCACGTGGCCAGCCTGTGACTCTGCAGGGCTCACTGTAGAGGGCAGAGGGGCTGGTACATGAACGGGTCTGCTTAACTGGAGTCCGGTGGCTGGGCTTGAACCAGTGTTGGAAGTTGGTGAGAGTTGTGCAGTGGGGGCCAGAAGAGTGTGCTGTTCTGTGACTATAGGGCAGGGGGACGCAGGATGAGACAGCGTGCCTGGAGCTGGGGTCGAGTGAGATAGTGCTGAGGTCTCCTGTCACTGCATGTCCAGCCGGGTGCTGTGGCCATGGCTCCTGCCTCCTGTGGCTGTGTCAGGTTCAAGACCTTTCCTATCAGCACCTTGCTCCAGCCTGCTTGCTGGCATTGTGTTCTGGGTGTTTGTGTGCAGGGCGTTGTTTGTGCTTGTGTTTGGGAAGTCAGGCAGTTCTCTCTAACCAGCACTTTTCTTCGGTACCCAGGGAGAGCCCACTGCAAAAAAGGCCCGGTCAAATCCTCAGGTGTACATGGACATCAAGATTGGAAATAAACCAGCTGGCCGCATCCAGATGCTCCTGCGTTCAGATGTTGTACCCATGACAGCAGGTGGGTAGGCCTCTGTCTAGGCCGGCAGGAAGCTGTAGGCGACCAGTGACAGACTTCCTGAGGTTCTCATTGCCTCACTTTTGGTACCCTTGACAATTTTTTTTTTTTTTAAACCTGAATCAGTTTGAGGCATCTCATTTCCTGGAATCTAGTAACAGAGTCAGAGCAGGTATTTTTGAGGTTGTCTAAGTGGTAGAGTACCTTTTTTTTTCTCTTGTATTATTAGAGAGAGCGAGACAGACAATTTTTATCCACTGGCTCACCACCCTCCCCCAAAAGCCCACAACACCCAGAGCTTCAGGCCAAGCCAAAGCCTGGAACCAGGAATCCCATCCTGGTCTCTCGTGTGGGTGGCAGGGTCCTAAGTACTTGTGCCATACTCTCAGGCACATTAGCAGGTAGGTGGCTTGGGAGCAGAATAACCGGGACTCAAACTGGCACTCCAGTGTGGGATGCCAGCATCATAAGCAGCGGCTTAACCTGCTGTGCCACACTCCAGGCCTGCAGACAGTTTCTTGAATGTCTCTTCTAGTTTGTTAAATATTGACTTTTTTTTTTTTTAATTTTTATTTATTTTTTTGACAGGCAGAGTGGATAGTGAGAGAGAGAGACAGAGAGAAAGGTCTTCCTTTTTGCCGTTGGTTCACCGTCCAATGGCCGCTGCGGACGGCGCATCTTGCTGATCTGAAGCCAGGAGCCAGGTGCTTCTCCTGGTCTCCCATGCGGGTGCAGGGCCCAAGCACTTGGGCCATCCTCCACTGCCTTCCCGGGCCACAGCAGAGAGCTGGCCTGGAAGAGGGGCAACCAGGATAGAATCTGGCGTCCCAACCGGGACTAGAACCCGGTGTGCCGGCGCCGCAAGGCGGAGGATTAGCCTGTTAAGCCACGGCGCCGGCCCAAATATTGACTTTTTATTATAAATTTGTATTATTTGTTTATTTTAAAGCCAGAGACAGATCTCTCATCCTCTGGTTCATTCCCCAAATGCCTGCTATAACTAAGGCTGGACCAGGCCAAAGCTAGGAGCCAGTAACTCAGTCAAGGTCACCGATGTGGATGGCAGGGAACCATCACCTGCTACCCGCTCTGGTGCGCATTAGCAGGAAGCTGGAATGGAGAGTGTAGCCAGTTCTCAAACCCAGGCACTACAATAAGGGATACAGTTGTCCCAAGCTTTATTAATGCTATATCAAATGCCCGTCCCTCTTAAATATTAACTTTGATTTCTTGTTATGTAGACAATATAGAGTCAATTTCACAAAGCCTATTTTGAAAAACTGGTAGTCCCCTGGCGCTGTGCTGCGCCTCACTCCACTGCCAAAACCATTTGCTGCTCCTTACAGGCAGCTCATTTCAACTCTTGGCCAGTTCCTTTGGTTTTTGCTTCCTGAAGTTGTAGGTTTCTACTTCCTGGTTTTTCCATTTTAGACATTATTTTTTTAAGATTTATTTATGTTACTGAAAGGAGGAGTTACAGAGAAGCAGAGGCAGAGAGAGAAAGGTCTTCCATCCGCTGGTTCACTCCCCAAGTGGCTGCAAGGGCTGAAACGGCTGATCTGAAGCCAGGAGTCAGGAGCTTCCTCCAGGTCTCCCACATGGGTGCAGGGGTCCAAGGACTTGAGCCATCTTCCACTGCCTTCCCGGGCCACAGCAGAGAGCTGGACTGGAAGTGAAGCAGCTGGAACTTGAACCAGTGCCCATATGGGATATCAGCACTGCACACAGTGTTCTTACCTGCTATGCCACAGTGCTAGCTCCTAGACATTATCTTTTGACTTCCTACTTGAATAGAAGGAATTATTAGCTTTTGAAAATCTACTGGGGCCGGCGCCATGGCACAGTGGGTTAATCCTCTGCCTGCGGTGCCAGCATGCCATATGGGCACTGGTTCTAGTCTTGGCTGCTCCTCTTCCAATCCAGCTCTCTGCTATGGCCTGGAAAAGCAGTAGAAGATGGCCCAAGTCCTTGGACCCCTGCACCCACATGGGAGACCAGGAAGAAACTCCTGGCTCCTGGCTTCGGATCAGCACAGCTCTGGCCATTGCAGTCATCTGGGGAGTGAACCAACAGAAGGAAGGCATTTCTCTTGATCTCTCCCTCTCACTGACTGTAACTCCACCACTCAAATAAATAAATAGATCTTAGAAAAAAGAAAAGTCATTTAAAAAAAAAAAAAAGAAAATCTACTGCCTTGTATAGGTTGCATGACTGTGGTTAGGTCATTGTTTATTTTACCTGTGTAAGCATATGATAAATGTATTCCATGCACAGCATTCTGTCTTGCCTGGAATTATCACCTGTGTATCTGCTCCTGATTCTTTCCCAAGTTCTCCTGCTGGGTCTTCTACTACAGCTGTCTGCCAGCCTGTGAGGGCAGGGCTGAATGCCTCCATGTTCAGTACATAACCTTCTACTTTGTCTCCCTTTGTCATGATGATGTCTCAGCCCTCAGCCATCTGCTTTACCTCACCAGAGAGTAGATCCACTGGCTACTAGGGCCGGGCAAAGGCAGCCCTCACTGCAGGGTCAAGAAGAGGAGGATCTAGGGTTAGCCACCCCTTGAACAGGACTTCAGCCAGGCCTACTCTTTTTAGAATTACCTCCTCCCTCGCATTGAGCTTTTGGAATGTAAATTCAGTTGCTTCTTGGTTTTTGCAAGCTTACGAATCAGCTTTTTTAGATCTGCTTTATCATCTATTTGTTTTCTAGCTTTCAAAAATGTTTTTGTTATTGTCTCACCACTACCCCCTTTTAAAAATTATTTTTGGATATTTTAATTATTTTAAGTATATTTTAATTACTATGTTGTACCATAATCACTGCTACCTATTTTCAGGATTTTTTCATCACCCCAAGCAAAAACTCTGGGCCTACAAAGAAGGAACTCTGTACTTTCCTTCCTTTGGCTTCTGGAAACTGCTGATCTTTCTGTCTGTATGAATTGGCCTATTCTAGGTAGTTCATATAAGTGGAATCATGCAGTAGTTGTCTTTTATGTCTGACTTATTTCACTTAGCATAATGTTTTCAGGGTTTATTCATGCTATGCCATGATTCAGGACTTCATTCTTTTTATGGCTGAATAATATTCTATTGGATGTATACAAAGGGGCTTTGGAGAGTTTCTGGGACAGTGAAATTAAAAGATAAGGTTTGGGGTGAGTGTTTGGTGCAGTAGTTAAGATGCTTCCTGGGATGACCACATCCCATATCAGGGTGCCTGGGTTGAAGTCCCAGCTCCACTCTCCGTTGTACCTTCCTGCTAATGCACAACCCAGGAAGCAGCAGGTGATGGGTTGGGTAGTTGAGTCCCTGCCATTCATATGGGAGACCCAGATTGAGTTGTCAGTTCCTAGGCATTTGGTGATAGGAGGTCTCTGTCTCTCTGTCCTTTTCTCTTTCTCTCTTTCCTTGTCAGTTAAAAAAGTTTTTAAAAATTTTGAAGTCTGGCCGGCGTCGTGGTTTAACAGGCTAATCCTCCGCCTTGCGGTGCCGGCACACCAGGTTCTAGTCCCGGTTGGGGCACCGGATTCTATCTCAGTGGCCCCCCTTCCAGGCCAGCTCTCTGCTGTGGCCCGGGAAGGCAGTGGAGGATGGCCCAAGTGCTTGGGCCCTGCACCCGCATGGGAGACCAGGAGAAGCACCTGGCTCCTGGCTTTGGATCAGCGAGATGCGCCGGCTGCAGCGGCCATTGGAGGGTGAACCAACGGCACAAAGGAAGACCTTTCTCTCTGTCTCTCTCTCACTATCCACTCTGCCTGTCAAAAAAAAAAAAAAATTTTTTTTGAAGTCTATGCATAATTTTCATTAATACACATTTTCCAGGTAATTTTTGAAGACCCTAATGTTTTCTGTTTTGTTCATTCATTTATTGACGGACCCTTGAACATTGTTTCTACCTGTTAGTTATTGTGAATAATGCTAACATGAACATTCATGTGTAAGTGTGTATTTTTAGTTCTTATTAGTTTATTCCTAAGAGTAGAAATGCTGAGTCATAACTCTGTATTTAACTTTTTAAGGAATAACCAAACTGTTTCCCACAGTGAGTATACTGCTTTACCTTCCCATCAGCAATGTATGAGAGTTCTAGTTTCTCCACATCTTCTCCAATAGTTGTGATATTGGATATAGCATTGTGGTTTTGATTGGCATTTCCCTAATGGCTAATGATATCAAGCATTTTTTTAAAAGATTTATTTACTTGGCCGGCGCCGCAGCTCACTAGGCTAATCTTCCGCCTTGCGACGCTGACACACCGGGTTCTAGTCCAAGTCGGGGCGCCGGATTCTGTCCCGGTTGCCCCTCTTCCAGGCCAGCTCTCTGCTGTGGCCAGGGAGTGCAGTAGAGGATGGCCCAAGTTCTTGGGCCCTGCACCCCATGGGAGACCAGGAGAAGCACCTGGCTCCTGGCTTCGGATCAGCGCGGTGCGCCAGCCGCAGCACGCCAGCCGCAGCAGCCATTGGAAGATGAACCAACGGCAAAGGAAGACCTTTCTCTCTGTCTCTCTCTCTCACTGTCCACTCTGCCTGTCCAAAAAAAAAATATATATATATATTATTTATTTTAAAGTCAGAATTACAGAGGGAGAGACAGAGAGAGAGAGAGATCTTGCTTCCATTGGTTCACTCCCCAAGTGACTGCAATAGCCAGGGCTGAGTCAAGCAGAAGCCAGGAACCAGGAGCTTCTTCTGGGTCTCCCATGCATGTGCAGAGGCCCAAGCATGTGGGCCATCTTCCACTGCTTTCCTAGTCCATAGCAGAGAGCTGGATCAGAAGTGGAGCAGCCAGGACTCGAACTGGTGCCCGTATGGAATGCTGGCACTGCAGGCAGTGGCTTTACCCCCTACGCCACAGTGCCAGCCCCTGTTTTTGTTTTTTAAAGATTTATTTATTATGTATTTGAAAGGTAGAGTTACACAGAGGCAGAGAGAGAAGAGTCTTCCATCTGCTCTTTCACTCCCTGAATGGCTGCAACGTACAGAGCTGCACCAATCTGAAGCTGGGAGCCAGGCGCTTCTGCTGGGTCTCCTACACAGATGCAGGGGCCCAAGGGCTTGGGCCATCTTCTACTGCTTTCCCAAGCCATAGCAGAGAGCTGGATCAGAAGTGGAACAGCTGGGTCTCAAACTGGTACCCATGTGGGATACCAGCATTTCAGGTGGCAGCTTTATCCGCTATGCCACAGTGCCGGCCCTAGATTGTGTTTTTATTGTTGAATTTTTGGTATTCATTATATATTCTGAACATTAAGCCCTTATGATATAATTTGCAAATATTTTTCCCCTATTCTGTGGGTTGCTTTTCACTCCATTGATGGTGTCCTTTTATATGTGTAGTTTGTGGGTTTTTTTTTTTTTTTTTTTTTTTTTTTAAGATTTTATCTATTTCTTTGAGAGGTAGAGTTACAGACAGGGAGAGACAGAGAAAAAGGTCTTCCATCCACTGGTTCTCTCCAAATGGCCACAATGGCTGGAGCTGGGCTGATCTGAAGCCAGGAGCTTCTTCTGGGTCTCCCATATGGGTGCAGGCCATAGCAGAGAGCTCCACTGCTTTCCCAGGCCATAGCAAAGGGCTGGATCAGAAGAGGAGCAGCTGGGACTAGCACTGGTGCCCATATGGCATACTGCACCACAGGCAGAGGCTTCTCTCACTATACTACAGTGCTGGTCCCATATATGTATAAGGTTTTTTTGTGTTTTTTTTTTTTTTTTGAAGATTATTTTATTTATTTGAAAGAGATACAGAGAGAGGTAGAGACAGAGAGAGAGGTCTTCCATCCACTGGTTCACTCCCCAGATGGCCACAGTGGCTGGTGCTGCACCAATCAGGAGCCAGGAGCCTCCTCCGGGTCTTCCATGTAGATGCAGGGGCCCAAGAACTTGGACCTTCCTCCACTGCTTTCCCAGGCCACAGCAAAGAGCTGGATTGGAAGAGGAGCATCCGGGATAGAACCAGCTCCCATATGGGATGCTGGTGCTTCAGGCCAGGGCTTTAACACACTGCACCACAGTGCTGGCCCCCATATAAGTTTTAAACTTAATGAAATCTGGGGCCAGCTCTGTGGTGTATTGGGGGTAAAGCTGCTGCCTGTGGTGCCTGCATCCTCTATGGCGCCAGTTCAGATCCTGGATGCTCCGCTTCTGATTCAGATCCCTGCTAATGTGCCTAGGAAAGCAGCGGGAGGTGGTCCAAGTACTTGGGCCCCTGCACTCACGTGGGAGACCTGGAAGAAGCTCCTGGCTGCTGGCTTCAGATTGGGTGAGCTCCTGCCATTGCAATCATCTGGGGAGTGAACCAGCAGATACATGATCTCTCTCTCTCTCTCTCTCTCTCTGCCTTTCTATAACTCTGCCTTTCAAATAAATAAATAAATCTTATAAAAAAAAAAAAAACTTGATGAAACCTAACATCTATTTTTCGCGTTATTTGTGCTTTTGGTATTACATTTAATAAACCACTGCCAAATCCAAAATCATAAAAATTTGCCCCTGTGTTTTCTTCTAACATCCTTTGGTTTCTCTTCTTAAAAATCACCTTAGCTCCAACTTAGCATGCTTTTAGGAGAGGGCAGTGCTAGGATCTATGTGTTCCATCCTCCTCTAATCTGAATCCTTTGAAGTCCTTTATGGTCAGTATCACAAAGGTTTTTGATGAGCAGTTCTTATTTTAAAATGAAAATAAGAGTTGGTCACATTCATGGATTTAACCAACTGTGCATCAAAAATATATAGAAGAAAAGTTACATCTGTACTGAACATGTAAGTACTTTTTTCCTTGTCGTCATTCCCTAAGCAGTAGAGCACAACAACCACTTACACAGTAATTTATATCGTATTGGGGATTATTAGTAACATAGAGATAATTTCAGATATAAAGGAGGGTGTGCATAGTTCTGTGCAAATGCTATGGCATTTTATATATGGGATTTGATTATCTGCAGACCCTCAGAGGAGGGTCCTGGAACCAATCCCCGACAAATACCAAGAGATGACTGTATAAGCATTAAACAGATCTGTAATTTATTTTGTTTTTCAACTCAGCGCTTTTTATTTTCTCCACCCCAGAGAATTTCCGTTGCCTGTGCACCCATGAGAAGGGCTTTGGCTTCAAGGGAAGCAGCTTCCACCGCATCATTCCCCAGTTCATGTGCCAAGGCGGCGATTTCACAAACCACAATGGCACCGGGGGCAAGTCCATCTATGGGAAGAAGTTTGATGATGAAAACTTCATCCTCAAACATACAGGACCAGGTAAGAGTCTCTCAGTGTGGTGACGTGTGAGATTGGGCCATGGCGGAGTGACCATGCGGGCCAGAAACACGTGGTTGTGGCCGAGGGACAGGGGGCCTAGGGGAGAGCTAGCTGCTGGACAGAGGAGACACACCCAGCACTGCTGCCGAGGGCCAGCTTGCTCACACTGTGTTATCCCCCTGCTGTGTCCGCATTCCCTGTTAGCCTCGCTTGATTCTGTGGTCTGCCATTGTAAGCTCTCCCTGTGCCCTCAGCCCCACTCCCATCAGACTGAATCTAGGAAACTCTCACTGGATGGTCCCCTAGCAGCCAGAGGAAAATAAAAAATGCAGCAACAACACAGAATTGTACTGAATGGTCTGTCTTGAAATTTATGTCTGCAGTTTTGAAGGAAGCCCTTGGCAGCCCCAGGTTGATGCTGTGTCCCAATCAGAGGTGATGATCTCCAGCCTGTCTTCTCTCCCGTCTCTGTCTGCATGGACATGCTCTGACTTCCCTCTGACGTTCCAGAGGAAAAACTTTGCGCTCATGGACTGGACAACCCCCATTTAAGAACCTGCCTTCTGCAGGAGTCCGTCTCTGCCTGGTGTAATTCTCTTCCCCTGCTCTGCCCAGTGCGGCTGTCAGCACACGGCATGTGGGATTTCTGCAGAGTCGTCCTCAGACCGTTCCCCTCCAGCCGCCATTTGTGTCTCTGGTCTACTTTTTAGCAAAACATCTTGAAAAAGTGGCTTATACTTCCTGCCTTTCTTCTGTAAGTCCTTTTAGCCAGACTTCTAACCCCATGTCACGTTGAAAGCCCTCCTAGCAAAGATGCCATCAGGGACCAATGTTGGGGGTTAAGCTACCACTTGGTACTCTGGAATCCCCTATCTGAGTGCAGGTTCAAGTCCTGGCTACTCTGCTTCTGATCCAGCTTCCTGTTAATATACCTGGAAAGGTAGCAGAAGGTGAACTGAGCACTTGGACCCTTGCTACCATGTGGGAGACCCGAGTTCCTGGCTCCCGAATTCAGCCTGGCTCAGATCTGGCTGTTGCAGCAGCCATCTGGGGAGGGAGCCAGTAAATGGAAGATCAGTATCTCTCTCCTTCTCTCCCCCTTCTCCCCCTCCCCTCTTTGTTGCTCTGCCTTTCAGACTAGTTAATTAATTATTTCTTTAAAAAAAAAGATGCCAGTAGCCTCCATCTTGCCAATAAAATAGTCAGTTTTTTCTTTTTCTTTTTTTTAAGATTTATTTATTTATTTGAAAGTCAGACTTAGAGAGAGGTCTTCCATCCACTGGTTCATTCCCCAGTTGGTCGCAAGGGCTGGAGCTGCACTGATCAGGAGCCAGGAGTTTCTTCCAGGTTTCCCACATGGGTGCGGGGGCTCAAGGACTTGGGCCATCTTCTGCTGTTTTCCCAGGCCACAACAGAGAGCTAGATCAGAAGTAGAGCAGCTGGGACTTGAACCGGTGCCCAAATGGGATGCCAACACTGCTGGCGGTGGCTTTACCCGCTACGCCACAGCACTGACTCCTAAACCATTTTTTATACCATTTTGTTTTAATGTAATACTTAACGTCACATAGCATCCTTAATTTTTTTTAAAATATTTACTTATTTGAAAGGATTACAAGGAGAGAGATAGAGAGATCTCCCATCCACTGATTCATTCCCAGATGGCCACAGCAAGAGCTGGGCCAGACCAAAGCCAGGAGCCATCTTTGGCCATTTTCCATTGCTTTCCCAGCCTATTAGCAGAGAGCTAGATTGGAACTGGAGCAGCTAGAACTTGAACCACTACCCATATGTAATACTAGTGTTGCAGGCAGTGGTTTTACCCACTACAGCACAATGTCAGCCCCATTAAATACATTTTTTACCTATACCAAAACCTGGCAAGATACTCGAAAGACCATGTGTATGTGGAACAAGTTTTTATTGTATGGAACATTGCAGAACATCCAGCACCCCAGGCCCCTCCTACTTGACGCCAGTAGCACCTCACAGTATTCCTTTCTTTTCTTTTCTTTCCTTTCCTTTTCCCTTTCCTTTCCTTTTCCCTTTCCTCTCCTTTTCCCTCTCCTCTCCTCTCCTCTCCTCTCCTCTCCTCTCCTCTCCTCTCCTCTCTTTTCTTTTCTTTTTAATTTATTTGAAGAGAGAGATTTTCATCTGCTGGTTCATTCCCCAAATTCCCACAACAGCTGATGCTGGGCCAGGCCTAAGCCGCGAACCCAAAGTCAGTCCGTCTGTCATGTGAGTGGTAGGGACCCAACTGCTTGAGCCATCACTGATGCTTCACAGGGTGTCATGAGCAGGAGGCTGGAATTAGAAGCAGATGCAGGATATGAACCCAGCCACTCTGAAACAATGCAGGCATCCCAAGCACCGACTTAACCACTTCGTCAAACTCCCACCCCCCGACAGTATTTCTGAAATCAAAAATGCAGTTAAAGTGCCAAAGGCCCCTAGGGGCAGGACCAGCCCCATTGAGAGCCACTGCCCTAGACCATCACCTCCGTTCCTGTGGCTTTCAGTGGGATCTCTGAGTCAAGTTTGTCTCCGTGCTAATTGCTCCCTGACTTCAGCCCACTCCCAGCTCCCTGATTGCTGTCTTCCCCAGCTGCTCCATGGGCACCTCAGTCCTCACGTGTCTAAACCAGCTCCGGGCCTTCTCCCCGAAACTCATCCCTGTTTGAGTAAATACCACCACCACCCACTGAGCTGCTTGGGCAGAACTTTGGCGTGGCCTTACTCAGTCCTGCGTCACATCCATCCTCCAGTCCTCGCCTGGCCCAGCTACATGTGACACATTCATGTTCTCTTGCCTGATGGCTCCTGCTTCCTCTCCCTGTGTCATAGCTGGCAGAGCACAGTCAGCTTTTGAGTAACTTTTCTACTGAGCTCCTCCAAGGCCAGGGCTATGTTTTGTTCATCAGTGTTCCCAGAACTTAACAGGGCCCTGGTTTGAGAGGAGACACTTAGTAAGTAACTGTTGAGTAAATGAATTAATGAAACAACAAACCAGTGTGAAATGATTGAAACAACCCTGCCCATCGTGTGTCACGGTCAGCTGAGTGAAGGACAAGGTGGCCATGTCCACGTGGACAGTGCATCCCGCAATCCCAGCCTGCCCGGCGGGGGGCTGCCAACGGGCTGCACCCATGTGCGCTGGGGTGGAGGGAGCTGACAGATCTCCTTCCCTCCCCCAGGCCTGCTCTCCATGGCCAACTCTGGCCCAAACACCAATGGCTCCCAGTTCTTCCTGACGTGTGACAAGACAGACTGGCTGGATGGCAAGCATGTGGTGTTTGGGGAGGTGACCGACGGTCTGGACGTCTTGCGACAGATTGAGGTGGGTGGCAGGGAACAGGCCCGAGCCGGCAGGGGTGGGCCGGGGGTGCTCCTGCAGCAGTCCTGTCCCTGGGCGGAAGGTTCCAGGGTGGGAGTGGGCAGCAGGGCGGGCGTGCCCGAGCCGTCTTCATTCTCCACCCGCACGCCCCTGACTTCTGGTCTCTGTTCTGCCCACCAAGGCCCAGGGCAGCAAGGATGGGAAGCCCAAGCAGAAGGTGATCATCGCGGATTGTGGCGAGTTCGCCTGAGCTGAGCTGGCGCCCTCTGCCCTCGCTCTGCACACCCAGGAAGGAGTTGCGGCCTCCGGGACCAGCACGGAAGCAGCGTTCGTGGCCAGAGCCCTTCCTTGGCGTCAGCTCCGGCAGGCACAGCATGGACTTCTCTGGGCTCTTTCCCATCGTGCCTGGGCCAGGAGCAGCCAGGCAGGCACCGCCCTCCCCATCACGGAGAGGCCCGTCCCCCACCTGCCCGGGGGGACCCTGGAGGTTTTCTCCACCGAAATAAATCCTTGTCCTCAGACTGCTGCCTCCAGCCAGCTCCTAGGGTTGTCAGAGTTTGCGTCTGTGGCTGAGCTTTCCTCTGAGATGGGCTGGCAAGTGGCCAGGGCAGTGTCCTCCCTGTAGATTGTTTTTCCCCTCATGGACCAGTCCCTTTTGATACCAGGTAATCCACCTGCACACCGGTAGCCCTGTCAGACCGTGTCAAGACAGCAGAGTTCAAAGGCCGTGGCAACGCTCTGTCTTCTGCAGCCTCTGCTCCTTAGCTGCTCCTGGCCTCGGAGCCGCAAGGGTACCTGCCAGTCACGCTCCATGATGCGTTTATATTGCATACTTCTATTTCACAAATTTTTCTAATAATGTTTTACAGCTCAAAGTGCTTTTCCTCTGCTACATACTGTACTTGTCAGGGTTAGGAAGTCAGCAAATTACATGGACCTGTTTTTGTGAATAAATTTTATTGGAACACAGCCACATCTATTTGTTTACGTATGGTTATGGCTGCTTCCTCACTACAGTGGCAGAGTTGAATAGTTGGCAACACTCTATGGCCCATGGGGCTCTCCAGAGAACCAGTAGGTTGTGTATATATTCATAGAAGGAAAAAGATTTCTTTTAAGGAATTGGCTCATGCAGTTTTAGAGGCTGGCGGGTCTGAAATCCACAGGGCAGGCCTCTGGCTGGAGACATGGAGAAAAGCTGTTCATGTCTGGCCACGGAATGTCTTTCTCCGGTGACCTTGCTGTTTGTTAAGGCTTTCCGCTCATTGAGTATTTACTCTCTCAGCCCTCACGGAAGAAGCTCACCGACTTCTGGCCAGAACAAATGGGCCCAGGCCTGCTGAGCTCCTATTTTCTCTCTCCCATGTGCGGCCGCTGCTGAGAGCCTGCATTGGGCTGTCTTCCGACCTCTCCAGAGGCTGGCCAGGAGGGCAGCTTTTAAGATACCCCCGTGTGCTGAAGGCTCCAAGCAGGGGCTGAGCCTTTTAGCTGTTGGACACCTCCCTGCGGGTCTGCCAACGCAGACCATCCAGAATCTGCTGGGCTGAGCCACAAGGCAGGAGCGGCCTAATGCCTCCTGGCCCTGGTGATCCCAGGAAGTTCTTGTTAAGGGGTGGTGACCTGCTGGCCCTACTCGGGCCCCATGTGCCAGTTGGACTCCCCAGGAGTGCCTTCTGTGGTCCGCCGCACTCCTGCTATGTTCTTGAGATGCCGCAGGCATTGGTCACAGCACTGGGCACCCTGACGGCCGGCGCCTCCTGTCTGCCAGCCTCGCACCTGCCTCCAGAGCGTAGGCGTCTGTCCAAGCAGCCCCAAGGAAGGAGTCCTGGGACGACTAGTGGTAAAAATGGAGTCTGGTGACAGAAAACTTAGACAGCCATGTTTTCAAACAATATTTATTACCGGAGATTTTTATTATAAAGGAGGGAAAGCACATCACAAAGGAATTTATAGTGTGATCCCAATTTTGTAAAAATTTCTATAGTATCTAAACATTTATTTTAAGAACAAAGCCTAGAAATGAAGCCACCAAGGTACTTACATGCTTATCTGAGTCATAAAGCTGTGGTGATTTGAATTATGTTTTATTTTTTGTTTTTTCCTTAGTTAATACAGTTTGGAGGAAAAAATGGAAAATGTTTTTAGAAAGTGGGTCAAGTGCTAGCGTAAGGCTTTCCCCTAAGTGGTAGAATGCCCTGTAAGTAGTAGATTCCCCCATTCAGACTGCCGGGGAGGCCCCCAGTGGAGTGGGATGTAGGATGTGGGGTCCTGGTGTCTCAGACACAGGAGGGGTTTCATCTGGGCCACTGCCGGCCTCATGAGACGCTGACCAGGCCTCTAAAGGTGGTGAGAATCTGAGTCCTGCTCTCCCAGGAATACCACCGGGTGTTGATTCTTTTTTTTTTTTTTTTCCTTAGGAAACACCACAACTCAGAAATACAGCACCATTTGCAGAACACTTGTTTCAATGGACGCTCCAAGGGAGCGAATTCATTTGTGAGATCACTAACAGATACCACTTGTTAAGCCTTTGTACATCCCACATCCCAAATGTTGTGTGCAAACCAATCTTTAACATAGCACAGAGAGGAGAGAACCAATACCCTGCTCTACAAAGAAAAAGACAAAACCATTCTTGGATTTAAATCTTTTTGACTCCAAAAATCTGGACTCTGGCTATGCAGCCTCTTTTCCTGTTTCTTAGAAATTTTTCTAGAATGTCTTGCTTCCCTGTCTTAGAAGACAGATACCACTGACCTGATGACATGGCTTCCAGGCCAGTATGGCAGTGCAAGGCTTCCCACTGTGGGCACTTCTGAGCCTGTTTTTGTCAGTGTCCTCACCGATTTCTCATCAGTGTCCGTGGATCAGATCTGACCGCTCTGACTGAACCTTCTAGAATTCTAGTCTGGCACAGCCAGATAAACTAGCCATGCCCTGAGCAAGCAAAAGGGAAACACCGGTGTGTATGCTGTCGGCCTGGCCACCCGCTGCACCTGCCGTGCTGCATAATAGATAACTCATGGGATGAAATCGTGGCTTTTGTATCCAGTCACTGCTCTAGGACTTTTTCTGTTTGATTTCATTTGGTGACCATCTGGATGGCAGAAATTGCTTGAAGTCTGACAGCCTAGTAGGCAAGTGAGGCCTTACTGCTTTTCAGTAGTTCTGCATGAAAAAGGAAGCCTGTAACTCTGATTGGTTCCTGTTAGGCCTAGCTTGATGGATGGGTAAGTGGACTCCAGGCCTACAAACCTTTGGGTAATCTGACAGATGTTCCTGATGCACCCCCTAACCATGGCTGGGCACTGAAGATAACCAGGAGGAGTGCAAATGTCATTGTCAAAATAATTGGTTCTTTTAAAACTTGCAGCTGTCTAAAAGGCAATGCTGTATGTGTTGAGAAGAGAGGTTTGTCAGATGAACTCCGACTGCAAACAGCTCCTGTGTTCTGTGATGGCTTCCGTTCGTCACAGCCACCTGGGCTCCACACTCAGGGCTGTGAGGCTGCATCAAACTGTGATTCCCTTGGATTACAGAAGGAAAACAGAGGTGCAGGTAGGGATGTTCCCTACGAGTCACATCTTCCCTCCATGCCAGAATTGAAGTCCTACTTTGTTAGGGAACTGACCAGCTCCAGACAATCTGGGCGTGCACACAGGCCCTCCCAGGTGCAGGTGCAGGGCAGCTGTCTCATAGCACAGCCCCAGCCCCCACCCCTGCTCAGCCCATCCTCAGGGGTGTGGAGCGTGAGCCCGAGATGCATCCTTGGGAGCACCGCGGTGCCGCCTCTGCTGGGCGTGCCTGTGGTCGGGGTGGACCCAGGATCCGCTTTTAATGACAGGGTTCAGACAGCTGGACTCTGTCTGTCCCAGCAGGTAAATTACAGGCTTAGCAAGTCAGAAATCAAATAAACACTGGGACTCCCAGCGCTGCTCCAGGGAGAACAGCGGTTTCCGGAACGGTGGAGGCTGAGACGAGGGTCCCCACCCAACTCAGCCTAATTGCCGCCTGTCTCTCCCGGGGACAGGGGCCTTCTCTTTGACTCAGGTCTGAGAAACCAGACAGGGCTCTTCTGCACCCAGAGTGACAGACTTGGGTGACCGGCCTGTTTTTGGCAACCTGTGGGCACATACAGGTGCTAACAAGCCCCTAGGCCTGCCCACGGGCTGCCAGAGTTGCAGACGCTTCACCAAGTGGCAGAGGATGGTGCAGTTTTCACTTCCCATGCTGATTGGTTGACAGCGGCTGCCTGCAGTCCTCTGCTGACCATTCACAAATGCAGCCCAGATTTGGAAGAAAAAAATACCAGGACCTATGACTGCTATCTGCCTGCAGGAGGGAAACGAGATGCAGGCACTGTGCAGTGCAATGTCATCGCAGGCCACCCGATGCCACCGCGTTTGCTCAGCAGAAAGAATGGAGCTGAGCTCCCACGGACCCGCGTGTGGGCAGAGACACGGATCAGTTGGAAACCTCCAAGATGCTTCTGTTTCTCCAAAGCAAAGGGGCAATGTCTTCCCCAGGTGGCAGCAGCGGCACAGGCAGGAAGCCCTGGGAGATAGGACTCTTGGCTCTCGGGCTAACCCATGTTCGTTCAGTTTTTCCTGAGTTGGCCCCACCTGTCCATCTGTGGTCGGTGCTTTGTATTTAGATCCGTGAAGATGCCACGCTGTGGGCAGGTTTCTGCTGCTTCACTCTTCTCAGCTGGGGGAGAGAGCAACCAAGGGACGACCCAGACCCTGTCTATGAGTACCCAAGCTCCACGTGGCTAATGAAGGGCCGAGGGGGCCAGTCCTGTGCTCCAGGTGCTTCTCAAGTCATCTGGTGTCTGCCCACAGTCTGGGCCACTGCTGCCCATGGCCGGGTCCCCAGGCAGGGTTCCTGTGCCAGCCCCAAAGAATGAACCAGCTCCTGTCTCTGGGAGGCAGGGGCCTGGTGTAGGACGCTGCTGGGTGACCCAGACCACCGGGGCTGGAGGCAGCACAGTCTCACCAACCTCGGGCAGGAGAAGGGGCACAGGGGGGCTGAGTGGACCAAGGCTTGGCAGGAAGGAGGGAGGGGCATGAGCAGGAGGCTTGAGGACCCTCCCTGCCAACCCTGCCTGAGGTCTGGCTGGGCTTGAAGGCATACTCTGGAGAGAGGCCAGAAGTCCCCCGGGGGGCCTGACCTGGATGGGGAGGGCTGGCCGCAGCCGCTGGCGGCCGGGCTCAGTGGCAGCCGCAGGCCTTGACTACCATGTTGCGGTGCTTGCGCAGGATCACGTTGTTGCTACTGTCGTAGTAGAGCACGGAGGTGGCGCTCAGCTTGGTGGGCGCGCAGCACGCCTTGGGGACCGCGTCTGGCTTCATCAGGTGCACCTGGCCAGAGAGGGTGCAGGCAGGGACATGAGCCCAGTGGTCTCCTCCAAGGACCTGCCCAGTCCGGCCCCCAGCTCCCACCTGCTCCCCACCCTGGCCCATCTTGGGGGGACTCATCTGCCCAGGCTCTCTCTCCTCCTGCACCCAAGGCAGGTAACCACCATGCAGAGCTGCCCCTGCCCACTCAGGGCACTGCCCAAGCACTCAGCACAGCTGTCCAGAATCCACAGACCCAGCCCTTAGCTCGTGCATTCTCTTACCCCCAGCCCCATGGGGACAGCCCTGCTGTGCCGGTCACCAGCACACTGTGCACCTAAAGCCCTAGAGGGCAGTGACCATCTGGTTTGCTATCTGGCAGGTTGTGAGCACTCATTTGTGGAGCCACAGCAGGCCTGGGTTGAGGCTTGTGTGGGGACAGAGGCCTGGGAGATCAGGTGGGCTCAGCCCATGAACCTCCCTCCCCTGGGACCATGAGAGCCACAGCATAAAGGGTGGGCTGGGCTGGGCTGGGCCACCCCACATGTCCCATTAACAACCCTTGGTTTTTCTCCACGGAAGGTGACTCTTGGGCATCCAGTAAGCACCCTTTGACCCTTGAGAAAGGCGCGTCCCCATGGGCTCCCAAGCACTTTCGTTATTCAGGCCTCTCACTCAGCCGCATCCCTCTGAGTACTCCTGCTAGAGACTCGTGGGCCTGGGGGCCACTGCAGCTGGGTTCTGTGAGATCCCCCCACCACTGGCAAGCACACAGAACACTTAGCAAGCAGTAGCAGCGGGCAGCAGTGCCCCTACCAGAACCCTCGCCACTCGAAGCTGCCCAGACACTGGGGACAGGCATTTAGCCCAGCAGCTGAGATGCCACATGCCACATCAGAGTACCCGCATTCCCTTCCCAGCGCTACCTCCTGGCCCCACCTCTCTGCTAAGACAGACCCTGGGAGGCAGCAGTGATGGCTCAAGTGATGGGGTTCCTGCCACCCAGGTGGGAGACCCACCTCCTGGCTTCAGCCTGGCCCAGCCCTGGATACTGCAGGTGTTTGGAGAATAAACAGTAAGTGGGGAATCTCTCTCTCTCTAAAAATACTTAAATTTGTTTTTTCAGGAGTGCTTGTGGCATAGTGGGTTAAGCCATTGCCTGTAATACCAGCATCCCATATGACCACTGGTTTCAGTTCCAGTCATTCTTCCAATCCAGTTCCCTGCTAATGCACCTGGGAAAGCAGCAGAAGATGGCCCAAGTGCTAGGGCCCCTGCACCCACATGGGAGACCTGGATGGAGCTCCTGGCTCCTGGCTTTGGCCTGGCCCAGCCCTGGCCATTGAGGCCATTTGGGGAGTGAGCCAGCAGATGGAAGACCTCTCTATCTCTCTCTCTCTAACTCTGTCTTGAATAGATTTTTTTAAAAAATTCTTTTTTCAGTTGCACAGACACCAAGGCCTTATGAGGTATGACCTGGGGAAAACAGCAGCTGGGAAGGTGCCAGGGAAAAGCCCTAGGGTCGGGAGCCAAACCCCAGATGCGCAGCAGGAAGAGAGTGGGGGTGCACACGTACATGGCATACCCCACGTGCATGTCAGGGGAGGTCAGACACGCCAGTGTGCACAGCGCATGTGTACACAGACGTCACGCAGGAGCCAGCCTACACGGGCACGCACGTCTGTGGTGTGTGTAGTCTGCCTCTGCCCTCAGGAGCTGCGCCCTGTCAGCCTGCGGCCTCACACAGGCACATGGGTGCCCCACATGTGTGCACACGCCTGGCTGTTTGACGGGAGGCCGCGGTGTGCGCATGCTCAGTGCATGCGAGTCGCCGCGTGAGGAGCAGTTTCCCCAGAGGTGCGGGGTTGAACCACCCTGCTAACTCCGCACAGAGAAGCTGCTGAGCCTGGAGCAGCTCTCACGGCCCTCCCAGCTGGACGGGGCCCCCTCTGCCCTCCCAGCGGGACGCCGCGGTACTGACCAGGGACTGCAGGATGGCGTGGTTGGTGGCGTTCATGCAGGAGTCCAGCGGGAAGGAGCACTCGCCCTCACAGTAATAGGCCGAGTAGCCTTGGGGGGCGATGACCCAGTCCTGGGGGGAGGGAGGAGGTGAGCCCAGCCCGGCCCCGGCACAGACAGGGCTGCCCTCTCCCTCCCTGAGCCTCAGGGCCCCGCCACCCCCCTCTGCCCTCCCAGAGACCCAGGGCAGGCAGGGCTGGGCGCCAGCTCTGTCCCCGTCGCTCTCCACCCTCGCTCTGCCTCCACCTCCCCCACCTGCCCCCGCCAGGCCAGCTGGAGCTGCAGCCCAGGGGGTACGCGAGGTGCTGCTGCCCGGCCTCGGCCCCAACAGCTTGGCTGGCTGAGCTCAGCTCATCTTCATTGTCGCAGTTAAAACAGTCCACCATAAAGTACCACAATGTCACTTTAGAAAACTTATAAACCCAGAAAAAAAAAAAAAAAAACAAGGCTATCC
Source organism: Lepus europaeus (assembly GCF_033115175.1). Taxonomy (NCBI): domain Eukaryota; kingdom Metazoa; phylum Chordata; class Mammalia; order Lagomorpha; family Leporidae; genus Lepus; species Lepus europaeus. Next base: position 31,577,247 of record NC_084831.1, read on the forward strand.
AAGTCCCCCAATTTTACTCCCTCCCTGGAGAGCCACGGGACCCGCAGGTGGGGACGTCACTGACAGAGTCGCAGATTACCAGCCAGCCGAGGTCCCGGAAGCTGACGTAGAGCTCCTGCCGACGGCACACCTGCCGGCCGTTGGAGCCGTGGACGGCATCTGCGGGGACAGACGGTCAAGGTCATTTCAGGGGTTCTGGGGGTGCCCTGGGCACATCTGACCCATAAACAAATGACAGGCACTAAACTGTCGGCTCCCGTAAAGCCACGCCTGGAACGCCGGTCCTGCCCTGGCCCAGCTCAAGAGCCTTCAGTGGCTCCCGACTGTTACAGAGTGAGCCCACCTCAGCCCCGCCTCCCTGCCTGGCCGCCTGAGGGCCTCTGACGCTCCACGACAGCCCAGCAAGACCCCGGGCCGCCCCGGGCTCCTCTTCCCCGCCCACTGCACAGGTGCAAGGGGCCCAAGTCAAGGGCAGGCATGGGGCCGACTCCCGGTGGCGGCGGAGGGGTGCGCTCAGGTCTGACTCTGACCCCAGGGCCTCCGCTGCCCAGGAAGAACTGTGGGTCCCTCAGGGCCCCTGGGATAGAACCGAGGGTCCTCAAGGGGCTGTGGCTGCCCGGAGAAGGGGCAGTTGGCTCTGACAGAGGCCTGTCAGAGGAAAGGCCTGTGGGGGCCAGGGGTGGCAGGGAGGGGACATCGGGGGGCAGGGACAGCCGAGACAGAGCTCAGACCCTGCGTCAGCGGGCATCTGGTGTGGGTCGGAGTCAGGAAGGAGACGGGAGAGGGACTGAGCTTGAACCACGGAGAGGGCGCAGGGGTCTGCGGCCACCCGGCCTCCCGCCACCCCTCACCGAAGATCCCCGGCAGCTTGTTGGGCTGCGGCAGCTCGTTGGTTCTCTTCGGCTGCCTCCTCTTCAGCGGCCTCAGGGCCCGAGGGGCGCGTCCAGGGCTCGGGCTGGCCCTGAAGAAAGTGACCATGAATGGCCGGCGGGAGCGCGGTGCCCGCTGCCCCAGCAGCCCGGCCCGGCCGGGATCCACGCTGAGCCCTGCGACGGAGAGAGGAAGAGGGTCACTCGCAGACGCTGGCCCCGCGTGGCCGCAGCTGGAGACCGAGGCCCGGAGGGCACCCCCTGGGCCTCAGTGTCCTCATCTGCAGCCTGGAGTCCCGAGCAAGCGCAGCTCCCAGCAGGCGGCGCCGGAGGCATGGGGGGGGGGGGCCACATGAGCCCCGTGCGACCTGGCTCGGTGGTCACGGTGACGGGGCCTCAGGCTCACCACGCTCCCCTCTGCTGCCCTCCCTCCGTCTTTGCACAGCCCTGCGCTTCAGCTCCACAGGGGGTCACTGGGCCAGGTCGGAGGCCAGGGCGGCGACATCACGGGGCGCCAGGGCGGGGTCCGCCTTCCGCCCACACCAGTTCCTCTGCAGTGCCCCGCCCGGCACGTGACCTCTCCCGGGCCCACTGATGGGGCGCGGGCCCGGGAGCTGGGGCCGCGGGAACACAGCCCCAGAGCAGGGTTCCAGCACGGAGGTGTCACCCCACAGTCCGAGTTCACAGTCACTGGGCCCAGCTGACGGTCAGAAAGAGAATGAAGGAGCCAGGGTTGTGGCCTAGTGCGTAAAACACAGCCTGCAGTGCCAGCATCCCATGTGGGTGCCAGTTTGAGTCCTGACTGCTCCACTTCCTGTCCAGCTCTCTGCTATGGCCTGGGAAAGCAGTGGAAGATGGCCCAAGTCCTTGGGCCACTGCACCCACATGGGAGACCTGGAAGAAGCTCCTGGGTCCTGGCTTCGGATCGGCACAGTTCTAGCCATTAGTGAACCCCCAGATGGAAGATTCTCTCTCTCTGCCGCTCTGTAACTGCCTTTCAAATAAATAAATAAATCTTAAAAAAAAAAAAAAAAAAAAAAAAGGCTGCGAGTGGAGCCAATACTCAGACCTCAGCCCTAGGAAGAGGGACGCCCATAAAAGCGCGCTTTCCCCCACAGCCACTCAGAGCCCAGGAGGCGACTCACAAACCCCGCAATTAAGTCGGGGATGCCAAGAGGCCACCGACAGAGCCACGCTCAGCACCTGCTGGTGGTAACGGCCCCTCGGCGTCTTTACTGAAACAGCAGCGGCGTCAGCACAGGAAAGAGAACACGCGCTGGCGGAACTCCCTCCCCCGGCCAGGCTGTCTTCTCCATCTTTCTGGGCTATTCTCACTGTGTCCATCTAAACTCTGGGCAGAGTTCAGCGCTCAAAGAAGCTGGGTCTTTTTTTTTCATCTTTTTTTTTTTTTTAAAGAAAACAAGATATTATCTATATATGATTTATTTATTCTAAAGTTAGAATTACAGAGAGGGGTGAGAGAGAGAGAGAAGGAGAGAGGGAGGGAGAGAGAGAGAGAATCTTCCATCTTCTGGTTCACTCCCCAGATGGCCGCAATGGCAGCCAGGCCAAAGCCAGGAACCAGAAGTAGCTTCTGGATCTCCCATGTGGATACAGGGTCCCAAGCACTTGGGCCATCCTCTGCTGCTTTCCCAGGTGCATTAGCAGGGAGCTGGATTGGAAGTACAGCAGCCGAGACTTGAACCGGTGCCCAAAATGGAAGCTGGCACTGTAAATGGCGGCTTAACCCGCTGTGCCACAGCACTGGCCCCTTGTTCAGCTTTTTCCCAGTAGCATTGTCCTGGCCGTTGAGTCTCCAAACAGCATCCCTGGTGCCCGAGTCCCTGCGAGCAGGTGCAGCCTCGCGTGCTGAGGCTTTTGCGCGTGCTCAGACACTCAGCGCGACAGACCTCCTGCACGGTGCCTCTGAGAAAGCTTCCTGTGCCGCACGACGGGAGCATGACCACGGGCTCATCCCCACAGCTCTTTAAAGAGAGCGCCAGCTGTTCAGTTCACATGGGCGCCTACATCACACCGGTTACAAGCACGACGATACACACACACGCGTACGAGTATATGTGTGCACATGTAAACACGACACGTGCAGGATCGCTCATTCCATTGGCAAGGCTAACACTGGTCTCCCTTATACACCACAGGTCAAGGACATTGCCCGCCCCACCTGCTGGCCCACTCGAGGTCAGCCCTTAAGTGGCGTGACTCAGACCAAGTCCACTGACCACGGGATGACGGAACAGCCAGAGGCCAGCCTTTGACCCATGATGTCACCTTCCCCAAGCGCACATGCTGACCCATGTGAAGCTCCTGCCCAGACGGGGTGCTGCGTGCTGCCGGAGCTGACATGGAGGGAAGGACACAGAGAAGCCACTGGGAGAGTGGGTGCTGGCAGGTCAGGGCTGGGGAAGCAGCAGAGCTGTGAGGGCGGGGCCAGGAGCAGAGGGAAAGCCACGGGAGGTCCCCATGGGGAGAGAGTGGAGTAGCCCGGAGCTGAGCGGTCAGCAGTCACCAGTGCTGGCCTGAGCGGAGCCCTCAGACCGGCTGAACTACAGGATGCCCTTGGCCCAGAGACGGTCCCAGGTCTGTGTGTGCCGCTGCACTGCCTTGGGGAGACCTGGGGAGCCCTGGCTGTTCTGGGCCAAGGAGGCCCTCGGTCCTCCAGGCCGGCCTGCTTTTTGCTTTGGTCTCGTGCAACGTGTCCATCCGAGGGCCTCGTGGATGCAGAGCAGAGGCCATGAGAAACCCACCCGGCGACAAACTCTCGTGGAGTTCCAGTAGCCAGCCTGGCCTGCAGGCGGTGAGGGGGGAGGGCCCACCGGAAGCTGAGAGCCAGGTGAACCTGACTGAGAGCTGCTGGGAGCGGCTGCCCCGAGGGCCAGGTGGGCTGTACCTGGGGCCCCTCTTCAGCCGCTGTCAGCTGTGCAGGAGCCACCCGCCAGGGCCTTCTTCCTACTCCCCCGGGGCCTTCCCCCACCAATGACAGAAGCTTTGGCAGCCCAGGTGGTCATGTACCCTGCCCAGGAGCTCGGGGAGGGGCCGTCCACTCCGTGACATCCCACCCCTCCTGGCCACGGTCCTGGCCCACTGCCCCGCCGGCCAGACGGTGCCCTCACTGAGTGCTGTCTCCCCTCCCCGCCCTCCTCCCAGGATCTGCCCAGGCCTTGGGGGAGGCTCCAAAGGGACCTCTCAGTCCCTAAACCTCCCCGGGGTCTCCCGCCAGCCAGCCCCGCCCACGGCCCCCACCAACCCAGGAGCTGCTCTCACCAGGGGCATACTACTGCCAGGCACTTGCAACACTTCACACACACACACACCCCTCCCACAGACACACATGCATCCCACACATACACACCTCACACCCCACACAGACAGCTCACCTGCGCTCCTGTACACTCATTCACACACGACGGACGCATTCACACACCAGCACCCCACACGCCCACGCAGCTCAGTGGTCAGAAAGCCCTCCCGGCCCTGCTGCGTGTGAGGAGCGTTTCAGAGGCCGGGTCAGCTTCCGAAGCAGGGAGGCCGGCCTGGGTCTGCTCTGGAGAGGCGGGACCACGGGCTTGGTGAGAGAACCATCTGTCTCTAGAACCCCCCTCCCAGAGCTGCAGCCTGGGCCAGGACTGCTGACTCCTGGAGGAGCCCCCCCCCCAGGGGTGGAGTCAGCGCCAACACTGGGTCCCCTTCCAGGTCCCTTCCAGGGAGACGGAGCTGCATTCCCTCGGGACACCGACATCCCTCCCAGGAGGATGAGGGGTATGGGAGGAGACGGGATATCACAGGAAACAGAGCACAAAGCAGAGAGGAAGCCCCTGGAAAAAAGTGAGAGGGCGACAGGAGCCACCTCTGGGGGGACCGCGTCCCCACCCTCCCCAGCCCAGGGACCCGGTCCTGGCCGTGGCCACGATGGCGGCACCTCTGGCACATGCAGGGCGGGGCCGCTCTGCTTCACCCACGCCCCCTCCGTTCCTGGGCTCCTGGGTGCGGAAGCCCTGACCGGAATCCGCTGGGGGAGCGCTCCGATGCCGCTGATTGCCCGCACAACCGCCGGAGGTAGGCGCGGGCCGACTGCCCATCGCAGCGCAGAGCGCAGAGCTGTGCCCTCACCCAGACCACTCGGGCGGGCGCACGGTTTCCCCTTTGTCTTTAATTCTAGCCAGGGCCCTCTGGACGGAAAAGGGTCTGTCTGGCAGTGGAGCCCCTCAGATGCTGCGGCCGTGGTCACAGCGCGGGCGACCCGTGTGTGCGGGCCCCCAGTGCCCTCTCCAGCACACCCAGGAGGCTCCCCGGGACCCGCCCTCCGGCTCGGGGCCCCTCAGGGGGCCACCTGCTGCATGGGCCTGAGGTTGGGCGACACGGCAAAGGCGCAGCCCGTGCTGTTCTGGACGTCGGCCACGGTCAGGCCCTCCCAGAGCTCGATGAGCGTCAGCCCCCTCTTCTTGTGCACGTCGAACACGGCCTTCTCGGTGATGATGCGGTCCACGCACTGCTTCCCGGTCAGCGGCATGCTGCACTTGTCCAGGATCTTGGGGCTCTTGTCCTTGGTGCAGTGCTCCATGGTGACCACCACTTTGGTCTTGTCACTGGACACCAAATCCATGGCCCCGCCCATCCCTTTCACCTTCTTGCCAGGGATCATCCAGTTGGCCAGGTCCCCGTATTTGGAGACCTGCATGGCCCCCAGCATGGTCAGCTGGATGTGTCCCCCGCGGATCATGGCGAAGGAGTCGTCGCTGGAGAAGAAAGAGCCGCCGGGCAGCACGGTGACCGTCTGCTTGCCCGCGTTGATGACGTCGGCATCCACCTCCCCTGGGGTCGGGAAGGGGCCCAGGCCCAGGATGCCGTTCTCGCTGTGCAGGTGGACCGTGACGCCCGGGCGGATGAAGTTGCTGGCCAGCAGAGGGATGCCGATGCCCAGGTTGGCGTACATGCCGTCCTCGAACTCCAGGGCGGCGCGCTTGATGATGCGGGTCCTCGCGTCGGCGCCCGCGCCGGCGCCCGCGGCGCCCTCGGGCCGCACGGTCAGGCGCTCGATGCGCTTCTCGAAGGCGCGGCCCTTGATCACGCGGTCCACGTAGATGCTGGGCACGTGGATGTCTTCCGGGCGGAAAGCCCCCACGTCCACGATCTCTTCCACCTCCACGGCCGCCACGTCGGCGGCTTTGCACATGGGCGCGTTGAAGTTCCTGGCGCTGCCCCTGAAGACCACGTTGCCCGCGCGGTCGGCCTTCCAGCCCTTGACCAGCGCGAAGTCGGCCCTGAGCGCGCGCTCCAGCAGGTAGTGGCGGCCCTCGAACTCCCTCACCTCCCGGGGCTGGCTGCGGATGGCCAAGTGGCCGTCCGGGTAGTAGCGGATGGGGGCGCCCCCCTCCTGCACCAGGGTCCCGTAGGCCGTGGGCGTGTAAAAGGCCGGCACCCCGGCGCCGCCCGCGCGGATGCGCTCGGCCAGGGTGCCCTGCGGCGTCAGCTCCAGCTCCAGCTCGCCGGCCAGGTACTGGCGCTCGCACAGCGCGTTCTCGCCCAGGTACGAGCACACGATGCGACGGATCTGCTTGGTGGCCAGGAGGAGGCCCAGGCCGAAGTCGTCCACGCCCACGTTGCTGCTGATCACCCGCAGGTCCCTCACGCGCGTCCGCAGCAGCGCCGCGATCAGGTTCTCGGGGATCCCGCAGAGCCCGAAGCCCCCGACCATGACGGTCGCCCCATCGGAGATGTCCTTCACCATCTCCACGGGGTCCGTGTAGAAGCGGGCGCGGGGCCGGGGGCTGGCGGCAAAGCGGCGGACGCAGCCCCGGCCCGCCGCGGGCCCCGAGCGGCCGGCGGGGACGCAGCGCCCGAGCGCCGACGCCAGAAGCCACAGCCGCGCCATGGTCCGCCCTGCTCGAGGCCAGGGACCGGCCGTGTGTGCCCCGCGGGCGAACCCCGCCGCCGCGTCACAGAGCAGGGAGGGCGCGGCCGCCTGCGGCCCAGTCCCTGGAGCAGCCAGGCCAGAGCTGCAGTGCGACCACCCTGCTCTGCGCACAGGTCCCGGCAGGGCAGAGCTGAGGCCAGGCTACTTGGGGGGGGGGGGGGGGGCTGTGCTCCAACAGGAATCCCTCTGGCCCCGCCTGCCCCAGTGGAGCCTGGAACAGAACCGCCTCCCCCTCCAGAGCTTGCTCAGAGTCATCAAGGATGTAAGGACCCGGCCCTGCCTAGCCAGGATGGTGATGACATGGAGAAGGGCACAGCCGGCCCTCCTGGTGCCCCCGTGTGCCTGGCCCCTGCATTGTTGAATCCCATTTGCAGCTGGGGGAGGGAGTGGCTGCCCCCCCACCCAGGAGAAACTGCAGTTTCACCCCCATCGTGCCTGGGCACCCGGTCCCCAACAGCCGCAGGAGGGGCCCCTGCTGCCCAGGGTCTGGCCCGCCCTGCTCTCTGCATCCATCCTCAGCCTGGCCGGGTTTCCCAGCGTCTTCCCCAGCGGAGTGCCTCCCATGGGGACACAGCAGGGCACAGGTGTCTCCCAAGCTGAGAAGGCCGCCCTGGGTCCCCAGGTCTCTCCAGCCACACCCCACTCCCTGCTGCCGCTCCCCAGTCCCCTCCGCCTGTCTCCCTGTCTCCCTCCAGCTCCACACTCAGGCTCTGTCCCCACACTCTCTGAGCTCTTGGGCAGCAACCTCCGTGTGACCAACTCTGGCCGCTGCTCTGCCCATGTCTTTAGCGCTCCCAGCTGGACACAGGGGCGGCTCCCTGCTTCTGGAAACGCTTTCTTCTCTTGGGCCAGGGTCCCCTCGCTCTGCAGGTCTCCTCTCCCTGACCTCGCTCTTGTCCGGCACAGTCTGCTCTCCCCACTGAGTCAGGCAGGGCTATTTTAATTTTCAACGACTGTTCAGGAAATCTTAGTGTCACAGTGTCCAGATTCTCAGGAAAACCACACCGATGGCTCGGGGAGTCCCACACACTCTGACCCAGCTTCCCTGGGGAGGAGTCAGCACTGCACATTCCTGGGACACATTTGTCACAGCTAAGGAGCCAGTGTCGGTGTCTGAGTCTACACACCGCAGTGGGTTAGATCTGCACGCTTCCCCCTGACATCCCTCGCTGCTCCAGGACCCGCCCAGGACACCTTCTCACATTCTGCTAAGCACAAGCTAACTCCAAGCCTGGGACGCTTGCTGTGGATTCCAGAAACTGGCCTTGGGAAAGCCAACAGAAGGGGCCAAGCAGCCTGGCCCTCCCCGGTCAGCACGACCAGGGACTGAGTTTATCCTGGGCAGTGGCTGAGTGGCCTCCATGCTGCTTAGAGAGATACTGGAGTCTCAGCACAGTGCGTCTGTCTTAGCTCTCAGCCCGACGGATGTTCAGTCGTTCAGAGCGCCCTGCTGTTCCCTCCTCGTGCCCTGCTGTTCCCTCCTCGTGCTAACCAAGCCATCACGCAAGTTCCTCCAGGAAGCACGCTGACTTCGGAGATAGGCTGTTGTCAGATCTGCAACCAGTCTTAGTACATATCTACCCCTGACTTGCCACTGGTCATGTTCCAGCGGCCAGCCTCCCTTCCAGGCTCCTGCACGGCCCCAGCCCACCCTTGCCGGGCAGGACAGTGACCCTGACACCCCCACTCTGCAACATCCCCATCACCGGTGAATTCTCCAGCCTTGTCCTTGTCATTCTGATTGGCGCTGCTGACAAGGTGCAGACTTTGGGTATCAGAACGTCCCTGGGTTAGGTTGGTCTGGGGTTTTCTGATGTTAGACTGGGGCTGTGGGTTTGGGGAGGGAGCCCCCAGGGGAAGTACCCTTCTCACCACCTCCTGTCAGGGACACTGATGGCGGAGGTGGTGCTTGTCAGCTTCCTCACCCCTCTGCTCTGTACCTCCAGGGAGCAGGTCACCGCGCACGGTCCCCACAGAAGCCGACTCCTTTAGAGTGCAGATCTCAGAGGGCTTCCAGAACCTGAGCCGCTCCTGCCAGCCTCTGCGGCTGTGAATCCAACAAACCACCCTCGGAACTCTGACATCTGGCCCGGTCTGCCTGGCCCCAGCGACCCCTGCCGCCCTCCCACTCTCCTCTGCTCTCCCCTCCCTCCCCCGCCCACCCCACCCCCACAGCCACCCCCTTGTGCTTCCTGGGGCTCCACCCCCACCACCTGGGACAAAGGAGGCTCAGCCCAGAGTTCCTGCAGGTGGGTGGGGAGCACCTCGTGGTCTGCAGATGAGGAAACAGGCTGAGGACATGGCAGGACCTCAGCTCACTGCTTGCAGCCCAGTCATTCCCCCCACCCTTCCAGGCCCAGATCCTGCCGGTGCGGAGTGGGGCAGCCAGCCCAGGCCAGGGCCTCCTGCTGGGACCTCACCATGGACCTCACTGGCATCCCTGAGGGCACAGCTGGGAAGGTGCTGCGTGCCAGAAGCCCCTGCTGGGACAGCTCTGAGGAGCCTGGAGCCCAGCGCCCAGCGCCCAGCCCCTAGCCTCACCGTCCTCCGTCTCCACATAGAGGCGGAGTCCCAGGTCCTTGTGACGGCTCAACAGCCAGCGGGCACTGGCCGCCGTGACGTCCAGCACCAGCCAGCCCTCGTCCCCAGCCTGGAGCGTCTGAAGATCCAAAAAGAACAAGTCAGACTCCCTGTGGACACGAAAGAACAATTAACCGAGGGCCACCAGCCGCCGTGTGTGTTAGTGCCTGCCTGGGGGACACTCCCCGAGCACCTGCCCCTGCCTGGCTTGGGCTGGGCCCCTCTGGTGCCAGGTCTCATGGAACCAACCCTCCGCATTGGTTCTGTGTCTGTACACTGGGGAAACCGGGGCTCAGGGGCTCAGTCATCTACAGCCCCACAGCCAGGCTGCCAGGGCGGGGCCTGAAGCCAGGACAGCGGCTGGGGCTCTTCCCACGGGGCTGAGAGGCCTGGGGCTGGGCATCTCCCTGTCTCTGAGGCTTCTTGTTCTCTCAGGAAGCCCCCTCCTCCTCCAGGAAATGCGCCTCCCGCCCCCGCCCTGCCCAATTGGACTAGACACAGCTCCTAGGCCTCGACGTTGACACTGAGGCAGTGCAGCAGGGCGGGGCCGGGCTGAGGGAGGCACCTGTTGGAGTGCTCCTGGACCACCTGGAACGTGCTGACGTGCAGGGTCCTGTTGACCAGCTGCGTGCTGGGCTCCTTGTAGATCCGGAACTCGGCAGCGGTCACTGCCTCCCCTGCTGGGATCTGAGTCAGGTCGAAGAGAAACTCCTTCCAGTGGGGCTCCTGGCGGCCCAGGGCGTGGTCCCGCTCCACTGAAAGATGAAGCAAGAGTGGGCGGTCACCGGGGCAGGGGCGCTGGGACGGGGCCTGAGCAGCCTGGGTAAGGTGGCTTCCTTCCCAGCACCTGGCTGGCTCCGGGGGTGTAGACTGGGCTCCAGGAGGTTGTGTAGTGAGGAGCTTGGCAGGTGACCAGCAGGCCCTAAGCCCCAAATAGCAGTCTTGTCTCCTGTCTCCCCTCAGCCTCCTGCACTCCCTGGGCCCCACAGATGAGACAGGGGACAGTCCTCCTCTGCCCTCCCAGGCTAAAGGGGTGGTGGACACCAGACCCAAGGACACAGTCTCCCCGGGACACCCGGTGGGCAGGGAAGTCAGTGCCCGCATCTCAGGGGGACGGGATCATCCCGGGTCACCCCGTGGGCCTCCGTGGGAGGTGGAGGAGGGGAGATCTCCGGGTGACAGCTGGGCCGGCCGTGAGGGACGGCTGGAGCTTTGCCGCAGTGTCCAGCTGCAGAGGACATGCCAGCAGAGCCAAGGCCAAGAGTGGAAGGACCTGGGGCTGGGAGGGAAGAGCCCCGCGAGGGCAAAGGCCCAAGTGCATTCTGGGGAGCGAGGTGAAGGAGGAGGTGTGGGAAAGGCAGGTGGGAACGGGGAGAGGGTGACAAGCTTCTGGAAAGAACCAATCAAGGGCCTGGCTGTCCGAGGGTCCCCGCCGGCAGCATGGCAGCATGGCAGCTGCTTCAGGGCGCAGATGACTTCTGAACGGGCCTTGTAGGACGGGGTGGCGACGCAGCGGCTGGTGGAGGTCAGCGAGGGGGCTCTCGGCAGAGGGGCTCTGTGCACAGTGTGGGGGTGCTGCAGCGACCCACAGATTGAGGTGTGGGTATAGCAGGGGTCTGGGTCTGTGGGGAAAGGGGTCAGACTCCCCTGGCAGGAGGGAGCCTGTGCCTCTGGCCAGTGGGGAGCCCGGAGGTCTGGGGCTGCAGGGGAGCAGGGGGCTCTGAGTGGCGCATAGGAAGACCTCGTGCAAGCAGAGGTCAAGGGCAAGCTGGAGGTGGACGGCAGTGGGGGCCTGGGCGGGGCCGGTCCAGCAGTCTGGGCAGAGGCTGTGGTTGCGGGACACATCCCACGCTTCCCCAGCTGCCCACAAGGCCCGGACGGGATATTTAGGGTGGCCTCACTCGAGCAGCCTGTCACTTTCAAACGCTAAAATCTGTGTTTCCGGAAAGCAGGGGTGGGAGCCGCCCAGCCCTCCCCAAAACCCAGCACTGAGATTTTAATGATATGTTTGTGAGTCTCTTTAAAAATTCTCTCTGGCTCCTGGGCTCAGGGACCACAAGGCAGGCTTTTTAAAAGCACCAGGCTGTGCGGCCCTGGGCGGATGTGGGGAGCACTTCCTGTCCTCGCGGTGGGGACCTTGTCCAGAGACGGACAGGCACACAGCTGTGCTGGGCGGGTCAGGGGACAGGCGGGCGTGTCTGGGCTGGGGCAGATGGGGGGCCTTGAACCAGTCCAGGGATGAGGAGAAATAGAAGGTGCATTGTCTGACAGCACCCGGGGCTTCCTGAAGTTTCACTTCCCGGTCAGAACAAAACTGAATTTTCTTTTCTGAAAGTCACTCTGTTTATTTTATTCTGGAAGTCACTCTCTCCTCTATTCAGCCTGTTCTGGGCACTGGGAGTGCAGGAGTGAATAAAACAGATCAGATCTCTGCACTGGTGGAAGATACAGTCTGATGGGGAGAGAGAACATCCACAAGTAAAACACAGGCTATCATTTGTCTTAGTGCTGTGAAGACGATGGAGAGCACTGTGGGTTGAGGAGTAACAGAGAAAGGGTGCATCACATGTGCTGCTTGTAACGGCCAACTTTGTGAAAGAACCAGGTACGATTAGACACGGCCATGCTCACACGCTGCTGATGGGAGCGCTATGTGGAGGAACCTCTCACCACCTAGCCAAATAACAAATGAATTTACCCCATCTTTTTTTGTTTGTTTGTTTTAAAGGTTTATTTTGTTTATTTGAATGGTGGCATTTACAAAGTGAGAGAAAGAGAGACAGATCGAGATCTTCCAACCACTGATTTACTCTCCAAATGGCCACAACAGCCAGGACTGGGCCAGGCTAAAGCCAGGAGCCAGGAGCTTCCTCCTGGTCTCCCATGTGGGTACAGGGGCATTAGCGAGGAGCTGGGTCAGAAGTGGAGCAGCTGGGACTGAGGGCTCGAACCAGCACCCGTATGCAATTCTGGCATTGCAGGTGGTAGCTTAACATGCTAGGCCACAACACCAGCCCTAATCTAACTTTTGATACAACTCCAGAGACACACTTAGCAAAAGCATGAAAAGATGTAGCAGAAGGCAATTCACTGGGCGCAGGGAAGAAACCAAGCTCTATTTGGATCCACAGAGGTGCTGCTCATAACCCCAAAGACGAAAATTCAAAGACAAAACTTCCCAAAACCACATTCCTAAAAAGTTAAAATCCCAAATGTTGAAACCCTGAGATCCCAAATCCCCAAAGCCACAATTCCCATGCTGAAAGGCCACGTTAGAAGGGTAGAAAGCCAAACTCTAGGGAAGGGATTGGCCACATGATATGGGAATGATGAAGATGTCAGTTTAAATATGCGCCATTTGTCTGCATTGCCTTTCTTTCCAGATGATGAAATGCCAGGAGTCCTCAATGAATTAAAGGCACATTGGCATAAAGAAGCCAGTGAGGGGCCGGCCTTGTGGCGTAGCAGGTGAAGCCACCAACTGCAGTGTTGGCATCCCATATGGGCACGGGTTTGAGTCCCAGGTGCTTCATATCCGATCCAGCTCTCTGCTATGGCCTGGGAAAGCAGTGGAAGATGGCCCAAGTCCTTGGGCCCCTGCACCTAAGTGGGAGACCTGGAGGAAGCTCCTGGCTCCTGGCTTCAGATCGGCTCAGCTCCTTCCATTTCAGCCACCTGGGGAAAGAACCAGCAGATGGAGGATCTCTCTCTCTGCTTCTGCCTCTCTGTAACTCTGCCCTTCAAATAAATAAATCTTCAAAAAATAAAAATAAAAATCAAAAAGGAAGCCAGTGAAGTTACTAACTGGTTAGCAAAGAATTATGTGCATGGTATGTGTTGCTGTTGGATCACCAGTAGTGTTGCCACTAAATTGATGGTGTGCATATGAGTGTAGAATGGATTTCTGATAGTAGTATGGAAGATGGGAAAATTTAATAGGGAATGCTCCTGTTGTATATTAATCACAGTAGAATTTCAAAAAGAGCAGTGCCATATAGAAAATGAATGTGAACATATGTTCTGAGGAGAGCCACATCTTAAAAGAAAAAACAAAATTAAACAAAAATATCCCAGCAACTATGCATCTTGATGCAAGACACTAGATTCGGTTAATGATAGTGGAGACCGGTCTGCTCCTATGGACTTTGCTGTGTAATTGCCTTTAATTTACTCCTGAAACATCCTTTTTCACATGGTAAATTTTCTTTTGAGGTCATTTTTTAGCTTTTCTCCCCATTATTTTAAATTGCCAGCATTATGTTTTTCTAATTCTCTATCCTATGCATTTCATCTTGCCATCATTTCCGATACTGGAGGTATACAACGGGTAAAGACTTTTAGGAGTGTTCTAATTCATTTTGTGAATTGGTTGCAAGTGTGACTCTGAAAGTGCATTATCACAAGGCTGATGTTGTGCACAAGCCACGCATGTGCATGTAGAAACATTGGAACCCCCTCAGTAAATTAAGGATGTCCTTTGGCACATCTGTATTTGTCAAAGATACAGTCTTTCAAGATCTCAGCTCCTTGGGCAACTGCGTATATGGCAGTGATCTGTTGATCTGCGGATCATTAAAAAGACTTGAGGTCTGACAGTATCTCACGTGGTCAGTGACAAAGCTGGGTGCACACAGTTACCAAGAACGGTGGCATGCATTTCACTTTTTAACCTGTTTATGAACACAGTGTATGTATCTGCTTATAACAATACACTATTATCTTCTATCTGTTTATAAGTATACACTTATAAAAATATGACTGTTGTCCATGCATGCAAAAACATGTTATTATTGTGTAAAATGGCTTGTTTTATTGGGTAAAGTGATGTGTTTTTGTATGATTCTAAAAAAAAAAAATAACTCCCTTTAGGGGCCTGAGTTGTTGTGTAGCAGCTAAAGCTGCCGCCTGGGACACTGGCATCCCAGATGGGCTCCAGTTTGTGTCCCAGCTGCTTTCTTCCTATCCAGCTCCCTGCTAATGGTCTGGGAAAAGCAGCAGAGGATGTCCCAAGTGTTTGGCCCCTGCTACCCATGAAGGAGACCCGGATGAGGCTTCTGGAATCGGGAATCTGGTTTTGGCCTGGCTCAGCCCTGGTCATTGTGGCCATCTTGGGGGGATGAACCTGCAGACGAACTATCTCTTTCTCTCCCTCTGTCTCTTCCTTTCTCTCTGTAACTCTTTTTTATATATATATATTTATTATTTATTTGAAAGGCAGAGTTACAGAGAAGGAGAGGCAGAGGCAGAAAGAGAGAAGTCTTCCATCCACTGGTTCACTCTCTCTGGCTGCAACAGGCAGGACTGGGCCAGACTGAAGCCAGGAGCCAGTAGACTCATTTGAGTTTCCCACTTAGGTGCAGGGGTCCAAGCACTTGGGCCATCCTCTGCTGCTTCCCCAGGCACAGTAGCAGGGAGTTGGATCAGAAATGGAGCAGCTGAGACTTGAACCAGCACCCATATGGGATGCTGGTGATGCAGCTGGAGGCTTAACTCACTACACCACAGCACCAGCCCTAATCTGACTTCCAAATAAATAATCTTTTCTTTTTAAAAATTCCCTTTGCAAAATGTAAATAAGTGTCTTCTAAAGAACTTTTTTCCTAGAATTATCTTTTTTAAGTACATTTTTAATTTTTTAAAGATTTAATTTATTTGAAAGAGAGTTATAGAGAGGTAGAGACAGAGAAAGCGGTCTTCCATCCACTAGTTCACTCCCCAGATGGCCACAATGGCCAGAGCTTGCCGATCCGAAGTCAGGAGCCAGGAGCCTCCTCCAGGTCTCCCACGTGGGCGCACAAGCCCAAGGACTTGGGCCACCTTCCGCTGCTATCTCAGGCCATAGCAGAGAGCTGGATCAGAAGAGGAGCAGCCGGGACTAGAACTAGCGCTCATATGGGATGCCGGCGCTTCAGGCCAGGGCGTTAACCCACTGTGCCACAGGGCCAGCACCCCCTAGAATGATCTTTTTAAGACTATTGATCTGTTTTGAAATTTGAAATTTTAGTCTTTAAGAATTTTATCTCTTGGAATTTCAACATCCCAGATGATGGGGTTCAGGATTATGTCTTTGGGATTATGGCCCAAACCCATGCCATTGGCCCCTCTCATGTTTATTTTCCACAAGATTATAAAAGCTTCCCTAAATGCTCAAATCCTGAGCCAGCTTCTGTCTGGGGAAGCAGCAAATGGGTTTACTTTCTGAACTGCCTTAATGTGGCTCCCTGGGAAATAAACATCATGAATCACCGATGTGTGCCGACAGAACCCCCGACCTCCTCCTCCAGCCTCCGATAAAACCACCTCCGATCCCACACTTCCGGGAAAGACCCACTGTGGGCAGGAGGTGGCCTCCCTGGTCACAGGGCTGTCCACATCTGGGGCCTTGCACCTGCTTCTCACAGGCCAGGTCCACAGATGCCAACACCAACAAAGCCATCAGCTATTTTTGTGTCCTGGGCAAAATTTAGACTCACCCAGCTGATCTAAATCTGTCTTGTTTCTGACCAAAAGGCAAGATTTCAAAACCCCAGGGTGGATGTTGGGGGCCTCAGCTCATCTCTGAATCCTGCCCAGCCCCTGAGGGTGGGGGCAGGCTCCCCAGGGCCCAGAGGTGGACAGGCTGGGCCTATCTGGCTGCTCCTGTTGCTGACCAGGCCCAGGGCACCCCCCTCCCCAGCCCCGGCCCCCTCCACCCCGCCTCTGCAGGCCCACAGTGGAGCCGCAGAATTGACGGACACTGACCCTGCGCCCTGAAGGACTTCTGCCACCCAGAGACCGCAGAGCTTCGGGGACAGGCTCGGGGCTGCCGTCGGGCTGCCGTCAGCTGGGTCCCATTACCGACCTTGCTCAAGGGCTGTTTCCATAAACAGCTCTGCACACGTAATTACCGGCCCAAGCCTCAGCTGGCTGCAGACCCCAGATTAAAAGGGAGCACCCGCACACACCGCCACATCAAGCCTGCCAGGGCCCAAAATAGACCCCAGGAGCTGCGGGCAAGAGGGGAGCAATGCCTCCAGCTGGGACCCGGGGAAGGAACTGTGGGGATTTTCCAGAAAGCTGTGGTCACCGAGGCACATCCCCTCTTGCCTGTGGGGAGGGGCTCCCACGAGGAGGTGGGCTGGCGCCCCTCCCCACCCTGTCCCTCACCCCTGGAGTGGCGGGAGGTGGGCACTGTCTACTCTCAGAGCTGGAAAGGCTTTGGGCAATCCTGCAGAGAAGGGGAAACTGAGGCCCAGAGGGGCAGAGGCTTTCCAGGGCTCATGGTCAGACAGGGGCCCTTGGTGTAGACTTCCGGACTTGGAGCCACAGTGAAATCCCCGGTCCTGAGGTCCAGCTGGGTGGTGACGCTGCGGCCGGGGAGGCCACCTGTCGGCAGGGCTGGTCTGTCAGCAGCTGCCCCAGGGATGCTGCTGAAGCCCCCTCCTCCAGGCAGGGCCTGCGAGACCCCGGGTCCCAGGGTAGGGCTCAGGGAGATGCTGCACCCCTCGTCGGCTTCCACAAAGACGCAGAGGCCGGCCCCACTCTGCCCGCTCGGCCAGGCCCAGGTCCCTGCAGCTGCCCTCGGTGCTCCCCTGCCTCCGGCCGCACTCCTCTCCCTTTACTTTGGCCATCTGCCCCGAGCACCTGCCACGCGGGGGCTGGGGAACGTGAATGGGGTGCGGGTGCCACAAAGGGTCAGATTCAGTCCTGTTTTTAGGATTAGGAGAAAGAGGGGCTGGCCATACCCCTCAATCAGATAGGTAGAAAGTGATGGCCGGCACCGTGGCTTAACAGGCTAATCCTCTGCCTTGCGGCGCCGACACACTGGGTTCTAGTCCCGGTTGTGGCACCGGATTCTATCCCGGTTGCCCCTCTTCCAGGCCAGCTCTCTGCTGTGGCCCGGGAAGGCAGTGGAGGATGGCCCAAGTCCTTGGGCCCTGCACCCGCATGAAAGACCAGGAGAAGCACCTGGCTCCTGGCTTCGGATCAGCAAGATGCGCCGTCCGCAGCGGCCATTGGAGGGTGAACCAACGGCAAAAAGGAAGACCTTTCTCTCTGTCTCTCTCTCTCACTATCCACTCTGCCTGTCAAAAAAAAAAAAAAAAAAAAAAAGAAGAAGAAGAAGAAGAAAGTGACTAGAGGGGCCAGTGCTGTAGCATAGCAGGTAAAGACACCACCTGCAGTACTGACATCCCATTTGGGTGCCGGTTCAAGTCCTGGCTGCTCCTCTTCCAATCCAGCTCTTTACTATGGCCTGGGAAAGCAGTAGAAGTTGGTCCAAGTCCTTGGGCCCCTGCACCTTCGTGGGAAGACCTGGAGGAAGCTCCTGGCTCCTGGTTTCTGATCAGCGCAGCTCCAGCCATTGCAGCCAACTGGGGAGTGAACCAGCAGATGGAAGACCCTTTCTCTCTCTCTCTCTCTGCCTCTCTTTCTCTCTCTGTGTGTAACTCTTTCAAATAAATAAATCTTAAAAAAAGAAAGAAAGGAAGGAAGGGAGGGAGGGAGGGAGGAAGGAAGGAAAGTGACTATAGGGACTGGTGCTGGATTGTAGAAGGTTAAGCCCACAGAGCTGGCATTCCATATGAGCATTGGTTCAAGTCCCAGCTGCTCCACTTCTGATCCAGCCCCCTGCTAAGGCACCTGGGAAGGCAGTGAAAGATGGCCCAAGTTCTTGGCCTCGGCCACTCATATGGGAGACCTGGGTGGAGTTTCAGTTTCCTAGTTTCAGCTTGGCCCAGCCCAGGGTGTTTCAGCCATTTGAGCAGGGAACCAGCAGACAGAAGATCTCTCTCTCTCTCTCTCTCTTTCTCTCTCTCTCTCTTTTTCTCTCTCTCTCCCCTCCCCCCTTTTCTGTCACTCTGCCTTTCAAATTAGTAAATAAATCTTTTTAAACACATACACACATTTTAGGGCTGGCACTGTGGCACAGGGAGTTAAGCCACTGCCTGCAATGCTGGCATCCTATATGGGTGCCAGTTTGAGTTCCCACTTCCAATGCAGCTCCCTGCTAATGTGCCTGGGAAAGCAGCAGAAGATGACCTGAGTGCTTGGCCCCATGTCACACACTTGGGAGACCAGAATGAAGCTCCTGGTTCCTGGATCTGGCCTGGCCCATTGGGGCCATTTGGGGAGTGAACCAGCAGATGGAAGACCTCTCTCTCTCTCTCTCTCTTCTCTCTCTCTGTCTCTCTCTCCCTCTCTCTCTGTAACTCTGCCTTTCAAATAAGTAAATAAATATCTTTAAAATTAAATTAAACTGAAAACATTATTTCATGTTGTCTCTTGGGATCAAGAATTCAGGCCTTGGCTGGGCAGGTCTGGATGAGGGTCTCTCTTGAGGTCCCAGTGAAACTATTGCTGGGCTGCAGTCTCCGAAGACTTGGTGGGGCCAACAGGCCCACTTCTAAGCTCGCACATGTGGCTGTGAATGGTGGCCTTTAGTTCCTCACCACGTGGCCTCCCCAGACGGCTGCCCACCTCCTAACTTCCCCAGAAAGGGGAACCCACGGGAGGTGGAGGCTGCCGTATCTCATACCTAATCTTGTCGGGGATGTATCACCACTCCTGTCACGTGATACAGTCACACAGGCCACCACTAGCATGATGCTGGAGGGGAGGGGATTGTGACCTCAGATGGCCCTGAGAGAGGTCTGATTCACTGCATTTATAGATGAGAGAGCTCAAGACCAGGGGACTGAACTATGCAAGGCACTCAAGATGGGATTCGCGTCTAGGAGAGGCTCAGCTGCAAAGTCTACACTCTCTTCTGCTCATCCACGGCCTTGTTCAGTCGGGAGCACGTCAAGGGACCAGCAAATGGCTCAGTTGGATTAGAACGCTGGGCTGGAGGGACTTGAATTCTGTTCTGGCTGGAGGGGACACACAGAAGGATCCTGAACAGGAAAAGTCATAACAGGGCTTTCACTGGGGGAGCTGGAGTTTCAAGAACATGCTAAGAGCTTTTCATAAAATTACTTGATTTATTTAAGAAGCAGAGAGAGAGAGAGAGAGAGAGAGAGAGAGTGCTCATCCACAAGGGCTAGGAATGCAATTTAGGTAGCAGGGACCTAACTACTTAAGCCATCACCACTGCCTCCCAAGGTCTGTATTAAGAAGGAAATTGGGCTCAGGAATAGAGCCAGGAATTGAAGCCAGGTATTCCAATAAGGAACACAGGCATCCCAACCAGCATCCCAACCACCTGGTGAGAAGCCAGCCCTGTGGGTGTTTCTTCAGCAATGGCCACAGGCTGCTCTGAAAACCCTGGATAATTCAACTTTCTCCACACTTAGGTCTTGAAGCCTTCAGCTTCCCTGGAACCCTGACTCTGTGCAGGCTTCTGGATTGTTCAGGAGCGGCTGCTGCTCATGGGCAGGAGCCAGCAGCTAAGGGGAATGACCAAGTTTTACTGCGGGTCTTGCCACTAACCAGTTGGCCTTGGGAAAAAAAAAAAAATTAAAAACTTGGCACTTATGGAGCATTTATCAGGTGCTTTTCAGCACTTTACATGGGCTAACTTAGTTAATCCCCTTACCCATCCTGTAAGGTGGATCTCCCATTTTATAGACAAGGAAACTGAAGCACAGAGTAGGATGGAACTTAGATAAGAATCATACACAGGGTATCGCAGGCTGGGCTTCCTGGGCAGCAGACGCTGAGTTAGAAGTTAACCAGAGACTAATCTTTGTAGGGAATGAAGGGTACAGGGTTGGACACAGCCAAACAGCGAGGCCTTCACAACAAAGGCGCCTCAGTCCTCTCTGATGGTGTGGGGAGCTCTGGGGCTGACACTCCCGTAGACCAGGCACTGGGTGTGGGGTGCCCACTGCTGTGAGCATGCAGCAGCCCATCCTCCAGGAAGCTGGGACAGCGAGTGACTCAGTGCAGAAAGGAAAATGGGGGCAGCCCAGCACAGCATCCACTACCCACGGCAGGTTGCGGATCCGACCCAGGCAGCCTGACCCTGGAGCCGGTACCCTGTCCACTGCACTGTGAGTCCCTAAGTAAGGGATGACAGGTGTGAGCCTAGAGAAACACAGTAGGCCTTGTCTCCTAACACCAGCTACCAGTTACTGAGCAAGGTCAAGCACTTGCTAAGTGTTTGCCTGCCTTAACCTGTTTCATCATTGCACTATGGTAGAGGTATTACTATCATCCCTATTTTAGAAAATTATGTGGCTGGCGCCGTAGGCTAATCCTCCGCCTTGCGGCGCCGGCACACTGGGTTCTAGTCCCAGCTGGGGCACCGGATTCTATCCCGGTTGCCCCTCTTCCAGGCCAGCTCTCTGCTATGGCCCGGGAGTGCAGTGGAGGATGGCCCAAGTCCTTGGGCCCTGCACCCCATGGGAGGCCAGGAGAAGCACCTGGCTCCTGGCTTCGGATCAGCGAGATGTGCCGTCCGCAGCGGCCATTGGAGGGTGAACCAATGGCAAAAAGGAAGACCTTTCTCTCTGTCTCTCTCTCTCTCACTATCCACTCTGCCTGTAAAAAAAAAAAAATTATGTTTTAAATTTTATTTATTTATTTATTTGAAATGCAACTAGAGAGAGAGAAACAGACAAAGAGAACTTCCATCCTCTGGGTCACTCCCCAGATGCCTGCAAGAGCCAGGGCTGAGCCAGGCCAAAGCCAAGAGCCAGAAATTCCATCTAGGCTTTCCACATAGATGGTAGAGAACCAAGTTCTTGGGCTACCATCTGCTGCCTGAGAGGGTGTGCTTTAGCAGGAAGCTGTGCTAGAAGTGGAGGCAGGACTTGATCCCAGGAACCCCAATAGGGGACGCAGGCATCCCAGGCAGTAGCTCAACCCACTGCCCCGCAACGCCTGCCCCCTTCATCCCAGTTTAAAGGTGAGGGCGTTAAAACGCAGAGACATTAAGTGTCCTATTCAATATCTCACAGCTCTCAAATGGGTAGAGGCAGAATTAAAACCTGATGTGGGGGCCGGCTCTGTGGCGTAGCATCCCATATGGCACTGGTTCAAGTCTCCGCTGCTCCACTTCTGATCCAGCTCTCTGCTATGGCCTGGGAAAGCAGTGGAAGGTGGCCCAAGTATTTGGGTCCCTGCACTCGAGTGGGAGACCTGGAAGAAGCTCCAAGCTCCTGGCTTCAGATTGGCCCAGCTCCAGCTGTTGCTGCCATTTGGGGAATGAGCCAGCAATGGAAGACCTTTCTCTCTCTCTGCCTTTGCCTCTCTGCAACTCTGCCTTTCAAATAAACCAATCATACACACACACACACACACACATATAACCTGATGTGTCCTACACTAGAGTCGTTAAGTACTTTGCTGCCCCTCCCAGAGCCAGCCCTCCTTGCCGCTGTGGTCTGATTTCCATTCCTGCCCCTGTGGATCTGCATACCCAGGACCTGTGGCCAGAAACCCATACTTTTGAAGACAACTTCTTCCTCTGTTAACTGGGGACAGTAGCCATTTACAGAGGCAGGAGGACATTGAGGAGATGGGAAGGGTCAGTCATCAGGGACCCACAGGACACATCCTCATGGTGGTCAGACAGGGCTTGGGAGAAAAGGGATCCATGTGCAACTCTTGGAAGACAAATACCTCTGGCATAGGGTCACCCCAGGAGCTAAGAGCTCGGGCTGCGCCAGGCTGGAGCCAGGAGCCAGCAACTCCATCCAGGTCTCCCATGTGGGCGGCAGGAACCCACGTACTTGAGCCACCACCTGCGGCCTCCAGGATGCACATTAGCAGGAAGCTGGATGGGAAGCGGAGTAACCAGGCAGAGTGTGGGATGCCAAGTTTCATTCTAACCGCTGTACTTCACACTCACTCTCAGTATGAATTTTCAACAAGGAAGGAGCATCAGTTCTATAAATCCCCAAAGATAAATTTAAAAGAGGAGCCTCAGTTTACTTCACATGCTCACATTCAATGCAGTTCAATTTGCCAGCGCCTAGTGCAAAGCAATGGGGCACTCCCCAGACTGTGTGGAGAGGCGACGGCTATGAAGGGGGAGAGCAGAGGATGCTGGCATAGGGAGATACCTGCTGTGTGGCCTTGAGAAAATCTCCTAACTTCCCTGAACTCACTTTTTAAAAACAAAGATGTGAGGCCCCAGCTGTGGCACAGTTAATCCTCCACCTGTGGTAATATCATCCCATATGGGTGCTGGTTCTAGTCCCAGCTGTTCCTCTTCCAATCCAGCTCTCTACTGTGGCCTGGGAAAGCAGTAGAAGATGGAGATGGCCCAAGTCCTTAGGCCCCTGCACCCACATAGGAGACCAGGAAGGGGCACCTGGCTCCTAGCTTCAGATTGGTGTAGCTCCAGTCATTGAGGCCATTTGGAGAGTGAACCAATGTAAGGAAGACCTTTCTCTGTGTCTCTTGCTCTTACTGTCCAACTCTATCTCTCAAATAAATAAATAAAATCTTTGAAATAACAACAACAAAAAACAAAGATGTGACTGTAACTGTGAGATGCAAGAGAAGGGACAAGGGGGCTGGCACTGTGATGCAGTGGGTTAAAGCCCTGGCCTACAACACTAGCATCGCATATAGGTACTGGTTTGTGTCCCGGCTGCTCCACTTCCAATCTAGCTCTCTGCTGTGGCCTGGGAAAGCAGTAGAAGATGGCCCAAGTCCTTGGGCCTCTGCTCCCATGTGGGAGACCTGGAAGAAGCTCTTGGCTCCTGGCTTCAGGTCAGCTCAGCTCCGGCCATTGCAGTCATTTGGGGAGTGAAACAGTGAACAAAGGAGGGACCTTTGTTCTGTCCATGGCTATACCCATGGCAGCCAAAACAGGGCCTGGTGCACAGCACTGTTTGCTGAAATAATGAGTGGGAAAAGGAAAACTCTTCCTGGTAAGAACCAAAAAACTGACCCTGGCCCCTGGGGACCAAGTGTCCTCGTCCTTCAGGGTCATGGGGCTGGCAAAGGCAGGGCAGGACTGAGCAGGTCCCTAATTCCCATGCAGCCCTGAGTCTCCTAAATCCAGCAGCCTCCCCACCCCGTCCTCGGCCCCCAGAGGCCAGGAGAACCATGCGTGGGATTGAGAAGGGCAGGACGGAAGTGAGGGCGGTCCCGTCGTGACCCTGGCCAGCCCTCCGCTGGCCTTGGTCTGTGCCTTGGTTTCTCAGTCTGGAACACGGGCGCTGCCTCTGCTCCAGGGCGCACGGGGATTCAGCAAGAATGGGCAGACACGGTCTGGGAGGGGCCGGGCAGGCCTGAGAGGCTGGAGCCCTGCGGACGGGTGGCGGGCAGGTGTCTCCGACAGAGCCGGGAGGCCCCTCGCTGGGCTGACTCCATCACAGCCGGGTGGACAGGAAAGCAGAAGCACCGGGCGGGGATGGGATGGGACAGGCGGGAATTCGTGGTGGAGTCTGGGTCTTGCCTCCCGCCCCAGCACACGGAGACCCGGGCAGGCCTCACTGGTGCCACGTGGGGAGCCGGCCCATGGCTGTGTGCAGACAGTAGGTGCCGGGCCCACATGCTGAGCGCTCAGACAGGCCGGGCAGGGCCGCGGGCTCTGATGGCAGCCTCGGCCGCCCCATCAGGTGCTGTCACCACCTCCTACAGCACCTGCTCCTCACAGAGGCCTCAGGCGGTGGCATCGGGCGGGAGCCCTGTGAGAGGCCCCAGGCTTGGTGCTCCGCCCGCCATCAGGGAGCAGGGGCCAGGCAGGCAGGGGCCGGGCTTGTCAGGAGCCAGATGAGGCTGATAGCAGAGGTGGAGCTGGAGGCAGCAGGTGTGGGAGCCTGGGCGTGGGCGTGGATACCGCGGCGACTCTGCTATTAGACCCCACAGTGCTGCAGGGCCCCGACCTTCAGAGCCCGAGGCCCGGGCCTCCAAACACAGGAAGGCGCCCATCTGTGTCTGAGCCCCACACGCAGCCCTGCTAACCAGGGCGCACATTGCTCCGCCAGAGCCTGGCGCTGCCGCCGAGGGGCCGAGGGGCGCATCCAGTCAGGGAGGCGCTGCTGGCGGCGCCGGCCCGCCCACGGCCTGGCATCCACGGAACACAGAGCTGCTTGTGATCCCACAGCAGCGAGGCCCAGATCCTAACGAAACACACGCGAAGGCAGGGCCGGAAGCCGGGGCTGGGAGTCAGAGCCAGGGATGTCACCCCAGATGTGGTGCGTGACTCTCAGAGCCCATGCCATGCCGTGAGAGGCAAAATGGTTTCCCTGTGGCTATTTGGACCAAACAAGGAATTAAAGGCTGTGAAAGCTCACTGGCTACATTTTCCCCTAAAAAGTGGTACGGGGCTGGACATTGTGGCACAGCGGATTAAAGCCCTGGTCTGCAGTACTGGCATCCCATATAGGTGTCGGTTCTAGTCCCGTCTGCTCCTCTTCCCATCCAGCTCTCTGCTATGGCCTGGGAAAGCAGTAGAAGGTGGCCCAAGTCCTTGGGCCCCTGCACCCATGTGGGAGACCTAGAAGAAGCTCCTGGCTCCTGGCTTTGGATCAGCGCAGCTCTGGCCGTTGCAGTCACTTGGGGAGTGAACCAAGGGATGGAAGACCTCTCTCTCTCTCTCTCTCTCTCTGCTTCTCTGTAAATCTACCTTTCAAATAAATTAATTAATTTTTTTTAAAAAGTGCAGTAGGGACGCCCTGGGTTGGGCTTTAGACATGGATAAGACCTGTGGGGATGCTCCCTCCACATTCCCACCAAGGCTGGGTGGCAGCTGGGAGGGACCTGGGTCAGGTGGCCAGGCCCAGGTTCGCCCTCCTAGGGGATGGATTTAGAGGCTGGCTTTCTGCTCCTCCCCTTTATTAACTAGTCATGTCACAGCCTGAGCATGGATCCCTGGGGGGCCCCTAGTTCCCAAGGAGGGCCCTGAAGCTCAGGGAGGCTGAGCGCTGTCCCCAGGTTCACACAGCAGGGGCAGGCCCTGCCCGATTCACAGTTGCAGCTCCCACCAGGGCTGTACCTTGACCCAGGAGGTGCTGAGAGAAGCAGGCCGTGGTCTGGGCAGTGACTCACGCTGACGGGCAGCTCCATCCACAGCTCTTCCTGCTCTACAACCCCTGTCGGAGCTCCAGTCCCGGCTCTATACGTGGTCTCCTCCATCCTCTAACCACACCCCGCTGGCCACATCCTAGACCTGGCCCTGGGTCTCCTCAGCCTACCACTAGCTCCGGGCTGGGGCAGGGGAGGCCCCAGGGTAGGAAACAAATGTCTGGGCACCGCTGCTACTGGTCCATCCTCCGGGTTCCTCTGCCCCAACCTCTCAGTGCCCTTCTCCCTGACTGGCTGATGACAGAAATTCATTTCCTTAAATGCTGAATGTGGAGCTGGACAACCGGGCCTGTCCTGGCCAGGGCCATGTCCAGCCCGCACCACCCCGCCTGTGCCACTGCCTCCCCGAGCCTCTCTGTCTTCACCTGGGTGGAGCGGGGGCCCAGGAAGACTCAGAGCAGGGGGGAGGGGAGGCTGGTGGCTGGGGCCTGGGTCCTCTCCCCCAGCCAGGCTGATCTGTGGTCCTTGGGACCCCAGGCCCACCGGCTGTCTGTCCAGTGCAGACCCCTGCCTGTCCCTAGCCACAGACAGGAGACAGCACAGGTGGGGGGGGGCCTGACTCTACTACAGGAAGTACTCGTGACCCCAGAACAAAGAGCAAAGGGGAAAAATGACGCTGAGAACTTGAAGAGCAAACGCTCCATGGTGTGAGGAAAATTTCTGTGGAGAGGGAAGCTGGGTTTGCCTGGGAGCAGCAAGAGGGTCCAGGCTGCCCCTGGTGGTCACCCCCAGCCTGGACCCTCACACAGGCAGGGCCAGGGCCCAGGGGGAGGAGACACAGCCGCTGACCCACCCAGGAGAGTCCACTGCTTCCCTCCCCACCCCTGGGCTCCGGGCTCTGCAGGGAAAGAGCCTGCGGCCGCATAGGACACCCAGACACACTGGTCACTGTGATGATGTGACCACAGGTGTCACACTGACCTTTGCCCCTCTCCTCAGTCCTGCCCTTATCGCGGTGCCAGCATCCGGCCTGTTTACTCCTCTGTCTCCCAGCACCACACGTCTCCCCGGGCAGCCCAGTGGGCCCCCACATGACCGGGTCCTTCCTCTCGGTGGGTCTCGGGCCCAGGCGAAGGCAACCCCAGGAGTCTCCGCTCCCCTCTGCGCCCATCCAGCCTGCACGGACCCCTCAGACCCTCGCTGCCCGGCCTGGGGGTCCTCCTCGCCTGTGGGTCCCCGCTCCGGCCAGGGGCTGGCACTGCCCAGGGACGCACACACTCCCACCAGGTCTTGTTCGCTCCCCAGGGGCCGGGCTTGGGCGCCCCACGCTCAGGCCGCGTCCACACGGTCACCGCGGGTCCTGCCCTCCCCAGCACGCACTCACCCATGTTGACGAAGCTCATGACCAGGTCTGCGCGGCCCAGGCGCCGCTCAGGGGGCCCGGCGTCGTCGTCGTCGTCGCCGGCCATGGCGCGGTACAGGTCCAGCATGAAGAGCGGCGCGGACGCGGGCAGGCGGGCGGCGGCGGGCGGCGCGCGGGGCCGGGGCCGCCCGGGCAGCCCGAGCACCGCCAGGATCTCGCGCTGCATGTCGCGGCGCTCGCGCGCTCCCAGGCGGCGCTGGGGACAGCCGGGCGGGGGGCGCGGGCCGGGGCCGCCGCCCAGCGCGCACAGAGCCAGGCCCAGGAGCCAGAGCGGCCCGGGGCGCGCGGCCATGGCGGGCCGGGCTGGGCGCTCAGCGGGCGCGCATCGGCTCCGCGGCCGGGACCGGAGCCCGGGACCGCCCGGACGGCGAGCGGTGGGCTGGGCTCGACGGCCGGCGGGACCGGGCAGTCGTCCGCGGCGACGGCTGGGGCCCCAGGGCACTCCCGCGGCACCTGTCTCTGCCTGGAGCCCTGTGGACGCGGCCGCCGCCGCCTCGGAACCGGAGCTATGCCGGAGACCCCACCGTCGGCTAATCCGCCCCGGGCTGCTGCGGCCGCCAGTGGGCAGGAGCGGCGCGAGAGCTCCGGGCGATCCGGCGGCGCGGACCTGCACCGGCCTCGGCCAGACCCTGTCGCCCGCACCACCCCGGCCTCGCCCCCGCCCGGGCGGGCCAATGGGGGCCCGGGGGTGGGGTCAAGGCTCCGAACCCACGCCCGGGAAGGGTCCGGGTGGAGCCTGGTGTCGCCGGTGGTGGCGACTCCGAGGTGCGACCCCGAGGTGGTTGCGGACAGCCAGAGCCAGGAGTCCGCACCCAGGCGTCACCGTCGTCAGGGTCGTCCTGGGACCCTTCCTCCTGCACACAGCCCTGTCCACGCCGTCAGGCGCCGCGCCTCGGCCAGGAGACCTCAGGGGCGCGGCGCGGGCCGGGAAGGCTGGGACCTGAGCTCCCGCAGGGCGACCTCGCCCAGGCCGGCGTCCAGTCCCGGTCAGATCCGCGGTGTGACCCGGTGGCCCCGCCTCGGTGCGCAGAGGCCCCAGTGTGCCTAGAACGCGGGCGGTGCCGTCTCCGAGGGTGGGGCGCATGCATACCTCCGCCAGAGCAGCCCGGCCCGCGTGCGAGACACGCAGCTCCTCTCTGGCT
Source organism: Lepus europaeus (assembly GCF_033115175.1). Taxonomy (NCBI): domain Eukaryota; kingdom Metazoa; phylum Chordata; class Mammalia; order Lagomorpha; family Leporidae; genus Lepus; species Lepus europaeus. The sequence goes on from NC_084831.1 coordinate 31,605,096, forward strand.
CCCTTGGATGCGCTGCTGCGTGCTCCTCCAGAGCCCACGCCTGCTCAGGGGCCGCCCACCCCCTGGCTCCTGCGTGCTCTCTGGCAGTGCCCGGAGCGGGCTGACCCAGCCGTCCCTTGCTGTGCGCCCTGCGGGCCCCAGGCTGATCCCGCTGCGCCGGAAACACGCACCCACCTCCCGCCGGGCCAAGGAGCTCTGGGGCCCTGCAGGAGCACCCCGGAGCCACCTTTGCGCATCTAATGAATGTCACAGGCCCCAGCGGTCTGCAGGAGAAGGAGCCTCAGGAAACGCCTCCATTGCCTCCGCCGCCTGCACACCCTGCCCGTGCCCAGCCTCTCTCCCCCAGCATGTGTTCTTCCATGGCTGAGGCGCTGCGCTGGGATGAAGCCAGCCCTCGGTTGAGCCGGGAGGCTGGAAGGACCCGGCTGGGAGGACAGGATAGGTCAGCGGCAGGGAGCATTTCAGGCAGGGGGAGCAGCCCCAGATCTATAGGGGCGCAGTGCCAACAGGTGACAGCCAGTACCCTCCCTGTGCCAGGCGCCCTCTGTGTGTGTGTCCGTGTCCTTCTGTGAGGCTCGCACTCTGTGATGCGCTGGGGATCACCCAACCTCTTTTTAACAGGTGAAGCTCACCAGGCTAAGGGACTTCCCCCAGGTGACACAAAAGTGGCCCTGGGTCAGGGCAGGTGGACAAGGGCAGGTTTGCTGCGCAGGCCCCACCATAAAGGGGCCTTCCTGGGGGCTATGGTGGCTTCTGAATCAAAACTCCGGAATAGTATGTGGTGCCCACCTAAATCACATGTGAAGTGATCACATATTGTTTTAAATGACAAGTTTTTACATTTTTATTGATTTGAAAGGCATAGTGACAGAGAAGGGAAAGGTGCCGGGTAGAGAGAGGAGAAAGAAAAGAGAGAGATCTTCCATCTGCTGGTTCACTCCCCAGATGGCCACAATGGCCAGTGTTGGCCAGGTCCAAGCCAGGAGCCAAGAATTCCATCTGGGTCTCCCATGTGGGTAGCATAGGCCCAAGCACTTGGACCATCATCCTCCACTTTCCTGGGTGCAGTAACAGGAAGCTGGATCAGAAGCCAGGACTTGAAAGAGCCCTCTGATATGGGATGCTGGTATCACAATAGGCAGCTTAACCTACTTTGCCACAATGCCAGCCCCCCAAATGGCATCTTTTTTTAAAAAAAGATTTATTTATTTTTGTGAAAGTCAGAGTTACACAGAGAAAGGGAAAGACAAACAGACAGAGAGATCTTCCATCTACTGGTTCACTCCCTAGATGGCTGCAACAGACAAGGATGGGCCAGGCCAAAGCCAGGAGCTTCTTCCTCATCTCCCACATGGATGGCAGGGGCCCAGACACTTCTGAGCCAACCTTCGTTGCTTTTCCCAGGCCATTACAGGGAGCTGGACTGGAATGGAACAGCTGGGACACAAACTGGCACCCACATGGGATGCTAGTGTCTGTCACAGGCACTGGCTACTCCATGACCTGGCCCTTCCAAGTGGCATCTTAATTGTTGTGCCAAGCACCTGTCTCAAATAACAAATTCTTAACATAAATCATCATTCATTAGTAACTCAAGCCATGCCTCCACTTTAATGGACAGAAGCCTCCTCCAACTGTACTTCCCTCTGGGGAGAGCCCTGGAGCCATTAGCATTTTGTAAGCTCTGAGAAGTCCTGCAAAAGTCCTTTGCTCATTCGTGGATTCTGAATGCATTTGTTTTAGTTTTGTTTTTAAAGATTTATTTTAAAAGGAGAGAGAGACAGAGAGAGAGAGACAGAGAGAGAGAAGTTCCAGGCTCCTGGCTTTGGCCTGGCCCAACCCTAGCAGTCTCTGCAATTTGGAGGATGAACCAGTGGGTAGAAGAGCTCTCGCTCGCTCTCTCTCTCTCTCTCTCTCTCTCTCTCTCTTTTTCTAACTCTGTGTTTCAAATAAATAAAGTAAATCTTTATTAAGAATTTAAAATGGGGCCGGTGCTGTGGCGTAGCGGGTAAAGCCACAGCCTGCAGTGCTGGCATCCCATATGGGCACCGGTTTGAGTCTCAGCTGCTCCACTTCCAGTCCAGCTCTCTGCTATGGCCTGGGAAAGCAGTAGAAGATGGCCCAAGTCCTTGGGCTCCTGTACCCACAGGACCTGGAAGAAGCTCCTGGCTTCAGATCAGCTCAGTTTTGGCCACTGCAGCCATTTGGGGAGTGAACCAGCTGATGGAAGACTTTCTCTCTCTCTTTGCCTCTCCTCTCTCTGTGTAACTCTGACTTTCAAATAAATAAATCTCAAAAAAAAAAAAAAGAATTTAAAACAAAAGTGCTGGTTATTAGCAGGGACGAGGAGCAGAAATCAAGGCCGTGCTGGAGTGTGGGGTGACTCGCAAGGTGGGCCCTCCAGCTGTGTGATTCTCTTGACACTAGCCACGTGCAAATCCCTGAGTTGCCATAACTGAACCCACAGGACTGAAGTCATGACTTCCAAGACCTACTGTACGCAGAGTACGAAAAGAAACCACAGCTCAAAAGAACAGAGAGAAGAGGTTTTCATGAGAAAGGTACTATGGGGCAGGCATGTGGCACGTTGGCTTATTTGTCCCTGGGATGCCCACAGCCCAAATCAGAGTGCCAGCGTTTGAGTCTCATCTCCACTTCCTATCTCACTTCCTGCTAATGTGCACCCTGGGAGACAGCAGGTGATGATTCAAGCACTTGGGCCCCTACCACCCACATGGGAGATCTGGATAGAGTTCCTGGCCTCAGTCTGGCCCAGCCCTGGCTGTTGTGGACATTTAAGGAGTGAACCAAAGGATGGAGGATATCTCTCTGTGTGTCTCTCTGTCTCTGTCTCTGTTTCTCTGCCTTGCAAAAAAAAAATCTAAAATCAATTAAAATTAAAATGTTTCTAAAAAGAAAGATTCTATAGGGATAGAGATTAACCAATATTATCACTGCCCCATTTACCCTTTGCATGCTATAAGGTGAACACCGGTTTCATCCTACCACAGGCTCCTGTGCCCAGAGGCCACCGTGGGGCAGGTTCGTTGTCAAGCCTCATTAGATGGCTGGTCAAAGGCCCAGAAGGAGCGCCGCTCGCCTTCCCAGCTGGACGCATCAAGGGTGCTGGGAAAACCCAGTTCAGCCCGTTCCCAGGGTGAGCTCACACATCAAAAAGAAACAAATATGCCTAAGGAAGCAGTGCCTGTGTTCATGGGCAGTGTCCAGCCAGTGGGTCAGGTCACCTCCTGTTAAAGCACTAAATGCTCCAAGGAAAAGCCAGAGATTGTCAGGGGAGTTCATGAAAACAGCCAGGACAGAGGACTTGCTGTTGAGATGCTGTAAATATGAAAACACAGATAGACTGGAAGTGAATGGGGGCGGGGGGAGGCCTGGCGTGTGAATACAAGAGCAAAAGGCTGCAGTGACTGTTTTAATATCGGGGAAGCCAGACTTCACCACAAAGGAGATGACGGAAGCATCACGTCATCAGAATCCATCCCGCTGAAACAGGAAGACAGGACACAGCGCAACGCAATCATAGGCTGCACTAGACAGTAAGGGTCAAAGGTCGTGTGAAAGTTTTCCCAGTCATTGTGGAAATCTGTGAAAATGGGTAGCTCTGAAGTGCCCCACCTGAAATCTACTCCATCCTGTTCCCAAGTGAGAGATGCTGATGGGTGCATGGGCTGGGCTGGGGCGGACCTCTCAAAGCGAAGTGGACTCATTGCCAAGTCTGAATCAAGCCAGTTGTGGTAGATTCTTCGCGACTGACACCGGATGCCAGCAATGATTTGTCCAAACACACAGAGCAAGGAGCCGCCTCTGTGTCAGCAGGCAATGGAGATGGCTAAAGAGCAGAGGAGCGTGTTTAACAAGAGCACGCAGCTCAGACCTCACCTCCACCGAGTAGGCAGCCATGAGGTTCCTGCCGAGCTGCGGGTCCCATGCCAGACTAGCCCCAGCAAGCAGCACCTCCACCTTGCATAACCATGGACCCAGGCCTATACAGTGCCTACCAGCTGGCATCGTAACATAGGTCTTCCTCCAACTTGTGCTGTCCGAGAGAAGCACATGAGCTTATGCATTTTTAGGAATCCATTTTTTAAAAAGATTTTATTTATTTGTTTGAGAGGCAGAGTTACAGAGAGTGGGAGAGACAGAGAGAAAGATCTTCCATCTACTGGTTCACTCCCCAAATGGTTGCAATGGCCAGAGCTGCGCCGATCCAAAGACAAGAGCCAGGAGCTTCTTTCAGGTCTCCCATGCGGGTGCATGGGCTCAAGCACTTGGGCCATATTCTACTGCTTTCCCAGGCCATAGCAGAGAGCTGGATCAGAGGAGGAGCAGCCAGGACTCAAACAAGTGCCCATATGGGATGCTGGCACCATGGGTGGAGGCTTAGCCTACTATGCCACAGTGCTGGCCCCTTAAGAATCACTTTTTACTTAATTTTTATTTATTTTTTACTGCAGCTAAAGGGCAGTATGCCTGGATTCCACATAGAGAGAAAACTCCATCTTGAATTAGTTAGAAACAGTCGAATGTGACCAAGATGACGTCAAAATCTATACAACAAAAGCGAGAAGACATCAGCTGAGCTTTGGGACTTCATTAAGAAAAGACAACACATAGAATGGGGGAAATATTTGTAAATCATATAAATCATGTATCTGATAAGGGATTGATATCCAAAATGTGTATGTATACAATGAGCAAAAGTCTTAAATAAGCATTCTCTGAAGTGTGTACACACTCTTGGGGCCAGCACTGTGGCAGAATGGGCAAAGGTGCCATCTGTGGTGACAGCATCCCATATGGGTGCCAATTTGAGTCCCAGCTGCTCCACTTCCAATCCAGCTCCCTGATAATGCACCTGGGAAAGCAAAAGAGGATGGTCCAATCCTTGGGCTCCTGCACCACGTGGGAGACCTGGAGGAAGCTCCTGGCTCCTGACTTTGGCCTGGCTTAGCACTGGCCTTTGTGACCATCTGGGGGTAAACCAGTGGATGGAAGATTCATATTCTCTCTCTCTCTCTGTAATTTTTTTTTTTTTTTTGACAGGCAGAGTGGACAGTGAGAGAGACAGAGAGAAAGGTCTTCCTTTTCCATTGGTTCCTTCCTTTTCTGTCGGCCCTGTAACTGTCTTTTAAAAAAGAGTATACAGGCCGGTGCCGTGGCTCACTAGGCTAATCCTCCGCCTGCAGCGTGGGCACACCGGGTTCTAGTCCCGGTTGGGGCGCCGGATTCTGTCCTGGTTGCCCCTCTTCCAGGCCAGCTCTCTGCTATGGTCAGGGAGTGCAGTGGAGGATGGCCCAAGTGCTTGGGCCCTGCACCCACATGGGAGACCAGGATAAGCACCTGGCTCCTGGCTTCGGATCAGCGCCGTGCGCCAGCCGCAGCGCGCCAGCCTTGGCGGCCATTGGAGGGTGAACCAACGGCAAAAAGGAAGACCTTTCTCTCTGTCTCTCTCTCTCACTATCCACTCTGCCTGTCAAAAAAAAAAAAAAAAAATGTGACTATGCTTAATCCCACTGCCCTGTACCCCTAACATGGCTGTAGCGGTCATTTTATGCTATGTATTTTTCGTACCAATGTTTTTTGAAGCGACCTAGAGTTACGAACACCTACACATGTGCTCTCACCACCCACGGGGATGGATTACCGGGGGTCCAGGGTAGGCACAGCACAGACAGCTTGCAGTCCAGCACCTCTGCACCTGGGCACACAGTGACCCAGCGTCTGCATTTATTCTTTTCTTGTCCCTGCAGCACAGTGCGTGGCGGAGGTCAAGACAGCGGTTGCAAAGGCAGAGACTCTGGTCAGGCGGCTCCTCACACGCCCTGCGAGCCCTCGTGGTGAGAGGAGGTCACACCTACCTGCCTGGGAAAGCTGGGCAGGCCATACCTCAGCCGCCCCTGGCCCATCCCAGGGACCCCGCCCGGCCAGGCGCAGGGCGCAGCTCGCCCGCGTGCTGCCCCACGGAGGAGCGGAGGATGTCGGGAGGAGGAGCGGAGGATGTCGGGAGGAGGAGGCCCTCCTGAGGCGGCGGCGGGGGCCCCACGCGCCCAGCCCCATCTCGCCCCTCTCAGCCTCGCCGCCTCTCCCGCCTCACGCGGTTGCTGGGCAACTCGCTGTCAACAAGGAACCCGCCCCCGCAGCCGCCCGGCCCCGCTGCCGCAGAACTCCCGCGGCGCCCGGGCCCGGCGTGCGTCTTCTCCGCGGTCTCGCAGGGAGGCCGGCCCCGCGGCGCGCACGGCTGAGTGACAAAGAGCCTCGCTCGGCAGCGGGGGCCGCGTGGCGTGGAGGGAGCACGCGTGGCTGCGGAGTCCGCGGGCTCGGCTCGGATCCACGCCTGCCTGCCCACCCCTAGCGCGGAGGGGAAACGGAGGCCGGGCTGCTGGGATCCGGGAGTTCCGGCCCCACTCGTGGCCTCCGCGCACCCTGTGGGAAAGCGAGCGGTACCCGGGCCGCTCTGAATTCCTGGCCCGTCTCTGCCCCCTGGTGGCCAGCAGCAGCCTAGCACCCAGCGGAGATGGCCCCTGAGATGCGGAGCGAGTGACCTCCGCAGAGGCTGGGGTCCCTCTGACCCCAGTCCCCACCAGCTAGCTGGAGGTGATTATGCCTGCGTCTCTGAGCTGTTGTAGGATGCAAGGAGCTGATGCGTTCAAAGTGGTGGGACGCGCGGGTTCATGGCACAGAAGACAGGAATTGCGTGGTGAGGAGCCCAGGGGCTGCGCCCTTAAGGAGACACCTCTGTCACTGGAAACCAGAGTTGTTGACTTCAGCTGTAAACGGACTTCTGGTCTCCGGTCTCCGGGACAGGCAACCGTCCCCTGGGTCAATACACTCGCCAGTCTTGCCGATCTTGTTAATGCTTTCTTCCAATCAGCAAGTGTAAAATATGTTCCTTCGTTTATGCTCTTCCTTTGGTTTCTGACTTTATCATTTCCTTCCTTTCTGTGTTAAGGGTTTGCTTTTATTGCTTTTTATCACTGTCTTAAGTTGGATGTGTGCGTTATTTTTAACTTTGTTGAGGTATCATTTACACCACCATAAAATTCACCTGTTTAAGTGAACGATTCCGTGATTTTTAGTGTCATCAGAGTTGTGCAGCTATCACCCAATAGGACATTTCCATCCCCCCCCCCCCCAAGGGGCACTAGGGGATAATTGCAGAGGCATCTGTTTAACGATGCAAATCTGGTCGCCAACAAGTAACCCTATTGCTCTGAAGATTTTTTTTTTAAATAGCCCTGATCAATATACAGCTCACTGACAGAGATGCTGGGGGCAGGTGTTTGGCCCAGCAGTTAAGACACGCACATCCCATAACAGAGAGCTCCTGACTCCAGCTTCCTCCTAACTCAGACCCTGGGAGGTGGCAGACTCTGGGGGGCAGCAGTGATGGCTCCAGTAATTGGTTCTTGCCACACACATGGGAGACCTGGATTGAGTTCCTGGCTCCTGGCTTTGGCCCTGGCCAAGTCTTTGCCATCCTGGGCATTTGGGGAGTAAACCAGGAGATGGAATATCTCTGTCTCTCTGTCTCTGTCTCTCTTTTTCTACCTCTCAAATAAGTAAATAAATATTTTTTGAATATGTATTTATTTATTTGAAAGTCAGAATTACAGAGAGAGAGAAGCAGAGGCAGAGAAAGAGGCCTTCCATCTGCTGGTTCACTCCCCAAATGGCCGCAACAGCCAGGGCTGGGCCAGGCCGAAGCCAGGAGCCAGGAGCTTCACCTGGATCTCTCATGTGGGTGCAGGGACCCGAGTACTTGGGCCATCCTCTGCTGCTTTCCCAGGCCATAGCAGAGAGCTGGATCAGAAGAAGAGCAGCTGAGACAAGAACCAGCGCCCATATTGGATGCCGGCACCTCAAGCCAAGGCTTAGCCCACTATATCCTAGCCCTGGCTCCTTTCATACAGTTTTAAATGAGCAGATTTAGGAAGGTCCTCACAGTAATGACTGGAACATAAAAAGCAACATGGAAATATTAAGTATTATTCATATGTATTTTCTTCTTGTTTTTGTTTTTTGAAAGGGAGGGAAGGAGAGAGAAAGAGAAAGGGAGACAGCCCCCATCTGCTGATTCAATCCCAGATGCCTTCAATGACCCAGGGTTGGGCCAAAACTGGGAGCCAGGAACTCTGGCCAGGCCTCCAGATGGGTGGTAGGAATCCAGCTACTGAGCCATCGCTGCTGCCTCCTGGGGTCTGCATCACAGGAAGCTGGAGTCAGGAGCTAGAGCTGGGAATTGACCCCAGGCACTCCGGTGTGGGATGCTGGTGTCTAAACCTCCAGGCCAAACACTCATCCCTCCTTGCTCCTCTTACACTAGTGAAATGAAGGCCTAAGAATCCCAGGGTTTTGCCCCGGACAACAACTACATAGTAGGGCTGGGCCTGGGACCAAGGTCTCCTGATCCAAAGTTCAGTGCTTGGTGGATTGCCCTGCCAGTTGGAGTCCCAGCTGCCCCACTTCCAATCTGGCTCCCTGCTAATGCGCCTGGGAAAGCAGTGGAATTTGGCCCAAATGCTTGGTCCCAGCTGGCACCCATATGGGATGCTGGCGCTACAGGTAGCGGTTTTATCTGCTACACCACAACACCAGCCCCTATTTTTTCATTTGCTTTCTTACAAAACCTTTAATTTGAAATAATTTCAAAGTTGCAGGAAAGTTGTGAAATAGTACAAAGACAACACCTTTACCCAACCCAGACAACTTATTTGCCTCGTTCCTGATCTATCTTTTTATATGTATTCACTCTATAAAAGTTTTATTTAATTAAGTTCACATACAAATACACATACAATTTTTTTCTGATCCATTTGAAAGAAAGTTGTGGGGGCCGGTGCTGTGGCATAGCGGGCAAAGCCGCCACCTGCAGTGCCAGCACCTCATATAGGTGTTGGTTCAAGTCTCGGCTGCTCCACTTCTGATCCAACTCTCTGCTATGACCTGGGAAAGCAGTAGAAGATGGCCCAAGTCCTTGGGCCCCTGCACCCACGTGGGAGACCCAGAAGAAGCTCCTGGCTCCTGGCTCCTGGCTTCAGATTGGTGTAGCTCCAGCCATTGTGGCCAACTGAAGAGTGAACCAGTGGATGGAAGACCTCTCTCTCTGTCTCTCTGCCTTTCCTTCTCTCTGTGTGTAACTCTTTCAAGTAAATAAATAAATCTTTAAAAAAAGAAAGAAAGTTATGGGTAGACATTATGCACCATTACCCTCAACATTTTAGCATGTATTTTTCAAAAAACAATACTCTCCTACAGGACCCCCTACAAGATAGCAATCAGGAAATTAACAAATACATGACACTATTGATTTACCACATAATGCACTAACTCCATTTACATTTCACTAATTATCCCCAAACTGGCCTTTAGAAGGCCAGGATCCACCCAACTGTCATGTCTCTGCAAGTTTCTTTATTCTACAATAGTTTTTTTGTTTGTTTGTTTGTTTGTTCTTCCATTCTCTCTCATACACTTGATTTTGGTCTTAATTTTTTCTTTTTCTTTTCTTTTCTTTTTTTTTTTTTTTTTTTTGACAGGCAGAGTGGACAGTGAGAGACAGAGACAGAGAGAAAGGTCTTCCTTTGCCGTTGGTTCACCCTCCAATGGCCACCGTGGCCGGCGCACCGCACTGATCCGAAGGCAGGAGCCAGGTGCTTATCCTGGTCTCCTATGGGGTGCAGGGCCCAAGCACTTGGGCCATTCTCCATTGCACTCCCGGGTCATAGCAGAGAGCTGGCCTGGAAGAGAGGCAACCGGGACAGAATCCGGCGCCCCGACCGGGACTAGAACCCGGTGTGCCCGTGCTGCAGGTGGAGGATTAGCCTATTGAGCCGCGGCGTCGGCCTCTTTTTTTTTTTTTTTTTTTTTTAAGATTTATTGTATTTATCTGCAAAACAAAGAGAGGAAGATCCAGAGGAAGGAAAAAAAAAAAGATCTTCCACCTGCTGGTTCACTCCCCAAATGGCCCCAACAGTCAGGGCTGGGCCAGGTCAAAGTCAGGAGCATGGAACTCCATCTGGGTCTCTCATACAGGTGGCAGGAGTCCAAGCATTTGCACCATCTTCTGTTGCTTTCCCAGCCATAAACAGGGAGCTGGATCAGAAACAGAGCAGGCAGGACTCGAACTAGCACTCCGATATAGGATGTGCCACAATGCTGTGTCACAAGTGACAACTTAACTTGCTGTGCCACCATGCTGGTCCCTTGTTTTTAATTTTTAGAAATGTATTTTTTAAGATTTATTTATTTATTTGAAAGTCAGAGTTACACAGAGAGAGGAGAGGCAGAGAGAGGGAGGTCTTCCATCCGCTGGTTCACTCCCCAATTGGCCGCGACAGCTGGAGCTGTGCTGATCCAAAACCAGGAGCCAGGAGCCTCCTCTGGGTCTTCCACGCGGGTTCAGGGGCCCAAGGACCCAGGCCACCCTCCATTGCCTTCTCAGGCCACAGCAGAGAGCTGGATGGGAAATGGAATAGCTGGGTCTCGAACCAGCTCCTATATGGGATGCCGGCGCTTCAGGCCAGGGCGATAACCTGCTGCGCCATAGCGCCAGCCCCTAAAATGTATATGAGAGGCAGAAAGAGACGAAACAGATAGACAGAGCTCTCAGCCATTGGTTCACTCCCCAAATGCCCACAATAGCCAGGACTGGAATGAAGCCAGGAGCTAGGAACTCAATCTAGGTCTCCCACATGGGTAGCAGGAACACAATTCCTTGAGCCATAACTGACCGCTGCTTCCCAGGGTCTGCAGTTGCAGGAAGTTGGAGTTAGAAGCCAGATCAAGTCTTGTACCCAGGTGCCCTGAAATTTCCCAGGTCTTTCCCAGCTGCACCACAACACTGGCCCCAGAGCCTCCCTTCCTGCCACTGCCTTGCTGAGTCACGCTGTCCATCACTGCCTTGCTGAGTCACGCTGTCCATCACTGCGGTTTCCCCAGGCTGCTGGGAAGAGTCTGTGAGGTGCTCATGTGTCATCTGCAATGCCACCAGCAAAGGTCTGTCTCACACCTAGATGGTCTTTGAGACCCTTCTCTTGAGACAGCCCCTCTTCGGTTCCACAACTCTCCCATCCACCTTGTGTGGCCTTGCTTTCAGGGCTGTGTCCACCTCCTCCACGGGGATGCAGGTGACAAACCCAAAGCCACTGGAGCCGCAGTCAGGGATGTTTGCGTTGCTCAGAGCAGTCCTGAGACTCTCACCAGGGGATTCAGAGCTCAGCTAGAGGTGGGAAAGAGCTGCTGCCGCCATTGCACTCTTCAGAAGAATCTGACTTAGGGGCCAGTGTTGTGGTGCAGCAGGACACCTGCATCCCATATCGGAGCACGGTTCCAGTCTGATTCCTTCAATTCCCATCCAGCTTCCTGAGACTGCATCCTGGGAGGCAGTAATGATGGCCCAGATGTTTAGGCCCCTAAGCCGGCGCCGTGGCTTAACAGGCTAATCCTCCGCCTTGTGGCGCCGGCACACCCGGTTCTAGTCCTGGTTGGGGCGCCGGATTCTATCCCGGTTGCCCCTCTTCCAGGCCAGCTCTCTGCATTGGCCCGGGAAGGCAGTGGAGGATGGCCCAAGTCCTTGGGCCCTGCACCCACATGGGAGACCAGGAGAAGCACCTGGCTCCTGGCTTCAGATCAGCGAGATGCGCCGTCTGCAGCGGCCATTGGAGGGTGAACCAACGGCAAAAAGGAAGACCTTTCTCTCTGTCTCTCTCTCTCACTATCCACTCTGCCTGTCAAAAAAGAAGAAGAAGAAGAAGAAGAAGAAGAAGAAGAAGAAGAAGAAGAAGAAGAAGAAGAAGAAGAAGAAGAAGAAGAAGAAGAAGTTTAGGCCCCTGTCACCCATGTAGGAGACTTGGGTGGAGTTCTGAGCTTGTGGCTTTGACCTGGCCCAGCAGGCGGCAGGTGGAAGTGCGCTCCCTCTTTCTCTCTCTCTCTCTCTCTCATTCTGCCTTTCAAGTAGGTGTAAATAAATAAGTAAACCTTAAAAATGAAGACTTTGACTTGAGCATGGCAGTAGTGGGAAGAGAGACTCAACGATTCTGTGTCGGTGGTGTACATCCGTGTACAGAGGAGAGAGTGGTATTTATAAGCCAAGATTTGGGTGCGATTCCAGGCAGTCTCAGCAGCCAGACCCAGCAGACATATACACATAGACATACCCATACATGTGCAAAGGTCCCTCCACATCTAGATGGACCTCCATACTTCACCTACATATGTGAGGAGCTGTGAGTTCACTCTGCTACTTACAATACAAGCCCCAGCACAGGGCAAATCTTAGTCTGCTCCATTCATAACTCCCTTCTCTGACAATGAGAAAATTAGCTCACCATGCTCTCAACATACCATTAACTCTTTTCTCTTCCTGGATGCAGCAAGTGTAAGAGCCACATGGGCCATTTCTCACTCCTGCCCATGCTTCCACCCATCAAGTCCTTGCTGGTGAGCTGCCACCTCAAGGACAAGGGAAAGAGGAATTCCACTCCTTTAACTTTTTTTTCAAAGGTTTCTTTTCATCTTCTTGAAAGACAGAAGGAGAGAAAGATATGAGAGAGAGAGAGAGAGAGAGAGAGAATATGAGAATATTATACCCCCTGGCTCACTCCCCAAATACAACAGCCGGGGTGGGGCCAGGCCAAAGCCAGGAGTCTGGAACTCCATCCAGGTCTCCAGTGTGTGAGTGGCAGGGGCCCCAGCACTGCTGCCTCCCTGGACGCATTAGCAGGAAGTCGAGTGGCAGCAAAGGAGCCAGGGCTTGAGGTGGCGCTCCGATATGGGATACAGGTGTCCCAAGTGGCAGCTTAGCCTGCTGCACAACGCTGGCCCCCAACCCCGTTCATTTTTTTTAAAGATTTATTTATTATTTATTTATTTATTTGAAAGAGTTACAGAGAGCTAGATGCAGAGAGAGAGAGAGAGAGAGAGAGAGAGAGAGAAATCTTCCATCAGTAGTCCACTCATCTGCTGGTTTACTCCTCGGTGGCCTCAGTGGCTGGGGCTGAGCCAGGCTGAAGCCAGGAGCCAGGAGCTCCATCCGGTCTCCCATGTGGCTGACAAGGACCTAAACACTGGGCCTGCTTCCCAGGGGCATTAGCAGGAAGGTGGATCAGAAGTGGAGTAGCAGTCTGATAAGGGATGACAGCGTGGACTCAGGCAGCAGCCTCACCTGCTGCACCACGATGCTGCCCCCATTACTGCTGCTTTATGAAGTCTATATCCGTCAACATTCCTTCACTGTTGCTCAAATCCTGTATTATTATTATTGTGATTATTTTCAGTCCTTCCTGCATCCTTCGACTTCCAAGTGGGATTATTTTCCTCTGGCAGAAAAATATCCTATACTGTCTCCTTCCACTTGGAGCAGCTCAAAGTGACTATCTTCATTTATTCATTTTTGTCTAAAAAAGCCACATGGCACCTTCATTTTGCTGGGTGTACAATCCCAGATAGGCAGCCACGTTCTTTCCACACTTCGAGTCTATTTTTCCATGTCTCCTGCTTACACCTTTCCTGTTGAGAAGTCAGCGATCAGTCTAGTCTTCCTTTAAAGGAAACTGCTCTTTTCCTTGGCTGGTTTGTAAGATTTTGTCTTTGGTAGTCAGTGATTTTTCTCTGATGTGTGCAGGGGTACTTGTGACCTTTGGACAGAGTCCCTGTCTGTTGGGAAAGATGAGCTGCGTGGCCCTGAGCATCCTTGCACACACTTCACTTGCTGATTCTGCCAAACCCGAGGGCTGGTTGTCCCCTAGTACTGAGCAGGTCCTGCCATTATACACTTGGGCAACTGAGTAGATCAGGGCCCCCGGAGAACCTTCTGTGTAACCGCCTACCCCTGGAGGAGGAGCACTGGCTTGCCCACTTCTTGCCAGAAAGATGCCCTTGACCCTGATTCCCTCAGCTATGGTGCAACTCACTCCTTCTGTGGCCTCCATATGGGCCCACTGCATCACTCCAAGAAACTTGGAAGCATATTTGTACGTGGAGGAGAGAGGGCCGTGGGATGTGTTTCCGTTAGGGATGGAGGTTGCTTTCTAGTTAACCTAGGGTCCTCTCTAACTGTCCACGAGTACACTGTCCCTCGCACCGTGGTTCCCTCATTGGGTCCCTGTGTAAAGAGGACAATCTTATCCAGAAAGCACACTGACTCCGGGTTTCACACAGCAGCCAAGTCTGTGCTTTGTCAACACAGGCCATACTCTAGAGACAGTGATTTGAAATCTGTCATTGGTGCTGGCATTGTGGTGCAGGGGGTTAAGGCATCACTTGGGACACCACCTTCCCATCTCAGAGAGCTGCTTCGAGCCCTGGTTACTCTCCTTCCAATCCAGGTTTCTACCAATGTGCCTGGGAAGGCAGCAGATCATGTGAGAAACCAGGATGGAGTTCCTGGCTCCTGGTTTCAAACTGGACCAGCTCTGGCTGTTGCAACCATTTGGGGAGTGAACCAGCATATAGAAGATATTCTCTCTCTCTCTCTCTCTCTCTCTCTGTCTCTCATAAGTAAATAAATCTTTAAGGATAAATAAATTTAAAAAAAACAATGCTCAGTGCACTCAGTCACTGCTCCTCTTGGCGTGTGCTAAAGTCCCAGATAGTCCTGATGTATAGTGGGTAAAGCTGCTGCCACATCCCATATGGGTGCTGGTTTCATGTTCCAGCTGCTCCACTTATGATCCAGCTCTCTGCTAATGGCCTGGGAAAGCAGCGGAAGATGGCCCAAATATTTGGGCCCCTGCCACCCATGTGGGAGACCTAAAAGAAACTCTTGGCTCTTGGCTTTGGCCTGATCCAGCACTGGCCATTGCAACCACCTGGGGCGTGAACCAGAAGATGGAAGATCTCTGTCTTTCCCTCTCTGTGACTCTTTCAAATAAATATTTATTTTATTTTATTTTTAAAAAACATTTATTTATTTGAAAGAGTTACACACAGAGATAGAGAGAGAGAGAGAGAGAGAGAGATCCCTCATCTGCTGCTTCACTCCCCAATTGGCCGCAATGGCTGGAGCTGCATCGATCTAAAGCCAGGAGCCAGGGGCTTCTTCTGGGTCTCCAACGTGGGTGCAGGGGCCCAAGGACTTGGACCATCTTCTACTGCTTTCCCAGGCCATAGCAGAGAGCTGGATTGGAAGTGGAGCATCCGGGTCTCGAACTGGCACCCATATGGGATGCCGGCACTTCAAGACAGGGTGTTAACCTGCTGCACCACAGCGCCGGCCCCTAAATATTTATTTTAAAAATATTTATTGCTGGGGGCCCACTAAGTGAGTCCTGACTACCTACAAACCTAGCTTGAAATAAAGTGCTTATAACAGAATTTGTTATTAATTAAATTTCTCAGTTGCCATGGTTTTCTTGTATTCTTTACCAAGAACCATGAAGTTGTTTCATTTTTTAGAGATTTATTTATTTATTTGAAAAGCAGAGTTACAGAAAGAGGGAGAGACAGAGAAAGAGAGAGATCTTCCATCTATTGGTTCACTCCCCCAAGGCCACAACGGCCAGAGCCAGGAGCTTCATCCAGGTCTCCCACATGGGTGGCAAGGACCCAAGCTCTTGGGCCGTCCTCCACTGCTTTACCTGCTGTGCCACAATGCTGACCTTTGTTTCAATATTTTAACAACTCATACATTCATGCATGCCCTTGATAATCTTGCCGGAGAATCAGCCCTGTGTATTTGCATAAGGTTATTCATTGTAGTATTGTCTGTGATGGTAAAACTGGAAACAACCCAAATATCTGTTACTAAGGAAGAGTCAGGTACAATAAACTACGGTATGTCCCCAGCACGGAATATTGGGCACTAACAAAAGGAACAAGACATGGGGTCAGCATTGTGGTGCAGCAGGTTGGGCGACCACCTGCAATGCCAACATCCCACATGGAAGCCTGGTTGGGTCCCAGCTGCTCCACTGCTTCTGATTCAGCTACCTGCTAATGTGCCTGGGAAGGCAGTAGAGAAAGGCCCAAGTGTTTGGGCTCCTGCCTCCCATGTGGGCAATTCAGAGGAAGCTCCTGGCTTCTGGCTCCAGCTTGGCCCAGCCCCACCATTGTGGCTATTTGGGGAGTGAACCAGAGGATGGAAATCTTTCTCTGTCTCTGTCTCTCTCTCTCTCTCTCTCTCTCTCTCTCTCTCTCTCTCTCTCTGTAACTCTGCCTTTCAAATAAATATAATAAATCTTTTTTTTTTAAAGGAGCAAAACAGCTGTTCATGCACTGATGTAAGACACAAAATACATTAGTATTGGTAGGGTTGGTGCTGTGGTGCAGTGGGTTAAAGCCCCAGTCTGCAGGGCCAGCATCCCCTATGGGTGCCGATTCAAGTCCCGGCTGCTCCTCTTCCGATCCGGCTCTCTGCTATGGCCTGAGAAAGCAGTGGAAGATGGCCCAAGTGCTGGGGCACTGTACCTGCATGGCAGACCTGGAAGAAACTCCTGGCTCCCAGCTTAGGATCAGCTCAGCTCTGGCCGTTGCAGTCATTTGGAGAGTGAACCAGCAGATGGAAGACCTTTCTCTCTCTGTAACTCTGTCTTTCAAATAAATAAAATGAATCTTTAAAAAAACATACATTGGTAAGTGAAAAAAATAAGATGTAGGACATAGTGGACCCTCCTTTGAGTTAAAACTGAGTAGAATAAGAATGCTGCTTGTGAAATAGAAATGAAAAATGAAATAGAAATATAAGAAACAAAATTGATCGCTTATAGGTAATGAATGAGGTAGACAATGAAATGAGGACAGAAGTAGCAGAGAGGGGCCTGCACTGTGGCGTAGTGGGTAAAGCTGCCGCCTATAGTGCCAGCATTCCACATGGCTGCCGGTTCAAGTCCTGGCTGTTCCACCTCCAATCGAGCTCTCTTCTATGGCCTGGGAAAGCAGGAGAAGATGACCCAAGTCCTTGGACCCCTGCACCCGCATAAGAAGACCTGGAGGAAGCTCCTGGCTTTGGATCAGCACAGTTCTGCCCCATGTGGCCACTTGGGGAGTGAGCTGGCAGATGGAAGACCTCTCTCTCTGCCTCTCCTTCTCTTTCTGTGAGCTCTAACTTTCAAATAAATGAATAAATAAATCTTTCTTTTCAAAAGTAGCAGAGAGACCCCCTTTGTTTTATTTATTCATTAAAGAAGCAGAGGAACACACATAAGGAGAGGTGAGGGAAAGGGAGAGATAGCTGCTGTCCACTGATTCATTCCCCTAATGTCCCCAAGGCCCCCTGCTAATCCGGGTCTCCCACGGGGTTGGCAAGAATCCATTCACTTGGGTCACACGCTGCCTCCCAAGGTCCGCATTAGCAGGAAGCTGGAGTTGGAAGTGGAGCTGATTCTCCGATACAGGACATAGGCATCTTCACTGCCGGGCCAAAAGCCCCCTCCTCTGCCAGGGGCACTCCTTGAAGTCACCATTCCACCCTTGGTGTCTTGTGTGAGGGTCAGAACAGCACCTCAGGCCCTGTCCTGCTCTCTGGGGCCACGAGCCGGAGGGCCTGCTCTCCTCCTGACTCCCAGCCCAGTGGCCACTTTGGGCCACATCCTTCACTACAGTATCTCTTCCCAATCCTCCCAGCAGTCCACTTTGGCATATAACGAACCTAGGCCTAGGGAGGCCTAGGGAGGGTTCCGAGCCACGGCACAGCTGGGGAAGACCACGGATGCTACTTTTCAGTTAGCCTGCCTGGGCAAAATGGAAGGAGACTGGGAGCCAGGTATGGTCAGAAGCCAGGGAGAAGAGGTCGGCATTGTAGTGCAGAAAGTTAACCCCTGCCTATGACACCAGCATCCCATATCAGAGCACAAGTTCAAGTTCCACCTGTTCCACTTCCAATCCAGCTCCCTGCTAATGTGCCTGGGAAAGCAGCGGAAGATGGCCAGGTGCTTGGCCCCTGCACCCATGTAGGAGACTCAGATGGAGTTCCAGGATCCTGGCTTCAGCCTGGCCTTTTGTAGAGTAGACAATCTCTCTCGCTCTGCCTTTAAAGTAAATCTTAAAAAATAATAGCAGAGGGGCTGGTGTTGTGGTATAGCAGGTAAAGCCGCCACCTGCAATGCCAGCATCCCATATGAGCACCGGTTTGTGTCCTGGCTGCTCCACTTCCAATCCAGTTCTCTGCTAATGGCCTGGGAAAGCAGCAAAAGATGGCCCAGTGCTTGGGCCCCTGCTATCCATGTGGGAGAACCTGATGAAGCTCCTGGCTTTGGCCTGGCTTAACCCTGGCCATTGCGGCCATTTGAGGAGTGAACCAGTGGATGGAAAATCTTTCTCTCACTGTCTCTTTTATTTCTATGCAACTCTTTCAAATAAATTAATTTTAATAATAATATTATTAATAGCAGAAAGGTACAAGGGGACTGAGGCTGCTGAGGTGGCCGGAGCCCTGAGGATCCAGCTGAGGGGTTTAGGGCAGCACCTGACATGGTCCTCCAGGGGTGGTGGTAGGGAGAGGGCCTCTGGGTAGAGGCACGGGAGTGCTGCAGGGCTTAGTGAGGTGGTGAGGCCGGGGGCAGGGAGCAGAGGGGATGCACGAGGAGCAAGACCCCGAGGACTTACTGACTCCCTGACATGGGGGTGGGGAGGAGGCGGGAGGATGCTGAGAAATTTTACTGGGCACTTCCTACCTGTATGGCTCCTTACAAGTAATCTTCAAAAAATTTGTGGAAAATATGAATTATGAAGAGACTATGCAGAGTTCAAAATTCTTCACACCAAAAGGAGCTTAACAAAAACTTTATGTGTTTATTTGAAAGGTGGAATGACAGAGAGATCTTCCATCTGCTGGCCTGCTCCCCCAAATGCCGGCAACAGCCAAGACTGGACCAGGCGGAAGCAAGGAACCTGGACCTCCATCAGGTCTCCTGCGTGGGTGGCAGGGGCCTAAGAGCTTGGGCCATCATCCACTGCTTTCCAGTTGCTTTAGCAGGAAGCTGGATTGGAAGTAGAGCAGCCGGGACTCAAACCAATGCTCCGACTGGGGATGGTGATGTGGTAAGCAGTGGCCAAAAGCCAGCCCTAACTTTTGGTTCCATTTTTTTTTTTGAAGTCCACCTGTAGCAAGGGATTCGCGTTTATGCCACTGAGTCCTCGAAGCATCCTGATGATGTTGGTACTATCATCATCCCCAGCTAGTAGATGGGTACTGGGATCAGAGGGACCCCAGCCTCTGCGGAGGTCGCTCTCCGTGTCCCGGACCATCTCCGCTGGGTGCTAGGCTGATGCTGGCCACCAGGGGGCAGAGACGGGCCAGGAATTCAGAGCGGCCCGGGTGTGCTCCTGAACAGCTCTGGCCTTTCTTTGTGGTGAGAGAGCTCGGCGGTCACCGGCCCTGACCTCCTGTCGCTCGCTTTCCCACAGGGTGCGCGGAGGCGCAGCGGACGGCAGTGACCAGCCCACGTGGCCGAGCCACCCAGAGCCACGAGTGGGGCCGGGACTCCCGGCTCCCAGCAGCCCGGCCTCCGTTTCCCCTCCGCGCTAGGGGTGGGCAGGCAGGCGTGGATCCGAGCCGAGCCCGCGGACTCCGCAGCCACGCGTGCTCCCTCCACGCCACGCGGCCCCCGCTGCCGAGCGAGGCTCTTTGTCACTCAGCCGTGCGCGCCGCGGGGCGGCCTCCCTGCGAGACCGCGGAGAAGACGCACGCCGGGCCCGGGCGCCGAGGGAGTTCTGCGGCAGCGGGGCCGGGCGGCTGCGGCGGCGGGTTCCTTGTTGACAGCGAGTTGCCCAGCAACCGCGCGAGGCTGAGAGGGGCGAGGTGGGGCTGGGCGCTTGGGGCCCCCGCCGCCGCCTCAGAAGGGCCTCCTCCTCCCGACATCCTCCGCTCCTCCTCCCGACATCCTCCGCTCCTCCGTGGGGCAGCACGCGGGCGAGCTGCGCCCTGGCGCGGGGCACGTGGTCCCGGGGTACAGGACGGGGAGTGGACCACGTGGCAAGAGCAGCAGTGGGCATGGGGCAGTGAGCCCGGGGGCACAGGAGGCCAGGCCCGCTGCTTCAGGCTTGGGCCGCCCCTGCCTGGCCTGGGAGGCTGATCTTCCACACAGAACCGGACCCTGGGGGTCAGCCTACGGCATGGGCAGCCTCGGGACCACCCTCAGCCACGCCAGGGCCAGAGATGCTGGCGGGAGGAAGGCATCGAGGAGAGCCCTCCTTGAGTGTCAGGTTGATTTGGGCCAGGGCGCCTGGCGCAGCCCAGGGAACATCCGGGTCCCGGCGCCAGAGCTCGGGGTCACGTTTTGAGATTGCGCTCACAGGCGTTGTCCCCACCGCACAAGACCGCGCAGGATGGGTCTACACAAGGTCCACGTGCCAGGCAAGGTCCAGCTGCACACCCTGCCCCACTTGGCACCACGGGGCCCTGGCGTGGGGCTGCATCCCCGGGGCTGTCCTGGGCACCAACATGGGCGGGCTTGGCCCTGCCACAGCAGTCCCCGAGGCACAGCGCTTCCGGCCAGCCCCTAATCTGGGTGAAGGAGAAGCTGGGAGGGAGCTGGTCTCTCGTCCAGACCCTGCCCTTGAGGGGAGCGGGCGGAGGAGCGGGTAAGTGGTGGTCCTCTCCGGAAGCTGGAGGCTGGAGTTCTTCCTTCCCCTCCACAAACATCCCCAAGCCCTACGCCGCTACCCGGGCCCAGGCCCAAGTGCCCACCGCTGATCACGTCTGAACCCCTGTGCGCGCTGCCATTTCTCATTCACCCTGGACCCCATCTGTCCTGCTCTGATGAGCCGGGATTCCAGGCCCTGGGCTCCCTGGGTGACCAGAAGCTCAGACAGCCCTGCGGAGCCCCTGGGTGGAATCGGCCGAAGTCAGGCGGTGTGGGGCGGCCCCTGGCCGTCTGGCCGCAGCCTCCCGAGGCCGTGTGAGGACCCGAGCTGGCCTGGCTGCGAGGTCAGATTCCTCAGGAGCTGCAGGGACGAGCAAAGGCGGCCAGCGCGGCGGGAGGACGCCTTTGTACAAGGTATTTTTCTCAACGGCAGGGCTGGGCCGCCTGCCAGGTGCCAGGGCGCGGCTCTGGCCGCCCGCCTGGGCAGCAGCTTTGCCGCCAAGCCCTGTACCTGGCCCCGCGGCTCCTTCCCGCGCTTCCTGGGCCAGGCCCGGCAAAGTGAGCAGCAGGGCTGAGGGGCAGACAGGGTCGGGCGGCCAGGTCCCCGGCGCTTGAGCCGGGAGGGGAGATGGGACTCGTCGGAGCTCCAGTGGCACCTGCTTCCTTCCAGAGCAGATACAAACCTTGCTGCACAAAGTGGGATAGCCCTGTGACGCTGGCCCTGGGCTCTGGCCCGTGGGCAGGTCACTGAGCTTTACTGTTCTCATCTGAGAAATGGGGCCGACCTCAGCAGGTGCAGTGAGGATTTCGTGGTGTGTCAGGCACACATCAAGAGCTGTGGGTGTCTTTGCTGCCACCCTGATGGTGACGTGGTGGGGTGCGGGGTTGGGAAGGCATAATGTGAATCAAGCCTCTTGGTTGCACAGAACAGATACTGGCTCGGGCAGATGGGGGGATTCATGGCTAGTCTTCAGAGGTGTGTGCCCCGGAGTCCCAGGGTAGGGAACGTGATGGGACCGCAGGACTTACTTGAAAGAGCGGCAGAAAGAGAGAGAGAGAACACACTCTTCCATTCTCTGGTTTGCTCCTCAGATGGCAACGTCAGGCCAGGGCTGGGCTGGACCAAAGCCAGGAGCCCAAACTCCATCTGCGTCTTCCAGCTGAGTCGCAGGGGTGGGGAATTAGCAGGAAGCTGGAGTGGAAGCTGAGCAGCCAGGACTCAAACCCGCGCACCATCAGGATACTGGTGCTCCAAGCGGTGGCTTAACCTGCTGCCCCACTAGGCGGGCCAAGCCTGGGGTCCCCACCATTCCACGTGCTGCACACTCAGTCCTGCCCGGTACACGGCCATTAGGTCGCCTGGGGCCTGCCTGTGGGAAGAATTCCTGCAGTTCTCAGGGGTCCCTGGTTAGTCCTCACAAGAGGGTGGTTATAAAACAGCAAGACCGCCCCTTCCGGCTCCCTGGCTCCACCCCGCCGTCTTGATGCCGCTGGCCATCTGGCCCTACTGGAGCCCAGCAGAAGCCAGTATAGCACTTTTTCCCCTCCCTGTTTTTATAAAAAAGTTTTCACATTCAAGAATTTTATTTATGGGGGATTTTTAAATTTATCATTGAATACATGTCCAACATAAATATAGGGTAAATATAGCTGGCTCTTCAAACATGTAATTTTTCTTTATGGTGACAACTTTCAAAATCCCACCTCCAAGGTTGTTTTTAAAATAGAGAAGTCCTCATGATCTGCCCCCTCCCGTGCAGGAGGATCCAGAACTCCGTACTCCTAACTGTGACTTAGCCCCATGCATCAGCCTTCCCCCCTTCCTACCTCCCCACCGTGCCACGCTACTGAACCTCCAGAACGGTGAGCTAAATAATCCCCTTTTCTTTATAAACCTCCCAGCCTCGGGTATTTTGTTTAGCAGCAGAAAATGTCCCAATACAGACTGGAATCTCTGAATGCTGACAGCAAAATCACAGGCGGCAGAACCCATCACCGAGCCCCTCAGAGCCCCTCAACTGTGGCTGGAGGCTCTGCCAGGGCCCCATCCCGGCGCCCAGAGAGAAGAGGAGGAGCTGGGCCGGCTCCCCCAGGAGCAGCTGCTCTAACGGCGCTTGGAGCCGGGTCAGGGAACCCAGGCGTTAGTCCCGGTGTTGCGGCTGGAAATCCCCTTTTCCTCTTGCTGGCCTTGATGATGTCTGTAGGCCTTTATCAGCGCACTTGGGCTGTTAGCATTACTCACTTATGTACTTGCCATCCTCCATGACTGTCTTTCAATGCAGTCGCGATCTGCCCGTCACCAGTCTAGTGTCAGGGACACAGGGATGAACCCAGCTCCCGCGGCTCAGCCTGCTTGGCGTGTAGTCACGTGAAATGGGTCAGTCTTACCGTGCTTCCACCGGGCTCAGGGGCTGGAGGCTTTCTTCCCGCACCGTCAGTGGTGTCAAGATCCCATCCTGGGGCCTGCAGGGCCAGCATCTCATATGGGCACTGGTTTGAGTCCCGGCTGCTCCACTTCTGATCCAGCTCCCTGCTGGTGTACCTGGAAAGACAGTGGAAGATGGCCCAAGTCCTCAGGCCCCTGCACCCATGTGGGAGACCTGGAAGAAGCTCCTGACTCCTGGCTTCTGATCAGCTCAGCTCCAGCTGTTGTGGCCATTTGGGGAGTGAACCAGTATATGAAAGATCTCTGCTTCTGCCTCTCTGTAACTCTGTCTTTCAAATAAATAAATAAATCTTTAAAAAAAAATCCCATCTTTTGCTGGGATTATGAGATTCCTGAGCTGTCAGGAGTATGCGTGCCCACGGGAAGGGGCACAAGCGGGCATCGCTGCCGCTGGGTGAGTGGAGGGCAGCAGTAGGCAGCTGACGAGGAGCAGAGAGGTGACCAAGCCTCCTCAGCAGGGCGACACAACGCTGCTTGGAGGCCACGGCTGGTGGCCGCTGCTGGCTAGCTCACTGCTGACTGCTCTGTCCGCATCTCTGCTTCCCTCGTGGATCACAGATCTCTGCTAGAATCAACCCCGTCCCTGTTCCCCGGCCGGGTTCCCCCTCCCTGGCCTCCCTGTGAGCGGGGATGAGCAGGAAGGGCAGACAGACGCCCTCTGTGCTCCTTCCAGTCCACTGCGAACACGTGAACTTGACACTTCAGGGACACCCTGAGTTCTCCAAACTCCCTTCTCTCCAGAAAGCCCAGCACTTGGCTCTCACACCTCATCCGTGTGAGCATCCACACGGAAGCCTGGTTTGGAAACTGAAAACACTAAACCATTTTTCTTTCTTTTTGCCTTCTTGCTATAAAAGCACTAAGTCTTGAAGGCAACGTGAAGGCTGACTGGGGAGGGTCACGTACAAGGAAGCATGGCAAAGAAAAGCACACATATTAGTATTTCAGGATGTTTTCCTCCTGCACACACAATCAGATTCTTGCAAATACAATGTGATAGCGTCTCTGGTTAGGGCTGACACACACCTCCCGGAGCTCGAGGGCTGCAGAGCTCACCTGGCGATGAGCGTGCGTTGGGCATGGCCAGCAAGGAGGCATGTGAGGAGGGGGTGACGCAAGAGCTGAGCCTGCCCGAAGTTCCAGGGAAACGGGGCACAGGGAGAGCATTGCAGACAGCAGCGCCGGACGAAAGAACACGGAAAAGGAAGAGACGCCGTGTGCCAAGGATTGCTGTGGTCAGTGCTGTCAAAATATCCTTGTGATCATCACAGCAACCTTGGAGGGCAAATTTTTATTTTTGATTATTTGAAAGGCAGAGTGACACACACAGAGAGTATATGTAAAGAGAGAGAGAGAGATCTTGCACCTGCTGGTTCACTCCCCAAAATGCTGGCAACAGGCTAAAGCCAGGAGCTTGGCACTCCATGTGGGTCTCCTAAGTGGGTGGCAGGGACCCAAGTCCTTGAGCTGTCATCTGCTGCCTCCCAGGATGCATTAGCAAAAGGCTGGATCAGAAGCAGAGTAGGTAGGACTCGATCCGATGACTCAGCACTATGGGTTCCAAGTGGCAGCTTAACCCACTGCTCCACAGCGCCTGCCTCCAGGGCCAAAATGTTTACAATAAAGACAAATGGGAGCGGCATTTGGTGCAGCAGTTACAAGGTTGCTTGGGGTGCCCACACCCGGAAGCAGAGGGCCTGAGTTCTTGAGTCCTGGCTCCACTCCCCATTCCAGCTTCCTGCAAATGCTCTTCCAGGGAGGCGGCAGGTGGTGGGTCAAGGAGTCGAGGCCCTGCCACTCATGTGGGAGACCTGGACTGAGTTTCCAGCTCCTGGCTTTGGCCTGACCCAGCCCCAACTATTGCAGGCATTTGAGACGTGAACCAGTGGACTGAAGATGGGCCTGTCTCCTTCTCTTTCTCCCCACTCTGTCTCTCTACCTTTCACATAGGTCAAAATAAATAATAAAATAAAAAAGTGAAACTGAGCCACAGAGAGATTGTTGCTGGCCCAGTTATCCCAAGATTCAAGCCTGAAAAGTTACAAAACTCACACAAAAGTAGCTCTGCAGTGGCTGCTGGGAGATTCAGCTGAGGAGTGAGCCTCACAAAGACCTCAGAAGCCTGCTATGCCATGTGGCGTAGAGGGAGTCAGCAAAAACTTTTAATCAAGAGACACAGCAAATGTCTCGGCCACACCCAGATTGAAGGGCCTGCAGGATACCCAGGTGGACGTAGGAAGCTCGCCAAGTAGGAAGGCTTGGACATGTGAGTGTCAAGTGTCTGGGTCATGTGGCAGGAGGGTCTGGAATGTAGGGTGGAGTTGGGAGCCATCAGCATACACAGACCCCGTCCTAAAGTGCTGGGAGACTTTTGTGGCCAGGGCCAGGGGTTTTCTCCTCACTGCCACTGTGCAGCACCTGAGCCCCAGCCCCCTCCTTACACCCTTTTCTCTGTGGCCCTGAGTGGAAGACGTACTCCAGAGGACAGAAGACAAATGGCCTCTTCCACGGAGGTCCCCAGTGCCTCACCTCTGGTGACACAGGCAGCCATGCACCTGCCAGTGCCTTGCAGGGCAGCCCACAAACCAAGGGTCTGGATGGATCAGCTCTGCCCAATGGGCTCTGAAGGACCACCCTGTCCCACTGGTCACTCTAGAGATGTCTCCAGTCAATAAGTCAACCCAATTCAAGGTATCCCTGTGGCCAGCACCGAGGTGTCTCCAACATTAACAGAAACATCTCAAGGGAATTTTCCATGGGTCAAACTGAACATTCACACACTGCACACAAAGGGCATGGGGTAAAAGTCACATATCACTGGAAAAAAAAAAATCCTGCTCACCCTGCAGAACAGGTGGGAACTAGGGCTGAGGCCTGAGAATGAATGAGACTGTGCTGGACAGCCTGCCGCCCAACAGGTGCGGTGGCCAGGAAGCCCCCGCCTACAGGGTGGGCAGAGGAAGGGAAGGGACAGGGACAGCCTCATCTGTCCATACCCAGGGCGGACATGCAGTAGCAACTCAAAGGACATTTGATGAACAAAATAATTTGTGGTTAGTCTTCTGTTACACAAGAAAAAAGGAGCAAAAAAAAAAAGAATGTGGAAAAATCAGTGTTAATTCAAAGAAAACAACAACAGGTGCATTATTTATTAACCAAATAACTGAATTCAGTACCCAAGCATGAATCTGTATTCCACTCAAAATTACATTTACCTAGAATGTAAACCACACAAGTAAAAATGAATATAATAAAGGCAAACTCAGTCACCTTTAAGATAACCTTAAGAGGTTCATAAAACCAGAAAAACAAAAATAGGCTGTGGAGAGCAAGCAGCACCAGCCACGGACAAGAACAACGTGGCCACGAAGGATGGAGCTACAAAGGTGCACCCCGGAAGCAGACAGAGTCCACGTAGGTAAAAGTGGGGGTGTCGTTTCGGGAAACAGAGGTATCGGGAACCCGAGGAAAAGCTCTAGGCCTGGGCGGAGTTGGCGCCAGAAGTCAGCAGGAAGCTCTTCCTACCACGGCTTCCCTCCACCCTGCCTCCTTTCTCCTGCTCCTAAGACCCGTCCTGTCGGCTTTGCTGTGCACGTTCATACAACGCATTTCCTCTGTGCATCTGCCCCACACGGCTGTTACATTTCCAGGGTCAGGTGTAGCCAGCTGAGACTGGGTCATAGGAGTGAGCACTGTGGCACTGCTGCTTGGGACACCCGCATCCAAGTGCCAGTTCTGGTCTCAGCTCTCCACTTCCAGTCCAATTTCCTGCTACTGTGCCTGGGAGGCAGCAGATGATGGCCCAAGTAGTTGGACCACGGCCACCCAGGTGGGAGACTCAGATGGAATTCCTGGTTCCTGGCTTCAGCCTGGCCCACTCCTGACTGTTGAGGCCATTTGGGGACTGAACCAGCTGATAGAAGATCTCTCTCTCTCTCTCTCTCTCTCTCTTTCTCTGTGTGTCTACATTTCAAGTTTAAAAAAAAAATTTTTTTAGGGGCTGGCACTGTGGCACAGCAGGTTAAAGCCCTGGCCTGAGGCGCCGGCATCCCATATGGGTGCCAGTTCGAGTCCTGGCTGCTCCTTTTCCAATCCAGTTCTCTGCTATGGCCTGGGAAGGCAGTAGAAGATGGCCCAAGTCCTTGGGCCCCTGCACTCATGTGGGAGACCCGGAGGAAGCTCCTGGCTTCGGATAGGCCCAGCTCTGGCCGTTGTGGATATCTGGGGAATGAACCAGCAGATGGAAGACCTCTTTCTGTCTCTACCTCTCTCTATAACTCTGTCTTTCAAATAAATAAAATAAATCTTTAAAAAATTTTAAATACTAAAAACAATAGACTGAATTGCATTGCAATACGACATTCCCATTAGAAAGGGGCTGCTTGTCCTCCGTCAGAAGCCAGGAGCCGGGACAGCGGCTGATTCTTGGGAGTTACAGGATTTCTGATCTTTCATCTCTGTTCAATTATTGAATGTGCTAAGGTAAATGGGAGAGGGCGCCCCCAGGCGGAGACAGCCGACAGGAACCCATGCACAACTTCTGGGCTCTGGGCCCCAGGCCCCGGTTCCGGTCTTGTTAACTCTGCCCTGTGAAGGCCTTTCCAGTCCACGCTCGGCCGGCAGCGGCCTTGTCTGTTAACGTGCACATCCTGCCAAGCAAATAACTCAACCCAAACACTCTCCAGCCCCTCCTGCTGCGATCAGAACAAAATCCCAAATCCTCGCCATGGCTTCTCCTGGCCCAGCCCCCAGCTACTCCTCTGTCTGTCCCAAGTCTCCCCCTCGGTCACTCTGCTGAGGCACCCTGGCCTTCATCCCACCCCTTGAACACAGCGAGCTCGTTTCTACCTCAGGACCTTTGCACTTGCTGTTTTCGTATGGCCGAGGGCACGTCATTGTGGATTCAGGCAGTGTCATCTCCTGAGGGCTTTTCTGGGCTGTTCCATCTGAAGGAGTAGCAGACACACACTAACACTCTCCACGCTGCTCCCCAGGTTTTTCATCATAGGACTGAATTCTCAGGAAACTCTTGTTCATTTCCTTGCGTATTTTCTTTCTCTCCCTACTAGAACAGAAGCTCTGTTTAAGCGGGGACCTGGCTGTCTCACTCTTTGGTATCTTCCCAGCAGCGGAGCGGAGTCTTAGGAGGCACTTAGGAGCCAACAAAGGACACTCAAGTGAAGGCCCGAGGCACGTGGCCTGCGTCACACTGCCAGGCAGGGCCACACAGCACTTCCAAGCGAGGGCTCCCAAGCCAGCAGCCTGGGCTCCCCAGCTCCCCAGCCTCCTCCCTGGGCAGAGCCGCAGAGTTGTTAACTTGCCTGTGAGTACACACCCCACCGTGCCGCTGTGATGAAATGAGTCCGCACACGTAAAAGGCTCCCAGAGGCCTTGCCATGCACAGGCGCTCAACATGTCTTTGCATTATTAATCCTGAGTCCATTCTTTTTTTTTTTTTTTTTTTTTTTTTTTTTTTTTTTTGACAGGCAGAGTGGACAGTGAGAGAGAGAGACAGAGAGAAAGGTCTTCCTTTGCCGTTGGTTCACCCTCCAATGGCTGCCACGGCCGGCACGCTGCGGCCGGCACACCGCGCTGATCCGAAGCCAGGAGCCAGGTGCTTCTCCTGGTCTCCCATGCGGGTGCAGGGCCCAAGCACTTGGGCCATCCTCCACTGCCTTCCCGGGCCATAGCAGAGAGCTGGCCTGGAAGAGGGGCAACCAGGACAGAATCCGGCGCCCCAACCAGGACTAGAACCCGGTGTGCCGGCGCCGCAAGGTGGAGGATTAGCCTATTGAGCCGCAGCACCGGCCTATTCCTGGATTTCTTAATACCCACCGTCGTGCCCTCCACAGCTCTGCTTCCTCTTCTTTCCTACCTTTATCAGCTTCCTGAGCTCCGGAGCCCATCTGGAGTGGGTTTCTCCACTGAATGCATCTACGCTGTCCAACCTGGCACTCACTGCTCTTGGGCAATGTATCTGTTTTTAAGTCTTATTAATTTATTATTTCTTTAAAAGGCAGAGTGACAGAACAGAGATAGAGACAGAGAGAGTGAGCTTCCGTTCGCTGGTTCACTCCCCAAATGCCTTCAGCAGCCAAGGATGGACCTGGCTGAAGCCAGGAGCCAGGAACTCCACCTGGGTCTCCCATGTGGGTGGCAGGAACCCAAGGACTTGGGCCATCACCTGCTGCTTCCTGGGATGCGCATTAGCAGGGAGCTGGACTGGAAGCTGACCAAAGACTCAAATCCAGGCGCTCTGATATGGGATGCAGGTGTCCCCAGAGCCATCTTAACCACTGTGCCAAATGCCTGTGCCCCTGGGCAGCTTTTATTTCAGTAGCCCAATCTTTAATCTCCTCCCGAGCCTTCCCTAGCTCAGATAAATCTAGCTGCAGGATTACTGGTTCTAACTTAATCGCAGATCATCTTTTGAATTCTCCTGAAACATCAATCAAGTATCACCTACACTTTCTTCTCTTCCTGGCGACAGATTGTTCTGTGAGTTAGTTCCTTTAACCCTCAGACAAACCCTGTCTTACTTATCCATAATGGGGGGGGGGGGAGTCCATGCCAAGAGTTGCCACTCATTTTGGCTTGTCCCTCCTCCTCCTCCTTCTTTGTTTGGTCTCCCTTCTTGGGGGTTTCTTGGGACACCAGACATCCAATCCTCAGGCCAGGAAAATTCTAGGCAAAACAGGCTGAGCTGCTGACCCCATGTCCTCCTGCAGAGAGCGTGCAGGAAGAGCTCCATCCTGCGGTCCTGATGGTCCCCCACGTCTTTCACAAAGGGAGGAAACCCCTTTCTGGTGTTCAGAACCACAGCTCCTGCCAAGGAGCACCGAGACCTGGGAGACTCTTGGAAATAAAGGAACAATTTCTTCAAGCCCCAGCTGCCATCTAGCAAACCGCCCTCTCCTTCCTCCCCTACCTTGAAAGTGCGGACACTCACTCTGTTGCCGCTGTCTCTCCTCCTTTCCACTCCGCAGACAAATATGGCTTCCACTGTGAAGCTTCTCTTACTGAGGTCCCCAGTGAGGGCCTTGGAACTGAACCCCAGCGGGTACTTCCTGCTCCTCATCCTACAAGGCTGCTCTGCACGTTCTTCCCTGCTGGCCACTCCTTTCCTAGAGCGCATTTGTAACTTTTAAAATTGATTTTCCATGGCCGGCACCGTGGCTTAACAGGCTAATCCTCCGCCTTGCAGCGCTGGTACACCGGGTTCTAGTCCCGGTTGGGGCGCCGGATTCTATCCCGGTTGCCCCTCTTCCAGGCCAGCTCTCTGCTATGGCCCAGGAAGGCAGTGGAGGATGGCCCAAGTGCTTGGGCCCTGCACCCGCATGGGAGACCAGGAGAAGCACCTGGCTCCTAGCTTCGAATCAGCACGATGTGCCGGCCACAGCGGCCATTGGAGGGTGAACCAACGGCAAAGGAAGACTTTTCTCTCCGTCTCTCTCTCTCACTGTCCACTCTGCCTGTCAAAAATAAATAAATAAATAAATTTATTTTTTTTAATTTTCCAGGGCCAACACTATGGCATAGGAAGTAAAGCCGCCACCTGCAGTGCCGGCATCCCATATGGGCGCAAGTTCTAGTCTTGGCTGCTCTATTTCCAATCCAGCTCCCTGCTAATGTGTCTGGAAATGCAGCAAAAGATCACCCAAGTCCTTGGGCCCCTGCACCCACGTAGGAGCCTAGAAGCTCCTGGCTCCTGGCTCCAGGCTGGCCCAGCTCTGGCCATCGCAGACATTTAGGGAGTGAACCAGCAGATGGAAGATTTCTTTCTTTCTCTCTCTCCCACTCCCTCTCTCTGTAATCCTTTTAAATAAAAAATAAATCTTTTTTTAAAAAATTTATTTTCCTTTAACAAAAGCAGAGAGACAGAGATCTCCCATTTGCTGATTTACTCTCCAATTGCCCACAACAGCTGGGGCAGGAAGCCAGGAATATGGAACTCAGTGTGGGTCTCCCATGTGGGTGGCAGGGACCCAACTACCTGAGCCATCACCTGGTGCTCCTGGTGTGCATCTGCAAGAAGCTGGAATTGGAAGCTGAGCTGGAACTCAAACCCAGGCATTCCGACATGGAATGCAGGCTTCCCATGCCGTGTCTTTTTTTTTTTTTTTTAAAGATTTATTTATTTATTCGAAAGTCAGAGTTACATAGAGAGAGGAGAGGCAGAGAGAGAGAGAGAGAGAGAGAGAGAGAGAGAGAGGTCTTCCATCCACTGGTTCACTCCCCAGATATCCACAACGGCTGGAGCTGCACAGATCCGAAGCCAGGAGCCAAGAGCTTATTCCGGGTCTCCCACATGGGTGCAGGGGTCCAAGGACTTGGGCCATCTTCTACTGCCCTCCCAGGCCATAGCAGAGAGGGGGATTGGAAATGAAACAACGGGGTCTCGAACCAGCGCCCATATGGGAGGCTGGCGCTTCAGGCCAGGGCATTAACCTGCTGTGCCACAGTGCCGATCCCTTCCCATGCCGTGCCTTACACCAAACACCTGCCCCCTTTTCAAGCTCTTTGAGATGCTGCTTGGATCCTCAATGTTCTGCCCTGGACTATTTTCTCTCTATGCCCCCTGCCCCAGTGACTGCACCCTCCACAGCCCCGGGGACCTAGAGATCCCTATCGCTAGCCCAGAATGCAGTCTGGGCCCCGCCTTCAGGTCCAGTTCCCTCCCTGGTGCTCCATCAATGAGCCCCACGCTGAGCTGCAGCTCTTCTCTCTGGTCCTGGCTGCCATCCAGCCAGCGCTCCAGTCAGAAACCTGAGCCTTCCTCTCCCTCGGCACCACCACCTAGTCAGGTCCTGCGAACTCCACCTGCTTAGGTGTCTGTCGCTGCTTCAGTGCTGTGGCCGGGAAGCGCTCTGCTGCAGTCGCTCCGGGATTAAGAGTGACGGGGTCTCCATGCCCGATTCCTGCAGACCACTCTGCCTTTCCCCGCAGTGCTCCCCTCCTTGGGACAGGCTTCCCAGGCTCTGCGGGCCAGGTCTGGTGTGTTCTCTGAATGCCTCTATTACAGCAGTTCTCACATCCACCCAAAGAGCAGGGGAGCCCTGAACTCTTTGAAGACGGGAATTATCTGTCTGCCGCTATCCCTAGCCCCTAGAATGATACAGTTAGCACTCATTAAATGTCTGCTGAATAAATTAACAAACAGACGTTCCTAATTATAAAGCTCTTATCTGTTAGGCTCCCCAAGTCCTCTCCTTGCCTTCATGTTAGTCCAGGTCAAGCTACCATGAACCTCAAGAAAAACATTACTGCTTTCGTTGGAGTGATCATTCAGAATAGTTCAAAGCAGCACACAGCAGGAAAGCAACTACTCCTGGGCGGGCGTTGTGGTGTGGTGGGTTGAGCCACCATTGGATCACCCAGATCCCATTGGGCAGTGCCTGGGACTGAGTCCCACCTCCATTTCTAACGTAGCTTCCCGCTAATGAGCCCCGAGAGGAAGCAGGTGATGGCTCAAGTCCTTGGGTCCCTGCCACCCACATGGGAGACCTGGATGGAGTCCCAAGCTCCTGGCTTCAGCCTGGCCCAGCCTCAGCTGTTGCGGGCAGTTGGGGTGTGGACTAGCGGATGGAAGATCTCACTGCTCTCAAATAAGTAGATCCACTCCTAAACCAGGGGACAGAGTGACAGCCACAGCTCTGCCACTTTCAACTTGTGCTGCTGTGGGTGACTCACGCCCCTCCCTGGGCCTCAGTCTCCATCTGCCTGCTAAATAGAGAGAGGTTAACCTGGATCAGGAATTGTCAGGGTGTCCCACAGGGGAGGAGTCACTGGCGCAGGCACCTATCACTGGGCCAACTCCGTCCTCACCCTCTCTCGGAGGATCTCTGCCCCCACTCCGGCCCACGCTCTTCCCACATTCTACAGGAAGTTGGCAGATCCTCCACAGCGGGCTCTCCTGCTGCACGCAAGGGCGGACAAAATAACTCGGCCCTCGGGGGCATCTGTCCCGAGGATTTTAAACTTGGGCTTCAGTGTCTGCTTCTTTGGAGGGAGGACAGCTGTGAGGCGCGAGGCGTGCAGGCTTTCAGAGACCATCGCAGGAGGCTGCTTGGTGTGGAGAGAAA
This sequence comes from Lepus europaeus, assembly GCF_033115175.1. NCBI lineage: Eukaryota > Metazoa > Chordata > Mammalia > Lagomorpha > Leporidae > Lepus > Lepus europaeus. Next base: position 31,638,164 of record NC_084831.1, read on the forward strand.
AAGGCAAGTCAATGGGCAGAGAGGAGAAACGAGGCAGAGACGGCGCTGGCAGTGACGGGCCCCGCAGTAACCATCTGCCCGAACGCAGCTCGGTGATTCGACTCTTCCTTGGGCACCGTGAGCCTGTAAATCCTCCTTAATAGCTCAATGAGCTCAAATTGGCATTTAGTCCCTTACAGCCACACACACACTCGCTCACTCACCTGCTTTAAGTTGCTTAAACAGCTCTGAATGTTTCTTCATTGGTAGGAACTAACGGAAAGGCTGTGGGAAGGACCAGTGAGACACCATGCTCTGTGAGCACCATGCCAAGTGACTACCAATAAGGGATGATGAAGACAATGGCCGGTGATACCCAGGTGGAGTTCGGACTTCCCTTCAGCTCTGCCCCGCTGCTAGGAACACAAGGGCTGCACTGACCGCAGGCAGGCAGGAGCTCCACGGTGGCTGCCCAGCCGCCCTCCCTGCCTCCAGTCTACACTCCTTCTGGAATCATGCTGCCTCCTCTCCATCCATCGGGTTTCCATGGGCACTGCCTACTCCTCGCAGGAATCCATGTCCAGCCTGGCTGATGGGCTCCAGGGCAGGCACTGGACCCACGCTGGGCTCACGTATGTATCCCTTCCTGGGACTTTAACTGTGGTAAAATGCATGTAACAGAAATCTTACCACTTAATCACTTTTAAGTGTACAATTGAGTAGCGTTAAGTACATTCACCTTGTTGCACAATCCATCTCCAGAACTTGGTCATCTTGCAAAACTGAAACTCTATCCCATGAAACAATTCTCCATTTGCCAATCTCCCCACCTTACTGTCTCCACGAACTCCGGAGAAATCAGAAGTGGTATCGAGCAGTATTTGTCTTTTTGTGAGTTGCTTATTTTATTTAGCACAATCTCTTCTCAGTTCCTGATGTTGTAGCACGTGCCAGAATTCCTTTCCTTCTTTTTTTTTTTTTTTTTTTGACAGGCAGAGCAGACAGTGAGAGACAGAAAGGTCTTCCTTTTTCCGCTGGTTCACCCCCAAGTGGCCGCTACAGCCAGCGCGCTGCACCGATCCTAAGCCAGGAGCCAGGTGCTTCCTCCTGGTCTCCCATGTGGGTGCAGGGCTCAAGGACCTGGGCCATCCTCCACTGCCTTCCCGGCCCACAGCAGAGAGCTGGACTGGAAGAGGAGCAACCGGGACAGAATCCAATGCCCCAACCGGGACTAAAACCCGGGGTGCCAGTGCCGCAGGTGGAGGATTAGCCAAGTGAGCCGCGACGCTGGCCAACCTTTCCTTCTTAAGTCTGTGCTGAATATGCTGTCCTAGGTGTAGACTACACATGTCCGTCCTAGTTGTAGACCACATGTGGCCATCCTAGGTGCTGACTACATGTGTCCATCCACTCATTCCTTGGTGAACACCTGCGCTACTTCTCCCCCCTGGCTACCGTGACTAACACAGCTGTGACAAGGACCTGTTTGAAACCCTGCTTCTGGGTCTTTTGGACACATATCCACAAGTGGAGCTGCTGGACAAGAAAATTCTCTTTCATATTTATTTATTTGAAAGAGAAATAGAGGTTGATTGATTTTTTATTCACTGGTTACCTGCTCAAATGTGTGCAAAAGCCAGGGCTAAATGGGGCTGAAAATCGGGAACCTGGAATCCATACGGGCGACAGGAACCCAACCACCCGAGCCATTACCTGCCGCTTCCCACGGTGCACGTTCGCAGGAGCAGAGCTGGTTCTCGACCCAGGCACTCTGATACGGAAAGCAGGTTACCCCAGTGTCTTAACCACTGCAGTCCCCACAGCAGCTGTCCCATTTCCCTTTCTAACACTGCCTCGAGTTCCAACTTCTCCACCTCCTTGTCAACACTTTTTTTTTTTTTTTAAGATTTATTTTTATTTGAAAGGCTCAATTAGAGAGAGAGAGAGAGACAGAGACAAAGAGGTCTTCCATCTGCTGGTTCACTCCCCAAATGGCATAATGGCCAGGGCTGGGCCAGGCTGAAGCCAGAAGCCAGGAGCTTCTTCTGGGTCTTCCACATGGGTGCAGGGGCCCAAGCATTTGGGTCATCCTCTACTGTGTTCAGAGGCACATGAGCAGGGAGCCATGGGGCAGTGGGGACTCGAACTGGTGCCTATATGGAATGCCCGTGCTACAGGTGACAGCTTTACCCACTACACCATAATGCCAGCCTCATGGTTTTCAATAACAGCCATTCTAATGAGTACAAAATAACCTCAGACTTTTGAACTTGGAACCAGAGAAAAGGCATCAGCACAATTTCTCTCCAGTTGTGGTAAAGCGTGGGTGCCACCAGCAGCCTTGTCTCCCGCCACACAGAGAACGCCTGTTTGCAATGGGAGACAGGGGAGGCGATGTGCAGAGAAGGGAGACAGGGAGGCTCCATGGCTGCAGATTAGATAGTACAAGTTGTGTCTGGGCGCACACGCTTTCCCGTCCTTGAATATGAAACACCTTAGTAACCCAATCATAAACTCACCATTTACTTATGTTAGTTAGGCCTGTCTCATTGGCTACTGAGAGTCTTAACATACTTTTTTTTTTTTTTAAAAAAGACCTATTCAATTGAAAGGCAGAGAAAGGGAGGGAGGGAGGGAGTGATAGGGAAAGATGAAGGAAGGAAGGAAGGAAGGAAGGAAGGAAGGAAGGAAGGAAGGAAGGAAGGGAGGGAGGGAGGGAGGAAGGGAGGGAGGGAAGGGAGGGAGGGAGGGAGAAGGGAGGGAGGGAGAAGGGAGGGAGGGAAGGAAGGAAGGAAGGAAGGAGGGATAGAGGGAGGGAGGGGAGCCAGTGTTGTGGCACAGTGGATTGGGCAACAGCCCGCAATGCTGGCATCCCATGTGAGCACAGGTTCAAGTCCCAGCTGTTCCATTTCTGATCCAGCTCCCTGCTAGTGTGCCTGGGAGAACACCAGAGGATGGCCCAAGCACCTGGGCCCCTGCCACCCACATGGAATACCCAGATGGGAGTTTCTGACTCCTGGCATCAACCTGGCCCAGCCCTGACTGTTGCAGCCATTTCAGGGGTGAACCAGAGGATATAAGACCCATCTCTCTCACTCTCTAACTTTGCCTTTCAAATAAAATGAGAGAGAGAGAGAGAGAGAGAGAGAGAGAGAGGGAGAGGGGGAGAGAGAGAGAGAGAGAGAGAGAGAGAAAGAGAGGAAGAAAAAGACAATCTTCCACCTTCTGGTTCACTCCCCAAATGGCCACAAGTCAGAGCTGTCCAGGCTAAACTAGGAGTCTGGAACTCACTCAATCCAGATCTCCCACATGGGTGGCAGAGACCCAAGTACTTGGGTCATCACCTGCTGCCTTCTCAGGTGCATGAGCAGGAAGCTGGATCAGAAGCCGAATGAGCTGGGACACGGCCTGGCCTTGGATATGGGACGTGGATGTCCCAAGTGGTGGCTTAACCAGCTGCTCCAAAATGCTCATCCAAAACATCTAGATTAGTTCTTCAAGATGCATTTTTTTTCCTCCTTTGAGTCCTCTTTATAAACAGATGAACATAAATCATTTTTACACTTTAGAACCTAAGGAGGAAGGGTGGTTGGCACAGCGGCTAAGCTGCCTCTTGGGAGGACCACATCCCACGTCGAGGGGCTGCAGTCCTGGCTGCCATGCTTCCTATCCAGCGGCCTGCTGACTCTACTGTGGGAGGTAACCGATGACGGTTCAAGTCCTTAGGTCCCTGACACTCACATGGGCATCTGGATGGTTCCAGGCTCCTGGCTTTGGCCTGACTCAGCCCCAGTTGTTACAGGAGGTGAACCAGCAACTGGAAGATCTCTGTCTCTCTGCCTTTCAAATAAAATGGAAATAAGTACAAATTTTAAAACTTAAAAAAAAAAATCCCCAAAAGAATGCCCTTGGAGAAGTGGAACATATGTTAGAGCATGGGCTTGGAGTCAGCCCAAACTGGCTTCAGATCTAAGCTCATGTTACTGGATGTGCTAACTAACTTGATTGTGGTAACCATTTCACAACATATCCATGTACGAAATCATTGTGTTATATACCTTAACTACATACAATTTTGTCAATTATCCCTCAGTAAAGCAGGCAAAAAATTTTTAAGACATGGCGTTAAAAAGTAAAAACAAAACACAAACACACAAGTTTACTGAGTACCTTTTAAGCAGGCCCTCATAGGTGCCAGGGATAAAGCGGTGAACCAGAGACAAGAACTCCTGCCCCCACAGAGTGTTCTTTTGAGCACCCAGCAAGCATCTGTACGTCTGGTTGGTGCCAGCCACTGTTTTAATGAAGTTAAGTGTACGTGCTTGTTTACAAAATGTCCTTGATAAATTACCCATCCCATTTGTTTCAAGGCAACAATATCAGGTATGCATGTGCTTAACACACAGTGCTGACACACAGGAAGCATCCAGGGAAGAGCAGCGAGGTCTATGTTTAGATACAGAAGCCCGCCACGTCTCAATAAACAGCCTCGGTATGTACTGGGGGCCTCCTCCCTGGTCTACGTGAACACTTCAGCAGAACTCGCACCTGGCCTAGCTGCCTCTGCACACGGAGCAAGAGGAGTTACAGGCGCGACGCGCGGTGGTGGAATAATGAGGAACACGAACTTGGGAGCCACCCACCTCGTTCCAAACCTCAGCTTGCCCTGGGGAGAATCACCGAACGGCTCTCGTCGGCTTCCTCAACTGTAAAGCAGGGCTACTGACAGCAATGGCAATACCACCGCACAGGGCTGTTGCGAGGCTCAATGAGTCTGTGTGCAGGAGTACTCAAGAGAGAGCCTGGTGCCGAGGGCTATGCAAGTACTCACTAATATTAACACTGCGAGGGCACATACACGAAAAGGAGAAAGTCAGCCTCCCCAAGGGGCAGAGCAAGAGATCTGGGGGCCTTGAAGCATGTGCAGGAGTTCACTAGATGGAGACTTAAAGGGATTTCAGGTGGGGAAAAAACTTCAAGCAAATGACCCCGAAATCACATGCGGCAGATAAAGCCTGAGGCACCAGTTTTGGCTGTTAGTGGCACTGCTGTGTAAACCAGTTAGTTACAGGTCAGCTCTGGCCCTGGGAACTTCTGAGAATTGACACTATCCCCTAACCCACCCAACACTTAGCAGCATTAACAGTCTTTCCTTAGGGAAGCAGATAAACCCAACATACAGTGACCGCCTACTGTGTCCGCCAGTGCCAACATACTAGACTCCTTACAAATGGACCTCATTGGCCCTGAAGTGTCCCCTGGCATGGAGCTAACAGCTCCATTTTATAAGGAAACTGAGGCAGATTAAGCAATTCCCCAAAGGTCACACATACGGCACGTTGGACAGGGAAGGATCCAGATACAAGTAGTGGGAGGTTTTCCCCTGCCTCCGTCAAGGGTCTGGAGGTAGGTGTCAGTCACTGTGGTGTGCTTCCTCACCATGCCTCATACTCTCGGCAGTGCCCGTAATGCTGCTTTTGTTCTTTTTAAAAGACTGATTTATTTGAAAAGCAAAATTAAGAGAGAGAGATCTTCCACGTGCTGGCTCACTTCCCAAATGGTCGCAATGGCCAAGGCTGGGCTAGGCCAAAGCCAGGAGCTAGGAACCCCATCTGGGTTTCCCATGTGAGTGGCAGAAGTTCAAGCACTTGGGCCATCTTCCACTGCTTTCCTAGGCACATTAGCAGGGAACTGGACAGGAAGTGGAGCAGCCAGGACTCCAACAGGCGCCCAAATGGGACGTTGGCATTGCAGGCGGTGGCACAATGCCAGTCCCTATAACACTTCTTTATTCTCATCTTAAAGTCCCACCAGCCAGGATTTTGTCAAGCTTAACTTTTTGAAATATTTTAGAGGTCAGCCCGTACAGTGTACTAATTTCACAGATGGGAAATAGAGAGATTTGCCTCTAGCAAACGAACAGAGCTAATTAGTTAAATGAGCCTGGAATCCAGTGTTCTTTCCACGATACCACTTTGGTGGAGACAGCAAGTTGTCCACCAAAATCTGTTCTCCCATTCTTTCTTGGCACATGGCTGCATGACATTTCACAGTCTTGCTGGCAGGCAGGTGTGGCCATATGACTAAGTTCTCGCCAGTGAAAGTGGGCAGAAGCATGCATGCCGCTGCAGGGGCTAGGCCTCCGGGCCATGGGTGCGCCTCCTCCCCGCTCCCTCTCCCTTCCCACTGGCTGGGACCAGTGGTGACCCAGCTTCAAGCATGCAGATGAGGAGCTTACTCCCGAGGGAGAAGAACAGGATCCGAGAGACCTGTGTCCCTGAATGACCATTTGGAGTACAGCTGCCCCACTGACCTAGACAGCTCACTTCAGAAAGGTTAACTCCCCCCAGAGCTGTTAGGTGACAAAGAATCAAGTTCTTTGTTCTTGAAGCCACTGTATGGTTGAATCCCTTTGCTACAGCAGGCTTAGCCTTTTACCGGTACTAACACAACCATGCAGCTTCCTTTGTGTATGCTCAGAATAGCATTACAAATGACTGGTGAGCCATCATTTCAGAAAACAGCCCTAACCGCCCAAGTAGGTGATAATCAAACAATGAAGTTCCTGCCTGTGGCTACTATCCCAAGATTTCCTCATCCTGGCTAAAGGGTATTTAACGACTGAAACAGATTATTTATGTAGAGACCCATTTAGCTTTTATGCATCCATGCAATTAATATTCATAAATATTTGACTGTTTCTAGGCACTGGGGACAGAAACAGGCCACTGCATTCATAAAAACCAATGTGTGTGTGTACATGGTGGTTTTTTGTTTTAAACGTTGTGCTGTGCAATTTGTTTTCAGTGGAAAAACCCTATGTATGGAATATGGAACTGAGAAGCAATGTACAAATAATTACCAAGTCACAAAGGCTCAAACCATACCCCTGGATTACAGATGAGCTATGCTCTTGCTTAGCCCTAAAGATCAAGCATAACATTCTAAGAATCCAACTCTTTTCAATGTGTTTCTTACAATGGTCTGATCTGCATGTCTAATATGTAACCAGGACTTTTACTGACAGAGGTAGATAGACCTCATAGCTTGCTGAGTGTTGGAATTCATTAGATTAATTCCCAAGGCCATTTAGACAGCACTGCTGGTGACAGAACGGAGACTCCGGCTACCTGGACTACAGGGCCTCACCTGTCTGGGATTAGCTAAAGCCAGATGCTGCAAGACAGCACTCCTCATCCTCACTCCAGGAGGGGCCAATAGCCCAGCGCTGCTCCGCAGTCCCTCCCAGATCTCAAATAAGACTGGAGCGAGATTCAGCAGTTGAGAGGTGACCTGAGGTTTGTCCTGATTTTGTCAAACTTGCTCTGTGACTTGGAATCATGTTTTTGGGCCTGTTTCCCCATCTGCACAAGAACGGGCTGGCGACTCTCATCTCTCCACGTATGACAACGACAAGGCAGAACTAGTTTCCCTCCCTATACTTAACAGCAAAGTTCCTGAGGGCAGGAGGCAAAGAGCAGGAGGTGTACCCCACACAACGCCTCAGACCAGGGCAACGGGCAGGTTTCTAGTGAGTACTCTGCCTGCCACAGGCTCTTGGATGCCATGAAGGAATCCCACCTTGCTGGATCTGATTTCTAAAAACAGGAGTGGTGGACTCACCCACAGTGCCTTGAACTTAGCAAGCACTTCAAAGATACCGGGTACTTTGATTTGACTTTGTGTGTGTGTGTGTGTATCAATCATGCTTTCCAATTGTCTTAGATTGCAATGATTCTTATGAGAAGCTACTGCTCCAGGTACTTCAGATGGAAGGATTAGACTTTCTGAGGTAGGGTTACTGCAACTAGTTTTTCCTGCTTGTCCACTGAAATTTCTTTTATGCTTTAAACTATATTTAGCAATTTGGGTGAAGAACATCTCCAAGTCCAAGGCCCCTCACTAAAAAGAGCCAGCTCAACACAGCAGCACTGAAGCTCGAGTCTCCAGCCCTCGCCTCACCTCCAGCTCTGCCACTCCTGGCTGGAGGGCCTTGCTCTCCCAGTTGGGTAACTCAATGGGAACAGCATCTCCCCCCAGGGCTGTATGACAAAGTGCCTGACAATGCTGGGCTCATAGCAAATACACATCTCCACTCCCAGTGGGGAAATGTAGCTTTCCACCGTTAGCTCTTAGGGAATAAACTGACTGGGAAAATTATATCACATAGAAAACAAAATGCAGTAGATAAAAGGATGATTTCTTCTTTGATCAGAATATAAATTGGGGCTGACAGTGTGGCATAGCAGGTAAAGCTGCCACCTACAGTGCTGGCATCCCATATGGGCACTGGTTCAAGTCTGGCTGCTCCACTTCCAATCCAGCTTTCTGCTATGGCCTGGGAAAGCAGAAGATGGCCCAAATCCTGAGGCCCCTGCACCCATGTGGGAATACCCAGAGGAAGCTCCTGGATCCTGGCTTTGGTCTGGTGCAGCTCTGGCCACTGCAGCCAACTGGGGAGTGAACCAATGCATGGAAGACCTCTCTGCCTCTCCTCTCTGTGTTAACTCTGATTTTCAAATAAATAAATAAATCTTTAAAAAAAACATAAATTTATTCTTGAGTCAAATCAGTCAAAGTGGGGGATGAAGCCCTGTAATTCCATAGCTTTAATAAGTCAATCAAGAGGCCGGCGCTGTGGTGCAACAGGTTAGAGCCCTGGTCTGCAGTGCCAGCATCCCATATGGGTGCTGGTTCAAGTCCTGGCTGCTCCACTTCTGATCCAGCTCTCTGCCATTGCCTGGGAAAGCAGTGGAAGATGGCCCAAGTTCTGGGGCTCCTGCACCCGTGTGGAAGACCTGGAGGAAGCTCCTGGCTCCTGACTTTGGATCAGCCCAGCTCCAGCCATTGCGGCCATCTGGGGAGTGAACCAGCAGATGGAAGACCTCTCTCTTTTTGCCTCTGCCTCTCTGTAACTCCGCCTTTCAAATAAATAAATCTTAAAAAAAAATAAAAAAGGCAATCAAGTTACAGTTCTTTCACTCTGCCTCCTCTGTCATTTTGTATGCACATGGGAACACCTGAGAATTGCTTTTTTAAGGTCCAACAGAAATGTTCTTTCTTCCATGATCCCTCCCTCTCCCCTCTAAACTAAAAATTTAAACAGCTCTTTTTTTTTTTTGACAGACTGGATAGTGAGAGAGACAGAGAGAAAGGTCTTCCTTTTTGCCGTTGGTTCACCCTCCAATGGCCGCTGCGGATGGCGCATCGTGCTGATCTGAAGCCAGGAGCCAGGTACTTCTCCTGGTCTCCCATGCGGGTGCAGGGCCCAAGGACTTGGGCCATCCTCCACTGCCTTCCCGGGCCATAGCAGAGAGATGGCCTGGAAGAGGGGCAACCGGGACAGAATTCGGCGCCCCGACCGGGACTAGAACCCAGTGTGCCGGCGCCGCAAGGCAGAGGATTAGCCTGTTAAGCCACGGCGCCAGCCTAAACAGCTCTTTAAAATAGCATTCTGCCTGGCTTTAAAAGCTGGGAATGTTGTGGTGGTACAGCCTGTTAGGCTGCCACCTAATGCTGGCATCCCATATGGGAACTGGTTCAAGTGCTCTACTTCCAATCCAGCTCTGGCTAAATCCACCTGGGAAAGCAGTGAAATGGCCCAAACACTTGGGCTCCTGCTACCTGTGTGGAGACCCAGATGCAATTCCAGGTTCCTGGCTTCAGCTTGGCCTAGCCCTGCTGTTGTGGTCATCTGGGGGGTGAGTCAGCAGATGGAAGCTCTTTCTCTAACTCTGCCTTTCAAATAAATACTTTTAAAAATTATTTATTATTTATTATTTAAAAGGCAGTGAGAGTCAGAGATAGAGACAGAGATCTTCCATCCACTGGTTCTCTACCCTAACACCCAAAACAGCCAGGACTGAGCCAGACCAATACTAGGATGCTAGAACTCCATCTGGGTCTCCCATTTGAGTGGCAGGGAACCAAGTACATGAGCCGTCACCTATGGCCCCAACAGTGAGCATTAGCAGCAAGCTGGATATCAAGTGGAAGACCCAGGACTCAAACCAGGCACTCTGATATGGAATGTGGCTATCCCATCCCAAACAGCTCTTTAACTGCTGCACCAAATGTCTGCCCCCTATACAAATTTTATGACCTTCAGTACTCTACCATCTAGACTGGTTGTTTGTGTATACATAAGTCTACTTTGCAAGTCCCTGAAAATAAGTTGCACAGCTCATGCATCTCTGTTTTTTTGTTTTTTGTTTTTTAAAGATTCATTTATTTATTTCAAAGGCAGAGATACAGAAAGAATCTTCTACCTGCTGGTTCACTCCCCAAATGGCTGCAACAGATTGGGCTGGGCCAGGCCCAAGCCAGGAGCCAGGAGCTTCCACTGGGTCTCCCATGCAGGTGCAGGGCCCAAGCATTTGGGCCATCTCCCACTGCTTTCCCAGGCCATAGCAGACAACTGGATTGAAGTGGAGCAGCCAGGACTCGAACTGCTGCCCATATGAGATGTCAGCATTGCAGGCAGCAGCTTAACCTACTATACCACAGAGCCAGCCCCTCTAGCCTATATCCACTAGCCTAGTCCAGTAGATTCTGAATAAAAAATCTGAGTGGGAAATTATTACATAATGAGTACTGAGTTTCTGTTTTCAGTGATGAACAGGTTTTCAAAATAACAGTGATGACTTACAGTGTTGTGAATGTAATCAATGCGGTGAATTACACAAGCAAAATGTTTAATTTCATGTTACATATAAATAAATATTTATATAATATTGCTGGCAGCTCAGGTCATTCCAGAAAGAGGATTTCAACTAGAAATAACAAATCTACAAAAAGAGTCTGTCTGGATGTCTTCTAGGAATATAAATGCTCAGCAAACACCTGCTACACAAGTGAAGACGGCATGATCTATGAAGGTCAAATTTGTTGAAAAGCTACCATGTTAATAAAAGCATATTGTATATAAACTATATGTGAACATACCTATCTTTTTAAGGATCGAAAAGGCTCCTGCAGACTTTTTCTTTATTTAACTTTCAGCAAGAATATGGATTTATAACTCAATAGAGAGACACCAGTGATAGTGTCTTCCCACACAGGAGCAGCTCAACACGTTTCCAAGCCTTTAGATTTCAAGTTCCAAGTCCCACACCTTGATCTGATCCCTGCTCTCAGGAATTCCAAGAACTATCTGTGTTCACTTGATCATTTCACAGGGGCTGGTTCTTTCCTGCAGTTCACTCAGATCCAGACCTCCTGATTTGCAGCTCACAATACTTCAGTCATCTACAAAAGCATCTGGAAATGAGATATTTTTAGCTGGCGTCCGGAAGAAAACTTGTTTTAAGGGATATAGTGAATGCTGGTATCCACTATTCAAGAGATTCGCAAGTATAAAAATGTACAATCTGTGCCTTTCTTTAAACCTATAAGGTTCAAAAGAAAAAAAAAAAAAAAAAAGCCCTTCTGGAAATACGTCACTGCCAGACACATCAGCCACACGAGGAGCTCACGAGGTCTGCCACTCCCATTTCAGAGAACACTTCACAGCCACAACACTAAATGAAATAAAATGGCGGGGGCTTTATGCACAGCACTCCTCGGCCCAGAATAGGAGAAAAGGCCCCGCCCTCCTGAATGGAGTCTCTACCACCTTTACCAAGGTTACTGGGGATGTCTCTTATGTGCTGCATATCAGCTCTGGATCATCCTGCCCTGGGCACCCCTTCTTTTTAAGTTCTCTGTCACAGTCAGGGGAGATACTTTGACTTTCTCTGGTGTTGACAGCATTTGATTCCAATCTTCTTTTTTTCTTCAGTTGATGCAAGTGGGATTTGGATTTTATATGAGCTGATAAGACAAAAAAAAAAAAAATCCAGTCAATCAAATAAAAATTAGGATTTTCTAGGATTAATTCTAAAAATAACTACAATTAACTACACAATCCTTTTCTTTAACAATAAATGTGTCAACAGGCACACTGGTATGGCTGTTTGGCTTATTACAATAATGTCAGCTAGCAAACTAGAGTAAGCGACCATGTATCAAGTGCGCCCTGCTACCTGCCTCGTCTCCTTTATACTTCTCCAGGTTTAGAGAGGTCTTACTTGTGTCCAGCGTCCCACAGCAGGCACATTTGTTTGGTTAGATCTTCAGCTTCTTAGAAAGAGATCCCACTTTCCAGAATCAGGTCTCTATAGTGCAGGGCTTCCTGTTTCAGATGCATTTCAAATTCTTGTGTGTATTGCAGGACAGATGCCATGTTGTACCTCACACTGCAGTACCCAGTCCTACAGATGCCAGGAATATGACTGCCTGTTCCAATTCTTCCCTGGTCTCACGGGTGGTCCTGCCTCGCCACCCCAGCCTGTGTCAGATAAACCATTTGAAGGACTGATCCACAAGGCTCCCAATCTCCCCACATGCTGCCCCAGTCAGTCAGGTGCAATAAAGCTGAAAGGCCACTGCTGTCTGATAGCAAGTGCCTGCCTCTCACCCCAAGGCGCCCCCCGCCCCCCCCTCCCCATCTGACTAACTCATACAGGCGATCTCGTCTGGGAATACCTAAAGAAATAGATGACTAGACTAAATCCTCTTTTACTCATATTTAAAGGATCATTTTTAAGGAGTTAGAAGCAAGAATAAGTAAGGAAAAGGTTAGAAGTCAAAGAAAAGTTTACTTGGGAGAAAAATCAGCTTTGTTCTCCAGCTAGCGCCTAAGGCAGAAACAGAGCTCTGGCCCGACTCTCCCTGGCAGCAGGCGAGGGGAGTGAGGACTGGACAGATGGCACTATAGAAGGGCTCACACAGGCAGCGCGCACAACGGCTCACACATGCTGCTGCTCTGAGCTCTCCCTGAAGGACATTCGACAAATCGAACCACTAAGTTTCCTTTAGAAAAAACAATCAAACACTCTCTTTCTCTTCCCCTTTCATCATTATAAACCAGCAACAATCGAGGCTTCTTCTGCTGGCTGGGCAATCACAGCCGTCCCCAGTCTGACAATGGAGTTCATTTTGCCTGGGTTACCAGTTAGTAGACCTAATCATCCCATTGGCTGGTATGGGAAAAAAAACTGTACTTCTCTGAGACTTCCATGCAAAGCAGAACTCTGAACAGAAGGATTCCAGCCACTGCGTAAACTATAAACCCTACTGTGCCTAAAATGAGTGAACCTCACACGTGTTTCTAAATATGATGTAAATTCAAGGCTTGGGGAAGAAACCCTTTGGGACTTGATTGGGTGACGACAGAAATCTGACAGTGGAGTACAATGCAGCTACGGCAGAAGCTGCAGAAGCTGAGCACAGGCCTGGGCCTGGATGGCACCGTCTCTGTCCACATATATGTCTGACAGGCTGCTCTCACAGTTTGCTTTAACAGCCTTCCAACTCCCACCATTTCAACCTAGTACTTTAAAAATCACGAGGAGCTACTACTTTTGAGGGACGTACCGAGAAGGAGTAGCTGCACGTCCTGCTCCCTCCCAGCTATGCTTCGGCTTCTCTGGGATGAACTGCCTGGTTTTCCTCAAAAGCCTCGCTCACCCCCACTGAGTGTAAACATGAAAGGTCAAGCAACTCCTCCAAGGCAAGATCACAAAGTCAACGGAGCTCTAGAAAGCCAACAGTATACACAATGCTCAGTATAAAACCTCTATTCTAGCTGAAGCTAGAGGGCATACGATCTTCCTTCGAATTTCAGAATAGAGACGACTCCCCAACGATTTGGGAAAGCCTCCGAGGAATTTAAGTACAGACTCTTAGAATAATCTGGCTGTCCCTTTACAAGCAAGCAGACTGCAGAATTCAGTCTTTCAAAGATCTTAAATTTCAGGAAGTCAATGCGACATCCGCACGGCTTTCCTCATGCCCTTCCTCATACGCTACCTGCCCATTCGCGGTCCCCAATGATAATGCGATCACAGAAGTCACACATATGATAGCTTCTCTTGTTCTCATTTTCATTGTAGGGCATCTTTATTGGAGTGGCTGCAGGCTTGTGGCCCTAAAAGAACAAGGAGGGCGGGGAGGCATCTGAGTGAACAAATTTTAAGTATAACTTTCTGATAGTAAGGGGAGTGGGATTCAAGATTCCTTTTTCTCATCCAACAGAGCAGGTGAGTTGTGAACAGATTTTAAGAACAACTTTTTTAAATGTGAAAGCAGAAATACAGCCGTTATGGATCTAAAAGCAGCCAGCCCTTCTGCCTTATTCTATGGAAAATAAGGCTTGCTTCCCCAACATAGCAATAAAGGTGTCAGCTAAGGAAAGTGCTCTGAAAATCAAACAGACTGTACGATAATTAATAATCACCTGGATGAAACTTTGCACGATTTCAAGAGCAGGTTCCAGAACAGACTCTTCCCACTTGGAGACATCAGATACCTCTAAGCCATACACTGGAGGGACACTAGGACCAGGTCCTAATGATGACAAGAAAAGTTGTGAGAGGTCAGCTTACAAAACCCAATCTATTCTCCTCTCAGGACTCCAAAAATCCTCAAGGGAAACACAGTGTCCAAGGAATAAACATTCAGATCATGCTATTCATTCTAACGACAAACATGAACCACAATCCAAGAAAGATCTAAAACGCAGCCAGTAAGTCCAACTGTATAATCCAGAAACTCAAATGCAGCATCTTCCAGATCAGTCAGGAAGCCAGAATAGAGCAACAACAACTCAGGTGACAACTGTGTGGGCTACACATAAAGATAACACATCTGAGCCCTGAGGCCAGGGCTGTGGCGTGGAAGATTAAACCTCAGCTTATAGTGCTGGCATTCCACATGGGTGCCAGTTTGAGTCCCAGCTGTTCCACTTCTGATCCAACTCCCTGCTAATAGCCTGGGAAAGCAGTGGCATGATGGCCCAAGTGCTTGGGCCCCTGCACCCATGTGGGAGACTCAGATGAAGCTCCTGGCTCCTGGCTTTGGCCTGGCCCAGCCCTAGCCATTGTGACCATTTGGGGAGTGAACCAGCAGCTGGAAGACCTCTCTCTCTCTCTCTCTCTCCTTTCTTTCTCTGCCTTTCAAATAAATAAATCTTTAAAAAAAAAAAAAAAAGATAACACATCACAAGAGGAAAAACACTAACTTTTTTAAAAATTTTTTTAATTTATTTAATTTTTTTTTGACAGGCAGAGTGGACAGTGAGAGAGAGAGACAGAGAGAAAGGTCTTCCTTTTTGCCGTTGGTTCACCCTCCAATGGCCGCTGCGGCCAGCGCAACGTGCTGATCCGAAGCCAGGAGCCAGGTACTTCTCCTGGTCTCCCATGGGGTGCAGGGCCCAAGAACTTGGGCCATCCTCCACTGCACTCCCTGGCCACAGCAGAGAGCTGGCCTGGAAGAAGGGCCAACCGGGACAGGATCGGCGCCCCGACCGGGACTAGAACCCGGTGTGCCAGCGCCGCAAGGTGGAGGATTAGCCTAGTGAGCCGCGGCGCCGGCCTAACATTTTTAGATAGGTGCCCATTCTAAGTTCTACCTTATAGCAATGTCACTCTGTGGCCAGAGAGCTCACAGCTTTCTTTAGGAACAGACTAGTCTCAGGTTTGCATCCCTAATCTGAAAATCCAAAACCCAGAATGCTATGAGAGCTGAAATGTTCCAAAATCTGAAACAATCTGAGCACTGACGTGATACCACAAGAGGAAAATTTTACAACTGACCGCATGCAATAGGTCATAGTTAAAATGCAGGTGCAGGGGCTGGCACTGTGGCACAGTATACTTGGCTGCCACCTGTGACATCAGCATCCCAAATGAGTGCTGGTTCAAGTTCCACTTCGAAACCAGCTCCCTGCTAATGCACCTGGGAAAGCAGAGGAAGATGGCCCAAGTGCTTGGCCCACTATCACCCAGGTGGGGGACATGGCTATGAGAGGTTCCTGGCTCATGGCTTTGGCCTGGCCCAGCCTGGACATTGCAGCTATTTGAAGAGTGAATCAGCAGAGCATGGTCTTTCTTTTCTCTCTTTATCTCTACCCCCCTCTCTTTGTAACTCTTTCAAATAAATAAAATGCAGGTGCATGGAAAAATATTATATAAAACTAGCTTCATGCTATACGTGCAAGATTAAGTATATAAAACACAAATGAATTTCATGGTTAGACTTGGGCCCTATCCTTAAGATATCTCATTATGTACACACAAATAACCCAAGATCCAAAAAACTCCAAAATGGCAAAAATTTCTGATCTGAAGCGTTACAGATAAGAGACATTCAATGTGTATCCCTTTAGTTATCCTAGCATTCATGCTACTCCTTGGCAGCATGCCAAAAAAATCATGGGCTGGGATCAACATACCAAAGAGCTACTTGAATCTGAGAACTAAAAAGAAGCCTTGGAGATGATCAAGCTGAAGCCCTTCTTTTAAGAACTAGATCTCCGGGCTGGCATTGTAGCATAGCAGATTAAGCCTCCACCTACAGTGCCAGCACCCCATTAGGGTGTGGGTTCAAGGCTCCGCTGCTCCACTTCCAATCCAGCCTCCTGCTAGTGTGCCTGGGAAAGCAGCAGAGAATGGCCCAAGTGCTTGGGCCCCTGTTTGCACACGGGAGATTTGGATGAAGCTCCTGGCTTCAGCCTGGCCCAGCCCTGGCCATTGCGGCCATTTGGGGAGTGAACCAATGGATGAAAGATTCTCTCTGTCTGTCTCTCCTCATCTCTCTGGAACTCTGCCTTTCAAATAAAAAATAAATAAATCTTAAAAAAAAAAAAAAAAAAAAAAAAAACCTCAATCTAGAGGAGTATTCAAGAAGCACCCTGTGGTAAACACTTTGGAATGGAGATGAGCCTGGAGGTAGCAGAACACTTCACCTTCTCAACCAACAACACTGCAAGAGCTCAGTCTCTTCGGGTAGCTGACCCAGCCTACAGACACACTCCATCGCCTTCATGGCTAGGTTAAGTCAGTTGCCTAAAGGCAAAGAGCATCGCCCATGGACAAAACATCAAAGGCATCAGGATGCCAACGGCTGGCAGGTGCTGGCCTTTTGATTGTGCCAACCACAAATAAGATTCTTCATAGACTGGACTGGGCTGCACCTGCCACCACAAGGAAAGGTGAGACTAGGAGAGTGCAGGCGGCACCCACAGCACACCTGGCCTTGGCTAAGCTCTGCACCTGTTTCCAGGCCACTCTACATTTTCCTTTCTCCTCTAAGCCCTTTGTTGGGCTTCTGTGCCCTGTCTAAGCACCTTTCAACAAGTTCTCGGCTCCCAGCTGCTATTTCTGGCTCAGGTCCAAGGCCAAGCTGGGGTGGGGAAGTCCCTCTGGCTCCTTGCCAGAACCATATCCCAGCAGATCGGCGCTGGCCAATCACATGCAGTTCCTGATTTACAGGGCAGCTGTGCCTTTCACTGTAGTACCAGGACTGTGCCGGCAGACACCCGAGTGAGGAATAGGCATATGACACTGTGTCCCCACCCCACCCCAACTCAGACATGGGGGAGTTACCGTGGTTTGACCACAGTAGAAACTTCCAAATTATTACAAAAAAGTCTTTTGTTATAGACTTTTTGTCAGACTTGGGAAGAAGAGAAGATGCATTAGAAATCTGTAGTATTGAACTTCAGCTGCTGCTCAGACTTCTAACAGGACATGCAGGGAAAAGAGGGCTTTGAAGAAAAAAAGCATAAAGAGACTCTTGGCACCAGAATCCCAGTAGAGAGCTGACACAGGGGAGCTGGAAACAACTAGGACAGCAATGAGTGGTGGCACCACAGATCAGGGTGAAAGGAGGCAGTGAGGAGTGGGACAGCCTTCAGTTGGCCCCATCTGTAACCGAAAGCAGAAGCCTACTGGACAAAAGGTAAATATGGGATGATCCAGAGGTAGACTTACAAAATACCCACAAGATAAAATTGGAGTTTCATTTAAATTCATCTTTCAGCTCATAATCACACAATTTCTTATCCAATGCAAATACTAATTATGTTTAGCTGACATTATAGCTAAGGAAACAGGAAGAGCAGTATAAAGCAAAGAGCATGGACCTTGGGGCCAGCCTTTGTTCACTCTCTAATGCCTACTAACTGGGATTTAGAAGTTATTTAACTTATGTAGGCCTTCACTTTCTTATCTAAAATAACACCTACCTTGAAGGTTAAATAAAAAGCCTATATAGCACCAAATTCAGTGCCAAAGACACAGCACATGGTCAGTGAATTCCACTCCCTTAACTAAACTTTCAGTTAAAGCAAACTCAAACACCATGTATCTGGAGATGCTGGGAAAAGTGGTAAAGGTTTGGTTTTTTATATTGCTCATCTCATCTACAACCATAATTAAGAAAGCACACTGACAGAAATCTGACTCCTCTTCAGGTACAAAATGGAAGTTCCAGAGGCCAGCATTGTGGTACAGCAGGTTAAGCCACCTGTGATGCTGGCATCACATACTGAAGCCCCAGTTCAAGTCCCAGCTGTTCCGCTTCTGATCCAGTTCCCTGTTAATGGGCCTGGGAAGGCAGTGGAAGACAGCCAAAGGACTTGTACCCTTGCCAATCATATAGGAGGCCTGGATAGATGGAGTTCAGCCCTGGCTGTGGCAGTCATCTGGGGCGTGAACCAGAGGAAAGACAATCTATGTGTCTGTCTGTCTTCCTTTCTTTCTGTCCCTCTGCCTTTCAAATAAATAAATAAATCTGTAAACAAAACAAAACAAAAACTGGCATTCCACTCAGCCTGAAACACTGCTCTGCTAAGATACTGACTGTTGTGTCACTCTTAACTTGTCTGCGGCCAGTTCCCATCTGGTCAAGAAGTAAAACAGACTCAATGGAAACTTGATTTTTTTTTTTTTAACCTGAGACATCAAAAGAAAATATTCTTGAATAATCATTTATACAAGAGAACTTCCCCAAGTCAGGTCCAAAATCTTAGAACAGGCTCAGAAACCAAAGTGCATTTTCTGGGTGAGCTGAGAACTAGTCTATTGAAAACAAATCTCGAGGCTGGCACTGTGGCGCAGCAGGTTAATGCCCTGGCCTGCAGTGCTGGCATCCCATATGGGCGCCGGTTCAAGACCCAGCTGCTCCACTTCCAATCCAGCTCTCTGCTATGGCCTGGGAAAGCAGTGGAGGATGGCCCAAGTCCCTAAGCCCCTGCACCTATGTGGGAGACCCGGAAGAAGCTCCTAGCTCCTGGCTTTGGATCGGCACAGCTCCAGCCATTGTGGCAAACTGGGGAGTGAACCAAAAGATGGAAGACCTCTCTCTCTGTCTCTGCCTCTCTTCTCTATAGAACTCTGACTTTCAAATAAATAAATATTTTTTTTTTTAAAAAAGAAAACAAATCTGGGGGTAGGGAAAAAAGACTTACTGCTCAAAAAGCGGTTTTTAATCCATCGGTTCTGCTTCCGAGCATATCTCTTAGTTACTTGTTTCAGAGCCTCAATACCTGAAAGATATGGTGGATAAAAGAGCATCCAGGTAATCCCTTCTGACCCTGCAAGAGGCAGGCCCACCCCGCCCAGGAGGAAAAGTCAGATATCCACTTAGACATGCTGGATCAAAGTCTCAATTCTGAGCGGAGGGCTACTTGGAACTCTTCCAGCCTCAGTACTTCCTCAGACCATACCAGCAAGGTATTCTGTCACTCCAGGATGTCCAAGACTAGGAGGAACTCACACCTTTCTTTAGAAGCTGGTTACTAGTCTCTGGTGTGCATTTTCCCTCAGTGATCAGGTACTCGTGAAACTCCTTGAAGCCAATTGACTGGAAGATACCATGTTGATAGTCCTGGCTGGGAACAGGAGAGCATCAACGGATGAGCCATTGCTTCTGAAAGCTAGCAGGGGTCTGGAGATGATCTAGTTGAGCCATTTCATTTCAGAGATGAGAACTAAGATCCTGAGCAGTTATTGACTCTGAAATTCTCCTCTACCCTCCCCACCAGGTCCCAGGTTACTTCCTCGAAAAGTAACTCCTTAGGAATGTTTGAAAGATTAGAAAACTGCAACTGTAATAAGTATACCAAACCTCCTTCCATCAAGGCACATAAATAAGTAGATGTGAAGCCAACCACAGGCCAGGGATGGAGAGCAGGTCAGGGTAACAGCCAAATCCTCACCTATCCTCTGAAACATTCTTCTGATTATAGCGTCTGTGAAAATCTCTTAGTTCCTCCAACAGTCCGGCAGCAAGCATGTCGTCCACCCTCTTATCCAAGCGCTCATCTAGAACTTGAATCAAATTAGTTCATCAACCAACAAGTTGTGAGTGCCTGCTATATATTTCATATATAAGAATGAACAGGCTGCCACAAAGCGAATTTGTTCAAATGGAAGATTTGGACTTCAAAGATTACATATTCATATTAAATTTACACACATTAAGACTGCAACTCCAAATAAAAATAGCCAGAATGAAGCACATGCATAAGAAAGAGAGCTTACAATTACAGCTACTATGAAGGACAAATAGTTTATTCTTACATAGAATATATGTTTTGGAGGTGGCGGAGGGTCCCTTGGTCTACCTCTCTGTGTTTTTCATTATATTTGTTACTTTAACTTTGTGTAATTTTCCACCTAAGAACTTCTTCCTTGGACAAGAATAAGGAATTTTAATTTAAAGCCATCCTAGTTGTATTTTCAACTACAGAACTCGACAAAACAGCAAAGAGTACTAAGAGGTCAGGGCAGGGGTTTAGTGCAGCATTGAAGTCACAGCTTAGAATGCCACTATCTGACATCGGAGTGCCTGGTGAGTCCCAGGTCCTCCAACCTCCTGCTGGAGTGCACCCTGGAGGTCGACATATGAGGGTTCAAGTACTTGTGTCCTTACCACTCATATAGAAGGCCTAGACTGTACTGGGGGCTCCTGACTTCAGCCTGGTTTAGCCCAGGCTGTTGTGGGCATTTGGGGAGTAAACCAGCAAATGGAAGATCTCTGTCTGTCCCTCTGCCTTTTAAATAAGATGAAAAAAAAAAGTAAAAAAAAAAAAAAAAGTAGTAAGATGTCATGACTGCTTAGATGGGTGGGGTAGTCAAACAGAACTTTATTGTGATTCAGTTACCCCGATGAATTGTGTAAGTTTCACTTAACAAAACTTAATTACTGAAAAATTATTTTTCCACAAACAGAATAATTTGGGAAAAAAAGTTCAATTATGCTATTCTATCATCTCTATGTCTTAGCCTGCAATGATAGTAAACTCTTTCTTTCTACCCAAACTGCTTGCATTTATTGACTACTTATCATGCACTGGGTACATTCTGAGTATCCCATATGTATCAACTTATCTAATCCTCAATGATACCATGAGATATATACTATTATTACCTTCTCTATTTTGCAGAACAATCGGGGCACAAAAATGTAAACTAACTCATCATTTTTTTAATATTTATTTACTTTGAAAGGCAGTCATGGGGCGAGGGAGGAAGGAGATACCTTCCATCAGCCAGTTTACTGCCCAAATGGCTACAATGGCCAAAGCTGGGCCAATCCAAAGCCAGGAGCTTCTTACAGGTCTCCCATGTGGTTATAGGGACCTAAGGACTCAGGTTGTCCTCCACTGCTTTCAGAGGCACATTAGCAGAGAGCCGGATCAGAAATGGAGCAGCTGGGACTCGAACCAGCACCCATATGGGATGCCGGCACTGCATGCAGCAGCTTTGCCTGCTACACCACAGCACTGCCACCTTTTGGTTGTTTTAAAAAGATTTATTTATTTATTTGAAGGCAGAGTTATAGAGAGGCAAAGGCAGAGAGAGACTAACTCATCTTAAAACTTACAAAGATGCTCACCCTGGCAGGCAACAGATGATAGCTTGTACTTGGTCCCCGCCACCCACATGGAAGACCTGGATTGAGGTCCAGGCTCTTGGCTTCAGCCTGGCCCAGCCCTGGCTGTTGCATGCATTTGAAGGAGTGAACAAGCAAATAAATAAAAGATCAATCTCTCTCTGTCTCTATCCTTTCAAATAAAATGAAAATAAGTAAACAAAAAAAATTTTTTTAAACTCAATACAGCTGGCCAGCGCCGCGGCTCAATAGGCTAGTCCTCCACTTGCGGCGCCGGCACCCTGGGTTCTAGTCCTGGTCGGGGCATCGGATTCTGTCCCAGTTGCTCCTCTTCCAGTCCAGCTCTCTGCTGTGGCCCAGGAGTGCAGTGGAGGATGGCCCAAGTCCTTGGGCCTTGCACCCGCATGGGAGACCAGGAGAAGCACCTGGCTCCTGCCTTCGGATCAGCGCAGTGCGCCAGCCGCAGCGCGCCACCCGCAGCGGCCATTAGAGGGTGAACCAACGGCAAAGGAAGACCTTTCTCTCTGTCTCTCTCTCACTGTCCACTCTGCCTGACAAAAAAAAAAAAAAAAGAAGAAGAAGAAGAAGAAGAAAAGAAAAAAAGAAAAAAAAAAACCTCAATACAGCTAGAGAGGATAATGGAACACAAATCTGAAATGAGATGGTCAGCTCCATAATCTGTATTTTTAAAAAATATTTATTTAAAAGGCAGAGCAACACAGAGAGATCTTCCATCCACTGGTTCACTTCCCAAATGGCCACAACTGCCAGGGCTGGGCTAGGCCCAAACCAGGAGCCAGGAGCTTCATCTGGATGCAGGGGCTCAAGCACTTGATCTATCTCCCAATAATTTCCCAGGCACATCAGCAGGGAGCTGGATCGGAAGTGAAGTAGCCAGGACTTAAACTGGTGCTGATATGGGATGCTGGCATCACAGGTAGTAAGCATTTCCCACTACGTTACAATGCTAGTCTTTAGAATCTATAATTTTAATCCTAACATTATATTGCCTGTCCACATAATAATTACATCTTTTCAGACACAGCTCATAAGTTACCTTTATAAACTGGTCCCTGACTTCTCCCAGTGAAGGCTCATCATCCCCACAGCACTCTGCATCTATTCTAGCCCAGCAGTTATCACACTGCAGTACATATCTCATGGTTTCCTTCACCAGACTGGGAACTCCTGAAGAGCAGGCACTGTTTCTTTTTCATCCGACATCCAAGTACTGTGCAAAATACTGGGCACTTCATTGAAAGCTTACTGAATGTTTGATGAATAAGTTACTAGTATCACAGGGGACAGCAACAAGAATACCATCAGCCCAGCTGACTAATTCTCATTCTCACTTCTTAGGCCTACTGCTTTTAGCATAGTAAGTGATCCAGCCTCCAGATAACCAAAAGGTCAGACCTGAGGTCTTTCTCTTTCTCCTTTGCACCTCCCCTGGATGGCAATCCCTTTCCTAATCCTTCCTTCTCATCCTATCTTACTCCTGCAACATCTTTGTCTTCTTTTTTTGTAAGATATTTATTTATGGGACTGGCACTGAGCATAATGGGCTAAGACTATGCCTGCAGCACCAGCATCCCATACAGGCACCAGTTCATGCACCAGCTGTTCTTTTATTATTATTATTTTTTAATTTTTTGCCAGACAGAGTTAGACAGTGAGAGAGAGACAGAGAGAAAGGTCTTCCTTCTGTTGGTTCACTCCCCTAATGGCTGCCACAGCCGGCACTGCACTGACTCGAAGCCAGGAGCCAGGTGCTTCCTCCCAGTCTCCCATGCAGGTGCAGGGACCCAAGCACTTGGGCCATCCTCCTCTGCCCTCCTAGGCCACAGCAGAGAGCTGGACTGGAAGAGGAGCAACTGGGACTAGCTCCCAGCGCTCCAACCGGGACTAGAACCTGGGGTGCTGGTGCCACAGGCGGAGGATTAGCCAAGTAAGCCACGGAGCCAGCCTGCTCTTCTTCCTATCTGGCTCCCTGCTATAGCTTGGGAAAGCAGTGGAAGATGGCCCAAGTGCTTGGGCCCCTGCACCCACATGTGAGACCCAGAAGAAGTTTCAGGCTCCTGGCTTCAGATAGGCTCAGCTCCAGACATTGTGGCCATTTGGGGAGTGAGTCAATGGATAGAAAGATCTTTCTTTATCTTTCTCTCTCTTTCTCTCTGTAGCTCTACCTCTCAAATAAATAAAAATAAACTTTTTTAAAAAAGATATTTATTTATTTTAAAGGCAGATTGACAAGGAAAAAGCTAAAGAAAGAGAAAGATCTTTCATTCCCTACATCACTCTCCAAATGCCTGCAATAGCCAGGTCTGGGCTAGACCAAATCCAGGACTCAGGAACACCATCCGGGTCTCCCACATGGGTGGCAGGAATGCAGGTGTTTGGGCCATCATGTGCTGAGTCCCATGTACATTAGTGAGGAACTGGGTCAGAAGCAGAGTAGTCAGGACTCGAACCAAGTACTCCAATATGTGATGCAAGCAGTTTAACCCACTGTGCTATAACACCTACTATAACTGCTATAACCTGCTATAACTCTACTCCTGATATCTTATCCTAGTGCTACAGCCGCCCTTCCTCCCTTTCCAGATAGATATCTGGTAGTGGCACTGTGCCTAAGTCAATGAATAATGGCAGTGATGATAAATTTAATAATTAACACTTGTTTAGTGTTTATTATGAGCCACCTATGGTCCTAAGCATTTCATATATAAGGGAGTTTCAGTTCATAGATATGCATATTATGAAAAACTATGTATGGATTTAAAAACTTTTTGCTTTAAAAAAATCTCACCTTTTAACTCCATTTTTCCACAAATTTTTTGAAGTTCCCTCACATAGGAAGTTATTACTCTAAGTCCTATGTCAGACAGACGCTAGGACATCAAAGGGCCTTTACCTGTCTGGTCAGCGTGAAGCCAGAGGATGCAAGGGTTAGGAAACTTCAGCGGGCCTCCAAGGGGACCACCACCTTCTTCTGCGTGTTGACGATGAAGAAATTCACTGTGAGATATTCCAGTTTCTTCAAACACTTGCAAGCTCCTAAGGTGTTCAAACAGGGACAGGGTGAGGGGCAGGCGTGACACATTCACATAGGCCACTAGGAATATTCATACGCAAGTGAAACAAGGGGAAAGGCTGTTTGTTACAGAAATCTCATTATTGGGGCTGGCACTGTGGCACAGTGGGTTAAGCAGTGGCCTGCAGTGCCAGCATCCCACTTGAGCAACGATTTGAGTCCTGGCTGCTCTGCTTCCAATCCAGCTCCCTGCTGATGCACCTGGGAAAAGGAGCAGAAGATGGCCCAAGTGCCTGGGTCCCTGCCACCCATGTGGAAGACCGAAAAGCTCCTGGCTTCAGCCTGGACCAACCCCAGTACTTTCAGCCATTTGGGGAGTGAATCAGTAGATGGAAAATATCTCTCTTTCAAACTCTCCCTTTCAAATAAATAAATCTTTAAAAAAAAAAAAGAAAGAAAGAAAGAAAAGAAATCTCATTGTCATTTTCCCTGCCTAAGTCCCCAAAACATGAGTGTCCAGGGTTATTGCAGTCCTATCATAACTCAGAAAGGATCCTAAAGAAAACTTTAGATAGAATAAGAAATAATATTATTCTTTTAAACACACACATAAATTTTTCTGAAATCAGTTAAATAGGTTGAGAAATAACAGATTTCTTCTACACAAACGGAATGGGACTCATTTCCAGGTAAGCAATAAAGAGCTTGTAGGGACACTTTGTTATGAGCCAACAGGTCTGGTCTCGCTGGAGTGCCTTTCCCACAGTAGGAAAGTATGTTGTATATCCAGCTCATCAACTTTCTTTTAAAATATATCTAAAATTAATGAAGAATGCTCCTGACTAATCCACTACTCTACTGGCACAAAGATCACCGAGGAAAGAACTCACACACTTACTCTTAAGCTACAATCCACTTCCATCGCTTTCTATTATATTAAGCAGTCCCAGGTAATTTGATACCCAAATCTATACTCCACCACTCTGGGTGATTGCAACTTATCAGCTTGAAAGTGATCTTTCCCTTCCTGACCCAATTCTACTTCCTGAAATCGTAACACAAGAGTAGAGACCCCTTGTTTTTCAGTATCACCAGTCACTCAAAGAGGATCTATGAGAGGGAAAAAAAATAATGCAGTAATGGATATATCACTCATCTGGAGATTCGAATACAGCTTCAAACCAAAAGGAAGATAGAAAAAGTCCTTAATCCTATATAATGCTTGGAACCTACTGCCTCTTACTAAGACCAACTCTCAAGTACTATGCTCTTTTAGATGCATCAAAATGAGGAGGTAACAAGAAAGACTAGTAAAAAGAGAGAACAGGGACCAGTGCTGTGGTGCAGTGGGTTAATGCCCTGGCCTGAGGCGCTGGCATCCCATATGGGCGCCGGTTCTAGTCCCGGCTGCTCTTCTTCCAATCCAGCTCTCTGCTATGGTCTAGGATAGCAGTAGAAGATGGCCCAAGTCCTTGAGCCCCTGCACCCATGTGGGAGACCCGGAAGAAGGTCCTGGATCAGCGCAGCTCCGGCCGTTGCAGCCATCTGGGAAATGAACCAGTGGATGGAAGACCTCTCTCTCTCTCTCTCTCTGTCTCTAGCTCTCTCTGTAACTCTGTCATTCAAATAAATAAAAATAAAAAAGGAGAGAATTAAAAAAAAATTTTTTTAAAAAGGAGAGAATAACAAAGATCAAGCTCTAGAATCCTGTCATAAAAATATAAAACTGAATTTTTCAAAGGTTTCTATTAAACTGTTTAAGATAAAATGTTGGGACATTAAAAAGTATAAGCTTGGGGCCGGCACTGTGGCGCAGCAGGTTAATGCCCTGGCCTGCAGCACTGGCATCCCATATGGACGCCAGTTTGAGACTCGGCTGCTCTACCTCCTATACAGCTCTTAGCTGTGGCCTGGGAAAGCAGTAGAAGATGGCCCAAGTCCTTAAGCCCCTGCACCCACGTGGGAGACCCAGAAGAAGTTCCAGGCTCCTGGCTTTGGATCAGTGCAGCTCCAGCCATTGCGGCCAGTTGGGGAGTGGACCATCAGATGGAAGACCTCTCTCTCTCTCTCTCTCTCTCTCTCTCTCTGTAACTCTGATTTTCAAATAAATAGATAAATCTTAAAAAAAAAAAAAAAAAGAGTATAAGCTTTATATATCTAGAACATGTATTCTCTCCCCAGGGTTACACTGCCTCTAAGAGGGCAAAAAAGCAGAGTCATTATAATGTTACGAGGCTTTCCAAGGACAACCTGGCCTGAGATCTTACTCTTTAGTATTAAATTTTATTAGGGAATAATGAAAAAAGGATCTAAAGGATCTAGGAAATTCATTTGGATGGAATACTTCATAACCTCTATCAATATGAGATGTGACCATTAACAATCTGTGCAATCATCCATAGAACAGGTCCTTTGTCAGGCATTCTACTATGCCAGATGTTCTATCACTCCCAACACTGCAGAAAACTAAAGCTAACATGAGGCTGCAATGTCAAAACAATCTAAGCAAACATGACCTTATGAGTTCATTCATCACCTTTCATCCTTACAAGAAAATCTCCATGTGCAAAGGGGAGCTGATCTATGAGACAGTTTATAGAATCCACCTCCCACTGGGAAAGCTGCTGGGGCAGAACTCAGCATTGCACAACCAATTATGAAACCCAAATCACAATGTAAACGGACTGCATGCCAGAAGAAATTTATATGAAAACTGTTATACAAGCAAAGATCAAATAGAAAATGAAGCAAGATTACATAGGCCCTAGGGAAAAACGATATTGTACTATGCATTTAAAATGTAACAACAAAGTAGGATGCAACTATTTATGAGGGAGTTAGAGGCAGTAACTCAGGGCCTCCCAACCTGCTGAGCCAGAACGACGGATCTATCTCCACTAATGGCTATTACCTTAACCAGGCAAACTCAAGAGCTGGCAGTCCCCCAACTCTACAGGAATGCAGGGTCGGTGAACCAGGGCTTTCTTACCTGGCCACTTTGCGCTTGTCATGTGGGTGTAGCTTGGCAGCCATTTCTGGGTCAACCTGGCTTAGGCGCCTGTGGAGTTCATGGCCATCCTCCTTTTCAAGCTCTACTTTCCGGTCAGTTGTGTTCTCACTGCCCATCTCCTGGGGCTATTA
Organism: Lepus europaeus; assembly: GCF_033115175.1. Classification (NCBI taxonomy): domain Eukaryota; kingdom Metazoa; phylum Chordata; class Mammalia; order Lagomorpha; family Leporidae; genus Lepus; species Lepus europaeus. The sequence continues at coordinate 31,666,038 of NC_084831.1, forward strand.
CATGAAGGTTTAGAGTAAACTTAATTCAACAAGGAGACAGTGAATATGTATCTGGCACTTTGCTAATGCTTAGGAATACAGAATAGAGGTGAATCAGATGATCTTGCTCTACAGCAAGAGATAACCATAAACGAAAAATTCCAATACGCTGTGGTAAGTGTTCTGACGCCATAGCAAACAAAGGGGAAGGAGGATTTACTGCACAGGGAAGTATTCAGCTATGCTACTTCCTTCTCAGATTAACAAACAGGTAGTGGGGTTACCACACCTATTTTAACATTTCCAGGAGTCCAGTCCTTTCAGCCAGGTGACCAAAGACTGGAACAGAATTGCCAGTACATTATCAGTTGCAAAGGCTCACCCTTTGCAGGCACAAAGGGTCAGTGCTGGACAACTCCCTGACATATATATTGTGCTGCCAGCCAAGAAACGCTGAATCAGACTGATGCACTGTTAACTTACAGAAAGATGCTAATTAAGCCACACAGGAGCACTTTCCCACACACAGCCCCTGCCCTGAGGCCAGCCTGAGGGAACACACTTCACATACGGAGGTGGCATTTGCTTCAGAATATTAAATAGGAAAATTACAGTTGCTGAGTATAAGAAATAGGCAAGAACCAACCCTCCTCCCACTAAAATTAGCTAGCAAGAAAGAGGAACCATTCCTAAGTGAATTACAAAGAAACTAAACATACCTTGGTACTAACAAGAACTTTCCAGAGCAGAGACTCAATATAATAATTGGTTCCTCCCACGACAATAGGAATTTTGTCTCGGGAAAATATATCTTCAATGTGAACATTAAGAAAGACATCACAATACTCAATATCAAGAAGAGAATCCTGACTATGTTGGGAAGCAGAGTATTAGCAAGAAATCACATTCTTTGTCTATAGAGCAGAAGAGAAAGGGTAGAAACCAAAGTAATTCGATATCAGACTTCAATATTTCTCCTAAGTTCTCAGAATCATTTCTAATTAGTTCTGGAGATATTTACATAAACTAGACACAAATGCATAATGGTAATTCTTCCCAGTTCTCTAACTTTCTAGGCCGTGCTTTAGAAGTTCTTTGTTGTTGTTTTTAGTGATTTATTTTATTTATTTGAAAAACAGAGTTACAGAGAGAGGTAGAACTAGAGAGAGAGAAAGGTCTTCTATCGTTGGTTCACTCCTCAGATGGCCGCAATGGTCAGGGCTGAGCTGATGGGAACCTAGGAGCCAGGAGCTTCCTCTGGGTCTCCCACGTGGGTGCAAGGGCCCAACAACTTGGGCCATCTTCTGCTGCTTTCCCAGGCCACAGCAGAGAGCTGGATCAGAAGTGGAGCAGCCGGAACTCGAACCCGCACCCATATGGGATGCCAGCACTGCAGGCCAGGGCTTAACCCACTGCACCACAGCCTGGGCCCCACTTTAGGAGTCCAAGGACTCTCATAGAACCAAGTGTCAGTTGCTCAAGAAGCCACCAGAAAGATAACATTCATGGCTTGACTCTGCCTTCTAAGGCAAAACACAAGCTGTTTTCTCCAAGTGATGATTCTTGGACAGAGCCAGTCACCGCCATCACGAGATAATACTGCACCAGAAACCTCACCAGACAGATTAATAAACACAGTTTTTAAAGACAAATATAGGGGCTGGTGCCATGGCGCAGTAGGTTAATCCTCCACCTGCAGTGCCAGCATCACATGTGGGTGCCAGTTCGAGTTCCGGCTGCTCCTCTTCCAGTTCAGCTCTGCTGTGGTCTGGGAAAGCAGTGGAGGATGGCCCAGGTCCTTAGGCCCCTGCACCCACATGGGACACCAGGAAGAGGCTCCTGGCTTCTGATCGGCACAGCTCCGGCTACTGCGCCCATCTGGGGAGTGAGCCAGCAGATGGAAGACCTTTCTCTCTGCTTCTCCCTCTCATTTTAACTCTACCTCTCAAATAAATAAAATCTTTAAAAAAAAAAAAAAAAAGACAAATAGACTTCAGGGCCAGTGCTGTGGCTCAGTGGTAAAGCTGCAGCCTGCAGTGCCGGCATCCCATGTGAGCGCCAGTTCAAGTCCTGGATGCCCCACTTCCGATCCAGCTCTCTGCTATGGCTTGGGAAAGCAGTGGAGGATGGCACAAGTTCTTGGGCCCCTGCATCCACTTGGGAGACCTGGAAGAGGCTCCTGGCTCCTGGCTTCAGATTGGTGCAGCTCTGGCCGTTGTGGCTAACTGGGGAGTGAACCAGCAGATGGAAGACCTCTCTCTCTCTGCCTCTCCTTCTATCTGTGTAATTCTGACTTCCAAATAAATAAATAAATCTTTAAAAAAAAAATAGACTTCAACTTCCTGGTCTAGCTCTTAATCAAGTTACTCAGTCTTTCTGAGCTTCAGTTTTCTGCCCTGTAAAATCCCCATGAGTTCTTAGGAGCATTAAATATGACAATGCACAAAAAGCCCCTGTCACAATGTCTGAAAAATGGTATTCAATTCACTTTAGACACTACTGTTTTGATGTCCCTGCTACTTTGAATTCTACTCTTTAGAACCTCTGTTAATCAGATGATTATCTGCTTTAACAAGGGCTTTGCTACACATAATTTTCTTAAAAAAAAAAAAAAAAGACTTTCAATACTCAAAAAGTCATTTAATGGGCCAGGCATTGTGGCACAGCAGGTTAAGCCACTGCTTGTGAAACTGAAATCCCAAATCAGCATGCCAGTTGGAGTCCCAGCTGCTCTGCTTCCAATACAACTTCCTGCTAATACACTTGGGAAAGCAGCAAAAGATTGCTTAAGTACTTGGGCCCCTGCCACCCATGAATTTCTGGCTGATGCATGGCCCAGCCCTGGCTGTTACAGCTACGGGAGGAGTGAATCAGCAGAAAGAACATCTCTGTCACCCTGCCTTTCAAATAAATCTAAAAAAAAAAAAAAGTCATTCATACACTTCTCTTTGCCAGTCAATCTGTAGACACTGAGACAGATGATCTCTTTTCTATCTCAAAGAGGGAAGCCCTAATCCTTAAGGGATTTGGGTAGGGTAGAAAGAAAGATGTTTCCAATCAAGGAGCATAAAGAAAAAGCACTTTTTAAAAAGTGTCTTATTGTTTTTGTTTTTTATTTACTTGAAAGGCAGAGAGAGTGAGAGTGTGAGCTTCCATTTGCTGGTTTGCTACCCAGACACCTGCAATGGTCCTTAGATGGTGCCAAAGCTGGGAGCCAAGAACTCAATACAGGTTTCCCATGTAGGTGGCAGGAACCCAACCAATGGAGTGAGTCTTCATCATTGCCTTGCAGGGTCCTCATTAATAGGAAGCTGGACCGGAGCTGGAGTCAGGAGTCAAACCCAGGTGTTCTGATGCAGGACACAGGCATCTTAACTGCTACACTAAATAGCCACTCCTGTCTATTTGTTTTACAAAGAAAAAGTCTCTACACACCCCCCCCTTTAAATTAAGTATAGAAAACATATAACTACACAGTAAAATAAAACTTTGATTACATAATATGATTAACAAAGGGAAAAGAAACAAGGTAGAAAAGAGGAAGCTGGAAATGGTGAGATATCAGAAGAGAGAAAGAGCAGAAAAGAGGGAAGGAGATGTGATAGGAGGGATTTCATGGGCAAAGGCTTAACTTGCCTGCCCAAGCCTTGAAACAACTATGATCTTGGGCAAAACTCTTTTTCTGTCAAATCAAAAGACAAATCAAATACTTCTGAAGGCATTTTCAGTCTGACACTGTGACTACATACTCTTAGTAAAATTCAAAATTCTCCCAGCTGGGGCTGGCACTGTGGAACAGCAGGTTAAGCTGCTGTCTGCAGCACCAGCATCCCATACAGGTGCCAGCTTGAGTTCTGGATGCTCCACTTCCAATTCAGCTCCCTACTAATCACCTGGGAAAGCAGCAGAAGATGGCCCAAATAACTGGGGCCCCCACACCCACATGGAAGACCCAGATGAAGCTCCTGGCTTCAGCCTGGCTCAGCCCAAGTCAATGTAAACATTTAGGGAGTAAACCAATGGATGGAAGATAGATCTCTCTCTCTCTCTGTAACTCTGCCTTTCAAATAAACATAAATACATCTTTTAAAAAAAAAAAAATCTCTTGGCCGGCGCCGCGGCTCACTAGGCTAATCCTCCGCCTTGCGGCGCCGGCACACCGGGTTCTAGTCCCGGTCGGGGCACCGATCCTGTCCCGGTTGCCCCTCTTCCAGGCCAGCTCTCTGCTGTGGCCAGGGAGTGCAGTGGAGGATGGCCCAAGCGCTTGGGCCCTGCACCCCATGGGAGACCAGGATAAGCACCTGGCTCCTGCCATCAGATCAGCGCGGTGCGCTGGCCGCAGCGCGCTACTGCGGCGGCCATTGGAGGGTGAACCAACGGCAAAAGGAAGACCTTTCTCTCTGTCTCTCTCTCACTATCTACTCTGCCTGTCCAAAAAAAAAAAAAAATCTCCCAGCCTCTTAAGTGATCTGATTAAGTCATCTGCTGTTGTTTTCCTTTGAAGGTTTCAGCATTCTTTTTTGTATCAATTCTTTCTGAACAACCCATTGTCTCAGACCCACAACTGACATTTGTTGATATACTGTTATTTGCAAAGGGTTTTCATAAACATTATCTCATTTGATACAACAGCCTCATAAAGCAGGTAGAGAAGGCAAAAAAATTATTTAATTATTTTGATTTGCATGTCCCTGATTAACAGAAAGGTTACCTTTTACATGTTTATCATCATTTGTATTTCTTCCTCTGTAAATTATTGCTCATGCCTTTTTTTTTTTTTTTTAAGATTTGTATATTTAATTGAAAGGCAGAATTACAAAGAAACAGGGAGAGAGAGAGAAAGATCTTCCATCCTCTAGTTTACTCCCCAAATGGCTGCAATGACCGAAGCTGGGCCAATCCGAAGCCAGGAGCCAGGAGCTTCTTCCAGGTCTCCCATGTGGGTGCAGGGGCCCAAAGACTTGAGTCATCCTCCACTGCTTTCCCAGGCACATTAGCAGGGAGCTGGATTGGAAGTGCAGCAGCTGGAACTCGAACCGGTACCCATATGGGATGCAGGCACTGCACACAGCAGCTTTACTTGCTACGCCACAGCGCTGGATTGGAAGTGGAGCAGCTGGGACTTGAACAGGCACCCATATGGGATGCCAGCACTGCAGGTGGCTGTTTTACCTGCTACACCACTGTGCTGACCTCTGTATATATTCTTCATAAGTTTAGGTACATCCATGTTTCTGCTATTAAATACAATGCTGTTATGAATAAGATCTACCAAAGATCTCCTGATAGACTTGTGGCAACAGTTTCTCTCAGGTGTACACCTAAAGTTCTGGTGGATATCTAGATTTGCCAATACAAGTCTTAATTCTTAAATATTTAAATCCAGCTATTTTCCTTTTTTAAAAAAAGGTAGAGGGCTGGCGCTGTGGTGTACCAGGTTAAGCTGCCACACAGAGCAGTTCTAATCCTGGCTGCTCCATTTCCGATCTAGCTCTCTGCTAATGTACCTGGGAAAGCAGATGATGGTCCAAATGTTTAGGTCCTTGCTACCCATGTGGAAGCCTAGATGGAGTTCCTGCCTCCTGGTTTCCACCTGACCCAGCCATGGCTATTGTGGCTATTTGGCGAGTGAACCAGCAGATGAAATATTTCTCTCTCTTTCAAATGAATAAATAAGCTTAAAATGGCATTACTATGGCCTTACTATGGCATGGGCATAGTAGCACTGTAATGGCTTAATTGGACTCTAGCATCAAATATCAAGAGAGCCCAGGATCGAGTCCTACTTTTGCTATTTTTTTTTTTTTAAAGAAAGATTTTATTTATTTATTTGAGAGATAGAGTTACAAACAGAGGGGTGGGGAGAGACAGAGAGAGAGAGATATCTTCCATCTGCTGGTTCACTCTCCAAACGTCCACAACGGCTAGAGCTGGGCCAATCTGAAGCCAGAAGCCAAGAGCTCCTCTGGGTCTCCCACATGGATGCAGGGACCCAAGCAGTTGGGCCATCTTCTACTGCTTTCCCAGGTCATAGTAGAGCTGGATCAGAAGAGGAGCAGCCAGGATACAAACCGGTGCCCATATGGGAAGCAGGCAAAGGCTTAGCCCACTAAGCCACAGTGCCGGCCCCCCTTCCTTCGCTTTTGATCCAGCCTCCTGCTATTGCACCTGGGAATGCTGCAGATGATGGCCCAAGAACTCCCACATGGGAGACCAGGATAAAGGTCTTGGCTCCTGGCTTCAGCCTGGCTCAGATCTAGCTGAAACAACTGAGGAGTGAACCAGCAGGTAGAAGATCTGTCTTTCTCTCTCTCCCTGTTGCTTTGCCTTTCAAAGAAAGAAATCCAGGGCTGACACTGTGGCTTAGTGAGTAAAGCCGCCACCTGCAGCACCAGCATCCTATATGGACACCTTTAGATTCCTGGCTGCTCTATTTCCAATCCAGCTCCCTGCTAATGCAGCTGGGAATGCAGCAGAAGATGACCCAAGTCCTTGGGCCCCTGCACCAACGTGGGAGACCCGGAGGAGGCTCCTTACTTCGGATTGGACCAGCTCTAGCCACTGTGGCCATTTGGAGAGTGAACCAGCAGATGGAAAGTCTCTCTCTGTCTCTGCCTCTCTCTCTAAGTTTGCCTTTCAAATAAATAAATAAATCTTTAAATACACACACACACACAACTACCTACTCAATTATATATTCTCTTATTTGTTTTGAAGTTTCATTATAAATATATATGTTTAATTTCAAATCCATCAGGAATTTATTATGTTGTACTTAATGCATCAGATATAATGAAGACCTGATTTTAATTTTTTCCAAAACAATTAACTGCCCCAGGAACAATCATGAACTATTTCATTATTTCTCCATTGTTTTGAAATGTCACCTTGATCATAAGATAAATATAATATAGATATTTTAATCTATATCTGGGTTTTCTATTCTGTGCAATAAATTTATCAAGTATTAAACATGCTACTATTATAACTACTATGGCTTTTTAATATGTTTCCATATCTGGCAGCCCATACATAAAAGGCAGTCTGGATATTAAACATAAGGGTAGTAATTAAAAAAAAAAAAAGATTTATTTATTTATTTATTTGAAAGCCAGAGTTACACAGAGAGAAGAGAGGCAGAGAGAGAGAGAGAGAGAGGTCTTCCATCTGCTGGTTCACTCCCCAATTGGCTGCAATGGCCAGAGCTGCGCCGATCCAAAGCCAGGAGCCAGGATCTTCTTCCAGGTCTCCCACACGGGTGCAGGCGCCTAAGGATCTGGGCCATCTTCTACTGCTTTCCCAGAGAGCTGGATGGGAAGTGGAGCAGCCAGGTCTTGAACCAGTGCTCATATGGGATGCCAGCACTTCAAGCCAGGGCATAAACCTGCTGTGCCACAGTGCCGGCCCCAGGGCAGTACTTCTTACATTATTTTTTTTCAAACATTACTTGGTCTTACCCAGAACTATTTTGTCCTTCTCCCCACAACAATCCCTGTGAAATTCCGAAATGTAACTCTACTTTATTTCCAAATTAATTCTGTATCCCAACTTAAAGGGTAGGAAACTAAAGGTGAGTGGAGTTGAGTAATAAACAATTTACCCAATAAATTGGCTCAGAGCTAGCGCTAGCGGGCAGAGCCACCACCTGCAGTGCTGGCATCCCATATGGATGCTGGTTCAAGACCTGACTGCTCTACTTCCAATCCAGCTCTCTGCTATGGCCTGGGAAAGCAGAAGATGGCCCAAGTCCTTGGACCCCTGCACTCACATGGGAGACCCAGAAGAAGCTCCTGGCTTCGGATCGAATCCTTTCCTCTCTCTGTGTAACTCTGACTTTCAAATAAATAAATAGATCTTTTAAAAAAGAGATTTATTTATTTATTTGAAAGGCAGAGTTAGTCTCCATCCGCTGGTTCACGTCCCAAATGGCTGCAACAGCTGGAGCTGCGCCAATCCAAAGCAAGGAGCCAAGAGCTTCCTCTGGGTCTCCCACGTGGGTGCAGGGGCCCAAGGACTTGGGCCATCTTCTACTGCTTTCCAAGGCCATAGCAGAGAGCTGGATCAGAAGTGGAGCAGCCGGGTTTCAAACCGGCGTCCATATGGGATGCCGGCGCTTCAGGCCAGGGCGTTAACCCGCTGCACCACAGCGCCAGCCCCATAAATAAATTTTTTAACAGAAAAGAAGAAGAAATTGCCGGGGCTGGCACTGGGGCACAACAGGTTGAGCCACTACCTACAATGCTGGCATTCCATATGAACACTGGTTTGAGTCCCAGTTGCTCCACGTCCAATACAGATCCCTCCTAATGTGCCTGGGAAGGCAGCAAAGAATGAATCAAGTGCCTGGAGCTCTGCATCCACATGGGAGACCCAGAAGGAGTTCTTGGCTCCTGGATTCAGCCTGGCCCAGTTGTGGCCATTTAGAGAGTGAACTAGCAAATGGAAGTTCTCTATGAATCTTTCTCTATAACTACTTTCAACTAAAACTAATAAATTTTTTTTAAAAAGGGGTAGCAGAAGAAAGAAAACCTTTTGGGGTTGGGCTGCTCTGTACCCATCATCAGGACTGGTTACTCTGTTTCCAAAGGATATCAGAGATGTTGCTTTGTTCCTGAAGTCTACCACTGTGTAATTGGTCACAAGAGGATCCACAAAGCTGATCATGTGATGCTGGCAGATCCTCTGTTCTTGGGCAGAAACCTTGTTGGTGATGATGTCTAAACCTTCATAGACCTAGGTGAAAAGAAAAACATGAGAAAGTCATCTGCTTCCACAAAATGCATGGCTGATGGGTAGAAATGGAGATCTAGCCTTCCTTCAGTCAAACACCTGGCCTATCAAAACACCAGGGCTGCTGTGCTGTGAGAGCACAGCCAGATCCACAAAATCCATACAAAATAAAAAGAAAATAGAGCATTGGCTTTCTTATCAAACAGCTCAGACTTTAAGATAAGAAAGGTAAATAAATCCATGCCAAAGTAAGAATTAATTCTGCAGTAAAAATTAATTCTGCTAGATTAAAAGGAGGTTCTTTAGGCCTTAATCCTAAGCATTTTTTAAATGGGCAGGATGTCTTATTTATTCTACTTAATCACAAGTCTCCAGAAAGGTAACATTCTGCAATGCTCATAGTTCTAAATGCTTAGATATTTCTTGGATTTAAATGGCTCTAAAAGGTTTTCAGAATTTGTATAAGATTGATTCCATTTGTGGAGAAGTGGCCTATCTACAAAGGTACACATAAAACACGCACATACACACTTTGAAGTCAGAACCCCTAATACTGCAGCTGTACTCTGGTGGAAACATTGTGATCTATCCAAATTACTGCTTCAGGGGGTCAGCACATATAGTCTAAATACTCAAAGGCAATATCCTGTCTGTAAGCTCTTGATCTGCCAATTCAACTAAAAAGTTCAAGTATATTTTCTCTAAATGTAAGGTCTCAGATGGAGAACAGATCTGAAAATACTAGTTTGAAAACAGGGATGAATGCTTTGGGATTAAATGTTCTCTCTGTAATCACTGATTCTACAGGGAGCACTGAATGAACAAATAATAAGTTCCGCGGAGCCCACAAAGATGTTAAAAGCACTTTTTATCTCACGTTTCCCTTTACTTATATGGGTGTCAAATAAGTGCAGTACAGTGTAATGGTTAGAAGGAAGAAGCCTGGCGCCAGGCTGCCTCAGATCAATTCCTAGCTCTGCCACTTATTCTTGGAATACTCTGTTACGAACCTCTGCATATCAATCCCTCATAAGCAAAATGGGGATAATAGTATCTCTCTCATAGGGTTGTCAATGAGGTAATTCAGGTAATTAAAAAAAAAAAAAAAAAAAAAAACCACTACTTTTGCCTGGCATACTGAAAGTGCATATAAGAATCATTATGTTGGCCGGCGCCATGGCTCAACAGGCTAATCCTCCGCCTAGCGGCGCTGGCACACCAGGTTCTAGTCCCGGTCGGGGCACCACATTCTGTCCCGGTTGTCCCTCTTCCAGGCCAGCTCTCTGCTGTGGCCCGGGAGTGTAGTGGAGGATGGCCCAAGTGCTTGGGCCCTGCACCCCATGGGAGGCCAGGAGAAGCACCTGGTTCCTGCCTTCGGATCAGCGCGGTGCGCTGGCCGCAGCACGCTGGCCGTGGCAGCCCTTAGAGGGTGAACCAACGGCGAAGGAAGACCTTTCTCTCTGTCTCTCTCTCACTGTCCACTCTGCCTGTCCAAAAAAAAAAAAAAAAGAATCATTATGTTACTACCTACACAAGTATTACCATCACCAACCACCACTGTGATCACAACACAGGAGAAAGTTCAATGTCACGGCTTAACCTTCTGAAGCCTCTGTGCTCTCAGCTACTGAGATTTAGTTATCCTGCAAGGATATAAGAAATCTTCAAATAAATAAAATTGTTACACAATAAAACAGTATACAGAAAAAAAATAACAAATCAACCACTGGAAAGTACCACCTCTGACTTTTTAACTCAATCTATGCCTAACAATAGAACTGTGTTCTTTTTTTTGACAGATAGAGTTAGATAGTGAGAGACACACAGAGAAAGGTCTTCCTTCCATTAGAACTGTGTTCTTAACACTTGAATATTGATAGAACCTAAGTCAGTGTCTCCTTTTCCTATTCTGCTGATAAAAGTCATAGGGTGCATTATACACAGATTTCTTCCACTGTACAACTTAAGAAAACTAACAGGAGAAAAGGAGTTAATAATTATGTTTCTCTCTCTCTCTCTTTCTCTCTTCCTACAACCTTAGCTGCCTCTGCAGTAATTGAGAATTCCAAATGCCCCAATGTTAAAAACTTCACATAGCAGGGCTGGTGCTGTGGCGCCGCGGGCTAATGCCCTGTGGCCTGAAGTGCCAGCATCCCAGGCCATCTAGGGAGTGAACCAGCAGAGGGAAGACCTCTCTCTGTGTCTCTGCCTCTCTCTGTAACTCTTTCAAATAAATAAAATAAATCTTTATTTTCACATCTAGATTTTGCCAATAGAGAATTTCTGAAAGCTTGTGAGTCCCTCACAGTAAAAAGGATTCTTATTTTTCACTCTGAGATTAATATTAAGGAAATGCATAGCAGCAAAATGTATAACTGCCAGCCCGCAAACTGTAACCAAGTGGAGATATCTTTACCAGCACATTCTCAGTGATGCAAAAGGCTACTTGATAAACTCATCTTGAGATCTGCCTAGAGGCCCCTAAGATGACAAGTTCAAACAGACAAACAAAAATTATTAAGATGGCCACTGAATGGTTGGCGCCATGGCTCAATTGGTTAATCCTCTGCCTGAGGCAGCGGCATCCCATATGGGCACTGGTTCTAGTCTCAACTGCTCCTCTTCCAGTCCAGCTCTCTGCTGTGGCCCCAAAAGGCAGTGGAGGATGGCTCAAGTCCTTGGGCCCTTGCACCCGCAAGTCCTTGGGCCCTTGCACCCACGCGGGAGAGCCCGAAGATGCTCCTGGTTCCTGGCTTTGGATCAGCACAGCTCCGGCCATTGCAGCCAATTGGGGAGTGAACCATCGGATAGAAGATCTCTCTCTCTCTCTGCCTCTCCTCTCTCTGTATAACTCTGACTTTCAAATAAATAAATAAATCTTTAAAAAAAGGAAGAAAGGGCCGGTGCTGTGGCTCAACAGGCTAATCCTCCGCCTTGCGGCGCCAGCACACCAGGTTCTAGTCCCGGTCGGGGCGCCGGATTCTGTCCCGGTTGCCTCTCTTCCAGGCCAGCTCTCTGCTATGGCCCAGGAGTGCAGTGGAGGATGGCCCAAGTGCTTGGGCCCTGCACCCCATGGGAGACCAGGAGAAGCACCTGGCTCCTGCCTTCAGATCAGCGCGGTGCACTGGCCGCAGCGCACTGGCCACGGCGGCCCTTAGAGGGTGAACCAACGGTGAAGGAAGACCTTTCTCTCTCTCTCTCACTGTCCACTCTGCCTGTCAAAAAAAAAAAAAAAAAAAAAAAAAAAAAAAGGAAGAAAGAAACATTTGGGCCAGTGTTGTAGCTGCAGGCTAAACTATCATGTCACTGGCATCCCATATGAGTGCCCAGCTGCTCTCTGCTTCCGATTCCATCCCCTGCTATTGGACCTGGGAAGGCAGCCGATGATCGCTTGAGTGCTTGGGCACCTGCACCCACGTGGGAGACCAGGAGGAAGCACCTGGCTCCTGGCTTCGGATTGGTGTGGCGCCAGCCATAGTGGCCATTTGGGGGGTGAACCAACGGAAGGAAGACCTCTCTCTCTCTCTCTCACTAACTCTATCTGTCAAATTAAAAAAAAAAAAAAAAAAAGATGGCCACTGAAATGACTAAACTGGTAAATTTTATGTTATATATTTTTACCCCAGTAAAAAAGATTTGGATGATAGATTTTAAGCACAAGGAAAAACTAGTGAATATTAGCAAGGAAGAAAATTTTCAAAATTCTGTTGAGAATTAGCAATGTTCTATTTTTATTTATTTATTTGAAAGGCAAAGTGACAATGAGAAATATGGAGAGAGAGAGAGAGAGAGAGAGAGAGAGAGAGAGAGAGAAAGAGAAAGAGAAAGCGAGAGCGCTTCCATTTGCTGGTTCACTAGTTAACTCGCTATAATAGCTAAGGATGACCAGGCCAAAGGAGCCTGGAACTCCATGCAGGTCTCCCACATGGATGAAAGGGGCCTCAGCACTCAAGCCATCATCGGCTGCCTTCCCAGGTCCAACAGCAGGGGATGGAATTGGAAGCAGAGAGCAGCTGGACACTCATACGGGATGCCAGTGACATGGTAGTTTAGCCTGCAGCTACAACACTGTCCCAAATGTTTCTTTCTTTCTTTTTTTTTAGATTTATTTATCTATTTGAAAGAGTTACACAGAGAGGAGAAGCAGAGAGAGAGAGAGATCTTCCATCCGATGGTTCACTCCCCAATTGGCCGCAATGGCCGGAGCTGCACTGATCCAAAGCCAGGAGCCAGGAGCTTCTTCAGGGTCTCCCGCGCGGGTGCAGAGGCCCAAGAACTTGGGTCATCCTCTACTGCTTTCCCAGGCTGCACCACAGTGCCGGCCCCCCAGTGTTTATTTCTTGAACCAAGTTGTGGTTATACATGTACTTTCACTTTATTTGAAAGACAGAGACAGAGACATACAGACAAATGTTTCACCCACAGTTCACTTCCCAAATACCTACAATAGCTGGGGCTGGGCCAGCCAAAATCAGGAGCCCAGAACCTAATTCAGGTCTCTCATATGGTTGGCAGGGACTCAACGACTTAAACCATCATCTGCAGCATCCCAGAATGCACATTAGCAGAAGGCTAAAATTAGAGGCAGAACCAGAACTTGAACCAGGCACTCCAATGTGGAATGCAGGCACCCCAAGTTGCATCTTAACCACTGATTATTTATTGAGCTGCATAGCTTTAAATTATATTTTATGGGTATATATTTATCAATTACAATCATATTTCAGGCCCAGGCACTGTGGCACAGTGGGTTAAGCAACAAGAGAACAGCTTCCAAGTTTGGTTCCTTCCCCCAAGTTATCTTCCCTTTTTTATTTCATTTTCTTCCCATTTAAAATTAGATTCTGAAGCCCTCCACTTTCTTGCCTTTATGGATTAAACCTGCCTTGAAAACCACAACCTTGGATTATGGATCAACCTTTGGGATCAGGGCCAATGATGTGACACAGTGGGTTAAACCACCACTTGGCATCCCATATTGGGAGTGTTAGTTCAACTATTGGCTGCTTTGCCCCTGGTCCAGCTTCCTGTTGGTGTGCCTGGGAAGGCAACAGAAGATGGCTCAAGTGCTTGGGCTCTTGCCACCCACATGTGAGACCAGGATTGATTTCCTTGTGTCTGGCTTTGGACTGGCCCAAAGCTAACTTTTGCAGCCATTTGAGGAAGAAACCAGCAGAAGGAAGATCTGTCTATCCCCACCTTTCTTTATGGTTCTGCTTTTCAAATAAATAAATCTTTCATGGAAAATATGTATTATCATTTTTTAAAGATTTACTTATTTGAAAGGCAGAGTTAGAGAGAGAGAGAGAAGGAAAGACAGAGAGAGAGAGAAAGAGATCTTCCATCCACTAGCTCACTCCCCAAATGGCTGCAACAGCTGGGGCTAGGCCAGGCTGAAGCCAAGAGCCAGGAGCTTCTTCCACCTATATGAGTGCAGGGGCCCAAAGACTTGAGCTATCCTCTGCTGTTTTCCCAGGCCATTGGCAGGGAGCTGAATTGAAGTGGAGCAGCCAGGATGCTAGAACCAGTGCCCATATGGGATGCTGGTGCTGCAGGCCATCGTGGCTTAACCCACTGCGCACCAGCACCTGCCCTTAGACTTATCTTTTTTTTTTTTTTTTAACTTTTTGTTTTTGACTGTGTGTGTGTGTGGTTTTTTTGTTTGTTTGTTTGTTTTAATTTTTTCACAGGCAGAGTGGACAGTGAGAGAGAGAGAGAGAAAGGTCTTCCTTTGCCGTTGGTTCACCCCGCAATGGCCGCTGCAGCCGGTGCACTGCGGCTGGCGCACTGCGCTGATTCGAAGGCAGGAGCCAGGTGCTTCTCCTGATCTCAAATGCGGGTGCAGGGCCCAAGGACTTGGGCCATCCTCCACTGCACTCCCTGGCCACGGCAGAGAGCTGGCCTGGAAGAGGGGCAACCGGGACAGAATCCAGAGCCCCAACCGGGACTAAAACCCAGTGTGCCAGCGCCACAAGGCGGAGGATTAGCCTATTGAGCCGCAGCGCCGGCCTTAGACTTATCTTTTAATTTCATTTTTCCATGAACTTTCTGAAGCATCCTCATACAATTATCTCTTCTCTGCTTGCTGCCACACCACTGCTCCATGGACATCTCATTCCCTGAGATTGCTAATAAACTCTGAATGCTAAATACTAACAATTCTCTACCAAGCTCTTGAAACAACAAATGGAAAAAGCAGCTATCTGATGCCATTTGAGCTCTCTTCCTAAGTCACTCCTTCAGTTTCTCTGGATTTTCTTCCTAGATCACTATCCCTTCCCTCATTCTCCTTCACCAAGGCCTACCACTGATTACTAATGTCTGCCACAGAAACAACTCTGAGATAGGGCTCAACGGTTCCTATGGTGCCTGCCATTTCTATTCAATAACTTTCTCTGGGTGACACCCATGGCTTGTACAACTATTTCCTGCTGGAATCTCCCAAAATCCCCATCTGCAACTTAGTTCTCTGTTGTAGTGCCAGATAAGTATACTGAACGAACTGTGGACATTTCCATCAGCAGTAACAGGCATATAGCTTAGTGAAGGGGTGAACAGCAGGGATTCTAGAGCTAGATCACATGGACGTGAGTCCCACATAACCTGAGGCAAATTATTTAACTTTTCTATGCCTCAAATCCCTCATTTATAGAATGAAGGTAATCTTAAATCTAACCTCAAAGGGTTATTTTGATGATTCAGTAATAATATATACAAAGCATTTGGTATAGGGGGTCTTCTCCCAGAAAGCAGTCAGTAAATGTTAGCTAACTAGCTAAAGCTATCAACATCACCATTCCAAACAGATACCTGAAACCTGACAGGTGCAAAACTGAATTCATTATCTTCTCGGCCATACTCTGATGAGCTACCTAGATAAACCAAAAACCTTGAAGTGAGGCAGGCATTGTGGTGCAGCAAGTTAAGCCACTACTTGTGATGCCAGCAACCCATTTGGAGTGCCAGTTTCAGTACCAGCTGCACCACCCCTGATCAAGCTTTCTGCTAATGCATCTACCATTTTTTTGTTTGCTTGTTTTCTTGCTTGCTTGTTTAGTTGTTCGAGTTGTTTATATACTCTGGCTTTTTTTTTGTTTGTTTGTTTGCTTGGTTTTTTTTGACAGGCAGAGTTAGTGAGAGAGAGAGAGAGAGAGAGAGAGAAAGGTCTTCCTTTTCCGTTGGTTCACCCCTCAATGGCCGCTACAGCCGGCACGCTGCACCGATCCGAAGCCAGGAGCCAGGTGCTTCTCCTGGTCTCCCATGTGGGTGCAGGACCCAAGGACTTGGGCCATCCTCCACTGCACTCCCGGGCCATAGCAGAGAGCTGGACTGGAAGAGGAGCAACCAGGACAGAATCTGGAGCCCCAACCGGGACTAGAACCCAGAGTGCCAGCGCCGCAGGCGGAGGATTAGCCAAGTGAGCCGTGGCACTGGCCTCTGCTAATGCATCTAAGAAAGCATCAGATGATGGCTCAGATGCTTGGGTCCCTGACACCCATATGGGAGACTGGATTGAGTTTTTGGCTCCTGGCTTCAGCCTGGCCCAGTCCTGGCTGTTGCAGGCATATGGGAAGTTAACCAGCAGATTTAAGATCTCTCTCACTTTCAAATAAAATGAAAATAAATAAATTGATAGCTTTTTAAAAATTACCAGATTAGAAAGAGTAAATTAGCTTCAGGAACAAGTTGGCAAGTATTCCATTTAGTTGTTTTTTTTGGTTTTTTTTTTTTTTAAGATTTATTTATTTACTTGAAAGTGAGAGTTACACAGAGAGGAGCATCAGAGAAGTCTTCCATCCGATGGTTCACTTCCCAGATGGCCGCAACCACTAGAGCTGCACCAATCCAAAGCCAGGAGCTTCTTCCGGGTCTCCCACATGGGTGCAGGAGCCCAAACACTTGGGCCATCTTCTACTGCTTTCCCAGGCCACAGCAGAGAGCCGGATTGGAAGTGGAGCAGCTGGGTCTCGAACCAGTGCCCATATGGGATGCCGGTGCTTCAGGCCAGGACGTTAACCCACTGAGCCACAGTGCCGGCCCATTGTTTTTTGTTTGTTTGTTTTTGTTTTTGTTTTTTTTTTAAGATTTATTTATTTGAAAGTCAGAATTAGACACAGATATCTTTCATCCACTGGTTCACTCCCTAAATGCCCACATGGCCGGGGTTGGGCCAAGCCAAAGCCAGGAGTCTGAAACTTCATCCTGGTCTCCCACATGGGTGTCAGGGGCGCAAGTGTTTGGGCCATCCTCTGCTGTTTTCCCAGGAAAATCAGCAGGGAGCTGAACTGGAAGCAGAGCAGCCAGGAACTCAAACTGGCACTCATGGAATACCAGTGCTGCAGGTGGTGGCTTAATCCATTGGACCACAGTGCCGGTACTTCCGTTTAGCTTATTCAGCAAAAATTAAAAAGCAGATGTGCTGAATAAATTGGACAGCTTAAGATGCTCAAAAAGCTGGAGAACCTGTACCTGGGCCTGTTCCGTCAGTATGGTAAGAGGAGTGGTTTGGAATCTATAGATTTTTTTTTTTTAGTATTCTTATGGCTCTCTCTCTTTAAGAGAAAAGAGACTAGAATCATCCAAAGTCATGTTTTTCAAACTGAGACAGACATAATATGTATGCAATGCACCCTTCCAGAGTATCAATCTTACTAAGTGGCTAAAAAAATTCTGAAACATTTTTGCATCTGAATAAAAACAGATTAGGGCAGAGAACACACAATTGGCACGTACTTTTAAACACATGAGAAACTGCCATGCAGAGCCTCTACAGTGGCTGTTTAGAAGTTCACCTGCAAATACCCAAGAAGGATGAATATGAGTAAACTCAGATCATCCACCCAAACATATCACTGAAATTTTATCCCAGAAATACTAAGACTCAAAGAGCTCCCCTGGCATATGTAACTGGAGGAGACACAGGATTAAAGTCTCCATGTTCTGCCTATAATCCAAGCTGTTTCTGCTGCCTCTCACCAGTAGAATTTTTATCCCTATTTGACTCTGCTTGCCTGCTTGAAGTAATAAATTCCTTCTGAGGTGGAATTAAAGAAGACAGCTACCACACTGAAAACCTTTTCAAGGTTCTCAAGAGATAACATGAAATAAAGTCAGAAATATACCCACAGACAATGCCAGGTAACTCTAATGCTGGGCCAGAAACAAAGGTCTTGTTTGAGAAAATCCAGTTCAAAACTAAGTTTTCATTCTGTGACCATCTTTGTGACCCATTTTGATGGTTTTGGTGATATTTTATCTTAAGACATCTATGATAGCTACGCTGCTCTATTACTCATTTGGAGGTGTGTCTGGGTCAGGAGAGGCAGCATGGTATAGTGGAGCCAGACTGGGTTTGGATTCCGTTATGGCCTCCATTTGGCAGGTTAAGTATCAAACTTTTTTTGCCTCAAATTTGCTCATCTGTAAAATGGGAGTAAGAGCGCTGTAAAATGAGAGTAATAACACTCCTCATTAGGTTATTCTGAAACTTAGCATTATCATATTTAAAATGATTACAACAGGGGCAGGTGTTATAGCATAGTGAGCTAAGCTTGTGGTGTCCATATCCCATATCAGAATGTGGGTTCAAGTCCCAGCTGCTCCACATCAGATCTAGCTTCCTGCTAATTCATCTAGGAAGGCAAAAGGGGCTGGCTCAAGGACTTGGTCCTATCACTTAAGTGAGAGACCCAGATGGAGTTCTGGGCTCCCAACTTCAGCATGGTCTAGCCCTGGTTGTTGTAGGCATTTGAAAAGTGAACCAGTAGATAGAAGATCTTGATACCTCTCTCTCTCTCTCCCTCCCTCTCCTGATTTTTCCCCAATCCCTCTCCCTCTCTCTCTGTAGCTCTGCCTTTCAAGTAGGTGAAAATAAACAAACATTTTTAAAATGTTTAAAATAGGTCCAGGCAAATGAAAGTACTTGACATTATCTATAATGAAATGGTGATAGTTATACAAGATTTTCCTAGGCTCTTCAAGGTGAACTCCGTGGCTAGGGTTTGAAAGAAAAGAACCATAAAATACCAGAGCTGATAGACGTGTTAGACACCGAGGCAATGTATGACCCACAAAGCCTAAAATACTTACTATCTGGCTCTTACAAGAAAAGGTTTGCCAATCCTTGATCTAATCTAATAAGCTTCCCTCCCCAATATATCCAAAGAGCAAACAATTGCTCAGAGAAGGCGAATTGTCCAGGATTACAAATAGTGAATCAGGGACAATGCTGGCCTGAAATCCAGTTTTCCCAGTAAACGTGTTCACCAGGCTAAATGTAGATCTTAGAGTAGGGAAAAAACTGAAAATTGGGAGAGAATAATGGTATCTGAAGAGTTGGGCAAATCATCTAATTATAATCCATAGGTATTTACTGACTGCTGTTAAGTCTGGGCCAACCCTTGGGACATCAGCATCCCATATCAGAGGCCTATTTGAGTTACAATTACTCTGCTTCTGATCAAGCTCCCTGCTAATACACCTGCAAAGCAGCGGATGATGACTCAATTACTTGAGTTCCTGCCACCCATTCTGGAGACGTGGATGGAGTTCTTGGCTCTCAGCTTTGACCTGGGGACGAGCCAGAAGATACAAATGACAACAAACATATCAGAAGATGCTCAACATCATTAGTCATTAGAGAAATACAAATCAAAACCATAGTGGGGTGGGTGCGGAGACTCAACAAGTTTAGCCACTGCTTGCTTGCAATGCTGGCATCCCATATTGGGTGTGCTGGAATACTAAGTACTCCACTTCAGAGCCAGCTTCCTGCTAATGCACCTGGGAGGCAGCGGTTGATGGTCCAGCTACTTATGCTGTTCCCAACCATGTAGGGAGACTGGATGGAGCTTCTAGCTCCTGCTTCAGCCTGGCCAACCCTGGCTGTTGTGGCCATCTGGGGAATGAACCAGTGGATAAATCTCTTGATCTATTTCTCCCACTGTGTCACTCTTTCAAATAAACAAATAAATCTTAAAAAAAAAAAAATAGTGAGATATGACTAGGGTGGTTATTAAAAAAAAAAAAAATACCTGTTAAAGATATGGAGAAACAGGTACCTCACACATTACTGGAGAGAATATAAAATGGGGGAATACTACAGAAAACAGTTTTGCAGTTCCTCAAAAAGTTAAACAGAATTTCTATATGATCCAGCAATTACATTCCTATATATTACCCAAACTAAATGAAAACAAGTACTCAAATACATGTACATACCTATTTATAACAGCACTATTTACTACAGCCTAAAGGTGCTAAAGCCCATGAACAGATAAACAAATTGTAGCACATATAAACAATGCATAACATTCAACCATTAAAAAGAATGAAGCAGGGGGCAGAACCATGGCATAGTAGATTAAGCTGCTGCCTGTGACAGGGCATCCCATATGGGCAACAGTTCAAGACCAGGCTGCTCCACTTCCAATCCAGCTCCCTCCTAATGCACCTCGGAAGGCAGCAGAGGATGGCCAAGCACTTGGACCCATAAACCCACATGGGAGACAAGGAAGAAGTTCCTGGTCCCTGGCTTTCGTCTGGCCCAGCCCTGGCCATTGCAGCCATTTGGGGAGTGAGCCAGCAGGTGGAAGATTCTCATTCTCTCTTTCTTCTCTCTCTTTCTAATTCTGCCTTTCAAATAAATAAAAATAAATTTTAAAAAATGAGGTACTAGGCCGGCGCCGCGGCTCACTAGGCTAATCCTCCACCTTGCGGTGCCGGCACACCGGGTTCTAGTCCCGGTCGGGGCACCGATCCTGTCCCGGTTGCCCCTCTTCCAAACCAGCTCTCTGCTATGGCCAGGGAGTGCAGTGGAGGATGGCCCAAGTCCTTGGGCCCTGCACCCCATGGGAGATCAGGAGAAGCACCTGGCTCCTGCCATCGGATCAGCGCGGTGCGCCGGCCGCAGCACGCCTACCACGGTGGCCATTGGAGGGTGAACCAACGGCAAAAAGAAGACCTTTCTCTCTGTCTCTCTCTCACTGTCCACTCTGCCTGTCAAAAAAAAAAAAAAAAAAAAATGAGGTACTAATGCTACAACTAAGGTGATCAAAAAGACAATATGTCACATATGGTATGATCCCATTTGTACAACATACCCAGAACAGATAAATCCATGTAGAGAAAGCAGACTGGTGGTTTCTGAAGGTTGGAAAAAAGGGGAAATGTGTAGTAATTGCTTAATAGGCACAGAATTGTTTTTTTTTTTTTGAGTGATGAAAATATTTTGTGGATAGAGGTGATGATTGTACAACATTGTGATTGTACTATGCCTCTGAATTATATATTTTAAAAGAATTAAAGGCCGGCGCCGCGGCTCACTAGGCTAATCCTCCGCCTTGCGGCACCGGCACACCGGGTTCTAGTCCCGGTCGGGGCACCGATCCTGTCCCGGTTGCCCCTCTTCCAGGCCAGCTCTCCACTGTGGCCAGGGAGTGCAGTGGAGGATGGCCCAGGTACTTGGGCCCTGCACCCCATGGGAGACCAGAAGCACCTGGCTCCTGCCATTGGATCAGCGCGGTGTGCCGGCCGCAGCGCGTTACCGCGGCGGCCATTGGAGGTTGAACCAACGGCAAAAGGAAGACCTTTCTCTCTGTCTCTCTCTCACTGTCCACTCTGCCTGTCAAAAAAAAAAAAAAAAGAAAGAAAGAAAGAATTAAAAGTGAATTTTACCTCAGTAACAAAATAACATAAAACAAACATATCCTCTAATAATGTGTGCATCCTCTCATCCAAAAATCCCATCCTAGGTATCTACCCTGAAGACAAAATCATATACAGGCGAAAAGATGTATGTGCAAAGATGTTTATACACCATTATTTAGAATATCAAGAAACTTAACACTCTAAATCTTCAGTAGAAATCTGGTTAAGTAAATTAATACCCATCAATAAAATAAAATGCTTCTCAGATATTTAAAACATTTTATAGAACTGGAAAATTTACACTATTCAAGTCCTATTACAAAGCTTCAATAATCAAGACAAAGTAATATTAGCAAACAATAGACACATAGTCCATAAAACAGAAAACCCAGAAATACTCACACAAATATAGTCAACTGAGTTTTGACAAAAGTACAAAAATGCAATTCAATGGAGAAAAAATGATCTTTCAGAGCCAGGGTTGGGGTACAGTGGATTAAGCTGCTGCCTGCTGCACCAGCATTCCCTGAGCCCCTCTGGGTTCAAATCCCAGCTGCTCTATTTCCAATCCAGCTCCCTGCTAATGCGCCTGGGAAAGCAGCAGAAAACAGCCAAATAGCCAAAGTGCCTGGACCCTTGCCACTCACGTGGGAGGCAGAAATGGAGTTCCAGCCTCCTGGTTTTAGCCTGGCCCAGCCCTGGCTGTTGCAGCCATTTGGACAGTGAACCAATGGGTGGAAGATCTCTCTGTCTTTCCCTCTCTGCGTTTAACTCTGCCTTTCAAAGAAACAACTAAATCTTTAAATTTAAAAAAAAAAAAAAAACTTTCAAAAATGGTGCTGCTAGGGGACCACCGTGGGTTAAAGCCCCACCCTGCAGCACCAGCATACCATATGGGCAAGTTCTGGCTGCCCTACTTCTGATCCAGCTCCCTGCTAATGTGCCTGGGAAAGCAGTGGAGGATGGCCCAATTCCTTGGAACCCTGCACCAACACTGAAGACCCAGAAGAAGCTCCTGGCTCTTGGCTTTGGATCTGCTCAGCTTCGGCCGTTGCGGCCGAACCAGCAGGTGGAAGACTTTCTCTCTCTGTCTCTACTTCTCTCTGTAACTCTACCTCTCAAATAAATAAAAAATAAATCTTAAAAAAAAAAAAAAAAAACAGTGCTGGGCCAGCACTGTGGCACAGTAGGTTAGTCCTACAGCATCCCATATGGGCACCAGTTCTAGTCCTGGCTGCTCCTCTTCTGATTCAGCTCTCTGTTGTGGCCTGGGAAAATAGTAGCAGATAGCCCAAGTGCTTGGGCACCTGTACCCCATATGGGAGACCCAGAAGAAGCTTCTGGTCACTGGCTTAGGATCAGCCCAGCCATTTGGGGAGTGAACCAGTGGATGGAAGATCTTTCTCTCTGTCTCTCCCGTTCACTGTCTGTAACTCTATCTCTCAAATAAATAAATTTTAAAAAATAAATAAATAAAATGGTTCTGGTACAAACTGACATCCACATATATCATAACTTATACAAAAGTTAACTCAAAACAGATCACAAACCTAAATGTAAAGTGGAAAACCACAAAACTTCTTAAAAAGAAAAAAAAAAAAAAAAAAGTGGGGAGCGGGGGAGGGAGCAGGCCTTTACAACAGTGGTTAAACCAGGACTGGCCTGCATACTGGAGTGATTGATTTGAGTCCTGTCTCTCCTTTGGATCCAATTTCCTGATAATGTGTACCCTAGGAGGCAGCAGATGATGGCTCAAATGTACTTGAGATCCTGCCACTCATGTGGGAGACCCTAACACCTGGATGCCTGGCCCAGTCCCAGCTTTGGCAGGCACGTAAGCAGTAAGCCAACAAATGGATGATCTCTATATTTTGCTCTCTGTCTTTCAAATAAATAAAACTTTAAAACAATTAAGTTTAAAATAAAGGTAGGTCCTCGCTGTGGCGTAACAGATAGAGCTGCCAACTGCAGTGCTGGCATCCCATATGGATGCTGGTTTGAGTCCTGGCTGCTCCACTTCTGATCCAGCTCTCTGCTATGGCCTGGGAAGGCAGAAGATGACCCAAGTGCTTGGGCCCCTGCATCTGCATGGGAGATCCAGAAGAAGCTCCTGGCTTCACATCAGCCCAGCTCCAGCCATTGTGGCCATTTGGGGAGTGAACCAGAGGATGAAAGACCTCTCTCTGTCTGTGCCTCTCTGTAACTCTTTCAAATAAAAATAAATAAATCTTTAAAAAATTAAAATAAAGGAAAATCTGCATGACCACTGGCATTGACAAAATTTTTTTTTTTAAGTTTTAACACCAAAGACACAAAAGAAACACAATCCACAAAGGAAAATTTAGCATTTTTTGCTCTGTGAACACTGTGAAGAGACTAATAAAATAAGCCACAGGCCAGGAGAAAGGATTTGTAAATAATACATATGGTAAAGGACTTGTACCCAGAATATATAAATAACTCTCAATTTAATAAGAAAATAACTGTACTTCCATGGACAAAAGATCTAATAGGAACCAGCACTGCGACACAGTGGGTTAAGCCAGCATCTGAAGCACTGGTAGCCCAAATGGGTGCAGGTTCAAGTCCAGGTTGTTCCACTTCCCATCCAGTTCCCTACTAACGTACCTGGGAAAGCAATGAAAGATGTCCCAAGTGCTTGAGCCCCTGCATCCACATGGGAAATGTGGAAGAAGCTCCTGGCTTCACCTGCTGTTGTGGCCATTTGGGGAGTAAACCAGTAGATGGGGGGTTTCTCTCTCTCTCTCTCTCTCTCTCTCTCTTCCTCTGCCTCTGTGTAACTCTTTCAAGTAAATAAATCTTTTAAAAAAAAAATCTGATAGACTCTTCACTAAAGATACATAAATGTCAAATAAGCATATGAAAAGATATTTAAAATCATTAGTCTTCGGCTGGAGCCGCAGATCAACAGGCTAATCTTCCGCCTGCGGCGCTGGCACACCAGGTTCTAGTCCCGGTCGGGGCGCCAGATTCTGTCTCGGTTGCTCCTCTTCCAGGCCAGCTCTCTGCTATGGCCTGGGAGTGCAGTGGAGGATGGCCCAAGTGCTTGGGCCCTGCACCCGCATTTGAGATCAGGAGAAGCACCTGGCTCCTGAGCCTTCGAATCAGTGCAGTGCGCCGGCCGCAGCGCGCAGGCCACAGCCCGCAGGCCACAGCGGCCATTGCAGGGTTAACCAATGGCAAAGGAAGACCTTTCTCTTTGTCTCTCTCTCTCACTGTCCACTCTGCCTGTCAAAAAAATAAAAATAATAAAAAATAATAAAAAATAAAAATCATTAGTCTTCAGGGTAATGTAAATTAACCACAATAAAATACCTGATTTAAGGGATCAGGCTGTGGCATAGTGGGTAAAGCCGCCGTGTGCAATGCCAGTATCCCATATGGGCACCACTTTGAGTACCGACTTCTCCACTTCTGATCCAGCTCTCTGCTGTGGCCTGGCAAAACCGCAGAGGATGGCCCAAGTCCTTGGGCCCCTGCACCCGAGAAGCAAAAAAAATCCTGCCCTGAGTCAAATGTATCTAAAGAATCCAACAAAAAACATAGAAACCAAAAAAATTCCATTAAATCACACTAGAGCATATGTGTGAATCCCCATATACCCAAGTCACATTTGTTCTTTAAACATACACCAGCATTTCTTTTTTGAAGTGGTGCTGATTCATCACCCTGCCCCAGGCCCTGAAGCATAAGGGTAGCACCTCCCTATCACAGATCTGAATCTGCAAGCCTCCTGTCTGCTTGCCTAGCTTTCCCAGTGGGCCAGTAGTCACTTCTCCTTCTCTAACTAACACAGGTTTGACTCCAAGTTCTCCCCTTAGAGCAAAAAAATGGCCATATCTGTGCAATCTACCTAGCTTAATACTGTAGCCAAAGGAAAACAAAATCCATTTACAATGGAGGCAGCCCAAGGGACCTGAAAGTCACATACATATGTTTCAAAAACTGAGATTTCCTCTTTAGCCTCTTGTCAGTCTCATTCCATTTAAATACCTCCTCTGCCAACTATGTCAAAGGGCCCCCAGATAGGCCTGGTCTCTCCCAACTTATCAGCCTTTATGCCTTTAATTTCATGTTCTAGTAAACCACCGTGATCTACCATCCCACCTCTTCTATCCCTCCCCTATGCATCCAGGTCTCCCTAGAGCACTATCAGACAGACTGTCCTTTGGTACAAAACACTGTTCCTAAATTATGTCCCAAAGCAGACAAAAAGAACACAGAGTTCCACTTCTATTAGATGACACATACCCTGCTTACTAGTCAGTCTGCCAAAAATCATTTGCTTCTCCCCTTGTAGGTTTAGGCAAACACAAAGGGAACTGCATTTCTGGGTCTGATTGCTGTGTCTCCACAGCACTTGAAGACTTAAGGCATTAGAGACACTTCCTCTCTGTAAACCCAAACAGAGCTCTTTGTTTATTTTTTCTCAGCATATATAGTTGGTGGTCTGTACTTCCAGGCAGTCATTGGCCATGTGTGGCCAGTGCCTTCAAGTCTCTCAGAACAATGTCCCATCTGGTCACTGAAGGCTATGCGTTGTACCTTGAATTTACGTGCCAAGATAGGACTTGGGCTGAAAGGAAGACCGTGAGTATCATCTTCCTGAAATGTATCAGACTCTACACAGGAGCTAGAAGACCCAGATCCAATTCCCAGCTGTGAGTGTCTCACAGTGTGATCTCTGGTCTGCTCTGTAATCCTTCTGTGCCTCAGTTTTTCCATCTTGGAAAACAAAGATTACATTACCTGTCTATCCTGGAATTCAGACTCTCCATTACTGAATGAGAATATTTATGTTTGTTTCTACAATCTGCAAAGGTGCTGGGGTTCGGAAAGCTCAGAAAATTAAGCACAAATGTAGTTTCTCATTCCTGGCAAAAGAAATCTGTAGTAGTACCCAGCAAGAGTGTTTGAGCAACTAAATAATCCCTCAGCTGGCAGTTCTGACCTCCACTCTACAAATCACAGACTAAAGAATGGGAAGCAAGAGGCCAGGCAGGACCTTGAGATGCTTGGTGGCTACAGACCCAAGCCACTGCATATCAGGTTCCACGGAGAAATTACCATGCTGGACATACTACACTTAACCACCACATTGTAGTTTTACCTCATGGAAGCTACCTCAATACTTAAAACATTTACTTATTCAAGTTTACAAAAAACGAGCACTTTCCCTGGAAAGGAAATGCCTGTAGGGTTTGCCTTAGGATCACCATACAGTTAAGGTAAGACAAGGGTTGACAGAAGTAGGAGGTGCAAGGCAATTTACGATTTAAGGCAGTGTTTTACAAATTTTTAAGATTTATTTATTTGAAAGGCAGAGCAGAAAAGAGACAGCGACAAAGATCTTCCATCTGCTTGTTCACTTCCCAAATGGCCACAAGGGGCGTGGCCAGGCTGAAACCAGGAACCAGGAACTCCATCCTTATCTCCTACAAGGGTGGTAGGGACTCACCTGCTGCCTCCCTAGGTGCATTAGCAGGGAACTGGATCTGAAGCAGAGTAGCCAGAAGTTAAACCAGGCACTCCAATATGGAATGCAGGCCCCAGGTGGTGGCTCAATCCACTGTGCCACAATGCCTACCCCTACAATTGTTTCTGAGTTACTGTTACACTTCTGAATACAAAATTCTGAGCAGCATACCAAAAGGGATTATTAAAATGCAAACATCGGTTTCTAAAAACTCAGTTTGGAAACTTGAAAAAGCCCTCTAATTATCACTTTCCATTTGGTCACCCTTTGGTCTGTTACAGTTCTGTCAAGACTCTCCACGAGGTCGTTTCCCCCTTGTTCCAGTAAACACTCTGCGTCTTTGGTATCAACTTCAGATTAAATTACAACTCAGCTGTAGCAAGTTTTAACCCCCAAAGCAACGCATCAAGAAGCCATCAGTTGGGGCCAGTGCTATGGCGTGGTAGGCTAAGCCTCAATCTGTGGCACCAACATCCCATGTGGGCGCTGGTTTGAGACCCAGCTGCTCCTATTCTAATCCAGCTCTCTGCAATGGCCTGAAAAAGCAGTAGAAGATGGCCCAAGTGCTTGGGCCCCTGCACCCACGTGGAAGTTCTGGAAGAAGCTCCTGGCTCCTGGCTTCAGATGAGCTCAGCTCTGGCGTTGTGGCCATTTGGGGAGTGAACCAGCAGATGGAAGACCTTTCTCTCTGACTCCCTCTGTCTGTAACTTTACCTCTCAAAGAAATAAATAAAATCTTAAAAAAAAAAAAAAAAAAAAAAAAAAAAAAGCAGCCATCAGTTGGGCACTGCGGTATAGTGGATAAAGCTGCTGTTTGCAACACCGACATCCCATATGGGCACCAGTTTGTGTCCTGGCTTCTCTACTTCCAATTCAGCTCCCTGCTAACGTGCCTGGGAAAGCAGTGGAAGATGGTCCAAGTGTGTTTGCCTCTGCCACTGACATGGGAGACCCAGAAGAAGTTCTGAACTCCTAGCCAGCCATGGCAGTTGTGGACACCTGGGGAGTGAATCAGCAGATGGAAGACCTCCTCCCCTAGTCCCCTACCCCATAACTGACTTTGAAATTAAAAAAAAGAAGAAGAAGGAGCAGCAGCAGCAGCAGCCATCAGTCAGGTCAAAATTCCAACTGACAGCACTATGAATCCTCCAATATATTATATATCCTGATCAAAATGTAGCACACTCTTGCGGAGAATTAGTGGCATACAAGTGAAGAACCACCCCATAATGACTGAATCCCACAGTTCCTGCCTCACATGGGGGATGACTTTGTGCAAAGGAAAAGGCACTGAACATGCGAAGTAGAGACCAATGTTCAATTTTAGGTCTGCTACTTGCTCTGAGACCTTGGGCCAGATCTTTAACCATGAAATGATTAATATCTATTTTAAGGGCCGGCGCCGCAGCTCAATAGGCTAATCCTCCACCTGCGGTGCCGGCACACGGGGTTCTAGTCCCAGTCGGGGCTCCAGATTCTGTCCTGGTTGCCCCTCTTCCAGGCCAGCTCTCTGTTGTGGCCAGGGAGTGCAGTGGAGGATGGCTCAAGTGCTTGGGCCCTGCACCCCATGGGAGACCAGGAGAAGCACCTGACTCCTGCCTTCGGATCAGCACTGTGCGCCGGCCATTGGAGGGTGAACCAACGGCAAAGGAAGACCTTTCTCTCTGTCTCTCTCTCTCACTGTCCACTCTGCCTGTCAAAAAAAATATCTATTTTATGATATTATAAACACTGATATAAAATCTGAGTTGTTAATTATTTTGCATGTGGACTTACATGAAACTGAAAACATTCTTTCAAGGAGTTGGTGATACAACACTAAGAATGGGGGCCGGTGCTGTGGTGTAATAGGTTAAGCTCCTACCTATGGCTACAGCATCCCATATGGGCACTAGTTTGAGTACCAGCTGCTTTACTTCTGATCCAGCTCTCTGTTATAGCCTGGGAAAGCAGCAGAGGATAGCCCAAGTGTTTGGGCCATTACACCCACATGGGAGACCAGGAAGAAGCTCCTGGCTCCTGGCTTCGGATCGCCAGCTCTGGCTGTTGCAGCCATTTGGGGAGTGAACCAGCGGACAGAAGACCTCTCTCCCTGTAACTCTGCCTCTCAAATAAATAAATAAAACTTTAAAAAAAGGGCCGGCACCACGGCTCACTAGGCTAATCCTCCGCCTTGTGGAGCTGGCACACCGGGTTCTAGTCCCAGTCGGGGCCCCGATCCTGTCCCTCTTCCAGGCCAGCTCTCTGCTGTGGCCAAGGAGTGCAGTGGAGGATGGCCCAAGTGCTTGGGCCCTGCACCCCATGGGAGACCAGGAGAAGCACCTGGCTCCTGCCATCAGATCAGCGCGGTGCGCCGGCCGCAGTGCGTCTACCGTGGCGGCCATTGGAGGGTGAACCAACGGCAAAAAGGAAGACCTTTCTCTCTGTCTCTCTCTCACTGTCCACTCTGCCTGTCAAAAAAAAAAAAAACTTAAAAAAAAAAAAAAAGAATGTCATTCTGTTCACATGTTTTCTGAATACTTTCTGAGTCAACCTCAAGTCACCTAGAAACAGTGTCTCCTACTGTCTTAAAAGCAAGCTGAAGGGCCAGTACTGTGGTATGGTAGGCTAAGCCTCCAACTGCAGTGCCAGCATCCCATATGGGCACAGATTTGTGTCCCCGCTGCTCCTCTTCCGATCCAGATCTCTGCTATAGCCTGGGAAAGCACCCATGTGGAAGACCTAGAAGAAGCTCCTGGCTCCTGGCTTTGGATCAGCCCAGCTCTGGCCATTGCAGCCATATCGGGGAGAGAACCAGCGGATGGAACACCTTTTTTTCTATCTCTCCCTCTCTCTGTAAATCTACTTCTCAAAAAAAAACCTTAAAAAAAAAGCAGAGTGGGGCTAGCATAGTGGTGTAGCAGGTTAAGCTGCCATTTGCAAGCTGGCATCCCATATTGCAGTGCTGGTTCCCAAGTCTCAGTGTTCTACTACCCTCCAGCTTCGTCCTAATGCATTGGGGGAAAACATGGGTCACTGCCATCCACATGGAAGACCCAGATGGAGTTTCTGGTCCCTAGTTTCAGCGTGGCTGAGTCCTGGACACTGCGGACACCCAAGGAGTAAACCAACAGATGGAAGGTATCTCTCTGTCACTCTGCCTTATGAATAAATAAATAATTCTTTAAAAAAAAAAAAAAAAACAAGCAGAGTAGCACTACCCCTCTAGGGGCAGGATGGTGATCAAAGGCATAAGTTAAGAACTGTGTATACCAGGTTTCAAATAAAATAAATAAATCTTTAAAAAAAAAATTTGAGGCCGGTGCTGTGGCATAGCAGGTAAACCTGCTACCTGTGGCCCAGCATCCCATATGGGCGCAGGTTCAAGTCTAATTGCTCCACTTCCAATCCAGCTCCCTGCTAATGTGCCTGGGAAAGCAGAAGAGGATGACCCAAGTGCTTGGACCCCTGGACTCATGTGAGAGACCCAGAAGAAGGTCCTGGTTCCTGGCTTCGGATAGGCTCCGGCCATTGCAGACATTTAGAGAGTGAAAGAGTGGGAAGATTTCTCTGTCTCTGCCTCTCTGTGTGCCTTTCAAATAAAATAAACAAATTTAAAAATAAAAAAGAATTGTATATATTAGGGCCAGTGTTGTGGTGTAGGGGGTTAAGCCACCTCCTGTGATGCCAGCATCCCATATGAGTGCCATTCCAGTCCCAGCTGTGCCAGTTCCAACCCAGTTCCCTGCTAATGCACCTGGAAAGGCACTGGAAGATGGCCCAAGTGCTTGGGCCCCTGGCATCCAAATGAAAGACACAGATGGGGTTCCTGGCTCTGGCCTGGCCCAGTTCCGGCTGTTGCAGCCATGTGGGGAAGTGAACCAGCAGATGGAAAAATCAATCTCTCTCTCTCTCTCCCTCCCTCCCTCCCTCCTCTATCTCTGTAATTGCTTAAAATAAATAAATAAATCTTTAAAAAAGAAAAGAATTATATATACCATAGCAAATGAGTCACGGATACTTTATTTCATTATCTGAACTTAAAAGTAAAATCAAGGGGCCAGCATTGTGGCACAACAGGTAAAGCTGCTGCCTATGAAACTGGCAAACCATTTGGGCATTGTTCCACTTCCAATCCAGCTCCCTGCTAATGTACCTAGAAAAGCAGTGGACTATGGCCCTATTTATTACCTGGGCCCCTGCCACTCATGTGGGAAACACGGATGGAATTCTAGACTGGCCCCCAGCCTTGGCTACTTCAGCTATTTGATGAGTAAGCCAGCAGTTGGAAGATTTTTTTTTTCTCTCTCTCTCTGTCTCTGTCACTCTACCTTTCAAATAAATAAAATAAATCTTAACAAGGTGGGGAGGCAGTGGTGCTGTGGCACAGTGTGTTAAGCCACGGCACCAGCAACCCAAGTGAGCCAACAGTTCCAGTCCCAGGCTGCTCCACTTCTGATCCAGTTCCCTGCTAGTACACCTAGGAGGACGGCAGAGGATGGTCCATTTCCTTGGGCTCCTGCACCCACATAAGAGTCTCAGAGGAAGCTTCTGGCTCCTGGCTTCAGCCTGGCCCAGCCCTGGCCTTTGCGGCCATTTAGAGGGTAAACCAGCAAATGGAAGATTCTCTCTCCATCTCTCCTTCTCTCTCTTTATAACTCTACCTTTCAAATAAATAAATACTCCTTTAAAAAAAAAAAAAAGATGTGTTTACTGGGGCCAGTGTTGTGGCACAGTAAAGTAAGCCTCTGCCTGGGGCGCTGGTATCCCATATGAGCACCAGTTTGCGCCCTGGCTTCTCCTCTTCTGATTCAGCTCTCTGCTTGCGGTCTGGGAAAGCAGTGGAATATAGCCCAAGTGCTGGGCCCCTGTACCTGCATGGGAGACCCAGAAGATGCTGCTGGATCCTGACTTCAAATCAGCTCAGCTCCAGCTTTTGCAACCATTTGGGAAGTCAACCAGTAGATGAAAAACCTTTCTCTCTGTAACTCTACCTCTCAAGTAAATAAAAATCTTTAAAAATAAGTCTATTTTTAAATTTACTTATTTGGTTGAAAATCAAAGTTTCAGAGAGGAGAGACAGAGAAGAAGAGATCTTCCATCTGCTGGTTCATTCCCCAAATGGCCGCAACGGTGGGGGCTGAGCCCAGCCGAAGCCAGGAGTCAGGAGTTTCTTCTGGATCTCCCATGCTGGGTACAGGTGCCCAAGCTTTTGGCCCATCCTCTGCTGCTCTCCCAGGCTCATTAATAGGGAGCTGGACTGAAAGTGGAACAGCCGGGTCTCAAACAAGCACCCATATGGGATGCTGGCATAGCTGGCACTATGCCACAATTCCAGTCCCACAAATAAATAAATCTTTAAAAAAAAAAAAAAAGTAAAAATCAAACATCAAAGTTTCCCAGTAGGGAATCAAGAAGAGTTGTCATGAATATCCAAGATATAATCAAAATTAAAAGCAATCTGTAGTCAATTCAGAAAACTCAATAATCTTTAGTGTTTTCATATATTAATCCTCACAGCATTGAAGAATGAAACCATTTTAATAAGATATTTCATCAAATATTAGAGATCTATCATCTCATCAACACTATATAAGTCATAGATTCCCACTAATCTATTTTACAGCAAGCAAAAACTCTAGCAAATTCCATCCTTACCACACACAGCTATGAGTAAAGAAACACTTTTTTTAAAAAAGGATTTATTTTATTTATTTGGAAGGCAGAGTTACAGAGAGAGAGAAAGAGGGATCTCCCATCTGCTGGTTCATTCCTCAAATGGCCACAATAGCCAAGGCTAGACCAGGCAGAAGCCTGGAACCCAATCTGGGTCTCCCACGTGGGTGGCAGGGACCCAAGCACTTGGACCACCATCTGCTGCCTTCCTAGCTGCATTAGCAGGGAGCTGCATCAGAAGTGGAGCAGCCAGGACCCAAACTAGCACTCAAATGGGATGCTAACATCATAGGTAGATGCTTAACCCACAGCAACACAATGCCAGCCCCAAGAAACACTTCTGAGAATGGAATAGCTATTACAGAGCTACAAACCCAACCCTCACTGCAGAACCCATTTACTTAAAAATATATATAAAATTAAGATGAATTATTGAGAACACTTTCTTGACAGGGACTATGTGTGACGTGTGTGTGAGTGAGGTCAGAGACAGGCCTCAATAAGTTGACATTAATTAGAGGCCGGCGCTGTGGCATAGAGGGTAAAGCTGCCGCCTGCAGTGCAGGCATCCCATATGGGCGCCGGTTCGAGTCCTGGCTGCTCCACTTCTGATCCAGCTCTCTGCTATGGCCTGGGAAAGCAGTAGAAGATGGCCCAAGTCCTTGGGCCCCTACACCCGGTGGGAGACCCAGAGGAAGCTCCTGGCTCTCAGCTCTGGATTGGCCCAGCTCCGGCTGTTGTTGCAGCCATTTGGGGAGTGAATCAGCAGATGGAAGACCGACTTCTCTGTCTCTGCCTCTGTAACTCTTTCAAATAAATAAATCTTTAAAAAAAAAGAGAGAGAGAGAGAGAAGCTCTTGTCTTCTGGCTTCAGATCGGATGTAAGGGATGTAAGACTCCCTCTCTCTCTCTCTCTCTGTAACTCTGCTTTTCTTCCTTTCTTTCTTTCCGTTTTTTTTTTTTTCACAGAGAGAGAAGGAGAGGCAGAGAGGTCTGCCATCCACTGATTCACTCACTCCCCAACTGGCTGCAACGGCCGGAGCTGTGCTGATCCGAAGCCAGGCACCAGGGGCTTCTTCTAGGTCTCCCACGAAGGTGCAGGTACAGGTACCCAAGGACTGGGCCATCTTCTACTGCTTTCCCAAGCCATAGCAGAGAACCGGATCAGAAGTGGAGCACCCAGGACTTGAACTGGTGCCCATATGGGATGCCGGCACTCAAGCGGTGTCTTTACCCGCTACGCTACAACACCATCCCCACTCTGCCTTTCAAATAAATAAATAAATCTTTAAAAAAAAAAAAATGATGCTTATGCTCGCATACCACAAGGAAGTACCTATGTTTCATAACACCTACAATCCTGAATCCAGCTTTCTGCTAATGCAGACCCTGGGAGGCAGCAGTGATGGATAAAGTAATCAGGCTCCTGCCACCCATGTGGGAGACATGGATTGAATTCCCAACTCCCACCTTCACCGTCAACCTGGCCGAGGCTGAGTCCAGCCCCAGCCTGGTCCCAACCATTACAAGCATTTGCGGAGTGAAATAGTGGATAGGAGTTCTCTCTCACTTACTCACTGAGATAATTTTTCTTAAAAAGGAAAGATCCAACTAAAGAAAGGGAGTAAGCCACTAGGTTATATAGCAGCAGAGGTTCCAGAAGCGGATTCACGTTGTAATGTTCTCCAAACATTCACTAGTTGGACTTCCCTTTGCTTGGATGCCTTGTTGCTACTCCCATTGTGCCCTGCAAGATCTTCCTGACTTCCAGGTTCACCATACTCTCCAGACACCCCAACTTGAATCCTGCTCATACTGTGTGCTTAAACTCTCATTCCCCCAAACAGTAACCAAGCCACAACGTAGCAGGATGCTACTTTCACAGTAATACATCTTTCTCTTCCTTTCTATCCTCACTAACACCACACCAACCAGAAAATACAGAAATTACAGAACATAAAGACTGAATGAATTTTAGAGATCATCAAAGTAACCCATCTTACTGAAGGCCATTACTCAAGTCCTTTAAGTATCAGGCCGAAACTCCATTACACCACACTTGGATTTTTTTTTTTTTTTTTTTTTTTTGGACAGGCAGAGTGGATAGTGAGAGAGAGAGACAGAGAGAAAGGTCTTCCTTTGCCATTGGTTCACCCTCCAATGGCCACCGCGGCCGGCGCGCTGCAGCCGGCGCACCATGCTGATCCGAAGCCAGGAGCCAGGTGCTTCTCCTGGTCTCCCATGGGGTGCAGGGCCCAAGCACTTGGGCCATCCTCCACTGCACTCCCTGGCCACAGCAGAGAGCTGGCCTGGAAGAGGGGCAACCGGGACAGAATCCAGCACCCCGACCGGGACTAGAACCAGGTGTGCCAGCGCCGCAAGGCGGAGGATTAGCCTAGTGAGCCACGGCGCCGGCCCGATTTTTTTTTTTTTAATACTCCTCCCACTCATTTCCAATCCAACTCACCATGCCTACTGTTCTCAAATAAATGCCCTTCATAAAATGCCCTCATCACATTATTCATCTCCCATTCCCCATCTACAACACCTCCCCCACTGAACAGTCTCATTTCACTGTCCTATCGTCACACTATGCCCATTTCAACTTCTAAACCTTCATTCATGTTCTTTCCATTGATATCTTTTCTTCTATCTCACCTATCCAAACCTATTTTTCAAGCCATTTTACACAGAGCTTTCCCCAAATATGTCCAACTTCATTCATTTCTCCTGTCTCTGAAATTACATAAAACTTAATAGTTTATCATAATATCTAGCACTTGCAGTCTCTCCTCTCCCAACCCCACCCACCTTGAAAGCATCATTAATATCTCTGTTCACTTATTATCTCTGCCCTGTTACAAGGTCAGCAGGACTAAGCATTGAGGACAGGGATTATGGTTTTGTCTCTCCAACACAGCCTTGAAGAAAATAGCAGCTACCATATTTTTAGCTCTTACTGTGTGCCATATACATATCAAGTGCTTCACATACTTTATCTCATTTAGTCACCACAAGAATGTTGTGTTATTGATATTCTTCCTACTTTACAGAAGAAACAAAGGCAAGAAGAGGGTAGGCTGAAGTCATTTATCTTAGAAAAGAGTCAGGATTTAAGTTAACTTCTGTCTCCTGAAGTTCCAAAGTAGGCTTGCAAATACTTGTTAAATTACCCTATGTCATCACATAAGTTGATGCCATTACCACCCCAAATAAACTAAGGAGGGTAGAAACCAAGCCTGGAGGCTTAGAAGAGGCTCCTGGCTCCTGGCTTTGGATTGGCCCAGCTCTGACCAATTTGGGGAGTGAACCAGTGGATGGAAGCTCGCTCGCTCTCTCTCTCTCTCTCTCTCTCTCTCTCTGCCTCTCTGTAACTCTGCCTATCAAATAAATAAATAAATAAATAAATCTTTAAAAAAAAAAAAAGACATCAAAATGAAAATTTGGAAATGAAGAATTCAATAGAACAAGGACTGCCCTTCCCTGCTGAGTACACAACAGATGCTAGCTTTAGGGCTAGGCATTTTATGCCCAATATCTCATTCATCTTGTTAAGACTGGGAGTAGTAATTCTCTTCCACAAACAGCTCTTGTAATCCCTCCACTAAAGACTTAAAGAATATCATTCACCATCCATGGGGCACAAATGCTCTCAAATGCCATGAATTCTACACTTCCTCTGAGCCTCCCAGCTCAAAGAAGAGGGCAAAGTCCTCTCAACTCAGATCCCCCTCAACTCAGATCAGCCAGGAAAGTTAAAAACCTCAGCTTCAACAAGCATTTATGTCGTGTCTTGGTCTTCTTTGCAACAGGCCACTGTTTTTCATTCTAACACTCGTGATCTCATTTACTAAACACCACAGCCCTCTGAGATATTTTCTCCACTTTACACATAAATAAAGCAACGTCCAAATAGATTTTATTCATCTAAACCACGTGGCCAAGTGGAGATTCCGGACTGGAATCCAGGTCTCCTGCCTGTCCACCGTATTACAGTCCCCCAGAAGACGCTCATAGGTGGTATCCGACTCATCCTGGTCTCGCTGGGTTAAGGGTGGGATTCTAGCAAAACCTCTAGAGTAATCTTCATTCAACAAATACGTGATGGACGCCTATATGTCAACCTTGCGGGTTCGAATATCATCTCTTCCACTTCTTCGCTGTGTGACACGGGGAAAGTCGTTTCAGCTCCCTAGGCTCCAATTCCCTAAGGAGCCTATACTGGCGCTAACAACAGTAGCCAACCCAATAGTAACGGCGGGAGAAGTTACCGCGATGATGAAAGGGAATGCTCGGCACTGTGTCGGGCGTATGCTGGGCGCCTAGTTGGGTACAGGCTCGCTCCATCTACCCTTTCTGCCCCCCGCAAGCTCGGGGTTCACCCACCACCACCACGCGATAGGGAGGCCACTTCGGCCAGAGGCCTGCATGCGGCCGCCGGGATTCCCAGACCTGGGGTCAGCCGCGCGGTCATACCTGCATGGAGTCTGCGCTGACGATCTCGCCCCCGAGCCGCTGGCCTAATTGCAATGCCAGGGTGGATTTGCCTGTGCCGGTGGCCCCGAGAATCACTACCAGAGGTAAAGTCCGTCGCAGACCCCGGAACCCTGGGCCCACAGGCACCGCTCGAGCAGCCGCCACCGCCGCCATCTTGAAGGCCTCTGCGCTTGCGCAGAAGCAGCTGTCACCATGGCAACCGTCACCGCGCCTGCGCAGATCCCAATCCCGGGGGGGGGCGGTGCTAAGCGCACAGGGAGCCTGTGGGCCTGAGGTCCCGAGCCTAAGAGCCATAGGGTTGCCCTGCTAGCAACTACCTGGTGTTAGAAGCTCGACTTTTTGCTCCCTTGAATGGTGACTGACAGCTCTATCTAGAATAAATCTGTCCTTAATCTTCCTTTCACAGTATCTAGCTTTTTCTTCATAGCACTAATTACAATGTAAAATTATATATTAGGCTGGCGCCGGGGCTCACTAGGCTAATCCTCTGCCTGTGGCGCTGGCACCCCAGGTTCTAGTCCCGGTCAGGGCGCCGGATTCTGTCCTGGTTGCTCCTCTTCCAGTCCAGCTCTCTGCTGTGGCCAGGGAGTGCAGTGGAGGATGGCCCAAGTGCTTGGGCCCTGCACCCCATGGGAGACCAGGAGAAGCACCTGGCTCCTGGCTTCGGATCAGCATGGTGCGCCGGCTGCAGCGCGCCGGCCGCGGTGGCCATTGGAGGGTGAACCAACGGCAAAGGAAGACCTTTCTCTCTGTCTCTCTCTCTCACTGTCCACTCTGCCTGTCAATAAATAAATAAATAAAATTATATATTAGCCTCTTGTTTACTCCAGCTGTTAGTTCTATAAAGGCAAGGGTCAAATTGTCTCTAGATCATTGCTGTATCGCCAATGTCTGGCACAATAACTAGTAAATAAACACCCAATTAATTGTTAAATAAAGAAAATGACTTCCCTATCACTACTGAAGCCAGGGAGTTTGGCGTGTGACATTCCCAGAATCGAATCTGCCCAGTTCTCAGGCAAGGGCAGCTACCATACTGTTTTCATTCTATGGTGCAGCCTCAGACACAATCAGAAGGCAGGACAAACTTTCCATCCCTTTGGCCAAAGGATGCAAGAGATAGGGTGAGCACAGAGCAAAACAAGTAATTAAACAACAACCTACAATATAGGAAGATGAAATGGCTAAAAGGCAAAAGGGATAACTTAATAGCAACCCTCAGGTTAGAACGGGACCAAAATTCAGGAGACTTCACAACCTTTTAAGAAAAAGCTTTGGAGGCCCGTGCTGTGGTGTAGCTGGTAAAGCTGTCACCTGCAGTGCGGACATCCCAAACGGGTGCCCGTTCAAGTCCTGCTGCTCCACTTCCAATCCAGCTCTCTGTTATGGCCTGGGAAAGCAGTAGAAGATGGCCCCAAGTGCTTGGGCCCCTGCACCCACATGGGAGACCCGGAAGAAGCCCCCAACTCCTGGCTTCGGATTGGCGCAGCTCCAGCCGTTGTGGCCAATTGGGGAGTGAACCAGTGGATGGAAGATATCTCTCTCTCTCTCTCTCTCTCTCTCTCTCTCTCTGTAACTCTTTCAAATAAATAAATACATCTCTTAAAAAAAAAAAAAAAAAAAAGCTTTGTAGGGCCAGCACTGTGGCATAGCAGGTTAAGCCACCATCTGCAGTGCCAACAGCCAGTTTGAGTCCCAGCTGTTCCTCTTCTGATCCAACTCCCTCCTAATGCTCCTGGTAAAGCAGCGGAAGATGGCCCAAGTCCTTGTGCCCCTGAGGAAAGAGAAAGAGAGAGCCCATTCAAGTACCTGTTGCTCTACTTCTGATCAAGTTCTCTACTAATGCACCTGGGAACCCAGCAGAAGATGACCCAAATGCTTGGGTCCCTACCACCCACCTGGGAGATCTGGATCCTGTCTCTCTCTCTCTCTCTCTCTCTCTCTCTCTCTCTCCCTCTCTTTCTGTAACTCTGCCTCTCAAGTAAATAAGTAAATATTTTTTTAAAAGATTTATTTATTTACTTGAGAGGCAGACATACAGAGAGAGGGAGAGAAAGAGAGAAACGTCTTCCATCCACTGGTTCACTCTTCAAATGGCCACATGCCCGAACTGTGCTGATCCAAAGCCAGGAACCGGGAGCTTCTTCCGGGTCTCCCATGTGGGTGCAGGGGCCCAAGCACCTGGACCATCTTCTACTGTTTTTCCAGGCCATCAGCAGGGAGCTGGATCAAAAGTGAAGCAGCCAGGATTAGAACTGGCACCCATATGGGATGCTGGCACCACAGGCAGATACTTAACCTGCCACACCACAGCGCCACTTCCAATAAATAAATCTCAAGAAAGAGAGAGAGAGAGAAAAGAGACAAAATGGAATCACAGTCAGATGGACCTGAGTTCAAATGCCAGCTCTGTGATTTACCAGCTGTGTGACCTCCATTAACAGCACCTCTTAACCTCAGATTTCCTTATTTTTATTGTTTATGTTTTATTTTTTTGAATCTACTTGAAAGGCAGAGTGACAGAGACAGACAAAGAGAGCTCTTCCCTCCACTGGTTCACTCCCCAAATGCCCACAGCAACCAGGTCTGGGCCAGACAGAAGCCTGAATCCCGGAACTCCATCTGGGTCTCCAAGCACTTGAACCATCATTTGCTGGCTCCTGGGACACATTAGCAGAAAGCTGAATCAAAAACAGAGTCACCAGGACTCACACTGGCACTCCAACGTAAAATGCAGGTGTCCCAAGCACCAGTTTAAACTGTTGTGCCATAGCCCCCCACCCCAACCTCAGGGAACTTACCTTAAAACTTGTCTGCAGATTGCCATAAGGATTATGAAGTGCTGTCTGAAAAGCACCAGCTACAGTGCCCTGACACTTAACAACTACCATTTGTTGAATACTTTGTTTTATTATGATGGTGACATCTCATCTGCCTTGGTAAAGAGGTGAGAACAATAGCCTAAGGACAGAGAAATTTTCAGTGATGTGTAAAAGTGCTTAAGTACCTATTGTGCTAACCCCTTGTTAGTCAATTTAAGAGTTCTAATTGCTTTCTTCCTGCTCTCTGGTCAGACCAGCGTCCCTTGATTAGGCTGCCGAGAATAACTGTCAATAGGAGTACATTTCTCAGTCACTCGAATAATGGTCACTCTTACAGACCCAATCTAAACCTCATAAACACATGTATTGTTTGATAAACACCAGTTCCCAGTTCTGAGTCCCCTGTACCTCCTTTTCTCCATCCAGCCTACTTTGATCAAAAGCTCTGTTCTCTCCCATTTGTGGTACCCGCCTGGGACCAGGTTTAAAACGGAGATGTGTGGCCACATATTGGCAGACACTCTCACATGATGGTTGTTAACTGTAGAGCCTTTGCCTGGAGACTTTCAGAGGGTACAGTTGCCATGACAACCACTAGAAAGATGGCAGACCAGAGAAATCATGCAAATAAAGCAAAGGGGCGGTTGATTTCATGATGACAATCTGACTATGACAGAGTATGCTCACTCACAGATGGGCTAGCACTGTCCAAGTCAGGAGCAGGTGACTGTTACTAGAAAGAAAAACAGAAGGGGGGAGGGCGTTGGGGGGGGGGGGGAGGAATTTACCACTGGGAGACCAGAAGAGGAAGAGACTGGTTACCAAGGCAACTGGGAAGAAAGGAATGAAAAAATGGGACTTCACCACAGCAGCAGAAAATTGCTTCTAGCCAAGCAACACAGGACTGTTGCTATAGAAACAAGGAGAGCAGGGATCCTGTAGACCATGGGGAGAGTTATCACTGAAATGCTGAGCAGCAACGACTCCTAAATCAGGATGGAGCCTGTGGTCCAAAACAGATGAGAAGTGAGAAAAACAGAGCACCATCTCCATCTTTGTAATTCTGCCAGTCTCTTCAAAAGCGAATGGAGACAAATTTTGTAATGCTTTTTATTCATTTTTTGTCTTTTTTTTTTTTTCAAAAGGTAAAAAGATATGGAGAGAGAAGGAGGCAGAGACAGAGAAACATCTCCCACCTACTGGTTCACTCCCCAAATGCCCTCAATCGCCAGGGCTGGGCCAGGCTGAAGCCAGGAACCAGGAACTCAATCTTGCTCTCCTCTCACAGCGGGGCAAGGACCCAACTACTTGACCCATCACCTGCTGCCTGCCGAGGGTGAGTGTTATTAGCAGGATGCTGGAATAAGAAATGGAGCCTAGACATAAACCCAGGCACTCAGATAGGGAAGGCAGGCATCTCAAGTAGAGTCTTGACCACTGTGCCAAATCCCCACCTCATACATACCTTAGGCTACTTTATTTGTAACTCTGTTTCCCTAATAATCTGTTGAACTCTAAATTATACTAAAAATAGTTCCTGAAAGATATTCTGTAACTTGAAATTCTAATTAGAGACATTAAGTCCCAGGGACAATTGGGAAATTATAGTGTATGACCAAGAGTTAATAAGTATTTCTAGAAAACAACGTACAACCCTCTAATGGGAAGCTTTGCAGAGTAATAAGGAGACAAAAGAAGGCAAAGGGAGTCAGAGAAGCCATTTGTACACATGCCCAGATAATGTTCCTAACCACCTCCTTCCCCATCTTCTATGGCGTTGGATGAGGTATGGTTCACTCAATTCTGAAAAAAAGCTTAAGAGGACAGTTTCTCACTATAAGTGTGTGTGTGTGTGTGTATGTAGAGGTAAGGATACAGGTTATTGTTGGCAAAGGAATTCTAGCTTTAAAAGCATAGTGCTGGCCAGCGCCGTGCCTTAACAGGCTAATCCTCCACCTTGTGGCGCCAGCACACCGGGTTCTAATCCTGGTCAGGGCGCCGGATTCTATCCCAGTTGCCCCTCTTCCAGGCCAGCTCTCTGCTATGGCCCGGGAAGGCAGTGGAGGATGGCCCAAGTGCTTGGGCCCTGCACCCGCATGGGAGACCAGGAGAAGCACCTGGCTCCTGGCTTCGGATCAGCACGAAACACCGGCCGCAGCAGCCATTGGAGGGTGAACCAATTGGCAAAAAGGAAGACCTTTCTCTCTGTCTCTCTCTCTCACTATCCACTCTGCCTGTCAAAAAAAAAAAAAAAAAAAAAAGCATAGTGCTCACTGTGGCGCAGTGGATTAAAGCCCCGGCCTACAGCACTGGCATCCCTTATGGGTGCCAGATCCAGTCCCAGCTGCTCCATTTCTTCTTCTTCTTCTTCTTCTTCTTCTTCTTCTTCTTCTTCTTCTTCTTCTTCTTCTTCTTCTTCTTCTTCTTTTTAAGATTTAGTTATTTGAAAGTCAGAGTTACACAGAGAGAAAAGGAGAGGCAGAGAGAGGCAGGGAGAAAGGTCTTCCATCCCCTGGTTTACTCCCCAAATGGCTGCAACAGCTAGAGCTGCGCCAACCTGAAGCCAGGAGCAAGGAGTTCCTTCTGGGTCTCCCACATGGATGCAGGGGCCCAAGCACTTGAGCCATCTTATGCTGCTTTCCTAGGCACATTAACAAGGAGCTGGATTGGAACTGGAGCAGCCAGGACTCGAACCGGCGCCCATATGGGATGCCAGCACCGCCACAGGAAGCAACTTTACCTGCTACACCACAGCGCCAGCCCCCTCATGACTCTTTCAAGCTCTCTGCTTTATATCTCTAGCCTTTTTGTATCTCTAGCTTATCATTCTGGGCCTCAATCATCTTTATGCCTTGATGAGTCTCAGACCTGTATCTCCCAAAGGCAGTCCTTGTAGTACATTTGGTTAAGCTGCTGTTTGAGGTATCTGTATCCCATATTGTAGTGCTGATTTGGGTCCCAGCTGTTCTGATCCAGCTTTCTGCTAATGTTCCTAGGAGGCAGTGGATGGTAGCCCAAGTGCTTGTGTCCCTGCTACCCAGTGGGAGACCCAGATGGAGTTCCAGGTTTCAGTTTGGTCCTGTCCTGGTTATTGCATTCATTTGGGGAGTGAACCAGCAAGTGGAAAATCTCTCTCGTGTCTCTCCCTCTTTCTTTGTCACTCTTTCTTTTTTTTTTTTTTTTAAGATTTATTTATTTATTTGAAAGTCATAATTACACAGAGAGAGAAGGAAAGGCAGAGAAAGAGAAAGAAGTCTTCCATCTGCTGGTTCACTCCCCAGATGGCCGCAACGGCTGGAGCTGTGCTGATCCAAAGCTAGGAGCCAGGAGCTTCCTCTGGGTCTCCCACATGGGCGCAGGAGCCCAATGACTTGGGCCATCTTCTACTGCTTTCCCTAACCACAGCAGAGAGCTGGATAGGAAATGGAGCAGACGGGTCTCAAACCAGCTTCCATACGGGATGCTGGTGCTGCAGGCAGCGGCTTTATCCACTATGCCACAGTGCCGGTCCCTCTGCCTT
Source organism: Lepus europaeus (assembly GCF_033115175.1). NCBI lineage: Eukaryota > Metazoa > Chordata > Mammalia > Lagomorpha > Leporidae > Lepus > Lepus europaeus. The sequence continues at coordinate 31,709,386 of NC_084831.1, forward strand.
ACAAATAAATAGATCTTGGGGCCAGCACTGTGGCATAGTGAGTAAATGCCACTGCCTTCAGCTGTGGCATCCCATATGGGTGCTGGTTCAAGTCCTGGCTGCTCCACTTCCAATCCAGCTCCCTGATAATGGCCTGGGAAAACCAATGGAAGATGGCCCAAGCTCCTGAGTTCTGGCTACGGCCTGGCTCACCCTGGCCATTTGGGGAACAAATCAGTGGATGGAAGATCTCTGTTTCTGTCTCTCTCTTTCTCTCTCTCTCTCTGCCTCTCTGTAGCTCTGTCTTTCAAATAAATAAATAGATTTTTTTTAAAAAATCAAATAAATAAATCTTTGTAAAAACGCCCTGTGTCCTCCATTCAAAGCTGTTTCTAAAGTTTCAATGTTGAATTTCCCACTTTCTGTTGAGAGCTTCTTTGGGTGACCCTGTCACCTCAGTCTTGTGTCCCAAACCACAATCAATTTGTTCCCTTGACTTCTCTATTTCAAAGACTCACAAGAGGATGTTTGCTTTTGAAATGGAGCATAACCCTCCTTGTTTCGTAAAAGTGAGACTACCCAGCCAGCTACTTGAACCAGATTCCTCCCTACTCCCCAGATTTGACACATCTTCTAACCACTCTTCCCCAAAGCTATTCCCTCCACCTAGAGTATCTTCCTCCTCTTCGCTCAGCCAAACACTGCCTGTATCTCCAGTCCCAGTTAAACTCGGGATCTCCAACAAGAACTTATTTTTTTAAAAAAGATTTATTTATTTGTTTGAAAGGTGGAGTTACAGAGAGAGAGGCAGGAGGGTAAGGCCAGGTCAAAACCAGAAACCAGAAATTCCATCTGGGTCTTCTACAGGGGTGGCATGGGCCCTAGTTCTTAGTCTATTGTCTGCTGTTTTCCCAGGCACATCAGCAGGGAGCTGGACCAGAAGCAATATGAGATGCCAGAGTCACAGGCAGCAATGTAACCCGCTAAACCACAACATCAGCCCCAACAGAGCTAGCTTGCTTGCTTTTTTTTTTTTTTTTTAGGATTTATTTATTTATTTGTTTGAAAGGCAGAGGCAGAGAGAGAGAGAGAGAGAGGTCTTCTACCCTCTGGTTCACTCTCCAGATGGCCATGAAGGTGAGAGCTGTGCCAATCCCAAGACAGGGGCCAGGAGCTTTCTCTTGGTCTCCCATGCAGGTGCAGGGGCCCAAGTACTCGGGCCATCTTCTACTGCTCTCCCAGGCCATACCAGAGAGCTGGATCAGAAGGGGAGCAGCTGGGACTCAAACTGATGCCCATATGGGATGCTGGCACTGCAGGCGGTGGTTTTACCCGATATGCCACAGTGCTGGCCCCGCTTTCATTCTTTCTTAAAAAAGAATTTTTATTTATTTATTTATTTATTTGAAAGATAGTTACAGAAAGGGAGAGGCAGAGAGGGAGAGGGAGAGAGAGAGAGAGAGCGAGAGAACCATCTGGTGCTGCAGGTAGCAGCTTAACTCACTGCACCACAACGCTGGCTCCAACAACGACCTTCTTGATGACTCCAAAGTCTTCTCTTCCTCTTCTGAGGCATTAGCCCTTATCTGAGACACATATTGTCTTATGGTTTTATAAAGATTTATTTATTTGAAAAGCAGAGTGAGTGAGAGAGAGAGAGAGAGAGAGAGATCTTCCATCCACTGGTTCACTGCTTGAATGCCTGTAATAGCCAGAGCTGGGCCAGGCCAAAATCAGGAGCCAGGAACACCATTCAGATCTCTCTTATGGTCAGCAGGGACCCAACCACCCGGGCCATCATCTGCTGCCCCTGCCAGGTGCACCAACAGGAAGCTGGATTGGATGCAGAGTAGCTGAGCCTGCGACCAGCACTCCAACATGAGATGCAGGCATCACAAAGGGCTGCTCAACACCTCCCCCCTTATTTTGTGATCATGTTTGCGCGCCCACGAGCTGCCAGAGGGAACTGATAAACAGACTGCTCTTGCTATGTGGCAAGCACTGTTCAAAGCGCTTTACGTGTGACCACTCATTTAATCTTCACAATAGTCCATGCGGCCATCATGATTATTCCCATTTTACAAAGCGAGAGACTCCCAGGGCTCAGAAAAGGGAGTGATTTGCCCAACATCATACGGGTAGTAACTCCCGAGTTCATATTCTTAACCATTTTCCTATCCCATCCATACCAAGTGCTACAAATACTTTTGTGTCTTTATAAGATCTGGGCTTCAAGCCTTATACCAGTATTTCCCTAAGAGTGGCCTCAGGATTCTACCTCCCTGCTTACTTGTTAACAATGCAGAATCCTGGCCCTGACCAACTGAATCAGTCTTAGGGGTAGGGGTGGGTAGATTTGTTTTGTTTTTGTTTGTTTGTTTGGTTGGTTTTTGAAAGATTTATTTATTGGGGCCAGAGTTGTGGCATAGTGAGTTAAGCCACCTCCTACACCGCTGGTTCACTCCCCAGGTGACTCTAATGGCCAGGGCCAGGCCATGCCAAAACCAGGAGCCAGGAGTATCATCTGGGTCTCCCACCTGGGTTGCAGGGGCCCACAATTTTCTGCTGCTTTTCCCAGGTCCTTAGCAGGGAGCTGGATCTGAAGTGGAGCAGCCAGGACAATACCTGGAGCCCATATGGGATGCTGGCATCTTAGGCAATGGCTTTACCTGCTACATCACAACATTGGCCCCAGGGTTGGATAGATTCTTTTTTTTTTTTTCTTTTTAAGATTTTATTTATTTATTTGAGAGGTAGAGCTACAGACAGAGGGAGAGGCAGAGAAAGGTCTTCCTTCCGTTGGTTCACTCCCCAAATTGGCCACAACGGCTGGAGCTGCGCCGATCCAAAGCCAGGAGCCAGGTGCTTCTTCCTGGTCTCCCACATGGGTGCAGGGGCCTAAGCACTTGGGCCATCTTCTACTGCTTTCCCAGGCCATAGCAGAGAGCTGGATTGGAAGTGGGGCAGCCGGGATACTGCTTTATTTATTTGAAAGTCAAAGTGACAGAGGAAAAGAGAGAGAGAAATAGAGAAAGATTTTCCATTTGTTGGTTCACTCTCCAAATGCCCACCACCACTGGAGCTAAGCCAGGCCAAAACGAGGTGCTCTGTCCAAGTCTCTCACATGGGTGACAGGAATCCAAGTACTTTGACCATCATCCCCTTCTTTCCAATCACATTAACAGACAGCTTGATTGGAAGCATGGAGCAGCTGGGACTGAACAGGCTTTGTGATGTGGGATGCACATGTCCCAAGTGGCGACTTAACTGCTGTGGCACAACACTATCTTAAGAAGACAGGCATGGGGCCGCCACTGTGGCACGGTGGATTATTAACACCCTGGCCTGAAGCGCCGGCATTCCATATGGGTGCCAGTACGAGACCCAGTTGCTCCACTTCCAGTACAACTCTCTGCTATGGCCTGGGAAAGCAGAAGATGGCCCAAGTCCTTGGGCCCCTGCACCCACATGGGAGACCCGGAAGAGGCTCCTGGCTTCAGATCGGCGCAGCTCCGGCCGTTGTGGCCATCTGGGGAGTGAACCATCGGGTGGAAGACCTCTCTCTCTCTCTGTGTGTAACTCTGACTTTCTGACTTTCAAATAAATAAATAAATAAATAAATAAATCTTAAGAAAAAAAAAAAAAAGACAGGCATTAGAGGACTTCAGGACTGAATGGAATTGTTGACCCCAGTGCCCAGTGAGGACAAATAGAGGGCCTGTGTGTGCAACTGCCTTTCCGACAGACCCACAGCCTCGCTGCCCCATGGCCACGGAGGCTGTGGACCACAAACTCAGCTCTTTGCCCTCCCTTCCTCCTTTGCCTATCTCAGTCTCCCCAAACCCTGGCTGCTCCTTCTGGCCCTTGAGGTATGAATGTGTGCACTGCAGATTAACTACGCCTTCACTCGGCCACCTTTCAAATATGACTAACCTGCATTCTAGGTGTGGCTTGTTAACATGCTTAACAAATAATACTAATGGTTAGTAAATAATATGTACTAATCATTTACTGAGCACTTACTGCTCACAGCAGCCCAGGGAAGCAGGTGCTATGATTTGTACCTATTTTACAGATGTGGAAACCGGGTAGGAGAGGTTAAGAACTTGCCAACGATTTGTTGGGCGTGGGCGCCCACTTCATCATGCTGCTTCCAACAGGTTTAAAGGCAATTCAGTGTTTACTGGACCCCAGACACTGAGCCTAATCGGTTAATAATGCACCCGATTAGAGACTTCATAAGAACGTATTTACATTCCCTTGCCATGAGAAGGGTAACGTGGATACAGGTGATCCCTTTGTAGGGAGCAGTTCTGAAAAGACAGACACTAACAAAAGCCGCCCACAGGCCCAGGGACCATTACTGGGTGTTAGACTCCTCCTCTTGCCCCCTTCTCAGTCACGCGGTCATCATTGGTCGTCTCCAGACTTGTAATCCCCCCCTTAGGAAGAATCCCTCTCCCTCTTGTCACTTTCCAGATCAACGAAGGCCTCCCTGTCCCTCTTTCCCCTCCTAAAGTGGACATTCTGGAATATCCTGACCATAGGCGCACTTTAGACAATTTCAGCATCTCGAAGATAGTTCAACCTGTCTCAGGTCCCCAGAATAACTGCCAAGAGGGGCAGGAGTGAAGCCCAGGCTCTCACCCTTTGTTATCCGATAGAGGGTGGCCTCTCTTCTGCTTCTCTGCAGCTCTGATTGTCTACGCTGGGCCAGGGCGTGGAGTCTCTTAGGTGTACTATTCAGAGGCAAACCTCATTTGTAAAAATTGTTCTCTGAAATCCAGAAATAAACTCCCACCTATTTTCAGACAAAGATATAGAGGTAGGAGTCTGTAGCAATGAGCTGGGAAGGAGCTTAAAATACTTCACATTCCAGAAACACCCTCCCTTCCCCCCAGGAGGTGGCTTTATTCTCACTCCTTTCTGGGAAGAATTGACTCAAAAGGAACTAAAGCTTGGAGTCAGGCAGCTGGTTCTAGTCGTGTGGGCTTGGGCAAATGGCTTCACTGATTTTCTTATCTGTGAAATGGAGCTGACACCACCCAGCTTTCTAGGTTATTGTGAGCATTAACAAAAAACCAGCACGAGGACCTGTACCTGCAGCTCCCTACCGTTTTAAGTGCTCAGGAAGTGTTTCAAATTGCTGTGAAAGGGGAGAGGTCCTACAAGTGAGTCTCTTGACAAATGTCCCCGGAAAAGGAGGATGGACACATTGGGAGTTTGAAAGAGTTCCAGTAATTCAAGGTTGTTTTATCAAACAGCTACGTAGGTTCTGGGTTGTTGACCCAGGGAGAGTAGTGGTAGTGGTGGTGGGTGTCAAATGGAAAATATACCAGGGACCGGCGCCGTGGCACAGTAGGTTAATCCTCTGCCTGCAGTGCCGGCATCCCATATGGGTGCCGGTTCTAGTCCCAGCTGCTCCTCTTCTAATCCAGCTCTCTGCTTTGGCCTGGGAAAGCAGTAGAAGATGGCCCAAGAGCTTGGGCCCTGCACCCGCATGGGAGACCGAGAGGAAGCACCTGGCTCCTGGCTTCCGATCAGCGCAGCTCCGGCCGTGGTGGCCATTTGGGGAGTGAACCAATGGACGGAAGACCTTTCTCTCTGTCTCTCCCTCTCACTGTCTGTAATTCTACCTCTCAAGTAAATAAATAAAATCTTTATTAAAAAAAAAAAAAAAAAGGAAAATATACCAGACAGGAGACTGGGTGTGGTTTTTGCTAAGTGACTTTGAGCAAGAAGACTCCCTGGTCTCCAAGACTGCAAGCCAGACACTGCTTACATACTTACCAGGTGTGCTGAGGGTCCCTTCATAGACATGAGGAAGTGAGGGTCATTTCTGGAGCCTATGCAGCCTCCACAGGAGTGCCAGCAGGCAGTACCAACCCAGGTCCAGCTGGGTTCATGGAGGCAGCCTTCTCACACCACAGTGCCCATGGCTGTTTCTGACAGCAGCTGTGTTCTTTCCATGGTCCCAGCAGGGGCCTCGTTGGGACAAGACAACCCCACCCAGCGCACAGACGCCGCGGAGTGCCTGCTCATGGACCATTTGCTGCACTTCATCCCAGTAAGTGGTATAGTGATGGCCCAGGAGACCATCCCAACAGGCAGTCAGGTGATGGGATTCCATGTCTACCTCCCCCATACACCCCAAAAGCAAGCTGCTCATTATATCATGGTTAGGATCTCTGGCTCTGAGGTGGGCATTTGGCACAGTGGTTGAGACACCATTTAGGGGGCCGGTATTGTGGCATGCAGGTAAAGCCACCACCTGCAATGCCAGCATTCCATATGGGTGCCAGTTTGTATCCTGGCTGTTCCACTTTGGATCCAGCTCACTTTTAATGGCCTGGGGAAAGCAGCAGAAGATGACCCAACTGTTTAGGTCCCTGACACCCACATGGAAGACAGGATGAAGCTCCTGACTTCTGGCTTCAGCCTGGCACAGCCCTGGCTGTTGTGGCCATCTGGGAAGTGAACCAACAGATGGAAAATATCTGTCTCTCCCTCTCTGTAATTCTGACTTTCAAATAAAATAAATCTTTAAAAAAAATCACTTAGGACATGCATATCCCATATCAGAGGACCTGGGTATGAATGCCACCTCTGCTCTCCACCCCAGCTTCCTGCGAATGTGCACCCTGGGAGGCAGCAAGTGCTGGCCCAAGTACTTGGGTCCCTGTCACCCATGTTGGGGCCCTGGATTGAGTTCCTGGTGCCTCAGCATGGCCCAGCCCTGCTATTGCAGGCATCTGGGGACTGAACCAGCAGACAGATCTGCCTTTCTGTCTTCCAACTAACTAAATAAAAATTTTTAAAGCATCTCTGGCTCTGAAGATAGACAGAGCTGGGTTCAAATCCCTCACTCACTCACTGTATGTCCTTGGTTAGTGTTCTTTACTCTTAGAACCTCTGTTTTTGAGGCTGGCATTGATGTGTAGCCAGTTAAGCCACTGCCTGCAATGCCAGCATCTCATATGGGTGCTAGTTTGAATCTTGGCTGCTCCACTTCCTATCCAACTCCCTATTAAACTGCCTGGGGTGGAGGGGCCCAGTGCTGTGGCATAGTGGGTAAAGCACCCACCAGCCATGCTGATTTGAGTCCCACAGGCTCCACTTCCAATCCAGCTCCCTATCAACGTGCCTAGGAAAGCAGAAGAAGATGGTCCAAGTCCTTGGGCCCCTGCACCCATGCAGAGCTAGCAGAGTGCTTGGATGTAGGCAGTGTCCCATCAGGAAGAGTTCTTAGTATTCTCCCTTCTTGCACCTGCAGCAAGTTGATAACTATGGGAGAGAAAGAGCCGTACTTTTCTTTCATTGATCAAGGGAGAAGGAAGGAAACTATCTTTCAGTAAGAAAAATCACAGTATTTCACAAATTCTCAGATAATTTTAAGACACCCTGCAAAAAGTCATCATATCACTAAAACGTAGAACAGTACCATTCTAAGAACATGGGCTTTATAGTTTTGAAAAGTCCACATCTTCATTGAATATTTGCCAAAAAACCCTGTAAGGCAGCACTTACCTCCCATTTCACAGATAAGGAAATTAAGAATCAGAGGGGTAAAGCCACAGCCACCAAAGAAGTGAAGGGGCTGGCGCTGTGGCGTTGTGGGTTAAGCCGAGGTCTGCAGTGCCAGCATCCTTATGGGTGCCAGCTGGATTCCCAGATGCTCCACTTCTGATCTAGCTCCCTGCTAGTGTACCTGGGAAACCAGTGCAAAATGGCCCAAGTGCTTGGGCTCCTGAACCCACATGGGAGACCAGGAAGAAGCTCCTGGCTCCTGGCTTCAATCTGGCCCAACTCTGGTCATTGAGGCCATTAGGGAGTAAACCAGTGGATGGAAGATCTCTGTCTCTCTCTGTAACTCTGCCTTTCAAATGAATAAATAAATCTTAAAAAAAAAAAAAGCGGTGGGGCTGGGATATCAAGTCTTCTACAAATTGGGCACTTGTGCAATTCACAAGAGAATTTCACTTCACCCAGTCCTAAGCCTACGTTGTTTAGACATGTCTGAAATGGCATTTCAGGAACCCAGAGTGGATTGACCAGGTTAGCAGTGTGGTTAGAGAAATGCAGCCCTCTGGATTGCCTGTAGCTCCTTGAAGTAGTTCTCCTTGGCGCAGGAGGGCCCAGATGGCAAGAGCTGCCCCCACTCCGACACGTTTGAGAAATCTTTTATTAGAAGATGTCCCAGAAGGCAACATTTTAAAATCAGGCAATCAATAACCACAACTAAATACAAAATTTCAGTTAAACTTGCCTTTCAATATAAATCAGATCCTTGCAACAGGAGAATTGCCCAAGAGTTTTTTTTTTTTTCTTGTACAAAAACAGTTTACACCACTTTGCAAAAGGCATACAAAAATACAGTATAAAAAAAATACTCCCCCCAGCATAACACCCAACAGCAGCTTATAAAACACAAGCTATTCAGTTGAGACATCAGTCACCTACACCCCAGCTGTCCTCCAAAGAGAGTTCCAGAAGTCAGTTGGCTCCTGAAAGTCATGCTCTAGAAGGTAGAGGGGCTGTTTCCAAAACTCCCCTGGGTTTCTCCAAGGCCAGCACACAGCCTCAGAAAGAGACCATGCTGACCAGTAGGTTTGGAAGTAGCAGCTGGTTTTGTAGAGTCAGAGCAGTGCCTACCACCTCCCCTCCCCCACTTCCAAACCCAGAGCCAGTAGGCACCTGCTGTCCAGGGCAGAGGTCTGGAGGGGCTGCTCCTTCTTCCATGTCAGGCTTAGGGGTTCCTGAGGTTGTCCACATGTCACCTGCTGAGTTGGTGGCTTTCCCAAATTGGAGGCTGCACTTGGATTTGACTTGGAGCTACAGAGTCCAGCTGGGGCAAAACCCATCATGGTCGGCTAAGCAGAATGCCTAGAAGCTCCTTTAAAACACACAGGGAAGCAAGTCTACCTTCTGGGGTCCTGGAGGAGACCCAGCAGCTCCCCCCCAGAACTTCAGTTAGGCCCAGACCCTGGGAAAGGGATCTGACTCATGGCAGGCTGGCAGGGACCCAAGCTGGTGGCTGCAGAGCCAGCAAACTCCTTAAAGTTGCATGTGGACCGGTTTGCACAGTTCCACTAGAACTTCGAACTTATCCGTCAAGGATTAAGATGAGAGGCAGGGAAAGAGGAAGTGGTGGAGTTCTCCCTTCAGAGGTGCCTTACATCTGCATGGAGAAAAGATTCCCAGGTGGGCTTCAAGTGCCCCTTGGAAAACACCTGGTCAGGGAACAGGATCCTAAGCCAGGACTCCAAGCTCTCCCCAGGCCCCACCCCAGGCTAGGTCTTATTTCCCTGTGTCTTGGCGAAATATTTTTGACCTATGGGAAAGGGTGCCGGAGAGGCCGTTGCATAACGAAGACAGAAAGAAACCAAAAAAAGTCCCTTGGAGGACAGAAAGGTCCCCCTCCCCCCCATAAAGACTCTAGAAGCAGAACTCTGCCAGTGCTCTCGGGGTCGCAGCCCTGAGGGTGGGAGGAGGGGTGTCGTGTGACACGGTGATACATAAATTAAAGGTTTCCACTCCTCAGCTACTGTAAAGTGTCTGACAGTGAGGTAATGGTCCATGTTGATCCAGTTTGCGAGCTTGTCTTCACCCAAGACAGCTCGAGTGTCTCCCGGAAAAAAGAGCCTCAGGGAGAGCGTCCAGGCCCAGCTGTCCTTGCATCACCCCCAGAGACACCAGCGGGAGCATCCTTTCCCAGCTAAAGCTCAGGCGGAGTGTGAGATTTCATGCCAGCCCGAGCCCCCCGACAACGTCGGCCACCTGTTGCATAGCATCTGTCAGCCTTTTTCTTCTGAGCTAGTGAGCTAGGCAGACCCCAAGGCTCCTCGGTCAGCCGCATGTGGAGAAACCGGGGGGCGCCAGAGAAGACACAGCACTCCCTCAGAGTCGGGGGAGAGCTGGGCTTGGAGGTTTCCAAGAATGCAAGCCCCTATTGTGTGTGCGCCGGCTGCAATGCATTCTGGGAGCCACTGTTCTGCCGGTCCCACCAGAACCCAAATGTGCAAATTATTAAAGGGGAGAGAAGGAGGTTAAAAAATAAGCTTGTGTCTTTGTAGGACAAGACCAGTCGGGCTGGTTTTGGTCAGTTAGTAGCCGCTGAGGTACGCGATTCTTCTCTGCAGTTGCTGCTGCCGGCATCGGAGCTGCCTCTTCTCCGTAGCCATCCTCTTTTCGGCCCCCACCAGGGCTTGCAAGTATTCCAAGGCCTTGCTGAGGATCACTACCTTGGGCGCCTTGGAGCAGCTGGCCAGGGTGGGCACCTGGTCCCGCAAGGCCAAGAACCGCGATCGGAGGTCATTCCTTCGTTTGCGCTCCAGGAAGTTGTGGTTCTTCCTCTTGGTCACGTCCTCCGAATCGGAACTGATGGGTTTGGGGTGGCAGGACTGGGAAGCCTGGCTTTCTGCAGGCGGGGAGCTCACCATCTCGTCGTCCTCTTCCTCGTCTTCCTTTTCCTCCGGAGCGTCTCTGTCCAGAGCTTCTTCTGGGGGTGCCCCCTCCGGGGCCCCTTCTTGGGAGCAGCTTTCGGGAGGGAAGCGGGCAGCATAGTTGTGCTGCTGCTGGTGGATGGAGATGTGGAAGTGTTTCATGCAGGGGTCCAGGAGGTCCGCTCGCACGGTGATGGTGACCGGCTTCCGGATACCCAGAGACTGCCTCTTCTCCACTGTCACCACGTCGATTTCTTCTCCCTCTGTCCAAGGAGAGACAGCAAGAGAAGCAACACCTCTCGTGAGAAACAGGTACCCAGACAGCGGGGGTCGGGGGAGGTAGGTGACATCTCCCCAGTTTAGTTATAAGCAAACTGAAGGGAGGAGACAGCTGATTCGTGTGTAAAGAAGGAAGAAAGGATGGCAAATCAGCAAGAAGGAAAATATTCTCCAATTTCTTTTTGCACAGTAAGGCTTAGATAAGAACAAAAGGCAGACCCAAGCCAAAAGCCCCCAGTCTGCACAGGCTCTCCCCTCCCCCACCGAGGGGATGGAGAGAAAGAGCTACCGGTCTGGGACAAAGTTTAGCTATAAAGATCTTCCCCGGTCCGACTCTTTCATGCCCCATCAGAATTGTAAATGAGGACTCTGTGGGCAGAGCTGCCCTTTGTTCCTGCCCAGCACAGCCTGCACTTGGGGAATTGTTACTTTTCACAAGTTATAAATCCTATTATTCCCCCACCTCTCTATTCTGCCATCCCTTTCAGCTGAAGACTCAGAGGAGGGAGGGCTACAACCCATCCCTCCTGGCCCACAGAGGGAAGAGGCTTCCCTCAGGAGCATTTTGCTGCTGGGTTCAATGGGTTTCTAAAGTCATCCATCACCGGTGGGGCGCCTGCCCCACCCCCTTCCCTGGACCAGAAGAGGTTGCATTTGTAATCGCAGGTCTGAGAGAGCTGCAGAGGTACCAGCAACCATCACCAAGCCACCTGCACCACAGGCAGACTAAGCAGCAGGGAGCTGGAGGCACCTGGACAAGTCCCCATCATTTCCTGACTCCAAGTCTTTTAGGTTAACCCAATGAGGAGAGAGGAAATTGGAGGAAAACCCTCTTGCAGCACACATTTTACAGACCACCCCAAGCCCCCCCCCCCCCCCAGCCACATTCGTGCATCTCCCCTGACAAATGAAGAGCTCTGTTCTCAGCCTCTTTTGCATATTAGGAAGCTTGAGCCCCTTTGTCAGGAAGGCTTCCATTGTGTGGACAATCGCATTATTTCTCCATTAATAAAACCTGACCATTCAGCCCTCCTGGCCCCAAAGCCTGGGATTGGCCAGCTAAGCTGTGTTTGGAATGCTGTCTTACCCAGCCCCTAGCCCCTATTGGCTGAGCCCTACCGTCAGTCACTCTCCCCACCCCCCCCTTCATTGTTTGCAATCTGTTGCATTTTGTTCTAGGCCATGTGGCCTGTGAGTGAACCAGGAGCCCGCAAACAGGTTCAGGTTAAAGGGCAGGTCAGGAAATGATTCCGGAGGCTTCCTTACATCCCAAACCTTGAATTTCCAGTGTGAAACCTCCTGGCTAGGGAAGGCTTGGTGTGAGGGAGAGACAGTTTGAGACGTTCTTTTCCTTTAACAGACAGTAGAGCCTGACTGTACTCAGATGAGGAAACTTCCCCCTGGCACCCCCTCGGGTGCAAAGGGAGACACTGAGACCCAGGTGGGCCAAGTCCACACCTTTGCAACGTTCTGGATTGCAAACTAAAAATCTCCAGACTTGCAAAACAATGCTCTCTCCACTCTAGCACTGGACCCGCCTTTGTAGGGATACATCTTGACCGGTTTCTTGATTTCAAGATTCCTATTCCAGGCACAAGCTCCTGGTGTAGAGAAAGCAGGTTAAAAACGACCTTACACAGTGGATCGTAAAAACCATTGGTTTTTAATTTTTCTTGTTCTCTTCATTTCCCCCGAGTGTACGACAACTGCCGTAGCCCTCTCAAAAGCTCACGGCAGAGTTATTTGTAAAAGTGACAGTGAGTCTTCTCTGTCCTGATTTACAGGCACCCTGCAGGAAAGCATTTTGTCCAGTGCTGCTCGCAGGTCAGGGCTGCTCAGGTCTGCCCTCAGGGAGGTGTGCACTTGCGCCAAGGAGGGGGCAAAGCAGCCTGGAGCTCCATGGTCCTGAACTCTGCACCCGGCCCCAAGGCTGGCTCAAAGTAGACAGCGCCAGTGCGCGTTTACTGAATGAAAAGGAGCAAGGGAGACCAGCAGATGTATTGAGGGGGAGCTGGCTTTCCACCTCCCGCTTCTCATGTCAGCTACCATGAAGATCCGCTCTATCAAGGAAGAGGTGCCTGACTGGGATGGGCGGAGGATTGGGGGAAAGCTGACTAGGTGACAGGAAGCAGGGGCTCACTTTCTGTGGTTTTCTTCCCTCTAAGCCTCAGTTTTTCCATCTGCTCATGGGGAGCATTCATTCCTCCTGGCCCTGTCTCCCGGGTGATGATGAGGATACACAGGTGGTAAGGGGTGGGAGGTAGCGTGTGTGTGTGTGTGTGTGTGGGGGTATTGTCGGCATTTACAGTAAAGCAGGTTGGAGACCCAGGTTTTCAAGAAGCTGAAGGCTTTGGTTCTGCACAAAAGGCTCCTCCCCTTCAGCCTCTTCTCTCCCTAGGGGAGTGTGAGTTTCCCAGGGAAAAAAGCAGCAACAAAAAAAGCTCCAAGCTCAGTGACTCTTAAGGACCCCTTCCAGCCTCGCAAGGACAGAAATCCCCTGCTGTCCAACCCGAGTATTGTCCTCTCTAATCGCCAACCCTCCCCCACGTCTCCCTTGTCCCCTGGGGCTCCAATCACCATCAAAGGGACGCTGGCTCCCTCCCCACTTCTCCAAACTGTTTACCAACACACCCACGTGTCAGACAGGCACTGCCGGGGGCTACACCGGCAGCTCCGGCCCGACACGGGGGGAGGCGGCTGAATCCAGGGCTCCAGAAGCGCCGGCGACTGACCTCCTACAGCGGCAGAGCCTGGGCCACCCATGGGATGCCCCCCTCTCGGACGGCCCGGGGCGGTCCTTACCCGAGTCACTGGGGCTCTCAGACCCCGAGCAGGCCTGGGTCTTGGGCTCGCCCAGCTGACAAGGGGCGGCGGGCTGCGGGTTGCCGGCTTCGAGACTGGGCGTGCAGTCCGGGGCGGCGGGCGCCTTGGGCGGGTTCCCCCGGGGCGCGCCGGGGGCGAGCCGGTCGGTCACCACTCTCTCCAGACGCTCCCGGGCCGAGAAGCCGCTCCACATGCAGTCGCGGCGGATGATGGAGGCGTAGTTCCTGCCCCAAGCTTTCGAGTGGCCCCGGGATTCCGCCTCGTCCCCGGCTCCCCCTCCGGGCCACGTCTCTGGGGGACCGATCCCAGAGGCTGGGTCCCCGGCGCCCGGACCGGAGCCCCAGGGCGGCGACGTGGGGGGCGACGGCACCAGCTCGAATTTCTTCCAGATGTCCTCGCTGGGCGCAGTGGAGGGGTGGAAATCCTCCCCGCAGTCGTAGTCGTAGAAATAGTGCTGGTACGAGTCGAAGTCCATGTCCGCTCCCTGCGGGAGGGGAGGGGACGTGCCGACTGGGGTGCGGGCCGGGGGAGGGGAGCGTCCCCGGGTGTCTGGGCACGGCGGCCACCGGGCTCCTGTCCCTCCCCGACCCCACCGGCTGGCAGCCGTAAGCTGGCCCCGCGTCCCGGGAAGCCTGGCTCAGGCTTAGAGCGCCTGGGGAAGCCGCTCACCGTGAGCGGACCCGGCTGCGGGGAGCGAGTTCAAAGCAAACTTTGCCAGCGCCGCCCGGAGCGCGGCTCCCAGGGCCCGGCCGGGCCGGGCGGGGGCGCGCTGTGCCCTGAAGGCAGCCCGCAGCCCGCCCGCCCCCCAGGACCCGCGCCCGTGCCTGGGCCACCCGCAGCCTCACCTCGCTCCCGCCGCCCGCCACCTGGAGCGGACCGGCTCCCCGCCGGCTCGGGGCAGCCCGGCAGCCCGCACACACGCACATGCGCGCCACCGAGCGCGCGGCCCGCACTCACGAGCACGCGCCCCGCGCGCGCGTCCCCTGCCCCGCTCGCGCACGGCGGCCCGGACGCTCCCGGGATCGGCGCGGGAGCGCGAGCTGCAGGCGCATTGTTTCCCGGCTGGCTTATATCTCGTCGCGCGCCCCGAGCCCGGGGACCGGGGGGCGGGTCCTATGGGACAAGCCCCGCCCCGCCCCGCCCACGGCAGTCGACAGGTGGGGCCGACCCCACCTCCTTGCTGAGCTCGCCTGCCGTATTCTACCCCCCTGGAGCCCCCCAAATAAATTGCACCCTGGTGAGCGCAGAGCGGGAGGAGAGCTGGGGAGTCCGGCGGTCGCTTGGTGGAGGCGCGACTCTAGCGAGGCGCAGGCGGACCAGGCCGGTGAACTCAGGCAGCGTTCCTTGCCCGTTCCGGGCTGGGCAGCAGAGCGATCCCCCGCCCTGTCCTGCGAAACCTACTTCCCTAGTCGCGCCCCGCGCAGTTCAGGTGCGTCCGACCCGCGGCGGGGGGCAACCGCACCTCCACCGCGCCACCTGGCGGTTCTCGACCATGGGCAGAGGTTCGTCACGGTCTCCGCTTCCTCTTCGTTTGGTTCATTCCGGCTCTGTGGCCCAAACCTGGACCTTAGCTCAGCGAGGAGGCGATGATTGCGGGCTTTGGAACCAGCACCGTAACCTTTCTGAGACTCGGTGCATCCATAAATCGAAGGGATGCTAAAACTGGCCTCACAGGGTCGGTGTACGGATTTTGGTTCAGGAAGGGGCCTGGACCCGAGGAGGAAAATTTTCCCCAGGGGCACGTAGGGGGCTGAGACCCTTCCCGCCCATACCAAACGCTCCCTAAGAGCTGTGCTGGCAAAGGAAAGGAGATGCGTGCTGGGAATTTGGAAGCTTCCTTCAAGTCCTCACTTTGCCACTTGCTGGCTGTGGGGCCAAGTCGTTTGAAGCTGTGCCCGGCATCCCAAGGCAAGAAGATAGACATCTAATCCCCTGTGTCTTCCGTGCATAGACTTCCTTTGGTGAAAGAGGGAGAACTAAACCATACAGCCAGTCTGAGATTTAGGCTTGAAGAAAGTAACTTGGGACAGTAGCCAATACATGTAGAATCCTCCACCTGGCATGAAGACCTGGTGTCTGTCTACCTGGCCTGGTTGCCTGCTGTCTCTGTTTCCCTCCCACCCTTGTAGTCTAAGAACAACAAACTACTCATGGTCACCCCAAGCAAGCAATCCAAGCCAGTTAGCATAGGTGGAGTGAGGGACACAGGTGTGAGTTGATACACGGGTTGGGAGAGAAGGCAGGGAAGATGGTACCCTTGGTGTTGGACATGCTGGGTCTCAGATGCATGTGGAACACCCCTGATGGCAGGAACTAGCTCTTCATAATCTCAGTACCTAGAATAGCTTTGGGTAGATATTGGTGAACTGGCTTCAAGTTATATTGAGAGCCTGTGTGCGCTGCTCTGAGCTGAACAGAAGGCACAGATCAGAAGGGCTCCAGGTTGGAATCTAGATACAGAGGGATCCAGCATCCTTTGGTGACTTGTTCTGTGGTCCAGAGATGTCGGAGATGATTGGTGTACTTGTCAGGGTTCTTGGAAACAGATGACAAAAAACAACCTTGGATCAGTTTAAGCAGAAAGCAACTTTATTGTGAGAATTTGGGGTATAGAATTCATGGGCAGCTGGGGAATCCATGCGTGGAGAATTGGGTCTTTTTCTCTCTTTGGGATAGAGGCCTGATTCAGCAGCCTCTTCCCACAGTTTCAAGGTTATAGGAGATATCTGGGGACAGCAAGAGGTGCCTCCCCCCCCCCCCCCCCCAGCAAATAGAAAAAAGGAAGCCAAGTTGTCTTCTGAGAGTCAGGTTGCTCCTTCACTGTGCTGACTTGTAATTATTTGTTTAAGGTCTGTCTTCCTCAGCAGACTGTAAGCTTGATGTGGCAGGCTCAAATATCAGTCTTACTCCTCACTGTAGCCCCAGAGCTTGTAGCAGAGCCTGGCACATCATGGGTGCTTAGTAAATGTGCTGCCTGTTTGAACACAAACCCCTGATACTTAAGCAGAGGGATGCCAGGGCTGTCATTGTGGCACAGCAGGTTAGGCCACTGCTGCTGTGGCTTGCAACATCAGTATCCTGTATTCAAGTGCCAGTCCCAGTCCAGACTACTCTTCTAGTCCAGCACAGTAGTGGAAGATGACCCAAATGCTGGCCTGGCCCAGACCTGGCTGTTGCAGCCTCTTGAAAAGTGAACCAGCAGATGAGAGCTGTCTCCCTCCCATCTCTCTCTGTCTCTGTCTCTCTCCCTCTCTGTCACTCTGCCTTCCAAATAAATAAATCTTTAAGAGAAAAGTAGAGACTGCCAGCCTGCCTGATGGAGTCAGACTAACTCTCAGGCCCAGTCTACACTGTAACCTGGCTGAGGTTGTTAATGCAGCTAAAGAAGATACCACTTGGGAGGGTCAGGGTAGCCAAGGAAACCAGAGATCAAGGTGAGTTGCCAAGGCAATCAGCCATATCCATCCTGGCACCGTTTGGGACAAAGATGCCGGTCCACATACAGGAAGCTGGAAGCATCACTCTGCAGCCATTCAGTTCAGCCCCCATTTCACTCATGCTTGGATCAGCAAGCAACCCTCCGAAAACCATTCTGTTCCCCGTGTAGATCCGCCCACAGGGAGAAAATATACTCATCAGTGAACAGGAAGATCCAGTCTGCTTCAAAGCCCTGCTTCCCCTTAGAAACTAATGAATTGGCATCTGATTTGAAATATCAGTCTCAGGAGCCTGGTTAATGTGTGTCTGGTCTATAGAGACGCTGTTGCTTTTCGGGCTAACAACTCTGGTTTCTAAGCTAATGTCTGAATCCAGAATGGTGGTAAGTGCACCAAGATAACAAATGCTACACTAGAGATGTTCCATTTTACTGCAATTTATTTTTCCTTTGTTGTTATATTAAAGATTTATTTATTCCTTTGAAAGAGTTACAGGGGGAGGAGGGAGACAGAGACAGAGATCACTCCCCAGCTGGCTGCAACAGCCAGGACTGGGCCAGTTAAAGCCAGGAGCCAGGAGCTTCATCTGAGTCATCCACGTGGGTGGCAGGGGCCCAAACACGTGGGCCATCTTCTGCTGCTTTTCCCAGGCCATTAACAGGGAACTGGATTGGAAGGGGAGCAGTTGGGACTCAAATTGGCACCTGTATGGGATGCCGGCATTGCAGGCAGTGGCTTTGCCCGCCATGCCACAACACCAGCCCCTTCTTTATTATTCTGAAAACATTTGGGGGCAGGTGTATGGTGTAGTGGTTAAGACACCTACATCCCAATATCAGAATGTCAAGATTTCAGAATTGGTCTACCAATTCCAGCTACTTGTTAATTCACACGCTGGGAGGCAGGGGGTGATGGCTGAGGTACTTCGGTCCCTGTCACCCACATAGGAGACCTGGATTGAGTTCCCAGCTCATGGCTTCAGCCTGATCCAATCCAGGCTAATGCAGGCATTTGGGGAGTGAACCAACTGATGGGAGCTCTGTTTCTGCCTCTCAAACAAACAAATAGCTATCTTAAACAGAATGCTATATGCACATAGTTTTTATTCTTTTAAATATTCATTTTATTTATTTTTTTTTGAAAGACAGAGTGACCTCAAAAGAGGGAAGAGACAGAGGAATAGATATACCATCTGCTGGTTCACTCCTCAAACAGCCCCAACAGCCAGAGCTGGGCCAGGCCGAAGCCAGGAGCCAGGGACTCCATCCAGGTCTCTCATACAGATGCCAAAGTACTTTGCTTGAATTCCTCTGCCTTCCCAGGCACATTAGCAGGGAACTGGATTGGAAGTAGAGGAGCTGAGATTTGGAATGGCATTCCCATACGGGATGCAGCCATCACAAGCAGTTGTTGAACCCAGGGCACCACAATGCCAGCCCCAATGTATATACTTTAAAAAAAATCAACTGGGCTGGGGTGTAGGGTGTGGGGCCACCACTTATGATGCCAGCATCTCACATAGGTGACGCTTCGTGTCCCAGCTGCTCCACTGCCAATCCAGCTCCCTGCTGATGGCCTGGGAAAGCAATGGAGGATGGCCCAAGTACTTGGGCCCTTGCCACCCATATGGGGAACCCAAATAAAGCTCCTGGCTCCTGGCTTCAGCCTGGCACAGCCATGGCTGTTGCAACCATCTAAGGAATGAACCAGTGGATAGAAGATTGATGTCTCTCAGTCTCTCTCTCTCTCTCCCTCCCTCCCTCTCTCTCTCAACTCTGGCTTTCAAATAAATACATAAATCTTTTTTAAAAATCAACTAGGCAGGGGCCAGTGCTGTGACTCAGCAGGTTGAAGCTCTAGCCTGAAGCACTGGCATCCATATAGCACTGGTTCGAGTCCCGGCTGCTTCACTTCTGATCCAGCTCCCTGCTGATGGCCTGGGAAAGCAGCGGAAGATGACCCATATCGTTGGGCCCCTGTACCCATGTGGGAGACCCAGAAGCTCCTGGTTCCTGATTCCTCACCACCCCTGATTCTCATTCCACAAGGCAGCTAATTATTCAGATAGGTGATTTTAGCCCTAATATTTCTGTCCTTATTTTGAATAATGTAGATTGTCTATTTTTCCTGATTTTTAGATTTTTATTGATATCCTGCAATGGAATAAGAAATATTTCCCTTCTCATTTTCCAATGCTTGGTCTTCCTGTTCTCTCAATAGGAGTATAGTTCAACTTTTTTTTAAAGATTTATTTTATTTATTTGAAAGACAGAATTACAGAGAGGTAGACAGAGAGAGAGAGAGAGAGAAAGAGAAAGGTCTTCCATCTGCTGGTTCACTCCCCAAGTGGCTGCAATGGCAGGAGCTGAGCCAATCCAGAGCCAGGAGCCAGGAGCTTCTTCTGGGTCTCCCATGTGGGTGCAGGGGCCCAAGGACTTGGGCCATCTTCTACTGCTTTCCCAGGCCAGCTGAGGGCTGGATTGGAAGTGGAATAGCCGGGAACTGAACTCGCGCCCATATGGGATGCTGGTGCTGCAAGCTGGAGCTTTAACCTGCTGCGCCATAGTGCCAGCCCCATATAGTTCAACTTTTAAATAAATAAACCCAAAATATCACAGTATGATATGCTATGACCACATTTTCTTTCATATGCAATTGTTTTCAGAGTTAAATTATCTCATTTTCCCCCTTTTGTTTAGATTTCTATGTATCTATTGCGAATCTAACCCTACACATCGCCACCAGAACTCCAAAGATCAAACACATCAGGTAATCAATCTATCAGTTACATTTTAAAAAAATATTTATTTATGTAAAAGATAGGGTGACAAAGACAGAGGGAAAGATGTACACACACACACACACATCTTCATCTACAGATTCACTCCTCAAATGCTCAAAACAGCCAGAGCGCAGCCTGTCTGAAGCTAGGAGACTGGAACTCCATCCAGGTCTCCCATGTGGGTGGCAGGGACCCAAGTACTTGAGCCATCATCTACTGCCAACCGGGCGCATTAGCAGGAAGCTGGATCAGAAGCACAGAGTGGCCAGAAATTGAATCAGGCACTCTGATATGGGCCCTGGGCCGCCAAAGAGGCAGCTTAGCTCTGTACCATAAAACCTGCTCCACATTTATTTTTTTGCTTGGAATCATCACTCTTTTTTTTTTGACAGGCAGAGTGGACAGTGAGAGAGAGAGACAGAGAGAAAGGTCTTCCTTTTGCCGTTGGTTCACCCTCCAATGGCCGCCGCGGTAGCGCGCTGCGGCCGGCGCACCGCGCTGTTCCGATGGCAGGAACCAGGTACTTATCCTGGTCTCCCATGGGGTGCAGGACCCAAGGACTTGGGCCATCCTCCACTGCACTCCCTAGCCACAGCAGAGAGCTGGCCTGGAAGAGGGGCAACCGGGACAGGATCGGTGCCCCGACCGGGACTAGAACCCGGTGTGCCGGCGCCGCAAGGCGGAGGATTAGCCTAGTGAGCCGCGGCGCCGGCCGGAATCATCACTCTTGAAGCTATTTGTCTCCCTGTTGCGATTTAAACTTATGATCTCTCTTTATAATTGTCATCCTGCAAAACCACCATTCTGGAAATTCCCTCTGCTTCTCCTCTGTGCTAGATCCCCTGTTTTCTGAAGCTCAGCTCACTTCTTCCTCTTTCTTGACTTACTTCCTAACTTTGGTGGAGCACATCCTCCAGCAGCTTCCTGAGAAATGATATTTGTGAAGTACATTTTTAAAAAAAGATTTATTTATTTATTTGAAAGGGAGAGTTACAGAGAGGCAGAGGCAGAGAGATCTTCCATCTGCTGGTTCACTCCCCAAATGGCCTTGATGGCTGGAGCTGGGCTGATCTAATGCCAGGAGCCAGGAGCTTCTTCTGGGTCTCCCACACGGGTACAGGGGCCCAAGGACTTGGGGCATCTTCTACTGCTTTCCTAGGTCATAGCAGAGAGCTGGATCAGAAGTGGAGAAGCCGGGTCTCGAGCTGGCACCCATATGGGATGCTGGCACTGCAGATGGAGGCTTTACCTGCTATGCTACTTGCTGGCCCATGAAGTACATTTTTTAAAAAGGATTATTTGTTTCTTTGAAAGGCTCAGTGGGGAGGGGGAGGGGGAGAGAGAGAGAGGAAGAGGGGGAGGAGGAGGAGGAGGGGGAGGAGGAGGAAGAGGAGGAGGAGGAGGAGGAGGAGGAGGAGAGAGAGAGAGAGAGAGAGAGAGAGAGAGGTCTTCCATCTGTTGGTGCACTCTCCAAATTACTGCAACAACTTGGACAGGGCCAGACTGAAGCCAGGAGCCAGGAATTCCAACTGGGTCTCCCATATGGGTGTCAGGGGCTCAGGTATTTTGGTTATTATCTTCTGTCTCCTGGGCACATTAGCAGGAAGCTGGGTCAGAAGTGCAGAATAGCCAGGACTTGAACCAGGCACTCCTAAATGAGATGGGGTTGTCCTAAGCAGCAGCTTAACTCTTTGCACCACATCACTTGCCCCAAGAAGTAAAAAAAATTTTTTTGACATGCAGAGTGGACAGTGAGAGAGAGAGAGACAGAGAGAAAGGTCTTCCTTTTTCCATTGGTTCACCCTCCAATGGCCACCGCAGCTGGCGTGATGATCACGTTGATCCGAAGCCAGGAGCCAGGTGCTTCTGCTGGTCTCCCATGCAGGTGCAGGGCCCAAGCACTTGGGCCATCCTCCACTGCAGTCCCGGGCCAGAGCAGAGAGCTGGACTGGAAGAGGGGCAACCAGGACAGAATCTGGCGCCCCGACCGGGACTTGAACCCAGTGTGCCGGAGATGCAGGCAGAGGATTAGCCTATTGAGCCACAGTGCCAGCTCCAAGAAGTAAAATTTTTGAGACTTTCCATTTCTGAGATTATTTTTACTGCACCCTTGCCTTTGTGTGAGGGTTTGGCTGAGTATAGAATACTAGAGTAGAAGTAATTGCCCTGAGAATTTTATTTTTAATGTTTATTTATTTTCATCTACTTGAAAGGCAGAGAGAGAGAGAGAGAGAGATGGGACCCCATCCAGATCTCCCACATGGGTGGTAGGGTGACAAGCCCTTGAGCTATCATTCACTGCCTCCCTGAATGCATTAGTAGGAAGATGGATTAGAAGCAGAGGCTGGGATTCCAATCAGCACTCTGACATGGGGTGTGGGCATCCCGTGCAGTAGCTTAATCTGCTTATACATGTAGTTTAAAATGCTTACACACCTGATAATTTTAAAGGTATTGTTTTTCTGTTTCCCAGGGACCATTGTGGAGAAGACTAATACCATTCGATGTTCACGCATTTTTATGCAAGATTTCTCTCTCTAGAAACTTTCAAGACGTACAGTCATCCTTCAGGATCCTCAGGGATCGGGTCCAGGACTACTACAGTTTTCAAGATCTGTGGGTGCTCAACTGTAAAACGGTATGGTATTTGTATATAATATATACATATGCTCCCATATATTTAAATCATCTCTTGATTACATATAACACCTAACACAATGTAAGTATTATGTAAATAGTTGTGATACTGTATTGTTTAGGAATAACAATTTGAAGAAAAGTCTGCATGTTCAATACAGATGCAATGTTTTTTTCAACTATTTTTGATCTAAAGTTGCTTGGATCTGCAGATATAGAAGCTGACTATACTCTTTTTCTAAAAGATTTATCTTTTTATTTATTTGAAAGATAGAATGACAGAGAGAAAGAAGAAACAGAGAGAGAGGGAGAGATTTTTCCAGTCACTGTTTCACTCTCCAAATGGTCCAACAAATGGACCCAAGGACTTGGGCCATCTTCTGCTGCCTTCCCAGGCACATTAGCAGAGAGCTGAATGGAACTCATGCTCCACTATGGGACACCAGTGTCCCAGGCAGCAACTTAACTGGCTGTACCGCAATGCCGGCTCCTGACCATACTTTTTGTCTCTAGCATTCTGCATTTCTTCATGATGTGCCTTGGTGTGAGTCTGTTGTAATACAAAATTTGACTGATTTTTGTCTTCAGTTCTTGGTAGGTAACCTCTACATCCTTGAAATTTCCCAGGTGTCTTTGTTATTGATGGGGAGTCCTGAAGTTTATACTAATAAGGTGACTCATGGTGGACCTCTGGAGAGTTTAAGATGACTCATGATAGGGCCTGGGCCTTCTGGAAAGATCAACCAGATGTTTAGAGGACTGGAGTTTTGAGCCATATGATAGCGGTGTGTCCTCTGGGGAAGAGCAGGGGCAGGAGATGGAGTCCGTTTGTGCAGACGATCAATCATACACATATAATGAGCTCCCAACAGAAACTCTGGACACTGAATCTCAGATGCGCTTTCCTGGTAACACTGTGTGTGCTGTTACACACTGGTGTGCTGGGGGGGATGATGCATCCCGAGCTCATGGGAAAAGAACACCATAAGCGTGTCTTTGCTACAAGAAAAGTGTTCCCTTAGTATAGCACTTAGCTGAGTTCTTTGCAGTGTTCTGGTGAATTATCAAATCTGAGGAGGGTAATGGGAATCCCCAAATTTGTAGCCATTTGGTCAGAAGTGTGGGTGCCCTGGGAAGCTCTGTCTGAGTAGGGCCATGCTGGGAGGACTGTTTGTTTAATCTGTGGGGTTGGCCAAGCCCCAGAGAGCTACAGAATTGTATTGCAGCATCTTTGAGTCAGAATTACACAGAGAGAGGAGAGGAAGAGAGAGAGAGGGCTTCCATCCAATAGGGGGCAATGACCGGAGCTGCGCCGATCCGAAGCCAGGAACCAGGAGCTTCTTCCAGGTCTCCCACGTGGGTGCAGGGGCCCAAGGACTTGGGCCATCTACTGCTTTCCCAGGCCATAGCAGAGAGCTGGATCGCAAGAGGAACAGCGGGACTAGAACCGACGGCCATATGGGATGCCGGCGCTTCAAGCCAGGGCATTAACCCACTGAGCCACAGCGCCGGCCCTGCTCTAAGACTCTTGATTTGGAAATCCATTCACTCTATAGTTATTTGTTTGAAACACTCCCCTCCCCCCAGTTTCTATTTTCCCTCTTCTGTCTTTCTGAAACTCCTGCTAGTTTTGTCTACTTCCATATATTGATTTTTAAGATTTTTAAAAATTTATTTGAAAAGCAGAATTACAAAAAGAGGGAGAGATAAAGAAATCTTCCATTTTCTGGTTCATTCCCCAAATGGACGCAACAGCCGGGGCTGGACCAGACTTAAACCAGGAGCCTGGAACTCCATCCAGGCCTTTCATATGTGTAGCAGGGGGCCTTATTACTTGGGCCATCCTCCACTGCTTTCCTAGGCGCATTAGCAGGGAGCTGTGTAGGAAGCGGGGCAGCTGGGACTCAAACCTGTGCCTATATGGGCTGCCTGTGCTACAGGTAGTGACTTATCTGCTGCACCACAACGCCACTCCCACCTCTGTTTTGTTTGACTTTCTAGTAAAGTTTCTCAACTTCCAATCCTTCTATTGTCTTGACATTTTTAAACTTATTTTTATTTTTAAATTTTCCTGCTTCCTGTTTTCTCTATTCCTCTGGTTTCTTCCCCACTTGCTTTGCTCTTTGTTTTTCTGAGGTTTCATCAAACATCTGGTGATCCCAGGCTGCCAGTTCTTATTTCTGTTAAAGGGTGAGGTGGGCGGGCATGTGGAGCAGTGACTGGAATGTTGCTTGGGGTGCCCAGTTCCCATCCCAGAGTGCTTGGATTCAAGTTCTGTCTCCACTCCTGATTCCAACTTCCTGCTACTGTGCACCCTGGAAGCAGCAGACGATGGCTCAAGTACTTAGGTCCCTGCTACCTGTGATGGAAAACTAGATGGAATTCTAGGATTCTGGCTTTAGTCCAGCCCAGCCCTGTCTTGCTGGCATTTGAGGAGTGAACCAGCAGGTGGAAGATCTCTCCTTATCTCTGTCTCTGTTTCTCTTTCAAATAAATGAAAATGAATCAATAATTTTTTTTTTTGACAGGCAGAGTGGATAATGAGAGAGAGAGAGACAGAGAGAAAGGTCTTCCTTTGCCGTTGGTTCACCCTCCAATGGCCGCTGTGGCCGGCGCATCGCGCTGATCCGAAGCCAGGAGCCAGGTGCTTATCCTGGGCTCCCATGCGGGTACAGGGCCCAAGGACTTGGGCCATCCTCCACTGCACTCCCAGGCCACAGCAGAGAGCTGGCCTGGAAGAGGGGCAAACGGGATAGAATCTGGTGCCCTGACCGGGACTAGAACCCGGTGTGCCTGCGCCGCAGGCGGAGGATTAGCCTGTTAAGCCACGGCGCCGGCCATGAATCAATAATTTTTAAAGTTAGTGATAATCACTCATTTAAAAATAAATGGAGTGAGGCATTAATTGTTGATTGACAGCTCCATGTATGTGTGTGAGTTGAGGGATATGTTGATTATTGGACCTCACGAAAGGGTTCAGAGGCAGGAACCTGGCAGTATCAGCAAGGGTTCCTTGGAACCAAGGCATTTTTCAATTATCACAGACAGGGCAAGATTATAAGCCTGGCTGCCAATCTTCTGGGAAACAAGAGGAAAAGGGGTTGAAGGAGTCTTACAGTCTAGCAAATCCCCGCCCCCCGGCCTTCAAAACAGTTTGTCATGGTTAGCTGCACCTGGTGTCCCCAAATCCAGAGCTTCCCAATTCACCCTGCCTCCTGCCGGCTGGAAGGAGAGCAGTTGCCTACCTACAGAAGTGAAGAACATTTAGGAGTCCAATTGCGTGGCCTTTTATCCAGTCCTTTTCTTTTCAGCCCCATCCTATAACCCTGCCTGTGGAGGTATCTGGTGCCTCCAGTTTTTGAGCTATTCTTGGGTTCCCATGCACTGACAAACTTGCTTCTTGTTTATACTTCTCTCTCCTTCACTCCACTCCCATCTAGGAGCTACAATGCCTGCTTTCCCTGGCCTTTGCCAAGTCAGCGCGTCCTTATTGCACAGTGGTTAAGGTATGCTTGGGATGCCTATATCCTGTTTTGGAGGGCCTGGGTTCAAGTCCCAGCTCTGCTCGCCATTCCAGCTTCCTGCTAATGTGTACTCTGGGAGGCGGCAGGTGATGGATCATGTGGTTGGGTCCTTGCCACCACATGGGAGACCCAGACTGAGTTCCAGGTTCCAGGCTTCTGCCTGGCCCAGTCCTGGCTGTTACAGGTGTTTGGAGGAGTGAACCAGCAGATGAGAGACCTCTGTTTGTGTGTCTGCCTTTCAAATAAATAAAATGGTTTTTTTTTTTTTTGACAGGCAGTGTGGATAGTGAGAGAGAGAGAGACAGAGAGAAAGGTCTTCCTTTTTGCCGTTGGTTCACCCTCCAATGGCTGCTGCGGCCGGCACATTGCGCTGATCCGAAGTCAGGAGCCAGGTGCTTCTCCTGGTCTCCCATGCGGGTGCAGGGCCCAAGCACTTGGGCCATCCTCCACTGCACTCCCGGGCCACAGCAGAGAGCTGGCCTGGAAGAGGAGCAACTGGGACAGAATCCGGTGCCCCAACCGAGACTAGAACCCGGTGTGCCGGCGCCACAGGCGGAGGATTAGCCTATTGAGCCACGGCACGGGCCTTTAAATGGTTTCTTAACCACTGTGCCAAATGCCCATACTGAAGGCCTCAATTTCTCCACATCCTCACCAGTATTTGTTATCGTCAGGCTTATTATAATTATTGTTTCTATATCCATCTCCAATGAATGTGAAGTTTTATCATATTCTGATAATGATTTGGATTTCTCTAACAATTAAGAATGTTAAGTATATTTTCACCTGCATATTAACAACTGAAATGTACGTAGTCTCTGGAGAAATGTCTAGTCAGATCCTTTGCTCATTTTTTAATTGGGTCATTTGTTTCTTTGTTGTTGAGTCATAAAAGTTTATTATAGATGCTGTGGCATAGTGGGTAAAGCCACAGCCTGTGGCTCCAGCATCCCATATGGGCACTGGTTTGAGTTCTGGCTGCTCCACTTCCAATCCATCTCCCTGCTAATGCACCTAGGAAAGCAGCAGAAAGTGGCCCAATTGACTGGGCCCCTGCCACCCATGTGGGAGATGAAGCTCCTGTTTCTTGGCTTCCGCCTGGCCCAACCCTGGCCATTTGGGGAATGAACCAACAGAAGGAAGATTTCTCTCTCTCTGTCTCTCCCTCTCTCTCTGTAACTATGTCTTTCAAATAAATAAAATAAATTAATCTTTTTAATAGAGAGCTTCCATTTGCTGGTTCATTCCCCCAATGGCCACAGCAGCCAGAGATAGGACAGACTGAAGCAGGAATCCCACCTGGGACTCCCACGTGGGTGGCAGGGGCCCAAGCATTTCGGTTGTCATCTGCTGTCTCCCAGGGTGAATTAGCAGGAAGCTGGATAGGAAGCAGAGTAGCTGGAACTCCAACTGGCAGCCAAACACCACTTTTGCCTGTTCACTCACCCCTCTTTATTGTCTTTTTTTAAAAAAATATTTATTTATTTGAAAATCAGAGTTACATAGAGAGAGGAGGAGAGGCAGAAAGAAAGAGAGAGGTCTTCCATCCGATAGGTCACTCTCCAACTGGCTGCAATGGCTGGAGCTGAGCCTATCAGGAGCCAGGAGCTTCCTCTGGGTCTCCCATTTAGGTGCAGGGTCTCAAGGACATGGGCCGTCTTCCACTGGTTTCCCAGGCCATAGCAGAGAGCTGGATTGGAAGTAGAGCAGCCGAGACTCCAACCAGTGCCCATAAGGGATGCCAGCACTGCAGGCAGCAGCTTTACCGCTATGCCACAGTGCTAGCCTCTTTACTGTGTTTTTAACAAAGATTTATTTATTTATTTGAAAAGTAGAGTTACAGAGAGGCAGAGAGAGAGAGAGAGAGAGAGAGAGAGAGAGAGAGATCCTCCATCTGCTGGTTCACTCCCCAAATGGCCACACTGGCCCGATCCGGGCCTGTCCAAAGCCAGGAGCCAAGAGCTTCTTCTGGGTTTCCCATGTGGATGCAGGGGCCCAAGGACCTGAACCATCATCTACCAGTCTCTCAGGCATACTAGTACAAAGCTTGATGGGAAGTGGAGCAGCTGGGACTCGAACCCTGGAACCTGCACCCATATTTGATGCCAGCACTGCAGGCTGTGGCTTTTACCCTTTGTGCCATAGCACCAGCCCCTTCACTTTCTTTTTCTTTTTTCTTTTCTTTTTTTTTTTTTTTTTGACAGGCAGAGTTAGACAGTGAGAGAGACAGAGAGAAAGGTTTTCCTTCCGTTGCTTCACTCCCCAAATGGCTGCTACGGCTGGCGCACTGCGCCGATGTGAAGCCAGGAGCCAGGTGCTTCCTCCTGGTCTCCCACACGGGTGCAGGACCCAAGCACTTGGGCCATCCTCCACTGCACTCCCAGGCCACAGCAGAGAGCTGGCCTGGAAGAGGAGCAACCGGGACAGAATCCGGCGCCCCGACCGGGACTAGAACCCGGGGTGCCAGTGCCGCAGGCGGAGGATTAGCCTAGTGAGCCACGGTGCCAGCCTTCTTTTTCTTTTTTTAAAGATTTATTTACTTGAAAGTCAGAGTTACACAGAGAGAGGAGAGGCAGAGAGAGGTCTTCCATCTGCTTGTTCACTTCCCAATTAGCTACAATGGCTGGAGCTGGGCAGATCCGAAGCCAGAGCCAGGAGCTTCCTTTGGGTCTCCCATGTGGATGCAGAGGCCCAAGCACTTGGGCCATCTTCCACTGTTTTCCCAGGCTATGAGCAAGGAGCTGGATCGGAAGTATAGCAGCTGGATGCACGAACTGGTGCCCATATGGGATGCCAGTACTGCAGCTGGAGGCTGAGCCTACTACACCGCAGTGCTAGCCCTTTGTTAATTTTTTAATATGATATGAAGAAAAGGTCCAACCTTCATTGTTTTTATTTTCTTCCATTTTATGTCCCTGTGAGTTTGAATTTTTCTTTTCTAATCCATTTGCTGTTACCCTAGTGGAATTTCAGGAGTGAGTGGAGATAAACACATGTGATCAATCCTTGTATTTAGCCAGAAATCTGCTCTTTCTTTCAAACTGCAACAATTCTTACTTTCATTCCCCAGATCCCAGAGCCAGGTGGTCTGAGAGGGCTTGCTGGAGGAGGGAAATTTGATCTGAGCCTTAAAGATGTCTAGGATTCCAGTGCAAGGAAAGAGTTGGGGGGGGGGGGAGTGGGAAAGGGGAGTTGGGCTGGGGGGTGGGTAGGAGGAACAGAGGCAGAGGGAGGGCTCTGGGGCCAGCACCAGAAGAATGTAACCCATTTAAAGCTGGTTTCTTATCCCGTATCTGTGGCTCTGTTAATTCGCTTGGGTTTCACTGCAAAGCAGTCCTGCCTTAGAAC
Organism: Lepus europaeus; assembly: GCF_033115175.1. NCBI lineage: Eukaryota > Metazoa > Chordata > Mammalia > Lagomorpha > Leporidae > Lepus > Lepus europaeus. Next base: position 31,738,637 of record NC_084831.1, read on the forward strand.
CCTAAGGAATGTGGCCTTGCCCTAAGTGCTGTGAGAAAGGGGTTCTGGAGACTTTGCACCTCATTTTGCGGCCAACCTGGGGGAAGGGACGGGGCCTGGAGAGTCCAGGACAGCTTTGGAGCAGAGAGGAGAGAGGAGAGAGGTCTCTGTTGGCAACTGTGCCCCATCTGTAGAGTGATTCCCCCTCATCGGCCACCTCGCTGGAGAATGAAATCAAACCGCTGGCGAAGTGTTCAGCGCGGGGCCTGTGCAGAGGAGAGTTGCCCAAATGCCAGTTTGCTTCTCTTTCTTTGGTGATTTAAAGCAAACCGTCAGGGCCGGGTCCAGATGCCTGGCGAAGGGACTCAGACTGCACTGGCGAATCACGGCAGGTTTGCACGCAGAGGAGTGAACACTTCTGTCTGTGCTCTGTGAGGATCCCTTCCAGAAGACGAGAGTCTGGGGAGAGGGAGGCGGTAATGCAGGAGGGGCGTCCTGAACCCCAGCCGGTACTTGGTGACTCCAGTGTCTCCTATGTGTCCCACGCGTGCGTGGTTTCCAGCAGTGGCCCCCCAGTGGCTCATGAGTTTACTGAGCGCTTAAACTGGGGCTTCCAGTTTGCCTTCTTAGCAGGAGACCTGACTGGGGGTGGGGGAGGGTGTTCCCCAAACCTGAAGGGCTGATGTAGCCAGCCTGAGCTGCCTCATGCGGGATGAAATGGCGTTTCTGGGAACTTGGAGGGTGTGATAATGACAGAAGCCCAGGGGGCCCCTGGCACTGCCCCTCATGGGGCCACAATACCAACTACCCAGGGCCTGAGATACTTGTGAGACCTTGCCCAGTGCCGTGGCAGTTTATCCGCTCCCTCCTCTGGGTGCTGAGCTCTGGAGACCGAGGTGGAGCGAGGGAATCACCTGGAAATGACTCTTCTGTCCACTAGAGGGAAACCCAGCCCAGAGAGATGGGGCAAGTTGTGTGTGGGCGCCCTGAGGCTGGAGGATCAGGAAGAGGCTGGCAGCCCCAGGAGCTAAGCGACCTGGGCCCGGTGCTGTGCTGCCTGCGGCGGGCAGCAGCTTGGCGAGAGCCTACCGTGGCACTGTCAGGGGTCATGGGAGCTGCCCGAGAGACAGTGAGTAGAAATTAAGTTCTACATATTTACACTCAACTATGTTAAAACAAAGACTCCAAACTCATTACTCTCATTATTTTACTGAATTTGATTTTTTTTTTTTTTAAGATTTACTTATTTATTTGAAAGGCAGAGCCACAGAGAGGCAGAGGGAGAGAGAGAGAGAGAGAGAGAGAGAGGTCTTCCATTCTCTGGTTCATTCCCCCGTTGGCTGCAATGGCCAGAGCTGGGGAAGCCAGGAACCAGGAACTTTTTTTTTTTTTTTTTAATTTTTGACAGGCAGAGTGGATAGTGAGAGAGAGAGAGAGAGAGACAGAGAGAAAGTTCTTCCTTTTGCCATTGGTTCACCCTCCAATGGCCGCTGTGGCCGGTGCACCACGCTGATCCAAAGCCAGGAGCCAGGTGCTTCTCCTGGTCTCCCATGCGGGTGCAGGGCCCAAGCACTTGGGCCATCCTCCACTGCCTTCCCGGGCCATAGCAGAGAGCTGGCCTGGAAGAGGGGCAACCGGGACAGAATCCGGCGCCCTGACCAGGACTAGAACCCAGTGCGCCAGCGCTGCTAGGTGGAGGATTAGCCTGTTGAGCCGGCGCCAGCCAGGAGACAGGAACTTCTTCCAGGTCTCCCATGCAGGTGCAGGGGCCCAAGGACCCGGGCCATCTTCCACTGCCTCCCCAGGCCATAGCAGAGAGCTGGGTCAGGAAGTGGAGCAGCAAGGTCTCCAACCAGTGCCCGTTTGGGATACCGGCACTGCAGGTGGCAGCTTTACCCTGTATTTGACTATTATCAATCGTAGCTGCTCTGGTAGAAATACCATGTGTGTGTTACTGTCCAATTTGAACTTCAGAGGCTTGAAATTGGCCATGTGGATATTTACTCTATGGAAACTCAAACATGCCCCAACTTGGGGCTGCCTGTCTCTCCTGAGTCCCCTCCCTGGGCTGTGAAATATTTATCAGGACATCACCGCCCAGGCCTTTCCTCTATCAGGTGTTGCGGGGCAGAGAAAGGCCTTTCCAGAGGTCCCCGCCAACACAGACATGCTGGAGGCTGTCCCTGTGTCGGAGTACCGAGGTGGGGAACATGGCTGTGTTGCAGCAGGAGCCTAGCCTGGGAGGTGCTGGCCCGGTCTGCATGCCTGTCTTTCCGCCTACCTGTGAGTAATTAGGGTGTCCCTGTCCCAACCCTCATCTCCAGAAAGGCAGCTTCCGGAGGGCCAGGGAAGCAGTCACCTGGGTCTACATCCCCAGGCCAGTGGGCTGCAATAGGCAAGATGCTGGAGTTAGATCCCTGCTGTGCCGCCCTGAGGAAGGCACTTAACCCCTCTGGTCTTGAGTCTCCTAAGTGTAAATAGGGAACCGGGACTCATCCTGCATGGCTGTGGAGATTAAACGAATCAGTCCCACCAAGCTCTCAGCTGGACGTTTCCAGCCACCTAGAAAGTGTCCCGCAATGGCGAAGGCTTCCTGGTTATCGTAGCCGTGGGGGTGGGGAGGATACGGAACTTCAATGGGCTCTGAGCGCCTGATTGACTACCTGGCACCTTGCGTGTCAAGAGGCGCGGGGCGCGGAGCACAAGGAGGTAAATCTGTGATGGCACAGTTGGCAGATGTGCCTAGAACGCCCGAGGCCGGGCAAGGAGCGCCTCTTCCCCACCCACCCCCATCTCCGTTCAGGGCTTGAGGGGCCGCGGGGCCGGCAGCCGGACGTCGCAGGACCCGGGCTGCGCGCAGGAAGCGGTGGCCTGGGCTGTCCTGCAGCCTCAAAGCGGCGGAAGGGAGGGAGCAGCCGGCACCTGCATTGTGCAAGCCCCGCTCCCCACCGAGCCGCCGCGGACCCCCGGTGCGTCTTCCCCGAGTCCTCTGATGGGGCGGGCCGCTGGCTTTGCAGGCAGGTGTTCGCGGGAGACATGTGCGCTTGAGTTTTTCTTCTTGAGTTCCCTCATTCACGCACCCGCCAGTTATCGAGCTGTGGAAGGAATTAGCGCACAAAACATAGTCTGTGATCCCAAAGATCTTTACAGTTAATCCTGGCCCTTCCAGGGATGAGCTGTGTTTCTCAGCAAATGACCTCATTTCTCTGGGCCTCAGCGGGAAAAGTGTTGAATTCAATGAGTGGAGGTTTCTCCACTACCTGGTGGAGTTTTGGATTACAAGAATTTATTTATTTTTTAAAGATGTATTTATTTATTTGGCAGAGTTAGAGAGAGAGAGAGAGAGAGAGAGAGAGAGAGAGAGAGAGAGGAGAGAGGTCTTTCATCCATTGGTCCATTCCCCAAATGGCCACAATGACTAGGAACTGGGCCAGGCTAAAACCAGGAGCCAAGAGCCTCTTCCAGGTCTCCCACATGGGTGGCAGGGACCTAAGCCCCTGGGCCATCTTCTGCTGCTTTCCCGGGTGCATTAGCAGGGAGCTGGATTGGAAGTGGAGCAGCCAACACTGCAGGCAGGGGCTTACCCGCTTTGCCATAGTGCCAGCCCCAGATTACAAGAATTCTATGTGAGGTCCTTGAAACCATGATTGCAACTAATAAGCATTGGTTAAAGTAGGATTTTGTTTTAAAAAGTATTTTTGTTTCTGTTATTAGAGAGAGTGGAAGATAGATGAGAAGTGCCCAACCTTGTGAACTGGGGGCCTGAATAATGTTTTTAAGGATTTTTTTAACATTGATTGCCAACATTGAAAAGTTATGAAATTTCATCTAAAACTCAGATTTTGGCTCCTTTTGAAACAACTGAGGATCTGGGAGGCTTGTGTTTTATAAGCGACTGGTGGCACTAGGCTACAGGCAGTCTCTTTTAATACTGTATTTTTGTATGCCTTTTGCAAAGTGGTGTTAATTGTTGTTGTACAAAGAAAGGTGGGGGGAACCCTCTTGGGCAATTCCCCTGTTGCAAGGATTCGAAAGGCAAGCTTCTCCGGAAAGGCAGATCTTTTATTTGGTTGTGATTCTCGATTGCCTGATTTTTAAAACGTTGCCTCCTGGGGCACCTTCTTCTCATAAAAGATTTCTCAAACATGTCAGAGTGGGGCAGCTCATGCCACTGGGATGCCTGAACCTCAGAAAAGATCAGTAGGCCTGTGAGTGTACACAGCTGAGCTGGAGGCCACGAGAACAAGTGCCTGGGCCGAAGAAGCGCCTGAAGGGGAGTGGAGATGGCAGGGGACAGACAGGTGACAGGTGTTCAGAAAGTAAGCTTGAGGAGCGCAGTGCTGTGGCATAGCAGGTAAGTCCACCACCTGCAGTGCCGGCATCCTATATGGGCGCCGGTTCAATTTCCGGCTCCTTTACTTCCTATCCAGCGCTCTGCAGTGGAAGATGTCCCCAGTGCTTGGGCCCCTGCACCTGCGTGGAAGACCCAGAAGTACCTGGCTCCTGGCTTTGGATCAGTTCCAGCTCTGGCCATTGCAGCCATTTGGGGGAGTGAACCAGTAGATGGAAGACTTCTCTCTCTCTGCTTCTGCCTCTCTTAATGCTGCCTTTCAAATAAATAAATAAATAAATAAATAAACTCTTAAAAAAAAAAAAGAAAGTAAGTTTGACAGGCTATGAGGTCTGTGAGTGAGAGAGGAGACAGAACTGACTTTGGCGTTTCTGGCCTGGGAGAATGGGCAGGAGGTGAATCCATTCACTGACCTTAGGGGGTCTGAGAGTCTGGGTCAGCCCTGGGGAGATGGGTGGAATACTACTGGGGCTCTGGGGCTCAGAAGAGGGGTCCGGCTTAAGATTCCTCACTGGTAAGACAGGGCTCCGGGGAGCAGTAAGATAACCCTCATAGTATAGGCACAGCCAGAGGCTTGGAGCAGACTGTGAGGATCCATTTATACCTAAGGGGTTAAGAGATTGTCTTTAGGGGAGCTGGCAGGATATTAAAGGAGGAGACAAGACTGAAAGACACCTGCCTCCCCAGGTGGCCTTAGCCTCCATACTGCAGACTGAGCCCTTCCCCGATACCTGAGTGCAGAGGTAGACTGAGGAGCAGGTGGGGAGGAGCGGCTGTGATCAGAGCCTGCTGTGGTCAGACAACAGGTGAGTTAGGGGCAAGCCCAAGGGTTCCAAAGTGCCCTCCGGCAGCTCCTTCCTGCCCACCAGGGTGGTGGGCCTCTGGGACACTGCTGGGAAGGGGAGCCCCAGTGGCTGGAGAGTGAGGAAACAGGACCCCCGGGACACTCTTCCCAGCTGTGGGGAAGTTGGGAGACCAGTGGCACCCAGAGCTGCCTGACTGGCTCCTGGAACCGTCCCTGGTGGGATACTTAGCCGGCGGCATTGAGGTCACTACTGAGAAAGGCCTGCATCTTGCTTGGCAGATGGAGATCCGATGTATTGACTCCTGCCATGTTCCAGACACCGCACATGTATAGTGTTCGATCGTCACGAAATCCTAAGGGGAGACACAATCTCCCCACTCCACAGACGAGAAACTGGCATTCAAGAGCATTAGTCACATGCGGTGTAGACCCAGCTGGTGAGAGGCGGAGTTGGGAGGACAAGCCTGGAGCTCAGGCTCTGGCCCTCTGGTTTCTCCTGGGGTGGCCCCGCCCTTGCAACCCAATCGCCTTTCAGTCTAACCCTTGGGCTCTACCCTGGTGTCCTCCTCACCTTCACCCTGTCCCTCTCATTCCATCTCCAAATGATTAGCAAATCTGTCAGTTCTGCCCTTCTGCAGATCTTACATCTGTCCCCTTCCCTCCCTTCTGGCTCACTCTCCCAGTTTGGGCTTCCCGATCTCCTTCCTGGGCCAACACACCAGCCTCCTCCTTGCTCTCCCTGCCTTATGGTCCCCACCCCCTCCCTCAGCCCCTCTTCCACATCAGCAGCCATAGGGCTCTTCTACATTGCAAGGCTGACCACGTCACTGTCTTTAATTCCTGTCAATGATAGCCTGTTGCCCTCTGGATGAAGTTCAAGTTCCCAAACAGGTCACCAGATCGTGTGGGCCCTTGTCACCAACCTCAGCAGCCTTGTACCCACTGCTCTGTTGGCTGGCTGCACACTCAAGCCAGACAGAATGCTGGCCCATCCTCCTCTGAACAGGCCTGGGACTGGGCTTTCCTGCCTCTGAGACTTTGCTCCTGCCACACACGGTCTTTCTCATCCCTGGCTGCCTTCCAAAGCTTAGCTTCACGCAGGCTCCTTTTGCCAGAGGCTGGCATGCCATGGATTAAAGTTTTCTGTGTGGCTCGTTCTCTCCCGTGTTGAACAGCATGAGTCCCGTGGATCCCTCCTCTGCAACCAGCCTACTGCCTGGCGTGCTGGGCAGGTTCGCTGTCACTCATCCCCTCCACAAAGGCCCTGGCTCCAGCTCCAACCCCTTGCCCTGGCTTGGGTCTGTTCCAGTGGCAGCAGCAACTCCAGGTTTGGCTCCTGGCTCAGCTCCACCTCTGATTTCTAGTTCTGAAAGACCTCAAACTATAGCTCCAGCTCTTGGCCTAGAGCCAGTTTTGGTTCAATATCCAGGAACAATATGGGTTTAGCTTGTGGTCTTGGTACAAGCTCACAAGTCAGCCAATTGTTTCCCTCTTTCCTAATCCCCAGCTCCACTTGCTCAGACTGAGGCTTCCTGCCTCAATGCTGCCAATCAGTGGGAAAGTATGAAGGAGGAAGAAGCCTAGGACAGAGCACCATGTGGCTCAGGACCATTGCCTGAGTCATGGTGGCCTGGAGCCACCTTGCTGCAGCATCACAGCCCGTCCTCGGGGCAACAAACGGTTCCCGGTTCCAAGCCAGCCCCTACCATTCTCTGAATGTGCAGCTCTGGCCATCTCTGTGGGCCCCAGTTCTCTTTCTTGTTCATAAAATGGGGGTAACAGATACATGAGAATGACAGGTGACAATATTGTGGCGTTCTGGGTACGGTACCTGGCACAGAGTAGGTGTCAATACCTGTGAGGACCTTTGCTCTTCACACTCTCCTGAGGTCTGCTGGGGTCAGCTCCTGCAGGTGCCCTGCACATTCCACAGTATCTGTTGCATAAGGGCTCTTTTACCACCATAACACTGGGAGGCCTGGCATGGCCAGCCTGCCAGCCAGGGCTATTTTCCCTAGGGCATCTTGGGCCTTGGGGGCAGAGCTGGGGCATCATGCTGGGTCTCCTGCCCAGAACTCCATGTCCCTGACGTCAGGGACAAATATAGGCTCACAGGTTAGTAGGGGAAAAGTCAGTCTCTTTTGCTTGTTGGGGGCTGAGCCTTTGGCACGGGGGATGCAAAGGTGCTTCCTTCTCTACTCCAACTGCCTCTCTGGGTCTCTGTCCTATCCAAGCTCAGAAGGCAAAGGCTCATGTGGATAGGAGAACTTGAGGAGCCTGTCCCCAAATGTAGGGGACATCCATAGGGTCTGAGAGTGATGTGTAGGTGAGTGAATAGGTTTGGATGTATGTGTGTATGGGATGGTACATATGGAGGGTAGGCATGTTAGAATATCATGTGTATAGTATGTCTGTATACCACGGGTGAGTCAAGGTGCGTGGGTCTGTACGTACTGTGGGTGATGGGAAGACTTTGCCTATATGTAGCATATGTATGATGCATGTGTAGAGATAAGTGAGGACTGGGTATGTGGTATAAGCAGCGTTTATTGGGAGTCTGTGTGTGATATATGTGTTTCTTGGGAGAGGGGACAGGGTGGGGACACTGTGAGCTCACAGTAGGGAGCGGAGAGGTGTTGGAGCATTTGGGATTCCCTGTTGAAGTCTCTTAGTGGCCTGGGCAGAGATCGTTGTCTATTTGCTACAGGATCAGAGGGCAGTGGGGGCAGAGCCAAGGGGATTGAGTCCCTTCCTCCAGAGAGCCAGACGCCCCACGCCCAGCTGGCTGCCCTGCCCCGGAGTCTGCGAACACACAAGGGAAATAAACACAACCTTTGGAAGGCCTGCTAACGTGTCTCGGGGGAGGCCCCAGCTGGTAATTTCTGTGGGCTCAGCTGCCCCTGCTTCCCTGCCATTGACCAACAAATGCAGCTGATGGGGCCGATGGCCTTGCTGCCACTGACTGGCCCCAGATTCTTGCCTCAAGGCCTTAGCCCAGCTCGGGAGCCTCCAGCGCCTCCTTGCCCAGGGGACTTGGCCTAAATGCAATGCACGGCTCTGGTGGCTCCAGGCCTGAGCCAGGGAGGAGGGAGGAGGGAGGAGGGAGGAGACTTTGGGGACTTCTAGGGATAAGCCACACCTAGGCTCCCAATCAGGAGGAAACTAATTTTAACCCAGCTTGGCGCCTCCTCTAGGTGTGCCTCTTTCTGCGGGGGGTGGGGGGGGTGTGCCCCCACCCTGGAATGACTCCTATGTAACCATCCTTTCTGTGCCTCCTATCACATTCCTATTTACACTCACTCCATGCTGCACATGCCTGGAACCACTTGTATTTCCAGGAATGTGCTCTGCAGCCCACTGCCCAAAGCACCCCCCACCCCCCCCACCCCCCGCTTGGCCAAGTGGAGTCTCCTCTCACATTTCAGGTTAGGTTTAGGCATCAGCACAGCTGGATGCTGAAACTACTAGTTGTCCCCTAGTATCCGTTTTCTTGTTTGTCCTTAGTCATAGAGGCCGGGTTTTTGGTGGCACCCATGGTTGGACTGGAATAAAATTCATTTTTTCCCAGAATTCCTTGCAGCTAGGTGTGGTTATATGACTCAATTCGGCCCGTAGCCTGTAGATCGAAGTGTTTTGTGCAACTTCCAGGGATTATTATTTAAAGGGAGAAGGTGCCATTTTTCGCTCTTTCCTCAGCTGAGGTGGTTGGAAATGTAGGTGCGATGATGAGAGCTTGAGCAACTACATTGGACAATGAGCTAGAAACGTGGTGTTGTGGATGGTAGAGAATGGTCCAGCAACAAAATGGAAAGTACCAGGGCTCTAATCAGGCATACATCATACTAGCTCTGGACTGATTATCTCCAGACTCCTAACTGGTTGTACCGACTGTGATTTGGGATTTTTCTGCTACCCACAGCCAAACCTGAGCCTAACTGACACCTTTTTCTTGGATCAGCCCTCTCTTCTCTGGTCACCTCAGTGTCCTCTGCCAACACACTCCTTTCTAATTGCTTGGTTATACCTGCTTATTTGACTGTGGGCCCACGAGGGCAAGGTCCATGCCACCTTCTAAGCACAGTACCTACAGACGCAAAAATGTTAGTTACATGAACAAGTGGGTGGGATACAGTGTTCGGGCATGCAAATCTGGGTGGAGACATACATTTGGAGTTATTAGTATAATTGTAGTCATTGAAGTGGAGGGAGAAAAGGGGGTGAAGAAAAAATGGGTTCAAGGAACAGGTCCCTCTGAACTCCACCATTTAAGATCATGTTGAGGAAGGAAAATCCTGGAATAAGCCTCAGGAAAATCTATTAGCAAAAAAAAAAAAAAGAAGAAGAAGAAGGAGGAGGAGGAGGAGGAGGAGAAGAAGAAGAAGAAGAAGAGGAGGAGGAGGAGGAGGAGGAGGAAGAGGAAGAAGAAGAAAGGCAGCAGGAAGCAGGCAATGCGCTGCAGGGCAAGTGTGCTCAGAGACCCCACCCCTGGGAGGAGCTGGTTGCCTCCAGCAGCGCACAGCAGCCTGGGACAGGTACAGATAAAGGAATCATCTGGGCCTGAGCCAGGATGAGGGCAGGGGACGGGGTTGGCCAGAGACATGCCAGCCCTACGGGAGGGCAGATGCAGTGAAGCTAGGGAGGGCGGCTAGGCTGGGAGACATGGAGGGCCAGGGAGTCCTGTAGGGCTTGGAAAGCAGGTGATGTGGGAGAGAATGCCGACGGGGGTGAGTGGTTTTCAGGAAGCAACCTAGCCACGACACGCCCGGGAAACACAAGTCAGCAGAGAGTGCTTTCTCCCTCGGATTCCTTCTGGGGAGCTTGGGAAACCCAGGGGCTCCTCGTTGGAAAACTGGCTCATGGGGCTTTCTCTCCATGTCCCCTTCCATTCAACACCTCACTGGAGTCGACCCATGTCAATGCCAAGACCCACCAAAGGCACTGCTGCTGACCAAGCTCAAAGCAGGTGTGACCACTGCCCAAGGTCAAGGACACCCGGTGGAGCAAAGCAGGAAGTAGAGGTCAAGGACCCAGGTTCTAGGTTCTACCCCAGTGCTGTCATTCACTAGCTTTGTGAGCCTGAGCAAGCCGATTCACTCCCCTGAGCCTCAGTTTCCTTGTGTGCACGGAGGGGGTACAAGAAAGCATCAACCTCATGGGCTTGTTATGAAGCTAAAATAAGAAAATGTATGCAAGCCACTTAGCACAGTGCCTGGCCTAGAGTGGGTAGTTAGCAAATGTTGGTGATTATGACTTTTGTTATTATAGTCCTTGCATTCATTAACTTTTATTTAACAAACAACCTCTAGGCATTCCCCCCACATGGGCCCAGTACGTCAGCCAAAATGTATTTCCTGATATTTCCCAACATTTCCCATGTTCCCTTGCCCTCAGTGGCTTTGCACATGGGTTTGCTCAGCCTTGCTTGCCCTCTGCCTGGCAACCTTGCCCTTGGAGCCTCCGCTCAGGCCTGGTCTCCTTAAGGCACTTGTCTGGGTCAGACGCTTCCTCCTCTGGGTTTGCCCCTGGCCAGGGCCTTCTCACTGCACAAATGCAGAGGGGACCAATCATATGGATCCCCAGAGTTATGCAATGTGGCAACTTGGCCTGTATCTTTGCTGTTTCCCTCTGTCGTCATTTTTATCATACTTGTACCGTAATCACTGATTTACTTGTTGGTTTCTCCCTCAGACTCTGAATTCCTCAGGGACCGCACCTGACCCAGAGTCAGGCTGTGACGTGAAGGGATCCTGGCCTAGTTCCTGCATCCCCGGCCCGGCTGGGGAGACAGGACGAACCAACATCAAACATGTCAAGAATGAAGCATGACCACAAGTTCACGTGACCCGGCGTTTTTCTAGAAGACAAACAGCTGTAAGGGAGGACGCCGTGGTCAGCGTGAGGCCTGGAACAGAGACGGAAATGACGAGAGTGAATTTGGAAGACCCAAGGCCCCACGCTTTGGAGCACTCGGTTTAGGGGAGTGCTCAATTCCAGCCCCCTTCTCAATTGTCACTTGGTCTGCAGTGAGGGACTCATAGCGTCATAGCTCTTACAGGGACATCCTGTAGCTAAGGGGGCAGCATGGGCAGATGCTCCAGGCTTCTTTGTCATGCATGGTAGCCAGGGGCACAGGCTGAAGCCCAAGGACCCACCCAGAGGACGAATGGACATTGTTCCGAAAAATCACTGGGAGGCGGGCGTAGGGCCCCGTGGTGAAGACAGCCATGTCGTATACCAGAGTGCCTGAGTTCAGTGCCTGGCTCTGCTCTTAGCTCCAGCTTCCTGCTGATGCGGATCCTGGGAGGCAGCGGGGACAGCGCCAATGACTGGGCTCCTACCCCCCACATGGGAGACCCGAACTGAGTTCCTGGCTCGTGACTTTGGCTCTAGTCAGGGGCCAGTGGATGGGGGTTCTCTCTCTGACTCTCAGAGAAATAATAACAATTTGAGTGTTAGCCCTTCTGTAGGCAGGAGCCAAATGATAGGGCTTTTAGGAACGAGTTTCTCTTTCTCAATATGGATTTAGACTGTACAGTTGGTGAGAATAAACACTTGTATTTTGCAGGGGCATTCGCATCCGTGTGTGTGTGTGTGTGTGTGTAGTTGATCTGCATTTAACCACCCCACTGTCATCCCTACTTGCTCCAAAAGGCCAATTCTGGACAATGAGGAGGAGGCATAGTTTATCCTTTCTCACTGGGAGGAAGACTTTAAAGGGACAGGACCTCAAGGATCAAAACAGCCAAGCCCATCCTAGCTGTTCCGCTAAAGCCTATGTCTGAGCCCCTCCCTCCATCCTCCTGCTGGGTGCTATTCTAGACCAGTAGCTAGAATAGCTTGGGAAGTGTTCTACTGTTCCTTATCCTGTTGATCCTATCCCATGTGGCTTAGGGGGTGAGGTTTCCTGCACAGAGCCTCATGGAGGTTTCGCCCAGGGGAGGGCTGACAAGGTGGTCTCGTTCCGGGGGTGGAGGGAAGGGCGAGTTGATACAGGAGAATAAAGGTAGGAACTGAATGTACTCTCGAAGGGACATCCTGTGAAAACGCAGAACAGGTTCTGATTGTTTTCCCCTCGGGTGGTTATGTGCTATGCACAATTTTAAATGATGGCTTCCAGTTATATTTCCCTACAGGAATTCCTGTCCCTTAGGTGCAGTCTGCTGCACATACATCTTGGGCCTGGGGTTCCCAGGGCTGGAGGTGGCCAGGGAGGGGATACAGCAAGTGAAGAGGGTGTAGCCTGGCCAGGAAGCTTCCATGAGGTCACTGTGGAGGAAGCACCATGGTGGAATGAGGGGTCAGGCTGCAGAGGGCTCCTGCTGGGTCCAGAGCAGGCAGGGGAAGGAAGGGGGCCTTGAAGGGGAGCAAACGTGGAGTGGGTCCATTGGAGGGGAGAGACAGGGTGAGCAGCCAGGCTCCCACAGAGGCTCAGGTGAGCCCCCACCATCTCCTCTTCTGGGGCCTTAAGGCTTCCAGCCTGCCTTCTGACTGGAAGGGCAGGTGGGGCAAAGTTAGGGGGATGAGGTAGGAGAGGTGGGGGGTCCAGGCCCTGGTCACCACCCACCTCTCACGCCTTTCCCCAGGAAACCAGGCTGTGGGCTGTGCCTGGGCTTCCTCGCTGCTCTCTGCTGGGCAGAAAGGTCTTGATACAAGCAGGATGGAATTGGGCCACCTGAGGATGCCCCTACATGCCACCTGCTTTGCCCTTCCCCTCCCACGTCTTCCTCGTGGCCAAGAAAGTCCTCAGGCAGCTCAAGAAGCCTTCACATTGGCTTCTCATCTGGGAGGAAGGAGCAAAGCTCCCAGGAAGAGGAGTGGGGGGAAGAGAGAGCCTCAGCAAGTCGCTCCTCTCTCTTCTGTGACACTCCACCCACCTACTCCTGCCCACAGAAGCCCAGAGTTCTGAGACCATCTAGAACTGAGGTCTAGAACAGAGCCCAGCCCAGTGTCCAGCCCCCAAGGCTACATCTGGAGCCCAGAGCTCAAGACCCATCCCAGGTCTCACAATACAACCCAGAACCCAAAGCCTGAGCCAGGCCAATGCTCATCAAAGTTCAATTCAGAATCAACAGAACCAAAGACTCCAGACTGCACAACTTAGAGCCTAACTCAGTTGAGGCTTAAATTCTACCCAGAGCCAAAGAGCAGAACTCAGGACTTAGAGCAAAGCCTAGCTTATAGACCCAGAACCCAGAGGACCTCAGATGCTCTGAGCCTGGAATTCACACCAAAGTTAAGCCTGAAGTCTAGAGTGCAAGGCACCCAGCATCCAGCTCAGAGCCCAGCTGAAAGTCTAGACTCTAGCACAGATCTTATCTTAGCTCCTAACTGCGGTCCAGCCCAATAGGTGGCCTACACCCTACACCCAGCCCAGGGCCTAGCAGTCCCAAGGAAGAGGCCAGACTGCAAGCTGAGGAGAGGGAATTCCAGCTCCCAACCAATCCCTGGCAGGAGGAGACAGGACCTGGTGTTTGGGGGCCCTGTGGGCCTTCTAGCACCAGTCTGCAGGGCCCATCCTGGGTCTCAGAGACCAGGCAAAACACGGCCTGGTGTTTCTCTGCAAGGGCGACCTCTCAGAACCCCAGTGGGGTTGGAGGCTAAGTTCTACTGCTGCTGACTTGCTCTGTGAGCTTGGGCAAGTCCCTTTACCTCTCTGGTCTCACTTCTCTTAGGAAGGAACTCAGGTGGTGCTTTGGAGCCCCCGACCCAGAAACTTAGGGGAAGGGATTATTACTGATGGCCCCTTTGCTCATCTATCCTTTTATTCACCAAATATGCATGGAGGCCTGCAATGGCAGAGAACGAGGGCACGCGATGGAGGCAGGCTGGAGCCGCCGCCGTCTCTGCAGCCTGTAGGGACCAGCATGAGCTTGCCTGCCAGAGAAACTGAAAAAGCAGAGCGGCTCGGTTAGGAGGACGGGCTTCCTGCTGCGCCTGCAAGCAGAGGGACTTGGAGGCCGAAAAGGGCGAAGGAGAAGAGGAACCTGAGCAGCTGAGTGGCTTCAGGCCCCAGCCTCTTGCCCCTCCCCTGGAGCCCAGCCCGCTGTGTCTGCATTTCTTCCCTGGTCCCAGCGTCAGTTGGAGTCCCTGTGGCCCTGAGCGCAGCAGGTCCCTTTCTTGCCCTCAGGTGGCCTCTCTCCCCTGGGGCTACTCCTGGGGGTGGGGGTGAGACTTACCTCTTCCCATTGTTTTTTATTCCTGTGGGGCACACCCCAAACTATTAAAAGTAGCTTTGGAATTTCTTGAAAATTTATCCAACGCAAGTAACAGGTAGATTTTAAACAGGGAGATAAAATGGTCTTATTTGAGTTTTAAAAAATCTGGCTGATCATTGTTGGAGATTGGATCAGAGAGGAGCCGTGAGGCATCGCTGCCACAGGCCACTGGGGATGGGATGGGGGTTTGAGATGACAAATAGCGGTGTCTTTTTAAAACAATGTTTAGATTTATTTGAAAGGCAGAGAGAGAGAGACAGAGAGAGAGAGAGAGACAGAGAGACAGAGACAGAGACAGAGAAATATCTTCAATCCATTAGTTCATTCCCCAAATGTCTGCAACAGCTAAGGCATGCCAGGACAAAGCCAGGAGCCTGAAACTCCATTCGGGTCTGCAACGTGGGTGGCAGGGACCCAAGCACTTGAGCCATTACCTGTTGCCTCCTAGGACACACATGAGCAGGACGCTGGATTTGAGGTGGAAGTGGGACTTGATCCCAGGCATTCTGACACAGGATGTGGGCATTCCAAGTAGCAGCTTAACCCCCACTCTGTCACAACACCCATCTCTCTCAGTATATATATATATATTTTAAAGATCTATTTATTTGAAAGGCAAAGAGGGAGAGACACAGAGAAAGCCAGATCTCCCATCTGCTAGTTCACTTCCC
Organism: Lepus europaeus; assembly: GCF_033115175.1. Classification (NCBI taxonomy): domain Eukaryota; kingdom Metazoa; phylum Chordata; class Mammalia; order Lagomorpha; family Leporidae; genus Lepus; species Lepus europaeus. The sequence continues at coordinate 31,753,658 of NC_084831.1, forward strand.
AGATGGCTGCAACAGCCAGGTCTGCACCAGGCCAAAGCCAGGAGCTCCCACATGGGTGGCAGGGGCCCAAATACTTGAACCTTCCCGCATTAGCTGGATCAAAGTGAACCAGCCGGGACCCGAACTAGCACTCTCCTAAGGGATGCTGGCATTGCAAGTAGCAGCTTAACCCACTGTGCCAAATGCCCGTTCCTCACGGCGTCTTCGTTATACAGCAGGGATGTAGTCAATTTCCTAGTGTGCTGGGAATCCTTTCAGTGGCTGCCCACTATCGTCCCAATGTGAATGTGAGATCTCCTTGCTTCTCAGCCCCGGTGCCTAGCAATTTCCATTTACACCCAGCCAGCGCAAGCAGCTTCCAGGTTCTGCACCCACCATCCTCCTCTCCACCGTCTGTGCTGTGCCCCTCCTTACTCACTCCTCCACCTTGGCTCCATCCTCCCCTGCTCCGAGAGGCTTTCCCCGACCTCCACCCCTCAAACAGAATCTTTTCTCTGCTATGCACGTAGACAGATCTCTGGGAGGCATCGGCCACATCATTTTGTAACATTCTGCCTGTATTTGTCTCCACAACTGGAGGTAACCCTACCTGCTCCCCTCCACCGAAGGACAAGACGACCCATGCTTGGTTCATCTCTGAGCTGCTGGGGAGGCCCAGAGTAAGCCAGGCAATGCAATGACAAGCTTCCTTTCTAAGCATGCTTTTGTATTTAAGCATAAAGCTCCTGTGTTTTAAGTTTTTAATCTCAGAACGAGGTAAGAAGCTTGTTTTCCCATTGTCATATAGCCTGCCAGTCCGAGGGAAGGGATAAAGGAAATATATTAATATTTGTCGAGAGCCAACTGTAAAGGTTGTTTTGCACACACACATTGTCTCCCTGTGTCTTCAGGATAGCGTGAGGAGGCATATTACAGATTAGATGAGGATCACAGGAGGGAAGTGACATGCCTAAGGTTGTGCAGTTAGCTACAGACAGAACTGTATTTAAACTTGGGAGCCTGACTCCAGGCCCACACTGTTTAACCATCCTGGCTTTTCTCTTATCTGTGACTCTTAATCAGTCTGTGATCACGCACTACCATGCAGCTCTGGAGCCAGCCAGAGAGCTTGGCCTAGCCGGAGCGCAGGCGGAAGCAGCCATCACGTAACAGCGGGTCGCCCAGCACACTTTTCATGCAGATGAGTAGAAGGAGGTGCCAGGTGAGGGCAGGACTCCAAGGGGACCTGAGCAGGTTCTGCTTCTGCCACCTGCCAGCAACTCTCTTACTCTGAAAGACCCTTCCAACTCTGAGAGGTTCAAGGCCAATAGACCAAGGCAGGGCTTCCTTGAAGGGATGTGGGGTGAGCATGAGGAGGGCAGAGGTCTGACCAGCCAGGAAGGGAGAGGTATTGCTCAGGCATCAGTCCCCACCCTCTCTGCTGAGGCCAGGCACTGGGCTCTTGCCCAAGGAGCACCTCACCTGACCTACTGGGCCCTGGGGCCACCTGGGAGCTTTGTCCAACCCAACCCCTGGGGTGCCCTTTGTGTGTGATTCCATGGAGGGAAAGCGTGGCTCTTTGAGCCAAGGCTGACATCACCCAGTTTCTTCCACCCTGTCATTCTTACCTCTTCTCAGGGGTCAGAGCCTTCCTGAGGAAGTAGGGTTGTCTCTTCTGAGCAGGACCTTGAACTTGGAGGAGTTTAGGGTGAGAAGATCCTGGCACACTGGCTGTCACTGGTGGCGAGGTCCCAGCTGTCTCAAGGGCTCTCTGGGCACTCCCCGTGCTTGTCAACCTCCTGAGAACGAAGGCTCAGAAGTCAGACCCACCACCCAGCTCTGTCCTGAAGCTCAGCACAGGGAGTCTCCCTCGGGAATGCTCCATAGCTTGTGAGATCAGATGGGTCAGCCTCGAGGCCTCTCTTGCCTCGCAATTGCCCAACCAACATCCAGGCAGGAACGAGCAGCCTCTAGTGGCTTCAAGGGCCCTCAGATACTTCCTCCCAAAGAGACTCTTTCGGGACCCTCAAGAGTCCTTCCAATCCTAATTTTTGCCCTGCTTACTCCCCATAGGGCAAACAAAGGTGTAAGATGGGAAGAGGTGAGGCATCCTCATCATAGCGGCTATTCCAGGAAGCCCTGGCTCCAGGCTCCGCCTAGACCTTACCTCTTCAATTGCCCATTCCCTTGGAGCCTCCTAACCCCAGATTTGGTTATGGCATTTGCTATTCGCTACTGAGCCATGTGGGTGCTGCCAGGGCATGGACTTGGCTCCTACTTTTTCCCGAAAGTCTAGATCTCACCACTGGATGAGCTCGCAAGTCACCCCACCTAGCAACACTGGCATCTGGCAACACATTCAGTCAGCAACAATCTCCTAGCACCAACACTCCAGCAGCTCCACCTAGTAATCCTGCCTCAGCAGCACCCTACTGTTCCAAAAATAGCATTTTGCGTCACCAGACATAAAGTTAGCCCCTAACCCTTGGTGTGAGTTTTCTCCTCCTGACCAAAGTGGCCTTGGGTTCTAATAACAATAATAGTCATGAGGATCTGTGTGCCAAGCGCTGCTCTGAGCGCCCCACTTCGTCCTCAAGCCAACTCTACTAGAAAGGTTTGGTTTTCACCTCCAATTCACAGCTGGGACCCGAGGTTCAGAGAGATTCATTGCTTGCCAAGAGTGAACTGTCATGGTGGTGACAGGCGATGAAGCCGGGTAACCTGCCTCTGGGATCTTTGCCCTAACTCTGCTGCTAGGCCTCCCAGGAAGCTCGGAGGGTCCGGGGGCCTCCTCAGCAGCCATGCAGCGGGTATGTGATGGCAAAGGAAAAACCCACCAGGCTGGGCTTGGTGCCCTGGGGGACACAGACTATGGACAGTGACAAGAAGAGCTCTTAAGGTTTGTCTTCCACCATGAGGCTGGGCCGGACCCAGAAAGGGTTAGAGATGGCTGAGGGGTGGTCCTGCCACAGAAAGGGGGGCTGACTGTCCCTTGGGGGCAAGCCCTTGTTCTTACTGCTGCTCTAATGAATAGAATATTGCTACGGAGAAATGGGCCCACGGCTTCCTTCCAGGCTCCTGAGGCCAGTAAGTACCTGTGGGGTTACCCTTTGGCCATCACAGACTGGGGAGCCTCAGCAAGGCCCTCAATGGCTTTGGGTAAGGAGGTGGGAAGGAGGATGGGGATAGGGATGGGACAGTGGGGTCTGTGGTTGGACTGTAGGCTAAATGACAAGCCTATGGCCGGCCGTACTCTTCATCAGAAAAAGGGGTCTGACTCTGGGTTGATAAAGTTTAACCTCTGCTTTGCTTCTCTTGGCCTCAGGCTTTCCATTTATTAGATGGGGGTATTAAAAACAACCTTTTCCAGGCCGGCTCCGCAGCTCACTAGGCTAATCCTCCCCCTGCGGTGCTGGCACCCCAGGTTCTAGTCCTAGTCGGGGTGCCGGATACTGTCCCAGTTGCTCCTCTTCCAGTCCAGCTCTCTGCTGTGGCCCAGGAAGGCAGTGGAGGATGGCCCACGTCCTTGGACCCTGCACCCACATGGGAAACCAGGAGGAAGCACCTGACTCCTGGCTTCGGATCATGCAGCGTGCCGACTGCAATGTGCCGGCCATGGCAGCCACTTGGGGGGTGAGCCAATGGAAAAAAGACCTTCTCTCTGTCTCTCTCTCTCACTGTCTAACTCTGCCTGTCAAAAAAATAAAATAAAATAAAATAAAAAACCTTTTCCAGTGGTGTTTTAAGGCGTGAATGCTATGATATATGCACAGCACTTAGCGCAAACCTTGCCCAGCTCACAGTGGGTGCTCAATCATTGCGAACTGCTGTATTAGCAGTGCCCCAATAGTGTTCACAGACACCAAAGGTAACACATAAACGGCGTGTTATGGGGTTCTGTGCTGACCGACTACAGAGGTGAAGCTACAAGGGGCAGGCTGGAACTACATTGAGAGAGAAAACAGTGGGCAACAGAAACAGCATTCAAAACAATTTCAGCAGGCTGGAACGAGCAAGATGACATTGGACATTGTTGGGCCATGGCTTCAAGACATTACACAAAGCAAGGGAAGGGGGAGAGGCCTGACTTGACCCCAGCTCCGGTGAAAAGAATCTGAATGATTTAGTTGACCATAACCTGATGGGAACTAATCATGGGAGAGAAAGCTCCGAAGCCCAGCAGTCTTAGGCTGCATTAACAATGTGTCGTGTCCAGACTGGGGGAAATAATAGGCCTATTGTGCTGGCTTGGTCAGGCCATATCTGGAATCTTGCGTTGCTACACTGACAGACTGGAATCAGGCCAGGAGGGGGACCAGCCTGGCCTCAGCTCCCAGGCACTTGTGCTAAATGCTTCCTGTGCATTTTCTTGTTCTGCCCCCCAAACAACCCCATTAGGGTGACACTGTTGATATGCTCGTTTTACACACAGGGAGGATGACTGGGCTGCCTACCATCAACCACACAGCTAGCACATAGAGGAGCCTGGGGCTATACCCAAAGGGCTTCTCTGATGCCTGTATCTGAGGGAGTCCAAACATTCACTCACTGGACACAGATTCATTACACTCCTACTCCAGTCCCAGGTCCCAGGTGAGGATTCAGAAGTGAAAAAGACATGGTTCCTGTCTTCCAGGAGCTGTTGCAGGTCCGGCAGGGGGATCCGGATCCCTTGGGAAGCACTGTGACTCCATGGGAGGGAGGATTTTGGGGCTCACTGCCACACAGGTTACAGTAGAGTCACAGGGGCTGGGCCCTGCCCTTTGCCCGGTATTCAACTGCCTGGCTTTGGCTCACCTCCACTCAGCAGTGGTCAAGAGCTGTGTGCCCAGATGGGACCTTCTAGAGCACACAAAGGTGCTTGGTGTGGCTGGTTTGGGGACAACCAGAGTTCATCTTTCCTCCCTGCCACCAGGGATTTGAAGAAAGGAAAAAGAAGCCTGGCATCGGGACTCACAGGGACAAAGGTGAGTGGCCTCTGAGAGGTCCCGGGCCTCTTCACGAAGCAGACCCAACTGACACTAACAGAGCTCTGAGCGCCTGGGACCCAAGGGCCCCAGAGGCAGAAGGAAAGACCCATCTTCTTTGGCATCAGTGCCTGGTCTCCATTCCAATGTGCCACCCCTTTTGAGGTCCAGATGATGCAGTAGTGTTTCTCAATCCTTTCCTTGACCTGTGTTAGCCCCAACATATCCCAGGGGGCTTCATGCTGGAGAGTAGGGAGTGGGCGGGGGGGGGGGGATCCACACACGTGGTAAAGCCTCCTGTAGTAGCAGGGCTGCCAAGTGCAAAGGCTCTGGACTTGGACACTTCCAGCCTTGGCTTTGCCGCAGACCAGCTGTTTGGGCTCTCCATCTCCTGGGCCCTAAAATGGGGGATAATAATAGTACCGCCCTCGTGTGGTGGTTGTGGGCGCCCGGTGAGGTCATGTGTAGCACGGGGGAAGCTCTCCTTAAAAGGCCGCCGTTACAGTGCCGGCCGGTCCGTCTCCTCTCCACCATTTGGGAACTCCCTGGCGGCGGCGGCGGCGGCGGCAGCGGCGGCAGCGTCAGCGACCAAGTGGATTCATTTCACCACCACCCCCCCAACCCCGATCTAGGAGGGCCCCATAGATGCCCATGACAAGAAGAGGGAATGGCCGGTTTGGGGGAGGAGGTCTAGAGAGGGGCAGCAGTAGGGAAAGTGTTAGCTCGCCTCCTTCGGGCCTGGGGTAAAGGGAGCGGAGAACCGTCCCCAGATTCTAACGGGGACGGCGGACTCCCCCGGTCCCCACCTGTTTTGGGTCTGGAGGGGTTGGGGAGTCGGAAGTCGTGGGCTGCAGGCTCAGCTCAGAGAGAAACTCACTCTGGAGGACCCTGGGCAGGCAGGTCTCTTTCAGCCTCGGGCCTCAGTTTCCTCACGCGCGTCAGGTGGGTCTCGCAGCCGTCCCCTCGGCTGCGAGCGCTCGCAGCCGGATGCCGGTTCCGGGCCTTGGGGAACGTGGCTCAGCAGCAGGCGCCGCCGGACGGGTGGGGCAGGAGAGAGGGCTGGCGGGCGAGGGTGATTGGCTGGAGGCGGGGTAGCCGGCCTCGAGGATTGGTCCGCTCCGAGAGGGGCGGGGCCGAACCTTTAAGAGGCGCGCAGGGGGTGTGCAGGGAGTGTGTGTGTGCCTGCCCTGCCTGCCGGCTCCTCTTGGTGCGCGTCGACCGTGGCCGCGGCTGCTACGACGGGAGCCCAGGGGCCACGGAGGCCGTTAGAGCAGACGAGCATCCCGGCATCCCAGTCCCAGGCGGCGTGGCCCGCGGGACATGGCCAAAGGAGAAGGTGCCGAGAGCGGCTCCGCGGCGGGGCTGCTGCCCACCGGCATCATCCAAGCCAGTGAGCGCCCCGCGCAGGTGAAGGTGAGAGGGAGGGCCGGGGGTGTGGGCAGGCTGGGATGGGGGCGTCAGGAGGGGCAGGCCTGGTCCTGGGGCAGTGGGGAGAGCCGGGGGCTATGCAGTGATGGAGGTGGTCTGTGGGCGCGGGCGCCCCCTTTTGCTCTCCGGGGCTCCGCAAGTGCGCGGAGCGGCTCCGTCGGCAGCTCCACGCGGTGCTCGGCTTTGCCGAGCCGGCTCCACTTCCTGCGCGCTGGGCGGCCCCGGTTTACCGCCCGGGAAGCGGGAGAGACCCTGAGAGCTCGGATAGTCCCCCTCGGCTCCCCCATCTCTCCTCCTGCCCCCACCCCACCCGCCTACTCTCGCGCCTCTACTCCGCCGTGAGGGCCGCTCAAGTTCATTCATAAGAACAAGGGCTCAGCTCTTAAAGGAGCCGCGTTCCGCCGGCGTCAGCGTGAGTGTGAGTGTACGCAGGCACGCGTTGTGCCCCTCCAGCCCCGTTGCCTGCCCCCTGGGCCTATTCCCTGACCGAATGAAAACAGGCGGCCACAGGAAGAGCTCAGAGGCAATATCTGCCTGCTTGGGAGGTGATCACTTTTTTCCCTTTTAATTTTATTAACTGATCTTGGAAGGAGCCGGGGTGAGCAATTATGCTGTTACTATGCATGAGTAATCTCTACTTTCTCTGAGCAACCCCAGCCTCCCTCGTGCCCCACCCGGAGAGGGCCCAGTCCTGTACCTGGAGGCACCTTTCCTCGCCTCTCCAAGGTCCCTTGGGAACTGGGGTGGGGGGCAGGGGGAGAAGGGGTGCAGGCAGGGAGCCAGGGGCAGGACAGTTTCTGGTTTTGCCTGGCGCTCTGACTGCCTAGAGGGCCCAGGGACACGCTGGGACAGATGGAAGGAACAGCTGGGCCTGCAGCCAGCTGGGAAGAGCCCCTGCAACTCTTCCGAGCTCTCACCCAGTAGGCAGGTGGGTCCCAGCTTCAGCGAGGGCGGGAGCCTGGGCTGGGCTCAGGCAGCTCTTGGCAGCAAGAGGATTTTCAGGTTGTGGCAGCTGGTGCCGGGTGGGGACAGGTCCGCTGCTGGAGCTTGTCCCCCCTCTGGAACTTGGGAAGGAACAGGGCTGAGGCTCCCGGAGTTCTCTAACGGTGGTGGCCTGACCCATTTCCTGAGTCTGAGGGAGACGGGCGGGAGACGGGCAGTTTAGCCGGCAGCTTCGTCAGGGGTCAGAACTCCTGTTCCTGGTTCCTAAGAACAGAGAGTGCCTCTTTCTTTTCTTGTGGGAGGCGAGAACTCCCTGCGTGGCAACAGAGCACGGCAGAATTGGCTGGAGGGATCCTCCCAAGATAGGGAGCTGCGTTTTGAGCCCCTTTTCACCTTTTCCTCTTCTTTCCAGAAGGAACCAAAGAAGAAACAGCAGTTGTCCGTTTGCAACAAGCTCTGCTATGCAGTTGGAGGCGCCCCTTACCAGGTGACAGGCTGTGCCCTGGGCTTCTTCCTACAGATATACCTGCTGGATGTGGCTCAGGTGAGTAACTTGAGCTTTCCAGGGCTCCTCCGGCATGCGGAGATGGGAGAGACGAGGCAGCCCTGGGTGGGTTCACTCAGTTTTCCCCATCCGTGAAATGGAACCAGGAATCCCTACTCTGCTGTGCATCACAGTGGCTGAGCAGTAAGACGGCTGTAGGAAGTACCCAGGAGAGGAGCCCAGGTGCCCCAAATGTCTGAGTGGGAAAGGTCTGACGACTCCCTGCAAAACAGTTGATCATGGAGGGGAGAGTGGGACCTGCCGGTGATGCTGTTCTTACACCAGGCTGGCACGCCATGTCCCTGGCTGCGAGACAGGAAGCTGGCCCTGCTCAAGTGTGGGGAGAAGGTGGGTCCCACCCCTCACCTGCGGAGCAGAGGTCTGTTGGTGGGTGGTGGGGCCCTCAAGCGCTGGGCTAAGTCACAGTGCCCTGGTCCAGGGGGTCTTTGACAGGGAGGGCTCCTTGGGCTGAAGCAGGGCTCTTCTGCACTTTGGGAGGTCTTGGCCAGCAGCCTGGCATCCCGGGAATTTGCCCTGTCTGGATGGGGGAGTGGGAGGCTGTGTAGCCATGGCTACCAAGGCTCCCGCTTGGGCCATCTTTTCTTTGTAGCAAGCGATTTGGCAAGCAGGCGGCTTGGTTGTATCCACTTACAGGTGGGGAACACTGAGCCCAGAAGGGACAAATAGCTTCATTCAGCAGCTGGTTTTCAAGTAACTCCCCTAGGCTGGTCCCTGAGAGGAGTGAAATATGAGGAGCTGCAGGCTGTTTTAGTGGCTTTGGCAGAGGGGCTCTGCTGGGGACACTGCAGGGTGGGAGGGGCTGCCAGCTTCCCATAGAATAGCAGGGTCTTGGTGGAGGAGGAGGGGTCCAGAGAATCTGTCTTTGGGGGACAGGGGCATGGTGAGCTTGAATGGTCAGCCACAGGCTGCTGTTTAAAAAGCATCTAGAGACTTGTTTTTCTGCATCCGAGATGGAGCTGGATTGTAAGATAAAGATCATAACTTCCATTATACAGATGAGGAAACTGAGACCCACGTGGCCACCCAGGGGGTACCCTCTCTGAGATCAGATGATCAGTGTCTCTGGACTGTGAGAGGGAGGGAAGCAAGTGATTCTGGATTCATTCCAGTGGATAGGGAGGGTAAGAGATCTGCAAACGCCCCTAAGGAGGCCCCTAGGGCTGCTGTGATCGGAGACCTGTTAACGATTGATTGTGCTGATTGTGCTTAGCCAGCCCAGGGAAGGTGGTGGAGGCCCAAGAGCAAGCCCTGTGCCTCTGCCTCCCAGCGAGAGTTGAGTGACTGGAAGGATGAGGGAGGATTCTTTTGCCTCTTCCCTTCCCAGGTGGACCCTTTCTCTGCCTCCATCATCTTGTTCGTGGGCCGAGCCTGGGATGCCTTCACGGACCCTCTGGTGGGCTTCTGCATTAGCAAATCCTCCTGGACCCGCCTGGGCCGCCTCATGCCCTGGTGAGTGGAAGGGACTGCTTCGAGATGGCCGGAGACGGGACTTCCGGCATATCCACCCTTTGGTCCTTGCATCTGGCTTGTCCCAGGGTTGAGGGAGAGCTTCTGATGCAGTGATGTCAAAGCATGGGGCGGGGGGCGGGGGAAGGTGGGGTGTTGGAACCCCAGCTGAAGCCTCACCTGCCAGTCCAGCCCGCTGCTCCCTGAGGTCCACGCCCTGCCTTTGGTGGAGCTGGAATTCCAACCTAGCAGTTGAGAGGTTGCCCTCTGGAACCAACCTGCCTGGCTTTGAATCCCAGCTTCACTGCTTCCAGCTATGCAACCTTGAGTGAGCCACTTAACATCCCTGGGCCTCAAGTTTCTTCAGCTATAACGTGCAGATAATAATTACGGGGTTGTGGTAAGGATGAAATTTTTTTTTAATGTGTCAAGTACTGAGAACAGTGCCTGGCACCCATTAAGTAGTATATAATTTGGCATCCCTTCAGGTTGTTTCCTGGGGGACAGGGGCTGGGATAATCCTGGGAATGGGGTAACCTCTGGCACCTTGGGTGATGTGAACTCTGTTTGCCCTTTGAACAAAGCCAGCACCACTCAGCCCCGGGCTCTGGGGCCAGTGGGGGTGCCCTAGATGAGACAGCCAGGGAGACCCATGGCACAGGCTGTTAGGTGGGGCTCTGCTTCTCCCCAGGACATCCTGCTTGGGTGGAGGGGGCCGTGCCCCTTTCATCTCCAGCCCATCCAGGCCCAAGTGGGCGCCTTCCTGCCCGAGGGGCGCCCCCACCTGGTCTCCGGCCTTCAAAGCTTTTCCTGCAGCCCCTGCTCCTCCACAGCTTCCTTTCCCACGAGGTTCCCCCCTCCTCCACCTACCCCGGTCCTGCCAGCCCCTGGCCTAAGCCCAGGTTGTAGCCTTTGATCCTGGTTTCAGAGCCAGAGGCAGGACAGCCTGCCTTACCTGGACAGGCTGCTCCTGGCTCCCCGAGCGCCAGCCCTGAGACTTGGCCCCTTGCCACCTCCTTGGCAGCCCGTGGGAGGCGGGGCCCTGCTGCCACATCTCCTCATGAGGCCCAGCCAATGGGAGGCAGCTTCTGGGCCAGCTCAGTGCAGCAGCAGCTCCCTGTGCCATTGGGTTCCTCACGGTGGCAGCACTGCTCAGCCAAGGATGGAGTATCAGATCAAGGCTGCCAGGGACCCTTGCTCTCTGGGGAGACACGTGGACTGGGGAGGCGGGACGCGGCAGGGAGGAGAGCCTAGCAGGCCCTCCCTGTGGAACTTGGGGAGGATCCCTGGGACTCCTGCCAGGCAGGTGTGGCACCCAGCTTGGGGAAGTGGCTGGGGGCTTCCGCGCTGGTGTTGGATTCAGCAGGTGTCTGTGTGCATGGCCTTGCCCTTGTCTGAGTACATGCTGATGGTGCTTGAGAGCTCAGGGGCTATGTGTGGGACCTCCTCATCTACCCCGTGATTAGGACCCGGGCCCCTCCCAGGCTGGGAGCACCCAGAACTCTGTTTCTTTCCACGATAGGAAGAGGCGGGCTGGGCCTGACGGGGTCCATGAGCCGGGTGACCCCTCTCCTCTCAGTCCTCAGGGCAGCCCCTCTTCTAAGTCTGCATTGAAATCCTCTGCTTCACACCGGAGAGACCGCAGCAGTGACTCTCCTGGAGCTCCTGCACCGCCTGAGCGGGCCAGGGTGTGGCAGAAGGGGGCAGCAGGCCAGGCTCCAGCAGGCTGGGCTTCAGGCCTGATTTCTGATTGCTGCGCTTGCAGTTGCCCTGGCCAGGGCCTGTCCTAGTTCCCCGGAGGGCAGCTGTCCTGATGAACTCTCCTGACGTGAGCATCACAGCGGCACTCGGTGTCCTGAGTACTTTTCTTTTTGTAAGATTTTATCTGTTTATTTGAGAGGTGGAGCTACAGACAGAAAGATGGAGAGACAGAGAGAAAGGTCTTCCCTCCGTTGGTTCACTCCCCAAATGGCCTCAAGAGCTGGGCTGATCCAAAGCCAGGAGCCTGGAACTTTTTCCTGGTCTCCCTTGTGGGTGCAGGGGCCCAAGGATTTGGGCCATCTTCTGCTTTCCCAGGCCATAGGAGAGAGCTGGATCGGAAGTGGAACAGCTGAGACTTGAACCAGCGCCCATATGGAATGCTGGAACCACAGGCAGAGGCTTAGCCCACTATGCCACAGTGCCGGGCCCATACTTTTTGACATCTGAGTGTTTGCTGACTTCTCAAAATGACTTCTCCTTTATGAAGTAGGACCAAGTGCTTACCATGGCCTCTGCGGTGTCCTGTTTCTTCTCTGAGCTTATCTCCTAATTCCATCTCTCTTGCTCACTGTGTTCTAGGCCCTGGCCTTTCTTGGACCTGCTGGACATGCGTCTGCCTCAGGACTTTTGCACTGACCATTCCCCTTGCCTGACATACTCTTATCTCAGATGTTTGCAAAGCTTACGTCTTCCTCGCATTTGAGATTGGTGGTTGTCACCTTCTCACTGAGGCCTACCTTGCTCTTCAGGATGGGAATTGTATCCCACTCTCATTTCTAATCTCCTGTGGTCCATATTATTTATTTTCTCTATAGCATTTATCACCTTCCAACATGTTATGTAACCTTTTAAAAACACTGTAAGGGGCACTCGTTGGTCTAGTGATTAAGATGCTCACATCTCATATAGGAGTGCCTGGCTTCAAGCCCTGGCTCCGAACCTGCTCCCAGCTTCCTGCTAGTGTGCACCGTGGGAGGCAGCAGTGATGGCTCAAGTAGTTGGGGTCCTGCCACCCATGTGGGAGACTTGGATTAAATTCTAGACTCCCGACTCTGGCCTGGCCTAGTCCTGGCAAGCTCCAGCCACTGTGGGCATTTGGAGAGTAAACCAGCTGATGGGTACTATTTGTCTCATCCTAAAATTTTTTAAAAAGCTCTGTCTGATATGTATTGGGGTGGGTGTTTTGTCTGATGGTTAGGACACTGGTTGGGATACTTGCACCACATATCAGAGCCTGGATCTGATGCTTGGCTCTAGCCCCTGACTCCAGCTTCCTGCTGGTACAGCCCCTGGGAGGTAGTGTTGGTGACTTGAGTGATTGGATTCTTGCCACCCAAGAGAGACCTGAGTTGAGTTCCCATCTCTTAGCTTTGACACCATCCCACCATCCCACCTGACTTGAGGGTGTTGCAAACATTCAGGGAATGGGCTTGCAGATAAAAATGCTCTCTCTGTCTCTCGACCACGCAAATAAATTTAAAAATCTGTTTAATATTTTAAAAAGATTTATTTATTTATTTGAAAGGCAGAGTTACAGAGAGAGGGAGAGACACACAGAGAGAAAGATCTTCCATCTGCTAGTTCACTCCCCAAATGGCTGCAATAGCTGGGGTTGGGCCAGACTGAAGCCAGGAGCCAGGAGCTTCTTCTGGGTCTCCCACATGGGTACAGGGGCCAAAGCACTTGGGCCATCTTCCACTGCTTTCCAGGTGCATTAGCAAGGGAGCTAGATCAGAAGTGGAGCAACCAGGATGCGAACTGGCATCCATGTGGGATGTTAGCATTGCAGGTGTTGGCTTAAACCGTTATGCCCCTGAACATAACTTTTTAACTATGGCATATATAAGATAAAACTTACCATCTTACACATTTGAGTATGTGGTTAGTTCAGTATCATTAAGTCCATCCACATTTTAAAAAGGTTTTTATTTTATTTAACTTGAAAGGCCGAGCTAGAGAGAAGGAAAACAGGGAGGGAAAGAGAGATCTTTCACCCACTAGTTTATTATCCAAGTTGCCAGGTCTGGACCAGGCCTGAGCCAGGAGCTTCATCCAGGTCTCCCATGTGAGTAGCAGGATCCCAAGCTCTTGGGCCATCCTCTGCTGCCTTCCCAGGTGCATAGCAGGAAGTTGGGTCAGAAGCAAAGCAGCCTTGACTTCAACCAGCACTCCAGTAGGGGATGCCAGCATCATAGGCAGTAGCTTGACTCTCTGCATCACAACACGGGCCCCAAGTCTGCTGTTTTGCAACAGTCACCACCTTCCATCTCCGATACTCTTCCATCTTTTTAGACTGGACCTCTGTGCCCACTAAATGCTAACGCTCCATTCCTCCCCAGCCCCCAGCCCCTGGCATCCACCGGTCCACTCTCTGTCTCTTATGAACTTGACTACTCTCGGTACCTTACGCAGGTGAAATCCTACAGTAGTGGTCATTGTGTCTGGCTAAGTTCATGCAGCATAGCACCCTCCAGGTTTATCCACCTTGTGGTGGCTGTCAGTTTTGTTCCTTCATATGGCTGAATGATGTCTCTGTCTTTAATCTTTGATTATTTTTTTCTGTTCGCCAACCTGAATGTATGGTTCACCAGGGCAGTGGATTTTTTTTTTTTCCTGCATTGTTCATGGCTATGTCCTAAGTGGCTAGAATCAGGCCCAGCACCTAAGACATTTTTCCTGAGTAAACATTGAATGTAAGATATGTGCTATCGCTATCCGTGTTTTATGGATGAGCAAACGAGCCTCAAAGAAGTGGTTTGTAGTTGGCAGAGCCAGAATTGGATCTCTGAGTTGTGGCTCAAAAGGCCTTGTTTTTACCACGTGTTCTCTGCTGCCTTTCTGTACTGAAGCCACGAAGTTAGTCTGTCCAGAGGTCTGACCACTAGTGACAGTGTGGGCCACGCACGGGGGAGGCAGACATTTGCTGCCTTTACAGTTCCAGCACTGGGCCCTGTCCTCTCACCTGGCTCCTCCATCATCCTTCACCTGGAGTTCCGCTCACCCCCAGCTTCCCTGTGTGTATGTTCATGTGTGTGCACACATGTGTGTGCAGGTGGAGCATGTGCACGTGTGAGAAGGTATTGGGGGCTGCTCCTGCTCCCAGCCCCCCTGCCCTACCACCTGAGGCCTGGGCCCCCGCCTCCAGCCTGTAGGAGACCCCTGCCTGTGGCGCCCTCACTCTTGGGGAGATGTGGAGGAGACTCGGGGTCTGGCTTCTCACCTTCCACGCTCAGGATTTCAGGGCAGGAGCCAGGGCCAGTCTGCCCTTCTAGGTGTGGCCATCAGCTTCTTCCCAGAGGCCCTAGAGGGTAGATTCGAGGGGGAGCAGCTTTCCTGCTGGCAGGCACCCCGGGGTGCAGGCCTGGCTTCCAGGGCCCTGGCCCCCAGCCACCACTCAGACCTAGCCCTTCCCCAGGATCATCTTCTCCACGCCCTTGGCCATCATTGCCTACTTCCTCATCTGGTTCGTGCCCGACTTCCCACAGGGCCAGACCCTTTGGTACCTGCTTTTCTATTGCCTCTTTGAGACACTGGTCACGGTGAGTGCGGGCCCCTTCCCCACGCAGCTCTGGGGGCAGGGGCGAGGGCAGTCCCCGGGGCCTCACAGGTGGTGCCCCAGGCTGCCTCCATCTGACCAGCCAACGGCTTCTCTCCCATGCCAGTGTTTCCACGTCCCCTACTCGGCTCTCACCATGTTCATCAGCGTAGAGCAGAGCGAGCGGGATTCAGCCACTGCCTACCGTAAGTCTCTCCCAGCCCACCTGATCCCACCCCCCAGAGACCCAGGGCCCCTCCCCGACCCGACCCTCCGGCCACGATTCTTTCCCTGTGGGCCCAGCTCTTTGCTCTGCTCTTAGGTGTGGGTGCAAAACGATCTGAAAAATAACTTGATCCTTTTATTGCTCAGGTGAGAACCAGAGAGGTGCAGGGACTAACCAGAGGTCACACAGAACAAGGCCATGAGTTCAGGCCACCGTGGCGTCTGCCCCAACCACCCATCCCCACCCTACCTGGAGCTAGAGCTGGGCTCTCATGCATCCAGCCTCCCTCCTTAGGCCCGCAGGCCAGGAGGCCCCTCCAAAAGACCTCCTTTTCATTGCCCAGGGATGACAGTGGAGGTGTTGGGCACAGTGCTGGGCACAGCAGTCCAGGGGCAAATTGTGGGCAAAGTGAATTCGCCTTGTCTCCAGGAGCCCAATGGCTCTGCAGTGGCCTTGGAAAGTGCCAACTGGACGCACAGCACCACCTCGCTCAGAGAAACGGTGAGGCCCCTGGCAGGGCAGGGACTGGGGGAGATGAGGAGTGAGGAGGTCCCACCCTAAAGATAGTAATGCTAGCTTGCTAGCTCATGTCTGTGCTTGGTGGGCGTTTGTCGTAGGCCCCGTATGTCCACTTTGCATGTAAGGAAAGCGAAGCTTAGACCGAATAATTCACTGAGGGTCACGGAGCTAAGGAATGGCAGCGATTTGGGAAGATTCCAACCGCAGCCCCCTCACGCTCCACGGCCTGGCTTAGCGTGTTCTCCATTTGAGACAACGGCAAGCCCCGGATGAGTCTCCCATTTCACACAGGGAGACAGTGAGGCCCTCAGGGGAATAGAGCCCAGCCTAAGATCATAGCGTGAGGCTGCTGGGAGAGAGGCTGCTGGGACGCGAGCAGCCTGACTCTGTGTCACCTGCACCTCCTTTATAGCAAAATGCATACCTGCTGGCAGCAGGGGTCATCGCCTCCATCTATGTCATCTGTGCTGTCATCCTGATCCTGGGCGTGCGGGAGCAGCGAGGTAGGAGGGCCCTGGGGCAGGGGTACCAGCCCAGCACAGGGTGGCTGTGTCTTTCAGCCTGGCCCTTGGGTTCTGGGGGAGGGAGATCTCCGCTCTCTCCTCACTGTCGCCTCTTGTCCTCAGAACCCTGTGAGGCCCAGCAGGCTGAGCCCATGTCCTTCTTCCGGGGCCTCCGGCTGGTCATGAGCCATGGCCCGTATGTCAAGCTTATCGCTGGCTTCCTCTTCACCTCCCTGGCTTTCATGGTGAGGGGGGAAAGGGAACTGCGGTGCCCTACCTTAGGGGGCGGGGCGTGTGATGGGAATGGGAGTGGCTCAGGCTGTGACCCGAGCTGAGGGATGGATGGGGGGGCAGTGTTGGGAGGCTCAGCCCGGACCTCACCTTGTGTGTTTCCTTCTCCTTGTACACCCCCAGCTGGTGGAGGGGAACTTTGCTCTGTTTTGCACATACTCCTTAGGCTTCCGCAACGAATTCCAGAACCTACTCCTGGCCATCATGGTGCGTGCGGGCCCCCAGGGGGCGGGCAGCCCTGGGTGGAAGTGGCACAGGCCCTGATGGGATGGTTCTCTGGGCGGTGGGAAATGATTCTCAGACTGATCCAAGTCCTAGGGGAGTGGGGTTGGACCTGAGCTCCAGCTGCATAGGTAGACCTGGAAAGGAGGAGTCTGGGGTTGGATGTTCGAGTTGAGAGCACAGAAGAGCAAAGGTCTCGGTGCCAAGAACCCAACGGAGCTGTGTGCCCAGAGGCGTGGGAAGGCAGGGCGGGACCGCACCCCAGGGAGTCAGCAGGCACGCCCGGAGGGTGTTACCTGGTGGCTCCTGGGCAGCACCGGAGGGGTCTGCGGCTCAGACCAGCCTCCCTTAGCCTCTGCCCATCCGCAGCTCTCGGCCACCTTCACCATTCCCATCTGGCAGTGGTTTCTGACCCGGTTTGGCAAGAAGACGGCCGTATACGTGGGGATCTCAGTGAGTGAGGCAGGAGGGGCGAGGCCTGGGTTGAGTTGGGGGTTCCCAGGGGGAGTCTCCCAGCTGACCCGCCTTCCCGCACTCCCTCCCCTAGTCTGCAGTGCCATTTCTCATCTTGGTGGCTGTCATGGAGAGTAACCTAATCGTCACATATGTGGTGGCCGTGGCAGCTGGCATCAGTGTGGCAGCTGCCTTCTTACTACCTTGGTAGGTAAACAGGCCCACCTGGGCTTCTTCCCCAGTGCCCCACTCCCTAGCTCTGAAGCTTCATGGGGCTTCTATCACAGGCCATTCTGTGGATCCAGGTTGGGGATGGGCAGGGTGTGCCCCATACAGTTGTAGGGGTTGTGAACTGTGCACCAGGGTGGGCAGAGGGAGCTAAAATCTGACCTGTGCTGCACTTGCCTTAGAGCACTTACAGCGGCCATGCGGGGGGGGGCGGGGCCTGAGGGTGCAGGGAGGGGGTCCTCATGGCTGCCAATGGCCCTCCGGTCCCATGCAGGTCCATGCTGCCCGACGTTATTGATGACTTCCACCTGAAGCAGCCCCGCTCCCAGGGCACCGAGCCCATCTTCTTCTCCTTCTACGTCTTCTTCACCAAGTTCGCCTCTGGCGTGTCGCTGGGTATCTCCACCCTGAGCCTCGAGTGAGTGGGGGTGCCGCCCGGGCTGGGGCTCTGGCCGGAGCCTCCCCACCCTGCACCAGGCCCGCAGCCTCACTGCTCCCCTCCCCCGCCGGATCTCACAGCTTTGCTGGGTACCAGACACGTGGCTGCTCCCAGCCGAGGAGCGTCAAGTTTACGCTGAACATGCTGGTGACCATGACGCCCATAGCCCTCATCCTGCTGGGCTTGCTGCTCTTCAAGCTCTACCCCATCGACGAGGACAGGCGGCGGCAGAACAAGAAGGCGCTGCAGGCTCTGAGGTGACGGCTCCCCAGCCAAGCCCCCAGGTCTCCCCCAGGCAGCCCTGACGCTTAGCCGCGAGCCAGGCTCTGTGCCGAGAGGGTTCACGGCTCGCGCTCGGGAACCACACAGATGCCTGCAAGGAGCTCAGGTTTTACAGAATGTTCTAGTCTGTTTGCGAGGCTGTGACACAAATACCCGAGTCGGGCTACTTGGTAAGGAAGAGAGGTTTGTTTATTTAGCCCATAATTCTGGAGGTTGCAAAGTGCAAACCACAGAGGTGCCAGCATTATGGCCAGGGGCCCCGGCTGCATGGCTGAGAGCCCTCTAGTGGGAGGCACTCGGAGTGAGAAGGAGGCGAGAGAGCTGGGAAGGGTGAGGCTCGCTCCTTTCTGGCAGTCTGCTCCCTCAGGAGCTAACCCAGGCCTCGCCCATCATCCCTCCCCCTGCAGGGTGGCTCCCTGTGGCTGAATGACCTTGGGACCGCCATCCCTGTGAGGCTGGGTGGGGACAGACCAGGGCTGGGGAGTGTGTTAGTGTCTCCTGGAGTCCCACTCTGCAATGAGGGAATTGAGGTTTGGCTAGAAGGGGTGAGGGCCTGGCTGGCAAGGGGTGGAGCTGGGCTTTGTGCCCACTGACCTGGCTGCAGAGCCTGCACCGTTCACTACTCCCCTGCATGCAGGACCGCGGGGGTGGCCCGAGCCCTGCCTTTCGGGGGAACAGAGGGCAGGGTGGAGTGACTCCTTGTGCCAGCCCCATCAGCCAGCCCTTTTAGAGGGCAGCAGTGTCTGGGCTGTGAGGGAGCAGGAACCAACCCCAGGTGTCCTGTGGGTTCCCTGATCCAGCAGCTGGCTCCACCTACAGGGTGGCCAGCTTGCCAGGAAGGAGGCAGGTGCAGAGTGGGGGTGTGGTGCAGGGCCCTTCCTCCAAGCTGTCCCCTTGGACTCTTGCAGGGACGAAGCCAGCAGCTCCGGCTGCTCTGACACAGACTCCACAGAGCTGGCCAGCATCCTCTAGGGCCTCTTGGGCTGCCCAAAGCCACCACGCAGAGGGCCTGGGTCTCCAGGCCACACAAGGGACCAGTACCTGTTTGTACACTTGCTGAGCAGCTGGCCTGCAGGTGCCCGAAGGGAACAGAAGACTCCAGAGCGAGCGACCCAGGACACCGCCGGTGCTCCCTGAATGGCCGTCGGTGCTCCCTGAATGGCCGTCGCTGGCTCCCCTCCGCCTGCCTCGGGGCCAAGCCCTGGGCTGCTACTGTGACTATGCCGAGGACTGCTGGGGCCTAGCCCAGAACACTAACGCAGACACGTTTTATACAGAGACTAATTAATAACTTAATGACTGTGTACATAGCGATGTGTGTGTATGTATATGTCTGAGCTATTAATGTTATTAATTTTCATAAAGCCTGGAAACGGAACGGCCTGTTTCTGTGTCCTCAGCCTCTCAGCGGGCCCTTTGCTGTCAAGACCAACAGGGAGGGGTGGGCGAAGCCCAGGTGCTGGGGGAGGAGGTGCGTGACAAGGGCCTCAGCTCACCTTTGAGGCACGGCTTCTCAGGGCCAGGCCCCAGCTGCGGGATCCACATCACTTTGCTGATGTTCTCGTTTAATCCTTGAAGCCATGGCGCCAAGGCAGGGCTGTCCCTGTTGTAAAAGTGAGAAAACTGAGCTGGAGGGGTGGGCGTTCGGCCCAGTGGTGAAGGTGCCGCTTGGGTCACCCGCATCCCACGTCAGAGAGCACGCGTTGAGTCGCAGCCCTGTTTGCGATCCGGCTCCGGGCCAGTGCACACTGTGGGAAGCAGCAGGTGATGCCGAGTATTTGAGTCTCTGCCACCCACATGGGAGACCCACATTGAGCTCTGGGCTCCTGGTTAGGGCTGGCCCAGCCTCAGCTATTGTGGGCATTCAGGGGGTGAACCAGCAGATGGAAGAGCTCTGTCTCTCTCTTTGTGTCTGTCTTTCAAATACATAAAAACTTTTAAAATATTTTTATTTGAATGAGGGAGAGGGAGGGAGAGAGAGCTCTTCCATCTGCTGGTTCACTTCCCCAAGTGGCTGCAACAGCCAGGGCTGTGCCAGGAGCCAGGAGTTTCATCCAGGTCTCTCATGTGGGTGACAGAGGCCCAAGGACTTGGGCCATCTTCTGCTGCTTTCCCAGGCCACTGTCATGGAGCTGGATTGGAAGTGGAGCAGCTGGGACTTGAACCAGTGTCCATATGGGTTGCCAGCATTGTAGCTGGTGGCTTTACCCTCTACACCCAATAAAAACTTTTTTTAAAAAACTTATTTATCTATTTGAAAGTCAGAATTAGAGAGAAAGAGAGAGAGAGCTTCCATGTGCTGGTTTACTCCCCAAATGGCCACAATGGCTAGAGATGGGCTGGTCTGAAGCCAGGAGCCAGGAGCTTCTTCTGGGTCTCCCACATGGGTGCAGGGGCCCAAGCACTTATGCCCTCCTCTGCTGCTTTTCCAGGCGCATTAGCAGAGAGCTGGATTGGAAGTGGAGCAGCTGGCACCTGAACCAGCACTCAAGGGATGCCAGCATTGCAGACTGGCTTAACCCACTGTGCCGCAGTGTGGCCTAACAGGAATTCCATTCCCAGATCTACGAGTCTCTAGCACCTTAAATATCACTTGCCATTCCCTGTGTCTAAGAAGGACCGAGAGCCTGGCAGACAGACAGGGGCTCTGCCTATGCATGCATGCTGTGCTGCCCACCCTGTGCGTGCCTGAGCAGGCAGGGCTGCCTAGGCTGGAGCCGACTTTGTGACTGGCGCCTGTGACTCTTTGTCCAATCAGCTGATGCTGCCATCGGAGGGGTGGTCCCATCGTAGCAAGCACAGTGTGAGAACCAACGGCGCTGGTGTGATGGAGTGGGGTGGGCAAGGCCCACCTTGCAACACCTGTCAGGTTTCCGTGGGATAAATGCTCCCGCCATAGTCGAGTTCAGATCGCCAATGGCTGTACTACATTGCTCAAGGCAGCTCTGCCAGGCTGGTAGGATTGCCCCAGCCCATTGCTTGGGTCGCCCGCATCCCATGTCAGAGAGCCCGCGTTGAGTCGCAGCCCTGTTTGCGATCCGGCTCCGGGCCAGTGCACACTGTGGGAAGCAGTCACACATGTAGACTGAGCCCCAGGGTTCACAGGAAAGCAAAGGTGGCCGGATCTGGAGTGACTTGGCCAACCTCGTTATCTGATAGACCAGTGGGCGGGACCTGGGGAGGAGTGGGCCTGAGACTCAGCAGAGTGGGGCGTGGGGGGGCATGGCTTTTCCTGCCAAGGCTCTGCCACGTCACCTACACCTGTTCCATAAAGCTTTATTAACAGGTTCCGTGCACGTTAACTCAATCCATCTTCCTAACCTCCCTATGAGGAAGGCACCATGGTGACCCCCACTTAGAGATGAGAACTGAAGCACGGAGAATCAGCTTGTGCAAGGTCACCAGACAGGAAGTGGCAGAGTCCCTGCTGGAATCCGGGCTGCCTGGCGGCCGGCCCTGATCCTCACCATCGCTACTGGCTGCTGTATCAGCCCACCGCTTTGCCACCAGCAAGCCAAGCTCCACTGCTTGCAGCTGCCATCACCTGTCAGAGGCTGCGGGGGGCGAGGCAGGAGTCTGGAGTCTGCTCTGGCTCAGGGGCTCTGAGGCCGCGTTCCAGGAGACCCACTTGTACCTCCCCTCCATTTTATTCAACAACCGTCAAGCTCTGTCTTTTAAAAAAAAGTTATTGGGACCGGCGCTGCGGTGCCGCTGGTTGGGCTGCTGCTCCGATGCCGGCATCCCAGATCAGAGTGTTGGTTTGAGCCCGGCTGCTCCACTTCCGGTAGTGCTCCCTGCTAAAGTACCTGGGAAAGCAGAGGATGATGGTCCAAGGGCTTGAGCCCCTGCCACCCACATGGGAGACCCCGATGGAGTTCTGGGCTCCTGGCTCCAGCTGGGCCCAGCCCCAGCTATTTCTGCCATTTGGGGAGTAAACCAGGAGATCTCTCTCTCTCTCTCTCTCTCTCTCTCTCTCTCTCTCTCTCTCTCTCTCTCCCTCTCTCTCCTCTTCCCTCTGTTACTCTGACTTTCAAGTAAATAAAAAAATATTCTCAGGCTTCGCGCTCCCCCGGGTAGGGTTACACCAAGCCTCCTGCCTGGCCTCCACGCGAGCACTCTGGTCTCCCCACAGTCCTCGGCAAAGCACCCATGACAACAAGTGGCTCTGCTGTTTAGAAGCCCTTCTGCAAGTCTCCACAGCTTTCAGTCGGAAGTCTGAGACTCCAGATGGCTTCCCCTACCCTCTAGGCAGGCACCTGCCGGCCCCTCGCCCCAGGTGTCTGGGCTCCTGCAAATCTCTCTGGAGCTGCCCCTGCCCTTCCTCCCCTCAGGGCGCTCTGAGCAGGCATGCCCCCTTCATGGGGGGTCTCCCCACTAAGTCCAAGGCCAGGCATAGTGGGGCGGGGTGGGGCAGGTGCGGCTGAGTGACTGTAAACTCTGTTAGGAGGGGCCTAGTTCTCACCGGGCCGCTAGGATGCTTCTGTCTGGATCTCAGTTTCTCCCAAATGTTCTATGAAGAGCCCTTGCCTCTCCCCAGTTTGCTGCTCTCGCCCAAGGACCCCTGCTGCGTTCCTGGGATTGATTTAGGAGCAGCAATGCGGGGCCCCAGAGTGTGAGTTATTTGCTAATAATCCAGGTAATCCAGGCCCTTCTGGACAGGGCAGCATCATCCTGACCTTCTTCCACACTTGGATCCAGCATGACCACCGCAAACCCCATGTCTTCCCACTCCCTCCCCAGCTACCTGTAGTCATGCCCACCAACTCCGACACCTCCGCTAGGGACCAGGTGTGGTTTTGGCGCCATCTTCTGGAAAGAAGGGGCAACATCTCAACATTCCAAAGAAAGAATTCCAGATCTGCTCTGATATTCCTAGTGAGTCCACTGTGTGCCGTGCACCAGCTCGGCTCTGAGAATGGGGTGGTGAAGAACACAGAGCCGAGATTTTCAGTGGGGAATGATGATAAATGAACAGGTAATTTCAGACTGTCAAACACACCATGGAAGAAAGAAGCAGGGCAATGTGGTAGAGGGAACTGGCTCCGAGGCCTGAGACAGTGACATCTGACTTACATCACGAAGGGAGAGGATTAACCAGGTGTTGGAAGAAGTTGGAGGAAGTGCTGCAGGGAGAGAAGACAGCTTGTGCAGCCCCCGAGGTGGGAAAGAACATTACAACGTAATGTTTGCAATGTTCAGAGGGCAGAGAGGGGACCAATGTGGCCTGAGAGTGGTGAATGGGCTGGCGCTGGGGGGCGGGACTCCAGCCTTGCAGCCCAAGGCAAGAATTTGATCTTTATTTTCAGAGCAATCAAAAGCCATTGAAGGGCTGTGGCTCATTTGGTTAATCCTCCGCCTGCAGCGCCGGAATCCCATATGGGCACCGGGTTCTAGTCCCGGTTGCTCCTCTTCCAGTCCAGCTCTCTGCTGTGGCCCCAGAGGGCAGTGGAGGATGGCCCAGATGACTGGGTGCTGCCTGCACCCGCATGGGAGACCAGGAAGAAGCACCTGGCTTGTGGCTTCGGATCGGCGTAGCTCTGGCCGTGGCGGCCATTTGGGGGGTGAACCAATGGAAGAAAGACCTTTCTCTCTCTCTCTCTCTCTCTCTCTCTCTCTCTCTCTCTCTCTCTCACTGTCTAACTCTGCCTGTCAAATAAAAAAAAAAGGCCACTGAAGACATTTAAACAGAAAAGAGATTTGCATTTTTAATAAGTGTCCCCTGACCACAGTGTGAACCAAGTAGGAGGGTGCAAGTGGGCTAGAAGAGAACATTCAGAGGCTCTTGTGGAGCTGGTGCTGTGGTGTAGTAGGCTAAGCCTCCGCCTGTGGCACCAATGTCTCATATGGACGCTGGCTAGAGTCCCGGCTGCTCCACTTCCAATCCAGCTCCTTGCTAATGTGCCTGGGAAAGCAGTGGAAGATGGCCCAAGTGCTTGGGCCTCTGCCCTCACATGGGAGATCCAGAGAAGCTCCTGGCTCTTGGCTTCAGATTGGCCCAGTTCTGGCCGTTATGGCTATTTGGGGAGTGAACCAGTGATGGAAGACCTCTCTTGTCTGCCTCTCTCTCTCTGTAACTCTGCCTCTCAAATAAATTAATCTTAAAAGGGGTGAGATGAGAAGTGAGTGTAGAAGTGAGTGTTTAGCCTTAGCAGCTCAGAGGCCTGTATTCCCTGTAAGGGTCATGGCTCTGACTTCCTGCTGTGAACCCTGGAAGGCAGCAGATGATGGCTCCAGGAGGAGGGACACCTGGAATGAGTCACGGCTCCCAGCTTCTCCTTTGCTGAGTGCTGCCAGGAGCTAGTGCTTGCTCTCTCTCTCTCTCTCTCTCTCTTTCCCTGCCTCTCAAATAAATAGATTTTTTTAAGGATTTATTATTTATTTGAAAGGCAGAGTTACAGAGAGGCAGAGGCAGAGAGAGAGAGAGAGAGAGAGAGAGATCTTCCATCTGCCGGTTCATTCCCCAGATGGCCACAATGGCCGGAGATGCACCAATCTGAAGCCAGGATCCAGGCGCCTCCTCTGGGTCTCCTATGTGGGTGCAGGGGCCCAAGCACTTGGGCCTTCTACTGCTTTCCCAGGCCACAGCAGAGAGCTGGATTGGAAGTGGAGCAGCCAGAACTGGAACTGGTGCTGCAGACAAGGGCTTTAACCCCCCCTGCACTATAGTACTGGCCCCATAAATTGACGTTTTTTTAAAAAATCAGTGAGATTCTTGGTGGCTCTGGAAGGGGTGGCAGACACACCACGTTGCTGTCTGAGAGCTTCCGGTCTACAAAGCATGGCCGAATAAGCCTGCTTCCTTCTAAAGAGATGAGGCTCGTGCCGAAGCCAGGTCTGCATTAGGGTTCCAGGGGAAGGGAGGTGGGCTTAGTAACACACAGGGAGTCCCAAGTGTAGTAGACACAACATTCTGCCTTTATGGGCATTTTCCCTGCTTGGAAAAACTGATGAGAACCGACTGGAAGTGCTGTCCTGAATGTCACAAGGAAGGGCAGGAACTCTGAGTGCCTAAGGGGATCTGCAAAGGCTGAGAGCTCCTGGCCTGAGGCTCAAACAAAGAATAGGAGTTAGGTAAAGAGAGGCAGGAGCAAGATATTCTCTCAGGGAGAAGGAGCAGCCTGTGCTAAAGCCCTGTGGCCAGGGAGAAAACAGGCCAGGGGGCATAAGGATGGAGGGGAGGAGGCGCCAAAGAGGCTGGGCTGCAGGTAGAGGCAGGTGGTGCACACCTGGCCTTGTGTCCTGGTCCTTGTCCTGAGGACAGCAGAGGGAAGCCAGGATGAGCCCCGTGTTTGGAGACACTGCGTCAGCGGCTCTGTGCAGAAGGGCTCGAGGGGGGTGAGAGCGGGGGGACTAAGGAAGGGGCTTCTCCTGCAAGAGTCCCAGAACAAACTAAGAAAGTTCTGGACTGGGGTGGTGGCAGGGGTGGCAGTGCAGGCAAAGGAGAGGGCAGGTTCGGCAGCTCGGGGCACTGGATACACTTGAGAGAAAGAAGGGAGGGGAGATGATGCCTAGATTTCCCTCCCCACCCCGCTTTAGTTTAATCCATTCATTATTTGTTTAATTTATTTGAAAGGCATAGAGACAGAGACAGATCTGTGAATTCACTCCCCAAATGCCTGTAACAGCCAGGACTGGTGCAAGCCAAAGCCAGGAGCATGGAACTCAATCCAGGTCTCCCACTTGGGTGACAGGGACCCAAATACTTGAGATATCACCTGCTGCCTCCAAGGGCGCACAGTAGCAGGAAGCTGGATCAGAAGCAGAACTGAGACAAACCCAGCGCTCCTATATGGGATGCATGGCCCGTGTACATCTTAACCACAACACCAACACCTGCCCCAGTGCCTGGATTTCTGTTGGGAAAGAGTAAGTAGCATCTTTTTTTAAAAAATTATTTTATTTATTTATTTTATTTATTTTTTTGACAGGCAGAGTGGATAGTGAGAGAGAGAGACAGAGAGAAAGGTCTTCCTTTGCCGTTGGTTCACCCTCCAATGGCCGCCGCAGCCGGCGCACCGTGCTGATCCGAAGGCAGGAGCCAGGTGCTTCTCCTGGTCTCCCATGGGGTGCAGGGCCCAAGCACTTGGGCCATCCTCCACTGCACTCCCGGGCCACAACAGAGAGCTGGCCTGGAAGAGGGGCAACTGGGACAGAATCCAGTGCCCCAACAGGGACTAGAACCCAGTGTGCCGGCGCCGCCAGGCGGAGGATTAGCCTATTGAGCCGCCGTGCTGGCGAGTAGCATCTTTATGAAGGCAGCGCTGGGGGTGGAGCAACTCATTTGCCCCTTGTTGGCATGATTTTCATGTAAATTAAGAGGGAGAAGTCAACACTTAGGAATTCTACCGTCAAGAACCAGCCAAAATATCGTCTCTTGGGGGACTGTCCCTGACTGTTGCAGTCTGGCCCAGAGACTCCTGCAGGCTCCCCCACGCAGCCCATGTGGGTCCTTGGAATTCATGGAGTCCACATCCATGAAAATTCCTTTCTTGGTTGGATTGAGTTATGACCCCAAAATCAATACTCAAGGCCACTCACGGAGGAGCACAGGCAGCGAAAATTTCGAGCTAGACCACGTGCGGATCCCAAGCAAAGCGAACAAGGTGATGTTTTCCCTGTTGTTGTTTTTAAATCTCCTGTTGTTCACAGGTGCCCTTTGCATGATCTACCTTGTGTTACGACTTTTGTGTTTTTTTCTGGGTACTTTCACTATTTTTAAAAATTAATCTAATTTATTTTGAAAGTCAGAGTTACAGAGAGGGAGGGAGAGATTGAGAGAGGGATTTTCCATCCATTGGTTCACTTTCCAAATGGTCACAACAGCCAGGACTGGTCCAGGTAGGAGCCGGGAGCTTCATCGGGGTGGCAGGGGGTACAAACACTTGATCCATCTTTCCCTGCTTTTCCCAGGGCTTTATCAGGGAGCTGGAGTGGAAGTGGAGCAGTCAGGGCACAAACAAGCGCCCATATGGGATGCCGGCACTGCAGGTGGCATCTTTACCTGCTATGCCACAGTGCCGGCCCCAGTGAATTCACTGTTTAAAGGCCTCCAAGCACAGTGTGAGGTGCTGGCTAGGGCTCCTAAGCATAAGAAGGCTGTGCTGTGCCTTAAAGAGAGAGCAGGTGCATCAGACAAGCTGCAGTTAGCACCAGCCACAATACTCTTGACTGTGAGTGCAATGCTAGTGAATCAATAATACACAATTAAATCAGGTGTCATTAAATGGAATACACAGAAAACAAGGCTGTGTAGCAAGTGGTGGACTGAAATGTTGTGCTCAGAGGCTCAAAACAACTTAATCTTGAATTTGCCTGGAACAGGTGGCCCCGTATTTGCTAATTCAGTGTTGGCAATGACTCAGTAGAACGTAAGGACTGCCAAGAATGAAAATCAACAGCACCCCCACACCTTGGGCTCTCCCACTGGACTGTGAGCTTCTCAGGGCACAGCACACCTAGGATCACAAGGCTTTGTGTCTCTAGGGCCTACCATGGGGCCTGGTATGTAATGGAGTCATAACATGTGTTGAGGGAGCAAAGGGAGCCCAGTGGGGCCGGCATTGTGGTGCAGCCGGTTAAGGTGCTGCTCACGACTTCGGCATGTTAGAGTACTGCTTCTAGTCCTGGCTGCTCCACTGCTTTTTTTTTTTTTTTAAATAGTCTTTTATTCTTAAAAAAAAAAATTATTTATTTATTTGAAAGGCAGAGTTACAGAGGAAAGAGGAGAGAGATTTTCCATCCGCAATAGCTAGAGCTGGGCTGATCCAAAGCCAGGAGCCAGGAGCTTCTTCCAGGTCTCCCACACAGGTGCGCGGGCCCAAGCACCTGGGCTATCTTCCACTGCTTTTCCAGGTGCATTAGCAGGGAGCTGGATTGGAAGTGGAGCAGCCGGGACTCGAACCAGCACCCACATGGGATGCTGGCACTGCAGACAGTGGTTTAATCTGCTACATAGCAGTGCTGGCCCCTTTTTTTAATGTAAAGATTTATTTATTTGAAAGCCAGAGTTACACAGAGAAAGGAAGAGACAAGAGAGAGTTCACTCTCCAGATGGCTGCAATGGCCAGGCTGGGCCAGACCTAAGCCAGGAGCCAGGAGCTTCTTCCGTGTCTCCCACATAGGTGCAGGAGCCCAAGCACTTGGACCATCCTCTGTTGTTTTCCTAAGTGCACTGGCAGGGAGCTGGATCAGAAGTGGAGCAGTTGGGACTCAAAGCAGTGCCCATATGGGATGCTGGTGTCTCCGGCAATGGCTTTTACCCATTACGCTATGGCCCCAGTCCCTGCTCTGTTTCTGATCCAGCTCCCTGCTGTTGTACCTGGGAAAGCAGTGGAAGACGGTGCCCCTCACATGTGAGACCTGGACAGAATTTTTGGCTCCTGGCTTTGACCTGGTTGTTGTGGCCATTTAGGGAGTAAACCTGTAAATGGAAGATCCCCCTCTCTCTGTCTTTCAAGTAAATAAATAACTTTTTTTTTTTTAGATTTATTTGAAAGGCAGAGAGGCAGAGAGAGAGAGAGAGAGAGGGCTTCCATCTGCTGGTTCACTCCCCAGATGGCACAATGGTCGGAGCTGCGCCGATCTGAAGCCAGGAGCCAGGAGTTTCCTCCAGGTCTCCCACATGGGTGCAGGGGCCCAAGGACTTGGGCCATCTTCTACTGCTTTCCCAGGCCATAGCAGAGAGCTGGATCAGAAATGGAGCAACCAGGACTCGAACTGACGTCCAAATAGGGTGCTGGCACTGCAGGTGACAGCTTTACCACTACGCCACAGCGCTGGCCCCAAACAACTCTTTTTTAAAAGGGAGGCAAGGAGGCTCAATAGGCTAATCCTCCGCTTTGCGGCGCCGGCACACCGGGTTCTAGTCCCGGTCGGGGCGCCGGATTCTGTCCCGGTTGCCCCTCTTCCAGGCCAGCTCTCTGCTATGGCCCGGGAGTGCAGTGGAGGATGGCCCAGGTCCTTGGGCCCTGCACCTGCATTGGAGACCAGGAGAAGCACCTGGCTCCTGGCTTCGGATCGGCGCAGTGCGCCGGCCGCGGCGGCCATTGGAGGGTGAACCAACGGTAAAGGAAGACCTTTCTCTCTCTGTCTCTCTCTCTCACTGTCCACTCTGCCTGTCAAAAAAAAAAAAAAGGGGGGGGGGGGGAGGCAAGGACCGGAGTGCAGAAGGCAGCAGCGAGGGCAGAGGAAGCAGCAAGCTGGGCTGGGACATGGCGGTTTGGATTGGATCCAAATCCTCCTCCTTTCTCCCGCAGGGCAGCTGGGCAGAACTGGGTGAGGCTCCCATCTCCAGAGCAATCAAGGAAGTCCCTGATTGCTGTGGCCCAAGGCCCTTTCCGGGCGAGGCCCAGCCCAGGGTGAGCCCTCCTTGCTCACCGTGCAGGAACGGCCTTCTGTCTGGCAGAGGATGTGTTGAAACTAGCCCGGGGTGGGTGGACTCCGTCCCCATCCCGAGGTGAGCAAGGTGGCCTGGGTGGGGAACTGGGGCTCTCGGAAGAGAACCTAGTGACAAAGAAGCAGGGAGGTCCACAAAAAGGGGCAGGGAAGAGTCCTGGAACCTCTCTGACTCCCCTCTGCCACTGGAGTCAAGACAGTCACTCTTCCCGGACCCCTGCCCTTTAGTGATTCTCGTGTAGCCTCAAAAGGATGCCAGTGCTGGGCAAGGCACAGAAACAAGTGGAATTCAGCCTCAGGCTCAGAAAGGGCAAGGGAGTTGTACAAGGTCACACAGCCAGCCAGAGGCACCAGCAGGACAGACGCCAGAGCTCACCCCCAGCTCAGTTATCAGTTTAAGAGCCTGTGACCTCCGTCCTCCCCTCCCCACTTCATTTCCCTCGGGGCCCAGCCTGGTCTCCCCTGCAGGCAGATGTTAACACAGAGGGCAACACAGTGTGGAAGAGGAGCTGTTCTGCTCTCTGTTATTCCTTTTTTTGTTTAGATTTTATTTATTTATTTATTTGAGAGGCAGAGTTGGAATCTTTCCTATGTTGATTCACTCTCCAAATGACCACAGGGACCAGAGCTAGGCCCACCCAAAACCAGGGGCCAGGAGCTTCTTCTGTGTCTCCCACATGGGTGCAGGGGTGCAAGCACTTCAGCCATCCTCCACTGCTTTCCCAGGCCATTAGCAGGGAGCTGGATTGGAAGTGGAGCAGCCGGGACTTGATCCCATATGGGATGCCGGTGCCACAGGAGGAAGCTTAACCTATTATGCCACAGCGTTGGCGCCCCCACTATTCCTTAAAGGAATCCATTGGCCCAGGGGAGAGGCCTGGGAAGCCTGGTCCCATCCTCACCTGATGCTTGGACGCCCAACTTCTCTGCCTCTGTCCCACTGGCTGCCTTGTGCCTCACATGCCAGGCAGCCTGGGGGCTCTGGGCAGCTGATCTCACGTATAGAGAGGAGTAGAAAGGTCTTCCTTGTGTTGGACGGCGACCATTTCCTTGGTCCTTGAGCCTCCCCTCAGCCCCCCGCAACGTATCCTACATCTGCCCTTTGGGGTCTGCACAAACACCCCTCCTTCTGTCCCAGCAAAGACCTGCAGGGATTTGCAGACAGATCATGTTTCAAGAGACTGGATCCAGGCTTGTCATTCTTCTGGTTATACTTGTTTTTATGTAAAGAGCACACATTTGTTTTGCATTTCTAATGAAAAAAGAAACTCATCTAAAATTTTTTTTTTAAAGATTATTTATTTGAAAGTCAGAGTTACACAGAGAGAGAAGAGGCAGAGAGAGAGAGAGAGAGAGAGAGAGAGAGAGAGGTCTTCCTTCTGCTGGTTCACTCCCCAATTGGCCACAACAGTCGGAGCTGTGCCAATCTGAAGCCAGGAACCAGGAGCCTCTTCTGGGTCTTCCACACAGGTGCAGGGGCCCAAGGACTTGAGCCATCTTGTACTGCTTTCCCACGCCATAGCAGAGAGCTGGATCGGAAGTGGGGCAGCTACGCCACAGCGCCAGCCCCTAATTTTTTTTTCAATTGAGATATAGTTTGCATTCAGGAAAGCACACAAATTTTCACCATACAGCTCAGTTTTTTAGTATATGTACACCATGGAGCCTCCTCGCAGTTCAAGGTAGAGAACAGTCCCATCCCTTCGGAAGGATCCAAACACCCAATCCGCTAGAGGTAGCCACTCTTCTGATTTCCACTTCCATGGACTAGTTTTGGTTGTTCTTGAACTTCCTGTGAAGGGGGCCATATAGAATGTGTTCTTTTATGTCTGGCTTCTTTCTCCCAGCACAAAATTTTTGAGGTTCATTGGTGCTGTTCTGCGTATTCATTGTTCACTCATTTTTATTATTGCTGGAATTATTTTTCTGTATGACTATATCACAAATGGTTTTATTCTCCTGTTAGTGAATATTCAGATTTTGCCCAAATTTTAGCTCTTATGAATAAAGCCATAATTTGAACATTCTTATTCAAATAAATTTTAAAAATTGCATTCATTTATTTCCTTACTTGAAAGAGAGAGAGGGAGAGAGATAGAAACCTCCCATCTGCTGGTTCATTCCACAAATGTCCACAATGGTCAGAGCCAGGCCACGCTGCAGCCAGGAGCCAGGAACACCCTGCAAGTCTCCCACGTGGGCCATCACCTGCTGCCTCCGAGTCTACATTAGCAGAGCTGGGACTTGAACTCAGGTATTCAGATATGGGATTTAGGGGGGCTGGCATTTTGGCCTAATGAGTTAAGCCACCGCTTGTGACACCAGCATCCCCTCTGGGTGCCAGGTCAAGCCTCGGTTGCTTCACTTCTGATCCAGATATGGGATACAGGTGTCCTAATTGGAATCGTTTTTTTTAAAAAAGATTTATCTATTATTAAAAGTTAGAGAGAGAGAAAGAGGGAGATAGATAGAGAGAGAGAGAGAGAAAATTTCCATTCACACATTCACTCTCCAAATGTTTGCAACAACAGCCTGGTCACCCATGTGGGTGGCAGAAGCCCAGTCGATTGAGCCATCAGCCCTGCCTCCCAAGATCTTTGTTAGCAGAATGCTGGAGTCAGGAGCAGAAGTCAGTATTGAATCCTGGCTCTGCAATATAGGATATGGATGCCTGAACTGCTAGGCCAAATACCCGGCTCCCTCCTAGCAAGAGTGTGACAGTGTCTCCAACTTCTACCGCTTCAACAGCGGGCAGCACGAACAGCAGTGAGACTAAAGCCGCTGTGTTGAAACTGAGGTCGTGATGCTGGGATCTTGAAGGCCAAAGGAGTCAAAGAAATGCCATGTGCGTGTATTAATATATCAAATATATTAATATAGAATGTAAATATATAATATATAAATATATTAATACATAAATAATATATAAAATATATTATATATGTAATTTTATCTGACTCAGAATACCCCTTCTTGGAGCTCCGGTTGCTGGGGCTAAGAGGTTCCATGTGATAGTGCCTTCTAGGAAGCAGCCTTTACAGGCATTGGCTCGGTTTCACTTTAAATGGGCCAGTAATGCTACTCATTTTCCTGGTCCATTTGCTCTCTCACTCCCTTAGCCAACTATTTCTTATTGGGTCTCCTCCAGCAGGAAAGACCTCCCAAGTCTCCTCCCCATCTTCACCCTCACCTGTCGAGCTTGCCTACTTCCTGGAAACAGCAGTCAGAAGAGAACCTCCACCGTCCTCTCACCACGCCTCCCTACCCCCTAGCTTCTGTGCCCACACACTCCGCGTTCCCGCTGCTAACCATGAGGGAACTGACCTTGCTCCTGTCCAAGGCCATGGCCGCCACCTGTGCACCAGAGGCCATCTCCCCTCCCCTGTTCTGTAATTTCTGTCTCATATACCATTTTTCTCTCCTTGTTGATGCATATTTGCAACTTGCATATGGTGATAAGTCCTCTCTTAAAAACCAAACCACCTCCCTCCCTTGAAGCCCACTATTTCTTGCCAGCACCCCGTCTGTCTACTCTAATGAAACGTCTCAAAAGGTTGGCTCTAGCCTCTTAGTTTCTCTATTCCCATTCCCTCTGAACCCTCTCCAATCCATGTACCGTAAGCACGCAGAGTGCTATAGAAGAGAGAAGAGAAGCGGGGCGTATAGAACGGGAGGACTGGACTTGAAGTCAGTGAGATTGTGGCCCTGCTGCCCAACACCAAAAGTGCTCTTGTCAAGGTTACCAATGACCTCCGTGTTGCTAAAACCAGTGGTCAGTTTCCAGCCAGTCACTCTCCAACTTGCTTCATCTACAGTCCAGATGACCATGTCATTCCTGAAACCCTCCCTTGGCCCGTGGGGACACCACTCCCTTCTCTTCCCGATCCTCGCAAACTAGGACCCAGTCTTAGCTCTCTTCTCTTGTCCACACTCCTTGCCCTCCTTGATGAGTCCCAGCCCTGTCGGACTCAATACCCCTTTTAATTTGTTTCATTTTATAAACATTTTATCATAAAGTATTTAAAACAAACAAGCAAAGGTAGAGAGAGCAGTACAGGGTATTCCCATGTACCTGTGACCTGTATTCCATATTTAACGGGATTCCCCTCACCCCCGTTTGCTTGTTCTCTCTCTTTTTTTTTTTTTGACAGGCAGAGTTAGACAGTGAGAGTGAGAGACAGAGAGAAAGGTCTTCCTTTTTCCATTGGTTCACCCACCAAGCGGCTGCTACAGCTGGCGCTGCACCGATCTGAAGCCAGGAGCCAGGTGCTTCTCCTGGTCTCCCATGCAGGTGCAGGGCCCAAGGACTTGGGCCATCCTCTACTGCACTTCCGGGCCACAGCAGAGAGCTGGACTGGAAGAGGAGCAACCGAGATAGAACTGGTGCCCCAACCGGGACTAGAACCCAGAGTGCTGGCGCCACAGGCAGAGGATTAGCCTAGTGAGCCGCGGCGCCGGCCTCTTTTTTCTTTTTTTTTAACTGAAGAATTTGCAAATCCCAGGCATGATGTCATTTTACTCCTGAATATTTCAGTGCTCATTTATTAAAGACATAGGCTATTTATTAGATTTTATTTATTTATTTGAGAGACAGAGAGTTAAAGGGAGACAGAGATGGAGAGAGAGAGAGAGAGAGAGAGAGAGAGGAAGAGAGAGAGGGCTCTCATCCTTGATTCTCCAGATGCCGCAGTAGCCCACACTGGGCTGGGATCAAAGCTGGGAGTTGGAAACTCAATCCAGATTTCCCACGGGGGTGACAGGAACCCAACTACTTGAGCCATTACCCCTGTCTCCCAGAGCCTGCATTAGCAGGAAACTGGAGTCAGGAGCTGGAGTTGGGAATAAAACATAGGAACTCTGATGTGGGACACAGGTGTGTTAACGGCCAGGAGAAACACCTGCTCCCAACATGGGGCTTTATCTTTTTTTTTTTTTAATCGACCATGCCACGATCACACCTAACAGAATATAAAATCGGTATTTGGTGTTCTTTATTGCCTAGTGTGACTGAACTTTCGTTTATGTGTCAGATAGGCCTTACGACAGGGGGTTTGTTCAAATTTGCATCCATGAGAAAACTCCCCATGACATTTCGTTGTGCCCTTTCCACCTTTTCAATCTGCAGCAGTTCTCCCCACTTCACTTTTCATACCACTGATTTAGTCCAGAACCAGCTCCATGGTCCTAGAAAATGCTCTACATTCTGGAGTGACTCCCTTTTTGTAACGGATCTTTTGTGACTTGGCCCTTTACTCTTCTGAAATGAAATTCAGAAATAATGTAACTACTGTGTTCCCCTGGGCCTGGCAGGAAACAGATGGCACACTCAGATGGAAGTCCAGCTGAGACCAGCTTAATGAAGGGACCCCTGCCAAAAATGTGGGCAAAGCCAAGGGACCCAGCAAGGAACGATGGGGCATTGGAGGTAGCGTCTGCCACCTTGAGGCCTGACGGGCCAAGATGCAGCCAAGATGCAGGATTGGTATCTCCCTTCTGCTGAACCCAGCCGGAAGCCGCTGGGCAAGCGAGCTGGTTGGTGCTACCCTTTAAAGAGCAGGCTTCTGTGGCAGGAAGCAAGATTCACAAGGGCAGAGTGAAGGTAGAGGCAGATGGAGGGCGTCTGCCACCCATCCCCACGTGGCATTCCACACGAAGGGATTTAACTCCCTCTCAGGAAAAAAAGGAGAAAGCGGAAATGAATGCATAAAATCTTACGTATTTGAACGTGTAAGAAGTGTGCACTATCCTCTGGCACGCTGCAATGCTTGTCAGAGGCCTGCACTCACTCCTGGAATCGCTGTGCCTGCCAAAGCCACAGCGCCTGCAGAGCCACGCGGGGGAACTGGCGTCTCGACACAGCAAGCAGCCGTGCCGTTGATTTTCCCAGCAAGACAAAGCACTGGCGATTAATTACACAGAAGCAGTGTTTCTGGGGGAACTCAGTGTATACTAAAACCAAGCACAAGTACTTTGTGTTCACATGTAAAACGAGTTAGACTGAGACAAATAGTAAACACTATTTTCCACCACACGAGTGTCTGATAGGAAATTTTAAAACCATACGGAATATGGGAGTTTCTTTTGTGCAGGGTGCCCAATAGCCCTGACCCTACCCAGAGAGCCGTTGTGGTGCCTCCACCCTAATCATCATAAAAACCTCTACCCTTCTCCCAAATAAATGAGCTAGTAGTTTTCCAGAATTTTCTTTCTTTCTTTACTTTTTGACAGGCAGAGTGGACAGTGAGAGAGAGAGAAAGAGAGAAAGGTCCTCCTTTTGCCATTGGTTCACCCTCCAATGGCTGCTGCGGCTGGCGCGCTGCGGCTGGCGCGCTGCGCTGATCCGAAGGCAGGAGCCAGGTGCTTCTCCTGGTCTCCCATGGGGTGCAGGGCCCAAGCACTTGGGCCATCCTCCACTGCACTCCAGGGCCACAGCAGAGAGCTGGCCTGGAAGAGGGGCAACTGGGACAGAATCCAGCGCCCTGACAGGGACTAGAACCCGGTGTGCTGGCGCCGCTAGGCGGAGGATTAGCCTGTTGAGCCACAGCGCCGGCCCAGAATTTTCTATAGTGGGTGGCTCATATCAGTGGAGACTCATCGGCCTAGGGGATTTCTCTGATTCTATAGATTTAAATAGATTGATGTCTTCTAAATTATGTATTGGCCTCATCCTTTCTTCTGAATATACACGGATATATCCAATTTTTTCTTGATGTCTCTCTTTACATCACAAACTGGCATCTCAAAATTTACATGTGAAAAACAAAACCTTGAATCAATTCCTCAACCCATACGCCACTCCTCACCCCATTCTCCTCGCCCAGATTTATTCTAGTTTAGTAAATGACAATTTGATTCTTCTAGTTGTTCAGGCCAAAAGCATCAGAGTCTTTCCTGAGACCTCTTTCTCTCACATTCCACATCTGCTCTGTGGGCAGATTCAGACATGAAGGCTCTGTCTTCCAAAAGCACTCCCGTCTGAGCCCCGTTTACCACCGCACCCACCATCACCATCACCTTGGTCCAAGCTACACTCATCTTTCCCTGAATCGTTACAGCAGCTTCTAAAATGATCTCTGCTTCCACGCTGGTCTCTACTTTCTGCTTGCGATATGGCAGCCACGTGGGGTGATTTTTTTTTAAAAGATTTATTTTATTTATTTG
The DNA here is from genome assembly GCF_033115175.1 of Lepus europaeus. Lineage (NCBI taxonomy): Eukaryota > Metazoa > Chordata > Mammalia > Lagomorpha > Leporidae > Lepus > Lepus europaeus. The sequence goes on from NC_084831.1 coordinate 31,789,999, forward strand.
AAAGACAGAGTTAGAGAGAGAGAGGTAGAGACAGAGAGAGGTCTTCCATATGCTGGTTCACTCCCCAGATGGCCGCAACAGCTGGAGCTATGCCAATCCGAAGCCAGGAGCCAGGAGCTTCTTCCTGGTCTCCCATGCAGGTGCAGGGGCTTAAGGACCTGGGCCATCTTCTACTGCTTTCCCAGGCCATCACAGAGAGCTGGATCAGAAGAGGAGCAGCCGGGACTCAAAGCAGAGCCCATATGGGATGCCAGCACGTAGTCGAAGGCTTAGCCCACTACGCCACAGCCCTGGCCCTGACCATTATCTCTTTTGACCTGGTTCAGTGCAGCAGCCTCCTTGCCTTTCCTCTTGCCTGCTGAAACCTGTGTTCCATGTGGTAGCCATAGATATTCTTCCTAAACACAGACCCAATCATGAAGTCCTCTCCTACTTAGAATGATTAATTCCCCAGTTTCCAGAGGATGAACTCCAAACACTTTATCATGGCCTCCATACTCATCTACTCTGCCTTCCTTTCTGTTACACTGCATGAAACAGTGTGCTTCTGCCATCAGCCAGTCTCTCAATGTGTGCACCGGAATCTATTTCCTCTCTCCTCACCAACGTCATTGCTTCTGAAGTCATGCTTGTTTTTTTCTGTAGAAACATCTGTTTTCTGTAGTAATATCTGTTTTCCCCATAGTACAGGATTCTTCTCATCAGCACAGAAACGTACTGACCATCACCCACATTAAAACATGAAAGTCTCTCTCTAGGTATGGCTCCATTTCTCTGATCTGAATTAGAGCACTTTCAGTTGCTAGAGTCATAAGTCAGGATCCTATGGGATGCCACTAACTGAAAGTCAAGGGAACATGGAATGGGGAATGGAACAAGCAAGTCATAATTCTGACTTTGGCCACATGACCCAGTACAGAAATGGAGACCATTACAACTGCATCTTTTCTTCTTTACATTGTTGTGTGTATGTTCATACTTGTGTGTGTTATATAAGTTATAATTATTATTATGCTTTCCCTCTTTATTCACTAACTTAAGGTAGTGGTTAACTTTGTGATTAATCTTTCACTTGCACAATTGAAGTAGGGTTTTTGACTCAACTAGAGGGATTAAGATCAGATGATATGGATGGATACAGTGATGAGGGGACTTTGTGTCTTCCTTGGAGATGAGGGTGAGCACACCTGATATTGTTTGCTAGGGCTGTGTCTGAGCCTGTTTTGTGTTGTTGTAAGGTTAATACCTGCAGAAGCACAGGCAATAAAGACAAAAATGGAAAATGGGATTACATCAAGCTGAGAAGCTTCTGCACTACAAAGGAAACACTCGACAAGTGAACAGGCAACCAACAGAATGGGAGAAAATATTTGCGAACCATGCAACTGATAAAGGATTAATATTCAGAACTTATAGACCATTCAAGAAACTCAACAACAGTAAAACAAACAATTTAATTAAGAAATGGGCAAAGGACATGAACAGGCAATTTTCAAAGGATGAAATACAAATGGCCAACAGACACGTGAAAAAATGCTCAGGATCACTAGCCATCAGGAAAATGTAAATAAAAACCATAACGAGGTTTCACCTTACCCCATTTAGAATGGTTATCAACTAAAAAAAAAAAACAACAATAAATGCTGGTGAGGATGTGGGGGAAAAGGTATTCACTGTTGGTGGGAATATAAACTAGTACAACCAATATGGAAGACAGCATGGAGATTCCCCAGAGGTCTGAAAATAGACCTATCAAATGACCCATCCATCCCACTCATGGGAATTTACCCAAGCAAAATATAGTCAGCATTTGGAAGAATTATTTGTACTCCATGTTTATTGCAGCTCAATTCACAATAGCTAAGATATCTAGATGTCCATCAACTGATGGATGGATAAAGAAAATGTGGTATATACACTATGTAATACCATTCAACCATAAAAAAGAATGAAATCTTGTCTTTTGCAGAAAAAAAATGGATGCAATTAAAAACTGTTATACTCAGTGAAATAAGCCAGTCTCAAAAAGACAGATATCATATTTTTCTGATATGTGGTGGTTAATATAGATTACAAAAAAAGTTTAGGAATGAAATAGTCATTTTGGTGATATGATTGTCAGTTTTAGCCCTTGGTTAGACTCCTGTGCAACTGTGGTCTTCCTACTTTCTACTTGTTGAATATTATGATTAGTGAAAAACTAAGCCTGTGAATATAGAGTGGATTAAAATTATGGCTTTGCAAAAACTGATAAAGGTAGGGGAGAGAGGAAAGGAGGGGTATTTGGCGAAAGCAGGAGAGTGAGGGAAGTGTGGTTGTCTTCTTGGAACTATACCTATGGAGTGCTAAAAATCGGCTCTCTTTATATTAGTAAAAAATTTTTAAAGAATACTTGACTGGGTAATTTATGAAGAAGAGAGTTTTGTTTTGGCTCATGATCTGGCAATTGGAAGTCCAAGAGGGAGTATCCACATCTATTCGATTTCTGTGAGGATCCTGTGGTGGAGAAGTGGAAGAGACTTTGGCACCTTCAGAAGAGACAAAATACTAGGGGTACTAGTATTTTGCTTAATACAGCCTGCTCTTGTGGTAACTGATCCACTCCCACAAGAGAGAGACCTCACTTCTGGAGATGGTCTCCCTTTGTTTCTGAGGGCATTGCTCCCATGACCCAAACACTGGGCCCCTCTCCCAACACTGCCCTACCAAGGAATTAAGCCCCATCATGAGTTCTGATGACAGTGACCACATTCAAACCACAGCAGGCTGCTATAACAAGACCCCACAGGAAGCTGGGCTTGTACCACGGAAATCTATTTTCTCACTGTTCTGGAGCACGAAGTCTGCGATGAAGGTGCCCATAGGTTTGGTTCTTCCTGAGGCCATCTTCTGGGTTTGCAAATGGCCGCCTTCTTGCTGTGTCCCCCAGAGTCTTTCCTCTAGGCATAGACACACCTGTGTCTCTGTCCAAATTTCCTCTTTTTAAAAATAATATTTTCAGGGCTGGCACTGTGGCATAGCGGGTGAGGTCGCCGCCTGCAGGGCCGGCATCTCATGTGGGAGCTAGTTCAAGTCTCAGCTGCTCCACTTCTGATGCAGCTCTCTGCTATGGCATGGGAAAGCAGTAGAAGATGGCCCAATTCCTTGGGCCCCTGCATCCGTGTGGGAGACCCAGAAGAATCTCCTGGCTCCTGGCTGTTGCAGCCATCTAGGGAGTGAGCCAGCAGATGGAAGACCTCTCTTTCTCTCTCTCTCTCTCTCTCTCTCTCTCCCTCTTTCTCCCTCTCTCTCTCTTTCTCTCCCTTTAACCTCCCTCTCTCTGCCTCTGCCTCTCTGTAGCTCTGCCATTCAAATAAATAAATACATCTTTGAAAAAAACTTTAAATTAACATACATACAATTATACATATTTGTGGTATACAGTGTGCCATTTCAGTGCATGTATACAATGTGTAATGATCAAATCAGGGTACTTAGAATTTTTGTCTCTTCATCATTTTTTTTTTTTTTATGTTTGGAGCCTTTGAGCTCCTCTCTTCTAGTTCTTCTCAACTCTATAATAGGATATTGTAAACCACGGTCATTCTATCATACTTTTGAATACCTATTGCTCCTACCTAACTGGGTTTGCTACTCATTCTCCAACCTGCCTCTATCCCCCTTCCCCACCTAGCTTCTACCATTCCCTTCCTGGCCTCTACCCTTCCTGGCCTTTAGTAATCACTATTCTACTCTTTCCTACTTTGAAAACAACTTTTTAAGCTTCCATACATAAGAACATGCAGCATTTGTCTTTCTGTGCTTTCAGTTAGCACAACGTCTTCTAGTTCCAATCATTTTGCCACAAGTGACAGGGTGTCATAATATTTTATGACATACACACCATGATTAAACTTCTTTAATCATGGGCCATCATGTATACACACTGCATTATTTTTTATCCACTCATCCATCAGTGAACACCTCAGTTGATTCCATATCTTGGCTATTGTGAACAGTGCTGCAATAAACATGGGAGTGCAGGTATCTTGAGCAAAAAGAGCAAAGATGAAGGCATCACAATAACTAATCTCAAGACATACTTCAGGGCCAAAGTACAGCACTACATCATGGTACTGGCTTAAAAACCAACATACAGCCCAGTGGAACTGGATAGAAACCCTAGGCATCAAATAATACATCTACAGCCAACTGATGCTCAACAAAGACAGCAAAAAAGATAAAGAACAGCCTCTTTATTAGTAGTGCTGAGCAAACAGGACATTCATAGAAGGAAGAATGAAACTTGATCTGCATCTCTCACCATATACAAAATTAACCGAAAATAGAGCAATGATTTAAATGGAAGGCATAAAACCACTAGAAGAAAATATGGGGGACATTGTTCAAGACATCAGGATAGACAATGATGTTTTGGATAAGACTCCAAAAGCACAGGCAAAAGATAGATAAATGGGATTATGTCAAAGAAATTTCTATATGGTGAAGGAAACAATCAACGGAGTAAAAAAACAACAATCTACAGAATGGGAGAATATTTGCAAACTATTCATCTGGCAAGGATTAACATTCAGAATATATTAGGAACTCAAAAAACTCAACAACAAAGAAACCAAATAATCCCATTCAAAAATGGACAAATGATCTGAATAGACATTTTTTTCAGAAGAAGAAATAGAAACCAACAAAAAATTTTCAACATCACTAGCCACCGGGGAAATGCAAACAAGGCCACAACAAGGCATCATTTCACCTCCATCAGAATGGCTGTTACCAAAAAGCCAAAAATAACAAATGCTGATGAAGATGCAGAGAAAAGGGAACTGTGGTGAGCATGTAAATTAGTACAGGCATTAGGGAGGTTCCTCAACAACTAAGTAGATATACCATCTCCTCCAGCTATCCCATTCCTTTCTTTTTTTTTTCCAAAGATTTATTTGAGAGGCAGGGTTAAAGAGAGAGAGGGACGTACACACACACACACACACAGAGAGAGAGAGAGAGAGAGAAATCCACTGGTTCACTCTCCAAATGGCCACCACCATGGCAGAGCTGGGTCGATCCGAAGCCAGGAACTAGGAGGAGCTTTTGGGTCTCCCGTGTGGGTGCAGGGGTCCAAGCACTTGGGCCATCTTCCATTAGATTGGAAATGGAGCACCTGGGATTCGAACAGGTGCCCATATGGGATGTCAGTGCCACAGGCGGAGGCTTAACCTACTACGCCACAGCGCTGGCCCCAGCTATCCCACTTCTCTGTATATATCCAAAGGGAATAAAAACTAGTGTTATCACATTTCCTCTTCTGAAGACCTACCCCAATAGCGTCATTTTAAATTAATTCTCAAAACACAGCCACAGTCTGAGATGCTGGGAGTCAGGGTTCCAACAAATGAATTTGGAGGAACATAGTAGTGAACTCTTCATTCATAGGAGGGCTGGTTGGAGAGAAGCATGCTAGTGTATTTTTTAATGGCTTTTTTAAAAGATTTATTTATTTGAGAGGCACAATTACAGAGACAGACAGTGAGAGAGAGAGAGAGAGAGAGAGGTTTTCCATCTGCTGGTTCACTCCCCAGATAACTGCAATGGCGGAGCTGGGCCGATTCGAAGCCAGTAGCCAGAGCTGCTTCTGGGTTTCCCCCATGGGAGCAGGGACTGAAGCACTTGGTCCATCTTCCATTGCATTCCTAGGCACATTAGCAGAGAGCTGGATCGGAAGTGAAGTAGCCGGGACTTGAACCAGCGCCCATATGGGATGCCGATGCCACAGGCGCCACAGCGTCGGCCCCTAGTGTCTTAATATTGTTGTTTGAAAGGTAAACATGGATAGAAGAGCCTGTGTCCATTTCCCTGAGTAGCCAAAGATGTAAATCTCACCGGATTGTTGGAGTTTCAAGACAATTCTCACTTCTTTCTATGCCTTCTCCAGAACTAGTTTGCTAGACTTACCTAACAGCAGGAGTCTGGACTGTGTTCTGCCCGTGAGAGGTGCTCGGTGAGACTTGGAAGGCGGAAGGAAAAGAGGGTTCATTCTGATTAGATCAGAGATGAGCAGGCCTAAGGCGTCAGTAGATAGCAGGTGGGCTGGGTGCAGCCTTCGGGCATCTTCCTGTGAGTAACACACTTTAGTGCCTCTGCCAGATGAGATCAAGGGTAGTTAGTTGTTCCTTGTCATTCCTGCACTTCCTGGTTTCTAAAACATTAGCAGATTGGGGGTGGGGGGTGGGAGGAATGGGACAGCAGAATTCTTTGCAACAAACTTCTCAAAAATCTTGCAATATTATCACTAAGCCTTCTGCCTCTTCTTCAATTACACGGGTATGGAAGGCCAGGATGGAGGAGTCTTGCTTTCACTTCGGAAGCAGAGGCACGGATATAGTTGCCTCCTCATCAGTTCTCATAACCCCCTTTTGGTTTGAATGCCTCCCCAAGAGTCCATGTGTTGGAAACATACCACTCAAAGCCACCACGGTCAGATCACGCAGGCTCTGTTCTCAGATCCCGAGAGCTGGTTTGTTATAAAAGCAAACTGGTCCCTCTCTCTCACCGCGCGATGCTTTCTTCCACGGTATGATGCAGCAGGAAGACCCTGGGTAGACACAGCCCCTTGATCTTGCACTTCCCAGTCTCCAGAACTGTGAGCCAAGTAAATGTCTATGTATCATAAATTACTCAGGCTTAGGTATTCCGTTATTGTCGCACAAAACAGAGGAAAATGCACCCTCAGGGTTTAGGTTCTAACACTCTTCCCCAGGAAGCTCTGCAGCAGGTGGGTGTTTGCAGGACATACAGGGTGATCCGCCAAGCACTGAACTTTGGATCAGGAGACCTTGGTCCCAGGCCCAGCCCTACTATGTAGTTGTTGTCAGGGGCAAAACCCTTGTATTCTTAGGCCTTCATTTCACTAGTGTAAGAGAGGAGCAAGAAGGGATGAGTGTTTGGCCTGGAGGTTTAGACACCAGCATCCCACACCGGAGTGCCTGGGGTCAATTCCCGGCTCCAGCTCCTGACTCCAGCTTCCTGTGATGCAGACCCCAGGAGGCAGCAGCGATGGCTCAGTAGCTGGATTCCTACCACCCATCTGGAGGCCTGGCCAGAGTTCCTGGCTCCCAGTTTTGGCCCAACCCTGGGTTGTTGCAGGCATCTGGGATTGAATCAGCAGATGGGGGCTGTCTCCCTTTCTCTTTCTCTCTCCTTCCCTCCCTTTCAAAAAACAAACCAAAAAAAAAAAAAAAAAAAAAGGAAGAAGATGTAGAAAATACATACAAATATACTGAACATTTACGTATTGTTTTTTATGTCCCAGTCATTACTGTGAGGACCTTCCTAAATCCACTCATTTAAAACTGTATGAGAGGGGACAGGGCTGCAGTGTAGTGGGTTAAACCTTGGCCTGAGGTGCCGGCATCCCGTATGGATGCTGCTTCTTGTCTCAGCTGCACTTCTTCGAATCCAGCTCTCTGCTATGGCTTGGGAAAGCAGCAGAGGATGGCCCAAGTGCTTTGGGCCCCTGCACTCACGTAGGAGATCCAGAGGAAGCTCCTGGCTCCTGACTTCAGATCAGCTCAGCTCCAGCAGTTGTGGCCATTTGGGCAGTGAACCAGTGGATGGAAGACCTTTCTCTCTATCTCTTCCTCTTTCTGTCTATAATTCTATGTCTCAAATAAATAAAATCTTTAAAAAAATACTGTATGAGAAAGATACTGTTACATCCTTATCTTAGAGTTAGGAAAATAGATATTAAGAGACTCATCCAGCTCGCCTAGGCAGTTTGTATCCTCATTAGGGTTTTTAACCATTAAGCTATAAGACCTCCTAGTAAATGAAAATGTGTGATAAACAGGCATTTGAAAATATTTATTTATTTGAAAGTCAGAGTGACAGAGAGAGAGGGAGAGAGATCTTCCACCTGTTGGTTCTCTTCCCAAATGGCCCCAGCAGCCAGGCCTGGGCCAGGCTGACACCAGGATCCCGGAACTCCATCTCGGCCTCTCACGTGGGTCCAGGGACTTGGGCTATCTTCTGCTGCATTAGCAGGACGGTAGAATAGAAGTGAAGTAGTGGGGACTCAAACCAGCACTCCAAAATGGGTGCTGGCGGCAGCTTCACCTGCTGTGCAACGATGCCAGTGATGAGTAGGTATTGATTTCTAGTTTGGAGATGACCAGTTTGGGGGTTAGTAGCCTTTGTCCCATGTCCTTTGGACTCTCCAAGTGAAGTCAGGATCCATTGGAACCATGAGCCAAAGGACATCAGGAATTCTATTTCTTTCTCTCATATGTCATTCTTCCTCTCTTTGCACACCATCACTTAACATCTTGCTCCACATGGCAGGTAGAAGGTGGTCAACCTGATGTTGGCAGGCAGCTAGTTAGCAAAAAGGAGGTGAGGGTTGCCAGCCCCTGTGTTGCAGCCCTACATGCACCACCCAAAACTCCCATCATGTGCCTGACACCACAACATTTCCAAGGTTCCCAAAACAGGGCACAGAAATGGGTGGTACTTGAACCTTGCCCAACCCAGCCTGTTTGAATATTCAATTAAGCCATACGGAAGATATCACCCCCATGCCAAACCCTATTCACTGTAGTTCACTCTCTTGAGGTTGCCTACATTTATTCCTCGATGCTGTAATGAAAAAAAAAATTTTCTTTTACTTTACTTGAAAGGCAGTTACAGAAAGAGAGAGAGAGATCTTCCTTTTGCTGATTCACCCCCAAATGGCTACATGGCTGGGGTTGGGCCAGGCGGAAGCCAGGAACCAGGAGCTCCATTCTGATCTCTCAGATGGGTGGCAGGGGCCCAGATACGTTAGCCATCTTCCTCTGCTTTCCCAGACACAGGAGCAGGGAGCTGATCAGAAGTGGAGCAGCTGAGACACAAGCTGGTGTTCATCCGGGTTGCCCGCATCACTGGTGGCGGCGGAACCCACTGCACCACAATGCTGGCCCCAACTATGGAGCCATTTAGGTCCTGAACTGCATGTTTCACTTGCAGAGCTGAAACGTGGTCTCTCCTTACAGGAAAACTTGTCCCTACTTCAGGCCTGGCAGCCAGCTTGAGCCTAACAGAGGGTAGAGCTATGGTGGCAGAGACCAGTGCCAGCATAGACCTGGGATCTGTGTCTGGTCCCCCACTTGGGAGCCGTGTGCCCTTAGGCAAGAACCTCCCCAAGCCTCTGTGTACTCATTTCAGAACAAACCAGAAAATGCAAACAATTGAACTAGAACAAGAAAACCACATTCTTTGTCTGCCTCTTTCTCCCCTTCCCCAGGCTCCTTTGATGGAGCAGGCACAAGCCCTGCCAGCCAGAGGAGTCTAAGGGTTTGATTTCAAAGCTCCAGCAGGGCCTTTGTGCCTTTGAGCAGAAGAGGGAGCTGCGTGAAAGCTACCTGACTCTTCAATACACTTGCTCATTATTCCCAGCAGGCCTAAGAGTGCGATTTGAAAAGCCTTAGGATCAAAGAAACAAAACTGGTCTTCCTTGCAAAGACAGGGCTTAACTCCATTGTGGGAGGCAGCTTTGCAAATTCCGGGGGTAGGGAATGAGGTCACCAGGGCAGGGACCCTAGAGAGAAGAATTGTGTGAATCTCCGGTGGGTGGGTGAGGAGCTGTTACACAGGCAGCAGCAAGCAGCAGGGCTACTTCTATACTCAGGACCCCTGGGCGCAAGTGATAAAAACGGGCTAAGTGTGCAGTTAGCTGAGTGGCTAAGATACCTGCATCGCTTATTAGAGTGCCTGGCTCCCAACTGCAACTCCCTGCTAATGCAGACTGTGGGAAGCAACAGGTGATGGCCAGTGTTGTAGACCAGGGGGTCAATGCCAGCCTCTCATTTGAGCACTGGTTCGAGTCCCAGTTGCTCCACTTCTGATCCAGCTCCCTACTAATGCACCTGGGAAAGTAACGGATGGAAGCTCCCTCTCTCACTATAACTCTGCCTTTCAAATAAATCAACTAAAAAAAAAAAAAAAAGAAAGAAAGAAAGAAAAGAAGGAAGGAAAGAAGGAAGGAAGGAAGGAAGGAAGGAAGGATGGAAGGAAGGAAGGAATTGGATTCCTGCTACTCAAATGGGACACCTGAATTGAGTTCCTAGCTCCTGGCTTCAGCCCAGCCCAATCCTGGCTGCTTTGGGCATATGAGAAGTAAACCAGCAGATAAGAGCTGTCTCTGTCTCTGTCTTTCAAATAAATAGCTAAATAATTTTTAAAAACTTTATTTATTTCTCTGAAAGAGAGTTACAGAGAGGCAGAGGCAGAGAGAGAGGTCTTCCATCTGTTGGTTCACCTCCCAAGATGGCCACAATGGCCAGAGTTGTGCTGATCCAAAGCCAGGAGCCCGAAGCTTCCTCCAGGTCTCCCATGCAGACTCCCACGTAGGTGAAGGGGCTCAAGGACTTGGGTCATCCTCCACTGCTTTCCCAGGCCTTAGTAGAGAGTTAGATTGGAAGTGGAGCAGCCAGGACTTGAACCTGCGCCCATATGGGATGCTGGCACTGCAGGCGGAGGATTTTACCAGCTACACCACAGTGCCAGCCCCCTAAATAATTAATTTTTAAATAAATAAAAAAATAAAAATGCGCCCCTCTCTGAGTGGCCCTCGCACAGTTTGGTAGGACGAATGTAGGGCAGGCACCTTGTGTGCTACGTGATTTCCAAAGCCTTGCTCAGTGCCTGGCAGCCCTTGTGGTAGACTACAGAGAACAAGGGCAGATGCAAGAGGTGACAGAACAATGGTCCTGGGGCCAGTGCTGTGGCGTAGCAGGTAAAGCCACAGCCAGCCATGCCAGCATCCTCTATGGGTGCTGGTTTGAGTCCCAGCTGCTCCACTTCTGATCCAGCTCTCTGCTATGGCCTGGGAAAGCAATAAAAGATGGCCAAGTCCTTGGGCCCCTGCACCTGCATGGGAGAATCAGAAGAAGCTCCTGGCTCCTGGCTTTGGATCGGTGCAGTTCCCGCCATTGCAGCCACTTGGGGAGTGAACCAGTAGATGGAAGACCTGTCCCCTCTCTCTCTCTCTCTCTCTCTCTCTCTCTAACTCTGCCTTTCAAATTAATAAATAAATTTTTTTTAAACAAAAAAGAATAATGGCCATGCCCCCCACCTCCAGACACCTTGTGGAATGAGGGGAAGAGGGACCCAGGGCACAGATTTTATGCTTGGTCTGGATCTTTATCCTTGGAGACTGCCTAAAGTTGTCTCTACCCCCCAAACCCAAGCCCTGGCGAGAGAATCCTCAGCCTCCTTAGGCATGCCTTGCATTCCCAGGGATTACATTCTCTTCTGATCTCTCTGGTTTTCAGATTCCTTCCATATGGATGATCTCACTTCTTTCTCCAAGTGTTACAAACACTGTTCACATTTATCGGCATGGTAGATGTTCTCAAGGAACTGTGGGTGGGAGACAGGAGAAGGTGAAATAAGTGTTTTATCAGGGAGGCAACTCCAATCTTTAATGTTCTTTTCAGCACCCTGGGAGTTTCTCACGTGCATTCCACACTATGTACCTGCAACTTTTCTGAGTGTTGCTGACTCTTCTTTACCCTTCCCATCTCTTTATTCCTCTAGGAAAATGTTGGCCTTATTCAACCATACAAGTTGTTGGTGAACCTGATGGTTTATTAATTAGAGGGGAGGACAGAATGTTAAAGTTAGAAAAAGAGGGAAGTTTAGCCAGACTTGAGTTGTTGCATTGACTTCCATGCTTCTGGGAAATATGCAATGTTCTGCTTATCTAGTTTAATCAGAAATATTACTCATCTTTTAGTAAGTTGATCTTTAAGTAGAAATTGAGATCTCTCAATCTGCCACTCCCTGAAGTATGAAAAAGTTGGTTGTTCAGTTCTGTGGGGTCTGAGGATTATATAATTCTGGGAATGCTTTTTAATGTTGTTTCTTTTTTAGTTTTTTTTTTTTTTTTATGCAGAGCAGGAGAGAGAGAGAGAGAGAGAGAGAGAGAGAGAGATCTTGTATCTGCTGGATGCATCTGTATCTCCCTCAAATGCCTGCAATAGCAAGGGCTGAGCCAGGTCCGAGCCAGCAGCCAGGAACTCTGTCTGGATCTTCCTCATGGGTTGGAGGGACCCAAGTAACTGAGCCATCATCTGCTGCCTCCTTTGGTGTGCATTAGCAGGGAGCTGGAACTGGAAGTGGAGGTGGGATTCCATCCCAGGAACTCCAATGTGGAACGTGAGTATCCCAAACAGCAGCTTAACCCAATGCATCACCAATGCCTGTCCCTATGTTGAGCCTTAAACATTTTTTTAAAAAATAATTTTTAAAGAGGTTCCTGGGTAATTCTTTAACATCCTGCTTTGTAGACAAGGAAGGGGACAGTGCTGTTAGTACCCGGAGGTGCTAATGTTAGCTGTTATCTTGTGCAATTTTGCCTAAAAGTGAAGCTATCAAAGTAACTACAAATCTTAATTGTTTTGATTGTCTGTGTCTTGGGGCAGAGATCAAAGCAAAGGATGTCATTTCCAGTTAAGTTCAACCAGCCAGAACCTGCTGTGTTCCAATAACTTTCCATGCATCATACCCAGACTTCAGCGAATCACAGCTCACGTCTTAGGTGGCAGAGAGGCGAGGCCCAGAGGGACTCCCAGTTGCACAATGGCTTCCTCGCTGTTCTGTGGGGAAGACGTGATCAAGCCTATACGCGGTTTTATAATCAAGATGTTAGGAACCTCTTTCCCAGCAAGGTCTCACCAATGTCTATGTGGCTGCAGTTTGTCAGGATTCTTAGGAAGGACCAAAAGCAGTGCTGGCTGAGTTACTGGTGTAGAAGCTGAGTGACTGGAGGGGCTGCTATGGAATAACAGCCGCGGGTCAGCCTGATGGAACCACTGGCACCCTGCGTTTCCTGTTCTCTTCCCTCGATTCCTCATCTCATCAACCCTCTCACCCTCCTATTCCTGGTAGCTGTCACAAAACTTGAGACAGGGAATGTAAACTTGGTTGCAGGGGCCAGCATTGTGGCACAGCAGATCGAGCTGCTGCCAGCGATGTCAGCATTGCATATGAGTGCTTAAGTCCTGGCTGGTCCGCTTCCCATCCAGCTCCCTGCAAGTGGACCTGAGAAAGCAGTGGAAAATGGCCCAAGTGCCTGAGCCTCTGCCACACAGGTGGGAGACCCAGATGGAGTTCCCATTTCCTGACTTTTGTCTGGTCCAGCCCCGTATTCAGCCACCATATTCACTCCTGCTTAATGGATTGCGTGACACCAGAGCAGCTGGCCTTGCACTAGTGCATCCAAGGTTAGCCTTGAAATGAGAGAAGCAAATAGAAATGACGAGAACTTATCTGAGGGCTAGCACTGTAGCTGTGTGAGTTAAGCAATGCTGGCATCCCATGTGGGCACCGGTTTGAGTCCCAGCTGTTCCGCCTCAGATCTAGCTCCTTGCTAATGTGCCTGGGAAAGCAGTGGAAGATGGTCCAAGTGCTTGTGCACCTGCCACATGCATGGGAGACCTGGACGGAGTTCCAAGCTCCTGGCCAGCCCCAGCCATTGTGGCCATTTGAGGAATGAATCAACAGAAGGAAGATATCTCTCTGCCTTCCCCCCACTGTAACTCTAACTTTCAAATAAATAGACTAATAAATCTTTTTTAAAAAGAACCTGTCTGGAAAGCATCCAAATTATGATGACGCTTTTCCTAGCATTCGCATGTTGATTTCTCAGATTGTGCGTGCTGGACAATGAGTAAGTGAAGAGCCAAGATGACTAGCCCGAACTCTGTTATTTATAACTTCTCATGGCAGCAACAGCCCCTTCTCTATTTAAAAAATGTATTTGCTAGGGCTGGAACATCACACCATTTTTTTTTTTTGTTCTTATGAGCTGGCTCTTGGCTTTCTACAGTGCGATGGGGGATGATGCCAAGCTGTGTTTTAAATTCATGCATGACTCTACATCCGATCTGCATTTTGAAACGTTCCCTCTGGCTGCTGTGTGGCAAACTGATAGTGCGGATGTCTCTGTCCATTTTCTGTGGCTTTTTTTTTTTAAAGATAATTATTTTATTTATTTGAAAGAGATACAGAGAGAGGCAGAGCGAGAGAGAGAAGTCTTCCATTCTGCTGGCTCACTCTCCAAATGGTCGCAATGGCCAGAGCTGAGCTGATCCGAGGCCAGGAGCCTCCTCCGGGCTTCCCACGCGGGTTCAGGGGCCGATGGACTTGGGCCATCTTCTACTGCTTTCCCAGGCCATAGCAGAGAGCTGGATCGGAAGAGAAGCAGCCAGGACACAAACCAGCATCCATATAGGATGCTGGCGCTGCAGGCTAGCACTTTAACCCGCTGTGCCACAGCGTCGGCCCCTTCTGTGGCTTTAACAAGACACTTGGGGCTGGCAGCTTTTGATGCCACATTGGAGTGTCGGTTCAAGTCCTGTTTGCTCTTCTTCCAGTCCAGCTCCCTGCTAATACACCTCGGAAGGCAGAACATGGTGGCTCAATAAACATGAAAAGATGATTATCTCCACCTCTGTTTAGGGAAATCAAAACTAAAATGCAATGCGGATGGCCACAGTTGGTGTTGTGGCACAGTGGATTTTTTTTTTTTTTTTGACAGGCAGAGTTAGACAATGAGAGAGAAAGAGAGAAAGGTCTTCCTTTTCCATTGGTTCACCCCCCAAATGGCCGCTACGACTGGCACGCTGCAGCCGGCAGGCTGTACCGATCCGAAGGCAGGAGCCAGGTGCTTCTCCTGGTCTCCCATGCGGGTGCAGGGCCCAAGGACTTGGGCCATCCTCCACTGCACTCCCGGGCCACAGCAGAGAGCTGGCCTGGAAGAGGGGCAACCGGGACAGAATTCGGTCCCCCGACCGGGACTAGAACCCGGTGTGCTGGTGCCACAGGCAGAGGATTAACCAAGTGAGCTGCGGTGCTGGCCATGGCACAGTGGATTAAGCCAGCTGCAATGCTGGTACCCTGTATCAGAGCACCAGTTGGAGTCCCAGCTGCTCTACTTCCAGCTCCCTGCTAATGCACCTGGGAAAGCACCAGAAGATGGTCCAAGTAACAGGACACCTGCCACACACATGGGAGACCTGGATGGAGTTCCAGGCTCCTGGCTATGGCTGGCCCAGCCTGGGCCATTGCAGCAATTCGGGGAATGAACCAGCAGATTGAAGATCTCTCTCTTTTGTCTCTGTCTCTTCCTCTTTTTCTTTATTGCTCTGCCTTTCGAATCAATCAATCAATCAATCTTTTTAAAAAAGATTTATTTATTTATTTGAAAGTCAGAGTTACACAGAGAAGGAGAGGCACAGAGAGAAAACGAGGTCTTCCATCTGCTGGTTCACTCCCCAATTGGCCGTGATGGCCAGAGCTGCGCCGATCCAAAGCCAGGAGATAGGAGCTCCCTCTGGGTTTTCCCATGCTGGTGCAGGGACCCAAGGACTTGGGCCATCTTCATTCCCAGGCCATAGAAGAGAGCTGGATCAGAAGTGGAGCGGCCGAGTCTTGAACTTGCATCCACATGGGATGCTGGCACTGCAGGTGGCAGCCTTACCAGCTATGCTACAGCACCGGCCCCAAGCCAATCAGTCTTAAAAACACTTCAGAGAGGCCGGCGCCATGGCTTAACAGGCTAATCCTCCGCCTTGTGGCGCCGGCACACCAGGTTCTAGTCCCGGTCGGGGCACCGATCCTGTCCCGGTTGCCCCTCTTCCAGGCCAGCTCTCTGCTGTGGCCAGGGAGTGCAGTGGAGGATGGCCCAAGTGTTTGGGCTCTGCACCCCATGGGAGACCAGGAGAAGCACCTGGCTCGGAACAGCGCGGTGTGCCGGCCGCAGCGCGCTACCGCGGCAGCCATTGGAGGGTGAACCAACGGCAAAAGGAAGACCTTTCTCTCTGTCTCCCTCTACTGTCCACTCTGCCTGTCAAAAAAAAAAAAAAAAAAAAAAAACAAAAAAAAAAAACCTTCAGAGATGGAGTAATTCACAAAGGATAGATATTTATTTGGCTCATGTTTCTAGAGGCTAGGAAGTTGAAGAGTGCGTCTCTGGCCTCACCACACACTGAGCTTAAGAAAAGTAAACATATGAAGAAAACTTAAATGACTACTAAACTCAGGCCAAAAAACAATACGTAAAAGCAAGGCTCAAGGTTTATCAACAGTAGATCATTCTGGGTTTTTGTCCTTTCAAATTTTATTATTTATTTATGGGATAGAGAGGGAGAGAGAAAGAGAGAGAGAGAATCTCCTATCTATTGGTTTACTCCCCAAATGCCCACAGTGGCTGGGACTGGGCCAGGCCAAAGAGAGGAGAAGGAAACTCAGTCAAGGTCTCCCATGTGGATGACAGGAACCCAGTTACTTGAGCTGTCACTGCTGCCTCCCAAGGTCTGTGTTAATAGGAAGCTGGAGCCAGGAGTGGAGTGGGAAACTGAATGAGACTAGTCTGATCTGGGACACAGGTGTCTGAGCTGGTCTCTTAACCACCAAGCTAAACATCAGCCCAGACGTAGTAACCCTGAAAAAGGAATCTTGTTAAGTGGGCAGAGGCCTTCCATGTGCCCTCTCATTAATTAACGTCACATGTAAGCACAAATGAGCTCAAGGCCGGGGCCAGCGCCCGTAGCTCACTTGGTTAATCCTCTGCCTGCAGCACTGGCATCCCATATAGGCACTGGGTTCTAGTCCCAGTTGCTCCTCTTCTGGTCCAGCTCTCTGCTGTGGCCCAGGAGGGCAGTGGAGGATGGTCCAGGTGCCTGGGCCCCTGTACCCACAGGGAAGACCAGGGAGAAGCACCTGGCTCCTGGCTTTGGATTGGTGCAGCGTTGACCGTAGCAGCCATTTGGGGAGTGAACCAACGGAGGGAAGACCTGTCTCTCTCTCTCTCTCACTCTCTATAACTCTACCTGTCAAAAAAAAAAAAAAAAAAAAGAGCTCAAGGCCTTCCAGAAGGAGACCAACATATCCAGTTACGGTATCCATTTCTTCCCTGGTTACATTAATTCACTTATTCAACAGACATATTGTGACAACCTTCCATGCAGCAGGTGCAGGGCTGGGTTACGGGAACATGATAATGAACAGGGTGGATTCCCTGTCCCCGTGGGCCTGCAGTCAGGTTGGAGAGTCACAAAAGTAAACACGCAGACTTCTGCCTCCAGTAGTCTAGAGGACAACACGACCTGAAAAATGTGCTTTGATAAACACTTGGAAATGCTGGCTAGCATGTAAGGAAATGTAGAACTGGGCATGTAAGGAGGAAAAGTCATCTCCAGGGTCCAAAGTGAAGATGGGGCTGAAAACCAGAGTGGTATGCACGGAGCTTAAGCTGGAGATGCTATGCTGGGAGAGGGCTTTCCTTCCAACAACAGAAAATTCACCAAGATGGATTTAATGCGAGAGGGGGCTACTCCAGGGCACGAACACCAGGGTGAGAATCACTGGTGCAGCCTTGAAGGCTGAGAACCACAATCCACCCGGACACATACTAAGCCAACTGCTGAGGGCGGGAAGAGAGAAGTCACAAATATGCCCATCAGTTCCATAAATGAGGACCGTGGCCTCTACCCGCATCGCTTCCCCACTGGGTCATGGACATTTTTTCTCCTTTACTGAGGCGTAATTTCTACACAGGAACATGCAGACTCACACGTATGTAAACATTAATTAGCCTTTTCTTCCCTTTTCATGTGCGGTGTGGGTTGGTGATGGTTAAATTTGTCATTTCGTCCACACGCTGTAAACTATGGAGGAGGATCGTGATGGAAAAGGGGGAGACATGGATGCCACAACTAGACATGGGTTGACTCTTTCTGGAGGGAGCTTAGAGTATCCTTTGTTTGCATGTGAGGTAATTATGTTAGGCAGAGGCGTTTTTAAAAATTGTATATGGTATTTGAAAAAGTGGGAGGATGTTGCTTGGCAACCCAGGGCTGGAATGCAGAGGACATCTGTTGTTTTTCCCCCATCAGCATTCTACTTCTCTCTTTTGGAGAGCGTCCCCTCCTCCACCAATGCTGCTCGGTGGGGCTGTCAGTCACGGTGGTGCAGTGCCATTCCCTAGGCAGGGAATGACACCTCACCCCAGCTAGGCCAATGAAAAGCGCTTTTTTTCTAGAACAAAGTGTTAGTGGAAGCCAGGAAGGCAAAACACTCTTGCAGCAGGTTCATTCTAGGGCAGCATTCTGAAGGGATTTTTCTATTCGCTTCTGCCAGAACCGTCCTGACTTCTGGATATGTCGATACTCGACCATTCAGATGAACGGTTTTTCAGATTGTCTTTTCATTCTTTGCATTTTCACATTTTCCTTCAATAAATTCCTGTGCTCTTCCTTAGGTTGCTCGGGGTTGGCTTCTGTTGCTTATACCAAAGAACCCTGATGACTAGTTGATCTCGTGGTGTTGGTTCCGTCAAGGGGGCTCCAAGCAGAAGAGTCCACAGGAAGACGGCGTTTAGTGAGTCTACTTTTTCAACACATACAGGCAGCCGTTTCTCTCACCAGGCGCATGTGTACTTCCATTGTGTCTGAACTGGAAAAGGTTTCAGGAAGGGTTCCGGAGGTTTCTGATACACTGTACACAGAACCACTGCCTAAGGTGTGGTGTTTCAGGTTTTGCATTATAGTCGACTCCAGGAGCCGCCACTCCATGCATTGTGATTTGAATGGTGCCCTTGGCGTTGAGTGGTGCAGCGACCCGTACTCCCCTCTCCTAGTCGGTCCGTGCTGCTGCATTTGGCTTTCTGTGCCAGTCTCATGCAGCCTCATCTTTGTGCTGCAGTTCCTCTCAAGCACACAGTCGAGCTTCTCCGCAAGCAGTCAGGGCCCTACCCGTCCATAGGGTCAGCTCGTTTATGGATCACACAGTGGAAGGAGAACCAGACTTTGCTTCCCAGGAGGTTCCTTGGAAATCAGAAGATGCCTGTTTGTGTGCTCTCCAAATTCATATGTTGCAGTCTAACCCCCAGAGGAAACCGTAGTCGGAACTGAAACCTGTAAAAGAGTAATTAAGGTTAAATTAAGGTCATCGTAAGTGCGGGGCTCTGATCTGATAGCATTCGTGTCCGTGTAAGAAACACCAGAGAACTCCTCACGCCCCCAGATAGGCAGGAGCTGAGGCAAGGCCACCAGAGAACACAGCAAGGAGATGGCCATCACAAGTCAGGAAGTGAGTCTTCCCCAGGAACCAGACTGGCTGACACCTTGACGCTGTGGCATAACAGGCTAAACTTCCGTCTGCGATGCTGGCACCCCATATGGATGCTGGTTCGTGTCCTGGCTGCTCCTTTTCCGATCCAGCTCTCTGCTTATGGCCTGGGAAATCAGTAAAAGATGGTCCAAGTGCTTGGGCCCCTGCACTCACGTGGGAGACCCGGAAGAAGTTCCTGGCTCCTGGCTTCGGATTGGCCCAGTTCCAGCCATTGCAGCCATTTGGAGAGTGAAGCAGCAATAGAAGACCTTTCTCTCCATCTCTACCTCTCTTTCTCTCCAACTCTACCTCTCAGGTAAATAAATAGTTTTTTTTTTTTAAAGCACAAGCACTCCAGAAAGTTAACGTTTAAACAAAAAAAGGAATGAATTTTGCTATTTTATTCAATATATGATGCATAAATATCTTGTCACTATAGCAAGGTAATTTCCACACCACCCCCACACTCACACCCACATACATTAAAATGGGAATCATATTAATCATTAGGGAAGTGCAAGTCAAAACCACAATGAAACAACACTTTAAATTCAGCAGGATGTCTATAATGAAATGGGCAGTAGTAGGGCCGCTGCGTGTGGCACCGGTTCAAGTCTTGGCTGTTCCACTTCTGATCCAGCTCCTTGCTGATGTGCCTGAGAAAACAGTAGAAGATGACACAAGTGCTTGGGCCCCTGCATCCACATGGGAGACCCAGAAGAAACTCCTGGCTCATGGCTTCAGATTGGCCTACCTCCAGCCACTGTGGCCATGTGGGGAGTGAACCAGCAGATGGAAGATCTCCTTATCTCTGTCTTTCCTTCTCTCTCTCTCTGTAACTCTGCCTTTCAAATGAATAAATATTTAAAATATTTATTATTAAAAGAATAATAAAAAATAATAAAAGTCAGTAGCAAGTGTTGGAAAGAATGTGGAATAGTTGGAATCCTGATAAATCATTGGTGAGAATGTAGAATGATGCAGCCACTATAGAAGTTCCACAAAAACTAAACATAGAGTTATCACATGATTTAGCAATTCTACTCCTAGGTATATAGTCAAGAAAATTGAGAACGTATGTTCATATAAAAATTTGTACACAAGTGTTCATAGTAGTTCTATTTATGGTAGCTAAAAATGGAAACAACCCAAATGTCCATCAGCTGATGAATGGACAAATGAAGTGGTATGTCCATAAATGAAAGATGAGTCAGCCAGAAAGGCACGAAGAACTAATATACGTGCCACCTGGATGAACTTTGAAACTGTTATGTTTAGTGAAAAAAGCCAGACTCAAAAACCCGCATGTGATATGATTCTATTTGTGTAAACTGTAGAAAATAGACACATTCAGAATGACAAAAAGGAGATTAGTGCTCACCAGGTGCTGAGGAGGGGGATAGGAAGTGACTGCTGGTGGATAGAGGGCTCCATCGTGGGGAGATAAGAACTTCCTGGAACTTGGCAGTGATAGAGGTTGTCTAACCTTTTAAATATAACAAAAAAGACTGAATGGCACATTTGGAAGGGTGAATTTTTATAGGATATGTGTTATGTGTCAATGAAGAAAGCCAGGAATGATAGCTAGGTGCTTCCCATACTTACAGAACGTGGACAGCTACTCTTTCAGTAACACCATCCAACTTTTCATTTTCCACCAAAATCTTAAGCAAAAAGGAATTATTCAAACAACAAGAAGAAAGAGTTCAATACTAATTATGAGATTTAATTTTAAACAATCTAGATTGTATGCAGTGCTGATGATAAACCCAACATAAACTTCTGCAACATGCAAACTACCTAGATGCATAATGTAGAAAGTCAGTGTTTCCTATAATCCTGTTGTAGTAGTTTTTTTTTTAAAAGATTCATTTATTTATTTGAAAGGCAGAATTACAAAGAGGCAGAAGCAGAGAGAGAGAGAAAGAGATCCTCCATCTGCCAGTTCACTCCCCAAATGGACATAATGGCTGGAGCTGGGCCTATCAAAGCCAGGAGCCAGGAGCTTCCTCCAGGTCTCCCATGTGGGTGCAGGACCCCAAGGACTTGGATCATCCTCTGCCGCTCTCCCAGGCACACTAGCAGGGAGCTGGATGGGAAGTGGAGCAGCCAGAGCATATGGGATGCCAGCACTGCAAGCAGCGGCCTTTCCCTTTCCCACTACGCTGTTGTAGCAGGTTTGTTTTTATTTATTTATTTATTTATTTATTTTTGACAGACAGAGTGGACAGTGAGAGAGAGAGATAGAGAGAAAGGTCTTCCTTTTTGCCGTTGGTTCACCCTCCAATGGCCGCCGCAGTAGGTGCGCTGTGGCCGGCGCACCGCGCTGTTCTGATGGCAGGAGCCAGGTGCTTCTCCTGGTCTCCCATGCGGGTGCAGGGCCCAAGCACTTGGGCCATCCTCCACTGCACTCCCTGGCCACAGCAGAGAGCTGGCCTGGAAGAGGGGCAACCGGGACAGGATCGGTGCCCCGACCGGGACTAGAACCCGGTGTGCTGGCACCGCAAGGCGGAGGATTAGCCTAGTGAGCCGCGGCGCCGGCCATGTTGTAGCAGTTTAACAGATCAATTCTAACGTTTCAAATGCCTCATAAAATAAAAATTTATTTTTTACTCCTGACACCCAAAACAGAATCCCACTGCTGATCATCAGATTGTTCTCCATGATGCACAGTCGCAGGCTCCCTCCAGCCTGTCTCCATCTTAAACACAGTTTTCAAAGTTGCCACAGAGGCAGAAAGAGCAGGTGTTTGGTGAAGTGATTAAGAGGCTCCTTGGGTTGTCCCCGCCCCATGTTGACATGCTTGGGTGTGAGTCCCAGCTCTGCTCCCAACTGCAGACCCTGGGATATGATGGTGATGGCTCAAATGGTTGGATTCCTGCCACCTACAGGGTTGACTGGCTTCTGGCTCAGCTAGGCATTTGGAGAGAAAACCAGCAGATGGGAGTTCTGTTTTTCTGTGTCTCTGTGTGCCTTTCAAATAAATTTTAAAAGAATTAGGAGGACGAGGAGGAGGGGAAAGAACTTGGGGAATTATCTGCAAATCCTTTGGCCAGATCTTGGGCACATGGCCATAGCTAAGAGAGACTGAGGCAGGTGAGCAAATGAGTGCCCAGGAGGCAGAAGAAAGAGACTCCTTAAATTGTTGGCTGATCTCTGCCACACCCACCCTATTGACAACCATGTTGGTAATTTAGAGCAAAGTCCTCCAATGATTTTAGTAGGCATATGTTAATATCTAACAGCCTCTAAAACACTGAAATGGAATCTTACTGTGCATACTGGATCTTATGCAAAGACTAGGCTGCGATTTATCTCCCTGTGGAATGACCTTCTTAACTCCCTCAACAGAAAATTCATATTGGCTTGTTTTTTTGGATTATCTCTTGTTTTCATTCTCCAAAGTTCATGTTACATTATCACCATTGATTCTTGTAATTCTCCCTCCCTTTCTTCTCCCCTCCCCCCTCTCTCCCTCTGTCTCTCTCTCTCATGTTTCCTTTCATTCTATAGCCTGCTTCCTTTCCCTCTCCTTAGAAAATGACTGTAGTGTGTTAAATGTGTATCTGTGTTTTCACAAAATGAGTGTTTTGTAAAATGTTTTGTGCTCATATGTTTTAAATTTAAATTAAAGTTGTTTGTGTTTCTAACTTATTCCGTGTCTTACTTTAAAAACTAGCACTGCTTAAAAGTTTGAGACCTAGCCATGCTAAGTGTACATCTAAGCCATTGTTCCCAGCTGCTGCAGAGGGCTCTGGTGTACACTGAGCATATTTTATGCACTTACTCTCCAAATGATGGAACCCAGACTGTTTCCCCTCCACAGCACCACAAATAATGTGGCAATGAACATTCTAGTTCATGACCCCTCATGAAACTGTGTGGGAATTTCATGGAGATCTAGCTTCAGGAACAGATTTGCTGGGTCATTAGTTGTACAATCATGCATCACTTAACAATGGGATATGTTCTGAGAAATGTGTCGTTGGCGATTTTCATTGTGTGGACATCATCAAATGCACCTACACAAAGCCAGATGATGTGGGTCAGTCACTTGCTGTGGCCTCTTGATGTAGGAAAAGACACAGTAAACATGAGATGAATAAGATTGCTGCTGGTGTTAACACAGCAAAATGATTTATAGTCAATTTTTATTATAAGGAGAAAAAAAGGACACCCTAGAGTAATGGTAACAAAGTATAGCACAAAAATACATACATCAGGGGGCCAGCATGATGGCATAGTGGATAAAGCTGCCACATGCAGTGCCAGCATCCCATATGGGCACTGGTTGGAGTCCTGGCTGCTCCACTTCTGATCCAGCTCTCTGTTATGGCCTGGGGAAGCAGTAGAAGATACCCAAGTCCTTGGACCCCTGCATCTGCGTGGGAGACCCAGAAGAAGCTCTTGGTGCCTGGCTTCAGATCGTTGTGGCTCCGGCCATTACAGCCAATTGGGGAGTGAGCCAGCTGATGGAAGACCTCTCTCTCTCTCTCTCTGCCTCTTCTTCTCTCTCTGTGTGTAACTCTGATTTTCAAATAAATAAGTAAATCTTTAAAAATACACAGATCAGTGACATAGTGACTTATTTCAAATAAATAAATCTTTTTAAAAAATCAAGACATTTGGTTCATTCAAAGATTGTGCAGACAAAGTTAAAAGACAGATGTTGGCCGGCGCCGTGGCTCAATAGGCTAATCCTCCGCCTTGCGGCGCTAGCACACCGGGTTCTAGTCCCGGTCGGGGCATCAGATTCTGTCCCGGTTGCCCCTCTTCCAGGCCAGCTCTCTGCTGTGGCCCAGGAGTGCAGTGGAGGTTGGCCCAAGTGCTTGGGCCCTGCACCCATGGGAGACCAGGAGAAGCACCTGGCTCCTGCCTTCGGATCAGCGCAGTGCGCCGGCCGCAGCGCGCCAGCCGCGGCGGCCATTGGAGGATGAACCAACGGCAAAGGAAGACCTTTCTCTCTCTCTCTCTCTCTCTCTCACTGTCCACTCTATCAAAAAAAAAAAAAAAAAAAAAAGATGTTAAAATGGGAAAAGGCGTTTTGTGTGTCTAATACCGACAGGGATTATCATGTATAGCAGAGTTTGCAAGCTTTTTTATGGGTTAACAGTAAATATCACAGCTAGCTTTCTGGTCCTGGTGGTCTATGACACAACTATCCAACTTTACTGTTGTAGCAAGAAAGTAGCCATCAACAGTGAGTGTGACCATGTTGTAATAAAACTTTATTTACAAAAACTTGAGATGGCTCAGATTTGGGCCATGGTTTGCTGATCCATTTCATAGATAATGTCGATGAGAAAACATAGGAACTGACAGTGGTGTGGTGGGTTAAGCACTACCTGAAAGGCTGACATCCCATATGAGTGCCAGTTCGAGTCCCTGCACTTCTTTTTCTTCTTCTTTTTTTTTTTTTTTTTTTTTTTTGACAGGCAGAGTGGACAGTAAGAGAGAGAGAAAGAGAGAAAGGTCCTCCTTTGCCGTTGGTTCACCCTCCAATGGTCCCCGCGGCCGGCGCACTGCACTGATCCGAAGGCAGGAGCCAGGTGCTTCTCCTGGTCTCCCATGTGGGTGCAGGGCCCAAGCACTTGGGCCATCCTCCACTGCACTCCCGGGCCATAGCAGAGAGCTGGCCTGGAAGAGGGGCAACCGGGACAGAATCCGGCACCCTGACCGGGACTAGAACCTGGTGTGCCGGTGCCGCTAGGTGGAGGATTAGCCTGTTCAGCCATGGCGCCGGCCCAGAGTCCCTGCACTTCTGATCCAGTTCACTGCTAATGTGCCTGGGAATGCAGTGGATGTTTGACCAAGTCATTGTAGCCATTTAAGGAATGAATCAACAGATAGAAGATGCTCTCTCTCTTTCTCTCTCTTTCTTTCTCTCTCTCTCCCTCTCTTTTTCTCCCCCACCCGGCCCCAGCCCCATAACTCTACCCTTCAAATGAAATAAGTAAATTTTTTAAAAGATGAGAAAATACAGGAGCTCCAATTTTTTTAAAAAAAGATTTATTTTATTTATTTGAAAAACAGAGTTATAGAGAGAGCAGAGACAGAGAGAGAGGTCTTCCATCCTCTGGTTTACTCTCCAAATGGCCGCCGGAGCTGCACTGATCCGAAGCCAGGAGACAGGAGCTTCTTCCAGGTCTTCCATCCACTGATTTACTCCCCAAATGGCCACTGGAGCTGCGCTGATCCAAAGCCAGGAGCGAGGAACTTCTTCTAGGTCTCCCACGTGGGTGCAGGGGCCCAAGGAGACAGGCCATCTTCTACTGCTTTCCCAGGCCATAGCAGAGAGCTGGATCAGAAGAGGAGTAGCTGGGACTAGAACCAGTGCCCATATGGGGTGCTGGCGCTTCAGGCCAGGGTGTTAACCCGCTGCGCCAAAGCGCTGGCCCCTGTAGTATTTCTTAAATGAGTCAGTTCTGGAGCCAGCGCTTTACATTTTTCAGACATGCGAGGTATTTTAAATTGTTGCCACTGAGTTTTTGTCCTCTAGTTGTGATGTGACACATAATGTGGACAGTATGCTGATTCTTTGGTATTTGAAACTTATTGGGGCCGGCGCAAACCAACGGCAAAAAGGAAGACCTTTCTCTCTGTCTCTCTCTCACTGTCCACTCTGCCTGTCCAAAAAAAAAAAAAAAAAAAAAAGAAACTTATTGGTAGCTTAGTGTATGGTCAATACTTTAAAAAACTCCATGGAAACTCTTGCTGAAAATTTATATTCTCAAACATTGGGTAAGATATTCAAAATATAATCTGTTAAATCAAACTTCTTTTTTAACTGCTTGCTCCTTTGGGATTTCCCCTCTCAAAATTGTTTGCTATATATGACATCTTTGGCAATAATTATCCAGGTTCTCCTTTTTTTGCTAGTGAGTCATGAAATATTCAGAAATTTTGTGGCGTATATAATACGGTTGATACTAAACTGTGAGTTTGTGAAGTTTTA
The DNA here is from genome assembly GCF_033115175.1 of Lepus europaeus. Classification (NCBI taxonomy): domain Eukaryota; kingdom Metazoa; phylum Chordata; class Mammalia; order Lagomorpha; family Leporidae; genus Lepus; species Lepus europaeus. Next base: position 31,816,100 of record NC_084831.1, read on the forward strand.
CACCAAGCAGTTTGTCAGTGTTTTGAGATAGTGATACCCTCTTTATATGAACAGATTGACTCCAACTTTTAAACTGGAAAGTCTTTGCAAAATTATTTTGAAAATAATTGCAACCATCTGATGAAATCTCTGTAAGTCACATGGTTTAGATTGTTCATTGTGTTCTGATCGTGAAACATGAAACAAAAATAATTAAGTATCGGTCATAACAAGTGCATATTAGCATAGAAATGGATTTCAGATGCATCTCCCAGTATCTGTGGGAATTTTATTGTATGTTTTTGCTTGTTTTTTTTTTTTTTTAGACTTATTTTATTCACTTGAAAAGCAGAGTTATAGACAGAGAGATCTTCCATCTGCTGATTCACTCCCTAAATGGCCACAGCGGCCAGGCCTGGGCCAGACTGAAGCCAGGAACCAGGAGCTTCTTCCAGGTCTCCCACATGAGTGCAGAGGTCCAAGCACTTGGGCCATCTTCTGCTGTTTTCTCAGGCACATTAGCAGGAAGCTGGATCCAAAGTGAAACAAGTAGGACTCAAACTGGCACCCAAATGGGATGCCAGCATTGGATGCAGTGGCTTTACCTCCTATGCCGCAACACCAGTCCCAATTTGCTTGCTTCTTGAAAGGAAGGGGGATTTTCTTAGAATGGCTAAGTGCCACCTCAATTTTCAGATTCTTTTATTTACTTACTTATTTTTATTTATTTGCAAAGCAGAGAGACAGAGACACAGAGAGAGATCTTCTGTCTTCTGGCTCACTCTCCAAATGCCAACAACAGCCTGGACTGGGATAGCCCAAAGCCAGGAGCCCAGAATTCCATCTGGGTCTCCCACATGAGTGGTAGGGATTCAAAGACCAGGATTTACATTAGCAGGAAGCTGTATCAGAAGCAGGAGAGCCAGGATTCGATCCCAGGTACTCTGATATGGGATGTGGGTGTCTCAAGTGGTGGCTTAACTCACTGTGCCACAGTGCCCACCCCTCACAGAAATTGCTGAAATGACAAAATAGTATTTTAGTTCAACAAGAAAAGTGCGGTTTACTTAATAGATGGCACTGGCACAATTAGCCATCTATCTGAAAGAAAGGAAGAAAGGCCCGCCTCCTTAGCGCAGTAGGCAGCACGTCAGTCTCGTAATCTGAAGAAAGGAAGATTGGATCCCCAAATTATGATATTCAGAAATAAATTCTGAATGCATCAGTTTAAATGTTAAAAAAATTTTTTTGAATAGAATCTCGAAATCTAATTGTAAAACAGGATTTAGAAAACCCTTTTAAACAATTGAAAAACTCAGAGGGGCAGAGAAAAGTTAGGTCTACAAGATCTGACCTCATAAAAATCCACTTTTCTGATAAGGGAAAAAAAATAACACAGCCAAAAGATGACTAAATGATAGATTGGAAAATCGTTTGGAAGGCATGGAATTGAAAAGGGGTTAATAGTTGTACTGTACAAGGAGAGCCTATAAGTTGGCAGTGCAAGCCTGGACAGCAACGGGGAGATAGTTCACCCCACTAACTCACCACCCTCTTCTATGTTTCCCCTCAGGACGAGAGGCCTGTGAGGACCACGGAGATGCAGCTCTCCAAAGACAATGGTAGAGAGGGGCTACGTCAGCAAGGGGTGGGCTGCGCACGCAGTGTCTTAGATCGCCCCTCAGAGAGACCAGCTGCTGTGAGGAGGACAGGTCGCTCAGAGCTTCCAACTGCCACCCCTTTAGGCCTTGCCAAGGCACATTCTTCGGGGTTGAGTCCCAGCCTGGGCCTGCCCCAGTGAGCCGTTTGTACCTGAGGGGGGACCCCTGTGGGCAGTCAGCCTGACCAAGTCTTTTTCAGAGCTGCAGTGTACTCCGAGCCTCTTCCCACTGTCGATCTAAGCTAGACAAGCGCAGAGAGATTCTCCAAAGAATAATGATGTTTATTCAGGAGTTCTGCAATGGGACTCTGCAAGCCACAGCAAACTGGATGCAGTCAGAGAGGCTGAAGCAAAGGGAAGATTGTAAAGGCAAACATGAAGACAATTACACCACATATTTTGAAACAATAATCTCTGGCCACAGTTATTAATAACCAGGGTGAAATCAGTCTGAGGTTAAATGGACAGGGGCTGGGCACATGTCCCTACAGATGTACTATTTTTTTTTTTTTTTGACAGGCAGAGTGGACAGTGAGAGAGAGACAGAGAGAAAGGTCTTCCTTTTCTGTTGGTTCACCCTCCAATGGCCTTGCGGCCGGCGCATCTCGCTGATCCGAAGCCAGGAGCCAGGTGCTTCTCCTGGCCTCCCATGGGGTGCAGGGCCCAAGCACTTGGGCCATCCTCCACTGCACTCCCGGGCCATAGTAGAGAGCTGGCTTGGAAGAGGGGCAACCGGGACAGAATCTGGTGCCCCGACAGGGACTAGAACCTGGTCTGCCGGCGCCGCAAGGCAGAGGATTAGCCTAGTGAGCCATGGCGCTGGCCACAGACGTACTGTTTCTAGAAGGTTGTGGCAGCCTCTGTGCGAGCTCTGACAGAATGTTTTGTGATTAGTACTATGAGTAAGAACCCGTTCTTTATAACAAGGTGACTTGATTTCTTTTTTTGTTAGGGCAGACACAGGCAATTCTATTTTTAAAAAAGATTTATTTATTTATTTATTTGAAAGTCAGAGTTACACAGAGAGAGGAGAGGCAGAGAGAGAGGTCTTCCATCTGCTGGTTCACTCCCCAATTGGCCACAATGGTCAGAGCTGCGCCAATCTGAAGCCAGGAGCCAGGAGCTTCTTTCGGGTCTCCCACACAGGTGCAGGGGCCCAAGGACTTGGGTCATCTTCCACTGCTTTCCCAGGCCATAGCAGAGAGCTGGATGGGAAGTGGAGCAGCTGGGACTCAAACCGGCACCCATATGAGATGCAAGCACTGTAGTCGGTGGCTTTCCACACTATACCACAGCGCCGGCCCCGGAATTCCATTTTGATTCTGACAGCATTCACATTGTTTACCACCACCCATCTTCCTTCCCTCCGATCCTTTCACGGGTGTCGGTTCTGCATCATGACATCAGGAGTCTCTCTGTCTGATCCTGCTTCCTCTCATCCTACAGGTTCCATCCTTAGCATCGCTCACCTCTCACAGCTTCCATCCTAAGCATCGCTCAATAGTAGATCTGAATTTGCAGACAGTTTGGTCTGGGTGCCGCCATACAAAAGCCTAAAATGTGTGGCACTGGCTTTGTAACGACTCAGCAGACAGAGGCAGGAAGGATGCTGAGAAGGGCCAAGGAGAGAGCTTCAACAAGGGGCTCAAGGAGGCTGTGGATGGGAGCACAAAAGCAAATGAGGAAAGATACTGGACCCTGGAGGAAAGAGGTCCTTCCCTGGACGGCGTGGCAGTACTGTCACCTGGGGTGGTACAGAAAAGAGCGGTGGTCCCTAATGAGCTGGGTGATCCAGGCAAGATTTCTAGGTACGTTCCCAAGGGGCTACCTGGTTTCTACACGCTGTGTGTGATAAAGTGTGAGAGGGCTGAGATAAACTAAAACACCAACTATGACATAAGAAGGACACCACAGAGAGTATGATTCCATTTCAATGAAATGCTCAGAACAGGCGAATCTTTTGAGGCAGGAGGTAGATTGGTGACGGCCTATGGCTGGGCAGGGTTGGGGTGAAGGTGCTTTGGCCTGAATTTTGTGTCCTTCAAAATTATTATGCTAGGGCCGGCACTGTGGCATAGCAGGTAAAGCCACTGCCTGCAGTGCCAGCATCCCACATGGGCGCCGGTTCGAGTCCTGACTGCTCCATTTCCAGTCCAGCTCTCTGCTATGGCCTGGGAAAGCAGTAGAAGATGGCCCAAGTGCTTGGGCTCCTGCACCTGCGTGGGAGACCCAGAGGAAGCTCCTGGGTCCTGGCTTCGAATAAGTACAGCTCTGGCCATTGCAGCCATTCTGGGGAATGAACTAGAGGATGGAAGACCCCTCCCCAACTTCTGCCTCTCTGTAACTCTGCCTTTCAACTAAATAAAATAAATCTTTAAAAAAAATTCCTAGGCTCACATTTCACCTCCCATGTCTCAGTGCTGAGAGCTAGGGCCTTCAGGACTGATGATGTCACGCGGTGGAACCCTCGTGGATGAGAAGATGCCCTGTAGAAGGGCTTGAGGATGTGGCTTCCAGGTCTTCTGTGTATGAGGACACAGCATCTGTCCCTTTTGCTTGTCCAGTCTTCCTTCAGCCCTGCGAGGGTGCAGCAAGCAGGCCCTCGCCGGATACCGAATATTGGCACCTCCAGCCTGGGCTTCTCGTCTCCAGAACGGCAAGAACTAAGTTTCTCTTTCTTATAAATTACCCAGGGCCAGGGACTTTGTTAACAGCCTGAACTGACTAAGAGGAGGAATGGAAACTCACTGCTGACCAACACCGACTTCCTCTCGGGGGTGCCGAAACGTTCTAAGGTTGGTTGTGGTGATGGTTGTACAGCGCTGTGAGGTGGTGACAGTCCCTGGACCGTGCACAGCATGTGAATTAGATCTCAGAGAAACTCAGCTATAGGTACATTAGGGACAGGACTTAATGGACGTGAACATAAAACTGCTTTTCATTGCCAGCCTCTCCAGATAGGCAAATGTTTCTAAAATTTAACAATGGCTCTTGGAAGACATAAAACCCAAGACACTGTCAGGAAAACACTATCTAAAGAGGAAGCTGGGGCCAGTGTTTGGCACAGTGGTTAAGATACTATTTGGGGCCGGCACTGCGGCTCACTAGGCTAATCCTCCGCCTGCGGCGCCGGCACACCAGGTTCTAATCCCAGTTGGGGTGCCGAATTCTGTCCTGGTTGCTCCTCTTCCTGTCCAGCTCTCTGCTGTGGCCCGGAAGGCAGTGGAGGATGGCCCAAGTGCTTGGGCCCTGCACCAGCATGGGAGACCAGGAAGAAGCACCTGGCTCCTGGCTTTGGATCAGCGCAGCGCACCGGCCGTGGCAGCCATTTGGGGGGGTGAACCAACAGAAGGAAGACTTTTATCTTTGTCTCTCTCTCTCAGTGTCTAACTCGGCCTATCAAAAAAAAAAAAAAAAAAAAAAAAAAAAAGAAAGAAACAAAGAAAAAGATATTATCTGGGATGCCCATATCCCATGTTGGAATGTCTGGGGTTGAGTCCTAGGTTCACTCTTGATTCCAGCTTCCTGCTAATGCACACCGGGAAGGCAGCAGGTGATGACTCAGTTGGGCTCCTGCCATCCACATGGGAGACTTAGATTGGGTTCTGGACGCATGGCTTCTGCATATCTTTGTCTCTCTGTTTTTCAAATAAAAATAAATAAAAATTTCAAAAGTAAAAAAGAAGTTGAGGGTTAAGATCTTAAAGGATCTAAGGAGTTGCTGCACAGATCCGATCAGATAGAAAAAGGCTCTTCTGGGGCCAGTGTTGTGGAACAGCAGGTTAAACTGCTGCCTGTGGTACATCCCATAAGGCCGCCAGCTCGAGTCCCAGCTGCTCTGCTTCTGATCCAGCTCCCTGCTATGTGCCTAGGGAGGCATAAGGGGATGACACAAGCCCTTGGGCTCCTGCCACCCATGAGGGAGACCAGTAGAGAGTTCCAGGCTCCTGGATTTGGGCTGGCCCAGCCCTAGTTGTTGCAACCATTTGGGAAGTGAACCAGCAGATAGAAGATCTCTCTGTAACTCACTCACTCTCTCTCTCTCTCTCTCTCTCTGTAACTATGACTTTCAAATGAATAAAGTAAATCTTAAAACAAAACAGGGCTCTGCTAAGTTCTTAAGAATGTTATCTCACAGTAGTCTCCAGGTAGAGAGAGCTTATCTCAAAGAGATTGGGGAAAGTGGCTTTTGTTGAATGTAGTATAAATTGATACATAAAAAAACCCACAAAGCTTTTAAGAGAACTGCTTTGGCAAAAGCACCCTCTCTAGGACTAATAGGGACATAGACAGTACCTAATGAAAAGAGGCCTTTGCACCCCCACCAGCTTGCAGGCAGGAAGCAGGCTGAAAAGGCTACTCAGCCGCAAACTCAGTTTTCTTGTGGATGATTCAGAGGGTGGAACCAAGAGGCCAAATACTGAAGCCAAAACCACAATGAATGACTCAGGCAGCTGGGCTACCTTCTAATCTAATCCAACCCCATGCCTTCTGGGTTTCAGACTTGTTCCTGCTGTGTGCCTCCCATTTTCCCTCTTTGTGAAGGCGAGTAACTATAGAGGTTATCCTATGCCTTCCCCACCATTGTGTGTAGGCTGAGTAGCGCCACAGATCCTTGCCTCTTCAGTTCCTGCTTTGCAGGAAGGGGTATCCAATTAGGAGATAAAGCAAAAGGCTCTCAAAATAGTCCAGGCAATAGGTGATTCTGGCTGGAAGTGGGTAACAGTGGAGAAAATGATGAGAAAGTGATAAGATTTAGAATGTATTTTGAGGGGCCAGCAGTGTGGCATAGTAAGCTAAGCCTCCACCTGCTGTGCCAGCATCCCGTAAGGGCACTGGTTCCTGTCTATGCTGTTCTTTTTTTTTTTAAAGATTTATTTGAAAGTCAGAGTTACACAGAGAGAGGAGACACAGAGAGAGAGAGGTCCTCCATCTGCTGGTTCACTCCCCAATTGGCCGCAACGGCCGGAACTGAGCCGATCCGAAGCCAGGAGCCAGGAGCCTCCTCCAGGTCTCCCATGTGCATGCAGGGGCCCAAGGAGTTGGGCCATCCTCCACTGCCTTCCCAGACCACAGCAGAGAGCTGGACTGGAAGAGGAGCAGCCGGGTCCCGAACCGGCGCCCATATGGGATGCCGGCACCCCAGGCCAGGGCATCAACCCGCTGTGCCACAGCGCCGGCTATGCTGTTCTTTCCATCCAGCTCTCTGCTTATGGCCTGGAAAAGCAGAGGAAGATGGCCAGTGTCTGGGCCCTGGCACCCATGTGGGGAACACAGAAGAAGCTCCAAGCTCCTGGCTTCAGATCTGCCCAACTCCAACAGTTAAAAGCATTTGGGGAGTAAACCAACAGATGCAGGATCTTTTTCTTTGTCTCCCTTTCTCTGTAACTCTGCCTCTCAAATAAATAAATAAATATTTTTTAAAAAAGAATGTATTTTGAAGTTGAGACAACAATGTATTAAAAATGTATTAGGCCGGCGCCGCGGCTCAATAGGCTAATCCTTCACCGGATTCTGGGGCACCGGATTCTGTCCCGGTTGCTCCTCTTCCAGTCCAGCTCTCTGCTGTGGCCCGGGAGTGCAGTGGAGGATGGCCCAAGTGCTTGGGCCCTGCACCCGCATGGGAGACCAGGAGAAGCACCTGGCTTCTGGCTTCGGATCAGTGCAATGCGCTGGCTGTAGCGCGCCGGCTGCAGCGGCCATTGGAGGGTGAACCAACGGTAAAGGAAGACCTTTCTCTCTGTCTCTCTCTCACTGTCCACTCTGCCTGTCCAAAAAAAAAAAAAAAAAAAGAAAGAAAGAAAAGAAAAAGAAATGTATTAGACGTATTAGAAATGGAATGGGGGGACCAGCGCTGTGGCATAGCCAGTAAAGCAGTCATCTGCAGTGCTGGCATCCCATAGCCAAACCTCTCAAATAAGTAAATCTTTAACAAAAAAGAGAAATGGAGCATGAGAGGGAAAAGAAAAGTTGAATACAACTCAGCAGCTGTCAGCTTGAACTGGGTGAGTGAAGATCTCCCTCCAACCTCTTTGTCTGTTTCCTCTCAGAGCAAAATTTTCAAGAGTGGCCTGCCTTGCTGTCTGCATTTGCTCATCTCCCACTTCTCATCCTGTTCCTATCTAGTCTCTGCCTACTACTGATGTGGGATAAGCCGGCAGGTAGGTAGTTTAGGTCTGCTGAGCTACAAGTTACAAGTCCCCATGTATAACACTACCTTCCTACTTGTCAATCACAATGCCCCTGTTCCTGGATGCATCTGCTTCATCAGGGACCTAAGGGCAGGGATGTCATGAAAATTTGCATATTAAGCTCCACGTGGAACTTGTGGAGGTGCCATATAATTCCCAGGTGGCTTCACACCTGCAGAGGCACCACCCCCTACCTCATAAAAGAGCCCAACAGCTGGGAGATGCTCTCTGCTCTCTCTTGTTCACTGCAGACCACGGCTGGAGGTGTTGCCAGGTGTCCCTCCTTCCTCACACCTCCTCCCTTCAGGCAATCTTCTGGCCCACTGCCTACTCATGATGGACGTGCCTCCTTGTGGGGCAACCCATGCTCATGTGTGTATGTGTGTTCACTTTCTCTCACTTTTTGAACACAATTTGTTATCACTTTTGCACCTAATACATATATATACTTAGTATGCTTGTCTTTGTGTAAGATAAGAGCCTAGAGTAAAAGTTAATATACCCCAGCCCACATCACTATCACTCTACAAAAAAGTGCAGTTGATAAAATCACCAGGGGCCATCAGGTTTCTCAATCTAGTGGACATTATCCCCTCTTTTTATGTGACCACTCTTTGCATTTAGTGAAGGTATCCACCACCTTTTTTTTTTTTTTTTTTTTAAGATTTATTTGTGGGCCTGCGCCACGGCTCACTAGGCTAATCCTCTGCCTGCAGCGGCGGGTTCTAGTACCGGTCGGGGCACCAGATTCTGTCCTGGTTGCTCCTCTTCCAGTCCAGCTCTCTGCTGTGGCCCGGAAGGCAGTGGAGGATGGCCCAAGTGCTTGGGCCCTGCACCCGCATGGGAGACCAGGAGGAAGCACCTGGCTCCTGGCTTCAGATTGGCACAGCATGCCAATGGTAGCGGCCATTTGGGGGGTGAACCAATGGAAGGAAGACCTTTCTCTCTCTCTCTCTCTCTCACTGTCTGTAACTCTCTCTGTGTCTCTCTCACTGTCTAACGCTGCCTGGCAAAAAATAAAAATAAAAAAAGATTTATTTGTTTATTTGAAAGGCAGAGTTACAGAGAAGCAGAGGCAAAGAGAGACAGAGACAGAGAGAGACAGAGACAAAACTTTTCCATCTGCTGGTTCACTCCCTAAATGGCACAGTGGCTGGAGCTGGGCCGATCCGAAGCCAGGAGCCAGGAGCTTCTTCTGGGTCTCCCACGTGGGTACAGGGGCCCGAGGACTTGGGCCATCTTCTACTGCTTTCCTAGGCCATAGCAGAAAGCTGGATTGAAAGTGGAGCAGCCAGGACTTGAATCAGCATGCATATAGGATGCTGGCACTGCAGGCAATGGTTTCACCCACTATGCCACAGTGCCAGCCCCTCCACTGCCTTTTGAGACACATCTTCCCTTAGTATTTTTGAACCATACACTTTTCTGATTCTCTATTATCTCCCCGATTTCTCCCTCTAAATCTCCTTTTCTGGCTTGTCTTCTAATTCACTCTTAACGGAGCTCGTTTCAGTAGTTCTGGCTTATCCTTTTCTGTTTCACTATATATTCTTTCAATCTTAGAACTCCTAAATCTACAGATGTAGGATTTGGCCAGATTTATCTTTTGAGCTCTGGTTCTCTATGTCCACCTGCATATTCAGAAAATCCCACAGAGAGTGCAAACTGAACATATCCAGTCTCTGTAGGGAAACACTGCCCACCAGCTGCTCAAGCCGGAGAACTGAGTCTCCTGGACTGCACACCCCTCTCTCGCATTCCTGCAAGCAGTCAGGAGCTCCTGTCACTTCCACCTCTCAGATCACTCCCAGACGAGTCCATTTCTTTGCACCCCTATTTCTCTATCAGCTCCCTTTTCTGGCCTCCTTGTAACCACTTTGTCCCTTCTCTATGCTTTGGCTAGAAAGTTCTTGTTCAAACACAAATAGCACCACGCACTTTTTTTTTAAGGTTTATTTATTTATTTGAAAGTCAGAATTAGAGACAGGAGAGACAGAGAGAGGTCTTCCATCTGCTGGTTCACTCCCCTAATTGCCACAACAGCCGGAGCTGCGCCAATCCAAAGCTGGGAGTCCGGAGCTTCCTCTGGGTCTCCCATGTGGGTGCAGGGGCCCAAGGACTTGGGCCATCTTCTACTGCCATCCCAGGCCATAGGAGAGAGCTGGATCGGAAGTGGAGCAGCCAGGACTAGAACTGGCACCCATATGGGAAGCCAGCGCTTCACACCAGGGTGTTAACCTACTGTGCCACAGCGCCAGCCCCATCCATGCACTTTCTTAAAGTCCTTCAGTGATGTCCTTAGGTGTAGGTTCCCAAATCCTCAATACACATAAAAGTTGGCAGGGTCTAGACTTTGAAAGCCCTCTCACCCCAGTCCTATATCACTTCCCTTTATTCTCTGTGCCCAGCCACATTGATCTTTGCTCAATTCCTTGAAGCTGCTGTGCTCTCACCTTCAAGTCTTAGTATTTTACCCATCTGGCTAACTCATCCCCAGCCTTAAGGTTTTGTATTAAATAGTATTTCCTCAGGGTAGCCTGCCCTAGTCCTCCCAGATGAAGTCAGCTTGCTCTGGGTATGTTCCTCAACCTTCTGAACTTCTCCCTGACAGCAATTTCCTGATGATTCTTGTAATTGTACAGCAGAATATCTGTTTCATGTCCTTATTTGTCACTAGCTTGTTAGCTCCATCCATAATGACAGACTGTGCCTGTTTTATCCACCATCATGTCCACAGTGCCCAGGAGCGCCTGCAGTGTAGTTAGATGCACACTAAGCATTTCTGATCTGGCTGACAGTCAGGGAAAACCTAAGAAGCACTGGCCTTTGGGAACATCCTAGAACTATCTGAGACTATATACCCTCTTCTCCCCTGAGAGAGGTTGTCAGGGCCAGGGGAAAATGGAAGTACTCTATGACCACCACAATCAGAAAGAATATTGATCACAGTTTCACTTATTAGAGTGAACACTTAGAAACTAAAACCCTAACTGCCCAACAATGGGGGAATGGCTTAGTCCATTATACCAGTAATTTAAAAGTATTGTCTAATATAGGAAATCCTTGTTTTTCAAATAACACACTGCAAGGGGCACAGATTTGTAAAATGCATTGAAATGGGGCCATTCCAGATGAATGAGGATGGGATGGCGCTTTGACTTCTCCAGCTTTTTCTTTAATTTTCCCTCCCCCATTTTGATGTCCCTCTGCCCCCAAGCCTTGGAGGATTTCCAGTTCCTGCCTCTATTCTTTCTTTGAAAGCCAGGACATCATTTCTGTCCTGGATTTCCATCAGACACTCTCAAATGCTTTGTTGTATTGTTGTTGTTAAGCTGGCTCAAGTTGATTTTCTGTTGCTTGTAAATAAAAAACAAAACTTAAGTAATATGTGATAGAAAGAACCTTAGCCCTGGAGTCAGAAAACATTGGTTTCAAATCTAGATTCTGAGTGAGCAAGTTAACCATTTTCAACTTTAATTTTTTTCATCTGTAAGGGGAATAAGATTTAACTTTTGGAAATTTTTTAAACAATCAACACGAATGTATTAAAAGACTCAATATTGAGCAAGCTGTCAAGAAATGTTATATAAATAAAATTAAAGCTTTATTCGGAAACCTCTTCTACCCCATCAAACTTGAAGGAGAGGATAGCTAGATTCAGGCAGCCTAAATTAGCAAGGCTGCCATCTTGTGGCAATTTACCAGCATGCTGTCCAGCGTCATTGAGTACATTTGCAGGAAGATGTACCCGGAAACTATAGCTACATGACAGAATGGCAGGAGAGAGAGAGACGTTGGAGTAAATATAATAACTTAAAACATGAGACAGGGGCAATCCATCATTGGACAGAGCAAGCAATAAAGGACCTGGGACTGCACATCTAGGAACTGTCACATGCAGCAGAGTGAGAGAAAGGGGCAGAAAGTACTGACTGATGGAGGAGCAGACAGGTATACTGCAGAGTACCACTCAAGCCAGGGTTGACCTCCATTTGAATTGATAGCTAACTTGATCCTACCATTTCTTTTCTCAAGGCTTCAAAAGCCATTAGCAGAAGTCAGTCAACACCGTACTCCTCATAACACCATTGCTCCCAGACCACAGCTCCGGTGTCCCTTCCAGAGGTGCTGGAGGAAATCTGCCTTGCCTTTCCCAGCTTCTAGAGGCTGCCCATGCCACCAAGACCTCTGCTTCTATTGTCTCGGTTCTGCTGGAGCTCCTGCTTCCCTTTTGCCTTCAAGGGATTCATGTGATTATGTAATCCAGGACATTCAACCCACCTCAACTCTTGACTTAATCATATCTGCAAGGGATTTTTTTTTTTTCTGCTTAAAGTATCATATTCACAGGTTCTGGAAATTAAGATGTGCACATCTTGGGTAGGCCATTATTCTGCATAGCAGGGTGCATTTTTCTCAACTCTACATTCAGATACATGGTGGGAGTATTTACACCACAGTTATTGGCAAATGCTACAACCCACGGCCTTTCTTCCTGGAAAGACTATTGGTAAACTTCACCTGAAACCACTGATTGACTGAGGCAGAATCTCTTACGAAGATCAAAAGGATTGTCAGCACTCAACAAAGGAAGGTAGGGTGATGAATATAATCCAGAGGGTATAAGGGTTACTCCCTAGTTCTACATCTGATATGAAAAACTAATGGGAAACTATGGTAATACTATACAGGTTAGAGAACCAAGGTCTCCAACCCCTCAACAAAGACGGTTTGATCACCTACAGAAAACTCAGTGATAGCCTCAACTGGATCAGATCCTTATGAATTAGATCATGGCATGGTTCATTCAATCCCTCTTTCTTTTTCCATCTCTACGACTCTGACGAACTGAGGTGCTGGCTGAAGATAAAGAGAATTTGGAAATAAGTAGTGGATATGTGAAATCCAAGCTACCAACTAAGACCTTGTCACCAGTTAAGAAGTTTCTTGCCATGTCAGTTAAATGTTTAAGCATTATATCTGGTTTTCCTCTCTTTGCTTTCCCTTCCCCTCTCCAAGTTTAGTCCATAGGTTACAGAACATTGAGGCAGGATCATTATGGACCTGGAGGGAGGATTATTATTCAGAGATCCTGGATGCAGATGAAGTAACTGACGAGACTTCAGCTTGATTCCTTTTTTCTTCTTCTTTTGTTTCTTTTATTTATTTAAAGAGTTACAGAGAGAGAGAAGGAGAGGTAGAGAAACAAAGAGAGGTCTTCTATTCACTGGTTCACTCCCCAGGTGGCTGCAGCAGCCGGAGCTGAGTTGATCCGAAGTCAGGAGCCAGGAGCTTCTTCTGGGTCTCCCACGTGGGTACAGGGGCCCAAGGATTTGGGGCATCTTCTACTGCTTTCCCAGGCCATAGTAGAGAGCTGGATTGGCAGTGGAGCAGCTGGGACGCAAACTGGTGCCCATATGGGATGCCGGCGCTTCAGGCCAGGGCTTTAACCCACTGAGCCATAGTGCTGGCCCCTTGATTCCTTTTGTAAGGTAGGAAATAAATGTAATGAGTATAACCCCAGGGAGAATTGGTTTAATTTGGATTGTGTTTTGTTTTTAAATGTAAGTGTAGAAAGAAGGGTATTTGTTGATGTTGAACAATCACAGGAGTTTTTAAAATTATTTTTTAAATATATATATATTTAAAGATTTACTTATTTATTTGAAAGGCAGAGCAACAGAGAGAGGGAGAAACAGAGATCTCCCATCGGTTGATTCATTCCCAAATGGCCACAATGGTCAGGTCTGGATCAGGCCAAAGCCAGGAGCCAGGAGCTTCATCTGTGTCTCCCATGTGGGCGGCAGGAACCCAAGGACTTGGGCCATCTTTTGCTGCTTTCCCAGGGTATTAGCAGGGAGCTAGATCAGAAGTGGAGCAGCCAGGACTCGAACCGGCGCCCATATGAGATGCCAGATTTGTAGATGGCAGCTTAACCTGCTTGCTGTGCCACAAGGCCGGCCACAGGAGTTTGTTATAGTGGACATCTGTCATTCTTATTGGACACTTGAGCATCTTCCTCCTCTTTGTAAATTTGGGCAATATCCCAAACACAAGAGAGAGAGTGCACCCAATACTGTCAAAGTTCATGATGCTGTCACTTCTAGTGTAGCAGACCCTGCCAATTCCATTCTCGTTAGGTTGTGTTCCTTGAGACAAGTTGGAAAAGGGAGAAGAGTCAATATAGGGTTATCAATGAATGGTTTCTGCTCTGGGCAACTGGTCTCTGGCCCTTTGAGGACCCTGAGAAACATGAAATGCCCATCAGAAATGTCCCGCTAGGACATAGAAGCGGCACTATTTGGTCATTGTTATATCTGGCTATGACAGAGGACACAGGGTATATTTTGTACAGCTTCTCAGAAAATGCTAGCTTCCCAATTTCAGATCCTGCACCATCCTGCCTTTCCTCTCCTTAAACTCAATGTGGTGGATTGGACAACAACAGCCACCTTGCCACTGTAAGGGTGAGACGAAGCAAATCACGCGTATCAATCCTGGTTACTGAGCCAGTAGAACTGCCTGCCTCCAATTTTCTTGTATGTGATAAAAATATCCATAAAAAGTTTCACTGTAGTCGAGTTGTCTGTTATCTGCAGGCAAAAGCTGATTTATCTGGTCTCACGTGCAACAGAGGGCACCAGCCAAGACTTTGAATCGAAAGCTAGCAAGGAAGCAGGGTCTATGGGCAAACTCAGTGATGAGCAGAATAGTGGCAGTGTTCTGGTGGCACCATCCCTGGTGCTGACACTGCTGACCTTATTTTACTTTCTGGTGGCCTTCACCAGGGACACAGACAATAGACTCTCTGTACTGAATAATAATTGTTGCCACTCGCTGAGTACTTGCTGTGAGCCAAGTATTTTATAAATTTTCTCTCCTAATCCACATCAAACATTCAAGATGGGTATTAATATCCTTCTCTGAGGTTAAATGAGGAGAATGCCAAGATCACAGTCAGTAAGTGGCAGAGTTGGGATTCAATTTCAGGTCAGAGTGACCTCAAAGCCAGATCTCAGCCTCTGCGTTATATTGCCACTATTTCTTCAGCCAGCTCCTAAGTTCTGGACCTGAGACCCTGGCTCGGACTGGAGCCTGGGGCCCTTCCCCAGGGGGGGAAGACGAGACTCTTGAAGACTGTTCTCCGTCATCAGCCCCTTCTGGCAGGGGGCTGTAGAATCTGCCCGAATGTTGCCAGGCTCAGAGCCAGGCTGCACAGATGCACGCAGGCCTCCCAGCCAGGCCGGGAAACGCTCCAGAGGAGCCGCCAGACTTCTGTGTCTGAAACCCTGAGAGATAAGCAGGAAGCTTGGGCAGCACCCTCAGAGACAAAACCATTCTGCTGAGATCCAGACAAAATAAGATGGTGGCGACTGTGAGAATCAATGACTCCCTGAGGCAAGTCTCCCTGGTAAACAGACCAACTGCATTCCTTCCATCCCCCTTCTTCTCAGGCTGGATTTGGAGGCTCAAAGCCCCCACACTCAGATTCAGTCTGCCTCCCACCTTCCATTCACCCACACCCCAAGTCTCTGAGCCACCTTGGCTCCCTTTCGCCCTGTTTTATTTGCTAAATGTTGTCTATAAATATTTACCTAGTATCAATTTTGTGCTAGATAGGGGCTTACAGAGAGGAAGGAACTTATAAGGGAGGAAGACATTAATACATAATTGCACAAATGTAAAAGTCACTGCCTGTAGTGCTGGCATCCCATATGGGCACCGATTTGAGTCCCAGCTGCTCCACTTCTGATCCAGCTCTCTGCTATGGCCTGGGAAAGCAGGAGATGGCCCAAATGCTTGGGTCCCTGCACTCACATGGGAGACCTGGAACCAGAAGAAATTCCTGGCTCCTGGCTTTGGATCAGCCCAGCTCCGGCCATCGCGACCATTTGGGGAGTGAGTGGATGGAAGACCTCGCTCTCATTCTCTCTCTCTGCCTCTGCCTCTCTGTAACTCTGCCTTTCAAATAAATAAATCTTAAAAAAAAAAAAAAAAGATTGTAACACCTGGGGTAGGTTTGTGGCATAGTGGATTCAATTGCACTTGGGACACCCCACCTATATACCACACTGGGGTACCTGGTTTGAGCCCTGACAACTCTAGGCTTCCGATCCAGCTCCTTGATAATGCACCTGAGAAGTAGCAGATGATGGCCCAAATACTTGGGTTCTTGCCACTCACGTGGGAAAATCAGATGAAGCTCCTGGCTTTGGCCTGGCCTACCCTTGGCTGTTGTGGGCATTTGGGGAGTGACCAGCAGACAGATGATCTCTCTCTCTCTCTCTCTCTCTCTCCATTCTGTCACTCTTTCAAATAAATAAATATTTTAAAAAGCAAGATTATAACACCTGCCAGGAAGGAGAAATAGTATTAATTGACTGTGTATACCTGGCGTCTCAGTCTCTTCCTATTGCTGTAATACCTGAGACTGGATAATTTGTAAACAATATAAATGTATTTCTTAAGAGTTCTGGAGGCTAGAAGTCTAAGATTAAGGTGCTGGCAGGTGCAGTGTCTGGTGAGAACCTGTCCCTGCTTCCAAGAAACACCTTATTATTGCATCCTTACATGGTGGAAGGCAGAAGGGCACAAGGGCCCAGCTCGGTCCTTCAGCCTCTTTGTAAGGCACTAATCCCATCTGTCTTCCTGGGGCTCTGCCTTCATGGTCTAATTACTTCCTATAGGCCAACCTTATCATACTATTGTAAAAGGAATACATTTCAAAGCAATTTTTTTTTTTTTAAGATTTACTTTATTTGTTTGAAAAACAGAGTGACAGAGAAAGAGAGAGAAAGAGATCTTTCATCTGTTGGTTCACTCCCCAAAGGACCATGAAAGTCCCGGCTGGGCCAGGCGGAAGCAATGGGCCTTTAGAAATGTGGATTTTGTGCTGCCGTCTCAGGCACGTTAGTGGGGAGCTAGATCGGAAGCAGAGGAGCTGGGTCTTGAACCAGAGCTCTGATATGGGATGCTGGCCTGCAGGCAACAACTTAACCTGCTGCACCATAGCACCAGCTCCTCAGAATGAATTTTAGAGGGGACAAAAAATTCAAATTACAGCATCTGGGGACTAGATCTAGTCTGAAGGTTCACGCTCATAACACATCTTTTTTTTTTTTTAAGATTTTTTTTTTTAATTTTTTAATTTATTTGAAAGTCAGAGTTAAAAAAGAGAGGGGAAAATCTGCCATCCACTCCCCAGATGGCTGTAATAGCCAGGGCTGAGCCAGGCCAGAGCCAGGATTTCATTTGGGTCTTCCACGTGGGTGGCAGGAGCCCAAGTACTTAGGCCATCTTCTGCTTTCCCAGGCTATTAACAAGGGCTGGATCAGAAGTGGAGCAGCTGGACATAAATGGGCCTGTATGGGATGCCAGCATTGCAGGCAGCAGCTTTACTCCCTATGACACAATGCTGGTCCCACATCTTTTTTTCTTTAAATTAAAAAGGGAGGGGCTGGCACTGTGGCACAGTATGTTAAGCCTCCACCTGCAGCCCTGGCATCCCATGGGGTACTGGTTTGTGTCCCAACTGCTCCACTTCCAATCCACTTCCTTCCACCTAGGTGGGAAACCCAAAGGAAGTTTCTGGTTCCTGGCTTCAGATAGGCCCAGCTCCAGCCATTGCAGCCATTTGGGGAGTGAAACAGCAAGTGGAAGATCTCTCTCCCTCTCTCTGTTTGTAACTCTGTTCTCAAATAAATAAATCTTAAAAAAAAGAAAATTAAAACAATTTTTGACACATAAAAATTGTACACATTTATGGGCTATCATGTAATGTTTTGTTTGATACGTGTATATGTTGTGTAATATTCAATCAAGGTAAATATATCTATTGCCTTGAACATGTAACATTTTTATGACCTTGTCTTTTAAAATTTTATTTATTTATTTTGTTTATTTGAAAGGCAGAGAGACACACAGACTGAGAGAGGCAGACACAACAGATCTTCCATCTACTGGTTCATTCCCCAAATGCTTGCAACAGTCAGGGTTGGGCCAGGCCAAAGCCAGGAGTCAGGAACTCAATCTGGGTCCCCCATTTGGGTGGTAGGAATCTGACTGCTTGTACCCTCACTGCTGCCTCTCCGGGTGTGTATTGTCAGGAAGATGGAATCAGAAGTGGGACTGGGACTCAAACATTTGCACAATATGGCATGTGCTGCACCAAACACCCAGCCCTTAACATTTCTTTATGATGAAAACATTCACAATTCTATCTTCTAGTTTTTATTTAATAGAAAAATAAGCAGTACATTATCTATAGTCACCCTACTGTGCAACAGAATCCCAGGACTTCTTACTCATAACTACAACTTAGCATCAAATCACCTTCTTCTCATTTGTCATCCTCTTATCATCACTCCTTATTCCTTTCATAAAAATGGTGTTAGGGCCAGCGTCTGATGTGGCAGTTAAGATGCAGTTTGAGCCACTGCATCTGATATTGAAGTGCTTAGGTTTGAGTCCTGGCTCTGCTTCTCATTCCGGCTTCTGCTAATGCAGCAGGCGATGGCGCACATACTTGGGTCCCTGCCACCCAACTGAGAGACTCAGAGTGAGTTCCAGGCTTCTGGTTTGGGCCTGGCTCAGCCCTGGCTGTTGCAGGCATTTGGGGAGTGAGCCAGCAGATGGAAGCTCTTTTTGTCTGTCTTCCTGACTTTCAAAAAACAATACAAAAACAAAAGAACGATGGCTTGTGTTGTCCCACTGCTGCATTCCCACACCATGGCTTTGATTCAGGTCCTCACCATATGTTTGTCTCTATATCCTGACAGGCCTCTCTGCCTCCCACATAAGCCCATGTTCTACACTGTAGCTATAACTGTATTTCTAAAATATAAGCTCTTCTTTGCTTTCACATTTAGTTTTCACCTCTCTTGCCTGGCAGTTTGCCCAGCTTCTTTTTTTCAGCCTTATCTAATATGCCTCTTTTATAGGAACCTCTCCGTCAGCCTGGCCTAGATTCTCATCCCCAGCATTTTTGCTCTGCAATATTCTACCCATCCATCTGAGCCCAGGAAATGACCATTCTGAACTCAAGGCGCTCTCTGCTTTGAACACATGTTAGAGGACAGCCATCATGGATGAGGCACTGGGTACTAAACATCAAGCAAGATTAACAAGGAGGAAAGATCTGGAAGCCAGGAGTCAGCACATCTTCTGATGACCACCTTGGAGAGTAATATCTGTTTCTGAAACAGACTGTATACTCCTTGGGAGCAGTGACCAGGTCTGACATCACTTCTGTACCTCAAGTTGTGCCCACTTGAAAATAGCACAGTGTTGGCCGGTGCTGCGGCTCAATAGGCTAATCCTCTGCCTGCGGCACTGGCACCCCAGGTTCTAGTCCCAGTCGGGGCGCCGGATTCTGTCCTGGTTGCCCCTCTTCCAGGCCAGCTCTCTGCTGTGGCCCAGGAGTGCAGTGGAGGATGGCCCAGGTCCTTGGGCCCTGCACCCGCATGGGAGACCAGAAGAAGCACCTGGCTCCTGGCTTCGGATCAGTGCGATGTGCCGGCCACAGCGCCCCAGCCGCAGCGGCCATTGAGGGGTGAACCAACGGAAAAGGAGGACCTTTCTCTCTGTCTCACTGTCCACTCTGCCTGTCAAAAAAAAAAAAAAAAAAAAGAAAGAAAGAAAGAAAGAACGAAAGAAAATAGCACAGTGCAAGGCACATAGGAAGAGCTCAATACATTTCAGTGTGCAGATTTAAAAAATGAATGAATAAAAGTGTCAGAGATTGTTCCTCAACCATGTCCCATTAGAGTTATGGGTGCAAGTGTCTAGACTCCTTAAAAGACTAGACATTCCATGAATGACTTACTTGCATGTGTACTTTTTATTGCTTTTTAAAATATTTATTCATTTGAAAGGTGGAGTTAGAGAGCAGAGCCTGAATTCCAGTCTCCCCCATGGGTGGCAGAAGCCCAATACTAGGGCCATCTTCTGCTGCTTTTCCAGGTGCATTAGCAGGATTGGCTGCTCAGGACTGGAACCTGTGCTCAGATGAGATGAGAAACAGATTAAGAGGGCCAGGAGAACCATATCATATGTCCTGGGCTTCCACACATGAAACGCTTACATTTAACCCTTTGATGTTGTGTTCAAATAAAGTTTTGTGTGTGTATGTGAGAGAGACAGAAAAGGGGAGAGAGCGAGTTTTTTGTTAAATGTAAATATTTAAAATATGATTTCTGTACTATTTTTGGTCATGTCATTTTTCTTTTAGATATACAGGGAGACATGGAATTGGAAAGAGGCCCAGCGACGCATCCAAAGGAACCTGTCCAAACGCTGCCTGCCTGTGAAAGGCCTAGGCCAGGATGGGGAACCCAGCGTGTCCTCAGATGACTGCAGTATGGTCTATGATATGGGGTTAATTAAGCTCACAGGGTTTAGAATCAGACAGATGTGTTTTCAAAGTCCCAACAGTTACTTTGTGACCTTGGCAAATGATTCAGCTTCCTCATTTGAAAACCACAGAGGACATAATGGTAGCTGCCACAGAGCAGCTCTTAGGAGTCAGTGAACACGTGCTTGCAGCCCTCGACACAGGCCTGGCGGGCAGTCAGTGCACAGTAAATGGGAGCCGTTATTCTAAGAACCGTATTTGTTGAACGATTCCCTCTGGCATAAAACGCTCGCATTCAACTTGAAACACGAGCTTTCAGTCCTGCGACTTAAGGGGTGGGAACTGTAGCTCTCGCCTGTTTTCTTCTAGAAATAACTCATCGTGGGAGGATAATGACCCGTTGGAAAGTGTGAGTCTCAAGGGAACAAAGATCTGAATCCCAGGTCCGAGGAACACGGAAGCGGTGTCCCCTGCGAGCTGCAGCCGCGGTGCGGAGCCCACCCCCACGAACCCACAGCAGCCGCGGGATGGGCACGGCCCGGCCTCAGGAGCGGGGTGGTGGCGCAGCGGGGCAGCATCTCCCCCGTTCCGCTCGCCCCACTCCTGGGGACCACACCCTGCGCGATTAGAGGAAGGACTCCCCAGGCACGGGGCGGAGGCTTCGGCGCGGCCCCAGACCTGACCATCTATGGTCACAGAGCGCGCCCAGCGAACAGGAAGTAGGCGAGTGGAAGGTTTTTTTCTCCACCTTCGCAGCCTGGGCAGGGCCAGCGAGGGCGGGGGGCGGGCGCGCCCAGCCACCCAGGGCTGGGTCCCCAGCACCCCTCACCGACCGCCTTCCTCACGCCTAACCTCCGTTAAGTCCTTCCCGACCTACTGCCTTCTCAACGTTACAAACCGGGAAACCATGCTGTGCAACGCCCAGGGGGAGGTGGAGCCTGGCCTTGATCCCCAAGGGAGCTGACGGCCGCCTGAGGTCCCTGGCCCCCCACCCCCTACCCCCCACCCCCCAGTCCTTTCAAGACCCTTTAGGGACAGCAGTGAAAAGGGACTGGCCTTTTTCCATTGAGATCAAACCGACAGGAGAATTAGCCACTCTCTGGCCTCCTTTCCAGTGCTCTCGGCCTCCCCATTGGCTCGGACCGCAGGGGGCGATTCCGGCTCGGTAAGGTAGGCCACGGGGAGTGGCCCAGCCTGTGGACACGCCCCCTCGGGGGCCGCTCCCGCCCAGGGGGCGGGGCTCTTCGCCTGGTGCCCTCGGCGCTGGCCGGTATTCTCTCTCCGAGGCGTGGGGTAGAGAGGGCGGAGTCGCGAGCCGGCAGGACTGACCACCCCACCGAATCCCAGTCCAGCCTACCGTTGCAGCCGGCGGTTCATTTCCGGTGGGGGCGCCGCGCCCAGTGAGGGCCCGGAAGTGGGTCGCGCGAAGATTGCTGGGCGGTTCTTGCCGGAAGTGGAGAGCGGCTGATCGCAGTACCGAGGTGAGGCACCGCTCTGAGGTGGGGGGTACGTTGCTGGGTGGGGACTGGGGCTCCCCTTCTGAGCCCATCGGCCCCTGGTGTTGATAATGCTTTTCTGGCCTAAGTGCGTGTGGCGACCCCCGCTGAGGGGGCCGGGGCTGAGGCCCTCAGGCCGATCGGGACTGCTGGGCGCGGTCTCTTGAGGTGGGGCGGGGGTGACCAGCTGAGACCGGCTGTCCCGGGGAGGTCCTTCCAGTCGATCTTGTCGCGCTGCCGGTCAGCCTCGGCGGAGGTCCGACTCCGGTGTCCTGACTGAAAGGAAACCCCCGAGTCTTTACCCCTCTCACTCCCATTGCAGAGATGGGTAAATAAACCCCTGGGGGGAAGAGGCTAGGGAAAATCAGACAGCGAGTGAGGAAAAGAATGAGAATCATTCGATTCCAACCCCAGATCCTCCCCACGTTCCTTTCCTTGGAATCTCTGACTTGGGGGTCATCTTCCGGTCTCGGCAGTTGCAGGTTAAAGGCCGCCCGCTGTGTGGAACTTTTTTTTTTTTTTTTTCCAAATTCAGCTGTTGGCATGCTTGGGGAGTTTTTCCAAGTGAGGTGGGCAAGTTCTACATTTGCCATCAGATAACTTCCCCTGCCTCCTAATCTGCTGCTCTCGCTCTGAAAAGCCACGCCAACTTTATTGGCGGTGTTCTGTATGTCTGGACCTGAAATCAGAATGGCTGGGGTTTGGCTCGGCCCCGCTGCTGGGGACCTGCGGCCGTGGATGCCTTATTTAACATCGCTGAGCTTCATTGTGCTCATCTTTTAAGTGGAGGTCTCTGCACCTCACAGGAATAAATTCAGTGGCAGCATTTCCGTGTGATCCGGGGGGGTGCCAACTGGGAAACCAGAAGCTGGACCCTGCGGGCATGGAGCTAGCAGGGTTGGCAGGAGCGTCTGAGAAGTCATTACAAGCCAGTGTTAGGAAAGAACAGGGTCCTGTGGAAGGATGCCACCGAGGGTTCAGAAAAAGCCTTTCAAAGTAGAGTTTAAGATGCGTTACAGGAGTAGGTGCTGGGACCAGGGGATGAGAACATCTTCGAAGTTACTGTCAAAACCGCGTCACTGGAGGCTGCTTGCAGGGCTCCCTATCCAAGTGAAAATGCCAGAGTGGAGCAGCACGTTGATCATTTACCAAACACTGAGACCCTTAGTAGGTGTGACGCTGGGGACAAAGAATGCAGTGTTCTTTTGGAGTTTATGAGGGAGGAGGGAGCAGGCAAGTGTGTAATGGATGGCTTACATTGTCAATGGTGCTCTGTGGGCGCCCAGCATCACGAGAGCACCCAGAAGTACCTGAGCTAGGTTTCCAGTCCTCTGGGAGGAGATGGGTGGCTAAATCGTACAAGAGTTATTTAGCCATGGGATGAAATTGGAAAAGGAATTTCCAGGCAAAGAAGACTGCAGGTGCAAGGATCTGGACGTGTGGAAGACCATAACTAGTTCAGTTTACCTGGAATTTCTGTAATGCTTAGGGAAGTGGAGTAAGTGAGGGGAAGCGGGGAGGTCAAATATGGAGGAACTCACAAGGCATGCTAAGGAGTTTGGGTTTTACCCTGAGAGCTGTGAGGATGCTTTAAAAGGATTTTATATAGGAAAACAGTATGACCAGGTTTCTGTTTTAGAATGTTCACTGTCAAGTGGGAGAGAATCAGACGCTGTAGGGGAGTAGGCCAGTGTTTTGCTCTACTGTATCAATGACTTGAATTCAGGGAGCGAGCGGAAATGGGAATGTAGACGAGGCACCGACTAGAGCAATATTAAAATGGAATCCGTGGAGTTGGAGGCCAGTTAATTTATGGGAATGAAGAAGTAAGAGTAATTAGATGATTGCCTGCTTTTCTGACTTAGGGAACTGGGTGATACCATTCAGCTAGGAAGAGGTAAATTAGGGAGGTGACACAGAAAGAAAATGAATTTTGGACATGTTTAGTTTGAAGTGTTTGTAGCGCGTCTAGGCAAAGGTTTTTAAAAGAGTGCCCCAGGCAGAGCAAGCAGTAAAGATGTGGAGGCAGGAGAATGTCTTTATTCAGTGAAGGGCCTGGAGCCTGGACTTGGACAGAACAAAGATAAAGGTCCATACCTGTTGGGTTCCAAAGGGCTTTTATTGCCTTGTTTGAATGTATTTGGATTTTATTTTGTGTTGGCAGTTTGCTGATTGAGTTGCCACCATCCAGCATATAGAAATTTCTGTAGGAGTTTCCTGCCTTCCCTGGAAACACTCCCATCAGGTGGGCATAATTGATGTCTTGGAGGGTTTAAATAAAATAATAGCAGTGAAAATACTTTGTAAAGCATAACCTGCCCAAAGTGGTGTTGTTCTTAAGATTCAGTGCCTGTGTGTTTGCTTGGAGGAGGTCAGCTGTTGAGTTAATTGTAAAATGTTTCCTTGATCTTTTTTCTCACCCATCCCCCTTCTTGGATATGTATACATTTGTTTAGTTGCAGTTATTATTATTATTTTTTTTATCCAGGACTGACCCTTTAAATAAGTGACTTCCTCTTTTTGTTTTTTTCTGAGGCATTTTGAGTCCAATTCATTTTGCTTAAACAAGCAAATGCAAAGTATCTTTGGAAATTGAACCCTCTGGTTTGCAATTTAACACTGAGATTTGAAATCCGAGGATTCTTAAGCCATACCTTATCCAATCCTAGTGATTATTCCTTTGAAATGTCATCATTAGTTTCTTTTCTACTGACCTGGCTTTCATGCTTGTTCCTCCAGCTTCTCTACCTCAGCTAGACTCATTTTTTAAATGTTCTTTTAAAAAACCATTTTCATTTCACTACCTTTCATTGGCTTCATCTTTCCAAGAATCAAGGCTAACCTCCTTTTTCCGACTTACAGAATTCCCCTTATTTTATTTAATTTTCAGTGGATGATATAGCTTGCCTTTCTAATTTAGTTTATTATGCTAGCATTTTATTTGAACTTCTTGTACTTAGCTTATTGCCTTTCTAATTTATTATACTAACATTTTGCTGGAATCTGTCGCATTTCCAAGTGTTCTTTTTTTTTTTTTTTTTTTAAGATTTATTTATTTATTTGAAAGTCTGAGTTACAAAGAGAGAGAGGGAGAGGCAGATCTTCCATCCACTGGTTCACTCCCCAATTGCTGCAATGGCTGGAGCTGTGCCAACCCAAAGTCAGGAGCCAGGAGCTTCTTTCGGGTCTCCCACGTGGGTGCAGGGACCCGAAGAGATGGGCCATCTTCTACTGCTTTCCCAGGCCACAGCAGGGAGCTGGATTTGAAGAGGAGCAGCTAGGACTCGAACTGGTGCCCATATGGGATTCTGGCACTGCAGGCGGCGGCTTTACCCACTACGGCACTGTGCTGGCCCCGCAAGTGTTCTTTATTACTTTAGAGTGAGGATTTTCAACCTCCTCATGATTTATTTTTAAGATTTATTTTTATTTACTTGAAAGAGTTACAGAGAGTTAGAGACAGAGAGACAGGTTCTCCATCCGCTGGTTCACTCCCCAGATGGCCACAACGGCCAAAGCTGAGCCGATCCTAAGTCAGGAGCCAGGAGCTGCTTCAAGGTCTCCCTCATGGGTCATCTTCCACTGCTGTCCCAGGCCATAGCGGAGAGCTAGTTGGGAAGAGGAGCATCCAGGACTAGAACCAGCACCCATATGATAATTGATGTCTTGGAGCTGCAGACTGGGGCTTTAACCCGCTGCTTCACAGCACCAGCCCCATAATTGATATTTTGAGCCAGGTAATTCTTCCTTGTGGATCTCTCTCGTGCATTGCAGATTTAGTTATTTATTTATTTGAAAGGAAGTTACAGACAGAGACAGAGATGGAGAGCTCTTCTACCCACTGGTTTATTCCCCAGATGGCTGTAACTTCCACAGCTGGGCTGGAACAGCCGGGACTCGAACCAGCACCCACAGGGGATGGGGGTGTCACAGGCAGCAGCAGCTTTACTTGCTTTGCCAGCCACAGTGCAGAGTGTTTAGCAGCCTTCCTGGCCTCTACCCATTACCCATTAGATCCTGGTAGCACTTCCTCAATTGTAACAACCAAAAATATTTTCAGACATTGCTAAATGTCTACTGGAAGGAAGAATTGTCCCTGATTGAGAATTACTGCATTGGAAAGTTTCATTTCAAATAAATAAATAAATTCTTTTTTTTTTTTTAAAAAGGAGCTGGTGCTGTGGTGGAGTGGGTAAAGCCACCACCTGCATCCCATATAGGCACTGGCTGCTCTGCTTAGGATCCAGCTCCCTGCTGATGGCCTGGGAAAGCAGTATAAGAAGGCCCAAGTCCTTGGGCCCCTGCACCCACATGGGAGACCCGGATGAGGCTTAAGTTTCCTGGCTTTGGATCGACCCAGCTCTGGCCATTGTGGCCATTTGGGGAGTGAACCAGTGGATGGAAGCCCTCTCTCTCTCTCACTTTCTGTCTCTCTGCCTCTACCTCTCTATAAAGTCTGCCTTTCAAATAAATAAATAAATATTTTTTAAAAAATGTTTCATAACTGTGATTGTTCAACAGTTTTTTCCTCCCCAGCTAAATTCTCTGAGGACAGACCCCAAGGCCATACTTAGCACAATGTATGGTACATGATAAGCACTCAGTATGCTGAAATGAATGAATTATTTGTTTCATTGAGGCATCAAGAAATGATTGTTTTCTTTAAGGAATTCCTGGTTGGTCCTTATAAGGACTTGCCTCCCTGCCTCCTCCATTCCTTCACCCCCAGAGAATGTGATCTGCATAGAGAAATGCTACACTGAGATGGGCGCTAGAAGCCACTTTGTGTTAGTTGACAGTGCAAGTCAGCAGATTTCCATTTCTACTGTAATGGGGATAAATAAATTCCTGTCTTATTCACATTCATGTTGCGTGCATTTAGACTGTTTGGTTTTAGCAGACAGGGACTATCATTTTTACATTGTGGATAGTTTATAGAGTTGATATTCACGTTTATTTTAATTGATAAAATTGAAAATTGTTCTAACTTCATCATCTTTATATTACAGCTACCAAATTCACCATGAAACTATTACTTTTTGTGAAACCACTGTGTTAACCTAATAAAAACAATCAAAGCTCTAAAAATACTCCTTAGCTACAGTGCAGCTCTGTTTGCCGGGTATTACCAGACATGCTGTGCCAAACTTTCCCATTTGGCTGGAAAATAGTGAGATGTTTAGTGAGAGGAACAGGCTGGCTATTGGTTTTTTTTTCCCCTCCAAAGGTCATTCAAATTCCTATACTTAAGTTAATTATAGACGTAGAATCACAGATCTTTTCATATCTCTACTTGTAGCTGAGTCATGGCTAAGGACAAATGTCATCCTTGGATGTATATGTATAAGAATGGGAAATGCTGTGCAGTTAAGGCAACTCTTCAGGCTGCAATCAGCCTGTGCAGTTTCTCCGTACACAGCATAAAGCGTGTAGAAGTAGAAGGGGACCATCAAGTGCTCTGTGCAGTTAGTTAGTCTTCATGATATTCTTTGAATGTGGGACAGAGGGGAACCCACAGCCATACAAAGTTAGGTTTGCCTCAGATCATTGAAACGGCAAGTTCCCAAGTCTGACTTCAGTTTGTACTATTCCTTATTTCACTTGTTCTCGGATTTTTAGACAGAAGACCATGTATAAGGTGGAAACAGGAGACAAGCACTGATAATGGGCTGGATTCCTTCCTGCCTAGAAGATAGGCCCTTCTTTCTCTTTTAATCTAAACCTCAGGTGGCAGTGACTCAGGCACTGAATGTCATTGTTTTAATCAGCGAAATCAAACGCTGGGAAGAACAGTGGCTCCTGATTTGGGTTAGATTTAGATGGCATCTTTTCTAGAGCAAAGTGGTGTCTGTTTTTGGTTTCTGGATTAAACCAGCCAACTTGTGTTTCCTAGTAACATGTTTAGTTTTTGCTTTGTGACATGTTAGAACCTACTGGTAAGAATTTCTATGTTTTAAGGAGTAGAACTACTCATATATAGCTTAGTGGTAGTTGAGATATATCCAAGTGGAGATATATAACTATGTGAAAGTAAGTTTAGAAAATAGGGAAAAATTGTCCAAAAGCCCATCACCCCAAAGTTACAAACACTGTGTTCTCTTGAAGTCTTTTTCCACAGAGCATTTAGCTATTCCCCTATACTTAGGAGGCTAAGATATATATAGATACAGGTAGGTAGATAGATCTAACATTAAGCTGAATCTTCTTGTCTATCATTTTACTTGCATTTGGATTTACTTCCTTAGGATAGAATCTCAGGAACAGGGTTACAACGTCAAAGCCAGGAGAAGGACTTTTCATGAAGTAGATCTGGTAGCTGCCATAGCATATAGGCTGACTTTTGTGCTTGCTTTCTTCTTCTTCTTCTTTTTTTTTTTTAAAGATTTATTTTATTTATTTGAAAGAGTTACAGAGAGAGGTAGAGACAGAGAGAGGTCTTCCATCTGCCACAGCACCAGCCCCTATCCCTGTTTACTTCTGAATGACTTCCTTGAATAGGCAGAAGAAACTGGGTTGAGTTGTAGAATGATCAGAGTGTAAAGCTGCTTCAGCAGGAACCACTCGTCATTTCTGTTTTTCTTGGTTTTAAACCACAAAAGAAATTGCTGGAGAATCAAGCCCATAATTTGTTTTTGCACTGCATGATATCCCTCCAAGAGCCTATCCATTCTCATGACTTCATGGCATTTCTTTGCCAGTGACTTGTAAACATTGTCTCCAGTCTTGATCCTTTCCCAGGCTTTATTTTGAAGTATGAACTGGACATTTCCACTTGGAAGCTTCATCTCTCCCATCTCAGCATATCCAAAACTGACCTCATCTTCTTGCCCTAACTGGAGCATGCCAGAACCTGTGCTGCCTGTGCTGTCGTCATTCTCTTGAGGCCCTCACACTTGCACCTCCAGAGTCATCCTTGTCTCCCCTCTGTACACAGGCAGTGCCCCGCACAGGCAGTGACACCCAGTTAGTACTTGTTTTCCGTTTGGCGTGAGCCTGAGGGCAGAACACAGATCCGGTAGGTGGAAGTTGCAGGGAGGCAGATTTGCCTCCATATAAGGAAGAACTTTTTGCTTTCAGCTGTCTGAATGGAATGGGCGTCCCCCGGAAGGCTCAGGTGTTTGAGCAGAGGCTGCCTGACTAATCACTGAGAATGCTGAGAGGACTGTTCTGAACCTCAGAATTGATTGCTAGAATCCCTCCTAATCCAGGAACAAGTGATCCAGTAGAAGGTAGTTTTTGTCTCTCCTGCTAGACTTCTACCTTTAGGTCAGGGAAGCTATTTAAAAAAAATATTTATTTGAAAGGCAGAGACAGAGATTTCTCCCTCCTTTGGTTCACTCCCCAAATGCCTGCAAGAGCTAAAGCCAGGAACTTAGTTTGGGTCTCCCACATGGGTGGCAGGGACCCAACTACTTGAGCCATCACCTGCTGCCTCCTAGGGTGCGCATTACCAGGAAGCTGGAATTGGGAGGGGAGCTGGGACTCAAACCCACGCACTCCAATATGGGACGCAGACATCTCAAATGGCATCATAAATGCTGTGCCCACCCCTTTTATTTTTAATTAATTATTTTATTTGATTTTTTATTTTATTGTATTTTTTTGACAGAGTTACTGAGAGAGAGAGAGACAGAGAGAAAGGTCTTCCTTCCGTTGGTTCACCCCCGAAATGGCTGCTACAGCCGGCGCTGCGCCTA
Source organism: Lepus europaeus (assembly GCF_033115175.1). NCBI lineage: Eukaryota > Metazoa > Chordata > Mammalia > Lagomorpha > Leporidae > Lepus > Lepus europaeus. The sequence goes on from NC_084831.1 coordinate 31,845,475, forward strand.
TCCAAAGCCAGGAGCCAGGTGCTTCTTCCTGGTCTCCCATGCGGGTACAGGGCCCAAGCACTTGGGCCATCCTCCACTGCCTTCCCAGACCACAGCAGAGAGCTGGACTACTGGAAGAGGAGCAACTGGGACTAGAACCCAAGGTGCCGGCGCCGCAGGCGGAGGATTAGCCTAGTGAGCCACGGCACCGGCCTTTTTTTTTTTGATAGGCAGAGTTAGACAGTGAGAGAGAGAGACAGAGAGAAAGGTATTTAATTTATTTGAAAGAGAGATAGCAGGGAAGCTATTTCGCCCCCCCCCCCCCCTTTTTAATATTCCCTACAGGGGCCGGCGCTGTGGCATAGTGGGTGAAGCCACTGCCTGCAGTGCCGGCATCCCATATGGATGCCAGTTCGAGACCCAGCTGCTCCTCTTCCGATCCAGCTCTCTGCTGTGACCTGGGAAAGCAGTAGAAGATGGTCCAAGTCTTTGGGCCCCTGTACCTGTATGGGAGACCTGGAGGAAGCTCCTGGCTCCTGGCTTCGGACAGGCGCAGCTCCGGCCATTGCGGCAAACTGGGGAGTGAACCAGCAGATGGAAGACCTCTCTCTCTCTGCCTCTCCTTCTCTCTCTGTATAACTCTGCCTTTCAAATAAATGAATAAATCTTTAAAAAAATATTCCCTACAGCACTTAATTCAGGTGTTTGTCCCTTAGTTGCCTAAAGATGATTATTTGTAGATTAATCAGTTGTTTTTGTGTAGTTTCAGTACCTGGTTAGATATCAAATATTGTGGGTTGTTTTTTTAGAAGTGTCTTTTGCAGTAACCTTATTTTACAACTAGATGAGTACCAGTTTTCAGTCTGACATTCTGGACCTTCATATCTTCTTTTTTTTTTTCTTTTTTCCTAAATCCCATTCAGTAGATCAGTCTGAGAGTACTTCAAAAATTTTGTAGAAAATGCTATTGAAACATAAGTTTATTTTGAAATCTGTGTATATTGGAGGTCTTAAGAAAGTTCAAGAAAAATGTATATTAAGGAAAAAACTGCACGAATTTCAAAGTTTTTTGCACCAAATGCTTATTTTTTTTAAAGATTTGTTTATGTATTTATTTGAAAGGCAGAGTTACAGAGAGGCAGAGGCAGAGAGAAAGACTTCCATCCGCTGGTTCACTCCCCAAATGGCTGCCACGGCCAGAGCTGAGCTGAACTGAAGCCAGGAGCCAGGAGCTTCTTCCAGGTCTCCCACACAGGTGCATGGGCTCAAGCACTGGGGCCATCTTCTGCTGCTTTACCAGGCCATAGCAGAGAGATGGATCAGAAGGGGAGCAGCTGGGACTCGAACCGGTGCCCCTATGGGATGCCAGTGCCACAGGTGGAGGCTTATCCAGAGCACCAGCCCCAAATACTTATGTTTTAATTCCTTTTTCCACAAACTTTAGAAGTAAGCTTATTTTTAAATTTCATTTTCCTTGAACTTTATTTTTTAAAGATTTGATTTATTTGAAAGGCAGAGAGACAGGGAGAGAAAGAGATTGACTTGTCCATTGGTTCATTTCCCATATGGCCACAAAAGCCAGAGCTGGACCAGCTGAAGCCAGGAGCCAGGAACTGCATCTCCCAAGTGGATGCCAGGGCCCACCTACTCGGGCTATCTGCTGCTCACCCAGGCACGTTAGCAGGGAGCTGAATCAGAAGCCTAACAGCAGTGACTTGAACTTGCACTCAGTATGAGATGCCACAGGTGCAAGCAGTGGCTTAACCTGCAATGCCACAGTGCCAATCTGTTATTTTTAAAGATTATTATTTACTTGAGAGGCAGAAGCGGAGAGAGATACCTTCCATCCCTGGTTCACACCCCAAATGCCCACAGTGACCAGGGCTGGGTTGGGGCTGGAGCCAGGAGCTGGTAAACACAATCCAGATCTGGCACATGGATGGCAGGAACTTTGTTACCTTGAGTCATCACCACTGCCTCCAAGAGTCTACACCAGCAAGAAGCTGGAGCCAGGAATCAAACCCAGGCTCTCTGATGTGGGATGCGGGTATCTTAACTGCTTGGCCAAACTGTGCTCTGTCCACAGACTTTTAAAAGTATATCCATACTGTAAACACTTTGCATTCATCATACTCCTTCACTCAAAAATCTCAAATGGCGGCCGGCGCCGTGGCTCAACAGGCTAATCCTCCGCCTTGCGGCGCTGGCACACCGGGTTCTAGTCCCGGTCGGGGCACCGATCCTGTCCCGGTTGCCCCTCTTCCAGGCCAGCTCTCTGCTGTGGCCAGGGAGTGCAGTGGAGGATGGCCCAAGTGCTTGGGCTCTGCACCCCATGGGAGACCAGGAGAAGCACCTGGCTCCTGCCATCGGAACAGCGCGGTGCGCCGGCCGCAGCGTGCTACCGCGGCGGCCATTGGAGGGTGAACCAACGGCAAAAGGAAGACCTTTCTCTCTGTCTCTCTCTCACTGTCCACTCTGCCTGTCAAAAATTAAAAAAAAAAAAAAAAAAAAAAAAAAAATCTCAAATGGCTTCACAGTTATCGCACATCAAATCCAAATATTGCCTGGCTTTCATTGCCCTCTATAATCTGACCTCACTTGCTTGGTTAGTCTTATTTCCCATGATACTCCATGCACTGTGTGGGACAACGTGCTCACACTTTCTGTGCATGGCCTGCTTAGTCTGTTTTTGCTTTTGATTTGGAATGTCTTCCGTTTTTCCCCTTGCCTTTCCATCAGGACATTCCTCTTTCCTCCTGAAATCTACCTCTAGTCCACGTTGATTTCTTCTTAACTCTCAGCGCGTATAGTCATTTATACTATATAATTCGGAACCATAGCAGCAATATTCTGCAAAGAAAAATCTACATTATTCAGGCTGATTCTTTAACCTTGCCTAATCAAGCTAACTTTTCTAACAGAAGTTTATAAAATATGGTCATAGTGTTCCATTCTCATTTCATTTTGTTGCCCTTCCCAATATGAACAGAAAGCTTTTGGAGGGAGGGACTGTGTGTCTTCAGTTTATTGAGTAGCCCCCACAACGTTTAGCATTTCATTTTATGAGTATCTTCTGTGTGCCTGGTTGTTCTAGGTACTGAAATGAGGTGAGTACAGGAAGGAGAATGGATAAATCCCTTTCCTCCTGCAGAGTGTATTTTAGTAGATAGTGGGTAGTGGTGATATTTCACATTTGAATTGCATCTTAAGGCTTCCAAAGTTATTACTCTCTTCTGTGAAATCAACTGAGTGCTAAGTGAAGACTATAATCCATTAAGTGACTATCCCAAAATTACACAGTTAATATGCGACAGATTGTGACTCTGACCTTGGTCTCCTGGATTCTAGTTTTATTTAGATTTGTATAATTAGAGTCACCCCTCTTTCTGAAGCTTTTATGGTGGGAGATAGTAGTTTGGAATCTGTCTGCTTATTTATGGAGATTTACGGATAGTTGCCAGCTGTTGTCAGTTAGAAGTGGCGAGGAATAGGATTAGTCAGAAAAGCTACACTTTTTTGCTCTGGCAATTCAGTGTTCTTTGGGAGGAGCCTTTTTTTAAACATTTGCTTTCCAAATATGTGTCATCCATCCTGAACATGACTGTAAAAAAGTTGGCCTCCATGGATAAAACTGAAAGCAGAGAAATTGAAAGCTGCTAATCATGTAACTAAAGACACTATAAAGAGGTTTTGGACCCACAGTGCCATGCTTAGTATACAGTGGATGCTGGATGCCCTGATGAACCAATAGTCAATTAATTTTTAAAAGTTTTATTTATTAATTTATTTGAGAGGTAGAGTTATAGACAGAGAGAGGGAGAGACAGAGAGAAAGGTCTTCCATCCACTGGTTCACTCCCCAATTGGCTGCAATGGCCATAGCTGGGCCAGTCTGAAGCCAGGAGCCAGGAGCTTTTTCCGGGTCTCCATGCCGGTGCAGGGACCCAAGCACTTGGCCCATCTTCTTCTTTTTTTTTTTTCTTTTCTTTTTTTAAATTTTTGACAGGCAGAGTGGACAGTGAGAGAGAAAGGTCTTCCTTTGCCGTTGATTCACCCTCCAATGGCCGCTGCAGCCGGCGCACCGGGCTGATCCGAAGCCAGGAGCCAGGTGCTTCTCCTGGTCTCCCATGGGGTGCAGGGCCCAAACACTTGGGCCATCCTCCTCTGCACTCCTGGGCCATAGCAGAGAGCTGGCCTGGAAGAGGGTAACCAGGACAGAATCCGGCGCCCCGACCAGGACTAGAACCTGGTGTGCCGGCGCCGCTAGGCGGAAGATTAGCCTGTTGAGCCACGGCGCCGGCCTGGCCCATCTTCTACTGTTTTCCTAGGCCATAGCAGAGAACTGGATTAGAAGAGGAACTGGCACCCATATGGGATGCTGGCTCCATAGGCAGAGGCTTAACATACTGCACCACAGCACCAGCCCCAGTCAGTTGTTTAAAAGTCATTGTGGAATGGTAGGAAGAGCCTCAGACTAGGATTCAGAATATTTGTGCTCAAGATTTAGGCCGGCGCCGCGGCTCAATAGGCTAATCCTCCACCTGCATCACTGGCACACTGGGTTCTAGTCCCGGTCAGGGCGCCGGATTCTGTCCCGGTTGCTCCTCTTCTAGTCCAGCTCTCTGCTATGGCCCAGGAGTGCAGTGGAGGATGGCCCGAGTCCTTGGGCCCTGCACCCACATGGGAGACCAGGAGGAAGCACCTGGCTCCTGGCTTCGGATAAGCGCGGTGCACTGGCCGCAGCGTGCCAGCTGTAGCAGCCATTGGAGGGTGAACCAACAGAAAAGGAAGACCTTTCTCTCTGTCTCTCTCTCTCATTGTCCACTCTGCCTGTCAAAAAAAAAAAAAAAAAAATCTTGGTACTTTACCTATTATTGGCTAACCTCTGCCAAGCTTTTTTAACTTCTGTGATTATCAGTTTCTTTGTTCTGTGGGAATCAATACCTATATAATATAACTTGTAGAATTACTTTTTAAATCTCAAAAGAAGCAATAGGGCCAAGTGTTGTGGCCCAGTGGATTAAGGTACTTCTTGAGCCATTGCTGTTGCCTGCAAGTATCTGCATTAGCAGGAAGCTGGAATCAGGAGTGGGGCCAGATATTGAACACAGGCTTCTTAACTGCTAGGCCAAATGGTTTTAAACAGATGTATAAGGGGCTGGCGCGGTGGCACAGTGGGTTAACGCCCTGGCCTGAAGCGCAGGCATCCCATATGGGTGTCGGTTCTAGTTCCGGCTGCTCCTCTTCTGATCCAGCTCTCTGCTATGGCCAGGGAAAGCAGTAGAAGATGGCCCAAGTCCTTGGGTCCCTGCACGTGGGTGGGAGACCTGGAAGAAGCTCCTGACACCTGGCGCAGATCGGCCATTGCAGCCAGTTGGGGAGTGAACCAGCAGATGGAAGACCTCTCTGTGTGTGTGTGTGTGTGTGTAACTCAGACTTTCAAATAAATAAATAAATCTTTAACAAAAAAATAAATAAATAAACCAATGTATTATGTGCTATGGTCTAGAAAAATACACAGTATCTTGTGCTCTCATAGAGCACACACTGGAAATTTGAAAGGCAGAGTTACAGAGAGGCAGAGGCAGAGAGAGAAGAGTCTTCCATTCCTTCATTCCTTGGTTCACTCCCCAACTGGCCACAATGGCAGGAGCTGTGCCGATCCGAAGCCAGGAGCCAGGAGCTTCTGGGTCTCCCACACAGGTGCAGGGGCCCAAGGAGTTGGGCCATCTTCTACTGCTTTCCCAGGCCATAGCAAAGAGCTGGGTTGGAAGTGGAGCAGCTGGGACTCGAACCGGCTCCATATGGTGGATTCCGGCACTGTAGGCGGTAGCTTTATCCGCTATGCCACAGCACTGGCCCTGAAAATACTTCTTGGGGAAGTGGTGCTTTGGCTGAGACTTGAAGGGGATAGGAATTCCAGAGAAGGGGCAGATGGGAAAGAGAAAGCATCTAAGTAGGTAGCAATATAAAGGTAGCAATGTAAAGGCTCAGCAATATAAAGAATGGAGGAAAAATTGTAAGTAGTCCTATATTGCCATAGTTTACTTAGGAATGATGCAACAAGAGATAAAACTGGGGCACGTGGTAGGAGGTAAAGCAGGACTCTGTGGAGACCCTGGTTTGGACTTTACCCTGAATGCCCTGGGGAGTGTTGTATGGTATTAAATAAAAGGCTATTATAATTACATTTGCATTAGAGACTGATCACTCTGGCTATATATGGAGAATGGATGATGAAGGTGTATTAACTGGAAGGAAGAAGACCAGCTAGGAAGTAACTACAGTAATTAGACAAAGACTTTGTGACCCGGCTTTTATCAGTGAAGATGGAGGCAAGGGGCAGTCTTTATGAGATATACAAGATACAGCCTGCAGCTTTTGATGACTGGTTATTTAATGTTTATGGAATCCTTACTAACTTCCTGGGCTGTGCTAAGAACTTCTACATGGGTTTCCTCATTCTCACTGACGCCTTTAGGTTTTATATTGTTGTCCTCAGTATGTAGATAAGGAAGCAGGCTCAGAAAGTTTGGTAACTGCTTATAGTCACAGAGCCCTTGAGTGCTGTTATTCAACTCTCCCATCTCTGTCTTCTCTGAAGACCACTCTTATCCACTATACTGCATGGCTTACTTAGTTTCCTGATTACTAGCTTGAAGAATTAGTTGGTGGCATGTAGCGCTGGGTCACAGGGCAGTGGCACTGGGGTGTAGGGAAGTCAGGTTAGGGGAGATGAGTTCTGCTTTGGAGATTACATTTAAAATTCTGTATCCTGGAAGAATGGCCTAAGCTAGATATGCTGCCTTGGGACTCTTTAGTCTGTAGGTGGTTGTGGTGGTACCACTGAGCAAGTAGGCTAGGTATTGGTGTGGCAGCTGAGATCTTGGGAGTAGACATGACCACCTGCAGAATGTATGTGTGTGTAGAGAATGAGAACATGTGTCTTTTAGTCCCTTTGGATGTGTGTTCTTCCTGTCACATCTCAAATCTTACCCTCTTGTCTATGTGATGTTAGTGGTAGAATGAGATTAGCTATAACTCTAGCTGTATTATAACTTTCTGCTTAAGTTAGACAGCAGAATTATACTTGTTTAGCACTGAAAGCTAGCAAGTACAATTGGAATATGGAATAAAAGCAACCAAAATTCCCTGAAGCTAAATTATTAAAACTTATAAAATTTGTAGGTATTCCCCAACCCTGGCAGTCTTTAGAGACACTTGTACTTTGTCACCATGTTTAACACCAGTCTCAACCTAAAGCATCTATTGTGTGTAAAGGGGCATGTTTTATTTTTATTTTTAAAAAAGATTTATTTATTTATTTTGAAAGAGTTACAGAGAGAGAGGGAGAGACAGAGTACTCTTCCATCCGCTAGTTCACTCCCTAGATGGCTAAAATGGCCAGGGCTGGGCCAGGTGGAAGCCAGGAGCCAGGAGCTTCATCTGTATCTCCCACGTGGATGGCAGGAGCCCAAGTACTTGGGCCATCTTTCACTGCTTTCCCAGTCCATTAGCAGGGAACTGGATTGGAAGTAGAGCAGCCGGGACTTGAACAGGGATCCGTATGGGATGCTGGCATCACAGGTTGTGGCTTCATCCTCTGTGCCACAATGCTGGCCCCAAGAAACATGCTTTATAACAAAACTGGGTGGTATCTATTCAGTCTTGGGAACTTATCACACTCTTGGTCTTTATCCTTGATTTCAAAAAGTGTGAGTTATTTATGAGATTGTCCCTGGCCAGTCCCCAGAATGGACCAGGTCAGCAATTCAGATTTGAGATGGCTCCATAGTCTGCTGCATTTGTGATTGGAGCATAAGCCTAAAAGAGGCTTCTGCTGCTTCTGCAGGCCATGGTAAGAAAGGTTTATTTAGTTCTCATTCTCATTTTTTTCCTTCGATTCACTTTAAAAGGGCATTCTCTGGGAATGACTGCCCAGAGAGACCAGAGCCTGTACACGGAAAAGAATGAACAAATGATATTGTTTTCTTGTAAGCTGTGTGTCTCTTCCACAGGGAGGACATGTATTGAGATATTCTGGCTTGTTGTCACCTTTGGAGAAATGGTCATTTTTGGCAGCTTCAAGGGAGTTAATTCATTCAGCTGTAGTCATGTGAATTAAATAATACTTTGATGGAAGGAATCTCTTCAAGTCAAGGCTTTGATTAAAATTTAACTGATTTTAAGAGATCAGTTAAGGTCTCAAGTACTTTATGTAGCTGTGTACTGATAACATTTTAAACTTATGTGTATGGCTGGCGCCACGGCTCACTTGGATAATCCTCCGCCTGGGGCACTGGCACCCCGGGTTCTAGTCCCGGTTGGGGCGCCGGATTCTGTCCCGGTTGCCCCTCTTCCAGGCCAGCTCTCTGCTGTGGCCCGGGAGTGCAGTGGAGGATGGCCCAGGTCCTTGGGCCCTGCACCCACATGGGAGACCAGGAGAAGCACCTGGCTCCTGGCTTCGAATCAGCACAGTGCACTGGTTATAGCAGCCATTTGGGGGGTGAACCAATGGAAAAAGGAAGACCTTTCTGTCTCTCTCTCTCACTGTCTAACTCTGCCTGTCAAAAAAAAAAAAAAAAAAAAAAAAAGAAAGAAAGAAAGGAAGAAAGAAAGAAAGGAAAACACTATGTGTATGGTATGGGCTCCTTTCAGAACCCTTGCTCCTCTGAAGCTTTGGAATACTCAGGTACATAAATATTTATTGAGTACCTACTCTCTGCCAATTAATGGCCTAGATGGTAGAGTGTAATGTGGAACAAGTTAAATAAGGTCCTTTCTTTCTTAGACCTTAACTTTCTTTAGGATATTAGATGTTGAATGAGGCTAAGTTAGCACTTGTGGAAGAACTATAACAAGCTCTTTTGGGTGGGTCTGATCGCCTTCCCTACTGCATGTTCACATCCCCCCCATCCTCATTTGAACCCTGGCTCGAACGGAAGCTTCTCCATATCTTACCTGATCCTCCCATGTGATATACACTCTTCACCCCCTGGAGTCCCATGCCACTCTGTTTGTTTTACAGTTGTTAGTGTGTGTATTAAGTCTTCTCTGTTAGATTTTACCTTATTGAGGGCAGGGCAAATATCCTGTTCAGCTTGGTCTGAGACATTCCACATTCTGGAGATACAGAAGAAAACAGCAAGTCAGACTCAGACTTGTTTTCTCCCATCCACTATCAACACGGATCACTTCTGATGTCAGATAAATGGAGGATTTCCGCCACTTGCCCAGCAAGCAGTCGGTTCTGCAGCAGGCACCAGCCGAGTGCCCTTCAACTGCGTTCTGATACTATCCTCCCGGAGATAGTGTCCAGTCCCACAGGCTGAGGGCTCTGTCCCTAAGATTGTTGCCTCCAGTCCCCACTTCAAATACCAACCGCAGTCCCCCCACGTAGTGTTACCTGTGCTTTTGACCAACTGGCTATAATGAAGGTTCCTACAGCACCCTCCTTAGGTTCAGTTAGTTTGGCTGGGCTGCTCACAGATGTCAGGGAAACATTTACGTTTGCAGGTTTATTATGAAAGATATTAAAAAGCTTACAGATAAAGGGATACATATGTATTGGGAGAAGGGGCAGGGAGCTTCCATGTTCCCTGTGGTCCTGCCACTCTTCGGGGACTCCATATGTTCAGCTTTCCAGAAGCTCTCTGCTCCCTGTCCTTTTGGATTTTCATAGAGACTTCATTACACAGGTGTGGTTACTGATAGACTGAGTGGGGAAACCCAGCAAGACCTGTCCAGATTCTCCCTGAGCTCTCTGTGGCATTCCTTCCTTGTGGGCAGGAAGTGAGTGTGGAGGGTTTAGGACCTACTCTTGGCTTTATGGCCAGCTAAAGGTATAGGAAGATGGGTTTCTTTGACCAGCCTCAGGGAAGGAGTCAAAAGCCAGGAACTATGGACAAAACTCAAAATATATAAAGCACCCATATGCAAGCAGCTGGATGTTGTGGGGAAAACGCACACACACACGCACACGCACACACAATGTAGAGCCAGAAAACTGAGTACTGGCTTACTAGCTATGTAAAAATTTCACTGAAATTAAGTTTTCTACTCTAAGAGTGTAACAACCTTTCCATTCCTAAATAGTTGTTGGGAGGCTCAAACTGAGATAATGTCCATATATTGCCTATACATTGTAAATCCTAAATTCTTACACAGGTATTTTTAGTATCCTAGTAAGTATTTGCTATAGTGAACATCTATTGGCATTCTCTTCACTCTCAGGAGTATTCTGTTTTTCTTGGTAGCTGCTATGTAATAGTAAAATAACAAATGGCATTTCATCTGTTTGCAACAGGTGGTCCATTATGGCTGACATGCAAAATCTGGTGGAAAGGTTGGAGAGAGCAGTGGGCCGTCTGGAGGCGGTATCCCATACCTCTGACATGCACCGAGGATATGGAGACAGCCCTTCGAAAGGTAAGCGTCACCAGCCCAACAGAATGCTTTGTTTGAGCGACGTGGCCTAACATTTTTCTATCACAGTAAATTCTCTGGAGCTCGTTTCTCAATGCATTTAGCCAAGAAAGTTCATATCCCAATAATTTGTATTGCTGTCAACAGACAAAGGAGGAAGTGACTTGTGCAGAGAGGCCTGTGGTTAAGTTATTTTAACACGGCAACTTCCTGCTTGTGTGATATTTCCTGTTCTTTCTTTAGCAAATGACTCCAGTGCAAGTCAAATGACAAGTGACACTGAAGTTTCCTGTCTCCAAATGATTGGCAAATCGGCCATTTTGCACATGTACCAGTTGAAACATAGAGTGTTAGAGCTAAATGGAACCTTGGAGAATCATTTTATCTTCATTTTATAAAAAAAATTAAGCGCAGAGTAGAAAATTAGAGTTACACAGCCATTACTGGTGCCATGGGAACTAGAACCCAGGTTTCCTGACCTCTGTGCCCATACGCTGTTGACTGTATTGCCTTGCTTCCCACTTTTACCTGTAAATTCACTTGATTCTTCATGATGTGTCTGTCTTCAGCAGGGGCAGCTCTCTATGTGCAGGCATTTGACTCACTGCTTGCCGGTCCTGTGGCAGAGTACTTGAAGAACAGTAAAGAGATTGGGGGAGATGTACAGAAACACGTAAGGATATTTTGCCTTTCTTCTCTTCTCCACGAACTGCTGGTTTCCTCTTCAGAGCCCACTTGGTTGAAGAGTCCCTTGAGAGGGACCCAGTGCTGTGGCGTAGCAGGTTAAGCTGCCACCTGTAGCACCAGCACCCATGTGGGTGCTGGCTTGAGTCCCAGCTGCTCCATTTCTGATCCAGCTCCCTGCTAATGGCCTAGGAAAACAGTGAAGGATGACCCAAGTCCTTGGGCTCCTAAACTCACGTAGGAGACCCAGAAGAAGCTCCTGGCTCCTGGCTTCAGCCTGGCCCAGCCCTGGCTATTGCAGTCATTTGGGGAGTTAACCAGTGGATGGAAGGCCTCTCTCTCTGTAACTCTTCCTTTCAAATAAATAAAATAAATCTTAAGGGGAAAAAAAGTCCTTGGAGAGGCTCCAGGCTTTCTCTTCCTTCTCTGAGGACGTAATTCCAGGGATCCCTGTTTTTATCATATATTCTGTATGGATTTCTTTTATACAAAAAGCTTGTTTGGCACATAAAACATGGATCTGTTCATCTCTAGTGAGGAACCAATCTGTTTCCCACACGTTACATAATCAGACCTAGGGTAGGTTATTGAAAGGAGTCATTATCAAGGCTTAGCATTTATAAAACTGTACTTGATAGTTATTAGTTATGCTAATATGAGTTATTCTCACACTTAGCCTGCAGCAAGCATATGAAGGTGGCATTGACAGGGACCTCTCAACCCACCTCCCTTCATGCACTGCCTCCTACATTGTCATCATCACCCACCACCACTCCCCACGCACAGATGCCTCACCTCGTTCTTTGGGACCCAAAACCTTCCCGCTACTCTGCTGAAGATCCTGTTTAAGATCTTCCTTACCTAACCCCTTCAGCAAGATTGACTGCTTGGTCTTTGGAAAATCTATTTTGAGTCTCGTATACCATCTGTGGGCAGAGGTGTTAGCACTAAGGAGTAGAACTGGGACTTTGACAAAAGTGGGGACTGGCATTTTTACTTTACACAGTTCTGTAACATTTAAAAATTTTTCGCATGTATCACTTTTACTTCTTTAATATTTTAAAAAAGATTTATTTATTTATTTGAAAGGCAGGGTTACAGAGAGAGAGGGAGAGACTGAGAGATCTTCCATCTGCTGGTTCACTCCCTGAATGGTCACAATGGTTGGGGCTGGGCCAGGAGCCAGAAGCTAGGAGCCAGGAGCTTCTTCTGGTCTCCTGAGCACTTTGGCTATCTTTTTTTTTTTGCTTCCCCAGATGCATAACAGGGAGCTGGATCAGAAGTGAGACATAAACTGGCACCATTTGGGACCTTAACTTGCTATACCACGATGCTGGCCCCCACTTTTATATTTTAAAAGTGGAAACCCAGAAAAAAGATTATCTTCTTTGAATTTTTATATTTTAATAGTTTTTACAACCTGATGTTTCTTAAAGTTTTTGACCTTGATCTTCAGTAAGAAATAACATATTTATAACTGAGCTATAAGTTAGACAAAACAATACTTATACTAATGACACTATTTGGAAATAATTTGAAGTTGGTGTACTGCACTCATACTTTTATTTTGTTCTCTTTCACTTTTTGTGCTGCTTATGGCTCATTAAATTGATTTAACTAACTATCTACTAATACTAAAGAGCCATTATCCAGCATTACTGGGTATTATTAGGTTAAATGTTGGATATTGAGCATTATTGGATATTATTAGGTTAAATAGCTTTAACCTAAACGAGTAAATACTTTGAGAATTTTAGGCATAAATAGAGGCTTTTGCCTTTACTCCTGCCTCCAGTTTTTGAATGTTTTTGGTGATATGAGATAGGGATTTTTTGTTGCATGTCAGAACACAGTGTATGTGTAGTTGCTAACTTGACTTCACCCAAGGCTAGTCCAGGTTGTTTTCATTTCCAGCTCTGGGTGTGTATTTCTGATTAGTTCCAACTGGAACATGGAATATGTGATTCTGTTATCAGTCCTTGGAATCTGGAGTACAGGAGGGAAGCAGCATGAGGAGCCTGGGTTGCTACCAGAGGACATGGAAGTGGAGGTTTCAGGTTGTGCTTATCAGGACCTCTCCGTTTGTAATGTGTCATCGATAGCTGATTCTTCTCCTTTTCCGCAGGCAGAGATGGTGCATACAGGCCTGAAGCTGGAGCGAGCGCTCTTGGTTACAGCCTCTCAGTGCCAGCAGCCAGCAGGTGTAAGTTCACCACTAGTTGGTTTAGTTTTGGTTTGATGCTCAGGACAAGTAGAGAGGTTTCTGCTAAGCTATTATAACATGCTAAAATAAGCTCTGCAGGCTCGGGATGGTGTACGTTCATGCCAAGTCCCAGAAGTCCAGCGACACTCAAAGTGCCATTATGGGAGTGTGCCCTTGGGTATTAGTCTACTGGCTTTCATTCTGTCATTCTACTTAGGACTGTAGTTACCCTGGGACTGGGCTGCTTCTCTCAATAAACAGCCCCTTTTAGCATCTTGGCTGAGCCCAAATTCATCATTGTGCCCCTGTGGAGATCCTGAAACTCCTGGGTACTGCTTCTCCCCTTGACCTTCACTGGTTGAGGGATTTCCTTTTCACTTTACTCGTAGCTCAAAATTTAGGCTACAAGGGTGAAAAGTTGAATTAGATGAAATGTAGATTTTTCTCAAAGATTTGAATTATGTTTCTTCTTCATTTGGCTTTCCTAAGCACAGAGAGAAAATAAAAGCAAGTTTTCCTACTAATGCTCTATTAAAACCCTTGATCCTTGGCTTGCCTAAGTTATGTAAAAACAGTGCAGTATGGTTTTAAATATATTAGATTTTAATCCTTAATCTGCCTGAATGGTTAAAGCGTTTTATCTAAACCTTTCCTCCAAACCCGTACTTTCTACAGCAGATCAAGCAGCGGAGACTGTGTTACATTTACCTTTTTTTTAGACCAGGGATTGACAGACCATGGCCTACAGGCCAAATATGGCTCACCACCTGTTTTTGTAAATGAAGAGTTTTGGGAACAGATATTTACTGTCTGGTCCTTTAGAAACAAAATTTGTCGATTCCTGTTTTAGACAGTTTGCATGCTAGACCTGAGAATTGAAGTGTTCAAGAAACTCCGCTTTGGAGGAAGATAAAAGCACAGAAACAAAACTCAGCCATTTTGCCGAGCTGTCTGCTAGAATGCCAGTTCCCCTAATTCCATCTGATTCATCAGCTCTGTGCTCAGCGGTTGCTGTCTAGCCAGCAATGGGCGATGATGATAAGAGAGAGCTGAGACAAAGCCCTTGTCCTTGAGGAATTCATGAGAGAAGCATGGGTCTATTAATAGTTGATGCTGGTGTGTCTGATAAACGGCCAGTTTGGTCATCATGGCAGTAAATGCCGGAGGTGGTGTGGCTGGGGCTGCTCCTCGTGAGGCATTGGATAGATGGATAAAGAAGAGGACGCCGTGAGGAAAGGCACAGAAACGCGCGTGTGTCTCCTGTCAGCGGGACAGAGGAGAGAGGAGTGACTGTAATGGTGGGATTTGTGGCATGACTAAGGGTATAGGTCCTGAGTAGCAAGAACCACAAAATCTCGCCTGAGGAGTTGGAGGTCTGTGGAGCTGGGATGGCGAGCAGAGTTCTAGCTGTGTGATTCAAGGCAGGGTGAATACAGAGTTTATCGGGGTGCTTATTTTAGTCCATAATGGAGTCTTGCCTTCAGGGTAAGAGTTGACCAACACACACAGCTTCTGTAGAAAGAGTCTAACCTGAATCTTTTCTTGCATTCTTTCTTAGAATAAGCTCTCTGATTTGCTGGCACCCATCTCCGAGCAGATCCAAGAAGTGATAACATTTCGGGAGAAAAACCGAGGCAGCAAGTTGTTCAATCACCTGTCAGCTGTCAGTGAAAGCATCCAGGCCCTGGGTTGGGTGGCTGTGGTGAGCAGCATGGCTTCTCGGGCAGGGAAGGGGTAGATGAAAAGGGGAGGCTGGAGATGGTCGTAGAGGCTCTGAGTCACTGATAGCTTCTCTCTTTCTAGGCTCCCAAGCCTGGCCCATATGTGAAAGAAATGAATGATGCTGCCATGTTTTACACAAACCGAGTCCTCAAGGAATATAAAGATGTGTAAGTGTAGCCTTTCCTCGAGGGGAAAGGACAAACTCAGCTGGTTACTTGCTGGAGTAACCCTATGGGGCTCAATAAGGCTCTGTGTTGGTCCTCCTGGCCCAGGGCTCCTTTTTGGAAAACTTGGTAGATACTGACTCATCCAAGTGGCATTTGCAAGCAGGAAGTGTTTCTGCTTCCACTTCTTTTTTTTTCTGCATGGTTTCCAGAGGTCCGTTTTTCAGTCCTTACCCTTCTAGGTTTAAGAAGTTGGGCTGGAGGTAATATGTGCCAGTACCCTTTAATTTGCTTACGCAAGATTTCATTCCTTTGTAGAGAATTTCTCAATTCCCCTGTCAAAGGTGCAGTAGGACTTACTAAATTTTCTAAATAACCCTGGCCATTCCTACAGTCAGCTAAAGTGACAGCAAAGTTGTTACTTGATACCACTACTGGTAGAGGTACGGAGTCGTTCATTCTCGGTCTAGCCACATCCATCTACCAGTCCTGACTTCTCTGTTGCTACTCTTTTGAGCTGGAGTAACTGCAGGCAGCAATTACATAGTTGTGTCGCTACCTAAACCTTTCCTTCCCCGTCAGCAAACCTACTTTTGTTGAGTAACTACTCTGTGCAAGACTAAGTCTCCATGTGGAGTGAAGTGTGTTCCTGAACACCAGGCACTTTTTCCCTCCAGCAACTTAAAAATTAAGCATCACGGTGTTTGGAATATTCCCCACCATTACTACCGTCATTTTACAGCTGAGGAAACTCACGGTTAGGCTGATAACCTTAAAGTCTTCGGCTAATACAGAAGAAAGGGGACTTGGATCATAATGTAGTGCTATTTCTATAATTTAATGCTGATTTTTTCCTCTGAAGGGGAAGCTTTAAAGTTTTATTTCAAGGGCAGGGAAGGCATATTTTGACATAAGGCAATGTCTAAGGCACTTGACAATGTCTTGGAGCCCTTGAGTTTCACAGTGAAGCCTCTACAGCAGCTTTGTGCTCCATTTTAAATGTACATTCTGCTTAAGGTCTAATTTGAAAAAAGAAAAATGGTCTTGTACCTTAAAAATAGTTTGAGAAACACTGCTATAAAAGAAATAGCCCAGTGTCACTGTCCTAATGGAGTTTGGTCTAATTAGTGTAATAGGGTGGACTTTTTAAAAAAGTGCTCATGATAGAAAAGCTGTTGTTGAGCAAAGCCTAAGAAAGGCCACGGCTGGGGCATGTGAGGCGGGAGGGGTTCTGGAATCACTGAAAGTGCGTCGTCTGCCTCTGACAAGTTCTTTATTCTCCCAGGGATAAGAAGCATGTGGACTGGGTAAAAGCTTACTTGAGTATATGGACGGAGCTGCAGGCTTACATTAAGGAGTTCCATACCACCGGACTGGCCTGGAGCAAAACGGTGAGACCTTGCACCCTTCTTCCCCCTCTGTCCACAGTGGTGTCCACAGGCTTCCGAGACTTTACTACCACCATGGTCTGAGAAGGATTGCTGGTTTGTTCAGTGAAGGGGAGAAAGAAGGAGAAAAACAGTAAAGACATCAAGTGTCAAGGAATATTCAGTTTTTTGTTCTTTGTTTTTTGTTTTTTTGACAGGCAGAGTTAGACAGTGAGAGAGAGAGACAGAGAAAGGTCTTCCTTTTTCCGTTGATTCACTCCCCAAGTGGCTGCTAAGGCCGGCGTGTTGCGGCTGGCGCACTGCGCCGACCTGAAGCCAGGAGCCAGGCGCCTCCTCCTGGTCTCCCATGCAGATGCAGGGCCCAAGCACTTGGGCCATCCTCCACTGCCTTCCTGGGCCACAGCAGAGAGCTGGCCTGGAAGAGGAGCAACCGGGACAGAATCCGGCGCCCCAACCCGGACTAGAACCCAGGGTGCCGGCACCGCAGGCGGAGGATTACCCAAGTGAGCCGCGGCACCAGCCAGGAATATTCAGTTTTAATAAACATGAGTCAGGGACAGTTAGTAGTGCAGAAGGGGAGACACACAAGAGTGTGTTATAAGTGCTATACCAGTCCTCACAGGGCTTAAAAATACAGATATAGGGGCCAGCACTGTGGTGCAGCAGGCTAAAGCCCCAGCCTGCAGCGCTGGCATACCATATGGGTGCTGGTTCGAGTCCTGGCTGCTCCACTTCCAATCCAGCTCCCTGCTGATACACCTGGGAAAGTAGCAGAGGATGGCCCAAGTCCTAGGGCCCCTGCACCCACCAGAAGAAGCTCCTGGCTGTGGATAGGCCCAGCTGCAGCTGTTGAGGCCATCTAGGGAGTGAACCAGCAACTCTGTCTCTACCTTTCTCTGTAACTGACTTTCAGATAAATAAAATAAATCTTTAAAAAAAGCAAAAATACAGATATGAACCCCTCAACACAAATGGCCAGACTAAGTGCTCTAATGAAGACACAATCTACAGGGCCCGAGGAGGAGGAGAGTGATCCGCGCCGAGCTGTGCTCTGTTGTTAACTTACATGTGATTCTTTCTTCCCTTTTCAAAAATTTTAGTTTCTAATAGATTCAGTATAGTTCATAGATACAATTCTTTTTTTTTTTTTTTTTAAGATTTATTTACTTGAAAGAGTTACATAGAGAGAGAGGGAGAGAGCGAGAGGTCTTCTATCTGCTGGTTTACTCCCCAACTGGCCGCAGCAGCTGGAGCTTTGCCAATCCGAAGCCAGGAGCCAGGAGCTTCTTCCAGTCTCTCACACGGGTGCAAGGGCCCAAGCACGTAGGCCATCTTCTACTGCTTTCCCAGGCCACAGCAGAGAGCTGGATCGGAAGTGGAGCAGCCGGGACTGTAGGTGGCAGCTTTACCCGCTACACCATAGCACCGGCCCCCATAGATACAATTCTAAGAAGAGAGTACTTTCTGGCTGGCGCCGCGGCTCAATAGGCTAATCCTCCGCCTACGGCTGGCACACTGGGTTCTAGTCCCGGTCGGGGTGCCGGATTCTGTCCCGGTTGCCCCTCTTCCAGGCCAGCTCTCTGCTGTGGCCCCGGAGTGCAGTGGAGGATGGCCCAGGTCCTTGGGCCCTGCATCCCATGGCAGGCCAGGAGAAGCACCTGGCTCCTGGCTTCGGATCAGTGCTGCGCGCTCGCCGCAGTGGCGGCCATTGGAGGGTGAACCAATGGTAAAGGAAGACCTTTCTCTGTCTCTCACTGTCCACTCTGCCTGTCAAAAAAAAAAAAAAGAGTATTTTCTTCCAGCCTTCCCCTCCCTGTTGAGCTTGTGCTTTAAGTGAGACTTGAAAGCTGTGGAGGAGAGTGAAGTGGGAGAAAGGGAGAGAGTAGCAGAGGTGCCATTGCAGAGGTCAGAGATTGGTCACGTGTGTCTTCAAGAAGGGGAGATGGTTAGAGATATTTAGGAGAATAGTCTGGAATGAAAAGTAAGCTGAGAATAGGTGTTTGAACAAGGGAGTGATACTGATCAAGTCTGTCCTTAAGAGAATGTCAGTATATAGATTGGGGATAAGGATTCATACTGAAACTATGGAAGTGGTTGTGGTGCTAGGCACTGGTAGAAGAGAACTTGTAGGAGGTATCACAAAAAAAATAGAAAGATCTAATGAAGTTGGAGGAGTTGAAAGCCTCAAAGATAAAATAGTTCAAGTGTGAACAGTAATGCCTTTCACTGAAATAGAAACAGGGGAGCAGGCACTGATGACATCAGTTTTGAACTTGTTGAAGCTGAGGTACTGGTAACAGACTAAGGAGGATGTCTCATGGATGTTGTGAAATATGGGTTTACAGCTGCAATCAGGTGAGGCCAAAGGGGAAATAGTGGAGGTGGAGGAATGGAGTGGAGAATTGGATCCCTGGGAAGGGATGAGAAGGAGGAAAGGCAGGTTGAGGGCAGGTAGAAAACATTAAGCACTGCCTTAAGGGCTGTGGTGGGGACCCCCAGGTCCACTGGACACAGGCAGAGCCTTACTGCGGATGGTACAGAGAGGGAGAGAAAGGATGACTATGCTGCCTGCGCTTACTGTTCCAGGGGCCTGTGGCCAAAGAACTGAGTGGATTGCCATCTGGACCCTCGGCTGGATCAGGTCCTCCTCCCCCGCCGCCTGGCCCTCCTCCCCCCCCAGTCCCTACCAGTTCAGTCTCCGATGACTCTGCCTCCCGCTCAGCACTGTTTGCGCAGATTAATCAGGGAGAGAGCATTACACATGGTAAGTGAGTACTTTGGCACGAACAGTTGGGACCGCTGTTTGGGACAGACTTCACCAACTAGACAGAACAGCTAGTGTAAACCAGAACCCTGGCTTGTCTCGGACAGAATTCATTTGGGTGTCAGGTTCTTTCCAGTTGTCCAGAGAGACAGCAAAGTTGGTTTAAGTGGAAATTGAAAATGGGTGAGTACAATTAGGGGAATCCGTCTGTCCCATGAGAAAGTGACTACTGTTACGTGGCCATGCAGAGTACCAACCACAGAGCTGACAGCTGTCCCGATGGTCTGGCATTGTGTCGGGGTGGAGGGGGTTCACTGGCAGTCATGTGGAAAATTTGCCTAAGAATGACCTAATGTTGCTACAGAGAAACTAAACGCCACATGCACAGCCCTGTGCTGGGGTTCTGCCCATAAACATAGCGATAGGAGTTTTAGACATTGTTGTTTATGGTAGCTACACACGGCGTGACAACCCAACAGTGAGGGAGACCAGTAGTAGTTTGCTGTGGTATGTCCTCTTAATGGCAGCCATCTTTACTTTTTTCTACAATGACCCATGGAACTTTTAAGATTAAAAAAAAAAAAATTCAGTATTTCAGCTACAGGCCCACGGAGCAGTACAGCTAAAGAGGCCATATGTGGTTATGTCATCAACGTGGATCTGGCCACGTTTGAAAGCAGGGTGTGTGTGAGGCTGCTGAAGGAGATGATGGGGTCTTTTCCCTTGAATACAAGAAAGATGTTTTTAGAAGCTACAGGTTAACATGAGAAAGTAAATGTAAATTGGTTGAACCAAATTTCTTAACATTGTATATGGTTAGAACTGAATAAAAAAAAAAAAGGAGATTTTCAGGTGCCAACACTGACTGGGACGAGGATGAGCTTTTCTGTTATTTTTCTTTCACTAAATTTTCTTTCACATTTTTTCCTCTGTTGCTTTAAAAACTTCATATATTTTGTGAGTATATATCTGGTGGATGACTTTCCAGATCTTTTTCTGTGCATTTAAATACCCATCCTACCCCTGCCCCTAATACATATTCTATGTTTTGTTTTTTAAATGGAACCATATAATTTAACCTTGCGGGAGGAAATTATTAAAGAACTGCTTCTGATAGAACATCTCAAAAGCACTGGTTTTGAGTACGGTTGGGAATCTCTGTGGCCCATGAGAAAGTGACTTAATATTCGCTGTTACGGGTTGATCTAACTTACACGTCAGCAAGTTCGCTGTTGCCTCAGCCCAGCCCGGGTATGAAGGACAGGAACAAGGTAGCTGTTGCTCTTCCAGCCCTGAAACATGTGTCTGATGATATGAAGACTCACAAGAACCCTGCCCTGAAGGCTCAGAGTGGTCCAGTACGCAGTGGCCCCAAACCATTCTCTGCACCCAAACCCCAAACCAGCCCATCCCCCAAACCAGCCACAAAGAAGGAGCCAGCTGTACTTGAACTGGAGGGCAAGAAATGGAGAGTGGTGAGTTAAAAATACCCAGGTCGGGGAAATAAGCGTAGAGACAAGGGGTTTAAATGCAGCTCAAAGGAGTGCAGAGTCTGGCTTAGACTGCAAGAACAGAAGTTTGGGATAGCCTGTTAACTTTATTTGGGGTGTGTTTGGTGATGAGAATCCTGGGGTATGTGTTTAAACAGGAAAATCAAGAGAATGTTTCCAACCTGGTAATTGAGGACACAGAGCTGAAGCAGGTGGCTTACATATACAAGTGTGTCAACACAACATTGCAAATCAAGGGCAAGATCAACTCCATCACAGTAGGTGAGTCTTCGCTGCTGCTTTAGGCAGACTCTGGCCCGGAGCCGGAGAGGGCTAAAAGCGTTTTACCTCCCCTCTTCTAGAGATTCTGAAATATATTTCCTTTATGCTGTTGACCTGCTCTTTCTTCTCCTAGATAACTGTAAGAAACTCGGGCTGGTATTCGATGACGTGGTGGGCATTGTGGAGATAATCAATAGTAGGGATGTCAAAGTTCAGGTAACTTGATATCTTGGCTCTTTCTTTCAGTCCCTGGGGAATTAATTGAGTGACACCGCAGACCCACAGATGTTGCTTTGGTGGGAATCTGATTCTACAAGTGTGTGTAAGCTGAGCTGCTTTGGATGTGGCAAAGGAGAGCTAGCTGTTCAAGTGAGCTCTCTGTAGTACCCATCCCGGCCCAACCCTAGGATCCAGTATCTGTCGTGCACCTGACGCTTTTCATGTAGTCATTGAGTCATGGGAAGCAGTGAGTGCGTTCCCTGCAACTTCCTGCTGTCCTCCTCAGCTGCCGGGCCTCAGATCTCTTGGTTTTCTCTGCAGGTAATGGGTAAAGTGCCAACCATTTCCATTAACAAAACAGATGGCTGCCACACTTACCTGAGCAAGAATTCCCTGGATTGTGAGATAGTCAGTGCCAAGTCGTCTGAGATGAACATCCTCATTCCCACAGAAGGCGGGGACTTCGTAAGTGTCTTGGTCTTTATAGTTGTATGGTATTAAAAACAGAAGGGATCGAAGGCTGCACTGAGTAGGAAGAATCCAACAATGCACAACAGAAGCACCCAGAAACAAGTAATGTCATGTAGTGGAGCTCCAGAGTGGGTGGTTTTTGCCTTCTTAATTTGTGCTCAGGGTAGCTATGAAGAGTGGGACTGAGTCACGGTGCCCTGTTGAGTTGGGGCTGTAAAACTTGCATATTTTCATTTACAGTCTGTACAAGATCACTGATCACAGAGCAGAGACCAGTGGAACACACCCTGGCTCGTCTCTCTGTCACTACCTCCCACCTGGCTCAGGTTTAAGTGGAAGCAAGCATTGGAGGAAAAGTGTGAGATTAGCCCCAGCTCATTCTCTAGCCCTGCCTTAAATCCACCGCCTCTTCTTTATTTGCAGAACGAGTTCCCAGTCCCGGAACAGTTCAAGACTGTATGGAACGGGCATAAGTTGGTCACCACAGTGACAGAAATCGCCGGTTAAGTGAAGTGCCACTGGGTTCTGCGCCCTCTCCCTCCACACCACGGGATGACTCTGTTATCGAGACGGTTCTTTTCTAGGTTTCCTCTACCTTTCTGCTCTTAACGGCTTCTCTGCTCTGAGAAGCACAGCTACCTGCCTTCACCGAATATACCTCAGGCTGAGATTTGGGGCGGGGTAGCAGGTCAGCTATCTTCTGCAGGAAGGTGCAGCTTCCTTTATCAGTGCAGCCACACCGCCAATGCATTGTTCAGGAACGGCAGGCCAGGACTGGTGCATTTCAGCTCTCAGCGCTGGGGTTACTTGACCAATTGCAGTCCTTTGAGAAGAATAAACAGCCCCAGGATGAACGGGCCAGAACGTCCACACTAGGCCATCTTTCCCTAACAGTGAGCAGATAGGTAGCAGAAGCTGTGTGGTTCCAGGTGGTTCTTCTGACCAGTTGATCTTCCACTGTTGACAAGTGAGGCAAGGGTTGCACTGGATCAAAGGCTGAGGCTTAGCCATCTAGCATTCCAAGCGAAACAGTTTCCCCACAAGCATTCCTTTCCTTCTGCATTCCGTCGTAAGTCTGCCTCAGCCATGAGACAGTAGGTTCTCTGGGATCAGCTGCTGTAGCAGTGCCCATCACTGAGGGCAGGGGGACCCTTTCTTAGGGATCCCTGCCCAGCACCTTCCTACAGAAATGACTTTTTAAAAAACATCATCACACCATTCCAAGGAATCTGGCATTCTTCCTCCCTGCTAGGTGCCTGTCGTCTTCATTGCCTCCTTTGCCCACCATCAGTGGCACACGGCTCCCATCCAGGCGCTGCACAGAGGACTAAACCTCCCCTGCAGGCTGGTTTTGGGTCTTGATGGATGTAAGGATCTCGCACAGCATCGCTAATGTAAATTTCAGTTTTTCCCTCTAGAACACACACTTACCAAAATATGCAACTTTTTTTGGTGGGAAGAGAGATTGTCCTGTGACTTCTACCCATTTCCTGAGGCCTGTGGAAATAAACCTTTATGTACTTAAAGTTATACAGAAAATAGAATAAAGTTAATACCAAACTTGCTTACCTGTGGTATCTGTTTTAAAGAGATGTAACAATATTGGGGGAAAAATGACACCAAGGATAAGAAACTACTCTTTATTTTAGACAACCTCATAAAATTATTTTCATACCCTCCCACTTCTTGCCGGTAATCTTCATCTCTAATCCGTTAAAGAATAATGCTTGGGAGGTGGGGTGGGACGGGAATCCTACGGGGTAACCTGCGCCGCTACCGAGGCGCTGGCATCAGGGCACAGCTAGTCACGTCTCTGAACGCCTCCGCGGAAGTCTCCAGAGGCGCTGTTAGGTCTGCGCACCGCGGAGGCTCGCCGGGAGTGAGAGGGGATGGGTGGGGGTGGTGCTGTCCAACAGGCCTTCTCGGAGGTGGAGGAGGATGGGACTGCAGCGTTCTGCAAGCTTTCTGAGCACAGATCCCTTTCTCACAGAAGCCATCAGAAATGGCCCGGTATGCAGGGCAGCATGGGGGGGGGGGGGGGGGAGTTAGGCGTCTGAGCTCCCCGTCGCTCAGCCCAGTCTCAGCGGACCACTAGTCCGTGTGGACGCGAGGACTAGCTGCCTCGCTTTTCCCGTCCTTTTCTTTGTCCCCAACTCCCTCCGATCTAAGTGATGCAAGACTACATTTCCTCTCTCAAGCCACAAATGGGTGTTGCTTCCCTGCTTTTGTGACACAGCAACGAATTCTTCCCTGCCTGGGGAGACAGTGAGTGCTGCAGAGGTGGGCGGGGGGCGTCCGGCAGGTCCCTGTGAGACACGGCAGAATGGTGCAGTGGCGTGAGCCAAGCACGAGTCTAGTCTACCAGCGAAACAGAGCATGCACGGTACCTGAGCGCTCAGGCCGGGGTGAACGTGCCTAGACGTTCCTGATGAAGGTGTTTGCCCTCCGCACCTAGCCCTGGGTTCAGTTTGTTCGGCACCGGCCTGAGCGCTGATCTGCAGCCCACTGCCTTTCCTAAGGCTGAGCCGGAGCACACCAAGCAGGCTGTAAAACAGTCCTCAGGGTTCCTGACTAATTCAGCTCGCATTCAACACGGTGCGGTGATAGGAGGCGGCAAAGCAGAAGATTGGCATCTCAGCAGGGCATGTTAGAGGACAGGAGAGAAGGGCCAGTTGCAAGCGGGCTGTGAGCGCGGGCTTGGGCAGGGAGGGAACTCCCCCAGGCGGTCGGCAAGAGCTGGGGGCTCCCCGAGTGCTGCTGCAAACTGCAGGGGTTTCACTCAAGGAAGGGTAAGATGTGGGCATAAAACCATTCTTGAGACAGTTGAAGATGGTCCCCTTCTGTGGCCAGAAACACCAGCTTTCCTGCTTTGTCCATTTCCCTCAGCCCCAGGCGGTCCTGCCGGGAGAGAACAGGAAGAGGTTTAATGAAAAGTTTTGAAGTCCAACAGTAAAGAAACAGAATGTTCACCTATCCCAGAGCAACCTGTGGCAGGGAGACGAGCAGTTGCAACAAAGCTAGAGTGGCGTCTGCTGTGGCTGCCACGGGCTTGGGTGTCACCATCAGGAAGTTCCTGGTGGTTATTTCCTCACTCTTATCAGACCCTGACTTCCCTTTCTTTTGCCTCACCCAACCTGAGAGAGCAAATTGAGAGAAAAATGAAGAGACAAATGGTCTCTGAAAGTACTTGGACAAATTCTAGTACAAGTTGGGTATCCCTTATCCAAATGTCTGGGACCAGAAGCGTTCCTGGGTTTCAGATGTAGTACTTGCTACCTCAGGAATGGGAACCAAGCCTCAACACAGAATTCGGACACATGGCCTAAAGGTAATTTTACACTTGATTGCAGCCAAAAGCCAAGAAGCAATAGAAATTTTACACAAATGTTTTTTATTGTGCCTGTGTTTTGCCTACAGCTCACCACACAAAGTCAGGAGTGGAATACTCCACTGGGCACATCATCTTGGCACCTAAAGAGTTTGGGATTTTGGAGCAATCTGGATTTCATATTATGAAAGGTCGGCTTGTAGAAGGTCACTGGCTCAGATGTAACCTTGTGCACTTCCGGGAGAGTCCATCTCCAGTCTAAGTTCCTTGCGTGTAGAAGGCCCCAGGGCTAGAGGTGGCGGGACAGGCAACTTCTGCTCAGCAACAGGACTTGAGGCTAAAGGAAACTGACAGCTCCAGGCCCACCCAGCCTCCTGCAGGAGCTCCGCTTTCCACACCTAATTTAAACTCGAGGCTAATACGGCTCTGAAGGTTTCACAGTGAGGCCCCGCTTTTGTAGGTTTTCCTTAGGCATAGGGGCCTCTTGGATGTGCAGCAGACTACTTCCGCAAAGGAAGCTGTTCCAAACCTTTTCGTCAGAGGGGAGGCCCTGGAGATGACGCGTCTCTTGTTTTTGCTTGAAAACCACGAGGTACGGGTCCTCCTAGCTGTCGGAGGGCCCTGATGAGCCTCGCCTACCTCAGACACCATCAGCTGCTTGCAGAGCACCTGGCGCTCCAGGGCCTGCAGGGCAGGACTCTAGCACCTGAGCGCCCCGCGTGCAGCTTCGGGACGTGGGGGCTGAAAAAGTGCCAGCCTCCCAGCACCGAGCCCCGCGGTTACCTGTGTGTACAGGGCGGTTTCCTGCAAGGGGACGGTTTCCTTGGCTTGCCCGCTTCTGTAAAAGCCAAACCACTGCAGGAGAGGAAGGAAGAAGGTCACATCAGACACGTGACACACTGCCAAACTAACCTGCAACTGGCGGGTAGCCGAGACTACCAGCAAACTGCGTCGTAAAGCCACAGCAGAACACATGGAGTCACTCCTTTTTAAAGGTCAGTCCTGAGGGCTGACTTAATCTTTGCAAATAGCTCTACCCCCTCCCCAGGGTTTGTGCTGCCTACATGTACTAAGTACCTACCCTGGGAAGATTCCTGCGCTAAAATCCAGACATTCAAGGATGAATCTAGGACCCTTTTTTCCCTAGGAGCTCCCAGTCCAGTGAGGCACAGAAACAACTCAGTGTGTAGCGTGGGGGTCGGCACACTTTCTGCAAACATCAGACAGGAACTATGATTTTAGGCTTTAACAGCCAGATGATTGCAGCTACTCGCTGCTGTCCTTGTAGCAAAAGCAGCCAGACAACAGATAAAAAACAGGCCTGACTGTGTTCCAGGGCAAGTGTGTCTATGGACACTGAAATTGGAATTTCAAATAATTTTCACATGTAAAAAAATCCTTTCAACTTTTTTTCCAACCATTTAAAAATGGTTGAGCCTCACCCCCAACCATTTAGAAATGAAAAAACTCTTAGCTTGGGGTCAGCAGTGGCGTAGCAGGTAAAAGCCACTGCCTGCAGCGTCAGCATCCTATATGGGCGCCAGCGCAAGTCCCAGCTGCCCCACGTCCCATCCAGCTCCCTGCTAATGTGCCTTGGAAAGCAGTAGAAGATGGCCCATGTGCTTGGGCCCCTGCACCCACATGGGAGACAGGGAAGAGGCTCCTGGCTCCTGGCTTTGGATCATCACAGCTCTGGCCATTGCAGTCATTTGGGGAGTGAATTAGCAGACGGAAGACCTTTCTCTCTCTGGCTCTACCTCTCTCTATAACTTTGTCTTTCAAATAAATAAAATAAATCTTTAAAAAAAAAAACACACAACACAAAACCCTGGGGTGGGGCAGGCAGTGTGGTGCAGCAGGTTAAGCTGCCACCTGGGATGCCTGCATCCCATCCTGTATCTGGCTCCTCT
The DNA here is from genome assembly GCF_033115175.1 of Lepus europaeus. Taxonomy (NCBI): domain Eukaryota; kingdom Metazoa; phylum Chordata; class Mammalia; order Lagomorpha; family Leporidae; genus Lepus; species Lepus europaeus. The sequence goes on from NC_084831.1 coordinate 31,872,503, forward strand.
GCACTTCTCACCCAGCTTCCTGCTCACACACCTGAAAGGCAGCAGGAAATGGCCCAACTGCCACTCACGTAGGAAAAAAAGAAGTGGAGTTCTTGGTTCCTGGCTTCAACCTGACCCAGCCCTGGCTGTTACAGGCTTTTGGGTAGTGAACTAGCAGATGGAAGATCTCTATCACAGCCTGTTTTTTTTTTGTTTTTTGTTTTTTTTTTTTTTAAAGACAGAGAGAAGGCCGGCGCCGCAGCTCAACAGGCTAATCCTCTGCCTTGCGGCGCCGGCACACCGGGTTCTAGTCCCGGTTGGGGCACCGGATTCTGTCCCAGTTGCCTCTCTTCCAGGCCAGCTCTCTGCTGTGGCCCAGGAGTGCAGAGGAGGATGGCCCAAGTCCTTGGGCCCTGCACCCACATGGGAGACCAGGAGAAACACCTGGCTCCTGGCTTCGGATCAGCGCAGTACGCTGGCCACAGTGCGTCGGCCGCGGCAGCCATTGGAGGGTGAACCAACGGCAAAAAGGAAGACCTTTCTCTCTGTCTCCCACTCTGACTGTCAAAAAAAAAAAAAAAAAGACAGACAGAAGTCTTCTATCCACTGATTCACTGCCCAGATGGCCACATTGGCCAGAGCTGGGCTGATCTGAAGCCAGGAGCCAGGTGCTTCTTCGGGGTCTCCCAAGAGGGTGCAGGGGCCCCAGGACTTTGGCCATCCTCCACTGCTTTCCCAGGCTATAGCAGAGAGCTGGATCGGAAGTGGAGCAGCCAGGATTATGACCAGTGCCCATAGGGATGACGGTGCCATAGGCAGACGATTAACCTGCTGCACCACCGCACCGGCCCCTATCAATGAAGATAAAATGAAGGCCAAGAAATTACAAACAACTGTAAATGCTGCAGGCCGGATGTGGCCCAGGTGGGCTGGCATGATGTGAGTACTGTGATGGTGGCTGCTGAGTCCACAGGAGGGAGCAAATTCTGCTTGCAAGAGGTGTGGCATCCTGGAGGAAGTGACGTTCGAGTTTGGCCTTGACAAGCAGGAGCTTATCAGGTGGAGAAGCCAGGGAGGGCGTTCTAGAGGTGAGAAAACAGGAGCAAAGGCAGGCAGGACAAAAGCTCCTGCCAAGTCGGCGTGGCCAGTACTGCAGTGCGGCTTGACGGAAGGGTGAGCAAGGTGGGCAGGGAAGGGAGAGGAGGCTGAGAGGCGGGCTGAAGGCAGACTTGGCCTGCTGCGCCTCGGGATTTTCCGACTTTGGCTAGCGATTCTGGACCTTCTGGGGCCAGGGATCTCTAAATATCCGATTGAAGGGAGCGGGAGTTGTGGCATAGCAGGTTAAGCTGCTGCCTGAGAGGCCGGCATCCCATCTAGGCACAGGTTCCAGTTTTAACTACTGCACTTCTGATCCAGCTTCCTGCTAATGCACCTGGGAAAGTAGCAGAGGATGGCCCGAGTGCTTGGGCCCTGCACCCACATGGGAGACCAGGAGGAAGCACCTGGCTCCTGGCTTTGGATTGGCGCAGCGCCGGCCATAGCGGCCATTTGGGGAGTGAACCAACGGAAGGAAGGAAGACCTTTCTCTCTGTCTCTCTCACTGTCTATAACTCTGCCTGTAAAAAAAAAAAAAAATTATAGACCCTCCCCCGGAGAATGCAATTACCTAATTATACGTGCACTTTTGGGGTGAATCGGGAGGGGACAACTCTGGGATGACAGCCCCTGCTGTCCGCAGAGGGACTCAAGGGACTTGTGCTGGCAGACGGCTGTTATTTTAGTTCCTTTCCGCCGCGCTCTCGGGGCCCCAGGGCCCGTGTCTCACCTCAGAATCCACAGGGTCCACGACGGAGTCGTTGAGGAACTTCACCATCACGAACTTCTTCAGGGCCATCAGGTTTTTCTTGTAGGACTCATTGACGCCCTGGAAGAGAGGCCACAGCGGTCAGGGCCGCCGCCAGCTCCCAGCAGGGGTGAGCACCCTCGGGTGCTCTGGTGGTCCTGACCCTGGCCCACCATGTTTCTTGCCCCGGCAACGGGCGGCTTTTCCCGCTTTCCCCTGCAGCCTTCCCCTGCCGCCCTCACTGGCTGACGCTGCCCCAGAGTCCACAGGCATCCAGCACACAGCCAGAGGAAGCCACGCAAAGCAAGCAGCTGCACACCTGGGCGGTTCTGCTCTCCTAGTCTGCGTCTTCTGTTTCCTGCCTTCCCCTTCACATTTTTGTCTGAAGGAACAACAAAAGCTTCCCCATGCCCACGGCTGGGTCACACTCTCTCCCTCCAGTCTCTCCTCTCTGTGGATCTCTCCTCTGAGAAAATCGGCTCCAGAAAGGGCCCCTGGGAAGGCTTCCCTCACGCAGGACGGCAGCTCGAGTTCCTCGGCCCACCCACAACCTGCTGACCCGGGCCGCTGCCGCACCACCAGCAAAGGGAGCGGACTTCAGGGAAGAAGGCCAGAGGACTTCCAGCCTCCCTATGAGACTCGCTCTCAGAAGCACCGCCTCCCAGCCACAGAGGTTCCATTTCCTGGTGCCGCCCCGCAGCGTGGGTCCCACTGCCAACTCGTTTCTGCTGCTGTGCAGCCCTGCGAGCGGGTACGGGTGCTCACCCGCTCCTGATTGATATCCGCCAAGAAGATGCTGTGGTTGCGGTACATGTCCTCCTTGATGGGATCATGCCAATATTCCGCCTGCACCAGGCTGTAGAGAGAGAGAGAGAAAGGTGACCAGGCTGTGCGTCAGCAGGCCCAGGGCATGTCCCAGCGAGCAGGCCACCTCCCAAGGGGCTTTGCTCTCTCCTAGGGAAGAAGAGACTTGCACCTGTGGAGTAGCTCACCAACACAGTATCTTGTGAAGACTTGGACGGGCTGGTCAGCACGGCGCAGAAAGTCCAACAGAGGAAAAACCTCCTCAGGATTTGGTTCCCTGAGGCATGGAGCTTTCTCCACCATCATGGAGCCTTCTCCCACCATCATGGAGTCTTCTCCACCAACATGGAACCTTCTCCCACCATCATGGAGCCTTCTCCACCATCATGGAGCCTTCTCCACCATCTGCACCTCCTGTGCCCTCCCACAAGCCCACCTCCCTCCCTCTGCTTTGCTCCCTCCTCATCCTGCAGCACTCAGCTCAAGCCTCACCCCACCCCCACCCCCACCCCCGCCTCTGCCCCTCCAGCCATCTTGCCATGCTCAGGCTGTGATGGAGGCCGAGCTGCTCAGAGCTGCTCACTCAGTGCCGTGTGGTGTCACCAGATTTCAGAACCCTGTGACGTGATGCTGTTTGGAAGAACAAAGGGCTGCCCTGTGACTGTCTCAGCTCTTAATGGAACAGACCAGAGAGGGCATCTGTGTTCACATGAACTTGCTCCTGTCTCCTTCCTCTTCCCTTCCCCTTCAGGTCCATCCAAAGCCATCGTTGAAACTGATGGGTCTACCACAAGGCCTCCCCCAGAAAGCAGGGGCGGAACGCGTGGGAGGGGCCCTGAAGCTCAGGTTGGCAGGGAAGAAACAAATCCCTGCACAGGAGCTTTCCCTGGCCAGAGTGCAGAAGCTGCCCAGAGGTGGTGGCCAGAAGAGCCCAACTCAGCGGAGCAAAACGACGCTAGGACCCAGCGGCACAAGCACGCGGCGCCAGCAGCACTGAGGCCCAGTCCGGAGTGGTCTGGTGACATCCTATAATCTGTTTCTAGGAGTATCTATAGTCCTTTAAATGTGGAGTTTCACTGAGGCTTTAAAATGTGGTGCACTCTGGAATTTGTCAAATGCTCTCGCGGTCCTGGTCTGGCCCTGCCGGTTCAGCCTTGCCATCACGCACACGGCTGAGGCCTGGAAGCTGCCTGGCACCCAGCACATGCTGGGTCAGGGCCTGCGCCGGTGGTCAGCGGGGCCCGAAGGAAGCTGGCGCTGGAGGAGGGCGGGGTCCTGGCGCTGACCCAGGAACAGGCAGGGCGAAGCCTCCAATGAGCGCGGGAGGGTGGCAGGTGCGGAGATGCCGGGGCGCCGGGCACGGCTCGCACTCCCTACCAAGGCCCAGCGGGACAGGCTCGGGATGGCTGGGGCGGAGGCGTGGAGGCGGCAGTCACAGGTCACCTTCCCGCAGGAATAGGAAACGCAGTTGAGAGGCCCACAGGCAGAAATGAGGAAGATTCTGTAAACCCAGTGCCTCGGGGCCAGGGGCGGAAGGGGAGCAGGGGGTCAGGAGGCCACCCGAGGAGAACCGCGAGTGTGCACGCAGACCACCTCTGAGCGCTGGGAGCCCAGGCTGGCGGGCGGAAAGGCCAGCTCCCGAGGCCACACCTGCCTGCTCCGCCGTGGCAGAACACTCACACAGCACCTCCCGTCTGCCGTGCCTCGTCTACACACCCTACACCCTACACCCTACACCCTACACCCGGAGAACTGCTTTGCGAACGCCCGCCGCGCCGCAAGGGAGATGCTGCCGTCCGGGGCGGCCAGGACGCCTGGGGTGGGCGGGCAGGTGGCCCCCGCTCCGCCAGCCACACTCTTCTCCACACCCCACTCTGTCTTCGCTGTACTTTGGCGCCGACGTGGACGGCACCAGCTGTGGGTCAGACAAACCTGGGGTGGGATCACAGCCATTTTAGCCCCCTGAGCCTGTCTCGTCAAAATTAAACAAGATGGGTCAAGCCGGCGTGCTGGGCCCGCACAGGGTACAAGCTCAATGGAAGACTGTGATGTTGCATCTGTCATTATTCTGTTTTGTTCCTTCTCTGCCTCTGTCTCTCCGTCTTTCTGTGTTACTCTGCCTTTCAAATAAAAAAATAAACCGGAAAAAAATAAAAAAAAGTAGGGGCCAATGTGATGACATAGTCGGTAAAGCCATTATCTATGATGCCAGCATCCCATATAGATGTCAGTTCGTATCCCGGCTGCTCCACTTCTGATCCAGTTCCCTACTAAAGGCCTGGGAAAAGCAGAGATGATGGCCCAAGTATTTGGACCCCTGACACCTATGTGGGAGACCCCGATGAAGCTCCTGGTTCCTGGCTTCTACCTGGCCCAGACCTGGCCAATGCAACCACCTGGAGTGTGAACCAGTGGTTGAAAGATCTCTCTTTCTCTCCCTCTGTCTCTCCCTCTCCCTATAACTCTTTCAAAAAATAATACATTTTTAAAAAATTAAAAGATCAGGGTAGCCTCTGGGCCTCTTTTTTCATTAAAAATAAATGTGTGTGAGGTAGGTGGGTGGTGCAGTGGTTAAATCACCGCACGGGATGCTTGCATCCCCTACCACGATGCCCGGTTAAAGTCCTGGCTTCTCCACTTCCAGCTTCGTGCTAATGTATAACCTGGGAAGCAACAGACAATGGCCGCAGCACTTGGGAACCTGCCATCCATGTGGGAGATCCAGACTGAGTTCTGGGCTCCTAGCTTCACCTGGCCCAGTGCTGGCTGTTGTTGACATTTGGGGAATGAACCAGCAGATGGAAGATCTCTTTGTCTCTCTGCCTTTCAAGTAAAGTGAAAATAAACAAATTTTAAAAGTATACGTGTATGCGTGTAACACAAACCAGTGAGGAAAAGACAAAGCACCCCACAGGAAAATGGGCAAAAGCTATGAATAGAAATAAAAAATTCCAGAAAGGGAAACCCGAGTGGCCAATAAACAAGGCCACGCTGGTCAGGAAGAGGAACCACCGCACACGTATCTGACTGGCAAAGGTTTAAAAGGCACAGGATCAAAGGTTAATAACAATGGCAAAAACAGGAACTCTCACACCCTGTTGGTGGGAATATAAACTGGTATAACCACTTTGGCAATACTGAGTAACGTTTAAAATGCACATAAAAAGAGCCTCCAGAAGTTCATGGGAAATGGGTAATATGAAAACACTATGCATAGACTTCAAATTTTGTGCACCAAAGTAAACATCTTTCAATTCCAGTTTCGCGTGAACTTTCCGAGGTGCCCTGGTACTGATGACTGCTATCATAGACACAGCCAGCACGCACGAGTGTTTCTCAAGCACTGTTCGCAGCCCCCCACAGCTATAGCTCATTTCATCTCTACAACTCACAGGGTCTAATTACTGCCCTATTTTGCAGGTGAAAATGAGGCAGCGAGGTTAAGTGCCTTTCCCCAAGTGACCTTGTGAATAACTGACGGAGCCTACAATGTAAACTCTACTCGGGCATAAATTCTTATCCACAGACCCTGTTCAGGGCAGACTGTTACAGTGAGGAACCTGGAAGCACAACGTGGGACTCAATACACTGTGGTGTACTCACATCCCAGAAAGCCAGACAGCAGCTAAGATGAAGAACTGCATGTAGACATAACAATATGTTTAGATCTCAAAAACATAATATTGAGTGAAAAAAATGTCCTACAGAATGACGTGCACCATTAGACATCCACTATGTGAAAATTTAAATACACAACGTAACTCTATATGTGTATTACTGACTTGTAACACATGACTCTAGTATTTTCTAAGGGACAGAAAGCACACTATCTATCTCTTGATAAGAGTTGTAGAGGGAGGGAGGGTAGGGAATGGGATCTAGAAGAGATACTCAGAAGAATTCAATGTGATCTGAAACATTCTGGTGCTTTACAAAACCCAGAGGCACAGAGGCACAGGATAAAATGTTAGTCCCAGGCTCTGAGTTCACGGTGATTCATTACATTACTCTCTGGCTTTTCTGCACGGCTGAAGTCCATGCAGAGGGCTTGAGCAGGTGCCTCAATGGTTCCAGAAAAGGAAACGGCAAGTTCGTCAACTGAAAGCAAAGGCAGACAGAAAGAGGGACGGCTGAGCAAGAGCACTCTGACATCCGCTGGGGGCAGAGAGGGGCGCAGGCCCTGCCAAGCCACGGGACACGCGGGCTGCCCAGGGGACCTGGGGAGGGCAAGTCATTGGGAAAAATAAACGAGCTCTTTAACCCTCCAGCTCCCCCTGAGCTGGCCCGGGGGAAGACAAGTGGCCAAGGCCAGGGCAATTTTATTCACTGTGGCACGGAGTGCAGGCGCAGCAGCGAAAGACCTGGAGGAAGAAGGTCAGGAAGGGCTGACAGTACCTGCGAAGGTGGAAAGCAAGTAGAGGCCAGATTTCACATCCGAGAGAAAAAGAGAGAGGGCGAGAGAGATCCTGACCAGTGACCGGGCCTATCGGAACATCACATTTGCTTTGCTAAGGTTAAATTACCCCAAGGGTCTAGAGGACCTCCTTGGGGGTCTCTACTTAAATGAAAACAATTCTACCATGTCTGGAACTGTGTTCTTCCTTTATCCACCTGCTGGTTACAGGGTGGCCATGATTGGTACACAGGGTTCCAGCACTCTGGGCATGGCTAACGACAGAAGTGGAGATGCAACCTGAGCTGGGCCATGTCTCCTCCCCAGGAATCTGAGTTGGGACCAGGAGATGACTGACATCATCCAAAGGGAAGATCAGCACTTGCGCGCCACCTGTGCGAGGCCACCTCTCACCACGCGGGTAGCTGGAGAGGAAAAAAGGCACAGCACAGAGAAGCTGTGATGACAGCCACAAGGGACACTCCAGCTCCTGCCGGCTCCCATGTCCTGATTCCATGCCCCCAGAGGCCTGGCCACCAGAAGATATAATATGAGTTTCTTTTCCAGTTTACTTTGGCTTGATTTGGTTTCCTTTTTACAACCAGAATCCTCCGTAATACAAAGGGCAACCAAGGCCAGCACAGCAAAGAGAAGTCTCTCTCTGTCGCTTTAAGCGTTCATCACCCCCTTCCCACCGAAAACGTGAACTACTTTCCTCTTGAAGCTGCATGTCAGCCATCTGTTAAAATGAGATTTTCGCCCAAAGTAATTTTAAAGAGAAAAAAGCAAACACTTCTATGAAATTAGAAAGGGATCCTAAAAGTTAATCTGCAAATGAGCTGTTAGGGAAACAGGACGTATTTCTCACCGAAACTGTTATAAATGGTGAGCTCCACCCTGGCTCACAAATCTAGTTCACCTGCAACACCACAAAACACACTGCAGATCATTCCTCTTCTCTGCCTCCTTGGCGATCCCCCTGGTGTCCCCGCCACAGCCACCTCTCACCCAGAGCACCGCGACGGCCCCTAAGTGGTCTCCCACTCTTCCTCTACTCCCTCACGATCCACTCTCCACAAGGCAACGGGTGGCTTCCAGAAACATAAATCAGGCCACGTGATTCTCCTGCTGAAAACCTCCCGATAAGGGGGGCACCTGGCTTAGCAGTTCAGATGCCAGGGAGACTGCCTGCATCTCACAGCAGAGGGTCTGGGTTCAGGGGGGCTCCTGATTCCAGCTTCCTGTTAATGCAGGTCCTGAGAGGCCTAGGGTGGTGGCACAAGTGCCTGGATTGAGTTCTTGACTCTCAGCTTTGGCCCCTGCCCAGCCCCAGCTCTTAGGTGCATCTGGGGAGTGAACCAGCAAACAGGGGAGTGCTCTCTCTCCCACATTGTGTCTCTCTCTCTCAAATAATAACAATAATAGTAATAATAAAACAAACAAAAAAAGGCCTCCCAATAGTTTCCCAGGATGTGCAGAATAAAATCACAACTCCTCCTGTGGCATGAGTCCTTGCATGATGTAGCTGCTGCTTTTCTGCCCAACTTTCTCTACCTCCCTCTAAACTCGTCACCTTGTCCCAGCCTCAGGGACTCTATGCTCCTCCTCCTCTGCCTGGTCCCTCTCTCCATAGCTCCTCCCCATGCTCCTTCCTTCTCATCCCAGCTTCAGTGTCTCTTTTTCAAAGACCATTCTGTCCAAAATAGGAACCCCCTCAACTGCTCTCCCTTACTGCGTCCTGTTTATTTCTGCCCTGGCCTTCTCCTTCCTGGAGAGTCCCTAGTGCACCTGTTCTCTCGGAGACCCCTTACCCCCCCCCCCCCCAGGGTGCTACTTATGAGAGCAGCAACCCTAATGGCCTTGTTCTCTGCAGTATCTGTGAAATCTATATACGGCCTGGCAAAGAGCAGTTCAATATTTGATGAAACTATGATCGAAATACTTCACAAGTCACAGAAAATGAAATCACTGCAATACTTATAAAGGAACTGGTAAATTAATATTGAATACATATTTTAAACACAGCACACTTACCAGTGGTAACTGCCAAAACCTGTGACTTAATATGCAGTAAAAGCTTTATGTCCAATTTGTTTAATCGTCATAACAGCCCTCTGGGGCCAGCGTTGTGGCGCAGCAGGTTAAGCCGCCACCTACAGCACCAGCATCCCATACGGGCACTGGTTCAAGTCCCAGCTGCTCACTTCCCATCCAACAACCTGCTAATGTGCCTGGGAAAGCAGTGGAAGATGGCCCAAGGGCTGGAGCCCCTGCACCCATGTGGGAGACCCAGAGGAGGCGCTTGGATTTTAGCTTTGGCCTGCCCAGCCCTGGCCATTGCAGCCATTTGAGGATTGAACCAACGGATGGAAGACCTCTCTCTCTCTCTTTCTCTGTAACTCTGCCTTTCAAATAAACAAATCTAAAAGAGAGAGAGAGAGAGAGAGAGAGAGAGAGAGATAACAGCCCTCTTGGAAGCTACATAGGTACTTCAAAAAGCTAGCAGAGGGGTGGGCATTTGGTCTAGAGATTAAGCTGCCCATCGAGACACCTGTATCTCCTATCAGAGTGCCTGAGTTTGAGTCTTCGCTCCACTCCCACTTCCAGCTTCCTGCTAACCCACACTATGGGAGACAACAGTGATAGCTCAAGTACCTGTGTCCCTGCCACCCACTTGGGAGACTTGGATTGAGTTCCTGTTCCCAGCTTTGACCTGGCCCAACCCAGGCCATTGTAGGCATTTAGGGAATGAAATCAGTGGATAGGAGTGGACTCTCTCTGTCTGCCAAATAAAAAGATTTTAAAAAATAAAAATGGGGGGCCAGCGCTGTAGTGTAGTGGGCTGCTGCCTGCAGTGCCAGCATCCCATGTGGGTGCTGGTTCAAGTCCCGACTGCTCCACTTCCAATCCAGCTCTCTGCTATGGTCTGGGAAAGCAGTAGAAGATGGCCCAAGTCCTTGGGCCCTTGCACCAGCTCCTGGCTTCAGATAGGCCCAGCTCCAGCCGATGGGGCCATCTAGGGAATAAACCAGTGGATTGAATACCTCTCATTCTCTCTCTCTCTCTTTCTCTCTCTCTCTCTCTCTCTCTCTGCCTCTCAAATAAATAAATAAATCTTTAAAAAATAAAAATAAAAATGAAGGGCTGGCTCTGTGGCGTAATGGGTAAAGCCACCACCTGCAGTGCCGGCATCCCAAATAGGCACTGGTTTGAGTCCTGGCTGCTCTACTTCTAATCTGGCTCTCTGCTGTGGCCTGGGAAAGCAATAGAAGATGGCTCAAGTCATTGGGCCCCTGTACCCTGTGGGAGACCAGGAAGAAGCTTCTGGCTCCTGGCTTCAGATCAGTGCATTGCAGCCATCTGGGGAGCTAACCAGTGAATAGAAGACTTTCTCTCTCTCTCTCTGCCTCTGCCTCTGCCTCTCTGTAAATCTGCCTTTCAAATAAATAAATAAATCTTTAAAAAAAATTCTTTAAAAAGTGAAGTATGAGCTTATTTTGGTACAAAAATCATTTTGAAATCCACATATTTTTAATTATATGCATTTTTCACATACTATGAGAAAATATTTTTGTGCTTCCATTTTTTTATCATGAAAATGAACTCATGCTTTTAATTCCATTTTCCACAAACATTTTTTATTTTTAAGATTTATTTATTTTGAAAGTCAGAGTTACAGAGAGAGAGTGAGAAAGGGAGAGACAGAGATCTTCCATCCAGGGAGATGGTTTACCCCCTAGGTGGCCACCAATGATCAGGGCTGGGCCAGGCCAAAGCCAGGAGCCAAGAGCTTTGTCCAGGTCTCCTACAGAGGTAGCAGGGGCCCAAACACTTGGGCTCCCTTTCACTGCTTTTCCTAGGCTATTCACTGGCAGGGAGCTAGATCAGAAGTGGCGAAGTGGAGCAGCTGGAACATGAAGGGCATCCCCATGGGATGCCAAAGTCGCAGGCAGTGGCTTTAATACTATGCCACTATGCCAGCCCCACCACAACCTTCTTGAAGTACCCACGTAGTATTATTAACCACAGGTTAGAGAAGAAGAAGATGAGGCAAACAGACACACAGCTGGATAATGGTGGACTTACAAAGAGAACACAGAAGGCCGTTTTTTCCTTTTTGCATGTCTGAAAGTGCCAAGGTCCTTCAAAAATTCCATGGAAAACAGAATCTAGAGTTTATTTTGATGCAAGATGTTTTTGAAATCCATGCAAGAGAGGTCTTCAAAGAAGTTAATGGAAAATGTGTATTATAGGCCGGCGCCACAGCTCACTAGGCTAATCCTCTGCCTGCGGTGCCAGCACCCCGGGTTCTAGTCCCGGTCGGGGCACTGGTTCTGTCCCGGTTGCTCCTCTTCCAGGCCAGCTCTCTGCTGTGGCCCGGGAAGGCAGTGGAGGATGGCCCAGGTCCTTGGGCCCTGCATGGGAGACCAGGAGGAAGCACCTGGCTCCTGGCTTCGGATCGGCGCAGCACGCCGGCCGTAGAGGCCATTTGGGGAGTGAACCAATGGAAGGAAGACCTTTCTCTCTGTCTCTTTCTCTCACTGTCTAACTCTGCCTGTCAAAAAAAAAAAAAAAAAAAAAGTGTATTATAATGAAATCATGCATGGATTTCAAATTTTTTATATCAAAATAAATTTATTTCTTGATTCCACTTTCTATGAAGTTTTCAAAAACCGATTCTTTATCTACTTGAAAGGCAGACTACAGCGAGCTGCGGGTTCACTCCCCAGATGCCTGGGAGAGCAGGGCTGGGCCAGGCTGCAGCCAAGAGCCAGTGACTAGGCCATCTCTGCAGCAGCAGCAGGATGCTGGGTCAAAGCAGAGCAGCTGGACTCCAGTATGGGAAGTGGCCATCCCAGGAGAAAGCTGAACCTGCTGTACCACAGGGCCCGCCCCCCGCTTTCATTCTCCCCACAGATTTGACTCCACCTGGGGGCCAGGCACAGAGAATCCCGGGTTGGAAATTCCTTTCCCTCAGGTGACTAAGTTCGACACCACCGCCTGCTGGTTGGCACTGTTGCTCTTAAGGAATCAGCCGCCGTTAGAATTCTAACTTCCTGTGTGCAGCCTCCTGAGTACTGACCCCTGACCCCGGGGCTCTGGAGTCCACAGTCCACACCTTGCAGCGGCTCTTTCTGCAATCCTTGCCCTAGTTACTTAGTGAGCTCTTTCACTCCAAATGCCTGCAGTTCTAGGAAACTTTCCAGCTTTCGTTCTTTGATTATTCCCACCGACCTACCCTTACCTCTGTTCTCTCTTTTTTTTTTTTTTTTTTTTTTTTTACTTTTTGACAGGCAGAGTGGACAGTGAGAGAGAGAGATAGGTCTTCCTTTTGCCGTTGGTTCACCCTCCAATGGCCGCCGTGGCTGGCGCGCTATGGCCGGCGCACCACGCTGTTCCGAAGGCAGGAGCCAGTTGCTTATCCTGGTCTCCCATGGGGTGCAGGACTCAACCACTTGGGTTGTCCTCCACTGCACTCCCTGGCCATTGCAGAGAGCTGACCTGGAAGAGTGGCAACCGGGACAGAATCCGGCGCCCCGACCGGGACTAGAACCGGGTGTGCCGGCGCTGCTAGGCAGAGGATTAGCCTGTTGAGCCACGGTGCAGGCCTACCTCTGTTCTCTTTCTAAAACTCCCGTTTGTCAGACATTAGACTTCCTAAGCTGCTTCTCCAATTTTATCCACTCTCCCCTTTTTTCTACCTCTGTGATTTTTTGTTCTAATATCCAAGGGATTTACCCAATGTTATATTCTCATCCCTCTAATATATTTTATTTTGGTTATCATATTTTTAACTTCCAGGAGCTCTAAGTCTCTGACTATTAATTTATTGATTTTATTCACATTTTGTTCCAGTGCCATGGACATAGCTCTTTTTTTATCTTTCTGAAGATAATAATTATAGGCTCTTTTTTTTTTTTTTTTTTTTTTTTTTTTAGTTTTCCTCTGCCCCTTGAATTGTCTTTCTCTGGGTTCCTCTGTACCCTGTTTGTTCTGGTCTGGCATTCCAGAGTTTTCCTCGGGAGTCTAGCTGAGGGTCTTTGCCTCAGCGTTTGTATCTAAATGAAGTTCTACGGGGATGACTGGGCAAGGGCAGAGCTCAGAGCACAGCGCATGCGCGGGTGGCTCCAGCACACGGTAGTCAGGGGGCATCCTGACGTGCAGAGGATTCCAAAATATCAACGTCAAGGTTTTCCCCTTGGCCGGTCCGTCTGTGCAGAGGCCAGCAGGTGATAAGCTACCTCGGGTTGGATAGGGGTGGCGAGCCCCTGGGGCATGTGTGTTGGAGGTTTGCTTCCTAGGGTGGTACTGGGCTGTGCTAAGGAACCTCTAAGAGGCAGGGTCTAGTGGGAGATCCCTAGGGCACTGAGGACCCTGTCCCTGGAAGGGCACACTGGTCTCCTGAAGCCAGGTCTCCAAAAGAGTGAATTATCAAAACAGCCCGGGCCTGGCCCAAGTCACTCTGCTTCCTGGCAGGAGATGGGCTCACCTGCTCCCACGTGCTCCCACCTCTGTGATCCCCCACAAGCTGATGCAGCTGGGAGGTGCCCTCGCCAGGAACCGTGCTAGGACATTTGGTTTGTTTTGTTTTTTTTTTTAAAAGATTTATTTATTGGGGGCCAGTGCTGTGGCATAGCAGGTAAAGCCGCCACCTGCAGTGCCGGCATCCCATATGGGCGCCAGTTCGAGTCCCGGCTGCTCCACTTCCAATCCAGGTCTCTGCTACAGCCTGGGAAAATAGTGCAAGATGGCCCAAGAACTTGGGCCCCTGCACCCATGTGGGAGACCAGAAGAAGCACCTGGCTCCTGGCTTCAGATCAGTGTAACTCTGGCCATTGTGGCCATCTTGGGAGTGAACCAGCAGATGGAAGACCTCTCTCTGCCTCTGCCTCTGTATCTCTGCCTTTCAAATAAATAAATACATTTTTTTTTCTTATTTAAAGATTTATTTATTTGAAAGGCAGAGTTACAGAGTGGCAGAGGCAGAGAGAGAGAGACAGAGAGAGAGAGAGGTTCACTTGCTGGTTTACTACCCAGATGGCCGCAACGGCCGGAGCTATGCTGATCCGAAGCCAGGAGCCAGGAGCTTCTTCTGGTCTCCCACATGGGTGCAGGGGCCCAATCATGTGGGCCATCTTCTGCTGCTTTCCCAGGCCATAGCAGAGACCTGGATTGGAAGTGGAGCAGCCGGGACTCGAACTGGCGCCCATATGGGATGCCGGCACTGCAGGCAGTGGCTTTACCTGCTATGCCACAGTGCTGGCTCCACCATTTAGGTTTTGAGCCTCCAGAACTGTGAACTATACAAACCCCTTTTGTCCGGGATTCCCGTGACAGTGCAAATACAGGAGCTGACCGTTCTCGTTCTGGGAGCCAAGGAGCGGGAAGGGGCCAGGGTTTCTGTCTGCACCGTAAGCTTCCTGTGCTGGTTACCCCTAAGCCTGGGCTTCTCTTGCTCAGCTGCTCCAGAGCATACATCTTGCTTCTCCTGTCAGGTGGAGAAACAGTGGTCACCTGGACATGCACAGAAGGGACCTGGCCAGTCTGGTCACTCCTTCTACAGATTTTCAACCAAAAGCCATTTCCAGCTCCATCCGATTAACTCCACCTCCCAAAGCACCTCACAGCTCCAGTGGCTGAGCCTTCCCGGCTCTGTAAGAGGTGAGTCTGCCCCACCCTTGTCAGTGTATCCCGCTACAGGCAGAAAGGTCTCAGCTCCTTCTCTCCCGCTAAAGCAGTTCTCACACTCATTCATCCGCTTTCTCCTCCCCTGTTCCCTTTGCCCTCGTGGGCTTATCCCATTGTCTTCTTCTGCTACTACTTTATTCAAGTCCAAAGAGGGGCAGGTGTTTGGTGAGCGGTTACCACGTGGTTTCAAGTCCCAGCTCCACTTTCGACCCAGCTTCTTGCTAGTGAGCACCCTGGAAAGCCAGCAGGTGACGGCTCCAGCACTTAAGTCCCCGGCACTCATGTGAGAGCCTGAACTGAGTTTCCAGCTTGTGGCTTCGACTGGGCCCAGCCCTGGATGCTGCAGGCATTTGGGAAGTGAACCAGCAAACGAAGATCTCTCTATCCGTCCCTGTCCCTCTGCCTTTCAAATAAAATGAAAATTTTAAACGTTAGAGTCGAAGGAGGAAATGACAATCAACCCATCGATCTACCACTTTCCATCAATGTTGAGTTGTCACTTCTCATTCCCCATCGACTACTCATTTGCCACACTGCCAAGCGCTGTGTTTGGTTCACAAAACAAAGAAATACACTTATAAAAAACAAAAAAGAAGTTTTTTCTGAGGGATCCAGGCAAGAGTTAGAAAAAACAATAACAATGGAAGAGTGAAGCTTAAAGAAGCCACGCACCTCCACGAGAACTGAGACTATGTAGGACATGGATTAAAGCTAGGACTGTGGGCTGGCATCGTGGCACAGACAGTTAAGCCACCGCTTACACCGCCCGCATCCCACACCGGAGTTCTGGCTCAAGTCCTGGCTGCTCCACTTCTGATCCAGCTCCCTTCTGATGCGCCTGAGAAAGCAGAGGAAGATGGCCCAAGCGCTTGGGTCCTTGCCACCCACGTGGGAGTCCAGGATGCAGTTTCTAGCTCCTGGGGTCGGCCTGGTCCAGTCCCAGCCATTGTGGCCATTGAGGGCCCAGAAAATGGACGATCTCTCTATATCTCCCTCTCTGTCACTCTACTCTGCCTTCCAAGTAAATAAAATAAATCTTAATTTTTTAAATAACAGCTAAAACAGGTAAAGTTGGAGGTGATCTGAGTTACCTGATGAGAAAAAGGTGGAGGTCAAGTATCTGTTTCCTGCACTGGCCATCAGGTGGCGCTGGTGGCCGGAGATAGCTTTGTGTTTAACACATAGCTGATAGAATAGGAAAACCCAGGAGGAAGATGCTTCTTATGTGAGTATTCACAAGGCCATCCTTTGGCAAATGGTTTCTGGGACATGTTATACTGAAGAGTCGTTATTTGACGGGAGTGATAAATTTGTGGGGCTGGCGTTGTGGTGTAGTGGGTAAAGGTGCCACCTGTGACACGGACACTCCATATGGGCACTGGTTCACATCCTAGCTTCTCCACTTCTGATCCAGCTCCCTGCTAATGGCCTAGGAAAAGCATCGGAACATGGTCCAAGAGCTTGCACTCCTGCACCCATGTGGGCGATCCAGGTGAAGCTCCTGGCTCCTGGCTTCGGCTTGTTTGCAGAACAGCTCCTGAGCCAGCACATGGAAGATCAATCGATCTGTCTATCTCTAGCTCTCCTCACTCTGTATCTGCCTTTCAAATAAATTAATAAATCTTTTTTATAAAGCGATAAAAGTGATAAATTTGGAAAACCCACAGGACAGATACCATAACCACATTAGTTGATCTCAACCATAGCTATCACCTAGACTACTGCACATCTTCTAAATCAGAATTCCCAGGGAGAGCACTGGAGTCCATTTTTAGTGAATTTCCCAGCAGTTAAGATGTATAATTCAGTTTGGAAATAACTGAACAAGAACATGCTCCAAAAGTAACTCTATGTATTTTTAAAAACCTGAACACATTTCAGCAGTTGGGGACACTGATGTGGGTGGGACAGACTCAGCACTGCTGACAATATAAAGAATTTATCCTCCAAATACTAAGAGCCATTCCCTGTGCTTAGAACTTTTGAAAGCCTTTGTTTGCTTGTTTAATTAACTATTTGAGAAGGAGAAATAGATAGAGAGACAGAGAGAGAGTGCGCACACACAAGAGAGGAAGATTACTGTGTGTGAGAAAGCTCCCATCTGCTGGTTCGCTCCTCAAAGACTCACAATGGGCAATGTCGGGGCAGAATCAGGAGCTTAAGCTAGGAGGCTGGAACTCAGTCCAGGTCTCTCCCGTGCACGGCAGGAATCCAACTCCTTGAGCTCTCATCCATGCTGCCTCCCAGGGTTCACACTCCCAGAAAGCTGGGGTCAGGAGTGGGACAGGTTTCAAACCCAGCCACCCCGTGTGGGACACAGACATCTTAACCACGAGGCCAAATGCCTGCTCCTGTTCGTTTTTTAAGGATAGAAATGTATTCTGTTATAATTACAGTCTTCCTACACTGAAACATATTGTGTGTTTTTTTTTAATTAGTAGACTATGTTTAGAACAGTTTTAGTTTTGCAGTAAAACTGAGCAGATAGTTCAGAGATAGTTTTAAGTCTCTCATTTGAATGCCATTAGCAACTGCTCCTGGAATCCGGGCCAGTGTACAAATGTGAGCCTGGTGTCCTCTCTCAGCAACAGGGCTGCGCACTTCCCAGCCCCCGCACGTACCGTTCTTGCACAGCTTTGGAGTATGCCCCAGCATTCAGGGTTTTCCTGATCCAGTCAC
The DNA here is from genome assembly GCF_033115175.1 of Lepus europaeus. NCBI lineage: Eukaryota > Metazoa > Chordata > Mammalia > Lagomorpha > Leporidae > Lepus > Lepus europaeus. The sequence goes on from NC_084831.1 coordinate 31,889,890, forward strand.
AGAGGTGAGAGCTCTCTCCCGGGCACCGAGGGAGTCCAAAAACACCTATGGTAGAGAGAGAAGTCCATTCCTTTAAAAATCATACACGGAGGACCTACTCTGTGCGAGGCACTTTGAGAAACAAAAACAAGCAGGAGCCCACCCCTGGCTTCCTTTGACTCTTCCTCAAGGGAAGTGAGCATCAAGAAGGAATTTTTTTTTTTTATATATTTTTAATGACAGATAGAGTTACAGACAGTGAGAGGGAGAGACAAAGAGAAAGGCCTTCCTTCCGTTGGTTCACTCTCCAAATGGCCACTATGGCCGGCGCTGCGCTGCTCTGAAGCCAGGAGCCAGGTGCTTCTTCCTGGTCTCCCATGCAGGTGCAGGGACCCAATCACTTGGGCCATCCTCCACTGCCCTTCCGGGCCACAGCAGAGAGCTGGACTGGAAGAGGAGCAACCGGGACTAGAACCCAGTGCCCATATGGGATGCTGGCACCGCAAGCAGAGGATTAGCCAAGTGAGCCACAGTGCCTGCTCCAAGAAGGAATTCTAACACCAGCTTCCCCCTGGTGCTGCCATGCTCTCTACTGCATTCCTGGGGGAGGCGCTGCCTCTGCACGTACTCTCCTGGCTGGACTTCTCAGCTGTCACACTTAGCTGAGAGGAGTCCCATCTGACCACCTCACATCAAGCGGTGCCCATCCCCAGTCCCTTCCCCTCCTCACCTCCTGTCATCCTCAGCATCGCCTTATTAAGCATAGTTCTAAGCAAACCCTTGGTAACCACAGGGGATCGGGTCCAAGACCCCCTGAGGATGCGCAATCTGTGGATGCTCAAGTCCCTCATATAAAATGAACTTGCATTTGCATAAAACTACACACAGCTTCTTGTATACTTTAAGGCACCTCTAGATTACTTGTAATACCTAATACCAGGTACTTGCTTAATAGCCACTACATTGCATTTTTTTCCTGGGAATATTGACAAGAAAAAAAAAATCTATGTACGTTCAGAACAGGCAAAATGTGCTCTTTGAATATTTTCAATCCATGGTTGGTTAAATCCACAATGTGGGACTAAAGGGTATGGAAGGTTGATTGTACTAGCAATGATTATTTAATCTTTACAATGTCCCTGTGGAGTGGATGTCATTATTTGCCCCATATCTCAGAGAACTTTAAAACACAGAGGCTACATACCTCATCCGAGGCTAGGCTGTAAGGGTGCGAGCCAGGATTCGAGCACACACAGTTTGGCTCCTGAGCCTGCTTCTTCAATAATTAAAGCCACTGTCTTCACTTCCTAAGTCTCTGTAGAGTGACTATCAGGGTGGGCCATGGAAGGTCTACAAAATCATTTGGTCTGGCTTTCAGCCATGGGAACCACAGGTGGGACTTGAAATTCAATAATAATAATACCCAATAATTTTGTACAGTTGCAAATGATGGCATAATCATTGCAAACAGGCCCCTTGCAGAAGAAAGGTTCCCCACCCCTGGACTGAAAGCTTCAACTGTGGTCACCAATCTGAATTTGTATGGCACTTGTACTGTTTAAGAGTCTTTGAGTATCTACTCACCCTAGTTTCCACTTCATCCTCAGAAAAACCCCCAGAAGATGAGCCAGGCCATATCTTAGTTCCCCCAGCTGTGAAAGGGACTTCCTCGTGAGTAACAGTCAATTAGGCGACGCCAGGTTTCCCGATTATTAAGAGAATCCTGCGCTCCCACACTCCTCCAACAGCTCCCCATCCGTCCTAACAGAGGTAAGATTCTGCACCAAACACACAGCCTCCCCGCGAAAGTGTTTGATTTCCTCTAAATAGAAACCCTCTGTTTTTCAAAGGGTTTCCCTTCTCCTGTTACATTCAGAGACAACAAAAGCTTACACACTATTCTTTGCCTTGGCCTAAATTCCACAGGACATCTCCAGTGCTGGAGAACAGGAAAAGCCATTGCTTTCCTAACTCCTCCAGCGCCCCCTGCCATGCGGCAGCAGTCATGAACTCCTGGCAAGCACATGAAAGAGAAGTGGGTGGCCTGAGTTCCAGGCCTCTGGCCTCCTCAGCCTCTTCCTATTTCCTCATCAAGCCCACCCAGTGTGTTCAAGGAAACAGGATTTTGAGAGCATGGCTGACTTCCTGTGCAAATGGAGCTGCTGAGATTCTTTTTCTTTTTAAATTCGAGTGGTCTGGTGGGTTACAGAGAAGGAAGTACAAAGGTCAAAGTTACCTTGATGCTGTCCTCCAATGGAGATCAGATTGTTCATGGGAGGCGATGGGCACCTCTGAGCCACGGCTCTCCTGCGGAAGGAAAGGGGGTGATGAGCTCCGGCTGTCAGGTGGAAATGGAACATTAACCATCAGCTCCGCGGGTCGAGTGACTTAATCCTGCGGTTCCCCAAAGCTACGGAGTTTCAGGATTTTCCTCTCATACGGCCAAACACAAATCTTAATTCATTCACAGAAAATAAATTAGCAGATTCTATAAAGTTCTTCTGTGGGGATGTTTTAGAAGGATTTCTCCCTCCAAGACAGGTGAGGAGCTCAAAAGAACGAAAGGAGTGGATTTATTGGAGCCAAAGAGAAGAAATGGATCCGCTGTAAGATGGAACCAAAGGGGACTTACAGAAACTGGCCTCCCTGGGAGAATCCCATGGCATTGTATCCCTTCTGCAATTTAGGGTCCTTAGCAAGAATCTGACACACTGTTGCAACTTGGGAGTTGACATTCAAGAAGAAGCTGTTCTCCATGTCCTAAAAAGGAGCCACAGGGAAGTAAAAAGATGGGACAGAAAGCCACCACCAGCATTTTCTCTAAAAGCTGAACTCATTCAGGTTGGTAACTTGGCACCAGCCATCAGAAGCGAAGGTATCACTGTGTGATTTGCTGCTAGAAATACATTGTGAAGCATTCCTTGTCTATTTTAAAAAATGTCTATTTATTTATTTCCAACTACTTGAAAGGTACAGTGGCAGACACACACACACACACATTTTCTAACTGCTGGTTCATTCCCCAAATGCCCACACTAGCCAGGGGCTGGGCCAGGCTGAAGCCAGGAGCCAGGAATTCCATCTGGGACTCTAATGTGCGTGGCAGGAGCCCAAGCATTTGAGCCATCACCTAGGCACATGAGCAGGAAGCTGCATCTTCAAACCAGGCACTCAGATCTGAGATGCAGGCAACTCAAGCACTGGCTTGACCCACTCGGCCACAGCACGTGCCCCAGGCATTCTAATAGTACAAAACAGTCAGCAAACCTTCCAAGCAACCGGGGCTGTGAGGGCCTTACCTCCAGCAGGGTCTTCCCAATCTCTAAAGACAAGACATAAATTCCAGGTATTTTCTTCTCAACCATTTTCTTAACAGCACCCATGCTTACAGGATTACAACAGCTGTCTCCTAGCCAACAGAAACAATGATGCAAACTCATGAATCCAAACAGTATGATTTCTTTTTTAAAATTTTTGTGCCTCCTCTGGCATTATCGAGAGAAAATATCTGCAACACATATATCTACTAAGGATTTAACAGCTACTATATATAAAGAACACTTACAACTCAACAAGATAACCTAATTAAGGAACAAGAAAAGAACTTGAACAGACATTCCTCCAAAGGATATCAAAATAGTCAACAATTGGCCGGCGCCGTGGCTTAACAGGCTAATCCTCCGGCACACCGGGTTCTAGTCCCGGTTGGGGTGCCGCATGGGAGACCAGGATAAGCAACTGGCTCCTGGCTTCGGATCAGTGCGATGCGCTGGCTGCAGCGGCCATTGGAGGATGAACCAACAGCAAAAAGGAAGACCTTTCTCTCTGTCTCTCTCTCTCACTATCCACTCTGCCTGTAAAAAAAAAAAAAAAAAAAAAAAAAAAAAGTCAACAATAATTATCATTGGTTGTTAAGGAAGTACAAATCAAAACAATGAGATACTACTTCACAGCTACTGGGATGGCTCTAATAATGATAATTTTTTTTTTAATGGAAAATAGGTATTGGCAAGGACTACAGAAACACAGAAACCCTGTACATTGCTGGTAGAGATGGAATATGATGCAGTCACTATGAAAAACAGTTTGGCAGTTTCTCCAAACAGTAAACACACACTTGCCATAGGACCCCCTAACTCCTCTCTGAGGCACATACCCACGAGAAATGAAAACACATCCATCCAGAAACCTGCACATGGATGTCCACTGCTGGGTTACCAGTAACAGCCAATAGGGGGCAGTAACACAAGTGAGCAGTACTGGACGAAGGGATAAACAAATTGTGATGTATTCATACTATATCATATTGTCCAACCATAAAAAAGAACAGAGTACTGACACGTGTCATTACTTGGATGAACCCAGAAAAGACAATGTTAGGCGAAATAAATCAGATACAAAAAGTGATATATTATATGCTTCCTTTGGGAGGAGGTATCCAGAAGAGGCAAATCCATAGTGAGAGAGTAAGTTAGAGGTTACCAGGGAGTGGTGGGAGGAGGGTGGTGAATACTTAATGGATACTGTTGCTTTTCTGGGCGTGGAGAAGCTTTGAAACTAGAGGGAAGTGATGGCTGCCCAACTCCATGAATGCAGTAAATGTCACTGAACTGTGTGCACTGTACACTGGCTAACTTTATGTCATAGAGTTGTGGTTTTTTTTTGTTTTTTGTTTTTTGTTTTTTTTTGACAGGCAGAGTGGACAGTGAGAGAGAGACAGAGAGAAAAGTCTTCCTTTTCCGTTGGTTCACCCCCCAGTGGCCACTGCAGCCAGTGCACTGCAGCCGGCGCACCACGCTGATCCGAAGCCACGAGCCAGGTGCTTCTCCTGGTCTCCCATGGGGTCCAGGGCCCAAGAACTTGGGCCATCCTCCACTGCACTCCCTGGCCACAGCAGAGAGCTGGACTGGAAGAGGAGCAACCGGGACAGAATCTGGCACCTCGACTGGGACTGGACCCGGTGTGCCGGTGCCGCAGGCAGAGGATTAGCCTATTGAGCCAAGGCGGCGGCCTATGTGATAGAGTTTTAACTGCAAAAAAAAAAAAAAAAAAAAAAAATCAGACACTTTTGCTTGGCTCCTGTTTATCAAATAATACTCAGCTTCAATAGTGCATGCATTACACCTGGGGTACCAAAATGACAACAGAAAAGTCAGCAGAAGTGCACAATCTGCTCCCTGATGACACAGGACATTTGGGCCAAACAGGTTCCAAACTTCAGAGCCAGGTACAGGGTGAGGCAAGCAAAGCGCCTAGGGCACAACATTTAAGGAGGGGCTCACTGTCAGGTTTGTGCATGTACTGACTCTGAACTTGTACAAACTTGAGAGCTACTGCCTCCTTAAATCTGCACTTGGCAACTCCTTGTCTAATGCTTGTCCCAGAAACCAGAACCAAGGACCAGAAGAAACCCGACTGGCCACTGAGTGGGAGAAGCAGACTGAGACAACTTCCCATTTCGAACTTAATCATTCCATTTTCAACTTAGGACTAAGCTTGGGAACGAGTTTAAAACAGGAAAGCTGTGGTCTAGAAAAGTCTTCTGTTGTTCTTGCGACAACATTCATCAGGCTGAACTGTAATTGTCGGTTACTTAGCTGCCTCCCTCTGAGGGCTGACTGTGAGCTCTGGGCGATCTGAGTGTCTGTGTGTGTCTCTATCAACCCACTGTAGCAGCCCCACAGCATGCACAGAGCCCTGGAAAACTCTGTATCTGCCGACTCTTAACTCTTCTCAAACATTTTTCTTTTAAGCCATTCCAATAAAGCTCTCACTCACCACTCTCCCAAAACTGCCTGCGTTAAGATCATTCACCATCTTCACATTGCTAAACCCAGTAATTAATTCTTAGCCCCACCCTACTTATCAACAACACGTGATACACTTGATCACTCCCGTCCTCTTCACCCCATTCTCTCTTCTGGGTTTCCAGGACATGGGACTCTCCTGACCTCCACCCCATTGGTTGTCTTGCCACTGTCTGCTTTGCTGGTTCCTCCTCCGCCTTTGAACACTGGAGAGCCTCAGGGCTCTCTGTGTGTGCCCACACCCTGTGTGATCTTGCCAGTCTCAAGGCTGTAAATACCAGTCTGCTAAAGGCTCCCAACTTAAATTTGTAACCTGGGTCTCCATCTTAGCCCCCACTTAAACACTTCTACAGCAGCTCTGTATTATCTAACAGGATCTTAAATGAATAGGTCCAAAAGCAGACTCTGATCTTCCTCGCCACCCCAAGCTTGCTCAGTCTACAGCATTCCCTTTGGAAAATGACAACTTCATCCTTGTAATTGTTAAGGCAAAGACCTGTGGAGTCCTTTCTTTCAACCCACAATCGATCTGTTAGCAAATCCCATAGGGTTCTAGCTTCAAAATATATCCAAACGTGGACCACTTCCTAACACCCCTACTGTTATTATACAGTAGTACAGCCACCATCCAAGCCACCATCATCACTGTTCTAATTAAAATGTATGCATTCAAATGCATGTATGTATTGAAATATTACATTGTACCCCATAAATATGTATAATTATTATTTGTCAATAAATACAAATAATCTAATAAAAAGTGTAAATCACATCATTCAACTGCTCAAAGTTTCCAATCTCACTCTGGCCAAAGTCTCTACATTAGTCTTGGTACATCCAACAATGTTTGCACTCACTTCCCTCTCTGGCCTAAATCTCTAGCCCCTTCTTGTTCACTCAGTTCTGAACAAACAGATCCAGATTCTATTCCTTGCATACACTGGACATACAACGGGTATTCAAAAAGTTCGTGGAAATGAGGACCATGAAAAAATGCCTGGATTTCCATTTTTCTGCACCAAAATAAACTTATCTTTTAATTCCACTTTCCAGAACTTTCTGAGGAACCCACACACTTCTGCCTCGTAGCCTTGGCATTTGCTGTGCCCTCAATTAACCAAATGGCATCTTCCCCTCACCCAGATATCACTTTCCAAGTCCTCACCTCCAGTCTCTAGCCTTGTTCTTGCTTTATTGTTCTCCATTGCACTACCACCATTTGACAAATTATACAATTTGCTTATTTATGTCTGCATAGTCTGTCTCTCCCATTGGAAAGTAAGTCCCAAAGGAACAAAGAATGTAATCCGTTTAGTTCACTGCTGTGTCCTTGGCAGCTACTAGGTGCTCAATAACTGTGTAAAATGGATACATGAACTGTAGGTACCCAACAAATCTCTGTTCGGCGTGCCAAGAAACAGAAGGAGAGATGCGCCGGGCAGACAGCCTCGACCTAGCAAGCTTGGCTAAGTGGCAAACGCTGCGCCCCGACGCCACTGCGGCCAGGATTAACAAGGACAACGGAAAGCCGCCAAGGCAGCGCACAGCTCTAGGAGAGCTCACCCAAAGACAGCGCCTCCCCCTCTCCCGTTCCAATGCATAGTACTCCGTCAAATGCTAAAACGTCGCGCCGGCCGGGTGCTGTGGACCGGGGTCCTCGCCCTCCACACCCGCAGTCCGCAGGCTGCAGGCGCGCGCGAGCCCCCGGGCTGGTACGGTCGCCTCACCCTCCCGACCCTCCGCTCACTCACTCACCCATCCCGTGCCAGATCACCAGCGGCAGCGGCCCCGGGGCGGCGACATGGCCCAGCGCCCAGGCGGCGCAGGACCAGGGTAGCAGAGCCACAGAGAAGAGCCACCAGCAGCTGGGCGACGCCATCTTGGCTCGGTCACATGACCGCGGCGCCGGCCTCCCCGCACCAAGCCCCAAGCGTCTGGGCACAGCCTCCGCGCATCGCGCGCGGCTCCTCGGCGGGTGGGTGCCGGCCTCGGGGCTCTCCGAGTGCCCGTGATCCCGCCAGGTGCCCGGGGCCTCTGGGGTCAAGTGGACCGCCGGCCGGGGAGGATCCAAATGTTTGCTAACATTTGTTCAGCACTTAGGTACCGCTTGTTAGGCCCGGTTCCAAGTTCTGTACAGCCCTCGAAGACTTCGTCCTCGTAGCAACGCTGTGCACGCTTCTCTCCGCCTTACAGGTGCAGACACTGAGACGGGAGAAGGAGAGTAGGGGGCCAGTGTCACCCAGGTGGCAGATGGAGGGGGGTGGCCTTGCCGCTCTGCAGCACTGCGGTGGCCGGCTTTGGGGAGAAACGGAGAGGACTGAGCTGCAAGGGGGAGAGAGCATTTCCAGCCGGGGCTGATCTTGGCGGCATGTGGCGCGTTTGTCGTGGGTCTCGAAGGAAAGATGGGATTTCAACGGGCAAAGATGAAATCCGGGAGGACTGACATGAGCTGAGGTTTTCCAGAAATGTCGAGGCTTCCAGACTGCCAGGAGCATCTATCGGCCGTGGACGAGTGAGGGGGGATCCCCGGCACTGCCAGCTAGGGATCATCCGCAGAGCCTCCGGGACACGTGCCCTCTTCCATGCCCCTTTCTTTAGCCCCTTTTATGTTCCAGTGCCGGATTCTTTCCCTCCATCCACAGTCATCATCTTGCTTTCCTGTTTGCATTTTTTTCAGGAAACATCGAAAGTAGTTTGAATAGGGAGTTTGTTAAGTATAGAGGCTACTTTTTAAAAAGCATGGGGAGGCCGGCGCCGAGCCTTAACAGGCTAATCCTCCACCTTGCGGCGCCGGCACACCGGGTTCTAGTCCCGGTTGGGGCGCCAGATTCTATCCTGGTTGCCCCTCTTCCAGGCCAGCTCTCTGCTATGGCCCGGGAAGGCAGTGGAGGATGGCCCAAGTGTTTGGGCCCTGCACCCGCATGGGAGACCAGGAGAAGCACCTGGCTCCTGGCTTCGGATCAGCTCAATGCGCCGGCCCCAGCGGCCATTAGAGGGTGAACCAACGGTAAAAAGGAAGACCTGTCTCTCTCTCTCACTATCCACTCTGCCTGTCAAAAAATAATAATAATAATAATTAAAAAAAAAGTCATTAAAAAATGAGCAGTATTTGTTACAGCAGCAAAAAAAGAAAAAGAAAAAAAAAAGCATGGGGGAGATTTCCATCTACTGGCGTGAAAAAAAGTCTTCAACATACACATCCGTGGGCAGCCTTCTGTGCAGCTGTTTGTAGTGGTCAGTTGTTGGTTGAAAAAGCCAGTTAAGGGCCAGCACTGTGGCCTGCAGCGCTGGCATCCCATATGGTTGTGGATTCCAGTCCTAGCTGTTCCACTTCTGATCCAGCTCCCTGCTAATGCACCTGGGAAAGAAGCAAAAGATGATCCAAGTACTTCAGTCCCTGCACTCATGATGGAAGAAGCTCTTGGCTTGGGTCTGGCCCAGCCCTGGCCACGGCCATTTGGGGAGTCTCTCTCACTCTCTCACTCTGCCTTTCAAATAAAATAAACATAAAATACATATTTTTTAAAAGGCCAACTAAAGTGCAGAATTATATCATGAAGCAATATACACTATCCAGTTTTGTTTTAAGAGAAATAAGTCTATTGTAAATTATACGCATTCTCTTTTAAGACTTACAAGTGTGAATTCTTTCAGCAGTCTTGGGGCAAGATGGAAGTTTTCTTGAAGTGATTTACTGAATCATCTGTGATTTCTCTAAAGTGGAGCAGTGACTGAAAGGCACTTGTTTTTTGTTTGTTTTTTGACAGGCAGAGTGGATAGTGAGAGAGAGAGACAGAGAGAAAGGTCTTCCTTTTCTGTTGGTTCACCCTCCAATGGCCGCTGCGGCCGGCACATCGTGCTGATCTGAAGCCAGGAGCCAGGTGCTTCCACTGCACTCCCGGGCCATAGCAGAGAGCTGGCCTGGAAGAGGGGCAACCGGGATAGAATCCGGCGCCCTGACCGGGACTAGAACCCAGTGTGCTGGCGCCGCAAGGTGGAGGATTAGCCTGTTGAGCCACAGCGCCGGCCTTGAAAGGCACTTGTAAAAGAGCAATTTTAATGCAAACTCTTGGAGATGGTACCATGTTTCCTCTCACTGATTTCTCAGACCTAATGCAACCATTTTTTTAGCTACTTGCCTTTAGCCAGCTTTTCCAAAGCATTCACCTTAAATTTCAGATAAACATCTCCTGTTATCTTTATACTCAGTGTCATGTATTTGCAAATATTTGATCAAATAACAATAGCAAATATCATGGGTAAAAATAAGTGGAATGAAAACCCAACGGGCAGGTATGTGGTGGGCAGATAGCTGAACTAGTACACGTAGAACATCATGCTTAGCATGATATGGGCATCTTAAGCACCTCTGAAAATTGGGGAGATAGGATAAACCAGAATTAAGAAAGTAACTGTATCTATATCTGTACATACAGAGATGGTTGAGCAACTCTATAAATTTACATAAAAATCATTGGATTATACACATAAAATTCGTGAATTTTGTGACATACAAATGTGATTCAATAAAGCTGTTAATAAAAGAAAACTTCTATGTATTCATGTACTCTTGTGATTACACTGAAAGACCAAAGCATTGACAAAAATAAAGGAAGAGAATAAATACTTAAAAACACCTAGAGACTGTTAAAAACCATATTCTCTGGGGATATATAATCAGGAACTTTCTCTTTTTACTTTATACACCTCCGTATGGTTTGAATTTTTACAGTGAGGATACATAAATTGATAATCAGAAAACAATGAAAATTATACACACATCTAAAAGCTAGATTTTGAGGTTAAGAAAATTGATTGAAGTTGTCTCAGACTCTGTTTCCACTAGTAGCTAAGAAAATCCAAATTATTTGTTTATTATATTTACTTGAAAGGCAGAGAAGTGAGGAAAGATCTCCCATCTTCTGGTTCATGCCCCAAATGCTTGCAGCAGCTGGGGCTGGGCTAGGCCAAAGCCAGGGGCCAGGAACCCCATCCCGGACTCTCTGCATGGGTGGCAGGAACTCAATTCCTCGCAGGCATCCCAAGTGGCGTCTTAATCACCTTGCCAAATGCTTGCTCCCAAAGAACGTCTAAAACGTTAAAATGTCACCACAGCAAATACAGAGCAACAGCTCTAAATATCAACTGAGTGGCAGTCAAGGAAAGGGAATACAAGATTCTGGACTGGCATATTGTCAAGGTTTCCAACCCTGTCTCCCTTCCATCAAGACTTATACATCAAGAGCCACAGAATCCTGAGAATTAACACACACTTATGCACCTAGAGTACAAGAGAGAAGAAAATTAGTGGTTTCTTTATCTTCCTCCCTTCTCTCTGGAAAAAGGAAAACAGCTGCTGGGGAGAAAAGGTCAAACAGGAAGCATAGAATAACTCTTTAAAGTGGGGATGAAGACTCCAGGAAAGTGTACTGGGGGCGAGAGGGGTGTTCTGAGGATTCAAGCTATCGTTCCCTTGGGAGTGGAAAATAACAAAAGCTAGTAGAATGAACTCTGCAATAGACATTTAACGAAACCTCAGAAGTGGTTGTACAAAGGCTTCACACCTGGGTTTCACTCTCCGGAGCTCTGCTCCTCTCCTCCTTCAGACAAGCAGCTAAATCACAGAAAAACTCCATACAGCCTAAGTCTTCAAAGTGCAGTTCAATAGAAAAAACAATCCAGTTGCTGATAAAGTTGGAAGCAATTCTGGAGATATATAGAAAAGAGAAAAACCAGCCGGTACTGCAGCTTACTAGGCTAATCCTCCACCTGCAACTCCGGCACTCCAGGTTCTAGTCCCGGTAGGGGTACCGGTTCTGTCCCGGTTGCTCCTCTTCCAGTCCAGCTCTCTGCTGTGGCCCAGGAGGGCACTGGAGGATGGCCCAAGTGCTTGGGCCCTGCACTTGCATGGGAGACCAGGAGGAAGCACCTGGCTCCTGGCTTCGTATCAGCACAGCGCGCTGGCCGCAGCGGCCATTTGGGGAGTGAACCATCAGATGGAAGACCTTTCTCTCTGTCTCTCTCTCTCACTGTCTAATTGTGTCTGTCAAAAAAAAAAAAAAAGAGAGAGAGAGAGAGAGAAACCCACGAGTGTTTTGAGCTCTAAAACAACCCAATAAGAAAATGCGCTCAGTATAATAAGAACTAAAAAAGGCCGGCGCCGTGGCTCAACAGGCTAATCCTCCGCCTTGCGGTGCTGGCACACCGGGTTCTAGTCCCGGTTGGGGCCCCGGATTCTATCCCGGTTGCCCCTCTTTCAGGCCAGCTCTCTGCTATGGCCCGGGAAGGCAGTGGAGAATGGCCCAAGTCCTTGGGCCCTGCACTCGCATGGGAGACCAGGAGAAGCACCTGGCTCCTGGCTTCAGATCAGTGAGATGTGCCAGCTGCAGCGGCCATTGGAAGGTGAACCAACGGCAAAAAGGAAGACCTTTCTCTCTGTCTCTCTCTCTCTCACTATCCACTCTGCCTGTCAAAAAAAAAAAAAAAAAAAAGAACTAAAAAAATGAGATAATAAAACAACTTAAAGGGATGAATAGGAAAATTACACATCTGAGAAAGAAAGGACCCAAACAATATCACTATAGAACTAAAAAATACACCAAAACAACAAGAAATGGAAAAATAGGATTATTGATGTGGGAAACAATAAGATACCAAACAATCAGAGAGAAACTAACAGAAGGGAAAAGTAGTAAGTACATGTGTGTGTGTGTGTGTATGCATATTTACACACATACAAGTTTTGTCTAAAATGAAGAATCCATCTGTATCCTTTTTTTTTTTAGATTTATTTATTTAGTTGTTTGAAAGGCAGAGTTACAGAGAGACAGAAGAGAGACACAGAGAGAAAGGTCCTTCATCCACTGGCTCACCCCCCAAATGGCAGCAATGACCGGATCTGGGCAGATCTGAAGCCAGGAGCCAGGGGCTTCTTCTGGGTCTCCCACGTTGGTACAGGGCCCAAGCACCTAGACCACCCTCTGCTGCTTTCTCAGGCACATTAGCAGAGAGCTGGACTGGAAGTGGAGCAGCTGGGACTCGGACCAGCACCCACACGGGGTACTGGCACTGAGAGGGCAGCTTTACCCACTACACCACAGTGCTGTCTCCCACCTGTATCTTTAAAGGTCAAAAATAGAAGATAATTTGATATTGATACAGAGCATTCAATCCTGAGACATGTTTTCATTGACTTATTGAACTTCAAAGTGCCCAGGCAGAAAAAGCAGAAAACCTGCAAGAAGTCAGGCTGTCCTCACATTTCTCAATGGCAATGTTCAGAGCCAGAAGGCAATGCAGGACTGGCCAGAGAATTCTGAAAGAACAAACGTGTGAGCCAAGGATATACCCATGTAATATGTCATTTGGAAATAAAGGTGGTAGGCAGAGTCCCACAAATACAAAGGAATTCATAAAAAAAGAGCTCTGTCATATTCTTAAGAAAGCACTTGAAAATGAAATTTAGTTTAAAAAAAGGATAAAATTAGGATTTCAGGAATTGAGACATCTTAGTAAAATGATAGTGATGATCACTGAATCTATTTAAATATAGAATTAATACTGAACACGTAGGAATTGTGGCTTTAAAGCATGTACAAGTAACAGGAATTAACAAGGTCAAACAAAATGACTAAGAAATGTTGAGGCCAGTAGGAAGGAGTTATGGAAGAGAGTAAGCGTGTGCTGGTGTCCTTGATCTTTCTAGAAGCATCAGTTGATTCTAATTGAGACATATTTTGTAGGGTAGGTGTTTGGCACAGCAGTTAAGATGCTGATTAAAACACCTATTCAGGCACACCTGGGTTCAATATCCAGCTTCCTGATAATGCACACCTGAGAGACACTGGTGATGGCTCAAGTATTGGGTCCCTGCCACCCCTAAGGGAGATGTGGATTGAGGTCCCAGCTCCTGGCTTTGGCCTAGCCCGCCTCCAACTGTTGCAAGCTTCTGAGAAATGAACCAGCACATGGGAGTGCCCTCTCTCTCTGTGCATCTCTCTGCCTCTCAAATAAAGATTTTTAAAAATCAAAATAAAAGATTTTTTAAACAGGTATTTTATTTGAAAGGCAGAGTGACAGAGAGAGAGATCTTCCATCAGCTGGTTCATTCTCTAAAATGGCTTTAGCAGCAGAGGCTCAGACAGGCTGAAGCCAGGAGCCCAGAGTTCCATCCGGGTCTCCCGTGTCGGTGTAGGAACCCAGGTACTTAGGCCATCTTCTGCTGTTTTTCCAGGTGCATTAGTAGAGAGCTGAATCAGAGGTGGAGCAGCCAGGACTCAAACTGGCACCCATATGGGATGCTGCCAGTGTCACCAGTGGTGGCTTAACCTGCTGTACCACAACACTGATCCCAAAACAAACATTTTTTTTTTAAACACAAAACAGCATAATGTCGAATCACTTTTCCTAACCTAATTCATGTTTTCAGAAACAATAAGTTGTGTAAAGAATACATCCTAATTTGAAGTCCAATTTTTTTTATTCTGCTAAATCAAACTTGAATTTTATACTTTTTAAATTTTTAAAGAGCATATATTATGATACCAGTTTTAAAAGTGCATCTATCTATATGTATTTATAGGAAGATATTCAGAATGATGTTAATCAAATATAAATATTGACTATTTTTAGATGTTGGATTTTAGGGGTTTTTTTATTTTTTAAAACTTTATCCACCTTTTTGAGAATAATTGTCAAATGATAAATCTAGTGAAGGATCTTTTGCATTTTAAATTACTTACAATGAAAATGTGTTATTGGCTGGCGCCGTGGCTTAACAGGCTAATCCTCCACCTTGCGGCGCCGGCACACCGGGTTCTGGTCCCGGTTGGGGCGCCAGATTCTATCCAGGTTGCCCCTCTTCCAGGCCAGCTCTCTGCTATGGCCCGGGAAGGCAGTGGAGGATGGCCCAGGTCCTTGGGCCCTGCACCCACATGGGAGACCAGGAGAAGCACCTGGCTCCTGGCTTCGGATCAGCACGATGCGCCAGCCGCAGCGGCCACTGGAGGGTGAACCAACGGCAAAAAGGAAGACCTTTCTCTCTCTCTCTCACTGTCCACTCTGCCTGTCAAAAACAAACAAACAAAAAAACTATAGGTTGCAACCAATTCAGCTGAGCATGACCAGTTTCTGTCCAAATGAAAGGAGGCAGCATTGAAAATAAAGAAAAAGAAAATGTGTTCTTTTCGTAAGAACAATAAGCAGTTCCTTCTTAAAATATGAAACAAACCTTCAACACTTCTCTCTAGTCTTCAAGAGATGGTTTAAGCCTTGGTATTTAAAACAAGAACCCAGACTATCTCCCCAAACCCATCTCACTTCATTCCCGCATTTACAGCACTGAAATTCCCTGCTTTGGCTCCTTTGCTCAAATCATTTTTGCCATCTGAAACATACTTGATATCCTTGGGCTGCTAAGCCAATATAACACATTCCAAAAAGCTCAACCCCTGGTCTACCTCTTCTGTTGACCTCCCCAGAATTCCCAACATTTTTTCATCAAAGGGTTTAAATTATCCATGTAGAGAAATACCAGCAGGTTCTCCCTTTCTCTGGATTTGATTGTAAGAGGAACCATCTAGTGGGAAACAAAGTTCTTTCAAGTTCAGTCGATCTCAAATGTTTAGATGTTTTAATAAGTAGCCTGTGCAGCTTGTGAAAATCGTAAGAGGAAGCGAGAACTTGCAAGGCCTGAATTTCAATGTCGCTTCAAAGAGTACTGAAAGGTGATAAGGTGATATCAGTTCCCTGAGTAGTCTATAATCCCAGGAACAAAGAGAAGTCTCTGAACACTATCGGGCTTTGGTTTTCTTTTTGCACATGAGAAATGAGATCACTTCTTACAGATGAAAAAATTTTAATAAGTTGCTTGCTATAAAAAGCACACTTTTTAATTATTAAGATATAGAGACCTACTAGGTTTTCAAAGCAGATGAAAAGACATTTTACCAACACAGTAAACACTCTTGGACTGAGAACCAAGCTCCTTCCATCATCCAGGCTATTCAAAGAATATACGGTTACCTGGTAGCAGCCATGGTTAGAAGCAATACCGAGATTTCTTAGTCTGCTCACTATTTAGGGGTGCAAAAGCATTATTAAAAATGAGAAGATGGGGCCAGTGCTGTAGCGCAGCAGGTAAAGCTGCTGCCTGCAGTGCCAGCATCCCATGTGGGCACCAGTTCAAGACCCTGCATCTCCACTTCTGATCCAGCTCTCTGCCATGGCCTGGGAAAGCAGTAGAAGGTCCAAGTGCTTGGGCCCCTGCACCTGCGTGGGAGACTGGGAAAACGCTTCTGGCTCCTGGCTTCAGATCAGTGCTGCTCTGGCGGTTACGGCCATCTGGGGAGTGAACCAGCTGATGGAAGACCTCTCTCTCTCTCTCTCTCTCTCTCTCTCTCTCTCTCTCTCTTTCTGTGTGCCTCTCTGTAACTCTGCCTTTCAAATGAATAAATAAATCTTTAAATAAAAATGAAAAGACACATTGGTCATTCCATCTATATCACTATTAAACCGTTTTGGTGAAAGACTTCTATTTTTTTTTTTTTTGCCAAACAAAAAAGAATATTATTCTCTTTTTTGGTAGCATTGAAACAACTTCTAAAGTTTTTGAGTGTTTACCATATAAATGCACTCACACACATATACACAATGTTTAGATTTTAAGATCACAAAAGAAAATATAAAATCTCCTCCGTCTTGCCGCGCCGGCACACCGGGTTCTAGTCCCGGATGGGGCGCTGGATTCTATCCCGGTTGCCCCTCTTCCAGGCCAGCTCTCTGCTATGGCCCAGGAGGCAGTGGAGGATGGCCCAAGTCCCTGGGCCCTACACCCGCATGGGAGACCAGGAGAAGCACCTGGCTCCTGGCTTCGGGTCAGCGCAGTACACCTGCTGCAGCGCGCCAGCAGCAGCGGCCACTGAGGAGTGAACCAACGGAAAAAAAAGGAAGACCTTTCTCTCTGTCTCTCTCTCTCTCTCACTGTCCACTCTGCCTGTCAAAAAAAAAAAGAAAAGAAAATATAAAATCTCTTTTCTCCACATTTCTGAGTCACACATCCTAGAAGCAATTCTGTTAAAATTTTGTTTCGTTTTCCCAATGTTTATCAGAATTTCTTCCATTAATATAATTATTAATTAATTGCCAACTTTAACTGTGGCTCCCCACAGTGAAAGATGAATAAATTAACACATTTCCCCTTCTTAGTGCCTGCTTAATTGTGTAATGGGTTAAGCCACTGCCTGCCATGCCACAATCCCGTATGGGCGCTAGTTCGAGTCCCAGATACTCCACTTCTGATCTGGCTCCCTGATAATGTGCAGGGAAAGCAGGAGGATGGCCCAAGTGCTTGGGCCCCTGCCCCCATGTGGGAGACTCAGAAGAAGCTCCTGGCTCCTGGCTTTAGCCTGGCCCATCTCTGGCCATTGTGGCTGTTTGGGAAGTGAACCAACAGATGGAAAAATCTCTGCCTCTCTCTCCCTCTCTCTGTAACTCTCCCTTTCAAATAAATAAATAAATGTTTTTAAAAATCTCCCCCTTTTTCCACCAATTTTCTCCTTTTTACCACAGTTTTTGCTAACTGTGGTTAAAATGTATAATATTTATATCATTTTCTGTTATTGAATTAAAGCTTAATTTTATACATAGATTGACAGAAAATTAAAAATCCAAACTGTACTACACATTCTATATGTTTTTGTCTGTTTTTAATTAAATTAAATTATTTAAAAGGCAGAGAGAGAGAAAGCTATTCCGTCCACTAGTTCACTCCCCAAATGCCACAATAGCCAATAGCCAGGGCTGGGCCAGGCCAGAGCCAGGAACCTAGAACTCTTATTGAGGTCTTCCATGAGGGTGGCAGGGACCCAGCTTTTTCAGTCATCATCTGCTACCTCCCAGGGTGCGCTTTAGCAGGAAGCAGGATCAGAAGCAGAGCCTGGACTCAAACCTAGGGACGCCAATAGGGGATGTGAGTTTCCCGAGCAGTGCCCCAGTGGCTACACCAAAGGCCCGCCCCTGTGTATGTTTACTGTGGAAGCAAGTAGTGTGATTCGACCTCAGTGGTGGAAATATATTCCTATGTCATTAAAACTTGGGGACTCAGAATGGAACCTTCCATGCATCAAGAACTGAGTGGATCATTTATTATTTTTTTTCCCCAAGCTTTTCCCACTTTGGTCATGGACCTCTATTATACCCAGTATGATCCTAGTTGTTGGATTCCAGTTTCATTTTCCTGAAGTATACCTCTGAGTGATTTTCCATGTAGAGTATGTGGTATCAAACATTTTGAGTTAGGACATTTCTCTGGCATTGTCCTCTTACTTGATTTGTTTGGGTAGGTATAGGATCCTGACCAAGACACCCTCTGAGCAAACTTCTGGTAGGTTCCTCTGGGAGGAGGAGCCCTGTCCTTACCCTGCTTTGCCTTGTTTTAGAGCAAGAATTCTGCCAAGTCAATTTACTGATAATTCCCCCACCCTTGATATCTGGTTACTGTTGTTATCTGCTCAGGTTCATCACTCCCTACCCTTCATGCCCAGATCTTTCATTTACCTTTAGCAAGAACCCAGTTAGGCCAGCTTACTAAGAGCCTCCCTGGTCCTGATGGCTCCTCTTAGCAATTTCTCATCCACTCTCCATTCACCCTGTTTGTTGGCTATAAATCCCCAGTTGTCTTTGCTGCATTGAGTCTGGCTCAGTTTTCCTGAGCCAATCTCTGCTTCTGCAGTAACACTAAATAAGATCCCTCGGGAACCAGCACTGTGGCCAGCATGTTCTGGCTGCTCCACTTCCGATCCAGCTCCCTGCTAAGGGCCTGAGAAAAGCAGCAGAAGATGGCCCAAATCCTTGGGCCCTTGTCACAGACCTGGGAGACCCCCGGATGAAGCTCCTGTCTTCCGGATTCACCTGACCCAGTTCTGGCTGTTGTGGCCATTTAGGAAGTGAACCATCGATGGAAGATCTATTTCTCTCTCTGTCTCTCCTTCTCTCTCTGTAACTAAAAAATAAACAAATAAAATAAATAAATAAAAATAAATCTTTTAAAAAAACTTTCTTTACTGCTCTTAGCTAGTATCTAGCTTACTTTTCTTTAATAATTCTAGAGTCATACACTTTATCCCTCACAGCTTTTTAAACGACTATTGTTAATGATGACAAATCTCATTCCTTTACAGGGAACCTGGTTTGTCTTTGTTTTTTCTTCTCTGGGCACTTGGTTGCCCCCACGCACATTCTTACAGAGAGGGCCCCACGTGTGTATTTTTCTAAAAGGCTTGTCCCTTAACAATGGGCTCTGGGTGAGCAGGAAGAGCACACCACACAGGTTTCTTCCAAGCTGCGTGGGAGGGGAGTGGGCAGTGGGTCCCAGGACACCCTGTGTTCGGCCAGGTTAAGTATTCTCTCCAGCAATCCTCCCCAGGCCAATCCCCACTGCCTTTAGAGGGCCATTCTCATACTTAAGCTTTCAGACAAAAGATACCAGCACCAGATCCCCTTTAGGGATGGAGGAACGAAGGCCCAATTGTCCCTGTCACATTTGTTATGTTTTAATGCAAGGCTTGACTGGATGACCTGGTAACTAGATGAAACCTCCTTTTGCTGATTTAAAAGACTGTTTGCTCTGAGAAGAGCTTCCTATGTCTGCTAAGACTCGGCTCAAGCCTCACCTCTTTCCTGTGACTGCCCTCAGCCTCCCTGTGCTCAGCGTATGCAGTGTCTATCATCTGCTGCAGACCAGCAGGTTCTTGAGAGCAGAGGCTGGGTCTAATTCAGGGTTCAGAGGGCCCTGGGACAAACGTGGTGCTCAATGAATCCTTACTTGCTAGTTGGATGAGTATCAAAGGCAGCCATGGCAGATGCGCAAATCTTTCAAAGGCCACCAGTCCAGGCTCTCATCCAGGGACAGTGTGGGAGGGGGATCTGGGAGCCTGCAGTCTACTCCCCTGCAGCCACTGAAGGAGGCCAGGCAGCAGCAATGCAGCCTCTAGCACAGTAGGAAAGTTAAGCCTCTGAAAGGTTAAAAACACAAACAGGTCACAGTATTCCTGTATCCAAAAATCTTCCATCATCTCCAGTGTATTTCTTCTTTTTTCCTTAAATTTAAAATTAAAAAAAAATTATTTGAAAGGCAGAATTACAGAGAGGAGAGACAGAAAGAGAGAGAAAGAGAGAGATCTTGCATTCACTGGTTCACTTCCCAAACAGCTACATTGGCTAGGGCTGGGCCAGGCAGGAGCCAGGAGCCAGGAGCTTCTTCTGAGTCTCGCACATGGGTATACAGGGGCCTAAGCACTTGAGCCATCTTCGAGTGCTTTTCTAGGCTCATTAACAGGGAGCTGGCTTGAAAGTGGAGCAGCCTGGGTGAGAACCTGTATGGGATGTCAGCTCTGCAGTCAACAGAGCCTTAGCCGGCTACGGCACAACCCCAGCCCCTCTCCAAGGTATTTCAAAGTAAGACTAATATATGGGGCTGATAGTGTGGCATAGCGGGTTGAGCTGCCACCTGCAGTGCTGGCATCCCATATGGGCACCGGTTTGGGTCCCAGCTACTTCATTTCCTATCAGATCTCTGCTATGGCCTGGGAAAGCAGTTCAAGATGGCCAGGTTCTTGGGCTCCTGCACTCACGTGGGAGACCCAGAAGAAGCTCTTGGCTCCTGGCTTCAGATCGGCTCAGCTCCAGCCACTGTGGCCAGTTGGGGAGTGAACCAGAGGATGGAAGACCTCTCTCTCTCTGCATCTGCTTCTCTCTGTGTGTAACTCTATCTTTCAAATAAATCTTTTTTTCTTTTTTTTTTTTCAACAGGCAGATTTAGACAGTGAGAGAGAGAGAGAGACAGAGAGAAAGGTCTTCCTTTTTGCCGATTGGTTCACCCTCCAATGGCCGCTGCGGCCGGCGCGTTGTGGTCGGCGCTGCGCTGATTCAAAGCCAGGAGCCAGTTGCTTCCCCCTGGTCTCCAATGCAGGTGCAGGGCCCAGGGACTTGGGCCATCCTCCACTGCCTTCCCGGGCCACAGCAGAGAGCTGGCCTGGAAGAGGAGCAACCGGGACAGAACCCGGCACCCCGACCTGGACTAGAACCCGAGGTGCTGGTACCACAGGCGGAGGATTAGCCTAGTGAGCTGCTGCGCCGGCTTTTTTTTTTTTTTTTTTTTTTTTTTTTTTTTTGACAGGCAGAGTTAGTGAGAGAGAGAGACAGAGAGAAAGGTCTTTCTTCCGTTGGTTCACTCCCCAAACGGCTGCTACGGCCGGAGTGCTGCGCCAATCCGAAGCCAGGAGCCAAGTGCTTCCTCCTGATCTCCCATGCGGGTGCAGGGCCCAAGCATTTGGGCCATCCTCCACTGCCTTCCCGGGCCACAGCAGAGAGCTGGACTGAAAAAGGAGCAACCGGGACAGAATCCGGTGCCCCAACCGAGACTAGAACCCGGGGTGCCAGCTCCGCAGGCGGGGGATTAGCCTAGTGAGCTGCGGTGCTGGCCATCAAATAAATCTTAAAAAAAAAAAGAAAGAAAAAGAAAAATGTATGTAACCTGGTCTGCTAGACTCCATGTAACATGACCTGGAATATCTCTGCAGTACAGTCTGGAAGTCCCTCCTTCTAATTTTCATTCAGACTCCTTCTATCTGTTCCTCCAATGAGATGCTCACCTGACTTTGAAATCAAATCTGGCCAACAGATGTTAAAGAGCAGAGTGACTGGGGAGGTGCTGTGAAGGCTCAGACGTGACCGGAGGACCCAACATTCAGATGTAGGGAAAGGCAGTTGTGACATCCCAGAGCTGCAGTTTGTGAATGTTCTCAGGGGACATGGATCCGCCTCTGTGTCTCTTGGTCTGCAGTTCTTAGGGGAGAAGCTATGAGTGTTTGGACTGGGCCACTCTCTTAACCGGGAACTAATGCTCTCTGGTGTTTAGTGTAGACTTCCCAAGAGCATGTCTTGAGGTAGATTCATATGTCAGTGGCTGTTAGAAGGCATCCCGAGGAGTAAAGCAGTACAACTGGAAATGGAAGGAAACCACATCAGACGAAGTCCCACAGAACATGACACTGGCTCAAGCCCGCAGGGTACCCCTGTAGACTGTTGCAGGAACCTCTCACACTTGTCCAAACTGGAGGGAAAACGCTGGAGTATTTAAATGTCCCCGCACCCACCACCATCGGTTCAGGGTTGCTGCCAGGAATTCCTACACCTCCAGGCCCTCCTAGCTCCTCATCAGCATGGCCAAGAGGGCTCTGCGGCTTAACACAGTCCTCTCAAACACAGAGGTGCACAGCCAGGAGCTAAAGAACATAAGAGAGCCATAAAACAGGCCGGCGCCGTGGCTTAACAGGCTAATCCTCTGCCTTGCAGCACCGGCACACCGGGTTCTAGTCCCAGTTGGGGCGCCGGATTCTATCCCGGTTGCCCCTCTTCCAGGCCAGCTCTCTGCTATGGCCCGGGAAGGCAGTGGAGGATGGCCCAAGTGCTTGGGCCCTGCACCCACATGGGAAACCAGGAGAAGCACCTGGCTCCTGGCTTTGGATCAGCGAGATGCGCCGGCCGCAGCGGCCATTAGAGGGTGAACCAACGGTAAAAAGGAAGACCTTTCTCTCTGTCTCTCTCTCTCACTATCCACTCTGCCTGTCAAAAAAAAAAAAAAAAAAAGAGAGAGAGAGAGAGAGCCATAAAACAGTCAGGAGTTTGAGTGCATATGGGAAGATGACTAGGGGTAGTTGCCACGCCCAGCGTGAAGATCACAGAGATGAGGTCACCAGGTGAATCACTGCGAGCCAGACAATTTCCCCAAGCTGTCTTTTTCGCTTTGACAGCTTCCCCTGGCTGCATCCAAACTGTGATTAGCATATAAGCCTGTCAAAGAAAAATACTGGGTTCTTCAGTTGGCAGATGACTGTTTCAGATTGGCTGATGGCAATTCACCCAATTATATACTAGGAACTATTTTTAGAGGCCACATATTAAGTCTCATTAAACTTTGAAAGATAGGTATTATACAAAGTATCTTCTCTGACCACAACAAGCTCAAGTTAGAAATCAGTAACAAGGAGGCCTGTGCTGTGGCATAGCTGGTAAAGCTGCCGCCTGCAGCACCCACATCCCTTATGGGCGCCAGTTCAAGTCCCAGCTGCTCCACTTCCGATCCAGCTCCCACTAACATGCCTGGGAAAGCACATTATGAAACCACAAAATACAGAAGGAGAAATTTATGTCTACAAATGTTTCTGTGAAAAACACAAGAGGGTATGGAATCTCATCTAACAGTTAAGACCCTGGTTAAGATGCCCACCCCCATTCAGCAGTGTCTGAATTTGGTACCCAACTCCAGCTCCTGGCTTCAGCTTCCTGCCAATGCAGGCCCCAGGAAACAGCGATGACCAAGTGGCTGCGTTCTTGCCACCAATGTGGGAGACCTGGATTCAGCCTGGCCCTGTTCTGAGCACGGTGGGCAATAAGGGAGTGAACAAGCAGATGAGAGCTCTATTGCTCTGTCTCTCAAAAGCAGTTTCTTTCTACACAAAAATTAAGAGAAAGCCTTTTCCTTTGTTGTATCCTAGAAAGCAAGATAGATCACCTACAATTCTCTTGGGGCCACTCAGAAAATTCAGCCAGGGTTCTTGCTCTTGCCTTGTCTGCTCCAGTTGGCACAGACTGATTCAGCAGCTTGGCTTCAATGGGTGCTCCAGTGTTTCCATCAGCAGGGGCCCACATACTTGGACCACCTTCCACTACTTTCTCAGGCTCATTAACAGCGAGCTGGGTCAAAAGCCGAACAGCTGGAACTTGAACTGGTGCTCTTACATGGGATGCTGCCATTGCAAGCAGTGGCTTAACCTTCTGTGCCCAATGCCAGCTCCCAACTCCTTTTCTGATCCAGCTTCCTGCTAATCCCCACCTTGGGAGACAGCAGGTGAATAGTCAAGTAGTCGTGTCCCTGCCACCCATGTAGGAGACAGAGATTGTATTCTGGGCTCTGGCTTTGGCCTGGCCCAGCCTTGGCTATTGTGGACATTTAGAAAGTTAACCAGCAGTTGGGATAAGTATCTCTGTCTGTCTTTGTTTATTTCTACCTTTCAAATAAAAATTTATTAATTAATTTAAAAAGAACAAAACAGGAATTGATAGGAATTATCTGAAGAGATAAGAGACTTGTACAATGAAAACTATGAAACATTTCTAAAAGAAATTAAAGCAGGCATAAATAAACAGAAAGATAACCCACATTCATGCATCGGAAGGCTTAATGTTAAGATGTCAATATTTTCCAAAGAGAACCACAGATCCCCATCACAATCCCAAGAACTTTTTTGTGTAAGTAGAAAAGGTATATTCTAAAATTGATATGGAATCTCAAGGAATTCTGAGTAGCCAAAACAGTCCTGAAAAAGAACAAGGGTGGGGACTTGTAGTTCCTGATTTCAAAACTGATGGCGAAGCTATAGAAGTTAAAACAATGTGGTGCGGTGCCGGCGCCATGGCTCAATAGGCTAATCCTCCGCCTTGCAGCGCCGGCACACCGGGTTCTAGTCCCGGTCGGGGCGCCGGATTCTGTCCCTGTTGCCCCTCTTCCAGTCCAGCTCTCTGCTGTGGCCCGGGAGTGCAGTGGAGGGTGGCCCAAGTGCTTGGGCCCTGCACCCCATGGGAGACCAGGAGAAGCACCTGGCTCCTGGCTTCGGATCAGCATGGTGCACCGGCCACAGCGGCCATTGGAGGGTGAACCAATGGCAAAAGGAAGACCTTTCTCTCTGTCTCTCTCTCTCACTGTCCACTCTGCCTGTCAAAAAAAAAAAAAAAAAAAAAACAGAAACAAACAACAATGTGGTGCTGGCATTAAGATAGATGCACAGAGCAATGGGATAGTATAGTGTCTAGAAATGAACCTTTGCATATATGACCAAATGACTGTCAGCAAGGATGCTGACGAGTCAATGGAAAAGTTTAATCTTTTCAACAAATAGTGCTGAGGACACTGAATAGTCACGTGCAAAGCAATGAGGTCAAACCCTTACTTAACACCGTATTCAAGAATTAACTCAAAGTCTGACAAGAAAACCAAGGGCAAAACTTGACAACATTGGATTAGGCAGTGATGTCTTGGGACATCAAAAGGTAACAAAAGAAAAAAATAAGCAAACTTGATTTCAAGAAGATTAAAATGTTTTGTGTATCAGGGACACTGTCAACAGGGTAAAAATGCAACCCCCAGAATGTGAGAAAATTTTTTGGAAATTACATGTCTGATAAAGGATTTTTTTTTTCTTTTTTTGACAGGCAGAGTGGATAGTGAGAGAGAGAGAGAGAGAGAGAAAGGTCTTCCTTTTTGCCGATTGGTTCACCCTCCAATGGCCGCTGCGGCTGGCGCATCTCGCTGATCCGAAGCCAGGAGCCAGGTGCTTCTCCTGGTCTCCCATGTGGGTGCAGGGCCCAAGCAATTGGGCCATCCTCCACTGCCTTCCCGGGCCATAGCAAAGAGCTGGCCTGGAAGAGGGGCAACCGGGATAGAATCCGGCGCCCCAACTGGGACTAGAACCCGGTGTGCCGGTGCTGCAAGGCAGAGGATTAGCCTGTTAAGCCACGGCGCCGGCCCCTAATAAAGGATTAATAGTCACAAAATAAAGAGAACTCTTAAAGCTTAACAATAGTAACAACAAAGCAACCCAATTCAGAAGTGTGCAAAGTATATAATTTATCAATTTACATTTAGAAAATTAAGAAGTGTTAATGGGTAAAGAGCTTAAACAGACACTTCTCTAAAGAAGATAACCAAATGGTGAATCAGCCCATGAAAAGATACTCAACATCACTAATCATTAGGGAAATAGAGATCAAAACCACAATGTGGTGTTACCTCAAACCCACTAGAGTGGTGTTTGAGAAAAACCGAACTGCTCTTCATTTCTCATGCTTAACACAGTGTGAAGAACACTTCAGAAACCAGACTTGTGGGTTTTTTTCCCCACACATCGATTCTCCAGCAGACACCAAAGATTGTTCTATAATTCAACTCAATTCTGACTTTCTATTCCTGGAGTAAGTCAGATCCCATAGCTCAGTTCAAGTCCTGGAAGCTCCACTTCTGATCCAGCTCCCTGCTAATGGCCTGGGCAAAGCAGCAGAACATGGCCCAAGTGTCTGGGCCTCTGCCACCCATGTGAGAGACCTGGATGAAGCTCCTGCTTCTGGCTTGGGCCTGGCCCCGGGGTATTGTGGCTATCTTGGGGGTGAACCAGCAGATGGAAGATCTCTCTCCCTTTCTCTCTCTCTCTGTGTCTCTTCCTCTCTCAGCATAACTCTGACTTTAAAAAAATGTTATAGTACTGTGGTTTTAATGATCTGTGATGATTTTCAAATTTACTGTATATGGGTGATATGGTCGTCTTTCCCGCTGATGACTGTTTATAGCCCTTGCCTATTTTCCCACTGGACTAGGGTCTTTTTACATTTTACTTGTTGAACTCTTTATTTAGAGGAGCATTAAGCCCTTGACTGTAATGTAAATTTAAAATGTCACCTCAAAAACTAAAAAGAAAGAAGGAAGGAAGGAAAGAGAGAAAGAAGAGAGGATGGGAGGGAGGAAGGGAATATTATTAAATTCTAGAATTGTATCTTTGAACTACATTGAAACTGTTCTTTTTATATTAATATTATTTAACATGAAAACATCAAGGGGCTGGCGCCATGGTACAGTAGGTTAATCCTCTACCTGCAGCGCCAGCACCCCATATGGTTGCTGGTTCTATTCCCAGTTGCTCCTCTTCTGATCCTGCTCTCTACTATGGCCTGGGATAGCAAGGGAAGATGGCCCAAGCGCTTGGGCCCCCACACCCATGTGGGAGAGCAGGAAAAAGCATCTGGCTCCTGGCTTTGGATCAGCGTAGCCCTGGCCGGTGCGGCTATTTGGGGAGTGAACCAATGGAAGGAAGACCTTTCTCTCTGTTCCTCCCTCTCACTGTCTGTAACTCTACCTCTCAAATAAATAAATAAAATATTTAAAAAAAAAAAGAAGAAGAAGAAAGAAAACATTAGGTATCAGAAGAATAATTTAAAAGCCCTTTGTATTGCTCGTTTAACACTCATCTCAAAGTTAACATGTCTACAGATGGACTCTGGCTCATGACCCTCCACACCACAGAGCACTGCCCAAGGCCTCCCAATTTTTCTTTCTCTCCCAGGGCTTCCAGACTCTAGAAATGACATCACCATTCACCAGTTGTTCAGAACAAACACTCTGGAGTCATCCTTGGCTTCTCTCTGTCTCTCATTCTATGCATCCAATCCCATTAGTAAAATGCATTTGGAATCTAACCACTTCTCATGATCTCACCATCTCATGATCTGCCATCTTTGTCTGTCATTTCTACTTGAGTTACTGCAAAAGCCCTCTGACCAGTGTTCTTGCTTCCACTCTTGGACCCTACAATTTGTTCTCTATAAGCAACCAGAATGGTTTTCAGAAAATGTGAATCAAATCATTGTACTTCTTCTCAAAGTTCCAGAAAGCTCCCATCTCACACTCAGAATAAAGTCCAATGTCTTTGAAGCTGGCGCAGTAGGTTAATCCTCCACCTGCAGCACCGGCATTCCATAAGGATGCCAGTTCGAATCCTGACTGCTCCTCTTCCGATCCAGCTCTCTGCTATGGCAGCAGAAGATGGTTCAAGCACTTGGGCCCCTGCACCCGCCTGGGAGACCCAGAAGAAGCTCCTGGCTCTTGGTCAGCCGTTGCAGCCATTTGGGGAGTGACCCAGTGGATGGAAGACCTTTCTCTCTCTCTCCCTCTCACTGTCTGTAACCTGACCTCTCCGATAAATAAATAATAAAATCTTTAAAAAAAAAATCCAATGTCTTTATGATGGTCTGAAAGGCTCTACCTTATCTGCTCCTACCCTCCAGCCGCTTGTCTCTGGCCACATCACTCACCTACTTCCCCCTCACCCGCTGAGCTCCAACACACTGGTCTCCACTACTCCGTGAGCCTACCATGCAGGTGCTCACCTCAAGATATCTGCTGTTCTTGGAGCAGACGTTCAGTGCAGTGGTGAAGACACTGCCTGGGACACCCGCATCCTGTATTGCAGTGCCTGGATCCAAGTCCCAGAACCACTTCCCATACAGCTTCCTGCTAATGCAGACCGGGGAGGCAGCGTGATGGCTCAAGTGGTTGGGTCCCTGAGTTTCTGGCTCCTGGCTTAGCTTGGCTCAGCCCTGGCTGTTGTAGGGAGATGTGTGAGTGTGGCTGTGTGTCTGTTTTTCTACCTTTCAAATAATGAAATAAATTTTTGAAAAAAAGACACTTGTTGTTCCTGCTGCCTGTACTGTTCTTCCCCCAAGTATTTGTATGGTTTCCACCATTGCTTCATTCTGGTCTCTATTCAAATGTCTTCCATCCACTGGTTCACTCCCCAGATGGCCACAATGGCCGGAGCTGTGCTGATCCAAAGCCAGGAGCCAGGAGCTTCCTCCGGGTCTCCCACATGGGTGCAGGGGCCCAAGGACTTGGGCCATCTTCCACTGCTTTCCCAGGGTACAGGAAAGAGCTGGATCAGCAGAGGAGCAGCGAGGATCGAACCGGCACCCATATGAGATGTCAGCACTGTAGGCCAGGTCTTTAACCCTCTGCGCCACAGTGCTGGCCTCCTGAATACCCAGTTTATAGCCTCAAAACCCAACAAGTTTGTGTGCTCCTTCAGTATAGACCTGGTGCCTCTTTCATGATGGAGGCACTGAGCAGACTCCAGAGCTCACAGTAGTCAATGAAAAACCCAAGGAAGGAGTAGACTGAGAGCAACAACCGTATCAGAAGGTGGCAGGGCAGGATGGTTCTGTGGTGCAGTTTAAGGTTAAAAGGCACACACTGCCTTGTTTTTTAATATTTATTTATTTATTTGAAAGTCAGAGTTACAGAGAGAGAGAGAGGGAGAGAGCGAGCTCTTCAGAGGTGCCTTCCTGAAAACCATGAGACCATAGGGCATCACTATCTACTTTTTTCAGAGCAAGACTACGCTTGTCCATTTTTGTTTACTGGCTTATTATCAGACTTTTATCTAAAAGAGCACTGACCAATGGAATGAAAATGTTCTTGTGTCTGAGCTGAGTTTTTATATGGCCCCCAAGCATGTGAATGTGGCGAATGCAACTGAGTAAATGAGGTTTTACTTTATTTCACTTAAATTGAAAAATAGTCACATGGGGGGCAGGTGCTGTGTTGTAGCAGGTTAAACCACCATCTGTAGCGCCAGCATCCCATATGGGTGCCGGTTCGAGTCCCAGTTGCTCCACTTCTGATCTAGTTCCCTGCTAATGTGCCTGGGAAATCAGCAAAAGATAGGTTCTCGGGCCCCTGGGAAACCTGGAAGAAGCTCCTGGCTCCTGGCTTCAGTCTGGCCCAACTCCAACCGTTGTGGTCATTTGAGGAGTGAACCAGTAGATGGAAGATCTCTATCTCTCCCTCTTTCTCTGTAACTCTGACTTTCAAGTAAAATAAATAAATATTTAAAAAAGAAAAAAGTCTAGTAATAATAAACAAATTACATCACTTAAAAATATAGCCATACTGGGGCCGGCACTGTGGTGTAGCAGGTAGAGTTGCCGCCTGCAGTGCCAGCATCCCATAAGGGCGCCAGTTCGAGTCCCAGATGCTCTATCCAATCTAGCTTTTTGCTATGACCTTGGAAAGCAGTGGAGGTTCTTGAGCCCTGCACCCACATGGAAGACCAGGAAAAGCACCTGGCTTCTGCCTTCGGATTAGCGCGGTGCGCCGGCTGTAGCATCCTGGCCGCGGCAGCCATTGGAGGGTGAACCAACGGTAAAGGAAGACCTGTCTCTCTCCCTCACTGTCTACTCTGCCTGTCAAAAAAAAAAAAAAAAAAAAAAAAAAGGCCGGCTACTGGAAAAGGCAGGGGCTTATTCATTCATCCAACAGCTAGCTAATATCCACTGTGATAGAAGTTCGTAAGTATTGTCCTTGTTTCTACAGGCACTACCCTTTCCCTTTTTATGGATGGGGTGGACACACTGCAATTTATTAAACCTATTTTGTATTGGATTGTTGAGAATTTAAGCTATACCCAAGCTGAAGCCAGGAGCCAGGAACTCCATATTAGTATTCCACGTGAATGATGGGTTCCAAGTACTTGTGTCATCCTCTGTTGCTTTCCCAGGCACATTAGTAGGGAGCTGGATCAGAAGTGAAGCATCCAGAACTCCAATGGGTGTCCACATGGGATGCAGGCATTCCAAGTGGCAGCTTAAACTGCTGCACTACAACCCTGGACCCCTGTTACTGGATTTTACAAATATCTGCAACTAATTCTTCCTGTATGAAGCTTTTTGCTGTTAGTGTATTATTTCTTTATAGGGTGATTGTGAATGTGGGTTCTGGAAGGCAAATGTCCAGTTTTTAACATTACTTATGACTTCTTGTATGTTTCAGTTTAGACAAATTCTCTAGGCTTCAGTATTTCAAAATAGGGTCACTAATGGCATCTTCCTAATAGGATGATTGTGAGAACAGAGATAAATAAATAACATACAAAGTACCAGGGGTTGGCTCTGTGGTACAGTAGGTTAGTCCTCCACCTGTGGCGCCATATCCCATATGAGTGCCGGTACTAGTCCCGGCTGCTCCTCTTCCAGTCCAGCTCTCTACTGTGGCCTGGGAAAGCAGTGGAGGATGGCCCAGGTCCTTGGGCCCCTGCACCCACATGGGAGACTAGGAAGAAGCACCTGGCTCCTGCCTTCAAATCAGCATAGCTCCGGCTGCTGCGGCCATTTAAGGAATGAACCAACAGAAGGAAGACCTTTCTCTCTGTTTCTTCCTCTCACTGTCTGTAACTCTACCTCTCAAATAAATAAATAAAATCTTAGGCCGGCGCCGTGGCTTAACAGGCTAATCCTCTGCCTTGCGGCGCCAGCACACTGGGTTCTAGTCCGGTTGGGGCACCGGATTCTGTCCCAGTTGCCCCTCTTCCAGGCCAGCTCTCTGCTATGGCCCGGGAAGACAGTGGAGGATGGCCCAAGTCCTTGGGCCCTGCACCCTCATGGGAGACCAGGAGAAGCACCTGGCTCCTGCCTTCGGATCAGCACGGTGCGTCGGCCACAGCGGCCATTGGAGGGTGAACCAACGGCAAAAAGGAAGACCTTTCTCTCTGTCTCTCTCTCTCTCTCACTATCCACTCTGCCTGTCAAAATAAATAAATAAATAAATAAAATCTTAAAAAAAAAAAGTACCTGGACCTGAGTTAGTACTCAGTAAGGGATAATCACTATCATTATTAACTGTTGACCCAGGAGTAATTCCAGGGATAGACAGTAGTGAGCGCTTCTCCGAACCATGGTCTTGCCTGCACTCTAACATGGAGTAAGAAAAGCTTGAATACATGCTCCTTTCTTCTTGCTCTTCATTTCTTGACTGGGTAGAGGACTCTACCAAGCTAAACACTGTCCTCCTCCTTCTCCTCCTCCTCCTCCCCCTGTCCCTCCCTCTCCTTTTCCTCCTTCTCCTTTTTCTTTTTTTTAAATAAGTATTTATTTGAAAGGCAGAGTTACAGAGAGGCAGAGAGAGAGAGAGAGAGAGAGAGAGAGAGAGAGAGAGGGAAAGTCTTCCACCTGCTGGTTCACTCCCCAAATGGCCACAATGGCTGGAGCTGGGCCTATCTGAACCAGGAGCCTGGAGCTTCTTCTGGGTCTCCCACATGGGTGCAGTGGAGTAGGGGCTGGTGGTATGGTGCTGTAGGTTAAAGCCCCGGCCTGCAGTGCCAGCATCCCATATGGGTACCAGTTTGAGTCCCAGCTGCTCCTCTTCTGATCCAGCTCTCTGCTATGGCCTGGGAAAGCAGTAGAAGATGGCCCAAGTCCTTGGGCCCCCTGAACCCTCATGGGAGACTCAGTAGAAACTCCTGGCTTCTGGCTTCGGGTCAGCTCAGCTCTGGCCATTGTGGTCATTTGGAAAGTGAACCAGCCTATGGAAGACCTCTCTCTCTCTCTCTGTAACTCTGTCTTTAAAATAAATAAAAATAAATCATTTTTTAAAAAAAGAAGTGGAGCAAACTGGACTCAGACCGGTGCCCATATGGGATGCCAGCACTGTAGGCAGTGGTTTTACACATTATGCCACAGCCACAGCCCCAGAGACGTCTTCTTTTTTAAAGACTTATTTATTTATTTGTTAGGCAGAGTTACAGAGAGAGACAAGGAGAGATCTTCTATCCACTGGTTCACTCCCTAAATGGCCACTTTTTAAATATTTATTTATTTGAAAGTCAGAGTTAAGCAGAGAAAGAGAGAGAGAGAGAGAAGTTCACTGGTTCACTCCCCAGTTGGCTGCAATAGCCAGAGCTGCGCCAATCCAAAGCCAGGAGCCAGGAGTCAGGAGCTTCTTCCAGCCTCCCATGTGGGTACAGGGGCTCAAGTACTTGGGCCATCTTCTACTGTTTTCCCAGGCCATAGCAGAGAGCTGGATCAGAAGAGGAGCAGCTGGGACTCAAAACGGCACCCATATGGGCACTGCATGCGGTGGCTTTACTGGCTACAAAATGGCTACATTAACAGGAGCCTGGAACTCCATCCTGGTCTCTCACATGGGTGCAGGGGCCCCAAGCACTTTGGCTATCTCCCATTGCTTTCCCAGGTGCATTAGCAGGGAGCTGGATGAGAAGTAGAATAGCCAGGACTTGAACTGACCCTGATATGGGATGCTGGCATCACAGGCAGCAGCTTAACCCACTACACCACAACGCTGGCCCCGCTGTGAGACCATCACTGAGAAGCTGGTCGGTTCCCTCTGACATATTCCACAGCATGCTCACAGGGAACCCTGAATTGGGAAGATGACCAATTCAGAGACAACTAAAGCTCCAACAGGAAGAAACCATCAACACCTTTCCCCAACACAGGGATACTGATTGAAAGACACAGAGCATTGTAACTCTTGCAGTTCCATTTGAACTGGGGACAACACACAAACAACACAAACAGGGACCTCCTAGCCCTGGATCTGAGAGCTCTGGCAGTGACCATCAGGCTCAGAAAGTGGAGTCATTATAGTCAAATTCACAGAAGCCTAAGCCTTCTTGAAGGATTTTTGAATGTCCTGCTGATGGTGGTCATGCCCTGGGAGAGGAGGAAAGGAGCCGGGGTGTCTGTTTCTGTTGGGAAAGGCCTGGAATCCCTCTTAAGAGGAGCAACGGCTCTGAGGGTGCGCCTCCTGCTGGGTGCACTGAGACCACAGGTGACTCCTTGGCTTTTTCCTTCTGAATATGTAACTAGAGGCGCTGGTCCAGGAACAGCCTGTGACTCAGGAGGGGCACCCGCAGCATCTGTAGTCGCCTCCATCCTGCAGGACAGCGCTGTTGGCAGAACGATGGATAATGAGAGAATGAGCTTCTGGTGCCAGAGCTTTGCCTTTGTCTACTGGTACCCGACAAATAAGCACCCTCCCCCCTCTTCTTTTTTTCTTATTTTTATTGATCAATTTTAATTTTTATTTGCAAGGCAGGTGTGCATGCGTGCGCGTGTGCACACACACACACACGCGATCTATATGCTAGTTCACTCCTCATGCTCACAACACTCAGGGCTGGGCCAGGTCAAAGCCTGAAGCTCAGAAATCAATCCAGATGTCCCATGTGAATGGCAGGGACCCAAGTGGCTGAGCTCTCGAATGCTGCTTCCCAGGGTGCCCGCTAGTAGGAACCCGGATCACAAGCAGAAAAGCCAGCACTCAAACCAGGCATTTGGATATGGGACAAGGGCATTCCAAGGTAAGATCTAGCTGCTGCGTCAGTCTCCACCCTTCCCTCTCTTGTTAGCTTCAAGAGGCGGGCTCCACTCAGAAGCTGGAATTCCTTCTACCCTCAGTTCTCCTGTCTCACTCTGGAGTCATTCAGAACAAAGCATGTCAATTTATTCATAAATATTTCCTTTGATGAGGAGGCTTTCATCTGCTGAGAAGCAAAATAAATGCTAGCAGTTCAGTCCTGAATTGCACTGGGATCCTGGAAGCTCAGCTTTACTGGATGTTGGCCAAAAACACTAAGCCATCAGAGTAAATAGAATCTATTCAAGTGGACACGATCAGTTATTTAGTGAGAACAAAGAAAAACTCCTCTTTCTAGGTAAAATTTAAAAATGCTCACATAAGTGCGTTTATTAAAACCCTGAGGCTTCTCGAGGTAATTGGATTATGCAGAGCTCAGCCTTCCCTGATTGCTGGTCGATGCCCCCAGAGTTATTTTCATGCCAGCTCCCAGAGTTTCAGAACTCAACTGTTAGCAAATAGTTGAATGTCACTTCATAATAAACAGATGAACTGAATTACAATGATCAGTGGCAGTTATTAAAATAATATGATTATAGCCATTGGGGAAAAATGTCTACAGGTAAGAAGGAACTGGATAAGTGAATTAAATTTTTAATCAGGTTATGCAAAAAGACCGTAACAGGAAACTTTTGGAGAATATAACTTGTCTCAAATATTCCTTCTGCTTGGAAGCCATTAGTTTTAGGGTCACCTCTGCCAGCAAAGGTCAGTGTACTAGAACTACAGTAGAAAACAACTTCAACTCTCTGTTGTCAATACCCATTGAAAGTCTAGGGTAGGAGAAGACATTTGGCCTACCAGTTAATTGGTGGCTTAGGACACCTGGGTCCTGCATTGCAGTGTCTACCTAGTTTGAGTCATGGCTCCAGCTCCTGACTCCAACACCCTGCTAATGCACACCCTGGGACTTAGGGTGGGGACTCAGTTGGGTTCCTGCCACCCACATATGTGGGAGACCTGGATCCACTTCTTGACTCCTGGCTTCAATCCCTGGATTGCTGTGGCATTTGGAGAGTGAACCAGCAGATAGACGCCGGCATTCTTTCATTCTCTTTCTCTCTCAAATAAAAAGAACGAGAAATGGGTGGTGGTGGCTACCACGGAGAGGACTCCTTGAAGGCTTAGGGCACATGGGGAGAATACCAGGTGGTGGGGTGCTGCCTGCCCACCCCTAAGGGCCGCACACTGCCCTTCTACAGCGTGCGGATCTTCCCGCCTACTCACGTGGCCAAGACCCGCTTCTGGTCTTGAGGGAAACTGCCTACTGCGGGCAGGTTTTAGAGCAGTCTGCCTTGCGGGTGAAGCACTTCGGCACGCAGCTGTGCTAAGTCTCCCACAGAGCGACTTCGACGTGGGCGCATGGTACCGTGCCCAGTCAGATCGCGATCGTGGAGGAGGTGGCGGCCTGCCCCTGTCGCCGGCCAGGGTTCGGCTTTCCACCACCCCAGGATCCAGTTCATGCCCACCGCCAGGTCCTGAATCGCCAGTGCCAGCACTGCTTCACCACCAAGGGGCCCAGCGTCTTCTTATGGGTACGAAGACTCCCCCGGATCTGCTCCAGTAAAAGCCTTGTTTAAAAAAAGGGGGGGCTGGGAGGATGCTTTTGCATGTTTTAAAAAATATCAGCTGTGGGCCGGTGCTTTGGCTGCAGTGGGTTAATGCCCTGCCTGAAGCACCTGCATCCCATATGGGTGCCAATTTGAGACCCAGCTGCTCCACTTCTGATCCAGCTCTCTGCTGTGGCCTGGGAAAGCAGTAGAAGATGGCCCAAGACCTTGGGCCCCTGCACCCATGTGGGCCTGGCTCCTGGCTTCGGATCTGCGCAGCTCTGACAGTTGTGGCCAATTGGGGAGTAAACCAGTGGATGGAAGACCTCTCTCACTCTGCCTCTCCTCTCTCTGTGTAACTCTGACTTTCAAATAAATAAATAAATCTTAAAAAAAAAAAAAAGAAAATAGGCTTAAAAAATATCAGCTGTAACAGCTATAAAAAGTATTTTTTTTTTAATTTTTGACAGGCAGAGTGGACAGTAGAGAGAGAAACAGAGAGAAAGGTCTTCCTTTTGCCGTTGGTTCACCCTCCAATGGCCGCCGCGGTAGGCGCGCTGCGGCCGGCGCACCGCGCTGTTCCGATGGCAGGAGCCAGGTGCTTCTCCTGGTCTCCCATGCGGGTGCAGGGCCCAAGGACTTGGGCCATCCTCTACTGCACTCCCTGGCCACAGCAGAGAGCTGGCCTGGAAGAGGGGCAACCGGGACAGGATCGGTGCCCCGACCGGGACTAGAACCCGGTGTGCCGGCGCCGCAAGGCGGAGGATTAGCCTATTGAGCCGCGGCGCCGGCTATAAAAAGTATTTTTGAACTACAATAATAACTTCAGGGGGCCGGCACTGTAGCTTAGCGGCTAAAGCTGCTGCCTGCGGTGCTGGCATCTCATATGGGCACCAATTCAAATCCCGGCTACTCCACTTCCAGCTCTCTGCTATGGCCTGGGAAAACAGTAGAAGATGGCCTAAGTCCTTGGGCCCTGCACGTGCGTGGGAGACCCGGAAGAAGCTCCTGGCTCCTGGCTTCGAATTGGCATAGCTCAGGAGTGGTGGCCAATTGGGGGAGTGAACCAGCGGATAGAAGACCTCTCTCTCTCTCTCTCTCTCTCTCTCTCTCTCTCTCTGCCTTGCCTCTCTGTTAACTCTGCCTTTCAAATAAATACATCTTAAAAAATAACTTTAACAAATCAAAGTCTAGCAGAAGAATTTTTATCTATGGAGGATTGCATGAGGAGCGTTCATCCGTTCAAACATGCTTACTGAATGCTTGCTGAGGCTGGTGCCCAGTGCGGGGTACGGAGATGCAGAGTGAACCAGACAGACCAAGCCTCTCCTTCCTAGAACCTGCTAAACTATGGGGCAGCAGATGCAATGGAATAACTAAGTAAAAATTATAAAATTAACCTCTACTCAGTTCTATACAGACAAAGTGCAGAAAAGGCGTTTAACCTAGGCTGGCAAATCATGCCTGCGAGGTAAGTTTGCTTTGCACAGCTTGGGTTGGAGATGAACGGGGGCCATTCCCTACGGAGGAAGGAGGCCCTGTGCCAGGAGTGAGGGTAGAATCTGCTCCGTATGGTGGCATTATTTATGGTTACATCATTTATGGGTGAGAACAAAGCCACTAGAAGGCTATACATGTGTAGTAGCCATAACCTTCAGAGAGAAGACAAAGACCAATAATTACCAATAACTTGCATCGAATACTTGCTATCAGCTCTGAATTTTGTCTGAGTGCTAAGGAAATGGTCTGATAAAGGCCAACAACAACCCCATGACGTGGATGCAATCACCTGCAATTTCCTTCCTTTCTTTCCCTCTTTATTCTTATTTCTGCTCACTTTTCAATGAAGAAATCAAGACATGAAATTAAGGCCAAGGTGAGACTGTCAGCAACAATGAGAATCTGAGTAAGATCATGTAGTATTCGTGTCTGCACCTGACTTATTTCACTTAACATAAGGTCCTTCATGCCATCTACATTGTTGTAAATGACAGAATTTAAATTTCTGATGCCTGGGGCCGGCACCATGGCTCACTTGGTTAATCTTCCGCCTGCGGCGCCAGCATCCCATATGGACTCTGGTTCTATCCTGGTTGCTCCTCTTCCAGTCCAGCTCTCTGCTGTGGCCCAGGAGTGCAGTGGAGGATGGCCCATGTGCTTGGGCCCCTGCATCCCCATGGGAGACCAGGAAGAAGCACCTGGCTCCTGGGTTCAGATCGGTGTAGCTCCGGCCGTGGCAGCCATTTGGGGGGTGAACCAACGGAAGGAAGACCTCTCTGTCTCTCTCTCTCACTGTCTAACTCTATCAAAAAAAAAAGAAAAAAGAAAAAAAAATTTCTGATGCCTGAATATGTGTACATAGCCCACATTTTCTTTATCTATTCATCCCTTGGTAGAATCTTTGGTTTCTTTTTTTTTTTTTCCAAAAGATTTATTTATTTATTTGAAAGTCAGAGTTACACAGAGAGAGGAGAAGCAGAGAGAGAGAGAGAGAGAGAGAGAGAGAGAGAGAGGTCTTCCATTCGCTGGTTCACTCCCCAGTTGGCCACAATGACCAGAGCTGCGCAGATCCGAAGCCAGGAGCCAGGAGCTTCTTCCAAGTCTCCCACACTGGTGCAGGGACCCAAGGACTTGGGCCATCTTCTACTGCTTCCCCAGGCCTTAGCAGAGAGCTGGATTGGAAGTGGAGCAGCCAGGACTCAAACTGGTGCCTATATGGGATGCTGGCACTGCAGGCAGCGGCTTTACCTGCTATGCCACAGTGCCGGCCCCATGATTGGTTTCATATCTTGTCTATTGCACATTATACCCCATAAATTTGTATAAATAAAGGCACATCATGAATAAAAGAAAGCAAGCAACAGAATCTAAAACTCAGAATTCAGCCCCTAGAGCCAAAGCCTAACCTCACCGCTACGGACAGCTTGCCAGTTCCTAGGAGTCCTTATGAACTCATGTGGCTCAGTGACATCGTGTAGTCAGGCATGATTCTGCAAAACCAGTTTGTAAAGGGTCTTGTAGCGTCTTGGCCTGAACATGTCAACCACTTGCATCCCAATTCAGCCCCTCTCCTCCATCACAGTCAGCATGTGAATAGATTTTTGACCATGAGAGAGAAAAAGGAAGTCATTTTGTCTAATTAAGCCAAGCAACATGTAGCATCTTCCCATAAGCTTGGTAAAATGGTCAGCCCCCCCCCCCCCCCCAAGAATGCCTGGTACATTTGCAGCAAGGCTTAACCTTCCCTAGTGCAGTACACCAAGAGAAAATAAGTTTCCAACCAATCTCCATCCTCCAAAGGAGACTGTAAACTATGCTTTAGAAGAGAAGCAAAGAAACACAGAAACAAAAAAGAGGAGAAATCCAAGAACTGCAGGCCTCTGCATCCAAATCTGGGTGCTTGGTTTTCTCAGTGAATACAATGCTCCTTTTCAATTTCCAGTTCAATTTCTAGCTTATCACATGTGTTCTCTTTTTAATTTGCTTCAGATATCTTTGTTTTTATGAGTTAGGACACAAATCTATGTTGGGCATTGCCTAAAATCTCCATTACAATATGGCGCCTGGCGGATGTTCGAGAGTTGTGTCTGCAGCCAGACCACCGGCAGGGATAGGTCCGCTTTAGTTCCGGACATGTGGACAGTACGTGATCCCTATGCTTTGCTTAAGATGCCCCTGTGCGTGGTCTACCCATGCCTGCGTGACCTTTTCTCTGATTGGCTCCCCTACTACGCATGTCCTTCGTAAGCTTTATAAGCCTGTACACTTCCTCAATAAAGTGGTTCCTGCTTCGACAGAACCCACGGGTGCTTGTGGTGTGTACTTGACCCGTCGTCCTTACCCTTCCCGTTCAGCTGCTGCTCAGGGGCCAGCCTTGGACTTGAGACCCAAACAAATCTATTTTAAAAGTTATACACTGTAGGCATAGAAATTTCATTGCTTATAAGAAATGGACGTAGGGTCTTGTGTTGTGACACAGCAGGTTAAGCCATCACTTGAGATGCCAGCATCCTATATCAGAGCACTGGTTTTGAGTTCTGGCTGCTCTACTTCCAATTCAACTCCCTGCTAATGTGCCTGGGAGAGCAGAGGAGGATGCCCAAGTACTTGGGCCCTTGCCACACTTGTGGGAGACCTGGATGAAGTTCTAGGCTCCTGGCTTCGACCTGGCCCAGCCCCAGCCATTACATTCATTTCAAGATGAAAGATTTCTCTGTCTTCCCCTGCCTCCCCCCGCCCCCCACCCTGTAACTCTGCCTTTCAAGTAAATGAACTTTTTCAAAAACAAAAAAGAGGGCTGGCAGTGTGGTACAGTGGGTTAAAGCCCCAGCATGGAGCGCCAGCATCCCATATGGACACCAGTTCCAGTCCCAGCTGCTTCTCTTCTGATCCAGCTCTCTGCTATGGCCTGGGTAATCAGTAGAAGATGGCCCAACTAATTGGGTCCCTGCAACTGCGTGGAAGACCTGGAAGAAGCTCCTGGCTCTTGGCTTCGGATCAGCTCAGCTCTGACCATTGTGGTCATTTGGGAAGTGAACCATCGGAATGGAAGACCTCTT
The DNA here is from genome assembly GCF_033115175.1 of Lepus europaeus. Taxonomy (NCBI): domain Eukaryota; kingdom Metazoa; phylum Chordata; class Mammalia; order Lagomorpha; family Leporidae; genus Lepus; species Lepus europaeus. The sequence continues at coordinate 31,929,599 of NC_084831.1, forward strand.
TCTCTCTGGCTCTACCTCTCTCTCTAACTCTGTCTTTCAAATAAATAAAATAATTCTTTAAAAATAAAAAAAAAGAAGAGTAGGAGTCAGACCATTCTATAACATCCCTTACTGGCTTTTTTTATTTATGAAACTGGAGGGTGGGAAGTAAAGGACTAAATTAGTTTAAAAAGGGATGGCGCTGCAGTGTAGTGGGTAAAGCCACTGCGTATGATGCTGGCATCCAATATAGGGGCCAGTTCAAGTCCCAGCTGCTCCACTTCCAATCCAGCTCCCTGCTAATGGCCTGGAAAAAGCAATGGAAGATGGCCCAAGTATTTGGGCTCCCACCATCCGTGTGGCAGACCCGGATGAAGCTCCTGGCTAATGCCTGGCCCAGTATTGGCCATTATGGCCATCTGAGGAGTGAACCAGTGGATGGAAAATCTCTTTCTCTCTCTGTTTCTCCCCCAGCTCTCTAACTCTGACTTTCAAAATAAATAAATTTAAGCTCAAGACAAATGTATCATGCTAGATAAATTAACTAGGAGCCATGTACTGAGAATCACAATTAAAATAATCTTAAATTAACTTAGAATAATTATGCCAGAGATCAGCATTTAACATACTGTCTTGATTATTTTGAATCCCTTTCAATACATCACATATTCCTTTGAGCCACCTGAGTAATTACTTCATCAACTTTACATGTATAATAGCAAAGAAATTTGAGTAAAATACATTTAATTTTAGATTAGCATATTTCGAAATGATTTACAAAATATGATTTATTCTTTGATTATCTTTATAATATTGAAAGATAAATATAGACTTTTTCCAGTTGATTCACATTGTATCACTCCAACTTAATTATTTAAGAAAATCCATGTTTTTTTAATGTACGAATTTTAAAATGATATTTGTGGACCAAATATATTATAAAATGAAAGGTAAATAAAACTGCTTTCCTGACCAATTTTTAAATTATTATGGTTTAAGGACTAAGTATTATTTGATCTTATGTGCTGAGATCATTCACCACTCCTACTGGCCAACTCATCCAACAATTTGGACTTTCCCAATTTTTTTATAAGAAAGCTGAACTATTGCTTTTCTGTAATCTGTGTATATGTTTATGTGTGTAGAGGAGAGTGTTTTTTGTGTCTGCACTGATTTGGAAAATTTGGGGCAAGCCTCAAAATGAACAGAGATTGATTTCAGTAATTTTGTTGATGTAATGGGTTTCTCAAAATGCAATAGGAAGCAGGCTGGCCCAGTGCTTACCAGAGATGCAACTTTACCTTCACATCCTCAGTATAAAAGCAATGAGACCCTGGGAACTCAGCTGTAGTTTAGCTGGCTGTGCACAATGTCCTGGAGACTGACTCAGCAGGATAAGAGAATAATCTATGTCAAGAAGTCTTTCCTAGGGGGTGAGAGGGTATTGTTGGGTGTAATTTTGGTATGTAACTTGGATTTTTAATAAAACCTTTGATTTTAGGAAATTTTGGTTTGGATAGTGACTGCCTGTGTTTTTTGTTAAAAAAGAATTTGGAAATTATCAAATGTATTTATTCAATCCATTCATGCAGGTGCCTTGGCTTCACCTCAAACCCAATGAATGAGGATCTAGAAGAGTGAGACCATGGCTTCATTCTTTTAAAAATAATTTATTCAGGCGCCGTGGCTCAACAGGCTAATCCTCTGCCTAGCGGCACCAGCACACCGGGTTCTAGTCCCGGTCGGGGCGCCAGATTCTGTCCTGGTTGCCCCTCTTCCAGGCCAGCTCTCTGCTATGGCCCGGGAGTGCAGTGGAGGATGGCTCAAGTTCTTGGGCCCTGCACCCCATGGGAGACCAGGAGAAGCACAGCGCAGTGCGCCGGCCGCAGCGCGCCAGCCGCGGCGGCCATTGGAGGGTGAACCAAAGGCAAAGGAAGACCTTTCTGTCTCTCTCTCTCACTGTCCACTCTGCCTGTCAAAAAAAAAAAATAGTTATTCATTTGGGGAAGACACAGAGAGAGAAATCCCATTCTCCTATCCACTGGTTCACTCCCTGAATGCCTGCAACTACTTGGAGTCCCAGCTGGAAGCTGGGAACTCAATCTGGAACTCCCACATGAGTGACAGAAAACCAGCTATGTAAGCCATCGCTGCTGCCTCCCAGAGTCTGTATTAGCAGGAATTTAGAATTAGGAATGGAGCTGGGAATCAAAACCATGCACACCAATGTGGGAAAAAGGCATCTTAACCTATCTTCTTTTTTTTATTTTTTTAAAGTCAGAGTTACACAGAGAAGGAGAGGCAGAGATAGAGAGTCTTCCATCCTTTGGTTCACTCCCCAGATGGCTGCAATGACCAGAGCTGCGCTGAACCAAGGCCAGGAGCCAGGAGCTTCTTCTGGGCTTCCTACACCAGTGCAGGGGCCCAAGGATTTGGGCAATCTTCTACTGCTTCCCCAGGCCATAGCAGAGAGCTGACTCGGAAGTGGAGCAGCCAAGACTTGAACTGTCACCCATATGGGATGCTGGCACTGCAGGCAGCAGGTTTACCTATTGCACCACAGTGCCAGCCCCTTAACCAGTGTCTTAAACTGTTGGACTAAACCTGTCCTAGCAATGCATTCAATTACTATTTATTGGTGGCTACCATATGCCAGGCATTGCTCCAGGCACTTGGGTTAGTTCACTGAACAAATTGGATAAAGATCTCTGTGACACCTAGGGGAGTCAGATGACGGCAACAAACATAATAAATGAATAAGCAAAGTAAATAATAGGTTAGAACCAGCAGATGAAAGATCTCTCTGTGTCTCTCCCTCTTTCTGTAACTGTCTCTCAAATAAATAAATAAAATCTTTTTTAAAAAAGGAATAGAATAGAATAGGGTAAGGAGGATTGCTAGTATTTGCAGGGATTGTAATTTCAAATAGGATAGTAAAGGTAGATCTCATTGAGAAGGGATATTTGTCCAAAGACTTGAAAGACTTCCCCTGTTGTTGGGGGAAGAGGCCCTGAGGCAATGGGAATAACATGTTTCTGAGACTCCAAGGCAGAAGTGACCCTGATGTGTTTGGAGAAACAGTGAATAGGCCAGTGTGACCGAGAATGAGCAACAGGGAGAGCGGAGCGGGTGACAAACAAGGCAGCCAGTGCCAGTTCAGGTAGAGCTTTATGGACCATCGTAAGAATCTCTACTCTAGATCATTATGTTGCAACCTTGGCACTAGTGACATTTTGGTTTGGATAATTCTGTCCTGTGAATTCTAAAATGTTAAGTAACATCCTGGGCCTCTTCCCATTTGAAGCCAGTAGCACCCTGCCAATGCAACAACCACAAACATTTCCAGACATTACCAAATGTCCCGAGGTGTAAAACCCTCCTTCCTTCCAACTCTGGTCAAGAAAGCTACCCTAGAAGGAATCGAAAACCACCGGAGGATTGTAAGCAGAGGAAGTTTAAAAAAAAAAAAAAAACTCTGCTTACATATGATTATGCACTATAAAATTCATCCACAGTGTAAAAAGTCATTGATTTTTAGTGTATACCCACACACATACACATATATGTATATATAGTTAAGTACTCATCACCAGAATCTATATTAGAACGTTGGCAGCAGAGGCATTTAGTGTAGCAGTCAAGACACTGATTAAGACACGCGTGTGCCACATTGAGTGCCAGGGCTTGATACCTGGCTATAGCTGCCTGCTAATGCAGACCTTGGGAGGCAGCAGTGATGGCTCAAATAATCGGGTTCCTGTTGAACGTGTAGGAGAAATGGATTGAGTTCCCAGCTTCCAGCTTTGTCCTGATCCATCCCCAGCCATTGTGGGGATTTGGGAAATGAACCAGTGAATGAGAGTGCTCTCCCTCTCTCTCTCTCCCTTCTTCCTCTCAAATAAATAAATGAAAATTTTAAGAATATATTTTTGTAGCTCCTTTTTAAAAAAGAATACTGTACCCATTACTAGTCATTTTCGAACTCCATTTTTTTGTATCTAGTTGTGGCAGTACTTTTTGATGAAATTATTTTCTAGTTTATGAGTAAACTGTTTTGTCACCCTTGTCAAAAATCAATCGGTCATATTATGAGGGTTTATTTTTGAGCTCTTTATTCTATTCCATTGACCTATATCTCTGTTCTCATGCCACTTCCACACTGTTTTGATTACTGTAGCTTTGTAGTGAGTTTTGAAATCAGATAGTATGAGTCCTCCAACTATTCTAGTTCCCTTGCATTTCCATATGAGTTGTGGGGTCAGCCCATCAGTTTGAAACGCATCCACGTAAAGAATTACATTGAATCTGTAGATTGATGTGAGGAGTATGGTCATCCTTTTTTTTTTTTTTGAGATTTATTTATTTATTTATTCAAAAGGCAAAGCGAGAGAGAGAGAGAGAGAGAGAGAGAGAGAGAGAGAGAGAGAGAGAAGAGAAAGAGAAATCTTTCATTTACTGGTTTACTTCCCAAATGCCCACTAGAGCTAAGGGCTGAGCCAACCCAAACCCAGGAGTCAGTAACTTCATCTGGCTTCCTACATGGGTGCCTGGAACACAGATATCTGGGCCATCAACTGTTGCCTCTTAAGCACATTAGCAATTAGCTGGATTGGAAACATGGAGTAGACAGGTCTTAAATAGGGAACTCTAGTATGGGATGTGGGCATCCCAAGAGGAATCTTAACCACAGCACCAAATATGTGTGCCTCAATCCTCTCTTCTTAATTCAGCAACTCTAACCGATATTATTACATAATTGTCTTATGGCTCCCAAACAACAGAAACATCTCCAGGCTGCTCATTTTGTGAAATGCAGGTATCAGTGATTTGCTCTGCCCATTGGCATTCTTCCCCACTTTTACCCCCCAGCTTCTGCACCTGTGGTTTTGCTTTTACATGATCAAGATGGAAAATATTTGCATTCAGTCTTCTGTGCTATGCTATACGTTGATTCAAATATTGAAACAAACAGGGCCCATTTCTATTAATTCGACTAGGTAATTATTATCCAAAGCAAAGCCAAATCATAAATTATAATTTATAAGTTAATTATATTTCCTGTCTTGCTCAGGTTTTTTTTATTGTATTTTCAAAATTAAATTACTGGTAAAGCTGTTCATGACAAAAAGTATGAGCAAAGGAACCCGTAACTCTCCTACTGACAGGAAATAGCCAAAGTAGGTTTTATTTTTTTTAACAAAATCACTTAATTAGTATCTATGAATGTAAAAATTTAGAAGAGGATATGAAAATAAATGAAAAATATTATCCACATGGGAAAAATTGTATCAATTTAAAATATATGACAAATCACACACATGTCAATCTAGTGAGCTAGTCTAGTCTACAGACAACATTTGAGATGATACAGATTTTTTGAAATGTTTCTTACTCCATGTAGTGCTGTTTTTGAATTGGATGTATGTTGTTTGTGAAATTCTCTTATATGCCCATACAAATGTCTAAAAACCTATACATACATTGGGTCCTTAGGTAACTCCCCCAAATACAGTCATACGCCATAAATGACATTTCCAGTCTATAAAGTATAGCATATACAATTATGTACCGTGTACAATATGTGATAATAATAACAATCATTGACTGTTACGGGTTTATGTGTTTACTATACTATACTTTTCCTCATTATTTCAAGCACATGCCTTCTTATAAAGAGACAAAATAATTGTAAAATAACCTCAGCCCAATTTTTTTATGAGGTATTCCAAAAGAAGACATTGTTATCAGAGAGGAGAGCACCATGCATGTTATTGCCTCTGAAGACCTTCCAGTGGCACAAGGTGTGGAGGTGGAACACAGTGATAGTGATGATCTCGACTCTGTGTAGGCCAACAATAGCCAACTGTGTCAAGCTGAAGCTAGGAGCCTGGAATTCCATCTAGATTTCCATGTGGGTGGCAGGGGCCCAGTCACTTGAACCATCATCTGCTACTTTCCCAGGCATATTAGCAGGAAGCTGAATCAGAAAGGGAGAAGTCTAGGCTCAAACTGGCACTCCAATATGGTGGGATGTGGGCATCCCAAGTAGCAGCTTAACTCACTGTGCCACAACACCCTGCTCCATGTCTTTTTTTTTTTTTTAAAGATTTCTTATTTTTATTTATTTGAAAGGCAGAGTTAGAGAGACAGACCTTCCATTTGCTGGTTTACTCCCCAAATGGCCACAATGGCCGGAGCTACACTGATCAAAAGCCAGGAGCCAGGAGCTTTATCCAGATCTCTCACATGGGTTGCAGGGGCCCAAACACTTGGACAATCTTCTGCTGCTTTTCCAGGCGCATTAGCAGAGAGCTGAGTCAGAAGAGGCTCCCACATGCGATGCTGGAGTCACAGACAGCACCTTTACCCACCACAACCCAGGCCTCCAACCCCTCATGTCTTATTTTTAGTGCAAAATTTGTTTAAATTTTAAAATATATCCTTTGGGGCTGGTACTGTGGCGCAGCGGGTTAAAGCTCCAGTCTGCAGCGCTGGCATCCCATGTGGGCACCAGTTCAAGTCCCAGCTGGTCCACTTCCGATCCAGCTCTCTGCTATGGCCTGGGAAAGCAGTAGAAGATGGCTCAAATCCTTGGGCCCCTGCACCCACGTGGGAGACCCGGAAGAGGCTCCTGCTCCTGACTTATGATCAGCTCAGCTCTGGCCATTGCGGCCAATTGGGGAGTGAACTAGTGGATGGAAGACCTCTCTCTCTTGCTCTGCCTCTCTCTGTAGCTGTTTTTCAAATAAATAAAATAAATGTTTAAATATGTATATAGCCTTAGGCATCAACATTTTGTTTATTTTCATTGTATTTGAAAGCTGGAGAGACAGAGATCTTCCATCTGTAGGTTCACTCTCCAAAATCCTGCACCAACAAAGGCTGGGCTAGGTCAAAGCTAGGAGCCCAGAACTAACACCAGGTCTTATATGTGAGTGGCAGTACTTGAGTTAACATGTGCTGCTTCCCAAGGTGTGCCTTATCAGGAAGCTGGACTGGAAGCAGAGCAGCAGGGACTTAAACCAGACATTCCAATATGAGATGGGGTATAACCAAGCGGCAATTTAATCGCTGCACCAAACGTCCTCCTCCCCCACATTTTTAATAGAAAGTTTCTAGAATAAGGATGTAAAGAAGGAAAATATTTTTGTACAGCTGTGCCATGTGTTCTTTAAACTAAATGTTATCACAAGTCAAAAAGGTAAACAAAATTAAAAACTTTATAAAGTAAAAAAGTCACAGCAAGCTAAAGTTTATGTTTATTATAATTATTATTTTGAGATAACTTATTTTTAATTTACATTGTAGTCAAACGTGTAATGTGTTTGCTCCTCTGCCACCCACGTGAGAGATGGAGCTCCTGGCTTCAGTCTGGCCCAGCTGAAGCCAATGCAGCCATCTCGGGATGAACCAGCAGATGGAAGATCTTCCTCCCACCCTGTCTCTCCCTCTCTCTCTTTCTATAACACTGATTTCATTAAAAAAAAAAAAAAAAGGCTTGAGACTCCCATAAACAAAGAGCTCAACGAATAAAAAGTAAAAAGACAAGCATTCAGCAGGAAAATAGGCAAGGGCTATAAACAATGATCAAATGAAAAGATGTTCAACTTCACTCATAAATTTTGAAATAGTCATGAAACCATTAAAACTAAGTAGCATATAATTTCTATCAGTTTGTTTAACAAAGGTTTTTTTTTTCTTTTATTTGACAGGTAGAATTATAGACAGTGAGAGAGACAGAGAGAAAGATCTTCCTTCCATTGGTAAACTCCCCAAATGGCTGCTACAGCCGGTGCTGTGCTGATCGAAAGCCAGGATCCAGGTGCTTCTTCCTGGTCTCCCATGCGGGTGCAGGCGCCCAAGCACTTGGGCCATCCTCCACTGCCCTCCCAGGCCACAGCAGAGAGCTGGACTGGAAGAGGAGCAATTGGGACTAGAACCGGCGCCCATATGGGATGCCAGCACCTCAGGCGGAGGATTAACCAAGTGAGCCACGGTGCTGGCCCCTTAACAAAGATTTAAAACAGGGCTGGTGCTGTGGCGAACCGGGTAAAGCAGGCATCCCGTATGGGTGCCAGTTCGAGTCTCGGTTGCTCCACTTCTGATTCAGCTCTCGGCTTTGGCCTGGGGAAACAGTAGAAGATGGCCCAAGTCCTTGGACTCCTGCACCCACGTGGGAGACCCAGAGGAAGCTCCTGGCTCCTGGCTTTGGATCAACTCAGCTCTGGCCATTGCAGTCACTGGGGGAGTGAACCATCAGATGGAAGACCTCTCTCTCTCTCTCTCTTTCTGGCTCTACCTCTCTTTCAAATAAATAAAATAAATCTTTAAAAAAAATGCTGCTGTAAACATGGTGGTACAGATATTTCTTTGATACAATGTATTCTTCTCTTTGGGTATATAACCAGTAGGGGATTGCTGGATCTGATGGCAAATCTTTTTTTTTTTTTTAAAGATTTATTTATTTGAAAGTCAGAGTTACACAGAGAGGAGAGGCAGAGAGAGAGAGAAAGAGAGGTCTTCCATCTGATGGTTCACTCCGCAATTGGCTGCAACAGCTGGAGCTGTGCCAATCTGAAGTCAGGAGCTTTCTTCAGGTCTCCCACATGGGTGCAGGGGCCCAAGAACTTGGGCCATCTTCTACTGCTTTCCCAGGCAATAGCAAAGAGCTGGACCGGAAGTGGAGCAGCCGGGTCTTGAACCAGCGCCCATATGGGATGCTGGCGCTTCAGGCCAAGACATTAGCCCGCTGCGCCACAGCGCCAGCCCTGATGGCAAATCTACTAGTTTTTTAAAGAAATCTCAATACTGTTTTCCATAGTGTCTGCACTAATTTATATTTCCACCAGCAGTGTATAAGAGTTCCCGTCTCCACATCCTTGCCACCATTTGTTGCTCTCTGTCTTTTGGATAACAGCCATTCTTTTTTTTTTTTTTTTTTTTTTTTGACGGATAACAGCCATTCTGGCAGGGGTGATGTGATATCTCATTGTGGTTTTGATTTGCATTGTGGTTTTGAAGAAAGAAATTTTAAAAATAAATTTAGTGTAATGTAAGTGTGCAGTGTTCATAAAGGCTACAGAAATGTTCTCGTGTTCACACTCATCACCATTCATTGACTCACACAGAGGAACTTCCAGTTGTCCAAATTCCATTAATGGTAACTGCCCTCGACACAAGAGCCATTTAAAAAAAATCTTTTATACTGGTCTTTCCCAGTACCCTTTCATTTGTGTTACAAATGCCTACAGATTTTGGCCATTGTGTACATCATTCAGTACAATAAAATGCTGCACAGGTAACTCTGGCCTCGGAGCAACATGGGCTGGGTATGCTGTGAGCTATTCCATCAGGTTTGTGAAAGTATACTCCATCATGTTCACACAACAACAAAATTGCGTAATGACACATTTCTCAGAACATATCCCTGTTGTCAAGTGATGCAAGACTATATTTACTTATAGTGTCCTTGGATAACTTAGATAATTTTGGTGAATTAGATATTGCTACTAGTATCTTGCATCTATTAGCTGTGAATAGAAACTAAGAAAACTAAGAAAGTTAAAGTCAGAAGTCTTGGAAAGGGTAGGACTTCGTATTTATTTATTAAAAAGGCAGAGAGAGACAGAGAGAGAGACAGAGAATTGTGTCTGCTGCTTCACTCCCTAATTGGCTGTAAAAAAAAATCAGGGCCCAGAAGCTTCATCTGGGTCTCCCATGTAGGTGCAGGGTCCCAAATACTTGGGCCATATCCTGCTACTTTCCCAAGTGCATTAGCAGGTAGCTGGATTGGAAGTGGAGCGACTGGAACTCAAACCAGTGCCCAGGCGGAATGCTGGCATTGCAGGTGGCAGTTTAATCTGCTGTGCCACAACAATGTCCCCACAGATAAGCCTTCCGTCCAAAGGAAAGTAATAGATATGGGATAAATTTAATGAGAACAAGCTGGTATACATTAAAATTTGAAAATAAATGTTTATAAGTTCTGGGCCACATCACAATTATAATTATGATTTGGTTTGGTCACTTTGGTATATATTGATGTCTTTCTGTCAAAGACCACCAAGAACACAAATCAAAGTCGAGTTTATTGGTTCATTGCAATGAGGGAGATGATAAGCCATTAGGTTCATGAGACACCTCAGAAAGACGGTGTCACAGGGGCCAGTGCTGTGGCGTAGTGGGTTAAAGCCCTGGCCTGAAGTGCCGGCATCCCATATGGGTGCCAGTTCTAGTCCTGGCTGCTCCTCTTCCAATCAGGCTCTCTGCTATGGCCTGGGAAAGCAGTACAAGATGGTCCAAGTCCTTGGGCCCCTGCACCCACATAGGAGACCCAGTAGAAGCTCCTGGCTCCTGGCTTCAGATCAGCACAGCTCCGGCTGCTGTGGCAAACATCTGGGGAGTGAACCAGCAGATGGAAGACCTCTTTCTCTATCTCAACCTCTCTCTGTAACTCTGTCTTTCAACTAAATAAATAAATCTTTAAAAAAAAATAGGGTGTCACAAAGACACTTAAAAAAATTATTTATTTCTTTGAAAGACAGAGTTCCAGAGTTCCAGAGTTCCAGAGAGAGAGAGAGAGAGAGAGAGAGAAATTTACCATTTGCTGGTTCACTCCCCAAATGGCTGCAACAGCCAGAGCTGGATCTGTCCAAAGCCAGGAGCCAAGAGCTTCCTCATAGTCTCCTTTGTGGGTGCAGGAGCCCAAGGACTTGGGCCATATGCTGATGCTTTCCCAAGTGCATTACCAGGGAACTGGGTTGGAAGCGAAGCAGTCAGGACTAAAACTGGTGCTCATATGGGATGCTGGCACCACAGGCAGCAGCAGCTTTATCTGCTACACTACAGTGCCAGCCTCACAGAGGACATATTATAGAGTTTGGGTTGGGTTTAATGATAGGGAAGGATTTAAGGAGGCAGGATTCTCTTCTGGATTGGATGTTTTCTGGAAACAGGAGGCCAAGTATCTTAATAATTCCTACCCAGAAGGCATGAGGAACAAAGTAGGTTAATGCTATATTTCATAAAGAAATATTAGTCACTCACATTATCCAGGAAGGGGTATGATGAGTAATTTTTGTGGTTTAGACTATGCTCTTGTTTTACTCTACTCACACACCATTACAGAATGCTCTTGCTTTGCCTGCTTCCCTGACCATCACAGAGTGGCCTTATCTGATATTTGTTTTCCATAAAATTTTTTTATGTTCAACAGAAGAATACCCATGACAGAGTTGTGGGTACCAAGCCAGCTCCCCCCTATGCTAAGGCCCAAGTGTGAGTGCCAAGACAACGCTATGGGCAGGTGATTGGCATAGCAGTTAAGTCACTGCTGGCTTACATCCCATATTGTAGTTCCTGGCTCAAGTCCCAGCTTCTCTGCTTTTGATTCCAGCTCTCTGCTAATGTATGCCCAAGAAGGTAGCAGGTGACAGCTCAAATACTTGGGCCCCTGCCATTCATGTGGGAGACCTGGAGGGAGTTCCAGGATCCTGGCTTCAGCCTGGCCCAGTCTTGGCTGTTGCAAGCATTTGAAGAATGAACCAGCAGATGGAAGATATCTCTCTCTCTCTTTCAAATAAATAAAATAAATTTTGGAAAGAGATAGCTCCAGATGTCAGAGGCTTCTTATCTCTTTCTCATCAGATATTAAGAAAGCATATGGTATGAACATATCATATATTAAAGATTTAAAAGTATTACAATTCAAATAAAGTAAATGAAAACTCAGAGATGGTATGCTCAAAAACATAAGTACCACATTAAAAAGATTGGTATCATAAGAGGAATCAGGAAAGTTGAATCACAGATCACAATGTTAAATTATTAGAGTTTTCATTTAGAATGACTACTTGTATAAGATTAAGATACAAAATAATGTGATTAGGACTAAATTGAACTCAAGATTCTGAAAAGCTTCTACTCAGCCAGTGAAAAGTGTTAATGTCTGCTTTGCTGTTAGCCAAGCTGACATTCAGCAGTCACTGAGAATGATCCAAATGCAGCCTTGATGCTTAAATCGTCACATTATCCTTCACTGAAATGAACTAGGTCCTTTGGAAGGCAGCCAGTACTGAATGTCCAGGCAGAAAAACTCCTGCTGCATTTTGTCACCAAAGAGGGTTTCAGGTATAGTGTTGGAGAAGCACCCAGGACACAGACAACCCAGGACACAATGAATACTGAAATCAATGACATAATCAACTAGGAGAAGTTGAATCTATAAAGATGTCTAGAAACCAAAATAAAATTTTGTTTTACAACAGTTATTTTTTTTTTAATTTTTTTTTTTTTTTGACAGGCAGAGTGGATAGTGAGAGAGAGAGAAAGGTCTTCCTTTTTGCCGTTGGTTCACCCTCAATGGCCGCTGCGGCCGGCACATCTCGCTGATCCGAAGCCAGGAGCCAGGTGCTTCTCCTGGTCTCCCATGCGGGTGCAGGGCCCAAGGACTTGGGCCATCCTCCACTGCCTTCCCGGGCCATAGCAGAGAGCTGGCCTGGAAGAGGGGCAACCGGGATAGAATCCGGTGCCCCGACCGGGACTACAACCCAGTGTGCCGGCGCCACAAGGCGGAGGATTAGCCTGTTAAGCCATGGCGCCGGCCACAACTGTTATTTTTTAAAGATTTATTTATTCATTTGAGAGGCAGGATTACAACAGAGAGAAGGAGAGACAGAGAGAGAGAGAGAGAGAGAGAGAGATCTTCCATTTGCTGATTCACTCCTGAAATGGTTAAAACAGCTGGAGCCGGGCTGATGCAAAGCCATGGGTACAGAAGCCCAAGCACTTGGGCCATCTTCTACTGCTTTCCCAGGTGCATTAGCGGGGAGGTGGATTGGAAGTGGAGTAGCTGGGACTCAAACCGGCATCCATGTTGGATGCTAGCAATGCAGGCAGAAGCTTAACTTACTATTTCACAGTGCCAGTCCCACCAGAATAAAATTTTAAGAAGAGATGGTATCATGAAGTATGTTTAAAATATAGTTGCAGGCCGGCACCGCGGCTCACTAGGCTAATCCTCCGCCTGTGACGCTGGCACTCCAGGTTCTAGTCCCGGTTGGGGCGCCAGATTCTGTCCCGGTTGCTCCTCTTCCAGTCCAGCTCTCTGCTGTGGCCCGGGAATGCAGTGGAGGATGGCCCATGTGCTTGGGCCCTGCACCCCATGGGAGACCAGGAGGAAGCACCTGGCTCCTGGCTCCTGGCTTTGGATTGGTGCAGCGCCGGCCGTAGTAGCCATTTGGGGGGTGAACCAATGGAAGGAAGACCTTTCTCTCTGTCTCGCTCTCTCACTGTCTAACTCTGTCTGCAGTGTAGACATATATTATCAACATATGCTTACAAATATTTAAAAACATCATTTATTAATTCAGCTGAATTATGGGAAGTCTGCATTAAAACCACGGCCAATACTTGAGTAAACAATCACAAATTATTACCAAATAAGGCAGCAGTGTCCAACAGAAATGAAATGTGAGCCACATATATGAAAGAAGCAGGTAAAATTAATTTTAATTATATATTTAATGCAATACATTCAAAATATTAAAATTCCAAAGTGATTAATATAATAATTATTAATGAGATTTTTCATTCTTTTTTTCATAAGGAGTTTTAAATCTGTTGTGTATTTTATATTTATATAGATCTTCTGAATTTGTATTAGCTGTAGTTCAAGGGCTCAATAGCCAAATGTGGCCACAGGTAACCAAACTGGACAAAACAGCTAGAAGGATTCCAAAATGAGTTATTTAGAAGATGGTCCAAATACTTGGGCCCCTGCCACCCATGTGGAAGACCTGGATGTAATGCCAGGTTCCTGGCTTTGGCCTGCACAGGGTCATTGTGGCCATCTGGGAAGTGAACCAGCAGATGGAAGATCCCTCTGTAACTCTGCCTTTCAAATAAATAAATATGTTTTGAAAAATGAGTTGTTTGGTTGAAGAATAACTGTGAAAAAAAATCACAATTTCATTTTAACAACAAAAATGCCCCACAAACCCACACTGTGGGTATATGGTAACAAGTTCCCCATATACCTGTGTTGTGAAGAAAGGCAGGATGAACTAAGAAAAGTGTGGGCCTCATGGGAAATCTCAGAAATGTCTGTTTAGACTGAAAGCCAGCATTTATTTAGTTAACACTTTCTATGTGCGAGACCCTGTGCCATGTGTTTCTTCAGGGACATCTCATTTACTTTAATCTTCACAACACCTGGCAAGATAATAACAATGGCTTATATTCACACAGCACTGTTCTCAACATCTTGCATATTTAATGCATTTGATCCTCAGGCAACTCTTTGAAGTAGTTTTTGTTGTTTTCGCATCTTGAAGATCTATGAGCAAGAATCTGTGCATATATATTTCTAAAATATACAGTATTCAATAGTTGTCTTAAAATGAGAAGAGTTATATTGAATGATTTGATCTCAATTGTGTTGCTTGAGCAAATGAATAGATCATTTTATGTCATTTCATACTGCTGAGTGATACTCGACCATAAAAGATGTTGGGACTGTGTAGTGTTTGTTAAATTTTGTCCTCCATGAATAAGATAAAGGAATTCTACCAAAAACTATTAAATTCCTCACTCTGAAAAGATCTGTGGAACAGGAAATCCAATGGAGATAAGGTCTCTTGTCTGATGTAATAACCTTAGGGGAGACAAATCAGAGGTTTGCTGAGCCTGCTCTAATGGGCAGAAGCAGGGAAAGTAGAGCTCATAAAACGTTGAGTAAAAGCAAAGAACTGTCTACAAAAAAAAGCCATATCCTTGTTCTAATCCAGTCTTTTCTGACTCTTATTAGAGAATAAATTTATCACTTGACATAAAAAAGGAAATTGAAGAGGTTACCTTATTTTCAAACATGATAATACAGGGCCAGCACTGTGGCGTAGCCAGTAAAGTCGCCACCTGTGTTGCCGGCATCTCATATGGGCGCCAGTTCATGCCTTGGGTTGCTCCACTTCTGATACAGCTCCCTGCTAATGGCCTGGGAAGGAAGAGGAAGATGGCCACAGTGCTTGGGCCCCTGCACCCACGTGGGAGATGCAGAAGAAGCTCCTGGCTCCTGGCTTTACATTGGCCTGGCTCTGGCTATTGTGGCCATTTGAGGAGTGAACCAGTGGATGGAAGATCTGTCTCTCCCTCTCTCTCTCGTAACTCTGCTTTTCTAATAAATAAATCTTTTTTTAAAAAATGATAATATCAGTTTCCATGTATTGAGGTGGTTTAATTAAGTATCAGGCAAAAGAGTAGCACTTCCCATAAATCCGTTTCCTCATTTGATCCTTACAACAACCCTGTAAATCAAATACTTAGTATCTCCATGTCTCATATTACTCAGACATAACAGTGGAGCTCACCTATGGTTAATGCAAATGTATCGCACATTTAGCAATATACTAAATTTCCAAACTTTATCTTTAAGTAGCAGCAAAGGCAAATTTTCCATCAGGTCCCCTCCCCTATTTTCAGAAATAATCGGAACTCCCCCTGTGACTCTGCTACTAAGGGAATGCTGACTTTGTTTATGTCTTTGCTGCCCTGTCTTGGACCAATGAACTTTCTCCATTGAACTTTTCCTCTGTGACCCACTGCTATACTGGGGCCAACTCCCACAGGGTTGATCTGGAGATCTCTTCCTTCATCAACAGTAGTTTTCAAGATTCTGAAACACTTCTGGGCTTCAGTCTGTTATCCCAGAAAAAGACAACCTCTAGAGGGCAGTGTGGAACAACACCTTGGGCCAACCCAACAATGTACCTTTGTCCGTGTTAAGTAGTCTATTACACATAAGGATGAAAACTGAAGCTCAGAGGAGTTAAAAAATTTGGTCAAGATCACCAACCAGTCAACAGCATGGCTAGGATTTAATCTTTGACTGTAGAACAATGACTTTTTTTTCATTCTGTGGGGCTTTCTTCACCTCTCACTAGACTGAAAAAGGACAGGACAGTAAATCATCAATAAATAAATATATGCAGGTAGCTATCCTGTGCCAGGCATTAATCTCTGAAATAAAAAGAGAAACCACTTGGGAGAAGCAATGTTCTTTGGGGGATAACTAGGACTAAGTAAAAGCAGAGAAGTGATTAAGAACATAGGGGAGAGGGCCAGTGCTGTGGCGTAGCAGGTAAAGCTGCTGCCTGCAGTACTGGCATCCCATGTGGATGCCAGTTCCAGTTCCACCTGCTCCACTTCTGATCCAGCTCTCTGCTATAGCCTGAGAAAGCAGTAGAATATGGCCCCAGTCCTGTATAGGAGGCCCAGAAGAAGCTCGTGGCTCCTGGCTTTGGATAGGTGCAGCTCTGGCCATTGTGGCCATCTGGGAAGTGAACCAGCAGATAGAAGACCTCTCTTTCTCTCTGCCTCTGCTTCTCTGTAATCCTGCCTTTCAAATAAATGGATGGATCTTAAAAAAAAGAAGAACATAGAAGATTTTATGGTCAATAGATCATGAGTTCTATGTGTTATAGCTCATTCTATCAGTCTTGCATTTAGCAAATATTCATGCTTAATATGTCCTGGCACTGCACTAGGAACTGAAGTAGACAGGAAAACAAATAGACACGAACACTTTCTGCAGGTTTACAGAGTAGAAAAGATTAGTGAAAAATTAAACATAATTACAGGGGCTGGCATTGTGGCATAGTGGGTAAAGCTGCAGTCTACAATCCTAGCATCCCATATGATCACTGGTTTCTGTCCTGGCTGCTCCACTTCTGATCCAGCTCCATGATGATGGTCTGGGAAAAGCACCAGAAGATGGCCCAAGTGCTTGGGCCTCTGCCACCCAAGTGGGAGAGACTCAGATGATGCTCGTGGCTCCTGACTTCGGCCTGGCCCAGCTGTGGCCATTGTGGCCATTTGGGGAGTGAACCAGCACAAGGAAGAGCTCTCTCTATTCCTCTCTCTTGGTAACCCTGAATTTCAAGTAAATAAATAAATCTTTTAAAAAATGTAATTATATTTAAAGAACATGATGTTAGAAGACAGAAAATTGAGAAAGGACCCTAAGTGTTGGGAAGAAACTGGATAAGTAAAGAATGTTCCAGGCAGGGAAGAGCAAGTATGAAGACTATGAAGTGAGAAAAAAATGTCAGGGTTTGAGGGGGCTAAAGAAAGGCCACTGTACCCAGGACCACTCTGCCTGACCAGATGATACTATTCCTTAACTACATTTAGTACAAACAGGAGGGAGTTCAAGCAAGAGATAATAAATCGAGCAGACACTAAGGTAGGAAAAGTGTGGATGTTGGAGAGTGGGGTAGCAACATGTTTGGGGAGCTAGAAGGAACCCTGGTGCTCTTTGGGATAGCAAGTGATAAGGCTGGGTGGTTGTATTTAAAGGCAGTCTGGGAGCCGGCACTGTGGCATAGTAGGCTAAGCCTCTGCCGACAGCAACAGCCTCCCATATGGGTGCCAGTTTGTGTCCTGGCTGCTCCTCTTCCAATCCAGCTCTCTGCTATGGCCTGGGAAAACAGTAGAAGACAGCCCAAGTGCTTGGGCCCCTGCACCCATGTGGGAGACCCAGAAGAAGCTCCTGGCTCCTGGCTCCTGGCTTCAGATTGGCACAGCTAGGTGCCAAACTCCAGGTGAGTTTGTAGAGCACATCACCTCCCTCCTCTGGCAGCTGCTCTCAGCCCTCGGTTCTACTCATACCTTTAGGGGTCACCACGCTGTGTGACTTGTGAGTTCTCCAGACATGGGCAAGTAGAAACGGGTAAGAGTGGATAGGAAAGAAAATTTGCTGAGGAAACATTGGTAGAACTTGGTCTCAACCTGATTATATTTTGAAGAAGAAAAAGAATAGAAAATAACTATGAGAGAAGGCTGAGTTGCAGCCATCTGGGGAGTGAACCAGTGGATGGAGGATCGATCTCTCTCTCTCTCTCTCTTCCCCTGTCAGTAACTCTACCTTTCAAATAAATAGATAAAATCTTAAGAGAAAAAAAAAGGCTACATTAAAAAAAGGCAGTCTGAAGATTTTGATTCTATTTGAAGCAAGACGGGGTTGAATAACCTTAAACAATGGAGTTAAATTTAGAAAGATAAATCTCAGGGAGTGAAGGCATCAGCTAGAAGCAGGGATACCTGTCAGGAAGCTGTTGGGATAATCCAAGCAAGAATAAAGCAGGCTTCATCTAAGGCTATTGAATCCCAGACTCCTCTCTTCACACCAGCCAAATACACAATCTCCCAGTGGGCACCTCTGGCAGGAGGGGAAAGGCTGAGAGTGTCCTGTGGGGTTTTTGAGTTTCCACCTTCTTTGGGGGTTTTCTGCCTTTGGGTCCCCCTTTCCTTGATCCAAACCCAGTGACAAAGTCTCCCAAAGAGGAACACTAAGCTCCTAAGGAAGAAACAGAATACTCCAGGGACCCCAGCGATGTGATGTCAACAAGTCTAAGGATGAAGTCCCAGGGGGATGAGAACTCCAGGTGAGCACATCATCTCCCTCCCCTGGCAGCTGCTCTCAGCCCTCGGTTCCACCCATACCTTTAGGGGCCACCACGCTGTGTGATTTGTGAGTTCTCCAGACATGGGCAAGTAGAAATGGGTAAGAGTGGATAGGGAAGAAAATTTGCTGAGGACACATTGATAGAACTTGGAATTCAACGTTATTATATTTTGAAGAAGAGAAAGAGAAAGAATAGAAAATAACCATGAGAGAAAACTGAGTGTTGAAACGATGGTGATTGAAGATCTTCTAACTCCCTTTATGCCAATTCTACCCTCCCTCAGCAAACTTCTGGCGCTAATTTTGTTTCACAAGCTCTCTGTTATGTGGGGATGCTATTATATTTCTTAGGGTAAATTAGTAAATTGGGCTCTTGTGACTTAATCACCACCTTGGTGAAATGAAAGAATTGAGTTCTTAAACTTGCAAATCAGAAATTGGAGCCTAATCAGCTCCTTTAGTGATCTACAATATGGGTCTGTCCTCTGATCATTCTGTCATCCACAGGACAATGTTGTCAAAGTACTGGTTTCCAGTCAGGATGTGCCGAACATCTACAATGAGGGACATTAATCCTCTGAAATGGACCCTTGTAGAAGTAATGCCAGTTTTTGAGTACTTACTTATCCTGTCTGGCTCTGTTCTGGACACTTTGGGTACGTTCCGCTAGACCTCATAACATTCCTATGAGATAAATGCTATTACAAGGTCCATCTTAAGAGGAAGAACCTACAGCTTGAAGAAATCAAATAAGCTAAAGGCATACAACTAATAAGCAGTTGGAGCTGGGATCCTTAACCTGAAAGGACCCTTGAGATTTTAACCCATACTGGAAAAAATATTACCATGGTCATAGTATGTGTCTGCAATATTTTTTGGATCTGAATAGATGACTCTCCAAACATTAACTACTGTGAGTCACCACTTGTAAATGTCTTACTTATGGTGCATTCAGAAATATCAAGGTTCAATCAGAGGGGACTGGGAGGAGCCATACCACTGGACTATGACTCAAGGAAGTTGCAATCAGCATCCAGCGCTGGAACACAGCAGGTTAAGCTGCTGCCTGCAGCGCCAGCATCCTGTATGGGCACCAGTTTGAGTCCTGGCTGCTCCATTTCTGATCTAGCTCCCTACTAATGTGCCTGGGAAAGCAGCAGAAGATGACCCAAATAGCTGGGCCCCTGCCACCCCTGTGGGAGACCTGGAAGAAGCTCCTGGATCCTAGCCCAGCCCTGACTGTTGTGGCCTTTTGGGGAGTGAACAAGCAGATGGAAGAGTACTCTGTACTCTGTAACTCTGCCTTTAAAGTAAATAAATAAAATCTTTTTTTTTTTTAAAGAAAGTTGCAATTAAATGAATTGTATTGTAACTCCTAGGGAAAGAAAAGAAGACAAAACCCAGGGCTTGTTTTTTTCATAATGTATTTTCTGGCCCTTGCACAGTACCTGAGACATGATAGACGATCAATGAATAGTTCTTGAGCAAATGACCAAGTGATACTCTCTCTGGCCCTGTGATCTTTCTGCTCACTCAGACACAAGTCTTAAAAAACTTTTCTGTCCCCTCAAAAGTCAACCATTGCCTCATTCCTCTCCATCTCAGCTGATGACTTTATCTCATGCTTCACCAAGAAAAAATAAGCTTTCAGGCTGGCGCCGCGGCTCACTAGGCTAATCCTCTGCCTAGCGGCGCCGGCACACCGGGTTCTAGTCCCGGTCGGGGCACCGATCCTGTCCCAGTTGCCCCTCTTCCAGGCCAGCTCTCTGCTGTGGCCAGGGAGTGCAGTGGAGGATGGCCCAAGTTCTTGAGCCCTGCACCCCATGGGAGACCAGGATAAGCACCTGGCTCCTGCCATCGGATCAGCGCGGTGCGCCGGCCGCAGCGCGCCTACTGCGGCGGCCATTGGAGGGTGAACCAACGGCAAAAAGGAAGACCTTTCTCTCTGTCCCTCTCTCACTGTCCACTCTGCCTGTCAAAAATAAAAAAATATATATATAAAATATATAAAAAAAAAAAAAAGAAAGAAACTAGGAAGGCCAAGGAGACTAATTCTTCCCCAGAATCTTGGGAGACCTTAACTTCAGCTCAGTGAGTAAAAAAAAAAAGAAAAAAAAAAAGAAAAAATAAGCTTTCAAGCAGTTATTCTCTAACCCCCACCCTCTAACAAAATCTACACACCTGGCTGCACTCTGTCCTCACACTCTCTAGCTTCCCTCCTGTTGAAATGAAAACACACCCCTGGTTTTTTTTTTTTTTTAAGATTTATTTTATCTATTTGAAAGAGTTACAGAGAGAGGTAGAGACAGAGAGAGAGGTCTTCCATCTGCTGGTTCACTCCCCAGATGGCCGCAACGCTGGAGCTGCGCTGATCAGAAGCTAGGAGCCAGGAACTTCTTCCAGGTCTCCCATGTGGGTGCAGGGGCCCAAAGACTTGGGCCATCTTCTACTGCTTTCCTAGGCCACAGCAGAGAGCTGGATCAGAAGAGGAGCAGCTGGGACTAGAACAGGTGCCCATATGGTATGCTGGTGCTTCACGCCAGGGCTTTAACTTGCTGCACCACATCTTCTGGTTTCTATCCCAGACAAAACCTCTTCTTACAGTCTGGGTGTCCTCACCTCCTGCCTTCTCAAGGACTTTTCTCCTGCAGTACTTTGACCCCTCCCACATTCTACTCTTTCCCCATTGTCCTGTACCAGTTTTACACATCTATAAACATGCTCTCTCAATTCACTTCTCACCACTCTGTCTTACCAGACACATTGGCTTGGTCATTCTTAAACACAGTGAACAAGCCCTGTGACTTTTGCATTTACTCTTCCCCCTGCCTGGGGAAATCCTTATTTATTTATTTTTTTAATTTAATTCAGGTTCAAGTATCACCTCAGAGAGGTGTACAATGATGACCTTTTCTGAAAGAGACTTCTTTATTCTCTTGTTCCTCTTTCAATTAAAAAATATAATTTGGGGATGTGTGATGTAGTCCAGCCAGTTAAGCTACCAATTGGACCTCCTGCACTTATTATTTATTTATTATTAGAATGCCTGGTTTGAGTAATGGATTTTCTATGTTCCGAATCATCTTCCTGCTAATGCATCTGGTAGGTAATGGATGATGGCCCAAGTCCTTGGGTTCTTGCCACCCCTGTTGGAGACCTAGATGGAGTTCCTGGTTCCTGGCTTCATCCTGGCCTAGCTCTGGCTATTGTGGGCATTTGGGGAGTGAACCAGCAGATGGAAGATCTATCACTTTGCCTTTCAAATAAATAAATACTTTATATATATAGATATGTATAATTTTGTTTTACATTTTCATCGTTTTTTGTATCTCTTCACACCAGAATGTAAGTTCTTTGAAGGTAGGGTGATTTGCTTTATTCACTGCTATATCCCTAAAGTCTGGTACAGTAGTTCCTAAAATATCATGGGCACTCAGTATTTGTTAAACAAAAGAAGAGGGGCCGGCACTGTGGCATAGTAGATTAAGATTCCGCCTGTGGCACCAACATTATGGGTTCCTCTTTTAATCCTGCTTTTTTTTTTTTTTTTTTTTTTTGACAGGCAGAGTGGATAGTGAGAGAGAGAGAGACAGAGAGAAAGGTCTTCCTTTTTGCCGTTGGTTCACCCTCCAATGGCCGCTGCGCCGGCACATCTCGCTGATCCGAAGCCAGGAGCCAGGTGCTTCTCCTGGTCTCCCATGAGGGTGCAGGGCCCAAGGACTTGGGCCATCCTCCACTGCCTTCCCGGGCCATAGCAGAGAGCTGGCCTGGAAGAGGGGCAACCGGGACAGAATCCGGCACCCCGACTGGGACTAGAACCTGGTGTGCTGGCGCCGCAAGGCGGAGGATTAGCCTGTTAAACCACAGCGCCGGTTAATCCTGCTTTCTGCTAATGGCCTGGGAAAGCACTGTGCTTGGGCCCTGCACCCACGTGGGAGGCCCAGATGAAGCTCCTGGTTCCTGGCTTTGGATCAGCTCAGCTCCAGCTGTTGCGGCCACCTGGGGAGTAAACCAGCGGATGGAAGACCCCCCCCCCCCTCTCTCTCTCTTTCTCTCTGCCTCTGCTTCTCTGTAACTTGGCCTTTCAAATAAACAAATAAATCTTTGAAAAAAACATTAAGTCACAATATTTCAGTGACATATATTGCAAAATTACCATACGTGGTATATTTACTGCTCATTTAAGTATAGGTGATGTGTCCCATAATATAGGATAACGGAACTTAAAGGGTTAATATCAATTATTACACACATTGAATAACACTGCTATGCATCCTTTCTTTCTTTCTTTTTTTTTTTTTTTTTGGATGTTTATTTATTTTCATCTACCTGAAAGGCAGAGTGACACAGAGAGCTATGTCCCATAAGCTGGTTCATTTCCCAAATGTGTACAACATCCACGGCTGTACCAGGCCAAAGCCAGGGGCCTAGAACTCCATCCAGGTCTCCCACATGGGTGGCAGAGGCCCAGGCATTTGAGCCATCTCTGCTGCCTTTAGCAGAAAGCTGGACTGGAAGTGGAGCAGCCAGGACTCCAGCGAGGCACTCTAAATGCTGACATGCCAAGTGGTGGCTTAATCCAAACACAATGCTCGCCATGCTTTACGTCTTTATGTTTATTACATTGATATATAGTTTTTAAAAATTTTTTAATAATTTGTTTATTTATTAGAAAGGCGGAGTTACAAAGAGGGGGGAGAGAGAGAGAGAGAGAGAGGTCTTCCATCCACTGGTTCACTCCCCAGATGGATGTGATGGCTGGAGCTGAGCTGATCTGAAGCCAGGAGCCAGAAGCTTCTTCCAGGTCTTCCATGTGGGTACAGGGGCTCAAGGACTTGGGCCATCTTCGACTGCTTTCCCAGGCCATAGCAGAGAGCTGGATCAGAAGTGGAACAGCCAGGACTTGAACCAGCACCCATATGGGATGCTGACACTGCAGGCAGCGGATTAACCTATGCACCACAGCGCTGGCCCCTATACAGTTTTAATTTATTCATTTACTGGCTATAGATTTCATAATTTGTTTATCCATCTCCTACTGTTGTATATTTAGGTCATTTCCAACATTTTATGACTACATATAGTATTGCAATGAATTTTAGCAACATAATAGTTAGAAGCTCAGATTCTGGAATCAGACTGCATGGAACTAGATCCCAGGCACCACTGCTTACTAATTATCACTTTGGGCAAGTTAACTTAACTTCTCTGTGCCTCAGTTCCATAAATCGTAAAATGAGGGTAACTAAATGAGTAAATATATAAAGAGCTTTGGAAAGTGCCCAGTACATATTAAATCTCAATGGACATCAATTAAGAATTACCATGTCACAGAATATAAACAACTTCAATTTTATTAAATACAACAAATTGTTCTCCTAAATGATGTAGCAAGGGTTCCATCAGCAGTATTGAGTTCTGTTTTCCTAAATAGTAATTCATGGTACTAACAAAAAATTTCTGCCAATTTGGCAGGTACAAATTACTTCTCATTGATTTACTTGTATTTTCATAGTTACAGTGAAATTAAACATTTTTGTCCTGTGTTTATTGGGCCTCAGTGTTCTTTTTTTGGTAAACTGCCTATTTATATGTTTTATATCTTTTTCTTTTAGATTTGAAAACTGTTTTAAATATTAATCCAAATGATGGTTATATGTGTGGTGCCTATCAGCTAGTCTTTGGCTTGTCTTTGTATACCATCTTTTAAATGTTATTACAGGGGCCAGCGCTGTGGTGTAGTGGATAAAGCCACCGCCTGCAATGCCAGCATCCTATATGGGTGCCAGTTTGAGTCCCGGCTGCTCCTCTTCCAATCCAGCTCTGTGCTGTGGCCTAGGAAAGCAGTAGAAGATGGCCCAGGCCCTTGGACCCTTGCACCCACGTGGGAGACCCAGAAGAAGCTCCTGGCTCCTGGCTTCAGATTGGCGCAGCTCCAGCCATTGCGGCCCAATGGGGAGTGAACCAGCAGATGGAAGACCTCTTTCTCTCTCTCTCTCTGCCTCTGCTTCTCCTCTATCTGTGCAACTCCGACTTTCAAATAAATAAACAAATCTTTTTAAAAAAACTACTACAGAAGTAACACAGCTTTAAAAATTTATTTATTTGAAAGACAGAAACACAGAGAGAGATCTTCTATTTACTGGTTCACTCCCCTAAATGCCCACAACAAGCCAGACTCAGCCAATCTGAAGCCAGGAGCCTGGAACTACATTTGGGTCTCCCAAACGGGTGGCAGGGACCCAAGTACTTGAGCCATGACCTGCTGCCTCCCAGGATGTATTAGCAGGAAGCTGGAACTGCAACCCAGCAGCCCCATATGGGATGTGGCTGTCGGCTGTGGCAAACACTAGCCCTGGAACACATTTTTTTTTTTTTTAAGAATTATTTTATTTGAAAGACAGAGTTACTGAGAGAGGTATAACCAGAGAGAGAGGTACTCCATCTACTGGTTCACTCCCCAAATGGCTGCAATGGCTGGAGCTGTGTTGATCCAAAGCCAGGAGCCAGGAGCTTCTTCCGGGTCTCCCATGCGGTGCAGGGGCTCAAGGACTTGGGCCATCTTCTACTGCTTTCCCAGGTCATAGCAGAGAGCTGGATCGGAAGAGGAGCAGTCAGGACTCGAACCGCCTCCCATATGGGATGCTGGCACTGCAGGCTGGGACTTTAACCTGCTGTGCCGCACTGCCGGTCCCTGGAACAGATCATAATACCGTGTAACTAACAATATTTTCCTAGTGGTTTGTGCTTTGGCTTCTTATTTAAGAAATTCTTCATTATTTTTCATAAAGCTCCTTTGTTTTCTAAAAACTGTTTTGAGTCTTATCTATCTAGATTTTATATTTCGATGTGGTTTGAGGTAAAAATCGGAATTTTTTTTCCTTTTGGAAAAAAAAGTATCGGTGCCATTTACTGAAGAGCTCACCCTCTCCCCACTACTTGTAATGCCATTTCTGTCATAAACCAAATTTCCTTGGAGCTGGCCTTCATTTCCAGCTCACAACCTTCGCTTCCTATACCCCTTCTACCAGGGATGCTCTGCTCTAGGCTCCTCTCAGGGCTACCTTCCTCTCGCTCTTCAGATCGGAGCTCCGATGTCATTCCCCTCGTAGCTGGATTGTTTGCAGGAGTTTCTGGCTGCGTAGCTGCGACACTCCAAAGAGGCTACCAGGTCGGAGGTGGGCAAGAGCCTCCGGCCGGTCGTTGCTAGGTTGTTGCTAGGGTGAGGACTGCGGAGGCCGCGGAGAGGAGGAACACTCGGCGCCCTCGTGACGGAATCAAGCGGGCGCCAGCGTCGCCGGAGAGTGCGTCACCGTGCGCGGGCGATTGGGGGCGGGGCCAGGGCTGAGTCACGTGGCTTGGTTGCCTACGCGCTGCTGGGCCGTGGGAAGATGGCGGACGGAAAGGGAGACGCCGCCGCCGCTGCCGGGGCCGGGGCTGAGGCTCCGGCGGTGGCGGGAGCCGGAGCCGGAGCCGAGACTGAGTCAATGGCTCGGGGTCATCGCCCCACATCTCCGGCGCCAGGAGCCCCCGGTCTGCGACCTTGTCTCTGGCAGCTGGAAACAGAGCTGAGGGAGCAGGAGGTTTCGGAAGGCTCATCTTTGAACTACTGCCGGAGCTTCTGCCAGGTGAGGGGTTGACTGGCTGGCTGAGGACGGCGGGGCGGGGAGGCCAGGGGAAGAGGCCCGGCTCCGTTGCAGCAGAAGGGCCGGGACTAAGAGGCACCACCTCCATGTCTTGCCGCGCCCCCGAGCTGGGAAGGCCCAGTTCGGAAGCTCGACTGCTGGCCCCCCTCCGTCACTGCCTGACTTCGGCCACCGCCGGGGCGGGTTGCGCTGGGCTGTACCGAGAGCCTCGAGGACGCGGCGGCTCCCAGGAAGGGCCGTGCCCTGTTACCGTTGCCTGTGTCCCGGCCGGGCGGCTGGAGCGCCACTGCCCCCTGAGGGATGGTTGTTCGTTCTTGCCCGGAGATCCTTTTTTGAGGAGAGTGCAGATCTCTCTTCTGGATAATCCGGAGCGGTGTGTTGGAGCCAGAGCCCTTAATCTTTGGAGTCAGCATCTCCTGGGCCCTTAAAAAAAAGGTTGACAGTTGGCTCTGAAAGGCATCTAGGGCTTTCTGATTAGGGATTGCGGAGCTGGCCGGTCGTTCGGTTTTACAACCCCCCTCCCCCTTTTAAATTTTTTGACGTTTAAGCTGTTCGTTCGCCTCTTCGGTATTCCTTCGAGGATTGTGCTACCAAGAATGAGGCTGGTGAGCCTTGCAGTAGCGGTTAGGATCACATTGAGGAGAGGATCGAGAGAGAGAGAGATGTAGAGTGTGGCCTCTTTTGGCAGTCGTATGATTATTTCTGTGCCATGGTGGGCTCCAGCCTCTGATTACATATTTATGGGTGTACTGGAGATTTTTCTCAACGTTTTAAAGTGTTTTACGAATGTAAGTATTTGCCATTATTATTTTGACATCTGATGTTTGCTCTGTCAGGTCTCTGCCGCTCACCTTCTTTGCTTCAGAGAGGGTAGAATAATGGTAGTGTGTTTTTACTTGGATTCTTAATGAGTAGTGAGTGTGCTGCATAAATTGTGGCATCCCAAAGTTGTAATTTGGGGCGGGCAGTTTGCCCGATTGACCCAGAGCCGAATCAGAAGTTGACTTTGCTTGATTGCTTTTCTTCCCCTCCCCCCTTTGCTGAGCCAGAAGCACCTCATTTTGAATGGAATTTTGTTCTTGTTAATATTTTCCATACATTGTATTACACGAGTTTTTGTGTGCACAACTTGGAGCATTTGTCTGCACTGTTAAGATGCGATTTTCTCTACTTATTAATTAATAATGATCATTCTTTCTTAGTACAGTCCTTTATTCTACATACTTTTACTGACTGGTTGATGCCAGACACTTATGTGTATGTTGAGGAAGCATAAAGACACGCACTTTCCTTTGTGAACATATGGTTGAAGGGAGCTGGTAGAAGGAACAATTTCCAGTGCAGTTTTGGTAATGATGGAAAAGAAGATACTGTAGAGACAGTGGTGAGAAGCGACCCCTCATGGGACTTCTTAGCGGAAGAGATGGTGAACTCAGAAAATTAAATTTTAAAATGGTTAATTATAATTATAAGATATATTATAATATACATATAAGTATTATCATTTGGAAGAAGTAACTGGGAGAGGCCACGCTAAATAGGGTAGATCCTATGGCTGAAAGGGTGAAATTGAGCCCTGTAGATCCGAGGGGAATGGCATTCTAGGGCCAGAGTGCTGTGAGAGATGGGGGAGCTAATTGGAGGAGGGAAGGAGCCCAGGCAATAGAGCAACTGGGGGTTTTGGGTGTTCTGAGTTGTCTTCCTGGAAAGATAACACAAGTGAATGTAGCCAGTCAGACTGAAGCTTGTGAAATGATGCCATAGATGTGTATTCTGCTTTATGTCTAATGCTTGTAGTTCCAATTTGATTTTAATGGAATATTTTAATGTCATGAGTCTTGGTAATACTTACAGATGTGAGGGCCCAGAAGAGTTTTAAAAATAAAGTGCTTTTGTAATTTGTCTTGTATATGCAGTTTTTTACCCTGAGAATTTTCCAAAAACTTTTTTTGACTAATAAATGAAGAAAGAACAGAGATTCCTGTAACATGCTGTGGTAGAGAGCTCTAGCATATTCATTCAGTTGGGAGTTAGTTGGGTCCTAATTTTGACACTACTACTTCTTAGCTTGTAACCTTGGACAAACTGACTTGGAAACTTTTATCTTGCTTCCTGACTTTATCTTCTTATAATGCTTTTTATAAAACAGTATAATAGAAAGTTTTATGTACAAGTCTTCACAAATTTTTTCATAATATTTCTATCACATTTTCCCAGCAACTCAGATAACATAAATTTTGTCCTTGATCATCAGATACAGGTAAAAAAAATAAATTTTTATGAGAAACCAGGAAAATTTTCACTATCAGTTAATTGAGTTTAATTGCTTTTGAAAGACTTAAATAAGATATATTCATCCACTTAAGAAAACTCTCTATGACTAAGTATTGAAGATAGGAACTTCACTAGACACAGGATTCCTGTGCTGTAAGAGAGGAATACACACTGTGTAAAGACAGGTAACAAGCATTGCATTACTGTAAAAGCCTGTGCTGAGGGGATGCTTTAACTACCATGAATTTTTTTTCATCAGGTGTTTAGTTCAAAAAATTGTCTTAGCAGCATCAGTTGTACTCGCTTAAATCCCTTCTACATGGTGCTGAGACCATCTTCGCTCCATTTCTTACATTACCTAAATGTCTCCATCTTGGGAATTGCACTAAATCAAGAAATAAATGGACACATGAATGAGTAGAGAAATTTTTCTTATTTTAGGCATATATTCAGTTTTATTAAATGTGTAAAGATGAGAAAATGAAACTCCAAAAGTAATTGTTGCTAAGAAAATGCTGTTTAAATCCTGTTGTATTCAGTGACTATTTCTATTCAGTGTCTATGGAATATGTTTTATTTTATTTTATTTTTTTCCTTTCCCTCAGTTCATTTTCTGAAAACATTGCCTGCCAGACAGTGTGGATAAGATTAACTTCAGAAAAACAGACTTTCTTTGTGTTGCTGAAAAATTGATGATGTCTTCTCAAGTTTTTGCTGTATTTTGGGAACCAAGATTCCAAAAGTTTTACAACTGGTAGTGCCTGTTTGGAACACAAATTTTGAAGACTTTTAAAGAAAACTTTAATAAACTTTAAATTATTGGGTGAATGATTATACCTTGAGAATACCAGGCAAAGTAATTTTATGAATAACGCATGTGTATGTGGGGCATTTTTAGGTTCTAGAGTGACAGCAATTTTGTAGATTGTCTTTTTAAACTTTTTTTTTTTTTTTTTTTTACTTGAAAGGCAGAGTTAGAGAGTGAGAGAGATCTTCCATCTGCTGGTTCACTCTCCAAATGGCTACAATGGCCAGGGCTGGGACAGTCCAAAGCCAGGAGCCTGGAATTTCATCTGAGTCTCCTGTGTGGGTGACAGGGACCCAGATTCTTAGGCCATCTTCCTCTGCTTTCCCAGGTGTAGTAGCAGGGAGCGGGATCAGAAGCAGAGCAGCCAGGACTTACTTGGGATTTCAGCATTGCAGGTAGCAGCTTAACCTGCTGTGCCACAATGCTGGCCCCAGTTTTGTAGATCTAAAAAAATTGAGAGGCAGTGAGAGAGAGGAACAGAGAAAGAGAGCACTCCCCTCCCCCTATCTCCTGGCCCCTACCTCCCCCTCCCCTCCATGGCCAGTGCCAGGTAGGCTGAAACCAGGAACTGGGAACTCAGTCCAGGTCCTCTGTGGGTGACTGGAACCCAGTTGCTTCTGCATCCCAGTATCCGCATGAGTGGGAAACTAGTCAGGAGCCAGAGTTGGGACACCAACCCAGGTACTCTGATGTGGGGTGTGGGTGTCTTACGTGTTTTTTTTTTTTTAAGGTTTATTTATTCATTTGAAAGTCAGAGTTACACAGAGAGAGTAAGAGAAGTCTTCCATCCGATGGTTCACTCCCGAATTGGCCGCAACGGCCGGAGCTGCGCACGTCTGAAGCCAGGAACCAGGAGCTTCCTTCTGGTCTCCCATGCAGGTGCGGGGGCCCAAGGACTTGGACCATCTTCTACTGTTTCCCCAGGCCATAGCAGAGAGCTGGATCGGAAGTGGAGCAGCCGAGACTCGAAACAGCGCCCATAATGGATGCCAGCGCTGCAGATGGTAGCTTTACCCGCTACACCACAGTGCCAGACCCTACCTGGTGTTTTAATAGCTAGAATAAACACCTGCCCCACATTTTGTAGATTTTTAATAATTAAAATAAGTAGAGCATATATTTAAGCTTTTCCTAGATTTTGATTGAGGGCAAAGAGCTCTGAGTCAGATAGGCTATGTAGTAGTTACCTTTTATCTGCAGGGGATATATTCCAAGATACCCTGTAGGTGCCTGAGACCTGCTATAGTACTAACCCCTATTTATGCATATGTTGTTTTTTTTTTCATATATACACATACTTAATGATAAAATGATGACAAGTAGGCAATTAACAATGACCAATAACAAAACAGTTTAATCATATACTATAATAAGTTATGTGACCGGGGGCCAGCACTGTGGCATAGCAGGTAAAGTTGCCACCTGCAGTGCCGGCATCCCATATGGACGCCAGTTTGAGTCCTGGCTGCTCCACTTCCGATCCAGCTCTGTGCTATGGCCTGGGAAAGCAGTAGAGGATGGCCCAAGAACTAGGGCCCTTGCACCCATGTGGGAGACCTGGAAGAATCTCCTGTCTCCTGGCTTCGGATTGGCGGAGCTCTGGCTGTGTGGCCAATTTGGGAATGAACCAGCAGATGGAAGACCTCTCTCTCTCTCTCTCTCTCTCTCTCTCTCTCTCTCTTTCTTTCTCTCTGCCTCTCCTTCTCCCTCTGTGTAACTCTAATTTTCAAATAAATAAATAAATCTTTAAAAAAATTATGTAACTGTAGTCTCCTTCAGAATATTTCGTGTTGATAGGAGATGATACAATTTATTTGTGATTAAAATGAATGATACAGGCCTTGTGATTTAACTTTAGGCTACTTAGGGTTTCTTCAACAAAAGCAACTGTGAAACTTTTAGTTAATCTGATAACCAAGATCTCTACTAAGTGACCAAGAGGATAGCCTGTACAGTGTGGGTAATATGGACAAAGAGATGGTTCATGTCCTGAGTGGGACATGATGGGCAGGACAGATAGGGATTTTATCATGCTTCTTAGAAGGACATGCAATTTAAAGTTTGTGAACTGTTTATTTCTGAAATTTTCTATCCAATTTGTTTGGACCATGTTTGACTGTGGGTAACTGAAACTGCAGATATGCAGGAGCTACTGTACTAGCTTCACCACTCAAACCAGTTGACTTTAGACGTTATTTTCTATAATCCTTAATTTTCTCATTTAAAAATTGAATAATAATACTTTTTTAAAAATAATTTATTTATTTGACAGGCAGAAATACAGACAGTGTGAGAGAGAGAGAGACAGAGAGAAAGGTCTTCCTTCCATTGGTTCACTCTCCAAATGGTCGCAGTGGCCGGAGCTGAGCCGATCTGAAGCCACAAGCCAGATGCTCCTTCCTGGTCTCCCATGGGGGTGCAAGGGCCCATGCACTTGGGCCCTCTTCTGCTAGCCCAGGCCACAGCAGAGAGCTGGACTGGAAGAGGAGCAACTGGGACTAGAACTGGCGCCCATATGGGATGCCGGTGCCGCAGGCGGAGGATTAACCAAGTGAGCCATGGTGCTAGCCCCAAATAATAATACTTATGTACTATGTATGGAATCATAGTTACATGTAAATACATTGTTGTAAGGAATGAGTATGACAATGTCTATTAAAAGCAGTGTGTCTGGAATTATCTGAATTATCCAGATTTCTTACCTTTGGAATGAAAAGGCTTCACAATTATGACTCCAGCTTGTTTTTCATCTCTTCCCTACCGGTCACAATGTCCCAATCCTACTCTTAACTTGGACTCAAGGCTTCTTTATTTTGAGTCAAGACCAAAATGTAGTGTTATTTCCATGATTAAAATTTTATCTGAATTTTCAAGTACATTATTTTTGAAAAGATTACTTTTCATTTGATTCTTCCAGATCCAAGGCACATATTAGGTTTTCAGTTAATATTTACTGATAGATTTCCAGAAGAATATAATTACTATTTTAGTGAGGTCTATGTTTTCAAGCATTCCTTTCATTGTACTGTTCTGTCATTTTCTCTCATTTCCTGTATGGCAGATTTTCTTTCTTTAGGGCCCGGTGCAAATGTCATCTCTGAAGCTTTCTGTGATTTCACCAGATAGGTTTGCTCTTATTTGATTGTTTTTGACACTTTGTAAATATCTGTAATTTTCATGATTACTTTTCTTGCTGTCACTGTCTTAGTTCAGGCTTTCTCTTGTACCACCTTCTTCACTAATCTCCTTTACCTTCTGGCTGGACTTATCTACAATTCATTTTTGTAGTCTTAAGTTGTAATATAATCTTGTTAGTCACTTTGTTCCATAAAATACTTAGATGATTTCTTTTCTCAAGGCAAGATAAAGTTTAGATTCATTAGCCTAGCACACAAAGCCTTTAGAATCTGTGCCGCCAGCTCCCACCTTACATTTTTTTGTTTTGTTTTGCTTTTCGGTCCACCTTCACCACAGTGTCCATTTCTTACTCTGCCCGCTAACCCTGGAGTCCTCCCTAGCTGATCTGCCTATTCATCCTTCAAGACCTGACTCAACTAGTAGAGTCTTTCAGGACTTTTTTCCAACTTAAGCAGACAGAGTTAGGTGATTCTTTGACCCAGAATATTTTATCAGCATTGGGGGCATAAAACATTACCTAAATATTTGTTTCCATATTTATCTTTTGTATTGGCTGATAACCCAATAAAAACAAAGATTTTGTTGATTCTTTGTTGTGTACTTTGTACCTAGGAGTTAATACAATGCCTGGTACTCAAAATTATTTATTGAATGAATTATGTTGTAGGGACTTCATGATATACTCAGGAGACATATACTTTAAAAGGAACATCTAATAAAACATCTAGTATATATAAAGCAATTTTAACCATAAAAATTACTGTAAAGAAATAAGGTAGAGGTTTTTTATTATTTCTTAGAGACATTACTTATCAACTTAAACTTACACTCATATAACAGTAATAATATGTTATTATTAATAACATGTACAATGAGGAGTAGCATTGATGGAGAGAGAATATGGGAAGCATTATGGTACTGGAGAAGACGTACCCACATAATAGGACAACAGTTTGAAGATGTTGAGATGGGGAGGATCAGTTTCCCTAACTCCTTGAGGTTGGTGGCCAAGACAACCTCTTTCGTGTCTCTCAGAATTTCTAATGCGTTAGTTTCTTGTGCTACTTTCTCTTTCAAGAGGTCTAAACTGCTTGACAAGTAGTTACCATAGTAAAACCTAGCTTTGCATAGTGATTAGGGCCAAAGCAGTATAAATGTGACCTGAGAAGCAATATACTATGGCTCCTAGTGGATTTTGTTTCTTCCTATGGATCATGCTATTCTGAATAGTGTTGATAAAAAATTTAAATAGAAAGCACCATTTATTGCAGCACTGCAAAGACATTGGTAAACTAACATGTTTAGTTTTTACTCACTTCTAGACACCTGTCACCTCTCTCAGAGACCTTACTTACCTAAAACAGCACTTCCCCATTTCCTTCGACCTCCTTTTTTTAAGATTGATTTTATTTATTTGAAAGACAGAGTTACAGAGAGAGGTCTTCTCTGCTGGTTCACTCCCCATATGGCCGCAACGGCCGGAGCTGCACCGATCTGAAGCCAGGAGCCAGGAGCCTCCTCCAGGTCTCCCACATGGGTACAGGGGCCCAAGGACCTGGGCCATCCTCTACTGCTTTCCCAGGCCATAGCAGAGAGCAAGATCGGAAGAGGAGAAACCAGAACTAGAACTAGTGCCCATATGGGATGCTGGTGCTTCAGGCCAGGGCTTTTACCCACTGCACCACAGCACTGGCCCTCTACCTCCTTAACAATGCTGTAATGTTTCATCACATAACTGAATACTATCTGATATGCCTGTCTACCTCCCCAACTGGAATGTAAATGCCATGAAAATGTGGACAGTTTGGTTTACCCAGTGCAGAATAGTTCCTGGCACTTAAAGTATTCCAGTAAATACTTGCTGATTTTTGTTGTTTCCCTCCCCTAAGTATCCCCTAGATCTTTTTTTTTTTTTTTAAGATTTTTTATTTTTTTATTTATTTGAAAGGCAGAGTTACAGAGTAAGAGAGACAGATCTTCCTTCCACTGGTTCACTCCCCAAATGACTGCAACAGCCAGGGCTGGGCTAAGCTGAACCCAGGAGTCTGGAGCTTCTTCTGGGTATCAACATGGGAGTGCAGGGACTGTCATCTTTTGGGTCTCCCATGTGGCCCCTGGGCTATCTTCCACTGCTTTCTCAGGCTCATTAGCAGGGAGCCGGATCAGAAGTGGAGCAGCTGGGACTCGAACCAGCTTAACTTTCTGTGCCACAACTCTGCCCCCACCCCCAAACTTTTTGAGGTAACAGGCAAGTCTTTCTCACGAAATTGGGATACTTTTTTTTTTTTCCAACCAGTTTATGCTGCTGACCCGCAAGGACCACATGTTCTTTTTGCCTTGATCACCTAAGAATAGAACTTCATTTTTATTTATTTTATTTTACTTATTTATCATTTTATTTGAAAGTCAGAGAGACAGAAGAAGGATCTTCCATCTGCTTGTTCACTCCCTAAATGCCTGCAAGTCAGGCCTGGGCTAGGCCAAGACCAGGAGCCCAGAATTCAATCCTGGTTTCCCACTTGGGTGTCAGGGACCCAAGAACATGAGCCATTACTTGCTGCCTCCAGAATGCATCGTCATGAAGCTGGACTGGAAGTGGAGCAGCCAAGACTTGAACCAGGCATTGCAGTATGGAATGCCAGCATCCAAGCAATAACTTAGCTGCCACACCAAATGCCTGCCCCTGATTTTTATGTTTTATACAAACAAAAATTAATGTAGCTTCATATAAATAATGTTCTTTCATAAAAAACTTAACATAAATTACAAATATACATAATAAAACTCAACTGCTGGTACAATGCCAATATACAAACCATTATATGAGAAAATAGAAAGGCTCTGTAACTTAGCATCTTCTGTGTGTCGAGCACTCAGGTGAGTGATGTTGATTTCGTTAATTAACTTTCCCAGAGTCACATGGTTAGGAAGCAGTTGCAAGGTCTTTAGATCCCAGAGCTCAAACTTTTTTCCCCTGTATCAAAGTTTACTAAATCGGGTTTTCTTCAACAAGATATATGTGCTTACATTAATAAGTACTTCTTGAAATAAGAGTTTTATGTTCAGATAATTTGGGATGAACGTTTTTTAAGTGTGTCTTTTATATATTAAGATGCATTGTGAATCTCCTGGAGTGACATTAGGTATTGTGCAGCATTTGCCAAACTTGTCCAGATTTCAAAACATTTTGCCATGTTCTAAAGCCTGTATTGGCTCAAAAGTGATATACTTTTTCCCCCACTATGGTAAAGCAAAGCACAATGGTAGGAGTTAACTACTTTGTTGTTCTGCACATCCACTGCCTCTTTTTTTTTTTTTTTTTAAAGATTTATTTGCTCGAGAGGTTGAGTGACACACACGTCTTCCATCTGCTGGTTCATTGCCCAAATGCCTGCAACAGCCAATATTAAACCAGGCTGAAATCAGGAGCCAGAAACTCCATCCAGATCTCCCACATGGGTGGCAGGGGTTCAAGTACCTGGGCCATCATCTGCTACCTTCCCAGGAGTATTAGAGGAAGCTGGACTGGAAGTGTAGAGTAGCTGGGATGGGAACCAGGCACTCTGATAAAGGGGTGTGGGCTTCCCATGTGATGGCTTAACCAGCTGCTCCACAGTGCCCTCCCACTGCTGGGTTTTGATTATTGATTATTTATTTTCAGCCAAAAACATGGTAGAGCTTTTTATGACAAAATTTCCCATCCACATTTTTTTGCAGATTATAAATTATTATGACTGTTATATATAAAAGCACAATTTTTGGAAAATTTAGAATGAATTATATTTCAGAAATATCTGTTCAAAATTGGTACCTCTAGGTTTATATATGTTTCTATCCACTTTTGTGTTAAGTCTAGTTTCACTAATGTCTTTATTTTTTGAGTGCCTTTCTTAATTTTGGGGGGAGGTGCCTAGTAGCTTATGGTGCTAGCATATGACTTCATAGTGTTTTTATTCTCAAAGAAATAACCCTAGATATTCACATTTGCCAACATAATGTCTTACTTTTAAAAAAAATATATTTATTTGAAAAATCAGAGTTACATAGAGAGAGAAGGAGAGGCAGAGAGAGACAGAGAGGTCTTCCATCCTCTGGTTTACTCCTCATTGTCCTCAATGGCCGGAGCTGTACTGATCCAAAGCCAGGAGCCAAGAGCTTCTTCCAGGTCTCCCACATGGGTGCAGGGGCCCAGGACTTGGACCATCTTCTACTGCTTTTCCAGGCCATAGCAGGGAGCTGGATTAGAAGTGGAGCAGCTGGGACTCAAACTGGCACCCATATGGGATGCCGGCACTGCAGGAGGCAGCTTTACCCGCTATACCACAGTGCTGGCCCCATGTCTTATTAATGTGACTTACTACCAGATTAATAAAAAGGATGGGAATTGCATGTTTATTATATGTTCTTGTATAAAATAGGCATATCTTTAAATTTATTTATTTTATTTAATTTGAAAAGCAGAGATCTCTCATCTGCTGATTCACTTCCCAGATTCCTGCAACAGTTGGGGCTGGGCCAGGTGGATCCTGGAAACTCAATCCTGGTGTCTCAGGTTGGGGGCAGGGACCAACCACTTGAGTCATGTTGTGTATTAGAAGGAAGCTGGAATTGGAAGCAGAGCCCCAACTTGAAGCCAAGCATTCTGATAAGGAATGTGGGTTCCCAATAGTGTCTTAACCATTAGGTAAAATAGGCATTTTTTAAATTTGTGGTTTTATTTTATTTATTTTTTAAAAGAGTTATCTATTTGAACAACAGAGACAAAGATCTTCCATCTGCTGGTTTACTCTCCAAATGGCTACAATAGCCAGGACTGGGTCAGGCTGAAGCCAAGAGCTTTTTCTGGGTCTCCCCCATGGGTGGCAGGAGCCCAAGTACTTTGGCCATCTTCCCGTTTTCCCAGGCGTGTTAGTTAGCAGGGAGCTGGATCAGAAGTGGAGTAGCTGGGACTCAAACTGGTGCCCATGTGGGAAGCCGACACTGCAGGTGAAGGCTTAATCTATGCCACAGCGCTGGTCTCTTGTGGTTACATTTATTTACAGCACTGCAGCTCAATAGGCTAATCCTCCGCCTGGGGCACCAGCACACCGTGTTCTAGTCCCGGTCGGGGTGCCGGATTCTGTCCCGGTTGCTCCTCTTCCAGGCCAGCTCTCTGCTGTGGCCCGGGAGTGCAGTGGAGGATGGCCCAAATCCTTGGGCTCTGCACCTGCATTGGAGACCAGGAGAAGCACCTGGCTCCTGGCTTCGGGTCAGTGCGGTGCGCCGGCTGCAGCAGCCATTGGCGGGTGAACCAACGGCAAAGGAAGACCTTTCTCTCTGTCTCTCTCACTGTCCACTCTGCCTGTCAAAAAAATAAAAATAACCTTTGAATATTTTCATCTGTATTAGATGTTTTTTTTATATATATATAACTTTGAAAACTGTTAGTTAAGTCATTCATTACAACTAGATTTTTGTCTAATCATCAAGTTATGACCATTTAATCTTGAGATTCCATGTCACTTTGTTCTCAAGAAGCAGAACATATCCTAAAGAATTATAATTAGAGCTGCAGCTTAACCTGAAACCATTAGAAGTATGATACAATTTAGTGAGTGATTGTGGCTGAGAGATTTGTCATTGGAGCCATTTATTGATCTTTTATTTTAAAAACAATCAATGCTACTAGATTCTGGGAAGATTTAAGTCATAGCTGAATAACTGGAAAAACTTTGTCTTTTCATTAACTTTTTCTTATATTGTGACTGTTACGTGTTTTGAAATAGAGTGCCACGGAATGGATGTATGACCATGGGCCAAACCGGTTTGTTATTTGAGGATTGAAATGGTTGCTTAATGCTTTAAGGTTTGATTCTGGGCCAAAAAAATATAATCTATTAAAAGTATTTACTAAGGATTATTTTCTAACATTTCCAAGCATTTGTTTTATGTATTCTTAATTGAAATAAATGACTATAAGTTTTATTTATACTATTCCGAATATGGTATAAATAAATGATAAAGTGAACATAGAAATACATAAAAGGAATGAGGTTTTAAAAACTGATTTAAATGCATATATTAATATTATATTCCTATACCCTGATGAGTTATCATTTGCTTCTCTAGGGTAGATGCCCATCCCAGTGGAAATCACTCTGCTAATTTGAACCAAAATTATTTGTTTATATTAGTTGTTAAACTCACTCTCTTTATTTGGCTTTTTTCCTTTGTAGTAAAATCTTGAAATGAAATGAAAATGTCAAATCTAGAGTAAATTATCACATGAAATTCTAACAGTGAATGTAGATAAAATGTTTGGATCAGTCTCCTATTTTATTGTGGTATGAAGGGCGAACATATACATAGATTTGAAGTTAGAAGATTGCCCAGTTCTGGCCAGGATGTAGACTGTAGTATAAGGGTGTGTGCAACAGGAGCTTTCTCCTTTGACTTTCTCCTTTTCAAAAACAGTTCTGATCAGTGTCCGTGGACCTATGTATATTTTTTAATTTTGACAAGTATTTTTATTAGAAAATTTTAACAATCAGGATGAATTTGTTAATCTTTTCAAGCATTTAACAATTCTTTATTGTGAAAGCATCCAAAAATCCTATCTTCTAGGTTTTTTAAAAATAGAGAATATATAGCACATTATCTATGGTCACCCTAGTATGCAGTAGAACCCCAGAACTTTTAACTGTAGCTTAGTGCCCATCAGTCTTTCCCCAACTCTCCTTTCCCACTTCCTCCTGCAGTCTGTGGTAAAACCACCATTATATTTTTAACTTTGATGAGGTCACCAATTTTTGAGACTCCACATATTAGTGAGGTTGTATGATATTTGTCTTTCTGTGCTTGGCTTATTTCACTTAACACAGTGACCTCTGGTTCTGTTCATATTGTTGGAAATGACAAGATTTTACCCTTTTTTATGGCTGAGTAATATGACACTGTGTACCTGTACCACATTTTTTTTTTTAATCCATTCATTGATGGGTGGACACTTAGGTTGTTTCTGTTTCTAGGGTATAGTGAATTGTGCTGCAATAAATATGAGAGTGCAGATGTCTCTTCTACAGACACATTTATTTTCCTTGGATATGTATCCAGGAGTGGGATTATTGTATCATATGGTAGTTAGTTTTTTGAGGAATGTCCATACTGTTTTCCACAGTGGCTGTACTAATTTACATTCCACTAACAGTGTCTCTCTTCTCTATATCCTTGCGGACATCTGCTTTTTTTTTGTCTTTTTGATCATAGCCAATCTTACTAAAGTGAGGTGTTAGCGTAATTTGCATTTCCCTGATGACTAGTGATGTTGAACATTTTTTCATACCTGTTGTACCTGTTGGCCATTTGTATGTCTTCCTTTGAGAAATATCTGCTTAGATGCCTGTTCATTTTTAATTGCATTTTTAAAATTTATTTTTTGCTATTGAGTTCTTTATATAGTCTGGATATTAAATCATTGTCAGGTGCATAGCTTGCAAATATTTTCTCCAATTCTGTAGGTTGTCTCTTCACTCTGTCTCTTTGTTCTGCAGAAGCTCTATAGTTTGATGAAATCTCATTTATCTATTTTTGCTTTTACTTTCTATGCTTTTTGCATAGAAAATCTATGATCTAGAAAGCCCTTGCCAATTAAAGTGTCCTGAAGTTTTTTCTGTTTTCTTCAGATAGTTTTAAGGTGTCAAGTATCATATTTAGGTCTTTAATCCATTTGAGTTGATTTTTGTACATGGTGAGAGGGGTTTAGTTTCATTCTTCTGTGTGGATCTCTAATTTTCCCAACACCATTTATTTATTTTAAAGATTTATTATTTATTTGAAAGTCAGAGTTACACAGAGGAGAGGCAGAGAGAGAGAGAGAGAGAGCGGTCTTCCATCCGCTGGTTCACTCTCCAACTGACTACAGTGGCTGGAGCTGTGCCAATCTGAAGCCAGGAGCCAGGAGCTTCTTCTGGGTCTCCCACGCAGGAGAAGGGGCCCAAAGACTTGAGCCATCTTCTACTGCTTTCCCAGGCCATAGCAAAGAGCTGGGTTGGAAGTGGAGCTGCTGGATCTGGAACTGGCACCTATATAGGATGCCAGTGCTTCAGGCCAAGGCATTAACCCGCTGTGCCACATTGCTTGCCCTCCCACACCATTTATTAAAAATGCTATTTTCTTTCCAATACATGTTAACCTGTATCAGTGATCAGTTGGTTGTAGATGTGTGGGTTTACCTCTAGAGTCTATGGTGTTCCATTGGTCTGTGGATCTGTTTTTATGCCAATATCATGCTGTTTTAATTACTATAACTTAGTAATATATTTTATAGTTAAGTAGTAGAACCCTTTCTCCCTTTGTTCTTTTTGCTGAAGATCACTTTGGCCTTTTGGCATCTTACTTTAATAATGTTTTTTCTAGTTCTGTGGAAAAATGTTACTGGGATTTTTGATAGGAATTGCATTGAATCTGTAAATCCCTTTGGGTAGTATGCACATTTCAGTGATACTGATTCATCCAGTCTATGAGCAAGGAATATCTTCTTACCTTCAATTAATTTTATCAGTGACTTACAGTTTTTATTGTAGAGGTCTTTCATGTCTTTGCTTAAATTTATTCCCAGGTGTTTAGTTTTATATTTTTGTAGCTAGTGGAAAAGAGATTGCTTCCTTGATTTATTTTTTCAACTGACTCACTATTGGTATGTGATAATGCTACTGATTTTTGTATGTTAAACATACATTTTGTATGCTGCAACTTTGCTGAATTTGTTTAACACCTTTATGGTGATTTTTTTGGGTTTTCTATATATAAATTGTGTTATCTGTAAATAATAACTTCTTCCTTTCCCATTTGGGTACCACCCCCCCCCCTTTTGCCTTGTCTAATTGCTTTTGCTAGGACTTCTAGTGCTGTGTTGAATAAAAGTGGTGAAAGTGGGCATCCTTGTCTTGTTCCAGATCTTAGAAAGTCTTCATTGGTTCCCTATTCAATATGATGTTAGCTATTTTCTAGTTAGATATGGCCTTTATTATGTTAAGGTTTATTCCTTCTGTACCTGTTTTGGTGAGTTTTTGTCAGGAAGTGATGTTGAATTTTATCAGCTGCCTCTTCTGCATCTGTTGATGATCTTATGACTTTGTCCTTCATTCTGTTGATGGGGTGTATTACATTTATTAATATGCATATGTTGAACCATCCTTGGGTCCTTGGTATGAATCTCACTTGATCATATTGAATGTTTTTTTCATCTATTGTTGAATTTTATTTGCTAGTACATTGTTGAGGATTTTTCCACCTGTGTTCATGAAGAGTATTGGCTTGTAGCTTTCTTTTTTTGTTGTATACTTGTATGGTTTTGATCAAGGTTATTGCTGGCCTCATAGAATGAATTTGGAAGAATTCCCCCCTCTTATATATTTTTTAAAAGATTTATTTATTGCCGGCGCCGCCATAGCTCAGTAGGCTAATCCTCCGCCTGCGGCGCCGGCACACCGGGTTCTAGTCCCGGTCGGGGCGCCGGATTCTCTCCCGGTTGCTCCCCTTCCAGTCCAGCTCTCTGCTATGGCCCGGGAGTGCAGTGGAGGATGGCCCAAGTGCTTGGGCCCTGCACTCGCATGGGAGACCCGGAGGAAGCACCTGGCTCCTGCCTTCGGATCAGCGCAGTGTGCCGGCCGTAGTGCGCCAGCCGCAGCGGCCATTAGGGGGTGAACCAACGAAAAAGGAAGACCTTTCTCTCTCTCTCACTGTCCACTCTGCCTTGTCAAAAAAAAAAAAAAAAAAAAAAGATTTATTTATTTATTTGAAAGTCAGACAGAGAGAGAAGGAGAGGCAGAGAGAGAGGTCTTCCATCCGTCAATTCATTCCCCAACTGGCGGCAACAGCTGGAGCTACGCCAATCCCAAGCCAGGAGCCAGGAGCTTCTTCTGGGTCTCCCATGTGGGTGCAGGGGCTCAAGGACTTAGGCCATCTTCTGCTGCCTTCCCAGGCCACAGCAGACAGCTGGATCAGAAGTGGAGCAGCTGGGACTAGAACCGGTGCCCATATAGGATGCTGGCATCGCAGGCAGCAGCATTACCTGCCACGTTACAGTGCAAACCCCATAGGTTTTTGAATAAGCTAGTTAGTATAGATTTTCAGATTTAGATTTAGATGCTTATCTGTACTACATTTCTATAATCAGCTTCATTGGTGTTAGTTAGTTGTCAAACTTAAACTTTGAGCAAATTATTGATTAAGAAGAGGCCAGCACCACGGCTCACTGGGCTGATCCTCTGCCTGCGAGCGCTGGCACCTCAGGTTCTAGTCCCGGTTGGGGCGCTGGATTCTGTCCTGGTTGCTCCTCTTCCGGTCCAGCTCTCTGCTGTGGCCTGGGAAGGCAGTGGAGGATGGTCCAGGTGCTTGGGCACTTGAACAGGCAGACACTGCTATATGAATTACTATGTAAAGAAATTTAAGATCTCTTGAAAACTATTATTCCATTATACGGCAATGATGTCTAAAGTTTTGAAAGACAGATCACTAAAATATTGTTTGCTACATTTCACCGAAGAATTAGTGGGATGCTTGTTTCTTCTGTTTTTATACAGTGTACTTTTTACCATGTGTATGTTACCTGCTGGAATTCCTTTTTTTTTTTTTTTTTTTAAGATTTATTTATTTATTTGAAAGAGTTATACAGAGAAGGAGAAGCAGAGAGAGGTCGTCGATCTGCTGGTTCACTCCCTAATTGGCTGCAACAGCCAGAGCTGCGCTGATCTGAAGCCAGGAGCCAGGAGCTTCTTCCAGGTCTCCCACATGGGTACAGGGTCCCAAGGACTTGGGCCATCTTCCACTGCTTTCCCAGGCCATAGCAGAGAGCCAGATCGGAAGTGGAGCAACCGGGACTTGAACCGGCGCCCATATGGGATGCCGGCATTGGAGTCGGCGGCCTCTCCCGCTACACCACAGTGCTGACCCCCTCCCCCATTTTTATTAGTTGTACTTGTCATTGCTTCTCTCTCTTGTCATATCTGTTTCCTGGCTCATCTGTTTTCTTGGTTTACTCTTTTTGGCCGTGTGTTGGCAGATACCATCCCGTAACTTCCTGTGGAGGGCTCTTTTTTCTCTCGCAAGGTTAGACAGGCTGAGCATAGAATCTAGATTGGGGATAGGTTTTTTGTTTTTTTATTTTTTTGTTTTTTTTTTTGGACAGAGTGGACAGTGAGAGAGACAGAGAGAAAGGTCTTCCTTCGCCGTTGGTTCACCCCTCAATGGCTGCTGCGGCCGGCGCACCGCGCTGATCGGAAGACAGGAGCCAGGTACTTCTCCTGGTCTCCCATGGGGTGCAGGGCCCAAGGACTTGGGCCATCCTCCACTGCCTCCACTGCACTCCTGGGCCACAGCAGAGTGCTGGACTGGAAGAGGAGCAACTGGGACA
Source organism: Lepus europaeus (assembly GCF_033115175.1). NCBI lineage: Eukaryota > Metazoa > Chordata > Mammalia > Lagomorpha > Leporidae > Lepus > Lepus europaeus. The sequence goes on from NC_084831.1 coordinate 31,973,296, forward strand.
GAATCCGGCACCCCGACCGGGACTAGAACCTGAGGTGCCGGCACCGCAGGCGGAGGATTAGCCTATTGAGCCGCAGCGCCTGCCGGAGATAGGTGTTTAGACTAGTAGTTGAGATGCTGGTTGAGAAGTGGCCCCTGTCTTGGAGTACTTGGCTCCAGTTCCTGATTCCGGTGTCCTGCTATGGCAAACCATGGAGGTGGCAGTGGTGGCTCAAGTAGTTTGGGTCTCTGCTAACCATATGGGAGACCTAAATTGGGTACCTGACTCCCAGCTCGTCTGGCTGAGTACCAGCCATTGTGGCTATTTAGAGAGTGAACTAGTGGATGGCAACTCTCTTCTCATCTCTCTGGTTCAAATTAATAAATATACAGATAAATAGTAAGTTAGGTTTAAATCGATTTTGCTAAAAAACTTTGAAGGGTATTGGGCCAGTGCTGTGGCATAGCCAGTAAAAGCCGCTACTTGTAGTGCCGGCATCCCAAATGGGTGCCAGTTCGAATCCTGGCTGTTCCACTTCTTATCCAGCTCTCTGCTATAGCCTCGGAAAGCAGTAGAAGATGGCCCAAGTCCTTGGTCCCCTGCACCTGCGTGGGAGACCCAGAAAAAGCTCCTGGCTCCTGGCTTCGGATCAGCACAGCTCTGGCCATTGCAGCCACTTGGGGAGTGAGCCTGGATCGAAGACGTCTCTGTCTCTGTCTTTCTCTCTCTCTCTTTTTCTCTTTCTCTCTCTGCCTCTTTTCTCTCTGTGTAACTCTGCCTTACAAATAAATAAATAAATATATTTTTTAAAAAATACTTTGAAGGGTATATGATTTTTTTAAGTGTCTCCAACATACATACAAAATAGTAATAACTATATGATAGTAAACATCACCTAAGAAATAAAACAATTGAAACTATCTGCGTATTCACTCACGGTATCATCTACCTTCTACAACTGTCCTGATTTTCGCATTTAATCATTCCCCTGAATCTCTTTACTTTGTACCAGGATATTTCAGTTAGCTCATGGAAAAATGGATTAATACAAGTTTATTTTGGTGCAAAAAATTGAAATCTGCGTATTTTTTCATAATGTATATTTTACATGAACTCACTGATAATTTCTTCTTTGCAGGGTTTCAGATATTTTTTATACCAAAATGAGCCAAGCGCTTTTTTTTTTTTTTTTTTTTTTTTTTTTAATTTGAAGGGCAGAGTGACAGAGATCTTCTGTCCAATGGCTCACTCTCAACAACCAGGACTGGACTAGGAGCCTGGGACTCCATCTGATTCTCCCATGTTGGTAGCAGGAGTCCAAGTACTTGGGCCATCATCCACTGCCTTCCCAGGCTCATCACGAGGAAGCTGGATTGGAAGTAGAGCAGTTGGAACTCCAGTAGCTCTCCAACATAGGATGTTGATGTCCTGGGTGGTGGCTTATCCCACTGAGCCACATGCCAGTACTGCTTTCTTATTTTTTAAAACATGTATTGTTTTATATATTTTTCATCTTTAAATTTAAAAATTTATGTCTGTACTTTATGTGTAATTTGGGCACATTAATCTTTCAGTTGTGTAGTTTTATATATCTAAATATACATACATTTATATATATATATCTGTCATGCTTTTTTTCTTTTATTGGTGGATTTAGAGACATATTAAATGAAGTATTTGTCCTGCCAGTATATATTAATAAATATGTACAGGAGTTTCTCTAGGGTACACATCTATGGTAGAAAGGCTGGGTTCATTTATAGGCCTATCTTCAATTTTAATAAATACTGCCAAGTTAATCTCTAGAGTATTTTATTAGTTATTTGTGCATGAAGTTATTTTATACCAGTTATTTTTGCATAAGGTTATATTGTACAACATTCCTATAAATACTTCATGTTGTCAGTTTAATTTTAACCATTCCAGTGGGTAGACTGTAGTAACTCATTGTAGTTTTAGTTTATATTTTCTGTTTATTGTTAGGAAGTCCCTAAGTTCTTAATGTATTTATTGCTATTCAGATTTCCTCTTCTTTTTAAAATTTTTTTAAAAAAATTTTATTTATTTGAAAGGCAAATTTACAAAGATAGGGAGAGACAGATCTACCATCTTGTGGTTCACTTACCAACTGGCCAAAACACCTGGCCCAGGCTGGAGCCAGGAGCCTGGAAATCCCATTTAGGTCTCCCACACGAGTGGCTAAAATCCAAGCACTTGCACCATCGTCCATCCACTGCTTTCCTAGGCACATTAGCAGGGAACTAAATCACAAGTAGAACAGCCAGGACTTAAAACCAGCACCCACATTTGGGATGACAGCATTGTAGGTGGCTACTTAACCTGCTTTTGTCACGATGCTGGCCCCCAAATTTCCTCTTCTGTGAATTGCCTTTTTCTTATTTTTTTGCTATTTCAGGAGTTATTTTTAAAACAATTTTTGGGAAATTGTTATGTATTCTAGACATTAATCTTTGTTGATCATACGCTTTGGAATTGTCCTCTTCCTAGTTTATCTTTTCGGTTTATATTGTGATGCACAGGAGTTTTACATTTTCTTAACAGTAAAATAAGTTGAAGTACAAAATTTACTTTTCTGATTTTTTTTTTTGCTTTCTGTGACTCATTTATTTAATTTAAAAATAGCTCTATTGAGATACAGTTGACATATAACAGAGTACTCACTTAAAATGTACAATTTGATGGGCTTTGATATATCTTTATTCCCATGAAACCATCCTTATAATCAGAGTAGCGACTTATCTTCATCTTGCCTGGAAGTTTCTTCCCTACCCCCTTTTATTCCCACTTAACATTCCCTCCCATTCCCACTCAACTACTGATCTACTTTATCTCTGTTGATCAGATTACAGTTTGAGAATTTTTATGGATATAATCATAGTCTTTATTTTTGTTTAGCTTTTTTGATATATTTTGAAATTACTTCACATGTATATCAATAGTTAATTTCTTTTATTGATGCATATCTGTTAACAGATATATAATTTGCAAATGTTTTTTTCTCCATTCTTTGAGTTGCCTTTTGATGTTCATTTCCCTAAGTCTCAGTCCTTCTGTTCTGTAAACATGCTTAGTGTCCAGGTTCTGTTCTGGAACTGAAGCCCTGCCTATCTGTTAGAGTTAGCAAGGTTTGATGAGAAGACATCAGTCTGAATTTTAGCTCATCCACTCAGTGGCTGTGTAATTCTGGGTAAATTATGCTACTTGGGACACTCATATCCCATATTGGAGTGCCTGGGTTCAAGTCCTGGCTCTGCTCCCAATTCCAGCTTCCTGCTTATGTGCAGCCTGGTAGGCAGTGGTGATGGCTCAAGTGGTTGGGTCCCTACTGCCCAGCTGGGAAACCCTGATTGACTGAGTTCCTGGCTCATGGTTCCTGTCATTAGCCTGACTTAGCCCTGGTTAAAAATGCCCTGGCTGTTGTGGGCGTTTGGGGAGTGAACTGGCTGATGAGAAATTGCTTTCTTCTTTGTCTCTCTTTTGTTTCTCTGCCTTTCAAATTTTTAAAAATTTATATTTAAATTATAACATTTAATAATAATGACAACTCCTCAATCTATCACCATCTTACACTAATAATAGGATTATAAATTGAAACAGATTTTCTGGAGCAGAATTTTTTATTAGTTATAAAGTTTTAAATATTCTGAATCCTGAAATTTCATTTATAGAACATTAGTCTAAGAAAATTGTCATGGATACATGGAAGAAGTTAGGGATACTCACCTCAGTGATAGGTTTAATAAAGTTGAAAACCTTAATGTCTGTAATTAGAGAATTGAGTATTAAATTGTGGTATCTGAGGAAGATATTTGGCACAGCAGTTAAGATGCCTGTTGGGATGCTCGTATTCCATTTCAGAGTACCTGGGTTTGAGTCTGCTTCCACTTTTGTGCTAATGGATTCTGAAAGGGAGCAGGTGGTGGCTTAAGTACTTGGGTCCCTGTCACCCACATGGGAGACCTGGTATTGAGTTCCTGGCTCCTGGCTTTGGCTGATATGTTGGGAGTAAATCAACAGATTGAATATGTCTCTCTCTCTCTCTCTGCCTTTTTTTTTTTTCTCTCTCTCTCTGCCTTTTAAACAAGATGAAAATAAGTAATTTTTTTTTTAAATTGTGGTAACCACACAAGTTTATACAGTCATAAAAATACTGATGTTAAAGAAAACTTTTAAGTAAGTGGAAAGACATGATTCTGTTAAAATGCTTCAATTTAGGCATTAAAGGAACTCTCAAACTTAATATTACCTCTTAACAGTGATCTGTTTCTGGGTGTTGGCATTATGTGTTACTGAAGCTTACTTTTTTAAAAGATTTTATTTATTTATTTATTTGAAAGGCAGAGTTACAAAGAGGGAGGGAAAAGACAGAGAGATCTTCCATCCATTGTCTCATTCCCAAAGTGGCCACAGGAGCTAGGAGCTTCATCTGGGTCTCCCAAGTGTATGTCAGAGGCCCAAGCATTTGGGCTATCTTCTGCTGCTTTCCCAGGCCATTAGCAGGGAGCAGGATTGGAAGAGGAGCAGCTAGGACTCCAGTAGGAATGCTGGCGACCTCAGTAGTGGCTTAATCCGCTATGCCCCAGTGCTGGCCCCAGAAACTTTGTATTTTTACATATACGTTTAAGAGTAAAGGATATTACTGCTATGACAAAACAACAAACAGTATTTTTAAAAATGAAAATGAAATTAAGCTAGAAACTACAGTTAAATCCCATGAAAGAATCAGTATCTAAAAGTAATCTTTGTAGGTTGGGCTAATGGACTGAATCCAGTGAAATTTAATCAGGATATATGAAAAAGAAAAAAAAGATAGATGGAAAAATAACTAAATCATATTTCTGGTTTAAAAATTAAATATGACCAATATAGAAAGTGTGAGTTTAGGGTGTAGTGGAAACATACCTAAGACATAGGAGTTTAATTTACCCTAGTCATTTTCTCAACATAAGCAACCAGCTGTTCTCTTCCCTTTCCGTTTCATCTCATACCTAGCTTAGTCTCTCTTTTTTTTTTTTTTTTTTTTAAAAAGATTTATTTGAAAGAGTTACACAGAGAGAGAAGGAGAGGCAGAGACAGAGAGAAAGAAAGGTTTTCCATCTGCTGGTTTACTCCCCAATTGAAAAGAGAACTGGAGCTGTGCCAATCCGAAGCCAGGAGCCAGGAGATTCCTCCGGGTCTCCCACGTGGGTGCAGGGGCCCTAGGACCTGGGCCATTTTCTACTGCTTTCCCAGGCCATAGCAGAGAGCTGGATTGCAAGTAGAGCAGCTGGGCCTCAAACCAGCGCCCCTGTGGGATGCCAGCACTGCAGGCAGCGGCCTCACCCGCTACGCCACAGCACTGGCCCCTTAGTCTCTCTCTCTCTCTCTCTCTCTTTTTTTTTTTTTTTTTTTGACAGGCGGAGTGGACAGTGAGAGAGAGGGACAGAGAGAAAGGTTTTCCTTTTTCGTTGGTTCACCCCCTAATGGCCGCTGCGGCTGGCGCACTATGGCCGGCACACTGCGCTGATCCGAAGGCAGGAGCCAGGTGCTTCCTCCGGGTCTCCCATGCGAGTGCAGGGCCCAAGCACTTGGGCCATCCTCCACTGCACTCCCGGGCCATAGCAGAGAGCTGGACTGGAAGAGGGGCAACAGGGACAGAATCCGGCGCCCCGACCGGGACTAGAACCCGGTGTGCCGGTGCCGCAGGCAGAGGATTAGCCTATTGAGCCGCGGCGCCAGCCTCTCTCTTTTTTTTTTTTTTTTTTAAAGATTTATTTTGTTTATTTGAAAGACACTTAGAGAGAGAGGTAGAGACACAGAGAGGTCTTCCATCCGATGGTTCGCTCCCCAGATGGACACAATGGCCAAAGCTGTGCTGATCCGGAGCCAGGAGCCAGGAGCCAGGAGCTTCTTTCGGGTCTCCCACATGTGTGCAGGGGCCCAAGGACTTGGGCCATCCTCTGCTGTTTTCCCAGGCCACAGCAGAGAGCCGGATCAGAAGAGGAGCAGCCGAGACTAGAACTGGCACTCACATGGGATGCCAGAGCTTCAGGCAATGCTTTGACCCACTGCGCCACAGCGCTGGCCCTTAGTCTCTTCTTTATGGACTGATTTTTAAGTCTCTTCGCCATTTATCTCGTCTACTGGTTGTTTATTTGACTTTGCTGACTTCATTCAAGTTGTTCTGTTTTTGGGGTCCCTCTGTTCCTGTCATCTTTTTTCGCATTTTTTAAAACATTTATTTATTTATTTATTTGAAAGAGTTGTACTGAGAGAAGAGGAGGCAGGGGTGGATGTGGGGGTGGTAGTCTTCTATCGCTGATTCACTCTTCAATTGGCTGCAATGGCCAGAGCTGAGACAATCCAAAGCCAGGAGCTAGCTTCTTTTGGGTCTCCCATGCGGGTGCAGGGGTCCAAGGACTTAGGCCATTTTCTACTGCTTTCCAGGCCATAGCAGAGAGTTGGATTGGAAGTGAAGCATCCAGGACTCGAACTGGTGCCCATATGGGATGCCAGCGCTGTAGGAGGCAGTTTTACCTGCTACACCACAGCACTGGCCCCTGTTCCCCTCATCTTTGCATTTTAAAACTTTATCCATGGTGGGTGTTTGGCATCCTGTTAGGATGCTTGTTAGGATACCCTGTCCCACATGAGAGTACCTGAGTTCCTACCTGCTTCAGCTCCTGATTCTACCCAGCTTTCTGCTAATGCAGACCCTGGGAGGAAGCAGTGGTGGTCCAAGTAATTGAGTTCCTGCCACACAAGTGGGAGGCTTGTATTGATTGAGGCCTGCTCCCAGATTTGACCTGTCTCAACCCTGACCCTTGCAGACTTTCAGGGAGTGAACCCCTAAAGGGGACTGCACTTGCTCACTCCCTCCCTCCTGTTCCCTTCTGTCCCCCTCACACCTTTCTTTGCCTCTTAAATAATAAAAACAAATAATTAAAGCCTATACTTGTGCCGTTCCCTTCTGGACGTTTGCCTCTTATAATACAAACACAGTTTACTCAATTTTATAATTGTAGGAATTTAATATGTGAAATTTAAATCAGATAGGGCTTCTTGCTTTATGTATCAGCTGTGTTTTGTCAGTTTTGTATGAACCACCAGCATTCTAAAGTACAGAATGTCAGCCAGAGCCATTTCTGGAAAACTTTCCCCAGAAGCAGTCACTTTAAAATGGAGGCTAGATGTTATAAACTTTTTAGAAAGAGGGCCAAATGATGGCCATAATACTACTTGTTACAGAATATTAAAGATAATACTTAGGGAGAAAAAGCAGAATGTAAAAGCACACTTAAAATAGTTTTACATGGGTGAATATTATGGTACAGTGGGCTAAGCTGTTGCTTGGGTTACCCACACATTGCATATTAGAGTGCCAGTTCAAGTCCTAGTTGCTGTTGGTACAGCTTCCTGCTAATGTGTCCTGGGAGATAGCGGATGATGGCTCAAGTATCTGGGCCCCTGACACTTACATGGGAGACCTGGATGGAGTTCCTGGCTCCTGGCTTCTGATTGACCAAGCGCTGGCTGTTGCTGACATTTGGGAAATGAACCAGGGAATGGGAGACCTCTCTCTCTGCTTTTCATGTAGATAAAAAAAAATAAGCATTCTTTTTTCTTTCTTTTAAGATTTATTTATTTATTTGGAAGTCAGAATTATAGAGAGGCAGAGGCAGAGAGAGCGAGAGAGTGCGCAAGCCAGGAGCCAGGAGCTTCTTCCAGGTCTTTCACGCAGGTGCAGGGGCCTAAGGACCTGGGCCATCTTCTGCTGTTTCCCGGGCCATAACAGAGAGCTGGATCGGAAGTGGAACAGCTGGGACTTGAACTGGCGCCCATATGGGAAGCCTGTACTGCAAGTAGTGGCTTTACCCACTGTGCCACAGTGCCGACCCCAGCATTCTTTAAAAAGTTATAGAATGGGCTGGCGCTGTGGCGTGGTGGGTGAAGCCGCCGTCTGCAGTGCCAGCATCCCATATGGCTGCCGGTTTGATTCCTGGCCGCTCCACTTCCAATCCAGTTCTCTGCTATAGCCTGGGAATGGAGTAAAAGATAGCCCAAGTCCTTGGGCCCCTGCACCCACGAGGGAAACCTGGAAGAACCTCCTGGCTCCTGACTTCGCATGGGCCCAGCTCTGGCTGTTGTGACCATCTGGGGAGTGGAAGACCCCTCTCTCTCTCTCTCTCTCTGCTCCCCCCTCCCCCACCTCTGCTCTTTGTAACTCTGCCTTTGGCTTAACAGGCTAATCCTCCGCCTAGCGGCGCCGGCACACCGGGTTCTAGTCCCACTCCCCTCATGGCTGCTACGTCTGGGCCTATGCCAAGCTGAAGCTGGGAGCCCAGAACTCCATCAGATCTCCCACATGGGTGGCAGGGGCCCAAACAGTTGGGCTATCCTCTGTGTTTTCCCAGGCACATTAACAGGGAGCTGGATCTTTAGTGGAGCAGCTGGGATACGAACTCAGGCCCATATGGGGTGCCAGCATTGCAGGCAGCAGCTTAACCCACTGTGCCACAAAGGCGGCCTCATCGAAGTCTTAATGTAGTGTCTGTGTCAGAAGATACTGGATTGGTGGTTGGGACATTCTAAATAGGCAGGTGGATTATGGAAGGATAGACCCCATCTCTATGCCCTTCTCTTTGCATACTGTAATTAGCAGTTGGTTAGTTTGCATTGTGTTTCAGCTATCATGTTGTGTTGACTCATTCCAAAAGTATCCTGAGGATAGGTTTCATGTCTTTTTTTCCAGCAGTTAGCAATATATATAGTGAGCTGTCAATAATATTTATCATTGGCCGGCGCCGTGGCTTAACAGGCTAATCCTCCGCCTTGCGGCACCGGCACACCGGGTTCTAGTCCCGGTCGGGGCACCGATCCTGTCCCGGTTGCCCCTCTTCCAGGCCAGCTCTCTGCTGTGGCCAGGGAGTGCGGTGGAGGATGGCCCAAGTGCTTGGGCCCTGTACCCGCATGGGAGACCAGGAGAAGCACCTGGCTCCTGCCATCGGCTCAGCGCGGTGCGCCGGCCGCAGCACGCCAACCGCAGCGGCCATTGGAGGGTGAACCAACGGCAAAAAGGAAGACCTTTCTCTCTGTCTCTCTCTCTCACTGTCCACTCTGCCTGTCAAAAATTAAAAATAATAATAATATTTATCAGATGAATAAAATGGTAACTGTATTCAAACATTGAGCCTTGAGAATATCCTATGGGGGTTGAAATGTGTAGGCCTATAAAAATTAATAAAACACAGTAATCTAAAGGAACATAAAATCTGGTAGTGAATATAAATATTTTAAGTTTCCTGATCATTAGATTAGCTGATGCAGACAATAGTGGTTCCCTGGCCTAAACCAGAATTTCTTTGTAATGTAGATTTCTGATAAACTAAGATCAGATGAAATCTTGTTTGCATAAGATAAGCACACATTCTGCTTTGCTTGTCTTTTCCCATTTGGCTGGAAAGCAGGATTGTGTAGGGGGTCAGTTTTATTATCCTCTCATTTTCAGCTTTTATTTTATTAAAGTTTGGTTTTGATTAAATAGCACGGTACTCTTCTGAATTTAAGAGAAGCAGCCCATTTACCTGAAGTGACTATGATCAAGTAGCAAGATATTTATTTATTGAATAAGTATACTAAAATAACTTGACTTTGATTTATACAAAGATATGATAATCCAAATTATTAGTCAAGATAGCTTTTACTGTATATGTTTTAATGGTTTTTATAAATAATATATGTCCCTGCAAAATTTTAAAGTAATCAAGGTCATGCTAAAGTCCATTCTCAATTATCCAAGCAGATAAATGGACCACTAATGTGGAAAATAAAGATACAGAAAATCCAGTGGAATCTTTTAGTGGTACCATAGCTATTTGTAGTTCTATAGGCAGAAAAACCAAAGTGAAGACAGGAAGTTGGGAATCTGAAAAGATTATTCTGGGGCAGTGAATTCAAATCAATTGTATTTCTCTCAAGTTAAGGTACTCGCTCAAAATGAGAATGGCCTATTAGGAGTAGTCCTAACAAGAAGCCTACTAGGAACTCCCTAACCCAGTCAGAATGAATGTGTTTGTTTGTTTGTTTGTTTGTTTTGGGGGGGGGGAAGAACCTTATATACTGCCTGTGTTATGCTGCATCACATAATTCAAGTCTTACCCAGATAAATCAGTTGAGCATGGGCAAAATCTAATCCATTGTCAGAATAAAGAAATACATTAACAGGGGAGAGAATAACTCTATGGTATGCAGTGGGTCCCCAAACAAGAGTTTGACAATGACTTTTTTTGCACTGTCCAGGGAGAACATACTGGTAAGCCAGCTTTCTAGAACCATCATTTGAATAAATTGTTAGTGATAGGATACATGTAATCTATCAGGCTTTATCATGGTTCCATTTTCTTTTGGTTTAGATTCCATACTAAACCAGATAATTTTTCCGGATACCACAATATGGGGAATGGGGTACTCTGGGTGGTCGTGACTATATCCCCATTATGAACAAATGAACTGTTACTTGGCCTACTAGTCTTTTTTTTTTTTTTTTTAAATAAACTCAAAAAACCAAAAAGTAGAAAAACATAGCAGTAACCTTTTATAAATTGGTTAACATAAATTAATCCCTGGAAGCCGAATCAATACTGTGTATTCGGAGAAAATGGAGTTTGTATAGCTGTAGAGCTCAAGGCTATAAACAGGACTTAAGTCTCTTGAAGAAGGCAGGTATCATACTCTTACTCTTTATAACCAGAGCACCTCATGATTTATGCTCAATTTATCTTACTTTAATGAAGCTTAATATTGGATTTCAAGATGAAACTCCAACTGTAGTAAGCATAATTGAGGTATTTTATAGCTCTACTTAGATTTATTCTCATGTTAAAAGAGCAATTCCGCCTTTTACTCATTAGAAAACAATTCATGAAGTGATGATGTAGAATTCTGTAGACAAACTAGAGCCTGAAAAGGCACATAAGAGATATATGCATCTGTTAGGAAAAAAGGATAATGCATTTGAGAAAGATAATCTATTTGGTTCATTATTTTTATTTGTAAAGTAATTAAATCTTTAATTTTATTTTTTAGACCTTATTGCAATATGCAAGCAACAAGAATGCATCAGAACATATTGTGTATCTTCTGGAGGTGTATCGACTGGCCATCCAAAGCTTTGCCAGTGCGCGTCCATATTTAACTACTGAGTGTGAAGATGTCCTCTTAGTGCTTGGCAGATTAGTACTGTAAGTTTAAGGACTTAAACCACTTTTAAAATTGAGGAACCTTGGTCTTAATGTTTGTCTAACTTCTCTTTACAGTGGTTTTGACATTGATTCTTCAAAACACCCTAGAGCCATACCTTTGAAAATTCCTCTTCTCTGAGTACTTTATGCTGGGGTTCCTTGAGGAATAGAGTCCTAGTGAAACCTTCAGCCAAGTAACATAGTCTTTAACTGCTACTTAAACTCAGAATCTGCGAATGATACATTTTCTCTTGGTCCCTTAATGATAAAGTATCTGGAAATTTTGATGGTCTTTGAGGAACACTAAATCCTTTGGAGGGAGAACACCATGAAATTCTGTAAATTATATTGTGTGAACCAAGAATAATTTTACTAGTAGAAAGTATCAGTGTACAATGTAAGATTATCACTTAAAGAGTCCTGGATCATTTGGCTGCCTAGCAGCAGACAAAATTATACCCTTAATGTGCTTTTCATCTGAAGCTGAAAAAAGACAACAACTAATTCTGTTTTAGCTGGATATCTTACACAGCTTGCAGATGGTTTAGGGGAATAACTTGGGTGGTTGCTCATTTTACTTTTCTCTGGTCTCCTCTGTTTTCCAAAGCCCAAGCCCTCTAACACCATACCTTTATGTAAGACAAGTGTTCTGAATCCCATTGTTTTTCCTACCAAGTCCCACTTCCCATATTACCTAGGCTGATCTCTAACAGATAAAGTAATACTTCGCAAGATTTTAGGGAGGTGTTGCTTGATTGGTATTTTGAGTTGATCTTTATGTTTTTAAGCATTTACATTTAAAAAAATTCTTCCTGTTATTTTCTGTGCTTCTGGGTAATGGTTAGGGTAGAAAGAGGAAACTTTGGTTTCTTAGAGGTAAAGAAGTGACTGCCAATCATTCTGCTTCCTCTTCAAGTGGCAGAATAAATCTATTTGTCACTTTATCAACTTGATTGACAGTATCATGAGCTCTTGTTTTTGTCTTCTTGAACCAGAATTGTTCTATATAGTATCTTTCTATACCCAAATAAACTAGATAAAACTGCTTGAAATGTGATTTCTAAAAATCTTATATTTTTACTAAATATATTAAAACAACAGTGTAAATAAAATTCTTTCTGTTTTTCTACCCTTTTTTAAAGTTAAAAAGTCAACAAAGTTACTTGGAAGAAAATTTTGAAGAGTAAAAGATTTTTAAATAGTCTAAACAAAAGTAAAATGCATATTCAGTGTTGTCAGCATACTATACTTACTACTGTAACCACTCCATTTACTTACTTAGTTATTTGTATTATAGGAGTTGTTTTGAATTGCTGCTTTCAGTGCCTGAAACCGAACTGCCATGTGAAGTCTGGGTACCATTCCTTCAGTCTCTACAGGTAAGCTGATTTTAACTTGAAAACATTCTCTATATTAGGCCCGAGAGTCCTAGTTAATTACTGTCAGCATATTAAAATAGAAAAATTAGAATAACAACAATTCGTTATATATTGGTATTACTGCCTTCTTGAAATGAGAAAACAGACTCAGCACATGCAGGTATACTAAAAATAGATTTTTTGTTTAATTTGGTTTTCATTATTTAAAAATATAGCTTAGGCAGAATTATGCACTCAAAATTTGAAGTCATACATGGTTATAAGGTAGCAGTATTAGGATTGCTCATAGTACACTTATATGGTAAACTTAAGTATACAAAATATTTTATCACATCTAGGATTCAGTTTTTTCTCCCAGCATTTCAGGCATGTGCTAAGCATTGTAAATATGTCAAACTGCCTACCGACTTGGTCATTACAGATTCTGTTCATGAGAGGAGAACTTTTTGGGCCCTCATGTTGGCATGATTATCATGTTTCTTGGTAGGTGAACTTTTCTTAACAAGTTAGGAAGTGGGGAGTACAGGATAGGAGGAAAAGCAAGTCCAATGCCAGCCAACAGGAAGAAAGTTTGTTCTGAGGGGGACAGAAAAATTATCTAAAGAAAAGATGTTAGCGGTCATTTACTCATCACTGATTATGTGCCAGGCACTGCTTCACATACCTTTTATGCGTAAATCTCTTAATAAAATTACCCACTTTTTAATGTGAGAACTATTTGAATTTCCATTTTCAGATGAGGAGATAGGCACAGATTTAATCCCAGACCGTATTCTGTTAACCGCTTCCTTGAGAACAAAACTCCATTGTAGCTTAGACCTGTTTGATGTAAGCACAAATAAAGATTTGTATATTAACAGACACATTGTATGGTCTAGAAGTTTCTTTCCTCTAGAATACATAACCCAGAATGTAACGATAAAATGTTAATGTTTTTCTCTTTGGGAAGAGGATTCTTTTTCATATTCTTGGCCTATTTTAGTCTCTGTAATGGAGTCCTAATTTCTCACATATTCACAGCTGCTGAAATCATGGTCCATGAATGGCACATTGACTTTTTTTTTTTTGCCAGGAAGAGTTAGACAGTGAGAGAGAGAGGTATAGACAGTGAGAGACAGAGAAAGGTCTTCCTTCCATTGGTTCACTCCCCTAATGGATGCTATGGCCGGCGCTGCGCCAATCCAAAGCCAGGAGCCGGGTACTTCCTCCTGGTTTCCCATGCAGGTACAGGGACCCAAGCACTTGGGCCATCCTTCTCTGCCCTCCCAGGCCACAGCAGAGAGCTGGACTGCAAGAGGAGCAACTGGGACTAGAACCCGGGGTGCCGGCGCCTCAGGCGGAGGAAGCACATTGACTTTTTTTTTTTTTTTTTTTTTTTTTTTGACAGGCAGAGTGGACAGTGAGAGAGAGAGACAGAGAGAAAGGTCTTCCTTTTTGCTGTTGGTTCACCCTCCAATGGCCGCTGCGGCCGGCGCATCTCGCTGATCAGGAGCCAGGTGCTTCTCCTGGTCTCCCATGCGGGTGCAGGGCCCAAGCACTTGGGCCATCCTCCACTGCCTTCCTGGGCCATAGCAGAGAGCTGGCCTGGAAGAGGGGCAACCGGGATAGAATCCGGCGCCCCATCCGGGACTAGAACCCGGTGTGCCGGCACCGCAAGGAGGAGAATTAGCCTGTTAAGCCACGGCGCCAGCCGGCACATTGACTTTTGTTCCTGTGTTTTGAGGCCTGACAGCACTTTCGTCCTTATACATGGCACTCTTGAAAGACACATCTACTTATTAGGACCCATATTATTATTTTTATCAGATGTTTTTTGAAAAAAATTCCCTATTTATTTATTCTTTTCTTACATTGTTTGCCTGAATAAAATAATTGCCTTTTCTTCTATTTGTATATTTTCAGTTTTTATCAGAAATATAGGATATATATTTGACTATGTGTTTAGTAAAATAAATGCATCAGGGATATAGATAAATATACGATACAGACTCTGGGGGCTGGCATTGTAGTGTAGCAGGTTAAACCACCACCTGCAATGCTGGCATCCCATATGAGTGCCGGTTCCTGTCCTGTTTGTTCCACTTCCAATCCAGTTCTCTGCTAATGTGCCTGGGAAAGTAGCGGAAGATGGCGCAAGTACTTAGGCTCTGCCATCCATGTGAGAGACCTAGATGATGTTCCTGGTTTCTGGCTTCAGCCTGGCCCAGCTCTGGCCTTTGTGGCCATCTGGGGAGTGAACCAATTGATAGAAGATATCTGCCCCTCCTACCCTACTTAGCTCTGCCTTTCAATAAATAAATCTTAAAAAAGAAAAGAAAAAATGATACAGGTTGTATTGAAATCTGAAAGATAAAAATCAGTTTTTCTTATTTTAGATGATAAGTGGACAAGGCAGAGAGCAATACTGAGAATATTTTTGATAAGAGGATAGTATCAGACTAGGTCACAACATTTTCAGTCACTGCTTACAGCTGTCTAACTCTTCCATGTCTTTTCCTATGGATATGAAAATACATGATCTAAAATGTATTTTTTAATAAAAAATGAGAACCTAATTTTTACAATTATTTTTAAAAATCTATTTATTTATAAGTCAGAATTAAAGAGATCTATCTCTTTCATCCTCTGGTTCACTCCCCAAATGGCTACAACAACCTGTCTAGGCCAGGCCAAAGTCAGGAGCCTGGAGCTTCTTTCTGGTTTCCCACATGGGTGGTAAGAGTTCAAGCATTGGATCTTTCCCAGGCTCATTAGCAGGGAGCTGGATCAGAAGTGGAGCAACTGGGTCCTGAACCACTGCCCATATGGAATGCCTGTGCTGCTGATGGTGGCTTAACCTGCTGTGCCACAACACCAGTTCCTTGCAACTTTTTTGTTGTTGTTGGCTGTTGTTGTTAGAGATTTTATTTATTTGAAAGAGTCACAGAGAAGTCTTCCATCTGCTGGTTCACTTCCCAAGCAGTTGCAATGGCCAGGGCTTGAGCCAGGCTGAAGCCAGGAGCTTCTTCCAAGTCTCCCATGTGGGTAGCAGGGGTCCAAACTCTTGGGCCATCCTCTGATGCTTTTTCTTTCCTAGGCCACCATCAGGGAACTGAATTGGAAGTAGAGCAGCAGGGGCTTGAACCTGCACTCAGTATGGGGTGCCAGTACTTTGGGAGGCAGCTATGCCACAGTGCTGGCCCAAAACTTTTTAATTTAAAAATTTGTTTGAGAGGCAGGCAGAGAGAGAAAGAGAGCTACTATTTGCTAGTTTACACCCTACATGCCTCCAGTGGATGGCTTTGGACTAAGGCTGAAGCTGTGACGTGGAGACTCAATTCAGATTTCCTGCATAGATAACCAGGGACTCAACTATTTGAACCATGACTGCTGCTTCCCAGGGTCTGTATTATCAGGAAGCTGAAGTCAGGAGCCTGAGTCAGTATCAAACACAGGTACTACCATGTGGGGCCATGGGCACCCTTAACTGGTATCTTAATCACTAGGCTAAATGCCTTTCCCTACAACTTTTTTTAGATTTATTTATTCAAAAGGCAGAGTTACAAAGAGGCTGAGGCAGAGAGAGAGCGAGAAGTCTTCCATCCTCTGCTTCATTCCCCAAATGGCTGAACCAGCCAGAGCTGGGCTAATTTGAAGCCAGAACTTCTGGGTCTCCCATGCAGTACAGGGGTCCAAAGACTTGGGCCATCTTCTACTGCTTTCCCAGGCCATAGCAGAGAGCTGGATCAGAAGTGGAGCCTCCAGAACTCAAACTGACACCCATTTGGGATGCCGGCACTGTAGATGGTGGCTTTTCCGCTACACCACAGTGCCAGCCCCACAGCTTCTTTTTGTGTTTTGTTTTGTTTTGTTTTGTTTATTTGACAGGCAAAGTTATAGACAGTGTGAGGAAGAGAGACAAAGAGAAAGGTCTTCTTTCCGTTGGTTTACCCCCAAATGGCCACTACAGCCGGAGCTGTGCCGTTCCAAAGCCAGGAGCCAGGAGCCTCCTCCTGTTCTCCCATGCGGGTGTAGGGGCCCAAGCACTTGGGCCATCCTCCACTGCCCTCCCAGGCCACAGCAAAGAGCTGGACGGGAAGATGAGCAATCGGGACTAGAACCCGATGCCCATATGGGATGCCGGCGCTGCAGGCAGAGGATTAACCAAGTGAGCCACGGCGCCGGCCCACAACTTCTTTTTTTAATAATTATCATGGGCATGTGTCTAGGAGTGCACATATAGATTTAACTTTTTGATGACTGCCCATAGATCTGTTAGTACCAGTGACTTTAAAATAATTAAGTAAACTGTTAGGTGGACTGTCAGATCTTAATACTATCTTCTAATAACAAACTGTCTTAATATTAGGTTACTCCAGATATCTAGTAGTAACACAGTAGCCAAAATTGAATTGTGGTGATAATTTTGAGTGAAATTTTAGAACTAAAGGTTCTATTTAACTTAGTACAAACATCTCAGTTTATTTTTTTTTTAAAGTAGCAACAAAGTTTTAAAATAAATTTTTTTTAAGTATTTAATTTCATTTTATTTGAAAGACAGAGATGGACAAAGAAATTGTCTGTCCACTGGTTCATTCCCCAAACGTTTTCAGCAGCTAAGGCTGGCACAAGTTGAAGCCAAGAGCCTAAAACTCAATCCAGGTTTCCCCATGTGAGTAGCCTGGACCCAAGTACATTAGCACATTAGCAGGAAGTAGGATTAGAAGCAGGGCCTGGGCCGGCGCCGCGGCTCACTAGGCTAATCCTCCGCCTTGCGGCGCCGGCACACCGGGTTCTAGTCCCGGTCGGGGCGCCGGATTCTGTCCTGGTTGCCCCTCTTCCAGGCCAGCTCTCTGCTGTGGCCAGGGAGTGCGGTGGAGGATAGCCCAAGTGCTTGGGCCCTGCACCCCATGGGAGACCAGGAGAAGCACCTGGCTCCTGCCATCGGATCAGCGCGGTGCGCCGGCCGCAGCGCGCCTACCGCAGCGGCCATTGGAGGGTGAACCAACGGCAAAAGGAAGACCTTTCTCTCTGTCTCCCTCTACTGTCCACTCTGCCTGTCAAAAAATAAAAAATAAAAACAAATAAAAAGATACAGCTCCTCTCTCTCTCTCTCTCTCTCTAAAAAAAAAAAAAAAAAGAAGCAGGGCCTGGACTCAAACCTTGTCACTCCAGTATGGGATGTTGGGTTCCCAATTATCATCTTAACTGCTGCACCAAATGCCTTCCCCTCAGAGGTGCTTTATGGATATAGTCTTTTTGCTTATTAATTTTTAAAAGATCCAAGTTATAGATTTTTCAATTCATAAATGTTTAGATATATTGAACAAAAGCAAATTGATTTTAAACATTTCTTTATTTGAGAGGTAATGAGACAGACAGGTTAGTTAACTCCCTAATGCTCCTGATTGGGCCAGGGTAAATTCTGGAACCAGAACTCAATCCTGTGAATGACAGGAACCCAACTTCTGAGCTATCACCTCCTATTGTGCACATTTGCAAGAAGCTGGAATCAGAAGCAGAGCCAAGGCTTGAGCACAGGCATCTCTAAAATGAGATGTAGATGTCTTAATCACTGTGCCAATGACTGCCCCCAAAAACTACTTTTAATAGTTATTAGCCTGTTTTCTGGATGTACTTTTTTTATTTTAGGAGTCACATGATGCATTATTGGAATTTGGGAATAATAACCTACAAATATTGGTTCATGTTACCAAGGAAGGGGTATGGAAAAACCCAGTTCTTCTTAAGATTCTGTCTCAACAGCCAGTAGAAACAGAAGAAGGTAAGTCTTAAAACTTTATTGACTGTATTAGAGAAGGATTTAGTGCTAAGGGGATTGAAATCAACTGTGGTTAAAAATTTAACTATTTGCATTATTGATTTAGTTTTTTAAGTAGAGATTCTTGTGTTTTTAGGTATTGTTTTAATTTTCCCTTTGTATGTTGCATTTTGTAACAACATTCATATAAAACTCCTGAAGTTGAAATCTGTAATCTACTTTAGTCCTTGGTACATGGCACTGTCTTGCTTATAATTTGACCACTAGTTGCACCAGTTTAGGGCCATGAAAAATAATTGCTTTTTAATTTTATACTTATGAAATCATTGGTATTATATATTTTATAGAGAAATACAAAGAATGAAGTTTTTTAATAAACTTTTTTTCTTTTAAAGATTGATTTATTTATTTGAAAGAGTTACAGAGAGAGCAGGAGAGATATCTTTCATCTGCTGGTTCACTTCCCAGATGGCCACAGAGGCCAGGGCTGGGCCTGGCTGAAGCCAAGAGCCCGGAGTCAGGAGCTTCATCTTTGTCTCCCACATGTGTGTTAGGGCCCAGACACTTGTGCCACCTTCTACTGCCTTCTGAGACCATTGGAAGGGAACTAGATGAAAAGTGGAACAACCAGGTATGAACTGGTGTGCCAGCATTGCAGGTGGCAGCTTTAGCCACTGTGTAACACCAACCCTATAGAACTTTTTAAAAATGATTATTTGAAACACAGAGGGAGAAACAAAAGAGAGATCTCCTATCCATGAGTACACTCCCCAGATATTTGCGATGGATGGGCTCAGCTGAAAACAAAGCTGGAGCCAGGAACACAATTCAAGTCTCCCTAGTGAGTGGCAGGAGCTCAGTTACCCATTGCAGCCTCCCAGAATCTAACATTTCTGGTAGGAAGCTGGAGTCAGGAGCCAGAGGTAGGAATCTAACCTATAAGGGACAAGAGCATCGGTGTGTGTGTGTGTGTGTGTGTGTGTGTGTTTTAAGGGGAAGGGTTTATTGGTGGGGAAACCCAACAGACTGGAGGGAAGGGGTGAAGAAGGATAAAGAGAACACATGTCCGGGAAATGGTCATAATATCCCTTTGTCAGGGGCTGGGTAGGGAAGTAGAAGTGGTGACTCCAATTAGGGTGGGGATGGAACTGACACCAGTGGTTAGACCATGAGGTTTAGGATCAAAGCCTACTATGCAATGTGGCGACAGAAGTCAGGGCCTAAGATGGCGTATGGGTCATAGATTTTGGCGCCACAAATAAGACCACCATTTTTTTCTTTTTCTTTTTTAAAGATTTATTTATTTATTTGAAAGAGTTACACAGAGAGAAGAGAGGCAGAGAGAGAGAGAGAGCTCTTCCATCTGCTGGTTCACTCCCCAATTGGCCACAACAGCTGGAGCTGCACCGATTTGAAGCCAGGGACCAGGAGCTTCTTCCAGGTCTCCCACGTGGGTGCAGGGGCCCAAGGACTTGGGCCATCTTTTACTGCTTTCCCAGCCATAGCAAAGAGCTGGATCAGCAGAGGAGCAGCCGGGACTAGAACCGGCACTCGTATGGCACTTCAGGCCAAGGCATTAACCCGCTGGGCCATAGCACCAGCTCCAAGACCACCATTTTACTAACATTCCCTCCTTTTGTTTTTTTTTAATAAAGCAAGAGTTGTATGGGATTACATTAGCCCCAAAAGTTCAGGATGGGTGGAGGGACAATGATCTGACCAGAGCATTCTAGTAACTGCTAAGAAGTTAAGCTAAGCATCTTAACCATCTTAAGAAGGAAGTTTTTTCCCCAAAGTTGTCAATTTGAGACCAGAAAAATTTGGATTTGAGTTAGTATTTGCAATTTAGACACTAATCGTAACTCATTTGATACAGCCAACAATTGTAACTTCATTAACTTCTAGTGAATGGAAAGTTCAAAGAATCACATTCTGTTAAATTTTATTTCTGAAATAAAAACAGATTTCAGAACAATTATTATACTGAGATATCATTAATTTAGATGTCTTTATATATTTTAAGTCATTAACAGTTTGAATGCTAGTGTCTTAAAATATGCATCAAGTTTTACCACCTGCTGGTATATATGTGCCTTTTGCGCCTTTCTGTACAGCAAGAAGATTGGCATGGGGCAATTAGATTTTCTTCTCTAGTAATTCTGCTTATTGCACTGACAAAGAGCAAGGGAAAAGGCTGTTAAATAGAAATGAGATTCGTATTGAGGTCCTCAATAAATGACATCCCTTTGTAAATTCAGGCAAATGAAAGTTATAATACCAACTGTATTGATAGAAGTAGTAGAGGGCAAAGCCAAGTAGTTTCAACAGCATCCCAGAATTACACAGTACAAATAAGTCTTGACTGGGGCAGGGAAGAATGCATGTTGTATATAGGCAGGTCCAAGTGTGGGAGTAAAAAAACATGAAATTGAGTTAAGTATCCTCAGTATATTTTCTTCTGGTGCACTAATCAAATATCCTCACCTCTGGAGTTATTAGTAATTCATTTTTTTTTTTCACATAAAAAATCAAAAAATGGAGAGAATCATGATTTAGCCAAAATACAATGGTATTCTCTCAGTAAAGATCAGTTAAGCTGATCTTTAAGACTCTTAAGTACTGCCATATCTAGGGAATAAGGGTTACAGAATAAGTGATGGACAGCAACCTGTGGCCTTAACCTAATTTCATACCAGTAGATTGGAGAACAGAGCTGCTTTTTTTTTTTTTTTTAAAGATTATTTATTTATTTGAGAGTCAGAGTTATACAGAGAGAAGGAGAGAGAGAGGACTTCCATCCAATGGTTCACTACCCAGTTGGCCGCAATGGCCGGAGTTGCGCTATCTGAAGCCAGGGGCCAAGAGCTGCTTCTGGGTCTTGCACGCAGGCACAGGGGCCTAAGGACCTGGGCCATCTTCTGCTGCCTTCCCAGGCCATAGCAGAGAGCTGGACAGGAAGTGGAGCAGCCGGGTCTAGAACCCTCGCCCATGTGGGTGCTGGCGCTTCAGGCCAGAGTGTTAACCCACTGCACTACAGTGCCTTCCCCCAAAGTTTCTTTTGTATCCACTGCCCCTGTATAGATATTAGCATACTTGACATCACAAAGAGGTAATTATCAGAGCTGGCTCTGTGGCTTAGCAGGTAAAGCCACTGCCTGCAGTGCCAGCACACCATATGGGAGCCGGTTCAAGTCCCGGCTGCTCCACTTCTTTTTTTTTTTTTTTTTTTTTTTGACAGGCAGAGTGGACAGTGAGAGAGAGAGACAGAGAGAAAGGTCTTGCTTTACCGTTGGTTGACCCTCCAATGGCCGCCGCGGCTGGCACGCTGCAGCCGGCGCATCGTGCTAATCTGAAGCCAGGAGCCAGGTGCTTTTCCTGGTCTCCCATGCAGGTGCAGGGCCCAAGGACTTGGGCCATCCTCCACTGCCTTCCCGGGCCATAGCAGAGAGCTGGCCTGGAAGAGGGGCAACAGGGACAGAATCCGGCGCCCCGACCGGGACTAGAGCCCGGTGTGCTGGCGCCGCAGGCAGAGGATTAGCCTATTGAGCCGCGGTGCGGTCCTACTCCACTTCTGATACGGCTCTCTGCTGTGGCCTGGGATAGCAGTAAAAGATGGCCCAAGTCCTTGGGCCCTTGCACCTGCTTGGGAGACTCAGAAGAAGCTCTTGGTTCCTGGCTTTGGATCAGTGCAGCTCTTGCTGTTGCGGCCAACTGGAGAGTAAGTCAGCGGATGGAAGACCTCTCTCTCTTTGTGTGTGTGTGTCTCTCTCTCTCTCTCTCTCTGTCTCTCTTTTACTCTGCTTTCCAAATAAATAAGTAAATCTTAAAAAAAAAAAAAGAGGTAATTATCATCTCATTGTTTTTTGTTCAATAAAGTCATAATCAGAATTGTGAAAGTACAGTTTTCAACCTCCAAAAACGGAATGCTTTTCAATTTAGTGGTTTTTTTTTTTATTAAAAAAGCCTGTAAACATTTAATTGTTACTGTTTTACCTTATGATGTATATATAAGATGTCATGATGTTTGCACCTTAGTTATAAATGCTTTAGAAGAAAACCTAGGTAAACAAAATTTCAAAACAGTTTAATTGTTGAATCTAGGTGGGAGGGAGGGCATAGAATTTTTTTTAATTATATTAAAGTATTTGAAAAAATAAAATACAGAAAGACTCACAAATTAGGGAGATTTTTCAATGAGTGTTGGTGTCTTTAAATTATTTGTTTATTTGAGAGGCAGATAGCAGGAAGGACGGTCTGCTTTAACCCTCCAAACACCCTTAATGGTCAGGGCTGCACCAAGCCAAGGTAAAGCTGAGAGTCAGGAGCTCAGTACAGGTCTCCTGTGTGAGTAGCAGGGACCCAGTCATCTTGAGCCACCTACCAGGGTCTGTATTTGATGAAAGCTGGAGTCAGGAACTGGAGCCAGGTTTGGATGGAATCCAGATACTCTGATATGGGACGTGGGCCTCTTAATCCACATCTTAACTGCTAGGTTACATGCCTACCTCTCAGTGTATGTTTAATTATATTAAATATTGTAGATATGGGTAGATTTTCTTTTAAAAAGTAAACTTAACATTGGTATCATAAAAGTATTTTAAAAGGGGCTGATGCTATGGTGTACTGGGTTAAGCCACTGTCTACGCTGCCAGGTATCCTATGGGCGTCAGTTTGAGTCCCAGCTGCTTTACTCTGATCCAGCTCCTTACTAATGTGCATGGGAAAGTAGCAGAGAATGGCCCAAGAATTTGGAACACTGCACCTACGTGAGAGCACCCATGTGGGCTTAAGTCTGGCCCAGCTCCAGCCATGCTAGCCATTTGGAGAGTGAACCAGTGGCTGGAAGATCTCTCTTTCTCTTAATTCTGCCTTTTAAATAAAAAATAAATCTTTAAATAAATATACTACTTGAAAATTTTTTTAAAAAGCTTTTTTAAAAAGGTTTCTTTTATTTAAAAGGCAGAGTTACAGGGAGAGACAGAAATCTTTCATCCTCTGGTCCATTCCCTAAATGGCTGCAAAGTTTGACCGCAACATCTGGGGCTGGGCCAGGCTGAAGCTAGGACCCAGGAGCTTCTTCCAGGTCTCCCACATGGGTGCAGAGGCCCAAGAAGTTGGGCCATCCTCCACTGCCTTTCCAGGCACATTAGCAGGAAGCTGGATTGGAAATGGAGCAGCTGGGACTCAAACAGGTACCCATGTGGAATGCTAGTGCTGCTGGTGGCTTTACCTGCAGTGACACAGCACTAGCCACCCAAATTTTAAACTTTTAAAGAAAGATTTATTTGAAAGGTCAAGTTACAGAGAGAGAAATGGAGAGAGTGATCTTCCATCTGCTGGTTCATTGCACAAATGGCCACAACAGCCAAGGTTGAGCCAGGCCAAAGCCAGGAACCTGGAACTCCATCCAGGTCTTGCACATGAGTGCAGGGTTCCATGCACTTGGGCCGTCTTCTGCTTTCTCAGGTACATTAGAGAGCTGAATCTGGCGTAGAGCAGCTGGGACTCAAAACTGGCGCCCATAGAGGGTGCCAGCATCACAGGCGGCAGCTTAACCTGCTGGACTGCTGTATCACTGGTATTTTGTTTGTGATTGTTTGATCTCTGTAAAGTGGGTATTACTCTCAATTTTTTTTTCTTTTTTTTTTTAATGAGAGAAAAGAGAGAGGTAGAGACACATACAGAGACTCTCCAAATGGCTGCAACAGCCAGGGCTGGGCCAGCTAAAAGCTAGGAACCCAGAACTTCATCCAGGTCATCCATGGGTGACAAGGGGTCCAGGTACTTGAAGTATGTTCCACTGCTTTCCCAGGTGCATTAACAGGGAGCTGGATCAGAAGTAGACAAATGAGGACTTTCACTGGTGTTCATATGGGATGCCAGCATCAAAGGCCAAGTGGCTTAAGCCACTGTACCATGACGCCAGGCCCTTCTAACCTATTTTGTAGGTGAAAAAAAACTTGAGTTTGGAGAGGTCAGGTAATGTATCGGGTTTCATGACTGTGTGTCAGAATCAGGATTCAACCTGAGATCAGGCATTCCAAAACCTGTATCTTAACCTTATATATTATAATCCCTTATCTCTGTATCTAAAGAGAAAATTAGGCCGGCGCCGTGGCTCAACAGGCTAATCCTCCGCCTTGCGGCGCCGGCACACCGGGTTCTAGTCCCGGTCGGGGCACCGATCCTGTCCCGGTTGCCCCTCTTCCAGGCCAGCTCTCTGCTGTGGCCAGGGAGTACAGTGGAGGATGGCCCAAGTGTTTGGGCTCTGCACCCCATGGGAGACCAGGGGAAGCACCTGGCTCCTGCCATCGGAACAGCGCGGTGCGCCGGCCGCAGCGTGCTACCGCGGCGGCCATTGGAGGGTGAACCAACGGCAAAAGGAAGACCTTTCTCTCTGTCTCTCTCTCTCTCACTGTCCACTCTGCCTGTCAAAAATAAAAAAAAAAAATAAATAAAAAAATAAATAAATAAAAAAAAAGTAAAGAGAAAATTAAATGTGATAAAAGAAGTAAATGCTGTGGAGACTTAGAAGGGGATGTGTTATATAGATAATATGCTTGTTTTCAAGTGTGTTATCTTCTGTGGTAATGCTTACAACTTTATAGGGAGATAAGCAGAGCAGAATCTTTTTTTTTTTTTTTTAAGAGTAATTTGAATGAGTTACAGAAGAGAGAGGGAGGGAGGGAGATAATCTTCTATCCACTAGTTTACTCCCAGAAAGACTGCAACAGCTGTGGCTCTGCCAGGCTGAAGCCAGGAGCTTCATCTGAGTCTCCCACTTGGGTGGCAGGAACCCAAGTAATAAACTGGACCATCTTCTGCTGCTCTCCCAGACACATTAGCAGGGAGCTGGACCAGAAGTGGATAAGTACTCACTCATGGTGTCACAAGCAGCACCATAACCTGATGCACCCCAGTGCTGGCCCCTAGAGCAGAATCTTATGTTAGGTAGGGTAGGGTACAGGGGGAGATGTGGTAGAAGTGATATGGAGAAATTAAATCATTGAGAGTTAAGAAATTGCTAGGACATAATAACTTAATTTTCTTAAAGGAGGTGGTGAGGAAGGATTATCTCAAATTTTATTTTTATGTAATTGAGAGAATACTAGTACTGAAAATAGAACTAAGTAAGGAGAAGCTATTTGAGTAGGGAGTATGACTGTAAGTTTATTTATGGAGTTTAGTGATTATGTGAAGAAAATGAATATTCCCTGCAGCCTTTTGACCTTGGCTACATTTTAGGATATCCATGGAATTTCAATTAAAAAAAATAGATTTACCAAGTTGCAGACTCCGCTTGCTAAATCTCCAGAGCTGGATCTCTGGGATCCAGAACTTTCTAAAGTGCCATAGGAAATGGACACTCATGTTGCTAGTGGTACAATTTCTAAAGAGCAATGTGAATTTATATGTCAACACTGCAAATGAATGAAGCCTTTAACCATTTCTCGAAGTTTGTTCTGTAGATGTTTTAATGTGTAAAATGACCTGTGTACAGTGTTGTAAATTGTGTTATTGATGATTGCCAAAGATGTGTAAACAACTTGTAAGCACATCAGTAGGAGGATTGGTTAATTAAATTCAGTGTATCAACACAGTGGAATACAATTTTGTTTCATAAATACAATTTAAATTTTTCCCCAGAAACTTTTATTTAAGGTTTACAAACTTCATGCAATTCATAAATACAACCAGGAACACAGTAATTGCGATTCTTCCCACTGTGCCCACCCTCCCACAATGCCTCCTGCCCTTCTTCCTCCTCCCACTCCTATGCCCATTCTTATTTTTCACTAAGATTTATTTTCAATTAACTTTATACACAAAAGATTAACTCTACTAAGTAAAGAGTTCAACAAATAGTATGGGGAAAAAACTGTTCCTCAACAGTTTTTTTATTTCTCTTTTGATTTCCTCTATGACCCACTGTTCATTCAGAAGCATGTCATTCAGTCTCTATGTGTTTGCCATATGTTCTAGAGGTTCTTGAGTTGTTGATTTCCAGTTTTGTTCCATTGTAGTCAGAGAAGATGCATGGTATGATTTTCATTTTTTGAATTTGAGACTTGCTTTATTGCCTGGCCTGTGGTCTATCCTACAAAAAGTTCCATGCACTAGTGAAAAGAACATATATTCTGCAACTGTAGGATGAAAAGTTCTATAAATATCCCTTAGCTCCGTTTGGTCTATAGTATCGATTAACTGTTTCCTTGCTGATTTTCTGCCTAGTTGATCTGTCCATTGCTGAAAGTGAGGTATTGAAGTCTAAAGGGAGTCTGTGTCTCCCTTTAGATCCACCAACATTTCTTTTAAATAGCCAGATGCCCTGTAATTAGGTGCGTATATGTTTATTATAGGCACATATTTTTGTTGAATTGATCCCTTAATCATTGCATAGTGCCCTTCTTTGTCTCTTAACAGTTTTTGTATTAAAGTCTGTTTTGTCTGATATTAGGATGGCTACATCAACATCAACTCTTTTGGTTTCTATTAGCATGGAATGTCTTCTTCCATTCTTTCACCTTCAGTCTGCATGCATTTTTGTTGGTGAGATGTGTGTCTTGTGGGCAGAAAATAGATGGGTCTTATTTTTTAATCCATTCAATCTATTTTTTTTTTAAGATTTTATTTATTTATTTATTTGAGAGGTAGAGTTACAGACAGTGAGATGGAGAGACAGAGAGAAAGGTCTTTCCTCTGCTGGTTCACTCCCCAAAAGGTCGCCACCAGTAAGAGCTGGGGTGGTCCAAGACCAGGAGCCACGAGCTTCTTCCAGGTCTCTGACGTGGGTGCAGGGGCCTAAGTATTTGAGCCATCTTCTACTGCTTTTCCAGGCCATAGTAGAGAGCTGGATCAGAAGAGGAGCAGCCAGGACTAGAACCTTTGCCCATATCGGGTGCCAGTGCTATAGGTGAAGGATTAACCTGCGCCACAGCACCAACCCCAGTCTGTATTTTTTAACTGGAGAGTTGAGGTCGTTTACATTCAAGGTGACTATTGATAAGTAATATCAATGGCCTTGCTGTTTTTCCATAAATATTCCTATTATTTACTTAGGATTTCTTTTGTACTTTTACTGGGAAATTTTCTGCCTTCACCTTCTTTCATAGTGATGACTTGTGTTTCCGTGTGTAGCACATCCTGAAGCATCTTTTGTAAGGCTGGACGAGTGGTGACAAATTCTTTCAATTTTTGTTTGTTATGGAAGGTCTTTATTCCACCTTCATGCATAAAAGAGAGCTTTACGGGGTACAGTATTACGTGTTGACAGTTTTGTTTTTTTCCTCTTGGAATATATCTTGCTGTTCTCTGCTAGCCTGTAGGGTTTCTGAAGAAAAGTCAGCTATGTTTAATTGGAGATCCTCTGAAAGTAATCTGGCATTTCTCTCATACACATTTTAGAATCTTTTCTTTGTGTTTTCTGTGGAGAGTTTGACTACAGTGTGTCATGGTGAAGAGCTTTTCTGGTCATGTCTATTAGTTCTATGTGCTTTCTGTACTTGGATGCCCCTTTCTCCAAATTAGGGAAGTTTTCTGTAATTATTTCACTAAAAGGCCTCCTAATCCATTCTTTCTTTCCATGCCTTCAGGAACTCCTAAGACCTGTATGTTTGGTCATTTGATAGTATCCCTTAGATCCCCAACACCGTTTTTTAGTTTTCTTTTGTTCTGACTGTAAAATTTCCAGAGATTTGTCTTCCAACTTGGATATTCTTTCTTCTGTCTCACTGAGTCACCTCTTAAGGCTTTCCACCACATTCTTTATTTGTTCTGTTGAATTCTTCAATATTTCATTTTGATTTCTCTTAAAATCTCAATTTCATGAGAAAATTTTTCTTTCTTGTTATGTATGGATTTCTTTAGTTCGTGGATTTGCTTCTAATTACTGTAATCCTATGATCAATTTTTTTAATTCCATTTCTGGCATTTCTTCAATCTCTTTATTTTCACATCTTAGTATTGAAGTTTTGTGTTTCTTTGAGGACATCATGTTGTCTTCCTTATTGTTGTTTCTTGAATTGCTGCATTTATTTTTAGGCATTTGTGGAAATACTTGTTATTTTTTTTTTCCCCTGTGATGGCTTTTATCTTTGGACTATGCCTCTGTGACTTAGTGGAGTGTGTGCTCTTTCAGTGAATACCCTGAGGCATGTGCTGGATGTGGCAGGGAGCTCTGTTCAGTGCTCCGGGGTGAGGGGAGTGTCTAAGTTGACTCACAAATTGGGCGTGGTAAATCTCTCTTTTTTTTTTTTTCCAGAGGGGAGGTTTGTTCAGCTTTGAGGTAGTCTCATACTTACCTCCTCTCCTCCATGGAGACCAATGCCTGGGCGCTATCCCCAGTGGATACAGTATACATCCATGCTGGCACAAGAATCACACAAAAGATCTGTGCAGCCCTTGGTGTGAGCACATCTTGAAGCAGTGACCCTCTCAGGGAATCAGGGAGCCTGGAGTGTGTGGAGCCGCCCACAGTGACTACCCAGAGACCCAGCCACACCCAGTGCTCTCCCACACAGCCACAGTGTTTCCACAGACCTAGCACACAAGACTCCCACAGTTGTGAGCTTCCAGCCCCCATCAATTCTCCCAAACAGACACAAGCTGGTATAGCTGTAATGTATGTCCAAAATGGCGCCTACCCAGCCTCAGTTAGAGGACACCAGTGCTGGGTGATCAGGAAGAAAGAAATATGTCCCCCTTTTATTCCATGTAGGTTGGTAGGTATACTGTCCCCCACAGGGCTCCAAGCCAGACTCACACCAGGATCTTCCTGCAGCTTTATCGCCAGTGGCTTGGGCTGCTGCAGTCTGGTCTCACCTCACTCTCCAAAGCTGGTGCTGAGGCTTTTGACTCCTGGGGTCTTGGACCGTGTGTGCCCACAGCCTCCACATAGATCTGAAGTGTCCCTCTAATTTGCGTGGAGTTTGCTCTGCTGTTCTCTCCTTAAATCTTCCCTGAGGTTACACTCTCTTCACTTTTTTTTTTTTAACTGTGGTCCCCTAGACTGGAGCGGTAAGCTCTCTCCCTATTCTGCTATCTTGGTGTCTCCTCCTGGAATACTGTTTAGTTGTTAAAAATAATGGGCTGGCTCTAAATGTACTGATGACAGAATGACTTGTTCGGTATACTAAGTGGGAAAAGAAATGTTTTCTGTACTCAGATTATTTTTGGAAGGATAAACAAGAAGTTGGAAGCAGTTGCAGTTTCTCAGAGAGGGAAACTATAGGGAACTGAGGTTAGGCTACAATGAAACAGCTGTCAGCTGCATACATTTTTGTGTACCTTTTGAAATTTGTGATTATATATATATGTGTGTGTGTATACCTACATAAATATTTATTTTAAAAATTCTGTAGTTGATTCTGATACATAGTTAAAATTTGGCCAGTGGTTTATTCATAGATCATTGGTGTTCCACATCTGTAAATATTCATAGGCCTACAGGCCTAGCAACATGGGTGTTACTGGGAAGCTTTTTAGGAAAGCAAAATCTAAGGTTTCTATCCCAGACCTAATGACTCAGAATCTGCATTTTAATATGCTTCCC
Organism: Lepus europaeus; assembly: GCF_033115175.1. Classification (NCBI taxonomy): domain Eukaryota; kingdom Metazoa; phylum Chordata; class Mammalia; order Lagomorpha; family Leporidae; genus Lepus; species Lepus europaeus. Next base: position 32,003,206 of record NC_084831.1, read on the forward strand.
AGGTGATTCAAAAGGCACTTTCAAGTCTGAGAAACCATATTTTAGATCAACCACCTAAAGCAATTAGGTAACTCAACCACTTGGCTTGACATGCAATATTCTTTCTATGTTCTTTTAAGTAATACTAGTAATGTTACCACATACATGTTGTACCTGTTACTCAGAAATCCAAAGCACTGTACATTTGCTGCTAGGTGCTTAATACTCACTACTGTTCAAAGCAGCATTTTCCAAAGTGTGCACTGAACCAGGAACTTATGTTATAGAGGGTACTAATAATATCTGTAAAAGGTTTCTCTGGTCAAATCAATTTGGGAAACATAGAGTTAAATGAAAGTGAACAGTTTTATTTATTGCAGGACTGTTCAGAGATTTGACCAAGGAATCCTTTTTTTTTCTAGGACTATCTCTCAGGTCTTTTGGTCGGTGGAACACACTTTGAGAAATGCCTGATTTAGAGGAAAGAGCACCACTGGCTTTGGAATCCTTGGCAAGTTACCTAACTTCTCCAAATATCAGTTTTCCTAACCTTAAACTGGGGATAATAATACTTGCCTTGGTGGTGGTGTGAAGAATAATGAGAGGTATATAAAAAGTTTAGCTTAAAATTTGGTATTTAATAACTGTTCAATTGATAGTTATATTACATAGGTTATATGCTTCATGTACTTCAGTTATGCTTATAGTTCATTTCACCTTTCCTTACTGTTCTCATCAGAAAGAGAGAGAGGAGAAGGTCAAATAATTTATTCTGATATAAAATGTTGGCAGTTTTATTAAAAGGTTTGATGTTCAAAATAAAACTACTAATTGATATGGGGAATCATTAGCAAAGTTACTTTCTTTTCCTCTCATGTATGAGTGTGAATAAACTCATTTATATCTACTGAATTTTTATTAAATCAATAAGAAATGATATCAAACTCATCTTAAAAAGTCTGACATGTTATATGGTATGTTATCAAACTATTTTAATTTTCCTTTTTTCTAGTCAATAAATTGATTGCACAAGAAGGACCTTCCTTTCTGCAAATGCGAATAAAACATTTATTGAAATCTAACTGCATCCCCCAGGCTACTGCTTTATCAAAACTGTGTGCAGAATCTAAAGAAATTTCAAATGTATCATCTTTTCAGCAAGCCTATATCACATGTTTATGTTCCATGCTCCCTAATGAAGATGCTATTAAGGAGGTAAGTAAGTAACTGTTAACCATTCATGCCTGCTGTGAAAATTAACAGATTTTGATAATGTTTTATGACTTATTTTTTCCCATCTGAATGAAAACTAAGACCCTTTTTTTTTTTAGGCTACCAAAATGTACAATTTCAGTTATATATCTATTATATAGATTGAATATAAAGTTAGGTTTTATCAGAGGATTTGAAAAGCAGGTAATTAAAGGATATACAAATGTATGTTACATATTTGAGTAATGGTAGGTTGTGAAGTCTTTGAATGTGAAAGTTGTTCTTAAGATTTATTTTATTTGAAAGGCAGAGTAGGGGGAGGTGCTGTGACACAGTGACTTAGGCTGTGGCCTCCAGTGCCAACATCCCATATAGGTGCCAGTTTGAGGCCTGGCTGCTACACTTCTGAGCCAGCTCATTGCTAATGCGAAAGCATCAGTAGATGAGCCAACTGTCTGAGTTCCTTCTGGTAGATCTAGAAGAAGCTCCTGGCTCTTGGCTTCGGCCCAGAACAGCCCTGGCCCTGGCCGTTGGCGGCCATTCGGAGAATGAACCAGTGGATAGAAGATCTCTCTCTCTCTGTCTCTCTTCTCTTTCTGTAACTCTGCCTTTCAAATAAATAAATAAATAAATCTTTAAAAGAAAACAAAGGCAGAGAGAGTGAGACAGAGAAAGAAAGAATTCCTCAATCCACATATTCATTCCTCAAATGGCTACAATGGCTGGGCTGTGCCAGGCCAAAGCCTGAAGAACTCCATTTGTGTCTCCCACATGGATGACAGGGCCCCAAGTACTTGAACAGTCTTCTACTGCTTTCTCAGGTGCATCAGCAGGGAGCAGCCAGAACTCAAACAAATGGACCCAAAGGGGATGCTGGCATCACAAACAGCATATTAAACTGCTGTGCCCCAGTGCTGGCCCCTTAAAGTTGTTTTTTCTTCTTAGATTAATGATTTCACTATGTTTGAGAAGTGCAGAAATTGTTAACAGTGGTGTCAAGGGGTAAGCTAAAGAGAGCGGCACTTTGTTTTAGTCTAACTTACTCTATCATACATTTAACTCTGTATGCAGGCAAGTATAGGACTTTAGACCCCAGGACTATAGTTTGACCAATGTTTAAGTAGCCAAAACTGGATACCATGGAAAATAACAAAGTGATTGAGTTTTTAAAAAGCTATTTTATCAGTCTGACAGTAACCTTCTTTAAACGTGAATCATTTCTCTTAGAAAAGTTGGAACTAATTTTCTCTAATAGTTTCAGTAAATTATTTTAAAAAATTAGGAATGCCTAGGCTTTAGTTTTATTTCATCATCAGCCTTTAATTCCCTCACCTGCCATTGAGAACTGATACATGAATTATCATTATCTCTCCTTTGCATACACTCTTATTTCCTCTGCTTGATTGTACTTGTTTAACTACCAGTGTCCTGGTTATCCATAAATCTCTATCTGCTCCTCTTTTCTCTACTGTGTCATCAATTTCTCCCTCTCTGTTGTAACCATCCCACAACACTTATATTTATGTAATTTCTGTAACCTCCCACAGCTGTTACTTCTTTCATCAGTAGTACAGCCTGCTTCTTCTTCCAGTTACTGTCCTGTTTCTCTTAGAACCTTCTCAGTATTGTTTCTTGAATGGATTTTCTAAATTTACTATTCTTTAAAATTTTTACTTATTTATTTTAAAGAGAGGGAGAAACAGACTGAGGTATCCTGTCTGCTGTTTCACTGCTTAAGTGCCTCCAACAGTCAGGCTGGACCAGGCTGAAGCTAGGAGCTGGGAACTCAGTCTGAGTCTCCTGTGTGGATGGCAGGAACCCAAGTACTAGAGCCATCACCTGGTGCCTTCCACGATACCTATCGGCAGGAAGTTGGAATTAAGAGAGAATTGGACAGGGTTGGCCTGTGATGTAGTGGGTAAAGCCAATGCCTGCAGTGCTGGCTTCCCATATGGGTGCCGGTTCAAGTCCCAGCTGCTCCACTTCCAATCCAACTCTGCTATGGCCTGGGAAAGCAGTAGAAAATGGCCAAAGTCGTTGTACCCCTGCAGCCATGTGGGAGACCTGGAAAAGCTCCTGGCTCCTGGCTTTGGATCGGTGCAGCTCCAACCATTCCAGCCAGTTGGGGAGTGAACCAGCTGATGGAAGACCTCTCTCTCTCTCTGCCTTTCCTCCTTTCTCTGTGTAACTCTTTCAAATAAGTAAATAAATCTTTAAAAAGAGAGAGAGAGAATTGAAATGTGAACCGAGGCAATCAAATTTGTGATGTGGGCATCCCAAGTGATGTCTTAGTACTACCAAATGCCCCCGCCACGTTTACTATTGGACTTTTTTCCCCTAAGACATTATAATATGACATTTGCCCCGTCAGTCTACTAGATCATTAAATCCTATGTTAACTTTCAGTTTGTTGCCTTGACAAAGCTTTTCACTTGGTTTCTAGGGTCTACTTCACTCTTCACTGATAGCTCCTTTTCATTTCTATTTTGCTCTTTGATAAATATTACAATATTCAATGACTCTGTCATTGGGTCACATCTTTTTCTTTTTTAAAGATGTATTTTTGGCCGGCGCCGTGGCTTAACAGGCTAATCCTCCGCCTTGCGGCGCCAGCACACCGAGTTCTAGTCCCGGTTGGGGCGCCGGATTCTATCCCGGTTGCCCCTCTTCCAGGCCAGCTCTCTGCTATGGCCTGGGAGTGCGGTGGAGGATGGCCCAAGTGCTTGGGCCCTGCACCCGCATGGGAGACCAGGAGAAGCACCTGGCTCCTGGCTTTGGATCAGCGAGATGCGCTGGCCGCAGCGGCCATTGGAGGGTGAACCAACGGCAAAAAGGAAGACCTTTCTCTCTCTCTCTCTCACTCACTATCCACTCTGCCTGTCAAAAAAAAGAAAAATTTAAAAAAAATTTTTTTTAAAAAAAAGTTGTATTTTTATTTGAAAGGCAGAGTTACAGAGAGGCAGAGGCCGAGAGAGAGAGAAAGGTCTTCCATCTGCTGGTTCACTCCCCAAATGGCCACAGCAGCTGAACCTAGGCCAGATTTCCCATGTGATTGGTAGGGACCCACACACTTGGGCCATCTTCTGCTGCCTTCCCAGTTGACATTAACAGGGAGCTGGATTGTAAGAGGGGCAGCCAGGACTGAACTGATCCTGTGATAAAGGATTCTGGCATTGTAGGTGGTGGGCACAACATTGACCCATAGGTTACCTCTTTTTCTGTCTTCATTGATCTCATTTTGTCTCGTGGTTTTTCAATACCTACTGTGGTGCGATCCCAAATGTTTTCTCTCCAGCCCCTACCTCTCCTCCTAACTCAAGGCTCATAGCTATTGCCTGATTATTGTCTCTGCCTATGTGGCTAATAACATGTTATATATAACATATAACATAACTATTACTCCTGGTATTAGGATTTTGTTTTTATGAGTTGTCTATTTAGTCAGTTGCCTTCCAACTGTGTTCTCTGTGTTGGAGGTAGAAGGGGTAATGAATAACTGACTACCACTTTTTTTCTTAGTCCTTACTGTGTTTTATGCACTGTGCTAACTACTTTATGTGCTTTGTCATGTTTAATCTTTACAGCAACTCTGAGGTAACTCCGTTGTATTAATGAGGAAAGAGAGGTTCGGATTCAGTAATACATTCATGGTTACAAAGTTAAGATGATTAAGCTGAGGTTCAGACCTGAGTTTTACTACCAGTAATATTAAAGACACAAAATAATGAATATTGCCCTCATTTCTGAGTGCAGAAGTGTTCATATCGCAAATGCCGTGTTAGACTTTGGATGTAAGATGGATACAGAAGCCTGTGAACTGACATACTTGCTCTCACTTACAGCCTCTATATTTTTTTCTCCTCAAAACTAACCAGAGTAGTCCCAGTAAAACTTAAGTCAGACCATTCCACTCCTTTACTTGAAACCATCCAGCAGCTTTCCATCTTCCTCAGAATGAATCCTGAAATCTTTATTCTGTGTGCCATGATCCTGGGCTACTATATCTTAATACTCACTGCTCTCCAGCCACCTTTGTTGTCCTTAGAACAAGCCAAGTACGATTTTTGCTTAGAGTTTTATACTTGCTATTTTCTCTGCCCAGAATGTCCTTCCACAAGGTGAAACCTTCCTCATTGTCCCATCTAAAATAATGCCCTACTTCCTGCTATACCCTCTGTTCAGTAAATATCTTCTGTAATTATTACAGATATTAAGCCTCCTAAAATGACTTCATAGCACATGTTACTACTTCCCCTGGGTGTTATTTGTGCTTATTCTCTGTTTCCTCCTACCCAGTTATAAACTGTGTATGAATGGAAACACAGTGTTCATTGCTGTATCTCTACGTTCTAGAAGAACTCTTAGCCATGTAGGCACTCAGTACTCATTTATTGAATGAATAAAAAGTTAAGCCCCAGCCCTTGATATTTTCTTACAAGGATTTCTAGCTTCATTACATAAATTATGACCAGAATGTAAAGCTGAAACATTCCATTCATGCTTTGCAGATTTTAAAATTTCACTTGGAGGGCTTTATTTTCCCTAAGGATTTACTTATTTATTTATTTATTTATTTAATTTGGAAGAGTTTACAGAGCGAAGGGGAGACACAGAAAGTGCTTCATCCACTGATTCCCAGATAGGTATAATGATCAGAGTTGAGCCAGGCCGAAGCCAGGAGCCAGGATCTTGGGCTATCTTCCACTGCTTTTCCCAGGCCATTAGCAGGGAGCTGGGTCAGAAATGGAGCAGCCAGTACTCAAACCAGTGTCCATATGTGTTACCAGCTTTGCAGCTGGCAGCTTTACCTGCTACACCACAAAGCTAATCTCAGGAGTTCTTTTTTTTAAAAGGTAGAGCGCTGGGGCTGGTGCTGTGGCACAACGGGTTAACGCCCTGGCCTGAAGTGCTGGCATCCCATAAGGGTGCCAGTTCAAGACCTGGCTGCTCCACTTCCAATCCAGGCTCTCTGCTATGGTCTGGGAAAACAGTAGAAGATGGCCCAAATCCTTGGGCCCCTGCAAACACGTGGGAGACCTAGAAGAAGCTTCTGGCTCCTGGCTTCGGATCGGTGCAGCTCCAGCAGTTACAGCCAACTGGGGAGTGAACCGGCAGATGGAAGACCTCTCTCTCTCTCTCTCTCTCTCTCTGTAACTCTGACTTTCAAATAAGTAAATAAATCTTTTTAAAAAAATAAATAGGCCGGCGCCGTGGCTCACGAGGCTAATCCTCCGCCTGTGGCGCTGGATTCTAGTCCTGGTTGGGGTGTTGGTTCTGTCCTGGTTGCTCCTCTTCCAGTCCAGCTCTCTGTTGTGGCCCGGGAAGGCAGGGGAGGATGGCCCAAGTCCTTGGGCCCTGTACCCGCATGGGAGATCGGGAGGAAGCACCTGGCTCCTGGCTTCGGATCAGCGCAGCATGGCAGCCATAAGGTAGAGTGCTGAGGGTGCAGGGCAGGTGGCAGTGGTGGAGATAGAGCTCTTCCATCTGCTTGTTCATTCTCCAAATGCCCACAACAGCCAGGGCTGTGCTGGGCTGAAGCTAGAATCTCAGAACTCCCTTCAGGTTTCTCACATGTGCCGTAGGGGCCCAAGGCACTTGAGCCATCATCTGCTGCCTCCGGTGATATATGAGCAGAAATCTGGATTGTAAGTGCAGGAGCCAGGACTTACCACTCTGATACGTGATGCGGAAGTTCCAAGTGGTGGCTTAACCTGTTAAATCAAAATGCCTGCCTATGGAGATCTTTTTGAATCCTAAAATTGCAGTTCATATTTTTCTCTATAAATTGTGGGCCATGGTGAAACTAAGTATAGCTTTAGGATTCAGATTTCTGTAGCTGATTGAATCATAGATTGATGCTTGAGTGGGTGATTGTTCTAGATGTCTGATACCCTGCTTAGCCCGAGTCATGTCTACCCTTTGTGAGAAGCTTTAGTCAGATTCTTTGTTGAAATCTGAGATACTTCTCAGTAGCCAAAATGGTTCTAGGAATTTGTGATTCCATTCTGGCTCCTGGTATCCTCTCCTTTGTATCAACTTTGGTCTGTAAGTTCTCACAAACTCTTAATTCCAGGATTTTGGGTTAGCAGCATCCCACTGGGAAACCATGTAGCCTTTGCACATTGAGATTTAGTCATCATTTGAAGTGAAGGGTTTGTGTAGGCAGAGAGTATGTGGATAGAATTGCAGAATGCTGGTTGTCTGTGTGTTGGGAAATGGCCATACAGAGGAGCCCCTGATATAGGATACAGCCATGTAATAGCCAGTTGTTGCCTATAAGGTGGGCAAGAGTAGGTAGTTTCCCCAACCATTGATTGAAGCTATGCCTCACAGCCTCACTAATAATTTTTTGGGTGTTCTTACCATGGAGAAATCAAAGGATAAAATAATTAGCACTGCCTTTCTTTTCAGACTTCCCACTTCAACCTTAAAAATAGTTATAGAAAACATTTATTGAGCACTTGCCTATTCTAAGCACTGTGCTATGTGTTTTAAATTTGTTGGCATCTAATCCTTATAATAATCCTACGAATAGGATAGCAATTAACTGAGACTCAGATTATATAACTGACCCACTAAATGGTGGACCCAGAGTTTGCTTTGCTTTGCACAAATCATTCTCAGCCACACACATCTTCTTATTTAAGTTTTTCCAAACCTTCTGTTATGAGTGTCTGGTTCTTCCCCAGTTCTGGTTCTTAATTAGAATAGAATTCTTTCACAGAAGGGTTTCTCTTGTTTTGTTTGCTAAGAGAGGAAACTTAAGCAGTCGCATTTGTGACTCTTAAGTCAGGAAACATGCTGGCTGGTTTATTACGAGACTAGATTGGCCAGAGAACATAGGCAAAGTGTGCTTTTTCACAAAATGTCTAGAGAAGTACAAGCAGTAGTCAGAATATGTAGGCTTGAATCTTGGCATTTAGTACCCATATGGCCTTAGGCAGGTAGCTTCATTCTTTATCCGTAAAGTGGGCAAAATGATAGTTTATCTCACAGGATAACTGGGTAGTTCAAAAGTGAAAATAACTAAAGCATCAAACACAGTTCCTGTCATTTATAAATAGAGGCCTTGATGCAAGAATTCTTTAGGCCTAGGGTACAGAACTAGGGAGAAGCAGTCAAGATTGATCAGAGATGAAATCTAAATTTGGACAGAAGAGTTCTATACATAGAGATAGCCTCCTATGAATCTGTTCGTATTTTTTAAAGAATTTGAGGGGCTAACTATAAACCTGTATACTAATTTATTTATTTGCAGTTATTGAGTAGGGTAATGAGATACATACTGCTTACCTCTAGTAATAGCTGGATTATTATGTGTTTGGGAAATGTAATCAGATTAACATGTAGTAATGGCTGTTCTCAGCACCTGATACGTACCAGAAAAAGAAGGAACAGCAAAAATGCTACGCCTTGAATTTAGTACCGCCTCATCCTATAACAACAAAACTTTCCCTTTTATCTCTCAGCCTTTATTTAAAACTGCTTTGTTTCTAGTGTATTAGGCATTGGCAGATACAGAACAATGTGTATGACCTTCTTTGCCAGAAATGGTTATAGGAAAATAAGTATTAAGGTATATGCTGCTGCCTCTAAGTTCAGTAGAATTGTAGGGACAGAGAATATCCATGTTGTATGACATATAAGACTTGACAGAAAAATTGTTGAGTTGAACTTTTCTTTTTTTAAAAGATTTATTTATTTATTTATTCGAAAGGCAGAGTTACAGAGAGGCAGAGGCAGAGAGAGAGAGAGGTCTTCCATCTGCTGGGTCACTCCCCAGATGGCTGCAACAGCCAGAGCTATGCCGATACGAAGCCAGGAGCTTCCTCCTCATCTGTCATGCAGGTGCAGGGGCCCAAGGACTTCGGCCAGCTTCTACTGCTTTCCTAGGCCACAGCTGAGAGCTGGATCAGAGGTGGAGCAGCCAGGACTCAAATTAGTGTCCATATGGGATGCCGGCCCTGCAGACCGGGGCTTTAACCCACTGCACCACAGCGCTGGCCCGAGTTGAACTTTGAAATAATGGTGGAGTTTGGATGGGTAGAAAGGATGATTTACTGATAGGTAAAGAAATTAATGTGTATTTTGCAGGGGCCCACTAGGGAATACCCTGCCAAGACAGAATGGTATTGAAGTCTTATAAGAAGAAAGATCTGTTAGATGGGGCAAAAAGAAAACCTAAGAAGCTGTAGAGCATTTAGAGCTTACATTTGATACAGTAGGAATTAGGAAGGCTTTGAAGGTAGGAAGTGGCATGACTAAAGTGATGTTTTGGGAACATGAGAGAGAGTAGTATACATTAGGTTTAGGACGAGAGATTGGGAGTGAGCAAGAGGAGAGCAAAGAGGACTAGCTGACAGGACAAATGCAGAGAAGGATGTACAGAGATACCTTGCAGAGGCTTCCAAGGCTTGTAGCCTGGAAGACTAGAAGAACTGTTGTTCTGTTACTGACTAAGATGACAGAGAAGGAGTGAAGGGATAGGGAGGATATGGGAAGAGAATCAGCATTATTTTATATGTAATCTTTCCTGGTTGTTTATAACAAGTCCAGGCTAGAGTGCAGGACACCTGGCTCCTTGGCCAGCCTAGTCCTTTTCCCACTGTACCACTTATTTCTATTTGATAGGCACTGATGAGCCGTGTTGTGACTTGGAATATATTGGTAGTAAGTAAGTCACTGCATTCATAGTTATATATACATACAAGTATAATTTAAAACATTTTTTATCATGATTGGGATTAATTTGTTAAATACATCAATGTAAAAACATTTAACACATTTATTTTAAAAGAGACATTGACACCATCATAATTTCATTTGTCTCTGATCTAGTGACAGTTTCTTTTGCACGTGACAACAGAATTAAAGAAAATCCTTAGTTTACTTTGGGAAAGTACTATGGAATCACTAAATGTTCTTTAATTGGAGTTTAAAGTCATCATGTGTTCAGAGGTTGCATAGTTACACATTTACTGTCTACTTCAGCTGAGTTCAGGAGGAGAGTTAAATTAGCTTCAGCAACAGCTGGGAATAAAGATACTTTGTATGTTGGCACCTGTGGGTCTCCCAGTAGCGGGTGTCTGTAATGGGAAACCTCTACTGGGGAAGTATAGCTAGACACATACAATTAAGATTAATTAACTAGGTCATCTGAAAGCCCAGATTCAGAACCCAATGTATAAAGAGTGAGTCCTTTCAGAAATGTAGGTCTAGAAGGTAGAAGAGTTCCTTGGAATCCTGGGGTTCAAGGTTTTAATACTTGATTAATACAGAATTGAGTGAGATGAAATTTTTTATGAAATTTACAAATTTGACAGTGGCCTGGTGTTCCAAATGAATATTTCTTAAAGGGAATATTTTTGTAAAGAATAAGAATTTCCACATATGAAAGAAGAATAATGTTTTAAGCATGAAGCACTTATTTATTTTAAAGAGCCAAAATATCTGTCATGAGAGCTCTTGTCTGATGAGATAGGGATTCAGTTTAGTCTTGATTCCTGAAGAGCCTCTGTATTCAGTTCCTGATGTGTTTGAGAGACAATAGCAAAGGCTTGTTTTTTCTTTTGATGGAGAAAGGAAAGACAAATAGGATCTAATTTACTCACTAGTGTAACACCTTTGGGAATTACACAGTCACTAGGAATAAACGATAAACAGAGCAAATACATTGAAATGGGACCCAAGGGGAATTCAGTTTGGGAATAGAAGAAAAAGTAAACAAGAGCTTAGAAATTCCAGCTGTAGCTTAAATAAGAATCAGTATTAAGATGAATCTTTGAAAAGGAATAACTACAAAGTATTTAATTAAAATTGCAATTTAATATTTTTACTGTGTTCTCATACAGGTAGTAACATGCATGCTTAAGAAATACACAAATGGTAGAAAGGCTGTATGACAACTTGCCTGTTTAAATATTTTATTTCCTAAAACAGAGTTTTTTTAAAAATAGCTTTGAAGAGATGTCTTTCCAGGAGTTAATACGCATCTGGATTTAACTTTTAGTCACAGTTTAATGGATTATGTATGAGTATTTTGGTGTATATATATATATATAATTACACTGTAGGGTCATTATAGAGAGTCAATCAGAGACATCATTTTGAAGAATTCATAGGACATTTTAGGCGTCTCTCAGATACACAGTAGTAAAGTTTATGTAGAAGCATTAATGACCATTTATTTCTTTAAGGAACATGCAGGGGCCAGCACTGTGGCGTAGTGGGTAAAGCCGCCGCCTGCAGTGGCGGCATCCCTTATGGGCGCCAGTTCGAGTCCTGGCTGCTCCACTTCCTATCAGCTCTCTGCTGTGGCCTGGGAAAGCAGTAGAAGATGGCCCAAATACATGGGAGACCCGGAGGAGGCTCCTGGCTCCTGGCTTCAGATCAGCTCAGCTCTGGCCATTGCAGCCAGTTGGGGAGTAAACCAACAAATGGAAGACCTCTCTTTCCTTCTCTCTTTCTGCATAACTCTAACTTTCAAATAAATAAATAAATCTTTTCTAAAATAAAAAAAAAAGTGCAAGTATCCATGTGAGATATATTGCTTATCTGTGGTCTGACATGTCAGATTCATTTATTTGAAAATCAGAGTTACAGAATGGGAGAGAGACAGAAAAATGGTTCATTTCCCAGATGTCTGCAACGGCCAGAGCTGATCTGGGCTAGAGCCATGAGCTTCATCTGGCTTCCCCGTGTGGGTTGCAGGAACCCAAACACGAGGGCCATCTTCCGCTGCTTTTCCCAGGCCTATATGAGGGAACCATGATTTGGAAATGCAGCAGCAGGGACATGAACTGGCACTCAGTGTGAGATGCTGGCATTACAGGTGATAACCTTACCACACCACACCACAACACTGGCCCCAAGAAGGCTGACATTTTCTTTTATTTTTTAAAGATTTATTTATTTGAAAGTCAGAGTTACACAGACAGAGAGGGAGAAGGAGAGAGAGAGAGAAGAGCTGTGCCTATCCAAAACCAAGAGCCAGGAGCCTCCTCCCGATCTCCTACATCGGTGTAGGGGCCCAAGGAGTTGGGCCATCTTCCACTGCTTTCCCAGGCCATAGCAGAGAGCTGGAATGGAAGTGGAGAATCTGGGAGTCGAACTAGCACCCATATGGGATGTCGGCACTGCAGGCAATGGCTTTACCCACTGTCATAGTGCTAGCCCCAAAGGCTGACATTTAAAAACTAATGTGATGTCTGTGAATCTGATGTTTTTTCTAAAAGTAGGACCAGGATACTTGAAATGTAAGTTTGCTAACTGTAACTCCCACCTTTCCATTCTACAAGCATGGAAGTCAGGACTGTTATATGAAGAACTTGAAATCTTTTTTGATTCACTTTTGAAAAAATAAAACACCAATTTCAGTTTTTCAAAATCTGTTAGAAAGTTATTGGCAGTATATATCATTAATGACACTGGCAGAAGACTCGCTTATATTGATAGCTTAAGCAGAAAAATATGCTGCCTCTACCCAACTTCTCTTATGCCAGCTGGCTTCCTTTTACACCATTGGTGTTTCCCTTCCTTTCTTTTATATTGAAGATAGACATTTTCTTTTAAGAGAAGTTTAGATTCATGTGTAATAGTTGGAAATACTACAGAAATGCCTTACAGTCTTTCAAAATGTATCCACTGGAGTACTTGCTGGGCACTAGGGCTACAAAGATGGACAAGACACAAGGGCAAGAGACTTAGGGAGAGGTTTGATATAGAAATTAAGAGTTCTGAGTCATTATTGGAAACCAGGAAGTGAATCAGAATAACATTTTGGAACTCTTTAGAATGACGAAAAGCTTACAACAACCTGAGGAGATTTTATTTAAAAAAAAAAAAAAAAAATCTCAGTAAGAACAGGGAGCTTGGTGGTATTTTAACTTGTCTTACTTCCCATCCTCTTTTCTTTTTTTTTTTTTTTTTTTCTTTTTTTTATTTTTGACAGAGTGGACAGTGAGAGAGAGAGAGAGACAGAAAGGTCTTCCTTTTGCCGTTGGTTCACCCTCCAATGGCCGCCGCTGTAGGCGCGCTGTGGCCGGCGCACCGCGCTGATCCGATGGCAGGAGCCAGGTGCTTCTCCTGGTCTCCCATGGGGTGCAGGGCCCAAGGACTTGGGCCATCCTCCACTGCACTCCCTAGCCATAGCAGAGAGCTGGCCTGGAAGAGGGACAACCGGGACAGGATCGGTGCCCCGACCGGGACTAGAACCCGGTGTGCCAGCGCCGCAAGGCGGAGGATTAGCCTAGTGAGCCATGGCGCCGGCCCCCATCCTCTTTTCTAAAACTCCCACAGTACCCTTGAAAATGATCAGCATTGCAACTATATTACCTGTGTAAAACAGCAACCTAGCAGCTATCTGAGGAGGCAGAATAAATAGATTTGGAGTTCCCCCAAAAGTTCATTCCTAGAAAATTGTAATTATTTGTTCTTGCCCCAAAGCTCCATCATCAGGACTTTTGTTTGTTTGACTTAGAGCTCACTTGTGCCAGAAACTGTCTGCCCAGGATATTTGTCAGAAATAATCACTGGTAATTATTTAACATAACAGTTGTCTGAGGAGGCATATCACCAGTTAGATTAATAAGATGTTGACCAAAAAAAAAGGAAAAACTGGGATTTGAGTTGTCCACAGGCAATTTTGATTTTTTTGTTGATTTGTTTTGTTTTTAAGATTCATTCATTTATTTGAAAGGCAGGGAGAGACAGAGATCTTCCAACCACTGGTTTACTTCCCTGATGGCCGCAGCAGCCAGAGCTGGGCCTGGCCAAAGGCAGGAGCCAGGAACTCCATCCAGGTCTCCCATGTGGGTGGCAAAGGCCCAGGTACTTTGGCTATCTTCTGCTGCCTTCCTATGCACATTAGCCAGAAACTGTATAAGAAAGCTGAGAGCCAGGACTCAAACCAGCACTCTGATGTGGAATACCATTTTTGCAAAAGCTCTGACTTATTTTTGAGACTTTAGAAGGTGTTTCCGTGTATAGCTCTCTGCCTAAAAAGGCCCTCATCCCTCACCTCTGGTTTAGTGGAGGAGTAAGGGCAAGGCAGAGTTGTAAACTGTCTTAAATATTGAAAGCATGCCCCACCACACACAGAGCATCTCAACAGAAAGACTTATCTGTTCAAGGCATTTAAGGAAATGTCTGTGTGTGTGTGTGTGTGTGTGTGTGTGTATATATATATAGCGCCAGTCATTAAGCTAACTGAGCAGAGACTACAGTGACCACACCTGATGAATATACAGATGTTACTGCTGTGCCGTAGCAAGTAAAGCTGCCGCTTGCATTGCCAGCATCCCATATCGGGGCCGGTTCAAGTCCCAGCTGCTCCACTTCTGATCCACTATCTGCTATGGCCTGGAAAAGCAGTAGAAAATGGCCCAAGTCCTTGGGCCCCTGAACCCACATGGGAGACCAGCAAGAAGCTCCTGGCTCCTGACTTCGGATCAGTGCAGCTCTGGACATTGCGGCCAGTTGGGGAGTAAAGCATCAGATGGAAGACTTTCTCTCCCTCCCTCCCTCCCTCCCTCTCTCTGTCTCTCTGCCCCTCTTTCTCTCTGTGTAACTTTGACTTTCAAATAAATAAAATTTGCTTTTTCACAGGCAGAGTTAGAGACACAGAGAGAAAGGTCTTCCTTCCGTTGGTTCAACCCCCAAATGGCCGTCATGGCCGGCGCGCTGCGCCAATCCGAATCCAGGAGCCAGATGCTTCCTCCCGTTCTCCTATGCGGGTGCAGGGCCCAAGGACTTGGGCCATCCTCCACTGCCTTCTCGGGCCTGGACTAGAAGAGGAGCAACCGGGACAGAATCCAGCGCCCCAACCGGGACTAGAACCCGGAGTTACCGGTGCCTCAGGTGGAGGATTAGCCTAGTGAGCTGCAGTGCTGGCCCAAATAAATAAATCTTAAAAAAAAAAAAAGAATTGTTCCAGAAAAGTCACAGAACAAACCATAGAGAAATGAGTGAAATCTCGTTTTTATAGTTGTCCTAATATATGAGGGTACTTCAAAAAGTTCATGAGAAAATGGACAAAAGATAACATTATTTTGGTGCAAAAAATTTTGAAACCCATGCATAGATTTTTTTTATAATAACATTTTCGTGAACTTTCTGAAGAGCCTTATGCATGGGTTTCAAAATAAATGTCTTTTAATTCCATTTTCCACAAAGTTATTGAAGTATTCTTAATATTAGTTAAAATATTGTCATTTGAGTGAGTGTTCAGTCTTGTGGTTAATATGCTATTTGGGAAATCCACATTTTGTATTGATGTGCATGGGTCCAAGTTTGAGCTCTGCACCTGATTCCACCTTTCTGCTAATGTGAACCCTGATGGGAGCAGTGATAACACAAGTAATTAAGTTCCTGCCAGCCATTTGGGAGACCAGAATTGAGTTAATGGCTCCTGTCTTTGACTCCAACTATTACAGGCATTTGGAGATGCTTCCTCTGTTTGTGTCTTTATATGGTTCTGCCTCTCAAATAAATAAATTTTTCTTTGAATCCAGTTATCATGGGGCTGTGCATGGTAGGCTAAGCCCCCACCTGTGGCACTGGCATCCCATATGGATGCTGGTTAATGTCCCGGCTGCTCCAAAGAAAATAAAAAATCCCACTATCATACAAGAAACATGATAATTCTTACTCAGGAAAAAAAGCAGCCAGTAGAAACGTTTTTTGAGGAAGCCCTCACCCAGGATTCAGTAGACACAGAACTTTTTTTTTTTTAAGCTTGTTTGAAAGGCAGAGAGACATAGGCAGACAGCATTCTCATCTGCTTGTTCACTTCCCAGTTAGGCTGAAGCTGAGACCCAGGAACTCATTCTAGTTCTCCCACATGAGTGACAGGCACCCAAATACTTTCATCATCACCTTCTTCCCAGGGTGAGTATTAGGAAACTGTAATTGGGAATGGAGCTGGGATTTGAACTCAGGCACTCTGATATGGGAAGCAGACATCCCAGTGTCTTAAATGCTGTGCCAGATGCCTGCTCCTGGATAAAGAATTTAGATAAGTTACTATAATGCAGTCAGTTCTTGGACTGCAAACCCTGAATTAGTGAATAATGAACCATTGCTTCCAACAGAAATGCAGAATTAGAGTATTGTGAGCTTTTGTCCTTCAACCAATCCATATATGAACTTTATGTGTATTTCTGGTTAAAACTACCTTATTTGATGTATATTGCTGCTTTATTTATTGAACTGATGGACAACTCATAACTCGTGAGCCCATAACTCATACATGAACAAAGCTTGTCTAACACATGTTTTCTATATAAAGTGCATCATAGTCATGTATGTAGGAACATTAGCTCTTCAGCAGTACATTTGGAGTCTGTTTTAAGTGGCAAGATCACTAACGAAAAGCATAGAAATGAGAAAAACATGGCATTAAATAAAATGCACTGAAGAACCATTATTTACAGTGTGACAGCTGAAATTGAAGTAGAATGTCATCTTGTTGACTTCCGCTGGTAATGTCACATCAGGTGACTCAAATTTTTCACAACTCAGTGTATGTTCATGAATGATCACAAAAATGGTGTGTTGACTTAGTAAGTCAGCTAATTCACATATACAGACTACAGATAATAAGGTCAAACTGTATATTTGAAGAACCAAAGTAAACATGTCTGAAGAGTTTTAAGCAGTATGAGAACAACATGTCAATAGATAGAGCATACCAGTAAAGAGGTAGAAATTATAAATACAGCCAGCGCCGCGGCTCAGTAGGCTAATCCTCCGCCTTGCCGCGCCGGCACACCGGGTTCTAGTCCCGGTCGGGGCACCGATCCTGTCCCGGTTGCCCCTCTTCCATGCCAGCTCTCTGCTGTGCAGTGGAGGATGGCCCAAGTGCTTGGGCCCTGCACCCCATGGGAGACCAGGAGAAGCACCTGGCTCCTGCCATCGGCTCAGTGCGGTGCGCTGGCCGCAGCACGCCTACCGCGGCGGCCATTGGAAGGTGAACCAACGGCAAAAGGAAGACCTTTCTCTCTGTCTCCCTCTACTGTCCACTCTGCCTGTCAAAAAAAAAAAAAAAGAAATTATAAATACAAACCAAATAGAAATTTTAGAATACAATTACTAAAGTTAATTCATGAGAAAAGTTCTTCATCAGATGGGTATTAGCAAAAGAAACAAACAACAGACTTGAATGGAGCAGGTGAGTTGAGGTTATCCAGTCTGAGGGATATAGAGCCCAAAATACATAAATTGACAGAATTGAAGGGGAAAATCTATAAATATTATAGTTGGATACTTATTAAATACGCAATTTCAATAATGGGTAGACAAAGAAATGGAAGTGACAAAGAAATGGAAGGTTTGAACACTTTAAAGCCAACAGACCAACAGACATTTATAGGATACTCAGCATCAGCTGGATATGTAATCTCAAATTCACATGGAGTAACCTTCAGGATAAGCTATATGGGTAGGCCATAAACCTCAAGGAATTTAAATGTTTTTATTCATCTGAAAGACAGGAGAGACAGAAATCTTCCATCTGCTGGCTTACTCCCCAAATTCTGGTTCAGCGCCAGTGAAAGCCAGGAGCCTGGAACTCAGCCAGAGCTCCCACGTGGGTGGCAAGAATTCAAGTGCTTTAGCCATGGCACGTTGTCTCCTGTGGTATGTATTAGCAGGAAACTGGAATTGGAAACAGAGCTAAGGCTCAAACACAGACACTCTGAAATGGGATGCAGGCACCTTAACTGCTGTGCCAAACACTCAACCCAACTCACACCAGCACTCTGATGTGGGATGTTGGCATCACAGGTGGCAGCTTAGCTTACTGTACTACAGTGTTGACCCCCTAAGTTTTATTTTGTTTTGCTTTTTAAGATTTATTTTTATTTGAAAGTCATAGTGACAGAGGGGGGAGAGACAGAGCAAGATCTTCTATCTACTGATTTACTCCCCAGATGTTTGCAAGAGCCAGCAGTAGGCCAGACCAAAAGCAGGAACCAGGAACTCCATCTGGGTTTCCCACCTAGGTAGCAGGAAGCCAAGTACTTTGGCCATCATCTGCTGCCTCACAGGAACATTAACAGAAGCTGGATTGGAAGTCTATAGTTGTGAGGACCAGGCACTTTGATATGTGATGAAGGTGCCCCAAGCAGTGCTCAATCCACTGCGCCACTTTGCCTGCTCCTGAGCTCAGGCTTTGTTTTTAAGATTTATTTTATATGAAGATTTTTTTTAAGATTTATTTTATACTTATTTTATATGGGAGAGACAGAAAAACAATTTCCGTCTGCTGGTTCACTCTCCAAATGGCTGCAATGGCTTGGGCTGGGCCAGGACGAAGCCAGGAGCCTGGAACTGTATCCTGACCTCACATGGGTGGCATGGGTCCAGACACTAAGGCCATCCTCTGCCGTTTTCCCTGTCACATTAAAAGAGAGCTGGATCAGAAGCTGAGCAGCCAGAACTTGAACTGGCATGCATATAATAGGATACTGGTGTTGCAGGTAGGGACTTAACCCAGTGTGCCTCAGTGCTAGCCCCTGAGCTCAGTTTTGTGGACAAATTAGAATAGAGTGTGCTTTATGTCTGAGAATTTTAGTGTTATGTTAAACTAAGGTTATAAATTTTCAAAATTGTCCTTGTCCCATCAGAATCAAGGTTGAGATTCACACGCTAAGAGTTTTCTGTTGCCTTTCTGAGTCTACCCATTTTTGTAGTTTTCCCTGTCTCTCAATTTTTACCCCTTTGGGGGTCCCAGCATTTTGTGGAAAACATCAGTGCCAACTTCCTGTCCTCAGGTCCAGGCTTTGTTATCTTCTGTTCAAGACATAAAAACCCTGCCCAGGGCCCACATAGTGGCATAGTAGGCTAAGCCTCCGCCTACAGTGCTGGCATCACATTTAGGTACCAATTCGTGTCCCAGCTGTTCCTCTTCCAATCCAGCTCTCTGCTATGGCCTGGGAAAGCAGTGGAAGATGGCCCAAGTTCTTGGACCCTTGCATCCACGTGGGAGACCTGAAAGAAGCTTCTGGCTTCTGACTTTGGATTGGCCCAGCACAGGCCATTGGGGCCATTTGAGGAGTGAACCAGCAGATGGAAGACATTTCTCTCTGTCTCTCCTTCTCTCTGACTGTAACTCTACCTTTCAAAGAAATAAGATCTTTAAAAAAACAAACAAAAAATACCTAGCCTCTTATTTAATGAAATTATCAGTGATTGAGCAAGTTAGGGCCATTTCCAAGTCACACTGTTCCCCCCTTGTGATTTCTTTTACTTTTCTGAGTGTTCAGCTGTGTACTTTTGTTATGTTTCACCCGGGGTTTCTAAGTACCTTGCCTCAGGAGATTTTCAGGTATGATTCTTATACAACTCTGTTTTTATTCCTCATTCATACCCAGGGCTGGCAGGAAGGTATGTAACCATTACATTTGGAATTCAGAGGATGAGATGATATGTTTTAATCTTTGCCATCCCAAATTTCTGGCATTAGCACCTCATGCCTTTATACTAACATTTTTAACATTGATAAATTCAGATGCCATTGATTGTGTTTATGTGTGATTTATACTTTAGTATCCTTAAATTCATCAGACTTTTGTTATGAAAGAGATTTTGAGAAGGGACAACTGTGAGAGAGCGACTTGGGTTTTGGAAGACGCTGAAAGTCAAAAGAGAGTGTAGAATGGATGATCCTGAATATTTTTTCAGATTCTTCTCTTTTTTTTTTTTAAGATTTATTTTAAGTTCTTGGCTGGTGCTATTCACTGTTTCAGTTCAGTAAATGTCATTGACTACCCGTAGAAATAAGCAATCAACATACTCCTTGCCTTCAGTGAACACACAGCAGGGTGGGGGGATCAAAAAGTATATGGGTTTCTTTTTTATATAATCATAATGTGTTATCAAATCTGCTTTTATAACATCTCAATACAGATGGTAGCTGAGAGTATGGAATCTGGAACGAGATTGAGGTAGATCCTGGACCCATTTCTCCCTGTATAACCCTTGGCAAATTACTTTTCTGTGCCATGGGTTTTGTTTGTAAATGGGGACACCGATGGTGTACTTAATTTTGTAGGGTTGTCAGAAAGATGTAATGGGGGCCGGCGCCATGGCTCAATAGGCTAATCCTCCGCCTGTGGCGCCAGCACACCGGGTTCTAGTCCCGGTCGGGGTACCGAATTCTATCCCGGTTGCCCCTCTTCCAGGCCAGCTCTCTGCTATGGCACGGGAGTGCAGTGGAGGATGGCCCAAGTGCTTGGGCCCTGCCCCCACATGGGAGACGAGGAAAAGCACCTGGCTCCTGGCTTCTGATCAGCGCGGTGCGCCGGCTGCAGCGTGCCGGCCGCAGCAGCCATTGGAGGGTGAACCAACGGTAAAGGAAGACCTTTCTCTCTGTCTCTCTCTCACTGTCCACTCTGCCTGTCCAAAAAAAAAAAAAAAAAAAAAAAAGGGGTGCCAGGAAAAGCTATAGGAATGTTAAAAATACAATTAGCATTATTAGTAAAGAAGAAATATTCAGCCAACAAAATGCCTCCATTCATTAAAATATATATTATTTTCAGTATCATATTGAACCCATTATGTGCTATAGATATGTATAAACATAATACTAGAAGAAAATTCACCCTGTTATCAGTATTTTTCACTTTTATATCATGAACGTTTTTATAATTAGAAGAAATCTAATAAATAGAAGTTAATCAAACTAAATACTGATCTCAAGGGATCTCTTTTGGGTATGTAGTCAAATGAAAACAATAACAAATGCTTGAATTTCCACCTAAAACTCCATGGATAAATTCCGTGTCTTTCATTCTATTACCATTAGCCTATAAGGTACCTTTACGCAAATCAGCAAAAAGTACCATACCTCCTGTCTCCTCTTTCATGTGTGTTTTTTTTTTTTTCCCCCCCAGAGGTCTGTCTTTTTTAGAGGGGAAGAGCCCCGTGCCAAACTTTAGGGCTTGCTGAGCTGCCTAAATGTCAGTCTGCACCAGTTTTTGTGCCATGCAAAGCAGCACAACCCTTGTTCAGGATGTCTTCCAGATAGTGTGCAGTTTAGTTCTATCCTAAGGCTCTGATATTATTTAATTTTCCCTTCCATTCTCTGCCAGCTAAATGGTATCCTGCTTTACAGTTACATCAGATAACCACACCCTACCTTGTTCATCTAGACTCTGGTAATCTCTTGGGGAGCAATTTTCTTTGAAGTCTCCTTTATGTACTACAATCTGTATTATTACTAATCTCTTCAGACTCCTGGTCCATGTATTTTTCTTGCCATTCATTTTGTGGCCACTAAGTGATTTATCTTGCTGTCGCTCACTCCAAGAAATATTTATTGATGTTCCCTATTTGCCTGGCACTGTTGTAGCCACTGAAGATACAATAATGAAAGAAACAATTTGCCCTTATGGAATTTATATCTAGTGTAAGACAGATGTAAATTAATACTTGATTATTTGGTGTATATATTCCACACTTGTCTCAATAGCTATACAGTATAAATCCTCAGGATATAAATCATATTTGAAAACAGAGAATTGGTTGGTTTCAATCCAACACAAGGAAATTCCTAGATAGTCCTTGAAACTCAAAAGCTCATCAGTTACCTTCATTTTAATTTACTTCAGGTGAGAAGTTTCTTAGCATAGATTTGATTTTTAGTGTGATATTAGCTATTTAATTTTATTTCTTTTTCATATCTTTTTTATATTTAAGAAGGAACAGATATTTAGAGCATAATGCCGAAATCCTCTTCAACAAAACAAATGTCAGATGTGTGCTTATTTCTGATGTGAAGATTCTGAGGCAGACACTTAAGGGAGATGAAAGTATAAAAGGAGTAGGCATTGTGGCACAGCAGATTAAACTGCTGTTTGGGGTGCCAGTGCCGTGGCACAGTGAGTTAATCCTCCGCCTATGGCACCGGCATCCCATATGGGCACCGGTTCTAGTCCCAGCTGTTCCTCTTCCAATCCAGCTCTCTGCTGTGGCCTGGGAAAGCAGTGGAAGATGGTCCAAGTCCTTAGGACCCTGCACCCACGTGGGAGACCAGGAAAAAACACCTGGCTCCTGACTTCGGATCGGTGCAGCTCTGGCCGTTGCGGCTATTTGGGGAGTGAACCAATGGAAGGAAGACCTTTCTCTCTGTCTCTCTCTCTGACTGTAACTCTACCTCTCAAATACATAAATAAAATATTAAAAAAGAAAAAAACAACGCTGTTTGGGGTGCCTGCATCTTGCATTGTAGAGCAGGTTTGAGTCTCAGTTAACTCTACTTCCTATTCAGCTTCCTGCTAATGCTCCTAGGAGGCAGCACATAATGGCCCAAGTACTTGGGTCCCTGTTACCCATGTGGGAGACCTGGATGAGTTTCTGGGTTCCTGGCTTTGGCTTAGCCCAGCCCCAGTTGCTGCAAGCATTTGGAAAATGAACCAGCAAATGGAAGCTCGCTCACTCGCTTGTGCGCTCTCTCTCTCTCTCTCTCCCTCTCTCCCTGTCTCCCTGTCTCCCTGTCTTTCCTGTTCCTTTTGTCATTCTGCCTTTCAAATCAATAAATCTTTGGGGTCAGCATTGTGGCACAGAGAATTAAGATGCTGCATGCAATGCTGGGATCCCATATGGGTGCCAGTTCGAATCTTGGCTGCTTCACGTGATCCACCTCCCTGACGATGTGCCTAGGAAAGCAGCAGAAGATGGTCCAAGTGCTCAGACCCTTGCCATTCATGTGGGAGACCAAGATCAAATTTCTGGCTCCTGGCTTTGGCCTGGTCCGGTCCTGGATGTTGTGGTCATTTGGGAATGAAAGGTCTCTGTCTTTCCCACCCTCTCCTTGTAACTCTGCTTTTCCAATAAATAAATATTTTTAAAAGTCTGTTTTCTGTTTTCAAGGGATTAAGAGTCCACAAGGAAGGGCAGATAACAGACTTTAAAGAAGCTCTGGCTTCAGTTTCTTTACATATGAAAATAATCAGATGTCTTACCTAGTATAAAGTGAAAGTGTAAAATGAATCTAGAGAGATGTTCCCTTATCAGCTCAGTTATGGAGTTCTGGTCTAAGTCCCAGATGCTCCACTTTGAACCCAGCTTCCTGTTGATGTGCCTGGGAAGGCAGCAGATGATGACTCCAAGTACTTGTGTCCTGGCTTTGGGCTGGCTCAGACCTGGCTGTTGGGGACATTTGAGGAGTAAGCTACTAGAAGATTCATTTTCTTTGTCTCTCTCTCTCTCTCTCTTCTTCACTTTTTGTCTCTGCCTACCAAATCTTTTGGAAAATAGATTATAACAAAAGAGTAAATGCTAACTAAAAGAATGTCAATATTTTGGTCTTGCTGGGGATGTATAACATTTGGAGAAAGTTAAGGCTAGGGCAGTGGAAAATGGCCCAAGTGCTTAGGCTGCTGCACCCACATGGGAAACCCAGAAGAAGCTCCTGATTCCTGGCTTTAGATCAGCTCAGCTCCGGCCATTCCAGCCATTTGGAGAGTGAACCAGCAGATGGAAGACCTCTCTCTGTAGCTCTGCCTCTCAAATAAATCTTTAAATCAAAAAAAGAAAGTTAAGGCTAAACTTAATTTCAGACGGTGGTAGAGAAAGTTACACTGGGCAGTGCAAGAACGTGATTACCAGTAAACCTTATAGTAGACTCAGAAGGCACTGAGATACTAGAAAAAGAAGTTCATCTTCCCTTAAGGCTGGATTATCCTTAGCTATATTGAAATACTGTATTTTTCTTCCTCTCTGGAATGTTTTCCTCATTTTACTCTCCCCTTTCCGTGGCTTATCCCTACTTGTTTTGTTGTTGTTGTTGTTTTAATTTTTTTTTTTTTTTATTCAAGAGAGGTTTACAGACAGTGAGAGGAAGAGAGAGAAGGGTCTTCCATCTGCTGGTTCACTCCCCAAATGGGTGGCAGTGGTCAGAGCTGAGCCAATCCAAACCCAGGAACCAGGAGTTTCTTCCTGGTCTCCCACACAGGGGCAGAGGCCCGAGCACTTGGGCCATCTCTGCTGCTTTCTCAGGCCATATCAGAGAGCTGGGTCAGAAGTGGAGCAGTTGGGACTAGAA
Source organism: Lepus europaeus (assembly GCF_033115175.1). NCBI lineage: Eukaryota > Metazoa > Chordata > Mammalia > Lagomorpha > Leporidae > Lepus > Lepus europaeus. Next base: position 32,027,441 of record NC_084831.1, read on the forward strand.
CCGCTGCCCATATGGGATGCTGGTACCACAGGGGGAGGACAGAGTGTGAGACAGATTTCTCATCTGTCTGTTTACTCCCTAAATGCCTGCAAGGACTGGGCCAGGCAAAAGTCAGGAACTAGTAATTCCCTGCAGATCTCCCACATGGCTGGCAGGGGCCCAAGTATTTGAGCCATCATCTGCTGCCCATTTCCTGCAGTAGAAGGAAACTGGATCTGAAATAGAGTAACCAGGAGTTAGAAAGACCGACCTCCCATCCAGCGTGGCACAGTCCCTAGATGGCTGCAGTGGCCAGCACTGAAGCCAGGAGCTCCACCCAGGTCTCTCACATGGGCAGCAGGGACCCAAATAGTTGGACCATCCTCTGCTACTCTTCCCAGGCCATCAGCAGGGAGCTGGATTGGAAATAGAGCAGCCAGGACTCGAACCCATGCCCATGTTGGATGCCCGCACCACAGACAGCAGCTTTACCTGTTATGCCATAATGCCAGCCCCAAGAAAGAAAGATAGACATACTAAAAATGAAAGTAGCCTGAGGTTATTACTCATACTTTGACTCATTTATATGGTAGCAGTGTTCATCAATATTTTGTAAATGATACAAAAACTCTTTAAGCTGTATTAAAACTATATTTATATAGTGACTGTTCTCTTCTCTCTTCAATATTTTCTTATATGAAATGTTTATTCATTCCACAAGATGTAGTCATTAGTCTTCAGAGGAAAATTATGTATCTCTAATGTTTACCTCATCAGTTATTAAAGATAGAAAATGCTATAAAAAATATCATATATAACAAAGTTTATAGGAAAGTCACCATTTTCTTTCTGACTTAGTCATCTTATTTTTAATAGATTGCGAAAGTTGACTGCAAAGAAGTACTAGACATCATATGTAATCTGGAATCTGAGGGTCAGGATAACACAGCATTTGTTCTTTGCACAACTTACCTTACCCAGCAGCTCCAGACTGCAAGTGTATATTGTTCCTGGTAAGTATAGTTTTTATACTCTTTGTTAGCATATACTATTGTACTTAAGATTTATGTATGACATTGTTTTCTTTCAAATTTAAAGTCTAGGCAAATTAAGTGATAACATATAATCTTGCCTCCGAGCAGTCATTAAATTAAAATTATCATTGGTTTAATCAAGTCAAACTGTAAAAGATTCTTTTTGCTTATCATACAGATGGTTCTCTGTTTACTCCCAATGTGTGCCTCCCATGTTAAAGATAAAATTGTGTCATTGTGAAAGTTTTCCTTTTCATTTTTTAGTATATTCTGATAGTTGCTCCCTCCTCTTATTTGGAAACCCATTAATAAAAACTATCAAGTTAAATAGGGTGGCTCTAACAGTTTTGGGTCTGTTTAGGCCAGAGAAACAAACCTGATATATGAGAAACCTCAAAAATACAAGACTCTGTCAATATCTATCAGATTAGTTATATGGATAATGCTATAGAGATTAGAGAAAAGGGCTCATTACACCCAAGAATTTAAGAAAGGAAGGAAGAATTGGTATTTGAGCTTTAATTTGAAGAACGTGTTGGATTTGCATGGTCTTGAGTGAGGAGTCCCAAGTATTTAAAAAAACTAAGGGTAGGGACTGGCGCTGTGGTGTAGCAGGTAAAAGCCTCTACCTGCAATGCCAGCATCCCATATGGGTACCGGTTCAAGTCCCAGATGCTCCACCTCCGATCCAGCTCTCTGCTATGGCCTGGGAGAGCAGTAGAAGATGGTCCAAATCCTTGGGTCCTGCACCCTCGTGGGAGACCTGGAAGAAGCTCCTGGCTTCTAGCTTCAGGTCAGCCCACCTCTGGCCGTTGCAGCCATTTGAGAAGTGAACCAGTAGATGGAAGATATCTCTCTCTCTCTCTCTGCCTCTGCCTCTCTGTAACTCCACCTTTCATATAAATAAATAGTCTTTAAAAAAACAAAACAAAAAAAACTAGCCGGCGCCGCGGCTCACTAGGCTAATCCTCCGCCTTGCGGCGCCGGCACACCGGGTTCTAGTCCCGGTCGGGGCACCGGATGCCCCTCTTCCAGTCCAGCTCTCTGCTGTGGCCAGGGAGTGCAGTGGAGGATGGCCCAAGTCCTTGGGCCCTGCACCCCATGGGAGACCAGGAGAAGAACCTGGCTCCTGCCATCGGATCAGCGCGGTGCGCCAGCCGCATCGCGCCAACCGCAGCGGCCATTGGAGGGTGAACCAACAGAAAAAGGAAGACCTTTCTCTCTGTCTCTCTCTCTCTCACTGTCCACTCTGCCTGTCAAAAAAAAAAAAAAAAACTAAGGGTAGCTAGAAGTTGGAAATAAGTGCCTTGTTTATAGAAGCAGCCTATAATTTCAGTCTTCCTTGCTCTCTCCGGAGCAGCTGTGTCTGTCTGTATAGTTTGTTGTTGCCGTTTTATATGTTACTGTATTTTTTTTTTTTTTTTTTTTACTTTTTTAAGATTTATTGATTTATTTATTTGAAAGGCAGAGAGAAATCTTCCATCTGCTGGTTCACTTCCCAGATGGCCGCAGTGGCCGTAGCTATGCCAATCCAAAGCCAAGAGCCAGGAGCATCATCTGGGTCTCCCACACGGGCACAGGGGACCAAGCACTTGGGCCATCTTCCACTGCTTTCCCAGGCTACAGCAGAGAGCTGGATCGGAGGTGGAGCAGCTGGGACTTGAACTGGCGCTTGTATGGGTTCCAGCACTGCAGGCAGCGGCTTTACCCGCTATGCCACAGGACCGGCCCCCTGTATTTCTTTTTGTTTGCTTTTTTAGATCGAAATATTGTAAGTTATCTCCCAGTACTCTTAATATTCATTATATGATGAGACAGTAGAGTATCACAGGGGTCAGAGAATACTTGAGATTATCCCCAGTTTTGAGCCTAAAATGGTAGAACTAAAATTCAAGTACAGTGCATTTGTCTTGTAATTTAGTACTTTGCTTCTATACGTTTGTTTTTTTGACAGAGACCAAAATTCAGATTGCAGTCTTTTACTACCCAGTTCACTTTGCCAAAGTTGTATCTCCCATGAGAAAGAAGATAGTGGGCTTGAAACTTAAATATATTTTCTATAATCATTGTGGGTATTTTGTTAAGAAATAAAAGCGATGATGGTAAGCAAAAAGAATTATGAAGAAATCAATTAGAAAATTTGTTTCCATTGGGAAAGATCTAGAGATCAGAGGTTTTTTTTGTTTGTTTGTTTTTTTAATTAATTTATTTTTTTGACAGGCAGAGTGGACAGTGAGAGAGAGAGACAGAGAGAAGGGTCTTCCTTTTGCCGTTGGTTCACCCAACGGCCAGCGCAGCGCGCTGATCCGAAGCCAGGAGCCAGGTGCTTCTCCTAGTCTCCCATGGGGTGCAGGGCCCAAGCACTTGGGCCATCCTCCACTGCACTCCCTGGCCACAGCAGAGAGCTGACCTGGAAGAGGGGCAACCGGGACAGAATCCGGTGCCCCGACTGGGACTAGAACCTGGTGTGCCGGTGCCGCAAGGCGGAGGATTAGCCTAGTGAGCCACGGCGCCGGCCGAGATCAGAGATTTTAACAACATTAAAACAGATTTAGTTAAGAGCAAACTCTTGATTTTTCTTTTTCTTTTTTTATTTATTTTATTTATTGAGAGACAGGAGCCAGTGCGGTGGCATAGTAGGTTAAACCTCTACCTGAGGTGCAGGCATCCCATATGGGTGCCAGTTCCAGTCCCAGCTGCTCCACTGCTGATCCAGCTCTCTGCTGATGGCCTGGGAAAGCAGTGGAAGATGACCTAAGTCCTTGGGTCCCTGCACCCTCATGGGAGACCCAGGAGAGGCTCCTGACTCCTGGCTTCAGATTGGCCCAGCTTTGGTCATTGCAGCAACCATTTGGGAAGCGAACCAGGGATGGAAGATCTGTCTCTTTTTGTCCCTCTCTCCCCCACCTTCCCTCCCACTCTCTGCCTGTGTATAACTCTGCCTTTCAAATAAATCATTTTTTTAAATGGCAGTGTTACGGAGAGAGGTATCTTCCATCCACTGGTTCACTCCCCAAATGGCTGCAACAGCTGGGGCTGAGTCTTGGCTAGGGTGAAGCCAGGAGCTTCTTCCCAGTCACCCACGTGAGTGGCAGGGGTCCAAGGCACTTGTGCTATATCCTCCACTACTTTCCCAGGCACACTAGCACAGAGCTAGATTGGGACTTCAACCAGTGCCTATGGGATGCCTGTGTCACAGGTGGCAGCTTAACTCAGTACACCACAACGCCAGCCCCTAATTTTTCTTTTTAGAGTTATATTGATTTATTTGTTCATAATGAAAAAGAATCTTCTAGTTAGAGCTACATTTTCAGTGCAAAAAATAAATTGCACCACATATGGAATGTGTTTTTTAAAAGTACTCACATATGCAGGCCGGCGCTATGGCTCACTAGGCTAATCCTCCGCCTTGCGGCGCCGGCACACCTGGTTCTAGTCCCGGTCGGGGCACCGATCCTGTCCCGGTTGCCCCTCTTCCAGGCCAGCTCTCTGCTGTGGCCAGGGAGTGCAGAGGAGGATGGCCCAAGTGCTTGGGCCCTGCACCCCATGGGAGACCAGGAGAAGCACCTGGCTCCTGCCATCGGATCAGCGCGGTGCGCTGGCCGCAGCGCGCCTATCTGTGGTGGCCATTGGAGGGTGAACCAACGGCAAAGGAAGACCTTTCTCTCTGTCTCTCTTTCACTGTCCACTCTGCCTGTCAAAAAAAAAAAAAATTAAAAAAAAAGGTACTCACATATTTTCTTTTAATATTCCTGATACAACTTCTCTTTTGTAGTACCCCATGGACTTTTTCTTCCCTTCTTCAGTCAGGTGCCATTCATTCTTCCAAAGCTATTAGCGGCTCTAGGATTAGTGAGCTTCCCCTGCAGCAAAGAATTAACAGGGATTTCCCTCTTGATGGCCTATGTAAGAGTTATAATTAGTAAAGGGGAAGGACAATCGTCATCACTTCATAATTGTTAAAAATAAGCTTATTCCAAACAGTTCACACAGAAGTAGTGGGATGTAGGTATATCTTAACCACCAAGCCAAGGAGCTGCCCCTAAAATGTTAATTGTTGTCAGGTTTTCTTGTTTATTTTTGTAAAAGCAGGAAAAGAGAAATCTCCCACCCCATTTTACTGCCCAAATGCCCGCAACAGCAGGAGCTGGGCCAGTCCAAAACTGGGAGCCATGAACTCATTCTGGGTTTCCCGCGTGGGTGTCAGGGATTCAACTATTTGAGCCCATAACCAGCTCACCATCTCCCAGAGTGCATATTTAACAGGAAGCTGAATTAGGAGCTCTGCCAGGACTGCATAGGAGACACTTTAATAGGAGAAGCAAGCATCCCAAGCATCGTCTTAACCATTATACCAAATACCTTTCCCCAAAGCTGTTTTCAGTTAATTTTTGTTATATCTCAAACTTGCTATTATTAAATATTATAAACTTTAATCATAGACCTTTTGAATCTTTGAGGCAGGTTTATACCTACTAAAGAATTTCTCCTTTTGAGAGCCCTAGTTAACTTGAGAAATATGAAGAAAATTAATTATGTTAAGTATGATTACTTCTCAGTATATTATAAATATCAGTGTTTTAGGGGCCAGCACCATGGCATAGTGGGTTAATCCTCTACCTGTGGTGTGGCATCCCATATGGGCTCCAGTTCGTGTCCCTGCTGTTCCTCTTCTGCTCTTTTTGCTTATAGCCTGGGAAAGCAGTAGAAAATGGCCCAAAAGCTTGGGCCCCTGCACCCATGTGGGAAACCTAGAAGAGCTCCTGGCTCTCTGCTTCAGATCAGCCCAGCCTTGGCCATTGCAGCCATCTAGGGAGTGAACCAACAAATGGAAGAACTTTCTCTCTGTCTGTTGCTCTACCTCCCAGATAAATAAATCTAATAAAGAAATTAGAGAATTTACAGGGAGGATTCATAACAATTTTGAGTTTAAGAGAAAGCAGTAGTGAATACAGAACGTTTTCCTTCTAGTTTTTATTTTCTCTACCATCAACTCACTTCCACAAACCAAAAATGGGATTATGGGGTATGGCAGCAAATAACCAGTTGCTTTAAATGTTTTACCATAATCTATTTTTTTTAATAGGGAATTGACACTCTTTTGGAGTAAACTGCAAAGAAGAATCGACCCTTCTTTAGATACTTTTCTGGAGCGATGTCGTCAGTTTGGTGTCATAGCTAAAACACAGCAGCATTTATTTTGCCTGATTAGAGTTATACAAACTGAAGTGAGTAATATATGTTTTCTATGTTGATTGTGGCCAGAGGGAAGAAATGAGTGGAAAGATAACTTCCATTTACTCATTGAAGATAAGGGAAAATAGGAGTTAATAAAATTATGGGATTGGCTGTATCAAGCTATTTCTGCAGAGTGACTTCTTAGGAATCCAGTTTTGCTTAATGAAAAACAGTGAGTTGAAGCGATAGGCCATCTCCCCTCGGGGAAAGAAAGATGATGTTTCTTGGCTGTCACCTATAACTCCTTTTCCTAGAATAAAGTTCTGTATTTTATACACATATATTTGCTTACTAATGATAATAACTATAACAGAAATAGTGTGTTTTCACCAGTATTCCTTGGAGGTGGAGTAGTAACTTTTCTTGATTTTGGAGTTATAGAACAGTTCCAGAATCAGCTGTTTACAAATTGTATTCTTTTGTACAAACAAAAAGGAAATAAGTTAGATACTTTTTTTTTTTTTTTTGACAGAGTGGATAGTGAGAGAGAGACAAAGAGAAAGGTCTTCCTTTTTGCCGTTGGTTCACCCTCCAATGGCCGCTGCGGCCGGCGCATCTCGCAGATCTGAAGCCAGGAGCCAGGTGCTTCTCCTGGCCTCCCATGTGGGTGCAGGGCCCAAGCACTTGGGCCATCCTCCACTGCCTTCCCGGGCCATAGCAGAGAGCTGGCCTGGAAGAGGGGCAACCGGGATAGAATCCGGCGCCCCGACCGGGACTAGAACCGGGTGTGCCAGCGCCGCAAGGCAGAGGATTAGCCTGTTAAGCCACGGCTCCGGCCAAGTTAGATACTTTTAAGGAATGTGTATTTCCTGGAAGGAAATGAAGTGTCACATATAAAACTGTTCTGTGAGTTCAGCCTTACAGTGTCTGGTGTGAGTCTTACACTGTGCTCTGTTTTTGTTTTGGTGTTGGCAACAGCTTGTGACCGAGCCTTTCATATGTCCATATCTATAAGAGCTCATAGTGTGTTTGGTGTTTTGTGGGTTACTTTTTTCACATCATCCAAGGATTGTGTATACTAAGTTCAAAGCACACATCTATCTTTGTTTCTGTTTCCTTCTCCCTTTAAAGTAACCTTTCAAATCCTGTACTTCTATTTCAAATATCTTGATCTAGTTTTCTGTAGTGAAGATGAGAGTCAGTCATCTTGGCACAGTGGTCACAACACTGCTTGGGATGCCTGCATCCTGTGTGAGAACGCTTCAGTTCTGGCTCAGCTTCTGTTTCCAGCTTCCTGCTAATGCCCACCCTGGGTGGCAGCAGGTGATGTCTCACTTAGATCCTTGCCACCACATGGGAGACCCAGATTGAGATCAAAGCTCCTGGCTTTGACCTCACCCCTACTTGGCTATTGCAAGAATTTGGGGAGTGAACCAGCAGATAGAAGATCTGTCTGTCTCTCTCTCTGTCTCTGTCTGCCTTTCAACTGATTTTAAAAAAAGAAAATAGGTTATTTCTAATCACTATGAATAAATGTGTTTCTAGCCACAGAAAGAACATTTTCAAGTAACTACAGAAACTTCCTGATTTAAAAAAAAATAATTTTACAATTGGCTATTAAAAAGTTTTCTGGGGCTGTTGCTGTGGCACAGTGGATTAAGCCACAGGCTGCAGTGGTGGCATCCCATATGGGCGCCAGTTCAAGTCACAGCTGTTTACTTCTGATCCAGCTCCCTGCTCATTTGCCTGGGAAAAGCAGAGGAAGATGGCCCCAAGTCCCTGGGTCCCTGAATGCACATGGAAGACTGGGGGAAGCTCCTGACTCCTGGTCCAGTCCTGATTGTTGCAGCCATTTTTGGAGTGACCCAGCAGCTAGAAGATCTCTGTGTCTCTCCTCTCTGTAACCCTGCCTTTCAAATAAGTGTCTTTAAAAAATAATAAAAATAACAGATTTTCTTTTGGGGCCATGTTGTGGTGCAGCAGATTAAGCCACTGCCTGTGATGCTGCTGTCCTGACATCCCCTACAAGTGCTGGTTCAAGTTGTAGCTGCTCTACTTCCTATCCAGCTCCTTGCTAATGTGCCTGAGAAAGCAGGGAAGATGACTCAAGTACCTGGGCCTCTGATCGATATTGTATATGTATGTATGTATGTATGTATGTATGTATACACAAATGACTTGAATGGAACCCCAGGCTCCTGGCTTTGGGCCAGCCCAACCCTGGCTGTTACAGCCATTTGTGGTGTGAACCTGCAGATGGAAGATCTCTCTGACTCTCCCTCTCTCTGTAACTCTACCTTTTAAATAAATAAATCTTTTTCTTTAGAAAATTTTCTTTATACCTCTTTCTGTTGCTGTGTAACAAATTAAACTTAGCACTTAAAACAGCAGCTACCTTCATTAGCTCGGTTTTGTAGATCACAGTATCTCAAGGCTAAAATCAAGGTGTTGCCCAGGCTAAGGTGTTATCAAAGACTCTGGAAAATCCACTTCTAAGCAGACACGTGCACTTTCTCTCTCACTCTTTTAATATTTTAGATGATTTGAAAGGCAGAGAGAAACTACCATTTGCTAGTTTACTCCTTAAATACTTACAACATCTAGGGCTGGATCAGGCTTAGCCAGCAATTGAGAACTCTATCCAGGGCTCACAAAGTCCCTAACATAATCACAAGGATGTTATATTTACAAATTTTATCCACACTCAAGAAAAGGAAATTATGCAAAGATGTGAGAGTTGCCGGAGATTATTTTAAAATTGTGCTTATCATAAGGAACCACAAAAAATAAGAAAGCAGCTAGAGGACTAGGGGAAGTGGGTTTCTGAAACAGATTACAGAATTTGCTGTCCATGTGTAGAACTAGAAATATTTTTCTTGAATTCAAGTCTAGAGTATTTTCTGCTGTAATCCTTACTTAATAATGAGTAAGAATTGAAGAGTAGAAGAGAAACAGACTGGTAGGTAAAAGGGTAGTGAGTGTAGAACCCCCTTCAAATTGAGAAAGGTGATCTAGCCTATATCAGCTAGAATCTGGCTCTGTTGTGAATGATGGGTACCTTGCACTAGTTGTAACCTAAAGTAAATAGATGTTACTCTCTCTTTCATATGGTATTGTAATCTAGGTAGACAAGCAAGATTGCTTCAGTGACTCCACTTACCCAAGTTCCTTTTCTCTCCCATTAATAGATAGCTTTCACGTATGTTCTAAGACCTATTTCAATCCCAGCTGTGATTTTTCAATTCCAGATAACAAGAAGGAAAAGATAGGGGGAGAGCAGATCATACTATGACACATATTGTCCCCAAGACACATACATAAATACATGTGGCTATTTCTAGCTACAGGAGAGGCTAGGAGTTATGGTCATTATTGCAGGTGACCTTATAACCAGTTAAAAATCCATTTTTTTTTCCCCCCAAAGTGGGGAAAGGATATTGGGAGATAAGTAGCAACTAGACACATAGCCTTTTTGGTGGAAAAGTTAATGATACTGAAGATACTATATGGGTACTACTTGGTTACTTGCAGAAGGTAACAGTGCATAATGGAGAATTCTTTGTAATTGTACCTCTTTATTTTCTGGGCTTCAGTTTTCTGCAAATAAAGAACTTAAACCAGCTGCTCAGTAAAAGGTGCTTAGAGTTATTAAAACTTTGACTTAGTGACAAGAAAGTCATAAGTGGAAGGGCTGACTTGTAAGAATCCACGGTTGGTTTTTTTTTTAATGTCTGAGAAATAAAACTTTTTTTTTTTTTTTTTTTTTGGACAGGCAGAGTTAGTGAGTGAGAGAGACAGAGAAAAAAGTCTTCCTTTTTCTATTGGTTCACCCCTCCAAGCAGCCGCATTGGCCAGCGCTGTGTGCTGATCCAAAGCCAGGAGCCAGGTGCTTCCTCCTGGTCTCCCATGCGGGTGCAGGGCCCAAGGACCTGGGCCATCCTCCACTGCACTCCTGGGCCACAGCAGAGAGCTGGACTGGAAGAGGAGCAACCGGGACAGAATCCAGCGCCCCAACTGGGACCAGAACCTGGGGTGCTGGCACTGCAGGCAGAGGATTAGCCTAGTGAGCCACAGCACCAGCCGAATCCATGGTTTTTATCAAGACTTTAAAATTAGTATGAGAGGCTGAATATAGATGTGATTATATTTTGAGGTGAAAGGTATAAGAAAAGGAAATTATTTTGAATCCATTTTATTTTTCCAAAGAGCCCTTTTTTGATGGAGCATATTTTGGTATTACTGTTTTGGAAAACACTACCTTGTCTGGTTTAGTCCCTTCTCCTTCACATACAGGTATGTGACCTGTAAGGATCCTACACCTGCTTCACAGCAGAGTCTAAACCATGATTCTCTTGATTTAATAACATAATGTGGTATAAGATTATCATTTGTAAGGAAGAGCACAACAGAGAACTTCACTATAATGAAGATAGAGTGCCGACACTGCTGTATGATCCAGTTTTCACATTCCATTCAATTTCTGAGATGTTATTTTGTATGCACTAATCTTTTGTCCATTCAACCAAGTTTTCATAGTTTTCTACTTCCTCAGACGGTACTGCTGTAGAGAGATTTTCTGATAGCTTTACCTGCTAAGCCACAGAGCTGGCCCCCATTGGGTGTGTGTTTTGTTTTGTTTTTAAATCTTTCAGTGATCTTATTTATCCTGAATTCCTTTGAATTCATGTGCATTTATTGTTTATGCATTTGTCTTGTATAAATGTTTAAGTCTTTCTATATGTGAAAAAGATAATATTTCTTTGCTCTGTATCCTACAGGCACAGGATGCTGGTCTTGGAGTGTCAATTTTACTGTGTGTCAGAGCTCTTCAACTCAGATCAAGTGAGGATGAGGAAATGAAGGCATCAGTTTGTAAAACAATTTCCTGTCTTTTACCAGAAGATTTGGAAGTCAGACGAGCCTGTCAGCTTACAGAATTCTTAATTGAACCCAGTTTGGATGGATTTAATATGTTGGAAGAATTGTATTTGCAACCAGATCAGAAATTTGATGAAGAAAATGCCCCAGTTCCAAATTCTCTCCGATGTGAGCTCTTACTAGCTTTAAAAGCCCATTGGCCTTTTGATCCTGAATTTTGGGACTGGAAAACTTTAAAACGACACTGTCACCAACTCCTAGGACAAGAAGCCTCAGATTCTGATGATGATTTAAGTGGCTATGAAATGTCTATTAATGACACGGATGTTTTAGAGTCCTTTCTCAGTGACTATGATGAAAGTAAAGAAGATAAGCAATATAGAAGAAGAGAATTGACAGATCAGCATAAGGAGAAAAGAGACAAAAAGCCCATTGGTTCTTCTGAAAGATACCAGAGGTGGCTTCAGTATAAGTTTTTCTGTTTGTTGTGTAAGCGGGAATGTATAGAGGCCAGGATTCTTCATCATTCTAAGATGCATATGGAAGATGGAATTTATACCTGTCCAGTTTGTATTAAAAAATTCAAGAGGAAAGAAATATTTGTTCCTCATGTGATGGAGCATGTTAAAATGCCACCAAGCAGAAGGGACCGCTCTAGAAAGAAATTACTGTTGAAAAGCTCTCAAAAGGGTGTTTGTCCCAAGAGCCCCTCTGCAACCCTGGAGCAAAATCAGTCACTGAACGAAGAAGCCAAAGGAGAATCTCATGAATATGTTACATTCAGCAAATTAGAAGATTGCCACCTGCAGGACAGAGATTTATACCCATGTCCTGGTACAGACTGTTCCCGTGTGTTTAAGCAGTTTAAATACTTAAGTGTGCATCTTAAAGCTGAACACCAAAATAACGATGAAAATGCCAAGCACTACCTAGCTATGAAAAACAGAAGAGAGAAGTGTACTTATTGTCGACGACATTTCATGTCTGCTTTTCACCTGCGAGAGCATGAGCAAGTGCATTGTGGGCCTCAGCCCTATATGTGTGTATCTATAGATTGCTATGCTCGTTTCGGATCAGTGAATGAACTACTCAATCATAAACAAAAACACGATGATCTGCGTTATAAATGTGAATTAAATGGCTGTAATGTTGTTTTCAGTGACTTGGGACAGCTTTACCACCATGAAGCACAACACTTTAGGGATGCATCTTATACATGCAACTTTCTTGGTTGTAAAAAGTTCTATTATTCCAAAATTGAATACCAGAATCACCTCTCAATGCATAATGTTGAAAGTTCAAATGGAGACCTAAAGAAATCAGTGAAACTTGAGCCTGCAGCAGGTGAAAAGCAAGATTCTGTTAGTCAGCCCAATCTACTTGACCAAACTGATAAACCACATTTATCTGAGGATCTTCTTTTCTGTGGAGGATCAGCTAATTCTCAGACAGATACAGAAACTGCAGACAACCTGAAAGAAAACAGTGACAGTAATTCTAGTGATCAGCTAAGTCACAGCTCTTCAGCTTCGATGAATGAAGAGCTAATTGACACACTGGATCACTCCGAAACCATGCAGGATATATTATTATCTCATGAGAAAGTCTTTGTGCCCTCCAATTTAAAAGAAAAATGCTCCACTGTGGCAGTTTGCTTTGATGGGACTAAGTTTACCTGTGGTTTTGATGGATGTGGTTCCACATACAAAAATGCAAGAGGGATGCAAAAGCATCTCCGGAAGGTCCATCCATACCATTGCAAACCCAAAAAGATAAAGACAAAAGATCTCTTTCCCTGTTTGGGTAATGAACACAACCAAACAACTGAAAAGTTTGAAGCAGAACCAAAACCCAGCTCAGATACAAACAGTGACTCCCCAGATGAAGGTCTGGATCACAATATTCATACTAAATGTAAGCGAGAACATCAAGGTTATGCCTCACAGCCCTCCATTTGTGCACCTAAAAGACCATGTACAGAGGATACCATGTTAGAACTTCTGTTACGCTTGAAACATTTAAGTTTGAAAAACTCGATTACACATGGATCTTTCTCAGGGTCGTTGCAGGGGTATCCATCCAGTGGTGCTAAGTCTCTTCAGTCGGTTTCATCTACTATCTCAGACCTTAATTTTCAGAATCAAGATGAAAATGTGCCAAGTCAGTACCTTGCACAGCTGGCAGCTAAGCCTTTTTTCTGTGAGCTTCAAGGATGCAAATACGAATTTGTGACCCGAGAGGCTTTGTTAATGCATTATCTTAAAAAACATAATTATTCAAAAGAAAAAGTCCTTCAATTAACTATGTTCCAACATCGGTATTCCCCATTCCAGTGTCATATTTGCCAAAGGTCATTTACAAGGAAAACACACCTTAGAATTCATTATAAAAATAAACATCAGATTGGCAGTGACAGAGCAACTCACAAACTGTTAGATAATGAGAAGTGTGATCATGAAGGCCCATGCTCAGTAGACAGGTTGAAAGGTGATTGTTCTGCAGAACTTGGAGCTGATCCCAACAGTAATTCTGAGAAGCCACACTGTCATTCCAAAAAGGATGAGTGCAGTTCAGAAACAGATTTGGAGTCATCTTGTGAAGAAACAGAAAGCAAAACGTCTGATATTTCATCACCTATAGGCAGCCACAGAGAAGAACAAGAAGGAAGAGAAGGGAGAGGTAGCAGGCGAACTGTTGCTAAAGGAAATCTATGCTATATTTTGAATAAATACCACAAACCATTCCATTGTATCCATAAAACTTGCAACTCCTCATTCACCAATCTGAAAGGCTTGATTCGCCATTACAGAACTGTACATCAGTACAACAAAGAACAGTTATGTTTAGAGAAAGACAAAGCAAGAACCAAAAGGGAACTTGTAAAATGTAAAAAGATATTTGCTTGCAAATATAAGGAATGTAACAAACGCTTCCTGTGTTCCAAAGCTCTTGCTAAGCACTGTAGTGACTCTCATAACCTTGATCATATTGCAGAGCCAAAAGTACTTTCTGAAGCTGAGTCTGCTGCAAGGTTTTCCTGTAACCAGCCCCAGTGCCCTGCTGTTTTCTATACGTTCAGCAAACTGAAACACCACTTGATGGAACAGCATAATATTGAAGGGGAAATACATTCAGATTATGAAATTCATTGTGATCTTAATGGCTGCGGCCAGATTTTCACCCATCATGGCAATTATTCACAACACGTGTATTACCGACATAAGGACTATTACGATGATCTGTTTAGAAGTCAGAAAGTAGCAAATGAAAGGCTGCTAAGGAGTGAAAAAGTGTGTCCAACAGCTCACACTCAGGGGCATGAACATCAGACTACCAGGAGATCTTTTAATACTAAGGCTAAGAAGTGTGGCTTAATCAAAGAAAAGAAAGCTCCAATTAGCTTTAAGACCAGAGCTGAAGCCCTGCACATGTGTGTAGAGCAGTCTGAACACACGCAGTATCCTTGCATGGTTCAGGGATGCTTATCTGTGGTGAAGTTGGAGAGCAGCATAGTGAGGCATTACAAACGTACCCATCAGATGAGTAGTGCCTACTTAGAGCAACAGATGGAAAACCTCGTTGTCTGTGTTAAGTATGGTACCAAAATTAAAGAGGAGCCCCCATCTGAATCAGAGCCCTGTATAAAGAAAGAAGACAGCAGAAGCTGTGAACCAGAGCACACACAGCACAGCCACCCTCCAGGTGACAGTAGTACACCCTTCCAGAACACTGATTCCTCCTCTCACCCAGCTGAAAAGGATGGCGGTCAGAAAGGGTGTACGGAAAGCAAACCAGTATTTGATGCAGAGACTCTGCACTACAGGGGGACTTTGAAATGTAACCATAGTTCAGAAACCACTTCTTTGGAACAATGTAATATAGTTCAGCCTCCTTCTTGTAAAATAGAAAATTCCATACCTAATCCCAGTGGGACTGAAAGTGGGACTTACTTTGCAAGTTTCCACCTGCCTTTACCAAGAATCAAAGACTCAGAAACTGGGCAGCATAATTCAGGGCAAGAAAACACTGTAAAAAATGCAACCCATGTCCCAAAAGAGAATTTTAGGAAGCATTCACAGCCCAGGTCATTTGATTTGAAGACTTACAAGCCTATGGGATTTGAATCTTCGTTTCTGAAATTTATTCAGGAAAGTGAAGAGAAGGAAGATGATTTTGATGACTGGGAGCCTTCAGAGCACTTAACATTAAGTAATTCTTCACAGCCCAGCAATGACTTAACAGGGAGTGTTATGGCAAATAATTTGGTGAATGACAATGACCCTGATGTTAACATACCTCATTCTTCCAGTGACTCTGCAATTCATGAGAACCTGACTGCAATCCCACCTTTAATAGTAGCTGAAACCACAACAGTTCCTTCCTTGGAGAACCTGAGGGTCGTTTTGGACAAAGCATTAACAGACTGTGGAGAGCTTGCCTTAAAACAGCTTCATTATCTTCGGCCAGTGGTTGTCCTTGAAAGATCTAAGTTTTCCACACCAATTTTAGACTTATTTCCAGCAAAAAAAACAGATGAGCTTTGTGTAGGAAGTTCCTAAATAGCAATTTTGTTTTAGAAACAGACTGGCTCTAACATTGCAACATGGGACAATTGCCAACTTGAACAAAGGCTGAGAACCAGCCCCACTGTTGTTTAGGGTAGAATAGGCTGTGTATTTACATGAATGTATAATATCTATGTCAGCAGTATTGGCTGAGTCCATTAGCTCTCCAGTTGGTTTATTGATTGGGTTTTTTGTTTGTTTGTTTATTAAAAAAAGAAATGGAACTGTACTCTTGTTTGGTGCTAATTAATACATCAAAATATACTGGGGCTTCCTTTTTCAAATTACATGTGCATGATTGTATATGGAACAAATACTAAGGTCCCAGGGTGGGAGGGCTAGGGAAAGGGATATGGAGTTCTTACTTGACTTGAATGTGCGCCTGAGGGTGCTTTGTGTAATATATTGTACACTACAGCATCTTATATTTTTTGAGTTGAGTTTCAATAAATTACAATTTTTCACCCATTTCTTGTTTACTCATACTGAGTTTTCATGCCACATGTAAACTGAAATTGCACTAGTAATTTCTTGTAGTGTGCATTCATGTTTTATCCCTGTAGTTTTTCTTATCTTACTAGGCAAATCTTTAAAAAAAAAAAAAAAAGATTTATTATTATTTGAAAGGCAGAGAGAGTGGGGGTGGGGTGGGTCTACCATCTGCTGGTTCACTTACCCAAATGGCCAGAACAGCCAGAGCTGGACCCATGCAAAGTTGGGAGCCAGGAGCTTCTTCCAAGCACTTGGGCCATCTTCTACTGTTTCCCAGGCTGTAGCAGAGAAGCTACATTGGAACTGGAGCAGCCAGGACTCAAACCACGTGGGATGCCGGCCCACTAACCAAATCATGCTTACCAAGGGTTATTTTTGTAGCCTTGGCATTTTCCACAGAATTCTCTTGCTTCAGTGATTTCCCTCATTTTCATGAGTACTTAGAGAGGGTGGAAAACAACGGAGAAGGGATCTTTATGTTACCCATCCTAGGGATATTCCATCCCCAGTCTGTCTTCCCTCAATCCCAAATCACTTGCTTCTAGGTTGCACTGTCAAGGGCGTGATCATTCACCAGATGTTTAAGTACACACATACTTACAGACTTAACAGGTCTAGACGCTTTGGGAGATAGTTACCAAATTTGCTTAAGCCATTGTGGAACTTTAACATAAGGTAAACAGAGGGGTTGGGTAATTTAGAGCCTTGTTTTGGTTTTGTAAATATTTATTATAAATATTTACTTTGAGGGGCAGTGACAGATAGTGGTCTCCTGTCCACTGATTCACTCCCCGAATGCCCACAACAGCTAGGGCTGGGTCAGGCCAAAGCCAGAAGTCAGGAACTCAATCTGGGTGATCTCATGTAGGTGGCAGGGACCCAGCCACTTGAACTATCACCTGTTTCCTCAGAGGGTGCACACTCACAGCTGAAATTAGAAGCTGAGCTAGGACTTGAACCTAGTACCCTGATACAGGATGTAGATATTCCTGGTAGCATCTGAACTGCCAGCAGAACACTTGCCCCAGGATATTGGAAATGGATCAGCAGTATGGGTGTCACCTAGGAGCTTGTTAATGCAGAACTTCAAGCTCCACTCCAGATCTACTGGCCAAAAAAAGTGTCTATATGTTTTCATTTATGTGAAAGGCAGTTAGACAGATCTTCATCTGCTGGTTCATGTCCCAAATGCCAGCAACAGCCAGGGCTGGGCCATGCCAAAACCAGGAGCCAGGAAGTACTTGAGCCATCATCTGCTTTGCCTTCCATGATGCAGTAGCAGGAAGCTGGGTCAGAAGCATAGGGGTACTCCAGTGAGGGACACAGACACCCCAGGTGGCAGTGCCTAAACACACTGCCACTACACCCACCGCCAAGGTCTGCGGTTCAGTAGGATCTCCAGATTCTTCGTACAGAAAAGTTCTGGGGACACTAAATGACATGTAAGCCCAAGAAGGAAGTGGTGTGAGAGTTCAGGGTGATTACACATTTTAGCACTAACATAAAATTTATCTTGTATTTTCATAATGCCATGAAATACAGACTGTCCCTATCCTCTTTGACAAAGAACTTGAGGTAGAAATGCAATGTTTGGCCTGGCTGGCAGACACAAGAACAGAGCCTATTTTTCCATCTCTACTTACTAGAATATCATAGAGGGGGAAATGAATGTGAACAAAAAAGTTTAGGTGGTCTTTGAAGTACCAGAGATACTGCTCTGTAGTAAAACCAAGTAGAGATTCAGGTTAAGCCACCACCTGCCACACCTACATTCCATATTGGAATGCCTGATTCAAGTCCCAGGTACTCCAGCTGCTCCTGATGTCCCTGGGAGGCAGCAGTTGAAGACTCAAGTGTGTTGAGTTACTGCCACCCATGTAGGATACCTGGATGGAGCTCCTGGCTTTGTCCTGACCTTAGCCCCACTGTTGCCAGCACTTGAGAGTGAACCAGTAGATGGAAGAGCTCGCTCTGTCTCACCCTTTGTCACGTCTTTTTAAATAAATAGATTTTACAACAATGTATTGTTTGTGAAAATAAAGTTTGAAGGGTTAAGTAGAAGCCGAGTCATGCAGATCAACCTCACAGCCATAGATCCCATGTTAAGAACAGATGGAAAGTGTGCATAGTGTTTCTGTGAGTAACATGTAACCTATGGAAAGGTCCAGCTTGCTTCCTTTCTGAGAGAAACTTCTAAATGAGAAGTTGCTCTATCCTCCCCAAGGTAGACCGTGATGCCTGCTCACTGAATTGTACCTTAATATGTGAAGGTAGGGCTCCAAAGAGTGGCCTGCCGTGCTCTCACCTGCTTGATCTACCCTGCAGGAACGGATTCTGCATTTGAAGATGAGAACCGGCTTGAGAACGGTAATGGGTAGGTACGGGTCAGTGTGTATTTGGTAGGTTTAGAAGGCCAAAGGCTCGGGAAGGATACTGAGTCATTAGCAAGAAGCCAGCTATTAACTCAGCACCGATCTTGCTCCTGAGTGGTAAGTGAACAAGTTTCCTGTGTTATGGAGAATAGAGTCTAGCAGAAAAGACAGACGTGAAACTCTTGGAAAGATTTAGTCATGTAAAATTGCTACCAAAAAAAATCTGACTTAGGAACCTAAAAAAGCACAGCAGAAGCTTCCTTAAGGAAGTGCTGTTTAAACTGAAACATGAAGAATCACTAGAAGTTACACAGAGAGAGGGTAATCCAATTAGGGGCAAAGACTGTGTGGTGAGGTGTAGTGCATGGAATATTAGTGATAGTAACCAGATCGCCAAAGCTGGAGCTGGGAGAATAATTGAGGGAAGGGAAAGAAGTTTAATGGGTAAGCAGGGACAAGGTATTTTAGGGCCCTATAGCCCTGTTTTAGATTGTGGATTTTGCTTGTAAGGCAATAAAGAACCAATTGAATGGGCTGGCCCTGGCATAACAGGATAAACTGCTGCCTGCAGTGCCAGCATCCCATATGGGCACAGTTTCTTGTCCTAGCTGCTCCATTTCCAATCCAGCTCCTTACTAATGGCCTGGGAAATCGGTGGAAGATGGCCCAAGTGCCTGGGCCCCTGCTACCCATGTGGGAGACCTAGAAGAAGATCCTGGCCTCTGGCTTTGGCCTGGCCCAGCCCTAGCCATTGGTAGCGATCTGGAGAGTGAACCAGCATTGGAAGATCTCTCTCTCTGACCTTTTTTTTTTTTTTTTTTTTTTTTTTTTTGACAGGCAGAGTGGATAGTGAGAGAGAGAGAGAGGAAGGTCTTCCTTTTTGCCATTGGTTCACCCTCCAATGGCCGCTGCAGCCGGCGCATCGCGCTGATCCGAAGCCAGGAGCCAGGTGCTTCTCCTGGTCTCCCATGGGGTGCAGGGCCCAAGGACTTAGGCCATCCTCCACTGCCTTCCCGGGCCATAGCAGAGAGCTGGCCTGGAAGAGGGCAACCAGGACAGAATCCGGCGCCCCAACCGGGACTAGAAGCTGGTGTGCCGGCGCCGCAAGGCGGAGGATTAGCCTGTTAAGCCACGGCGCCGGCCTTTTTTTTTAATTTTTTTATTTTTTGACAGGCAGAGTGGATAGTGAGAGAGAGAGAGACAGAGAGAAAGGTCTTCCTTTGCGGTTGGTTCGCCCTCCAATGGCTGCTGCGGCCAGCGCACCGCGCTGATCTGAAGGCAGGAGCCAGGTTCTTCTCCTGGTCTCCCATGGGGTGCAGGGCCCAAGCACTTGGGCCATCCTCCACTGCACTCCCTGGCCACAGCAGAGAGCTGGACTGGAAGAGTGCAACCGGGACAGAATCCGGCGCCCCGACCAGGACTAGAACCCGGTGTGCCAGCGCCGCAAGGCGGAGGATTAGCCTATTGAGCCACGACACCGGCCTCTAACTGACTTTCAATAAATAAATCTTTAAAAAACAATTGAAGGCTTAAAAGTGTATTTTACATAAGTCAGTAAGTCCTAACAGGCTGTGATGGAGAAGACTGTTGAATGCAAGTGACAGTGATGGATGGATGGGTAACTATCAAAGGTGGTGAGTTGACTGCTGTGAGTTCTAAGTTCATCATTCAAGGTGTTCAGGTGTCCAGGTAGGAGGGCTGGTGTCAAATGAGTGGGTTGCATTTAGACTAGATTATCTTAGAAGGACCTTATACTCAAGATTTATCATACTTTATATTTGGTCATCAGCGTTACAAATAATAGTTGATCGTAAGTGTACATGTGACATCTTTGTGCAAATTAATCTCTTTTTTTAAAGATGTATTTATTTGAAAGGCAGAGTTACAGAGAAGCAGAGAGAGAGGTCTCCCATCCGCTGGTTCACTCCCCAGAGAGCCACAACGGCCGGAGCTGCACTGATCCAAAGCTAGGAGCCAGGAGCTTCTTCCAGGTCTCCCATGCGTGTACAGGGGCCCAAGGACTTGGGCCATCCTCCACTGCTTTCCCTGGCCATAGCAGAGAGCTGGATTGGAACTGGAGCAACCGGGACTCAAACCGGTGCCCATATGGGATACCGGCACTGCTTTACCTGCTATGCCACAGTGCCAGCCCCGCAAATTAATCTTATACAAACAAGTACAGAGACTTGATGAATAGTTTTGCTTCTAAAGGTATTTGCTTTCACTTAATATATGAAGGCTGATGATGTGCCAAGCACTAGGGGTACAATAGTCAATAAACTGGCCATGGTTCCTGCCCTAACAACAGTCAGGGAAAGCATACAAGCCAGAAATTGCAGATATTGTATTATGTGCTTTGAGAGTACTAAATGCCAAGTAGTCCCTCAACTTATCAAATGTAGTGTAGGCAGTCTTGGGAAATCATTCAATTGTCGCAACTCTTACCTTCCTTCAAAAACTTTCTGGCTACCGTTCTTCAGTGGTTTCTGAGCTATGTTTGCCTTGTAGTCAAACTTAGCTAAGTCTTGGCTAAGTAATTTTTATTTGTTGCTAGAAAGAATTCTAGCTGAGTCAGCCACTGGTCATTTTGCTCTATTTCCAACAGCATTCCAGACCCCTTTCCCCCCAACTCCTCTCTTGCATGTACCAAGAAGTTATTCCTTCCCCAGGCTTCTCTGTTCTGATCTTTCAGTCAAACAGAATGAACAGATTGGAGTCTGTGGTGTCTTCATCTCTTACAGAAGCAGGCAATATTTTTTTTTTTTTTACTTGTCCTAACCCTTTCTCTCCCTCTTTATTGTCCCCTTCTCTTAGAAAAATTCCTGGATTCTAGCTGTTTGTAGTAGCAATCTGAATTATATATGACCCATTGTATACGAGCTATCTTTTTCTCATGAAAGCTTTTTGGGACTAGATCATACATAGCTCCTTGCTGGTAAGTACTGGTCAGTAACTTGATAGCCTGTCATAGTCATAGAGGTTACAAGCGTAGCATGCTCCTGGTTACAAAGTTCTTAGAAGATCATAGCATAATGCAAGGCTTGTGAAGGAAGTGGAATCCCCATCTACAAGTAGATAAACAAAATGAGGCTCAAATATATGAACAGCCTCCCCAACGATCACGATTTCTCAACAGTAGCATGCAAAGGGAATACTACAAGATGATCTGGTAGTATCCCTACTTCCACATTTACCAAGTAAACCACTCTTCTTGAAAACCCTTTTAAAATACTGTCCACAAATTTCCAGGCTACCTCCGCGCACCTCAGATTTTTCATTTGCCATGTGAAAATAACCACTGTCCATTTCGTGGAATTGTTGGACACGTTTTACATCTAGTTATCCAAGAGGTCAGCCATTAGCCACATGTGACTTTCATTAAAATTAAAATTCAGCCTCTCTGCTAAACTAGCCACATTTCCAGTGACGAGTGACTGCCATATTGAACAAAACAGATAGCAGAGATCGGCCGTCGTTGCAGGAAGCTCTGCTGGACAGTGCTGTGCTACAGCTAGAACTAGCCAGAGATCAGAGACTGTTGAGTGGAAAAACCGAGCTCTGCACCTGGTTGACTTGAGTGAGGAGGTTCACTGGGTGACAGGAAGCAAGCTGACCTTTGAAATGGTGACATCACAAAGCACAGCTCACAATGGCTCCACCTGGGCTCCCAGGCCGCTCTCCCTAACTCACAACTGGATTCCTGAAGCCTCTACACATGTCATTCCTGGAGCTGCTGTTTCATTAAAATGCCACCATCTTCACCTTCATTTACCTGGGACAACCTCTTAGATTCTCTCTCTCTCAGCACAATATGGAATTCGCTACAAGCAATTTTTCTTGGAGAGACTAGTACGCCTCAGACAGACAGTTTGGGGATACTAGATAATCTTGCTCCGGCTGTGCAAGTCATCCTGGGGATTTGCTTTTTGGCTTTGTTGGCAATAGGATTATATTCCTTATGGAAACGAAGTGTTCGGTCAATTCAGGTTATCCTCTTTTGTTCTAGAGATATTTAGATATCTATATATTGAAATTGTATTCATTGTCTCCCATTTTTCTGCCACTGGTGTTAACATCACGCAGGATGAGCAAGGGCAAACCCTTGTCTCTTAAGTTGGTTGAAACCAGGTGTCCTTGAAAACCTCTACTAATTAGGTTTTCTGAATAAGAATACTCTTTCTCACAATGGCCTTTGGCTTACCTGCTATAAGAATATGGGTCAAACAAGTCCATAATTTGAGAAGGGAGCTTTACCCATAAATTTATTTGATCACTTACTCATCTTTTTAGTACATACTGTGTTTGTACAATAGACATTATGGTTTAACTGGGGTCCTGGCTATGGCCATCCTCTTTGGGGCCATTGGTCTATTACTGATAAGGAGGCTTGTATTTATTAAAATATCACAATGTTTTCATTACTGTGTATTAACAAGATACACCTTGTTAAATCAGGAGTTGAACTGGCTTGGATTATGAGAAATATTTAGGATTTTACATACTTTTGTTTAATCACCAGTAATAATAGCTTATTTATAATGTGATCAAGATCATTTTCACATGACAAATGAGAAAAATGAGGTGTGCAGAGGTTCAGTGAGAACATCAAAGAGGATTTAAAGATGGTTTGCTTAAAGACAAATACAGAGAGAAGTTATTGTTGGATCATTTTGTAGCATTCACTTATTTTAATGTGCTTCTATTGTTTAGGAATCATGGTCACATGTAATCTCTAAGCCTATTAAAGCCAGCCTAGTAGACAAAGCAGGGATGACAGTTTCCATTTTATGGGGTTGTCACCTGCCCAAGTTCATGCAGTTTCTGAGAGCTGGAGAAATGGAGATCTGAACCCAATTTTTAGGATTCCATATTCAGTTCTCCAGAATCTCATTTAACATAATCCAACTGATTTAAATCCTCTACAGGAAACATATTTACCTATATGTACACAACTTTCAATTAGCTAATAGAACGTAAGGCAAGAAAACAAACTTTTACTGAATTCCAGTTTAAACTCAAGTAGACAGATAACCCACAGTCACCTTAGCCAAGAAAAAGAGGCAGTATAACAGTATTAATGGTGTGGGGGGGGGGGCTTAAATCTCCGTTGCCACACGCTGTGGTACTCCAGAGCAAGAGACCTCTTGGAAGGTGACACCTCAGCTCCAGCTCCCTAATCTCAAGTGAGCTTGCTAGGTTTTCCTGACCATAACCAGAGATACAAAGGTACTTCAAAAAGCTTGTGAAAGCATGGAATGAAAAGATAACTCTCTTTTGGTACAAAAATTTTTGAAATCCATGCATAATTGTTTCATAAGCCATTTTCTTTGGATTTTTGGTAAAGATCCCTCATATAAACTTTAGCATATAAATATTTAATAAGCAGCACTAGTTATTACAATAGGGGAAAAGATTTTTTTTTTCTTATCCTGGTAGTAACCTGTCCTAGTGTATTTAAAAAATATTTTTTAATAACCTGGAAATCTAGTTTTTCAAACTGTTGGGTCTTAGAAGTATACTTGAAAGGAGAATTCCTGGATTCCAGTTCTGCTGATCTTAACGTCAGGTTTCAAATTGGAAGTATATAAATGGTTATCTAGTTTCTTTCCTGCAAAAATAGGTCATATATAGGTAAAGTAACTTTTAGCACAGGGCTCAGCATGTGGCAAACTTGCAGCAAAAAAGCATGGATTATTATCTTTAATGCAAATAATAAGCATTTATTTAGCAATTACCTTGTTAAAGGGAAGGCTTGGCATAGGAAATGAGGGGTATTGTTGCCTTTGCGGTTCTGTTCTCTGCTTTGTCTTACCTCTGTAGTAAACTGCGGCATTTCACATGGATAAACAAGTAATGCTCGATTTCTGTTGTTTCGTTTTAGAAAATACTGTTGTTTGTCATCACTCTCTACCAGCTTTACAAGAAGGGCTCAGATTTTTTTCAGGCTTTGCTAGCCAACCCAGAAGGGAGTGGTCAACTTAAAGAAAATAGTAATTTCTTCCTATCCTTGGGTCTTCAAGAGAAAATTTTGAAGAAACTCCAGATGGTGGAAAACAAAGTGAAGGACCTGGAAGGGATGATCATTGCCCAGAAGCCTGCCACGAAGAGGGAGTGCTCCTCTGAGCCCTACTGCAGCTGCTCAGACTGCCAGAGTCCTCTGTTCACATCGGGGTTTACGTCTACGTCTGAAATGTGACGGACTCCACACTTCCGGAGAAGCACCGGCTCCCTTCTGTGTGTGGCAGCATACCAATAAAGTTAGAGAGCTATATTGAAATTGCCCTGCACGGACTGGCTCTCCATGCAGTAGGGCCCAGCTTCTACATGTGTGTGCGCAGTGGGGTGAACTGGGGGGGAATCCTGGGGGTTAGAAATGTTTCTTGGATTGTGATGCTCACTCAGCACGCTGGAGACCATCAGCATATAGGAAAGGCGAGCTAGCCTGGAATCAACGGATGTGAGCAAGAGGAAGGGAGGATGGTCAGTCACAGGCCTTTGAGGTCCATGCTGCAGAAGCTGGACTGGATACAATAAAAAGCAGAAAAGTGCTGTTTGAGGGCCATGCCTGTAGCCAGTCCTTGGCAAAAAGCGAACATGCAGCCCAGGAGTCTTCTGCACTAATTACTCAAAGGTGGTCAAGAATGGGAGTGGACATAAAAGAGACTGGCATAAATTATTTAATTTTATCCAGCTTTTACTGATACCTACTCTGTGCTAAGCATTGTGATAACCCCTGGGAATCTGTCCCCAGTACTTAGAACAGGGAAATTGTAATACGGTGGAGTCATATCATCTCACACTAGGTGAATTCTCCTTGTGTGAGTCCTCTCACGGCAGGGAGAAAAGAAGGGAGGTGCTCGACTCTGTGTGTA
Organism: Lepus europaeus; assembly: GCF_033115175.1. Taxonomy (NCBI): domain Eukaryota; kingdom Metazoa; phylum Chordata; class Mammalia; order Lagomorpha; family Leporidae; genus Lepus; species Lepus europaeus. The sequence goes on from NC_084831.1 coordinate 32,052,811, forward strand.
CCCTCACCCTGGTGAGGGAGGAAGGCAGGATGAGCAAGGTGGCCTACGGGAGATGACAGCAGGTTTCAGATTCCACAAGGCATTTTTCCAGAGTTGGAGAGAAAGGGAGACATGGTAGTGTGTGCATTTTTGCCACAATAAATGTGGTCATGGTCATTTGAAATAAAGTAGAAACAAGAAATTGTTAGCATGTTGAAGATCCACTGGCTATGCTGTTCAACAAGGGACAATATAGGGAGCACCCACGTGGTATCTTCCAAAGGGATTTCCAAAGGTGATTTTGACCACTTGGAATCTCTGTGTGATGCCCCAGCTATCAAATGCAACCCCTTTGTAAGATGAGACTTCACTGTACAGCGTAAAAAGTGCCAAAACAGATGGATGAATAGAAGGTAGGGCCAGGAAAGACTGCAGAGGAAGTGACGTTGAGTTGGCCCATAAGGAAACGGAAGGTGTTCCTCCTGGTGGCACCATCAGGGGTGTGCAGGGTAGCTTGCCCAGGGAACAAGCAGAGTTTCAGGGTGGTGGATGCACAGGCTCTTTGCAGAGCTTCAGGGATGGATATTGGCTCCAGGGTAAGGCACATTAACCTCCTCTTCCAATCAGCTCTTGTTGTATCCACTCTTTGGCTAAAATAAGAGTATTACAAAAATCAGTGACAGTCACACATGAATTTTATTGAAAATGAGAGACAAATGAGAGGCAAGGCAATTGATTGGGACCAACACTCCTTACCAGAGTGCGGCCCCCAACAGCGAGTTACACAGCTTTTTATAGTATTCTGTCCACTAGGGCTCACAATTTCAAACCAAACCCTTGGTATGCAATGAACAATAAAGAGGAAAGCCAGAATATGGTTGTAAGATAACTTAACAATAACAAACCCAATAACAGATCCAAGATATGGTTGTAAGATAACAGTGAAGGACACATTTCTGTCAACCTAGTTCCTGGGAGTTTGCACCCACATAGTGTCACAAGATACACCCTTAGCTCTTAGTAAGCAAAGCTAATATGTACAGAAGCAAAACATCTGCAATTAGCTTTTAGCCACACTCACTCTATTTTGATTTTGATTCTATACCCTTATCCATCGTGATGTGAACAGAATAGATGGGGGTTAACAACATACATTATCTGACAGTTTAGGTGAGAAGTTATTGTGCCATGCCAGTCTTTTGAAGTCAATGTCTCAGTTTTTGTGCTGTCTAAATTTTATTGCAGTCATCTTGTCTTGGTTACCCTTTGGGATATTACAAAGGAAAGTGTTAGAATGTGGCCTTGGGCTGGTGTTGTGGCCAACTCCTGCGACACCAGTGTCTCTTGTGGGCTCTGATTTGAGTCCTAGCTGCTCTGTTTCAGGTCCAGATCCATGCTGATGTGCCTGTGAAGACGGTGCAAAGATGGCCCAAGTGCTTGGGCTGCTGCACACATGTGGCTGACCCCAGGAAGGCTCCTGACTCCTGGCTTTGGGCCTGGCCCAGCCCTGGCCATTGTGGCCATTTGGGGAGTGAACTGGTGGATGGAGGCTCTCTCTCTCTGTTTAACTCTGACTTTCAAATAAACAAATTTTTAAAAAGAGAGAGACAGGGGCTGGCGCTGTGGTGTAGTGGGTTAATGCCCTGGCCTTAAGCGCCAGCATCCCATATGGGTGCTGGTTCTATTCCTTGCTGCTCCTCTTCTGATCCAACTCTCAGCTATGGCCAGGGAAAGCAGTAGAAGATGGCCTGAGTCCTTGGGCCCCTGCACCCACGTGGGAGACTTGGAAGAAGCTCCTAGCTTCAGATCAGCACAGCTCCGGGCGATTGAGGCCACCTGGGAAGTAAAACGGCCACCTGGGGAGTGAACCAGCAGATGGAAGACCTCTGTCTCTATGTCTCTCTGTAACTCTGTCTTTCAAAATAAATAAATAATAAAGCTCTAAAAAGAGAGAAAGAAGAAGGCCTTGAGTAGATTGAAGTCAGGTAATGAATGAAAAGGACCATTACAGATTGTTTTTTAAAGATCTATTTATTTATTTGAAAGGCAGAGATACAGAGAGGCAGAGGCCGAGACAGAGATCTTTAATCCACTGGTTCACTCGCCAAATGGCCGCATCAGCTGGAGCTGAGCTGATCTGAAGCCAAGAGCCAGAAGTTTCCTCTGGGTCTCCCATGCAGGTGCAGGAGCCCAAGGACTTGGGCCATCTTCCACTGCTTTCCCAGGCCACAGCAGAGAGCTGGATCAATCAGAAGTGGAACAGCCAGGTTTCAAACTGGTGTCCATATGGGATGCTGGTACTGAAGGCAGTGGCTTTACCCACTATGCCACCATACTGGCCCCCATTACATTTCTTTTAACAGGGAAGTAATGTGGATTTAGTAGCCTGTGAAGGAGAAGGTAAAATTAGCTAGTTAACAAAAGAGGAAGCAGGCTGGCCACTCCCATTAGGGTGTGCAATGTGGTAGAAACTGATGGGGTCCCTTCTTCCTGCCTCTCTTCTGAGAAGGGAAGTGTGGTTCACAGCATAGTCATAAGAAATGGATGCCAAGTATTCAGTCCTACTTGGGGCTGGGGCAGTATTCTTCTGGAGATGTTTCTGGCACTTGGAACCAGGGTCTCAATTAAGGGACCTTGAATGCTCCATAAGTAGAGAATCAACACAAGACATGGGAAGGGCTGAGAGGTATTTCTAGCACTCAGATCAAATGGGGGATATTTACCACTCCTACAGCAGCATCTGCCAGTCTAGATCCTCCAAATTCAGCCTTTCTCCCTTGGCAAATCCTGCCAACACCGTGGTTTTTTAAGATTTATTCATTTATTTATTTGAAAGAGTTATGGGGGGAGCAGATCTTCATCTGCTGGTTCACCCTCAAATGGCTGCAATGGTCAGAGCTGGGTCAGACTGAAGCTAGGAGCTAGGAGCCAGGAGCTTCTTCCAGATCTCCCATGTGGGTGTGTTACAGGTGAAACAGCAGTGGGGAAAATATTATTACCGTGGTTCTTTGTCTCACATGGAAGAAGAATTTCCAAGTGGACAAGCAGAGATTTAAAAGCAAGATTTATTAGAGTCACAGACCTCCAGCCAGAGTGGCATGGAGCGAGGCTCCAGGATAAACAAAACCCAAATGGGCTGGTGGTACTGGGATTTTTAAGCACAATTTTGGGGAAGAAATAAACTGGACATTCAGTTACAAGGCAGGGACAAAACCTACCAAAAGACCTGATTTGCAATCTTTTACTCTTGCTTGCTCCGGATAAAAATGAACCATCAGAAGGGTGGGATACCTAATTTGCTTTCCAGTAAACTGGGAGCTCAGAAGCAATCTACCACCCCCTTGCTATTCTCGTGATAAGATTGGAAGCTTCGGAGGAGTGGGCAGGCAAGCACTTTTGACCTTGCTAAAGACAGCCTCCAGAGAAAGCAAGCACTTTGTAACCTAAACCTCCACCAAGACCACCCTGACTGCCCACTAGCTGGTCTGACTCCTCCCTGGTGCAGGGGCCCAAGGATTTTGTCATCTTCCACTGCTTTCCCAGGTGTATTGGCAGGGAGCTGGATCAGAAGTGAAGCAGCTGGGACTCAAGCCAGCACTCATATGGGATGCCAGTACTGCTGATGCCAGATTAACCCACTGCACCACAGCACCTGCCCCCAACAACCTGTTCTGAGGCTATTTTTAGACTCCACAGACTGGCCCCTCTGTTAGCACTTTCTTTTAGCAAAAGATGATGGCTCTTTTTTTTTAATTAAGGCTTTATTTATTTATTTGAGAGATAGAGTTACAGATCCTCCATCCTCTGGTTCACTCCCCAAATGGCCAGAGCTGCGTTGGTCTGAAGCCAGGAGCTTCTTCAGGGTCTCCCACAGCCATGCAGGGGCCCTTTCCCAGGCAATAGCCAAGAGCTGGATTGGAAGACGAATAGCCGGGACTAGAACTGGCACCCACATGGGATGCTGGTGCTGCAGGTGGAGGATTAACCTACTGGGCCATAGCACCTGCCCAGGCTCTTTGTTTTACCTTGAGCAAGCCAGACAGGAAAAAGGATTGCAAATCAAGTATTTTGATGAGTTTTGTCCCTGCCTTGTAACTGAATGTCAATCAAAATTGTGCTTAAAATCTCGATTGCCAAGGGGCACTTCGGGCTTTTTCCTCTCTTCGAGCCCCCTCCATGCCACTCTGGCTGGAGGTCTTTGACTCTAAAAAGTCCTGCTTTTCAGTCTCTCTGCTTGTCCTCTTGGAGATTCTTCCATGTAAGACAAGAACCGAGGTTAAAGATATCTTCTCTGCCGCCGTTACGGGTAGCGCCCGTAACACTACCACCCTAGTCCAAGCCATTGCCTCTCACCTGCATACTTGGAGGCCTCCTAACTGGGCCCTCTGATTCCAATGTGTCTTCCTTTACATTTGCTCACCACAGTAAACAGACTTGTCATTTGCTCAGCACCCTCCATCAGCTTATTCTTTCATTTTTTTTTTTAAGAATAATTTATTTGAAAGGCAAAGAGAATATCTTCTATTTGTAGGTTTATTCCTCAGGTGGACACAACATCCAATGCTGGGCCAGGCTGATGAGAGTCCAGGAACTCCATCCTGGTCTCCCGCATAGGTGGCATGTGGTCGGTGTACCTTGGCCATCATCTGCTGCTTTCCCAGGTGCATTGGCAGGAAGCTGGATGAGAAGCAGGGCAGCTGGGACCTGAACTGGCACTCTGCTATGGGATGCTGGAGTGACAAGCAGAGGCTGAACACACCGCACCACAGGGCCAGCACTGTGGCATAGTGGGTAAAGCTGCCGCCTGTAGTGCTGGGATCCCATATGTGTGCCAGTTCAAGTCCTAGCTGCTTCACTTCCAATCCAGCTCTCTGCTAAGACCTGAGAAAGCAGTGGAGAATGGCCCAAATTTCAAGCCGTTGCAGCCACCTGGGGAGTGAACCAGCAGATGGAAGACCTCTCTCTCTTTACCTCTCTGTAACTCTGCCTTTCAAGATTAAGCTGAGGCCGGCACTGTGGCTTAACAGGCTAATCCTCTGCCTTGCGGCGCCGGCACACCTGGTTCTAGTCCCGGTTGCCCCTCTTCCAGACCAGCTCTCTACTATGGCCCGGGAAGGCAGTGGAGGATGGCCCAAGTCCTTGGGCCCTGCACCCGCATGGGAGACCAGGAGAAGCACCTGGCTCCTGGCTTCGGATCAGCGTGATGCGCCTGCCGCAGTGGCCATTGGAGGGTGAACCAACGGCAAAAAGGAAGACCTTTCTCTTTGTCTCTCTCTCTCACTATCCACTCTGCCTGTTTAAAAAAAAAGAAAAATTAAGCTGAAAAGATTACCTCGGTTCTTTGTCTCACATGGAAGAATTTCCAAGTGGACAAATCAGAAAGAAAGCAAGATGTATTTAAAAGCAAGATTTAGGGGCTGTAGCTGTAGCGTGGAGGGTGGGGCTGCTGCCTGCAGTGCCAGCATCCCATATGGCACCTCTGCCTCTCTGTGACTCTGCCTTTCAAATAATAAATAAATCTTTGAAGAAAAAAAAAGCAATATATTCAAATCAGAGAACTCTTGGCAGAGCGGCCAGGAGGGAGCTCTAAGAGAGGCAAAACCCAAACAACCTGGTGGTAGTGGGGTTTTTAAGCACAATTTTGGGGAAGAAAAAAACTTAATTAGTTTGACATTCAGTTACAAGGCAAAGAAAAAACCCCACCAGAAGACCTCATCTGTGATCTTATTTGCGTAGGGGTGGGACAGTTAACTTGTTTTTACACTAAACTGTGAGCTCAGAAAGATGGAATCGCCACTCCCTTGCTATTTTCATGGTAAAATTGGAAACTCCCAAGGAGTGGGGCAGGCACAGAACCTTGCTAAAGATCTTTTTTTGTTGTTGTTAAGATTTATTTATTTGAAAGGCAGAGCTACAGAAACAGAAGGGGAGAGGGAGAGGGAGAGAGGGAGGGGGAGGAGGAGGAGAAGGGATGGAGAGGGAGGGAGAGGGAGGGAGAGGGAGGGAGAGAGAGGGAGGTCTTCCATCTGCTGATTCATTCCCCAAAAGGTTGGATGCTGGGCCAATCCAAAGCCAGGAGCCTGGATCTCAGGTCGCAAGTCGGTGCCCATAAGGGATTCTGGTGCTGTAGCACCGGCCCCAATACTTTTTTTTAAGATTTATTTATTTATTTGAAAGTCAAAGTTATACAGAGAGAGAAGGAGAGGCAGAGAGAGAGAGAGAGAGAGAGAGAGAGAGAGAGGTCTTTTGTCCACTGGTCCACTCTCCAATTGGCTGCAATGGCCATAGCTGGGCTGATCCGAAGCCAGGAGCCAGGAGCTTCTCCTGGATCTCCCATGCTGGTGCAGGGGCTAAAGGACTTGGGCCATCTTCTGCTTTTTCAGGCCACAGCAGAGAGCTGGATCAGAAGCGGAGCAGCCGGGACTCGCACTGGTGCTCATATGGAATGTTGGCACTGCAGGCCCCCCCCCCCCCCCCATAAAGCTTTTTAAAGAGATCAGTTTATTTTGGTGCAGGCATTTTTGGAAATCCACGCATAGCTTTTTCATAATATACATTTTCTGTGAACTTCTGGAAGATCCTTTGTATATTATTACAATTGAAGAGCACTTTAATCCCTTAAAAATACACTAATAAGCTCTTAAACCGTTCTTTTATCATCTCTGACTTACATTTAGGTTCTGCCCCCACCTCATAAGATGTTATGCAAATATATCTAGAGGACTATTAGTGCTCAATTTCAGTTTGATTCCTTGTTTTCATAGGTACAAATGCTGAGATATTATCTACATAATTAAGTAGATAGGAAAGATAATAGTTGTACGGCAGTAATGTCAATCAGTTCTTTGATTTCCTTTTGAGTTTTATGCCAAAACCCAACCAGTCGTGTTCCTTCATCAGCTGACAATTCAATTAAATCCACCTTTGATTCTGTTGAAAGCAAAAGAACTGGAAACCATCTGACTTGCAAACTAAGTTGTTATCATTGTTATTAGAGCCATTCCCTTTCTCTAGTGACTTCTAAGCATCCTGATGACGTAGGCAGCGGTGAAATTTCAAGATATCCTTAATCCCAACACTCTAAGAACTACAATAGCATTGTAATTTAAATATTTCAGCAGCAGCTATAGATTAGCTCATTGTTTTGTAAATTACCATGCAAATTAGCAAACAGCCTGTCCAGTTACCAAATCAGATCTACTTTCTGTCAGAAAAACTGACTTCGCGTTTGAAGTCAAACAGATGTGATGAGGCGCTTCCCAGCGTGCACACCTCACTCCCGAGAGGTACTGAGCCTGCATGGGAGCCTGCCCTCCAGATAAAGCAAGGCCCTTTCATCGCAGCTAGCGCTACGCCACGATCCTTCGGTGTGCGCCAGGGCTCGCTCGCCAGCTCGCTCTCGCGGGCAAAAGGCCGCCTCTGACTACACCTGGGGTGATGAGATGCGCTCTTCTAAGTCGGATGTTTATCGTTTCCGCGCACTCTCTAACACTTGTGAATCCCAAACACCCTCATCCAGGCCCAAACACTCCATTTCCAATGCCTTGGCTCGCACTGGAGGATTCCTGGGGAGCACAGCCCAGCGTCCGAACGGCGCCAGTCTACAGAACGATCTCGAGAGCCTGGGAAGCGGGCGGCCCAGCTCCTCAGGGCGGAAGTGGCGGCTCGCTCCGTGTCAGTCCCCGCTAAGCCCTGCCCGCCAGTCGGCTCGTTCTGGCCAAGAAAAGCGTAGCAGATGGCGCAGCCCTGTTGGGACCAGCCGCGGTCCCCACGGGACGGAATTGCGGCTCCGGTGGTCCGAAACCAGAAACCCCGCGAAGAACATAGCGTGCGCAGGAGGAGGAAGACTATTGGTGGGACACCACTGGGCAAGGGCCGGAACTCGGGATTCGGGGCTCCCGTTCTCTTCAAGCCGGAAGCGAGGAAGGTGGGGCCGCCCTGGGCGTAGTCTGCGAGGGGAAGATTGTTTTGGTGACACCGCCTGCCGCGCCGTGCGCGCGCGATGAGGGCGGGTGTCTGGGGGTGTGGGGGGGCACTCGGAAGGGACGGATATCGCTGTGACACCGCGGGGAAGTGCTGAGGGGACACGTGTCGGTGTGGCACCGGTGCACGCTGAAGGAGCCGGTGGAGCCGGGTGGCCATGGGGATGTGGGCGTCGCTGGACGCGGTGTGGGAGATGCCGGCCGAGAAGCGTATCTTCATGGCCGTGTTGCTCTTCTCCTGGACGGTGTATCTCTGGGAGACCTTCCTAGCGCAGCGGCAGGTGAGCCCGGACCGTGCCCACCTGACCCCCACCCAGCCAGCCCCAGGCCAGCCTCGGCCTCGCCCCCAAGACCCTTGATGCCCGCTTCGGTCCCAGCACCGGGCCCGACCCCGTCGTCACTACCGAGCTCCTTCGCTTGGCCCGATGGCCGGCTGTGGCTTTGAGGGGTTCCTGATGCATTAGCGAAGTTTTCCGCAACGTTGTCGTGGGACCCGTGCCGGTGAGGGCCTGAAGAAGGGGAAGGGCTGTCGCTGGTCAGGCTTGAGCTCTGCCGCTCTGCCCGTCCTATTAGGATCCTTGGGCCCAGACCCAGCTTCTTGAGCTTTGGCACAAGCCGTCAGAAGGAAGCTGCAAACATGTTAGCATCACAGCCTCCGCATGACGTTTGAGTTCCCATGCGTGACCGCAGGAAACCATTTTCTGGAGGTGAAGAGTTTTGCAATCCTCCCAAGAACCTGCAGCCTTTTTTTTTTTCCTTCTTAAAGTGCTCTTATTTTTTTTTTCCTCGAAAAACATTTCTTATGGTTCATAAAGGCATTTTTATTATTTTTGCTTACAGACTGTAAACAAGTAAAGTAGAAAGTGAAAGTTACAAGGGTTTCCTAGAGGTAACCATAGTGGACAGCTTGCTAGATTAGAGACCTGAGCTTCTGCAGTCTCTCACTTCACCTGCGTGCTTCTGGGTTGTCACTGAGATACGTCAGTGATGGTGCCTGGGAAAACCTTTTTCTTTTAAGATTTTATTTTATGTATTTGAAAGAGTTAGAGAAAGAAAGAGAGGCCTTACATCCACTGGTTCACTCCCCAAATGGCCACAATGGTCAGAGCCGAGCCAGTCTGAAGCCTGGAGCCTCTTCTGGGTCTCCTACACGGGTGCAGGGGCCCAAGGAATGTTCCACTGCTCTCCCAGGCACACTAGCAAGGAGCTGGCTCTTAAGTGGAGAAGCTGAGACTTGAACCAGCATCAGTGTCCATGCCAGTGCTGCAGACCAGGGCTTTAACCCACTTAGGCACAGCGCCAACCCCAAACCTTTTGCTTTCTAACTGCTGGGACTCTTTCCTGTGAGCTTCCTGGTCTTCTTGCTCTGCATATTTATAGTCTACTTGTATTGTAAACTGAAAGTTCTAATTTCTGTATCTATGCCTAGTTCATGTCTGAATCTCTTTAGTCCAGATTTTCAAAACAGGTGTTCATCTGTTCAGCAGGAAACTGACAAAGAGCTCTGTGGATAACTTCCTTAGTGCAAAATCTAGCTGACCCAGAGAACAAGCTTTGTCTAAGTATGGCGTGTCTAAACCGAGGGGTGAAGGGTTAAGCATCTGTTTGCCTTACTTTAATAAAAAGCCTCGTTAGAGTAACTACTTTTCAGTAGTGTCTTGACTAAGTCATGCTTCGCTGTAATGCTCTCAGCTTTTGTCGGCACACAACAGTATATGGAGAAAGCACATATTGCTTAGTATTTGTTATTTGTGCCTCCTTTTATGTCACATGGGCTGAAATTACCTTTTAGAATTTGAAATAATGAGAAAGTTGGTCTTTCTCATGGACCTGAAACAGTTCTGTTAAACCTCAAATTTCCCTTCATTTGGCTCCTAGGACCAAATTCAATGACGAGCCATAGTATCCACTGATACTCAGGGTTAGCATGTTTGTTTCTCTTTTTCATGAATTTGCTTTCTGTATTATTGGACTGTTAAATTCTGAACGAGTGGTACCCTTATGATGTTATAACTTTGGTTTACATGTAAAGTCTGTAATAACAACCCTGATTTTAATTTTACATGGTCAGCTAGCCTCAGATAATATTCTGCTTTTACTTTCTTATATCAATTTTTGCAGTGGTCATTCTACCTGGTCAACTTCGTGTATGAGTGAACCAATTCAACAGGCTTAAGTGACAAGTTAAAGCTATAAACCATTCAATATATTTTTTTTAAAGATTTACTTATTTGGGGCTGATGTTGTGGCTTAGTGCAGCCTCTGCCTGCAGCGCCAGCATCCATATGGGCACCAGTTTGAGTCCTGGCCTCTCCTCTAATGATCCAGCTCTCTGCTATGGCCTGGGAAAGCAGTGGAGGATGACCCAAGTCCTTGGACCCCTGCACCTGAATGGGAGACCTGGAAGAAGCTCCTGGCTCCTGGCTTCGGATCAGCCCAGCTCCGGCCATTCTGATCATTTGAGGAGTAAACCAGCAGATGGAAGACCTTTCTCTCTGTGTCTCCCTCTCCCTGCCTGTAACTCCACCTCTCGAATAAATAAATAAAATCTTAAAAAAAGATTTATTTATTTGAAAGTCAGAGTTACAGAGGAGAGGCAGTGGCAGAGAGAGAAGTCTTCCATCTGCTGGTTCACTCCTGAAATGGTTGCAGTAGCCAGGAGTCAGTAGCTTCATCCCTGTCTCCCATGTGGGTGCAGAGGCCCAAGCACTTGGGCCATCTTGCACTGCTTTCCCAGGTACATTAGCAGGGAGGTGGATAGGAAATGGAGTAACGGAGACTTGAACCGGCACCCATATGAGATGGCTTAACCTGCTAACCAGTGCCCCAGCCCCCACATTCAATATTTGATCATTTTGTTTGACTATTGTAATAAGCAATTTACTATTTCATTAAAGTGTTTCCCTCAACATATTTCAGAGGAGGATATATAAAACAACAACTCGTGTACCACCAGAGTTGGGACAGATCATGGACTCCGAAACATTTGAGAAATCTCGACTATACCAACTGGATAAAAGTACTTTCAGCTTCTGGTCAGGACTCTATTCAGAGGTTGAAGGCACTGTGAGTATTGTTGAATACTTTGTAGTGTTTGTTTTCAGTTTTGTGTTTTTTGTGACACCATAGAGAGTATAATGCCTATAAGTCCCAGCATGCTTTCTTTTTTTTTCTAAAGATTTATTTATTTGAAAGGTAGAGGCAGAGGCAGAGAGACAGAAGTCTTCCATCCTCTAGTTCACTTCCCAAATTGCCACAATGGCCAGAGATGTGGCAGTCTAAAACTGAGAGCCACGAGCTTCCTCCAGGTCTCCCATGTGAGACATGGACTTGGGCCATTTATCTACTGCTCTCCCAGCCTATAGCAAAGAGCTGGATTGAAAGTGGAGCAGCCGGATCTCGAACTGGCGCCCATATGGGATGCCAGCACCATAAGCAGCAGCCCCTGGAATGCTTTCTTAAGCTTTGTGATTGATAATAAAGAGACAGAAACACAACTGCAGAGTCTGTTGAAAATTGGAGATTGTGTCTGCTGTCGCCTTGGGGCCAGGTGTGAAAGGGAACTTTGTGTCGTGCATTATTCTTGCTGTTCTTGCGGCAGTCCTTCCAGCCTTTACCTTGAGTGGCTGAGCCATCTCCTCCACACTGTGACCGGAGGAGTCTTTCTGAAGCACAGTTCTGGCCACATGAATTCCCACAGCAGTGGCTCGCTGTTTCCCTTGGGGTGATGTTCATGTTTCTTGTAGCTTTATGAGGTTCTTTGTGACCTGGTCTTTGCTTACTTGACCTTCATCATTTTATTCCTACCCCCTTTAAGGATTTTCCCCATCTCTATTGATCATCCCAAACCCAGCTTGGTTTCTTGTGACTTTGAGACTTTGCACATGCTGGTGCCTCTGTCTGGGGTGCCCTTTTCTTTCCTCCTCCTCTCCTCCCTCTCACTGGAAGCTGGTTCATCGCTACTCTTCCATTCAGATGCAACTGCAGTGTCATCTTTTCTAAGGCACTGTTTGAAACCCCTGCTCTCCTGGTCGGGCTAAGGTTGCCTGCTATCATTGTTCCAATCAGAGTACTCACCACCCTCTGTTGGAATTGCCTGTTTACTTGGCATCCTTTTAGTTCCTTCAAGGAAGGGTGATTATTCGTCATTTTTTATGTAGTGCCTGGCATATGATTCATTTATTGAAGGATACAGTGAATGACAGGTCATTTTTTACTTAGCCCATCTTACCCGCACACCAAAAGAAGAGTGGCTATCTGGCGTAGAGCAGTATTTCTCAGTCTTTTTTCCTGATCTCCCTCTTCTTTTCTTGCCTCTTTTACACGTTTCTTCCTAACACATTTCTTCCTGTTTGTTCCTGTACTTTATGAACGTGCACCATGGAACAGTTGGAGGTGTGTGGTGCAGCATTTCCCAGCAGACTCTGAGCTCAGCTGGTTGACTCTCAGCTCCACCAGACCAGCCAGGTGACCTCCAGCACATCATCAAACATTGTGTGCCAGTTTTCTCGTTTATTTCACTGTGCTGTGATAACAGTAGTTCCCCATTTATAGTGTTGTTGAGAGGATTAAATGAGTTTATTGTATGTAAGATACTTAGAATGGTACCCAATCCAGCGAAAGTCCTCCATAAGTGTTGTTTGTATCTAATTTGGTTAAACGATGACAGAATTGTCTAGTTTGTCCTAAAACTTTGCTTAACAAATATGGAAAGACCATTCTAGTGTGTTTAATTAGATCCAAGTTATTAGAAGCTGTTCTCCTTTCCTGAAGGTGATAAAACTTCCAAGAGAGTTAAATCTTGGTATCTTCGAAAAACTAATAAGTGATTGGAAAATGAAATTGCATTGGATTTTGGGGTACACAGCAGTTATTTTAGGCTGGCCGAGCTACAGCTATCGTGGGCATTTGGGGAGTGATGGATGGAATTGGATGGAAGATTCTCTCTCTCTCTCTCTCTCTCTTTCTTTCTCTGTCACCCAACCTTTCAAACAAATCCTTTTTAAAAGACTACATCAAAGAAACCATTATTTAAACTCTAAAGACCACAACATGGCCGGCACCGTGGCTTAACAGGCTAATCCTCCGCCTTGCGGTGCCGGCACACCGGGTTCTAGTCCTGGTTGGGGCGCCGGATTCTATCCCGGTTGCCCCTCTTCCAGGCCAGCTCTCTGCTGTGGCCCGGGAAGGCAGTGGAGGATGGCCCAAGTGCTTGGGCCCTGCACCTGCATGGGAGACCAGGAGAAGCACCTGGCTCCTGGCTTGGGATCAGCGCAATGCGCCAGCCGCAGCGGCCATTGGAGGGTGAACCAACGGCAAAAAGGAAGACCTTTCTCTCTGTCTCTCTCTCTCTATCTACTCTGCCTGTCAAAAATAAATAAATAAATAAAAATAAAAATTAAAAAATTGTTAAAAAAAAAAAAAAAGACCACAACATGAATGTGCTAAATTTATCTTTGGGGAACTAATAGCTGCATTTGCTACTGGCGAAGAAGCAAATTTTGTGTTGCTTTGAAACCCAGTTCTGTTTGAATGCGAGTTCATTAATTCCTATTTTGTGTTGACTAGAACCAGTAATTATGGGGAGGCGTTTAGCCTAGCAGTTAAGACGCCGGTTGAGTCACTTTTTCCACGTCAGGGTGCCTGGATCTGACTCCAGCTTCTGCCAGTGCAGATCCTGGGAGGCAGAGATGATGGCTCAGATCATTAGGTTCCCCCCATTGAAGACCTGGATCGAGTTCTCAGCTTCCAGCTGTGGCCCTGCCCGGTTCTACCTGAGTCCCTGTCCTTTTAGGCATTTGGGGAGTGAACCAGCAGATGGAAGCTCTCCCTTGCTAGCTCTCAAAAAATTTAATTAATTAATTGATTGATATATTTTAGTCACAAAGAGTAAACGAGAAGATTCACTTAGACGTTTTTTGCCTGAGTACTTTCTTTTTTTTTTTGTTTCTTTTTAAAGATTTATTTATTATATGAAAGTTACAGAGAGAAGGGGAGGCAGAGAGAGAGAGAGAGAGAGAGAGGTCTTCCATCCGATGGTTCACTCCCCAGTTGGCCGCAACGGCCAGAGCTGCCGATCCGAAGCCAGGAACCGGGAGCTTCTTCCGGGTCTCCCATGCGGGTACAGGGGCACAAGGACTTGGGCCATCTTCCACTGCTTTCCCAGGCCACAGCAGAGAGCTGGATTGAAAGTGGAGCAGCTGGGACTCGAACCGGTGCCCATATGGAATGCTGGCACTGCAGGCAGTGGCTTTACCTGCTACGCCACAGCACCGACCCCCTGAGTACTTTCTACTTGAGGGAACCTAAGCATGACCCTGTGTAATTAATGATGGAGGCATTATTCACACAAATATGGCAAAGTACCCGGAGGGAAAATGTCCAGCCTCCTAATATCTCACAAATGTCAAGAAAGAGCCATTTGGGGCTGGTGCTGTGGCGCAGCAGGTGAACACCGTGGCCTGAAGCGCTGGCATCCCATATGGGTGCCAGTTCAAGACCCGGCTGCTTCTCTTCTGATTCAGCTTTCTTCTATGGCCTGGGAAAGCAGTAGAAGATGGCCCAAGTCCTTGGGCCCCTGCACCCACATGGGAGACCCGGAAGAAGCTCCTGGCTCCTGGCTTTGGATCAGCACAGCTCCTGCTATTGTGGCCAGTTGGGGAGTGAACCAGTGGATGGAAGACCTCTCTCTCTCTTTCTCTTTGCCTCTCCTCTCTGTGTAACTCTGACTTTCAAATAAATAAATAAATAAGTCTTAAAAAAAAAAAAAGAAAAGAAAAGAAAGAGCCATTCAAGACATGGCATGGCTGGGAAGTAGGGTAGTGCAGAGTAGAAAATTCAAATTGTTATTTCTCCAATTTCTGAGTCTTTATACATGAATAGTTTTTCATTTTTTTAAAGAAAATATTTATTGGCTGGCGCCGTGACTTAACAGGCTAATCCTTTGCCTTGCGGCGCCGGCACACTGAGTTCTAGTCCCGGTTGCCCCTCTTCCAGGCCAGCTCTCTGCTATGGCCCAGGAAGGCAGTGGAGGATGGCCCAAGTCCTTGGGCCCTGCACCCCATGGGAGACCAGGAGAAGCACCTGGCTCCTGGCTTCGGATCAGCACAATGCGCCGGCCGCAGCGGCCGTTGGAGGGTGAACCAATGGCAAAAAGGAAGACCTTTCTCTCTGTCTCTCTCACTATCCACTCTGCCTGTCAAAAAAAACAAAAAACAAAAAACAAAACAAAACAAAAAACAGAAAGAAAAGAAAATATTTATTGGTGCTGGTATAGTGGCATAATGGGTAAAGCCACCATCTGACACCAGTATCCCATATGGATACCAGTTTGTGTCTTGGAAGCTCCACTTCCAATCCAGCTCCCTGCTAATGGCTTGGGAAAGCAGCCGAAGTGCTTGGGGCCCTGTACCCATGGGAGACCTCGAAGAAGCTCCTGGCTTTGGCCTGTCCCAGCCTGGGCCGTTGTGGCTCTTTGGGGAGTGAACCAGCAGATGGAAGATCTTTCTGCCTCTCCTTCTCTCTCTGTAAATAAAATAAATCTTTTTTAAAAACTATTTATTTATTTGAGATATGGAGAGCAAGATAGAGACAGAGACTGAGAGAGAGAGAGATTTCCCATCTACAATTTACTCCTCAAATGCTCGAAACAGCCAGGACTAAGTCAAGCTGATGCCAGTAACCTGGAACAAGCAGGTGGCAGGGGCCCTAGTAGTTGAGCCATTATCTGCTGCCTCCCAGGTACACAACTACAGGAAGCTAGAATTGGAAGCAGAACCAGGACTCAAACTCAGGCACTTCTGAATGGGATGTGGGTGTGGGAAGAACTGTGTTACTTAATTTGCCCTTGTGCCAAATGCCCACACCCCAGTTTTGACTTTTTATTTTCTCTCTTTTTTTAAAAATTTTTTTGACAGGCAGAGTGGACAGTGAGAGAGACAGACAAAGAGAAAGGTCTTCCTTTTTGCCGTTGGTTCACCCTCCAATGGCCGCCGAGGCCGGCGCACTGTGCTGATCCGAAGTCAGGAGCCAGGTGCTTCTCCTGGTCTCCCATGGGGTGCAGGGCCCAAGCACTTGGGCCATCCTCCACTGCACTCCCAGGCCATAGCAGAGAGCTGGCCTGGAAGAGGGGCAACCAGAACAGAATCCGGTGCCCCGATTGGGACTAGAACCCGGTGTGCCGGCGCTGCAAGGTGGAGGATTAGCCTGTTGAGCCACGGCGCCAGCCCCCAGTTTTGACTTTTAAGTCTCATTTTTCTCATCTTTAAAATGCAAAATGGATAGATATTAAACCACACGTCATATTGTGTGGCAAGAACTGAGCAAAATAATAGAATGAAGCACTTAGAATAGTGCCCAACACATAGCGATTGCTTGGTCATTGAGTTGCTTTGGGCAAGTTACTTGAGCCTTTCTAGATTTCAATGCCTCATCTATAAAATAGAAATATTTATACACCTGTCATCCCTAATTTTCAAGACTATAGTAAAAATGGCCAAAAAAGAATGCTTCGCGAAAGAGGCACAGGAATTGTTTTTATTGGACTCGGTAATTCTTGTCATGGGACGTCCCCAGAAGTGTGCTCGGTGAGATTAACGACATAGAGAAATTTCACCGTGTTTGGTTCTCCATCTCCAAAGTAGACAGGGTTTGGAATGGTGGTTTTCACATGTATCCATAGATAGGATACAAAGTTCCTATTAAAACTACCCTTGATACTTATTTAAAAGCTGGGCTTTAAGTAATAGGTGTTCTAGCTTCTCATTAAAAGCATTATAAATCTTTAATTCTGAATTATTTATTAGTGTTGGGAATAGGATGAAAGAAGCTCCATCCCAGGTCAATTAACTCAGCAGCTGGAGCATATGCCAAACAGTGGTGTCCAAAGCATGTCTTCTGGGAAAACAAGGTTTACATCCAAGATTAAGTTAGTTGTAAAGTGGAAATGCCTAGATGTAGAGTAAGAAAACTTTTTTTTTTTAAAATTTATTTATTTTTATCAGATCTGCGCTGATCCAAAGCCAGGAGCCAGGAGCTTCTTCTGGGTCTCCCACACACGTGCAGGGGCCCAAGAACTTGGGTCATCTTCTACTGTTTTCCCAGGTTCACTGGAGCGTGAACCAATGGCAAAGGAAGACCTTTCTCTCTGTCTCTCTCACTGTCTACTCTGCCTGTTAAAAAAAAAAAAAAAAAGCAATTTATTCAAACAATGATTTTTAACTTTAGTGTACATCAGATTCACATGGAGACTTCTAGGCCCCATTACAAATTTCTGATTTAATAGGTCTGGGGTGGGGTTTGAGAACGTGCATCTCTGACATCTCAGATGTTATTGCTGGTGCTGTGCTATCCAAAAACCTGTTTGAAGGGCCAGAATTGTGGCACCATGGGTTAAGCTCGTGAGGGCACCAGTTCAAGTCCCAGCTGCTCTACTTCTGATCTAGCTCCCTGCTAATGTGCCTGGGAAAGCAGCTGCTGATAGCCCATGTAGGGAGACCTGGATGAAGCTACTGGTCCCTGGCTTCAGCCTGGCCCAGCCCTGGCTATTGCTGCCATGTGGGGAGTGAAGCAGCAGATGGAGAATATCTCTCTCTGTCTCTCTGTCTCTGTAACTCTTGACTTTCAAATAAAATGAAAAAAAAAAATCTTAAAAAAAATTTGAGACCTGTGATATTAAAGCAACCCAACATGCCAGTAAAAATCTAAAAGATGGATGCTATAAACTATGACAACATTGTAGGAAAACAGGAACATCAAATACTGGAAATGAGAATATTACTTGGTATAAACATTTTACAGAACAAGCTGATGATGCCAAATATAGTTAAAGATCACCACTGGTAGATCTAAAACAATGCAGTGCAAAAAGCAAATTGTAGACTGATAACTATGATATGATATAATTTATATACTTTCAAAAAACATATGTAAATCACTGTAATGAGTTCAGAAATATAAAAAATGGAAAGAAAAGCTTATTTTGGCACAAAAATTTTTGGTATCCATCCATGTTTTAAAATATTTATTTATTTACTTAAAGATTTATTTTACTTGAAAGGCAGAGTTACAAAGATAGGTAGGGAGAGATAGAGAGGTCTTCCATCTGTTGTTTCGCTACCCAAATGGCTGCAGTGGCCAGGGCTGGGATAGATCGAAGCCAGGATCCAGGAGCTTCATCCAGATCTCCCATGTAGGTACAGGGACCCAAAGACTTGTGCCATCTTTAGCTGCTTTCCCAGGTGCATTAGCAGGGAGCTGGATCAGAAGTGGAGCAGCTGAGATTCTAACTGGTGCCTGTATGGGATGCCAGCATTGTAGGTGGTGGCTTCACCCATTATGCCGCCATGCTGGCTTCTAAATTTTTTATTATTTATTTTTGTTTACTTGAAAGGCAGGGAGACAGAGAAAGAGATGGGACCGGTGCTGTGGCTTAGTAAGCTAAACTTCTGCCTGCAGTGCCAGCATCCCATATGGGCACTGGTTTGAGTCCCAACTGTTCTTCTTCCAATTCAACTCTCTGCATATGCCTGGGAAAGCAGTGGAAGATGGCTTAAGTGCTTGGGCCCTGTGCCCGAGTGGAAGACCCAGAAGAGGCTCCTGGCTCCTGGCTTTGGATCAGCCCAGCTCTGGCCAATGCATCTGGGGAGTGAATCAGGGGATGGAGACTCTGTTTCTCCCTCTCTCTCTCTGTAAATAAAATCTTTAAAAAAAAAGGGGGGGTGGATCAGAGAGTGCGTGATCTTCCATTTGCTGGTTCACTCCTCAAATACTTGCAACAGCTGCGGCTAGGCCAGGCAGCTGGAACTCTATCTGTATCTCCCATGTGGGTGGCAGGAATCTGAGTACGTGAGCCATCATGTGCTGCTTCCCAGGGCACAAATTAGCACCTGGATTGCAGGCAGAACTGGAACTCAAATCCAGGGACTCTACATGTGTAGTTTTTTTACAATACACATTTTCTATGGACTTTTTAAAGTACTCTTCTTATATTATTTATAAGTACTTTTTTTAAAAAAGGTTTATTTATTTATTTATTTGAAAGTCAGAGTTATGCAGAGAATGAGAGGCAGAAAGAGAGTCTTCCATCTGCTGGCTCACTCCTCAAATAGCTGCAATGGCTGGAGCTGGGCCGATCCGAAGCCAGGAGCCAGGAACTTCGTCTGAATCTCCCATGCCTGTGCAGGGGCCCAGGACTTGGGCTGTCTTCTGCTTTCCCAGGTGATAGCAGAGAGCTGGATTGGGAATGGAGCAGCTGAGACTTGAATTGGTACCCATATGGGATGCTGGCACTGCAAGTGGCAGCTTTACCTGCTATGCCACAGTGCTGGTCCCTATAAGTACAGTTTTTTAAAAATATTTATTTATATATTTGAAAGGTGGAGTTAAACAAAGAGATCTGTTCACTCGTTTATTCCCTGGATGGCTGTAGCGGTTGGTGCTGTGCCAGGCCAGTCAGGAGCCAGGAACTCCATTTGGGTCTCCCTCATGGGTGGCAGGAGCCCAAGCACTTAGGTCATCCTCCATGCCTTCCCAGGCACATTAGCAAGGAACTGAATCAGAAGCAGAGCAACCAGGTCTCGAACCATGCCCCTATGGGATGCTGGTATCGCAGGCAGTGGCTTAACTCATGGTACCACAACGCAGGCCCCATAGGTACATTATTTATGGATACATATGTATATGTGTGTGTGCGTGTGTGTGTGTGTGTATATATATATATATATATATATATACTCTTGCAATATATGAATATATACAAAGTAGATTAGAGGAATACTGGGACTGGTATTGTGGTATAGCCAGTAAAAGCCGCTGCCTGCGATGCCAGCATCCCATATGGGTGCTGGTTCCAGACCCAGCTGTTCCACTTCAGATCCAGCTCCCTGCTAACACACCTAGGAAAGCACCAGAGGACAGCCCAAGTGCTTAGGCCCCTGCACTCACATGGGAGACCCAGAGGAAGCTCCTGGCTCCTGGGTTTGACCTGGCCCAGTTCTGACCATCATGGCCATTTGGGAAGTGAACCAGCAGATGGAAGATCTCTCTCTCTGTCTCTCTCTCTCTGTCTCCTTCTCTCTCTGTAAGCCTACCCTTCAAATAAATTAATTAATTAAAAAAAAAAAACAAACTGCTGTGCTAGAGCACGTAACATGGGGGACCTGACAACTCTGACCCAAGTACTCAGGCCATCATTCACTGCCTTTCCAGGTACATTAGCAGGGAGCTGGGTCAGAAGCAGAGCAGCAGGGACTCAAATTGGCTCTCCGATATAGGATGGCAGCAGCTGCTGAAGTGACAGCTTAACCTGCTGCGCCACAACACTGGCCCCAGTACATGTATACATTGTGTAATAATCAAATCAGTGTCATAGCCATCACTGTAAACATTTATCATTTCTCTATGATGAGAATAGTTAAAAAATTTCTCTTGCTGTTTTGAAATACACAATATAATATTGTTAACTTTGTTCATCCTACTATGCAAAAGAACACCAGAACTTAGTCTTCCTATCTTATCTGCATCTCCCCATGCCCTTACTTGTTTTTTAGTTTAGCTTAGTTTTTTTTTTTTTTCTCTTTAACAGCTTTATTGAAATATAATTCACATACTGGGAGTGGATGTTTGGGCTAATGGTTAAGATACCAGTTAAGTTGCCTCTGCCCCACATAAAAATGCCTGTTTTTGTTTGTTTGTTTGTTTTTTAAAGATTTATTTCTTTATTTTGAAAGTCAGAATTACAGAGAGAGTGAGTGGAAGAGAAACAGAGATCTTCTATCTGCTGGTTCGCTTCCCAGATGGCTGTAACAGGCAGTGCTGGGCCAGGCCAGAGCCAGGAGCTTCATCCAGGTCTCCCATGTGGGTGACAGGGGCTCAAACACTTGGGCCATTTTCCATTGCTTTAGCCAAGAATGTGTGGGTTTGACTCCTGGCTCTGGCTTGATTCTAGCTTCCCTGGCTCTGACTTGATTCTAGCTTGCTGCTGATGTGTACCCTGGGATATAGCAGGTGATGGCTTAAGTAATTGGGTTCTTGCCACTCGTGTCGGAAACCTGGATTAAGTTCTTCATATCTGACTTGGTCCTGGCCTGGTCCCAGGCGTGTGGGCATTTGGGGAGTGAACTAGCAGATATCTCTTGCCTGAGAAATAAATAAATAAATAAATAAATAATTTTTAAGGATTTACATAACATTCAGTTCATACATATATAATGTATAGACAAAAACATTTTTTTAAATTTATTTGACCAGTAAAGTTATAGACGGTGAGAGACAGAGAGAAAGGTCTTCCTTCCGTTGGTTCACCCCCCAAATGGCTGCTAGGGCTGGCGCTGTGCCGATCTGAAGCCAGGAGCCAGGAGCCAGGTGCTTCTTCCTGGTCTCCCATGTGGGTACAGGGACCCAAGCACTCGGGCCATCCTCCACTGCTATCCCAGGCCACAGCACAGAGCTGGACTGGAAGAGGAGCAACCCAGACTAGAACCCAGTGCCCATATGGGATGCCGGCGCCTCAGGCGGAGGATTAATGAAGTGAGCACAGTGGCAGCCCAAACAAAAACATTTTAACAGGGGCTGGCATTGTGGTGTAGTGGGTTGAGCTGCTGCTTGCAACACAGGCATTCTATATAGGGGTTCCAGTTCAAATCCCCACTGCTCTGCTTGAAATCCTGCTCCCTGCTAATGCACTTGGGAAAGCAGCGGATGATGGACAAAGTGTTTGGGCCTCTGCCACCACTTTGGGAGACCAGGATGCAGTTCCTGGCTCCTGGCTTCAGTCTGGCCCAGATCTGCCTGTTGTGGCCATTTGGGTAGTAAATTGGTACATGGAAGATCTCTCTCCCTCTCCCCCTTTCACACTGCCTTTTAAATAATAATAATAAAATGTTAGCAGTCTCAGCTTAGTATCTCAGTGGCTTATATTTTTAATACTAAATGAGATGAGTTTCTCTTTTTATTTTTTTAGAGAGATAATAATTTTGACCTTTTTTTTATAACATGTTGTCTCATATGATAGTTTCTGATACTATTCAAATATGACTAAAGTATGCTTTGTTTTATAGTTTATTCTTCTCTTTGGAGGAATCCCTTATCTCTGGAAACTCTCTGGACGATTCTGTGGTTACGCTGGCTTTGGACCAGAATATGAGGTATGTGATTCATTAGCATATTTTGTCAGTCTTTTTGTTTGTAAGCTTTAAACTGAAGTTAACTGTGTAAGTTAATTTTCTTGCTCCTACCATCATTAGACTAGCTTTTCTGTCTGTTCAGTCCTTGTCCACCCATGCTATGTCAGATAATACTAGTTACCGTAACAAAAACCCAGAATTTCAGTGGGTTTTCGCAACAGTTTATTTCTCAATCACATAATAGCCCAGTGTTAGTTTTTTAGTTAGCAGCTAGCTCCCATGTGGTAAATCGAGGGCTCAGTCTCCTTTCATCTATGAATTTGTCATCCAGTGCCTCATGCATATGCCTTCTTTTAACTTCCTTAGACCCCCCATGGTATATGTTCTTTGCATTCACATTTCATTGGTGTACCAGTCATTTGGTCTCACTTAAATGCAGAGGAGCTGGGAAATGTAATCTCTGTATAGGTGGCTACTGCTGCTTCTTTTTTTAAGATTTATTTATTTATTTATTTGAAAGGCAGAATTAGAGAGAGGAGTAGACAGAAAGAGAGATCTTCCATCAGCTAATTCACCCCCAAATGGCCGCAACAGCTGAGATTGTGCCAGGCTGAAGCTAGGAGCCTAGAACTCCATCTGGGTTTCCCACGTGGATAGCAGGGACTCAAGTATGTGGGCCATCTTCTGCTGCTTTCCCAGGTGCATTTGCAGAGAGCTGGATCAAAAGTGACATGAACTGGTGCTCTTATGGGATGTCGGCATTGTAGGTGGTGGCTTAACCCACCATGCCACAATGCTGGTTCTGCAGCTGCTTCTTTGGAACAAATAAATGTGTGCAATGAAAGGGAAAGTGTGAATTTTGTTGAACTCATGTATGCAGATGCTGCTTTTTTTTTTTTTTTTAAAGATTCATTTGTTTTTTTGAAACGCAGAGTTTCAGAGAGAGAGAGAGAGAGAGAGAGACAGAAAGGCACAGAGAGAGATCTTCCATCCTGTGGTTCACTCCCCAAATGGCTGCAGCAGCCAGGGCTGGGCCAGGCTGAAGCCAGGAACCAGGAGCTTCATCTAGGTATCCCACATGGGTGCAGGGGCCCAAGCACTTGGGCCATCCTCCACTGCCTTCCCAGGCACATTAACAGGGAGCTGGATTGGAAGTGGAACAGCCAGGACTTGAACTGGTGCCTATATGGGATGCTGGTGCTGCAGGCAGTGGCTTTACCTGCTACGCCACAGTGCTGGCCTCAGCAGGTGTTTCTGTGTTAAATATACTTAACATATTTCAAACAAAGATAGAGAAAGTATCTCCCAGAATCTCCACTAAACTGCCTAACTTGAACAGCCACTCTTTCTGGAACTCCAGTTAGTAGAACAAGCATTAAACTCCCCACTTAATGGATGCTACACACTGCTTCCTGGCTTTTCCTTGGAAATTGCCAGCTTTGTTACCTCCTTCCTGATTGTTCTACTTGAGATTGTACATCTCATCTATGAGTATAAAGGGTCTTCAAAATATTTATGAAAATGTGCACTATTATTTAATTCCATTTTCCATGAACTTTTTTTTTTTTCTTAAGATTTTATTTGTTTATTTGAGAGGCAGAGTTACAGGCAGAAAGAGGGAGAGGCAGAGAGAAAGATCTTCCATCCACTCATTCACTCCCCAGATGGCCAAAACAACCAGAGCTAGGCCAGTTCAAAGCCAGGAGCCAGGATCCAGGAGCTTCTTCCAGGTCTCCCACATGGGTGCAGGGGCCCAAGCAGTTGGGCCAACTTCTGCTGCTTTCCCAGGCCAGAAACAGAGAGCTGGATCAGAGTAGCGAGGACATGAACTGGTGCCCATATGGGATGCTAGCACCTTAGCCTGCTATGACACAGCGCTGGCCCTATGAACCTTTTTTTAAAAAAAGAGTTATTTTTTTTACTTGGAAGTCAGTTACAGAGAGAGGGAGAATCAGAGGGCAAGGAGAGTCTTCCGTCTGCTATTTCATTCTCTAAATGGTCGCAACAGCCAGCACTGGGCCAGGCCAAAGCCAGGACTCCATCTAGGTCTCTTATGTGCTTGGTAGGAACCCAAATACTTGGGCCATCTTCCACTGCTTTCCCAGGTGCATTAGCAGGGAGCTGGATTGGAAGTGGGACAGCTGAGACTTGAACTCATATGTACTGCCAGTGTCGCCGATGCAGGCTTAACCTGCTTTGTCACAACGCAGGCCCCTCCATGATTTCGTTTTTACTATTTTTTTAAAAAGGCTCTTCAAGTTTTTTTTTTTTTTTAAAGATCAGTTCCATTGTGTGGGTACACTGGATTTAACTCAGGTCATCCTGTGTCTCTTTTCTATATAGCCTTTCCTAAAGTATTCAAACTCTTTGAAGACCTTCTTATTTTGAATAACTAAGTATTAGTAATTTAATATAGAAAGTTTTCCTAAAAACAATGCTTCAGAAAAAGTTGAGTAGGGGCTGGTACTGTGGCGCAGTGGGTTAAAGCCCTGGCCTAAAGTGCCGGCATCCCATATGGGCGCTGGTTCTAGTCCCGGCTGTTCCTCTTCCCATCCAGCTCTCTGCTATGGCCTGGGAAAGTAGTAGAAGATGGCCCAAATGCCCCTGCACCCACATGGGAGACCAGGAAGAAGTTCCTGGCTCCTGGCTTCAGATTGGCACAGCTCCAGTTGTTGTGGCCAGTTGGGGAGTGAACCAGCAGATAGAAGACCTCTCTCTCTGCCTCTCCTCTCTCTGTCTCTGATTTTCAAATAAATAAATAAATCCTTAAAAAAAAATTGCTCGCTCTGCACTAATTCCTGAAGGTAATTTTCTCCATTGGATTTTGGTGTTTTGTGAAAACTTTAAGGACCTTCACCCGTTTTGCCCTCGACCAACTTTTCTGTCTCATTGTTTGTTTCTTTGCCTAGTCCCAACCAACCCCCTCATCTTGTCATCTACTTATTGGGTGCTCTTTTATCTTGCCATACTTTTGCAAGTAACATGAAATTTCTCCTTTTCCTCCTCTTTTACGACCCACTAATTTCTCTTTCTTCAGAGTGCCATCCCAAGTCTCATCACCTGTAAGCCTTCTTTGAATTCACTAGCATGTGTTGCTCTTTCTGTTTGCTGAATTCTTCTCACTATTAAGTCTGTGTGGCTTAAAGTAACTCATATAATACCTGTGTAATAAAAGAGGCATTGGTTTATTCTCCTTTGTTTGCAAATAACTTTTTTGAAAGTAGGGGTGACATTTCAGACCTTTAATTACCCATTTAGTCGGGCACATGGTTTGGGATATAACAAGTACTAAGCAAATAACTTATTGATTTGATCACTTTGTTCGTTTGAGGAATGAATTATTTTATATCATAAAAACTGCCATTTTTTTCTTCTTTTGCTTAGATCACTCAGTCCTTGGTGTTTCTGCTGTTGGCTACACTTTTCAGCGCATTGACTGGTTTGCCATGGAGTCTTTATAACACTTTTGTGATAGAAGAAAAACATGGTTTCAATCATCAGGTATAATAGAGAATTCAAATACTGTTTTAAATGGGAAGATTTTCTGTGCTCTTGCCATGGATTGGTAATAATTTAAACAGAGTTGCTGTTTTAGAGAATTAATTAATTAGGAAATAAAAGGATTGCAGATATGGTAAAGATTATAGTTTAGTCTTGCTATAAACTCTTCTAGTACAAATGTCTAGTGTTAGTAACTAAGTGAATTGATTTTAAACTAAAGTGCAAGACATTTACCTATTGCTTTATTCTCCCTAGTATAAAATAGACCTCACTGTATGTTAATTTGAAAAATTGCTTTAATAATGTGTCCTTTGTGTTCACTTCTTAGCTATCTAAAAAGCAAAATCAATTTCTCAGTTTGTTGTGGTGGTGGTATTTTTGTTTTTCAGACTTTAGACTTCTTCATGAAAGATGCAATCAAGAAATTTATTGTGACTCAGTGTATTTTATTGCCTGTGTCTTCACTTCTACTTTACATTATTAAAATTGGAGGGGACTATTTTTTTATTTATGCCTGGCTGTTCACATTAGTTGTTTCTCTGGTGAGTAAAAACCTTTATTTTATTTCGTTTTCTTTAACAAAGTTCCTTGGTGTGATTACTGTAATTTAATCTTCATTAGCATATAAACAGTTCTTAAGAAGCATTGAAATATAAATAGATTCTCACGAAAAGTTCCCTTTTGGTATCTACTTTTGGGTGTAGAAATAGGAGAGTTGACCACACGTTTTGCTCTTTCTGTGCTGAATCAGATCCTTGACATTAGGTGTTAGCCGTTTTTAATGATCCAGTTGTCAGACAGTTTTGGGCCATATATTTGTGAGTTGCCACTAGAGTGGATAAGTAAGAGTGGTAATTTAAAGATTTTTTTTTTTAAAGAATTGTTTATATGGCTGGCGCCGCGGCTCACTTGGCTAATCCTCCGCCTGTGGCGCCGGCACCCCGGGTTCTAGTCCCAATTGGGGCGCCAGATTCTGTCCCAGTTGCTCCTCTTCCAGTCCAGCTCTCTGCTGTGGCCCGGGAAGGCAGAGGTGGATGACCCAGTGCTTGGGTCCCTGCACCCACATGGGAGACCGGGAGGAAGTACCCGGCTCCTGGCTTTGGACCGGCATAGCGCCGGCCGTAGCGGCCATTTGGGGGGTGAACCAATGGAAGGAAGACCTTTGTCTCTCTCTCTCTCACTGTCTAAAGTCTGCCTGTCAAAAAATAAAAAAGAAGAATTGTTTGTTTATTTGAAAGAGAGCGGGAGAAAGAGAGACATCTTCTATCCGTTGGTGAACTCCCCAGATGGCCACAACAGCCTGGGCTGGGCCAGGCCGAAGCTAGGAGCCAGGAGCTTCTTCCAGATCTCCGACATCCCCACTGGGGCTGTTTTACACTGCTTTCCCAGGCCATTAGCAGGGAGCTGGATCAGAAGTGGAGCAGTTAGGATTCGAACTGGTGCCCACATGGGATGCCAGTGCCACAGACAGTGGCTTTACCAGCTATGCCACGATACCGGCCCCAGTGTAAAGATTCTTGACTGACCCTTAGTTCCTAAAAATCAGGATGTTTTGAAGAGAATAGATTTAGGAGAGCCAGGTAAAAGAAAGCATACACTTACCTGGCTTTCTTCTGCCCATTTCCCCCTGCCTGTGCCACCTGCTTTCTCCCTTCTCCTGCTTTGTTACTCCTTTTCTCTGTTCCCTTGTCCTTCCTTCTTTTGCTCATTCTCTTTCCTTCTCCCTCCCCAACCGTGGCCACCTAGTTTCTCCTCCCTGTGCACCCACTCACTCTTCTCCCTGTCCCACTTTCCCCTCCATCCATCTTTAACTCCTCTGTTTCCCATATTCTAAACTGTTTGATGACAAACATGCTACACACAAAGTTGTCTTTCATAGCCCCCAGAAAATATTATCTATCAGTTCTTCAACTCCACTGATGATAAGGTTTACTTCAGCTAGAATTAAGTAATGCTTCTTGCTTTGCTTCCTACTAGTGGGATCAAGTTCAAAAAATGAGTGCTAGTTAGATTTATAAGTATTTGTTGTATTGAAAGAGAAGAAATGTTCCAAAGACTTACAGAAGTGTTGTGAAATGTGTGGTTATGAACTGCAGGGAATTAACTTTAGAAGACTAAGTGGGGCCAGTGCTGTGGCACAGTAGGCTAAGCCTCTGCCTGTAGCACCGGTATTCCATATGAGTCCCTGCTGCTCCTCTTCTGATCCAGCTCTCTGCTATGGCCTGGGAAAGCAGTAGAAGATGGCCCAAGTGCTTGTGGCCCTTCACCCATGTGGGAAACCTGGAAGAAGCTCCTGGTTCCTGGTTTCAGAGGGGGCCAGAGGGATGGGCCCAGCTCTGGCAGTTTTGGCCATTTGGGGAATGAACCAGTGGATTGAAGACCTTTCTCCCTGTCTCTCCTCTCTGACTGTAACTCTGCCTCTCAAATAAATAAACAAAAATCTTTAAAAAATAAAAAAAGACAAACCAACTAAGAAACAAATATCACTAGCAATTCTTTTTTTTTTTTTTTTTTTTTTAAGATTTATTTATTTGAAAGACAAGGTTACACAGAGAGAGAAGGAAAGGCAGAGAGAGGTCTTCTATCTGCTGGTTCACTCACCAGATGGCCACAAGGGCGGGAGCTGTGCCCATCTGAAACCAGGAGCCAGGAGCTTCCTCCAGATCTCCCACATGGGTGCAGAGGCCCAAGGAGTTGGGGCTATCTACTACCTTCTCAGGCCACAGCAGAGAGCTGGATCAAAAGTGGAGCAGCCGGGACCCAAACTGGTGGCTACATGGGATGCCAGCACTGCAGGCGGCAGCGTTACCCACTATGCCACAATGCCAGCCAGTAATTCTTTTTTAGCAAAGACTTTAGGAAATGCATGGTATGGTTGACTCACAGTGTCAGAAATCACCAAAATAGTTTTGGTAGGACTGTTTATTGCCGTCTGGAGAATTACCACCAGTAGCATTATCTCCTAAAATAAAGTTCACAGGTTTACTGTGTTATTTAGACTGCTCAATTTTATTTAATTCATCAAAACAGTGAACTCTTACTATCTGGCACTATTTGGGTCTGGAAATACTAGAGCACAGTAGATAAATTTCCTGTTCTCAAGTAATTAATACACATAATTATTTTAATAAAGTTGAATTTGTATAATTATGAGTAGTTTTTCTTTAAGAACATATTCACAGATTGTTCTAACATTTACTTTTCAGGTTCTTGTCACAATCTATGCTGATTATATTGCCCCTTTATTTGACAAATTCACACCTCTCCCTGAGGGAAAGCTTAAACAAGAAATTGAAGTAATGGCAAAGAATATTGACTTTCCTTTGACAAAGGTGTATGTTGTAGAAGGTAAGGCTGCCTGGGAGCGAGAGGGTTTTATTCAAGTGGGTTTTTGTTTTTTTTGTTTTTTTTGTTTTTTTTTTTTGAGGACTTTATTCTTAAAAATGTTAATGAAAGAACAAATTAGCTGTCTTAAACTTTTGTGATTTAAAAGTTAGGATTTTACATTTGGCTTTTTAAGATTTATGTAGCTTAACAACATAGTACAGGGATAGAAACTGATGGCCTGATGTGAAATCCCATTCTTGCTTGCTGTGTTTGGTTAGCTTTACAAGTATTGTTTTTAATTTTTGGTTAAGGCCTTTTTTATTCCTTGTTGTATATGTTGTATATTAGTCTCTAACCTGCCTGGCTCTGAGGTATTGGAGTTGGACTCTTTAAATCTTCAGATTCCACTTGGCCGTAGTTTGGTGGGTCATAAGCAAAAATAATGTTAATTGGCTGCTTCAACTCCAAGACAATATCCGGTGTTCTAGAGGACTCTGATTTAACTTGTACATTACCAAAAGCTGTAATACCATTAGGCATTTCAAATTGGTCATACTCTGCGTTTTTGATGATTGCTTTGAGAGTTAAGCTATTAGATTTCATGAGACTACCCAGCCCAAGAAAGCCTACAAAGATGTAGTGAAAAACTACCATGACTTTTAGAATCTCTAAATTAAAATTCATTTCAATGAGTATAACTGGTTCTGCCTCTGTTACTCACCAGCTATGAACTGTTGGATGATTCATTTCACTCCTCTGAGTTTCAGTTGGGCTTCCTCTAAATTTGGCCAACGATTTCTGTAAAGGGTTAGAAGCAACTATTTTAGGCTTTGTGGACCACATAGTCTCTGTTGCAGTTATCCAACTCTGCTGTTGCAGTTCAATAATAACCATATATAATATGGTTATATAAACAAATGCGCATGGATATGTTCCAGTGAAACTTTATTAAGAAAGCAGCAGTTTGGATTTGGCCCATGAGCCCTAGTTTGCTAATTTTGCTCTAAACTAAAATATCACCAAAAAATATTTGTCTAATAATATTGCTATATTAGACAAAGGAAGATAAACTGAGAAACATAGTAGAAGTCTTGCACTACAATTGTAGGAACAGGGAAACAGCGATGGTCATAACTAAAAATAATGAATTAACAACAACTAGAATATAGAGTTCTCAGACATTTAGTGGCTTCTGAGGCCATACAGCTCAACTAAAAGAACAGTTAGAACTGGATAAGATTCTGTGGGGAAATGGTAAACGAATTAGACAGGTGATACTTAACATCTGTAGTCTGTATTCCTTACGTGAAAATAAACTATTAGTACACTAGTCAATTCAGAATAATCTCTGAATTGGCAGAAGGGGCAATCTCTGAAGGGGCAGTCTAAATTGCTGATCACTTAAGTTATAATCAGATAACATGAAATGGTAGCCAATATCAATGTGTGATATATATTGTTAATGCTGTTTTCAGTGGGCTTCCTCTAAATTTGGCAAATGTTTAGATTAGATGAAATAGGGAAGGGTTTATGGAGGGTCATGACCTGAGCTGAGACATTACAGAAAGTCAAGATTTCAGTAGATTAAGGGTAGCATTTTATAGGTCAGACTTTGGAGTCAACAGTGGGTTTGAATTCAGGCAGTATCACAAATTACCTATGTGACTTTGGGCAGCCTCCTTGGCCAAACAGCAATTTACTCACGGGTAATTATGTTTTTATTGTTAACAGTAGCTGTAATCCTTAAAAAACTTTTTTGAATGAGTGAGTGCTGTTAATAATCACAACCCATGTTATAGATTTTTAATTGATAGGGATGTTGTAGGGAAAGGTCACAAATCCTGTTCTAAAAAACCGTATCAGATGACAAGTGCTGTACAAAGAGTTGCACTAGTGTGAGCTGGTGTGAGATGACCGAGTAGATACTTTGGAGTGAGTCAATCAAGAAAACCTCTCTGAAAACTGACTGGGAAGCTGAAATCTGAAGGTAGGTCATGTTGAGATCAGTGGGAAGAGTTTTTTATCTTCAAGGAACATGAAGCAGTCCAGTATGGCTGCAACACACTAGGATACAGGAGAGGAAATCTGAGACATAGGCAAGAGCTGGACCACATAGGCCTTTGTAAGTTTGGGTAAGGAGTTTAGATTTCATTTTAAATTCAGGGAGAAAGCTATTGAAGGCTTGAAAGTGATGTGGTCTGCTTTGAATTTTTAAAGTATCTTGGCCTGCTACATGGAAAGCAGATTATATACAGAGGCACAGTGAAAGCAGGGAGAGAAGTCAGGAGACTGTTGTAGTAATCCAGGTAGGAAATCATGGGAACTTAGGTTAGGACAATAGTAATTGATAGATAGAGATGTGTGTGTTTGGGATAGGTTTTAGAGACAGAATTGAGGGAATCTGCTGACAGATTGCATGGTCAGAGAATAAGGGAAAGAGACATCAAAGAGAGTGGCCTAGATTTTTGACCTGAACAGTTGGGTAAGTGCTGGTTTACTAGGAGGGCAAAAACTGGGAAGAGAGCAGGTTGTGGGGAATTAGAGTTCTGTGGATGTATTACATACTGAGATATCTGTCAAACATTGTATTTGTTGGAGTTCTGTAAGAAATAGAAACCAGCTGTGGCTGTTTTAAAAAGTTGCTTATTGAAACACTGTTTGATGGTTCACAGAATCTCCAGGAAAGTCCAACTGCGGACCTTAGAAAAGGTCACTCATAGTGCAGAACCAATCTGGTGAGGATGCTGCTGCTACCACCTCAGAGCACTAGATTCTGTAGTTGCTGCCCATAACTTCCCTGCCACTAACACCTGCAGAATTCCTTCCCCTCTGCCTTGTTTCTCTGTGTAGTTCACTACTTATTCAGAGTCCCCAGTGGGTACATTTGACTGACTAAGCCAGGGCATGAGACCAGTTGCCAGAAGTGTTGGGGAGGCATATCTTTGTTTTTCTTGATTTTTCAAATGAGACACAGTCTCTCACAAGACCTTCAGTATGAAATTCCCTAAACTCTGAAAGGAGATGCCAACGCTGGGCAGGAAAAAAAAGCACAAATAAGAAAGCAAACTCTGAAAGTATAGACATCATAGGGAGATGTCAGCTAGGCAAGTAGGCATGAGTTTGGGCTTCTAGGGAGAGGGTAGGGCTAGACATGGAGATTTGGAAGTATCTGGCTCATGGATGGTGTTTAATGCCATGGATGAGGGCACTTAGAGAAGAGATGGAACCAGGGTCAGAGGTAGCAGAGGACTAACAGCCAGCAAAGGAATCTAAGGGGAGAGATCATATAAGAAGGAAGAAAATCAAGAGAAAGTGAGGTCTTAAAAGCTGGAAGAAAGTGTGTCAAGGAGAAAGTGGCCAGCTGTGTTAAGTACTGCTCGAGATGACACATCATAAATGACAGATGAAGCCACCATGGATGAGCCTTATATTTCCACAGAAAATTTTGGTTTTTAGAATACTCAAATGTGTTAGTTCATTCCTCAAATGATATCATTAATCCATTCAGTAAAGAAGCATTATTGAATCTCTACCATATGTCAGGCAGTGTAATACAGAAAGATTGGGTCTGGTGCAGGGACTTTTTTTTTTTTTTTTTTTTTTTTTGACAAGCAGAGTGGACAGTGAGAGAGAGAGAGAGAGACAGAGAGAAAGGTCTTCCTTTTTGCCGTTGGTTCACCCTCCAATGGCCACTGCAGCTGGCACACCGCACTGATCCGAAGCCAGGAGCCAGGTGCTTCTCCTGGTCTCCCATGTGGGTGCCGGGCCCAAGGACCTGGGCCATAGCAGAGAGCTGGCCTGGAAGAGGGGCAACCGGGACAGAATCCGGCGCCCCGACCGGGACTAGAACCCGGTGTGCCGGCGCTGCTAGGCAGAGGATTAGCCTATTAAGCTGCGGTGCCAGCCCGCAGGAACTCTTAAACTTTAATAGGTATAGGAATTCCCTGGAGGGCTTGTTAAACACATCCTACACTCCATTCCCAGAGGTTCTTACTTATCAGGTGTTTTCAGTATGCACTTCTGAAAAGTACCCTAGGTGATTTTGATGTGGGTCTTTGGACCACACTTTCAAGATACCAATTAATTATTTTAATTAAACTTACCTGTATTATTGTCTGTTTGCTTCCATGATTAGCTTTAGATAGCTTCTAAGAAATACTTTTAATTAATTCACAGATTAGGATCAGAGACGATGGGGCTGAAATGGAAGTGGTAAACCTCAGAATGGCCCAACTTTCAAGGTAGTAAGGTCTTAGATGACTGACAGCTGGGCCACATGTTTGGCTTTTTAGGCAACTAAATCAAAAGTACCATATAATGTGATAGATAAATAAATCATAGCTACTGTTTATCCATGCCTTACTGTAGTCTAAACATGCTGCCAGGTACATTGCATTAGAAACATGATTAGATTTAAAATCCACATCTTCTGTGAAGAAAGTTCCCAAGAGAAGCAAATGTTTGAGCATTCCTTTTTCAAATTTTATTTCTTTTTTTTAAGATTTATTTATTTTACTTGAAAGAGTTACACAGAGAGAGGAGAGGCAGAGAGAGAGAGAGAGAGAGAGAGAGAGAGAGAGAGATGGTTCACTCACCAAACGGCTGCCACGGCTGGAGCTGTGCCGATCTGAGGCCAGGAGCCAGGACTTCCTCTGGGTCCCCCATGTGGGTGCAGGGGCCCAAGGACTTGGGCCATCCTCTACTGCCTTCCCAGGCCACAGCAGAGAGCTGGATTGGAAGAGGAGCAACCAGGACTAGAACCGGTGCCCATATGGGATGCCAGCACTTCAGGCCAGGGCGTTAACCCGCTGCGCCACAGCACCAGCCCCTTAAATTTTATTTCTAACATTTATTTGTTTACTTGAAAGGCAGAGTGACAGAAAGGGTGGGAGAGACACAGAGATTTCCATTTGCTGGTTCATTCCTCAAGTACTGTCAACAGCCAAGGCTAGACAAGATTGAAACCAGGAACCAGGAACTCCATCCAGGTCTCATGTGGTGGCAAGGAAAGGAACCCAATACTTCAGTTGTATGCACTGCCTCCCAGGTACATTAGCGGGAAGCTGATGGGAGGCGCAGAGTGGCTGGACTTGAACTAGGCACTCCTAAATGAGAATATGGGCATCCCAAGCAGCAGCTTAGCCCACTGTTCACAATTCCATCCCATTTCTTCTTTTTATCTCATTGCAGAGCATTTTGGAAGCTGAAGAAGTATATAAAGAAAATAAAAACTAATCGTAGTTCAGCTCCTGTTAGTATTAAAAACTTAAGTATATTTTCTTCCAGTCTTTATAAAAATAGCTTTATTTTTTCTGATTAAGTAAGTAAGTGTGCCTATTTTTAAAGCCTTAGAAAATGGAAAAATAGGAGCAAACGAAAATCCATAATTCTAGAACACAGTGATGAATGCTTCAGTATTTTGGTTTATCTCTTATTAGGCTTGTATTTATGCTTTCCTGCTTAGATGTACATTTTCCGTCACGACAATAATGAAACCTTGTATACATGATGTTTGTATCCTTCACAATGATATAAATGAGGTTTTTCTTGTTAAAATTCTTCAACATTATAATTTTTTTCTGGCCACTTAAAATTCCATTTCACATCTTTATAATAATTTAATCTTTCCACAACTGTTGAATATGTTGGCTTTACTGACTTATGTCTGTACAGCTGCAGTGAGCATAAATGTTGGCAAAAATGCAGGGAGACAGACACTACACTGCTGATGGTGATTGATGTTGATGTAGTTTTTCTTCAGGTATTAAACAAATTGAAAATGTTAATGTCCTTTCCAGTACTTCAGTTTCTAGGAGTCTCTCCAAAGGACCCCAGACTTTTTAATTATATTCCATGCTTTGAACTGTCTTTTCCTTAGGATCTAAGCGCTCTTCCCACAGCAATGCTTATTTTTATGGCTTCTTCAAGAACAAGCGAATAGTTTTGTTTGACACTCTACTAGAAGAGTACTCTGTACTAAACAAAGACCTCCAGGAGGAGTCTGGCATGGAACCCCGCAGTGATGGAGAAGGGGACAGTGAAGAAAAAAAAGCTAAAGTTAAAGTGAGTTCTTCTTTTCCTAAGAGACTCTGCCTTAGTTTTTATACATAGTTCTATGACGACTTGAAATCACAGCAATTTCTAGCATGAGGCAGAATTCGGGGAGACTCAGTGAAAACACCGTAGCTTCTGTATAGTTTTGATATTTGAGAGAGAGGACCACTATTATTACGTACCAACTACTTTGCAAGCTTTTACAGAATGTAGATGTTAATATTGGAAGCTATTATAAGATAGTAAAATTCATATGATTATGAACTCTTTAAAACAGGGACTTTAGGCCGGCGCCGTGGCTTAACAGGCTAATCCTCCGCTTTGTGGCGCTGGCACACCAGCTTCTAGTCCCGGTCGGGGCACCGGATTCTATCCCGGTTGCCCCTCTTCCAGGCCAGCTCTCTGCTATGGCCCGGGAAGGCAGTGGAGGATGGCCCAAGTGCTTGGGCCCTGCACCCACATGAGAGACCAGGAGAAGCACCTGGCTCCTGGCTTCAGATCAGCGAGATGCGCCGGCCACAGTGGCCATTGGAGGGTGAACCAGCGGCAAAAGGAAGACCTTTCTCTCTGTCTCTCTCTCTCACTATCCACTCTGCCTGTCAAAAAAAAAAAAAAAAAAAAAAAAAAAAAAAAAAAACCAGGGACTTTATATATATGTACATGCATACATATATTTTTAGGTTCATTGTGACATCGTAACTAAAGGCTTCAGCGCAAGAGAGACTGGGATTTGAATCCTAGTTCTGTCATTTAATAGCTCTGTTTCCTTAGGTACATTGTTTTATTTGGTCAATTTTATTTGTTTAACACATTTATAAATGGTATACTATGTGCTGAGATACTTTTCTTGGTGCTAGAAAAACAGTTAAAGAAGCTAACCTTCCTGTTAAGCTGTCAGTCTGAGGGGGAGCAGTCTTACAGTCATACTACAGCATGCACTTGTTACTGTGAAGCTGTAGGCAGTGGATACGATGGGAACACAAGAGAAGAGACTTTTTTTTGTTTGTTTTTTTGTGTTTTTTTTGTTTTGTTTTTTGACAGGCAGAGTGGACAGTGAGAGAGAGAGACATAGAGAAAGGTCTTCCTTTTCCCTTGGTTCACCCTCCAATGGCCGCCGAGGCCGGCGCACTGTGGCCGGTGCATCGCGCTGATCCGAAGCCAGGAGCCAGGTGCTTCTCCTGGTCTCCCATGCGGGTGCAGGGCCCAAGCACTTGGGCCATCCTCCACTGCACTCCCAGGCCATAGCAGAGGGCTGGCCTGGAAGAGGGGCAACCGGGACAGAATCCAGCACCCCGATTGGGACTAGAACCTGGTGTGCCGGCGCCGCTAGGCTGAGGATTAGCCTATTGAGCCACGGCACCGGCCAGAAAAAATCTTTCTTTAACTGGAAGATGAGGCCAGAAGGGTTTCTTAGCCTTGGCACTTGCCATGCTGAGCTGGAGAACTTTTGCTGTGGGAGGTGTCCTGCACTTCCAGTATGTTTAGTAGCATCCCTGGTCTCTCCTCACTAGCAACCAGTGACAGCTCCCTGCCCAAACTGACAACCAAAATGTCTCCAAATGTTGCCAGATGTCTGGAGAAAGCTCCCCTCATTGAAAAATACCAGACTAACCATGCCTACCTTTTAGGGTTGTGAAGATTA
This sequence comes from Lepus europaeus, assembly GCF_033115175.1. Lineage (NCBI taxonomy): Eukaryota > Metazoa > Chordata > Mammalia > Lagomorpha > Leporidae > Lepus > Lepus europaeus. Next base: position 32,089,419 of record NC_084831.1, read on the forward strand.
AATGAAATAAAGTATGTGAAATACTTTGTACTGTATACATTTTTTAAGTACCTGAAAATAATGATTATCATTTAAACATCTGTTTTGACCCTGAAAATCTGCTCTATTGGAGTACCACCTTAAACATAGAGGTGAAGCAACATTCTGTGGCAGGTTAAGTGGCAGTCCTTTGATTGTGCTTGTGTCTTTTAAGTGAGATAACCCCATCATGTAGGATATTAAAATAAAGGTCACTGTGATCAAGAGTCATAGGATTGTAAGCTAGGAAGAGAGCACAAGGTCTCCAAAGGCTCAATAGACAGGTAAACTGAAGTCCAAAAAGGGTGACACAGTGATAACTGTGGAGAACCATGCAGGTCCTGCCAGTCAACCTGCTTAAAAGTCATCCACATGCAGGCTGTATTCCATTGCAGCTGAACCAGGACACTATCTACAAGCAATGTAGTGAAAATGCAGACAATCTATATCTATGAGAACAGTTTTCTTTTTGTTGTTGTTGTTAAGATTTATTTATTTATTTGAAAGGCAGAGTTGCAGAGAGAGAGAGAGGGAGGGAGGGAGGTCTTCTATCAGATGGCCACAATGGTCAGAGCTATGCTGATCCGAGGCCAGGAGCCAGGAGCTTCTGGGTCTCCCATGTAGGTGCAGGGGCCCAAGGACTTGGGCCATCTTCCACTGCTTTCCCAGGCCATAGCAGAGAGCTGGATCGGAAGAGGAGCAGCTGGAACTTGAACCAGATTGAACCGGCGCCCATATGGAATGCCGGCATTGCAGGTGGCAGCTTCACCCATTGTGCCACAACGCCAGGCTCTAAGAACAGATTTCTTTAGCTACAGAAGTGATTGGGTAGTTATTTGAAATGTGCTGAATGGGGTTTTGACTTAATGTTGCTAGCTTCTTGAAGTGCCTGCTTTATATTGATGTATTACAAATTTTCTAGCATCTATATACAAGGTATGTGGCAAGAAACATTAGACATAGATCTGCTTTGAGGAATTTGAAGTAGAGGACACAAATAGCTCATAGTTTAAGGTACAATGGAGTAAACATCATGAGTTGTTAAAGTGGTGTGGCTTTTAGGAATTCAGATACTAATGCAGGTTCTGGTGGTCAGATGGTTTCTTAGAAGAGAGAATATTTGAACCAGGCAGAAGTTTGACTAGGGGATAAGAATTTCAGGTTCAAGGCGAGGAATACATAAAGCTTAGAGACAATAAAATACGTAACTTCTTTTCTGAGACTAATGCTTAAGACTAGTTTGCAGAATACTTTTTCTTTATGACATCTAGTGATTGTTTCCACTGGCCTGGAAAGTATAGATTGATTTGGGTAGAGGCTGTAACTTATTTCAGGAAGATTAAAATTTAGTGGCAGCATAAAGGATAGAGCAGAGATGAGAGGCAGCGACACTTCTAGAGGCCCACTGCATCAAGATGCCCAAGATAACGAAGGCCTGCCCTAGAATGAGAAGTCACAATAAGTACCACAGTCATAATGGATGGATTGAAAGTACTTGGTGATGAATATTACAGGCAGTGAAGGAGGTCAAATATCGACTCAGCAGTCATTAGCTATATTGCTTTCTTGTGTGTGTACTATAAGATGATTTTGGTAGTATATCAAAAATTTTTTAAAGATTTATTTGAAAGGCACAGCAACTGAGAGAAGGATCACCCACCCCCAACACACACACACACACACACAGAACTTCCATCTATTGATTCAATCCGAGATGACTGCAACAGCTGGGGCTGGATCAGAGTGACGCCAGGAGCCAGGAACTCTACCAAGGTCTCCCTCCCTTGTGAATGGTAGCAGCCCAAGTACTTGGGCCATCATTTGCAGCCTTTCTAGGCACATCAGCAGGATGCAGGACTGGAAGTGGAGCAGCCAGGACTCAAAGCCACACTCTGATGTGGGATACCAGAGTCACAAGTAGCAGCTTAACTTGCTCTGCCACAGCACCAACCCCAGTATATCAGTGTTTTAAATATGATGGCTATATATCAACACATTGGGAAAAATAGAGTTAGCATATCAAGCTTATGATTTCATTTAGATTGTCATTGAAGAATAAGGCTATGTTTTGTTTTGTTTTTTTAAGATTTATTTATTTGCTTGAAAGGCAGAATTACGGAGAGGCAGAGAGAGAAAGAGAGAGAGGTCTTTCACCCGCTGATTCACTCCCCAGATGGCCGCAACAGCCAGAGCTGCGCCAATCTGAAGCCAGGAACCAGGAGCTTCTTCTGGGTCTCCCATGCAGGTGCAGGGGCCCAAGGAGTTGTGCCATCTTCTGCTGCTTTCCCAGGCCATAGCAGAGAGCTGGACCAGAAGTGAAACAGCTGTGACTTAAACTGGTGCCTATATGGGATGCCGGCACTTCAGGTGGTGGCTTTACCCCTTATATCACAGCACCAACCCCAAGGCTATGTTTTTAAAAGTGAATTGGTTTTATGGGCCAGCGCTGTGGCATAGGGGATAAAGCCACTGCCTCCAGTGCTGGTGTCCCATATGGGCACCATTTAGAGTCCCAGCTACTCCACTTCTGATCCAGTTTCCTGCTAATGTACCTGGGAAAGCAGTAGAAGTGCTTGGACCCCTGCACCCATGTGGGAGACCTGAATGAAGCTCCTGGCTCCTGGCTTCTGATTGGTGCAGCTCCAGCTATTGCGGCCGTTTGGGGAGTAAACCAGCAGATGGAGGACCTCTCTCTGTCTTTCCCTCTCTCAGTAACTCTGGCTTTCAAATAAATAAATAAATATGAAAAAAAATTTTGTGAAAAATGGAAATAAAAGGTAAATTTATTTAAAATATATATATATTGCCTGCAGATGAAGGGGACAAGTGTGTCTCCTTAGCAAGTGCAGGGTTATGCTAATGTGGATAAGTATGAGAGTACTTCATAAAATCTATGGAAAATGGAATTAAAAGGTAAGTTTGTTTTGGCACAAAAACTGTTGAAATTTATACATACTTTTTTCGTGGTAAGTATTGTCCAAGAACTTTTATAAGACCCTTCAGATAATAGAAAGGCTCAGGCGGGGGCAGGGGGTAGGGGGGTTGCCTACTACTTACTAGCAAGACATTTTCATCTCTTAACTTCTCTCTCTTTGTCTCTGACTTGAAGGTAATACTGCCCCACTTGGTGTTTTGAGAGCTAATAAGGCATAGGTGAATTTTGTAGAAAGGTACTGGTACAGAAAATCGAAGATGAATGGTTCTAACAATCTGTCCCCAGTCAGCAAGCCTCCTTTGTTTAAAGTATTCCTTTCTTTTTTTAAAGATTTATTTAATTATTTATTTGAAAGGCAGAGCTACAGAGAGTGGGTGAGGAGTCTCCCATCCACTGGTTCACTTCCCAGATGGCTGCAATGGCTGGAGCTGAGCTAATCCGAAGCCAGGAGCCAGGAGCTTCTTCCGGGTCTCCCACGCAGGTGCAGGGGCCCAAGGACTTGGACCATCTTCTACTGCTTTCCCAGGCCATAGCAGGAAGCTGCATCAGAAGTGGAGTAGCAGGGACTGGAACCGGCACTCATACAGGATGCTGGCATTGCAGGCAGCAGTTTTATCCACTACACCACAGCGCTGGCCCCATATTCCTTTCTTAACCTCTTCTTGTTCTATATGAGCCTGTCTTTGAATGGGATTCTAATAGAGAATTGATTGTTTTATAAAGAATTCCTGATTTATATTGGGAAGCAGGTAACTGGTAAAAACCATGTTGCTTTATATAAAATGAAGCTAATAATACCTGTCTTACAGTAGTGAAAATTAATGAACTGTAAGTAAAATACTTAGTACTTTCAGTGGTATATAGTCCATTAATAAGTGGATGCTATCATCATTATTGGCTTTTTTTTTTTTTTTTTAAGATTTCATTCATTTCTTTGAGAGATAAAGTTACAGAGAGATGGAGAGACAGAAAGGTCTTCCATTTGCTGGTTCACTCCCCAAATGGCTGCAACAGCCAGAGCCAGAGAGATCTGGGGCCAGACTGATCTGAAGCCAGGAGCCAGGAGCTTCCTCCAGGTCTCCCATGTGGGTGCAGGGATGCAAGCACTTGGGCCATCCTCCAGTGCCTTCCCAGGCTACCAGCAGAGTTGGAATTGGAAGAGGAGAGCTTGGACAGGAACTGGCACCCGTATGGAATGCTGGTACTGCAGGCAGGGAGTTAACCTACCTCACCACAGCACTGGCCCCTCACTATTGTTGTTAAATAAAATATATTTACTACTAAAGTAAAAGAAAAGTTAGAAAACATCAGTAAGAAAAAAATCATCTGTGGTCCCACAGACCATAACTGTTTTACTAAAATATATTACTGGACTTTCTAAGCTATCAATATTTCCTCATTTTCTATTCAGGTATATAGATTGTTTTCCATTCTTTTTGCTATTGAGAATATTCTTGGAACGGGCAGTTGGCCCAGCAGTTAAGAAGTATACATCCCACAGCAGAGTGCCTGGGTTTGATTGCTGCCTCTGGCTCCTCACTGTAGCTTCCTCCTAACGCAGACCCAGCTAGACACTACTGATGATTCAAGTAATTGGGTTCTTGCCACCACGTGGGAGACCAAGATTGAATTGCAGGCTCCTCCTGTTGGGAACATTTGGGGAACCAATCAGTATTATGCTAGCTCTCTCTCTGCTCCTCAGATAAATATGTTTGTATGCAGTTCTTCAGTTGTACCTTTTAATTTTCACCTTAGAGTAAGTGTCTGTGAATCAGTGTTTTAGTGACTATTTTCTGAGTATGGATAAGTGTGTATTTCTTAGCCATTTAAGGGACAGAGGTTAGATATCTGATTCTCTACTAAGCATATTTTCTCTGCTAAAGCATATTCTGATCTAAATTCTAAAATGTAAAAGGAAAAGAAATATTAAGTGTCAATACTGTCTTGCAGAATGACTTCAGTCTGTCCCTTTCTGTATACCCGGCTGCCTTTTCAGTGGTCATTTTTTTTTTTCCTTAAAAATGAGGAATTGTTGAAAGATGGGGAAAGTAGTAGAATAATTAGATTCCAGTAACTCTTGCTGCCTGATTGCATTTTTCTAAGGCACATAAAAGTCAATTCCATGTTCATCTACTTATGCAGTTGTGATTTGCCCTTTTAAATCACAGAAATTTATTTCAAATCATTGAGCTTTCATTTTCTATGATATATGTTCTCTGATGGTGGCAGGAACATGCACTCCAATATTGGACGTTGACGTTGTAGGTAGTGTCTTTTTTTTTTTTTTTTCCAAGATTTATTTATTTATTTGAAAGGCAGAGTTAGAGAGAGGAAGGGAGAGACAGAGAGATTTTTCACTCACTGATCCACCCCCCAAATGGCCGCAACAGCTAGAGCTGGTCCAGACTGGAGCCAGGAGCCAGGAGCTTCTTCTGGGTCTCCTACATGGGTGCATGGGCCCAAGCACTTGGGCCATCTTCTGCTGCTTTCCCATTCTATTAGCAGAGAGCTAGATTGGAATTGGAGCAGCCAGGATTGGAAATGGTGCCCATATGGGATGCAGGTATAGTAGGCGGCAGCTTAACCCATCACGCCACAGTAGTAGCCCCACAGGTGGTGGCTTTACCCACTGTGCCACAATGATAGCCCCGCTTAGTAATGATATTATTCAATCCAGTCTTTGTATTCAAATCTATCTTTATTAATATCTTATTTTCTCAGTGTTTCCATTATTGAGAAGAGTAACATCCTGTCCTATGACAGATTTGTTAAGGCTTCACATATTTGACAATTTAGAATTAATTCATTTGGAGACCATCGTACATCCAAATTTAAAATTAATTTATATCGAGGCCGGCTCTGTGATGTAACGGGTAAAGCCGCTGTCTACAATGCCAGCATCCCATATGGGCACCAGTTCGAGTTCTGGCTGCTCCTCTTCCGATCCAGCTCTCTGCTGTGGCCTGGGAAAGCAGTAGAAGGCCCAAGTGCTTGGGCCCCTGCACCCACATGGGAGACCCAGAAGAAGCCCCTGATTCCTGGCTTCAGATTGGTGCAGCTCCAGCGCTTGTGGCCAATTGAGGAGTGAACCAGCGGATGGAAGACCTCTCTCTCTCTGTGTAACTCTGACTTTCAAATAAATAATAAATGTTTAAAAATGAAATTAAATAATGTATCCTGGTATATGGAACCTTTTTTTCATTCTGTTGTGATCTTTAATCATACTCTTTACCATTAAGTTAATTTCATCTGATATTAATTCTGCTATTGCATCTTTCTTTCAGTTATTATTTGCTAGATGTCATCATTTTACTTTGAAGAAAGATGTAGATAAAATTCACATAACATAAAATTCCCTCTTTTAATCATTTAAAATGTACCATTCAAGGGGCTGGTGTTATGGCACAGCAGGTTAAGCCACTACCTGCAATGTTAGCATCCTGTATTGGAGCACATGTTTGAGTCCTGGCTGCTTTGCTTCTGATCCATCTCCCTGATAATGTGTCTGGGAGGGCAACTGCCACCCAGGTGAGAGGCCCAGATGGAGTTCCAGGCTTCTGGCTGTGACTCGGCCTGGCCTTGGCTCTTGTGGCCATTTGGGGAGTGAACCATAGATAGAAAGCTTCTCTCTTTCTTTTTCTGTTTCTCCCTTTGTCTCTGACATTCTACATCTCAAATAAATAAAAATAAATCATAAGAAAAAAATAACGTTTACCATTCAGTGATTTTTAACACAGTTACAAAATTGTGTGACTGTCACAAACCTGTTACCTCATTTGTACATTTACTTTTTACCTCTATGTCCTTATATCTTTTATGTCCCTTGCCCTTAGCATATAAATAGATTTTGTTATGGCTGCTTTTATGTTTATACTGCTAGTTACTTTATTTTTATGTCCTTAAATATTTTTCATACTTTTAAAAGTTTTAATTTTTAATTAATTTTTTAATGTGATTTGTAGATACAATTCTAAGGACATAGTGATATTCCCTTCCTTCCCTTCCTTCTTCTCTCCCTCTCACCCCCTTTCCTCCCCCCTGCCTTTTTTTTTAGTTCTTGAGATACTTTTTTTTTTTTTTTTTTTTTTTTTTTTAGTTTTGACAGGCAGAGTGGACAGTGAGAGAGAGACAGAGAGAAAGGTCTTCCTTTTTGCCATTGGTTCACCCTCCAATGGCCACTGCGGCCGGCACATCGTGCTGATCCGAAGCCAGGAGCCAGGAGCTTCTCCCGGTCTCCCATGCGGGTGCAGGGCCCAAGGACTTGGGCCATCCTCCACTGCACTCCCTGGCCACAGCAGAGAGCTGGCCTGGAAGAGGGGCAACCGGGACAGGATCGGTGCCCCGACCGGGACCAGAACCCGGTGTGCTGGCGCCGCAAGGCGGAGGATTCGCCTAGTTATTTTTAAGATTTATTTATTTATTTGAAAGGCAGAGTGACAGAAAGGAAGGAGAGACAGAACTCTTATCTGCTGATTCATTTCCAAAATGACCACAAGAGCCAGATATGAGCCAGGGTGAAGACAGGAGCCAAGAACTCCATCCTGATCTCCCACATAGGTGGCAGGGACCCAAGAACTTGGGCCAACATCTGCTACCTTTCCAGATGCATTAGCAAGAAGCTGGATCAGAAGCAGAGCAGCTAGGTACAGGATTTTTAATTTACAAGCTTAGTTCATTTGTATATGTCGTGATTACTGACATATTTGGGATTATTTTCTGTCATTTTTTTTGTAACTTGGTATTAGTTACACAGGTGCTTGATGTATTACAGTTTATCAAATTGTGCCTTTATGCTTTTTTAAAATTTCTTCATTTGTTTGAAAGGCAGAGTTACAGAGGGGCAGAGGCAGAGAGAGAGAGAGAGAGAGAGAGAGAGAGAGAGAGGTCTTCCATCTGCTGGTTCACTCCCCAGATGGCTACAATGGCCAGAACTATGCCAATCCGAAGCCAGGAGCCCAGAAATTCTTGCAGGTCTCCCACGTGGGTGCAGGAGCCATCTTCTACTGCTTTCCCAGGCAGAGAGCTGGCTTGGAAGTGGAGCAGCCAGGACTTGAACCAGCGCCCATATGGGATGCCGGCACTGCAGGTGGTGGCTTTACCCACTATGCCACAGCGCTGCTCCAGGGGTATAGATTTCTAGATTGAAAATCACTTGCCTTCAAATTGACAATGCATTGTTCCATTGCCTGCTTGATTGCGTTATTGCTGATGAAGTATCAGGCCATCTAGATCACTGAACTTAGTGTGTCACCTGCATTTTGCTCTTCTGGAAGTTTGTGGGATCCTTTCTCTGTCTCAGTATTCTGAAATTTTGCATGCTGTAATGGGTGTCTATTTTCATTCACAGTGCTCAGAAATATGCATTGAGACTTTTAAATGGAAATTGAGGATTTGGGGTTCTAGGAGACTTTCTGGAATTATGTTGTTGATGGTGTCCTCCTCTCCATTTTTTCCCTTCTCTCTATTTTTTAAAAAATATTTATTTATTTATTCAAAAGGTGGCATTTCAGAGAGGCAGAGAGAGAGGTCTTCCATCCCTGGTTCACTCCCTAGATGGCCACAATGGCTGGAGCTGAGCCAATCCGAAGCCAGGAGCAAGGAGCTTCTTCCTGGTCTCCCAGATGGGTGCAGGTGCCAGCTTTACCCGCTTTGCCACAGCGCCAGCCCTGTCCCTGCTCTTCACAGAGCTCCTGTTGCTTGAGTGTCAGACTTCTTACATTGAATTTCCTTACCTTTGCTCCCGTTTCCCAGTTCTGCAGGTCTGTGTTCTGGGAGATTCCCTCATCAGCTCTCAGTCCCTCAATGTTAATGTGAAGAGTGACATTTTGGAAGCTGGAAACCAGAAGTACAAATAGCAGACTGAGGAGACTCAGCGAGTTGAATGAAGCCAGCAGTGATTTCTAGAAATTTTTTTCCCTGAATTTTCCATTTTTACAGCATTCTCTTCTTTTTCTATCATTTCAGTACATGCTCTCTCTAAACTTTTCCTTTACATAATTTCTGTTTATTCCATGTTGCTGTTTTTTTTTTTTTTTTCTGGATGTAGTCTTCCATCTGAACAACTTACCTCATGTATCTAATAATCCTGGTTTATCTGCTCCTTAGAAAAAGAAGAGGACTAGAACACTGGGTGGAGTCTCTGGACTTGTAGATAATGTTCTTCAGTTTTGAACTTCACTGTAGGGTGGCCCGTATGGGTTTTTTTGTTGCGGGAACTCCTAGTGTCAGTATCATTAGGTTTTTCCTGGTAGTGTAGTTCAAGTCCCCGTGGAATATCGTTCAATCTTCTGCCTAGAGGTTTGCGTTCTGAGAGCCATGTGTAAGGAGACGGCTGCTTGGCAGAGCAGTCCTCAGTGTTCAGCAGACCTTATCACTCATGACATGATGTGTTGCTAGTATACCTCGGCACTCAGCTGCGTTGGATCCTGAGTGGAAAGATCCTCTTGTTGAAGGTGCTGTGGCATAGCAGGTAAAGCCACCGCCTGCAGTGCTGGCATCCCATATGGATGCTGGTTCGAGATCCAGCTGCTCCACTTCTGATCTAGCTCTCTGCTGTGGCCTGGGAAAGCAGTAGAAAATGGCCCAAGTGCTTGGGCCCCTGCACCTGCATGGGAAACCTGGAGAAAGCTCCTAGCTCCTGGCTTCAGATCAGCTCAGCTCCGGCCGTTGTAGCCATTTGGGGAATGAACCAGTGGATGGAAGACTTCTTTCTCTCTGCCTCTCTGTAACTCTTCCTTTCAAATAAATAAATCTTTAAAAAAAAAAAATCCTCTTCTTTTGCCCTCTCCAGAGAGATGAAGCTTTCAGGCCTCTGCCAGGATGGTGGAGGAACAGTTAATTGCTTTTTGGCATAAAGTTGGAAAAAGAATCTGAATTTTTTTTTTTTTTTTTGACAGGCAGAGTGGACAGTAGAGGGAGACAGAGAGAAAGGTCTTCCTTTTTGCCATTGGTTCACCCTCCAATGGCCACCGCAGTAGGCACGCTGCAGCCGGCGCACCGCGCTGTTCCGATGGCAGGAGCCAGGTGCTTATCCTGGTCTCCCATGGGGTGCAGGGCCCAAGGACTTGGGGCCATCCTCCACTGCACTCCCTGGCCACAGCAGAGAGCTGGCCTGGAAGAGGGGCAACCGGGACAGGATCGGTGCCCCGACCAGGATTAGAACCCAGTGTGCCGGTGCCACAAGGTGGAGGGTTAGCCTGTTAAGCCACGGCGCCGGCTAAAAAATCTGAATTTTTGACCTTTTTTTTTTTTTCAAGATTTTTTATTTGACAGGTAGAGTTACAGATAGCAAGAGAGAGAGAAACAGAGAGAAAGGTCTTCCTTCCGTTGGTTCACTGCCCAAATGGCCGCAATGGCCGGAACAGTGCCTATCCGCAGCCAGGAGCCAGGAGCTTCCTCCTGGTCTCCCATGCAGATGCACCAGCCCAGGGACCTGGGCCATCCTCCACTGCTATCCCAGGCCATAGAAGAGAGCTGGACAGGAAGAGGAGCAGCCGGGACTAGAACCGGCACCCATATGGGATGCCGGCGCCACAGGCAGAGGATTAACTTACTGTGCTACCGCACTGGCCCCATCATTTTTCAAATAGCACTCACTCAATTCTAATTTCAGCCACTGCCTCCTGTCCCCCACTTCGGAGGTAGCTGATGTCATTTCACAGGCCCTCTGGAGACTCAGTGGTATCATTCAGGCTTGTTCTGCACACTTCCACTGCTGGCTTCATTCGACTCGCTGAGTCTCCCCAGTCTGTTATTTGTATTTCTGCTTTCCAACTTCCAAAATGTGACTCTTTTCACCTCTCCTTTTCTCTCCCTCCTGTGGGTTTATATCTTTTAAAAAAGTATTTCTTGGGGCTGGCCTTGTGGCACAGCAGGCTAGGCCACCACCTACAATGCTGGCATCCCATATGAACTCTGGTTCAAGTCATAGCTGCTCCACTTCTGTTTCAGCTTCCTGCTAATGTGCCTGAGAAAGCTTACGGAAGAAAGATGACCCAAGTATTTACGCCCCTGGCAGTGCCTGGCTCCTGGCTTCAGCCTGGCCCAATCCTAGCTGTTGAAGCCATTTGGAGAGTGAGCCAGCAGATACAAGATCTGTTGCTGTCTGTCTCTCCCCCATCTGTAACTCTGCCTTTCAAGTAAATAAATTAAAAAAAAAATTTTTTTTTTTCTTGACTAAATTAAATGTGAGTGTTCTTTCTGCCATCTTAACTTGAAATCTTACCATTTGTTTTTTTGGGTCAAGAATAATAATTTGGGCCGGTGCCGCAGCTCACTAGGCTAGTCCTCCGCCTGCGGCACCAGCACTCCAGGTTCTAGTCCCGGTTGGGGCGCCAGTTCTGTCCCGGTTGCTCTTCTTCCAGTTGAGCTCTCTGCTGTGTCCCGGGAAGGCAATGGAGGATGGCCCAAGTGCTTGGGCCCTGCACCTGCATGGGAAACCAGGAAGAAGCACCTGGCTCCTGGCTTCGGATCGGCGTAGCGCACCGGCCGTGGCGGCCATTTGGGGGGTGAACCAACAGAAGGAAGACCTCTCTCTCTCTCTCCCTCTCTCTCTCTCTCTCTCTCACTCACTCACTGTCCAACACCACAATGTCTTCCTCAAATAAACCATTTTCCCATGTCTGAACTCAATTTTTAAAAATACTTCTAATGAGTATATCATGTATTGTAATCATGAGCAGTTTCCCATGTCAGAACATAATCTCTAAAGACAACATTTTGATGGGTTTTTAATATGGCTGTCATGTGACCTTATTACAGTTTATTTGATTATTGTTCTATGGACAAAAATTTATTTTTTGCAGCTTTTTCCTAATCTAACAGTTTAGACTGTAGGCTTTTCAAAGTCAGGGAGTGTCTGTTCTGTTCATGATCGTATCTTTAGAGCTTAACCCAGTGACTCATGTGGAGTGCTGCCTGGGCTGTTTTGTTACTGAATGCACAGTTATACAGAGAAGTCTGATTACTTCTCTAAGCTAGAAGTCATAAATGGTTATTGCTGAGTAAAAGGTATAAACTTCTTGAGGGTGCTCACTAATTTATTTTCCATTTGTTCTTTGATTCAGACTAAGAAGCAAGGATGTAAAAATGAGGAGGTGCTTGCTGTACTAGGCCATGAACTGGGGCACTGGAAGTTGGGACACACAGTCAAAAATATCATTATTAGCCAGGTAAGTTTGCAGTGGCAGTTCTTTTGTATGGCATGGTAGTCACAGTAGAAGTGTGGCAGCTTCGAGAGGTGCTGGGTAGAGAGATTCCAACAGATTCCATAGCCGGGCTCCCTAATGCCCGAGCTGTGTGACCTCAGGCACCCTCCTTACTGTCTCTCTGCCACCATTCCCTCACTGATTGATAACATCTCATAGGACTGATTAAGAATTAAATGAGTGACTATGTGTAGAGTTCAGAGTAGTACCTGTGCCATGAGAAGTATTATATAAATATTTACTCTTGTCACCATAATCATCATCCTCTCCAGTCACTCAGATATAAGAGCCATAAAGCTCAAAGAAGCAGCCTAGGGGTCACATAACTGTCTGTCTGTAACTCTACCTTTCAAATTAAATAAATCTGCCAAACAAAACAAAAAAAGTATTTTAATGCCTAACATGGTTGCCTTTTTTTTAAGATTTTATTTATTTATTTGAAAGGCAGAGTTAGAGAGAAGGGGGGGGGGGGGGGAGGTCTTCCATCTTCTAGTTCACTCCCCAGATGGCTGCATTGCCTAGAGCTGCACCAATCCAAATCCTGGAGCCAGGATTTTCTTCTGGGTCTCCCACATGGGTGTAGGGCCCCAGGGACTTGGTCCATCTTCACTGCTTTCCCAGTCCTATTAGCAGGGAGCTAGATCAGAAGCAGAGCAGCCAGGACTGGAGCCCACGGGGGATGCCAGCCCTGCAGGCAGCAGCTGCAGGCTTTACCCACTACACCACAGCGCCAGCCCCCTAAAATACTTGATTAAAAATTTCATTTAAGAGTGAAATAAGTATATTCATTGAAAATTGTGGAAAATATAAGAAGAAAACACTGGGGCCAGTGTTATAGCTTAGCAGTAAAGCCACTGCCTGTGACACCAGCATCCCATCTCATACAGGCAATGGTTCAATTCCCAGCTGCTCCACTTCGATCCAGCTCCCTGCTAAAGTGTCTGGGAAAGCAGCAGCAGAAGAAAGCAGTCCTTGGGCCCCTGCACCTGTGTGGGAGACCTAGAAGAAGCTCCTGGCTCCTGCCTTCCAAGCCGGCCCAGCTCCAGCCATTGTGGCCATTTGGGGAATGAACTAGCAGATGGAAGATCCCTCCCCCCCCCGTCTTGCCCTCTCTCTGTAATTCTGTCTTTCAAATAAAATAAATGAATATTTAAAAGAAGAAGAAAATGCCAATAGCAGTCCTCCTCTGGGCTTTAATATGTCTAAGCCAAGAGACTCAGGCTCTGCTGAAATAGCAGTATGTCTTTGTGACTGGTTCTGAGCACACGTGGGCTTAATTGAGGTTTTTGTTTGTTTGTTTCATTTTATTTGAAAAGCAGAGAGACAGAGACAGAAAGGCAGACAAAGATCTTCCATCTGCTCATTCACTCCCCGAATGTCTGCAGCAACCAGGGCTGAGCCAGGTTGAGTCCAGGAACCCAGAACTCAGTCTGGTCTCCATTGTGAGTGGTAGATGCCCAACTACTTGAGTCATATGGTAATTTTGTGTTTAGGTTTTTTAGTAACTGTTATATTCTCTTCTATCACTGCTACATCTTATTATTATTATTTTATTTGACAGATAGAGTTAGACAGTGGAGACAGAGAGAAAGGTCTTCTTTCCATTGGTTCACCCCCCAAATGGCCACTTCGGCCGGAGCTATGCTGATCTGAAGCCAGGAGCCAGGTGCTTCTCCTGGTCTCCCACGCGGGTGCAGGCACCCAAGCACTTGGGCCATCCTCCACTGCACTCCCGGGCCACAGCAGAGAGCTGGACTGGAAGAGGAACAGCCGGGACTGGAACTGGTGCCCATATGGGATGCCAGCGCCACAGGTGAAGGATTAACCAAGTGAGCCACAGTGCTGGCCCTGAGACCCAACTATTTGAGCCATCATCTGTTGCACCAGTGGCCCCTTAACTCTTTTTCTTCTTATTTTTTTAATTTGGTTGGAATCCCATAAACAGATATGAGCATTTTATTTACAAGGATAGTGTAATTTTTCTTTTTATTTGAAAGGCAGAGTTACAGAGAGAGGGAGAGACAGACAGGGAAACAGAGATCTTCCATCTGCTGGTTCACTCCCCAAATGGCCACAGTGCCCAAGGCTTGGCGAGGCCAAAGCCAAGGACCAGGAGCTTCATCCAGTCTCCCACATGCATAGCAGGGGCCCAAGGACCTGGGCCATCCTCTGCTGCTTTCCCAGGCACGTTAGCAGGAAACTGGATGGGAAGTAGAATAGCCAGGACCTGAACTTGCACCCACATTGGATGCAGCCTTGGAGGCAGCGGCTTAACTTACTACACCGCAATGCCAGTCCCATCCTTAACTGACCCTTAAAGCGGGTCTTCATGCCTTTGTAAAAGGCCTGCTGGTTCCAGGGAAGGCTCGTCAATTGCAATGAGCACTTCTGTCTTACATCTTTAGGGATAGGGATGAGTTCCTTAGCTTGAAGCTAGGTTGTATGGGTACTTAGCAGTGGGTAAGACATTAAATACATCGAAATCCAAGTTGAAATTAAGCATTCACTTCAAGAACAAAAACCACAGGGCAGTGATCCATAGAGGAAGGGGTCCAGGGAAAGCAGCTTACCCCCCGGGTGGGCCCTTGTGTGGTACCTTGTCAGGGTTGGAGTTGATACCCCTTCTGACAGGTTGGGCACTTGGCAGGGGCCAGGAGGGGGAGGCCTGTTTTCTAAAGATTGATTTATTTATTTGAAAGGCAGAGTTACAGAGAGGCAGAGGCAGAGAGAGAGAAGTCTTACATCTGCTGGTTCACTCCCCAAATGGCTGCAATGGCCAGAGCTGGGCTGATCCAAAGCCAGAAGCCTGGAGCTTCTTCTGGGTCTCCTACACAGATGTGGGGGCCCAAGCACTTGGGTCATCTTCTATTGCTTTCCCAGGCCATAGCAGAGAGCTGAATTGGAAGTGGAGAAGCCAGGACTTGAACTGGCACCCATATGGGATGCCGGCACTGAAGGCAGCAGCTTTATCTGCTATGCCACAGTGCCAGCCCGACCTGTATTGTTGACTGATGGCATTCACTCTGTGTCTTATATGCTGCCCACTCTAGTTGAGCCCCTTGGCTGAGGTTTGTGGTATCTGTGGGACAGGGCTGGCTGGTCTCCAGAGCAGGGGTCTTCTCCACCTGACCGTCAGGAGTCTTCTCTTCTGTGGGTGCCTTGATGAACATGTACATTAAGCCAAAGTATATTTATAACCTGGGCTACTTTGGGACATTTTCTACCTACTTCTTCTCCAGCTCTCTTTGTTAGCCATGCTCTAGTTTGTTTCAAGGGCCTGCTCATCCAGCCAGTCCATTATGTGCCTGCTGCCCGTGAGTTAGTATAGACTCAGATGTCCTTAGCTCGGCTCTCTCTCCCTGTCGGGGTGGACAGTCAGACAGCCAGGCGTTCCCTTACTGAGAGTATTTGCCTTCCCCACTGCCTGTCAGACTGTGTCCAAGTGGCACTGTCATTTCACAACAGTCACTTTCGGCTGGTGCTGACATTTGTGTGATAGTTTCTAGTTTTTTCCTCAATTAAATGATGGTTAGAACTGGCACCACGGCTCACTAGGCTAATCCTCCGCCTTCGGCGCTGGCACACCAGGTTCTAGTCTCGGTCGGGGTGCCGGATTCTGTCCCGGTTGCTCTTCTTCCAGTCGAGCTCTCTGCTGTGGCCCGGGAGTGCAGTGGAGGGTGGCCCAAGTCCTTGGGCCCTGCACTCGCATGGGAGACCAGGAGAAGCACCTGGCTCCTGCCATCGGATCAGCGCGGTGCGCCGGCCACAGCGCGCCTACAGCGGCGGCCATTGGAGGGTGAACCAACGGTAAAGGAAGACTTTTCTCTCTGTCTCTCTCTCTCTCACTGTCCACTCTGCCTGTCAAAAAAAAAAAAAAAAAAAAAAAAATTATGGTTAGGCACTTGCCTTGCGTGAGTAAGTGTTGATTGATGGGTGGTGGAGTAGCAGGAGGTAGTGTACTAGTGTGGGAGCCCCTGTTCATTGACTCACTTCTGCCTTTGTGCCTTGCTTCGTTTCCTTTGGGTAACCACTTAACACCTGCTGCTGGAGGGCTTCTGCACACCACTTTGGGCCAGGCAGATCAACATAGCCTTGAACTCAGGAGGAAAAGCCCGAGTTATAGAATTGTGATGACCCACAGCCAGGATTTCAGTCTCTAGTAGGTCCCAGTAGCAAACTAAAAGCTGTTTTTCAAAAGGACAGTGGCTACTCAACAAAAATAGATTCCTAGATTGTAAGTCCAGGAGTCTCCTGAGTTTTCTGTTGGAATTTATCATATTGGGTCCTCTGAGTTATAAGGGACAAAGCTGTCTACATTTCATTCTGTGGCAACTGGTGAGAGCCTTTTTTTTTTTTTTTTTTTTCCTTAAGATTGCTTTATTCCAAAGGAAGAGTTAAAGTCAAGGCATAATTTCTCATACTTTTTTGGTATTACTGATCTCACAGTAAAATCAGCTTCATAATAACTTGGAAATCTCAATGTTCCTCTTTCTAGATGAATTCTTTCCTGTGTTTTTTCTTGTTCGCTGTATTAATTGGTCGGAAGGAACTTTTTGCTGCATTTGGTTTTTATGACAGCCAACCCACTCTCATTGGACTACTGATCATCTTCCAGTTTATTTTTTCGCCATATAATGAGGTAATGTATAATTAAAGTGGTCTCACACTTGTCCTTGCCTGTTTCAAATCTAGAACCTTTAGGATGTGTAAAAGAAGGAAAACCATATAGATTTAACACATAAATGAATCAAAATCTTTTAGTCCCTTGATTTACTGACCAGTCTGAGAATGTAGCAGAAAAATTAAAGCTCAATCGAGTAAATAAACGCGTGTATACTGTTAGTGGGAAAAAACTGAGAATTAGACTTTAGTGGTAAAAGTTTGATGTAGGCCAGCGCCGCAGCTCACTAGGCTAATCCTCCGCCTTCGGCGCTGGCACACCGGGTTCTAGTCCCGGTCAGGGCGCCGGATTCTGTCCCGGTTGCCCCTCTTCCAGGCCAGCTCTCTGCTGTGGCCAGGGAGTGCAGTGGAGAATGGCCCAAGTCCTTGGGCCCTGCACCCCATGGGAGACCAGGAGAAGTACCTGGCTCCTGCCATCGGATCAGCGCGGTGCGCCGGCCGCAGCGCGCCAGCCACGGCGGCCATTGGAGGGTGAACCAACGGCAAAGGGAGACCTTTCTCTCTCTCTCTCTCACTGTCCACTCTGCCTGCCAAAAAAGAAAAAAAAAAAAAAAAGTTTGATGTAATACGTACCTCACAAATGTGGTAGACTATCAGAGTACTATATCCTAGGCCATGATACACCCATGCTTGGGTGAAAAGCTGTATCCCAGGAGACAAAACATAATAAATAAATATACATATGGCTAAATTAAGAGAGGCTGTATGCTATTGTCTCTCTAACTGCAGTTGTCTGTGGCCAACTGCCTCCAAGAGCCTTGGGTTCCACTCAGGACCTACTAAATAAAGTCGGATGGTTCATGGTAAGGGAAGTTAAAAATAACCGCTCTGGGATCGTCCAGCAGGGATATTCCATACATGTGATAATGATTTCTGAGTCTGTGTGACAAATCTGACAAGGACAACATTTCATCGTATTTGGTAAGACTTCCATAGTTACCAAAGAAGTAATATTGGGGATCCTGAGCTGTCTCCATTCAGAAGAATTTCTTGGGACAGGTTGTAGAGTTAAGGCTTTAAGATAAACTAAATGGGCTGGCGCCATGGCTCAATAGGCTAATCCTCTGCCTGCGGTGCCGAAACACCGGGTTCTAGTCCCGGTCAGGGCGCCGGATTCTGTCCCGGTTGCCCCTCTTCCAGGCCAGCGCTCTGCTATGGCCCAAGTCCTTGAGCCTGCACCCATATGGGAGACCAGGAGAAGCACCTGGCTCCTGCCTTCGGATCAGTGCGATGTGCTGGCCTCGGCGGCCATTGGAGGGTGAACCAACGGCAAAAAGGAAGACCTTTCTCTCTGTTTCTCTCTCTCACACTGTGCACTCTGACTGTAAAAAAAAAAAAAAAAAACCTAAATCTTATTTCTCCATTTTGAAAAAGCGTGTATGTATATTTAAGGAAACAAAAACAAAAAGGACTAGATCATATTTGTGTAACATTATCCACATAGATAAATTTTGCAGGAAATTGAGATTCATTATACTTAAATGGAAAGTTTTTTGTTTTATCTTCTGTTGAAAATATTTATTGAATGCCTTATACAGTTTGTTACTGCCTAAAACAGAGGTTCTAGAACACCCCATACTGGCATTATCATTTCTATCTTCCGCCACTGTGCGTGCATTTCTGAGGGACACTAATTTGTGTGCATGAAGTGACCTCACTGCTCTACCTCTAAGCAGCTGTGCTGTTTATGTTTTTATTTAGTTGATTTTCTTATCTCTTCCCTCTTGTGGGGCTGATAATCTTTGCTGTTACCACTCTGCGTTAAGGTCATCACGCCTGCCTAATTGTCTGCTCTAATGTGCCAGACTGGAACCAAGATATCCAAATAATCATGAACTCAGTTCTGTTGGAGGGGAAGGGTACTCTTAGAAGTCGAGGTGTGGGTGGTGCTTGGGATCATCCCTCGTGGCATCTGTTGTGGTTGTTTTGTTTTATTTTATACTCAGTGGTTGATTTCACTTTAAAAAAAAAAAAAAACTAAATATATGTAGGATAATAGTAAGACGAAACGTGACTCATCCATAAATGTATTAGCAACTGCTGTAAAACCTTGCACAGCCCTGAGGGTTGATTCAAGAGGAAAATCTTGTTTAATATTAGTTAGGTCTTGATGGCATGGAGACGTTTTTCTGGAGAAAACTACTTATTTTAAAGGTTTATTTATTTGAAGGGCAGAGTTCCAGACAGAGAGAGAGAGAGATCTTTCATCCATTGGTTCACTCCCCAGATTACCAGTACAGTGGCTGGTACTGGGCCACACTGAAGCCAGGAGCCTGGAACTCCATCTGGGTCTCCCATGTGGGTAGCAGGGGCTCAAGTACACAGGCCATCTTTTGTTGCTTTCCCAGACACACTGGCAGGGAGCTGGGTCAGAAGTCAAACAGCCAGGACTTGAAGTGGCATTTATATGGGATGCTGGTGTTGCAGGTGGCAGCTTAACCCACTGCACCATGAAACCAGTCCCAGAAAACTGTTTAAAAATTGTATTTGCTACTGGCTAATATATAAGATTTTTTTTCCTTTTAAAAAAATTTTTATGCCAAAATATTTTAAGAAATAGACATTTGTGTCATTCAATCTACAAGATATAAATATACAAAGAATATGTTTCCTTCAGAAAAAAGAGTAAAAATCCCAAGGTATATAAAAAAAGTTCATGGAAAGCTGGAATTAGGAGATAACTTTATTTTGATACCAAAAAATTAAAATCATAAATATGAAGGCATCTTCAAAAGTCCATGGAAATTAAATTCAGTTTTCCACTAACTTTTGAAGCACCCTCCTAAATTTGCATGACTTTGGCTCTGAGAAAGAGGTGTGCATTGGCTGTGGAGTCACCAAGAATTTCATCATTACTACCCTCTGCCAGTTGTCTGGCCTCTCTGATCATCACCTGCCTCAACTGTAAAGCATGAATGAGAGATTGTTGGGAAATATATGGAGGCCCGCTCAGTTCCTGGCACGTGGTGAATTTCTAAAAGTCGGTTTTTATGTTTTTATGTTCTTTAAAGATTTATTTATTTGAGAGGCAAAGTTACAGACAGGGAGAGACAGAGAGAGAGAAGTCTTCCAGCCACTGGTTCACTTCCCAAATGGCCACAACGGCCAGAACTGGGCTGATCCAAAGCCAGGAGCTTCTTCTGGGTCTCCCATGCAGATGCAGGGGCCCAAGCATTTGGGCCATCTTCTTCCACTGCTTTCCCAGGCCATAGCAGAGACCTAGATTGGAAGAGGAGCAGTTGGGACTCAAACCGGTGCCTACATGGAATGCTGGCACTGCAGTCGGAGGCTTAACCTACAATGCCATAGCGCCAACCCCCCCCCCCCTTTTTTTAAGGATAACATTTCCATTTATGGTCTGTTTGCTTGGGGAGATGTGGGTATGGTTCCATTTATAATTTTGCCACTGCAGTTCCCCTAAATGCAAGTGGTCTTTCTTCCCGCCTGCCATTTCTTTTCTCCTAACTTCCTCTGCATCTTAGCCTGTGAAGCCTTCGGTGACAACAAAGAGGTGGACAGAGGTTAAAATCTTTGCGTTTACTCTTTCAGGTTCTTTCTTTTTGCCTGACAGTTCTGAGCCGCAGATTTGAATTTCAAGCTGATGCATTTGCCAAGAACCTGGGGAAGGCTAAAGACTTATATTCTGCTTTAATCAAACTCAACAAAGATAACCTGGGGTTCCCTGTTTCGGACTGGCTGTTTTCCATGTGGCATTACTCTCACCCCCCACTACTAGAGAGACTTCAGGCTCTGAAAACCACAAAACAAGACTGAGCTCCTGGGCCTGCGACCCGAGACCGAGGCACCTGGGCCTGCGACCCGAGAGGCCCGATGCGTTCTGTCCTGGCAGCATGTTCCAGCTCCTGGTGTTTTTAGACTTTTTTTAGAAGAAAAATTATTATTAAGTATGGAAAAGCCCAGATTTAAATACACTTAAAATCTCATTTCAAAAATGATTTTAATAATCCATTTCTTAAAGAAAACACTTGGATAAAGTTTGAGGCTTAATGTTTTTAAAGGCATAGTTTTTTTTTTTTTTTATGTTTGGCATCTGATTTCCCATCAACCTACAAATTTTCCTTGAGAAAATACAGAAGTTACTTTAATGAGACACGTATGTGATGTCTGCATATGAGCTGTTGGGGACACTGTCTCCGTGAGGGGACAGCGCCGCTTGTCCTTTCTGTGCCACAGAAGCTGTGTGTGGTCCCGAATCACCGGGCACACACCCGAGTTGAAATTTGTTGTCACTTGCCAGCTATTGTGCTGTAACCCGGCCAGTCAGTGTCCTGGATGAGAATGACAGCAGCGTGGGGAGGCGGATGTGCGTCAGTGGGAGTAGTCGGAAGTGGGCTCTGCTCGTCTGCCGGACTGCACGTCTTCCCTGTGCTCCAGGCCGCACGCTGACCGGCGTTGCCAGCAGTGCTTTGGAAGCAGAAATTATGTACAGGATGTTTTAAATCACTTTGTTTCCATTTTTAAGAAGAACTTCAGTTTTTATCTTTCCTCCCACCTGGTGAGCTACGGTCCCACTAGGGATAAACTAGGCTTTCCTTCATTCACTCTGTTTTACTCAGTCAATACATCGTGCATCCTTTAGCACAGATTGCCACACTGAACAGATTTTGCTTTGTTGAAAGTGGCAGAATGTGGAAAGAAGAAAAAAAAGACAGCTTAAGAGGCATAAGGATGAAGTACTGATGATTCTCTTATGTACAGGAAAAAATATAGTTTTCTATCTTTCAAGGACAGGAGAGTTTCAGTTTTTATTTTTGTAATTTTTACCAGTAAGTCGTAAGGACTAACTCGACCTGATTCCATTGTTGAAAATTGTAGTTGTTGGCATGCAGATAATGTTTCCTTGCAAAACAAACGCCCTGAAAGATTTCCACTGTTGAAGGCCGGGTGTTGGTGGCTGCAGGCCTCTGCTGCTTTCTGAATGAGAACTGACCTTGTGCCTCACCGTCTGGCTCACCTGCTCACTGGTGACGTTTACCTTCGGCGCATGTCTTCCAGAGGGCAGTCGGCTGTGCACCTTCTGTGTCTGGCCACAAAGTCTTGGGCTCAGCTGACTTTCGAGTGGAAATAGAATACAAATGAAAATCTAGTTCAGTCCTACATTATTTATTTTCCTAAGGCTACAGGGGATCAGTCCAGTGGTTTTTATCAGCATCTGTGCCTGTGACTCCATGCTCTGGTGACTGCCTTTCCTTCCTTCTGTGCCTTTAAGTACAAATTTCAGTTCTGCACAAGTGAACCATTAAAAATTGCCAATGCAGATTGATGTCCGTGGTCTTTCATGTGCTGTAACGCGTGTCGTCGGTTGCCCAGCTGTTTGTATGCCCTAGGGGACCTGGGTGCTAGTGCAGGAAGAGCAGTGTGCACGGCAGCCCTACGCCGAGAGGTGTCCAGGCAGCACCCCTGCCCCCCGCCCCCCTCCCCACCTGCCCCACTCCAGAGCACGCCAGCTCTGCTGATGTTTCCTGAGAAGCTTCATCTAGAGTCATTCCTTCTCGACGTTTACAACTTCAAGTTGTCTGGGGCCTGCCTGATCTACTCCAGCTGCCTCCTTGGTCTTCCCTGCCTGTGGCAGCAATAATTAACTTTTCACCATGTAACTGACCTAGTCACAGTTCATAGACAGCAGAGGCACAGAGATGGCCACAGGACACGGGCGAGTTCCTGAGCTATTGTCCAATCAGGGCAAGAGTAGATGAACCAACAACCCAGGAAGGAAAGAGTTGGCCCCTTGCACCCTAGAGTTGGCGGGTATGCAGGAGGCAGAATCAAGTAGCTCAAAGCCTGGAGTATCGAGCAGCCCAACTCCTGCGGGCTGGTCTCAGTCCAGTGCAGAGTCTGCTGGGTGTCTCCTGCCTTAGTATCTGAGCTGGTCTCTGGCTGAGCTCTGAGCTGCTAGTAAATTCTGCCTGCTTAAGATACAGGGTTTCTTGCTTCAGTGCAGTACACTGCGTGGGAGATTGGGGGGAAGCTCCTGGCTTCAGATCGGCGCAGCTTTGGCCATTGCGGCCAATTGGGGAGTGAACCAGCAGATGGAAGATCTCTCTCTCTGTGTGTGTGTGTGTGTGTGTGTGTAACTCTGACTTTCAAATAAATAAATAAATCTTAAAAAAAAAAAACCTCAGGATTTTATTTGCATGTGGCAGGAATCCATGGTAGGGTTTTGAGCCAAGCAGCAACATGATATTTAATTTGAACAGGATCGGCCTGGCCTCTGTGTTGAGGGACAAGGGTGGAGCCAGGGACTGGGTGGGGGCTCTTGTGGTACCTCTGCCGGAGATAATGGTGCTGGACTGCAGTGGTGGGCCTGGAGGTGGGAAAGTGGTTTGACTCCAGGTACGTTCTGAAGGCTGAGCCCACAGGATTTGGTGATGGGTCAGATGTGGGGAAAGTGGGAGTGGTGGATGACCCCAGTGCATGTGGCGTGGGTGACTGGGAGGACGCATTTATCAGTAACGACAGGAGTGGGATAGCTTGGGGGGGAAGGTCAGAAACTCAGTTTTGGACACATCACATTTGCCATGTGGGGAGGCCTAGTGGGTTAAGTCACCACTGGTGACGCCAGCATCCCCTGTTGGAGTGCTGGTTAGAGTCCTGGCTGTTCTGCTTCTGATCCAGCTCCCTAATACCCTTGGAAAGGCAGTGGATGATGGCCCAAGTACTTGGGTCCCTGCTTCCCAGGTGAATACCCAGATGGAGTTCCAGGTTCCTGGCTTCAGCCTGGACCATCACCAGCCGTTGCCGCTATTTGGAGAATGAATTAGCAATGGAAGATTTCTCTTTCTATCTCTCCCTTTCTCTGCCACTCTGCCTTTCAAACAAATATTTTTTAAAAATTGAGATGCAGGGACAGCATGGTGAGCTAGAAGCCAAATTAGACAACCCTTTATTCTCCTGTTTTTGGGAGCAAAGATCGGGATGATAGTTGGAGGCAGAGGTGGGGCTGAGAGAAGCACTATTTTTTTTGACATGACAAGTGGGGCTTACCTGCTTTGCAGGGCTAGTACACAGAGAGAATGAGGTTGTGTTTGGAGGATGCCGACAGGGAGGGCTCCTGACTGGCACTTGTTAATGATGACTCTGATCAGTCACTTTGACGCACAGCAGCACATCATGGCCAGTGTCCTAACCCCCGGGGTGCTGTGAGGTCCCCAGAAGACTGGGCTTTGGAAGATGAGGCAGTAGGAGCAGGGGCAACCTGCCTCAGTCCCCAGACTTTTGAAGTGTTATTTAGCTGCTAATTGAGCAAACATGCTAATGAGTCGCAAGATCGGCCGTGAGGATGTGAGAAGGAAAGGGAGGCGCGTTTTCTTTGCCTCCATAGGTGTGCAGTAGCCACAGGTTAGCATGGGAGAAGGGAAAGGAAGGGGCATGCGCTGGTTACACAAGCAACAGGCACAGTGTGCTGAAGCCCAGCTAAGGAACAGCTGGGAGCTGGCACAGCTGCAGTGGGCCGGACCAGGGTCAAGCACAGAGGGGCGGTCAGAGGCAAGTGGGAGACTGGTGAGTGATCCCAGACTGGCACCCCCAGGGAATTGTCCGTAGGAATGCCTCTCCTTTCAGCCCCTTCACACGCCTGAGCCCGGAGGAATGGGGGAGTGACTGCACGAGCCTCCAATGGACCCAGGCTCAGGGAAGGTGGCAGAGGGGACAAAGGCCGGCCCCGGGAGCAGCGTGGCTCTCTCAGCCCAGGCTTTCAGGCACTGGGACCAAGCAAGGGGTCCCAGCCTCACAGCGACAGAACATCGGAGAGCCTGCCGAGGGGGAGGTTGAAGGGAAGGGGGTGCTCCTGCTGACATGAGGGCTTGGAGCCAAGTTCAGGATCAGCTGTGGGAGGGCCTCAGCCTCAGGGCTGGGCCTGCAGAGCACCTCATCCAGGACAACGTAGGCCCAAATCTAATGAAGCAAAGAACTGGTCACGGCCCATGTCTCGGAAGCTCCTCCCCGGCCTGGGGAGCCCTGGGCCAGGAGCCACGAGGGGTGCAGAGCAGATCTGAGCCAAACCCGCTGGACTTTCATCAGCCAGGCCCCTGTCACAGACAGGGGAAGCCCTGGAAGGGAGGACCAGCTCTTGCAGCCATACAGCAGCAGCTCCCGCTCCAGGGCTGGCACACAGCAGCAATGACTCCCAGGGGACCTCCCGGCTGCTATCCTGGGACACGGAGGGCGCAGCTGAGCCCCTGCCAAAGCTGCCCGGAGTTACCCAGGAGGTCACCATCCTGCCTCCGTGCTCAGGCTCACCCCACACCCTGCCTACCCCTTCCGGCCCCCTGACTACCTGCCCCGGCAACCATCTCCCAGCCCCAGTGCACAGGAAATCGAGCCCAACGGCACACATCCTGGTTTGTGCCCAAGCTGGGGGCTTTTATTTACAGAAAAGCCTGAGTGAATTTCGGGGGGGGGGGGGCCCACAACGCCAGAGAGAAGGGCGCCAGGTGCTTAAATACTCAGCTGGGGGCCAGAAAGGAGCCCATGCGCTGGCTCAGGAAGGCCCCCTCAGGGCCGTCGCGCACCAGCAGTCACCCAGTATGTTCGGAGAGTGACAGCAGGATCAGGGTGCAGCAGAGATT
The DNA here is from genome assembly GCF_033115175.1 of Lepus europaeus. Classification (NCBI taxonomy): domain Eukaryota; kingdom Metazoa; phylum Chordata; class Mammalia; order Lagomorpha; family Leporidae; genus Lepus; species Lepus europaeus. The sequence continues at coordinate 32,114,846 of NC_084831.1, forward strand.
CCGTCCACCTGCTCCCGGATGCAAGGGCTGGCTGGCTGGCTGGCTGGCTGGCGGAGCTCGGAGCAGGGCTGGGGGATGTTTGGTCTGCTAACAGCGGAGCGGGGCTCTGGGAGGAGAGCCCCCCACTTGCCTTGGGAGCTCTACTCCCCAGCGACACTGGCCCTGACCATGGGCCTCATCTGTGCACTCCGATGCCTTCCCTTCCCCCGTGTTCTAGAATATTCCACTTCTTCAAGACTCTTGGGTCCCATTCAGAAGGTCCCGGGGAAGTGAGGTTCCTGGGCCGCGGGCTGGGGTGCACGTCCACCCGGAGGGGACCTCCTCCCTCCCCCGCAGAAGGCTCTGTCCTGGCCTCATGCTCACGGCCCCTTGATGGATCCGGGTTCTACAAGGCGGGCAGACGTGTAGGCCGAAGCTCCAAGGCAGGCCGCCGGCTCACAGAAGCCTGGCAGCCCCACGGGTCCCGGCAGGCCAGGCCGGCCAGCCTCTCCTGGAGCCCCCGGGGACCCTCGGTCTCCATCCTTGCCGTTGATGGCCTGGCCAGGGCGGCCAGGGAGTCCTGCAAAGGGACAAAGTCCAGACATGGCGGCCTTCTCCTGTTTCGGTGGTGGTGGGGAATTCGTCAAATGGGAGAAAGGAGCTTCTGTGCTTGCGCCTTAGGCCCCCAGGCTGAGAGTCCAGGGCGCGCTCGCCCCTCCCCCGCTCCAGGAAGTACAACCTCAGGGGCTCCGGAGAGCTGGAGAGGCAGGGTGTCTGAGGGTCGCGTGTTGGGGAGGCCTCCACAGGAGAGACCTGGGGGTCTGTGGTCATTACTCCCTGAGCTGGGGGACAGAATGGCGGCGGGGTGCGCGCTGGGCAGAGCCCCGGTCTCACCTGGGATCCCGGGGGGCCCGGGCATCCCGGGATGTCCACGTCCCACTTCTCCTTGATCACCCTTCTCTCCTCGTTTGCCTGTAGACAGAAGAGGGAGCCTTGGTTGCTCACAACCGGAAAATGTTTTCCCTACTCCGTGTGCAGTTTAACTCCTGCTCCACACAGAGCGACTGTTGTGTGCTCCCGCATGATAGGGGAAATGAGGGCGCAGGCCCAGAGAAGGGGTGGAAGGTGACACAGGTGGAGCTTGTTCTGGGCCGATGAGTGCCAGCCCCTCCCCAGCGGGCCCCCCCAAGCTCTATGTCAGCTGCCGCTGAAGGTGACTGTCTCTCCAACACCGAGAGGTTGCCAGTGCCAGTGTCCCCTGGTTACAGATGATACACCTAAGGCCCAGGGAAACTGACAAGGAACCTGTCCAAGGGCCAGGACAGCAGAGTGGCAGAGTCTGGCCTCACAGCCAGGGCTCCGCCCCCTGCTCTACTGCTCTGACCACTGTTCCCCAACCCCAGAGTCGTGGAAAGAGGGCTGGGGGCACCGCAAAGCAGCTTAAAATAAACAAAACCCAAATTATCCAAGGGTACATGAGTTGCCATCAGTGTGCCACTGGGAGAGAAGGCCCAGGACTGTGTCTCTCCTGAGGGCGTGGGGGGGGAAGCAGCTGTGTCACTTCCTGGGGAGGGGATGAGCCCCCTGCCAGGGCACTCTTGGCCAAATCCCCACACCCAGCCCCACTCCCGCCCCAGAGCAGCACTCACCCTTGGGCCCGGTGTTGCCAATCTGACCCACGGCTCCCACGATGCCAGGAATGCCCCGAGGGCCAGGATGTCCATTGGGTCCCTGTTTGCCTGGGTACCCAGGGGGCCCCGGGGGTCCTGGTGGGCCCATTATGCCCATGGCACCCAGGGCTTCACGCTTGGCACTCACAGCTACCTCTGCCAGTTGTTCTGGAGAGAGGGAAGGGCGGAAGGAGGGAGGGAGGGAGGACGGTGTCAGCCCAGGAACCCCAGGGAAAGCAGAGCTGATGGCCCTGGCCCCAGGAGTGCAGACACAGAGCCCCACCTTCCCCCATCCCCCCCCCCAGCCCCCCCCCCCCCCCCCCCGTTTTACAGCAGTCGAGGTCCAGGGTGAGTTATCTCAGGTTCCCCCGCCAGGAAGGAGCCCCCAGGACTCCGGACTCAGGAGCGCTGCGGCCCCCTCACCTTGCATCATCTTCATCACCACGTCCACGATGTGCTGGTCACTGGGGTCGCGGCCCTAGAGCACGGGCGCCATCAGCGAGGAAGCCTCTGGCTGCCAGGGCCCTGCAGCCGCACTCACACCGGCCTCTCCGGGGCAGCCTCGGGGGACTCCCAGCCTTGGGGGGCCACTCACCGCCACGCCCTGTCTCCCGGGCTGTCCTGGTAAGCCGCGATCTCCGGCCATTCCTCGAGGTCCGGGGAGCCCGGGGTAGCCCTGCTCGCCGGGGGCGCCCGCATCCCCGCTGGGGCCGGGGTAGCCGGGTTCTCCGCGGACTCCTGGCTGCGGAGCGGGCGCAGGGCCGTGGTGAGCGAGTGCGCACGGGGACAGGGGGTCCCGGGGCCAAGCCCCGGGGAAGCGGCGGGACTGCGGGCGTCGGGGACGGGACTCACCTGTCCCTTAGGTCCCTGCTCTCCAGACTCGCCCTGCGGGCACAAGGAGCCGTGGTCACACACGGAGGACCTGGGCCGGCCGCCCGCCCGCTCGCCCCAGCCCACGCTCTCACCTTCTCGCCTTTCTCTCCGCGGAGGCCTGCCACGCCAGGGTCGCCCTGCAAAGAGAGCACCGGGGTCAGATGCACGGTGGCAGCGGGGTGGAAGCTGAGGCTGCGGACCCCAGGCTCCCCGCGCGCGACGCCTGCACGGAGGAGACTTGGGCACTAGGACTCACCACTCCGCCGCGGGGCCCGGTTTTCCCTGGGGAGCCCTGGAAGAGAGTGGGCAGTGAGGAACTTGGCGAGCTCCCCTCTCTCGGCCAGCTCATCCCCCTCTCCAACTCCGCCTTGCCCCCAGGGCCGCAGAGAAAGCTTTTCGCCCCCCAACCCCACCCATCTGCCTTAGGGCCTTTCCCAGGTATTTCCCAGCCCCGTTGTGGCACCTTTTCACCCTTGATGCCCGGCAAGCCTTGGGGCCCTGGAGTTCCCGGCGATCCTTGCTCCCCTTTGGGGCCCTGTGGAAGAAAGAAACCAGAAGGGAAATCAAAGGAGGGGCTGGGGAGGTGCTGCCCATCCCCCCCCCCCTCAGCGACCTGCTCTCACCTGGCGTCCTTGAGGGCCTGGCTGCCCCACGGGGCCCCTCTCACCCTGGTCACCCTGAAATGGAAAGAGGAGGTCACACTGCAGCTGGGCTCCAGAACCTGCGATGCTGGGTGCCCTCCACTCCTGTTGTCCCCAGCAGGGGTGACTTGTTCCACCACACACTGAGACCCCACACCTCATTGACTGGGCAATACCTGGCAGGTGCTGGATCCAGAGCAGACCCAGATCCTGCATCAACAGTGCCAGCTGCTGCCAGGGCCCCAGCAAGGGACCGCTGTGCCAGGCACTTACCTTCTGCCCCAGGATGCCACGGGGACCAATTTCCCCTCGAGGTCCTGGCTCTCCCTGGTGGAAGAAGAAATTGGTAAGCAGGGGGCCTAGGACACCTCCCCCACTCCCTGCCTGGCCCTCCCCACCTTGGGCCTCAGCTTTCTGGCTTCATCAGGGAAGACCTCGCAGACCCCCTATCCCAGGCTCCCGGGTCCCTGGCCTTTTCCTTCCACAACGGCCATTATTTATTTATTTCATTATCTGTCTTGTCCACTGCGTAGGAGCCCATGTCTCCCTCGGTGTCCAGCACAGTTGCAGGCACCCGGTGTCCATGAAATGAATGACTCTGCCTGCTGCATCCTGCGCGCGCGCGGTCAGCCTGGCCATCTGGAGAGCTCACATCCAGTGACAGCTCCAGTCCCCACCCTCACTGCCTTGCACACAGGGAACGGGGCCCTTCCTGGGTCTGTGGATCAAGGCAGAGCCCAGACTAACGCTGGACAGCCCAGGGTTAGGGCACCACCCGATGGCCTCGCCACGGTCCAGGGCCAAGTGCAAAGCCCTGAGGTGAAGCAGGAACCTCGAGTCAGTGAAAGGGACACTTACCTCCTTCCCAGGGGGACCAGAGAATCCAGGGAGGCCCTGCTGGCCTGGCTCACCCTGCAGGAAAACACAGGTCGCAGGTCAGCCTGTGTGGCCTGGGGGAAGCCCAGTGACCCCTAAATCGAGACTGGAACCAAATGAGTCGGGGAGAGAGCTCCGGGCAGAGGCCTCTAGGCTCCACTGAGTGTCTTGTGTCTGTTTCTCCCGTGGCTGCAAAGCTGGGCCACCCTAGCTCCCCTGAGCCAGGCTGAGGGCCAGAGGGTGAAGGGTAGGAGAGAGGCACTTAGGCCCCAGCGCTGTGCGCTCAGGCCGTGTCTCTGAGCCTTGGGTGGGCCTGGGCCTCCAGGCTGCCTTGCACAGATGAGGTCAATTCTACCCCCAGTTGGGGTCACCTCACCTTGTCTCCAGGACCTCCTTTTGTCCCGGGCTGGCCTGGAACACCCTGCAGGAAGAAGCTGGCATCGGTTTCTGCCCTGGCACGGGGGAGCCCTGTGCACCTGCCGCCTTGCCTCCCCGCCCCAGTCCAGGTCCTCTTCCCTGGGGGAGCTGACTGAAAGGCCCAGCCTCAGTGTCAGAACTTGGCTGCACCCCTGGGCCAGGAGGCGTGGGCTACAGAAAACGGCAGCATGCCAGGGCCTGTGCTCCTTGGGGGAAAGGTGAACACGCCTATGTGCTCCTGGGCACACAGGGCCATGTGTGCACATTCATGTGCATACACGTGTGTCTGACTGCAGACTCTGGCAGGCACTGCCCCAGCAGTGGGGGGTGGGGCAGCTCCCAGGGGCTGGGCTCCAGCATGGGCTGGAGGAGCAGAGAGGCAGGGAAGGCCATGCCCAGCGGAGGGCCCAGCAAGCGTCCGGGAGAAAAGCCTTGGCAGTGCGGAGAATGGGAGAGGACCAAGAAGGGCTGTGGCTGGCGGGGCAGGAGGGGAAGGCTGGGCCACATTGCGGTGGCCACTGAACTCTAGGACGAGCTGGGAGGGTGCGGCTGCCTCTGTCCTGTTCATCACCATGTCCCTGTCGCTTACTGCACCCCCAATACTCAGCAGCTATTCAACGAGTGCCTGGATTGAATGACTTTTTCCTGGAGGTAATGGGAGCCATGGAAGGTGCTTTCACAGGGCAATGAGCAGATTCCACTGAGCCAACATGGAGGTCTGGAAGGGTCCAAGAAGAGCCCCCAGCAGTCGTCCAAACGATGAGGCCTAACTCAGGGATCACATAGGCAAGAGCCCGAGGGTGTAGATTTAGACCTCATCAACCACTAGTGCCCTTGTGGGGAGGCGGGCCACAGCGAGCCTGGCCTCTCCAAGGCCAAGGGGATGGAGGAGGAGCAACCTGCCCCCAGTACTCACTGCGAGGCCCTGGTGGCCTGGGCTCCCTGGCCGCCCCGCCTTTCCTGCACTGCCCTGGAGAGACAGAGAAGCACGGGGAACAGTCAGAGCTCCAGCCAGAGGGTCCCTGACTCACATCCAAATGCAAGGAGGGAAACCAAGAGCCAGAGGCAGGAAGAGCCCTGTCTGTGACGCCCTGGAGGATCTCAGGCCCCAGCCCCAGGATCGATGTGATGGGAGGAGAGACCCTGGCCCTCCCCCCTCCCCACCCCCAAGCTGACCCCTCTCCTACCTTCATGCCAGGCATGCCTGGGGTCCCATCTTTGCCGTTGATGCCTGGGGGGCCCTGCTTGGAGGGAAAGTTCAGGGGAGACTCGCATTGGGGTGATGCATGGGGTCAAGCCGCTCCCCCCACCCCCTAACCCCATGGCAGCTGCAGTACACAGGGAGGGCGTGAGTCTGGTTGTCTCAGGGAGGCCCACCGGCTAAGGGGGAGGGTGGTGCTAGAGGGCAGGGTCTCAGACTGCTAGGAGCTTCCCATGAGCTCTCTGAGGCAGCGCCCCCTAGTCACAGGAGAAGAAACTAAGAAAAGGGGGGGGGGTGTTTCTTGAGGTTCAGTCTGCAAGCCCAGGCTCCTCCTCCTCTGGGGGTTTTCACAAATTGGACCGCGACCTCTCCCAGGGTGGGCCTGGCCTCTGGCACTTACGGCTGCTCCCTTCGGGCCTGTGATCCCCTGGGGTCCTCGAACACCCGGGCTGCCCTGCAAAGTAGAGCTCAGGTCACCTTCAGGATGCTGAGCCCTGTCTGCCTGTGCGGACAGGGGATCTGCCGGGAACCATCGCCTCTGGCTCCCAGAGTCCCCTGGCCATGGCCGCCCCGGGCAGGGGCTGTAGGAGAACCAGGTAGGTCAGCGCTGAGCAGCCAGGCTGGGCTGGGGAGGTCCGGGGGTGTGAGCCGGTACCCGCTGAGACCCCGGCCACTCAGACCCCAGCTCCTGTTGGGTAAAGAAACACAGCAGCCAGAGGCATCGGTGGGCTCTCAGTGGGTCTTGACCTGAACGAGGACCATGAGAAAGCATTTTGCGATGCCTGGGAAAAACTGGACACAGACTGGCTATTTGACGCTGTAACGAGATGTGGTTTCTTCTGTGAGCTGTGACAATGCTGAGTATGTGAGGCCTTGGCACTTTGGAGTGAAATGGGAGGATGGGAAGGCCTTGCTTGAAGCATCAGAGCAAAGTGAGGACAAGTGAGGGACGGGAGGACAGGCGGACGAGTGAGGCAAATATGGCACAGTGGCAACATTTACGGGCCTGGGAGGCAGGCCCAGGGGTTCCTCCCAGCATTCTCTCTACTTTCCTGTGTATTTTAAAATTGCATTGAAAAACTAAAACCTAAAAATAATTAAATGTACTTTATGCTGGTTTTTTTCTGCCAAAAAGGCTATTAATTAAAAAATAGAAGTAAGAGAGGAAAGAGATCTGGGTTCTGGACCAAATCTCATTAGCCTCATGACTGGTTTGCTGGAATTTCATTGTCTGGCCCTGGGAGCATGGACTGGATCCCACGGCTTCTCTCCAAGTTGGAACTGGGGCTGAGTGGCCTCTGGACATGCCAGCAGTGAGCCTCACAGGCCCAGATGCACACACACAGGAGCATATATGTGCACACGTAGAGATATACATACACAGACCCACAGACACACATATGCACAGACACACATGCACACATACACACAAACACGTGCACACACACATATGTACACACGCACATACAGAGACACATGTACACAGACACATATACACAGAAATACACACATATGCACACACGCACACAGAGACACACATACACACATGTACACACAGAGAAATGCATGCACACACAGACACCTGCACACGGAGACACATATGCACACACACATACATATGCACACAGACACACACGCGCATACCACACCAGCCTTGGGTGCAGCTGAGTGCCACCCAGCACCCCCAGAGCCCTGGCTGGACAAAGGGCACCTTAGGACTCACCACATCTCCCTTCTCCCCAGCTCGGCCTGGTGGCCCCCGTGGGCCTTCTTCACCCTGGCAAGAAAGACAAATGGCTTCAGGTCCTGTGGGCTTGGGGGAGCCTCACACAGTCTGCAGCTGCTGGAGCCCAGCTTGGCAGTGGATAGAGGAGCAGGCTTACCGGTGGCCCTGCAGCACCGATGGAGCCCACCATGCCTTTGTACCCTTGAGGACCCTGGAGAGAAGACAGGGTTGAAGTCTGTCCTGGCTGGACCCCAGAGGCCGCCAGGCTGACCAGGGCATATCCTGGTTTCACTCACCATCTCTCCCTTGGGTCCCGCCATGCCTGGGTAGCCTCTGATGCCCTGCGGACCCTGTGAAGGCAGAGAAATCCAGCAACAGTGACTGCAAGCCCCCTTCACGCACCTCCTCTGACACCGCCCCCCAGCCACTGCCCCATGTGAGGTGGGCAGCATAACCTGGATGGCACCCATGGGGCAGTGGTGTTCACGGATGGGGAGGAACTCGCCAGGTGTCACTCAGACGGCAGAACCTGAACCCTAGCCTGGCCTACAGGCTGATAGCTTTGGTCCCGTCCCCTAATTCCTGACAGCCTCAGCCTCCCTCTCCCCCCAGCAGCTGGACACAGCTGGACACAGGTGACTCTTGTACAGGTCCGAGGCCTGGGCAGGGGTAACTCTGGGAAGGGCTCCAAGGACGAGGGCGAGCGGGCCACGGGGCAAATGTTCCTTACCGGGGGTCCAGGGATGCCTGGCTCTCCGGAGGCTCCCACATTTCCCTTGGGGCCCTACGGGGCAAGGAGGAACATCAGACAGGCAGACAGGTGAGGACTCTGCCCCCATCCCTGCAAAAGCAGCCAGCAGGGAGCCTTGGAAAGCACACAGGGCCGGTTACAGACGGGGACCCCAAGGCTGAGCAACAAGGGGCGCCTCCTGCATCCCAGCTCAAGGCCACCCCAGAACCCACGGAAAGAGGCAAGGGGTGAAGGGGGCACGGGGCCCTCTTCCCACATCCCCGTTCCCTCGGCCCCCAGCCCTCATGCTTACCGGCTTCCCCTGGCGGCCAGGATCACCAAGAAGCCCACGTTTGCCCGGGTGCCCCTGAAGGGGAGAGGGGTCAGCATGAGGTTCCCTCCGGATCAGCAGCTCCACCCTCCCGAGACCCAGGCCAGCAGCTCTCACCTTCACGCCCTGTAACCCCGGGGGCCCTTTCACTCCCGCAGGACAGTTGGTTGGACACTGGAAAGACAACGCCACAGGGCCCTGGGGTCAGTGGCCTGGTGGAGGCCCCTAGGCAGTACCACCCCATCTTGTCAATTCCTGAAGCCTCCCCCCTTCCCCTGGTTGGACCTCTGTACCGCAGCCCCGGCCCACCTCTCCCTGAGCCTCCCTCCCAGAATGAGCCGGGCCCCAGGCCCCGCCTCTCACCAGGAAGTCTGCGCTGCCCTCCAGGCCCTGGATGGTCCCTGGGCGGCCCTGAGAGGAGACCGTTGATGATGGAGCTGGACCTGACCCTTCTCCACCCCAGGCTTGCTCCTCCTCCAGGAGCACGTGACCATGCGGGAGGTCTGAGGACACTTACCGGTTTCCCAGGAGGTCCTGGGGGCCCTGAGGGTCCCTCTGGTCCAGGATCCCCCTGGAAGCAAGAGGGGCCCAAATCATATCTCTGGCCAGCCCTGCCCCAGGTAGCCACGCTCCCTCCTCCACTTCCTGCCAATGCACTGTGCAACTGCCCTCCAGGGCACCTCCTGAGAGCCATCAGGCTGGGGACATCAAGACCTAAACTATCGATGGTAGGCCTGGCTCAGCGGCAGGGGTTCCTGGCCCAGGCTGGAGCAGTCCCGTGGTGTCCATCAGCAGGCCCAGGAGCTTCTGGGACGCCCCCTCCGCTAACCAGCTCAGAGACCCGAGGCAGAGGGGGTCAAGTGGAGCTCACCTTGGGGCCTGGGATTCCGATCTCTCCAGGGAGGCCAACAGGTCCAGGCGGTCCCTGGGGAGCAGAGATGTGGTTGGCCAAGATTCCCCAGAGGCTCAGGCCACCCTGGGCAGGCAGGTGGGGCCAGGCACCCAGAGTCCCCTTTCCCACTGGGACTTTTTGACCGACCCCAGACAGACAGGTTAGGGCTCACAGGACCAGAAAATTCCAGAATGAGCGCAAAGCACCAGAGTGGGCTGGCCTGGGCCCCCGCCCCATCCCTGACACGGTCCTGGCACACCGCCCTGCCCCTCGTGGCAAGTCCTCTGGAAGCCCTTCTGTTGTCCCCACAGACTTACAGGTGGTCCAGCGAAACCAGGGCCCTGGAATAGAAGGGAAGGAGATTGGGCTCATGGCTCCCGGTCGGGTCCTCCCTGCCTGCCCTCCCCAGAGACCTTGCAGGTTGCACTCACCGGCAGGCCCGGAGGGCCGGGGAGCCCAGGCTGGCCCTGCAAGGGGAAGGGCAGAGGCTCAGAGCTGGGGGTCTCCTGGGTCCCTGCTCCTCTCAGCTGAAGCCCGCCTCCACCCCCAACCTCAGCCCTAGCTCATCCATGCCAGTCCCCCGGAGCTGCACTCACCTTGACTCCAGGGGCTCCCATGGGCCCGGGCTCCCCCTTGGCTCCAGTCAAACCCTGGAAGAGAGAGCAGGCAGGATGGAGGGAGAATCCCCAACCGCAGGCAGGGTGGGGCCGGCGGCCTCTGCTGGGAGGGCCCAGGCTCCCTTTCATCACAGCCCGCAAAGGCCTCCCTCGCCAGTCCTCTGTGTGCACAGTCACCCCAGCAGGCAGGCAGAACCATCAGCCTCTTGGGCAAGGTGAGAAACCCCGGCCCAAAGATTTGTCAGCCAAGAGCTCCCAGCTCCTCGTCAGGGAGCCCAGGCCATCTAGACACGGGTCGGGAAGGTCCATCCACCATTGTTCACTTTCTGAGTCTCAGTTTACTCATCCTCAGAATGGGTTCAGCGTACACACGTATCTTCTGTGAGAACCGATGTGCCAGTAGGAGGCAAGGTGTTTGGTACTCTTCGCAGGGCGCGGCTGGGTTTAGAGGCGCCCTGGGGGCTGACCCCAGCCCTGGGCATACCTCTGGAGCCAGCAGGGCTGCAGTGGCTCCTGGGGGTCTCTCCTTCCTCCTGGCTCGGGGACTGACCCAGGTGTGTCCCCACCCCCATCCCCACCTTGCAGGGTGGCTGTCCTAGTGCCCGGGCTGGCTGTGTCTGGAAGCCCAGAGGAGGGTGCCCTGTGGTATCAGCTCCTCTCCTGAGTTGTGTGGTTTTGGAAGTGAAGGGGTGGGGGTGGGGAAGGACAGCGCGATCCAGTGTGTTCAGGCTGATCCTTGGAGGCCAGAAATGGGACACTCAGTGGCGAGGGCTGTGACTGAACAGGACAACTGCACCAGGCGAGAGGTCCCTCTGTGCACCCAGGCCCCCCTCCCCCGGCAGGCAGCGATTCCGGGGTGGGCATGAGCCTCCCATGGGGCTCACAGCTCCAGAGTCTCCCTCCTGCTGCCCAGCTCTGAGAGATCCACGAAGACGAAGACGCCAGAGCCCAGCTCCGGAGTCAATAAGGGGACCCTAACCCGCGCCCGCCACACCCATGTCAGCTCACATCAATCCCCGGCTTCCCGTCTGCTCCATCTGGCCCGGCTTTGCCAGGCTCTCCCTTGGGTCCCTGGAAACACAGGGGTGGGGCAGATGTTAGGGGAGGAGGGCAAGGATGGGAGGGTCAGAGGTCAAAGTGGAAAAGCACTCACCGGAGGGCCAGCTTTCCCAGGAGGCCCCTTGTCACCCTGGAAGACACAAGACACAGATGGGCTCACGTGGGCCAGTCCCAAACTCCCCCCGCCCACGCTCCTCTTCTCTGCTCCCCACCCCTCAGCCTTGCACGTTTTAGGAAAGTAGCCCCCTGTTCACCTCCCCCCCAAAAAAACTCAAAGTCCTGGGGGCATGGAGACCACCCCCAGCCAGGCTGGAGGTGTGCTACCCAGTGCACCACTGGGTGAGCCAGGAGGGGGCCAGACCTCCCCAATGGGGGGGGGGGCTCTGGCTACCTCGGGCTTGAGCAAGGGAAGAAGGGTGGGGCCTCAGGTGAGCCCGGTGGGCAGCGACTCCATCCCAGGTGGCTCCATCACCGGGCAAGGACAAGGTGAGTTCAAAATGTTCCCGGGGCAGCAGGGAGCCCTCGCCCGGTGCTAGAGGCCCTCGGTGTAGTCAGAGTCAGCCCCAGAGGGGCCCCCGGGCCCTGCCGGGCCTGCAGCCGCCACAGAGCTGGCAGCGGCCCAGCGGCCCGTGTCTGGGCAGTGGGGCACCAGGCTGAATAGGAGTCTGTCCAGACGGTAAACACGGAGCCGACCTCCGGCGGGGCCTGCCTGCAGCGGGAGGAATTTAACCCTCACCGCGCCGGGGGGCAACGAAAGCTCCTCCCCGCCCCACGCCCTGATTCTAAATCGGGGAGAAAAGGCCAAGCCGGGAGACAGGAGTGTGGTCCTGGCTGGTGAGCGGCGTGGCCGCGGCTCCCAAGCTGCCCTGGAGAAGCGCCCAGACGTGTCCGGGGTAGGGCGAGGGCCTGGGGCGTCTCCCGCCCCGAGAGGCGGCGGATAAGGCCTCGCTGTGCCCCGCTGCGGGCAGGCGGGAACAGCCGTGCCTTGTGCGCCCGCGGCGGCCGCGGGCTCCGCTCTCCAGGGCTGGTTTTGAGGTTTTCGCAGAACAAACGTGCTCCTTGTGGTGCGGGCCGGCGCCGCCTTCCGGCGACAGCGGGCATTGCACCTCCACACACACCCCAGCCCCCACGGCCAATCCCCCGCGCACAAAGTCCGCCTTTGTCCGCCGCCTCCTCCCCCGCGGCTCCCGGGTTAGAGACTCACGTCGATGCCGTCGGATCCCGGCACTCCCGGCGGCCCCGGGGGCCCTGGAGGCCCCGGCTCTCCTGGCGGCCCTCTCTGGAAGTACACACAGGGGAGCAGCCCTCAGTGCAGGCAGCCCACCCCGGGAGCGGGGTCCTAGGGCTACACCTCCCTCGGAGAACCTGCTGGGTCCGCGGAGCTGCGCCTCTGTAAGCGCTTTCATTCACCGAGTTTCCAGAACTGAGAGGCACATACTGTTTCAGCCCCAGGTGCAGTGGAAGAAAAGAAAGCGTATGGATGCGCAGGGTGGGCGCACAGAGAGTGCGGGGCACGGCCAGTTCCTTCCCGGGTCTGCCCGGCAGCCTCCGCCGTGCCAAGCGGCCCTCGCGCTGTCTCGCACGGGAGAGACGGAGGATGCTGACGGCTCGGATCAGCGCCAGCCAGGATGCCAGGGGGTGCCCAGCAGACTCGGTGAATGCCATCAGTGTTGTTATTTTTAGAGGAACCACGGGTATCCAGGGTGTGTGGGTGCCCCTTCCCGTCCCCCTGGTGAGGGTGAAAGCCAGTGGGCAATGGGGATGCCACAGGGAAAGGAAGCGCACGTCGGGGGAGGGCGGAGAGGCTGCTCCCCTCCCACGCCGAGCGCCCCTTCCCCAGCACCGCGGCCCCTTGCGGGTCTGGGGTCCGGGGTCCGGAGCCGGCCAGGCGCCCTCGCCCTCCGGGGCTCGGTGGTTCACACACTGGCGCCCAGAAGGCGAATTGCGCACCGCACCTGGCACCAGACGGCGCCTGGACGGTGCCCGCGGTTGCGCTCGGGACCCAGTGAGCGCCCGCAGAGCCCGCGGATCCTCGCACGCACGGCGCGCGCGGCTGGTAGCTGTCAGAGAGGCCGCCGCGGGGACACAGCGGCGTCTGGCTGGAGCCGGCGCCCCCTGGGAAGCGGCGGGGGCGGAGGCTCCGCAGCGCCGTGAATGGGCACCATTGTCCTCGCTGCCACCTGGGCCTTCGGGGCTGCCAGCGCCGGGGGCCGGCCCTGCCGCCTGTCCCGGGCAGGGTCGGGCATCTCCGGACAGGGTCCCCCTGGCTCCCCGGCTTCTTCAGAGCCTGTCACCGCGCCGCGCCTCGCGCAGTTTCTGCACCCTCGGACCGTCCCCGGCGCCCCCTCGGGCCAGGCGGCGGCCGTGGAGGATGCGACGGGGGCAGAGCCCTTCGCAGACTCCGCATCCTGAATCCCGGGCCCCAGACCCCGCGCCCTTGAACCCGGCCTGGAGTGGCCCTGGGACTTACGATCTGCGCCAGGGCGAGACCCAGCACCTGCAGGAGAACAAGGAGGCTGCGGGGGGCGGCCGCGGCGGCCATAGCGGGCGGCAGTGCACCGAGGGGGCTCGGGTCCGGGCTCGCACCGACGGCGGAGACTCGGGCGCTGCGGCGCTGGCGGCTGGGGACGGGGTGGGCCGGGCCTCCTGGATATGCGGTGGGGCGGGGCGGGGGCCGGCGGGCTCTGTCACCTGAGAGGAGGGGGAGGAGGCCGGCGCCCTCCGCCCAGCTCCGCCCCGCTCGGTCCGGCCTTCCGCGCCCACCCTCTGCCCTCCGTCCTCCACGCCGGCTTCCCGGAGGCCGCGGCCGGACGTCACCCGAGGGGCGACCCGGGCGCGGACGGAGTGGACGGTCCCATGTCTCGGGAAGGAGGCAGAGGGCCGTCGGAAGTCCCCCTCGGCCCGGCTTCCCGGGCCCAGCGCCTTCCTCCCTGCCCGCAGCTCCCACACGCACCCCCGGGCTCAGCCGCCTCCTCCAGGCGGGGCCCGACTCCTGCTCTCCAGAGCTCGATGGTCTCTCTTCTGTGCCCACGGGCTCTGTCCCTTCCATGGGCACCCGGCCTCTTGCACACATGAACCCCCAGCATCCTCCCTCGGTCGGCGCTCGGCTCTGGCTACATCCCGCGCCGGCTCGGCAGCACCTGCGCCCACCTCCGAACTCGCTCCCTCGCCCTCACCTCACCTCGGGCTTCTGCTCCTGGCGGGGCGTCAGTCTCCCGGAGGTCGCCGGCGAGGCCCGACCCCTCTCCCGTCTTCCTGGCGGGAGGCTGCTGGCACCTGGCCCGCCCTTGTGTTTCCCTGCCCAGGTTCCCCTCCCAGCGCCCCGGGCTCCCACCTTCAGCTTCCCTGCTGCTCCCGGGCCGCCGCAGTGTCTGGGGTCGGGCCTTCTTCCCCAGCTTCTCAGCTCCTCTCCAAGGAAACGTAAACGACCACCCGCTCACTTACCGCAGTTTCCAGACCCGACCTGTCCACAGTCCTCCCCTCCCTCTGTTCCCTTAGGCAACGGAGGTTAAAGCACTTGGGGGTCCGACTCTGTCACTGGTGAAGCCACCAGCTCCTGTAGTCACACCCCTATGAAGTTCAAGGGAAATGCAGATTATGGAAAAAACTGTATGTGGATTTTTTAAAAGATGTATTTATTATTAGGCCGGTGCCCGCCGGGGCTCAATAAGCTAATCCTCCGCCTCCGGCGCCGGCACACCAGGTTCTAGTCCCGGTCGGTGCACCGGATTCTGTCCCTGTTGCCCCTCTTCCAGGCCAGCTCTCTGCTGTGGCCAGAGAGTGCAGTGGAGGATGGCCCAAGTCCTTGGGCCCTGCACCCGCATGGGAGACCAGGAGGAAGCACCTGGCTCCTGGCTTCGGATTGGCGTAGTGCGCCGGCTGCAACGGCCATTGGAGGGTGAACCAACGGTAAAGGAAGATCTTTCTCCCTGATTCTCTCTCTCACTGTCCACTCTGCCTGTCAAAAAAAAAAATGTATTTATTATTTGAAAGTCAGAAAGAAAAAAAAAAAAGCCGGCGCCTGGCTTAACAGGCTAATCCTCCGCCTTGCGCCTTGGTTCTGGGCGCCGGGTTCTAGTCCCGGTTGGGGCGCCGGATTCTGTCCCGGTTGCCCCTCTTCCAGTCCAGCTCTCTGCTATGGCCCAGAAAGGCAGTGGAGGATGGCCCAAGTCCTTGGGCCCTGCACCCGCATGGGAGACCAGGAGAAGCACCTGGCTCCTGGTTTCGGATCAGTGAGATGTGCCGGCCGCAGCGGCCATTGGAGGGTGAACCAACGGCAAAAAGGAAGACCTTTCTCTCTGTCTCTCTCTCACTATCCACTCTGTCAAAAAAAAATTAAAAAAAAAAAAAAAGAAAGAGTTGCACACAGAGAGGAGAGGGAGGGAGGGAGAGAGAGAGAGAGAGAGAGAGAGAGAGAGAGAGAGAGGCCTTCCATCCGCTGGTTCACTCTCCAATTGGCTGCAATGGCTGGAGTTGCGCTGATCCGAAGCCAGGAGCCAGGAGCTTCTTCCAGGTCTCCCACATGGTGCAGGGGCACAAGGACTTGGGCCATCTTCTACTGCTTTCCCAGGCCACAGCAGAGAGCTGGATCGGAAATGGAGCAGCTGGGACTCGAACCTGTGCCCACATGGGATGCTAGCACTGCAGGGCAGGACTAGAACCGCCATCCATATGGGATGCCGGCGCATTAGGCCAGGCTGTTAACATACTGCGCCACAGCACTGGGCCATCTTCTACTGCTTTCCCAGGCCACAGCAGAGAGCTGGATTGGAAGTGGAGCAGCCAGGACTCAAACCGGCCACTGTATGGGATGCCAGCACTGCAGGTAGCAGCTTTACTTGCTACGCCACAGCACCAGTCCCCGGTATGTGGATTTTTTTTTTTTTTTGGCAGGCAGAGTGGACAGTGAGAGAGAGAGAGACAGAGAGAAAGGTCTTCCTTTTGCCATTGGTTCACCCTCCAATGGCCGCCGCGGCTGGCACGCTGCGGCCGGCGCACCGCGCTGTTCCGATGGCAGGAGCCAGGTGCTTCTCCTGGTCTCCCATGTGGGTGCAGGGCCCAAGCACTTGGGCCATCCTCCACTGCACTCCCTGGCCACAGCAGAGAGCTGGCCTGGAAGAGGGGCAACCGGGACAGGATCGGTGCCCTGACCAGGATTAGAACCCAGTGTGCCGGCGCCGCAAGGCGGAGGGTTAGCCTAGTGAGCCGCGGCGCTGGCCTGTATGTGGATTTTAAAACAATGTTTGTAGCCACTAAACTTATCTTTTTAATCTAAAAGTTATTTTATTTGAAAGGCAGATGGACAGCATCCAGAGAGAAGGGCAAAAGAGAGAGAAAAAGAGAGAGAGAGCGAGCTGCCATCTACTGATTCACTCCCCGAGGAGCCAGGAACTCCATCCCGCTTCTCCCAGGTGGGTGCCAGGGATCCAGGTACCTGAGCAGTCACCTGCTGCCTCCTGGTTGTGTATTAGCAGGAAGCTAGAACCAGGAGTGGAGCTGGGACTGAAACCCAGGCACTCCAAGATGTGATGCAGGTGTCCCCAGTGGTGGCTTAACCACTGTGCCAAGAGCCCACCAGAGACTGGCTTTCAACTCATTGCAGTTCCTTTTAGATGCATTTAAGGTGTTGTGTGTCAATGGTTTGCTCCCTTTCACCACTGAGTGCTGTTCCATGGGATTGATGTAGCACAGTTTACTCATTCGCCTCCTGGGAGACTTCTGGGTAGATTCCAGTTCTGAGTAAAGCTGGTTGCCCCCTAGCGTGATGCCCTGCACCAGCAAAAGAAGCTCTAGGAAAGCCCTCTCCCTCCAGGGAGGCCTGGGCACAGAGGGCTGAGTGTGAGCTCCTGGGGCGGGGCTCTGAGAACCTGCTTTCATCCCAGGGAGAGATGTCCAAGTCAGCTGGGGCCTGAGGACTTATTTATGGAGGCTCCGGGGCTTGCTTCCGAGAGCCACACAACAGTGGGGCAGCTGTGGGCAGAAGACAAGGCATCATGTGTAGAGTCTGTCTCCAGAGACGGCAGGGCTGTGCCCGTTTAGAACCTGTAGTAGCTGTGGAATAGTCAGGGAGGGGAGAGAGGATTTGCAAAATTTTCAAGGAAGATGCCCTTTCTTCTGGCCCAGAGGTCAGCAAACCTCTGTGCAAGCACCAGAGAGGAGAGGAGCTACTTTCTCGCTTTGCTTTTGGGAGCCATCCTCTGGTGCAATGACTCAACTCCGCCATCACAGCCCAAAGCCCGACCTGGCTGCTATGTAAATGAAGGAGTAGCCCATAATGTGCCACAGAAGAGGATCAGCTCCCCTTCCTGGATGGTGGAAATGACCTAGGACCACTCCCTATGGAAGCACTGGGGTTGCTTGCTTGAAGGGTGCGCAAACAACCAGCCAGCAAAGAGATGCCTGATGGCCTGAAGAGCAAGCCCCGGGAAGCTGAAACACGACCAAAGCTAAGAGGGCAAGAGGGCCTCACAGATCATTTCTGTACCAGCAAGTATTAGGGGTCACTTCAGATCAGCTGTCCATCATCTACATAGCACAAGGCTACAGTGAAACACAGACCCAGAGAGAGGAGGCTGCCAGGAGGCAGGGCTGGGGTGAACTTGGGCGTTCACATGGCAGCTGGCCTTTTGGTGTAGGGCGCCCACCTCGGCTGCAGAATGCCCTGCTTCTGTGCCGTAGTGACAGCCACCACTCTGACCTCCCCTACTCACAGTAGAGAGACCCAGCCGCCGGCTTCCTGTGCACTACTTGTGTCCACTGTAAGCAGCGGTGCCGTCCGGGCGGCTCCCAACAGCTGGATTTTGCTCTCTGCAGAGAACTGTTCGAATTTTCTTCCAGGATTTATCCCAGAAAATATGGAGAGAAAAGTTCCCTTTAATTTGCTTTCAAATAGTCACCTTTGTTGGTGACTAGCTTTTTTTTTTTTTTTAAATCTCCCCACCCTTAAAAATTGTCTAAATTTTTCATCTGGTTTTACTATGTCTTTCATTTTCTCAAAAGTTAGTGTTATCTGATTGTAGGAAAAGCAATGCTTCTCACAACTTTGTCTATCAGAAGAAATAAAACTCTTACAAAAGAATAGTGTACCGTATCTTTAAGTGGTAGAAGGTTAAACTACCTGCAAATGTGAATTTCTTAGTTTCACTAAAAATGCACATTTGTGGAACTGGCATTGTGGCTTAGAATGTTAAGCATCCACCTGCAGTGTCCACATCCCATATGGGTGCCAGTTAGTGTCCGGGCTGCTGCTCTTCCATCTGCTATGGCCTGGGAAAGCAGCAGAAGATGGCCCAGGTGCTTGGGTCCCTGCACTCATGTGAGAGATCCAGAAGAAGCTCCTGGCTCCTGGCTTTGGATTGGCCCAGCTCTGGCTGTTGTGGTCATTTGGGGAGTGAACCGGAGGATGGAAGACCCTTTCTCTCTGTCTCTTTCTGTCTGTAACTCTACCTCTCAAATAAATAAATAAAAACTCTTTTAAAAAAAAGAACATGGCCCAAGTGTCTGGGCCCCTGCACCCACATGGGAGACCCAGAAGAGACTCCTGGCTCCTGGCTTCGGAGGTTGTGGCCATCTGGGGGAGTGAACCAGAAGATGGATGATCTCTCTCTCTCTCTCTCTCTCTCTCTCTCTCCTTCCCTCTCTCTCTTTTTCCCAGTATTTAAGGAATACAGACTTCATGCTTTTCATAAATACAACTTTGGGAATATAGTGATTCTTCCCACTGTACCTGCCCTCCCACTCACACCCTCTCTCTGTCTCTTTCCTTATCTCTCTGTATCTCTGCCTTTCAAATAAATAAATCTTTTTCTTAAAAAAGTTAAGTTTATTTATAAAAAAAAAAAAACCACCATAGCTGTTCATCTTTTGTGTGACAAAAACCCTGTTACACTTTCTTTCTTTCTTTTCTTAACAGGCAGAGTGGACAGTGAGAGAGAGAGAAAGGTTTTCCTTTTGCCGTTGGTTCACCCTCCAATGGCCGCTGCGGCCGGCGCACCGCACTAATCCAAAGGCAGGAGCCAGGTGCTTCTCCTGGTCTCCCATGGGGTGCAGGACCCAAGGACTTGGGCCATCCTCCACTGCACTCCTGAGAGCTGGCCTGGAAGAGGGGCAACCGGGACAGAATCTGGCGCCCCGACCGGGGGTAGAACCCGGGGTGCCAGCACCGCAGGCAGAGGATTAGCCTACTGAGCCGTGGCGCCGGCTGCCCCTGTTACACTTTCCTTCAAAGCAATGTACCTTTTTCTACATACATAGTATGCAGTTAACATAAAATCTTTGGTGCCATAAAGATCGTTTTTAAACTTAAGCATTTAAATATCAAAAAATAAAGCTACTATGAAAATTCCTATACATGTTTTTGCATAAATCTAAGTTTTCATTCTCCAGAATACATACCCAGAAATGCAATTGTTGGTCATATAGTAAATATATATTAAGTTTGTCTTATTCCTAGTTTGTGACAGTTGCTTTTTTTAAATTTTTTTATTTGACAGGTAGAGTTATAGACAGTGAGAGAGAGACAGAGAGAAAGGTCTTCCTTCTGTTGGTTCACTCCCCAAAATGGCTGCTATATGCCAGCGCTGCGCTGATCCAAAGCCAGGAGCCAGGTGCTTCCTCCACGTCTCCTATGTGGGTGCAGGGGCCCAAGCACTTGAGGCATCCTCCACTGCCCTCCAGGGGCACAGCAGAGAGCTGGACTGGTAGAAGAGCAGCCAGGACTAGAACCCGGCGCCCATATGGGATGCCAGCACTGCAGGCAGAGGATTAACCAAGTGAGCCACGGCACTGGCCCCGACAGTTGCTTTTTTTAAAATCCTGAGCAGGTGTTGAGTTTTGCCGAATGCCTTTTCCGTATCAGCTGATATAATCATGCGGCTTTTGTCTTTAGCCTGTTAATATGGGTGATTACGTTGATTGAACCGGCCTTGTATCCCTGGCATGGAGATTACTTGGTTGTAGTGTAATATTTTCATTTATTACTGGATGTCTTTTTGTAGATTTCTGCATATTTGCCCAATGTTTGGTTGAGGATTCTATATCTATGTTTATGCCTACGTGTTGGTCTGTAGTTTTCTGCAAAGCCTTTATATGCTATTGGTATCAGCACAACGCTGGCCTCATAAATTGAGGTAGAACTGTTCATTCCTCTGTTCTGAGAGGGCTTATGTGGAATCCGGGTTCTTTATCCCTTAGATGTTTGATAGGATTGATTAGTAAGTCTCCCAGCCTTAGGGTTTCTTTGGGGGAATGTTTTAAATTATAAATTCAATTTAGGCCGGCGCCGCGGCTCAGTAGGCTAATCCTCCACCTTGCGGCGCCGGCACACCGGGTTCTAGTCCCGGTCGGGGCGCCGGATTCTGTCCCGGTTGCCCCTCTTCCAGGCCAGCTCTCTGCTGTGGCCAGGGAGTGCAGTGGAGGATGGCCCAAGTGCTTGGGCCCTGCACCCGCATGGGAGACCAGGAGAAGCACCTGGCTCCTGCCATCAGATCAGCGTGGTGATCCATTTGGCAAAACTCAACACCTGCTCAGGATTTTCCAATGGCAAAAGGAAGACCTTTCTTTCTGTCTCTCTCTCTCACTGTCCACTCTGCCTGTCAAAAAATAAAAAAAAATTTTTTTTAATTATAAATTCAATTTAAAAAATAGAGATAAGGAGGCGAGTGTTTGGCCTGGTAGTTCAGATACCCATGTCTCATATGAGAATACGTGGGTTTGAGTGCAGGCTTCAGCTCATAACTCCCCCTACATGCTAATGCAGAGCCTGAAGGCAACAGGTGATGGTTCAAGTGCTTGAGTCTCTGCCACCCACACAGGAGACCTGAACTGAATTCCCAGCTCCTGGCTTCAGCCTGGCCCAGCCCCAGCTGTTGCAGGCATTTGGGAAGTGATAGTTACAAATAGTTACAAAAATAGACACAAGGAGTCAAACTTTGTATTTCATCTTGAAGAGTTATTTTGGGTCCAGCTTGTCTTCATTTCACCTAAAATTTTTTGAGAGATAGTTTTTCTGGGTATACAATTCTGTGTGTTAATGAACTTCAAGCACTGTTTTCTTCCAGAATACATAGCTTCAAATGAGAATTATACAGTCATTCTTTTTGTTCTGGGTTATGTGTGTTTTTTCTTTGATACTTTTTAAAAAGACTTATTTATTTATTTATTCATCTGAGAGGCATGGTTGCAGACAGAGAGAGGTAGAGATAGAGAGAGAGGGAGAGGTCTTCCATCTGCTGTTTCACTCCCCAAATGGCTGCAACGGCTAGAGCTGAGCCAATTCAAAGCCAGGAGCCAGGAGCTTCTTCCAGGTCTCCCACGTGGGTTCAGGGGCCCAAGCACTTGGGCCATCTTCCACTGCTTTCCCAGGCCACAGCAGAGAGCTGGAACAGAAATGGAGCAGTCAGGACTCAAGCTGATGCCCATATAGGATGTTGGCACTGGAGGAAGCTCCTGACTCCTAGCTTCAGCTTAGCTGAGACCTGGCTGTTGTGGCCATCTGGGGAGTAAACCAGCTGATGGAAGATCTCTTTTTGTCTCTCCCTCTTTCTCTGTAACTCTGCCTTTCAAATAAATAAACAACTCAAAAAAAAAAAAAAAAGAAGAAGAAAGTTAAATTATCAAAATGGAAAGCTCGAATCTTCCTTCTCCAGACATTTGAAAAAAAAAATCATCAATAACAACAACAAAAATTGAATTAAGGTGCCGAAAAGTGACCAAAAAACAGGCTTAAAATGCAGGGGGATTTAGCATTTAACTTAAGAGCGCCACACTGGGTATGACCCACAGCTACATAGATTTTTCCACCAAGGTAAACTTCTCAGGCTTCACGGCACAGCAAAGCTAAAATTTAAGCAAAATGTCAGAATATTGTCGGTCTTATGAATCAAGGGACAGGATTCATGCTGTACAGGGGTTGGAAATTGGGGGAGAAACATAAGAGCCCCAAAGAGGAACGCCCTGCTTTCCCAGGTGCATTAGCAGGGAGCTGGATTGAAAGTAGAGCAGGGGACGACGCTGTGGCGCAGTAGGTTAATCCTCTGCCTGTGGTGCTGGCATCCCATATGGGCACCCGTTCGAGTCCCGCTGCTCCTCTTCCAATCCAGTTCCCTGCTGTGGCCTGGGAAAGCAGTAGAAGATAGCCCAGGTCCTTGGAAACCTGCACCCGCATGGGAGACCAGGAAGCTCCTGGCTTCAGATCAGCTCAGCTCTGGCCGTTGCAGTCATTTGGGGAGTGAACCAATGGAAGGAAGACCTTTCTCTCTGTCTCTCCCTCTCACTATAACTCTCCTCTCAAATATATACATAAAACAGAGCAGTCAGGACTCAAATCAGTGCCCTTATGGGATGCCGGCATGGTAGGTAGTGGCTTAACCTGTTACGCCACAATGCCAGCCCCAACTGATGAGCATTTTGTACAGAATTTGTAATTGGCAAGTGTCAGAGGGCATGCCAGATACAGTCTACTCTACCACTGTCAGAACCAGAATTCACTGTAATTTAGGGATGTAACAAAATTTAATGATGTACCTTCTCTATTATATATATATATATACACATACACATATATATGTATATATATATACATATATATTTTAAATATATATTTAAACACCGGACAAGATGGCTATAGTCCCTGCCTTCACAGAGCTCGCATGGGGCTGGGGGCCCCTGAGGGCCTCAGGGTCTCTTATCGATGCTCTAACCCTATTTGCAGTTCTGTCTCCAGGTGCTGGGGAAGCTCCCTCTTCTCTCCCTCCTTTGCTGCCTTCTTCCTTCTCCCCGGGTAGGTTCTGAGCATTTTCTCTGTGCCGGGGGCCGCCCTCGTGGCTGCAGACGGTGCTGTTGTCCTGAGCCAGCTCCTGTGGTCCTCAAAGGCTCTCCAGGCTCCACAGACTGGATCTAGCCAGCGCCAGGACAGTCGTGCGGGAAATAACGGAATGGCCATCCCGGGAAGGGCAGCTGCCGTTTATCCGTCCGTGTGATGACTGCTTTCTTCCGGGCAGCCGGAACGGCCTTAGGCTCGGCTGTCTGTGAGGCTATTGCTGGCCGACAGTGGCCTTGGGATCAGTGGATGAGTGAAGACTCCTCTCAGAGTTGTGAGTGGGCCATCGCCCAGTCCACCGAGGGCCCAGAGAGAACAAGAAGGCTGAGGGCAGGCAGCTGGCAGTGGTGCCTGGGACATCGGGACTCCCGGCCCTCTGAGCCCACTGCCCACTCTCCTGGTCCCACGCCTCTGGCCTCGGCCTGATGACGCCATCTTTCCTGGTTCCCCAGTGGGTACCAAGTCTGTCCTGGGATTTCGTGGCTTTCGTGATCCTGTGAACCAGTTCGTGTCCTAAATCTCCCACCGCAGACCTCTGGATGCCCTTGGTCCTGATACTGTAGGTCCCAGTAAAGGCAGCAGTCTCGCCCTTTCCCACTAAGACCACAGCATGGGGCCTGAGGCTGCGCGCAGAAGCGACATGGGGCAGGGACCCATTCCGGCTACAGGCTGGCCACAAGATGTTACTTTTAAAAAAAAGATTTATTTTATTACTTATTTGAAAGTCAAAGTTACACAGAGAGAGGAGAGGAGAGGCAGAGAGAGAGAGAGAGGGAGAGGCAGAGAGAGAGAGGTCTTCCACCCAATGGTTCACTCCCCAATTGGCTGCAAATGGCCGGAACTGCACTGATCCGAAGCCAGGAGCCAGGAGCTGCCTCCGGGTCTCCCACATGGGTGCTGGGGCCCAAGGACTTGGGCCATCCTCCACTGCTTCCCCAGGCCACAACCGAGAGCTGGATTGGGAGTGGAGCAGCCGGGACTCGAACCGGCAGCCATATGGGATGCTGGCACTGCAGGTGGCGGCGGCTTTACCCGCTGCGCCACAGCGTCAGCCCCCACAAGGGGTGATTGTGCTGGGCTCGGCCTTTCTCAGAGCACTCGTGGACACTTCTCTGCGACTTGAAACCCAGTTCCCTCTTCACTCCTAAACCCCGGAATCCCTAACCTTCCAGTCTCCCGGTCTTCCCTTTCCGAAGGAGGCCGGGCTGGGCGCGGAGGGCAAGGCTCCCTTCTCCCCCGATTCCTCCGCAGGTCCGGCGCCGGAGCGGCGCTCTGTCGCCACCTAGTGGTCGCCTTCCACAGCACGCACCGCTGACCACGTGTTAAGAAATTGCTTTCAGAGATGAAAAGGAGAGGAGGCATTTTGGGAGCTCACGGAGAGAGCTATGTGGCTCAGAACTGGTATCAGCATGACTTGGATCCTGATTCTACAGCGTACTGGTTGTGCGATCTCGGGCAAGTCAATTCTGCTCTTTGAGCCGCGGATGTAAAATGGGGAGCATACCAATGCCTCTTGATGCCAATGGAATGCTTACTTGCAGGATCTAGAAAGCTTTGTATTTGTTTGGAAGGCAGAGAGAGACATGGTTCACATGCCCACGGCAGCTAGGACTGGACCAGGCTGAAGCTGGGAGCCTGGAACACCATCGGGGTCTCCCAACTGGGTGGCAGGGAACCAAGTACTTGGGTGCACATTAGCAGGAAGCTGAAATTGGAAGCAGAACTGGAGCTCGGATCCAGGCACTCCGATATGGGATGCTGGTACCTAAGTGGCATCTTCAGTGCTATGCTGAACACCCACTGCTGGGTATTTGCTATAAGCAGAAGGAACTATGTAGGTACAGGTAGGGCAAGCATTCAGGAGACAGAGTAGGTGGCAACAATCCCTCTTCCTGGCTGGGTCAGCCCTGTGGAGCAAGGTGGGGCAGCGGATGTGTCCGTAATCGCAGCAGCGGGAGGAGCTGCAACCCCTGGGTTCGAGGCTGTGCCGCAATCTCAAGCAGGTTTGTTCTCCTGGACACTGGCTGCCCTCGCAGGCCTGGGTGGAACACGCCAGCCCCGGCTTTCCCCCTGGCCTCCTTCATAGCCTCCAATCCTGGCCCTGCTCCCATCTTACCCCGCTCTGGGTGCACCTGATTCTTCCCCAGCTCTTGCCGTCGCTGATGAGCTCTGGGCTGGCTGCTCTCCATTGCCTTGGTTGTCCTCGATCTCCCGCTGTTCCGCCTTGGGCTCCTTGGAGAGTCCTGCTCTTGTTAGCACTCCACATTAGCACATCAGATCCTGTCCCACCCTTCCCTGTGTCCTCACCACACTCTCCTGGGTCATCTTTTCCACCCCCGTTGACTCTGTCCCCCACGTGCATTCTGGGAGCCTCAGACCTGCTTGCCCAACTGCCTCCCAGATGTTCCACAGGCACCACCCATTGGACGTCTCCAAAATCCAGGGATCTAGCCCACAGACCCGTGCCTCTTCCTGTGTGGTCCACACTGCCAATGGTCCCACTTATGCCGGGATGTGGAGTCAGCCTGGACTCTCCCCTGTCTCCGCAGAAGCATGCTCACCACATTCCAGTCACTATACCTCATCTCTGTTTATCTAACCCAGGGTGGAACCTTTCTTTCTGCCAAGATCCATTTGCATATTTATATTATCATCCCTGGGTCATACAAAATGATCAGCTTAACAATCAGGCTGCTATGGATTTATTGAATTTATTTTTTTAAAGATTTTTTTAATTTATTTGAAAGTCAGAGGTAGAGAGAGAGAGGTCTTCCATCCACTGGTTTATTCCCCAGATGGCCACAATGGCCAGAGCTGCACTGATCTGAAGCCAGGATCCAGGAGCTTCTTCTGGGTACCCCACACAAGTGCAGGGGCCTGAGGACTTGGACCATCCTCTACTGCTTTCCCAGGCCATAGCAGAGAGCTGGGTTGGAAGTGGAGCAGCTGGGTCTCGAACTAGTGCTCATATGGGATGCTTTACCCGCTACATCACAGCATCGGCCCCATCTGTGAGTCTTAAGTCTGTGAATTTCATCAGGTAGGGAAGGCATTTGGCACAGTGGTTAAGACACTGCCTGGGACTTCACATCCCATATGGGAGTGCCTGGTTTGAATCCCAGCTTCACTTCCAATTCCAGCTCCCTGCTAACACGTGTCCTGGGAGGCAGCAGGTAATGGCTCAAGGATTTGGATCCCTGCCACCCACAGGGTAGACACAGATTGAGTTCCAGACTCCCGGCTTTGGCCTCGCCCAGCCCTGGCTGTTGTAGGCATTTGGAAAGTGAACCAGTACATGGAGGATCTCTGTCTGTCTCTGTTTCTTTGCCTTTTAAACAAAATTTTTAATTAAATTTCATCAGTATATTAGTCCACTTATTGTTACTTTAATGAAATACCTGGAAAGAGCTTCTTTGGAAAGAAACAATTTATGTCAGCTCACAGTGGAGGCCACAGGATCTGGCGGCCCCATAGTCTGGTGTCTGGTGAGGTTGGTTATAGCAGGTGTAGGGGGAGAGATCACGCGGTAAGACAGGAAACAAGAGAGAAAACTTAAACTGAACTTGGACTAAAATAAACCAAACCTCTCACATACCCCCTACCCCATGGCCCAAAGACCTGCCACTGGCCCCACCTTTCAAACAGCACCACTGGAATAAGTCCCCACCCTTCATCAACCCCCAGCATCAAGACAGACGAGTTAAAGCAGCTGCATGAGTTTTTGGGAGGCAAACCCAACTTCACCCATCACAATCAGCTCCAGAGTTTGCAAATGCCAACATCAAAACCGTCTCAATTAGGTGTTGCCTGAAACGGTATCCTCTGTCCTGGGACAAGGGTCCCTTCCATCAGAGGACGTGTGGAACTGGAAAACAAGCCGTCTGCTCCCAAAATACAGCAGTGGAACTGGCACAGGACAGTAGGCAGAGACATTCCCATGGGAGAAGAGAGAAAATGGAACAAATAGAGGAGTCACTCTCCCAAGCAGTTTCAAAATTAAGTCAGACAGACTTAATCCCCAGGGCCCAAGGCCCAAGAATAACACTCTGTGGTCCGAGCCTCTGCCCTCTGGGCTCCCAGCTTTGCCTTCTGAGTTATTCCTCCTTTTTCATGGGAGGGGGAACACGTTTGCTCCTGGTTTTTTCTACCAACCTGCTTCCTGTTGCTAGGATTTTGGGAGATCATTTATTTATATATTTATTTGAGAAGTAGAGCCACAAAGACAGGGAGGGAGAGAGAGAGAGAGAGGGAGAGAGAGAGAGAGGTCTTCTACCTGCTGGTTCACTCCCCAGATGGCCACAACGGCTGGAGCTAAACCTATCCAAAGCCAGGAGCCAGGAGCTTCCTCTGGGTCTCCAATGCGGGCTCAGGGCTCCAAGGACTTAGACAAAAGGCCCCATTCACAGATCTTTCCCAGATAACAATATTTTGAGTTTTAGCTTCTATTGAGGGAGCTGAGCAGTCATATGAGTCACACAATTCATCTCGCTTTTAAAAGTTTTTATTCCTTTATTTTTTATTTATGAGAGAGAGAGAGAGAGAGAGAGAGAAAGGTCTTCCATCCAATGGTTCACTCCCCCACTGGCCGCATCTGAAGCCAGGAGCCAGGAGCCAGGAGCTTCTTCTGGGTCTTCCACATGGGTGCAGGGGCCTAAGGACTTGGGCCATCTTCTACTGCTTTTCCAGGCCATAGCAGAGAGCTGGATCAGAAGTAGAGCAGCCAAGACTCGAAATGGCGCCCATATGGGATGCTGGCACTTCAGGTCAGGGTGTTTACCCGCTGTGCCAGAGCGCCGGCCCCTCTTCTTCTTCTTAAAAGATTTATTTATTTGAAAGATTTACAGAAAGGAAGAAATAGAGGTCTTCCATCTGGTGATTCACTCCCTAAATGACTACAACAGCCAGAGCTGGGCTGATCTGAAGCCAGCAGCCAGGAGCTTCTTCCACGTCTCCCATGTGGGTGTAGGGGCTCAAGCTGGTGCCCACATCAGATGCCGGCATCACAGACAGCAGCTTAACCTGTCCTGCCACAGCACCGGCCCCTAGATTTTTCTTTCGAACAGATTCCTGGATGTTCTTCCTACTGCCCAATTCCAAAGCCACTTCTCTAGGTTTAGGAATTTATTCCAGCAGTTCCACAATCTGTATAGTTTCCTGTTGCTCTGGTAAGAAATTACCATCAATGTAATGGCTTAAAATAAAACAAATTTGCTACCACTTGCAACGCCAGCATCATTTGAGTCTCTGCTGCTCCACTTCCAATCCAGCTCCCTGCAATGGGCCTGGGAAGGCAGCCAAAGATGGTCCCTGCACCCACGCGAGAGACTTAGATGGGGTTCCAGGCTCCTGGCTTCAGCTGGCTCAGCATCAGCTGCTTTGTCCATTTATTTGGGTAGTGAATCAGTGAACAGAAGATCTCTCTCTTTTTCTGTCCCCCTATAACTCTGCCTTATAAATAAATAAATCTTTAAAAAATATACAAGTGTGTGATACTTCCTTAGGTAGATGTCTAGATGACACTGGGCTAAGATCAGGATATGGGCAGAGCTGCATCCCTGGCTGGAGGCTCCAGCGCAGCATCCTTTCTCTTTCTGCCTTACAGAATCTGCTCTTGTTAGTCCCCTGCTTCACACTCTCAGTGGCTCCCCATAGACTGCAGGATACAGACCCAGTTCCTCCCAAGGCTGTCACAAAGCAGCTACGGTCTCTGCCCTTCCCACCTGTGGTCTTTTGCTTCCCCCCCCCCCGCCCCGCCCTGCCTCAAGCACCCTCAGCTGCAGCTGTCCTGAAGGACTTGCAGCCTCACAAGCCCAAGGTTGCCATCAAGGTCATTGTCTATCCCTTCCCGTGTCTCTCACTGCTCCCCACGTGCCCCACGTCTGGCTCACTCTTGCTTGTTCTTTGGGTCTAGTTTAAATGCCATCCTCTTCTGGATGCTGTTCCTGTCACTCTCCTCTAACCCCTCCAGTCCCAGTCTGGGTTTTGTGTCCCCTTCAGGGTTCTCCAGTGCTTGTCCCAAGTCAGGGATATCGTATGGTGTTGGAATGATCTGCTTATCTTTCAGTCCCCTCGGTTAGGTTGTAAACTCCATGAGGGCAGAAACTGTCTGGTTCTTGCTGAGTCCTTGGTGCCTAACAAGAGTCCCCTGTGGAATAGGAGTGTTTGCTGAGAAATCAATGGAGAAGAGTCCTTCCCCAAAGATTCATTCCCCAAATGCCTTGTTGGACGCCAGCAAAGGGTGCAGAGGGTGGTGTGCAAACCCGAGGTCCCTCCCCCATGACCATGAGAGCATGACCAGAAGAAGTTTGGGAATTTCTGGGGATTTCAAGAATGAAAGAGAGTGGCCCGCACTGATGGGTGACACATCTGTTTCCTGGTGAGAGACAGGACCAGGAAAAAGACTGTATGATTGGTGCAAAACTGAATCTGTATTGCGATTTGCAAATCAGGGCCACTTCCTGTTCTGTGGAATATTTTTGGGTCAGAAGGGCCCAAAACAGTGAATAAAGGGAAGTTCCCCTCTTAGTGAAGGGCCCTAAGAGCCGCTTGCCAGTCTACTGAGTCTGTGTGGATAAATATTTCAGGTCTGTGGCACCTAAAGGGCTTCCCAGACTCAGGGATTCATTGGAAAGAACCAGTGCACAGCTTTAGTCCAGCGAAGAACATTTTTGTGACTTCTTCTGAAACATACTTTTTTTAAAATTTTGTTGTGCAGTATGATTTTTGAAAAAAAAAAAAATCTACTAGAGAGGCACAGATACACACAGGTGGGGGTGGGGCAGGGTTCTGCACCAGCCAGGACTGGAACAGGCAGAAGAGCCAGGGGTGGGGAACTCCATCCAGGTCTCCCATGTGGTTCAACTACTTGAACTGCCACCTGCTGCATGCCAGGTTCTTCGTCAACAAGGAAACTGGAATCGGGAGGCAGAGCCAAGGAGTGTTAGGTAGGAAGGTAGCCGTTGGCCTGTGTGTTTGAGAAGAGCTAATGGGACTTTTTTTTTGTGGTTGAATGAGAGAAGAAATGTAGAAGCAACCTGGGAAACAGACCAGCATTTGGGCAGCAGAAATCTTGCCAAGAACCTTGGTAGGAGGGTCCCAGCCCTTGCCTGGGGGCAGTGCAGGGGAATCTTTCCTACCCTGTGCCAGGGGGGGCTATTAGGACCAATAACACTGCTGAGGGAGTCCTGGGAGGAATTTCCAGAATTCTGTGCCCAGAAAGCTCTCCGCCCAGCAATACCCCAGCAGAGGCAGGAGCGGGGAGAAGCGTTGGGCCCCTATCTATAAAGACTGCAGTCTGCATGCAGGCTGGGCTCTTGGTGCACCCTCTTCGTGAAACTTTGCTACCTCGCGCGCTGCTACTCACAGTCTCACATCTAACATTCTCTTGCACAAAAGGTCTCTCTCTGATCCAGCCGTCTCCTGCGGCAGACAGACCTCAGGCACTCTGATATGGGGCCAGGGCACGGGCATACTAACCAATGTCCTAACCGCCAAGCCAAATGCCCACGGCAGTGAAGTGATTCCTAGACTTGTTGGGGTTCTGCACATCTTTGCCAGTCTGGAGCCCCCTGACTAGAAGCTTGCATGGACCTGCACACTCAGGATATTTGTCACAACGTTCCGAAGAGTTGACAAGGCATTGGAGATCCATCTGTGGGGGCCGGCGCTGTGGCGTAGCGGGTTGAGCCGCCTTTTTTTTTTTTTTCTTTTTTTTTTAAAAAAGATTTATTTATTTATTTGAGGCAGAGTTACAGAGAGAGAGAGACAGGGAGAGACAGAGAAGTCTTCCATCCACTGGTTCACTCCCCAGATGGCCACAATGGCAGGAGCTGGGCTGATCCGATCCGAAGCCAGGAGCCAGGCGCTTCCTCCAGGTCTCTCACATGGATGCATGGGCCCAAAGACTTGGGCCATCTTCCACTGCTTTCCTAGGGCATAGCAGAGAGCTGGCTCAAAAGTGGAGCAGCCGGGACTTGAACCAGCACCCATGCCACAGTGCCGGCCCCATAAATAAATCTTAAAAAAAAAAAAAAGAAAAAGAAAAAGAAAAAGAAAAAAAGCAGTTTTTGTCTGCAGCCAGAGTGGCAGAACAGGATACTTTGTCCCCTCTCTCCTTCTTGTTCCTCCCCTCACTCACTTCTGATGGGAAGGGATTCTTTCCACAACATGAATTATGATTGGGACCACTCCATGAAATGACAAACATATTATCAGAAATGAGATTTCTGTGTCTTGTAGAGGCTCCCTCTGGAAAGTGTGGATGTTCTAGAGCTGCTGTGGGACGAGAGCCAATCGCTTCCACGTTTTCGCAGGGGGAGTCAGGAGAGATTTTAACCATGACCCTGACTGCCAAGGACCCCAATGGCAGACACTGCTGGCCGCTCCCAGCCACTTCCAGCCGCTTCTCTCCTGTTGTCCTGCCATAGGCTTTCCTGGCCTCCTTGTAGTTAGGGGCTGAATCAGACTACCAGGCTCTGGCCACAGTCTTAAGGAAGAGTCTACTTGGAGCTTCTGGGCAAAGTTTTCATTTCTGGATCAAAGGGAGAGCCAGGATTAGAGATACACTCTCCTCCCTCTTCCTTTCTTGAAAGATGATGTGAGGTTTGGTGCTATGGGGACCACATTGTGACCATGAGATACTCAGCATGAGCAGTGTTCTCAAACTGGAGCATGTATCCAAGCCACCCAGAGGGCTTCTTCAATCACAGACAGCTTGGCTGCACCCCCAGAATTTCTGACTTGCATGTCTGCAGTGGCCTGAGAATGTCTAGCAGGTTTCCAAGTGAGGCGGATGCTGCCGGTCTGGGGACCACACCTTGAGAACTATTGAACATGAGGATGAAAATCTGTCAGGCTGAGGATGCCAAAGCCAGCTGATACTGTGAGGGTGCTGAGGCTGGCTCTGTCCGGGGGCTGCATCAGTGTAGGCAGCTGCCCTGCCTCTGGATTTCCTGTCTGTGAGGGAATACACAACTCTGGGGTTAAGCCATGGTTAGTTGGATTTATTATTTATTTATTTGAAAGGCAGAGTTATAGAGAAAGAGGGAGAGAGTAGGAGAGAGAGAGAGAGAGCGAGCTTCCATCCACTGGCTTACTCCCCAAATGGCTGCAGTAGCTGAGCTTGGGCCAGGCTAAAGCCAGGAGCTAGAACTCCAATACAGGTCTCCCATCTTCTGCTGCTTTCCCAGGCACATTCGTAGGGAGGTATATTGGAAGTGGAACAGCTGGAACTTAAACTGGCACCCATATGGGATGCCAGCGTTGCAGGCAGTGGCTTAACCTGTTGTGCCATCATGCCAGCCCTGGTTAGCACTGGGGAGTTGGACTTCTTATGGCTCCCGTCCCAAAATATTCTGAACTTACAGGGAGCTGGACACTGTGGGGAGGACAGAAGGAGAGAAGAATCCAGGTGGATGCTTATCTGAGGCCAACTTGGTATGGAGTCAAAACTGTTAACAGGAAGTGGTGTGAATCCTCCGGAGTCCATAGATGTTGATCATGGGGAGGATGTGGGTTTAAAAAAATTTTCTTTTCAGGAGGAGAAAGAGTAAGAGAGAGAGCAAGACAGAGAGGGAGAGAGAGCTAGAGAGAAAGAGAAAGAGTGTGTGAGAGAGGAAGCATTCCTATCCACTGGTTCATTCCTCAAATGCCCACGATAGCCAGGGTTGAACTACACTAAAGCTGGGAGCTGGGAACTCCACCCAGGTCTCCCACGTGGGCGGCAGGGACCCAATCACTTGAGCCATCACCCTCTGCTTCCCAAGGTCTGCATTAACAGAAAGCTGGAATTAGGAGCTGGAACTCAGCCACTCTGATGTGGGCATCTTAACCACCAGGCCAAACACCTACCTCAAACACACTTTTTTTTTTTTTTTTTTTTTGACAGGCAGAGTTAGACAATGAGAGAGAGAGAGAAAGAGAGAAAGGTCTTCCTTCCATTGGTTCACCCCCCAAATGGCTGCTACAGCTGGAGCTATGCTGATCCGAAGCCAGGATCCAGGTGCTTCCTCCTGGTCTCCCATGCGGATGCAGCGCCCAAGTACGCGGGCCATCCTCCACTGCCCTCCCGGGCCACAGCAGAGAGCTGGACTGGAAGAGGAGCAACCGGGACTAGAACCCGGCACCCATATGAGATGCCGGCACCGTAGGTAGAGGATTAACCAAGTGAGCCACGACGCCGGCCCCCCAAGCACACTTTTTAATATTAGGTTAATTAAAAAATTATCTTATCAAAGTAAAATAACTACATAGTTTAAAAAGTTAAGTAGTTACTCAAGGCTTATTTTTAAAAAGATTTATTTATTTTAAGATTTATTTATTTATTTGAAAGTCAGAGTTACACAGAGAGGGAGAGGCAGAGAAAGAAAGAGAGGTCTTCCATCTGCTGGTTCACTCCCCAGTTGGCTGAAATAGCCGGAGTTGCACCGATCCGAAGCCAGGAGCCAGGGTCTTCTTCTGAGTCTCCCACATAGATGCAGGGGCCCAAGATTTGGGCCATCTTCCACTGCTTTCCCAGGTCACAGCAGAGAACTGGATCAGAAGTGGAGCAGCCGGGACTTGAACAGGTGCCCATATGGGATGCTGGAACTGCAGGCGGTGGCTTTATTCATTGCTTGCTTTTTTTTTTCTGGTTAAACTTTTTGATTTCAGGGCTGGTGTTGTGGTATAGAGGGTTAAGCATCCGCCTGCAATACCAGCATCCCATATGGATGACAGTCCCAGCTGCTCCACTTCTGATCCAGCTCCCTTCTAACGTGTCAGGGAAAGCAACAGAAGATGGCCCAATTCCCTGTGCATCTGCACCTACATGGGAAAACCGGAAGAAGCTCCCAGTTCCTGGCTTTGGCCTTGCCCAGCCCGAGCCATTGTGGCCATTTGGGGATTGAAGCAGCAGATGGAAGATCTCTGTCTGTCTCTCCCCTTCTTTCTCCACAACTCTGCCTTTCATATAAATAAATAAATCTTTTTTTTAAACAACCTTTTCATTTTCCCTGGAGACAATACTTGCTCTATGGAGGTGGGTAACTCCCTATGAATGTATGATTAATTCCTCTCCCGATGCTCTGACAGAAGAGAAATTCTTCTTAAGGAGTTCCAAGCCTTAGCTCATCTACGCATTTCCCTCTTCTTGGTGCTGTCCATTCCAAAGCTCTAACCGGCGCTGCCCAAGCACAAGCCGGAGCTTTGCCTTCATTGCCATGCTGGGGAGCAGCATCTGTTTTCTTGGGTGAGTGTCCTATTTTCTAGAGTTGTGCTTTTCTCTTTGTTGATTGCCTGTTATTTTTGACAAAGTGACCACGAGAGATGGAATCATCAGGATTCTCGTTGGATGCAGGTAACCAATGCAAAAGAGACAGTTGAAGGGACCATTTTACAGGGTTAAAGGTTAAAGGGTTAAAGACAACCAACAGGCCAGCGCCACGGCTCACTAGGCTAATCCTCCACCTGCAGCGCCGGCACCCCGGGTTCTAGTCCCGGTCGGGGCGCCAGATTCTGTCCTGGTTGCTTCTCTTCCAGTCCAGCTCTCTGCTGTGGCCCGGGAAGGCAGTGGAGGATGGCCCGAGTACTTGGGCCCTGCATCTGCACAGGAAACCAGGAGGAAGCACCTGGCATCTTGGCTTTGGATCAGTGCAGCGCGCCGGCCGTAGCAGCCATTTGGGGGGTGAACCATCAGAAGGAAGACCTTTCTCACTGTCTCTGCCTGTCAAAACAAAACAAAACAAACAAACAAACAAAAAAACCAGCAAAGGGCATGATGTGCTATGCTTGGGATATGGTTTGTGTGTGTTCCTAAGGATGAAGGGCAGAGAATGAGCAGAGCAATGAAACACAGCAAACCCAGGGGGACAATGTTGGAACCTGGGGTATCTGAAAATGTCTTTATTCAACACTGCTTCTAGAACAGTAGTTTGACTGGCGTAGAACTCTGAGTTGGCAATTCTTTTTTCTTTGGAGGCCATGCTCTGTGGTCTCCTAGTTTCCAGAATTGCCATTGAGAAACATGAGCCAGTCTCATTCCTGATTCTTCTCCATGTGAGTTGTTTTTCCTTTCTGGAGCCTTTAGAGTCTCTAGACTTTGCTTTTACCCCAAGGGTTCTGTTTCAGGATGATATGCCTTGGAGTGGGGCACATTTTGTCTGTATACTGCAGAGTCCCTGGCGTGGGCCTTGTCTGTGTGAACTTGCTCAGTTCCTCTGAGGCCTTGAAAATGCAGGAACTATTTGTGTAGATGCCCACCCTTGGGTGTCATTACACAGCTGAAGTATGATTGCTTGTGTATGATAGCCGCTCATTATTATGCACCCGTGGACAGTGTAGCAAGGACACAATGGCACTGAGCTGAGCTGGGATTCAGATGCTGCCAGCACAGACAACTCTACCTCCTAGCTCAAAGTCTGGAATAGGCATAGAAGGTTTTACTGTGAAATCAAAGGAGAGAAGGGAAGAAGGAGAGGTTTGGTAGAGGTAGGGACACAAGTTGTCTTGAAGGGAGTGGTGGGTGGATGTGACATGAAATCTATTCTCATCTGATGTCCCAGGTGCCCCTGTCCTGGCCTTGACCCTGGGCCCCTGTGGTTAGAAAGAAGCGGGGCAAAGGTCAGCAAGCCATCACTAAGAAAGACTGGGAGAATGCACACGGCAGAACTGATTTGGAGTCCAGGTGACAGTGTCTGGCACAGAGTTGTGGAGAGGTCATTTTCTCCATCTTTGTCAGGGGCCAGTGACCACTGACTGCCTGAAATCCTAGTACTGGTGTTGTGTGTATCACGAAACGGTGCCAATGTAAAGACACTGGCTACTTCCCAACAGGTAGCATCAGCAATGGCAAGAGAAGGTTCATCCAAGGGTGTCACACTGTGGCAATGGACATCCGGGAACTGGAGTAGGAAGGAGGGGTCATATAGCTCAACTCCAGGACTCACAGAATTGGCTAAAGTGGTGGCTACGTTTTCAAGGCTGAACACACAATCTAGTGCAAGGCGGTGGAGGCTTTTTAAAGAACTGCAAGTTCTTTGTACTAGAAAAACGTTGGTTGAAGAGAGTTCATCTGAAACAGATATTAGTCTGATTTTTGTTACTACAAAATACCAGAGGCAACTAAATTTATAAGGAGAAAGGGTTTATTTAGCTCATGGTTTTGGAGGTTCAAATCCAAATTTGGGTAGCCATTGGCTTCTGATGAGGGTTGTGGATAGCAATGGTGTAGCAGGTGCAGAGAAAGAAAATCACATGGCAAGTGAGAGAGAGAAAAAGAGAGAGAGAGAGAGAGAGAGAGAGAGACTGAGAGTGGTCAAACTCAGCCTTGTGTAATAACCCTCTCATGGGAGCAGCCATCAGAGGGCACACCACAGTCACATAAGAACTTTCCACCAGGCCCTACCTCCTAATGGTTCCACCACCTCTCAACAGTGCCATCCTGGGGACCAAGCCTTTAACACATGGCTTTCCAAAGTTAATTAATTATTAATTAATATCTGAGAGGCAGGGAAAGAGAGACAGACTGATTGAGAAAGAGAGAACTTCCCATTTGCTGGCTCATACCCCAAATACCCACAACTTGGAACTCAGTCCAGGTATCCCATGTGGGTAGCAGGGTCCCAAGAACTTGGACCATCACCTGCTGTCTCCCAAGGTGTGCATTAGCAGGAAGCTGGAATTGAGAGCAGAACTGAGAATTGAACTTAGACACTCCAATATGGAATGTGGGCAACCAAACAGTCAGCTAAACTGCTAGGCCAAATGCCCATCCCGAAACATAGTCTTTGAGGGACCCCCAAATTAACATCCAAACCATAACAAGGCCCTTAGTTCACTTGTATGTGACAAATAGTACAGAGCTGCAGTGGGCTTTTAGCCCAGCGGTTAAGATGTTGGAGTGCCTGCATTGGATTTCTGGCTCTGGCTCCTGAATCCAGCTTCCTGCTAATGCAAACCCTAGGATACCACTACTCAAGTAGGTATTGGCTCAAGTGGTTGGGTTCCTGCCACTCATTGGTTTGAGTTCCCAGCTCCTAATGTCCAGCTGCAGCCCAGCCCCAGCCATGCAGGCATTTGGGGGAGGGAACCTGCAGATAGGAGCTCTCTCTGTCTGTGTATCTCTTTCTCTCAGTTTTTCTTTCTGCCTCCTAAATACAATTTTTAAAAAAGAATATTTCCACTTAACAAAAAAGTTCAGAGCTGATGGTAGAATAGAAAACATAATAATCCAACTTTCCTAATGAAAAAGGCGCTTTGTGAGTATTACCCAGAATAGGAGAAATGACTGACTAGTGATCAGAAACCGAATAAGGAGCCAGCACTGTGACACAGCGGGTTAAGCTACACCTGTGATGCCAGCATCTCATATGGGTGCCTGTTTGAGTCTTGGTTGTTCCACTTCTGATCCAGCTCCCTGCTAATGTCCCTGGCAAAGCAGCAGAAAATGGGCCAAGTGCTTGGACCCCTGCACCCATGTGGGAAATCAAGATGGAGTTCCAGACTTCTGACTTTGGCCTGACCCAGCTCTGGCTATTGCAGACATTTGGGGAGTGAACCAGTGGATGGAGGATCTCTCTCTCTCTCTCTCTCTCTCTCTCTCTCTGTAGCTCTGCCTTTCAAATAAATAAATATTCTAAAAAAAAAAAAAAAGGAAGAAGCACACTAACGGAAGTTCCCATGGTAATAGTCCAACAATATTCACTGTGTTAGATTTTTGGTGTATCCTAGGCATTTTACTCTAGTAATTACTCCAACATAATAGTTTTTAAAAACTGCTTTCGATTTTGTTCTCTCTCTCTCTCTCTCTTTTTTTTTTTTTTACTTTTTGACAGGCAGAGTGGACAGTGAGAGAGACAGAGAGAAAGGTCTTCCTTTTGCCGTTGGTTCACCCTCCCATGGCCGCCGCGGTAGGCGCGCTGCGGCCGGCACACCGCGCTGTTCCGAAGGCAGAAGCCAGTTGCTTATCCTGGTCTCCCATGGGGTGCAGGACCTAACCACTTGGGCCATCCTCCACTGCCCTCCCAGGCCACAGCAGAGAGCTGGCCTGGAAGAGGGGCAACCGGGACAGAATCTGGCACCCCGACCAGGACTAGAACCTGGTGTGCAGGCGCCGCTAGGCGGAGGATTAGCCTGTTGAGCCACGACGCCGGCCTGTCCTCTTGTTTATGTGAGTTGAGGGTCTCAAACTATTCTGATTTAAAGACCAAGAAGAAGAATCATCTGGAAGTCAAGAATATGTGGTGCCAGGCCTGTTCATCTCTTTCTAGTTTTCTGAAGAGCGCAGACACAGTGCAATTGAACTGTGCTCAGTAGCCTCTGGGTCGGAGAGGAGTAACAGTAATAAGTAATGCAAAGCTGTTTCATGTTAAGGTAACACAGAACATGATGGAAGAGAGGGAACATTTTTGCAAGAATTGTCAAGATAAGACTCAAGGTTTCATAAAAGTATAAGTACTTGGGAACAGGGAAGGTTTGCTTTATCCATAGCCTTAGACCCTGGGATGAGTATTTACTTTCCTCTGCTCTGAATAATGACAAAAAGAGTCAATATTGATAAATCAGTTAGGCTCTGCTGTGGCAAACAAATGAAGCTCAGTGACTTAACACAACTCAGGCTTATTTCCTGCTCATGCCAGGTTTGTGGCACTGGTTGGCAAAGGGCTCTTGCTTGTTGGCTACTGACTAATCCAGGCTCACAGAGCTACCAACATCTTTATTTCTTTTGTAAATAGATTTATTTATTTACCTGAGAGGCAAAGCTACAGAGAGAGGGACAGACAGAAAAGTCTTCCATCTTTGGTTCACTCTCCAAATGGCCACAACAGCTGGAGCTGGGCCCATCTAAAACCAGGAGCCAGGAGCTTCTTCTGGGTCTCCCACATGAGTGCAGGGGCTAAAAGACTTGGGCCATCTTCCACTGCTTTCTCAGGCCATAGCAGAGAGCTGGATCAGAAGTAGAGCAGCTGGGACTTGAATTGACACCGATATGGAATGCCAATGCCACAGGCTAGGGTTTTTGTTGTTGTTGTTGTTGTTTTTGACAGGCAGATTTAGACAGTGAGAGAGAGAGAGAGAGAAAGAGAGAGAGAGACAGGTCTTCCATCCCCTGGTTCACTCCCCAGTTGGCTGCCATGGCCAGAGCTGCACAGATCTGAAGCCAGGAGTCAGGAGCTTCCACCGGATCTCCCATGCAGGTGCAAGTGCCCAAGGACTTGGACCATCTTCTACTGCTTTCCCAGGCCATAGCAGAGATCTGGATCAAAAGTGGAGCAGCTGAGACTCGAACTGGCGCTCATATGGGATGCCGGCCCTGC
The DNA here is from genome assembly GCF_033115175.1 of Lepus europaeus. Classification (NCBI taxonomy): domain Eukaryota; kingdom Metazoa; phylum Chordata; class Mammalia; order Lagomorpha; family Leporidae; genus Lepus; species Lepus europaeus. The sequence continues at coordinate 32,153,968 of NC_084831.1, forward strand.
AGGCAGCGGCTTTACCCTCTGTGCCACGGTGCTGGCCCCAAAGCACATTCTTTCTGCTCAAGCTTACTGGCCATTCCCAACCATGAGTGAGTTGGGAAGTAAAATCCTACCATGTGCTCAGAGGGCAAAAAGCCAAGAATATTCAGCGAAAAGCATTATTGCCCATTATCTGCTGTGCCAAGAGCTGTTCTAAATATATTGCAGACGGTATCTTAACTAAGCCTTGAAACAATCCTGTGAAATAGTACTATTAATATCGTCATCATTCCCATTTTATAGATGAAATAACTGAGGCATAGAGTGGTTATGTAACCGGCTCACGAAGAGTAGGTAGTGAAGCTGAGGATTGAAATGCAGGCATTCTGGCCCCCAGTCTGCGAGCTTCACCAGCACACGGCCACCTCTCAACCACAGAGAAATTTGAGCACACCATCATGGGTGAGGGAGTGCCACTACAGGGTTTTTAAGCAAGATAACGGGATTCAATCAGATTTGCCATTTAAAAGCCTCTCTGCAGAGCCGGGTGAAAGGTCAGCTGAACTCAGGCTAACGCAGGAAGGCGATTTGCTGAGTGAAGATGGTGAGGGCTTGAACTAAGGCACAGTCACCTCCATTAACTGGGGAACCATGACCTTGAGAGATGGTTCTGGTCAGCCTCGTTTTGATGGATTTTTCTCAGGAAAAACGTCTTAATGAACTTGTGCATTTATGAAAGTCAAATCTCCTAGCTTGACTAGAGCAGAGGAGGTTCAAAAAGAAAAGCAAATTGTTCTATTAATAAAGTAACCTTTTTTCCTCTGATGAAACGAGAAAGTTTTTTTAAAAGGTTTATTTATTTATTTGAAAGTCAGAGTTCCAGAGAGAGAGAGAGAGAGAGACAGAGACAGAGATAGAGACAGAGAGAGACAGAGATCTTCCATTCACTGGTTCACTCCCCAGATGGACACAACAGCCTGGGCTGGGCCAGGTCAAAGCCAGGAGCTTCATCCAGGTCTCCCATGTGGGTGGCAGGGGCTCAAACATCTGGGCCATCTTCCACTGCTTTTCCCAGGACATTAGGAGGGAGCTGGATCGGAAGTGGAGCAGCCAGGGTATGGGTTGCTGGTGTCACAGCCAGTGGCTTTATCCACTATGCTATGATGCTGGCCCCAGATGAAAGCTTTGAGGAGAGTCTGGTCTTGAAAGGAAGTAAAGAGGCCGGCGCCGTGGCTTAACAGGCTAATCCTCCGCCTTGCAGCGCCGGCACACCGGGTTCTAGTCCCGGTTGGGGCGCCGGATTCTATCCCCCTCTTCCAGGCCAGCTCTCTGCTATGGCCCGGGAGTGCAGTGGAGGATGGCCCAAATCCTTGGGCCCTGCCCCCGCATGCACCTGGCTCCTGGCTTCAGATCAGCGAGATGAGCCGGCCGCAGCAGCCATTGGAGGGTGAACCAACGGCAAAAAGGAAGACCTTTCTCTCTGTCTCTCTCACTATCCACTCTGCCTGTCCAAAAAAAAAAAAAAAAAAAAAAAGGAAGTAAAGAGATGGAGGTGAGGCTTTCAGTAGAGATAAGATAGCTCTGAGCATCTGATCTCATCCGCTTCCCTGACTATCCTTGTGGCCATCAGAGTGAACTTCTAAAACCACAAATCAGATCATTTGGTGCCTCTCCCAAAGTGCAGTGCTTGATAACTAGACATTCCTTAGTGACAATGGAGTAAATGAATGAACAAAAACACCAGCTAGATAGGAGGTGAATTCCTAAAATTAACAACAACAACAACAAAAAGGGCAACCACTGAGATATTCTCTAAAGGTGGCTTTAAACATGATTTTTTATAAAAAGTAATTTGAGAGGGGGAGAGAGGCAGTTCATCCACTGGGTCACTCTCCAAATGCCTGCAGTGTCGCCCACATGGGTGGCAGGAACCCAATTACTTGAGCCCTTGCTGCTGTCTCCCAGGGTCTGCGTCAGCAGGAAGCTGGAGGAGTCCCGAGCTGGAGCCAAGTATGGAACCCAGGTACTGCGATGTGGGACACGGCTTCTCACTGCTGGCTCAACACCCACCCCTGGGAATGACGTTTATCAGTCGTTATTAAGTAGTTGCCTATTTGGGGCTATGCCTCCTTCCGTGGAAGGAATCGCACTATTTTATGGGGAGTGAAGGAATGAAGTGTCTGAGCACCAGGCTAAGCAATGTCCAAAGTCAGCGGTAGTCACAGGGGAAAGTGAACCGGTATGAGCGGGAGGTGACCAAGTGAGAGGTGACCAGAATTCTCTGAAAATGGGGGACAGGTTCGGTCCTTTCTATCTGAGTCCTGAAGGAACGAACGCGTTTGGCGGACTTTGGGGGTTACATAAGGGTGGTAAGTACTTAATTCATAAAGGTGTTGTGAGGAACAACACATAAAGCTCTATGGGGATAATTCATGTAAAGCTTTAGCACAATGCCTGGCACGTGGTTAAGGGCTCAGTAACTGTTAGTTACCTCTTCGCTTTCCTCCATCCCCTCCCCTCCTTTTCTGCCAGGCTCCATTCATTCTTTTCCAAGGACACGCAGGAGGCGTGTCCTCTGCGCACAGACCCTTAGGCCCCGCCCCCCACGTCTCCCCGGATTGGTCCCTGAGAGGCGGGGCCGAGGGAAGAGCCCAGTGCGGCGCGGTGGGGGCGGGGCGCATGCGCGGGCTGGGCAGGGTGGAGGAGGAGAGGAAGAGCTGCCGGAAGTAGGCGGCGGAGGTGGTGGCCGGGCAGGCGGCAGCTGCCAGGGAAACCGAGGCGCGGGGCTGAGGGCCCGCAGACCCGCAGGCCCTGGGATCATCACTGCGTCCGGCGCTCGGGAGACCCGAGGGCTCCCTTTGCCTGGGCTGAGGGTCTCCCGTCCGGAAGCCGTCTCTGGACTCAGGTCTTCCCCTGAGCCCGCCAGGGGGCGCCGCACTGAGGGGGGCTGCGGAGTCTGGGCGGGCGCCGCTGACCCCAGAGGGGCTCCGGGTGGGGAGAGGGGAGAGGGCGCTCCCCCGCTCAGGAGGCGCCCCTGGGCGGGGGGCCGGGAGTTCTCAGCCCCGGACTGGGGCAGGGGTCTCTGGGGGCGAGGAGGGCGCGCCGCCCCCTGCCCCCGCCAGCACCCTGGCCATGACGGGCAAGTCGGTGAAGGACGTGGATCGGTACCAGGCGGTGCTGGCCAACCTGCTGCTGGAGGAGGATAACAAGTTCTGTGCGGACTGCCAGTCCAAAGGTAGCGCCTCGGTCGCGGCGGGCGAGGGGCCGGCCTGGCTGGGGAGGGGTCTGTGGAGCCGAGGGCGCCCGAGTCATCTTTGAACGGCTAGGGGTGCTGCTCTTGCGTTGAGCCTGCTGGGCTTCCTGCAGTTCGCGGGTTGGTGTGGGCAGAGGTTGCGAGGGCGGGAGTGTGTGCGCGCGCGCGTGTGGGTGGCGTGGGTGGTGGTGGTGATGGTGATGATGGTGATGATGGCGGGGAGGAAGGGGTGAGAACGTCTTCCTCTCAGGGGCTCTGAATGAATTCTGGGCCGACTGTCAGTCCAGAGCCAACATAGCAGCCTTCCGCTTGCAAAGCTGGGGATGAACTGCAGTGTGTGTGTGTGAGAGGGAGAGAGAGGGAGAGGGAGAGGGAGGGAGAGGAGGCAAGGAGGGAGGTGAGATGACGGATGGGAAAACTGCTTCAATGATTTATAAAGGTGGTGCTGCCGCCTGCGTTGGGTTGGCAGCTCCTGTCATTTTACAGCCGTGCGGAGATCTGACACGGTGCTTAGGGGCTTTTCGTCTTCCTGCATGCGTGCTGTGGGAAGCTGCCTTATGCAGTGGCACAGTGCGGATTTCTCGACAGCCTGGCCCTGGCTTGTGAAGTGCGTTGGAGGCCTGGTGTGTGTGAGTGTGTGTGTGTGTGTGTGTGTGGTGGCAGAAGCTAGCAGATTTGGCTGTAGTGCAACATCCATTTGATCAGCAGAGAGGAAGAAGCAAGGAATTCACTGGATTCGTTGCTTCATGGTGCTTACCCTTGTAAAGGTGAACTAGGATCACTGCAAATGGGCAGTGCCCTCAAAGAGTCAGGATTTCAATACAATTGAAACTCAGTGTGATAGAAAGGCTTGGTTATTAGGAAATGTTTGCATGTGACATTTGTAGATCATTGCTGTTATGTGTGAGGGGCTGTTGTTTGTGATGCAGTGGCTTTGCCAGGGTTCTTTGCCATGTAGTGCCTCGGACAGATAACATTCAACAAAAACTGGAAGGTATTTTAAGAAAGGAAGTGCATGCTTAATCGATGCTTGCACTCAATTCTCTTTTATTTTAGAATAAGGTTATGTAAGGAGGACAGGGCAATGATACATTGATTTAGACACCTCCTAGTATATTTTGGTGACCTCTACCAGTAGATAAATGGGATGCACCACTAGGAAGGCAGGTGCCCAGACTTCTTTCCTGAATTTTTACATTAGCAAAAGTCTTTCAGAACCAGTTGATGTTGAGAAGGTTAATTTCTTATAGGTTCATTCTCCTTAGCTCTGGTGTTGCATCTATCCGAAGATTCGGTTTAAAATTTTGGAGTGTGTCTTGGCTTTACTCAGATTCCTTACGTCCTCAGCTGACAGAGCTCGGGCAAGGGTGCAGCAACCACCCGAGTGAGCATTGCTACAACTGGGGAGTCAGATGCCATTTTGATGATTAGTATCACTCCTGCTCCATTTTTTGTATTACTCATATACTTACTCACATCCCAATAAAAGATAGCATATGGCAGAGAGCGGTTGATTCACTACTTCCAAATTTTATGGGTTGCTTTACCAGGGGATCAGGTAATGAATCACTAGTCAATGCTTAATGAGAACTAGTAACTGCTTGCTTGACTAGCTTCCGTTGATGGGAGAAGCCTGGGTCCTGAAGTAGTTTCTTTTCAAGTTAGTTTTACATTGGCCCTGCAGTCTTCAGTGACTTGGCTATTGTATTAAAAATGAAATGACAATGAGATACTTATCTGTGCATTTTGTTAAATAGGCATTTGTTGAGGCCTTAGCTGTGCACTTGGTGAATTATCTCGCCCATTCCACCCTTTGGGCCCCTCTCATTCATTTCCCCTTCCTCTTTTCTAATTTTGGTTGTTGTGATGACCATGTGGACAACTATCAGATGCTGGAAGGAAGAGAGACTTGCATCCTAGTTTGTTTACTTGGAGGAGGAATTTCAAAACAGTTGGCTAGAATAAGTTTTGGGTTTATCTGTATTCCTGATGTCAAACAGAGCTAAATGTGCAGGGTTGGTGAGTGCATGCTGATCCATCAATATTTAATCAGATGATAGAACCTAGACTACAGACCTATGAGCAGGTATTTTTAAAAATAGATTTATTTTATTTATTTGAAAGACAGAGTTACAGAGAGAGAGAGAGAGAGAGGTCTTCCATCTGCTGATTCACTCCCCAAATGGCCACAATGTCCAGAGCTGAGCCAATCTGAAGCCAGGAGCCAGGAGCCTCCTCAGGGTCTCCCACATGAGTGGAGGGGCCCAAGGATTTGGACCATCCTCAGCTGCTTTCCTAGGCGCATCAGTAGGGAGCTGGAGGGTAAATGGAGCAGCCACGACCCTAAGTAGTGCCCACATGGGATGCTGGCCCTGCAGCCCGGGGCTTTAACCCGCTATGCCACAGCTCCGGCCCCTAGCAGGTATTTTTGAATTGTTCCAAAATCAGTGTTTGAAGATGGCCCTCCTTTTTCAAGTCTTATACTTTTTAAGGAATTATATTTTTAGTAAACATAGAGAACAAGCCTGTGTTCTTTTGACTTAGTAGCAGTTTTGTTGCTCCTGGGGTTTTTAACACTTATGAACACAAGGCTTACCAGTGACCTGAGTGGCACTGGAGTGACTCCAGTGAGAGAAAGGAAGCTGCTGCAATACTGCCTTTAAAAAATTGCCTTATCTTGTGCTAGGTGTGAGATGTGGTTTCTTTATCACTCAGAGCCCTGGAGTTAGTGGGCCCTTTAGGATAAATTTTTGGACTGACTTAACAGAGGACAGTTCCAGTTATGTCAGTGGTAACCTGGCTAGATAAGGCCAGGGTCCATTTTGGGGGTACTGTTTATGGAACAGGTGGTCCTTCACGTTCAGGGTCGTATTAGCCCAAGGCGTGGTCTTTAGCTCTGCAGTTCCAGATTGTACCCCTGGGCCTGGACTAGCTCCCAAGAGACTGGCTTAAACTGGACACTACCTTATTTACTGTGAGAGGATCTACCTTTCTGATGACCTGAATACTTGTGTCCACTGTTGGGACACAGTTGTCTCGGTGTCAAGGTTTGTGAGAAACTGAGAGCATTTAATGGGCTAAGAATTAGAGAGGAAGGCATTTGATGGTCTTGAGGAATATTTCCTTCAAGCCTGTGAGCCATCACATGGAATTGTGGATGCTGACGGAAACTTTATGATAATAACTCTTCACTTTTCCCTTCTGCTGCTTCCTATCTCATGCTTCACCTTGCATCACCTGGGCAGTGCTTGTGTTCCAACTCCTGTTAGGTATTTTTAAGCTTTAATTTACTTTTTGAAAAAGGTAACATGTTCATATAGTTCAAAATTCTGAAGTTCCAAAAGAGAATATATATATTGAAAAGTTAGCCTTCTCTGTTCCCTTGGCCACCATTTCCATCCCTGGAGGTAACAACCAAGCACTCTTGGCAATTTCCTACCTGACTTTTAAGATGTAATACATAGGGGCCAGTGCTGTGGCATAGCGGATAAAGCCGCCACCTGCAGTGCTAGCATCCCATATGGGCACCAGTTCGAGACCCGGCTGCTCCACTTCTGATCCAGCTCTTTGCTATGACCTGGGAAAGCAGTGGAAGATGGCTCAATTCTTTAGGCCCCTGCACCTGCGTGGGAGACCTGGAAGAAGCTCCTGACCCTTGCCTTTGGATCGGCACAGCTCCGGCTGTTGTGGCCTTTTAGTGAACCAGCGGATGGAAAACCTTTCTCTGTGTGTCTCCTTCTCTCTCTGTGTAACTGTGGCTTTCAAATAAATAAATAAATCTTTAAAAAAGACAAAAAAAGCTAAAAAGATGTAATAAATAAAATAAATACATGCCATTTATATGCATTCCTTTTCAGTGCTTTTATGCAAATAGCAGGATATTACTTACAGTCTGGGCACTTTGCATTTTTCTGTGAACAGTTTAGTGTGGAAGATGTGACGATTCTGTCTCCCCACACGCTGAGAAACTTCTGATTGTTTGAAGGCATTTTCCAGGGCGACCTCCGGGTTATCTGTGTTGCATTGGGAGACATTCTTAGGTGATTTGGGGGACAGCTGCTCTCATTGAAGACCCCTTGGGGAAATGTCCTGGACCTGGCCACAGCGCTCAGTAGCCCACCTTTTAGGCAGCCGAGAGGCAGAGGAGTGGAAGGGGCTGTGGCCGTGATGTCGGAATCTGTCTCTCCACCCGTTACTCTGCTTGCTGTGGCTTAGTGACCTTCAGCAAGCCACCTCACTTTCTCAGTGTCCGCGTCTTAGGCTGGGAAAGTGCCTTACAGACGAAACTGTCATGCAGATGTGAGCATGGTTTACTGTCGCCATTGTTGATCTTACTGATTTTATCTAGATCTCACTAGTTTCATTTTTGACTATTCCCTTGAAATACTCTGGTTACTTACTGGAAGCCACAGTTGGAATGACTCACCCAATCATTCCCCAGTCTTTAAGCCAAAACCATTTCCTATATATGGGAGTTCTGGCATTTTTGCAGATGTTCTTTATGGTACCCTTGAGAACGGCCTCTGGACGTTTCCTGACTTTTCAAGATTAGACCAGGGAATTTTTGTGTGTGGAAATTTTCTAATAGTCCTAAATTTTACCTCCTGTGAATTAGCCCCCAGCTTTGCTTTACATTTGTTTTCCCTCAGTAGCTAAACCCCTAGAATATTAAGCTTCCTATCAATTTTTAATTATTTTACCTCTATCTGTGACCCCTTTTGAGAGATAAAAAATTCCATCAGCCCTAGACAACAGGAGTTCTGCTTCCATTTTTAGTTGTTAAATGGCCTCCCGAGCCAAGAGCAAGTAACTTTCTGGGTCTTTACAGATTATGTACCTCAATTTTGAAAGTCATGGTTAGATTGACATGGTTTTACTGACAGTAATGTATCTAAAGTCTAAAAGCCGTCTTTTACTATCAACATATTAAATCTGCTCTCTGGGAGATACTTTCCTATTTGTTTTATTTGTCCTTTAAATAGCGTCCTGGAGCTGGCATTGTTGCACAGTAGATTCAGCCCCCACTGAGGCGTCAGCTCCAAGCACTGCTTCTAGTCTCAGCTGCTTTTCTTCTGATCAAACTACCTACTAACACACTTGGGAAGGCAGTGGAAGATGGCCCAAGTCTTTGGCCTCATGTAGGAGACCCAGGTAGAGCTCTAGACTCCTGGGTTTGGCCTGTTCTAGTCCTGGCCATTGGGGCCATTTGGAGAGTGAACCAGCAAATGGAAACACTTTCTCTCTCTCTCTCTCTCTCTCTCTCTCTCTCTCTCTCTCTCTCTCTCTTTCTCTCTCTCTCTGTCACTCTGTCTTTCAAATAAATGACATAAATTCTAAAAACAAAGCAAAATGTCATTCCATAGTAGTGAGAAAAAGTACAAAATGCTGTATCTTTTAGTGGGAACTCTTCACAAACTATACTACATATATTCATTGGTATTTCTTAAGCACTTCCGTTGTGTCAGACACTGTACCAGGAAGTATAGATTAAAAGACAGGACCTTTGGTCACAAGGAGTTTACGGTCTAATGGAGAAGCAGGTGTGTACAGCAGATACATGATGCAACAGTAATTATCACTTATGGCATTGAGGACTGGGGGAAATGAAAGCATTGAAGAAGGCGAACAGATCTTCCCCAGGAAGCTATGGCTTCAGAGAGACCATTAGGCTAAATCTTCAAGGATAAACATGACTCTGCCAGGTGAATTCAGGGGACTCTGCCCTTGGTGAAGAGAAAGACAATGCGCTAAGCTTCTGTGATGTGCTGTATCGTGTGTGCCAGAGTCAGAGGAAGGACCCCTTAGTGTAATTTGACTGCATGTTGGGGAATGTTGGGGGGTAAAGTTTGACAGCATTTGGCCCGTGAGATTAAAATCCTCTCTCTAGTTGACTTTGTGTATGGCACTGAGGTTATGAATATGCATTATGTGTTAGGCTCCCTGATGTGTAAGAAGCCCACAGTGTTGTCGGTCTACCTGCTACACCAATGCAAGTCTAAGTATTGCATGTGAGAAATGCTTTCTAATTGCTGAATAGTTAGACAGGTCCGAGTGTCAGGCCCACAAGATCTCCACCGAAATGTATTTTCATGAGTACACTAGCCAGGAGTAGACATTATGTCATTTCTGGAGCAAATGCTTTTTTTTTTTTTTTTAAGATTTATTTATTTATTTGAAAGTCAGAGTTACACAGAGAGAGAAGGAGAGGCAGAGAGAGAGAGAGAGAGAGAAAGAGGTGTTCCATCTGCTGGCTCACTCCCCAAGTGGCCACAACGGCCAGAGCTGCACCAATCCGAAGCCAGGAGCCAGGAGCTTCTCCTGGGTCTCCTGCGTGGGTGAAGGGGCCCAGAGATTTGGGCCATCTTCTTCTGCTTCCCAGGCCACAGCAGAGAGCTGGATGGGAAGTGGGGCAGCCGAGACTTGAACGGTCGTCCATATGGGATGCCGGCCAAGCAAGCGGCAGCTTTACCCGCTACACCACAGCGCTAGCCCCAAGAACAAATGCTTTTGATTCTGATTGATATGTAAGAAGATAATGTTGTGGATATCTGACGTGTGCTCTTAGTTGCTGTGGACTATGGCCATGTGAACAAGTATCTACAGCCTCAGTATACTTTGCAGCAAATCTTTTGTTTCTAGATGAATCAGGAAACTACTTACTTTCTGCGTTTTTCATCTGATGTCATTATGGTATGTAGGTGGTAGCTTTCTTGGGCACTGTTGTCTGTATAACTGTTCACCACATGAGTCATTGTCTGTTTTTGTTTCTGCCTGAAAATCCTATCTTGGAAATAATGGCATGCTATTGGTGACTGTAACACTACTCATTACGTACAGTGCAGCTGGCTTTGCGTGTTTTGTTGATGGAATCTGTGCCACAGAGAAGGAATAAAGTAGCTTCTTTATTTTCATTTTTTAAAATTTTTTTAAAAAATAATTTTTTAAACAAACATTTATTTATTTGAGTGGCAGAGTTATGGGGTGAGAGAAGGACAGAGATGTATCTTCCATCTGCTGGCTCACTCCCCAAATAGCTACAACAGCCATGGCTGGGCCAGCCCAAAGCCATGAGCTAGGAATTCCATCCATGTCTCCCAGGTGGGTAGCAGAGGCCCAAGTACTTGGGCCATCTCCCACCACTTTCCCAGGCACGTTAGCAGGGAGTTGGATCAGAAGTAAAGCACCTGTGACTTGGGCTGGTACTCATATAGAATGCCTGCATTGCTGGCAGTGGCTTAACCCGCTGCACAGTGCCAGCCCCTAAAGTAACTTCTTAAATTGAGTCATACTCAGTCTCTTTAACCGATATCCCAAGCGAGAGTTAGCGTGCAACACATGCAGGCTTTATTTTCTAAGCATATTCTATGTAACTTTTGTTGTTGTGTTGTTGTTGTTCAAATCCTTATCACAGTTGTACTTCTGTTTAAGTAGATACTAACTCTGAAGAAATTCTGTATTGGCCCCTGGAATGTGAAAAGGTAGGAACCAAATTTGTGTAGAGTAGACACCTTAAAGAGGATTCATTTTTACCAGATTCCTCTATTATTAAGGTGGTATTCCTGTACTGGTTAATGTTTTACATCATAATTTGCCACACTTAATGTGTCCACTAGACTGTCAGCTCCGTGAAGGCAAGGATTTGGGCCTGTTCATCTCCTTTGTCTTCCCAGCACATAGACTGGCATAGATTGGGCTTTTAGTAAATCTTTGTTTGAGTGATTGGATTCATTTTTGTGATCTCTAAATCGCTTGTTCCTTACTGGAAGAAATTGTTTACAGATTATCTGAATAATTGTTTTAATTATTAGGAAAGCTATTCATTTTCTGAATTCATTTTTATTTTCTGAAAAATAAGTTTTAAAATATGTTTGAGTCAGGGACCAGTCAGGGAAACAGAAGCCACTGTAGGTGGTACAAGCAGAGGGAACTTAGTATAGGAAATAGGTTACTCAGGGGAGATGAGAGCCAAGAAGCTTCACAGGGGCTGGCGAGGGTCCCCAGAAATGAGCAATACTTGGGGGTGCTGTTCCCCTAAGGAAAATAAGAGGTGCTGGTCTCACCAGATCCAGAAGGCTGCGCCATTGGTGTGAGCTCGCAGCGTGGAAAGAGGAGCTGTCTGGTGGCAGCTGGAGCGAGGCCACTGCCCTGCTGCTCCCCTCCTCCTGCCTGTGTCCCCACCACTGCCTCCAGCTGACAGCTCACCTAGAGGGGTTGGCAAGGGAGCCTGCAGGCCAGAGTTCCCTGATGGAGTGGACCCGGGGCAGGACCCAAGTGCAAACAGGCAAGGACACAAAGGCACTCGAGATGGAACGCTTCTCCCTATTTGCATTATTTTGGACAAGAAATAAGAAGGATTTCCAAGCAAATACAAGCTTATGTGCTTCTAAAGGATCTTGATCATTGCTCAAACAATAACTAACTGGTCCCAGGAAGTAGTGTAACAGCTCAGGGGCAGCCCATAGAAATACGTGTGTGACTAGGCAGGTTGGTTTCTGTTGAATCTGTCTGTGACCGTTGGCTGCTGCCAGGAGGGATTTATCCTTTGGTTACTCAGAAAATAGGTTCCCACCCTGTCACTTCTGGGAAGTCTCGGGCATGTGCGTGTCCACCGCAGTCAGTAACACAGAAGATACACAAGGAGAATTCCGAGGAGTGCAGCCTTTGCTATGGCATAATCTTCGCTGGATGGTTAAGGGGACTGTGGTGGGGCGGATTTCCCTGGTGCCGCACCGCCTGCCCCACCACAGCCTGAGACAGCTTAGCGCTGGGTGAGAGGAGTGAGGTGGCTGCATCTGTTTGCATCTAAGTGGGACCCCCAAAACCATTTTGGCTTATAGGGGAATGTTGCTGCTCTTTCTTTCAAGGTAAAAATTCCCAAGTTATTGCTACCAATTTTCTTCTTGATTATTAAAGTGTTTAATAAGTTATACCGTACAAGTTCAGCACTTTCTAGAAGTGCTTTTTTTGTCAATCAGGTCACCTGCATTTGGGCCCTTGCTGCATTAATGGACTTGGTGGAACTAGGCCAGCAAGGTTTTCAGTACAGGGAGAGTATGTTTGCTTCCAGGTGTTACTTTTCATGGAGCTCATACATACAGGACCTTCATTCTTTGAGTAAAGTCCCTAACTGTAAAAATCACATAGGTTTCGTTGTCTTTCTCTTTTCTCCAAAAAAATTTATTTCCTCTTGGCAGGTATTACTGCAATTCACAGGTGTAGTTAAAATGTAATCTGGTGTTTTAAAAAGCCTATCAGACTGCGTCCCAGAGTACCAGTTATTTTTAGCTAGTCCATTTCAAATGAAAAGGTACAGCTATGCGTTTTTGAAGCCTCATGTTTAATAATTATAATATCTTGCTACCATGTTTGACTTCCCTTTCCCAAACTTTCTCTTTCCCTACCCCACTCTTCTGGATCCTGTATTTCCCCACAGGCTTTGCGAATGCTGGTCCATTGAGGGCTGAGCTGCAGGTCCTTCCCCAGTGGAAACCCCCCAAGATGAGCCAAATCTGCCTGCAGCTGTGGCCATCCATCAGCGTAAGGTTGCCCTGGGGATTGTCTGCAGTTTGTCCGACTTCTCCCTTGTCTCCCGTCTTCCCTCCTGTGTGGCTGAAACGTGCCCTGGAATCCCACCTCTGTAGCATGTCCCTGGATAGTAATTGGGTTTATCATTGCTGCTGCGGTTCATTTTCAGTTAAAGCTAAATGACTTTCTGGCCATTTTTGCCCACCCCCTCCCCCCCAGTTTGGGTCTTTCTTACACACACTCTAGTTTGCTTTTAGACGTGTAGAATGCAGTTGAAGTTCTGGATTCCATGAGGCCACTTGGAGGATATATTGATCTCAAGTCACAGTTTTCACAAAGACATTTCTTCATCCAAAACAATGATGAGAACTGGGTCTCTCAGGTTTCGTGACATTTCTTCTCACCCCAAACACAAATAGTAACACACTCATTTTATGATGTATTGAAAACAGTCGAGCAATTGCAAGTCGGGGAGAGAATCTCAGCCGGGACTGACAAGCCTGTCCCAGCAGTGATCAGAGCAAACAAGCACCTTTTCTCCTTCCTTTCTTCAAGTCACCCTGCTGGCTTTCGCAATAACTGCTAGTGGCGGAGAGACCATGGATCCCCACGCCTGTACCGCAGAGCTGACATCTGTAAATGTGGGTTTACGTGTTAATCCCACAGCATTTCTTCACCTCGTTTGCCTTAAGTGCACACAAAGTACATTTTGTTGTTTAACTTCTTCCTCTTTTCTCGTCTAACTGGAAGTCCCCAAATATGTGGATTTAGAAATGAGTTTCCTGGTGTTTCTGGTTTTTTTTTTGGTCTTAATATGGCTTAGATAGTTGTTTTTGTTCTCATGGTTTTGAAAAATAATTTCAGAATATTTTTAAATGCAGGCTGGTGACGTGCAGCAGCATACAGCTTGTGGCGGGGGTGGTGTTGGAGTCTTTTTGTTGGTGGTGGTCTTCGTGTGAAAACTGACACAAGCCCTCAGAGGAGGAATAGAAAGGAACCTCCCTGTTCTCACCACGATGCTTTTGTTCAAAATAGCTGTAAACCGCAGGGCTCAAGGAAACCAATCCGAGTGTGACAGCTGGTCTGAGAAAGAAGGGATGGAAAGAGGCAGGCTCTTCTGCCGTGTTGAAAGCACTTTTACCGAAAGAGTAGCTGTTTGGAACAGGGGTCGACTTTGTCTCTCTGAAAGTAGACCCAAGGATTTTGGTTAGAGGAACTGTGCAGTCTGAGGAGAAATTTGAGAAGAGATCTTTCCTACTGTGTGGCCGCTGGGTGAACGTTCCCCGCTTGTCTAACAGTAAAGGGAAGCAGCGTTTAGTGCAGGAGCCAGGTGGACTCCAGTTTAGCTCCTCCAAGTGCCCTGACTTGGTTCTGAGCCTCATCCTTGTGTACGGAAGCAGACAGGTGACTCAAATCAAGGATCCATTTTATGGGCAGAGTAAAAATAGGTCCCAGTTTCATTAGACTTCTTATGTGTTTAAGGAAGAAAAAAAAGAGAGATCTGTTACCATAGAAACAGATTTCCAGACCAGTTGTTTTTGTGTGTGTGTGTCTTATGGGATCTGGGAGGTGGAGAGGTGGAAGGGTCCTTGTGTTTATTATCTAAAAATAAAATCAAATGCTGTTTCTTAAAAGTGAAAAACTTTATTTTTTCTGATTATGAAAGGTATCCATATTTATGATGAAAAGCATGGGAAAGTTTGCAAAAAATAAAACAATGTGATAATAGGTGATCCTTATTACCTGTTATTTTCTTGCATTTCTACCATGATTTTATGGCATCATTATTTTGCTTAACATTTATCATAAACATTTTTCATGACAATAAAACCTTTAAAAGCCTTAATTTTATTACATCATTGGAATGACATCATTCTTTATTTAACTCTTCCCCGATTGTTGGGTTTTTCAGCTTTTCAATATTATAAATAATGGTGCAACATATATTTTTATATTGCTGTTAGGTTGAGTTATTTATGTGTTCAGTTTTGAGTAGTCACCAGGGCTTTCTAATTTTTAAAAGTTGTGAAGGGGGTGGCCTTTGGATTGAGCTGTGGTAGAGCAGCTTGCATGAGGGCTGCCATTCAGAACTGTTTCACCCTGGTAGACATCTGTTGAGGCAAGAAGTGAAGAACTGGAGAGAACCCTGGTGTGACCATAGGAGCAGCTTTTGGGTCACATCACAGCACAATGGGCCAGGACTTCACATTATATGTCTGATGTGTGGTAATACTGTTGTGCCATTGGTTAGCATCTTATGTTGTTTATACAGTACTGGTTCACCCCTTGGAAAGGCGAATTAGAGGCCCTGTGTTAGTAGAAAGAAGATAACAGCTCTTGTTTTACTGGTTCTATTTATTTATTTATTTAAGAACAGGACTTTCCTTAGACTACATGAGGACAAGGACTGTGTCTTCATGTGTATCTGTATAATTCATGTGATGTCTGGCACACTGTGTCTCTCTTCCTGTCATGAGCATTATTGTTCTATTAATGTGTGTTCAGATCCTGTTCTTGTTTTGTTTTCTGGCAGTCACTTTCATACCGTTAACCCAGATATCTGAAGATCTGTGGCATCCCAGGAAGCCGAGCAGGTGAATCTCCTGGTTGCTTTGTGGTAATTGCTTCTTTGTGCCATGTCAGTTGTGTGCTTCTGGCATCTGTGTCGCCCAGGAAGCTGGAGCCAGTCACGAAGCTAATCCTCCGCTCTCTTGGTAGGAGGTTTCAGTATGACGCATCAGCCTGGGAAAACGTAGCATACGGTGTGAAATAGGAGGCTGAAGCAGCAGTCCTTTAGCCCTTTCGTGGGATGGGAGTAAATATTTGGACAGGGTTCTCGGGTGCCATAGAAATTAACAATAACCTCCCGGCAGCTGTAGAAGCTTTCCTCGTACCCATTGCAACAGGTTTGTTTAAGGAATTTGACTTTGGCTCTTTTGAAGCAGTGATTTTGTTTCCCGGCAGACCTGCCCTGGCTTCCTCTGCGTGAGGTTCCCTTTCCAGGATCTTTTCTCCACGTGGCTTGCATCTGTGCCCTACCCCCTCGCACTGCACCTTTCGACCTGTACTTATTATACTCAATTCCAAAACACCTGGGTTTTGAAACGTCATGGTGGATGTTTTCCTTTTTTGCAGGGAAACTCCCTACCTTTGCCCTTGTCCCTGAAGCCAGGGCTGTTTGGGTGACTAGCATTCAGCATACCACCTGACTAACCTGTACTTTGATCCCAGAATTCATTTCTGTTCTGTGTTTGTTTAGAAATGCAGTTTCTCTGGCCTTTGGATGTGGCTGTGATTTAATTAGGCCGGCACTGGTTTTTTTTTCTGCTTGCCATTGGTTGGGTCGGCTGTGATGTGTCAGGAAAGCTGCTGCCCTCTGTTGTGGCGAGAGGGGCATATCCGTAGTCTCCATGAGGACTCACTAGTTCACTTGGGTTCTGTATAGAGCCTCTGCCTATGTTTCCTTGGAAACTATTTAAAAATGCTTTCTGCCTGGCCGCTGGGTGTTGAGTCATCATATGTTGGATTCTTTCCTTCCAGGCCTCCTTTGAAGGAAGGGGAATGTGGCTGGGAAGAGATGTAAGTCCCCACTCTCTGTCTCAGATGTTGAGCTTCTCATTGGGGCAGAGTTGTCATAAAGAAGAACACCTAAAGAACAGGGTACCGATTTAGTGACCATTGGGGAGCGCCTCCTATGTGTAACACACATGTGTAGGGTGTATGTAGATCGTTCTAATTCTAGTCCAGCTGATCATTTCTTCCATGAACTTGGGCAAGTGATCCAAGTTCATTTGATCTCTCTGGGCCATGGTTTCTCCAATAGTATTTAGACTACCCTAATCCTTATGGTTCCTCCCAATTCTAGAACTGTATCCTTCAAGGGTTTATCTGTTAGAAAACAAGAGAAGAGGCTTTTCAGAAGAATTGGCATATTCTAATATTTCACTGCCTCAAAGTAAATGACTTAAAAGTGGCTTCTCTAGAGCAGCATTTCTCAGCTCAGCACTATTAGCATTTCTGATATCCATTGCTGTGGGATTGTCCTGTGCATTTTAGGATGCTTGGCAACATTCCTGGCCTCTGCCCACTAGATGCCAGTAGCATTCTCCTGCTGGTTGTGACAACCCAGTATCTCTCCAGACATCAACATCGTCCCCTCAAGGGGAAGCTTCTTTGGGTGGGAGCTGTTGGTCCAGGGGGAGAAAAGTGGGACTATTTGAATGTGGGCTTATTTGTTTATTTATTTATTTGAAGACAGAGTTAGAGAGAGGGAGGGAGAGACAGACACAGAGAGAGAGAGAGAGTGAGAGCGAGAGAGAGATTGATTCTGCTGATTTACTTTCCAAATGACTGCAGCAGCCAGGGCTGGGTTGGTCCCAAGCTGAGATCCAGGAGCTTCTTCTGGGTCTCCCATGTGGGTGGCAGGGGCCAAAGTATTTGGGTCATCTTCTTCTGCTTTCCCAAGCACATTAGCAGGGAACTGGATTGGAAGTGGAGCAGCTGGGACTCGAACCGGTGCTCATGGGGGATGCTAGCGTCAAGGGCAGCAGGTTAACCCACTGCACCACAATGCTGGCCCCAGATGTGGGCTGTTTTTAATATCAGTTTTCATTGTCCTCTGCTGCTAATTACCTGTTTTATTAGCAGGCATGTATTTCGTGCTCACTGTATGGAAGTGAATGCCAGCACTTGATTCGAGGGAGTTTAATGGTAATAGTGTGGAAGTGTCAAGTGTGGAAATGATTGTCAGCTCAGCAGTCCTTCCCTACACACCTGCTCCCAGCAGCCTGCTGTTGGTTGAGGAAGTAATTGAAACGTATCCAGGCATTTACTTGCAAAGGCTATCAGGCTAGTATCCTAGGAGGCCCCAGGGTTTGTGAATTATGGATAGGACTGGGTCTTGTGTATTCAGAATCTAGTGTGAAGGCTGTTACTCCTTCAGCTACCAAATGGACGAAATTAATCTGTCATCAGTATGGTGAGACCAGGTCTCTGTCCTGGGGATGGAGGATGGAGAGCATTCTCAGTGGGCAGTGGCTGGGTTACCCTTCTTTAGTAGCATCTTCTGAAGATACACCCCTCCCCCTGCTCTGTGGGGAGCTTCAGTATTTTTTTGAGAACTGAGTAGATACTGGTTGTTACAAAGAGGAACTTGAGCCTTTAACCTGGAGTAACCTTAAAAAAAAAAAATGTAAAGAACTGACTGTCCCTAGGGAATAAAGACAATAACTTTTTTTAAAATTAACTTATTTATTTGAAAGGCAGAGTTACAGAGAGGCAGAAGCAGAGAAAGAGAGAGGGAGGTCTTCCATCCACTGGTTCACTCCTCAGGTGGCCACAACGGCCTTAGCTGTGCAGGTCCAAAACCAGGAGACAGGAGCTTCTTCCTGGTCTCCCACAAGAGTACAGGGGCCCAAGGACTTGGGCCATCTTCCACTGCTTTCCCAGGCCATAGCAGAGAGCTGGATCAGAGGTAGAGCAGCCGGGACTCGAATTGGTGCCCATATGGGATGCCAGCACTGCAGAAGGCGGCCTTACCCGCTATGCAACAGTGCCAGCCACAAGACAGTAACTTCCGGCAAGGCAAGTTTGTGTCGTTTACCCCAAGTGAAGTCGTGAGTGCTAGGAAAATAGTATAATTATAATGTCAAGTTTTCAAATAGCAGGTTCATCTGGCTCATTTTGGAATGGCTGCCTAGCCTTTAGCTTAGCAATCCCTTCCTACATACTACTCCCTATAGCATGTGTTAGCCACTGAAGTAGGGACTGAAATGTATTAGATTTCTCATATGTAATTTTTATACATGTTACATTTGCTATGAAATGTCTATTTAGATTGAGATTGAGTAATTTTGATTTTGCTCCCAATACTCTTAGTTTTCCTTCACTTAAATGTTTACTTATTTTCATCTACTTGAGAGGCAGAGTGCCAGAGAGAGACAGAGAGGGATCTTCCATCTGTTGGTTCAGTTCCAGATGCCCATAACAGCCAGGGCTGGGCCAGACCGAAGCCAGGAGCCCAGAACTCCATCCAGGTCTGCCTCGTGGGTGGCAGGGGCCTAAGCCTTGAGCTGTCACCTGCTGCCTCCCAGGATGCATTAGCAGGAAGTGGGATTGGGAGCAGAGGTGCTGAAACTTGAACCAGGCAGCCAGGCAGCTTATCCCACTGTACCACGATGCTGCTCCTCCCCATCTCTTTTAAATCCACATTCTCCACTGGGTTAGGGGCAGAATGGTGCTGCTTACTGACTGGGGTCAAGTGTGCCCTGTCAGCATCCTGGCTGGGATGCTCTGGGATCCCAAAGCCATGATTCATACACTTCAGCCTGTGGCGGTGCCTGTCCTTGGCCTCTGGCAGGCTCTGTGTTCCGTTCCAGCTGAGCCTTTGCTGGAGCCATTGCACACATGGGGCCTTCAAGCCAGACAATTGTTTGTACTGAGATGGTCTCACTGTTTGGCTCCTAATGAAATAACCTCCTTCCTGCCCCCAATGAAAGCAGCTATTTTTTTGTTTCCTCCCTCCCTTTTTCAGAGAAGCCATGTCTCAGCCACCCCTCTTCTGCCTTATTCACAAAAGCTTTGAGCAGGGTCTTTGTGTAGAGGAAATTGGCTGGAGTCAAAATATCATGGGCTTACCAGGAGACAAGGACCATCAAGGATACTCTTTCCTCTGGCTCTCTATGTAGGAGGTTTAAATTACATTTGGTTTTCTGAAACGCCAGCTGTCGTGTTTCTGCCACACAGAGATGTTAGAGAGAGTGAATCCTATCCATGGACACTCAGAGAACTCTTTCAGATTTGGGCACAGGACACAGAGGCACTGTCTAAAAACAATATCAGGGGCCAGCATGTTGGCAGGGCTGGTTAAGTCGCCTGCAGCTCTGGTATCCCATATGGGCACCAGTTCAAGTCTTAGTTCCTCCACTTCTGATCCAGCTCCCTGCTAATGTGCCTGAGAAAGCAGTGGAGGGTAGCCCAAGTTCTTTTTTTTTTTTTTTTTAAATATTTATTTATTTGAAAGGCAAGTTACAAAGAGGCAGAGGCAGAGAGAGAGAGAGAGAGAGAGAGAGAGGTCTTCCATCCACTGGTGCACTTCCCAGATGGCCACAACAGCTGGAGCTGTGCCAATTTGCAGCCAGGAGCTTCTTCCAGGTCTCCCAGGTAGGTGCAGGGACCCAAGGACTTGGGCCATCCTCTACTGCTTTCCCAGGCCATGGCTGAGAGCCGGATTGGAAGTGGAGCAGCTGAGACTCAAACCGGTGCCCATATAGGATGCTGGCACTGCAGGCCAGGGCCTTACCCGCTGTGCCACAGTGTTGGCCCCAGCTCAAGTTCTTAGGCCACTGCCACCCACGTAGGAGACTCAGATGGAGTTCCAGGCTCCTGGGATTTGGCCTGGCTCAGCTCCAGCCACTGCGGCCATTTGGGGAGTAAACCACTGGATGGGAGATCAAAACAACAGCAACAACAAAACAACGCTAAGGGGCAAATGTTTGGCCTAGCTGCTCAGAAGCTGGTTAATAGACTTCATCTGCTCTCAGGTGCCTTGGTTGAGTCCCGACTCTGACTCCTGCTTCCAGCTTCCTACTTATGTGCACCCTGGGAGGCAGCAGGTGATGACTCAAGTAATTGGGCCCCAGCCACCCCTGGGGTAGACTTGGATTGAGTTCTAGGCTCCTGGCGTTGGCCTGGCCCAACCCTGAGTGTTTTGGGCACTTGGGGCGTGAACCAGCAGATGGGAGCTCTCTCTCTCTTTCTCAAAGCAACAGCAACAACAACAAGAACTTAAATCCACATAAGAAAAATACTTATACTAGGTTTTTAAAAAGTATACTAAATTAGGCAGGTATGTTATCTAAAGGAGCTCACAGAAATAAAACCCAACAACAGAACAACCGGGGAGGGGGTGCCATGGGAGAGGCAGCGAAGTGCTATAGGCATCAGAATAGGTAGTAAAGGGCTTCACGGAGAAAAGTGGACAGAGCAAGATTGTCACAAAAAGGTGAACAGAGGGCATCGCCCTGTGACCTATTTGTTAAGAGATTTTAATTTGATCACAAAATTCTAAGACATTCTCCAAGCTTTTTTATTTTTATTTTTTAAAATATTTATTTATTTATTTGAAAGGCAGAGTTACAGAGAGGCAGAGGCAGAGAGAGACAGGTCTTCCATCAGCTGGCTCACTCTCCAAATGGCTGCAATGGCCGGAGCTGTGCTGATCTGAAACCAGGAACCTGGAGCTTCTTCCGAGTCTCCCATGCAAGTGCAGGGGCCCAAGAACTTGGGCCATATTCTGCTGCTTTCCCAGGCCAAAGCAGAGAGCTGAATCGGAAGTAGAGCAGTTGGGACTTGAACTGGCGCCCATATGGGATGGCAGCACTGCAGGCCATGGCTTTACCCACTACACCACAGCGCTGGTTCATCTCCAAGCCTTTTTAAGGGAACGTTTAAGTTAACAGCATTGTGATTTTCTTCAGACTGACTTCTGACAAGTCTAGGTGGTCTCTACTTTGATTCATCATCTTTGTTTTTTAAAAAAATCTTTATTTGAAAGGCAGACAGAGATAAGCAGAGATATCTCCCCAAATGTCTGCTAAAGCTGGGGCTGGGCCAGGTGGAAGCCAGGAGCCTAGAACTCAAATTAGGTCTCTTACGTGGGTGCCAGGAACCACGAGCCATCACCTGCTGCCTCTCAGGGTCTGTATCAGCAGGAACCTGATCATAAGCAGAGCTGGGACTTGCAGAGCTTGGTCCTGTGATGCAGGATGAGGGTGTTCTAAGCGGCATCTTAACACCCAAATGTCTGCCCCTCAGCTCCCCCCACACACACCGGGCCGGCCCAATCCCAAGCTGCTACCGTCCATGCAGTCAGCTCTAAAGAGCGCAGGCGTGTCATCTCCAGCAGTTGGTCCCGGATTTTTAGCTGGCTGTTGGTATCACGTACAACCCGCATCCCAGTTTCCAAGCATTTTTTCCCTTCAGTT
This sequence comes from Lepus europaeus, assembly GCF_033115175.1. Taxonomy (NCBI): domain Eukaryota; kingdom Metazoa; phylum Chordata; class Mammalia; order Lagomorpha; family Leporidae; genus Lepus; species Lepus europaeus. The sequence continues at coordinate 32,175,706 of NC_084831.1, forward strand.
TCCACACTCTTTGCTTCCATCCTGTGGTTTTTTGGGGAATGCGGTTCTAGGCTTTTCCTGAAAGTCAGTAAACACCATCCGTCATTTCCCTCAGAAGTTATTTTTCATCCTCCGAGATATTTTTAGGGTGTTTTGGGTATCCGTCAGTAGGGATTTTGGTGTATCATTGAAGGCGAGTCTTGGCTATTCTACTGCATGAAATGAGAGGGCACTCACTTTAGTTCTTTTCTGAGAAGTGAAGAGGCAGGCCTGCCCAGGTTTCCGTTGAGTTTTGCCCTACTTAGCATCTGTAACGTCGGAGGACTGTCCTCCGCTGGGAGCATCGTGAGGCTTCGCTGCTCACGTTGTCTCTCTCCTGTCACTGGCTTTATGAGACTCTTCGACATGGGCAGAGAATCTTTTGGTTAGCTCTTTTCCCCTCCTTTACTGTAAAATCAGTCAAAGCAGCACATACCAGAATTTTCCAAGGAAACCCCAAGAGGCTTGGCTCCTTTTTTTTTTTTTTTTTTTTTTTAAAGATTTATTTGAAAAGCAGAGTTACAGAGAGAGGGAGTGAATTTCCTATCTGCTGGTTCACTTCCCAAATGGCTACAATGGGGGTTGGACCAGGCTGGAACCAGGAGCTTGGAACTTCTTACAGGGCTCCCATGTGGGTGGCGGGGCCCCAGTCCTTGGGCAGTCTTCTGCTGCTTTTCCAGGTGCATTAACAGAGAGCTGGATCAGAAGTGGTGCAGCCGAGACCTGAACTGGCACCTGTATGGGATGTCAGTGTCACAGGCAGGGGTTTAACCCACAACGCCGCAACACTGGCCCTGAGGCTTGGTCCTTGACTCAGGCTTTCAGACAGTCCCACCAAGAGTGCTGCACAGTTGCCCCAGTACCAGCTGGAAAGGTATTTACTTATATAAATATCTATTCATTTACTTTGTTATCTACAGGGCAGAGACACAGACAGCCATACATCTCCCATTCATTGGTTCACTCCCCAAATGCCTACAGTGGCTAGGACTGGTCCAGGCTGAAGGCAGAGGCCAGGAACTCAGTCTGGGTCTCCCAAGTGGATGGCAGGGACCCAGCTACTTGAGCATGACCACAGCCTCCCTGGGTGCACATTAGCAGGAAGCTGGAATGGGGAGCAAAGCTGTGACTTGCACCCAGCACTCTGAAACAGGATGTGGTATCCCAAGCAATGTTATTATTATTATTTTTTAAGATTTATTTGAAAGTCAGAGTTATAGAGAGAGAGAAGGAGAGGCAGAGAGGCACAGAGAGAGAGAGAGAGAGAGAGAGAGAGAGAGAGGTCTTCCATCCGCTGGTTCACTCCTCAATTGGCCACATTGTGGTGATGGCTCAAGCCGGAGCTGCGCCGATCTGAATCCAGGAGCCAGGAGCATCCTTCAGGTCGCCTATGTAGGTGCCAGGGCCCAAGGACTTGGGCCATCTTCTGCTGCTTTCCCAGGCTATAACAGAGAGCTGGAATGGAAGTGGAGCAGCTGAGACTTGAACTGGTGCCCATATGGGATGCTGGCACTGCAGGCGGTAGCCCCCCAGGCAGTGTTTTAACCATTGCTTCAAATGCCCACTCTGGTAAAAGATTTAAAAAGGGCTGGTGCTGTGGTGTAGTAGGTTAAGCCTCTACTCGCTGGCATTCCATATAAGCACCAATTCAAGTCCTGGATGATCCACTTTGATCCAGCTCCCTGCTAATGTGCCCGGGAAAGCAGCAGAAGATGGCCCAAGTGCTTGGGCCCCTGCACCCATGTGGGAGACCCAGAGGAAGCTCCTGGCTCCTGGCTTCTGATCAACCCAGCTCTGGACATTGTGACCCTCTGGGGAGTAAACCAGCAGATAGAAAACCTCTCTTTCTGCCTCTCCTCTCTGTCTGTAACTCTGCCTCTCAAATAAATAAATCTTAAAAAAAAGATATTAAAAAAAGATTTTTTATTTAGGTATAATAACAAATGGAAATATATATATATATATATATATATATATATATATATCTGTGGTGTAGAATAGGATGTTTAGATATATGGATTCATTGATTCTGGTGCAATCAGGAGGCCCTGTGGTTGGAATTAAGAACTCACCACACCTAGGAGTCTCTCCTTCTGTGTCCCTCCCAAGATTAGGAGAAGGCCTCTGGAGGTGTGGGGGTAGGTTTTACTCTTTCCAGTTTCTCTTTGTGGCAGGAACATGACATCTGTCATCTGTACCCACAATTTTAAGGGGAACTGATGTCCTTGTTGATATATACACATGAGAAAAGAATAAGAATGGATTCTAGAGTGGCCAACTTCATGGAAGAATTTAAGCCATACTTAGAAATTTGGAATTCAATGGCTGGCATTGTGGGATAGTGAGTTAAGCCACTGCCTGCAACACTTGCATCCCATATGGGTGCCAGTTTGACTCCTGGCTGCTCCACTTCCAGTCCAGCTCCTGGCTAATGTACCTGGGAAAGCAGCAGAAGATGGCCCAAGTCCCTGGGCTCCTGCACCCATGTGGCAGATCCAGATGATACTCCTGGCTAGGCAATGACATCATCAGAACACCTTGGCAGAATGACCTTTGCAGAGCCAACAAAAATTCCAAGTGAAAGCCCTGTCCTTTCCCTTCTAATGTGTTCTGAGAATGTGGTTGAGTAATGATGGCACAGGGTGGTTGATTTGGTGATTCTTTAGCATCAGAAACATCACCTAAGGTACCATCCACTGCGGGGATAGACAGAAAGGAAGAGTCACAGCCTAGCTGGCAGTGAAGCCCTACACACTAATCAGAAAACAAGGGAAATAAGCGATGTGGAGCTCAGTTTACTGAAAGTTAATTGTCCTCCCTTTAGCCTTCTCGGAGTAGTTTAATTTTAGAGGTACAGTTACCACCTTTCAGAAGAGGTAGATTTCCAGACAATCTAATCTGGTAAGGAAATTGACTCAGAGTTGAATTGTTTGAAGTCACACAGCTAATACGTGGCACCGTCTAGATAACCCATATCTTTAGCTATGTGTATGGCAGGAGCCAGGTAAATAATACGAGATATGTGTGAGCAGGTTACTGGACTAACTCAGAGCAAGTATTAGTTTTTGCAGGACCTAAAGGAAATGGCTAGCCGGTATATAGAGGAGCTGAGAAAAGACACTGCACCCAGCTGTAGACATGTGCCCTGTTTTGTCTCCTGGCCTTTGGTTGTGCTATTGCTTTGGATTTTTTATTCCTTTCTAAAGGTTCTTTTTCAGTTATATTTAATTTTGGGCCCCGCCTCCTTGCTCAGGAGTAAAATCAGTGCAGTTCTGTGGTCTGTCAGCATTAACAACACGAGAAAGGATGAAAAAACAAAGTCTCTTCCACTAGGCCCGAGTTGCTGTCCTGTTGATTTCCTGGTGTTATAGGCCTTGATGTTTTGAGAAAAGCCATTTTAAGTTAACTACTGAGATAAGTTTAGATGTTGATTGACTGATCATTTTACCAGTGAGTGAAAACTTAGCAAGGTTCTATTTCACTAACCCTTTTCTGGTTACCTAGTAGGAAGATAATACTGCTTTTCCTCATCTCTACTGCTCTCATAGCAATCCAACAGCTCTCTCTGTTCCATCCTTGGTCTTACAGATTGAGTTGGCTCAGCTGGCTTTTGTATTGTTGAGTATATGAGTAGCTGCTATGTGCTGCTAGAATCCCCAAACTTCCATCTTTGTCTTGTGCACTTTGATATTTTATATAAATGTGGGAGGGGTAAGAAGCAGTACCAGGAGATAGGAAGTGGTAGGGAGACATCTCTCTAATAATCACTGCCATCCAACAATAGAACTGACTACCTTTTGAAGGGGAGCATCAGTGAGCCAGGTAGTTACCTTAGAAGACTTCCTCCTCTTAGTGGAGGTTGAAGCTATGAATTCTCAGGTTCTTTCCACCTCTGATTTTCTTTTTCTGTCTTTTCTTTTTTTTTTTTAAATTTTTGACAGTGAGAGAGAGAGAGAGAGAGAAAGGTCTTGTTTTTTCTTTTAAGATTTATTTATTTGAAAGGCAGTCAAAAAGAGGGAGAGAGATGATCCTTCATGCGCTGATTCACTCCCCAAATGGCCACAACAGCCAGGTCTGGGTCAGGCGGAAGCCAGGAGCCTGGAACTCCATCCAGTCCTCCCATGTGGGTGGCAGGGGTCCAAGGATTTTGGGTATCTTTCGTTGCTTCCCCAGGCGAGTTAGCAGGGAGCTGGACTGGAAGTGGAGCAGCCCATATGAGATGCAGGCGGCAGCCTAACTCTGTGGCACAATCCCAGAGCTCTGATCTTCTAATGTTCAATTCCTTCGTGTAGTATTTACCTTTGTTCCCCAATCAATCTCAGAAGTATTTCAATTCACTTTGCCTCAGACATTTCGAAAGCTTAGTTTCTGCTCTTTTTTCAAGTGTGTGAATGTGGTTGCTGACTCTTTTTGACAAACGGAAATGCCATTCTTGCAAGATGGCCTGGATGCAAAGGGACTTTTCTTGCAGAGCGTTCTGAGAGCAGAAACCTCTTGAGTAAGCCCTTATTTTGGCCTCATGGTTCCTTAAAAGGTTTGTATTTACAGAAGTTCAAAGTTACTGTTTATTGTTATTTTGGAACAAGGAACTGGATGAATTCTCTTTTGTATAAATGAAAATCGGCTTGTAAACATTTAGTACTTCCACTTAATTTCTCTAAGATCATACTGGTGATTCTATGTATCTTTTTGTTCGTAAATCAGCGATGAAGGGATATAATGAGTGAAACTGGCACTAGTTTATTTCCTTTATTTTTACTTCCAAATTTTGTGTCAGAGTAAATGGCAGCTGAGATATAGCAAATTAACTTCCCCTTCTTCTTCTTTTTTTTTTTTTTTTTTAAGATTAATTTATTTACTTGAAAGTGAGAGTTACACAGAGAGAGAAAAGGCAGAGAGAGGCGGGGAGAGAGAGGTCTTCCATCCAATGGTTCACTCCCCAAATGGCTGCAACGGCCAGAGCTGCACAGATCCGAAACCAGGAGCCAGGAGCTTTTTCTGGGTCTCTCACGTGGTTACGGGGACCCAAGCACTTAAACCATCTTCCACTGTTTTCCCAGGCCATCAGCAGGGAGCTTAACCTCTATTTTAAAATCAGTGTTTGTTGAGTTAGGTTCTTCCTCCTCTGTGTATCACTTGTAAACTGGATTTCAGTGCTAATCCCAGACTCATTGAGCTGAACTTAATTCAGCATTTTAGGTTCATCAAAATCTAACGTCTTCACAAATTAGTGATCTCATTTTGCATTTTCAGAGCATTGAGTATTGAACTGGGAGGGACCCAAAATTTACCTGCACATCATCTGCTAGAACTGAAGTAGTCAAAAGGCTCTTAGGGCTCTTTGATCACCCAGTGACTCTGTGGGGATCATTTTTCTACGGTCTCTGAAAGTCGATTTCCCAAGCGTGCACATGAACACCAGCACTTAGGGGATTTTACTGTTTCTAGGTATGCTACACTTGTTTTCACACAACCTTCACGGCTAGAAAATCCTTCCTGAGAGTGTACTAAAATCATCAACTGTTCAGTTGTGCTAGTTCTGCCTTGGCAGCCTCACTAAAGTGTGTGATAGCTTAGCCTTTAAGGTGCTTGAAAATGTCACCCTTCATTGTACGAAACCGGGGAAATGATTTACTTCTATGTCGCTTGTTGATGAATTCATTTAATAGATATGTACTCTGTAAAATCTTTAATTTGGTAGCACCATGCTAAGTATTTTAGAACATAAGATGAAGAGACATGGTCCTTGGCTTCTAGTACTCAGTCTAATTAGGGCAAGAGAGACCTGTAAATAACTAACTCTAATAAGATACTCAGTTGTGGAAGAACAAAGCATGTGGTGGATTCTTAGCCATAGAGAAGGTTGGCTTATCTCATTAAAGCAGGGAGGGGGGACCTTTTTTCTGCCAAGGGTCATGTAGATAGTTATAACATCATTTGCAGGTCATACAGAATCCTCAACTTAAAAATTAGCCAGCGTTAGATGTATTGAATTTTGAATTCTACCTGTGATTGCCTTAGCAGGGTCAGAACAAAGGATTCTGTGGGCCTTATATAAGCCATGGGTCAGGCTTTCTCCTCCCCTCTGAGGGCCTCACAGAAAGTATAACGTTAGACTGGATCTTTTTTTCTTTTTTCTTTTTATTTTTTTTGTTTTTTAACAGGCAGAGTGGATAGTGAGAGAGAGAGAGAGAGAGACAGAGAGAAAGGTCTTCCTTTTTGCCGTTGATTCACCCTCCAATGGCCACTGCGGCCAGCGCATCTCGCTGATCCGAAGCCAGGAGCCAGGTGCTTCTCCTGGTCTCCCATGCGGGGGCAGGGCCCAAGGACTTGGGCCATCCTCCACTGCCTTCCCGGGCCATAGCAGAGAGCTGGCCTGGAAGAGGGGCAACCGGGATAGAATCCGGCACCCCAACCAGGACTAGAACCCGGTGTGCCAGCGCCGCAAGGCGGAGGATTAGCCTGTTAAGCCACGGTGCCGGCCGGATCTTTTTTTCTTTTAAAGATTTATTTTATTTATTTAAAATTCACAGTTATAGAGAGACAGCTCTTCCATTGTTGGTTCACTCCCCAAATGGCTGCAATGGCCAGCGCTGGGCCAGGCTGAAGTCAGGAGCCAGGAGCTTCTTCCAGGTCTTTCATGTGGGTACAGAGGCCCAAGCACTTGGGCCATGCTCCACTGCTTTCCCACGCCATAGCAGAGAGCTGGATCGGAAGTGGAGCAGCCAGGACTCAAACCAGTGCCCATATGGAAGCTTTACCTGCTATGCCAGAGCACCAGCCCCTAGACTGGATCTTGAGGTTTCTGAAGCAGGGAATGAAGGAGAAAGCCATGCCAGGTAGAAAAAGTGGTGTAAGCAAAGAGGTATAAGTGTATACCATGTTTCAGAGTAATGACCTGTTCAGCATGTGTAAAGCTCAGGCTCTTAATGGGCATTATCTTAATGGGCATCTATGATCGTCTTGTTTTAAAAATATATGCGCCATTTTTTTCTCATTATAAAATTAATCAAACTCATTGCAAATTAAAATAAAATACAGGCTGGCACCGCGGCTCACTTGGCTAATCCTCTGCCTGTGGCGCTGGCACCCCGGGTTCTCGTCCCAGTTGGGGCACCGCATTCTGTCCCAGTTGCTCCTCTTCCAGTCCAGCTCTCTGCTGTGGCCCAGGAAGGCAGTGGAGGATGGCCCAGGTCCTTGGGCCCTGCACCCGCATGGGAGACCAGGAGGAAGCACTTGGCTCCTGGCTTCAGATCGGCACAGTGCACCGGCTGATAGCGGCCATTTGGGGGGTGAACCAACGGAAGGAAGACCTTTCTCTCTCTCTCTCTCTGTCTCTCTCTCTCTCACTGTCTAAATCTGCCTGTCCAAAAAAAAAGTAAAGTCAATCATGTTATTTTTAAAGATTTGCTTACTTGTTTACTTATTTATTTGAAAGGCAGAGCAACAGAGAAAGAGAGATCTCTTCCATCCACTGGTTCATACCCCAGGTAGCTGCAATAGCTAGCCTTAGGCCAGGCTGAAGGCAGAAGACAGGAACTCCATTGGGCCATCTGCTATCTTCCCAGGTACAGCATCAGGAAACTGGATTAGAAAGGGAGCAGCCCAGACTCAACCAGCACTTGGATATGGTCTTCTAGCATCACAAGCAACAGTTTAACCCACTGCACCACAACACTGGCCCCAAATTCTGTAGGTTTTTATTTACTCTGTATGTTATGTTATGTTATGTTATGTTATGTTATGTTATGTTATGTTATTTTTGACAGGCAGAGTTAGACCCCCCAAATGGCCGCTATGGCTGGTGCTCTGCACCGATCTGAAGCTAGGATCCAGGTGCTTCTTCCTGGTCTCCCATGCAGGTGCAGGGTCCCAAGCACTTGGGGCATCCTCCACTGCCCTCCCGGGCCACAGCAGAGAGCTGGACTGGAAGAGGAGCAACCAGGACAGAATCCAGTGCACCAACTGGGACTAGAACCCAGGATGCTGGCGCCACAGGCGGAGGATTAGCCAAGTGAGCTGCGGCGCTGGACCATGATAGGCTTTAAAAGAACATGTATAAATAAGTAAAATTCAAAAATAGAAGAAATAGATATTTCACAGCCCCATTACCCAGAGATAATAGCTTTGAATATTTTACATATATTTTTCTAGTCTGTTTTTCTGTGTATACATAAAAATTTATTTATATTTTTCACTACTTTATTAATGCTAGATTTAAAAAGCTGTTATATCATGGAGATATTTCCATATCAAGTTAGCTACAAAGTTATTTTCCTGTTGCATTATATACCTTTATATGAACTTGGTATTGCTAATTTATTTAAAGATTTATTTATTTATTTGAAAGTCAGAATTACATAGAGAGAAGGAGAGGCAGAGAGAGAGAGAGAGGTCTTCCATCTGCTGGTTCACTCCCCAGTTGGCTGCTACAGCCAGAGCTGCAACGATCTGAAGCCAGGAGCCAGGCACATTTTCCTGGTCTCCCATGTGGGTGCAGAGGCCCAAGGACCTGGGCCATCTTCCACTGCTTTCCCAGGACATAGCAGAGAGCTGGATTGAAAATGGAGCAGCCAGGTCTTGAACTGGCACCCATATGGGATGCCGGCATTGCAGCTGTGGCTTTACTGGCTACACCACAGTGCTGGTCCCGGAATTTCTAATTTTTATAAAAATATAGTAATGAAAATTCTTAATATGTATAATTGTGCACCTGATGAGTTATTTTCCTGATGAATTCTTAGAAGTGGGACTCAAAGAATTTATTTACCTTTAATTTTTAAAAAAAAGATTTATTTATTTATTTATTTGAAAGTCAGAGTTACACAGAGAGAGGAGAGGCAGAGAGAGAGGTCTTCCATCTGATGATTCACTTCCCAATTGGCCACAATGGCCAGAGCTGCGCTGATCTGAAGCCAGGAGCCAGAAGCTTCTTCCAGGTCTCCCACACAAGTGCAGGGGCCCAAAGACTTGGGCCATCTTCTACTGCTTTCCCAAGCCATAGCTGAGAGCTGGATGGGAAGTGGAGCTGCTGGATTTCAAACTGGTGCCCATATGGGATGTCTGTGCCCCAGGTCAAGGCGTTAGCCACTGTGCCACAGCACCGGCCCCATTTACCTTTAATTTTTAATCAAATTTTGCCTCCCTTCTGAATGGGAGGAACTGTGCTATGCCCTGAGAATTTGACAGTGAACATCACAGATCTGATGTTTGCTATTGTGGCATTAAAATAGTTTAGTGGGAAAGAAATGTTAATAATCACACAAACAAATAATAATAAAATGATGTATGAGTTAGAAAGAAAATAGAATGGGTAAATGAAAGTTCTTAACATTTGAAAAGTCCTTATCTGGGGTGGCCCACTGGTTAAGACAGTCACACCCTCTATCAGAGTGCCTGGGTTCTAGTCCCAGCCCCACTCCAAATTCCAGTTTCCTGTAGATGTTCACCTTGGGAGGCAACAGGTAATGCCTCAAGTAGTTGAGTCCCTGGCACTATGTGGAAGCCTCGAATTGGATTCCTAGCTCCTAGCCAGCCCCTGACCCAGGGCCATTGCAGGTGTTTGGGGAGCGAACCAGCATACTGAAGCCTTCTCTGTCTTTCAAATAGATTTTTAGAAAATCTTTATCTTTTAGAGATATGAACAGAAGTATGTACAGATGAAATGCTGTGATGTTTGGGATTTACTTCAAAATAACCCAAGGTTTAGGGGTGAGGGAAAGTGTATGGAACACAGCTGAAACAGTATTGGCCAGGAGTTGGTAATTGCTGAGGCTGCTTTTGTGTGTTTGAAATTTTCCAGGGGCAGGCGCTTTGGCGTAGCAGTCTGGTAAAGCCGCTGCCTGCAGTGCGGGAATCCCAAATGGGCGCTGGTTTGAGTCCCGGCTGCTCCACTTCTGATCCAGCTCTCTGCTATGGCCTGGGAAAGCAGTAGAAGATGGCCCAAGTCCTTGGGCCCCTGCACCCATGTGGGAGACCCAGAAGAAGCTCCCGGCTTCTGGTTTTGGATTGGTGCAGCTCCAGCCGTTGTGGCCATCTGGGCACTGAACAAGTGGATGGAAGACTTCTCTCTCTGCCTGTGCCTCTCTGTAACTCTGCTTTTTAAATAAATAAATATCTTTTTTTTTTGACAGGTAGAGTTACAGTCAGTGAGAGAGAGAGACAGAAAGGCCTTCCTTCCGTTGGTTCCCTCTCCAAATGGCTGCCACGGCTGGCGCAGCGCCGATCCAAAGCCAGGAGCCAAGTGCTTCTTCCTGGTCTCTCATGCGGGTGCAGGGCCCAAGCACTTAGGCCATCCTCCACTGCCCTCCTGGGCCATAGCAGAGAGCTGGACTGGAAGAGGAGCAGCCAGCACTAGAACCTGGCGCCCATATGGGATGCCAGCACTACAGGCGGGGGATTAACCAAGTAAGCCATGGAGCTGACCTCATAAATAACTCTTTAAAGAAAAAAAAGCCTGATATCACAGGCCCCTTTGGGTTGTTTTTTTTTTTTTTTTAATTTCCATAATAAATGTAAACAACAGAAGAAAGAGTAGAAGAGAGGTTATACTCTTCCTTCTGTTTACATTTTATTATAAAAAATTTCTTTTTCTTGGGTTGGAGGGACCAAGGAAAGGCTGTTTTGAGGAAGAACCATTTCAGCTGAGCCCCTCGTGATGAATAGGAGCTGGCCAGGCCTCATGTGATGGCAGGTGGCTGGGGAAGAGCTTTTTGACTTTGGGAGCAGCATGTTCTAAGGCCAACAGCCCTAAAGAGGGAACTTGTTGGTCTTCAAGGAAATGAAAGCAGGCTGGGAAGGAGGAGTGGCCAGACATCTGAGGCCGTGTTAAAAGTCTTTTCCTGCAGTCCCTCAGTAGTAGAAGGAAGCCTTCCAGAGAAAGGTTTTAAGCAACCGTGACAAAGTGGTTTTCACTGCTGCTGCCTTTTTTTCCCTTTCTTTCATTTTTTTTGCTTGACTATTTTGTGGAGAATAGTATTTGGGCTGGGCTTTGAGAGGTGAAGAGCGTGTTAAAGTGAAGAGACATTAGTAGATTATTACACTGGTCCAGAGACCTGATGACCGCAGACTAGAGAGATGAAGAGAAAAAATACTGATCTGACAGGTATTTTGGTCTCTGTGATGTGAGAGCTGAAGGAGAGAAAGGTTTCAGGAGGATGTATAAAATTTCATTTTATACAATTGAATGGATGGAGGTGTAATTGGCAAAGAGGAAAAGAACAGAGGAAGAGCTGGCTTTGTGGCAAGAGATTCAGAGCTCACACTGGAATATGCTGTTGACTGCACCAATTTACATTTTCATCTCTGTGTATAAGACCTCATGGAAGGTTTATATGCAGAGATCTGATCTGTACAGATTTGTGTTTTGGAAATATTACTCTAGTGGGAGTCTGGAGACCAGTTAGTTGTTAATCTGTGAGATTTTGAATTGAGAAATTTCATCTTTATTGTCTCTGTCTTTGATCCCCAGTGCTTAGTAGACAGAGAGCTTGACATGTAGGTACTCAATAAGTAATACTAAGACAACAGATACTCATAGGTGAGAGGTTAGAAGGTCTAGAAATTTGCAAGGTAGGTTCAACAAGGTTGGGAAGGAAGATGGAAGAAATTCTTCTCTCCCTTTGTTCATCCTGCCTGTTGAAATTTACGGTAGCTTCATGATGCTAACGAGTCTAAAGCCATCAATTTAGTAATCTTTGTTTGTTTGGAACGCCACAGTTGGGAGATCAATGGATTGTGATTATTATAATAGTAGCTGCAGCTCTCCTTCTTTCTGCTGAGTTCTTAAACCCAGAACCCTTCTGATCTTTGCAGCGCCGCTGGTGGGGGACATCTCAGTAGCACATGAAATGTGCACAAGGCAGCAGTTGTTACTCAGAACCTGGCCGGAAGTCGCATATACTTTGGCTATTACTTATATGCCTTCTGTTTTGCAAATGTAGGCATAAGCCTGGGAGACTTGTCAAACCCATGCAGCCACTCAGCCCAGTACTGGGCTGGTACTTATTACGGTAGATTTTTTGGCTGAGCAGTCAGTGAAATCCATATACTTTCTTCATTCACACTGATTGCATTATGCAGACTGATTACACATTAATTTGAATATTGCTTAATGCTGCCTGGTTTTTTTTTTTTCTTTTAAGATTTATTTAATTGAAAGAGTTAGAGAAAGGGAGAGAGGAAGAGAGCGAGTGAGAACAAGCACAATTTCCCAGCTGTTGGTTCACTCCCCAAATGGCCACAATGGCTGGGGCTGGATTTCATCTGGGTCTCCCATATCAGTGCAGGGGCCCAAGGACTTGGCCATCTTCCACTGCTTTCCCAGGCACGTTAGCAGGAAGCTGGGTCGGAAGTGGAACAGCCGGAGTAGGAACCGGCACCCATATGGGATGCCAGTGCTGCAGGTGGCTGCTTAACCCTCTGTGCCACAGCACTGGGCCCCCCGAGTTCACTCTTAGGTTCCCATCAAATATGTTCATTCAGCTGCAACCTCATTTTTGTGTGGTGCTAGTCACTACCAGTGTATGAACTTGTTTATCCTCTTCAGGTTCATAGTTGTTTGGAATATTGCTCCTCAGCATCTCTTTCTATTTTCAATTTCAGAATGATATCTTTTAAATTTTCTCCTTGGTTTCCAAGATAGAGTGAACAGGGCTTGGAGGGAAGCCTGTTGGGTGTGTGATTGGCCATGGCCAAGTGTATTGAACAGCTGGTTTCTTCTCACAAGTATAACAGAGTTAAGTAGGCTGGCCTTGTAGCACCGGTACCAGATACTGTGGAATCCAAGCAGCACCCTCAGGCTGACGGCCTTGGGCCCTTTTTTCTCTCTGTGTGTGGTGGGGGCATGTGCAGGCACAAGAGCAGGGTGTAGCAGAGAAGGGGACTGGGTGGGAGTTTAGATAGTGCATTTTCCAAGAATATTTTGAGGTAGATAAAGGAAGCTGCTTAAAACATGATGTTTTCTAGAAGGCTGAAACTGGGTCCTCTCCACTCCATAACCATTTCACTATATAGTGTCATAAGACTTCATGTTGTATACCTAAGCATACACAGTAAAACTTATTTTTTAAAAAGCAGAAATTGATTCCAGGATAAATTCCTTTTTCTTTTCTTTTTATGTATTTATTTTTAAAATTTATTTATTTGAAAGGCAAAATTACAGAGACAGATCACTTCCCACATGGCTTCAACAGCTGGGGCCAGGCCAGGCAGAAGATAGGAGCCAGGAGCTTCGTCTGGGTCTCCCACGTGGGTGGGAGGGGCCCAAGCACTTGGGCCATTTTCCATGGCTTTCCCAGGCACATTGGCAGGGAGCTGGATTGGAAGTGGAACAGCTGAGACATGAATCAGCACCCGTAGGGGATGCCAGCCTTGCAGGTGGTGGCTTTATTCACTATACCACAGTGCCATCTGATATTCAGTTAGTCTTGGTTCTGACATTTTTTGGACCAGAACTCACATTCCTGTCTGAAGAGAGGCATTCCGTGGTGCTGGACAGCGCTGATACACACCCGAGTGTGCGTGTGAATGAGTTAGCTGGCCCTTGTCAGTGCAGAAGAATGGGAGGTGGTCCTGAAAGCCTCACCGCACGCCTCGTTCTTACACGTAACCCTCTGTTATTACCAGCCTTCTGGGTGCTACACGCTACGAAGTGGATGTGACAGATGAGGAAACTGAGGCTCAGGAAGTTTAATTGTTCCACACAGGCAGTCACTCTTTTCTGGCTGCAAATGTTGTACTTTTTTTTTTTTTTAAAGGTTTTATTTGTTAATTTCAGGTAGAGTTGCAGACAGAGACAGAAAGATAGAGAGAAAGGTTTTGTTTTTTTTTTTTTTTTTGACAGGCAGAGTGGATAGTGAGAGAGAGAGACAGAGAGAAAGGTCTTCCTTTTTGCTGTTGATTCACCCTCCAATGGCCGCTGCGGCCGGCGCATCTCGCTGATCCGAAGCCAGGAGCCAGGTACTTCTCCTGGTCTCCCATGCGGATGCAGGGCCCAAGGACTTGGGCCATCCTCTACTGCCTTCCCGGGCCATAGCAGAGAGCTGGCCTGGAAGAGGGGCAACTGGGATATAATCCGGCACCCCAACCGGGACTAGAACCCGGTGTGCCGGCGCCGCTAGGTGGAGGATTAGCCTGTTAAGCCATGGCGCCGGCCGCAAATGTTGTACTTTTAATAACTGTAACATTTCTCCACATTTTCAGCTATAGAAGGAACTTTTTGTCTTGTCTTTTTCTTTTCTTCAATTTCAGAATTGATAGGCACATATAGTCATTGACTGGTAAGTCCAGTGGCTCAGAACTCTTAAGAGAATGAGCCTCTGGGATACAGTGGTCACTGTTTCATGGGGAGAAAGTTGTATGTTGTAGGAGGGGTGTCAGGTGGGGGCGGTGGTGGCAGGTGGGGACCAGAGGAGGCTCTCCCCTGGCTTTTCATGAACATATGGTTACCCCTGTTTCTGGGCTGGGCCTCATCAGTGGCTTCAGAGCATCAAGTCTTACTCTTGCTTCCTCAAAGCAAGACCTGGGGACCATAGTCCTCACAGTGGTTTAAATGATTGAGAACTGCCGTCTTCACAGGAAGAAGGGCCAGGAAGCAAACAGGGTAACTTTTCAAGGTGACGTAAAATAATAATTTTATATATATATATATATATATATACACACACATACATACATATATATAATTTCTATTATTTGAAAAGCAGAGAGAGAGAAAGAGAGAGAGAGAGAGAGAGAGAGAGAGAGAGAGAGAGATATCTTCCACCTGCTGATTCATTCCCCAAATAACCTGCAACAGCCACCATGCTGAAGCCAGGAGCCTGAAACCCAAGCCGGGTTTCCCACGTGGGTGGCAGAGACCCAAGTACTTGAGCCATCAGGGAATTAGAAGCAGAGCTAATACCTGAACCCAGGTGCCTGCTGGCATCCCAAGCAGGGGCCAGACACTTGCCTCCACAGCTTTTTTTTTTTTTTTTTTTTTTTTAAAGATCTGTTTATTTATCTATTTGAAAGGCAGAGTTACAGAAGGACAGAGGCAGAGAGAGAGAGGTCTTCCATCCACTGGTTCACTCCCCAAATGGCTGCAATGGCTAGAGCTGGCTGATCTGAAGCCAGGAGCCAGGAGCTTCTTCTAGGTCTCCCATATGGGTGCAGGGACCCAAGGACTTGGGCCATCTTCTGCTGCTTTCCCAGGCCATAGCAGAGAGCTGGATTGGAAGTAGAGCATCTCGGTCTTGAACTAGCACTGCAGGTGGTGGCTTTACTTGCTAGAGCACAGCACCAGGCCCGATGCCTCCCCAGCTTTTAATGAGATTTGGGTTTCTGATTTTGTTAGCAAGCAAATGCATTTGAAGTATCTTATCATGAGTTCTAAACTCCACAACCCTTGGGCAAAGGAAAGATGCTAAAGAAACATGAAAATCTTACCTTTGGTCGTATTTTTAATCTTGTGTTGCTCAGATCTTATCGGACTTCCTTCATGAACACTGTATACTCCACCACATGAAACAAGTACGTGAATCATTTGTGTGTTTATTAGCTGTATGGCAGACCAGTGGTGCAACTCCAACTAAGCATGTGAAGGGACTGAAGATCTTTTCAGAAGATAAATCTGAGCCTCTCAAGATAATAGTAATAAGAAGGCATTGGGATAAAATTTCAGGCAGAGAACACCACCTAATGGTGATAAGGAGGAGGTGAGCCCTCTGTATCTAGTAATTGCCATTGTAAATGAATGATATCATCAAAAAATTGTGTTATTTATAATAGTTGTGAATTCAAGTTTCTAAGAATATATTTTTTTTGCCACATGATTCTAGCATTCTTCCTTTAAAACGTCTCCAAAACCTGTGGGCTAACGAAATAATTGCCTGTGTCCCTCAGAACTGAAGTCTTGTTGCTTCAAACGTGGGTCTGGTTTATCTCTGTAGAAAATCAGTTAGTGTCTTCTCACTGCTTTACTGCAACCTCTAATTCTGATATCATGCTTATTTCGTGTGGTAAATTTCTGCCTTGTGGAATGATGGAGAAGGAAGTATTTCTGATGTTTCAGTCTTTGGCAGGTGTCATGTAAAAGCAAGTCACTTTTTTCCTAGCTAACAATTATGAAGAGGAGTTTGATAGTTTCCTAGTATGATTATGAGAGTGAAAAAAGTTGGCAGAGATGGGAAAGAGTTAAAACCTCTCTGAGATGTCTCTTTGCTGCAATAAGCATCTTTATTTATTATTGTTATTTTGGGGAGGGCAATTGAGTCTAGATAATTCTGTAGTTGAGTAAAGTAGGGACATCAGCCTGAGCGGATCCTATTAAGTCAATGTGGATGCATATTTTATAAGCCTGGAGGGGAAGTGAGGATAAACAAAGTTTTTAATTTCATGTTGAGTCTTGGGCTCGCATCCATATCTGTATCTTTTTTCCTAGTGGGAAAACTGAATCTAGGCCTCACTACCATTGCAAAGTTTCATGGAGGAGGACTCTCCATGTAAGGTGCTAGGCTAAATAGGATGTGATGTAACTTTGGGAGTTTTATTTATATGTGACAAAGTATTCTAACATCTGCATTTCAGCACTCAACAGTAGCTGTAAAAACCTGCTCTAAGCACACTTACCCACATATTGTATAGTTCCACTTGAATTAAACGTCCAGAATTGGCAAATCCATTGGAAAGTAGATTTGTGGTTAACCGGGTTGAAAGGAAGGGATTGGGAGGAAATGGAGAGTGCCTGCTAATGGGTTTGGGACTTCTTTTGGGGTGATTAAAGTCTTCTGGAATTAGATAGTGGTGATCCTTGCACAACTATATGAATATGTACTGTACTCTCAAAAAAAATTAAAACTGAAAAAACCCTTGGTCCATGGAGGAATGAACAAAGTCAATAAAAAGGTGACTGTGGTCAAAATTCTTTCACTTACGTTCCAGTAGAAATGTTGAATCATAATCTAATGATCACAGCTTGGCCCTAAATGTTGTTGTAATTTGTATTTTTTGCCCTGTTCCTGACCTTCGCAGGGCCACGATGGGCCTCCTGGAACATTGGTGTCTTCATCTGCATTCGCTGTGCTGGAATCCACAGGAACCTGGGGGTGCACATATCCAGGGTAAAATCAGTTAACCTCGACCAGTGGACTCAAGAACAGATTCAGGTACTTACGCAGTCCGAGAGTCAGCCACTCCCCTATATCCACGTAAAAACTTCTGGAGGAATTTCAGTTCCTAGGCACAAAAGGGAAGATAAAAGAGAATTTAGTTGTTAAACACTTACATGAAATTCTTGCATCTTAAGAGAGAAATTTTATATCTTTCTGTTTAAGACACAAGATATTCTATCCATATTTTACCTGCTTCAAAAAGCAAATCATCTATGGTCTAGGACCCCATGTATCCATGGCAATATTAGGAGGAATCTTTGGTCTATTTTCTAATACCCTCGGCATTTACAGATCTAACATTTGTAGTTTTAGGTACTTACTTAAAAATAATCTCCAAATCATAGACTTAGGGTAATACAGCTAAAATGCATGCATGAATATTGCTTGCAGTCAGCAAGGTGAGCTGGGAGTGGGACATTTCTGTTATTGAGTCTGCCTGGCCTAAGCCTTGGTGCAGCTTCGCTATTCTCTATTCTCTTGTTACACTGAACAATACTGAAATACTTTCATTTTAAAAAGTGTGTTTTTCTTTGTTGGGAGGAGGAAGGGAAGTCCCAGAGAAAACCAGTTGCTAAAGTTGGTGATAGAAATAAGAGGTTATTCTTAATCAGAAAATGGCTTTAGAAATTGTTTGAGACTCTCGAGATTCATTAAAGGTCTAAAAGGCAGACGTACATTTCACAGTTGTAGTTGATCCTATGAAGGAAATGACATGCCATGGAAGTTTTGGGAATATGAAGATCTATAAAGCTCTTGGGGTTTATTTCTCACAAGTGTTAAGGGGGCTATTTCAAAAACTTAATGGGAAACATAACGTTTATTGGTAATAAAATGGAATAGGTTAATTAGTAGTGAAAACTTAGAGTTATAACACTGATTATTGCCTCCCAGGTAGACATTTTCATTGGTAGCTATATATGTTGGACATCCAAATAAGATCTTGAATTGTTATTGACTTAAATTCTATCTTGGCAGACAAATCTTTGACTAAAAGTAACCCATGGACAGGGAGAAAAGATAGTTACTGGGGCAAATGAATGTGAGTTCCTGGTAGGGTAAAGAGAATCATAGACTGGAAATAAGAATGCACAAATTAAAATCTTGGTTCTTCCACTCTCTGGGTTGGTTCTTCAGTGTACACTGGTGGAGCTGGGTGAGACGTTTTCCCGTTCTTTGCTGCTCTGACATTCCATGTTTCTACATTCTCTTTGATCGCAGTGCATGCAAGAGATGGGGAATGGAAAGGCAAACCGCCTTTATGAAGCCTACCTTCCTGAGACCTTTCGGCGACCTCAGATAGACCCGTATCTTTTCTGGAGCAACCTAAAAGGCAGGGTGGTATTTTGGTGTTTGGAGTCAGACCAGATTCAAGTCTGTGATCTGACTGGGCTGTCTCTGTGTTGAGTAGTCCGAGTTCTTGCTTTTCCTCTCTCCTGCAACCATGACATATAAAAAGCACATGTATACTTGCTAACCTCAGAATTACCGTGTAGTCTCATGGGGGGAGGATTCACTCGGGCATCAAGTTGCCACGCTTTCACTGTGAACCCTTCCATAATGCAACATCTCCATTAGTGTTTGGATCTCTGAAACTATTGTTGGATAAAAAAGAATAGTTTACTGGTGCTCTGTTGAACTCTTGCAGTCAGCAAAACTGCCATTCATTTTATTGCCTTTGTGTGGCCCGAGTAAAACAGTTCACTATTGGTAACCAGTTTATCAGTAACTTTCTCTTTCTTCACACCTGATAGACAAAACCAAAACCCCTAAAGGTTTTGTGCATTTCAAGATGTAGCTTGTAGACCACCTTGTTAAGAGTTTTGCTTTTCGGTGGGTTCAGGTGGAACCTGTTAAATACAGAGTTGAATCCCTGCAGAAGACCCCATGATCAGAATCTGGCAATGGGCTCGAGAGTTGATATTTTAAAGGGGCATTTAAATGCCTTTGTTTGAGGATCTTTTGACCTAAAGAGTTTTAAAATAGATCACTGCCTGTGTTCCCTGTGTTCTGGAACAGTCGTACACACCTCTGATGTCCGTAAAGGTGAATCCCACTCGTTGCTGCCGGCACCTTGGATGGAAATCCTAGGAAGTCATTCCCCGCAGAAACCTTGAAGGAGGCAGCTTGAGGTTTTGGTCAGGGAAACTGCAAATGAAGAGACAGGAGCCAAGGGGGGAACCAGGCAGGAAGGAAGAAGAACAAAGCTCCGTGGAATACAAATTGGCTTTTTGTACTCTTACTGTTGGAGAGGCTTGTTTGATTCATCCTTAATAAGCTTTTGGCAGAGCTGTCGAGGGATTTATCCGAGATAAATACGAGAAGAAGAAATACATGGACCGGAGTCTGGATATCAATGCCTTTAGGGTTGGTTGCAAACCTTTCAAGCGTTGTTCCGAATAACTACTTTGTTTATTACTTACACCATGGAAAAGTTTGAAAAACTGCTACCAAAATACTCCAAGCCAATCTTTAAAAGGCCAAAGTAGGAAAAAGCAGTTGTTGTATTGAGACCAGGAGAGTATGGGCTTTTAGCCCAGTGGTTAAGATGCCAGTTAGGATACCCATGCCCCACATCTGCGTGTTGGAGTTCAGCACTTGGCTCCAGCTCATGACACCGGCTTCTTGCTAGTGCAGACCCCGGGAGGTAGCAGTGATGGCTCAAGTGATTGGGTTCCTGCTACCCATGTGGGAGAATCAGATTGAGTTCCTGGTTCCTGGCTTTGGCCCCAGCGCAGGCCATTGTGGGCAATTGGGCAGTGAACCAGCAAAGGGAAGCTCCCTCTTTATCTGACGCTGTCTCTGTCTTTCAAATACATACATACATACATGCATTTTTTAAAAAAGACCATCAGATATCATGGAAGAGACTTTTGCCTCAGGGATGGGCAGGGCAAGCCATCAGTGAATTCTTTGGCTTGGTCTGAAGATGTAAGTGATTCCCAGTGCCGTCTTGTTTCTTCACATGGGCACATGGTTATGGTAGATGTGTGTGCATGTGTATGTTGATGCACATGCTTATTTTTCTGTAAGTAGTTACAAAAGCAGGCATAATTAAATCGCCAGAGTTGTTTTCAGGCTCATCAATGTGTGTTTCCAGCATTACCTGCTGATAACCAGTGTGCTGGGGGACTGACTGCCACCGGGACCCTTGCTCTTGAGAAGGGTTGCAGAGGAACCATGACTTCCAGCTGTTAATTGCACGTTCCAGCCTAGGCATGGCCAGAGTCTACAGTACTGTGTTTGATTACTAGGACAAGGAAAACAGGAGGAATTGCATGGTTTCTGGAAGAACACATGCCTGATGAATGACAGTTAAAGGAGAACTCATAATTAGGACTGTTCAGACCTTAAAAAAAAAGATTTATTTATTTGAGAGATAGAATAACAGATGGAGGGAGAGACAGAAAGAGAGAGAGAGAAGTCTTCCATCCACTGGTTCACTCCCCAAATGGTTGCAATGGCTAGAGCTGGGCTGAACCAAAACCAGGAGCCAGGAGCTTCTTCCAGGTCTCCCATATGGGTGCAGGGGCCCAAGCACTTGGGCCATCTTCTACTGCCTTCCCAGGCCATAGCAGAGAGCTGGAACAGAAGAGCAGCCAGGACACCAACCAATGCCCATATGGGATGCTGGCACTGCAGGTGGAGGCTGAGCCCCCTACACCACAGCACTGACCCCCAGACCTTTTTTTTTTTAAAGATTTATTTTATTATTTGAAAGAATTACAGAGAGAAAGGGAGAGAGGGAGACACATCTTCTGTCTACTAGTTCACTCCCCAGATGGCCACAATAGCGCTCACTGAGACTAGCAGCCCAGAAGTACTTCTGGGTCTCCTGCAGGGGTCTAAGTACTTGGTCTGTCTTCCGCTGCTTTCCCAGGCACATTAGTAGGGAGCTAGATTGGAAGTGGAGCAGTCCAGACTCAAACTAGCACTCATATAGGATGCTGGCATTGTGGGTGGCAGCTCAACCTGCGGTGCCGCCGTGCTGGACCTAGTCAAATCCAGTTGGTTTTCTGAAAGGGCCATTATCTGTCAGGTGAATTTCCACACAGGCAGCAAGTAAGTGCAAGGCAGTAAGTACTGTGGTTTGATGAAATCAGTTACTTTCTAGCTTAGTAGGAAGGACTCTTACCTCACAGTCTTCCAGAAAAGAGGCTTGCCAGTTATTATAGCTATTCCAAAAAAAGGCAACCTTTGATGGCATCATCCAAAAGGGTTTGGAACCCAAAGCACACATGTTTCCTTTATTTATCGAAAACTATGGTCTTTCTGCCTAGCTCCATTCATTGTGCCTGAAGAAATGAAATCAGGTAAGTCAGAGAAGGGTATCTGAGGTGATGTGGAAGCTGAGGGAGGGAGAGGTTCTTGTATGAAAACAGCTGTCCAGATGTTTGTAGTTATGTTGCAGGTGTAGTGTGCCCATGAAAACAACCTGTTTGACTTACTGGGTGTTTCCACTCAGGAAGGAAATACCTCCTGTTTACCAAGCAGCAATTTCAAAAGTTTTGTTGACTGTGCTTAGATTTTTAAAATATTCCTGAGATGATTTTTAAGCCAAGAATTAATAGTTGCTACATGCAGTCTCTTAGAGGTTGGTAAAAAAGTTACTCTTTTTGTGGAGTAGCTGGTTGACCTATCCCTTGGGACTCACACATCCCATATCAGAGTGCCAGTTCAAGTGTCAGCTACTCCACTTCAGATCCCACTTCCTGTCAGTGCTCCTGAGCAACAGATGATAGCCTAAGTACCTGGGTTCCTGCCACCCATGTGAGAGACCCAGGTGGAATTCCAGGCAGTTAGCCTCAACCTGGCCCAACCCCAGCTGTTGCAGACTTTTGGGGAGTGAACCAGCAGATGGAAGATTATCTTTCTCTGTCTCTTCTCTCTCACACTCACAAATAAATAAACCTTAAAAAATTAAATAAAGACATATAATGGTAAATGAAAATAAACTTTGTTTCCTAGTGTATTTTTAAAACAGAACATTTTTAGCTTTAAGAAAGTGCTCTAAGTGCTATAATATGTATGACAAAGACATAGCTGCACTGTGATTATAAAGTTATTTTACAGAAAATATGAAAATTAGACTGATAAATCCATGCATACTCCCACCATATTTACTGATGGTTATTGTCTTCCTTTTCCCTATATAGCTACTTTTTGGAATTGTAATATAGTTATGTAGAATGTTTTCTGCTTTCATTGCATTTAACATGGCATATATTTCTATGTTTACATAGATCTTCATAATTAAAATTTTTTTTTAACTTTGAGAGACACAGAGAGAGCGCCCATCCACTGGCTCACTCCTCAAATGCCTACGATAGCAGAGGGGGCCAAATCTGAGAGCTGTAAACGCAATCCAGGTCTCCCAGGTGGGAAGCAGGAACCTGATTACTTGATCTGTCGCCACTGCCTCCCAGGGTCTGCAGCAGCAGGAAGCTGGAGCTGGGAATGGAACTCATCTGAATCATGAGGCTTGCCGGCGCCGCGGCTCACTAGGCTAATCCTCCGCCTGCGGCGCCGGCACACCGGGTTCTAGTCCCCGGTCAGGGTGCCAGATTCTGTCCCGGTTGCTCCTCTTCCAGGCCAGCTCTATGCTGTGGCCAGGGAGTGCAGTGGAGGATGGCCCAAGTGCTTGGGCCCTGTACCCGCATGGGAGACCAGGAGAAGCACCTGGCTCCTGCCTTCGCATCAGCACGGTGCGCTGACTGCAGCGGCCATTGGGGGGGTGAACCAACGGCAAAGGAAAACCTTTCTCTCTGTCTCTCTCTCTCTCTCTCACTGTCCACTCTGCCAGTCCAAAAAAAAAAAAAAAAAGAATCATAAGGCTTAAAGTGCACAGTGGTTCTCATAATTTTTGTTATATCATCTTTCAGTGAGTGAGTAGCTACATCACAGTTTATTTTACCATTCTCCTATTGTGGCATAAAAGTTTTTCTTTAGCATAAATAATTCTGGAGTGAGATTCTTAGTGTATAACTTTTGGATTATTTTCTTAAGGTAAATTTCAAGATGTGGTATTATGTAGATCAAAGGACTTCAATATTTGTCTCTTCATACTTTTGCCAATGTGCTTTCCAGAAGTTGTACCATTTTACATGGTCTTTACAGCTTTGTATGAGAGTGCTAGTTTTACTTCATCCTTATCAACCAGATATATGATTAAGATCTTTCTCCTCTCCTAGAATGCATTTTGAAGAGATTTGTTTATTTTACTTGAAAGGCAGAGTTAAAGAGAGATTGATCATTTATCCACTAGTTCACTCCCATGGCTGGACCAGGCCAAAGCTAGGAGCCAGGAGCTTCATCAGGATTTTGTATGTGGGTGCAGAGGCAGGGATTTGGGCCATCTTCTGTTGCTTTCCCAAGTGCATTAGCAGAGAGTTGGATCGGAAGTGGAACAGCTAGGACTTGAATTGACATCCATATGGGATGCTGACATTGTATGCAGTGGCTTAACCCACCATGCCACAACCCCAGCCCCCCTAAAATGCATTTTTAATTGTATTTTTGATCACTAGAAAAACTGAACATTTTTTCATACATGTATTATATGCATGTATTAAGTTTGCTTTGTGGTTCTGTTTTGCTTTAGATATTTATTTGATGTTAAAATGTGGCCAGGAACATTATATTCCTGAAATGTTGAAAATACAATGAAATGGTCTCTAAACATTTAAAAAGAAACTGCAAGAATCTACTTTTTGATTTTAGATAGATGACTGTTGCAGGAAGCCCTAGAAAAGGACACGTTAATCCCTTTAAAATGATTTATTTATGTATTTGAGAGAGAGAAAGAAATCTTCCATGTGTTGATTCATTACCCAAATGCCTGTAACAGTTGGGACTGGGCCAGGTCAAAGCCAGGAGTTTGGAACCCACACCAGGTGTCCCTTGTGGGTGGCAGGGATCCAAGTGCTTGAGCCATGATCAGCTGCTTCCCAGGGTATGCATTATGAGGAAGCTGGAATCGGCAGCAGAGCCAGGACTTGAACCTGGTCACCCCAGTATGGAATGCAGGCATCCCACGTAGCATCCCAATCTCCACCATGAATACCCGCCTCCCTCTTTAAGAATCCTCTAATTCTTTTTTGCCTTATTTTCCCAACACTTGTTTTTTTAATCTTTAAACTTGTAATTATGGTTTACTTTCTGATTTTTCAAAAAGGAGATGCATATTGAGAGGACCCATGAATAAATTTATAATGTAACAGGACAGAAGATAACATAAATGTATTGACCAGTATCCCAAAGATGAGGAGGGGACCCCTCAAAGCATGAGCAAATTAAGTTTGGGGCAAAAATGGGTAGCAAACTGGTGAAGGTTTTTAGCCTTGGTAGATTCTTCTAGAGTACAAATTTCGAAAGTCATGAGCGGGTTGGACAGACCGGGAGGGCAGGGGTTTCTGATGTTCGGCGGATGTTTACCTTTGAGGCTAAGGTGAGAGGCCAGCTCTTGGGCCCCACACCAAGACACATTCCTAAGTTTCTCTTATGCCTCCATCAGAATCATTGGGGATTTTTTGTTATCCTTTTTGGACATTAGGAATGGCAATGATCGAATTATTAGTCACCAGAGGGCTTGTGTTCTTTGTCTTGTTAAACCATTCTAGAAAGAAAAAGATGATAAGTGGAAAAGAGGGAGTGAATCAGTTCCAGAGAAAAAAATGGAACCTGTTGTTTTTGAGAAAGTGAAAATGGTAAGTGGGAAATATTTGCATTGGGTGGACAGTGTCAGGTATGTTTATATGTGTGGGGGAGGGGAGCGGCCTCAGGACAGTGGGGTCAGGTTGATACCTTGCATCATTGTGCCTGGGGCTATGAGGTTCCACATTTAGATTAGATCAGTTGCTGCCTAATCTGCTCTGTTCACACTTCTCTTTGGGGCCAGATGGGAGCCTGGGAACTGCCTTTGTCCCTTCCAAGCAAGAGGCACTTTCCAGGCCTGAATGCCAAGGCTGTGTGACACTTCTGAGCACACGCTCCCCAACAAGAGTCTTTGTCTTGTCGAAACTTCTGTGCTTCATTTTCCTGTTGCAGTGCAGACCCATCTAGAAGGCGGGCCATACTCGTGCACCATAAATAACCCCTTCTTTCGTCTGGCTGTGTCATATCGAAGCACACACCTTTCTTTTCCCATAGCACCTATGGTAGTGGCAGGTGCTCTGATAAAGCTCAGAGGCTTGGGAGACAGGTGACTTTTCACTGTTGCTGAAGGAAGTCTTCTGTCATTGTGTGCATCACACAGTCTGCAGACACAATCACTGGAGATACAGGCAGAGTGAACTAGATAAGCTTTCAGCTCATCTCCCTTTTGGCGTTGAAGTGAGAGGTTTACTAACCTCTGGGAGATTTGTTGGCTTTTGACTCCTGGACCACCAGAAAGCTACCTTTGTTCTTGACTTTTCCTGGGACCAAAAACTTCTGCTTCTTTTGGGTCCTCTGATCTGTGGTTGTCTTGGTTTTGGGAAGGTCTGTCTTTAGTAGGCTGAGCAAGCACAGATGGTGTCTTGTCTTTACCGGAGCTCTGGTTCACGCACTCGTGTCTCCTGACTGGATCCTGTCACCTGGCGCTTCCCCAGTGTTGCTTCTTTGGTGACGTTCCTTAAGTGACAGCAACCCTGCCAAAAGGACCCCGTGGCTGTAGAGAGCAGAGGGGAAAGGGCTCACAACACCTGCTGACTTCTCCCTGTGATATATTCTCACCTTAGCCACAGAAAAAGGAAGATCCCCAGCTACCTCGGAAAAGCTCCCCGAAATCCACGGCACCCGTCATGGATTTGTTGGGCCTCGGTAAGAGTCGGACTTTTCAGCTCCCAAGTTCTTACAGATTTTGATGCATTCCCCGTGACTCCAGGATGACAGGTTGACATGCGGTTCCCTTGGCTTGTGTCTTCTCCACAGACTTGCTCCCTCACGTTCTTCCTGTGTGTTTTATATCTGAGCGGTTGTTCTAAGGAAGGGATTACTGGGACGTTTTTCAGCGTGACAGTACTGTGTCATGGTTAAGAGCGTGGCCTTTGGAATGAAATCCCACCTGCTCTGCTTCTTGTGTGACCCTGGATGGTTTACTCACCCTCTGGGTGTTACTTTGCTAAGCTATGCAGTGAGAATGATGTCTCTACTTCAAAAGAGTTGCTAGAAAGACTCACAAACTCATAGCCCCATGTCTGGCACATACTAAGCGCTCAATCGATTTTGCTAATCAGCACCTTGGAGCCCGGGGCCACAGCGCTGTGTTCCACTCCCTGCCCCATCCCTGAGTTTTCAGGTGCAGCCTGTTTCTGCGATGGCCTGGTGCCTTGTGGTCCTTTCCCCTGTGAGGTCGTGAAGTGGTTTCTGCCCCTGTCGGGAAGAAAGCCTCCTCTGCCCCTCTCCTAGCGCTGGCAGTGGTACTTTGCTCCGGTCCACTTCTGCTGAGTTCTGTTACTGGCTCCCTAGGCTCCTCATTTCTGTACTTTTTCATTCCTCTTTGAGAAAGAATCCTAACCACCTGCCCTTTAAATAGCCAGAAGAGAGCCAGCCAGCCAGCCTCTGGCTGCAGTGTTGCCGTGGCCTTTGGCTGTGAGCTTCGGCTGCCCTAGGCCGGCCAGCTGGGCCGTGGGCTTCCCCAGAGTGCTCTTGGGAGTGTGGGTGAGGCCTCTTGAGTAGCACCACCCAAGCTAGATGGTTCCAGAAGTTCAGATTTCCGGGTCTGTGATGAGTACATGGGCCTTCACTTTTTATCTGCTTTACGGCATAGACTTACTGAGCAGTGTTACGTTTTACCTTCCGACTCTCCAGATGCTCCGGTGGCTTGCTCCATTGCGAATAGTAAGACCAGCAATACCCTAGAGAAGGATTTAGATCTCTTGGCCTCTGTTCCATCCCCTTCTTCCTCGGTTCCCAGAAAGGTAAGTCTTATGGGCTCCTCAAGGTTCAAGAGCGTTCTGGAAAGGATGATTTGAATAGCTGAATTATCGAACCAAGTCAAACCAAGTCACGCTTCCTTGATGGAATTGGACTTTGCTTTTCCTTGATTCTTGACTCCTTCCTTAAGCGGTGTCATCTTTGCTGTAGCCCACGATGATTGTTCATAGCGCTTTGTCTCTGCACCCAAAGAATGGGCCCTCTGAGTGGGCTTCCATCAAAGGGTAACCTATCAGAAGGGCTAAAGCTGCATGTCAGCGCCTCGGCCTGAGTTACTGCCGGGGAGCTGTAAGTACGAAAGACTTGAAACATAAGACATTGTTTTATTCACTTGCTATGTTTATTTTAAAGGTAGAGAAAGAACTAGAGACAGAGAGATCTCCCATCTGCAAGTTCAGTTCCCAAATCCTGCAGCACCTGGGGCTGGGCCAGGCCAAAGCCAGAAGCCAGGAGCTCCCACATGAGTGGCAGGGACCAACCACTTGAGCCGTCACCTGCTGCCTCCCAGGGTTTGCATTAACAGGAAGCTGGAAGTGAGAATGGAGTTAGGACTCGAACCAAGGCCCTCCAGTATGGAATGAGTGTCCCAAACAGCATCTTGCAACTTTTTTTTTTTTTTACAGGCAGAGTGGACAGTGAGAGAGAGACAGAGAAAAAGGTCTTCCTTTTGCCGTTGGTTCACCCTCCAATGGCCGCCGCGGTAGGCGCGCTGCGGCCAGCGCACTGCACTGATCCGATGGCAGGAGCCAGGTACTTCTCCTGGTCTCCCATGGGGTGCAGGGCCCAAGCACTTGGGCCATCCTCCACTGCACTCCCTGGCCACAGCAGAGAGCTGGCCTGGAAGAGGGGCAACCGGGACAGAATCCGGTGCCACAACCGGGACTAGAACCCGGTGTGCCGGCGCCGCAAGGCAGAGGATTAGCCTAGTGAGCCGCGGCGCCGGCCAGCATCTTGCAACTTTTAATGGCTCCCGTTTGTGAATGGCTTGCAGTGTGTAGGAACAGTGCCAGGTGCTTTTGGTGTATCATTTTATCTGTTTCATTAATAATTTTAAGTCTTCACCTCAACCTTACAAAATGAAATTTTACAGGTGAGCACTAGTTCAGAAAAGTTCTGTGACTACCCTCTGGTTATACAACTAGTAAAATGGTTACACTAGGATCTAGGCTCAGTTCTCTTTGCTGCATCATTTTTGTAGATTGCTTCATTTGCATATTTTTTCTTACCAAATCACATTTGTTTGCAGAAGAATGAAGAACTGTACCACAGCTTAACTGTTAAGTGTTTTTTTCAGATATTTATACAGTAAAAATGGCAGGAAGCTATGAACTTGAGCCATGAATTCATTACTGCAAATGTTCAAAACAATAGAAAGGGGGGGGGGTCCCTAAAGAGACCTCCGTGAGGACCATTCCAATTCTCCTCCTGCCCTCTTCACCCTAAGGTTGTCGGTTCCATGCCAACTGCAGGCAGTGCCGGTTCTGTTCCTGAAAACCTGAACCTGTTTCCAGAGCCAGGGAGCAAATCTGAAGAAATAGGCAAGAAGCAGCTCTCGAAAGACTCCATCCTTTCTCTGTATGGATCCCAGACGCCTCAGATGCCTGCTCAAGGTCGGTTTCACGGGGCTCGTGGCACTGAGGACCTGCATGCAGGAATTATCTGTTGTGAGAGAGGACAGTCACTTCGGGGGCCAGGACATCGTGTGCCAGCCCAGCCTGAATGTGGCTTTTCTAGTGAAGCCACAGAGTATCAGCAGATAGACAGTATGTCACTTGGAGCCATCCTTCTGTGGGGGCTGGGGTCGCACCTCTGTGAGATCTGGCTAAAAGCTGGGGTCTGGGCCCTGAAGGGGAGGTGGCTCGGTCAGTAGCCCACCGGTAAGCCCTAGCAAGTGTGGTAGAAACCCTCTCTAGCAGCTTTGCTGGGCAAAAGAGCATTCTTAGTCTTGCTGTCCTGAGAAATTGTGACTGAAACGATGGACCCAGAGAGGGTTTGGGCTAACTTCATTTCCCTTCGTCCTTAACAGACCTTTGTGTATGCTTTCTTGGCAGCAATGTTCATGGCTCCAGCTCAGATGGCGTATCCTACAGCCTACCCCAGCTTCCCTGGAGTCACACCTCCTAACAGCATCCTGGGGAGCATGATGCCCCCGCCAGTAGGCATGGTAGCTCAGCCAGGAGCTTCTGGAATGGTTGCCCCTATGGCCATGCCTGCAGGCTACATGGGTGGCATGCAGGCATCAATGGTGGGCGTACCGAACGGGATGATGGCCACCCAGCAGGCTGGCTACATGGCAGGCATGGCAGCTATGCCCCAGACTGTGTATGGGGTTCCGCCTGCTCAGCAGCTGCAGTGGAACCTCACCCAGGTAAGCGGCCCATTCTGCTTGCACCAAGAGTTCTGTGCTTCCCGCAAGTCTGTTTCACTCTGTAGCTCACTCTTATCCCTTCACCCTTTCTGTGTGGATGAGATGATGCCAGAGACAAGACTTAGGTTTGCTGTTTTCTTCCTAGAAGGACTATCTAAAGTGGACCTTCCTGAGGAGTTCTGGGTTCCTGTAGAACAGGGTCACGGCCTAAATCTGCATCTGCACACATTCTCAAAAACAAAAACAGCCATGCTGACAAGCGAGGAATGCACATAGGACCAACCTTGAGCCATGGAATCTGGTAGACTGATCACTAAGCACTTCAAATGACACGGCAGGGGAAACGGAAACCCCCAAGTGCAGCAGAGCCAGCATCAGAGAGGAGACCATGGGAGAGGAGAGACAGTGGGGCCCAGAGGGGACTGAGCCTGGATAAAATGCCTCTGGAAGAGAAAGATGTGCCCTGGGAGGCGACATCCCATGAATAGAACCAAGTCCTGGTAGATCAGAACGCTGGTTACCTGGGGGATCGAGACAAGGGACTCGAGGCCGACACTGTGGCATAGCCGGTTTTAGATAATGAAAATTCTCTCCTTAAAACCAGTCTTGAAGCAGAAGAAAACTGGTCCACAGTCCACTGGCCCGAATGAAATGCTCTAAAGCAGCTTTTTCAGATAGGACAAAACAGCTTAAATCAGAAATTCAAAAATGTAGAACCAAAATGGACAAGAAGTTTGAAATTGTGAAAGTTTACTAAACTCAGGAAGGAAACTGAAGAAAAAGACAAAATTATCTTTAAAATAAACACTGAATACCAGATTAGCCAGAAGACAAGAGATTCAGCTGGGAATATATTTGGCTTTGTGGAAAGGCATGAACTAGCTAAAAGGATGAAAACTAAATGCAGGCTAATACTGTTAATGGGAGTGGGAAAGAATCAGAAAGAAGTTACTCTAGAAGTTAGGCAGAGAGTCTAACACAGCAAAATAGTGGGACAGAGTTAATACATTTAAACCTGTCATACAAGGAAACTTTCTAGAAACAATATTGAAGGGAACATCTGAAGATAGCAGATGTTGGCTCAACTACTTGAGTCCCCACCACCCGTGTGGAAGACCTGGATGGAGTTCCTGGCTCCTGGCTTTGGCCTGGCCCATCTTTTGCTGTTGCAGGCATTTGGGAAGTAAACTAGCGAAAGATCTCTCTCTTGCTCTGCCTTTCAGATAAATAAAAGGAATAGATAAAATTTTTAAATGTCATTTTTGAACCTTCCATATAAATGGCAAGCTTTTCAAACATTAGATACTGATCTTCAACATTACATGTGTTTCTTGCTCATTTGTTACTTCAAAAAAATTTTTTAAAGATTATTTATTTATTTGAAAGGGTTACAGAGAGGCAGAGGCAGAGAGAGAGAGAGAGAGCAAGCGAGCGAGCACTTCCGTCTGCTGGTTCAGTCCCCAAATGGCCACAATGGCCGGAGCTAGGCTAATCTGAAGCCCGGAGCCAGGAGCTTCTTCTGTGTCTCCCATGTGGTGCAGAGGCCCAAGTACTTGGGCCATCTTCTGCTCTCCCAGGCCATAGCAGAGAACTATCTGGATCTGAAGTGGAGCAGCCAGATCTCAAACTGGTGCCCATGTGGGATGCTGGTGCTGCAGGTGGCAGCTTTACCCACTATCCCACAGTGCTGGCCCCAATAACTATTTTTTGAAAACAAATAATCATAGTAATGGATTGTAACATATTGTACAACAACAACAAAATACCCATGTGTCCATAGTGATATTTTTTATTAATTAATTTATTTATTTTTGACAGGCAGAGTGGACAGTGAGAGAGAGACAGAAAGGTCTTCCTTTGCCATTGGTTCACCCTCCAATGGCTGCCGCGGCTGGCACGCTGCAGCTGGCGCACCGCGCTGATCCGATGGCAGGAGCCAGGTGCTTCTCCTGGTCTCCCATGGGGTGCAGGGCCCAAGGACTTGGGCCATCCTCCACTGCACTCCCTGGCCACAGCAGAGAGCTGGCCTGGAAGAGAGGCAACCGGGACAGAATCCGGTGCCCCGACCGGGACTAGAAGCTGGTGTGCCGGCGCCGCAAGGCAGAGGATTAGCCTAGTGAGCCGCGGCGCCGGCTCATAGTGATATTTTTTAAAAACTGGATGTTGAATGTAGTGAGAGAAAGTCTTCCTTACAAAGTAATGACAGTGAACACTTATAGAAGAAAGAGTATTCATAAATTCTCAAAGAAATACGTCTTGAAATACATATTAATTACAATTAAAAAATGTGAGAGGGGCCCGTGTTGTGAAATAGTGGGTAAAGCTGACATCTGCGATGCCGGCATCCCCTACGGGTGCCAGTTTGTGTCCTGGCTGCTCCACTTCCTATCCAACTCCCTGCTAATGTCCTGGGAAAAGCAGCAGAAGGTGACCCAAGCACTTAAGCCCCTGCACTCACATGGGAGACCCAGATGAGACTTCTGGTTCCTGCCTGGCTCAGCCCCGACCATGGCAGCCATCTGGGGCATGAACCAGCAGATGGAAGATCTCTCTCCTTCTCTCTCTGTAGCTATTTCAAATAAATAAATAAATCTTTTTTGTTCTTTAAATGATAGATACTACTGCCAGCTGCTCAAATATGAAATTATCAAGATAGAACAAATTGATGCCATATGCTTTCTGACACCTTGTACTAAAAAGGACTAAGATTCATAACCTGTTGAATCTTGCCAAAAATATGTAACTTAGATGCAGTCATGAGAAAACATGAGAGAAAGCCTGATTGGGGAATATTCTACAAAACATCTGGCCTGGCCTATTTATTTATTTAAAAGATGTCTGTGTTTATTGGAAAGTCAGAGTTACAGAGGGAGAGGGAGAGACACAGAAGAGAGGGTGATCTTCCATCTACTGGTTCACTCCCCAGTTGACTGCAATGGCCAGCAATGGGCCAGGCCAAAACCAGGAGCCAGGAGTTTCTTCTGGGTCTCCACAGGTGGCAGGGGCCCAGGTACTTGGGACATTCTCTGCTGCCTTTCCCAGTTACGTTATCAGGGAGCTGGATCAGAAGTGGAACAACTAGGGACCGGCTCTGTGGCATAGTGTGCTAAGCCTCCACTTGCTATGCTGGCCATGCCATATGGTAGCTGGTTCGAGTCCCAGCTGCTCCTTTTCTGATCCAGCTCTCTGCTATGGTCTGGGAAAGCAGCAGAAGATGGCCCAACTGCTTGGGCCCCTGCGCCCATGTGGGAGACCCAAAGGAAGCTCCTGGCTCCTGGCTTCAGAATGGCCTAGTTCCGGCCATTGTGTTCATTTGGGGAGTGAACCAGTGGATGGAAGATCTCTCTCTCTCTCTCTCTGTAACTCAACCTCTCAAATAGAAATAAAACCTTACAAATAAATAAATAAATAAAAAGAAGTGGAGCGACCAGGACACGAACCAGTGCCTATATGGGATGCTGGTGTCACGGGTGGCAGCTATGCCCTGATGCCAGCTCCTGGTCTGGCTGCTTTAAAAATGTCCATGTCAAGGAAAAAAGTAATAGGACAGCTTTCTTAGATTCAATGGCACTAATGCGTCATGAGAATGAAATGCAGTGTGTGTTAGAATATTGTACCGCGTTCGGTTTCTGGAGGGTGCTACCTGAATTGAGTTCTTAGCGCTTCCTCGCTCATTCAGGGGAGAAGAGCCATGACATGGGCCACTTTCAATGCTCACGAAAACGTTCTTAAAGTTTTTACAGAGAGACAAAAAAGTGGCATGGCTACCGTGGGCGCACGCGGCTTTCCTGACACCACAGGACACCTTCTTTCCCCTGCATCTGTTCATACTGAACAGTGCGCGTTCCTTTTTCCCTCTGCACATGCGCATGCCCGGCGCTGCCCGACAGTAACCGCTGTCGGCTGGACGTGGGCCGGGAGCGTGGAGCCGGGGTCTTCCTGGGCCTCCGAGGCTGCGGCACGTTGGCAACAGGCCGCTTGTGGCTCACGGGAGGGATGTGGAAGGGAGACACGCAGCGCTCCCTGTCTGCCGCCCTGAGCACTGGTCTCTGGCAGCGTCACAGCCCCAGACGGTCCTTCAGGTTCCGGCCTCGGGTCCTCAAACCCATCTGACCATTAAGGGCGGGGCCGGTTGCCGTGTCTCCCCCTCCCCTCCCTGAGGGCCGCAGGACTCTGCCCTGCCTTTGCCAGCAGCCGGCTCTGACAGTGGGCTCTCTCCTTTGCAGGTGACCCAGCAGATGGCTGGGATGAACTTTTACGGAGCCAACGGCGTGATGAACTATGGACAGTCAATGAGCGGTGGAAACGGACAGGCAGCCAATCAGACTCTCAGCCCTCAGATGTGGAAATAGACGCGAAGCCCCCGCGTGGCTGCCACTCTCCCTCCCTTCTCCCCCCCACCCCCGGCTGCCTTCCCCTCAAGCCCTTTTCCTCCGTCTGTTTGGTTAGAAGTTGCTCAGTCAGGGGCTGGGGCCCTGCGGCTCCCCCGACGCGCACACCTCTCTGTTGCTCTCTGTTGTCCGCGTCCTCCCACCCCCCTCCCCTGCCAGCCTCAGCCCCTCTCCTGTCCTGGCACCAGCACCTTAGAAGTGGTGGGCAGAAGGCACTGGCACCGCAGGAGAAGCGTGCACACCTCTGAGCACCTCCCCCAGGGTCGCACCTCCTGCCAGTCTCCCAGAGAGGGCCCTGGAGTGGAGGAGGAGGAGGACCCGGAGGCGGCCCTTGCACAGGTGGCAATAAGTGTTGCAGCTTGTGGTTGAAGAAGGAGCCATGGTGTGCCCAGGAAGGTACACACGGAAATCAAACACTCCCTGGGTCTCGGCTCAGGTTGGCCCTGGCCCTGGGAGGAGGCAAGCCCTTTCCTATGCGGATGAGCAAAAATATTACCCTGCTGTGCCCGGGGTGGCTTTCTCCATCTGGGGCTTCAGAACTTGCTGCTTCGACAGCCTTTATTAGCACCAAAGACTTCACGAGGGTCCCACCCGCAAACAGGCACCCGCTCCCAGCCTCCCGCCCACTGCCTGCAGTAGGATCTGGCTCTGTGGCTGGAAGACCGACCCCTGCAGTGGGAATGCACAGCTTTAACGTGTGTACTGTGTGTGTGTGTGCGTGCGTGTGTACATATGTACGTGTGAATCCTGCCGCCCACCACTCCCCAACTGCTCTGGGTGTTTTTGTTTTTGTTTTTATTAGTTTTAGGTTTACAACAGAGAGGAGTTAATTTATCGACAGCCTGAAACTGTTGCCAGTTTTTCTTATAGGTTTAAAAAAAAAAAAAAAAGATGCCATCTCACTGATAGCTCCTTTTCTCCTTTCCGTCTCCCAACCTGCCAATCACTCTTTCATGCCTGTGTATCCAGGGTGCTCTGTTTGCCGCCGCCTCCAGGTGTGCGAGGCAGAGAGCCTGGACAGCTTTCTTCTCAGTTGTTGTCCACTTGAAAATTCAAACAAGAAAACTTTGCTTAAAAGGTTTATGTGTGGGAACCATGATTCCCGGTTGCCTTTCTCCTGTGTACGTGTAAATTCCTTAATAAACATTGCAGGGAAGGACCGCTTGCGTGGCTGCTGCTCTGTGTCCCTCTTGGAGGAGGGTGACTTACACCCAGATGGCCAGTTCCTTCGCTTCTCATATTTTGCAAAATTCTGTGTTGCGCATGGCCAGGCCAAGGCTCAAGTAGTGAGAAAGGGGCCCTTTCTCCAGGGTGGCTTGGAGTTGGGAGCTGAGACACCGGTGGAGATCCACACCTGTGAGAGGCACAGAACGTCACACTAGGAGCGTGCCCCACCCCCCCACCCCCAACACAGGCACAGGAGGAGAAGCTGCGCCCCGAGAGGAAGCAGCTGGCGGGGGCCTCCTGGAGAGCCCTTGGCTGAACCAGCAGTGGGCTCCAGGTGTCTGGGCGCCCAGCCTCTTGTTCTGTCCCTGTACCGTGGCAGAGCTTTAAAGTCCTCTCTGCCAGGAGAGCAGTAGCTGTGCCTGGTGAATTAGGTGATGCAGCCCTTCGTGAGCTGTCAGATCAAGGAGCAGGAGCTGACTCTTTGTCAGGGAGTAGAGAGAGAACGCTACAACCAGGCCATGTGAAGAACAAGAGGTGAATAATAATTGGTCCATTTCCTCCCTTCCTCTCCCTTTCTGCTCTGACACAAGGGACCGTGGAGCCTCCGCCCCGCCTCCCCTCTTCCTTTCCTCTGAGTGCTGACGGATGAGAGCGCGAGCAAACTGCCCTGGCTAAGAACGTGGCTCTGGCTCAGGCTGCAGGTGTCACAGCCCTTCTCATCCTGGGGCCCATGCAAGTGACCAAGCCTCTGGGTCTCAGTAGAAAACGGGGCAAACTTCAGATAAAATGGGCAACTCCGGCGGTGTATTTGGCACAGCGTCGCGAGCTGGAAAGCACCAGCTGTTAGCAGGGGTTACTTGCCAGACCTGTGTGAGGCATTAATTCATTCTTCAGATATTCAGTAAATGTCCACAGTGTGCCAAGAACTGCCTCAGATCCTGGAGATGAAGCGTGAAGCACTCCCCAAGCTCATGGGATGGTGTGATAGGAGAGCTGGACAATACACCAGTCCATTTATTAATGGACTTAATTTCAGAGAATAAGAAGGGGTGGGAGGAGAGGATGGGTCCGGGACCACTTGGATGGCATTGCCAGGAGGTTGGGCTGAGCTGGTCAGGTGGAGATCTGGAAGAACAGCAGAACACGTGTGAGTGTCTGGTGGGAAGTGTCGGACTGGAGCCATCAGGGGGTGGGTAGTGTAGAAAGCTTTGGCACTGGGCGAATCCACCCAAGGAGAAAGCATAAGGCCTTGGAACCCATCAGCTTTTAGAATTTGGGAAGAATAACCAAAGAAAAAAGAGAATGAAGCCAATGTAATCCCTGCTCTTAAGAAATTTGCAGTCTCAGGGCAACGTGTTTATCATGCCTTTCACAGTGGTCTATGGGGGCACCCAGCCCAGGAAGGGAAACCCTCCTAAGAACAGCAACATGTGAACCGTCGTAAAAGGCGGGGTGAGGAGCGTACTCCAGATAGATAATGGCATGGCAGCAGCGACAGGGCTCTGTGAGAGCACAGGACATGGGGAAGAGTGAGTATCCTGGTGTTTCTGAAGTGTGACGTGAGTCCACGTGTGGTCTAGGGTGAGACAGAGCTGGAGCTGGACCATGTTGCCAGGGTAGCAGGCATACCATTCCCCAGGAAAGAGTTTCTAGGATGAAGCATGAATGCGGGAGTGACATCAGAATTGAATGTAAGGTAGCTGGCTCTTGAATCACTGTGAACAACGTGTTTGAGGAAATAGGTAGAGCTAGAGGGCTGGTGCTGTGGCGTAGTGGGCTAAGCCTCCACCTGCAATGCTGGCATCCCATCTGGGCACCAGTTCATGTCCAGCTGCTCCTCTTCCATTCCAGCTCTCGCTATGGACTGGGAAAGCAGTAGAAGATGGCCCAAGTGCTTGGGCCTCTGCACTCACGTGGGAGACCCAGAAGAAGCTCCTGGCTCCTAGCTTCAGATTGCCCGACTCCAGCCATTGCAGCCATACAGGAAGTGAAACAGCAGATGTAAGACTTTTCTCTCTGACCGTAATTCTGCTTCTCAAATAAATAAATAAAAATCTTAAATAATAATAATAATAAAAAGACTGGAGCTAGAGACCAGAGAGATGGCAAGAGATGAAGGAGCACCATGGTAGTGGGGAGTGGAGGAAAATGGAGTGGCTTATGCCAGGAATTCATGAGCTGGTTGTGCAGCAAGTGAGATGCTGAAAGATGTCCCCCAGAAACTCTACACTAGCTTGGGGAAGACTGCATATTCTGTCACCTCTTGTACACTTAGATTATAATGTGTGCATAGAAATGGCTCTGAAAAGTATTGTGGTAAACATTTGTTTTTTAAGGTATCAGTGTCTCCCAACATTTACTCCCAACATAGACTCACTGTTCTGGACTATTTGGTAATTAAAAGCAACTAGGAAAACATTTATGATCTCAGTAATGTGGATGGAGAGAGAGGAAAGAGGCAAATTTCCCATGTTTCTTAGTTATGTGAAAGAATCGACAGGAGGAGAAGAAGATAATTAGCAGTTTGGTTTTAGGCATATTGAATCTGGGTTGGCTGTGATCCATTCAGGTTTGGTTGATCAGCTGGAAGTTGGATTTGACAGTCTGAAGTTCAGGGCCAGCATTGTGGCACAGAGGGTTAAGCTACCACCTGTGACTCCAGCATCCATATCAGCTTGGCATTTTTAGTCCTGGCTGCTCTGCTTCTGATTCTGCTGTCTGCTAATGCCCCTTGGAGGGCAGCAGAAGATGGCCCAAGTGTTTGGGCCCCTGCCATCCACATGGGAGACCCGGATGGAGTTCCAGGCTCTGGGCTTTAGCCTGGTCCAGCCCTGGCCATTGCAGCCATTTGGGGAGTGAACCAGCAGATGGAAGATTCATATTTCTCTCTCTCTCTCTCTCTCTCTCTCTCTCTCTCTCTGATTCACTCACTGACTCGCACACACACACTCTGCCTTTCAAATAAATACTTTTTTTTTTAAATGGAAATATAACAGTCTGAAATGCAAGGAAGAAGTAGGTGCTAGAGAAATTAATTTGGGAGTTGGTCCCTTGGAGGTGGCAGTTGATACCATGGAAGTGAATGGGATCACATTGAGTGGATTTGAAAAATAAAAGCAGTGGGATGGGGACAGAACCTTGAGGAAAATATTCATTTTTTTAAATAAGAGTGAAGGAAGAAAGGCCTGAGGTGGAGTGGAGATAAGGAGAAAGACACTATACGGAAAACAAAGAAATCCTGTGAGAGGTGGGTGTTTGGCTTAGCAGTTAAAAGGCTTGCTCCCGTATCAAGTTCCAGATCCACTCCTGACTCCAGCTTCCTGCCAGTACAGATCCTGGAAGCAGCAGGACACAGTGGTTGAGTCCCTGTCACCCTTGTGAGAGACTTGGATTGAGTTCCTGGCTCCGAACTTTGGTCAGGCCCAGTCCTGGCCATTGCATGCATTCGAGAAGTGAGCCAACAGCTGGGAGTTCTCTGTCTCTGTCTCTGCCTGTGTGTGCATGTGTGTGTTTGCTTCTAGAATTTAAAACAAACCAATCCCCATGAAATTGCAATATCAAGGACATCTAGGGACTAGGATACCTAGAAAGAGGATGGCCATAAATGTAAAATCAGGCAAATTTGGTGAGGTAAGTACTCATAAAAGCACTGTTGGGTTCAACATTGGGACATTTCTGCAAGTTTCAATGGAGTGGCAGGGCCTGAAGCCAGAATATGGTGGGTTGAAGAGAAAATTCAAGTATTTGAAAAATTAGTGCAACAGACTCTATTAAATATACATGGTGACATTTTAAAGTCCATTCTTTTAATGCAACTTGAGCATCTTTTTAAATTTTTTATTTATTTATTTGAGATGCAGAGTTACAGACAGAGGGAGAGACAGAGGTCTTCCTTTCGCTGCTTTACACCCCAAATGGCTGCAAGGGCCAGAGCTGTGCCGATCCGAAGCCAGGAGACAGGAGATTCTTCCAGGTCTCCCACGTGGGTACAGAGGCCCAAGGACTTGGCCATCTTCTATTGCTACCCAGGCCATAGCAGAGAGCTTGATTGGAAGAGGAGCAGCCGGGAATAGAACCAGCACCCATATGGGATGCCGGTGCTTCAGGCCAGGGCATTAACCTGCTGCCATACAGCGCTGGCCTCGAGTTTTACTCTTAAGAATTCTGATCCAGCTCCCTGTTAATGCACCTGAGAAAGCAGCAGAGTGGGCTCCTGCATCCACTTGGGAGACCTGGAAGAAGTTCTGGCTCCTGGCTTCAGATCAGTCTAGCTCCAACTGTTGCAGCCATTTGGGGAATGAACAAGCAGATGGAAGATCTCTCCCCCTCCCTTCCTCCCTCCCTTCCTCCCTCTCTCCCTCCCTCTCTCTCTATGTGTGTGTGTGTGTATAACTCTGCCTTTCAAATAAATAAATCTTAGAAAGAATTAAAAGAGGTGTAAATTCCAATCCAATAAAGAGGAAAAAATTAGAAGATGCAAATAAGCAAAAATATAAACCATCCCCCATCCCCAAGAAAACAGCAGGATAAGAATTTTTTTTTTGACAGGTAGAGAGATAGTGAGAGACAGAGAGAGAGACAGAAAGGTCTTTCTTCCATTGGTTCACCCCCCAAATGGCCACTATGGCCGGAGCTACGCCAATCTGAAGCCAGGAGCCAGGTGCTTCTTCCTGGTTTCCCATGCGGGTACAGGAGCCCAAGCATTTGGACCATCCTCCACTGCCCTCCCAGGCCACAGCAGAGAGCTGGACTGGAAGAGGAGCAACTGGGACTAGAACCCAGCACCCATATGGGATGCCGGCGCCGCAGGCGGAGGATTAACCAAGTGAGCCACAGCGCCGGCCACAGGATAATAATTTTTTTTAAAGGCACAGAAAAATGGAACAGAATTAAAAAGTAGTGTGTATCAAACAAGTCTAAATACATAAAAATATAACAAATGTGAATGGGATACAGTTAACATTTTGAGGTTGTCAGATTGGACTTTAAAAATCTATTGCATCTAGCACCTCTCACTTCATCTAAGATCACTTTCCTTCACCTGAGGAACTGTATGTCCTTTGGGAATTCCTGTAGTGAAGGTCTTTCTGCATTGTGCATGGTGCATAAGGATAGGAAAATCTTTGAAATAAAGGAACGGGAGGCAGGCATTTGGTGTAGCAGTTAAGATGACCACGTTCCATGCAGGAGTGCCTGTGTTTAAGTTCCGCTGTGCTTCAAATTCCAGCTTCCTGCAAATGCATGTCCTGGGAGGGAGCAGGCGATGGTCATGTGGTTGAGCCCCTGCCACCCACATGGGAGACTCAGATGAAGTTCCTGGCTCATCTTTGGCCTGGCCTGACCCTTGCTGTTTCAAGCATTTGGGGAAATGAGCCAGCAGACAGAAGATCTCTTTCTGTATTTGTCTCTCTCGCTCTCTTTCAAATAAATACACAAAAAGAAAAGAATGGACAAGCAAGATCAGGCAAATACTAATCAAAAGTAAGCAGGGATCATTTATATTTATATTTACATTTACAAAATAGGCTTTAAGACAGCATCATAAGAAACAAGATTGTTCAATTCATAAGGAAAATATAATATTTTAAAACAAGATTTCATTTTGTAAAGCTTTTAAATAAGTCGAAAACTTACAGAACTTCTGGGAGAAACCTTAGCAATGCATCATCAAAATGGAATTAAAAGGTAAGTTTATGCTGGTACAACATTTTTTGAAATCCATGAGTAGTAGTTCATAATACACATCATAAAAAAAGTCACTAGAATTTTCTTTACAGAAACTGACAAGTAAATTCTAACATTAATATGGAAATGCAAAAGACCTAGAAATTTGGGAAAAGACAATTTTGGAGGGATTTCAGTACCTGATTTTTTTTTAAAGATTTATTTGGGAGGCAGAATTATAGATAGAGGGAGAGACAGAGAGAGGTCTTCCATCCATTGGTTCACTTCCCAAATGGCTGCAAAGGCTGGAGCGTGGCTGATATGAAGCCAGGAGCCAGGAGCTTCTTCTGGGTCTCCTGAGTGGATGCGGGGGCCCAAGCACTTGGGCCATCTTCCACTGCTTTCCCAGGCACATTAGCAGGCAGCTGGATTGGAAGTGGAGCAGCCAGGACAGGAACCAGCACCCATATGGGATGCCGATGCCACAGGCAGAGGCTCAACCTACTATGCCACAACGCTGGCCCCTACCTGATTGCTTTATTAAAGATTTATTATTATTTTGAAAGTCAGAATTACAGAGAGAGAGAGGGAGAGACAGAAAAAGATCTTCCACCTGCTGATTCACTACCCACAGTGGCCAGGGCTGGGCCTGCCTGAAGCTTGTAGCTTCATCTAGGTCTCCCATGTATGTGATGGGGCCAAACACTTGGGCCAATCTTCTGCTGCTTTTCCCAGGCACATTAGCAGGGAGCTAGATTGGAAGTGGAGCCACTGGGACTCCTGGCTCCTGGCTCAGTCCAGCCCTGGCCATTGTGGCCATTTGGGGAGTGAAACAGCGGATGGAAGATGGATCTCTCTCTATCTTTGTAACTCTGCCTTTCAAATAAATAAATATTTTTAAAAAAAAAAAAAAAAGCGCCAGACTTGAAGACCTGAATAGGTACTTCAAGAGGATACTGAAAACACTAACAAATACATGAAAAGATGTCCGATTTCATTAATAGTTGGAAAAATACAAATGAAAACCACAATGAGATACTACTAAATACCTACCAAAATGAAAAATAATTACAAGTGTTGGAACTGTGTGAGTGGAAATTGATACAACTATTTTGCAAAATGACTTAGTACTATCTCTTGAGACTGCTAGGTAGACATACCTATGGCCAAACAATCCTAGTAGAGGCCAAATAGAAATACAGGCATTAGAGTACTAAGAGACATGCACAAAGATGTCCATGGAAGCGCTGTTTATTATAGCTCCCAGCTGAAAGCAATCCGAATATCCATCGGCAGAAAATGGATAAATAAATTGTCATACAGTAGAATACAGCAAAAACAATGGAATTTTTTGAAAAAGACTTATTTATTTATGTGAAAGGCGGCAGGGAGAAACAGGGAGAGATTTTCCATCCACTGGTTCAATCCCCAAATAACCACAACAGTTAGGGT
Source organism: Lepus europaeus (assembly GCF_033115175.1). Taxonomy (NCBI): domain Eukaryota; kingdom Metazoa; phylum Chordata; class Mammalia; order Lagomorpha; family Leporidae; genus Lepus; species Lepus europaeus. The sequence goes on from NC_084831.1 coordinate 32,217,828, forward strand.
TGGGCCAGGCCAAAGCCAGGAGCCCAGAACTGCCACATGTGTAGGTGGCAGGAGCACAACTATTTGGGCCATCTTCTGCTGCCTTCCCAAGCACATTAGCAGGAAGCTGGATCAGAAGTGGAACAGCCAAGACTTGACCCAGTGTTCATATGGGATGCCGGTGTCACAGATCCACAGTGCCAGCCCCTGGAAATTATTTTTAATTTTAATTTTTATTTATTTTCATCTATTTGCAAGGTAGAATGACAGAGAGAGAAAGAGAGAGAGGTATCTTTCATCTGCTGGTTCACCTCCCAATGCCCACAAAAGCCAGGGCTGGAGCAGGCTGAAGCCAGGAGACTGGAACTCCATCTGGACCTCCCATGTGAGTGGCAGGGATCCAGGCACTTAAGCCATCATCTGCTGCCTCCCAGAATGCATCAATAGAAAGCTAGATTGGAAGCAGAGTAGCTGGCACCCAAAACAGCACTCCAAAATGGGATGCGGGCATTCCAAAAGGCAGGTTAACCCACTTTGTCACAATGCCCACTCTGTAAAAAATGGAAATTGCTGAACTACAGTTATATGCAACCAGATAACGCCCTCAATAGGCTAATCCTCCACCTACAGCGCCGGCACCCCAGGTTCTAGTCCCAGTCGGGGCGCCGGATTCTGTCCCAGTTGCTCCTCTTCCAATCCAGCTCTCTGCTGTGGCCCGGGAAGGCAGTGGAGGATGGCCCAAGTCCTTGGGTCCTGCACCTGCATGGGAGACCAGGAGAGGCACCTGGCTCCTGGCTTTGGATCAGCGCGGTGCGCTGGCCGCAGCAGCCATTGGAGGGTGAACCAAGGGAAAAGGAAGACCTTTCTCTCTGTCTCTCTCTCTCACTGTCCACTCTGCCTGTCAAAAAAAAAAAAAAAAAAAAAAAGCCCTTTCACAAACAATATTGGACACATTTTTCATTATGTCATTTCAAAGTATGTTATACCTGTAAAAATTCAAGTATGTGCTAAGAATAATATCCTCTTATATAACCACAGTACCATTATAATACCTATGAAAATTAACAATAATTCCCATAGCCGAAAGCCATTTTCAGTCTTTGCAGATTACTCCAAAAGTCTTTTCTCCACTCCCTTCCCTCCCTCTTCCCTTTCCTTCTTTCTTTCCGGCCTTACTCACTTTGTATCACAATGTGTATGGTTTCCTATGGAGTTTCCCTGTCCCTAACACACCACTTTCTCCTCATTCCTTCTCTGGCCAAACTGAAAAGTTTTCCCCATCTTTCTGCACTGTTCCCTTCTGCATCCTGTGCTCACCATAAAATGCACTAGGAGCAGTCATTACCACTCTGGTTGCAGCCTGAACTCTTGGCTGCCTTGAAGCGTCTTCCACCCCCACAACCATCTGCCGTCTTCAAATTCCACCTCCCCAAACCCTCAGGAGCGGGAGGCGAAACTGCCAGGTTCTTTGCCACCTAGCCATGTGGGCGACCTTTAGTCCCATTCCAATAGGATTCTCATTTCCATCTGAAACCTCACCAGTACGCCTTCATCAGCCCCATTTCCAGCAGCATTCCCGTCTTCTGAGTCCTTATCAGAACTGCCCCTACACTCAGCTTACAGGTTCTAACTTTCCCTAGCCTGCTCCTCCAAACTCTCCCCATGTTTCCCGGTAAACCGATTCCAAACTTCTCCCCGTCTGCAGGTACAGTTGAGAGTAATGGCCCTGCTTCCCAGTACCAATGTTCTGCATTAGTTTGCTTTTGTTACTTTAACTACTATTCCTAAGACAAGGTTCTCGGGAAAGAAAAGCTTTATGTCAGCTCATTTGAGGATCAGGCAGCCCCACGGTCTCGTGTCTGTAGAGGCTGGTCATGGTGGGTACAAAGGAGTGATCATCAGCGGGTGAGCCAGGAAGCAGAGAGAGCAACTAAGCAGCACTTGAACTCAAGTAATCAACCCTCTCAGGGCACGCCCCCAGTGACTTAAACACATCCCCCAAGACCCACCTCTCAGATGCTATCATTAGATCAAGCCTCCACCTGTAATCCATCAACCCTTAACAGTAATACATCAGAAGTGAGGGGGGACAGTGCTGTGGTGTAGCGGGTAAAGCCACTGCCTGCAGTGCTGGCATCCTATATGGGCGCGCTCATTCAAGTCCCAGCTGCTCTACTTCCGATCCAGCTCTCTGCTATGGTCTGGGAAAGCAGTAGAAGACGGCCCAAGTCCTTGGGCCCCTTCACCTGCATAAGAGACATTAGAGTTCATGGGGCCAGAAGTATAACACCAGCATCCCATATTGGAGCACTGATTCAGTACTTCTATTTTTTGTTTTTTAAGATTTATTTATTCACTTGAGAGGCAGAGTTACAGAGAGAGAAAGATCTTCCATCTGCCGGTTCACTCCTCAAATGGCCACAATGCCCAGAGCTGGGCTGATCCGGAGCCAGCTTCTTCCAGGTCCCTCACATGGGTGCAGGGGCTCAAGCATTTGTGTCATCTTCTGCTGTTTTTCCAAACACATCAGCAAGGAGCTGGATCAGAAGTGGAGCAGCCAGGACAGGAACTGGCACCCATGTGGGATCCGGCGCCGCAGGCAGAAGCTTAGCCTACTACACCACAGCGCCGGCCCTGGGTATATGCATTTTAAAAAGCAAAAGAGATTAAACTTGAAGCGAAGCCCAGCAGTACAGTAAGCATGCGGCACTTGAGGCCTGGCAAGCGTAAAGGGATCCAAGGTGTCGCCTGACTTCCCCAAACAGAAGCAGAGAAGTTTCCTTCATTCCCAGCCTTCAAGTACTATTTTTGCTAACTCTGGCCATGGACTACTTTAGCATGTGTAGACAATAAAGAACTCAGGCCGGCAGCGCGGCGGCTCACTAGGCTAATCCTCCGCCTGTGGCTCCGGCACACCGGGTTCTAGTCCCGGTCGGGGCGCCGGATTCTGTCCTGGTTGCTCCTCTTCCAGGTCAGCTCTCTGCTGTGGCCAGGGAGTGCAGTGGAGGATGGCCCAAGTCCTTGGGCCCTGCACCCCATGGGAGACCAGGAGAAGCACCTGGCTCCTGCCTTCGGATCAGTGCGGTGCGCCGGCCGCAGCACGCCAGCCGCGGTGGCCATTGGAGGGTGAACCAACGGCAAAGGAAGACCTTTCTCTCTCTCTCTCACTGTCCACTCTGCCTGTAAAAAACAAAAACAAACAAACAAAAAACAAAAAAACCACTCTAGCAATGAAGTAGTATCTTTATTGTAAAACTAGTTTATCCAAATCATTAAGAAAATCCAAAAGTATCAATAGATTATAACTAACAGGTTATGAACTTACAGAAGAAAAGTGATTCATTAATAAAACTTATGGGAAAAGGTTACTTTTTAAAAAAAATTTATATATTGGAAACGTAGAATTGGAGAGGGAGAGATGGGGGAGGGAAGTGGAGAGAGATCTTCCACTGGTTCACTCTCCAATTGGCCATAACAGCTGGAGCTGGGCCGATCTGAAGCCAGGAGCCAGGAGCTTCTTTCCGGTCTCCCATGCAGGTGCACGGGCCCAAGCACTTGGGCCATCTTCTGCTGCTTTCTCAGGCACATTAGCAGGGAGCTGGATTGGAAGTGGACCAGCCAGGACATGAACCGGCACCCATATGGGATGCTGGTGTTGCAGGCAGCATCTTAAACCACAACACTACAATGTCCAGTCCCAAAAGGATTACTCTTATAAATATTTAAATAAGTGGTAGTAAAATGAAAAATAAGGAAGAATTTCTTTTGTTGCTTTTTAAGTCAAGTTATAATTTAGGTTATAACTATTAGGTTATAACAATTAGGTTATAATTAGGTTATAACAATTTAGTCATTGCATTTGTTGATTGTGTATATTTGGTTTCTTTTCATTTGGAGCAGTGACCCCCCTCCCCCCTTTTTTTTAACCAAGACATTGACTTTTTAATCACTCAAGCTAATTATTTGGTAGAAAGCTTGATGTTTTCTATTTTCCTAGAAACTGAAAGTTAGTTAGGTCTAGAGACTTGTTTAGATTCAGGTTAAAGATTTTCAGCAAGAACATCTCATAGTTTATTTATTTATTTATTTATTTATTTTAAAAGACTTATTTATTTACCTGGAAGTCAGCGTTACACAGAGAGAGAGAAGGAGAACATCCACTGGTTCATTCCCCAATTGGCCGCAACAGCCAGAGCTACACCGACCCGAAGCCAGGAGCCAGGAAATTCTTCCGGGTCTCCCACATGGGTGCAGGAGCCCAAGGACTAGGGCCATCTTCTAATGCTTTCCCAGGCCATCTCAGAGAACTGGATTGGAACTGGAGCAGCTGGGACTCAAACCGGCACCCATATGGGACGCCAGCACTGCAGGTGGTGGCTTTACCCTCTATGCCACAGCCCCAGTCCCTCATAGTTTATTTTGGACATCATGGAACACCAGGAAGCAAATCGTGCACAAAGGCAGAGGCTTACACAGTCACTGGAAAAAATGCAAGGAATTCATATGAAAATATTGAGAAGAGTGTCAAGAAGACAAAGGCGTAATTTTTATAGGTTTATTTATTTAGTTATCTAAAAGCAGAGTTACAGTGGGAGGGAGGGAGGAGGAGAGAGAGAGAAAGGGAGAGGGAGGGGGAGGGGAAGGAGGGGGAGGAGGGGGAGGGGAGGGGAGGAGGAGGGAGAGAGAAGGATCTTCCTGAGAGTGCAGGTTCACTCAAAGCACACAACAGTCAGGACTGGACCAGGCTGAAGCTAGGAGCCTGGAACTCCATCTGGGTCTCCCACATGGGTGGCAGGGGCCCAACCTGAACCATCATCTGCTGCCCCCCAGAGTGTGGATTACCAGGAAACTGGATCAGAAACCAGGACTTGCACCAGCACTCTGATGTAGTTTATGGCCACCCCAAGCAGCAGCTCAACCCACTGGGCCATAACACCTGCTCCCAAAGGTATAATCTAAGGTCTGGTATTATTTACTGATTTAGGTACATTTTCCAAAGCTCTAGGGCTTAATGTCCTAGATCCAGCAGCTAGGCACGTTTTTAATCAATGAAGTTGAACATAATACTGGCCCATGTGAAAGCTGAGGTGACAGAAATTCACTTGTATAATGTAGAGAAATCATCAAGAGGGAATCTGGAATCAATTACCAAATATGCTACCCCTTTCCCCCACCTATCCCTAGCAGATATTGCCCTTACCAAAGTCTTGAAATATACTACAAAAGTTCTAGAATCATTAAAACATGCTTTAGTACACATTCTCTATAGGTCAAGAGTGCCAGTGGGATGTAGTTTCCATTTTCAGTGGAATCATGAGGCTTCCAATGACAGTCTTTCACAGTGACCCAACTGGAATTTATGGTCATCAGAATAGATAACAAGATCTCTGGAGTTGGGTCACTGAGGCAGGGTCCCACTTGATTTGTTTTGCCCAAATCTCCCAGTTTGGAGACAGATGTCATCAAGACAGAAATGCAGCTGTGCATTCTGTTGCTAGAACTGAGCTAGTTCACAGAGCCAGAGCTGTTGAAGGATGGAGAGGCCAGCTATCCTGAGCAGGGAACTTGTAAAGCCCTATGAGTGCACAATGTGTATCTCACTCCTGGCCTTCCCCCAGTCCGATTAACTACATTGGGGAAACCATACAAACACTTGGACAACAAATGGACTCTAATTGTTAGTTGTTACTAATTCCTGGGTACCATAATGTCATTTTCAACTTGTTGGAGTAGAACCATAGGGACCAGAAAATGATAAGAGTTTTGACCCAAGTAGGCCTCACCACAGGCCATCACTGTATACACCAAAGTGCTGAGTGTCTACTGGAAAAGATGTTCTTAGTAAGCAGCAGTCTCCACATTGGCTCGCTTGCCTTGAAATAAAGGAATGTTAAGCAAAGAATGGAGAGGAGGAAGCTCTTTGGGTTCTGCCCTCACCAAAGTAATACACCGAGGCAGTACTACACCTCTGGGGGGTGCAGGGATTTAGACTCCACAGATAGCAGAGTGGTGACTGCTGTCACACATCCATTTGAATGTCAGCCTAGCTGGTATGGAAGGTGGGTGCATTTGGAAGAAGGACACAGTCTATCGTTACCTTCAGCAGGTGGGGATACCTACTGCACGCTCTTCCAGAAGTTAGTTATTCCCTCTTGAATCAAATCAGGAAAATTCCTGACTCCTGCTCTCCAGCTACACAGCAAGACAACTGGGGAGGGAGGCCGCCTAGCCTCATAAGCATGTCAGAAGCACTTTGCTTTCTGATACTTGCTTTAGTTGAACAGTATGAGTTTGCCACCCCATCTAGATCCATGCCATAATTTTAGTCTATGGCGGCTTTGACTCTCTCACTATGGTATATCATATCTTCCAAAGATGGTCACAATAATCCACCTCCAATCCCGTCAGACCTGTGACATCGTATGATCCTACTGAAATGTGGGGTCTATTTCTCTTTCCCCTGAAACTTAAGTGGACCTTTATCATTCCCTTGACCAAAAGAACATTGTAGCCCTGACACTGTGTGACTTCTAAGGCTGGGTTGTAAAAGAACAATAGTGGGGGTCAGCGCTGTGGTGTAGTGGGTAAAGCCACTGCCTGCAGTGCTAGCATCCCATAGGGGCGCCAGTTTGAGTCCCAGCTGCTCCATTTCTGATCCCGCTCTCTGCTATGGCCTGGGAAAGCAGTGGAAGATGGCCTAAGTCCTTGAGCCCCTGCACCCACGTGGGAGACCCAAAGGAGCTCCTGGCTCCTCACTTCAGATAGGCCCAGCTCCAGCTGCTACAGACATTTGGGGAGTGAACCAGTGGATGAAAGACCTCTTTCTCTCTCTCTGCCTCTGCCTCTCTGTAACTCTGTCTTTCAAATAAATAATCTTTAAAAAAAAGAAAAGAAAAGGACAACAGGGCCTCTTCTTGCCACTCTCTTGCCCTTTGATCCCAACCACCAAATTTTGAGGAGGCCCAGGACCTATGTGGGTGTCCTGGGAACAGCCCCAGCAAAGCTCACATGGTAATACATAAGCCTTCACATGCTTCCAGCTTGACTCCCAACACCATGGAGCAAGCGCAAGCTGTGTGTACTGTGTCCTGTCCAATTCCTGACTCACGGAAACTTTGAGAGATAGTAATTGACTGTTACTTTAATCAGGAAGTAACGGGCAGTATATAACATATATAGAGTCCTGTCACATCAGTGAGTTATTTGAGTCCTGTTGGGAAAACATCTTTAAAGTAAGGAACAAGTTGCTGAGTTTCTAGCCCTCCCTATTATAAAAGGAATACTATGCGGGACTTGGTGACTCTCTTTGGATTTGTGAAGCACATGTGTCATGTTCGGTTCAACCAATTTTTTGGGCAACTTGAAGAGCTGCCCACTTCAAGGGGAGCCCAGAATGACAGCAGTCTCTTCTTGTTCAGGTTACAGAACGAACCCCAGCCCTTATGGGTCAGTAGATCAGTAGTAGAGCAGATAGTGTATGGAGACTCCCACAAGCCCCAATCAAAGAACTACGAAAGAGACAACTGTGGCTTCTGATATGTTGCCTTCTTGGGTAAGTACTTCCATACTTGGCCCTGATAGAGATGGAACCCCCCAGTCATAACCAGCATGAGATGGGTAGTGGTCTGCCTGGGCCATGTCCTTGGGAACCCCCACCCCCATGTCAGTATCCTTAGATCTTTTTTTCATAAACTGACTGGAGCTATTGGAGAAGTTCTTTCAAATGCTGCCCAGAGAGTACAGCCATGGGGAAGAGCACTCTGGGAAGTTGGGAGTCTGAAGTTCAGCATAACCCAAGCCATTCTCACTTTCAGAATTCTACCCTGTCCTCCACTGTGCCTGGGGTCTTTCAGTTCAGTGTATTCTCTCCTGGACAACTCTTTCAGCTTCCTGACTGTAAAGTAGTGCAGGGATACTAGGAATCTTTTTTTTTTTTTTAACATTTACTTATTTATCCATTTGAGAGAGTTACACAGAGAGGGAGACACAGGGAGAGAAAGAGATCTTCCATCTGCTGGTTCAGTCCCCAAATGACTACAGTGGCTGGGGCTGGGCCAGGCCGAAACCAGGAGCCAGGAGCCTCTTCTGGGTCTCCCACATGGATGGAAGGGGCCCAAGAACTTGGACCATCTCCTGTTGCTTTTCCAAGGCCATTAGCAGGGAACTGGATCAGAAGTGGAGCAGCCAGGACATGAAGCAGTACCCATATGGGATGTTGGCATCACCACAACACCGAGCCCCAGATGTTAAGAATTCAACTGCTCCTTCAGCAGATTTGCCACTGTACTCTATTTTCAACATTGCTTTCACTCCCCATTTTCAGAGGTACCCTCGATGATGACCAATCTCTTTGCTTTCTGGGATCCCACAAGGGAAGTTGAGGTTTCTCTGTGTGTGACTCTCAGCTGTCGGGCAGGAAGAGCGACGGCGTCTCTCGACAAGAAATACCAGAGACAGGCCTGATGAGCATGTCTGTTTATTAGCAATTAGGCACAGATTTTCACAGGGTAAGAGGGGAAATAAAAACCTGGGGTAGTAACAGCAATTCTATAGGGCAGAAGGAGCAGTATGCCAAAAGACCCCTAACCAATCAACTTACAGGTCACATAAGCCAAGTGGGCCCCTGGGCTCCTTTGTGCAAGCAGCCCATATCTGGAATGTGGGAGTTGCTTATCGGCTCTCTGTTTATCAATCATAAAGGCATGGTCACAAGGCTCCCAACAGGAAGTGGGGGTGGGGGGAATATGCCTAGAGCCCCTGCCACCTGCCAGCAGCCAGGCTGTGGGGTCCCTCCCGGGAGGCATGGCGTGCCATGCCCTCTCATCCTCCTACATGGGCAGGGCAGGCAGTCCCACAGGATCACCCACAGGAAGTTGGGTTACTTCATGACCTTCCCCACTGCCCACTCAGATCCAGCCTTCTCATAAGTCTGTCACTCCTCATCCACCTGTCTTCCATTTTTCAAAGTTTTGTTTTTCTTCTTTTCTGTTCAATTTTCTCCTCTAGGTTTATGCCTTAGTTTTAAATATTTACTTTTATTTAAGTGGCAGAGAAGCAGAGAGAGAGAGGTCTTCCATCTGCTGGTTCACTCCCCAATTGGTCGCAATGGTTGGAGCTGTGCCAATCCAAAGCCAGGAGCCAGGAGCTTCTTCTTGGTCTCCCACGTGGGTGCAGGGGTCCAAGGACATGGGCCATCCTCCACTGCTTTCTCAGGCTGTAGCAGAGAGCTGGATGGGAAGTGGAGCAGCTGGGTCTTGAACCGGTGCCCATATGGGATGCCGGCACTACAGGTGGCAGCTTTACCCGCTACGCTGCAGTGCCGGCCCCAAACCTTTAGTTATGATTCATCATTTTCTAAACATCAGAGAATTTATTCTGGAGAAAATCCTAGGGTTGTAATGAATGTGGAAGAGCCTTCAGCTCTATTTCATCACTTATTAGACACTACATGACACATTTAAGAAGAACCTTCGGCAATCATAAGTGAAATATACTCACTGTCAAAGAATCTGTACTGGAGTAAGAGCCTCTAAATCAGTGGCTCCCTGACTTGCCTTTCAAGAACCAACATTTTGTTGTTACATCTTTATTTTATTCTCTTGAACGGCAGAGTGATGGAGAGACACAGAATTAGATCACCAATCCACTAGTTTACTCCCCAGATACCTACAACAGCCCCAGCTGGACCACACTGAACTCAGGACCCAGGAACCCAATTCAGTTCTCCCATGTGGGTGACAGAGACCCAGCCACTTGAGCCATCACTGCTGCTTCTCTAGGTGCTCACTCGTGGGAAGCTGGGATAGAGAGCAGCGCTGGATTCACACCCAGGCACTTCTGGTGTCATCTTACCACTGTGTCAAATGCCTGCCCCCAATAATTCTTTTTAAATGGCATTACTAGTTACTAATTTTGCCATATTAAAACATTATTAGGGACCAGCACTGTGGTGTAGCGGGTTAAGGCGCTGCCTGCAGTGCCAGCATCCTATATGGGCGTGGGTTTGAGTCCTGGCTGCTCCACTCCCCATCCAGCTCTCTGCTATGGCCTGGGAAAGCAGTGGAGGATGGCACACGTGCTTGGGCCCCTGCACCCACGTGGGAGACCTGGAAGAAGCTCCTGGCTCCTGGCTTCAGATCAGTGCAGCTCTGGCCATTGTGGCCAATTAGGAAGTGAACCAGTGGATGGAAGACCTCTCTTTCTCTCTGTCTCTCCTTCTCTCTCTGTGTAATTCTGACTTTCAAATAAATAAATCTTGAAAAAAAAAAAACATTATTAGCAAGGCCGATGCTATGGCGCAGTGGTTAAAGCCCCAGCCTGCAGTGCTGGCATCCCATATGGGTGCTGGTTCAAGTTCCAGTTACTCCACTTCCTATCCAGCTCTCTGCTATGGCCTGGGAAAGCAGCAGAAAATGGCCCAAGTTCTTGGGCCCCTGCACCCACCTGGAAGACCCAGAGGAAGCTCCTGGCTCCTGACTTCAGGTCAGCTCGGCCCTGGCCATTGCGGCCATCTGGGGAGTGAAGACCTTTCTCTGTCTCTGGCTATACCTCTCTCTGTAACTCTTTCAAATAAATAAAATAAATCTTTTAAAAAATGATTAGCATTATGTCACAAAAGAAAGTACGTTTAATATTTAAAAATGTAGGGATGATAAGAATCATAAGGATAGCTCTGTATATCGAATTAAGTCAGCTTTTGAGAATTTCCCAAATTTTCTTTGCTTTTCTCATTTCACTATGGACCAGTAAAATTTTAGGACAGGTCTGTGGATTGGCTTTTGGAAATCACAGTTTTAAATATCCCTTTAGTGTAACAGAATTAAATATTGTACAACTTTTCACTATAGCTCTATTTTTAGAGATATATCTTATTTATCTGAAAGAGTTAGAAAAGGAGAGACAGAGAAAGAGAGAGAGAGTGAGAGAATATCTTTCATCCACTTGTTCATTCCCCGAATGGCCACAATGACTAGGGCTGGGCAAGGCCAAAGCCAGGAGCCAAGAGCTTCTTCCAGGTCTCCTACGTGGGTGCAGGGGACCAAGCACTTGGGCCATCCTCCACTGCTTTCTTAGGCACATTAGCAGGGAACTGGTTCAGAAGTGGAGCAGCCAGGACTTGAACTGCATCTCATAAGGGATGCTGGCATTTTAGGCAGCAACTTGATGGGTTATACCCCAAAACTGACCCCCTACTGTAGCTCTTGATACGGCTAGAAGAGATAGAAATAAAAATGTTGGTTGGCACATTTCTATAAGAAGTAATGTTAAAGGAAGTTTTTTAGAATTAATAAGTAACCTACTGTATGTAAAATGTTGATATTTTCTGGTTTCCTGTAGAGCATGAATTGACAACTTTTTCTGTAAAGGGCCAGACAGTAAATATGTTATGTGTTGTGGCCTGGGCTCTGTCACAGCTACCCAACTTTACCATTTGTAGTGTAAAAGCAGCCAGGATGATACATAAACTAGGGAATCTGAACTGTAGCACTTCTGATGTTGCAGCTGGGTAACTGACAGTGGTGTGTTCATTGTAGGATATTTAGCAGCTTCCCCTGCCTCTCCCCACAACAAGCCAGTAGCTGCCTCTCCCCCTAGTTAGGACAACCAAAATGTCTCTAGACATAACCAGATGTCCCCTGGAGGGTAAAGTTGTTCCTGGTTGAGAACCACTGATACAATGAATGGGTGTAAGCTTCATTCAAAGATAGGTATTGAGGGGTCAGCATTCTTGAGCCACTCCTAAGACACCGGCATCCCTTATGGGCACTGATTTGGGTCCTGGCTGCTCCACTTCAGTGCATCTTCCTGCTAATGTGCCTGGGAAAGCAGCAGAAGACCCACATGCTTGGGGCCCGGCTGCCCATGTGGGAGACCCAGATGGAGTTCTAGGCTCCTGGCTTCAGCCCGGCTCAGCCCCAGCCATTTTGGGCATTTGGGGAGTGAACCAGCAGATGGAAGATTGTCTCTTCCCTCTCTATCTCTCCCTCTCTCTGTAATTCTACCTTTACCTTTCAAGTAAATTTTTTTTTTCTAAAAAAAGGTGTTGATTTGCATTTTGCTCTCCATAGTAGAGTAAATATGATTAGTGTCAAATTTTATGTTTGGCCGGCGCCGTGGCTCAGTAGGCTAATCCTCCGCCTTGCGGCGCCGGCACACCGGGTTCTAGTCCCAGTCGGGGCACCGATCCTGTCCCGGTTGCCCCTCTTCCAGGCCAGCTCTCTGCTGTGGCCAGGGAGTGCAGTGGAGGATGGCCCAAGTGCTTGGGCCCTGCACCCCATGGGAGACCAGGAGAAGCACCTGGCTCCTGCCATTGGAACAGCGCGGTGCGCCGGCCACAGCGCGCCTACCGCGGCGGCCATTGGAGGGTGAACCAATCGGCAAAAAGGAAGACCTTTCTCTCTGTCTCCCTCTACTGTCCACTCTGCCTGTCAAAAAAAAATTTTTAAAAAAATTTATGTTTGTGTATTTGCCATAAACCTTATTTCTTAGCAATTTCTTTAATACTTGAAGTACTTTTAAAAATCACATTTTAAGTGCTGTCTTCAGAGTTTGTTATTTTTAGAGAGAGGCATTTATGCAGAATTCAGTTCACAATGGTGTTTTTGGTTATTGTTTATCTATAAATACTTTGGGATATATTTGTAAAAGATGAGCACTCTTTTGAAGCATAAGCATAAGCATAATGCTATTATTATACCAGTGCTGTGGTGCAGCGGGTTAAAGTCCTGGCCTGAAGTGCCAGCATCCCATGTGGTTGCTGGTTCGAGACCTGGCTGCTCCACTCTGATCCAGCTCTCTGCTATGGCCTGGGAAAGCAGTGGAGGATGGCCCAAGTCCTTGGGCCCCTTCGCCTACATGGGAGACTCAGAGGAGGCTCCTGGCTCCTGGCTTCAGATAGGCACAGCTCTGACCATTGCAGTCATCTGGGGAGTGAACCAGCGGATGGAAGACCTCTCTCTCTGTCTCTACCTCTCTCTGTAACTCTGTCTTTCAAATAAATAAAATAAATCTTTAAAAAAAATTGAAAAGTAACCATAATTCCTTAACACATATTGATGACTTTTTAAAGTTAGATATATTGAGATTGGTGGTTGCCATTTAAAATTTTTAACTGCCACTTTGCCAAGTGTACAGTATTAGATTTAAAAATGTGCCCTCAGGCTGGCGCCATGGCTTAACAGGCTAATCCTCCGTCTTGAGGCGCTGGCACACTGGGTTCTGGTCCCGGTCGGGGCGCCGGATTCTATCCCAGTTGCCCCTCTTCCAGGCCAGCTCTCTGCTATGGCCCGAGAAGGCAGTAGAGGGTGGCCCAATTCCTTGGGCTCTGCACACCATGGGAGACCAGGAGAAGCACCTGGCTCCTGCCTTCGGATCAGCACGATGCGCCGGCCGCAGCGGCCATTGGAGGGTGAACCAGTGGCAAAAAGGAAGACCTTTCTCTCTGTCTCTCTCTCACTATCCACTCTGCCTGTCAAAAAAAAAAAAAAAAAGTGCCCTCAGTCAAGTGGGAGAATTTCAAAAATAGCCCCAGAACAACAATACAAGGAGTACACCAAAGGGGACCAGGGAAAGGTGACTGCAGGAGCCATACTGAAGCAGAGAAGAATGGGAGAGGAAGAGCAGTAACTGACTTCTAATACTTTGCCATAACTTTTGGAGAGATAGGTCCTGCATTCTTACATAATTGGAGGTAGGTCAGGCTCAGCTACTTCCTGTCTTGTGTGGAGAGAGTGAACAGTTCAATTGCCAGAACACTGTAGGTTTGAAGTAACCAAAGCTGTAAGTCGAAAATGTATACCAGTATCAAGATGTTTTACTAGTGTATACCTTAAAAAAGTCATCTGTTGTCCAGCTCTGAAGTTCTCACACAGCGTGGGCGGGCAGAAGGAGCGTGGGGTACGTGTTGTTCCTCACATTTGTTCCAGCATATTTCTGTGATCAGACTTTCTGAGGGTATGGGTTTCTTTGCCTGATTCTTTTGGTGAGAGGCGTAACTGTAGCTTCCCTACAGCCTCTGCCTCTGGATCTGATGTAGTCTTGTGGCTTCACAATACCACGCCTGTTAACAGCTGCCGCCTTTGCACTGATAGCCCAGAGCTCTGTCCTCCAGTCCAGGCTATTCCCGCTTTGTGCTGGCCACTGTGCTGGCTGTTCCTTACATTCTGTGCCCTTACCCTGTCATCTGCACATCTCTGATACCCAACCCGGCCATGCAACTGAACACAGCCCCCCTCGTTTGCATGGCTCCTCCCCGCTAAAGCAATAGGGCCCTATCATAGGAAAACCCCAGCCAGGGTCGTCAGGGAGGCCTCACCTGCACCCCCACCTGAGCTCCAGGGTGGGGCTAGGCTGGGGCCCACCCCCTCCCCCAGCTATTTTATGTCTGTAATTAAATATGTTAAAATAAAGTCATTATTGTAACCCTTTATCCCCTGAACTCTAGCACTCTTCACTCCTCTTAGCCTGAATTTTTTTTTTTCCATATAGCACATCGTCTTGAAACTCATTAGGTACTTTATGTATGTATCATGTTTATTGTTCAGTATTGTTTCCCCCTGCTAGAATGTAAATTCCATGAAGGTAGGCATCTTTGTTCAGAGAGAGCAATCACAAGTGCCTAGAACAGTACTCCGTAAATGTAAATGTTCATTGAATTGTTTTGATTTGAATGGGATTGAACCATGGATACCTCGTGACAACAGACAAGTGCAATCCCTTTACTTTCCTACCTAGGTTTTATAGGTGAGAAACTTTTTGCAAGAGAACCAAAATTTCCAGTTCTCTAAAATTGACATACTGTAAGATAGGAGGGTATTTTTTTATTTAATTTGCAAAAAAATGCAGCTAAATATAGTTGAGGAGCCATGCAAATTTATCTGTTTTGTGAGCCTGAATAGATAAGCAAAATATGTGAGTTGGGGGCAGATAGTGAGAGAGAATACAGCAGTAGACACGAGATCTCAGCGATTTTTGGGTAGTGACCAAACATAGTGATTTAGCCCGCAGAAGAGTCCTCCAGCAGAGCCAGCACTGTGGCGCAGTGGGTTAAAGCCCTGGCTTGTAGTGCTGGCATCCCATTTGAGCATCCCTTCTAATGCACCAGGGAAAGCAGAGGAGGATGGCCCAAGGCCTTGGGACCCTGCACCCATGTTGGGGAAGAAACTCCTGACTCCTAGCTTTGGATCAGCTCAGTTCTAGCCATTGCGGCCATTTGGGGAGTGAATCAGTGGATGAAAGACCACTGTCTCTACCTCTCTCTCTAACTCTGTCTTTCAAATAAATAAAATAAATCTAAAAAAATTAAAAAGTCCTCCAGCAAAAGGAGGCTCCCGGGAAGCGCTCGACCTCATGGAGGACAAGGGGCTAGGAATGGGGCTCCATGAAATTAGGTTCCTGAGTCCCCATATGGCACAAGTTCTGCCTCTCATGCCTCTTTTCATCCTATTGTCTTTTCCTCATTCCAGAGGAGACTTGAGGTTTATCTGCAGGAAGCACCTACGCTGGAGTTGGGGACACAGTCTAGCAGAGAGCAGGAGAAAGAAGGGCAGAAATGGACAGTAAGGTAAGGCTGCACACGGAGCCCTGGGCTCCTCAGCCTCCCTTCAGTGGTCTCCCAGCCCCTCCCAGCGGGGGGTGGAGGATTCTCCTCTGGAGAAACTGGAATGAGTCAAAGCAAAAGTTCATTTGGTGAGACTTTGTTGAAAAATCAAGGTCAGTTATCCAAACATCCTACACACAAAGACCAAGGTTTCAAACTCCAGAAAGAGAAGAAATGAAAGGTAGGAAATAAATGCACGCACAGGACAAATTTTCAGAATTGAAGGACACAAATTTTCAGAATAAAAGGGCCCTCTCTCGGGCTGGTGTGCATCCCAGCTGGTTAAGCTGCCTGCAACGCCTGCATCCCATATGAGCCTGGTTACCGTTCTGGCTGCTCCATTTCTGATCCAGCTCCCTTCTAATGTTTCTGGGAAAGCAGCTGAAGATGGCCCAAACACCTGGGGTCCTGCCACCCAGAAGGGAGACCTAGATGGAGCTCTTGCCTTTGGCCTGGCCCAGCTCTGGCTGTTGCGGTCATTTGGGGAGTGGACCAGCAGATGGAAGATTCTCTAGCTGTGTCTCTTCTATGTTAGTAGTGCCTTTCAAATAAATAAATGCAATGGCCAGTGCTGGACTGGGCTGAAGCTGGGAGCCAGGAGCTTCATCCGGGCTCCCACATGGGTGTAGCAGTCTTTCCCAGGCACATTAGCAGGGAGCTGGATTTGGAAGTGGAGCAGCCAGTTCTCCAACCAGCATCCATATTGGGGTGCCAGCATCGCAGGCAGTGGCTTAAACCAGTACACCACAATGGCAGCTTCAATAAATTCATTTTTAAAAAAAAAAAGATTTATTTTATTTATTTGGAAGAGTTACAGAGAGAGAGGTAGAAATAAAGAGAGATCTTCTATCTGCTGGTTCACTTCCCAGATGATCACAATGGCCGGAGCTGAGCCAATCCAAAGCCAGGAGCCAGGAGCCAGGAACCTACTCTGGGTCTCTTACGTGGGTGCAAGGGCCCCCTTGCCCTCTGCTGCTTCCCCAGGCCATAAGCAGGGAGCTGGATCAGAAGTAGAGCAGTCTGGACTCAAATTGGAGCCCATATGGGATGCCAGCGTTACAGGCCAGGGCTTTAACCCACTGTGCTACAGCATCAGCCCCAATAAAATTTTTTAAGGGGTCCTTTGTGTGCTCAGCAAAGGAAATATCAACAGCTAACATGCATTGTGCCCTTAGAATGTGCTAGGACTGTTCTAAGTACTTTAGTTTTGATCGTACAAAACTGTGTTTTATCCTATGAAGACGATAGGTGTGTTGCGAAAGGGCTGGCTGCAGGCTGTCCAACTCTGTCCAACACTGGAGAGGAGGTGCAGCTTGTGCGGGGGGGGGGGGGGGGGTGTGTGTGTGGCTGTTAGGGGTGCCTCAGATTTATAGAGGGAAGAGCTGTTATAGTTGCCAAGCAGGCAGGCTGTCGAGTAGGTGGGGAGCTGGTACCCAAAGCCTCTGCTGCCTTGGTTGACTGCGTACACTGGCCCCCCAGAGCAGGCCACCGTTTCCCAGGCTGGCGTTAGCAGGTCTGGCGCCCGAGTTACTTGTAATCGGGGTGCTCCCGCAGGTGCCTAGCACGGAGCCCCTTGGCCTCCTCCACGAAGGGCGGCTTCTCATCCTCACCCAGCAGCTTCCACTGCGCGCCCAGGCGCTGGGGACATCTCAGAGTCGTGCATCTTTGGGTTCTGCTGCGCCACCTGGCGGCGCTGAGAGGAACTCCTTACCCTGAACGTGCTCAAGGGCCACTTCTCCTTCTGGGAGAGCCTCCTCCGCTCGCCCCTCGCCCCGGAGACCACCGGTTTGCAGCTCTCTCTGGCTCCTGGGATCCCGGAGATGAGGAGTAGCCGCCGTGGGTGCGAGAGGCTCCGGGCTCCAGACCAGGGTCTGCGAGGAGCCAGGTAGCACCATGGGGGGGGGGGGGGGAGCGTTAAGTGGGCATCCTAAAGGCTGTCCCCTCTAAGTGCAGCAGTGACCCTGAAATGTCTCTCTAGGCTGAGTCGTTGCAGAGAACGCAACTTGTGTCCTTGAAAAGTGTAGCTCACCCTCAAGTCCAGAGTTCTCCAAGTGGAGTCTCCTCCCAACCAATCCGGCACACTTTGGAGAGAGTCAAATGCAGGATCCACTGGCTGGTACCAGAACTGGAGAGGTATTCCCCTTTGCTTCTTGCCTTGAGGTCCCCCAGCCCTGTCCCTCTTCCCATACCCACTGCCGGGACCCGACTGATGAACCTTCTGTGAAGGCGGTAACGCTGCTCTGTGGGTCCCTGGTGTTCCCACCGCTGCTGGGAGCCGGGGTACTGTTGGCCTCTCCCACCCCGGCTCAGTGTCTGTGGCTCTGTTCTAAGTACTTTAAACATGGTAATTAATTTCATTCTCAAAATAATTCCCTGAAGTATGTAGTGTTATTCCTTCAAAGCTAAAGAAATGGAGACATGGGGCCAGCATTATGGAATAGCAGGTTAAGCTGCTGCCTGCAATGACTCAGGTTCGTGTCCCACCTGCTCCAGTTTCCCATCCAGTTGCCAGCTAATGGCTGAGAAAAGCAGCAGAAGATGGCCCGACTGCTCAGGCCCTGCTGTCCAGCTCCCAGCTCTTGGCATCAGCCTGGCTCAGCCCTGGCTGTTGAGGTCATCTAGGGAAGTGAACCAGCAGATGGAGGATCTCTCTGTCTCTCCCTCTCTCTCTCTCTGTAACTCTGACTTTCAAAGGAAGGAAGAAAGGAAGGAAGGAGGGAGGGAGGGAGGGAGGAGGGAATGAGGGAGGGAGGGAAGAGAAAAAGAGATAGAGACACATGAAGTTAAGCAAGTAAGAACACCCAGGCAGTAACCTAAAGGCTTCTGAGGCAAGTTTGGCCATCAAAAACCCTTAGACTCCTCACAGCAGTAATCCAGCAGTCTTCAGGATTTTGAGAAAAATTGCTTTCAGCCTAGAATTCTATGCCCCGCCAACTACCAAATCAAGGATAAGGGCAAAATTAATAATCTTTAGATGCTCTGGGTGCCAACAGTCATCTCCCATGCACCATTTCCTAGGAAGCTACAGGAGGATCGCTCCATTAAAATAAGGGAGGAAACAGAAAAACAGGCAGTCAGAGGAGCCAGAGGACTTGGGTCCCCAAGCAGGATGGCAGAAAAGAGACTCAATTTCCATATCCAAAGAATGGACAATTAATACCCAGTGTCTGGGATTCACCTAGAAAAAATTTTCCTTAAATATATATTCATCTAAATTTTCTTCATGAGTTACTTCTAAGAGTGTGCTGTTCCATTTTTACATTTTTGGTATTTAACTCATCCCTCCATATGTCATTTATTTTTGTGACTTTGGTGAACATCCACCACTGACAAGATTATTTTCTAAATTTTGAGTTTGTGTTCCTACATCTAGTACAATGGAAGATTTAAACATTCTCTTTCCCAAACTTCTAGTCCATTATCTGAGAGCACCTTGTATGTCATCCTTCTCAACTGATTGCTTGCATATACTCCATAGAATGTGTGACTTTATTTAGAACTAAACTATATCTATGAAGATATCTATTGTAAATGAAGACACTGAAGATCTCCGAGGATAAATATTGTGCCCAAGAGGTCATAGCTAAGGGACTGGCACTGTGGCGTGCAGATAAAGCTGCCGCCTGCAGTGCTGGCATCCCATATAAGCTCTGGTTTGAGTCCTGGTTACTCCACTTCCAATCCAACTCCCTGCACTTCCAATCCAGCTCCCTACTAATGAGCCTGGGCTAGCAGCAGGAGATGGCCCAAGTAGTTGGGCTCCTGTACCTATGTGGGAGACCTAGATGAAATTCCTGGCTCCTAGCTTCGGAACAGCCCAGCTTTGGCCATTGCTGCCATTTGGGGAGTGTACCAGATGATAGAAGGTTTCCTTCTCGCTCTCTGTCTCTCTAACTTGCCTTTCAAATAAACAAATAATCCTTTTTTTAAAAAAAAGTTCATAGCGGCCGGCGCCGTGGCTCAACAGGCTAATCCTCCGCCTTGCGGCGCCGGCACACCGGGTTCTAGTCCCGGTCGGGGCACCGATCCTGTCCCGGTTGCCCCTCTTCCAGGCCAGCTCTCTGCTGTGGCCAGGGAGTGCAGTGGAGGATGGCCCAAGTGTTTGGGCTCTGCACCCCAGGGGAGACCAGGATAAGCACCTGGCTCCTGCCATCGGATCAGCGCGGTGCGCCGGCCGCAGCGCGCTACCGCGGCGGCCATTGGAGGGTGAACCAAGGGAAAAGGAAGACCTTTCTCTCTGTCTCTCTCTCACTGTCCACTCTGCCTGTCAAAAAAAAAATAAAAAAAAAATAAAAAAAAAAAGTTCATAGCATGGGCTGGCGCCATGGCTTAACAGGCTAATCCTCCACCTTGTGGCGCCAGCACACCGGGTTCTAGTCCTGGTTGGGGCGCCGGATTCTATCCCGGTTGCCCCTCTTCCAGGCCAGCTCTCTGCTATGGCCTGGGAAGGCAGTGGAGGATGGCCCAAGTGCTTGGGCCCTGCACCCCATGGGAGACCAGGAGAAGCACCTGGCTCCTGGCTTCAGATCAATGAGATGCACTGGCCGCGGCGGCCATTGGAGGGTGAACCAACGGCAAAGGAAGACCTTTCTCTCTGTCTCTCTCTCTCACTATCCACTCTGCCTGTCAAAAAAAAAAGTTCATAGCTAAGTAGTCCAAGAGCTGGATGGGAACTACGGCCTCAGCTGCTGGATTGCTGAGGTGGGAGGCTGGGCTGTAATGTTCAGATGTTCCCTTACTCTTTTTCAGAGGCCTGGTTTTGTTGAGAGAAACTTTATGTACCAGATTGCAAAATACAGGCTGGTTTCTTCTATTTAGTTTTTTTTTTTTTAAGATGTTTTTATTTATTTGAAAGGCGGAATTAAAGAGAGGCAAAAGCAGAGAAGCAAGATCTTCTATTCACTGGTTCACTCCCCAAATGGCCACCATGGCCAGAGCTGTGCCTATTCAAAGCCAGGAGCCAGGAGCCTCTTCCAGGTCTCCCATATGGGTGCAGGGGCCCAAAGCCTTGGGTCATCCTCCACTGCTTTCCCAGGCCACAGCAGAGAGCTGGATCGGAAGTGGAGTAGCCAGGACTAGATCCATATATCAGCATGATCCACTCCCTGACATCTTTCAAGACTCTGTTCAAATAGCATCTTATCAAAGGGCTCCTTCTTAATTATCTTTTATAAAACAGTTTCCCACTAATTCAATTTGGATTGATTGGGTTTTGTCATTCCTTTTATCCTCTTTACTAGGTTGACATTGCATCCGCTACTTCTGTTCTCTCACCCTTAAAGTTACAACAACTTTATTAAATTTTTATATTCATACAGAAAAGTTCATGTGCTAGTAGATAATTATCTTGATGAATTTTTAAAATTAAATTCATTTGTGCAATCAATTCATGGATTAAGAACAGAAATGATAACATTCAGAAAACTCCCCAAACCTCCTTCTGATCACTACCACCCTCCAAACTATTAACACTACAGGTTAATTTCATTTATTTTTCTACTTTATATAATGGAATCACACTAAGTGTACTCTTGTGTCTGTTTTTTTTTTTTTTTTTTTTTTTTTTTTTTTTTTTTTGACAGGCAGAGTGGATAGTGAGAGAGAGAGACAGAGAGAAAGGTCTTCCTTTTTGCCGTTGGTTCACCCTCCAATGGCCGCTGTGGCCGGCGCATCATGCTGATCTGAAGCCAGGAGCCAGGTGCTTCTCCTGGTCTCCCATGGGGTGCAGGGCCCAAGGACTTGGGCCATCCTCCACTGCCTTCCCGGGCCACAGCAGAGAGCTGGCCTGGAAGAGGGGCAACCAGGATAGAATCCGGTGCCCCAACCGGGACTAGAACCCGGTGTGCCGGCGCTGCAAGGCAGAGGATAAGCCTGTTAAGCCACGGTGCCGGCCAGTGTCTGGGTTCTTTCACTTAATATTATGTTTGTGAGATTCATCAATATTCTGTATAACTGTTACTTATTTTCACTGTCCTCACTCGTGTGAATATATCCATATTTCTTTGCCCATTTCACTGTTGGTGGGCATGGAGTTCCGCTGTGAACATTCTAGTATACCTATTTTGGAGAACACATATATGCATTTTGTTAGGAACTTAGCCAGGGGTGGCATTGCTGAGTCATAATGTGCAGCGTTAGTAGGTAACACCAAATGCTTTCCCAGAATACTACCAACTTATACTCTCACCAAAAGATCTGGTTCTTAACTCTAACCTGGATTAATTTACCAATTTTTCCCTTTATGTTTATCTCTTTTTATCCCATGTATTAAATCTATGCCTACTTCAAGTTCATAAAAACATTATACTTTCTTCCTTTTTATTTTAAGATTTATTTATGGGGCTGGCGCTGTGGCATAGCAGGTAAAGCTGCCACCTGCAGTGCCGGCATCCCATATGGGCGCCAGTTTGAGTCCCAGCTGCTCCACTTCCAATCCAGCTCTACTGTCACCTGGGAAAGCAGTACAAGATGGCCCAAGTGCTTGGGCCCCTGCGCTCATGTGGGAGACTCGGAAGAAGCTCCTGGCTCCTGGCTTCGGATTGGCACAGCTCCGGCCTCTCCTTCTCTGTATAACTCTTTCAAATAAATAAATAAATAAATAACTCTTTTTTAAAAAGATTTATTTATTAGAAGTGCAGAGTTAGAGAGAGAAAGAGAAAGAGAGGTCTTCCATCCACTGGTTCACTCCCCAAATGGCTGCAACACCCAGGGCTGGGCCAGCTACCCCAGGAGCCAGGAACCTCATCTGGGTCTCCCATGTGCACACAGGAGCCCAATGACATGGGCTGTCCTCCACTGCTTTCCCAAGCTCATTAGCAGGGAGCTAGATCAGAAGTGGAACAGCTGGGACACAAACTGGCATGCATATTTAATATTGCTATTGCAGGCAGTGACTTTACCTACTATGCCATAATGCTAACCTCATTCTTTCTTCTAAAATGTTTTATTGTTTTACGTAGATCACCAGTTCATGTGGATTGATTTTTGTGTATATTACAAAGTATGAGTAAATATGAACATTCAGTTGAACCAGCACTGTTTTTAAAAAGATCCTCCTTTCCCCACCTGTGGGATAAAGTAATGTTCTTTGTGTAAGTTTGTGTCTGAACTCTGTTTCCTTTCATTGCTCAGTTATCTACTCTTGTGCTAATAGCTACCTCATTTGCTTGGTTACTACCACTTTATAATAAGTCTTCACATTCAATAACCAGCTAAAAGCATTTTACAGTGATCACAATTCAGTGTTATCGTTATAAATAGTTCTGCCCTTCTTCAGGGCGCTCAGGACGCTTTGACTGCACTCAGCTTCTTCCTGATCTGGGTGCTGTGGTTCCTGGGTATTTTAATTCTGTTTTAAAACCTCACAAATTATTAAGATTTTAGTGCTATGTCACATTGTGCTCATTCAAATCTAGATATACATTTTCTGCGTTCTTTGTTCTTCTTTCCTTTTTGCATCTTTGTCCTTTTGCCTGGAATCATTTTCTTTCTACCCAAAGTTCAATCTTGAGAATTCCCCATAATTTGGTCTGATGGTGGCAGACTGTTTTTGGTTGTTTGAAACTCTCTATATTTCACCTTTATTCTTTTTTCTAAATTGCTAAGTCCTTTTATTTTTTGTAAAGATTTATTTATTATTTATTTGAAAGGCAGAGTTTCAGAGAGAAAAAGAGAGACGGAGAATCTTCTATCTGCTAGTTCACTTCCCAAATGGCTGCAACAGTCAGGACTGAGCCAGGCCAAAGCCAGAGGCCGGGAGCTTCTTCATGTGGGTGCAGGAGCCCAAGCACTTGAGCCATACTTCACTGCTTTCCCAAGACCATTAATAGGAAGCTGGGTTAGAAGTGGGACAGCCCATGTGGGATGCTGGCACTGTAGGCCTGGGCTTTAACCCGATGAGCCACAGCACAGGCCCCTCACCCTTATTCCTGAAGCATTCCACCCCCCCCCCTTTTTTTACTGTGAATTGAATTCTGAGTTTTCAGTTATTTTCTCACAAATCTGAGAATTTCATTCCATTGTCTTTTAGCTTCCATTACTGCTAATCATGTTGGCAGTCAGTATGTCACCTGTGTTAGTTATGTTTGCTTTGGTTTGGCCTTGCCATTTTATTGGTCACTGATTAATGCTTACTAAATAACACGGAACCTTAGTTGCTTAAAAAAGAAACATTTTTAAATTTTCAAGTTTTCATGAGACAAAAATTCAGAAGCAGATTAAATGGAAGGTTCTGGCTTGGAGAGCAGTCAAGATGTCAGCTAAGGTTGAGGTTACCTGAAGGCGTGACTGGGGCTATGTGTGGGCTTCCAAGGTGGCTCACCCATTTGACTGGCAGACTGATGCTGGTGACTCGGCTGGCTTTCCCCAGAGCAAGCAAAGAGCCTGCAGCATAGAAGTGCTTTATAATGTGCGCACTGGGAGGCAGCGAATGATGGACCAAGTACTGGGGTCTCTGCGATCCATGCTGGAGACCCAGATTGGGTTCCTGGCTCCTGGCTTTGACCCGGCCCAGTCTGTATAGTTCATATTTTTAAAGAATTTTTATTTATTTTATTTATTTGCATTTTATATAAAAGGGAGAGAAATAGATATCAACCCTGATCAATTGCTTTACTCTCCCAAATGCCTGCAATAGCCGTGACTGGGCCGGGTCAAAGCCAGGAGCCAGGAACCCAATCTGGGTCTCCAGCATGGATCGCAGAGACCCCAGTACTTGGTCCATCATTTGCTGCCTCCCAGTGTGCACATTAGCAGGAAAATGCAGCAGGCAGCTGAACTGGGATTTAAGCAGGCACTCGCATCCAGGCCGCAGGCATTCCAAGCAGTGTCTTAACCACTGCAGCAATGCCTGTCCCCATTTTTTCTTTTTCTTTCCTTCCTTCTTCCTTTCCTTCCTTCCTTCCTTTTGTTTTTTTCCTTCCTTTCTTCCTTTTTTCTTTTATTTATTTATTTATTTTAAAAGGCAGAGTGACACAGAGAGGGAGAAAGATTTTCTGTCCTGTGGTTCACTTCCCCAATGGTTGCAGCAGCCAGGACTGGGCCAGGCTGGGCCAGGAGCCAGAAATTCCATCTAGGTCTTCCACATGGTTAGCAGGAACTCAAGTACTTGAACCATTTGCTGTTGCTTTCTCAAGCATATTAGCAGGTTGCTGGATTGGAAGCAGAGTAACCAGGACTCAAACCTGCACTACGACATGGGATGCTGGTGTGGCAAGCAGCAGCCTAACCCACTGTGCCACAATGCCTGCACCCCTAAATCTTTTTTCTTAATGCTCCTTTCTAGATTATCTCTTCCGACCCATTTTCATTTTTGTTTATTCAGTATTCAGTTGTTTCTAATACACAGTTATAATCCATCCACTGAATTTTAATTTTGTTACTGTATTTCTGCGTCATGGAATTCCTATTTAGTTCTTTTTTTACATCTGCTCTATCACTTTTTATAGTTTCCGGGTGTTAGGGGCCTAGGTATCTTAACTTTTATTCAAGATTCTTACTCCCAAAGAGATAAGAATTCTGAGCAGAGGCATAAATACAGTGCACAAGTGACAGCGGGCTTTAAACAAGAGTGAATATACATTCATGCATGAGTATGGGCCACCCCATACGGAGAGATACCCATTATGAGTGGGCCAGAGAGCTGCCTATGAGGAGAGAGCAGGAGAGGAAGCTAGAAAAGGATCCATAAGCATGATCAAGAGCAAAAGAAGAACTCTTTAATTAACACACAATTATTCTTAGGTGTTTAAATTTAACTGAAAAGTGATCCCTGTTAAATATAAGAGTGGGAATAAGAGAGAGAGGAGATGTACAGTTTGGCACATGCTCAATTGGACTTACCCCTGATGGTAGAGTTAGAAATGTGCCAGGGGATTCATTCCAATTCAGTCCCATCAAGGTGGCATGTACCAATGCCATCTCACTAGTCAAAGTGATCAGTTTCAGTTCATAATTGATCATAATGATAGGATTAAGAGTCAAAGGGATCACATAAACAAGACTAGTGTCTGCTAATACTAACTGATAGAGTTAAAAAGGAGAGAATGATCCAACATGGGAAGCGGGATACACAGCAGACTCATAGAATGGCAGATGTCCTAAACAGCATTCTGGCCTCAGAATCAGCCCTTAAGGCATTCGGATCTGGCTAAAAATCCCATGAGAGTATTTCAGGCATGGAAAACCAAGACACTCTGGCAAAAAAAAAAAAAAAAAAAAAAAAAAAAAAAAAAAAAACCCTAAATGAAAGATCTCTGTGAGTGAGATCCCAGCAGAAAGAACAGGCCATCAAAGAAGGAGGTATCTTTCTCTGAAGGGAGGAGAGAACTTCCACTTTGACTATGACCCTGTCTAAATCTAAATCAGATTGGAGTTGGTGAACTCAAGAGCCTTCCATAGCCTTGGCAACTCATGACAAGAGCCTCGAGTGATTACTGACGTCATCAATAAGAATGTCAATTGTTAAATCAACAATAAGAGTCACTGTGCCCTTGCTCCCCATGTAGGATCTCTGTCCTTAATGTGTTGTACTATGTGAAGTAACAGTATAACTAGTACTCAAACAGTACTTTATACTTTGTGTTTCTGTGTGGGTGCAAACTGTTGAACTCTTTACTTAGTATGAACTAAATTGATCTTCTGTATATAAAGATAATTGAAAATGAATCTTGATGAAGAATGGGATGGGAGAAGGTGTGGGAGATGGGATGGTTGCGGGTGGGAGGGATATAATCCGCTATAATCCAAAAGTTGTACTTTGGAAATTTATATTTATTAAATAAAAGTTAAAAAGAAAAAGAGCAAAAGGAGGGGCCGGAGCCGTGGCATATCAGGTAAAGCCGCCGCCTGCAGTGCCAGCATCCCATATGGGTGCCCATTTGAGTCCCAGCTGCTCCACTTCCAATCCAGCTCTCTGCTATGGCCTGGGAAGGCAGTAAAAGATGGCCCAAGTTCTTGGGCCCCTGCACTTGTGTGTGAGACCTGTCAGAAGCTCCTGTCTCCTGGCTTCGGATCAGCACAGCTCTGGCCATTGTGGCCATCTGGGGAGTGAACCATCGGTTGGAAGATCTCTCTTTCTCTCTGCCTCTCCTTCTCTCTCTGTGTAACTCTTTCAAATAAATAAATAAATAACTCTTAAAAAAATAAGAACAAAAGGAGGGTCTCTTATGAGACAGGGAGTGACAGACTACATATACAAATGGGGTGGAGTTTATCATATGCAAGGCTTTCTGGGGGTTCATGTCCCCTCCATGTGGAATTTAATTTCCATGTGGGCATCATGGTGTCTCCTCGTTCCTGGTCCTGGATGAGACACAAGTGCATCATGGGCAAGTAGGTATACTATATTGACAGTAAAGGAGTAGAGTTACAACATAGAGCTGGCAGAAATTCCAGCTCATTTATTCCTACCTTCCTGCCTTAGTTCCCCCACCACAGGAGGCTGCCAAAATTATCTAAGTTATCTTTTATTTCTCTAAAAAAAGAAAATAAATTATTTTATAGTTTGGGTCTGCTAATTACAAAATCGTTTTTGCAGGTATGTTTCTGGTGTATGTGTTTCTGTCGGTTTTCACTGAGCAAGTCTTATTTTCTTGTGTTCTTGGTTGTTTTAAATTCTGTACTTGGCATTATTATGAAAACATATGTGGAAACAATTTAGGGACTACAATTTTAATACCTTCCATCAAAGAGGATTTTTATTTGCTTTGGCCAGGTATCTGATGGTACAACAGATACAACCTTCAGCCTGGTTCTTGAGTTAGGCAGTTTGCTCCCAGCCTGAAAATTCTTCTGTACCTGTTCCACTTTGAATTCCTCCTGAGAATGTAGCCCCTGGGGTACCAGTTATTGTAAGGAAGGTCTTATATTTCACTCCTCATTCATTGTGTTTTTTTTTTTCCTTCATTGAACTACAAAAGGTAGGTGGTAATTTTCTAGCTAGGTAAATGCCCTCAGGGAAAAAGAAGCTTTTGAATTGAATTAACTCCCTGGATCCTGGCTTTTCTAGTTTTTGGTCCAGTAATTCCCATATCTTAGATGCCTTGTTATAGGCTCAGATCTGTTCCCATCAAGTTCCTGTGTTGTAATCCTAACCCCTTGTACTTTATGATGTGTATTCCGAGAAAGGGCCTTCAAAGAGGTGATCAGGTTAAAATGAAGCATCAGGATATGCACTAATCCAATCTGATGGGTGACCTTATAAGAAGAGGTAATGTATCAGCCCTTAAGGCATTCTGGTCTGGCTGAAAAGCCCACAGAGCATTTCAGGCATGGAAAGCCAAGACTCTGTGGCAAAAACAAAAACAAAAACAAAAACAAAAACAAAAACAAAACAAAACACCAAAAACCCTACCTGAAGGACCTCTGTGAGGTGGAAAGAAGTGGTCATCAAAGAAGGATGTACTTTTCTCTGAAGGGAGGAGAGAACTTCCACTTTGCTTATGGCTTTGTCTAAATTCTGATCAGGTTTGTGGATTCAAAAGGCTTCCATAGCCTAGGCAGCTCATGTCAAGAGCCTTAGGTGATCACTGATGTCAGTGCACTAATTTCCCATGCAGGACCTCTATCCTGAAAGAGTTGTATTTTGAGAGTTAACAGTAAAACTTGTTCTTAAAGATTTTTTTCATTTTAGTGTAGTATGTGGAGGATATTCTTATGTACCATAAGTTTTAGTTATGCCTAAGTGTCCAACTCCGTTGTTTGTTTTCTTTGTGCTTCCTTAATTAATGATAAAACTTGTTCTCAAGAACTTATTTTCTTTTAATGTATTAAATGGAAGTCTTTTTTTTTTTTGGACAGGCAGAGTTAGACAGTGAGAGAGAGACAGAGAGAAAGGTCTTCCTTCTGTTGGTTCACCCCCCAAATGGCTGCTATGGCCAGCGCGCTGCACCGATCTGAAGCCAGGAGCCAGGAGCTTTGTCCAGGTTTCCCATGCGGGTGCATTGGGCCATCCTTCACTGCTTTCCCAGGCCACAGCAGAGAGCTGGACTGGAAGAGGCGCAACCGGGACAGAATCCGGCGCCCTGACCGGGACTAGAACCCGGGGTGCCGCTGCCGCAGACAGAGGATTAGCCTAGTGAGCCGCGGCGCCGGCCTCCTAAATGGAAGTCTCATGTCTCATAAGTTATAGTTATGTCTAAGTGCTCACAAATGATATATCATTCTTAGATGCTTCTTTAAAGTTAATTAAGTTTGTCAAAGAGAAAACAGAAGTGAAAGTAACTTCGAGATGCAATGACTTTGAACAGCGCTTGTCTCTACTGTTGGAACAGTTTTTTTGTGTGTGTGTGCAAATTGTTGAACTCTTAGTATAGAATTGGTCTTCTGTGTGTAAAGTTAATTGAAAAATGGATGTTAGTGAAGAATGGGACTGGGAAAGGGAGAGGGAGGAGCTGGAAGGGTGGGAGTGCGGGTTGGGGGGTATGGTAGGTGTAATCACTATATTCCTAAAGCTGTACCTATGGAATACATAAAGTTTGTATTTGTTAAATAACAGGTTTCTTTGGGGAAAAAAGTAAAAAAAAAAAAAAAAAGTAACTTGTCCCATCAGCCTTTGCACACCACTGTCCCTTCTCTTTGACAGCCAGGCTGCACATTTTATTTGTGTTTAAATAAAACCTTGAAAACTGGAGGGAGGGATTGGACATATAGAGAAACACCAGGGGGTAGGTGTTGGGACACAGTGGGCTAAGCCAGTGCGATGTCTGCCCGAGTCCAGCTGGCACCTGGGAAGACAGTAGATGACGGCCCAAGTGCTTAGGCCTCTGCCACGCATGTGCAAGACCAGGATGGAGCTCCTGGCGCCTGCTGTGGTGGACATTGGGAGAGTGGACATTCGGAGAGTGAACCCCCAGATGGAAGATATCTCTTAATCTCCCACTAAAACTGTCAAATAAATAAATAAATATAAAAATCTTAAAAACGGGAACACCTGGAGGAGAAACAAAACCTGCCTCGCTTTTCTTGGATTTCTAGCCTCCACAGCCCAGAGAAGGTAAATTTCTGCTGTTTATGCCACGCAGTCTGGCCTTTTTTATGGCAGCCCTAGCAAACTAATATAGCCTTTAAGAACATTTAAAAAATACCGATTTCAGACCGTTATTTTTAATTTCATTGTTTTCTAAGACTCTCAGCATTGCCAGGGGTTTTATGTATTTATTTTTCCACTTACTATCATCAACTAATTTCACTAGAATTAAGTTTCAAGAGAACAAGAACCGAGTTTTGCTTATTGCTGAGCCTGTGAGAACGAGTGGCAGAGCAAGAGAGCTGCGGATGGATGAATGACAGACAAGGCTTCCTCCCCGGAAGGGCCGGCCGGCCCCGGGGTCTCTCGGGGCGCACCGTCAGGAAACCCAGGCCCCAGCGGCAGGGCGGCCGCGGACCCCAGCTCCCGGCAGCGCTCAGGGTAAGCGGGGGCGCGCGAGCCCGCGCGAGCCCCCGGGGCTGCTCCGCCGGCTTCCGGCTTCCGGGTTCTCGGGCGCGCGCTGCGTCCTCGGAGAGGGCGGAGCCGTCAGCCGAGCGTGAGGAGCCCGGGGCAGGACGCGCAGGCGCCGGGCCGCATCCGTAGCTGGACCGCGTGGGGTGGGCTGGAGCCGGGCCCCCCAGGCTGGGCCGGGGGCAGCCGGCGGCTCGGTAGACCCAGAGGTTCAGTGCCGAGGCAGAGGCCCTGGGGGACGTCGGGCTGCGGCCTAAGGAGGCGGAAGCTGGGGGTGGACTTAGCGGCTGCCGCTGGCCCCGGCACTAAAGCATCAGCCAGTGAGGGGTGTCCTCGCCCGGCCCCGCCAGGAGCCGGTGCTGAGCAGCCTTCCCAGCCGGCGCTCAGCCCCGCCGGTGCTGTGGCTGGGAAAGCCCACCGCCCTAGGCCCGCCCTTGATGGCGCTTTGTGAAAGACCCGTGTCCACTCCGGAGGCCGGTGGCCCTCTGGGATTCCGAAGAGGGCTTCATGACTTTTGGAGAATGATTGCGTTGGGTGCGGAGGTGGTCTGTCCATAAAAGGCTGGGAGAGACACGATCCGTTACCACCCAGCCCTCCTCCGAAGAGACGCTGCGGCTGACAGCTCTGGTCCCGCCTGCCTCCGTAGCGCAGCGGGTGAGTGGGGGCCTCTCCGCGTGGGGCTGTGGTCTGTAGGTCCGAGGGTGGCGTGGCTGGGAACACAGACCGGAGCGTCTTCGCGAGGAAGCTGCTCGGTCACCAGCTGTTTGATAAGTTCAGATTCCAAAGTTTCTGCACTTCGGCAACGACACTTTTTCTATACACAGGGCTAGGACATTTTCCGCAAGGCTCTAGGACGCGCATAGTCACATAGCCTCCTCTTCCCCCCGCCAGGCTTCCAAAAGTTGGGCCGACCCCCTTTCCACGGAACTAGCGCCGTTCTCGGAGCCCCGGATACACTGGACTAGGCAGAGCAGAGGCACCTGCTCATCATGTAGTGCGGCTGGAGGAGGTGGTGGATTTGGGCGTTTCCAGCTTTGCCCGCTACTGGCAGTGCTGCAGCGACCCTCCTTATATGTAAAGAAGTATATTTTTTGCATTTGAAGGCACTGCCCTCTCCCCCAACTTTAACCTTTCTTGAACCAGGATGCCTCTTACCAGGGAGGTCCAAAGGAAGTTGCCGGCTGCTGAGCACCCGCCTGGGTGATGCTGTGTCTGCACCCTGTGCTCATCCCACAGCGCGGCTAGACCAGTGCTCTGCCCGCTGAGATGCTTCAGCTGTAAATTCAAGCCTTTAAAAAGATAATTATGTGATACAGCATTAAAATAAAAGGCTTGTGGTAATTTTTATTAAGGATATGTTGTATCCCCAGCGTTGTCTCAATCAGCATTACAACCCCGTGAAGTACAATTATTATAAATGAGCAGAGGGCTGTAGAACTTCTGAGTGCAGGTGTCAGGATTCCAGCCAGGCTGTCTGATTTCAACTCCCAGCCCTGTCCCCAGGCAGAAGATGCCTGCAGCTCACAAGGAGGGAAGTCGAAGCCCGGGCTGTCCGTGTTTCTACATCTCGGGGTGTTGGTGTATCTTTGATGTATGTGTGTGGAACTGGGAGACAGTGACATCCAAGAACACTGATTGTACTTACTCCTGCGTGGGGCCATGTCTCTGTTTGGGCTTTTTTGTGGTTTATCAATGTATTTCTGCAGGTTCTGGAGTTGTTACATGACAGGCACTTCTGGGTCCCTCCTTTCTTGCCTTTTGCTCCTCTAGAAGAATATGTGCTCAAACGTACCCAGCCGCCTGCCTGCCAGGGAAACAGCGCTCTGTTTAGGAGAGGAATCCATTTTTCAGAGGTGTGGGACTCACAGCAGCCTCCAGGAGCCACACAGACACATGGAAGTCGTCGGGGCAGGAGACTGTAACCTGGGGATGACCACCCAGCTGTGATGCTTCTCCTCCAGGTTCGGCAGTGTCTTCTCCAGAGCGGGCAGGCCCGCCCAGGCGGGTGTCACCATGCCACAGCAGCTCCTGATCTCCCTGCCCACCAAGGCCAGCGCCTGGGTGAAGTTGCAGCATCCAAAGAAGACCAAGGAGGGCATGCCCCTGTGGGAAGATGTGACTACAGTGTTTGAAGGAGAAGGTGAGGATGGGGGGAGAAGCTGGTCTCATTTGTTTGAGAAAAGATGGGTATACACTTCATTGAGCTGGTCTCGTGGCGTGGAAACTGGGGGAAGAAGGTCTTTGCTTGGGGCTTTTGGGAAAAGCATAGGTGTGAGAGAAAATACTGGGATCCCAGCCCAGGCTCCTTGTGACTTGTGCCAAACGCTGTTCCCATCTGTCCTCACACAGGACAGGAAGACAGAATGCAGAATGTCCCCATCAGTGGCTGCTAAGAGTGGGGATGTGACTCACAAGGTGGAGTTTGGGGGGCTGTCAAAAGTTTCTTCCCATTAAGTCCTTCAAGGGTTTTCCTGTACAAATTCCAGTTATTTTTATTACAAGCCAACGTTTTCTCAAGTATCAGCTTTTTCGTGTCATCTTCAGGAGAGAGACAGCAATGACTGGCCTGATTACCCTCATTTCACCTTGAACCCTGTGGGTTCCCAGGGAAACATGTTCAGGATCATACCTTATTTATTTATTTAAAAAAATTTTTTTTAAGATTTATTTAGGTATTTGAAAGGCAGAGATAGAAGGAGAGAAAGAAAGAGAGATCATCCCTTATTTAGAGATGTGGTCAGGAGTACAGAGGTGGACAGAGGAATCCATGTGTGTCATGTGCTGTCTTAATTCCTACCTTTAACACTTCCGATTCAGCCAGTATTGTGCTGTTTTTTTTGAAGAGGATGGCGTATTTCATTTTTATTTGAAAATTTTATTTATTCTCATTTTATTTGAAAGGCAGAAGGAGAATGAGAGAGATAGACATAGAGAGATCTTCCATCATCTGGTTCGCTCCCCAATGCCTACAGCAGCCAGGCTGGGCTAGGCCAAAGCCAGTAGCCTGGAACTCAATCTGGGTCTTCCACGTGGTTGGCAGGGACCTAACTACTTTAACCATCATTTGCAGCTTCCTAAGGTGCACGTTAGCAGAAAGCTGGGTCAGAATGGCGGAGCCAGGACCTGAACTAGGCACTCTGATATGAGATGTGGTTGTCCAAAGTGGCATCTTAACCTCTGTGCCAAATGCCTAACCCGTGGCTAAACATCTGGACAGATGAAAATAATAATTCCCTCATTATTAATTGATGAAGATAGACACAGATTAAAATAGTGGAAGGATAGCCTTAGAAAAGTTCTTGGGGAATGTACAGGAATGGAAACTTCTTCTGACTCTATGGATCTGAACAGTTTTCACAAGCCAGATGGCATTGAATTGGGCCTAGAATGTGTTAGTTTTTTTCTAGGTTTTGGGAAAGGATACAAAAGTAGAAACCTTGAAGAATGATTTAGAGAATGGGAAATATTTAGTCCAACAGGGTTAAGAGTGTGATGGGTGGGTATGTCGCATGGATAAAGGGTGGTAGTTTAGAGGTAGGCAATGTCGAAAAAATATGCTTAGGGCAGGTCATAGAGTGCCTTTGAATCCCATGGTAAAGTGTTTGGATTTTTCTTTCTTGTCCATGGTTTGAACAAAGAGGTGGCCTGATGGGTCAGTGGTTTGGGACCAGCTTCGACCACTGGGAAATATTAAGTGTCAAGAGTCCATGCTGCAGGTTCTCCTTATCAGGAGGCTTCGGGCCACTCTTGAGTCCCTCAGTGGCGCTCCCTGTGCGAGTGTGGTACAGGAAGAGCCGCGCTCACTGGGTCTGCATTCTGTCTGGGGGACGTGGGGAGAGGCAGACCTCATGGCTCTTTTCCCTCGCCAGCTCTGCTGTCTCAGGACACCAAGGAGGCCCAGGAAGAATGCTTAGAGGATGAAGTGACCCCTGGGTTCCTGACAGCAGAATCGCAGGTGGGTTGGAGTTTTCTGTCTCTGTTGTTGTTGTTGTTTTTAACATTACTTCTCAGAATTTAAGATTATAACCTGTCTTTTGTGTGGGAGAGGAGTTTGAGACTAACAAATTTGACCTAAGGCGCGCAATTCAAGTTATTGTTGTATAGAAAATTGGGTTTGGGGCGGCGCCGCAGCTCACTAGGCTAATCCTCCGCCTTGCGGCGCTGGCACACCGGGTTCTAGTCCCAGTCGGGGCGCCGGATTCTGTCCCGGTTGCCCCTCTTCCAGGCCAGCTCTCTGCTGTGGCCCGGGAGTGCAGTGGAGGATGGCCCAAGTGCTTGGGCCCTGCAGCCCATGGGAGACCAGGAGAAGCACCTGGCTCCTGCCATCGGATCAGCGCAGTGCGCCGGCCGCAGCGCGCCTACCGCGGCGGCCATTGGAGGGTGAACCAACGGCAAAAGGAAGACCTTTCTCTCTGTCTCTCTCTCTCACTGTCCACTCTGCCTGTCAAAAAAAAAAAAAAAAATTGGGTTTCCATGGTGTCAATTTCCTACTTGTAGTGGCCTCTCTCCTTGTAACTTGTTTCTCACCAACATCTAGATCTACTACTGAGATAATTAATTTCTGTAGAGAAAGCAAAATCAGTGATAAAATTCTAATCCCCCCCAAAAACCAATAGGTGCCAGTTAGGATCTAAGACAAAGGTCAGTAAAATACTTAAAATGCAAATGGGTAAGCACATTCTGATGCTCTTAGAGATGCACATGTAGCCCTGTGATCTTTGACAGGTGACCCTATCACAGATGGACAGCAGAGGTCAAATTGTAGCCACAGAAGAAGTGAGAGGAGAAGTGGTCAGTTGGCACAGTGACACATTAGACCGGCTGGGCAGAGAGGCAGGCGCCTTGTCTGAGAACAGTTATAATAGGGTGGCAGAAGTGGGGGCGTCTTCACCCGGACTGCTGGAGACACAGATGACATAGAGGGAACATTATAGAATAAACGTAAAAGAAAGAATTTTATTTTATTTTTTTATTTATTTATTTTTTTGACAGGCAGAGTGGATAGTGAGAGAGAGAGACAGAGAGAAAGGTCTTCCTTTTTGCCGTTGGTTCACCCTCCAATGGCCGCTGCAGCCGGCACATCGTGCTGATCTGAAGCCAGGAGCCAGGTGCTTCTCCTGGTCTCCCATGGGGTGCAGGGCCCAAGCACTTGGGCCATCCTCCACTGCACTCCCTGGCCACAGCAGAGAGCTGGCCTGGAAGAAGGGCAACTGGGACAGAATCCGGCGCCCCAACCAGGACTAGAACCCGGTGTGCCGGCGCTGCAAGGCAGAGGATTAGCCTGTTAAGCCATGGCGCCAGCCAAAAGAAAGAATTTTAAAGATAATATTATTGGAGGACAGAAGAATTTCAAGTGAAAAGAACTTGGGTTCTGGGGGAAGGTAATAACAGGATTTGATTGTCTCTCATCTTGCTCAGGTGACCTGGGGCAGTTTTTTTTTTTAAAGCTATTTGCAATCTCAGTTTCCTTAATTGAGAAGTTCAGGGGCTGATGTCTGACTTGTAGAATTAAAATACATTCCAGATTAATTTACAGTAATATGGGAGAAGTAATGCTACTAGTCTAATTATTTGAAGATTTATCTTGTCTCTACATCCCCCATATCTGGAACCTCTCACTTCCCAACACTTATCAAAAACTGATGGGATTTTTAAAAAATATTTATTTAAAAGACAGAGTGACAGAGGAGAGACAGATACACAGAGTGAGAGAGAGAGAGAGATTTTTTCATCCACTGGTTCATTCCCTAAAAGACCACAGTGGTTGGAGCTGGGCAAGGCTGAAACCAGGAGCCTGGAACTCCATGTGGGTCTTCCACATGGATAGCAGGGACCCATGTACTTGGGCCGTCTTTTCTGCTTTTCCAGGCGCATTTGCAGGGTGCTAATATCCTTGAATTTTTGTCTATTGGCATATCAGTTACTGAGAGAGGAGTGTTAACATCTCTGATTATTGAGGTTTTTG
This sequence comes from Lepus europaeus, assembly GCF_033115175.1. NCBI lineage: Eukaryota > Metazoa > Chordata > Mammalia > Lagomorpha > Leporidae > Lepus > Lepus europaeus. The sequence goes on from NC_084831.1 coordinate 32,253,807, forward strand.
CTTATTTCTTGCTTTAGTTCTGTTGATTCTGCTTTTCTTATTTTAAGCTTCTGCTATCAGATTAGGATTGTTGTCTTTTTTATGAGCTGCCGCTCTTATCATTAGGAAATGTCCCTCTTTTTGCCTAGTAATATTCCTTTTCCTGAAGTCCCCTTTGTCTGATTCAGTATATGTCTTTTAATTCTTATTTGCGTGGTGTGGCTTTCTCCATCTAAAGTGTGACCTTGTTAAATATTAACTGATGGGGCCAGAGGTGTGGCATAGCTGTAAAGCCATCCCCTGCAGTGCCGGCATCCCACATGGGCATCGGTTCAAGCCCTGGCTGCTCTACTTCTGATCCAGCTCTCTGCTATGGACTGGGAAAGTAGTGGAGGATGGCCCAAGTCCTTGGGCCCCTGCACCTGTGTGGGAGGCCCGGAGGAGGCTCCTGGCTCCTGGCTTCGGATCGACACAGCTCTGGCTGTTGCAGCCATCTGGGGAGTGAACCAGTGTGTGGAAGACCTCTTTCTCTCTGCCTCTGCCTCTCTGTAACTCTGCCTTTCAAGTAAATAAATAAATCTTAAAAAAAAAAAAGTCTTGCTTACTTAGTCCCTTTATAGTGAAAGGGATCATTGATGTAGTGGTGCGTAAGTATGTGTTCCCCTTTGTTTGCTGTTTGTCCTGTTCTTTGCTCTTTGTTTCTCCTCTTCTTCTTTCTTTCCATTGAACTGTTTTTTTGGAATTCCATTTTCTGCCCTCTAATTATTTTTTTTAAAGATTTATTTATTTTACTTGAAAGTCAGAGTTGTACAGAGAGAGGAGAGGCAGAGAGAGAGAGAGGTCTTCTATCCAATGGTTCACTCCCAATTGGCCACAATGGCCAGAGCTGTGCTGATCTAAAGCCAGGAACCTGGAGCTTCCTCCAGGTCTTCTCATGCAGGTGCAGGGGCTCAAGGACTTGAGCCATCTTCTACTGCTTTCTCAGGCCACAGCAGAGAGCTGGATTGGAAGTAGAGCAGCTGGGTCTTGAACCAGTGCCCATATGGGACGCCATGCTTCAGGCCAGGGCATTAACCCTGCTGTACCACAGTGCTGGCCCCCTCTAATGACTTTTAAACCATACTTCCCTGATGTGTTTTCAGTGTTTCTCTAGCAATAATAAAATGTATTTTTTTTAAATTTGAGAGACAGCTCTCCATCTGCTGGTGCACTCCCCAAATGTCTGTAATGGCCGGGAAGTCAAAGTTGGGAGATGGAAACTCAATCCAGGTCTCCCTTGTGGGTGACAGGAACCCAGTTATTGTGTCATTGTTTCATGCCAACTTTTGTTGTTTTGTTCCTCATTTCCTACCTTCTTTTGTCTCCTTTTATGATGTCTTTTATCTTCATTTTGACTATGATAGGTATGGTTTTCTTTGAGTTTATCCATTTTGGGATTTGCTGAGCTTCTTGGATCTATGATTCATTTTTATTTTTCTATCAGTTTAGAAAAGTTTTAGCCATTATTTCTTCAAAATTTTTTCTGCTCATTCTCTTCTCCTTTTTTAAAATATTTATTTATTTGAAAGTTGGAGTTACAGAGAGAGGGAGAGACAGAGATCTTCCATCTATTGGTTCATTCCCCAGATGGCCACAGCAGCTAGCACTGGACTAGGCCAAAACCAGGAACCAGGAGCTTCATCTGGGTCTCCCACATGAGTGGTAGGGACCCACACACTCAGGCCGTCTTCTGTTGCTTTCCCAAGGTCATTAGCAGGGAGCTGGATTGGAAATGGAGCAGCCAGAACGTGAACTGGTGCCCAGCTGCGATGCTGGTGTTGCAGGTGGTGGCTCACTATGCCACAGTACTTGCCCCTTTCTTCTGATATAGTATTATTCTCATATTTTAGGTACCTTTGATATTCTCCCACAGCCTCGTTTCTCTGCTGCTCCAGTTTGAGTAATATTTGTTGGTCCAGCTTAAGTTTCACTAATCTTGTCTTCATCAGGATCTAATCTGCTTTAAGCCCATCCAATGAATTTTGCAGAATTTTCACTTATTTTTTTTAGCATTTCTATACCTCTCCTCAGTGACCCCCATCTTTTGCACATTTGATCCATATTGTATTGTAAATCCTTTAGTATGTATTTTAATAGTTACTTTAGGCCGGTGCCGTGGCTCACTTTGCTAATCCTCTGCCTGCAGTGCCAGCACCCCAGGTTCTAGTCCCAGTTAGGGTGCCAGGTATTAGTCCTGGTTGCTCCTCTTCCAGTCCAGCTCTCTGCTGTGGCCTGGGAAGGCAGTGGAGGATGGCCCAAGTGCTTGTGTCCCTGAACCTGCATGGGAGACCGGGAAGAAGCACTGGGCTCCTGACTTCGGATCGGTGCAGCGCTGGCCATGGCAGCCATTAGGGGAGTGAACCAATGGAAGGAAGACCTTTCTCTCTGTCTCTCTCTCACTGTCTATAACTCTCTCTTTCTCTGTCTCTCTCTCTCACTGTCTAACTCTGCCTGTCAAAAAATAAATAGTTACTTCAGATTTCTTATCTGCTAATTCCAATGACTTGGTCACCTTCAGTTCTGCTTGTATTGGTTTTCTTTTCTTGGTTATAGGCTACACTTTTCTCCTTTTTCATTGTCTAGTTCATATATCATATATAAAAAACAGTGGAGAATGAAGTATAGATATACACATACTTGTATGTATATATGGTTTTGTTTTGTTTTGTTCTATTTCCAAGAAACCCTAAGCCCTTTCCTCTGGTGGTTAAAGTGAGAGTGCGGGACTAATTGCTCATGTTCTTCCTGGAGCTGTGGCTGAGTTCTGGCTGTGATGCAGCGTCAGTTTGATTGCATTTACTTCTAACTAGCCTGGTTACCCACCACTGCCAAGACTTGATTTTTTCTATCTTTTCAGTATGTGATCTAGGAAGGGGTTAGACTACAGTTTTAGGTGGTTCTGTTCATCTTTGGATTAAACTTTTTTCTGAGCTCTAGAATTCATGCTCAAAAAGAATGTGACGATAGCTATTCTTTGTGACGATGGCTACTGGGGGGAGAAAGCACTTCTGGCAAACCCTGCCCTCATTCCTCCTCTCTGATCTCATCTTCTTTGCCCTTCCCTAACTGACCTGCAAGCCATGTGTCTCCAGTCACATGTCACCCTTTCAGGGAGGCCTGCGACCACCACCCTACATGAAAAATCATCCCCACCCTCACTGTGGATCTCCCTGCTCCCCTAGCCTGCTTAGTTTTTTTCCTAAGGCATGTATGACTGTCTTATAGATTTAATTATCCATAATGAAGATCAGAGAAGGAAGGTCCTGGTGAAGCTAGTTTAGAGTCTCAGAGCTGAGGATACTGTCAGAAGTCCTTGGACTTGACGCAGGTGGTCTCTGACTGAAAAGCAGTGTGTTTGATATTCTAGGAACCACTGAGCTTCAAGGATGTATCTGTTGACTTCTCCCAGGAAGAGTGGGGGCAGCTGGCCCCTGTGCACCAGAACCTGTATCGAGAGGTGATGCTGGAGAACTACAGGAACCTGGTGTCCGTGGGTAAGGATGCGCTCTCTCTCCAAGAAATCTGTCTACTGCTGGGGAGGCTCCAATTCTACATTACTCGTGTTGCGATTCCTGGGAGCCTGGCCTTGGGTTCTATATTAGAGACATCTTATTCCCTTGAAAATCAAGCCAGGGCACATCTGATTCTCCTTCCTTGGGCAACAACTTTACTCCGATTTCTGAGACCCTGAATAACTGGAATGCTGGAGCTAAGTTCGGGGGATGGTTCTTAAACATAAGCCTGAACCTTGCTGCTGTTCTCTTACTCATAAGCAGGATATCAGCTTTCCAAACCAAGCGTGATTTCCCAGTTGGAGAAGGGAGAAGAGCCATGGATGGCAGAGAGAGAAGACCTAGGGGATCCCAGTTCAGGTGAGACCAAGGCAGATGGTGCCTTTTACTGTGTCGGCTGGAGTGCTCAGGCCTTCCCAGCCAGGGGAGAAGGCTCAGGCCGCTGGATGGGGCCTGCCCTAAACCTGATATCACCCTTCCCAGTTACCCCTTTCCTTCACTGAGCCCCTGCAGATGTCTCTGTGCAGTCAGAGGGAAAAGATATCTTGTCCTCATTAGGTTTAAACTTGATTTTCTCCAGTGGAGAAAGTCTCTAAGTCTAAAGCTCTGTTCTCTAAGCAATCAGTGTATATGGTCTCTCCACAAAAAACAGATCTCTTTTCATGGATGTCATGATGTGCTAATCTTTAATTTTCTCGCACTCTATTTCCACTTTTTGACAATGTTCATTTACAATCTCAGCTTCAGTTCTCATTCTGTTTTTAACTCGTGTATCCAAATTTCTTGTAATAGCCATTTCATGAAAACTCCTGCAAGAGAAACTACCACAGGATTCCTTCTCACAAATCCAGTGGTCTTTAGCAATCTTCTTGAACTTTTATTAAGAAGTTCAGAATATCTTACCACATTTCTATGTTTCCACCTATGTTAAGAAATAGACAAGGCTGGCATTGTGTACCACCAGTGTTCCATTTCAGAGTGCCAGCTCAAGTCCCTGCTGCTTAGCTTTTAATCCACCGCCATGCTAATGTGCCAGGGAAAGCAGCAGAAGATGGCCCTAAGGACTTGGGCCTCTGCTATGATGTGGGAGACCAGGATGGAGTTCCTGGCTCTTGGCTTCTACCTGACCAGCCTTGGCTGTTGCAGGCATTTGGGGAGTAAATCAGAGGATAGAATATGTCTATCTGTCTCCCTCTCTCTGTCATTCTGCCTTTTAAATAAATAAATAACCCTTTAAAATTTTTTTGGGGGGCCAGCGCTGTGGTGTAGCCACCGCCTGCAGTGCCTGCCGGCATCCCATGCAGGCACTGGGTCAAGTCTCGACTGCTCCACTTCCGATCCAGCTCTCTGCTGGGAAAGCAGTAGAAGATGGCCCAAGTCCTTGGGCCCCTGAACCCCTGTGGGAGATCCGGAAGAAGCTCCTGGCTCCTGGCTTTGGGTCAGTGCAGCTCTGGCCGTTGTGGCTCTTTAGAGAATGAACCAGCGGATGGAAGACCGCTCTCTTTCTCTGCCTGCCTCTCTGTAACTCTGCCCTTCAAATAAATAAACAAACAACATTTTTTAAAGAAGTAATCAGAACTGAAGCCCTGCTATTCCCCTTCCACTTTTCAAAGTAACCAGTCTTTTGAGTTTAGCGTTCTCATTCCCATATCTTCATACTTTTAACACATATATCTCCCTAAGCAATATATAGCATTATTTTATGTGTCTTTTTAAAAAAAATTTTTTTTAAATTTTATTTGAAAGGCAGTTACAGAGAGGCAGAGAGATCTTCCATCTGTTGGTTCACTCCCCAAATGGCTGCAATGCCTGGAGCTGATCTGAAGCCAGGAGCTTGGAACTTCTTCCCAGTCTTCCATGTGGGTGCAGGGGCCCAAGGGCTTCGGCCATCTTCCAGTACTTTCCCAGGCACATTAGCAGGGCACTGGATTGGAAATGGAGCAGCCAGGACTTGAACTAGTACCCATATGGGATGCTGGCACTGCAGGTGGTGGCTTTACCCACTATGCCACAGTTGGCTCCAATTATGTGTCTTGTTTTTAAATAAATAGTATATATGCTTCCTTTACTTGCTTTTTTTATTCAACACCGTTGAGATTCCTGCATATTGTTTTAGTTCATTCAATTCCTCTGAATTAATAAACCACAATTTACTATCAATAGACATTTACACTGTTTCCAAATTTGGAGGTTATAAAGATGCTGCAGTGAACCTTCATGTACATGGCTCCTTGTACACATATGCAGGTGTTTTACCAAGATGGTTGTAGATGCGAAAGTGTTGGTCATGGACTATGTGCATCTTCATTTTACTAGTTATTACCAAGTTGCACTTCAAAGCAGTTGTACCAATCTGCACTCCCATTAGCAGATTTTATGTATTTAAAAATCAGAGAGACAGAGAGAGAGAGAAAGAGAAAGAACTCTGCCATCTGCTGATGGCATTCACTCACTCAAATGCCTGCAACAGCTAGGACTGAACCAAGCTGAAGTCAGGGGCCTATAACTCAGTCTGACTCCCCTGCATGGATGGTAAGGACCCAAATATATGAGCCATCACCTGCTGCCTCCCAGTGTACTCATTAACAGGGAGCTAGAATGGAAAACAGAGCTAAGACTTGGTCCAGGCACTCTGCCATGGAGTGCAGGCTTCTCCACTGTGCCAAACACATACCCCTGTAGCTGACCTGGAAAGCTTCCAGAACTCAGTATCTTTGTCAATACTTGACACTGAGGAACTTATTAAATTTTTGCAAATACAAAGGTGAATATGGTATTTTGTTTCTTTCATTGTCCTAATTAATAGTGAGGGAAAGCATATTTTTTTTTTTCCAAGGGAAAGGGTTTATTGGGGGAAACCCGACAGACTGGAGGGAAAGGACGAAGAAGGAAAAGAGGGAGAAGGAGAGTGTAAGAGAGAGATCCAGAGCCAGAGAGAGACAGGTCAGGAGATGGAGAGAAAAAGCATATTTCTTTTATATATATACACACACACACACACACTCATATATATATATATATATATATATGTATGTTTTAAAGATCTATTCATTTTACTTGAAAGTCACAGTTACACAGAGAGAGGAGAATCGGGGGGTGGGGGGGTGGCATCCATCCACTGGTTCACTTCCCAGATGGCCGCAATGGCCAGAGCTGCACAGATCTGAAGCCAGGAGCTTCCTCCGGATCTCCTACGTGGGTGCAGGGGCCCAAGAACTTGGGCCATCCTCTAATGCTTTCCCAGGCTACAACAGAGAGCCGGGTCGGAAGTGGAGCAGCCAGGCCTTGAACCGGCGCCCATATGGGATGCCAGTACCGCAAGCAGCGGCCTTACCTGCTACTCCAGAGCGCTGGCCCTGACAGCATATTTCTTATGTTTATTGATCATCCTTCCAGAATTATTCTTCTGTAAATTACCTCTTTATATCCTTTGCCAATTTTTCTGTTAGTTACCTTTTTTTCTTACTGATTTACAGGAAAAAAAATACTATGCATATATTTTGGATACCAATCCTTGATAACTCTGTTTTGCAAATGTTTTTTCTCAATCAATAGCCCTTCTTTCACTTTCTTTTTTTTTTTTTAATTTTATTTTATTTTATTTTTTTGACAAGCAGAGTGGATAGTGAGGGAGAGAGATAGAGAGAAAGGTCTTCCTTTTTGCCGTTGGTTCACCCTCCAATGGCCACTGCGGCCAGCGCATCGTGCTGATCCGAAGCCAGGAGCCAGGTGCTTCTCCTGGTCTCCCATGGGCTGCAGGGCCCAAGCACTTGGGCCATCCTCCACTGCACTCCCTGGCCACAGCAGAGAGCTGGCCTGGAAGAGGGGCAACCGGGACAGAATCCAGCGCCCCAACCAGGACTAGAACCCGGTGTGCCAGCGCCGCAAGGCGGAGGATTAGCCTAGTGAGCCACGGCGCCAGCCCCCTTCTTTCACTTTCTAAAAAGGGTCTTTTGATGAGTTTTAAAATTTCATATTATTGAATTTGCTAGTTTTTAAAAGTTGTTTGTGCTTTTTGAAAAAAAAAAAAACAAAACAACAACAACTTTCTGCCCCATTCTCCATTGTGTATGTGTGTGTGTATTCATGTATCTTTAAAGTTTTGCTTTTCATACTTAGGTTTAATTCATCTGGGACTTATTTTATATATAGTATAATGTGGAGCTCTGGTTTAACTTTTCCATGGGAATAATCAGGTTAGGAACCATTTGTTCCATCATTGATGCTGCTCTGTCACCTGTCAAATTTCTTTGTGTGCTTAGGTCTGTTTCTGTGCTCTTTTGTTTTATTTTATTTTTTATCCCTGCTTTGATGTCAGGCTCAGTTCACAGCGAGACTCAATATCCAGTGGAGGTGGTTTATCCACTTTGTCTTCCATAATTGTGCTGGATGTTTTAAATTTAACAGTTTCAAATGTTCTTCAGCCCCTTACTGTACCACATGAATTATTTAATCAGTGCATCAAATTATACACATACACAAATGCTCTCCTGACATTTTGATTGGAGTAGAATCAAATTAATAGAGCAATTTTAGGGAAAATGAACATTGTTATAATATTGAGTCCTAGGATCCATGAATATTTATTTTTCCATTTATTGATGTTTCTTGATTTTTTCAAGTTTTAGGATCTTCTCCATAAAAGCTTTATACATATTGTACATGTTTTGTCAGATTCATCCTAAAAACCTGCATTTTGTTGCTATTATAGATGATAAATTTTTAAAATTCTGCTTTCTGCTTGTTACTTGTAATAATAACTGATTTTGAATATTGATCTTGTAGGCAGTCACCTGTTTCACTCTGTTATTAATACCGATAATAATTCTTACATTCTCCTGGGTTTCTCCTTCTTCAGCTCATAATAATGAAAATAGAAATAAAAACTTCTTTGAATGTGTTTTTGGCTGCCTATGAATAAAATCTCAAAGAGGTTTTATAGATGGCCCAGTCCCTTTAAATAACAATAGTCTTTTAGTAAAATGTTTATTTAATTCAGTGCAGTAATGAAAACTCCTAAGCTCATTCAAAGTTAAATGTTTTCTTCTCCATGTCTCCTGGTAGGGGCCTGCTTCAGGCTTGGATATTGAATTGGGGATTAGTACATAGATGTATACTTTTCTCTTTCCCTGTCACTTTCTTGTCTTATTTTTTGAAAGATTTATTTATTTATTTGAGAGGTAAAGTGAGAGAGAGAGAGAGAGAGAGAGAGAGAGAGAGATCTTCCATCCACTGGTTCATTCCCCATATGGCACATTGTAATGTTCTTAGTTTAAATGCTATTTCTAGAACTAGTGTTTCCTGTTACTGCAAGAGTAGGGAAAGGGATAATTTTATCTTTCTGAGATTGTTTTCTGAACATATTTGTCAATTTAAAAGACTTACATTCTTAAGACATAGAACTGAAATTTCATTACTTAGTAGTATTAGAACAGGACTAAAACATTAAAGTTTCACTATAAATGCATTTTAAAATGATACTTTTAACATGTTCACTGTTTCTTAATTTCATTTCCCATATCCTCTCCAGTCTATACAACTATATTAAAAATAGCTAAAATCTCATGTACTTTATGTATTGTTGTCTAAATATCTATTCTATATCTGATCCAGTAATTGATTTTTGAAAACATAATAAATATGAGTCACTTGCATTTTTTCTGTTTCTTTCAGACTTGAGGAGTAAGACAGAAACCGATGAGTCAACTGCCAAGAATGACATTTCACAGGAGCAGTTATATCATGGCATTATGCTGGAAAGGTTCATGAGAGATGATATCATTTATTCCACATTGAGAAATGTCTCCCAGTATGATGATGCATTAGAAAGGCATCAGGAAACCCATGGAAGAGATGTGAAACAAGCCATTTTGACCAACAGGAAGAGAGGCCGAGAAACTAACAAATTGGGGGAAAATATCATTGTGAATTCAAATGTTTTTATAGAACAGAAGCACCATGAATGTGATACATCTAGAAAGAGGAACAAATACAAATTGGATTTGATTAACCATCCAACAAATTACATAAGAACAAAAACTTACGAATGTACTATATGTGAAAAAGTGTTCAAACAACCCATTCACCTTACTGAACACATGAGAATTCATACTGGAGAGAAACCTTTCAGATGTAAAGAATGTGGGAGGGCCTTTAGCCAAAGTGCATCTCTTAGTACACACCAGAGAATCCATACTGGTGAGAAGCCTTTTGAATGTGAGGAATGTGGCAAAGCGTTCAGGCATCGCTCATCACTTAATCAGCATCATCGGACTCACACGGGGGAGAAACCCTATGTATGTGACAAATGTCAGAAAGCCTTCAGCCAGAACATTAGCTTGATCCAACATTTGAGGACTCATTCTGGAGAGAAGCCTTTCACTTGCAATGAATGTGGAAAAACCTTTCGACAGATTAGACACCTCAGTGAACATGTAAGAATTCATACTGGGGAGAAGCCCTACGCATGCACTGCGTGCTGTAAAACCTTCAGTCACAGAGCATACCTAACGCATCACCAGAGAATCCACACTGGAGAGAGGCCCTACAAATGCAAGGAATGTGGGAAAGCCTTTAGGCAGAGGATTCACCTCAGCAACCATAAGACTGTCCACACAGGAGTGAAAGCCTATGAATGCAATCGCTGTGGGAAAGCCTATAGGCATGACTCGTCCTTTAAGAAACATCAGAGACATCACACTGGGGAAAAACCTTATGAATGTAATGAATGTGGGAAAGCCTTCAGCTATAACTCATCACTTAGTCGACACCATGAAATACACAGGAGGAATGCCTTCCAAAATAATGTATAAAAACAGGCATTTGACATAAGACCTCAGCCAAGTGTAAGTCAGTGTCCATGCTTTAAAATTTCAGGACTCGGTTAAATTTGAGGACTTGCTAGAAAGATGCTAACTTTTAAATTGTGTTCATTGTGTAAATAGAGATTACTACCATCTACTAACACCTCCATACAAAGTACTTAATAAAATATGGTCCTTCAAATTAAATAAATTCATTATGAAAAATCCACAACATTTTTTTTCTGATTTCATAGTGGATTAATACATTTTTCTTCATGGGCATTCTCATTCTCTGATTTTCATACAGACCAGCATTTAGGAACTAAATGAAATATCACCACACCTATTTTTTAGTTAATTTTTTTTAATGGAGAAAGTTTCCACCTGGTATAAAGTTCAGGAGACACACATAGTTGGATACAGTGAAAAGCCTCCTTCCTCCATTTCCCACCACATTCTACCTACAGGCAACCATATTTTATAACTATTTTTTGTGTGTACTCTTCTAGAGTTTTCTATGTATAGGTAAAAGAATACAAATACAAATATACAAGTTTCTTTTTTTTTTTTTTTGCAAGATTTGTTTATTTTTCTGAAAGTCAGATCTTCCATCTTCACCCCCTAAATGGCCACAGCATCCGGGCACCAGCTGAAGCCAGGAGCAAAGAACTCCAACTGGGTCTCCTGGCAGTGGCCCAAGAACCTGTGCCACCATCTGCTGCTTTCCCAGGTACATTAGCAGGGAGCTAGATTGGAAATGGAGCAGTTGGGACTTGAACCTGTGTCCATATGGGATACCCATATCCAAGGTGATGGCTTAATCTGTTGTATCACAACACCAGCCCCATAAGTTTTCTTTAAAGAAGAATCAGGAACTTCTTATACAAACATCTGCATGTTACTTTCATTTAGTATATCATGAGGGTCATTCTACCTTTTTATGGATGTGTAGTATTCCTAGGTGTGAATGTTTAGCCAGTTCACCATGAATGGACTTGGGTTGTTTTCAGTCTGTTGCAGTGAACAGTTTTACATATTTTCATTTCTCACATAGGTATGTGTGTGTGTGTGTGTGTGTATATATATATATATATATATATATATGGAACTGGAATTTCTGTATTAGATGGTATGTGCATTTGTATGATAGATACTGGTAAACTGACCTTCATAGAGGCTGGACTAGTTTTCCCACAGCTAGATCTGGAACTGCTGGAGCCATAGCTGGTGCTGAAGCAACTCCCAGACCAACAGCCCTATCAGTCCTCAAAGAAGCCTCAGCTTATCTCAGTATCAACAACATGGCCTAGGAACAGTTGAGTGTATCCCATAGAAACAGCGTAACATTTGTTATCCCTGGAGCTAAGAAGGAATCTGTACTTTCTTAAATAGCAGTCAGGGGTTCATCGCTGTGGCATAGTGGGTAAGGCTGCCACCTGCAGTGCCAGCATCCCATACGGGTGCTGGTTCAAGTCCCGGCTGCTCCACTTCCAATTCAACTCTCTGCTATGGCCTGGGAAAGCATTAGAAGGTGGCCCAAGTCCTTGGGCCCATACACCATGTAGGAGACCCCAAAGAAACTCCTGGCTCCTGGCTTCAAATCAGCACAGTTCTGGCAGTTATAGCCATTTGGAGAGTGAACCAGTGGATGGAAGACCTCTCTCTCTGCCCCTGCCTCTCTGTAACTCTGCCTTTCAAACAAATAAATAAAAATCTTAAAAAAAAAAAAATAGTAGGCCCACTAGATCTCAGTTGGGGAAGGAGATATTTTCCCCCCAACTGCTCTAGTCCCAGACTGCTGAGGTTGCAACTACCTGGTGAAAATCCCTTTAAGGAGAAGAGTGTCTCTCTAAATTGCACTTAGCAAATATAATCTTGGCCACAAGCTCTTTGATCAGAGTGAAGGAGACCTGACAATTGAGGTGGAGTACACAGAATGGCAGGATCTACCACGGATGACCACCTGTGAATGTATTAACAAATTACAGTTAACACATGGAAGGAGACACAAAGGAGGATCCACATGACTTTCTAAGTGTTAATGAGCATTAATTAATTACCATTGCTTATTGTGAAATCCGACTCCCAGGCCATTTCCATAATGATTTTGTACAAGTTTCTTTCTCACTCTCATTAACTTTTATTAAATATGTTCATAGATTTCCCCCTCGCCTTCGTACCCATAGCTGCTACTCCAGTCAGTCCAAAGCCTGGCACTTAAAGTCCTCCATTATGTCTAGTCTTCCTTCTGTACTTTTGTGCTTTTTTTTCCATCCCATAAGAGCTCTGACTAAATGTGTACATAGTTATGAATCATTAGGTTGCAAATAGCAGAAATCTCGAGGGCTACTGATGTCTCAGAGGAGGCTCCTATTAGAGGGCTATGAGGTATCTCATGGAATTCAGGGCTGTGCTACATAACAACATTACAGGGGACCAAACCGAAGCACTTTGAAAAATCCAGATGTTCTCTTTCCGTCTGTCCTTTCTGCATATGTGTCTTCATTCTAGCTTTGTTTTTTTGTTTGTTTGTTTTTTAAATCACCTCATTGTAAATCAGTTACTGTCAACTCCAGATTTTATGTATGTTCAGTTTCCATCGCACAGCTTCAGAAAGCTGTTTCTCTCGCTTCCAGTCTCAAATTCCTGTGGGAAGATTTTTACTGGCCCACCTGGGTCAGGTGCCCACCCTAAGTAAATCAACAAAGCAGAGAGCTGAGCTTCCACGGAACCATGGGGATGGAGTGATGGCTGGAAGGACAGGAAAGCGGTTCCTAGAAGGGCTTATGGTTCACCGTTTCAAATCCTATCCATTTCTCAATATCAGCTCATGGAATCAGGGTTTTAAAACTGGAAAGTGAAAACTCACTCAAGAAAAACCCCTCACTTAGGTGAGATAAGCAACGGAGAACCTCTTTAATTACACATAGATGTGAACCTTGGACATATTTTAAGCATTTTTTCTGTTTATTATCCTTTCTAAGTATTTGCCCCTCATGAGCTGAACACAACCACTCTGCCTTTCTTATAAGATTTACTTCTTTGATCTACTGCCCCAGGGTATCTTTGTTATGCTTCAGAGCCTACCCATTGGCTTGGCCTTTTACTGTATCTGTTTATTCATTCTGTTCACCTCACAGGCACCTCTCCTGCTGATCACATAAGTGTCCTTCCCCAGGCTGCGTTATTGGGCATATTCTGTTCTGTAGCTCCATGTTATGTTTGGTTGATCTTATTGACATTCAACACTTCTTTTAAGTTTGGTTGTTTTTTTTTTTTTTTTTTAGGATTTATTTATTTGAAAGGCAGAGTTACAGAGAGGCGGAAGTGGGGTGAGGGGAGAGGGAGTCTTCTATTCACTGGGTCACTCCCCTAAATGGCAGCAACGGCCAGAGCTGGGCAGATCTGAAGCCAGGACCCAGGAGCTTCTTCCAGGTCTCCCATGGGGTTGCAGGGGCCAAGGACTTGGGCCATCTTCCACTGCTTTCCCAGGCCATAGCAGAGAGCTGGATCAGAAGTAGAACAGCCAGGACTTGAACCGGTGCCCATATGGGATGCTGGCACTGCACGTGGTGGCTTTACCCACTACCACAGCGCTGGCCCCCAACATTTCTTAAACCTACATTTTTTTAAAGATCTATTTTATTTATTTGAAGGACAGAGTTACAGAGAGGTAGAGACAGAGAGAGAGGTCTTTTATCCACTGGTTCACTCCCCAGATGGCCACAATGGCCATGCTTGCACCAATCTGAAGCCAGGAGTCGGGAGCCAGAAGTTTCTTCTGGGTCTCCCACGTGGGTGCAGGGGCCAATCAGGAGCCAGGAGCTGGGAGCTTCCATGTCTCCCACATGGGTGCAGGGGTCCAAGCACTTAGGCCATCTTCTACTGCTTTCCCAGGCCATAGCAGAGAGCTGGATTGGAAGAGGAGCAGCCGGGACTAGAACTGGTGCCCATATGGGATGCTGGCCCTGCAGGTGGAGGATTAACCTACTGCGCCTCAGCACCAGCCCCTAAATCTATATTTTAATACTAGAAATCTATCCTGAGTTGTTGAATATATTCGATATCCCTCTGGATAACACCACATGGATATCTTGTAGTCACCTCAGGGTCAACATGTCCAGAACTCATAATTTTTTAATTAAAATGTCTATTCCTTAATCCAGAAAATGGTATTACCATATATAGCCAATTGTCCAGTAAACTTCTTTCATTCTTTACCTTCCTAATCATTCACTGATTCCTGTATATTCTGTGAGGATCTCAGGCTCTCTCCCCTCCATCCTCATTTACATGCCTTACTCAGGTTCTTAGTACTTCCTAAATGCTTAAGTAGAGGCCTGGTTTTGTTTTGTTTGGTTTCATTTTTCTAAATCTAAGCTATTTTCTTTATCCTCCCATGGGTGCTATAGTAATCATTCTAACACGTATGTAACCAAATTATTGTGATGCCAGTGCTGTGGTGCTGACATCCCATATGAGTGCCAGCTCAAGTCCCAGCTGCTCCACTTCCAATCCAACTCCCTGTAAAAGTGCCTAGGAAAGCCATGGAAGATGGCCCAAGTGCTTTGGCCCCTACATCCACGCAGGAAATCTGAAGGAAGTTCCTGGCTCCTGGCTTCAGATCAGCTCAGCTCCAGCCATTGTGGACTTTTGGGGAGTAGACCAGCAGATGGAAAACCTCGCTGTCTCTCTCTCTCTCTAACTCTGCCTCTCAAATAAATGAAATAAATCGTTTAAAAAATTATTTTATTGCTTAAAATCCTGGTATCGTTTCTCATGAAGATGAAGGTCAAGTTTGTTAACATATAACACTTGGTATAGAATACTGCCCATTGTTGGTAAACTGCTCCCTAATTTTGGCTCAAGCTTACTTTGTTTCAGCCATAAACACCTCACGATCCCCTAAATATCCCATGCTGTTTCAAGGTTTCTTACCCTCAGCTGTGCGATTTCCTCTTCCTTCTTCCCAGCTTAAGTAGTTAGCACCTAATCATCCTCCCAGATTTAGTTTGTACCATATCATCAAGGAATGACATGTGATACACTTCACAAATGGACCCGTGACTTCTTGGCTGAATGTATTAAATAAACTAGAAATAGGGTTTATTCTATGGGATTTAAATTAAAATTACTCTGAAATCCATGTGGAAGAACTAAGGCTCAACATGAAGCAGTAGCCAGTGGAATAACACCACTCAGTTTGCTTCACAATGTTGCTTGCTTTGCTTCCCTCCTTTGTAACACTTGTTACCATGGTGTACTGGCTTTCTGTTGCTATCACAAAGCACTGGGTACTTTTTAAAGAAAATGTACTTAAACTTACTATTTTGGAGTCTGAAAATCTATGACCAAGCAGCCCCCCCCCCCCTTAGTTCAGTCCCCTCTGTTTTGCATCTGGTGATGTTCTCATGCATGACATTGTTGTATGAGTGCATTCAAGAGGGCACCTCACATGGCAAGACAGAAAGCAGGGATGCCCCGCACCCTTGCTCTTTTATAACAACACCCTCCTATGGAAACTGGGGGGTCCTGTGAGAACTGTTAATCCCTTCCCAGGACATCAACTTCAGTGACTTAACCACCTCTCACCAGGCTCTACCTCTTCCAGTACCTCCCAACATTGCCACACTGAGGACCAAGCTTCCAACACATGAACTTCAGGGACAAAAACAAACCATAGCATATGTATTGATTTAGAAGGTACAATCAGAATATATTCTCAAATACAGAATATCATCAGTGGGGTTCTCTTGAGCACATTAAGATCATATTATGATTCCAGCACCTGCAAAGAACTCAAACATAAGCAAGATGAATTCTCTGTGCTTAAGGCTCAGATGTTCTAGAGCAGCACCATCCAAGGGAAATATAAAGTGAACAAATGCAAAGCATGTGTGACTTCAAAGTTTTTGGCAGCTACAGCAATACAACAAAAAAGCAATATGTTAAATTAATATAAAATGTTTTATTTAACCCACTATATCCAAGATGCTATCATTTCAACATGTAATCAATATGAAATTATTTTTTGGTATAAAGTCTTCAAAATATGGTATGTACTTTATTACATTACTTACATTTTATTTTGGACTAGCCACATTTCATGTGCTCAAGAGCCACGTGTAGTGTAGCTAGCATATTGTGGACAGCACAGCTCTACCGAATACTTCCATGAGTTTAAAATCTTACTCTGATACCTGGCAGACTGTATGTAGTCAGTGCACTGTTAGAAATATAAATTCTATCTTCCAAAAGACCAAGGAAGGAAGAATGAAATGATAGGGAAATAGACCATTTGTGTGTCACAGTTTTTCCATGGTTACAGGTACTCCTGGAGACAGAAGAATCAAATCAAGGAGTTGTACAGATGGACCCTAAAATACCCAGACTTCCTGGGCTAGCCTTTTCAAGGGAAGGAAACCCTTTTGTGAATTTCAAGGCTGGTCTGCGAGTGGAAAGCTTTGAGGAATATGGTATGTCTATCTTGGATACTTCTTCTCCCCAGATCCCATGACTGTTTCTCAATCGCTTCTCTGGCATTGCCTTGGCCCCACCTCCCAACTCCATTTGGCAAGCAGTGCAGGTGTGCAGGACTCGGGAAGGGTTTTCCTGTCACTGGTTACTTCTTGGCTGAGGAAAGGTATGTTGGTGGGGGGGGGGGGCGGGGGGGGGGGGCAGACACCTCCAGCCCCAATCCAGCAAAGCCTTCTTATTTCACACTTGTCTAAGAAGCTTTTCCTCAACTTCCGTACCCCTAAGACAAAGGTCGTTCTCCCTCATAACCACAGGCTCTCTCCAGCACTCAGGATGTCTACCACAGAAGGGTTGGTTCAAAGTAAGCAGACTTGGGGCAGGCAATGATGTGGTGTTTAAGATGGTCTCTGGGACACCCGCATTCAGATTTGAGTTCTCACTCTGCTCCCAATTCCAGCTCCCCGCTGATGTGCCCCCAGGGAGCCTGCAGACGGTGCCTCAAGTACCTGGGCACCTGCCACCCGTGGGAGACCCAGATGGAGTTCCTGGCTCCTGGCTTCAGCCTGGCCCAGCCCTATCTGTTGTGGGCATTTGGGGTGTGAACTAGAGAATGGGAGATTCTCTGTGTCTCCCTTTCATGTAAAATGAAAGTAAATAAAAATTTTAAACAGATTTACTTAGGAGGCGGGGGTGAGGGAAGAGAGAAAGAGCAAACCATCTTCCATCTATTGGTTCCCTCCCCAAATGGCCAAAACGGCCGGGGCTGGGCCAGGCAGAAGCGAGGAGCCTGGAACTCCATTCGGGTCTCCCAGGTGGGTGCAGGGGCCCAGGCACTTGGGTCATCCTTCGCCGCTTTTCCCAGGCCATTAGCAGGGAGCTGGATCGGAAGCGGAGCAGCCGGGACTCGCCGGCCCCAGGTCCCAGTAAATTTCTTTAAAAAGTAAGCAAACCGAACACAAACACCGAGCGCCGGCACTTTTGAAAAGTGAGCTCGTTCGTGGATGTACTTCCAGCTGGCAGGGCTGCTGGGAGGAGCTGACGACCGAGGGCGGCCAAGTGGCGGCAGAGGCCAGCTGCCCCGGGGGCGAGGGGCGCGTGCGGGCCTTTCTCACACTGGCCGGGCGACCCGCCTGCGGCGGAGCTTTGTGGCTGGGTGACAGCAGCTCTGTCTGGAATTAAGAGGCGCACAGACACCGCCCGGCTTCCGAGAGCGCTCACACGCCCCCCCGCCACAGCCGTCTCGTCAGACGCAGGCGCCGCGGAGGCCTCTGGGAAGGGGCGGTCCTTGGCAGGCGCTGAGCATGCTGGGGCTGGGCGCCGGGCGGCTTCTGAGTGCCGGGCTGGGCGGGAGGTGTGTCCGGCGGCTCTCTCTCCGGCTTCTTCATGCGGGCGGCGGGTGGAGTCCAGCAGCAGTTCCGCGGCGGCAGCCGAGCCGGGTGCAGTCCGGGGTGTGGCGGAGCAGCTGAGGTTAGGGGGATGGGGGTAGGGGGCTGGACGGCGTGCATTTTGGAACCCAGGGCTCTGTCGCCACAGTGGCCGCGTCCCCCTCCGCGGGTGGGAGGGACGCCCGCCCTCACGGTTCAGCTCTCCTGCCCTCGCGGGCCGGGTTCCCGCGGGTTCTGGACCTACGCCCTCGGAAGACCCTGCCTCGGCTGAGATCCTCGCCCGGCGCCGGCCACCTGTTACTCCCGCTCCCCGCTCCTCCAGACGTTGTAGGGAGGGCACAGGACACCCGAGGGCGTGCGCGCCATTCACTGGGAGACGGTGGTTTGAGGTCCAAGGAGCCGCTGAAGCCCAACGCCCTGGGAGTCCCAGCGCACCGGACGCGCCGGCCGAGTCGGGGTGTTGAGAGTGAGGCAGTGGCAGTGGCACAGGCAGCGGGAACCCCAGGGGAACAGCCTCAGGTCTCAGCTGGAGCTGGAAGAGAGACCCGGAGCTCCTGGGGACCTTGGTTCTTCTTAACTCATTTGCTGCCAGGGAACAGGGACGGGATCATGATATTGCATCCAGGGGTTGGGGAACGCGAAGTGGTGGAGAGTTTGCCCCAGGAGAGAGGCGAGCGTTACCTAAGATCTAGGGTGGGCAGCAGTGTGTGCAGCGTGGATCAGAGAGGAAGACACATCACAAGGTGAGGGAGCGGTCAGGGGAGAAAGGACCAAAAGGCCCCCGCTACCCTGGCAAGGTCCCAAGTGGCTAATCGGGTTCTTCCTGCAGACCTGGGCCTTCGGAGCTGCTTGCTTCTCCCCCAGCCTTGTCGTTTCATTATGCTGCCCTTCCCATGATGAGGAAGACCAGCTAAGTTCCAGGTGCGGAGTTTCCGCTCTCCTAAAGGTCCACTTCACTGGTCAGAGGGGACACGCTATGCCATCTCTTCCCTGGGAAACGGAGGGAGATCCCCATTCCCTGACTACTGATATGGGTGCTGTGTCTTATCCCGCAGTGGTTGGAGACCTGAGCAGGGCTCCAAGGGGTCTTCTCACTTTAAAGATGTGTCAGGAGCTTCAGGAACACTAAAAACTGGTCTCAGATTTCTCAGCAGCCGAGTGGCGTACAACTAAACGCTCCTGAACTGCTGGGATCGCCTTCAGAATCGGGATCCACCGGCCGTTCCTGGCTCTGTGCTGGGTGTCCCAGACATCTCACCTACTTGCCACATAACAATTTTTGGCATACTAGTGTAAGACCTATGTTGTTATTCTCACATTTTGTACTTTTTTTTTTTTTTTTTAAAAAAAAGCCAAACATGTCCTAAGAAACATCATCTGTGAAATTAGGCATTGGATAGGTGCTCTGTTATAGTTATTCTAAGGGCATCTAGGAATGTTACATGCACCGTGTGAAATCATCTCGGTGTCAAAGACGTACAGACTGCATTTTGGGACACAGTGCACTGCATCGTGTTCTCTCCTGGGTATTTTGCTGCCTAGGAAAGTCCAGGCTACACATCTGGGATTAAATCACCCATCCCTAGGGTATCGTTTTCTTCTTTTACGTGACTAACTCCATGGGAATGCCCCTGCTCTTGCATCCTCTACACAGGATGGTTCCCTTTCCCACGGAGGACGACCTTGTTCTCCATGTTGTGTGTAAAATCTTTTGTACAGCCAACTGTCAACAGTTGTTTGTCTTCCTGGTAAATTTGGGTATTCATTGTTGTCTTCTTTCTGCTTCTATGTTTGAAATGTTTCACAGAAAAAAGTGGTGAGATATTAGGTGTAAAGCGCTTGGCTCAGTGTCCAGTACACAGTAAAGACACAATAAATATTTACTCTTACTTATAGTAATACATTTCGGGTTAAAAATTTTGAGAATCAGAGAGAGGGAGAGCGAGCAAGTGAGAAAGTGCACCCCCATCTGCTGGTTCATACCCTCCCTGTCCACAGTGGCCAGTGCTGAAGCCAGGAGCCAGAATGCAACCCAGGCCTCCCACAGAGGTGTCAGGAACCCAATTACTTAAGCCATTATTGCTGCTTCCTAGGGTCCACATTAGCAGGAATCTGGAGTCAGAAGCCAGAGCAGGGCATTGAATACAGGTACTCTAGTGTGGGGTGGACACAGGTGTTTAGCCACTGGGCTAATAGTCTGTTCCAAATTTTAGGTTTTTAACAGTGTTTATAGACAGATATATTCCATTCTGAGTTAAGTTCTTGTATAGAAAGAAATAAACTGTATGAGAAATACCAGTTTAATGGCAAACACCAATTTTTATAATTTTAAGAGAATAATTTATAGTCAGTAAGGAGTAAAGATAAATTAAAACCCACCAAAAGCTTTTTCTCCTGGCTTTTCCTTAATATCTCAAGTATTAAAAAGCTAGTGATTTCCGCATGTTGTGAACATCTCATTACTTCATGGGTTACTTTGTGCAGCAGTACGTTTATTTGTATTTCTCTGTAGTTGATCTTTTTCTTTTCTTTCTTGCCATACTGTGTTCCTGAGAACTGCATTTAAAAGCAGTCACTGTGGAGCTGATTTCTCTCAAGGCACAGTCTGTGATTGAGATTTATTTCCCTAGTCAAGGACTTTGTATAAAAAACAATTGTAGAAGTGGTCCATGGTAAACTGTCAAACACTGCTTCAACATTTATACAGATATGTGCTCACCTAAAAATGAAGAAAAAATGTTGTCAGTAGTGTTTGGAAGTAAAAAGGCAAACCTGAAATCTCCTAAATTTAAAGAAATTGAGGCCAAGGAAGGTGATTTGCTTAAAATTACACACAATGCTAGTAGAAGATTGAGGAATAAAACCATTTCCCACTTAAAAAACTCTGCTAAGTGAACATATGTCGATAATAAAAGGAGATTTATTGTATAGTCTGTACTACAACTCTATGGCATTACTAATTGATCATAAATAAATAGGCTTCTTCAAAGATTATACATAAATAATTTGTCATCATTCTTTTTATCTCACTAGATTTTAAAATGCTTCTGAGGAATTTTTTACTTGTTATTATTTGTTCCGTGCGTTTCTTTAACATGCTATGCAGGGCCTTCCTTTCCCAGTCCAGAGCTGTGCCATGTCAGAGACTGGGGGAGAGGAGACCGGATCAGCTGAAGCATCAGGGTTCTCAGACTTGAGTGACTCGGAGCTCATGGAGTTTCTAGAACTGGAAGATGCCCAAGAGTCAAGTGCTTCACCTGGCAAGCCTGGCCCATCTTCTGAACTCCCTGGGAAGGATGGCAAGCCCAGAAGCTTACAGAACTGCGAAAGAGGATTGGATATCTCATCACCCATGCAGAGATTCCACCTTCAATATTTGTATGTCACTGACCTGTCTACTCAGAACTGGTGTGAGCTGCAAATGGCATATGGAAAGGAGCTTCCTGACCTTGTGACACCTGAGAAGGCAGCTGTTTTAGATACTGGGGCCAGCATCCATCTAGCTAGAGAATTAGAACTTCACGATCTTGTGACCGTCCCTGTCACCAGTAAAGAAGATGCCTGGGCAATTAAGTTTCTGAACATACTATCAATGATTCCTACCCTGCAGTCAGAAGGACGCATCAGAGAGTTTCCAGTGTTTGGGGAAGTGGAGGGTGTGCTTCTTGTTGGAGTGATTGATGAGCTGCACTATACAGCCAAGGGGGAACTGGAGCTGGCAGAGCTCAAGACACGCAGGCGCCCTCTGCTCCCTCTAGAAGCGCAGAAAAAGAAAGACTGTTTTCAAGTCAGCCTATACAAATATATCTTTGATGCCATGGTACAAGGGAAAGTGACCCCTGCAAGTCTCATCCACCACACAAAATTGTGTCCAGACAAGGCACTGGGGCCTTCAGTGCTGAGCCATGCCCGGCGGGGAGGCTTCACTGTGAAGTCTTTGGGTGACCTCATGGAACTGGTATTCTTATCTCTCACCCTGTCAGACCTCCCAGTCATCGATATTCTGAAGATTGAGTATATTCACCAAGAGAGTGCCACTCTACTGGGTACAGAAATTGTAGCCTTTGAAGAGAAAGAGGTGAAAGGCAAGGTGCAGCATTATATGGCCTACTGGAAGGGCCTCCGAGAGCCTCGAGGAGTTGACATAGAAGAGGCTTGGAAGTGCCGGACGTGCAGCTATACAGACATTTGCAAGTGGAGAAAGGGCGGTGGGGTGCTAAGTTCCACACTGGAGCCCCAGCCTAAAAAGTCAAATAAATAGAAAGTATGCTTTCAGAAATGTTGATCTTTCTGGAACTCCTAATATACCTCAGTAAAAGCGGACCCTTCTCTAAGCTTTGCTTTCATGGAGATCATGTTCTTATTTTGATTGTTTTTATATTTTTGCGGCCTCTAGCCACATCCAAGTCCAGGAGCAATACTCAAGGATGAGTGGGAGCGATACAGGGTTACCCATGGAGCTTTGCTGTGGGTTACCAGAAGGTGGATGCTCATCATGGCTATAGCAAAGGTATCTTCCAGCAAATGTCATTTTCCTAAGAAAAGTCTCCAGCTCCTGATAAGTCTTCCCTATTTTTCTTACTCAAGAAAAAATTCTTTTCTTATTTTCTGTCTACATTTATATAATAAAATGAAACACTGTCAGGACAATTGAACTGTTTTTTTTTTGTTGTTGTTGTTTTGTTTTTGTTTTTTTTTGTATGATCTTGATCATTCAAAGGTGGCCACTATACATAGTTGGGTGTATGTTATTTCAAGCCTTTAAAAACATACCTAAACAGGCCGGCACTGTGGCTCGCTAGGCTAATCCTCTGCCTGCGGCACCGGCACTCTGGGTTCTAGTCCCAGTTGGGGCGCTGGATTCTGTCCCGGTTGCTCCTCTGCCAGTCCAGCTCTCTGCTGTGGCCTGGGAGTGCAGTGGAGGATGGTCCAAGTGCTTGGGCCCTGCACCTGCATAGGAGACCAGGAGGAAGCACCTGGCTCCTGGCTTCGGATCGGCTCAGTGTGCCGGTTGTAGTGGCCATTTAGGGGGTGAACCAACGGAAGGAAGACCTTTCTCTCTGTCTCTCTCTCTCACTGTCTAACTCTGCCTGTCCAAAAAAAAAAAAAAAAAAAAATACCTAAACGTATTTCTGAAGCACAATTAGTATAATGGCAGACCAATAATTTAAAATACAATAAATATTCTCAGAGATAGGAAGATAAAGTAGGAATAGGAAGTCAAAATATTAGATAAATGGGCCAGCATTGTGGTGTAACATAAAGCTGCCACCTGCTTCAAAACCCAGCTGCTCCACTTCTGATCCAGCCACCTGCTAATGCCCCTGGGAAAGCAGTAGAAGATGGCCCAAGTGCTTGGGCCCCTGCAACCACATGGGAGAAATGGAAGAAGCTCCTGACTCCTGGCTCCTGACTATGGACCATCCCAGCTCTGGCTGTTGTGGTCATTTAGGGAGTGAACCAGTAGATGGAAGATATCTCTCTCTGTGAACTCTGCCTTTCAAATAAACAAATAAATCTTAAAAAAAAATTAGGTTTGAAAAATACAATTCTTGAAGTACCATGTGATATTAACACGTTGTAAAATCCAATAACACTCCTAGGTATATGCTTAAAAATTTATATGTGTACATCAGAAAATATTAACAAGGATAGACTTTGCAGCACTTTTGAAAAATTGAATATTATTTTTGAAAGGCAGAGACAGAGATCTTCCATGTACTTGTTCACTCCTCAAATGCCTGCAATAGTCATGGCTGGGCCAGGCTGAAGCCAGGAGCTCCATCCCGGTCTTGATGTGAGTGGCAGGAACCCAAGTACTTTGGCCATTACCTGTGCCTCCCAGGCACATTAGTGGAAGCTGAATCACAAGTGGAGGCAGGACTCTCTCCCAGGCACTCCAGTGTGGGATGTGGATGTCCCAAGCAGTGGCTTAACCCCCTGTGCCACAATGCCTGACTCACTTTGTAGTGCTTTTACAAAATAAAAACCTAGAAATTATTCAGATGCCATCATTAAAAGTGTGTATGATATGGTATAACAACCAAATGATCTATAATGATATTCAACAATATGCATCAATCTTAGCAGCACAATGTTGGTGAAAAAAGTAAGTGCCAGGGTGGGCACCTGGCCTAGTGGTTAAGACATTAGTGAAGACACCTGCATCCCACATCGGAATGCCCAGGTTTGATACCCAACTCTGGCTTCTAATTCCAACTTCCTGCCATGGAGATCCTGGGCAGCAGTGTTGATGGCTCAAGTAATTGGGTTCCTCCCGCCCATGTGGGAGATGTGGATTGAGTTCATGGCTCCCAGCTTCAGCTTGGCCCAGTCCCAGCCTTTGTGAGCATTTGAGGAGTGAACCAGTAGATGGGAATCTTCTCCATTTGTCTCTTCTCACCACCTCTGTCTCTTAAGTGAAAGTCCCAAAAGAGTACATATAACATGATACCCTTTTTGTAAAGTGAAAAATAACATACATTTAAAGCAAAATAGAAAGGTGGTAGAGAGGAGTGTCAGTGCATCTTAAAGTGCAGTGGAACTCTTAGCTATAAACATCACCAAAGGTGTCAGAGGGCAGAATTGTATGGACACCAGCTGGGAGGTAAGGACTTGTTTATGAAGATACTATTGGAGAACTTCCAGAGCAGGTGGATGGGGAGGGCAGTTGGCAGAGGAGAAGTTTCTGCATGAAGAATAAGATTAAGAGCCAGGAGAACATGGAAGATGTTGTTAGTGTGGCTCTGTGTTATATCCGAGCTGGTAAAGCTTGGACATCTATGGAAGGCACAATAAGTTGCTTCTATGAGATCCACATATTCTTAGAGACACCAGGAATCTTGTGATAACCCTGCCCATTGACTAAGTGGCTGTTATATGCCAGGCATTGTTCTAAGCACTTTTTTTTTTAAAGATTTATTTATTTATTTGAAAGTTAGAGTTACACAGAGGAGAGGCAGAGGGGATGGGGAGGTTTCCCTCCACTGGTTCACTCCCCAGTTGGCTGCAATGGCCGGAGCTGCACCGATCTGAAGCCAGGAGACAGGAGCTTCCTCCAGGTCTCACACGTGAGTGCAGGGGTCCAAGGACTTGGGCCATCTTCTACTGCCTTCCCAGGCCATAGCAGAGAGCTGGATCAGAAGTGGAGCCGCCAGGACTTAGACGAGCGTCCATATGGGATGCCAGCACTACAGGCAGCAGCTTTACCCACCACACCACAGCGCCGGCCCCAAAATCCTTAATATTTTGAAAAATTTTTTTATTTATTGATTTTCATTTTATTTGAAAGGCAGAGAGGTAGACATCTCCTGTCTGCTGATTCAATTCCTAAGTGCCTGCAAAAGCGAGGCTGGGATAGGCCAAAGCAGAACTCCGTCTGAGTCTCTTAATGGATGACAGGGATTCTAGTATTCAAGCCACCTGCCAGGGTGTGCATTAACAGGAAGCTGGATTGGAGCAGAGAAACCAGGACTTGAACCAGACACTCTGATAATGGGATAATGGGAAGCAGACATCCTAAGCAGCAACTTAACCACTGAGCTACACACCCACCACCATACTGGGTACTTTTATAGGCCTTAAGAAACTTGGAATTCAATTGGAGGCATAATAACTGCACTTTGTGGAATAAACAGCATTAATTAAGCTAACAGTTTTCAAGAAAAGAATTTGCTAAGGGTTTTGTGGCATGTTAGTAATATTAGAAGGTTTAAGAAGAAAGAAAAAGAGTGAGCTGGCAACACTGTCAGAATTCAGTAAATTCCTGAGATCTCTAGTCCATATTTTAGTCTTATTTAAAATCTAACATTTTCTAGTTGTCACTTTATGATTTCTCACACAGTGAGAAATTTGTAGTTAGGGTTGCCTCTGTTATAGACTAAATGTTTGTGTTCCCCCTACCCCAAGATTACTATATTGAAATCCAAATTCCAACCAGCGCCGCAGCTCACTAGGCCAATCCTCCACCTGCATCGCCGGCACACCGGGTTCCAGTCCCAGTTGGGGCGCCATATTCTGTCCCGGTTGCCCCTCTTCCAGTCCAGCTCTCTGCTGTGGCCCGGGGAAGACAGTGGAGAATGGCCCAAGCCGGCCGCAGCAGCCATTGGGGGGTGAACCAACGGAAAAGGAAGACCTTTCTCTCTCTCTCTCTCGCATTCTGCCTGTAAAGGAAAAAGAAAAAAAAGAAATCCAAATTCCAAAGATGATGGTATTAAGAGATGAGCCTTTGGGACATGATTAGATCACGAGGGGTCGCCCTCATGAATAGGATTGGTGACCTTATAAAAACATGCCCAAAGGAGCTTATTTGCTCCTTCTAGCATGTGAGGATATAATGGGAAGGCGCTATTCATATACAGAAAAACAGGCCTTGACCAGTCACTGAATGTACTGGCACTTTGACCTTGGACTTCCCAGTCTGCAGTGTTGGCCACTTGGGGAGTGAACCAGAGGATGGAAGATCTGTATTTGCCTCTCCCTCTCTGTGGCTCCACCTTTCAAATAAATAAAACTTAAAAAAGAAACTGAAACTATGTGGCCAGTGCTGTGGCATAGCAGGTAAAGCTGCCACCTGCGGCACCGCCATCCCTTATGGGCGCCAGTTTGAGTCCCGGCTGCCCTCTTCCGATCCAGCTCCCTGCAATGGGGAAAGCAGTGGAAGATTAACTCGCTGTGCCACAGTGCCAGCTCCAAAACTCTCACAGGTTTTATCAAACTTCAACCACTCCAATAAATGGCGTGTTTCCACAAACACTTGTGACCTAAATATAGCTAACTGCAACATCAATTCTTTATGTTCATCTCACTTGACCTATCATTAGCACTTGACACAGTAGACCATTCACTCCTTATTGACACGTTTTCCTCCTCTGGTTTTGCGGATCCAAGCTCTCCTAATATTTCATCTACCTTCTCAGGCCCTTAGTTGTTGGGGCCTCTTTATCTCCCTAAACCTCGCCGGTGCAACCACACTCAATTATTCTAGCGTACTGCTGACTTTGACTCTCCAGTGTATTTTTTTAAAGTGATGTCTCTCTTTTTAAATGAAAATGATGCATACACTTCCCTTTTTAAAACGAGCACATATTCTGGACGATGGTGTAACTTGTTTCAGGGCTTGTAGCCCGAGCAGAGAGCCTGGTGGTGGAAGAGTGACAGGTATACCTTTTCCGAATGCCGAGACTTAAGGGAAGCTGAAGGAGAAAGGCGAAGATCAGCCTGTGTTTACCTTTCAGAAAATAAAACTATACCACCGTAATGTGTAGTTGTTAAGATAGCCAGGTAGAAATTGACCTACCATTAACCTATATGGACCAGGGGCCGAGAAAATGGGAAGTTGTGTGTGATGGAATGAGGGAAGAAAAGTAGAAGCATGCCTTGGGAGCAGACCAGATTTACAAATAAAAAGTCTTTGTTGGGATGAACTTTTTGGATGGCTCTTTTGTGTGGTTAAATGAGGGAAGAAATGTAGAAGACACTTGACCAGCAATTAAATATCTGAAGTATTGCTTTGGTTCAATAACCTTGTTAAGTTGGTCCCAGCCCTCAACCAAGGGGCAGCTTAGGGGGAATCTTCCCCAGGCTACATCATGGGGGCTGTGAAGTCTGCGAAGAAAATCTGGGAGGAATTGCATGAATTCCCCTGTGCCCAGAAATCCCTTCACCCTGCAATGACCCAGAAAAGGGAAGAGTGAGGAGGGAGGAAGAAGGTGGCCCATATCCATTTTTATATAAACTGCAGTCTGATTGCCAACTGGGTTCTCAGCTCTTTGCTGTCGGGTGTACTGTGTTCATTAAGCAGGGCTTACATGCTTTCTGCAACTCTTTCTCACATCTGAGTTCTTTCTTGTGTGAAAACAAGAACTTCCCATCAGCCATCTCGGCTCACAAAGGGACCTAGAAAGAAATTCTAGAGAAATTGCTAAGCATCCTTCGGATATTCTCACCCCAATTATCTGAAGTAAATGCTGTCACCATTTTGCATTTGAATTAACTGAAGCTGAAAGAGGTGAAATTACTTGTCTAAACAGCTTAATTGAAGACCTCAGATTCAAACCCAGATGAATGTTCTCCAAATTTCATTTATCTACACACACACACACACACAGCATTCCTACATAAAAGAGTTGCTTTTGTTTTCTTTTTGAAATATTTGAACAATGAATGCTAAGTTTCAATTTTGTGGTCAGTTTTTAGGGTTTCTTAGTGTACCTACATATCTCCCTGGTAAGACTGTGTAAATGAAATTGTGAACTCCTCTTGTCCATTTAAGGCTTTCTAGGGCCCTAGAAGAATTTTGGTTAGAATTTCAGAAAGCCCAGACCAAGCTTGTAGGTGGTGGTGAATTCCTAGAGTGGGGGAACGAAAGAAACAGATTTGGAGTCCAAATTGAAGGTTCCAGCTTTTTATTTTTAAAGATTTATTTTATTTATTTGAAAAAATTACAGAGAGAGGTAAAGACACACAGAGAGAGGTCTTCCATCCGCTGGTTCACTCCCCAGATGGCCGCAACATCTGGGGCTGCACTGATCCAAAGCCAGGACCCAGGAGCTTCTTCCAGGTCTCCCACACGGGTGCAGGGGCCCAAGGACTTGTGCCATCTTCTACTGCTTTCCCATTCCACAACAGAGAGCTGGATCAGAAGAGGAGCAGCCTGGACTAGAACCCGCGCCCATATGGGATGCTGGCGCTTCAGGCCAGGGCGTTAACCTGCTGCACCACAGCGCTGGCCCCTCGAGCTTTAAAACAACACACAAATAATAAAATTCTTGGGTCCCTAAATCCAGCCTTCTCAAGAAAGCCCAACTTAATTTGAGATTTTTACACCAGCTTCAAGAGCAGGGACCAGAGAGTCACAGAAAAGGATAATCTAGACATATCGAGCTTCAGACACCCAGCTTTTAGTTAGTCTTTTAAATCATTATTACTATAGGATAATTTTCTGGAAGGAAAAGATAAATCACTGGTTCAGAAGGTGGCAAGTTGGTGTTAGGGGCTGGTGTGATACAGTTGGCTAAGCCACAATTGTGATAATGGTGTCTCGTATCAGAGTGCCAGTTGAAGTCCTGCATGCTCAGCTTCCATTCCAGCTTCCTGCTAATGTGCCTTGGAAGGCAGTGGGTGATGGTCCCAGTGTTACCAATTTGCTTATTAATATATATGAAATTAATAAGCTATGTGGGTTCTTCTCACGTGTTCAGAGAAGAATTTTGAATACTGGCTCAAACAAACTAGGCAACACGCTAAGTTTTTTTTTTTCCCCCAAAAGCTCTTGTGATCTTTATCACAACCAAGTCATTGGGTGCTTTATCCAAGGTGGAAGCCCATGTGGGCACAGAGATGTAGGAAGAAGAGGGAGATGAGTCCACACGTACAAAGCAATGCCTAGTGGACAAAGGGCCCCTGAGGACAGGAGGGGGAAGCCTCACGGGTGGTGGGACGGCCGGGGGCCTTGGGACTCTTCAGCAAGTGTCCACTAGGTGCTGCTCATGTTGGCCCCTGTTTTAGAATCTGAAGTAGAACATGAAGTTTGGGACTGAAGCAGGTGTCATCCTCAGACCTGCGAGGGCTGAATACTTCTGCGTCGCTTTGGCTACCTTTGCTAACCTGGGAGGTTTCACGCAACCCTGTACACCAGCCATTCAAGGGGTTGGTGCTGGGTCCCAAGAGCCCAAGAATCCTACGTGTTGCTTGTCACTGTGGGTGGGCCGCCTTTCCAGCTCTTACGTCACATTCAGGGCCCTGCTCCAGGAGGAGTCTCAACAAAGCTCTTTCCCATTTGTAAAATGGGGGTATCATCTCGCCGGCCAATTTTCAGAAGACCCTCTCACTTCAGTCTCAGAGGGGAGCACGCTCTGTAGGGCTTGCTGTCATTCTTCGAACGTTTGAGCTGCACTTTAAGTCACTTCATGCCAATCTGAAAGCCGTTCATGGACTGGATGGCAGCTTGAGCAGAAACAGGATTGTTGTAACTTACAAAACCAAAACACTTGCTCAGGTTTGTCTGCTTGTCTATAAAAACCTTGGCAGATACGATGTTCCCAAAGGGCATAAACATCTGCAGCAGATCCTGGTCTCCAAACTCCTGTGGCAGGTGGTAGATGAACAGGTTGGCTCCCTCTGGACCTTCCTTCTGGCTTCCAGCAGCACCGATACTCTGCTGTGTCAACAGGTTCTGGCTGTACAGAGTGGGGAGCGCTGCAGCATACTGGTGAATGCCCGAGTAGGCCTGAGTAAGGGCCTCCACGGTGCTCCCGGTCACGCTAAGTTTTTAAGCTTTATATTTAGTGAGAGAAATGCACAGGAGAGTGAGGGCGTTAAGGGAGAAGGAAAAGTCTGGAAATTAAATTGGGATCCATACCGAGCAGAGAGCAGGCCGAGAGCCACATGGAGAAGCATGCAGGCCGGAAAGCATGGAGTCCCAAAGATGCAGGGTAGCGAGGGGATCCAGGGCAGTGAAGGAAAAAAAGGACCAGGCCTTTTATCCACTTCCAAATGGGAGTGGTCACGTAGCCTGATTGGTAGGTGGGCATACAGGTGGGGTCAGGTAAGGGATGAGATTGCACAGGGGCATGGTGCAGGCGTGGTCTTCCAGCTCACAAATCTTTTTTTTTTTTTTTATATAAAGACTTTATTCTCTCTCTCTCTTTTTTTGACAAGCAGAGTTAGACAGTGAGTGAGAGAGAGACAGAGAGAAAGGTCTTCCTTCTATTGGTTCACCCCCTAAATGGCCAGCCCAGCCGGCGCAATGTGCCGATCAAAGCCAGAGGCCAGGTGCATCTTCCTGGTCTCCCATGCGGGTGCAGGGCCCAAGGACCTGGGCCATCCTCCACTGCCTTCCCGGGCCATAGCAGAGAGCTAGACTGGAAGAGGAGCAACCGGGACAGAATCTGGCACCCCAACTGGGACTAGAACCTGGGGTGCCGGTGCCACAGGCAGAGGATTAGCCAAGTGAGCTGCGGCGCCAACCTCCAGCTCACAAATCTAATCAACTTTATCCTATCTGCCTGCCTGTATCACAAGTGCCTGGGCTCATGCCAACCATGTGGAAGACCCAGATGGAGTTCCTGGCTCCTGGTCTTGGCTTGACCCATCCCTGGCTGTTGCCATTTGAAGTGAACCAGCAAATGGAACATCCTTTCTCTCTCTCTCCCTTTCTTTTTGACATCTCACTTTTTTTTAAGATTTATTTATTTATTTGAAAGTCAGAGTTACACAGAGAGAGGAGAAGCAGAGAGAGAGAGAGAGAGAGAGAGAGAGGTCTTCCATCCAATGGTTCACTCCCCAATGGCAGCAACAGCCAGAGCTGCGTAGATCTGAAGCCAGGAGCCAGGAGCTTCCTCCAGGTCTCCCACACGGGTGCAGGGGCCCAAGAACTTGGGCCATCTTCTACTGCTTTCCCAGGCCATAGCAGAGAGCTGGATTGGAAGTGGAGCAACCAGGTCTTGAACTGGTGCCCCTATGGGATGCTGGCGCTTCAGGCCAGGGCGCTAACCCACTGCACCATAGCACTGGCCCTGTGACATCTCACTTTTGAAATAAACCAATCAATCTTAAACAATTTTAAAAAGCTTGGTATTGGATCAGTAGGTCAGAACTATGTAATATCCTTATCTAAGTTTCATATATTAATAACAGTATCACAAATAGGGATCTGTGTTTATGGAGCATGGACTATTCTGGCTGTCAAGAAATACCACTCTTCCACTAGGTGGCGTTTTCTGAGGCTGCAGTGTGGGTACTTTGAGTCTGATACAGCAGGGTTCTACATTGCATTCCTAGTGTCTCAAGTCTTTGTATTCTCCCCATTTCTACTTTAATAGGTCTCTAAGAGCTGCAGAAAATGATCAACGTCCAGGTAAGGCATCCATCTATTTGTTCAGTCATTTAAATCTTGCCCAAATCCATATGATAAAAAGAAAATGTGTAGTCAAGGAAAATACAGACTGCATAGACGATCTGCTGCAGAAGAGAATTTAGAAAACTGACAAGTTAGGGGCTGGCGCCACGGCTTAGCTGGTAAAGCTGCCGTCTGCAATGCCAGCATCCCGTATAAGTGCCGGTTCGTGTCTTAGCTGCTCTACCTCCGATCCAGCTCCTTTCTGATGGCCTGGAAAAAGCAGCAGAAGATGACCCATAGTGCTTGAGCTCCTGCACCCATGTTGGAGACTCGGAAGAAGCTCCTGGCTTCGGCCTGGCCCAGCCCTGGCTGTTGTGACCATCTGGGGAGTGAACCAGAGGATGGAAGATCTCTGTCTCTGTCTCTCATTCTCTCTCTTTCTATAACATTGCCTTTCAAATACATTTTTAAAAATATTAAAAAAAAAAGAAAATTGACAACTTGATATCCAAGCCATAAGAGCTGCACAAAGTTGGAATAAATTTGAGCTGCAGATATATGAGACTACTTCAGCAAGTGCGTGGAAAATGAAAAAGTAAGTTCACTGGTATAAAAGTTTTTGAAATCTACGCATAGTTTTTCTGTAATACACATTTTCCATGAACTTTTGGAGGATCCTCCATATACTCAGCCTTCCTGGAAACCACAGAGAATGGATAAACAACCAGTTAAAGTATTGACATTGACAAGAGGATAAAGCAAAGTAATTTCTTCCTATGAAGAAAATGTCTTCTAATGGTGTTTCATATAGATAGTGTTAGAAATAACATTCACAGCAACAACCTGTGATGAATAACTATGCACAGATTTTAAAATTTTTTACATAAAAATAAACTTACCTTTTAATTTGATTTTCCATGAAATTTTTGAAGTATTCTCTTATAGTACTGGGTTTGCTATGATTTTCTTCGATATTCCTGTGAGTAATTAAGTAAGAGAACATGATGCCAAGCAGCACTAAATAAACTCAGTTTCTTAGAAAATTTATTTATTTATTTATTTGAAAAGCAGAGTAACAGATACATATCTTCCTTCCACTGATTCATTCCCCAAATGGCCACAATAGCCAGGGTTTGGCCAGGTCGAAACCAGGAGCCAGGAACTCCATCTTGGTCTTCCAAGTGGGTGGCAGGAACCCACGTACTTGAACCATCAGCTGCTGGAGAGCTAGATCAGAAGCAGAGGAGCTGGGACTCCAGTTTGTGATGTGAGCATCCCAAGTAGCAGCAGTGGCACTACAGTGTCTACTCCTGAACTCAGATTTTAAGTCCAGGTACAGAGCATTTTAAATGTCTACTTGGGAGGCTGGCTCTGTGGTGCAGTAGGTTATCCTCTGCCTGAGGCTCCAGCATCCCATATGGGTGCTGGTTTTAGTCCCAGCTGCTCCTCTTCTGATCCAGCTCTTTACTGTGGCCTGGGAAAGCAGTAGAAGATGGCCCAAGTCCCTGCACCCATGTGGGAGACCTGGAAGAAGCTTCTGGCTCCTGGCTTCAGATCAGCTCAGCTCTGGCTGTTGCGGCCATTTGGGGAGTGAACCATTGGATGGAAGACCTTTCTTTCTGTCTCTTCCTTTCACTGTCTGTAACTCTCTCTCTCAAATAAATAAATAAAAATCTTTTTTAAAAAAGTACTTGGATCCAAAAGTAAATCTTGTACTTTTCCAGGGTCTCCAGCCATCTTTTCTGAGCATTTTCTCATTCACATGACTCTTAAGATCATTGAATTTAAGGAATGATATCAAGGTCTACAAAGAAAGCACTGTATTAGGCTTTTTTAAAATTATTATGATTTTATTAAAGTTACAGATTAATTTGGAGAGAATTTATAACTTTTCAATTATGAGCCCTCTTCATATGTTCAACTTTTCACATAGATCCTTCATTAAAGTTTTATAGGTTTCTTATTGTAATTCTTTTACATTTCTTGTTATATTTCTTCTTATATGTGCTTTAAGTTGCTATTGAAAATGAGATGGATCTTTTATTTCATTCTTTTTTATTTTTTTAATTAATTAATTTATTTGGAAGACAGAGTTACAGAGAGGCAGAGTCAGAGAGAGAGATCTTCCACCCACTGGTTCACTCCCCAAATAGCCACAATGGCCGGAGCTGGGCTGATCCAAAGCCAGGAGCCAGGAGCCAGGAGCTTCTTTCAGGTCTCCTACATAGGTGCAATGGCCCAAGGACTTGGGCCATCTTACACTGCTTTCCCAGGCCATAGCAGAGAGCTGGATCAGAAGTAGAGCAGCCGGGTTTTAAACTAGAGCCCACATATGGGATGCTGGCACTGCAGGCTGCAGCTTTACCTGCTAAGCCGCAGCCCCAGCCCCCATTCTTTTTTCTATGTGGCTATTCTGGTATATAAAGATTGATTGTGTATCCTTCCAGTTTATAGAATTTTTTTAAGGATTTATTTTATTTATTTGAGAGGCAGAGTTTCAGAGAGAGAAAGAGAGAGTACTTCCATCTGCTGATTCACTCACCAACAGGCCACAGGTAGGGTTGGACCAGGCTAAAACCAGGAACCAGAAACTCCATTTAGGTTTCCTATGTTGGTGGTAGAAACCCAAGTACTTAGGCCATCATCTGTTTTCCAGGGTATACATAGCAGGAAGCTGAATTGGAAGCAGAGCTGAGACTCCAACACAGGGACTCTGATATTGGATGTGGTATCCCACATGGTGGCGTAGCCCAATGCACCACAATGCCGCACCACAATTTACTGAGCTCTTATTGATTCTTAAGGTTTTCTAAGTAAACAATCATATGTTCTTCAAATGGAGTTTTGTCCCTTTCTGCCCAATATTTTTATCCTCTCACTTTTTTCTTGTCTTATTGCAATGGTCAGGATTTTTGGCAGCTTGCACTTTTGGATATGCTAACCTAAAGACTTTTCTGATCCAATTTTAATGAGGATGTTTCCAATGTTTCACTAGTTTCTCTCAACTTCTGGTAGATAGTTGATTTTTGATTGGTTTTCATTTTTTTATTTTTAATCAAGTTAAGAATTTTTAGCTAGTGTAAATTACTCTCCCAAATTAGGAGCTTTTTTCTCATACCCTTTCTTCATAGTTGGCAATAAAGTAATATATTTTGTCTTCCTTAATGTACTACTTTAGAGAATTTTCAGTACATGCCCCAGAAGTGAACTCTCTGTGCATGCCTGAGATAAACCCTATTTAGTCATCTTAACTTTTTCTTAAAGGGCTAGATAATATCTTTTTTTTTTTTTTTAATTTGAGAGTTAGGAAGAAAGAGGCAGGAAGAGAGGGAGTGAGCTCTCATCTGCTGGTTCATTCACCAAATGCCTGCAACACCCACCCTGGCTGAGAGAGAAGCTGAGTGCTGGGAACTTATTCCAGGTCTCCCATGTGGTGGCAGGAACCCAATCACTTGGCCGTCATAGCTGCCTTCCCCAAATGTGCATTAACAGGAAGGTTGATTCAGGAGCTAGGAACCGAACCTATGCACTCTGGAGGAAAAAAAAAAAAAAAACACCTAGGCACTCTGATGTACTGCATGCAGGTGTCTTTTTTTA
Source organism: Lepus europaeus (assembly GCF_033115175.1). NCBI lineage: Eukaryota > Metazoa > Chordata > Mammalia > Lagomorpha > Leporidae > Lepus > Lepus europaeus. Next base: position 32,289,439 of record NC_084831.1, read on the forward strand.
TTTTTATTTTTTTAAGATTGATCGATTTAGTTATTTAAAAGTCAGAGTTACACACAGAGAGAAGGAGAGACAGGGAGAGAGAGATCTTCCATCTGCTGGGACTTGAACTGATGCCCATATGGGACGCTTGTGCTGCAAGCTGTGGCTTAACCCACTGTGCCACAGCACCGGACCCTGGATGCAGGTGTCTTAACCATTAGGTCAAACACTTGCCCCAGATAGTAACTATTTTAGATTTAAAGGCCATACAACCTCTGTAGGACCTAGCCAACTCTGCCCTTGCAGCTGAAATAAATAGATGTGACCATGTTTCAATAACATTTTAGTTTAAAAACCCAGAGGCCAGTCTATGAGTCATAGTTTTCTGATCTACGTTGTATATGGCCTTAACTGTCTCTTTTGTGGTAGACACAGTTGCATGCCTTTAATTTTAGTGCCTTTAATATTTAGCCATTAAACATGATTTTGGCTTTATGGTTGAAAGAATATATTTTCTATGTAAAAATGTATTGTTCCTATTTTATTATGCTTATGTGACTCTGGCACATAAACCTTATAGTCTTACTGATATTATAATTACATTTACTTTGTAGAGTCTAATAGATTATAAGATCTCCTTTAGGAGCAGTAATTTTTTTCCTTTAAATATCACCAGTACAGGGTCTGGTAGGTACTCATTAAATATTTTATGAGTGAATGAACAAAGAATACATAAGTAGTATTTTAAAAGTGTTATTGAAATACAATTAATGTATCAAAAATTGACTTATTACAATGTATATAATTCCATGGGCTTTAGTACCTTCACAGAGTTGCACAGCCATTGCCAGTATCTAATTTCAGAACATTTACTACATCCCAAAAGAAACTACATACCCAATAGCAAGTACTCCCCTTTCCTTCTACCCTCTAATCCTAATCCATTTTTCTGTTTCTATAGCTTTTCTATTCTGAACATTTCATGCAAATGGTAACATACAATTTCTAACTGACTTCTTTCACCCTACACAGTATTTTCAAGGTTTATCCATGTTGCAGATGTATCAGCATTTTGTTCCTTTTTACTTTTTAATATTTATTTATTTATTTGAGAGACAGAGACAGAAAACTCCCATAAGCTGGTTTACTCTCCAAATGCCCAAAACATCTAGACACCAGAAACTCAATTCAGATCTCCCTTGTGGGTGGCAGGAATCCAACTATGTAAAAAGCCACCACTTGGGGGCTGTCGTCGTGGCATAGCCAGTAAAAGCCAGGACCAGCTGCTGTCCCAGCTACCTCACTTTTGATCCAGCTTTCTGCTAATGGCCTGGGAAAAGTAGCAGATTATGCCCTAGGTGTTTGGGCTCCTGCCACCTATGTGGGAGACCCAGATGAAGCTCCTGACTCCTGGTATCAGTTTGACCCAGCCCTGGCTATTGTGGCCATCTGGAGAGAGTGAACCAGTAGCTGGAAGATCTCTGTAACTCTGATTTTTCAAATAAATAAGTAAATCTTAAAAGAAAAAAAAAAAAAAAAAGAAAGGCCACCACCTGCCACATCCCAGTATGTGCATCCGCCAGAAGCTAAGATTGACTGTGGAACTGGGACTCGAATTCAGGTGCTCCAATACAGAATGTGGATCCAAACCTGTGTCTTGTATACTGGGCTAAACACCGCCCCTATTCCTTTTTTATTGCCAAATAATAGTCTATCATATGGATATACTATAGTTTGTTTAATTATTTATCAGTTAATACATAGATACCAGATTATTTGTATTTTAGGGCTACTGTAATTCTGTGAATATTCACATACAAGTTTTTGTGTGGACATATATGTTTTGAATTCTCTTGGGTATATGCCTAGTAGTGAAATTGTTGAGATCATATGATATTTAACACTTTTAGGGAGCTGCCAAACTGTTTTCCATTGTTGCTGCACCATTCTGCTGTCCTACCAACAATGAATAAGAATTCCAATTCTCTTGGGGCTGGCGCTGTGGCCTAGCAGATAAAGCCACTGCCTGCAGTGCTGGCATTCCATGTGGGCGCCAGTTTGAGTCCTGGCTGCTCCACTTCCAATCCAGCTCTCTGCTGTGGCCTGGAAAAGCAGTGAAAGATGGCCCAGTCCTTGGGCCCCTGCACCCACATGGGAAACCCAGAGGAAGCTCCTGGCTCCTGGCTTCGGATCCACGCAGCTTCTGCCATTGTGGTCAATTGGGGAGTGAACCAGCGGATGGAAGACCTCTCTCTCTCTGCCTCTCCTTCTCTGTGTAACTCTGAATTTCAAATAAAAATAAATAAATCTTTTAAAAATGTTTTAAAAAAACAAAAACAAAAAAGAATTCCAGTTCTCTACATCCTTGTTAACAACTTGTAATCATCTGCCTTTGTGTTTAGCCATCCTGAGGGTGTGAACTGGTCTCTTATTATGGTTTTGATTTGCATTTCACTACTGACTAATGATGTTGAGCATCTTTTCATGTGCTTATTGGCCACATATATGAAGTCTTTAAAAAGTTAATGGTTGGTCTTGTGGCACAGTGTGTGATACTGCTGCATGCATCACTGGCATCCCAAATTGGAGTGATGGTTTGAGTCCTAACTGGTCCTCTTCCCATCCTGTTTGCTAATGTGCCTGGAAAGCAGCAGATAATGGCCATGGACTTTTTGAAGCCCCTTGTATGTTTTTGGAGAAATATCTATTCAAATCATTTGACTTTTTTTAAGTTTTATTTATTTTTTAAAAGATAGAATTACAGAGAGAGAGAGAGAGAGAGAGAGATATCTTCCATCTGCTTGTTCACTCCCTAAATGGCCACATTGGCTGGGTCAGGCTGAAATCAGGAGCTTGGAGCTCCATCTGGATCTCCCACATGGGTGGCAGGGGCCCAAATACTTGGGCCATCTTCCACTACCTTCCCAGGTACATTAGCTGGATTGGAAATAGAGCAGCCAGGACTGGAACCAATGCCCATATGGGATGCCAGCGTTGCAGGTGGCAATTTAACTGACTTGGCCACAATGCTCTCCTCTCTTTGCCCACTTTTGAATTGGGTTGTCTTTTTATTGTTGAATTTTAAGAATGCCCTATACATTCTAGATAAAATTATTTTATCAGATATATGATTTACAAATATTTTCTCCTGTAGGTTTTTTTTTTTTCACTTTGTTGATAATGTCCTTATGAAGCATAAAACCTTTTGGTTTTGATGAATTCCAATTTTTAAAATTATTTCACATTATATGCATCTATTTTAAAACATCATGTTTTACATCATAAATATGTACAGGTTTTATTTGTCCATTAAAAATGAAATATTTTAAGTGGGAAAAAAATAAAGGAATTTGACACCGCCCCATAAGAGTTTGACAATTCCTTCTTTTTTTAAAAAAAGATTTATTTTTATTTATTTGAAAGGCAGAGTTACAGAGAGGCAGCAAGACGGAGAGAGGTCTTCTATCTGCTGATTCACTCCCCAGATGACCGCAAGGGCTGGAGCTGCCCCAATCCGAAGCCAGAAGCCAGAAGCTTCTTCTGGGTCTCCCACGCAGGTGCAGGGGCCCAAAGACTTGAGCCAAAGACTTCTACTCTTTCTCAGGCCATGGCAGAGAGCTGGATCAGAAGAAGAGCATCCAGGACTTGAACTCGCACCCATATGGGATGCCGGCACTGCAGGCTGCAGCTTTACTTGCTACACCACAACACTGCCCCCCACAATTCCTTCTAAATTAAAAATTATTTCAAAATTTTAGCTTGTTTATGACTTTTAGAAACACAAATAAGTGGACAAATATAGTATACCTGTGTTACCAGTCTTAGTTCCAATAGGAAGAATAAAGGCCAGTGCTGTGGCGTAGTGGGTAGAGCCACCACCTGCAGTGCCAGCATCCCATACAAGCACTGGTTCAAGTCCCAGCTGCTCCACTTCCAATCCAGTCTCTGCTGTGGCCTGGGAAAGCAGTAGAAGATGGCCCAAATGCTTGGGCCCCTGAACCCTGCACTCTCTGTAATCTGTCTTTCAAATAAATAAATAATTCTTTTAAAAAAATAGGAAGGATAAACCACCATGAGTATTAACATACTCAAGGATTTACTGTAGGAATAAAATCTTACACAACTGTGGGGAAAACTGCCAGGAAGTAGTATGAAAGAGTTGTGTTCAGCCTTCCTGAGGCGCTCATGTTATTTTTTCTTTTACCACATCTTTTTTTTCTCATATTTAAGAAACCACTGCCTAAGCCAAATTCACAAAGCCTTTCTCCGTTGTTTGCTTTCAGTTGTTTTAATTCTCACATTCAGGTCCCTGATCTATGTAGTTCAGTTTGTATCTGATATGATATGGGTAGGAAGTCTTCTCATCTGTCTCAGTGCCATCAGATGAAAAGACTTTTCCCCTTTGCATTGTTTCTGGCACTAGTTGATTTTTTTTTTTTTTTGACAGGCAGAGTTAGACAGTAGAGAGAGAAACAGAGAGAAAGGTCTTCCTTCCATTGGTTCACCCTTCAAGTGGCCACTACGGCCGGTGCGCTTCGCTGATCCGAAGCCAGGAGCCAGGTGCTTCCTCCTGGTCTCCCATGGGGTGCAGGGCCCAAGGACTTGGGCCATCCTCCACTGCCTTCCTGGGCCACAGCAGAGAGCTGGACTACTGGAAGAGGAGCAACTGGGACAGAATCCGGTGCCCCAACCGGGACTAGAACCCGGGGTGCTGGCGCCACAGGCGGAGGATTAGCCTAGTGAGCCGCGGTGCCATCCGACACTAGTTGATTTTTAAAAATGATTTATTTATTTTCATTTGAAATGCAGAGAGACAGAGATTTATTCATTTGAAAAGTGACCAAGAGGAAGAGACATGAAGAGAAATGCCCGCAACAGTCAGGACCGGGCCAGAGTCCAGAACGCAATCCAGGTTTCCCAGGTGAGTGGCAGAGACTCAAGCACTCAAGCCATCATCTGCTGCTTCCTGGGCACAATGGCAGGAAGCTAGGTTGGAAGTGGAGTATCTGAGACACTCCAGTGCTGGACAACCGGCGCTCTGGTATGGAACATGCATATCACAAGTGGATGACTTAACCACTGCACCAAATGCCTACCCTGGTTATTTTTAATAGGATTTTTGTTTCTATCACACAGTGTATTTCTGAGTCAATTATATAGTACTTACCATATATAATTTTCTATAAACTCAGCAATGAACATAACAAAAGAGGCTGCCATTATTCTCTTGTGAGCCCCTTAGAAATACATGCTTTAGTTACAGGAACTGGTGACAATCCAGGATGCATCTGTGGACTTCACCTTGGAGGAGTGGCAACTGCTTGACTGTGATTAGAGAATTCTATATAATGGGATGTGATGCAAGAGAACTATAGAAACCTCCTCTCAGTGGGTAAGGATGGTCACTTTTCACTGCAATTCAATTTATTAATGGTGCCTTTCCTTTAAGATGTGTGAAAGCTATGAACATTCAGAAATGTTACTAAATTTGGCCTGAATCTCTTTTTAAAAGATTTATTTTATTTATTTGAAAGGCAGAGTTGGGGCTGGCATTGTGGCACAGCGGGTTAAAGCCTTGGCCTGAAGTGCCGGCATTCCATATGGGTGCTGGTACTAGTCCTGGCTGCTCCACTTCCCATCCAGCTCTCTACTATGGCCTGGGATAGCAGTGGAAGATGGCCCAAGCCCTTGGGTCCTTGCATCCACGTGGGAGACCCAGAGGAAGCTCCTGGCTCCTGGCTTCAGATCAGTGCAGCTCTGGCTGTTGTGGCCATCTGGGGAGTGACCCAGCGGATGGAAGACCTCTCTCTCTCTATCTCTACCTCTTTCTCTGTAACTCTGTCTTTCAAATAAATAAAATAAATCTTAAAAAAAAGCAGAGTTATAGAGAGAGAGGAAGAGACACACACACACACACACAGAGATCTTCCATTTGCTGGTTTACTCCCCAAGGGATCACAATGGCTAGGGCTGGACCAGACCAAAGCCAGGAGCCAAGAGCTTCTTCTGGGTCTCCCACATGGATGCTGGGACCCAAGCACTTGGGCCATCTTCTGCTGCTTTCCCAAGTGAATTAACAGGGAGCTGGATTGGAAGTGGAGCAGCCAGGACTTAACCTGGCACCCATATTGGATGCTGGTGCTGCAGGCAATGGATAACCCACTATGCCACAATGCCAGCCCTTGGCCTGAATCTTTGTGATCAAAGATTCTTAATCTTTTTGGGGATTGTGTAGCCTGTTTATGCTGCTTTCTCCCAACTGGAGATGGTTCTAGTGTTCTAAAGACTGAATGTCCTCCTTTAAGGGCCTTGATACTCAGAGAGGCAGACTGAATTGTTGTTAACACTTTGCCCCCATGTTTGTGTTGTTTCTCCATCAGCAGGGTGTCCTGTCAGCAAAGTGAAAATGATCTTCAAGGTGGAGCAAGAGCAAGTGCCATGGATGATGAAGGGAAAGAATCCGCAGTGGAGCTCTCAGGGTGAGTGAGAGAAAATCAGATGGGAGTCTGGAATTGAGATCCCAGTTTTACAGTGAGGAACGGACACGCATTTATGTTGTTTTTTTTTTTTAAGATTTATTTATTTATTTATTTGACAGGCAGAATTAGACAGAGAGAGAGAGAGAGAGAGAGAGAGAAAGGTCTTCCTTTGCCGTTGGTTCACCCCCTAAATGGCTGCAACGGCCAGCACTGTGCTGATCCTCCCATGCAGGTACAGGGCCCAAGCACTTGGGCCATCCTCAACTGCCTTCCCGGGCCACAGCAGAGAGCTGGCCTGGAAGAGGAGTAACTGGGACTAGAACTGGCACCCATATGGGATGCCGGCGCCACAGGTGGAGGATTAACCAAGTGAGCCAGGGCACCGGGCCCGCATTTATGTTTTTCAAGAAGCACCTCTTAGATGCCATTCACCTTCGGAAGTGAGTGGGTTCACTTGACATGTCATCAGATTCCCACAGGCGTCTTCACCTTCACTCTCCCGACATGGGCTCTGTCTTTGGTCAACTGTGGTACTGAGGGATGTCTTTCTCTCCTGGCCCTGGCTCCTCACACTGCCTACTTCATCAAGCTCCTTGGTTTTATTCTGGTCTCTTATTTCCCAACATGCTCATTTTTCTTCCCTTCTCTACAGATTTCTGATCCTTTTCTATATTATAATCTTTATAATGTAGTCAGATTGTATGGATTTGAAGCCTTACTGTAACTCCACCAATCATTCTCTAACTTTGGGCAAATTATTTTGAAGCACAGTTTGCTTTATTTTTGAAACAAATATTCTTAGTTCTTATCTCAAGATTCCTGTAAGGATTAATGAGCGAATACATGCAATTTATTTCAGATATTTGACAAAAATCTGTTATTTTTTTCCAACACTTTTAGTAGCACCATGCTATATTTCCCATGTTTTTAAGCTGACACCTTTTCTTTTTTTGTTGTTGTTGTTTTGAAAAAAAAAATTTGTTTATTTGAAAGGCAGAGTTACAGAGAGGCAGAGGCAGAGAGAGAGAGAGAGAGGTCTTCCATCCTCTGGTTCACTCTCCAAATGGCCACAACAGCCAGGGCTGAGCTGATCCGAAGCCAGGAGCCTGGGGCTTCTTCCAGGTCTCCCATGTGGGTGCAGGGGCCCAAGCACTCAGGCCATCTTCTACTGCTTTCCCAGGCCATAGCAGAGAGCTGGATTGGAAATGGAACAGCCGAGACTTGAACTGGCTCCCATAAGGGATGCCAGCACTGCAGGCAGCAGCTTTACCCACTACACTATAGTACCAGCCCCAACTCCTTTTCTTATTTCATAGATGTCACTGTTTTAATTTAGGTTCTGGGGCAAGCACCCTTCCAGTGACTAGGAGAGACATAGGTAGAAGTAAAGACTTTATTACTATGGGTGATGGGTACACACACTGAGGTCAGGGAGTACAGACCAGTGCCTTTGTTGGATCTGGGGTATTATCCAAGCAGATCTCCCACTGGGTGTTAGAATCAGTGGGTTTACAGCAAGCTGGCACTAGTTCCAGGGGTCACATGTGACTGACAGGAAGTCCCTGTGGCTCCTCTGAACAGTCCATGCAGTATGAGGGTCTGCGGGGCCAGGTACTTGGGGCTGCTTCTAGCTGTCTCTGGGGAAAATGCTCACCAGGGAGCAGTTGTCTAAGGCAGAAAACTGGATCAACCACATGGCTGAATGGGGGGAGGGTAAAGTGTTGGAGTAGGAACTGAAAAAGGTGAGTGACCCCTGCTCCTGGGGTGAGAAAAGTAAACTTATCTTCAAAGAGGATGCCGGCCGGCGCCGTGGCTCAACAGGCTAATCCTCCGCCTTGCGGCGCCGGCACACCGGGTTCTAGTCCCGGTCGGGGCACCGATCCTGTCCCGGTTGCCCCTCTTCCAGGCCAGCTCTCTGCTGTGGCCCGGGAGTGCAGTGGAGGATGGCCCAAGTCCTTGGGCCCTGCACCCCATGGGAGACCAGGAGAAGCACCTGGCTCCTGCCATCGGAACAGCGCGGTGCGCCGGCCGCAGCGCGCTACCGCGGCGGCCATTGGAGGGTGAACCAACGGCAAAAGGAAGACCTTTCTCTCTGTCTCTCTCTCTCACTGTCCACTCTGCCTGTCAAAAAAAAAAAATAAATAAAAAAAAATAAAAAAATAAAAAAAAAAAAACAAAGTGGATGCCAAGGCAATGGAAAACGACAAGAATTCACTACATCGCCCTTGCTTGTGTTTTGTCTGACGGATAACTTGGGCTGTCCATGTTCTGATGCATCTTTCTGCTTCTCTTGATAATGCTGCTATCTTCTGGAAATCTTCCAGCTTTATTTTTGGTGTGTGCTAGCTAGTCTATACTGCTTTTGACTTCCCTTTCATCTCCTCAGCTTCTCCCCATAGTGACACCCCCAGAAGCCTCATCACCCTCGAGACTAAAGTTACTTGTTTGATGCTGTCACCAGCATCTTGATCTCCCCAGCTTTTCATTCTGTAATTTTATCCTACCGTGCCTTATTTTCTGTTTTTTTTTTTTCAGAGTAACTAATCTTTTAAATTGTTCACCTCACTTGTATCTTTACAGTAAAGTATAATGACTGGTTCACTGTTTCGCAGTCTCAAAATCACTGTAGTACACAATCCATTGTTTTCTTCGCAATAGTTTCTCCTTTCATACTGTGGTGACTTATTGCCATTGATTTCAGCTATTAGTTTAATGACAACTGACTCAGAAGTTTCCCTTTCCATAGAGATCATAGAAAAAAAGAATGTCTTAAATGATTAAGATACCAATTAAGTACAACGTTTTATATATACTGTATGTATGCTGGGTCCCCAACTTCTTTTGACATAAACCAAGTGAATTTTAATTACTAATTCTGTGCCTGGACTGTTCGTGTTCCTGTTTTGCTGATTCCATTCTCTTTTCTGGTTTATCTCAGATCTTCCTCCAAGATTTACCCACATTACTCCATGTTTCTTGTCAGTCTCCTGTGAGATGTAGGTTATTCCTTCATAATCTCTGCTGTGGTATTTAAATGGCTCTTAATACCGTCTATACCATGGCCCTGTTTTCTCATCCAGGAAGCAGCCACAGCTCACAGTCAGCCATGTGATTGTGGGCTACAAACACCTGATACTCATCAGTGCAATGTGTTGCCAAACTAGGAAGTTTGGTAGAATAGGTGTATTAAATGCATTTTCAACATATATTTTCAAATTATGACGGGTTTATTGGGGCTTAAACCCATCATACGTTGAGGAACATCTGTGTTTAGGAGTCTAGAATCCATCCATGAAATAGAAGGTATTTGTCGAGTAGTGGAATGCGTGCTTAGATTCCATGAATGAATCTATATCTTGCATGGTTTTGTTTACCAGGCTGAGTACCCTGGCTTTGTAATTGGTTATTGCTGGTAGTAGTAATGTAAGATGCTGCTTCCCATCAGTTGAGATAGAGAGGAAAGAAGAAAGGAACCAAATCCCCATACTGAGAATCCCTCTATAAAGAAATGTGTACTAGGGGCCGGCGCTGTGGCGTGGTAGGTTAAAGCCCTGGCCTGAAGCACCGGCATCCAATATGGGCGCTGGTTCTAGTCCCAGTTGCTCTACTTCTACTGGCTGCTCCAGTGGAAGATGATCCAAGTCCTTGGGCCCCTGCACCCACGTGGGAGACCTGGAAGAAGCTCCTGGCTCCTGGCTTTGAATTGGCACAGCTCCGGCCATTGCGGCCATCTGGGGAGTGAACCAGCGGATGGAAGACCTCTCTCTCTGTCTCTACCTCTCTCTGTAATGCTGTCTTTCAAATAAATAAAATAAATCTTAAAAAATAAATAAATGTGTACTAAAGGCTATAGCCCACTATTCAGTCCAGTTTCACAGAGAAGCTAAGGCAAGAATGTAGGAGTGTTTTGTCATACTAACACTCTACAGGGTGGAAAACTCGAGATATATATAACCTACTTCCTCTGCTTTTTTTTTTTAATGGAGCAACAGATTTGGAATTATAGAATTTTGAGGATGAGAGTGAAAAACTGGTGTTAGAAGTAAAGCAGCTTTTGGGAGACTTGTTTGTTAGCAGATTGAAAAAGAATATAAAAAACAGTACTTGTCAAAATCAAACACAATAGGTAGTTGTCACTTACAGAAACCTAGCCAGAATAAAAATGATAGCAAATAGACAGAATGAATCCCTGGGCTAAGGATGACTTGCCCTCGAATGGCCCACTGGTGGTTTTTGTTCCTGGACTCACAGGCATGCGTGAGAGTGAACTGCAGCTGTTGGCAGTCAGAATGCAGAGTGCTGTCTCCAGATACCCATCAGCTGTGGTCGGGATAGGACTCGAGGACTAGGAGTTAAAAGAGTGTTTCAAAAGGAAATTGATATTTTGCAGGGTTAAGAGTTTTGAAAAAGAGGTAAATGAGGGACCAGCTAATCCTCCGCCTGCGATGCAGGTGTCCCATATGGTTGCCGGTTCTAGTCCTGGTTGCTCCTCTTCCAGTCTAGCTCTCTGCTATGGCCTGGTAAAGCAGTAGAAGATGGCCTAAGTGCTTGGGCCCCACCCGCATGGGAGACCAGAAGGAGGCTCCTGGCTCCTGGCTTTGGATCGGTGCAGTGCCAGCAGTTGCGGCCATCTGGGGAGTGAACCAATGAAAGGAAGACCTTTCTCTCTCTCTCTCTCTCTCTCTCTCTCACTGTCTGTAACTCTACCTGTCAAATAAATAAATAAAATCTTAAAAAAAAAAAAAAAAGAAAAAGAGGTAAATGAGAGAAAGAGAGCTGTCCTACCAGGTTAATCTAGGAATTAGGAAGTGAGAACTCTGCCTCTTCCCTGCTTCCCCAGAACCCAGCCAAAGTCTGATGTTTGCCCATTAACTCATTTGTCTCTTGTTTCCCCGACTATTCTATCCTTTTATCACATCTCCATGATGGACTTGCCCCGTTCTCTGGGCTAATCGTGCACCTCGATTAAGCAGCCTTCTGACTTCCTTTGTTTCCTTCGTACTTGCCCTTGTCCGTCCCACGTCATACCTTCCTATTGCACATTCTACATTGCGTAGGTTACTGTCTTGCCACAGGCCACAAGGTAGCCGTCTGTTCTCATTGTAGTCATCTGCTCCCGTTTCCTCTTTGTGGTTTTCTTCTTAAAGCTAAGGAGGAGCAAGGCAAATAGAGAATTTGCTTCAGAATGACAGACTGTATTTGAAACCATGGACGTTTCTTTCTATAATATATTGGAGAAAAAATAACTAGGAATGTTTTATTTATACTCCTTCTTAGAAGCTGACTGTTCAGTTGTTGATGAACCAGAGAAGCACCAGGCAAGCAAAGATACAATTCTGTCTGTGGAGAGAATCCGTCATTATGAATATGAACACAAATCTTAATCTTACAAGAAAAAAATCATATAAATGCAAATCAAATGGGAAGAGTTTGCAACTTAACTTAGACTTACTTAATTATAACAGAAGTTATACTGGAGAAAATGCTTATGAATGCCGTAAGTGTGGGAAAGCCTTCGAAAACAAGTTTCATTTTATTAGACATGAAAAAAATCATTCAGGAGAAAAACCCTTTGAATGCAGTGACTGTGGGAAAGCCTATAGTAGAAAGGCACACCTTGTGGTCCACCAGAGACTTCACACTGGAGAGAAACCTTATGAATGCAGTGAGTGTGGGAAAACATTCATGTGGCGCTCCTCCTTAAACCAGCATGTGAAATCTCATGCAGTTGAGAACTCATTTCTGTGTAAGGAATGTGGGAAGACGTTCAAGTATAGTTCATCACTTCATAAACATTCTAGATTTCATACAGGAGAGAAACTCTACCAATGCACTGTATGTGGCAAAGCCTTTGGCAACACGTCTGTGCTTGTTACACATCAAAGGATTCATTCAGGAGAGAAACCTTATGGGTGTACTGAATGTGTCAAAGCCTTCATCAAAAAGTGTCATCTCCTTAGACATCAGATAACTCATACAGGAGAGAAGCCCTATGAGTGTGACAGATGTGGGAAAGCATTCTCCCAGAAGTCAAATCTTAGTGTCACCAGAAAACTCACACATAATACTCACTTTACGACTATGAGAAGCCCTTAAGTGTTAGATAAATCTTACTAAATAGCAGATATTTCTGGTGGATAGAAATCCACAATTTGAATGAATCTGATAACAAATTTTTAAAAGAAAAGATCACAGAAAACATTGAACAATAAACAATAAAACGTAGAGCTTGGACAGTAAGCATAAATTAAATAGTCAAGGAGTCAGTGAAGACTACATCTGTCCTTCCTGATTTTTAATTTTTATATCAAATAATATAATGCAAATGTTAGTATAAAATATATGCCTACATATTATATTAAGTTATATCAAGAGTTCCTGCAATAAATATCACCATTTTTCTTCTAATAGCAGTATATGCATAATTAATAAAGTGAGAAAATGTGACTTAATATATAGTGTGAATTTCAGTAATATTTTCATTCATTTACTGGCACTTTTAATGGGCATGGCAGTGTTACTGAATCTCAGTCTCCCCTTTAATTATAGAAGTGGAGACTTGTAAAACTTACAAATCTGATTTCCTATGTGTAAAAGCACTAAAGCAAAGTTTAACAAAGTAGCCAATTGAGGAGAAGGAAGGCAATTGCATTCTGTATTACAGTAAGTATTCAGTTGAGGAAATGAAATATTGAAGTTTTTAAGTATTTAAAATATTTGTAATTGAAGTATTCATGTTCTTTTTAATTGGCTTATATATAAAAGATATAAGCATGTCTCAAGTAGTACTTAAGTTATTATATGTATTTGACTGTAATAAAGTAGGGTGTCATGATACTTTGCGTCTTTTGGGATTTGGTTGTTGTATTATTTTATTTTTTAAGGATTTATTTATTTGAAAGTGACAGAGGGAGAGACACACAGAGATCTTTTATCCTTTGGTTCACTTCCCAAATGTCTGTAATAGCCAGGGTTGGGCCAGGCTAAACCAGAAGGCAGAAATGCCACCTGGGTCTCCTACATGGGTGGCAGGAATGTAAGTAATTGGGTCATCATCTGCAACCTCCCAGCACATTAGCAGGAAGCTGGATGGGAAGCATGGACTACCCGGGATGGCTCTGATATGGGATGTGGGCATTCCAAGTGGTGGTTTAACCTGCAGTGTCATAATGCCCACCACAATTTGTTGTTGTTACTGTTTTTAAAGAATTTTTAAAAGATTTGTTTATTTATTTATTTGAAAGGCAGAGTTGCAGAGAGGCAAAGGCACAGAGAGAGAGAGAGAGAGAGAGAGAGAGAGAGTCTTCCATCCACTGATTCACTCCCCAAATATCTGCAACAGCCTGAGCTGAGCTAATCCAAAGTGAGGAGCCTGGAGTTTCTTCCAGGTCTCCCACGTGGGTACAGGGGCCCAAAGACTTGGTCTATCTTCCACTGCTTTCCCAGGCACATTAGCAGGGATTTGGATCAGAAGTGGACCAGCCAGGACTCAAACCAGTACCTATATGGGATGGCAGCAGCTTTATCGACTCTGCCACAGTGCTAGCACCTTCAATATTTTATTTTTATTTATTTGAAAGGCAGAGTTACAGAGAAAGAGAGAGGAAGAGACAGAGAGATCTTCCATCCTCTGGTTCACTCTCCAAATGGCCACAACGGCTGGGAGCAAGGAGCTTCTTTGAGGTCTCCACATGGGTGTCAGGGACCCAAGCACTTGGGCCATCTTCCGTTGCTTTCCCAGGCCATTAGTAAGGAGCTAGATCGGAAGTGGAGTAGCCAGGACACGAACTGGCACCCATATGGGATGCCAGCATCACAGGCAATGACTTTAGCCACTGTGCCACAACTCCAGCCCAGTTGTTATTTTTTTTAAAAGATTTATTTATTTATTTGAAAGGTAGAGTTACAAAGAGGCAGAGATAGAGAGAGAAAGAGAGGTCTTCCATCCACTGGTTCACTCCTAGATGGCTACAATGGCTAAAGCTGTGTCAATCCGAAGCCAGGAACCAGGACCTTCTTCTGGGTCTCCCACATGTTTGCAGGGCCCAAGGATTTGGGCCATCTTCTACTGCTCTCCCAGGCCATAGCAGAGAGTGGATCGGAAGTGGAGCAGCTGGACCTGAACTGGTGCCCATATGGGATGCCAGAACTTCAGGCAACAGTTTTACCTGCTATGCCACAGCACCGCACACACACACACACACCCATTATTATTTTTGAGAAACTGATAGATTAGCTTTGATGGGATACTTGGAATTTTCCATATGGTCAGCATAGCCATCATAAATCAAGTTGCTTCAAATAAGCAAGTTTTTCCGCTTAGCTTTACTTTGGAATTTGACATTTTGTGGGTTTTACATATTCCCTTCAGTGGATTTAATGTAAAAAAAAAACTTTAATGTCTTTTATTGAGCAGTGATAAAACTCAGGTAAAAGCTGAATTCAGAAATCAAGACCTTTAGGTTTAAGGTCAATTAGAACTATGTTGCTTGCTTTCTCTTTCAGAAAGTAATGTTGAATAGTGACTACAAATGAATGATATGTGCTTCTTTGAAGAAGCACACTAGAACTTAGAGATCTAAATTAAATACTGCCATTCCAAGTTATTTTAGGAGGCTATATGCTAATTTCACTTATGTAGTTATTCCAAAAGTTTCTGGAACCCTCTTTTTTGGGGGGGGAATTGTCTTCAGAATCAGTTTGCCAGCCACACAGGAAAATCTAGGTGTTTATAGTTGCAGAACTTGCCTTTTTTTAGCTCAGCATCTTTCTCTCATTTCCTAAACATCCAACTTAGTGCTTAGCATTCCCACCCTAACTTTCCTTCCCCTGCCCAAACTACAGAGACCACAGAAAAAGGCCCAGGGTCCATTTTGCAGTGTGGTATGAAATACCCTTGAAAGTGCAACTTTGTAGGTCAGAGTGGCAAGAAGTGTACAGCGGTTTGCTTTACTTCACTAGGAATAAGATGGAGTCAAGAAATTTTAATTGTAATATATCAGGGCACACCTAATCTGGGTTCCATAAATTTGCCTGCTTACTTTCTTAGTTGGAAGAAAGACTACTGTAGAATAAGTTAAATATGTTTCCAGTGCTGGACTAATACAAACCACCACCCAGGGAGTTTCTATCGCTGGCCTCATTCACTTTTTTTTAAGATTTATTTTATTTATTTGAAAGACAAAGTTAGAGAGAGAGGTGGAGCCAGAGAGAGAGGTCCTCCATTCCACTGGTTCACTCCTCAAATGCCCACAATGGCCAGAGCTGAGCTGACCCAAAGCCAGGGTCATTTCTTCTTCTGGGTCTCCCATGTAAGTGCAGGGGCCCAAGGAGTTGGGCCATCTTCTACTGCTTTCCCAGGCCATAGCAGAGAGCTGGATCACAAGTGGTGCAACTGGGATTTGAACCAGCATCCATATGGGATGCTAGCGCTGCAGGAGGTGGCTTTAACCTGCCGCTCCACAGCTCTGGCCCCGGCCTCATTCACTTCTTAGGATGTACTAGAGGAAAACCAAAAGTCTGTGTTTAGTTCTATCCAAACATCTTGCATTCCCAGAACCCCCTAGCATCCTTGTACTCTGTAGCTGAAACAGCCATACAGGGTCTTGGTAGAAACCATATCACAAGATTGTCTTTTTGTAAAGATTTATTTATTTGAAAGGCAGAGTTACAGTTACAAAGAGAGAGGGGAGACACAGAGAGATCTTCCATCTGCTGGTTCACTCCTCACATGGCTGCAACAACTGGGACTGGGCTAGGCTGGAGCCAGGAGCCAGGAGCCAAGAACTCCAGGTCTCCCATAGAGGTGGCAGGGGCTCAAGTACTTGGGCCATCTGCTGCTGGTTTCCCAGGAACATTAGCAGGGAGCTAAATTGGAAGTAGAGTAGCCAGGACTTGAACCAGTGCTCATATGGGAGGCCACTGTCTCAGGCAGTGTCCTAACCTGCTGTACCACACCCCCAGCCCTAAGATTTTTTTTAATTTATAAGAAATCATTTTGGCTGGCGCCGCGGCTCACTAGGCTAATCCTCCACCTGCGGCGCCGGCACCCTGGGTTCTAGTCCCAGTTGGGGCGCTGGATTCTGTCCTGGTTGCCCCTCTTCCAGGCCAGCTCTCTGCTATGGCCCGGGAAGGCAGCGGAGGATGGCCAAAGTGCTTGGGCCCTGCACCCCATGGGAGACCAGGATAAGCGCCTGGCTCCTGCCTTCGGATCCGCGTGGTGCGCTGGCCGCGGCGGCCATTGGAGTGTGAACCAACGGCAAAGGAAGACCTTTCTCTCTGTCTCTCTCTTTCTCACTGTCCACTCTGCCTGTCCAAAAAAAAAAATCATTTAAAAATACCATTTTTATCTTTTATTTATACAAGTGGTAAATTAACATTTTTTTCTCCATAAAACTTCATTTTATATCATTTATGTTGTTTGTTTTGTTTGGAGCCTACAGCTCCTGACTTGAGTTTTTTTTCTTCTTCTAGTTCTTCATACACTATATAATCCATCATTGTGAACAATATAGTATATGGTAATTTCTAAAAATCAAATACAAAAAAATATAATGAAAGAACAGAAAATATAGAAAAGGGAGATCTTCGTTTAGGAGTCCCTATGTTCTGGAAAAGCAAAGAGGTAAAGTAAGTTTTACAAGTTGTAAAAAAAAATTAAGAGTAGAAAAAGCATAGAAATAGAATGTGAAGCTTTCAAATCTGAAAAGGAGAATAAAGAAAACTCAATAAACCCAACAGAGAAGTGGGCATTCAGCCGCATTTAAAACAATTAATAATTTTTAAAAGATTTATTTGTTTGGGGCCGGCGCTGTGGCGCAGTAGGTTGATCCTCTGCCTCCAGGCCGACATCCCATGTGGGCACCAGTTCTAGTCCTGGCTGTTCCTCTTCCGGTCTGGCTCTCTGCTGTGGCCTGGGAGGGCAGTGGAGGATGGCCCAAGTCCTTGGGCCCTGCACCTGCATGGGAGACTGGGAGGAGGCTCTTGGCTCCTGGCTTCGGATCAGCGCTGTGCGCCGGCCATTGTGGCCACTTGGGGAGTGAACCAGCGGAGGGAGGACCTTTCTCTCTGTCTCTCCCTCTCACTGGCTGTAACTCTGCCTCTCAAATAAATAAATAAAAATCTTAAAAAAAAGATTTATTGGCCAGTGCCGTGGCTCAAAAGGCTAATCCTCCGCCTTGCAGTGCCAGCACACTGGGTTCTAGTCCCGGTCGGGGCGCCGGATTCTGTCCTGGTTGCCCCTCTTCCAGGCCAGCTCTCTGCTATGGCCCAGGAGGGAAGTGGAGGATGGCCCAAGTGCTTGGGCCCTGCACCCCATGGGAGACCAGGATAAGCGCCTGGCTCCTGCCTTCGGATCAGTGCGGTGCGCTGGCCGCAGCGGCCATTGGAGGGTGAACCAACGGCAAAGGAAGACCTTTCTCTCTGTCTCTCTCTCTCACTATCCACTCTGCCTGTCAAAAATAAAAAAAAAAAAAAAAAAAAGGAGTGTCAAATTGTTAAGTCAGCAACAGGAGTCACTGTGTACTTACATCCCATGTGGGATCTGTCCTTAATGTGTTGTCTAATGTGCAGTGATGCTATGACTAGTACTGAAACAGTATTTTTGCACTTTGTGTTTCTGTGTGGGCGCAAACTGATGAGATCTTTACTAATTATGTGCTGAATCGATCTTCTGTATATAAAGATAATTGGAAATGAAAAAAAAAAACCTGGTGTTAAATTGGAAATGGCATAGAAAATTAATTAATTTTTTAAAAAAATATTATGTAGGATCTCTTTAATGTGCTGTACACTCTTATTTAATGCTATAACTAGTACTCCAACAGTATTTTTTTTCACTTTGTGTTGCTATATGGGGGCAAATTGTTGAAATCGTTACCTAATATATACTAAACTGATCTTCTGTATATAAAGAGAATTGAAAATGAATCATGATGTGATTGGAAGGGGAGAGGGAGCGGGGGTGGGGGGAGGGTTGTGGGTGGGAGGGAAGTTATGGGAGGGGGAAGCCATTGTAACCCATGGGCTGTGCTTTGGAAATTTATATTCATTAAATAAAAGTTTAATAAAAATATTTATTTATTTGAAAGGCAAAGTTACAGAGAGAGAAGAGAGGAAGACAGAAATCTTCCATCCTCTAGTTCACACCCCAGATGGCCACAGTGGCCGGGGCTGTGCCAGACCAAAGTCAGGAGCCAGGAGCTTCCTCCAGGTCTCCCACATGGGTGCAGGGACCCAAGTACTGGGCCATCCTTCACTGCTTTCATTAACAGGGATCTGGATTGGAAGTGGAGCAGCTGGGACCTGAACTGGTGCCCAACTGAGATGCCGGTGCTGCAGGCAGAGGCTTAACCCACTATGCCACAGCACCAATCCCTCAGACAAGTTTTTTTATGGTGCCCGTGTCCCACACCAGATTACTTGATTCCGGTTCCAAGCGTTGGTTCCTGGCTGTTGCCTCAAGTAACTGGGTTCCTGCCACGTGCAGACCAGGATTGCTTTCCTGGCACCAGCCCCAGCCACTGTGGGCATTTAGGGAGTGAACCAATGGATGGGAGAGTCAGCCTCTCTGGTTCTCTTCCTCACCCTCTCTCCTCCTCTCCCTCTCCTTCTCCCTCTCCCCCTCTCCTCCTCTCCGCTTTTCCCCCTCTCCCCTTCTCCTTCTCTCCCTCCTCCCCAAATAACATAAAATGAATAACAGATTCAACAGAGCAGGAAAGGTGAAAATCATAGAGAAAAGGGTATGATAAATAACAAAACAGTTGGAAATAAATAAAATATGTCAATATCTGCAAATAGTTTATACTCTTCACCAATATCCTGCACACACTGAAAACATCTTGCATGCCGCCCTCTCCACCCTCCCACTCCCTCCCCGGTCCTGTCTTCCTGTTGGAGGTGCCTGCTAGCCTCACCTCATCAGCTCCATGTCTCATCTACCGCCTCCCCTCTTCCTCCGCCTGACAGTGGCCTGAGCTCCTCCTGCCTCCTTAGGGAGGCCACGCTGTCCCTTAGCTTTCTCCTTGCTTGCTCCTCTGCCTTGCTTTGCCCTGCCAGGAAGGAGGACTAGGACATGATCGTGCCGGGCATGTGTATATCCTGTCAGGTATGATGGCAGTGAATGGAAAGCTCGTTCTTCATGTGGATGGAAACCTGTTCTACGGAGGAGAACATGCATCTGTAACACCACTGTGAGATTTACACTACAGATTTAAAACACCAGGATCACCACTGTCGTCCATGGGGAGAAGAGACTGGAATGTTGACTGAATTCCCAATTCCCTTATGGGTAATGGTCCACTGGTTAAGAAGCTGTTTTATACAGAGGTTACTCATTATCTGGATTTCAGAGTGACTGAAGGAAGCTGTGTCTGTAAGAGAGGAAAAATCTACACATTTCCTTCCACTGGAGCAGAAACTTCACGGGACTGGAAAACGTTGCTTCAGAACATTCCTAGTGTATGTTGCCAACTTCAATGAAGGAGAGCTTAGAAGGTTTGAAGGTTTTGATCCTAAGAAGACTGCAATGTGAGATGTGTATAAGAAATTTGATTCAGGGGGCCAGTACAGGGGCACAGTAGGTTGAGCCTCCACCTGCAATGCCTGCTTCCCATATGAGCCCCAGTTGGAGTTCTGGCTACTCTGCTTCAGATCCAAACTCTGCTAACTCACCTCAGGAGGCAGCGGGAGATGGCCCAAGTACTTGGGGCCCTATCATCCATATGGGAGACTTGGAGGGAGTTCCTAGCTCCCGGCTTCGGCCTGCCCCAGCCTTGGCCATTTCAGCCATTGGGGAGTGAACTAGTGGATGGAAGATTTTTTTTTCCTCTCTCTCAAAGTTTTCACATAAATAGATAATTCTAAAAAAAAAAAAAAGAAATTTCATTTGGGTCAAGATGTTATAGCTTTTTCAGGTCATGGTCTTGTACACTACAGAACTGATGACTTCTTAGATCAATCATGTTGTGAATACATCAATAGGATTAAACCTTACAATGAGTTTGGCATGATATGGCAAAAGCCCATATTTCTATCCACCCTGTAGCCTTGGAGAACTGCCACAAAGATTTGCAGGACTTAAGGCCAGCGCTGTGGCACAGCGGGTTAATGTCCTGGCCTGAAGCACCAGCATCCTATACGGGTGCCAGTTTGAGACCAAGCTGTTCCACTTCCGATCCAGCTCTCTGCTATGGCCTGGGAAAGAAGTAGAAGATGGCCCAAGTCCTTGGGCCCCTGCACCCATGTGAGAGACCTGGAAGAAGCTCCTGGCTTTGGATCGGCACAGCTCTGGCCGTTGCTGCCAATTGGGGAGTGAACCATTGGATGGAAGACCTCTCTTTCTCTCTCTGCCTCTCCTCTCTCTATGTAACTCTGACTTTCAAATAAATAAATAAATCTTCAAAACAAAAATATTTGCAGGGCTCAGTGCTCTTTGCGGAAGGACCTGTATGCTGAATAAGTCTATTGAAGAAATTGTGCAGGATGGAGGAGTGGTGTAAAACCTGAAGGAGAGGTCGCGCACTGTCACGGCTCATCTGTCACTGAAGTTGTGTAAAGGAACGGGTGGAGAAAGTGGGCCAGGTGATCCAGGTCATGTGCATCCTTAGCCACCCCATCCAGAACACCCACGATGGTTAGTCCACAAAACCAAGTCAACGGAAAGATACCTATGTTTCGTGATCTCCTCTGCACACAGTGTGGCAACACAAGGGAAGTTCTTTGCCATAGTCAATACAACTGTAGAAACCAAGGAGCTTAAGAAATCAGACCAGTGTTGTAGTTCTCGGAACCAGCTGAACCGAAATGTGTTCACATCGGTGACTTCCTCATGCCAAAAGATTTGGGTAAAGAATGCCAGATCTTTATTTCCTGCACATATGATGCTTCAACCACCTTAGAGAGAACTTGTGATGACAATGAGGATGACAGCATCAGAATCTGACTTTGAGAAAATGGAACACAAGAAAAGTGACATGGGGCGGGGGGGAAGACTAACAGTGCATGTCATCTAATTAGGACAGATTTAAAACTGGGCAAATGATGCTCATTGTGTGGAATCAGTCTTGTAAGTCCTGCTTTTGTAATCAGAAGGGAGGGGTTGAAGAGCACTGTACAGTTGCCTAGTCCTGCTTCATTTTTCTGGTATCATATTGTTTCAGAGTGGCTCTTCAGGACTGTCAGGTTCCACATTCTGTTCATTGTAACCAAACTGCCTCCTCCCCCCAGTGAAGGATCAGTTTTAAACAAACATTCTGATACTTGATACAGCATTTGTGCCTTAATCAGCATAGCCTTTGCGATTATATGCTTTTGCTGCTCACCAGCTGGATCCCCACAATTTGTGTAACATCTTGCCTCATGCCATTAAGCAGATTCTATACTGAATAGTCCATAATTTGGAACAGCATCCCCAAGTTTTTCCGATAACTTTATATTTTTTGCATTATGTCAGCTATTAATGCAGAGCCCAAATAGTATATCCCCAGGTCTGACTTATGTGGGCATAAAAGTCTAATGAAACTCCAGACTCAGGGAGTCATTTGGAGGAAGCTGGTATGTAGTGTTTTAACCTAATGGAATGAGTGGGAGGAAACGGGAAAGGACTCTGTCATGAAGCAGGTAAAATGTAGACTCAGCCTTTCTATCCCAGGTGTGGCTTCTTCAATGGACTAAGATGCACTGCAGTATTGATTTGACAGTGCCTCACTTTGTCTCAAAGTGGCTTGCAAGTGGTTTCTGTACTGCAAAATAAAGCCAAATTCTGGAAACAAACAAACAAACAACAAACTAAAAGCATCTGAAGAGTATTTTCAGTGAGCTGGAGCAGACCATGAAGTGCTTAGTGCCTTTTAACTTAAGCAGCAGCTCTTGGAGCTCTCACCATACATGGGCAGCAGTAGAGCCTTCAACCCCCTCTGCAGGGTGTCTTGTTCCTGTTGTCTTAAGCACAGTCTGGAATTTCTCAAGTGAAGAAGAGCGGTAGGAGGAGCTATAGTATCAATATTATATTTGTTTAAAGATTTATTTATTTATTTGAAAGGCAGAGTGACAGAAATGGAGAAAGATCTTCCATCCACTGGTTCACTCCCCGAATGTCCACAACAGCTGAGGCCTATCCAGACCAAAGCCAGGAGCCTGGAAGTCCATTGCTGTCTCCCACACTCGTGGTGGGGACTCAAGTACTTGAGCCATTGTTGGCTGTTTCCCAGGTGCATTAGTAGGGAGCTGGATTGGAAGCTGTGTAGCTGGGACTCTAACTCTGATGTGGGATGCAGGTGTCCCAAGTAGCAGCGTAACTCACCTTCCCCAGTGGTTTTTTTTTTTTAGTTCAGCTTTAGGAGTTTTGTTTTTGTTTTCTTCAAATTATAGACTATTTCAAACATACACAATGGCAAAGAGAATAGTACAATGAATTCCTTTTATACCTCTTGTAAGTGTGCACTCCTAGATTATCACTGAAGTAAGTCCCAAATATTTATAAATACTTTAGAACTTGTCTCTAAAAGTTAAGGATTTTTTTAAAATCACATTACCATATTAGCATTACCACTACTAACAAAAATTACTGATATAAATATCCAATCAGTATTTGAATTCTCTACCTCATTTTTTGTAATAACAGTTTTTTATAAAAAGCTTTTATTTAATAAATATAAATTTCATAAGTACAACTTTGGATTATAGTGGTCCTTCCCCCCATACCCACCCTCCCACCCCCAAACCATCCCACCTCCTGCAACCTCTCCCATTCCATTCTTCATTAAAATTCATTTTTAATTATCTTTACATACAGAAGATCAACTCTATACTAAGTGAAGATTTCAACAGTTTGCACCCACACAGACAAAGTATAAAGTACTGTTTGAGGACTAGTTTTACCATTAATTCTCATAGTGCAACACATTAAGGACAGCGGTCCTACATGGGTAGCAAGGGCACAGTGACTCCTGTTGTGATTTAACAATTGATGCTCTTATTTATGTTGTCAGTGATCATCCGAGGCTCTTGTCATGAGCTGCCAAGGCTATGGAAGCCTCTTGAGTCCACAAACTCCAGCCTTATGTAGACAGGGCCATAATCAAAGTGGAAGTTCTCTCCTCCCTTCAGAGAAAGGTACCTCTTTTGAAGGTCCCTTCTTTCCACTGGGATCTCACTCGCAGAAATCTTTCATGTAGGTCATTTCTTTCACTAGTAATATCCATTTAAGTTTCTTCTCTGTTCATGACCTGATAGCTCATTTCTTTAAGTGCTGAATATTGTTCTGTTGTTCTATTGTCAGATGTACCACGTTTATCCACTCACCTGCAAGATGACATCCTGGTTGCTCCCAAGTTTTGGCAATTCTGAATAAAGCTACAGGTCCTTGCGTGGACATATTTTCAACTCTTTTGGGTTAAATACCAAGGAGTGCAGTTTCTGGATCCTATGGTAAGAATAAGAAAGTGCCAGCTGGCGCCGCGGCTCACTAAGCTAATCCTCCGCCTTGCGGCGCCAGCACACGGGGTTCTAGTCCCAGTCGGGGCGCCAGATTCTGTCCTGGTTGCCCCTCTTCCAGGCCAGCTCTCTGCTGTGGCCAGGGAGTGCAGGAGGGTGCTTGGGCCCTGCACCCCATGGGAGACCAGGAGAAGCACCTGGCTCCTGCCTTCGGATCAGCGCGGTGCGCCGGCTGTGGTAGCCATTGGAGGGTGAACCAACGGGAAAGGAAGACCTTTCTCTCTGTCTCTCTCTCTCACTGTCCACTCTGTCAAAAAAAAAAAAAAAGTGCTAAGCAGTTTTCCAAAATAGCTGGTCTTGGTCGGTTTTCTATTGCTATCATGAAATTCCTAAAGCTGAGCAGTTTATAAAGAAAGATTTACTTTGGCTCATGGGTTTTGAGGATAAAAAGTGTGAGTTCTGATGGCCACACTTGGCAAAGGGCCTCTTGCTGCATTCTCACATGGTGGGTGAGTAGCATGTACAAAAGAAGACAAACACATGGGGTGGCCTTGCATTTAAAAAAAATTATTGGGCCGACACTGTGGTGTAGTAGGCTAAGCCTTCTCCTCTGATGCCGGTTCAAGTCCTGCCTGCTCCTCTTTCAATCCAGCTCTCTGCTAATGGCCTGGGAAAGCAGTAGAAGATGGCCCAAGTGCTTGGGCCCCTGTACCCATGTGGGAGACCCAGAGGAAGCTCCTGGCTCCTGGGTTCAGATTAGCTTAGCTCCAGCCTTTGCAGCCATTTGGAGAGTGAACCATCAGATGGAAAACCTTTCTCTCTGCCTCTCCTTCTCTGTTTGTAACTCTACCTCTCAAATAAATAAATAAAATGTTTTAAAAAATTATGAATTTATCTGAAAGAGCCACAGAGAGAAAAGGATAGACACATACAGGGAGAGAGAGAGAGAGCTTTTATCCACTGGTTCACTCTCCAGATGGCCTTAACAGCCAGGGCTGAGCCAGGCTGAAGTCAGGAGTCAGGAGCTTCATCTGGGTCTCTCCCGTGGGTGGCACGGGCCCAAACTCTTGAGCCATCTTGTGCTGCCTTTGTCAGGCCATTAGCAGGGAGGTGGATCGGAAATAGACCAGCTGGGACATGAACCAGCACCCATGTGGGATGCCAGCATCACAGTAGCTTTACCTACTATGCCACAGTGCCAGCCCCATGGTAGACTTGCTTCTCAACAACCTGCTCTCAGCTCATTAACAGCTTTTTCCCCAAGATAACTAATCCAGTCCTTACTTCTGTGAGATGGCCATTAATCTCTTCCAAGGGTGGTGCACACATGACCTAATCACTTCCCACCAGACCCTGCCTCTTAAAGGTTCCACGACCTCTCAACACCATTACACAGGGGACCAAGCTTGTAGCACAGACACCTTTGGGGAGAAAGCACATGGCTCTACCGTTTTTCATTCTCAGTAGCCATAAGTGAGAGTTAGTGTTGCTCCACATTCTCCTCAGCATTTTGTATTGTTGGTATTACAGATTTTAGCCATGTTCTTTTTTTCTCACTATGTAAGAGGTAGCAGATGGACAGAACTCTCATCCATTGGTTCACTCCCCAAATGACCACAGCAGCAAGGACTGGACTGGGATGAAGATGGAGCATGGAACTCAGTCCAGACTCCCATGTGGGTGACAGGAGCACAACTGAGCCATTATCACAGCCTCCTAGGTCTGTATTAGCAGGAAGCCAGAGCCAGGTGTTGAACCCAGGCACTCTGATAGGGGACGTGAGCATCTTTCCTGCTATGCTAAATGCCCACCCCTAATTTATTTTTTATTTATCTTACTGATTTGAGAGACAAGAAATATCCCATCTGTATACAACAGCTAGGGCTTGACCAGGCCAAAGCCAGGAACGGGGAACTCAGCCCAGGTCTCCCACATGGTTTGCAGGAGGGATCCAACCACTTGAGCCATCACCTTTTGCCTCTTAAGGTGAGCATCAGCAAGAATCTGGAATTGGCAGCAGAGCAGAGCTAGGACTTGAACCTAGTTCCTCCAATATGGGATGTAGGCATCCCAAGCAGCATCTTAACCACCAGGCCAAACACCTGCACCTAATTTATTTATTAATTTTTAATAAAAATGTTTTTTTAAAAAAAGTTTGAAAGGCAGAGTTAGAGAAAGGGAGAGATGTCTTCCACCTGCTGGTTCACTTTGTCAGCCAGGGCTAGACCAAGCTGAAGCCGAGACCCAGGGGCTTCATCTGGGTCTCTCATGTGGGTGGCAGGGTCCTAAATACTTGGGCCCCCATCACCCACATGGGAAACCCAAATGGAGTTCCTGGCTCCTGACTTGGGCCTGGCCCAACCCTAAATGTTATGAACCAGTATATGGAGGGATGTGTGTATGTGTGTGTTGTCACATTGTCTTTGAATATAAACATTTTTTAAACTTAAAAAAGGGGACATTGATTTCCCATACATTCCTCACCTATTTCTCCCAATGTTAACATTTTATACTATCAGGATGCAATGACAAATCCAATAATAATGAGTCATTATTATGTGAACTCCAGACATTATTCATATCCCAGTAGTTTTTCACCATGAATGCCCCCTTTCTGTTTTAGGATACAATACAGGTACTGATAATGTTCTTTTAATTTTTTCCCCAATCCAGGATCCAACCAGGATTTTCCACTGCATTTGTTAGGTGACTTAATAGGACTTTAATTTCTTTAGATGAATTTATTTTTTTGTTTTTTCCCCAGAAACCTTTTTTTTAATGGATACAAACTTCATACATTTCATAATTACAACTTTAAGAATATGTTGATTCTTCCCACTGTACCTGCCCTTCCACCCATTCTCCCACTACTCTTCCTGCTTCCTCTCCTATTCCCATTCTTATTTTTTACAAAGATCTATTTTCAATTAACTGTATACACATATGATAAACTCTATGTTAAGTAAAGAGTTCAACAAATAGTATGGGAAAAAAAACTGTTCCTTAACAGTCAAGACAAGGGCTGTTCAAAGTCATTGATTCTCAAAGTGTAAATTTCACTTTTGTAGATTGCCTTTTAGGGGCTTTATTAGTTATCACAGGTCAGGGAGAACATATGGTATTTGTCTTTTGGGAACTGGCTTATTTCTTTTTTTAAATTTATTTTTTATTTCATAAATGTGAATTTACAAAGTGCAACTTTTGTATTGTTGTGGCTTCCATCCCCCCAACCTCCCTCCCTCCCGTGGCCCTCCCCTCTCCCTCTCCCATCCCACCCTTTATCGAGTTTCATTTTCAATTACCTTCATATACTGAAGATCAACTTAGTATATACTAAGCAAGGATTTCAACAGGCTGCATTCACACAACCACACAAGGTATAGGGTATTGTTCGACTAGTAGTGTTTTTAAGTTTCATAGTAAAACACATTAAGGACAGAGATCCTACGTGGGGAGCATGTACCCAGTGACTCCCGTTGTTGATTTAACAATTGGCACGCTTATTTATGACGTCAACAATCACCCGAGACTCTTGCTATGAGCTGTCTAGGCTATGGAAGTCCCTTGAGTTCACTGACTCTGAACTTGTTTAGTCAAGGCCGTGTCACAGTGGAGGTTCCTTCCTCCCTTCAGAGAAAGGCGCCTTTCTCCTTGATGGCCTGTTCCTTCTGCTGGGGTCTTGTTCACCAGGGTCTTTCATTTAGATTGTTTTTTGCCACCGTGTCATGGCTTTCCATGCCTGTGAGACTCTCATGGACCTTTTAGCCAGATCCGAATGTCCCAAGGTTGATTCTGAGGCAGGAGTGCTGTTTTGGGCATTTGCCATTCTATGAGTCTGCTGTGTGTCCTGCTTCCCCCGCAGGATAATTCTCTTCCTTTTAATTCTATCCTTCATTATTTGCTTACACTGGTCTTATTTGTGAAATCTCTTCGACACATACCCTATCTTTTTGATTGGTTGTGTATTTATACTTATCACTTTACTAAGTGCGCTGGCAATGGTACCTGCCTCCTTGGTAAGATTGAGTTGAAATCCCCTGGCACATTTCTAGCTCCACCATTGGAGGTAAGTCCGAGTGAGCATGTGCCAACCTATATATCTCCTCCCTCTCTTATTCCCACTCCTATGTTTAACATAGATCACTTTTCTGTTAATTTTAAACGCCTAAGAATGATTGTGCATTGATTACAGAGTTCAACCAATGGTCTTATGTAGAACAAACAGAGCAACAACAACAACAATCACAATAACAAAAATACTAAAAGGAATAAAATAGTAAGTTGTTCCTCAACAGTCTAGACAAGGGCTGATCCTGTCATTGTCTCTCATAGTGTCCATTTCACTTAGCAACAACAACAACAACAAAAATACTAAAAGGAATAGAATAGTAAGTTGTTCCTCAACAGTCATACTTACTTCAGTAAGTATGATGTTTCATCCATTTTGTTTCAAACGACTGGATTTTGATTTTTTTTTTACTGCTGTGTAGTATTCCATGGTATACATATCCCATAATTTCTTTATCCAGTCTTCAATTGATGGGCATTTGGGTTGATTCCCTATCCCAGCTAATGTAAATTAAGCTGCAATAAACATAGGGTACAGATAACTCTTTCATTGCTAATTTCATTTCCCTTGGGTATATTCCCAGGAGTGGGATGGCTGGGTCATATGGTAGGTCTATATTCAGATTTATTTTTTTTTAAACTTTTATTTAATGAATATAAATTTCCAATGTACAGCTTATGGATTACAATGGCTTCCCCCTCCCATAACTTCCCTCCCACCTGCAACCCTCCCCTCTCCCGCTCCCTCTCCCCTTCCATTCCCATCAAGATTCATTTTCAATTCTCTTTATATACAGAAGATCAATTTAGTATACATTAAGTAAAGATTTCAACAGTTTGCACCCACATAGAAACACAAAGTGAAACATACTGTTTGAGTACTAGTTACAGCATTAAATCAAAATGTACAGCACATTAAGGACAGAGATCCCACATGAGGAGCAAGTGCACAGTGACTCCTGTTGTTGACCCAACAAATTGACACTCTAGTTTACGGCGCCAGTAACCACCCTAGGCTCTCGTCATGAGTTGCCAAGGCTATGGAAGCCTTCCAAGTTAGCCGACTCTGATCATATTTAGACAAGGTCATAAAAGACAGGGTGAGGATAGTAACCAATGATCCTAAGAGTGGCATTAACCAGGTCTGAACAATTATACAGCATGAAGTGGGGAAGAGGACCATCAGTACACACAGGTTGGGAGTAGAGCCATTGGAGGTAGAGTAGAGGTTATGATTACGAAGGAATGAGGCCCAAGTGTGCTAGACAGGGTCTAGAACAAAGGACAGAGTCATTATTAGAGGAGCTAAGAAAGGTGCTGTCTAAGCTACAATTAAGTTTTCTGATTGAGAGGCAAATAGAACCTGATAGAAGGGGCTTGATAATAATCTGGTGGGCTTTAGGCCTTGTAAGTTAAGAGGCCCAGACCTATCTATCTCTTCACGTGGGGTACATCCTAAGGGAGGTGTGAACCTCCTAGGGGAAGGCACTCTGATGACTTTCATTACTTAGCTGGCCTGGGAGGAGAGCTGGCCAGGTAAAGGCAGGTGGCATCTCTAACAAGAAATTTACAGTTCTGCCTGCAATATTGCTGACCCTACTTGGCCATCCCCTCAGCTGCAGTGGTCACTTTGGAAGTTGGGCTGAGTGAAGGGCTTTTCAGCTTAGAGCCAATAAGATCTGTGGCTCTGACCTGGGCATCCTTCGACTCCAGGGCAGGTCCATTTCCAGTGATCCAACTCTTGGCAGAGCTGCCAGGGCTCTTCACAAGCTGACTTCTGCTGAAGCCCAGGCTTACCACATTGAAAGCCACTGCAGTGGACTGGCCTGTTGGGTCTCCTTGAGGGCAGATCACTGTACAGATCAGCCATTAATAGGCCTGCCACCCATTGCTTCTGATGCCTAGCTTTCTTTTCCTCCTGGTTTGTGTTAAAGCAGACCAGAGGATGCAAGTCAAGGGAGTGCCCAAGTCCCATCTCTAATCTTTGGTGGCCTGAACTACAAGTCTATAGTCACAGACATGTTCTGTAGTAGTTTTTCTAAGGTAGACAATGCCCAAGAGGACAATTATATTCTCACTTGAAAACTTTCTTTCCCTTTGGTCTGAAAGGGAGGGTTTTTTTCTGCTTACTGTTTACTTCACTGATGGCGAAGTAAATCTAGCTATGAGATTATTATGTAAGCTCTTATTTTGGCTATGCTATTACAGAAAAATGTTATCCATCTCTTTTATAAGGTCTGAAGATTAAATTGTGCATCCTACAGATTCCTTCATAATAGAATTAGTTTCCTACCTTGAAGAGAATAGAGAAATGAAAGAACAAGTTGGGCTTAGAATAGAGAAATGAGGGAGCAAGTCCTAGATCGCTTGCTGACAATAGCAATATTACATGAATACTTAGCAAATAGTTTCAACCATTAGATAACAACTTAAGAAAACATTTACCAGAAGGTCCAATGCCTTCTATAAATTTTAAGAATCACGTATTTGGAAACACCTCTTAAATATCTAACATGGTGTAGTTTGTTTAACCAGTCAACTTAAACACAACCATATAAAATGTTTTTAGTTTCTTTCTACCAACAAGTATAAAACATATGATGCAGAGATTCAGGTCACACGAATTAAAATGTATCTTTGATTAATTTTAGCAGCTTAAATTTATGGACAATCTTATCTATAAGCCAATTAAAATAAAACTCTTAATAAAATTTTCCTATGTGGACATACAATATGTACACACATAGAACATAACATAATAGAACAATATAGCAATTTTAATAATAGCTTTTAAAATCTTTAACTCTTTTTGTAGATTGCCAATTGATTTGAATTGCTTTTTGTTTTTAGTAACCTCAGTTAACCATACTTTCTCTCAGTTGGTACTGTTAATACATTATTGGCTTCATCTGTTTACAGAGCCATCCCAAAGTACTGAATACAATAGAAGTGGCTGGAAAAAGTCCATAGGAACCTATAGGAGGACAGCTGAACACACAACCAACAACGCTTTAGTTTTATGAGCAGCACATCATATATAACTATGGATGACAAAAGACTTTAAGTCGCCATGTTTAAAATTATAAACTCATCAACCAACAAGAGGCACTTGCTTACTTCACAGTATTTTTGAAAGCACCTGTAGGATTTTACAAGTATTTAACCCTTTAGGCCTCTGGGCTTTCTCATTAAGATAACTATCATGTCTAGTAACACAAGATCATTAGACTTTTTAATTCTCAAACATTTGTATTAATAGCATTTTCCATTATAGAAACTTAAAATTTAGTACCACGTCACATCTTGACAGTACTTCTAATATAATCCAAATAGCCTGATTAGTTGGTGTCTCTGTAAGATGAGAGACATAGGTCCTTCGACTTTTTCAGTTGGGCCCAAACTGGAAAAACCAAAGTCCAAGATTTACTGGAAATTTTAGAGTCCAGATTGTTTGAAACTTTGATTTTTTGAATGCCTGTCAAGAATGCCAAGAAGGCTCAAAATCCAAAATATCTGGTTGAAATAAGATTCCTTAAAACCATGACATAACATAGACCAAATTTGATCATTGTTACAAGGTGATTATTCAAATCTTTGAAAATAAGCACGTATTTAAATAACCCATAGCTCTTAATAAAAATGCAGCTGTTTTTGAACAATTAGAATTTAACAGACATCAAGAGAACATAATAGATTACTTTAACACATTGCTTTAACAGAGCATCAGAGTTTAATTCTATGTCAATGAGAAATTGAGCTTCCTGTGATCTTTTGCTGTGATGTTTCCTTCCTTTACCTTCTTTCATATTGGTGACCATGTTTCTGTGTTTCTGTGTGTAACACATCTTTAAGCATCTTTTGCAGGGCTGGATGAGTGGCGACAAATTCTTTCAATTTCTGTTTGCTATGAAAAGTCTTTATTTCACCTTCATTCACAAATGAGAGCTTTGCAGGATATAATATTCTGGGCTGGCAGTTTTTCTCTCTTAGTACCTGGGCTATGTCTCGCCATTCCCTTCTAGCTTGTAGGGTTTCTGATGAGAAGTCTGCTGTGAGTCTAATTGGAGATCTTCTGAGAGTAATCTGACGTTTCTCTCTTGCACATTTTAGAATCTTTTCTTTATGTTTCACTGTGGTGAGTTTGATTACAACCTGTCGTGGTGAGGATCTCTTTTGGTCATGTTTATTAGGGGTTCTATAAGCTTCCTGTACTAAGATGCCTCTGTCCTTCTCCAAACCTGGGAAATTTTCTGCTAGTATCTCACTGAAAATGCCTTCTAATCCTTTCTCCCTCTCCATGCCTTCAGGAACTCCCAGAACCAGAATGTTGGGTTTTTAAATAGTATCCTGTAGATTCCCAACAATATTTTTTAGATTTCTAATTTCGTCTTCTTTTCTTTGGTTTGCCTGTTTCCTTTCCTGTTCTCTGTCTTCTAAGTCCGATATTCTCTCCTCTGCTTCACCCATTCTGTTTTTAAGGCTCTCTAATGTGTTTGTCATTTGATCTATTGAATTCTTCATTTCATTATGATTTCTCATCACTATCACAGTTTCTTGTTCTACTAGTTGTTTCATTTCATTTTGATTCCTCCTTAATATTTCATTTTCACGAGAGAGATTTTCTATCTTGTCCATTAAGGATTTCTGTAGTTCAAGAGTTTGTTTTTGAGAACTTCTTAATGTTCTTATCAATTTTTTGAGATCCACTTCTTGCATTTCTTCTATCTCATCATCTTCAGAATCTTGAATTGGGGTGTCTTTTTCATTTGGGGGTGTCATAGTGTCTTCCTTGTTCTTGTTACCTCGGTTTTTGCGTTTGTTGTTTGGCATGTTGGAGATATTTGGTTTCTTCACTGTGGTGTTTTTTCTTTTTATACTATGGCTCTATATTAAGTGTACTGTCTGCTTTCAGTGGAGCCTTAGAGGCTTGAGATGAGTGTGGCCTGAGAGCTTTGTTTGGTTCCTCAGGGTTGAGGGTGTGTCAAAGGTGACACTCCCAGGTTAGGTGTGGTTAAGCTCTCTTTCTTTGATTCTTTTTTTTTTTTTCTGATTCAAAAGGGAAGTAATTCCGCACAGCTGAACGCACAGCTAAATGTAATTGGAGGTAGTTAGCAGGCGAATGATATACCCACAGGAGCCAGAGATCGGAAGCTCTTTCCCAAGGACCACAAAGAGAATCTCTGCTGCCCTTGGTGTGGGCTCCAATTCTCCTGCTGTCTCCCTCTGGGTTGCCAAGTTAGATCCTAATCTCCTGTTATTTCACTCCCCCCAGAGTCAGGTTTTTCTGCTAGGCTCAGGGCCGGTGCAGACCTGAGGTCGCCCTGCTTATGACGTATGTCCAAAATGGCACCTGCTCTTTGTCTTGCTCGCCTTTGAGGGGTGAGCGGAGAGAGAGAAACTCATGTCCGTACTGGTCACTTTTTTTCTCTCTCTCTCTCTTCTAGTTAGCCTGGTGAACTTCAAGCCTCGTTCCCTCTAGTCTCCTCTTTCTGCTTTCCCACTGGTGTCTCGGGATATTGAGGTTCGGCTCACCTTGCGTTCCAGTGCTGGTGTGTTGAGTCTGCCGCTGGTGTCCTGAACTTGGGCTCCCACGCTCTCCACGCAGGTCCACTGTGAATCACTAGTTCCAGAAGAGTTTCCTCTGCTGTTTCTTCCCCCACTTTTCCCTGAACCTGCAGTATTTCCACTTTTATTAAACTGTCTCTTTCCGGACTATCAGTGTACTCCCTTCCTATTCCGCCATCTTTATATTCAGATTTCTGAGGTATCTCCATACTGTCTTCCATAGTTGCTTTACCAATTTACATTCCCACCAACAGTGGATTAGGGTACCTTTTTCCCCACATCCTCACCAGCAGTTGTTGTTTGTTGATTTCTGTATGAAAACCATTCTAATGGGGGTGAGGTGAAACCTCATTGTGGTTTTGACTTGTATTCCCCTGACAGCTAGTGATCCTGAGCATTTTTTCATGTGTCTTGGCCATTTGGATTTCCTCCTGTGAAAAATGCCTGTTTAAGTCCTTTCCCCGTTTCTTAACTGGGTTGTTTGCTTTGTTGTTAATTTTCTTGATCTCTTTATATATTCCGGTTATTAAGCCTCTATCAGTTATATAGTTTGCAAATAATTCCTCCCATTCTGTAGGTTGCCTCTTCACTTTGCTGAGTGTATCTTTTGTAGTACAGAAGCTTCTCAATTTGATGTAATCCCATTGTCAATTTTGGCTTTGATTGCCTGTGCTTCTAGAGTCTTTTCCAAGAACTCTTTGTCTCTGCCAGTGTCTTGCAGAGTTTCCCCAATGCTCTCTAATAATTTGATAGTATTGGGTTGTAGATTTAGGTCTTTAATCCATGAAGCCTTGCTTCATACTTCCACATGTGGAGATCCAGTTTTCCCAGCACCATTTGTTGAAGACTGTCTTTGCTCCAGGGAGTGATTTTAGCTCCTGTGTCAAAGATAAATTGGTTGTGGATGCATGGATTGATTTCTGGCATTTCTATTCTGTTCCATTGGCTTACCCATCTGTTTTTGTACCAGTACCAGGCTGTTTTGATTATAAGTACCCTGCAATATGTCTTGAAATCTGGTATTGTGATGCCTCTGGCTTTGTTTTTGTTCTATAAGATTGCTTTAGCAATTTGGGGTCTCCTGTGTTTTCACATGAATTTCAGCATCATTTTTTCTAGATCTGAGAAGAATGTCCTTGGTGTTTTGATTGGTGTCACACTGAATCTGTAAATTGCTTTTGGTGGTATGGACATTTTGATGATACTGATTCTTCCAATCCATGAACATGGAAGAGTTTTCCATTTTTTGTATCTTCTATTTCTTACTTTAATGTTTTGTAATTCTCATCATAGAGATCTGCTGACTGGTATTGGCATCCTTGTAAAAAATAACTTGACATTTACATGAGGGTTTATTTTTCTATTCAATTCAATTGGTCTATATCCTGTCTTTATGTCGGTACCATACTGTTTTTTAATTCCCATAACTTTGTAGTAAGTTTTGAATCAGGAAATATAAATAAGCCATGATTTCAAACATTCCAAATAAGCGTTCTCCTGACTACTCCATTGAAATTCTTCTTGTCAAGGTCACTAATACAATTCTAATTGTTATATCTGATGGTAAGTTGTCAGTCTTAATAATCAACAATTTTAGATATAATATATCACTCATTTCTCTTTTAAATTGTTTTGAACTTTACCTATAGAGTATTTCATCCCTTTATTTCTCTTCCTATTTCATGGATTTTTCCTTCCCACTCTTTGCTTATTTCTTCTCATCTCTACCTCCTTTTAAGCTGTGAATATCGCAGGGCTCAATCCTTAGACTTCTCTTTCTACCCTCCCCTCATTGTTAACCTCATCTTTCCCATCATTTTAAAGTCTACCTATATAATATTTCTTGAGGACATCTGCCCTTGAACACAAGCATTTTGCCCAACATCACCACCTGGATGTCTCTAATACACATCTCAAACTCAACATGTCCAAAACTGAGTTTATGATGTCCTTGTCTCTCCCTTTGATGTGCTCTTTCTCAGCTGATAAGGATGCTATTCTTTCAATGGGTCAAACCCCAAATTGGTAAACATCTGAGTCCCCCTTTTGTTTCATACCTTACATATGATTCAAAGTTCTATGAACTCTAACTTCAAATTCGAATTCAATTCCTTCTCATTAGTTCGGATACTACTGGATCCAAAACACTATGATTTCACTTCTGGATTATGGTAATAGCTCCCTAACCTGTTCTACCTTTGCACTCCTCCAGTTAATTCTCCGTAAAGCAAAGCGGTCTTATTAAAAGTTGAGTCAGGGGGCCCACACTGTGGCCCAGTGGATTAAAGCTCTGGCCTGCAGTTGCTGGCATCCCATATGGGTGCCAGTTCAAGTCCCAGCTGCTGCACTACCAATCCAGCTCTCTGCTATGG
This sequence comes from Lepus europaeus, assembly GCF_033115175.1. Lineage (NCBI taxonomy): Eukaryota > Metazoa > Chordata > Mammalia > Lagomorpha > Leporidae > Lepus > Lepus europaeus. Next base: position 32,325,335 of record NC_084831.1, read on the forward strand.
CCTGGGAAAGCAGTAGAAGATGGCCCAAGTGCTTGGGCCCCTGCACCTGAGTGGGAGACCCAGAAGCTCCTGGCTCCTGGCTTTGGATCAGCTCAGCTGTGGCCGTTGTGGTCATTTGGGGAGTGAACCCGCAGATGGAAGACCTCTCTCTGGCTCTACCTCTCTCTGTAACTCTTTCAAATAAATAAAAATAATAAATTAAAAAAAAGAAGTTGAGTCAGATCATGCCATTCCTCTGTTCAAAATCCTCTAAAGACTTCCATTTTTCACTTCAGTAAAAGCCAAAGTACTTAGATTGATGTTAGTTCTTCCTCAGTCTGGGCCCTGACCCTTCTAGCATCTTATTGCCACATCTTACCCTCTTGCTATCATTTAAGCCTGATTGGCCCTGCCTTTGCCTTTGTTGTTTTTGCTACCAAAAACTCTTTTCCACCTGGCTTCTGCTTGCAACTTCATTTCCTTCAGGTCTTTTCTTAAATAGCTCCTTCTAAGTGAGGCCTTCCTTAACTATCTTCTAAAAAACAGAATTCCTCCCCTAGTTCCTATCCCTAGTCACTGTGCTCCTTTTCTCCATAATATTTATCAAGATCTAATCACATAGAACATTAGTTGAATAAGGACACTTTTGTATTTTTTTAACTACTCAATACCTAAAACAATGCTTACACACTAGGAAATCAGCATGTTTCAGTTGAATGAATATCAGATATATGCCTAGAATAAAGTGTGACAGTCCACACTCATGTGAAGGTGGGGAGAGTAGAAGGAAGCTATCTTGAAGAAACCTGTAAATGAAAAGCTGTTTTATACAAGGTCTGGGAGAGAAATATTTTCGCATCCTCTAATTCATGACTTCCTATTGGGGAAAAATGATCATTCCTAATATGTAACTTTAAAATTAATGGAATTAATGTGTTCTAGAAGAGATTCTCCCACTCATCCTGGTACCTGTAGGACAAATATGACTCTCCTTTTTGTAGCCAATCAACAATGATTATACAACCCTTCTCTTCCTATACTATTTAAGTCCCTTACGTGAATGAAATTGTGAAGGTGTTATCTTGGTGTTCCCTTAAGTAAGGTAATAAAAGAAACATATTCATACCTAGACTGAAATATAAAAAAGTTTTTAACAGGGCTCTCATACATTATCTTACATACATTTTTATTTACCCTCATATTACTCAATTTAATTATTTTAAAAAAGAAAATGAAAGAGCTCATATTTGGTAATGGCAGTTTCTTTTATTAAGTTACTGTTTTCTATTTGCCAGTATCTTTTAAATCGCATGGCAGGGAAGAGGTTTGACATCGTGGTTAACATGTTTTTGGAAACACCTGCATGGCATGTTGCAGTACCTGGGTTAGAGTTTCCCGCCTCTGCTCAAATTCCAGCTTCCTGTTAATGTAGACCCTGGGAGGGCAAGTAGTTAGAGCCCCCGCACTCACGCGGGGGACACGGATAATGTTACCCCCCACCCCCTTCAGCGTGGCCCAGCCCGGGTATTGTAGGCATTTAGTGAATGAAAGAGCGAAAATCTCTCTCTGCCTTTAAAGTAAACAAAAAATTTTAAAATTCTCATGCCTACTTTAATAAGTAAACATTACGTATATGTTTCCTTTTTTTCTTTTTTAAGATTTATTTGAAAAAGTGAAAGAGTTACAGAGAGAGATCTTTCATCCGCTGGTTCACTCCCCAAATGGCCCCAACGTCCAGTATTGAGCCGATTGGAAGCCAGGAGCTTCTTCCAGGTCTCCCATGTGGGTGGCAGGGGCCCAAGGACTTGGACCATCCCCTGCTGCTTTCTCAGGCGCATTAGCAGGGAGCTGGAACGGAAGTGGAGCAGCCGGGACACGAACCTGCGGTCCTTCAGCTGCTGCGCCACAGCGTGAGCCCCACGCTTCCCTTCAATATTATCCGAGCTCCCCGGGGAGCCCAAACCGAACTAAACTAGAAATCGTCAGTAGAGGAAAAGGAAACCCCTGGTGCCTTCCGGACACAGGATCTCAGAGCCTTATGGGAAATGGAGTCTCAGGTAGATTCCCGGGAGGACTCTGGGAAACCGTGGTGGCGCATCACTTCCGCACATGCGCAATGGAGTAGCCAGCGAGCCCTGCGGTTCTGGACGTGCGAGTGCGCTGCGCAGCAGAGGACTCAGAAGGGCTTGGGGGAACGGCTGAAGAACAAAGGCCAGCTTGTGGTTCATGGGAAGGAAGTGAAATCTTAGGTAACCCTTATGCGCGGGGGTATTTGGCTCCGAGGAAGCCCGGTGAGGACAGGGCTCCTGCCGTCCTGGTGTGGATCTCGTGTCTCTCTCGAGTGTGGTGAGTCAGTCTGTGCTGCTTTGGAGAAAGTGTGTCCTCCCGAGGGAGCCCATACCTGCGCGTGAGCCGTCCCCAGTCTCGCTCCAGGAGCCTGTTGGCTCTCAGACAGCAGTCGACCCCTGCAGGGCAGGGAGAAGAGACCCGGTTCCCGCGCGCCGGACACTGGAGCACGCGAGGCGGGCGTTTCTGTGGCTCTCTTACCGTGGGAGGCTAGTTTCCTCATGTTTTTACAGAGAGGTGTGCAGTTACCTGCTTCAGATCACACAGCTAGTAGGCAGAGCAGGTAGCTTTACCCGGAAGTTCGCTCTGTCCTAGCACAGAACTCTGCCTAAAATAAAGAGCTTTTATTCTCTCTGAGGAGGCGGTCCCAGCTTCATCGTTGTGTTGAGAACACTCTTAAGGAAGACTGTGTAATTGAGCACGCGTGTGGCTTGCATATTCCTGCCCTGTCTCCCGTTCCAGCAGCTCTGGTTGAAATCGCCAACCCAGGGCCATAGTGGATCGTGAGTTAATGGAACCGGGCCCAACCTGGAGGTTCCATTTGCAGGAGTGTTGCTTTGCCGTCCTCCAGTCCATCTGTCCCAGGAAAAAGAAAAGGGTGGAGTTCCTGGGAAGAGGCGCTCCTGACCTGGAACTTTTCACCCCATTTGAAGGCAGAGACAGGGGTCAACTCTGACTCAAGGCATTATTCCTTGGGGCCATCAAGTACTGGGTCCATTGGGAGTGTTGTCCCGGATGTTTGAAGGGAGATAGGAGTATTTGAGCAGAATGCAGGGTGTGAGCCTGCATGCTTAGGCTCCGTGAAAGGGAACTCATCAGAGGAGGAGGAGGAGGGTGCAGTTAAGGTAAGGAAGAATCTGGGTTTACTGCAGGCGAAATTCCTTCCAAAACACACACTCTCTTTTTCTCTCTTGATTGTGGGCTATCACAAACACATTAAAACCAGTGCATTCCCTTCATTCCCTGTTGGTTCTTTTAAGATCAAGCGACCCTGTGCCTCTGCGTTCCAGTTGTGACACATGGCCTCTGGGGGTATACTGACTCCTTCTCCCCTTACCTAGATGCAGGTATTTGTTACTGAGTCACAGTGCTAGAGGGACTTTTAGGAGTCTTATAGTTCTACTTTTATCATTTTTTTTTCTTTAAATTAATTAATTTGAGAGGCAGAGAGAGGAGAAAGTGACAGCTCCCATCTTCTGGTTCACTGTCTAAATGCCCACTACACCTGGGGCTGGGCCAAACCAAAGACGGGTTCTGGGAACTCCATCCAGGTCTCCCACATGGGCGGCAGGAATCCAGCTACCTGAGCAATCACCTACCTCCCAGGGTCTGCATTGACAGGAAGCTGGAGTCAGGAACTGGAGCTGGGAATAAAATTCAGGTGCTCTTATGTGGAACACAGCGTTTTTTTTTTTTTTTTTCTTAAAGATTGACTTGTTCATTTGAAAGGCAGAGTTACAGAGAGGCAGAGAGAGAGGTCTTCCATCTGCTGGTTCACTCCCCAGATGGCCGCAATGGCCAGAGCTGTGTCGATCCGAAGCCAGGTGCCAGGAGCCAGGAGCTTCTTCTGGGTCTCCCACACAGGTACAGGGGCCCAAGGGCTTGGCCCATCTGCTGCTGCTTTCCTAGGCCATAGCAGAGCGCTGGATTGGAAGTGGAGCAGCTGGGACTTGAACCAGCGGCCATAAAGAGTAATAAAACTAGTTCTGAGATGGTAATCGAGTATCTAGAATCTCACAGTTTATTAGAAGAAATGTCAGACCTAAAATCCAGTCTTCAATTCCTACATCATTCTTCTTTTTCCTGCATCATTGTTCAGTTGAGCTAAAGTTGTTCAGTCAGTTTCTTTTGAAAATATCTAATAGGGAGAGGATCAACACGAGTTTCATCCAATAATCCATGCAGCCAATGTATGCCGAGTGTTTGTTTTGAGTATACACTGTTCTGATACTTGGTGTGCCACAGTGAACAAAACAAAGTCCCTGTTTTCATGGGGCGAGGGAAGAACTAAAGGGCAGGTGTTTGGCATCACAGATAGGGTGCCACTTGAGACACCCGCACCCGGTATCCAAGTGACTGGGCTTGAGTGCCAGCGTTACTACTAGTTCCAGCTTCCTGCTGATGTAGACCTTGGGAGCAGTGTTGATGGCTCAAGTCCTTGGGTCACTGCCACTCCTGTTGGAGACCTGGATGAAGTGTCTGGCTCTCAGCTTCAGGCTGGCCCAGCCCTGGCTGATAAAGGCATTTGGGGAGTGAACCAGTGGATAGGAGCTGTCACTTTGTCTCTCCTCTCTAGTTAATTGAAGAACCTAAGTAAACAGACATAATCTGTCTTTGGTGATGAGTGCGATGGGGAGAGCTAAAGCTAGAATGAGGATATCCAGAGTCAGGTGACAGTGAGCGAGGCTGTAAATGAGGTAGTCAGCAGCCTTACTGGTAAGTGAAGTGCAGACTGAGCTCTGTGGAATTCAGAGGAAGCCTTGCGGACTCTGGTTTTGTCCTTTGGAAGAACAGCCCAGCTGAAAGGAACATAGGGAAGTTCTGCCTAATCCAGCTTGACGTTGTCGAGGAACATGTGGCTGATCAGAGTAAGCAGTGAGACGATTGAAAGACTGGAGTAGATGAGATCAGAAAAGTCAGACCCAGGTGGTGCAGGGCCTTGTAGACCTTTGTTTCAAAAGACAGGTAGTGTCTTGGAAAGTATTTGGAAAATACAGGTATTCATTGTCCTTTGCAAAGTGCACGCATTGTAATGTATATATAATATGTTGTACATGTCCTTGAGGTGAAAAAGTAACACAAGATAAACCATTTATTTATTTAATTAATTTATTTCAAAGGCGGAGTTACAGAGAGAGATCTTCCATCTGCTGGTTTACTCCCTAGATGGCTGCAACTGTCAGGGCTGGGCCAAGCCAAAGCCAGGAGCCAGGAGCTTCTTCCTGTTCTCCCACACGGGTGCAGGGTGCTTGAGCCATCTTCTACTGCTTTCCCAGGTGCATTAGCGGGGAGCTGGATCGGAAGTGAAGCAGCCAGGACTCAAACCAGCAGCCCTATGTGGTGCCTGCGCTGCTAGTGGCTGCTTAACCGGCTGTGCCTCAACGCTGGCCCCAGAATAAACCATTTAGAAAGTACAAAGACGTGGAAGAATACAATTTTAGAGTTGCATGCAATCCTGTAGTTCCAATCTTAATTATTTACATTTTGATATGCAATTCACCAGAACTGTATCATTTATATTTTAAGGTACCTTTTTCACTTACTAATATAAGTGGAGTGGCTGGCAGCACGTGGCATGGCAGGTTAAGCCACTGCGTGGAGCACCGGCATCTCATGTCAGAGTGCAGGTCCTGGCGGCTCTGCTTCCGATCATGCTCCCTGCCAAGGATGTGCCTGGAAAAGCAGGGGGAGATGGCCCAGCTGCTGAGCCCCTGCCCCGTGTGAGGTAGACTTGGTTGGAGTTCCAGGCTCCAAGCTTTACCCTCACCCAGCCCCCACTGTTGCAACCATTTGGGAAGTGAACCAGTGGATGGAAGATCATTCTCTCTGACCCTCCCTCATTCCCTGTCATTAGCTGTCATAAATATATACAGAGAGAAAGGTCTTCCTTTACCGTTGGTTCACCCTCCAATGGCCGCTGCGGCTGGCGTACCGCGCTGATCCAAAGCCAGGAGCCAGGTGCTTCTCCTGGTCTCCCATGCGGGTTCAGGCCCAAGCACTTGGGCCATCCTCCACTTCCCTCCTGGTCCACAGCAGAGAGCTGGACTGGAAGAGGAGCAATCGGGACAGAATCCGGCGCCCCGACCGGGACTAGAACCCGGGGTGCCGGCGCCTCAGGCAGAGGATTAGCCTATTGAGCTGAGGCGCTGGCCCAATAAATAAATATTTTAAAAAATAAAATTAAAAGTAAGTGGAACTGCTTTTCATGTCTTTCTACAGCATCTTTTTTTATTCAGTTTTAGATTAATCAGCTTTTCCAGATTGTGAAATCTCAAATTGAATATGGACACCAGCATCCCAAGTGGCATCTTACTTGCAGTTTCAACAGCTGCTCCTTCAGCCTCATTTTTAAGTGACTACTTAGCATTCTGTCCTCTAAATAATCATGATTTTTTTAGATTAGCACTTGTTTAGGCTGTTGTCAGTATTTTCAAACTATAAGCAAAGGTCTGAAAATACTACTTTTTACCTCTCCCTTTTTTAAAAATAATAACAATTTTATTGACTGCTTGCCGTGTGCCCTATGTTTTGAATGCTTTACAAGTATTAATATTCAGTCTTCCTAGAAACCCCATGCTAGGCATCCTGCTATTGTCACCATTTTGCAGGTAAGAAAACTGAGCTAGAGTGGTTAGGTAGCTTCTTCAAGGTCATACCACTAGGAAGAGGAGTAACAGAATTTACACCTAGATTCTCTGGCTCCAGTATGCAGGCTTTTTTTTTTTTTTTTAAGGTTTATTTATATTTATTTGAAAATGCACAGTTAGAGAGGGAGAGACAGAGAGAGATTGTCCATCCCCTGGTTTACTCTCAAAAGGCTGAAATGGCAAGGGCTGGGCCAGACCAAAGCCAGGAGCCAGGAGTTTCTTCCAGGTCTTACACGTGGGTACAGGGGCCCAAGGACTTGGGCTGCTTTCCCAGGTGCATTAGCAGGAAGTTGGATTGGAAATGGAGCAGCCAGTACTCAAACTGGTGCTCATCTGGGACTCTGATGTTGCAGGCAGCAGCTTTATCTGCTATGTCATAATGACAGCGCTAGTACTCAGGCTTTCAAACTTTGTATTGATTTTTATTTCTTTAGGGTAAATTTCTGGGAAAAAAGAAATCACTAAATCAGAAATTGATAATAAATTGTAACAAATCAATTGGACAGAAATGTATGACTCTACCCAAGAGTGTACAAGTGTCCATTGATATCAGAATCCTAAGTTTACAAGTTGGTGCTTCAAGAACACAGGCTTCCCTGACTTATTTGAAAGGTTGTTTGTTGTTTTTTGTTTTTGTTTTTTTTTTTTTTTTTTTTGACAAGCAGAGTGGACAGTGAGAGAGACAGAGAGAAAGGTCTTCCCTTTTCTGTTGGTTCACCCTCCAATGGCCTCTGCGGCCAGTGCACCACGCTGATCCGAAGGCAGGAGCCAGGTGCTTCTCTTGGTCTCCCATGTGGGTGCAGGGCCAAAGACCTGGGCCATCCTCCACTGCACTCCCGGGCCACAGCAGAGAGCTGGCCTGGAAGAGGGGCAACCGGGACAGAATCTGGCACCCCGACCGGGACTAGAACCCAGTGTGCCGGCGCCACAGGCAGAGGATTAGCCTATTGAGCCGTGGCGCCGGCCAGAAAGGTTGTTTTTCTATCAACAGCCTTTTCTGTAGCTGGCATGGATCTTTGTTTCTACGTTGGAAAGGCAGGGAGCGCCCCCAAGTCTTGTTTTCATAAATCCATATTTTCCATGAACAGCAGACATCCATCCAACCATCATCCCTTTGTTCATTCAGGTTCCACTTTGTTTTCCAGTGAATTTGCAGTGACTCATAAGACCCCATACAATGTACTAGGAAAGTGTTAATAGGTAGGAATATAAACAGGAAAGATATAGATTGATTGATATTTTAGTTGAATATAAAAAGTTATAAAATTGATATGAGAGGCCGTAGGGTCTGCACAGTTTATACTGTTGAGATGCAATTTGTATGTAATCTTGTGATTACATACTTAATCAGTGAAATTATTGGCCTTGTTTGAGAGAATACATGGATAAAGATTTTCCTGGCACAGGATTTGAAAGAAAAAATTTTGATGAATGTTTATATAGGAAACTTGTTATAAATGTAGCAGTTTTCCTAGGATCAGTTTCAGAGTGTTCCTTTTTTATAAGCAGAGCCAGAGCAATGCTTGGTGAACCTAACACTTTTTTCTCTTTCCCTCCCTTTTTTTTTTTCTTTTCTTCCCTGCTCTTTCCCTCTTCCTTCCTCTCCCTCTTCATGTATGTGAATATGTATGAGGGTACCTCAGAAAGTGTATAGAAAATTGAAAGATAAGGTTATTTTGGTATAGAAAATTTTTTAAGATTTATTTATTTATTTGAACAACAGAATGTCAGCGAGGGAGAGACATAGTCCATCCAGTGGTTTGCTCTGCATACAGCTGCAACAGCCAGTGCTGAGCCAGGCTGAAGCCATAGCCAGGAACTCCATCGGCATCTTTGATGGGGTTGGCAGGGGCACAAGTACTTGGGCCATCATCCACTGCCTTCCTCAGTGCATTAGTTGGAAGCAGAGTAGCTGAGATTTGAACCTCCACTCTGATATGGGATGCCAGCAGCCAAGCAGCTGGGCCACATTGACTGCCCAGCACAAAAAGTTTTGATATCTGTGCATATGAGGGGTCTTCAGAAAATTCATGGGAAATGTGTGTTGTTTAAAAAAAAAAAAAAAAACTATGTAAGGATTTCAAAAATTTTTTGTACCAAAATAAGCTCATCTTTTAATTCCATTTTCAGTGAAAATTTTGAAGTGCCTTCATATGTACAAATATACACATGCATATATACAGTGGGACAATTTATATATGATTTTTTTTAACATCTACTTTGTTTTGAGAGGTCTTCCATTTGCTGGTTCACTCCCCCAGTGGCCACAGTGGTCAGAGCTGTGCCAATTCAAAGCCAGGAGCCAGGAACTTCCTCCGGGTCTCCCACGTGGGTGCAGGGGCCCAAGGACTTGGGTCATCTTCCACTGCCTTCCCAGGCCATAGCAGAGAGCTGGATTGGAAGTGGAGCAGCTGGGAGTCAAACCAGCGCCCATATGGGATGCCAGCACTACAGGCAGTGGCTTGACCCACTATGCCACAGCGCTGGCCCCATGATTTTGTTTTTTAGATTTTAATTCTGAGTTAAGTACGTAGTAGTTATCAGTTATCCCGTATAGCTTGTTGCAACTCTGCACAGTGAACATAATCGGAGGAATCATTCTGAATTGCTTCCACATTCCCTGGTGGTGTTCACTACAGGGTGAAGATGAGTGTGCTGTTACAGCAGGCAGTGACACTCCAAGACGTGGCGATATACTTCACTCCAGAAGAGTGGCGGCTGCTTGCTGACGATCAGAGGACGCTGTATTGTGATGTGATGCTGGAGAACTTGAGGACCCTGATCTCACTGGGTGAGGACAGCTTTCCTGGTAGCTTGGAATGTACTGCTCCCTTTGCATCATGGGAATGCTGTGAGCATTCTCAAGCATTCATTAGTTTGGCCCTGAATTTTAGCTGTCCGAGGTCCTTAATCCCCTTTGGGGTCAGATAGCCTGTTTCTGTGTCTACTTCCCAGAGCCGGAGCCCACTTGAGAGCCCTTTACAGGCCCTAAGACTCAAGGAGGTGGCTTTTTTGCCTAGCACTTTCTCCCCATTTCTGTGTTGTTTTCCCATGAACAGGGTTTCCAGTTACTAAAACAAAGGTCATCTTTAAGGTGGAGCAAGGGCAAAAGCCATGGAAGGTGAAGAGAGAGGATCCATATTGGAGCCAGATAGGTGAGTGAGAAAAAAATCAGACAAGTGTTTTTGCAGTTGGTGGGTGTGAGGCGCCCGTCTTTGTTCTTTCAGAAGATTGTTTGACTTACTGAGCTCCTTTGTGGTTCCATGTGGATTTAAATTTTTAAATTTCTGCAAAAACTTGTTAGGATTTTGATAGGGATTGCATTGAATCTGTAGTTCACTTTGGGTAACTATACACTTAAAATGGTTGAAATAGCAAATCCTATGTATATTTTACCACAATAAAAAATAATGAAATCTTTGGAAAGTATATCAGGATGTCTTGCCGTTTACTTGTGTTGCTTTTTGTTTCATTTCACGATGTTTTGTAGTTTTTGTCTTTAAGTCTTTCTTAAAATTTGTTTATGTATTTATTTATTTATCTATTTGAGAAACAGTTCCCATTTGCTGGGAACTTCTCAAAAGCACACAGCAGCCAGGGCTGGGCAGGCCAAATCCAGGAGCTGGGAACTCAGTCCATGTCTCCCATGTTGTGGCAGGGATACAACTACTTGAACCATCCATCACCTGCTGCCTCCTAGGGAGCATGTTAGCAGGAAGCTGGGCTTGGCTGTGGAGCTGGAACTTGAACCCAGGCCCTCCAGTAGGAGATACTGGGGTCCCAAGTGGCATCTTAACCATTAGCCCGAACACCTACCTTGTTGTATGTCTTTTACCTCCTTGGTTAATTCCTAAGTATTTTATTCTTTTTGATGCTATTTTAAATGGAATTATTTTATTAATTTCCTTTATTAATTATTATTAGGGTATAGAAACAGTTGATTTTGTATCTTATAACTTGATGTATTTATTAGTTCTAGTAGTGTTTTTATGTGGTCTTTAGGGTTTCCTACATATAAGATCATGCCATCTGTAAACAAAGATACTTTTTTTCTTTTCCAATTTGGATGCTACTTTTTCTTGCTAATTGCTCTAGCTAGGACTTCTAGTACTGTGTTGAACAGAAGTCACAAGAGTGTTGCATGGGGGCCAGTGTTGTGGGGTAGAGCACTGTTTCAAGTCCTGGCTGCTCCACTTCTGATCCAGCTCCCTGCTAATGCACCTGGGAAGGCAACAGAGGATGGTCCAAGGGCTTTGGCCCCTACACCCACATGGGAGACTCAGAGGAAGCTCCTGGCTCCTGGCTTTGACTTGGGCCAGCGCCAACCATTGCAGCCATTTGGAGAGTGAACCAGCAGATGGAAGATCTCTCTTTCTCTGTCTCTGTCTCTCTCACTCTGTCTCTCTCTCTGTAACTGTGACTTTCAAATAAATAAATATTTTTTTAAAAAGCACGTTGCATGAAATCAAACTTTAAAAAATTTCTTTCAATAACATAATATTGGAAAAAGTAACTGAGAATGTTTTGTTTTACTTCTTTTTAGAAGTCGTTTGCCTCCTTCGTGAGTTAGAGAGACAGGAGGGAAGCAACAACAATTTTTTTAATCAACATACGTTCGTCATTGAGAAAACACTGTCTAAGGAGAGAGACCAGAATTGTAATCTGAGTGCAAACATTATCTCTTCAAGACGAAAACAACATGAATCAAATGGAAAGAGTTTGCATTCTAATTTACACTTACTTAGTTATAATAAAAAATATAATGGAGAAAGCGCCTGTGAATACGAGGAATGTGGGAATGCTTTCAAAAACAAGTTTTATCTCATTAGGTATAAGGAAAAAGCATACAAGAAAGAAATCTGTGAACATGATGACCATGAGAAAACCTTCCCAGAGGAGGCTCATCCCTTTAGACTAGAAAGAAATTATCCAAAGGGAAACAAGACCTTTGCATGCAGTGACTGTGGGAAGATGTTTGACGATAAGGAATACCTTGTAGCTCATCAAAAAACGCATGGTGTAGAGAGAGCGTTTGTGTGCAATGACTGTGGGAAAGCTTTTATGCGGAAAACCCAACTCATGGCCCACCAGCGACTTCACACTGGAGAGAAACCTTACAAGTGCAGTCAGTGCGGGAAAACATTCACTTGGCATTCCTCCTTCAATCAGCATATAAAATCTCACACACTCGAGAACTTGTTTGAGTGTAAGCAGTGTGGGAAAACCTTCAAGTATTGTTCATCCCTTTATAAACATTGTAGAATTCATGCAGGAGAGAAACCATACCGATACCGAAAACGCAGCAAAGCTCATGCTGACTCCTCTGTGTTTCCCATGCGCCAGAGAACTCACTTGGACGAGAAACCCTATGGATGCACGAAGTGTGACAAAGCCTTCAACAGGAAGTCCCACCTCCTGCAACACTACTTAACTCATCTAGCAGAGCAGCAGAATACGTGTAAATCTGTGCGAAGTCCTCCCCAGAGGACACATGTCATTCTCCCTCCAGGGAGTCATGAGACAGTGGAAGGTGGGATGATGCAAAAGTAGCCTTTTTAGCAGCAAAGAATTCATCACGAGAAAAACACTATCAACTGGACAGAGGTGGAAAAGAACGTTCTGAAATTCATATTCTGTGATACTGATTTTATTGAGAAGATGACAAATTTTTGAGGTATAGTTTTATTATAGCATATAAAGCTTAGGAAGTTGTGACAAAATGAATAATGAGGCTTCATGTTGACAATAGTTACATATAGGAGAATGTGTTCTGAGTAATAGTCTTTATACAAATGTAGAAATATCTGCATTGCTTAAGAATTTTGTATAACCACAGATTGAAATACATCCTATGTACATTATACGAAATTATATCTGTCATGGTGATGGTGGCACAATATTATGAGTGTGTAGTTCCAGCAAACTGTGCACTTAAAATGGCTGAAATAGCAAAACCTATGTATATTTTACCACAATAAAAAAAATGAAATTTTTCAAAAGTATACCTGGTAAAGTCCTTAATTATCTGTTCAAGTCCTAGAAATCATCATTTGGGTAATTGTCATCTTTAAGTGAAAGAATATGGTTTGTAAGGCAGAGTTACAGAGAGGCAGGGACAGAGAGAGAGGGAGGGAGGGAAGGAGGTGTCTTCCATCTGCTGGTTCACTCCCCAAATAGCCACAACAGCCAGAGCTGGGCCAATCAGGAGCCAGGAGCCAGGAGCTTCCATGTCTCCCACATGGGTGCAGGGGCCCAAGCACTTGGGCCATCTTCTACTGTTTTCCCAGACTGTAGCAGAGAGCTGGATCAGAAGAGGAGCAGGGACTTGAACTGGCGCCCATATGGGATGCCGGCCCTGCAGGCAGCAGCTTTATCCACGATGCTGCAGTTCTGGCCCCTTAACCATCCTTTTAAAGGAAGTCAGGGACAGTTATGTAGTCTTCTGCCTGTGCCCATCTTAGGTCATTGTAATGTGTTTTCTTCCCAAGTTCCAAAGACGGAGAAAGAAGAAAGAATATGAGTGTATGTGTGTTTAGGTATGCTTGCACTAATCCTGACTAATATGACATTAAAGAAAGATGGGGCTGGCATGGCATGAGGGATTAAGCTGCTACCTGCAATGCCAGTATCCCTTTGGGTGCTGGTTCTAGTCCTGTCTGCTCCACTTCCAATGCAGCTTCCTGCTAATACAACTGGGAAAGCAGCAGAAGATGGGCCAAGTGCTTGGGTCCCTGCCACCCTTGTTGGAAACCTGGAATAAGCTCGCTTCTGATTTTGGCCTTGCTCAGCCCCCGCCATTGCAGCCATTTGGGGCGTAAACTCACTCTGTCTCCCACTCTCCCTCCGTCCCTCTCCAACTCTGCCTTTCAAATAGATAAATCTTGAAAGAAAGCGAGGAGCTGTGTTCTCCATTCCTCTAAACGTATTGTACAGGAAAGGAAGTATGTCCTCAGGTAAACTGTTACATAACCTCCCATTTCACCGGGATAGCTACATATGTAAGAGTAAGCCTACATCCAGCACTGTGTAACAGGTGGTCCTACATTTAGTTTAGAAAAATTATTTGTGGTGTTTTGCAGAGACCTCTGGAAGATGGTCAATTATTATTCTTTTACTTTAGAAGTTAATTCAGGGTCTGGCGTTGTGGTACAGTGGGGTGGGCCACTGCCTTTGATACTAGCATCCCATAAGGGCAGTTTGAGTCCTAGTTGTTCCACTTCCAGTCCAGCTGCCTGCTGATGTCTCTGGGAAAGCAGCAGAAGATGTGCTTGGGACCCTGCCACCCATATGGGTGACAATGGAAATCCAGGCTCCTTTCTTTAGCCTGGCCCAGCCCCAGTTGTTGCAGCTATTTGGGGAGTGAACCAGAAGGTGGGAGATTCATCCTCTCCCCCCACCACCCTGCTCTGTAACTCTGCCTTTCAAATAAGTAAAAGTTAATTCAGAAGTATATATTCAGGCTTAGTGGGAAATTTCCATTTGACTAACGAAAGTATGTCAAGCTATTCAAAAAGGGCTTTTCTGCTTCCTTGAGCTCCTTGGCAACTTTTATAATTTGACATTATGCAACTTTAAATAAACTTCAAAGTCATGAACCAATAATGATTTCAGTGACATTTCAGTATTCCAGGTACTGCTTGACAATGTTAAGTCTTCAAGCTCTTTGTTCAGTGGTTGTGGAGCTTAGGTATAACACTGAACTTGAACCTAAATTCACAAAATCAAGTTTTCCTCCTTCAAGCATACATTTTTAGATTCAGTGTATAAAATGCAAGTTGCAGTTGTCATCACTCAGCCATTTTTGCAGGATGATGATGAGTAAAAATTTAAGTGATTTTTCTGAAAATCAGACTTTAAAGATCCAAGTTAAGTCTTGTGTCTCTTTTCATCCTAAGATTTTGTGCTCATTAAACTTAAGAAATTACTTTGTCAACATTAAATTTAGGTGATCATACTAAATCACTTTGTAAACAATAAAAGTAAATGTAAATAATTATAAATGCAGGGAGCTTTTTTTTTTTTTCTGTAAGATTTATTTTATTTATTTGAAAGACAGAGTTATAGAGAGAGGTAGAGACAGAGAGAGGTAGGTCTTTCATCCTCTGGTTCACTTCCCAGATGGCCGCAACGGGCAGAGCTGCACCGATCTGAAGCCAGGAGCTTCCTCCGGGTCTCCCACATAGGTGCAGGGGCCCAAGGACTTGGGCCATCCTCCACTGCTATCGCAGGCCATAGCAGAGAGCTGGATCAGAAGAGGAGCAGCCGGGACTAGAACCCAGTGCCCATATGGGATGCCGGCGCCTCAGGCCAGGGCCTTAACCTGCTGCACCACAGCACTGGCCCTGAGGGAGCTTCTTTCAAATTCAACTGCCTTTTCTCTCCTTCTGGTAGCTGTCATTTTGCTTTATGTAACATTTATTCTTCCCTTTCTAGCTCTTTTCCAGCTTCTGCCCTCAGCAATAATAGTGAAATGGTATACCTTTATTTATTTTTATTTATTTATTTTTTTGACAGGTAGAGTTAGAGACAGAGAGAAAGGTCTTCCTTCCGTTGGTTCACCCCCCAAATGGCCGTGACAGCCCGCACTGCGCTGATCCAAAGCCAGGAGCCAGGCACCCCCTCCTAGTCTCCCACATGGGTGCAGGGGTCCAAGCACCCAGGCCACAGCAGAGAGCTGGACTGGAAGAGGAGCAACCGGGACTAGAACCCAGCGCCCATATGGGATGCCAGAGCCGGAGGCAGAGGATGAACCAAGGGAGTCACGGCACCAGCTGGTATACCTTTATTTTAAAATTATTATTTTAAAGGCCGGCGCCGCGGCTCACTAGGCTAATCCTCCGCCTTGCGGCGCCGGCACACCGGGTTCTAGTCCCGGTCGGGGCACCGATCCTGTCCCGGTTGCCCCTCTTCCAGGCCAGCTCTCTGCTGTGGCTAGGGAGTGCAGTGGAGGATGGCCCAAGTCCTTGGGTCCTGCACCCCATGGGAGACCAGGAGAAGCACCTGGCTCCTGCCATCGGAACAGCGCGGTGCGCCGGCCGCAGCGCGCTTCCGCGGCGTCCATTGGAGGGTGAACCAACGGCAAAAGGAAGACCTTTCTCTCTGTCTCTCTCTCTCACTGTCCACTCTGCCTGTCAAAAAAAAAAATTATTATTTTAATATTAATATATCAAGGGTCCTTGCCATCTATTTAGATAAGAATTCTAAATATTGACTATTTGTAAATGAAACAGACAATGTGGTATGGTTTAGCATTGATGTAGAGAGTGAGGCCTTATAAAAGGTTTAGAAACTTATATGGGGAGTTGCATACCAGGCTTATCCAGGGAGTAGACCACAGACTGCAAAGGAAAGAGAACACGTGGACAGGAGAGCAGCCGCCTGGGCCACGCAGGCGAGCAGGCACCAGAGGCAGTCACCCATGCCAAGAGGCACAGGGGTGAGCAAGAGGTGGGCCCCAGTGCTCCATGCCTTTTATTCACTTCCTAAGGAAAGAGCCTGGCCTGTTGAGTATTACCAAGAAGTCCAAAGTGACTGGAGGAGAGCGGTAGTGTTGAGTTCTGTGCATGTAATAGGTTGAGATTTTATTCTAATGGAGAAGAAAGCTTTGGCCCACTCCTTGGAAGCTTCCAGTCACCATGAGAGTAGCAAGGAAGTGGCGATTCCTACTGAGTAGCTCCCAGTTTACTGTAAAGCAAGTTAGGTATGTCACTCTTCTGGTGGCACTTTTTGTTTTATCTTGAGCAAGCCAGACAGGATAAAGGACTGCAAGTCAGGTCTTTTGATGGGTTTTGTCCCCACCATCCCATATGGGTACCAGTTTTGGTCCCGGCTGCTCCGCTTCTGACCCCGCTCCCTGCCAATGGCCTGGGAGAGCAACAGAGAATGGCCTAAGTGCCTGGACCCCTTCACCCATGTGGGAGACCTGGGGGAAGCTCCTGGCCCAGCTCTGGAGGTTGCAGCCATTTAGAGGGTGCAGGGGGTGAACCAATGGAAGATCTCTGTCTCCCTCTCTAGCTCTTTCAAATAAATAAATAACCTTTTTTTTTTTTTTTTTAAAGTGAGTCATTACATTTAGTCCATGCTCAAGGGGAGATTACACAAGGGCTTAAATACAGAAGGAAGTTATCACAGAGGGGCATTTTAGAGGCAGACTGTCACACTGAACGTTACAATCTCTGGGGCAGAGAGAGTAGTCTATTTGCTCTTAAAAGATTCCTTTTGAAAGTGACATGTATCATTTCTTTTTCTTTTTTTTTCTTTCTTTCTTTCTTTTTTTTTTTTTTTTCTTTGACAGGCAGAGTTAGTGAGAGAAAGAGACAGAGAAAAAGGTCTTCCTTCCATTGGTTCACCCCCCAAAAAGACCGCTACAGCCGGCGTGCTGCGCCGATCCGAAGCCAGGAGCCAGGAGCTCATCCTGGTCTCCCATGCAGATGCAGGGCCCAAGGACGTGGGCCATCCTCCACTGCCTTCCCGGGCCACAGCAGAGAGCTGGCCTGGAAGAGGGGCAACCGGGACAGAACCGGCGCCCCAACCAGGACTCTGCTGCAGGCAGAGGATTAGCCTAGTGAGCCGCAGCACTGGCCGTGGCATGTGTCACTTCTGCTCATATCTTGAAACAAATCCCATGGTAACTACTGACTTCTAAGAGATGGTGTTACTATTGGATAATAGTTTGGGCATCCAGCAAAGACCCGTGTCTTGAAGGCTTAGTCTGCAAAATCTAATGTGAATGGATTAAGTCCCTGTATCCAGGATTCCCAGCCTGAGTTCCTCCAGGTGTGGATCCTGGGAGGAGCCTGCTGTAACATTGAGCCCCTCTGGGTTTCTGGCTGTTGGAGGACAGATAGGGACCCAGGAGAACAATGCTGCCAAAGAAAAGCCAGAGAAACTATTCCTCTGCAGTAAGCTGCAGCCCATCTTTTTTTTTTTTTTTTTTTTTTTGACAGGCAGAGTGGACAGTGAGAGAGGAGATAGAGAGAAAGGTCTTCCTTCCATTGGTTCACCCCCCAAATGGCCACTATAGCCGGCGTGCTGCACCGATCCGAAGCCAGGAGCCAGGTGCTTCTCCTGGTCTCCCATGTGGGTGCAGGGATCAAGGACCTGGGCCATCCTCCACTGCCTTCCCGGGCCACAGCAGAGAGCTGGCCTGGAAGAGGGGCCACCGGGACAGAATCCGGCGCCCCGACCGGGACTAGAACCCGGTGTGCCGGCGCCGCAAGGCGGAGGATTAGCCTATTGAGCCGTGGCGCCGGCTTCATCTTTTTTTAACTAAAAAAATTTTAAGATGTATTATTTATTTATTTGAAAGGCAAAGAGAATGATACAGACAGATCTCCCATCCACTGGTTCACAACACCCCTCCCCTCCAAATGCCCCAACAGCTGGGCCTGGATTTCATGGGAGCCAGGAGCTGGGAACTCAGTACTGGTCTCCCATGTGAATGGCAGTGACCCAAGGACTTGAGCCATCGCCCTCTGCCTCTCAGGGTGTGCATTAGCAGGAAGCTGGAATTGGGAGCACAACCAGTACTCAGACCCAGGCTCTTCAATACAGAGTGGCGCAGTCTCCAGCGGCGTCTTGAGCACTGTGTCGAATGCCCGGCCAGGAATCCATTTTAAGATGAACCTGTGATGTGGGGCCTCGTGCCAGAGCTGTTGAGCCAAGGCTGGAGCCTGGAGGGGGAGGGGTTCTGGAGCTGCTGGGGCTGTAGAGGTTGCTTAGACTGGGGTTAAGTGACCGCTTTCGAGAATAGAGAGAGCTGTGGAGGTTTTGACTTGGAACAAAGGAGAGATCTGAGATGATGAACAATCTGTAGGATGGAGAGGACAGCCTTGGGCAGGGAGTTGAAGTTCTGGGTCAGGCAAGGCAGAAGCCATGGTCCCAGGTTGCCACACTATGAGCTACAAGACAGGCTTGATCTCTCGTGTCTCCTTTCTCTCCAGCTCTGCCTCCTTAACACCAGGACCTTGACCAAGAGGGAAGAAGAAACGACCAGTCCCCAGGTGATATGCAGTTTCCCTTGCTCAGTCTGCAATGTACCTAACCTTTGAGAAAAAAGTTAAATTTTTCTTTCTTCCTTGGGAAAGGAAAATGAAATTAACATTTATGAGTACCTACTGATATGCTAGACACACTGTTGTTTTCGTTTAATAGTCAACAGCTGTGAGAAATGGATATTATTCCCATTTTCTTGGCAAGATTTATTTTTTTATTTGTTTGAAAGGCAGAGTTTCAGAGAGAGGGGGAGAGAGAGAGAAAGACAGATAGAACTTCCATCCACTCCCAAATGGCTGCAATGGCAGGGGCTGGGCCAGGCTGAAGCCAGGAGCCAGGAGCTTCTGGGTCTCCCATATGGGTGAAGGGGCCCAGGGACTTTCATACCCCCTTCCACTGCTTTCCCAGCTCTTTTGCAGGGAGCTGAATCGGAAGTGGAGCAGCTGGGCCTTGAACTAGCACCCATATGGGATGCTGGCATCACCGGGGGAGGCTTAACCTGCTACGCCACAACACTGGCCTCAATTTCCATTTTAATGATGTAGCAATGGGATCACTAAGGTTGAGACTTGTCAAGTTCAACTAGCTATTAAGTGGTGGGGCCAGGGCTGGCATTTCTACGTAGTGTATTAGGCTCCCTTTTGCAATGCTGGCATTTCATATAAGCATCACTCCACTTCAGATCCAGCTCCCTGCTAACTTACCTGGGAAAGCAGCATAAGATGGCCCAAGTATTTGGACCTCTGTCACCTTGTGGGAGATCAGTAGAGTTCTAGGCTCCTGGATCTGGCCTGGCCAAGCCCTGGCCATTAGGATATTGGGGACTGAATCAGCAGATGGAAGATTTCTCTCCCTCTGTCTCTGTAACTCCCCCTTTCAAAGAAATAATAAATCTTTTTTTGAAAATTTATTTGAAAGGCAGAGTTACAGAGAGGCAGAGAGAGAGGGGTCTTCGATCCTAGTTCACTCCCCAAATGGCTGCAATGGCTGGAGCTGCACTGATCCAAAGCCAGAAGGCAGGAGCTTCTTCTGGGTCTTCCACATGGGTACAAGGGCCCAAACACTTGGGCCATCTTCTACTGCTTTCCCAAGCTACAGCAGAGCGCTGGACCGGAAGTGGAGCAGCTGGGACTTGAACCGGCACCCATATGAGATGCTGGCATTCCAGGCCATGGCTTCACCTGCTATGCCACAGCACCAGCCCCAATAAATCTTAATAAATAAATAAATGGTGGAGCCAGGATTTATTTCTAGGTCTGTTGCCTCTACTGTATGTGTTGTCATTGAATGTCCTTTCATCCAGGCGCTGGGTTTAACTTGTCTACCTCTAGAGAGCGAAGCCTGAATCTGTGACATGAAATCAGAGGGAAGGCTTGCTTCTTGCCCAGTGTCCTCCTTTGGGCCTGGTCTCTTCTCTGACATATTGCTCCTTCCTTCATCCACTTCACCATGGCTACTCTGTAATCATTTATAAGAGCACACAGGTAGAATTGGATACAGTTCTTCCTTCAAAGTGTGTGATGTCTATGGGATGGCTCATGTAGATGAGTATAAAATAGTGACTACTACCAATATACATGTTAAACAAAATGCAGAGAAGCCATTCTTATGTGCCAGTCAGAGGGGAAAACTCTGTAACTGGTAACTAAGGAAGACTTTCTGAAGGAAGTGAGCTCTTATTTCTTTTTTTAAAATATTTATTTTTATTTTTAAAAATTTATTTTATTTTATTTTATTTGAAATGTAGAGTTGTAGAGAGAAAGGTAGAGACAGAGAGAGATCTTCCATCTGCTGCTTCACGTCTCAGCTGGCCACAGCAGCCAGCGCTGGACCAGGACAAAGCCAGGAGCCAGGTCTCTCACGTGGGTGACAGGGGCCCAAGTCCTTGAGCCACCTTCTGCTACTTTCCCAGGTGAATTAGCAGGGAGCTAGGAGGGAACTGGAGCAGCTGGGAATTGAGCTACACTCATATGGGATGCTGGTGCTCAGGCAGCAGCTTAACTTGCCGCACCACAATGCCAGCCCCTATTTGTTTTCATTTTTTATTTGAAAGTCAGAGAGAGATCTTCCACTCCTTGGTTCATTTCTCAAATGCCCCACAGCTGAGACTGGGACAGGTCAAAACTGGGAGGAGGGAACTCAGCCCAGATTTCTTATGTGGTTAGCAGGGACTGTGGGCCATCACCTGCTGACTTCTTCGATGGGCATTATTGGAAGGCTGGACTCACAAGTGGAACTGGGACTTGAACTCAGGCACTCCCATATGGAATGCAGGCATCTCAAGCCACCTCTTAACTGCTGTGCCAACTGCCTGTCTTGAGCTTTTATTTCCTAAAGAGAAGAATACGGTTAGCTTACATACCTCCTTCAAGTCTTCTGTTGTTGACAATTGTTTATGGCTTAGTATGTGAATAGTTTTCATAACAGTTCATCTGAGCCAGAGTGGAATGTATATATATTTTTAACCAGACAGTTCATTGCATGACTACTGAAATTCTCAAGATGACTGGATGCTGCAGTAGCTTCCCCCTTGAGTTTAGCTGTTGCTCCTTCCCAGAATCCATGCCTGTCTGCTGTGTACGGTTTTTAGGTGCCTCATCTGACCAGGCCCCGTGCTATTTCATCTTTTAGCCTTGGTGCTCCAGTTCTACTTTCTCTTGCACTTGGCCAGGTAGCCACATTTGCCACAGGTTGACTTCTGACAGTGGTAAGCCTCAGAGCACAGCAGCAGCCAACGTGTGCGTCTTAACTGCAACGCTTTCCAAGTGATGTCGTCCGCTTCGTCCTGTCTCTTCTGTGGCCGAGACCAAAGAGACCGGAAGAGAAGACACTTCCACTATGTTGTGCTCAAAAGCTTCCACCAGGCGAATGTATGTTCTGTATCAGTGGATGCCAACTTCTAGAAGACCTGACTCCTGAACATTTCTGTATGGTTAATGATTGTTTGCCTGACCCATCAATACTTGAGAAAAGAATATAGAATCGCCTTGGGAGGTAGTTATGTCAATTCCTCTCTGTAGTCTTTCATTTTTTATAAAGATGTATTTATTTATTTAATTGAAAGGCAGAGTTACAGAGAGAGAGAGATCTTTCATTTGCTGGTTCACTACCTTTGGCAGCAAAGGCTGGGCCAGGCTGAAGCCAGGAGCCAAGAGCTTTATCTGGGTCTCCCACATGGGTGGGACAGCGGCCTGGAACTCAACCCAGATCTCCTGGTGGTGGCAGGAATCCAACTACTTGAGCCATCATGTGCAGCCTCCCGGAGTGTGCATTCGCGGGAGCTGGGACTTGCACTCAGGGACTCTGGTATAAGCTGCAGGCATCCCAAGCGGTGTCTTAACCACTGCACCAAACATTCATCCCTTTCTGCCTTTATAATTGGCAAGTTTAGTCCATTTGCTTTTAGTGTAGTTATTGGTATATTTGATGTGTTTTACCATCTTATATTTCAATTTTTTAAAATTTATTTTGACAGGTAGAGTTACAGACAGTGAGAGAAAAAGAGAGAGAGAGAGAGAGAGAGAGAGAGAGAGAGAAGGTCTTCCTTCCATTGGTTCACTCCCCAAATGGCTGCTATGGCCAGCACTGCATCAATCCGAAGCCAGGAGCCAGGTGCTTCCTCCTGGTCCCCCATGCGGGTGCAGGGCCCAAGCACTTGGGCCATCCTCCACTGCATTCCCGGGCCACAGCAGAGAGCTGGACTGGAAGAGGCGCAACCAGGAGTAGAATCTGCATCCATATGGGATGCTGGCACCGCAGGCGGAGGATTAACCAAGTGAGCCACAGCGCCGGCCCCATATTCTATTTTTTTGAAGATTTATTTTATTTATTTGAATAGCAGTGTTTCAGAGAGAGGTGGAGACACAGAGAGAGAGGTTTTCCATCTACTGGTTCACTCCCCAGATGGCCACAATGGCTGGAGCTGCGCCGATCCAAAGCCAGGAACCAGGAACTTCTTCCAGGTCTTCCACATGGATGCAGGGGTCCGAGGACTTGGGCCATCTTCTACTGCTTTCCCAGGCCATAGCAGAGAGCTGGATTGGAAGAGGAGCAGTCAGGACTAGTACCGGCGCCCATATGGGATGCCTGTGCTTCAGCCCAGGGCTTTAACCTGCTGTGCTACAGTGCTGGCCCCAATATTTCAATTTTATTTATCCAATTTCCTGCTTTTTCCTCTCATTTCTTCTTCTTTAAGTGGTCCCTCTTTACTTATTTGAAATTTATAATCTATATTCTTTTGATCATTATCTTTAAAATTTTCCATGCATATTTGACTAATGTCTGGTTTAAGTAAACCCTCTCAGGATAATGTGAGGACTCAAACTTTTTACTACTAATCAGATCTCCTTTTGACTTGTAAATTTTAATTATATTCTTTTAACTTAAAATTTAGATATTTCTATTAGAATTCTTATTTCATACAGATGAGGTTTGGATTCATACATGTGCATACCACGTATTTGTTCACCATTCTAGCTTGTATCTTAGTCTTTCCCTCTGGGATTACTTTCCTTCTTCCTGATGTACATTCTTTAGAAATCCCTTGGAAACAGTTTAGAAGTTTGTCATTGTTTCACAATTGCATCCCATTTCCAGATAAGTTCATTGCCTGAGCATCCGATTACATCTTACAAATGCAATTCCCCCCCCCCCCCCCCCCCCCCCCCCCCGATAGCTCACATGTTGCTGTCCTGGTTCTGCATCTGATTGTTTAAACAGCTGCAGTCATTGGTAGTCTGGTTTTCTACTGACACTCACCTTTGGTGACTTTAGCTGTGAGCCCACCGATTATCTTTACATACATAAGACCTATAGGGAGTTTTTCTCCAGAAAGGATATGCTTCTGGGGCTGGCGCTGTGCCGTAGCAGGTTAGGTTGCTGCCTGCAGTGCCAGCATCCCATATGGGTGCTAGTTTGAGTCCTGGTTGCTCCGCTTCCAATCCAGCTCTCTGCTGTGGCCTGGGAAAGCAGTAGAAGATGGCCCAAGTGCTTGGGCCCCTGCACCCACATGGGCGACCCAGAAGAAGCTCTTGGCTTCGGATCAGTCCAGCTCTAGCCACTGCAGCCAACTGGGGAGTGAGCCTGCAGATGGAAGACCTCTCTCTCTCTCTCTCTCTCTCTCTCTCTCTCTCTGCCTTTGCCTCTCTGTAACTCTACCTTTCAAATAAATAAATAAATCTTGAAAAAAAAAAAGATTTGCTTCTTTGTGTGCCTGTACCTTAGAGGATGCCACTACTGTGGGATGCCTGCCGTTCCCCAGAGGTCACAGGTCAGATCATGCTCCCACCCTGCAGATGGCAAACGATCCATACTCTGCTGGAGTGCTGGGTTGGTGACTGTGGAACAGACCTGTGCCTCCCAACTGCCTACCACTCTGCTCCCAGCTCACTGGGGTTATTGTTGGTTTTGGTTTTGCTTTTTTTCCTGATAGTTGTAGGGAAAAGAGTAGTCTTTTTCTTTGTTTCTAACTGGATGAGATTCCTTGTTCTTATAAAATAATGGTATTGACCTTTGATTTGTAAAACTTATAAATACTCTTACAGTTTGGTTTATTATTTTTCAGCTTCTTTGGAATTCTAAGAAATGTTCTTTTTAAGATAATGAAATGGCATTTTTTCTACCTGCAAATTGAGATATATTCTTTTTTATTTTTTAAAGATGTATTTGTTTATTTGAAAGTCAATTACACAGAGAGAGGATAGAGAGAGAGAGAAGGGAGGGGGGCCTTCCATCCACTGGTTCACTCCCTGATTGGCCGCAATGGCCAGAGCTGCGCCGATCCAAAGCCAGGAGCCAGGAGCTTCTTCCTGGTCTCCCACACAGGTGCAGGGACCCAAGGACTTGGACCATCTTCTACTGCTTCCCAGGCCATAGCAGAGAGCTGGATCAGAAGTGGAGCAACCAGGACTCACACCGGCTCCCACATGGGATGCTGGCACTGCAGACAGCGGCTTTACCTGCTACACCATGGCTCTGGCCTTGAGATATATTCGTTTAAAATACCTCCAAACAGAAGCAAAACTCTCAAATACTTTTTTAAAATTTATTTTATTTATTTGACAGGTAGAGTTATAGACAGTGAGAGAGAGAGACAGAGAGAAGGGTCTTCTTTCTGTTGGTTCACTCCTGAAATGGCCGCTATGGCCGGAGCTACGCCGATCTGAAGCCAGGAGCCAGGTGCTTCCTCCTGGTCTCCCATTCGGGTGCAGGGCCCAAGCACTTGGGCCATCCTCCACTGCCTTCCCAGGCCACAGCAGAGAGCTGGACTGGAAGAGGAGCAGCCGGGACTAGAACCCGGCGCCAGTATGGGATGCCTGCGCTGCAAGCGGAGGATTAACAAAGTGAGCCACGGCGCCGGCCCTTCAAATACTTTTAAATTGAATATTATTTTGTCACAGACTTTAGAGAATTTTCAACATAGGTGTTAAAGTCTTTAAAAGTCCAGGGTGGGCATTTGGTGCAGTTATGATGCCACTTAGGAGGGGGGCAGAATTGTACATAGGCTGCAGCTTGTAGCACCGGCATCCAATATTGGAGTGTTAATTTGAGTCTTGGCTGCTCTACTTCCAATCCAGCTCCCTGCTAGCTCCCTGCTAATGAGCCTGGGAAGACACTGGAAGATGATCTAAGTACTTGAGACCCTGCCACCCATGTGGGAGACCAGGATGGAGTTCTGGGCTCCTGACTTTGGCCTGGTCCAGCTCCAGCTGTTGTGGCCATTTGGGTAGTGAACCAGTGGATGGATGATTTCTCTCCCTCTCTCTCCCCTCCCCTCCCTCTGTTACTCTTCCTTTCAAATAAATAAATCTTGAAAAAAAATATGCTACTTGGGATGCCCATATCCTATATCAGAGTACCTGGGTTCAGGTCTGGGCTCTGCTTCGGATCCTAGCTTCCTGTTGATGTGTTCCCTGAAGAACGCAGATAATGGCTCCAATAGTTGGGTCACTGACAACCCACCTGGGAGACCTAGACTGGGTTGCAGGCTCCTGGCTTTGGCCTGGCCCAGCCTTGGCTGTTGTTGGCATTTGGGGGATAAACTAACAGATAAAAATCTCTCTCTTTCTGTTCTCTGTCTCTGTCTTTCTGTATTTCTGCCTTTGAAATGAATGTAATAAACTTGAAAAGGTAAAATAAAATTCTATAACCTTTGGTCTAACACTTCTGCTTCTAAGAATTTACCCTAATAAAGAAATCTAATAAATGTATAAAACTTAAATCCTGGGGCCAGTGCCTACAGCACTGACATCCTGTATGGGAATGGGTTTGAGTCCCAGCTGCTCTGCTTCCAATCCAGCTCCCTCCTAATGCACTTGGAAAGGTGGCAGAAGATGGTCTACATGCTTCGGCCCTGCAGCCATGTGGGAGACCCAGATGGAGTTCCAGGCTCCTGGCTTCTGCTTGGCCTACCCCTTGCTGCTGTGGCCGTTTGGGGAGAGAGGAGCCAGGAGCTTCTTTTGGGTCTCCCATGTGGGTGGCATTTGGGGAGTGAACCAGTGGCTGAAAATTGCAGAAATTTTTTGTACCAAATTAGATTCCTTTTTTAAAAAATTATTTTATTTCATTTGAGAGGCAGAAAGAGAACTTCCATTCACTGGTTTACTCCCAAAATGCCTGTGACAGGCAGGGTTGGGCCAGGCCAACCTTGGGAGCTGGAAGTGAATCTAGGTTTCCCCATGGGTGGTGGGGATCTAAGGACTTGGGCCATCACCTGCTGCCGCCCAGGGTGCACATTGGCAGGAAGCTGGAGTACGGAATTGGAGCTGGTCCTCAAAGCCGCACTCTGATAGGGAATGTGGGCATCTCAAATGGGGGCTTAACTGCTGGGCCCAACGCCGGCCTGTGACTCATCAGCTGATTCCATGTCCCGTCAAATTCCTCTCCCCAAAAGTTTCTTCCAGTGTATTCTTTCCTGTGATTCATGAGGGTATCCTTCTCCTCACACCCTCATGCATAACAGGTGTAAGAACTCTCGGCCTTTGCCCAGCGGCTGGGGGAAGACTGTTATTTGAGTGTCCATTTCATCGGCAATTTGTGAAGCAGCATACCTTTTCATGTGTTTTTGGCCATTTGCTTTTTTTCCTAGGGATTTCTCATTCAGATCATTTTCCACTTGTCCATTTTTGACAGGTTATTTTTATCCTTTTCTTATTGATTTTCATGAGTTCTGCAAATTATTAGGGTTAGTGAGGCTCTGCATTTTATGTGTGTGTGTGTGTGTGTGTTTGATGTATCTTTTTAAGTTTTTCAAATTGTGCTTTTGGATGTCCTAGTTGGAGGCAGAACTCTGAAGTCCTTGTTTCTAGTCTACCTTTCTCAC
Organism: Lepus europaeus; assembly: GCF_033115175.1. Lineage (NCBI taxonomy): Eukaryota > Metazoa > Chordata > Mammalia > Lagomorpha > Leporidae > Lepus > Lepus europaeus. Next base: position 32,352,341 of record NC_084831.1, read on the forward strand.
GTTGCCAGGGTTACCCTTTGTATCACATACATTGGTATAGATGGTTGCTCACTAAGGAGAAATTCCTGTTCGTGTTTTGGGAAACTGTCTCGTTTGAGGATGTGGCCATGGACTTCACCAAGGTGGAGTGGGGGCTACTAGACCTGCCACCCGGGTTTGGCTGTAGTGATCATTTGGGAAGTGAACCAGTGAATAGGAGATCTTTGTCTTTGTGACTTTTTCTCTCTCTTAAATAAATTTAAAATTTTTTAAAAATTCACTTGTAGGGGCTGGTGCTGTGGCATAGCAGGTAAAACCGCTGCCTGCGGTGCCAGCATCCTATATGGGCACTGGTTCAAAAGTCCTGGCTGTTCTGCTTCCAATCCAGCTCTCTGCTATGGCTTGGGAAAGTAGTAGAAGATGGCCCAAGTCCTTAGGCCCTTGCACCCGCGTGGGAGACCTGAAGAAGCTTCTGGCTCCTGGCTTCTGATCAGCGCAGCTCCGGCCGTTGTGGCCATTTGGGGAGTGACCCAGTGGATGTAAGATCTCTCTTTCTGGCCGGCGCCGCAGCTCAAAAGGCTAATTCTCCACTATGCGGCGCCGGCATACCGGGTTCTAGTCCCGGTCGGGGCGCCGGATCCTGTCCCAGTTGCTCCTCTTCCAGGCCAGCTCTCTGCTGTGGCCAGGGAGTGTAGTGGAGGATGGCCCAAGTGCTTGGGTCCTGCACCCCATGGGAGACCAGGAGAAGCACCTGGCTCCTGCCTTCGGATCAGCGCAGCCTTTGGAGGGTGAACCAACAGCAAAGGAAGACCTTTCTCTCTGTCTCTCTCTTATGATCCACTCTGCCTGTCACAAAAAAAAAAAAAAGAATTAGTGTTGCCCTGACTTAGCTACGCCCCCTCTGCTTGCCCTTTACAAGGTGTGCTTGGTCGTTAACGAAGCAGACACGTGCACCGAACTTGTCTCCAGTGCTTCTTGTTGAACGCCGTTGCCCCACCCAGCCAGCAGTGCGCGGGCCTTGCAGATCGAGTCTGCGCTTCCAGGTCTCCCACACAGGGCCAGGACCCCAGGCACTTGGGCCCTCTTCTACTGTTTTCCCAGGCCATACCAGAGAACTGGATTGGAAGTGGAGCAGCCGGGGCTCGAACCAGAGTCCATGTGGGAATGCCTGCGCTGCAGGCGGCGGCTTTACCTGCTATGCCACAGCACCGGTCCCATGTTTTATTTTAATTACCTGATATTTTTGTCTCTTGCTAGCTGAAAATGGCTGGCATTTTAGATTGTGATCTTAGGGTCTCTAAGGCTCTGAGTGGAATTCAGCCCACTCACATTTACTGTGATTATTAGTATACTTAGTCTAATTTCTTTCTTTTTCTTTTTTCTTTTTTTTTTCTTTTTTTTTTTTTTTTTTTTTTTTTGACAGGCAGAGTGGACAGTGAGAGAGAGAGAGAGAGAGAGAAAGGTCTTCCTTTGCCGTTGGTTCACCCCGCAATGGGCGCTGCGGCCAATGCACTGCAGCCGGCGCACCACACTGATCCAATGGCAGGAGCCAGGTGCTTCTCCTGGTCTCCCATGGGGTGCAGGGCCCAAGCACTTGGGCCATCCTCCACTGCCCTCCTGGGCCACAGCAGAGAGCTGGCCTGGAAGAGGAGCGACCGGGACAGAATTTGGCGCCCCGACCGGGACTAGAACCAGGTGTGCTGGCGCCACAGGCGGAAGATTAGCCTAGTGAGCCGCGGCACCAGCCTACTTAGTCTAATTTCTAATATTTGTTCTTTCTGTTTAATCTCTCCACTTATTTGAGTATTCTAAATGATTTCTTATTTTTCTCCCTAATATTACTTCAAAATTCTACCTGATATGTTTTTTGAAAATTTATTTAATTTGAAAGTTAGAGTTATATAGGGAGCAGGAGAGACAGACAGAGAGATCTTCCACCCACTGTTCAGTCCCTAGAAGGCTACAATGGCCAGGGCTTAGCCAGGCCGAAGCCAGGATCCAGGAGCTTCTTCCAGGCCTCTCACGTGGGTAACAGGGGCCCACACACTTGAGCCATCTTCCGCTGCTTTTCCCAGGTCACCAGCAGGGAACTGGATCAGAAGTGGAAAAGCCAGGACGCGAACCAGCGCCCATGTGGGGTGCTGGCATCACAGACAGAGGCTTTATCCGGTTTGCCACGACACTGGCCCTTTTACCTCTTATTTTTTTATCTTTCAGTTAGTTACCTCTGAAATTATCACAAGTTTTAAAAGTCATGTTTTTCTATCAGTGCCAAGTGTTGATCAGTATTTGCAATGTCTCATTCTCTAGACCAAGACAAGGCCATTGCTTGCTTTTAGTTAGCCTTGCTTGATGCACACCTACACACCCCTGCTCTCCCCATGTCCTGTATTATGTTGAAACCATTTATAATTGTTAATGATGGTTCTTTTAGTGTGCTTCTATTTTCTCAGAGATTAAGTTAAGCTTAATTTTTTATGGGAGCCCTTGCTTTCCATGATTTCTTACGTCCCACATTTACCATTAGCATGGATTTATTTTTTAACTTGCAGATAAATTTTCTGAGTCACTGCATGTTTGAAAAGGTCTTTCTGTTTACTCCATTCCTGAGCGCTAGTTTGTCTGAGTAGAGAGCTTTAGATTCAGAATGGTTTTCCCTGAGGATATTCTAGCTGTTGTTTCTTTGTTTTAAAGCTTCTGGTATTGAGGCTAGCATTGTGACACTCCTTGCTATGCTGGAATTCCCTAGGGGAGTGCCAGTTCAAGTCCTGGCTGCTCCGTTTCTGATCTAGCACCCTTATAATGCACACTTGGGCCCTTGCCACCCAAGTGGAAGACCAGAATGGAGTTCCTGGCTCCTGGCTTCTTGTGGGTCTTCTATCTGCTGGTTCACTCCCTAAATGGCCACAATGGCTGGAGCTGGGCTGATCTGAAGCCAGGAGCTTCTTCTGGGTCTCCCACATGGGTGCAGGGGCCCAAACACTTGGGCCATCCTTCATTGCTTTCCCAGGCCATAGCAGAGAGCTGGATTGGAAGAGGAGCAGCTGGGACTCCAACTAGTGCCCATATGGGATGTTGTGCTACAGATGGAAGCTTAGTGCGAGCCCCCTGTACACTTACATTTTTTTTTAAGGTTTATTTACTTAAAAGTCAGAGTTACACAAAGAGATAAGGAGGGGCAGAGAGATATAGAGGTCTTCCAACTGCTGGTTCACTCCCCAATTGGCCACAATGGTGAAGCTGCGCCAATCCAAAGCCAGGAGCCAGGAGCTTCTTCCTGGTCTCTCACGTGGGTGCAGGGGCCCAAGGACTGGGCCATCTTCCACTGCTTTCCCAGGCCACAGCAGAGAGCTGGATCTGAAGTGGAGCAGCCAGGACTCTAACTGGCACCCATATGGGATGCCGACACAGCAGGTGGCGACTTTACCTGCTACACCACAGCGCTAGCCCCACACTTACTTTTTTTTTTTTTTTTGGACAGGCAGAGTGGACAGTGAGAGAGAAAGAGACAGAGAGAAAGGTCTTCCTTTGCCATTGGTTCACCCCCTAATGGCCGCCGTGGCCGGCGCGCTGCAGCCAGCGCACCGCACTGATCCGATGGCAGGAGCCAGGTTCTTATCCTGGTCTCCCATGGGGTGCAGGGCCCAAGTGCTTGGGCCATCCTCCACTGCACTCCCTGGCCACAGCAGAGAGATGGCCTGGAAAAGGGGCAACCGGGACAGAATCCGGTGCCCCTACCGGGACTAGAAACTGGTGTGCCGGCGCCGCAGGTGGAGGATTAGCCTGTTGAGCCACGGCACCGGCTCTTTTTTTTTTTTTTTTTTTTTAAGATTTATTTTATTTATTTGAAAGATAGTTACAGAAAGAGGTAGAGACAGAGGGAGAGGTCTTCCATCACTGGTTCACTCTCCAGATGGCCGCAACGGCCGGAGCTGTGCCAATCTGAAGCCAGGAGACAGGAGCTTCTCTTGGGTCTCTCATGTGGGTACAGGGCCCAAGGACTTGGGCCATCTTCTGCTTTCCCAGGCCATAGCAGAGAGCTGGAGCGGAAGTGGAGAAGCCAGGACTCGAACCGTCGCCCATTTGGGATGCCGGCACTGCAGGCAGAGGCTTTACCCGCTAACAGGCCTTTAACAGGAAGTAGTCTTTTATTATGCCAGCATAAGGCTCAGTTTGATTCTTATCTAAAAGCCTGAGCCTGGAACAAAGAGGGATATTTTCTTATATATGTTTGTAGCTTCTTTGTCTCCCTTATATGGCTATATGCCTACATTTGATTGGATATTCTAATGCTACATGGCAGCTATAGGAATTGATACAGTACTGCTGATGTGTACACAGTCACTGATGATGTTTCCTTTACACACCTGCTGAGCTGTGCGCTGTCTGGCAAGGGTTAACACCACGGCTGTGTGCTGGCAAGCAGAAGCTTCATCAGTTACATGCCAGCAGCTGATGGCAAGCAGATAGTGAGCACATAGTGAGCACATTCCATTCCCAGGATACGTTTCGTGTCTTTCTGACCTTGAGAAGACCTCTTCCACATTACCAATGAATTCTTGTTTCTCAAAGTGTGCTCTTCAGACTCCTGTGTTAGAATGCCTGAGTGCTGGAGTGTAAGAGTACCAGCAAGCACTTCTGGTTTCAGTGTGCCAAAACCTCAGCGCAGACCCTTAGCTGGGGCACTTGTGAAAATGTGGATTCCCACGCTTCATCCTGTCTGCGTGTTAGGCTGTGGGCGTGGAGACCAAGGATGTGTACTTGTAAAAGCCCCTGCCCTTGCAGTGACGATGAGGTAGACCGAAGCTGGAGAATGACTGTTCTGTGACATCTGGGTAAGGCTAAGGAAAGTAAAATCTTACGTGGCAATTTTGCTGAGTCTACAGGATATGGCTGTTTGTACCAATAAATTGACTGAAGTTAGGAAGTTAAATGCATGAGGCCTCAAATACACATCAGCTGGCCTTAGGAAATGTTGACACCTGGCTATCAGATGCCACCCATGATGAGATGTGTGATGACTGCATCTGAAAACTCAAAGGGACAAGCAGCCACATTGCAGCTTTTAAAATATGTTCTCCCTAAAGCTTCAGACACTATGAAACACGGTCTGGTATGCCATATGTATCTTGTTAATGGGAATCTGCTATGGATCTATTACAATACATGATAAATAAGAAACAGAATGAGAAGTTCCTATGTTAGAGTACGATAATGGCTGCATTATCTTTAGTGCACTTTTAGATTATATTAGAAACATCAGCATAAGTTGTATGTCACTAAAATAATCTGTGTTGACCCTGGCATTGCCCCCATTTACTGTAAATCATCATATGGAGTGACATAAAAATGCAATTTGTGCCCTAATATGAATCCATATCAGTGGTTCCCAAATGTGGATAGGCGTTAGTATCAACTCTACAGCTTGTTAAAAATATACTTATCTTAGGGGCCAGTGTTGTAGCACAATGGGTTAGGCTACCACCTGTGTTGCCAGCATCTCATTGGAGCACCAGATTAAGTCCTGGCTGTTCCACTTTGCATCCAGCTCCCTGTTAATGCGCCTGGGAAATCAGCAGAAGATGGCCCAAGGGCTTAGGTCCCAGCATTCACGTGGGAGACCCAGAAGGAGTTCCTGGCTCCCAGTTTTGGTCTGGCCCAGCCCCGGCCATTGTGGTCATTTGGGGAGTGAAACAATGGATACAATCTCTCTCTCTCTCTCTCTCTGATTCTTCCTCTCTCTCTGTAACTTTGACTTTCAAATAAGTAAAAACAAAATCCCTTTTAAAAAATACGATTTATAAAAAGTACATATCTTGGGTTCCACCCTAGGAGGCCATGACTCAGCATTTCTGTGTAGAGGCTGACTAAGCATCCGAGCTCCAGCCTTAGGAACTACTGCTTTCTGCTCCTTCACCAAAGGGAACCGGTGCTTCCTGGAGGCCGGCTTTTCAGAATCTTTCTCATAGAAATTACGGTGGGGCTGCTCACAGTTTCCTGGATAGTAATTGAGAGAAATGAAGGAAGCAAACAAGAAGGGCGCTTCACTTATAAGAATAGCCAAGGAGCAATAAGTTGAGTTGTCAAAGTCCTGGTAATCCTGCCTTATGGTCAGTGGTAATGTTCCCCAAATACTCTTTAAAGAACATGAAAATAATCTTGCAGTTGTCAGCAATCCCTAACTGAAAAATGATTCTTTATCAGGAACATTTTGCTCTATGAAGTTAGAAAATATTGGTCCCACAAAAATAAGCCCTGTTTTTTGGTGTTACAGGAATGAGTGAAACAGTAGCATCCAAATATCCACTCCCCAGATTCCCATATGAAAACCTAAAGATGGGGTTCTGATATTTTTTGAAGGGTATCCAGTAGAGGGGCCAGCACTGTGACATAGTAAGCGAAGTCTCCGCATGTGGCACTGGCATCCCATGTGGGGCACCAGTTTGAGTCCTGGTTGCTCCACTTCCAATCCAGCTCTCTGCTATGGCCTGGGAAAGCAGTAGAAGATGGCCCAAGTGCTTGGGCTCCTGCACCTTCGTGGAAGACCCTCCTCGTTCCTGGCTTCGGATAGGCCTAGCTCTGGCTGTTGCAGCATTTTGGGAGTGAACCAGCAGATGGAGGACTTTCTGTCTCTCCCTCTGTCTGGAACTCTGCCTCTCAAATAAATAAATATATTTTTTTTAAAAAGAAACTATTATTGAGCAACCAATTGATCAGTCCATATGGGTAGATGTAAGAGATAAACAAACACATTTTCTTCTCCTACACAGTCAACACAACACTTTTGACAGCAGATGCGTGTGTGTGTGTGTGGACGGGGTGTTCCCCACACAACAAACAATACCCCCGCAGACACAGAGTGGGTGTTCTACAATTATACTCGACTCTGACACTGGCGTTGGTGTCAGTTCTCAGAGCTGAGGACTCAGGCCCACAAGTCTGCCTCTCACTTCAGACACCAATCACAAGTAGGTCGTCCCCTTGCACATCTGACCAGCTGGCTGTAAACATGGGTAAAAATCAGCGTTCCCACAAACCTCTCCTCAGGTTTGAAGACTTTGCTGGAGCAGCTCACGGAACGCGAGGAAATGTATTATTCAGATTTACCATTTATTACAAAGGTTGTTACAAAGAGGAAAGCGGTGGGGGTCCGGGGACTCATGAAGCTTGGATTCAAGCCCTCTGTGAGAGCCGATGCGCCGGCTGGGCCCCAGGTGAATCAAATCGGTCTTTTCCTCGGTGCTCTGACCAGTACTCAGAGGGCGTCAGCACGGACCTGTCTCTCCTTCTGGACCCTTGACTCCCATGCATGAATCTCTGTTCTGGGTGGAGTTAAACCAAAACGCGCGAACCAAGAGACCCCTGAAGTCAAAGCTGTTACAGATGCTCGCTGGAATCCAAGGGCACTCTGCCAAGCCCCAGGCTCCCCACCGGGTTTTGTACCTGTCTCTCCTTACACGGCGGCGTGTGGTGCTCGGAGCCTGTGCCGCTGGCACACACGGTCCTGGCGGTATGCACTTCTCTGGGGAGGTGTCTTGACTGTGCTGCCTCACAGGGCGGCTCCTTATTAGTCTGGGAGAGACTGGGTGGGCCGCAGGGCATGCGGGACCCAAATCCTTGTCCTTCTTTCCTGACCTTGAGGGTGTAGCCGCAGCGGTCATGTGCCGCAGGGGTCATGTGAAGTCAGGCCTGGAACTCCTCGGTGGGGCCTGTTTCTACTTCTATTTTGTATCTCTAGTCTGTGAAATTCAACCTTTAGTAAGAGGAACTGACTTTGGAAAGAAAATACAAGAATGCTTCAGAAAGTTCATGAAAAATAGAATGGAGGCATAAATTTTAGTTCAAAAAATTGTTAAATACATACGTATCTTTTTCATAATACACATTTCCCTGAACTTTTTGAAGACTCCTTATATGTATGAGTTTCAAATAATTTTCGCAACAAATTAAAATTATCTTTTGGGGGCAGGTGTTTGGTATGGTGGTTAAGCCACCCCCTTAGGATGCCTTCATCCCATATCAGTGACCTGGGTTCAAGTCTTGGCTCTGCTCTTCATTCCAGCTTCCTGTTATTGCACACGCTGGAAGCAGCCATGATGGCTCAAATTTTTTTTTTTTAAGATTTATTTATGGGAGCCGGTGCCGTGGCTCACTTGATTAATCCTCCGCCTTGGCGCTGGCATCCCATATGGGTGCTGGGTTCTAGTTCCTGTCGCCCCTCTTCCAGGCCAGCTCTCTGCTATGGCCCGGGAAGGCAGTGGAGGATGGCCCAAGTGCTTGGGCCCTGCACCCGCATGGGAGACCAGGAGAAGCATCTGGCTCCTGGCTACAGATTGGCATAGCTCTGGCTGTAGTGGCCATTTGGGGGGTGAAACAACGGAAGGAAGACCTTTCTCTCTGTCTCTCTCCCTCACTGTCTATCTGTCAAATAAGTAAAAAACTTTTTTAAAAAAGATTTATTTATTTATTTGAAAATCAGAGTTACACAGAGAGAGAAGGAGAGGCAGAGAGAGAGAGGACTTCCATCCGCTGGTTCACTCACCAGTTGGCTGCAACTGCTGGAGCTTTGACAATCCAAAGCCAGGAGCCAGGAGCTTCTTCTGGGTTGCCTATGTGGGTGCAGGGGCCCAAGCACTTGGGCCATCTTCCACTGCTTTCCCAGGCCATAGCAGAGAGCTGGATGGGAAGTGGAGCAGCTGGGACTTGAACCGGCGCCCATATGGGATGCCAGCACCGCAGGCGGCGGCTTTACCCGCTACACCACAGCGCCGGCCCCTCAAGAGGTTTAATCCCTGCCACCCACACAGAAGACCCAGACTGAGTTCTCAGTACCTGCCTTTGGCCTGGCTCAGCTGTGGCTGTTGTGGGCATTTGGCGAGGGAACCAGCAGTTAGCAGATTTCTTCCTGTCTGTCTCTCCGCCTTTGAAATAAGTAAGTTATAAAAATTTATTAGCTACGTCTTTATTCCTTTTCCATGAAATTTTAAAACACCCTTGTAAAGGACCAGATCTGGGACAAATTTCCTAAGCCAGTGGAAGCGTGGCAGATGCATTTAGAAAAATGTCCACTGAGCTCTAAAAACCTAGGCTGTGTTAGAATGAAAACAAACCTACACTGGCTATAGATAAGAGGGGCGCAATGATACAAAGCCCCAAAGGCCGAGATAAGAGGATGTCCCTGGACAAAAGGGCCTGCTGCTGCCGCTCGCTTGGGTCTGCAGGCAGAATGCCACGGCTAATCTTCAACATACAGCAAAGGGACGTGGAGCACTTGCTTTTGTCTTTTCTCTGTTGATTTGGCCCCAAAGCTGTCGGTTTGATATAAATTCCTCTTATCTCTTCCCTTTCTCCATCCTTAATTTAGGACTTCTCAGAATTCTCTTCTTATCGCTGGGCACTCATGATTTCTTCCTCAGCCCTGGCATCAAGAACTACCTCTCCAGCATCTCTCTGCTCACTCCCCTCACCCCTCCAGATGGCTGCGTTGGAAAGGACCCAAGATGACTGCGGCCAGTTCCTTCTCAGCCTCTGGCTCCCAGGATGTATTGTGTAGCTCCTTGCCATGGACCGTTCAAAGAATGAGACCCAATGTGGGCAAAGCAGGTGATCGGTCTGTCTCCTGTAGCTCTCCAGATTTCAAGTCCACTGTCTCGGTGGCTTGCTCAGGCACCAAGAAGGAATGTAACTGAAAGCTGTCCTGCGGGCAGTTTAAAGACTCAGCACCCTTGAGTTGGAAGGTAGGGTCTCCCAGCACACCGCCACAGTGGAGGGAGGAGTCTCGGCTTGGCACCCACTGCATTTCTCCAAAGAAGAATCTCCATTGACCACTGCCCCCTCCTCCCCCTCCACGGCCACCTCCACTTCCTCCTCCATCACCCCTTCCTCCTTTGACTTCTCTCTCTCTTTCCTCTCTCTCCTCCTTTTTGAGATCCTTGATCTAGCTGAGGGTTTGAGGGACTCTGGAAGAGATGCTAAGACCATTTTCTTTGTAGACCCTCTTAGGGAGATTGGGCCCCTCTGGGATTTCACATCTGTTGTATCTTGTTGTGTCTCTTTCTGCATTGGTTGTATCTTGTTGCCCACTTAAACCTTCAGTTTTAACAACTCCCTTCACTTTGGATAGCATGCTCAAAATCACCCAGGGATTCTGTTTCACTAAGTAGCCTACCACCTGCTCTCCAAGACATGTTTGAAAGGCAGGACTTTGGTGTCTGGAGTTGCAGAGTCTACATTACTTTCTTTCTCGCTGCTCACTGTGTAACCTCAGGCAAGTGAACTTCTCTGTGCCTCATTTCCTTATCTGAGTAATGGGCTCAAGAAGGGACTTAACTCACACAATAGTCTTAAGGATTAAATGAGTTGACACCAACAAAATGCTTAGAACAGAACCTGACGTCTGGGCAGCTGGCAATCAGTAGGCGTGAGCTGTTCTTATTTCTCCTCTTTCTGTAAAGCAGCAGCAGCTCACCTCACTCTTGTTTGATGACTTTGCCTTGGACTTTATTGAGAGAATAAGAGAGCCAGGTGGCCAGCACTGTGGTGTATCAGATAAAGCTGCAGCCTGCGGTACTGCTATCCCATATGGGCACCGGTTCAAGGCCCGGTTGCTCCACTTCTGGTCTAGCTCTCTGCTATGGCCTGGGAAGGCGTGGAGGATGGCCCAAGTCTTTGGGCCCTGCACCTGCATAGGAGACCCTGAGGAGGCTCCTAGCTCTCTTTCTCTCTCTCTGCCTCTCTGTAATTCTGCCTTTCAAATAAATAAATAAATGAGAGAGAGAGAGAGAGAGAGAGAGAGAGAGAGATGCATCTGTACCAAATTCTTCCTATCCTTTGCCCATGAAAGTGTCTTGGTCAATTCCTCCACCCCAGCCTGTGCTCAGGGCTCTATCCTGTACATCTTCCAGGATTTCCCTCATTTCACTCTCTTTCCAGAATAATTAATCCCTCTGCCCTGTCCCCTAACAGCATGGAGACATCTTTTTAAACAAGAGCAAAGAACCCAGACTCTTCTTCAACCCTACATTTCTCGTCAACTCTGAGATACAGGGTGGGAGCACACACACAAGAGAGCTTCATATTTCCCTTGTGGGATTGCTGGGGGCAAAGTTTTCTAATAAATGATGTCAAGTCCTAAGCATAGACCTGGCTTATAGCAAGCACAGAAGTGTTGGCTATTACAGTCAGCCCTCCATGTCTAGGTTTCCACATTTAAGGATTCAACCAGCCTTCGACCAAAAATACTCAGAAAAATGCATCTATACTGAACATGTACACACATTTCTCCTGTTGATATTCCCTAAGCAATACAGTACATCTACTTACATAGCATTTACACTGTTAGGTATTGTGAGTAATTTGGAGGTGACTTAAAATATAAGGGAGGATGTGTATAGGTTATACACAAACTTGGCTATATTGTATATATGGGACTTGAAGATCTAAAGATTTGGGTTTTCAGAAGGGAGTCCTAGAACAAATGCCTCCTTGGATGCCAGGGGACAGCTACATTAGCATTGTTGTTGCTGCTATTATTGCAAATTTTAATTTCTGTGCTTGCTGAAAGGGATTGGACCTTCTTAAAGAGATATTTTAGGCAACAAGTATGGACTTAATTTAAGCTACAGTCACACCAGGCTGGTGTTGTGGCATGACAGGTAACAGTTTATTTATTTCTTTATTTGAAATGCTGAATTACAGAGAGAGAGGGAGAGACAGAGAGAGAGAGAGCGAGAGAGAGAGAGATATCGATCTTCCATCTCCTGGTTCACTCCCCAGATGGCCCTGTCAGGACCAGACCAAAGCCAGGAGCTTCAAACTGGTCTCCCATGTGGGTAGCAGGGGCTCAAACACTTGGGCCACCTTCCACAACTTTTGCAAGCTCATGAGCAGGAAGTTGGATCAAAAGTGGAGCAGCCAGGACTTAAACCAGCACCTGTAAGGGATGCTGGCGTCACAGGCAGCAGCTTAACCCGCTATACCAGAATGCTGGCCCTGAAGATTAATTTCTTTATCTGAAAGGCAGAGCCACAGAATAGAGACACAGACAGAGAGGTCTTCCATCTGCTGGTTCACTCCCCTAATGCCCTTAGGTTCACTCCGCTATTGCCCTTAACAGCCAGGGCTGGGCCAAAGCCATAGCCAGGGATCTGGACTCAATCTGGGTCTCCCACATGGATGGCAGAGAAACAAGTACTCAAGCCATCATCTGCCTCCCAGAATGTGTATTGGCAGGAAGCTGAATCAAAAGCATTGTAGCTGGGGCCAGCACTGTGACAACAGGTTAAGCGGCTGCCTGCAGTGTCAGCATCGCATATAGGCACTGGTTCGAGTCCGAGCTGCTCTACTTCTGATCCAGCTCCCTGCTAATGTGCCTGGGAAAGCAGCTCTCTCACATGGGTAGCAGGAACCCAACTACTTGATCTATCATATGCTGCTTTGCAGGATACGCTCTGGAAGGAAGTTGGAATCTGGAGAACTGGGATTCTTTTTTTTTTTTTTTTTTTGACAGGCAGAGTGGACAGTGAGAGAGAGAGACAGAGAGAAAGGTCTTCCTTTACCGTTGGTTCACCCTCCAAAGGCCTCTGCGGCAGGTGCATCTCGCTGATCCGAAGCCAGGAGCCAGGTGCTTCTCCTGGTCTCCCATGCGGGTGCAGGGCCCAAGGACTCAGGCCATCCTCCACTGCCTTCCCGGGCCATAGCAGAGAGCTGGCCTGGAAGAGGGGCAACCGGGATAGAATCCGGCACCCCAACCGGGACTAGAACCCAGTGTGCTGGCGCCGCAAGGCGGAGGATTAGCCTGTTAAGCCACAGTGCCAGCCGAGAACTGGGATTCTAATCCAGGCATTCCGATATGGGATGTAGGCATCCCAAGCAGCATCTTAACCACTCGACCAAACACCAACCCTTCGTTGAGATGATTTGTTTAATTTCTAGTTTTAAATGTATTTTCATCCAGTTGAAGAAGCAAAGTAGTCACAGAGAGATTATACAGAGTAGTCACAGAGATCTTCCATCTGCTGGGTCACTCCCCAAAATACCTGCAACTGTACGGGCTGAAGCCAGGACCCCAGAGTTCCATCCAGGTCTCCCACATGAGTGGCAGGGCCCCAAGCACCTGAGCCATCATCTGATGCCTTCCAAGATGCCTTAGCAGGAAACTGAAATGGAAGCAAAGTAGCTGGACTCGAAGCAGCATGCCAATGGGATGCCCGTGTTGCAAACAGCAGCTTAACCAGCTGCACACAATGTCAAGCCCTCATTGTAATTTTGCCTTGCATTTCCTGATATACTGAGCATCTCTTCATGGGTTTATTAGCCTTTTGAATATCTCCTTTAGAGGAAGGTCTATTCAAGTGTTTTGTCATTTTTAAATTGTTTTGTTTCTTTGTTGTTCAATTTCAGCTCACTATATAACGTGGATATTAATCCCTTATCATACATAGTATTTGCAAATATTTTTGCCCATTCCACACACTGCCTTTATACTCTGTTGATAATTCTTTTAGTGCATAAAACTTTTTAAATTTTGATGAAGTTCAATTTGTCTATTTTTCTTTTTAATGCTTATGCCTTTGGTGTCGTATTCATGAACTCTTTGCCAAACCCCAATGTCCTGAAGATTCTTCCCTGTGTTTTCCTCTAAGGTTTTATAGTGTTGGGCCTTTGACCCATTCTGAGTTAATTTGTATATGTGGTGTTGGAGAAGGATCCAACGTTTCAGCCCCATTTGTTGGAAAGTCCTTTCTCCACTGAATGGAGGAGAGCTTGTTTCTGGGCTCTCTCCCCTTGGGTTCCATGACAGTCCATGCTCCTGGTCTCCTCCTGCCATTGGGCTCCTCATTTCCTGCTTCCTTTGTGGGTTCCTCTTGGTCTGTCCTGGGCCATGGATGCTGTTGCTCGGTCCTAGGTGCTATTGTTTCCCATTCAGCTTGCTTTTGAGGGTTTTATTTCTGCAGATGCCTCTCAAGTCTCTCTCCTGAGCTCCCAGCTGAAGACCCCAAAGGCTAACTGATGCCCCACAAAGCACGCGACTCTAATAAGTCATGACCAGACCCTTCACCTTCTCGTCCCTTCTCCCCTCAAACAGACCTGCTCCTCCACTCTCTCCCCGTCCATCTTGTTTCCTAAGCCAGAAACTTGGGTTTTAGGCTGGACTTTTCCCTGTTCTTCACTCCCACATCAAATAAGTCGGCAAATCCTGCCAGCTCTACCTCCTACTTGGTCTCAAATTGTCCCTTTCATGCCTCTGACTGGTTCAGTTGAGGTCACTCTACAACCTTTCTCTCCTGATGTGGAGCAGCTGCTTCTTCCCCGAGCTCCTGCCTCCTCCTTTAACATATTCCGCACACCGGAGTCAGTGTGGTGTTTCTAAAGCATGGTTCTCGGCACGTCTTTCTCCTTAAGAGCTTCCGCGGAGTGACGGCAGTTCTCTCAAAGGGAGCTTACGGAGGGAATGCTGCCCCGACCTCAGCTCCTAAAACTCCACTCCTCATGAATGTGTCAACTCAGTTACAGCCTCCACCACTCCATCCTGTCAAGTCTTGTGCAGTGTTCGTTCTTCCCACTGGCTTTGTCAATTAGCTCAGTGAATTCCCATTCTTATACCTGCCAGCTGAGAAGTCTCTCTCTCTTTCCTGATCCACCACCTGTGGTGTGGGAACCCCCTGTGTTCCTCCATAGCACCCAGTGCTTCCCCTGTCAGAACGGATCACACACACATACACACATGCACACGCACACATATGGGCTCATATTTTTAACATACAACTTAATAGCTTTATTATTTTTTTTCTTGAAATGGAGGTAATATCCCTGCTCTGTGAACTTTTTTTTTTTTTTTGACAGGCAGAGTGAATAGTGAGAGAGAGACAGAGAGAAAGGTCTTCCTTTTTGCCGTTGGTTCACCCTCCAATGGCCGCTGCGGCTGGCGCATCTCGCTGATCCGAAGCCAGGAGCCAGGTGCTTTTCCTGGTCTCCCATGCGGGTGCAGGGCCCAAGCACTTGGGCCATCCTCCACTGCCTTCCCAGGCCACAGCAGAGAGCTGGCCTGGAAGAGGGGCAACCGGGATAGAATCTGGCACCCCAACCGGGACTAGAACCCAGTGTGCCAGTGCCGCAAGGCGGAGGATTAGCCTGTTAAGCCACGGCGCCAGCCCCTGTGAACTTCTAATGAGACAACAATGAGAACCATGTGGGAGTGTCCAATGCAATCAGTAGGAGGATACTGTCAACCCTCCTTAACCCCTTCACCTGCTCCAGAAGTTCCTTAACCCCAGGCCTGGGTTTGGGTTCAATGATTTCTTGGTGAGGAGGTCAGTATTAGTGTTTTCTTCATATTCACTCTCTCTCCTATGCCTCTGCAGTGGGTTTCCCCCAGTGGGAAACGTCCACACAGGGACAGCAGGTGCCTTTGAAGGCTACTTCCGGGATGACAGGTGAGTCGTCTCCTTTGCCTGGTCCCCCCCTTCCCTGCAGAGCTTACTCCTCTGACCACTGCTCGGCAGCCTGGCATTGTTTTTGTGGGCTCTGTCCAAACTGCATCCAATGGGTGGGTGATCGTAGACAGCCCTCTAGGCCGCTCCATCTTAGTTTATAAGATGGAGAGAGGTGTACTGGAGGATTTCAGAGGTCTCTTCCAACTCAAGATGCCCTAAAATCTTGGACTCTGACCAGAATCTAAGTCATAATGGAACCAAGAGAAGAAAGAATGCAGAACCCTGAACCCGTCAACCAGAGCCTCACTGCTCCGCTGAGAGCCATGCAGAAGAAGCTGGCTCGCCTTGTTCCCGCTCACCTTCTTCATTCCGCTTCTCCTGTGGCTCCGGCTGGGCCTTCGGCTCCCTCCCTTCCTCCCGTCCTGCCTGATGTCCCTCTGACTTCTCGGCCTCTTCGCCCTGGGCCGGCCTTCATCACCAGTCGTTCAGACCTACCCGGTCCTCCTCCCACTTCCTGCCCCAACCGTCTCCCACCTCTTCCCACCCTCCCGTCTGCACGTCTCCCCACCTGGGTCACCTCCACCCTCGCCCGTCCCCCCACCTACCTTCCCCCTCCCCCTCTCCCTTCCATCCGGCGCCCTTTCCGACTTGCTCCCCTCTTCTCCCACTCGCCTCCCTGTGCCCCTCCCCCCTCTCCTCATCCCACTTCTTCCCCTGGCTGTATGGACCTTGGGCCCAGATAGGCTGTCCCTGTTCCTGCAAGGGCACCCGCCCCAGCCAGCTCCCAGCACACCTGACGATTGCCACACTCAGTCATGGCGGTCCCATGTCCCTACCTGTGAGTCACCCAGGACATTCCAGAGCTCCTGGTGACCTGATGGACATGGTGCACACTGGATGGTGACCAGCGAGCATACAACCCAGAGGGCCACCTCCCTCAGGTAAGGACCTTTTTACCAATATTGGGTTGTCAGCCGCCAACATGTTTTTGTTTTCTTACTAAGTTCAGCGTGTGACTCCATTCCTACTCCTTACATCAAATGTTATCGGAATGGGCACCGTTTCTAGTCCTGGCTGCTCCTCTTCCACACTAGCTCTCTACTATAGCCTGGGAGAGCAGTAGATGGCTCAAGTCCTTGGGTCACTGCACCCATGTGGGGGACCTGGAGGAAGCTCCTGACTCCTGACTTCAGATCAGCTCAGCTCCAGCCATTGTGGCCATTTGGGGGAGTGGGACAGTGGGTGAAAGACCTCTCTATATATATATATCTCTACGTCTCTTTGTAACTCTTTCAAATAAATAAAAAATAAATCTAAGAAAACCTGTTAATGAAGATTCTGTTGTTTTTCCATAGGAGATTCCGTAGGGAGTAAGACACAGAAAAACTACAAGTGGACTCTGGATTCTGATTATCCCTGTTAACCTCACTGCATCAGATGTAGACAGCCTTATGCACACACAGACCCCACCCCACACAACATTCACGGATACCATAACCCTGATCAGCTTTAGCCTGGTGATGATGTGGATGGAACGCTCCTACCGAGTTCTGTTTTCCCCTGCCTGTTTTATTAATTTCATTTTGTTATTTTCTTTTCTATGATTTTAAAGGCAAAGAGAGAAGAGCGACAAACAGAAAACTTCCATGTGCTGGTTTACTCTCCCAAATGCTCTCAGTGGCTGGAGCTGGGCCAGGCCAGAAGCCAGGAGCTGGGGGGTCTTACGTGGGTAGCAGGGACCCAACAGCTTGCACTCTCACCTGCAGCTTCCCAGGGCACATTAGCAAGAGGCTGGATTTCAATATGGGATGCCTGTGTTACAGGTGGCAGCTTAACCCACTGTGCCACAACGCCGATCTCCCAAGTAAGGTCTTGATCGCTACACATACACCCTCCTCCTCCCTGCCTTCTTATATAGCCCAAACAAAATGATTTAGATCTGCTTGTTTGCTTCCATATCGTATTTATCAGTTGAGCTCATTTAGCCATGCATACAGGTAATCTTGGGACAAGGAAACGTTTTTAACCTCGGGAGCAGAGGAGTGAGCTAAGCATACCCCTCAGCTCGCAGCTTGCTCTGGTCATTCCCTGGGCAAGGCCCTCTCCTGCTGTTTTTTCTTTTTCTTTCTTTTTTTTTTTTTTTCTCAATAGCATACCCCACTTTCACTCCCCTCATACTACTACCCCTTAACACATGTTGATGTGTGTCCATGTGTTCTTGTAAAATGCGGTGTTATTGTGAGGACGGTGTTTTGAATTGTTGTCCACACCATTGTGTGGGAGGCTTTATTATGTTTTCCACCTCCCCACCCAGTGTTCTATGGTGAAGATCTGTCTCTGGGAGTATAGTGCTCACCTGTGTTTCTACCTTCTGCACTGCAGGTTTGGTCTCTTCCACATCACGCTCGTCCATTTCCCCAGTGACAGACGGACAGCCAGACTGTCTCTCTCTCTCCACTATGATGAACTTCCTAATTGGCTGAGAGTATTTAGTTGTTGTTGTAAATGACTATTGAATTTGTTCAAATTATTTTTATGCGTTTTTGACGATTATATGGTTTTCTGTATGTCTTATTATTCTTTGTTCCTTTTCTAGCCTTTCCTTACCTTGTTTTGGATCCTTTATTTTCAGTATTGTACCTTATCATCATTAGTTTATTAGCTAATTTAATTTCTTTTATTTCTAGTGTTTACACGCTCTGTGTCTTATTTTACATCTTTCTTTCTTTCCTTGAGAATGAGAGAGATGCCTGCAATGGCTGGGGCTGAGTCAGACCAAAGCCAAGAGCTGAAAACAATCCAGATCTCCCACGTGAGTGGCAGGGACCCAACGATTTGAACCATCACTCTCTGCTTCCCAGGGTACACATGAACAAGTGGGAACAGAGCCGGGACTCAAGCCCGGGCATTTGGATGTGGGATGCAGGCACCCTAACTGGTGTCTTAATCTCTGTGCCCAAACCTACCCATCCTCCATGCAGCTGTAATCACAGTCTACCTTCAAATAATATTGTACTACAGCCAGTATAATGAAAAATGTACACAGTACCTTCCATTTTTCCTGTAGTATCTCGTTATGGTTTTGGTTTGCATTTCCTGATGGCTAATAAATACCTTTTTATGTGCTTATTGCTCATCTGTATACCTTTGGAGAAAAGTCACTTCAGAGCCTTTGCCTATTTGTTTAAAAATTCTAGGTATTCATTTGAGAGGCAGAGAGAAACACAGAGAAAAACAGAAAGTTCCGGTCTGCTGATTCATTCTGCAAATGCCATGATGGCTAGGGCTGGGCCAGGCTGAAACCAGGAGCCAGGAGCTCAACCCAGGTTTCCTACATGGGTGGCAGGGACCCAACTCTTTGGACTACTGCCTGCCGCCTTGCAGGGCGCATGTTAGCAGGAAGCTTGAATCAGGAGTGGAGCTGGGACTGGAACCCAGGAACTCTGATACGGCAGGCAGGCACCGAAGCAGCGTCCTTCCACTACATCCAATCCCCACCCCTGCCCATTGTTAAATTGGGTTGTTTATGAGTGAGTTGTAAGAGTTCTTTACGGAGGCCAACAGGGGAGAATCTGCTTCCTTGCCTTGTAGCTCCTAGAAGCTTCCCACATTCCTTAGCTCATGTCCCTCCCCAACTTGTCCTCAAAGCCACATCGGTCTGACCAGTCTTGTGCAATCACATGGCCCTCTGAGCACACTCCTAAAGACCCATGGCATTAGACTGGATCTTATCTTAATGCCCCAGTAATATCCCTGATAAAACCCACATACCCCTCATATCTATCTCTTTTGCCATGTAAATTCATTATCCACAAGTTTGGGATTAGAATGTGGACGTCTTCAGGGGGACATTATTCTGCCAACCATCCCATCACCACAAATAATGCTTCAATAGACGTCCTTCTATGTATCCCTTTAATGGACCTCTATGCATATTTCGTGGGCTTGGGGTCTGCATATAATTAGAACAGGTAGCGTTAGATTGTACTCTAAAATGGCTCCATCAATCTACTTCTCAACAGCAGAATCTGAGGTCCCTTTATCTCCATGTCCCTACCATTATTTGACAATGTCCAACTTGGTCATTTGTGCCCATCTCTTATGGTTATAAAGTGATGTCTCATGACTGCTTTAATTTGCATATTAATAATAATTAAAAGTTGGAACCCTATTGTTTCTCTCCCAGAACTAAGAACCCTCTAGAGAATGAAACACAGGGGACCATTTTCAAACTGACTTTAATCATTTTTTTGCTGCCCAAATACTGTACATGCAGAAGCCATGTGAAGAATTTTCTCCTCAAAGGAATTGGCAAGAACGTTGTACAAAACAGCCGGCAGTGCCTCCCAGCTGTGCACCTGCCACCCAGGAACCACAGAAAGATGCTGCACATAGAAAATGTAGAGAGCACAGATAGAAAAGGCTAATTGCTTCTTATCTAAACAGTGTGCTTGTCAGCCCCTATCAGCGATCTCTGTCTTTGCAGGACGCATTTGGAAATTCTGAACAAGGGGTTCCTGCCTCCCGTGAGCTGCCACGCTAAGGAGTGGATAGAACCATCAAGTCTGCTTTCCCTATGGAAACAGCCACTCTGCCTTCCGAGACGGTGCTGGTAAAAGACCTTCTGCAGGGACGAGTGGTTTTGAGAAGCAAAATACTTGGAAGGGGCGTGAGTTCCCTCTCGCCTGCCGTCTTCAGCCCACCACTGGAGTCATCTATATTAGAAATGAGGAACCGCACGCTCACTCGGAAACAGCTGAAGTTGTGACATCACATCAGCACCTTGAAAATTGTCCATTGTACGCGACCCTTAATTACTTCTCACAAGAATAAAGGAGGGGAACAAACCACAAAGAGGTGAAAGCCGAGTCTCTTAGGATTCCTAGAGTTCCTGTCTGCAGCAGCAGCTGGGCACGAGCAGATGTGGACCTGTGCCTGCTGGGGCCCCGGGGGAGCTGGGTGTCAGCTACTCCAGGCTCACAACCTCAGCAGCCCCACAGCAAAGACTCCGAGAGCCTGGAGGGGACCACGGGGCAATGAGCTAATGATCAGGTGTTGCAGATGAGTGAAGAGACTTGCAGCAGGTCCCACGAGTCCCTGTAGACAGCTGTCCAGGTCGGTGGTTAGTGGGACAGGTGCACCATTGTCCCTGGAATTCTTAGGCCCCATTTCTGTTTGCCAAGCTGTCTGGAACCCAGTCTCAGGGTTTGATGTGAACTCACGGAGGCCCAAGGCCCTGCCTTTCTGAGCAAGTTCCCAACCAGAGCCCCGGAAGGTTTTCCTGGAGCAGTAACACTCATGGCCCAAACCAGTCGAGGCGCCCAAGAGAATGCAGGCTACCCTCACAGGCACAGCCTGCTTGGAGCGGAGGAACCCGAGCTCGGGGTGGGGTGGGGGAGGGGGTGCTTTGCTACATGGAAAGATTAAGCCCTTTGTCAGAGAACCAGGCCCCCCCACAGGCCATGCCAGCATCTGAGCCACACGTGTGCAGCTCGGCCAGCAGGGCCGGTGCCCGGGGAGGCCGAGTCACTCTCTTTGGCATCACTGACATTGCGCTGAGATGCTCAGGCACTCTCAAAATAACCATTTCCCAGGCAGACCAGGCCAGCCCAGCCCCCCATCAGGCTGGGCCCGATGGCAGGGGGCTCCCCCGTTCTCCAGTCATGATTGCTTTGCCCCCCCGTCTCTTCTGAGCGAGAAGCAGACTGGAGGGAGAAAGCAGGAGGCGAGTCTACATTTCCATCTCTTCCCTGATCACTCAGTGAGAGACGATCCAATAGAGGAAGCAGCACATGAAAGAACCTCTGTACGTGTCAGGATATCGGAGAGGAAAACTCGGAGGAGGGGGAGAGGAAGGTGGGAGGAGGCAGGGAGCAGGCCTTTCTAGCTCCCGCAGCCACTGCAGAAACAGCGCTGGCCGACCTCCGGGCCCTGAACGAAGTGCCACCGCTCCCCACCCGGGCAGACAGCACCTCCACTACGGCGGCGGCAAAAGGCAGCAATCTCTTGCACAGGGTTTGCACAGTGTGGGAGCAATTGGAGAGACACAGAAGAGCAGCCGTACCGAAGCCGCGCTGCTCTCTGGGCCCAGGATGCTTGGGGAGTATGAGGTATCAGGAGCTCAGAAGCCCAGGGGAAGAGGGTGCTGCAGCTCCCGGCCGCAGGGTGTGGAGGAAGGACCCCGGGCACGCATCAGGGCTCCTGGTAACGCAGTCTGAGGTTGCGCTACATTTCATTTCCAAAGAAGTGCCCGTGGAGGACTCAATTGTCTTTAAAAACAGAGGCTTCCACTCTCCTCAGGGCTGGCAGTGGAGGAGAGCTCGGGTCGCTTCCCTGTGAGGGTCACGGCCCTGGGGAGAGTTGGCTGGACCTCAGTGTTGCAGCCGCAAGCAGCGGTGCCACGAGTGAGCGGGGAGCTCCCCTAGGTCTTGCGCAGCCCCGTGGATGCTGGCATTGTCTTGGACTTGCTGGGCCTCGAGAGCCTCCCGTGTGCTCTTTTCCTGGCGGAACCGGGTGGTGGAGGAGACCGAGTGGGAAGTCCTTTCGGAGATGACACTTCCCTGGAGGATCCAGTCACCCTTATCAGACCCAGACGTGGTCCCCTCCGCTGGAGCCTGGTTCCTACCTAAGGCCCACGGCCAGCTTCCCCGTAGGGAAGGAGTCTGACAAAAGCGGCACAAACCAAACAGCACAGAACCGTGCAGACAGACGTTCTGAGTCACCCATCCTGGCCTGCCGTGGCCCAGCTCACTGCCAGGCCACTCTGGTCTCTATCGCATCCCCAGGGAGTCCTGCCTGACCGGAAGAGAGGGGAGGCCACAGACCCCCAGCTGGCAACCTCCACCTGGGTCCATCTGGGGCGAGGGGCGCTTGGAGCCGGGACACTGCACCTGGCAGTGAGTTGGACTCAGGGTAGGGGGAACCCTGGAGGATGGTTTCCTTCCTCCACCTCCCCCACCCCCACCATTCTCTCCACAAAGGGCAGATTCCCCTTGCCCCAACCCCAAGAAATATGCTCCCAGGATGCTGAGACACAGACCTGAGATCCAGCCACTCCCCAGCTCACATCCAGCAGCCTCTAACAACTTCCTGCTCGGGGGAAACCTGGGGGGAACCCAGGTTAAAAACAGTAATTCCCCAAGGCCAACTTGGAAGGAATGATCTTCCATGGAACTGCCCACCTCGTGGGCAGTTTGGATAGCTGGGGTTAGAGGCAAGCAGCCCATGTCCCAGCAAAGCAGGCTCCTCCTTGGGCCGGAACTGCCTGTGCTAGCCTCGCCCAGAGGCTAGCCAGCTGCCCGTCCCTGCTGGTCATTCCCGCCCTTCTCCCACCACTTTCCTGGACCCCTAGAGGAGGGAGGGTGCCCAGAAACCCTGCATCCAGGGGTTGGCTGCAGGGTCTGGGTCTCGCCTGTGGGTCACTCAGAACCCCACCACTCCAAAGCGGTCAAATTCACACCACCCTCTGTGGCCGCACTAGAGGGGAGTCCATCAGCAGCCGGGGAGAAACATGCCGTTTTGAAAATTCCTTTCCATCTCCCTGCTAAGGGCAAAGGGTACAGAGCCCTTTGCCCTGTTTTTAGGAACACCAGACATGTACACATTGCCCAGTCCAAGCAACGGACTAGGAGAGCATTGCTGCCCCAAGAGGAAGCCCGTCCTGGCCACCACCTCCCCGTTCCCCGTGCCCAGGGATGCTCCCTCCTCTAAGACGAGGATGGAGGCTCGGGCCAGACAGGAGCCCAGGTGCAGGCTCTGCTCCCTTCCTTGCTGCCCCCTAACCATTCTGTCTGTGTGCAGGTGTGCTGGGGTCCTGGCGGCTTCCCCTGGTTTCCACAGGAGGGAGGTCCCAGGACTCTGGCTCCAGCCCCTTCGGACTGGTGGCCTGAGCGTCACGGAGCTGTCCCTCCTGTGCCCCTCCAGGTTCGCTTACAAACGAAGCCTAAGCATTGAGGCCTGAGACCTCTCCACTGCTGCCCAGGGAGCTCTCCCTGCCTCGGGCATTTGCGTGGGAGCCGCGGCAGCATTTGGGGGGGGGGGGGCAATGTCTGTGAAACAGGCTGAGAGACAGCCTTCCCCATGCCCTGACCACTCCACTGCCTCGTTCCTCCCTGCCACCCAGGAACCGGAGGCTGCTTTGTCTCTCTCCTGGGAGACCCGTCACCCTCTACCCCAGAGCCGAGATGGGAGAGGGACAGGGAGGGCATTCCTGAGCCAGTTTTCAGGTTCCCAGCATACATCTGCCAGGGTCCAGTCCAGGCACTGGTCCCCACCAATAGGTCCCAGCTGTCAAGTCGGGGTCACAGTGGCTGGGAGAAGCGTCAACAGGACAAGAGTGGGAAAGAGCAGAGGCAGGGGAAGGCCTGGTGCAGGCCAGGCTGCAGCGAAGGCAGGGGGCGAGAGCACGAAGTATTGCTGTGCACGGCTGGTGACTGCAGGGACGTGAGCCCAGGGCCAGGCTGCCCGTGGAGCCAGCAGTGGGCGCCAGACTGAGTCTGAGCCCCCACGCAGGGACCCAGGTCTGGAAATGAGCAAAAACTAGAGCCCCGAAGGAACGAGAGCATGCAGCGAGTCCCCGAAAGTCGGGGAGGGCTGTCCACACCGCCCCCTCCCTCCAGCCCACAGCCCTAGCCCCAGCGCCTCGGCGCAGGGATGGCCCCTGGAGGGTTGAGAGCAGCCCATCTGGGCCACACCCCTGAGCCCACTGCATAGCCCCTTTGGCGGCGCTGGCAGGGAGGAGGCGGGGAGGCGGGTGGGGAAGAGCAAGAGCCCAGGGAAGCCCCTGGCGCCTCCCTCTGAGGATCTGGCCAGCAACACTGGGAACCAAAACTCCATGTGCTCTGCTGGGAGGAGGAGGAGGCAGTGGCTCCTGCCCCCAGGAGGACCCTCTCTGAGCCCTGGGCTCCCCGGCCCCGGCCAGGGTGCTGGAAGGGCGTGCTACACGCACAGAGCGCTTTCCGCGGGTACAGCTGCCAAGCGGCCAGGGGCTGGGGCAGGTGGACAGGGGCCCCTCTGGGCCTCTGTGTGGCCAGCTGCAGTGGATGCTACATTCCTCAAGAAAGAGCAGCAGTGCTGGGAGAGGCAAAAGGTGGGACAAAAGACAAGACAGAAAACCAACCAGAGACCACCAAGAGGAGGCACAGGCACGCAACCGGGCAGGCTCCACCAGGGGCCGTGTCCCGCACTTCAGCCCAGGAGACTCCTCAGGGTGAGTCGTGGCCACCCAACACGCTTCTGAGTTTCTCTTCAACAAGATACAAAGAGACAAGGATTTCAGCCTGGGCACCCTCCTGGACCGACTGTGTACCCAGACAAATGAACAGATACAACATGGTCACAAACACACACACAGACAGACACACACACAGAGACACACAGACACACACACTATGGTGTCCACTGCCAGCTGGGACGAGCCCAGGAGCCAACAGGCATGCAGCAGGGCTAGGGTCCAGAAAGACATGGAGATTATGTACAGGAGGGGAGGCGGGGCCCGTTGGCACCCCTTCCCCCACTGCCATCCCGGCCTCCTTTCCTGAGGTCCTTAGGAACACGAGGGACTGGTGGCACTCTCCAGGGAGGACTGGGACAGGCGCCTGGTGAGGGAGCCGAGTGTGGAGTCTGCCACGGAGGAGGTGGGGAAGAGTTTGTACCAGCCGGTGACCGGCGCACTCAGGTCCAGCTCGTCCAGCATGATCTGGGCCATGCCCATGAAGCACTTGTGGTCCATGCGGCCATAGTCGCCCCAGACGATCACCTGGCGGAGGGGAGGCAGGATGAGGAACTGAGCCACTTCCCTGGGCCCGGGAGCCTCCAGGCTTCACCAGGCTACAGATGCGACAGAGGGAACCAAACTCAGGCCGATCTGGGGCAACAGTTACTGAGTAAGGTAAGAGGGGCCAGACTTTAGCCCAGGGACTCAAGGTGCATGATGTCAACTGTTGTAACACATCATGGAGGTGGGGCTGCTATGCCCACACAGAGGACCGTGCAGCGCACAAAGGCAAGTTCACCATTGTAAAGATACACGGGAACTTGTAGCTGAGCTGGGATCTGAACGGGAGAACGTCCCGGCATCCCACGTAACAGCCTTCCCCAGGAAGGAGCCGGCCCTGCTGCTGGCCCGCCTGGCGCTCACATGAGTCCCTCGCCCCCCCACCCCCTACCCCCCCGGCCTCTCGGTGTTCCTCTCCACCCACTGCGAGAGGGGAAGAGATTGCTTGGTGGTTTTCAAACTTGTGTTTTCATCGCTGGGGCCTTTTCTAAGCTAGGGTGCTGAGGTTCAAGTTTGCAACTCCAAGGGACCTCGCCATGAACCTGCACAGGCCAGAGGAGCCACCCTGGCGGGCCCTGGCTCTCGCCTCTTCCCTGCTACCTATGGGGCCTCAGGCGAGGCCGACACTGTTAACCCTGGGTATCTATGTGCCAGGCATCCATACGTGCGACGTGTACACTCTCGGTTAACCCTCACCACATACGACCCATCACTAGTGAGTGTCAAGCTGGAGTTTGAACTCAGGGGTTCGCCACTGTGCTATATTCCCACATGACCTCAGGGTCTTCATCTGTGAAATGGGCACAACGATCCCTCCCCTCCAGGCCTGCAGTGAAGTCAACACAGTGTGTGGAGGGGCTCTGCCACTCGGGTCACTGGAAGGGCAGCCACCTGGACTCGGGCTCAGTTCAGCTCTGCTGGTCACCAGCTGACAGCTCAAGCCAGTGGCCTCATCTCTCTGAGACTTTCTCGGTTGCAAAGTGGGGAGAACGAGGTCACGTCTGGAAAGCAGCTAACGCAAAGCCTGGTCCCGGATCGATGTGCAATTAGCAGTGGTGCTAGGTAGGAGGACAGGGTGGCCCTGTGCCAGCTGTGCCAGCTGGGAAACGATTCTGCCACCCTCTGGGCCCTGCGCTCCTGGAGAAGCAGCTGGGAGCAGAAACACCTCCCTGAGCCGCGGAAATAAGTGGGTGCTGAGGTTTGAGTGTGTCCCCCGAGGGTTCCTGTGTTGAAATCTGACCCCCGGCCTGAGGTTCTACAGGGGCGGAAACCTAATGGACTCTGGGAGCTCAAGGCGAGGCCTTTGGGAGGTGACTGAAGTAAGATGACGTCATCAGGATGTGGCCCCCAGGACTGAATCCTGGCGGCCACAGACACACAGGTGCTCCCTGTCTCCGGCCATGGAATGCCTCATGGTGTGTTGGGACTCTGCCAGTAAGACGGCTGACACTAGAAGCGAACCCTTGAAGCCCCAGAACTATGGTTGGGATAAACCCCTTTTTCCTACAGTTAGCCAGCCCCAAGTGTTTTGTTACGGGAATGAGAAACGCACTCATACGACAGACAGAGTGCGTACTAATGCCCCTGGCCTGGGGCTTGGTTCGGGCCTGCCCGCTCGCCCATCACACTCACCTGCAGCACCCTGCCCTGGGGCCCCTCATCAAAGAGCAGAGCCTGCTGGTACAGGGGGTCACAGGTCTTTTTGGCCATCTTGGTCTTCTTCTTGGCCAGGCAGGCTCCATTCTCAAGCAGGTAAGCCTTGACATAGGTGGCTGCGGGATGAGGGAGAGTGTGGTGAGCAGGGGTCGGGAGGGGCTGCCACGGCCTTCCCGGTCCCCCAAACTCCAGGTGACCCTAGAAGTGAGCAGAGCAGGAGAGCAAACGCTGCCTCCTCCAGTCACCCGGCCCTGCCCCTGCCCTGCCCTGCCCTGCCCTGCCCCATCCGCCGGCCTTCCAGGCAGGCTGTCGCTCCACTATCAATAATTCTGATTTAGGCCACTGGGGCTGAGAACCTGCTAGGCTCAGGGCTCAGCTGTGTACCTCCCCCTCTCCCACTGGACCCCCATCTCCAAAATTCTCCTCCCAGGCGCTTGGCCCCACCTGGAAGGGATTTGGAGCCTGGTTTGGGAGTCAGGCCCCGAGCTTCGATCACCTCCACCTCCAGCTGGCCACTCCGGTCCATGATGCCGATGTGCACGTCTCCTGAAGAGAGAAGGGGGACAGTCCAGGCAGAGCCAGGCCAAGGGACAGGCCGGTCTGCAGAGGCTGCTGCCACACCCCTGGAGCGGGAACAGGTGTGGCAAACTGCACGTGCCCCGGCTGCTCCCAGGCGTCCGCGTCCAACCCGCTGAGAAATACATGGAGGGTCCCTGGGCGTGGGCTGGGGACAAGACGCTCAAGGGCATGCTTCGGTCACCACACATGGCTGCCAAACACCCATGGATGGCGGCTCACTGACAGCCTCTGCCTTGCTGGGCAGAAAAGGCAGGTCCAGGACAGAGCTTCCTGGGTCAGGAAGGCGGGGGGTGGGGGGGGTGGGGGGGGCTCTGCTGTCCCTAACTTGTCCCTGCCACCTGCCCAAATGTATGTGGGACAAATGTTGACAGAGAAGAGGTGCGACTAGCCAGAGAGCTGCGGGCTGGCCCAGGACAGAAGGCGCTGCCCAGGGGTGAGGGCCCGCACACCCCTGGGCAATGGGGGCAGGGAAGGCCCCAGACCTCCTGGCTGCCACGGCCTGAGAACTTGCAGTGCTCCCACAAAGTACAGCGCCCCGCTGCGGAAGTGCAGGCGTGGGGTCACGGCTGGCTAAGCGATTTCTAGGCCCGGTCGAAGGCGCGGGGGTCCTTGTGCGCCGCCAGTCACTCCATCCCCGCCCTCAAGGTGAGCAGGCACAAGCCTGTCCTCCCCAGTTTTAGACACGAGGGGGCGCAACACACAAGTGTTGGAGGCTGCCGTGGCGCCTTCGCCCGGGGCCAGCGGCTGGCTCCTCTCCCTGCCTCCCACCCGAGGCTGTGTCTAGGGCTGGGAGAAGCCGGCTCCCCGGGCGCTTTAGAGCCTGAAAGCAAGAGCTGGTAATTGACCAAATCCGGCCCAGGAGCCAGGGGAGCGCCCTCCCCGCCGAGGGTCCCCACGGACCTCTCTTCCAGCACACAGGGGCTCCTGGGCGGCCACTTTCCAGAAGGCAGTCGCGGCTCGCAGCAGCTCGCTCTTTGGCTGGGAGGGTTCAAGGTGGGGAGCTGCGGGCGACCCCCGGGGCAGATCCTGTTCAGGGCAGACTGATGGGGAAGGGAGCGGCGCCCGGAGCCCCTTGGGGAGGGGGAGGGCGGGTCTGAGCCAGGCCGCAGCTGAGAGCCGCCACGCGCTGCTGGGAGCAGCAAGTTCAAACCAGCCACAGCTCCTAAGCAGTAAATGGGAGTCCTGCTGTTAGGTTGCAGAACTGACATTCTAATATTCCCATCTTACAGATAGGGAAACTGAGGTGCAAGGAGAGGGTGTGACTTGCGCACGTTCAGAGAGTCCCTGACAGAATGAGCTCCCTGGCGGCCGGGGCTGCATGGCTGCTGTTTGTACCGCAGCGCGGGGAGGAATGTGCAGTGAACGCGGCCACGCAGGGAGGCGGTGCTCCTGTAACTCCTCTACCACACCCCCCGAGGGCCCTGGGCGCCCCTCCCGCCGGGCGGCTGCCCTTACCTCCCTCGCTCACCCTGCCCTGCAGACTCACCCATGGGTGGCGTTGCCAGCGTCTGTCGCCCCACAATCTGGGCTGGTCCCAGCCCATCCAGGAAGTCGCTGAACTGGCTTTCGGCCCCAAGCCGGGTGGTGGGGAAGATGAACCTGCAGGAGGGGCAGAGAGGCGCGTGACCAGCAGCGCTCAGGCGGCCATGGGTGCGGTCAGGGGACGAGGTCCGACGTAGGGACTCTGAGACTGGGGCCCTGGACCGTCTTTCTGTGCCTCAGTTTCTCCCCTGCTGGTCTGAGCTCACTACTCGGGCATGGGACAAACAGAACTATTCATTCCTGCACACTGGAGAAAACTATTTCGCTGTCCTTAGAGAAATTAATAATAATAAAATCCACAATACAGGGATTTCAGAGGTGACCCTTAAAAGGTGGGGCTTGCTGGACTGTGTCCTCCCTAGGGGACAGCAGTGCC
This sequence comes from Lepus europaeus, assembly GCF_033115175.1. Taxonomy (NCBI): domain Eukaryota; kingdom Metazoa; phylum Chordata; class Mammalia; order Lagomorpha; family Leporidae; genus Lepus; species Lepus europaeus. Next base: position 32,381,682 of record NC_084831.1, read on the forward strand.
GAGACCCAGAGACAAAGTCCAGACGGTTCAACGCCTGGAGGAAGCTCCAAGAACTGAGGTTTGGGCTGACCATGAATTTGAGATCCCAGTCAGTCACATGAAAGGTGCCTAAAACAGCAGCTGAGACTGAAATAGCACAATTACAGGGCTGAGGTGAACGGCAGGTGAGGGTGGGCGGGGCCTGGGGATAGTGACAGAACAGGCTGACAGTGATTGAAAGCCGGCCAGGGGCCGACAACGCCAACAGCAGCTCCGCCTGCATTGCATCCTTCCATCCTTAACCACTGTGCGTGCTGGGAGCCAATGCCCAACATGACACATGAGGAGACAGAGGCTGGGAGAGGTAAGCCATGTGTCTCGCTTGCAAAACAGAGACCATGCCCAGTCCCGAGGGGTAGGGTGAGGACTGGGGCACGGGATGCAGGGTGGGTTCTGGGCAAGCAGGAAACAATGCCTGGTGGTGGGGGTTGCGGCTGCTGCTGTCCTCAAGGGAGACTGCTATTTTCCGATGTTCTCCTCCAGCCTAGGTGGTTTGGGTGTGGCCAGCAGAGAAAGGACATATGGGGGAGGTTTGCCCCAGGTCTGCTCAGGGCTACAAGGGACCAAACCAAATTCTCAGGTCTCCTAGGATGGTGCACACTCCGGCTAGAGACAAAAGGCTGTCCAAGCAAGAAATCCCTGTTAGACAAGGTTGGCATTGAGTTTCCCTTGGCCAAGGACAGGCAAGGAGGGAAGAAGAGGCCGAGTGTGCTCTCCTCCACTAGGCCCAGCCTCTCTACCCAGGAATGGGCTTCAACGCCCAGGCCAATTTTATTGGTCATGGTCTGCAATAATTTTTTTTAAAGATTCACTTATTTATTTGAGAGAGAGAGAGAGAGCACTTCCATCCATTGGTTCACTCCCCAGAAGGCCACAACAACCAGGGCTGGGGCGGGCCAAAGCCAGGAGCAGGAGCTTCCTCCAGGTCTCCCATGTGGGTGCAGGGGCCCAAGCACTTGGGCCATCTTCCACTGATTTCTCAGGCCAATAGCAAGGAGCTAGACTGGAAATAGAGCAGCTGAGACTGAAGCCTGTGCCCATATGGGATGCCAGCACTGCAGGTCGTGGCTTTACCTGCTGTACCACAACAGCCAGCCCCAGACATCAGATTCTTAAGATCTGAGAAAGGTAAAGAAACTTAAACTCATAAAGTCACAGAATGTTAGGAGTTGGTATGGATGGAGTGCAGAGACCATGAACAAAGGTTAGAGTTGGGTGGCCTTCATTCAAATCCCAACTCCACTGTGGGTAATAGCTGTGACTTTGGGTAAGTTCTCCCTCCTCCCATGCTCAGTCTCTCCACCTAGAATGTAGAGCAGCAGTGTCCACACCCCTCAGGGTGGCGGAAGCATTGAATGATCATGGTTGCAGCTTGGGTCTCAGCCTGGGATCCCAGCATGGGAATCTCAGCTCTCAGGTACGGGGTGAGGCCCTGTGCGGGGTGGGATGTAGCGAGTGCCGGTGGCCTTCGGATCCTGCGCTTCCGCCCTGAACACTCAACCAGCTGCAGATCCAAGATACGCTTCAGAACAACCGTGTCTGTACCCAACATGTACTGGTCTTTTCTTCTTGTCACGGTTCCCTGGGCTGTTTACATTTCATTTACATGGTGTTCGGTATCAGAAGTCAGCTAGGGATGATCTAAAGTCTGCAGGAGGATGTGCATAGGTTATAAGCGTATACTTTGCCATTTTAAAGGAAGGAGCTTGAGCCTCTGAGGACTTCTGTATCCTCAGGGGGTCCTGGAAACAATCCCCGGCAGACCCTGGGGTCAGCTGGGTGGGAGTGGGATGCACGATCACTGGATCTTAAGTAAGGGAGTCACAGAACCTTGGGACTAGAGGTTGTGGGGCCTTGACGACACAGAAGCAGAAAATCGTAGTCGCGAACTAGAATCTCATAGATTTAGAGACCTGGGGGAATCTCCCACTAGTGACTTTCAAATCTTTTGCTGCAGCCCTCGTGTAAGAAGGCCTAACACCATGTCCCAGTTACAGACCGGTGTGCAGCTAGACATAGAAACACTGCAACAGGGCTGGCGGTGTGGTGCAGTGGGTTAAGCCGCTGTGTGAGACCCTGGTATCCCCTATCCGAGTGCCAGTTCAAGTCCTGGCTACTTTGTTTCCCATCCAGCTGCCTGCCATGTGCCTGGGAAGGCAATGGAAGATGGCTCAAGTACTTGGGCCCTGCCACTCACATGGGAGACCTGGATGGAGTTCTGGGCTCCTGACTTCAGCCTGGGCCAGTCCCAGCCATTGCAGACATTTGGAGAGTGAACTCACAGATGGAAGATCTCTCTGTCTCTGTCTCCCTCCTCCCCCCACCGTCACTCTGCCTTTCAATTAAATAAGGCTTTTAAAAAACTGAAATCCAAGTTCGCAAGGGGCTGCATGGTGTCTTCCTGGGGCAGGTCTAAGTTGTCTACTTCTTTTCCTGCTGCTGGTTTTGAGCCACTGCACCGACTTTACTTCCTGCCCCTGAGTCACCACCCAGTTTGCAAACCACAGATCCAGTCCAGTCTCCTTCCTCAAGCCCCAAACAAGGCTGCTGGCGAAAACCCGGCTCCTCTGAGCCCTGACAGCGGTTTTGGACCTGAAAGGATTTGAGGGTCACGTTCCCTTTCCAGCCCTCCAGGGCGGGGCTGCGTGTAGGTGGTGGCAGGCAGGGATCAGGGGTCCTTCCAGAGCGTGCAGGGGGACTTCGCCGTTCCTGACTCTCTGGGGGTGCTCTTATGGGAACAACTGGAAGACCCGGGCCCTGGGGAGACACAGAGGAACCGATACATCTGAGCTGCAGGCTGTGTGAGCGGGCCCAGGGAAGGGCGCGGCTGCACGCACGTGCCGTCCGAGCTGTTGCTGTTAGTGCTGCCGTCCGTGGACTCGCGGCTGCCCTGGCGCGTGACCCGGCTGCGCATCTCCACGGCGATGCCCGTCTCCGTGCTCCGGCGGATGTTGCTGCGCAGCTTCTTGGTGGCCCCTTCTGTGAGCCCGGCACCAAGCACAGAGAGGAAACAAGGTCAGGTCACAGAGGAGGCTTCTCGGAGAGCAATGCCAAAGTCACCGTCTCGGGAGGGCAGGGGCATTGCTGCAGGGGCTCAAAGCTGCTCTGCAGCCTGCCCCCCTCCCCCGCCTAGACCAGCCGCGCAGAGCACCCTCATCCGGGGTTCTGGACTCACTGATGGCATGGTAGGGCTGGGGACGGCGGGAGTCGCCAGAGCCCCAGACCTGCAGCCCCACGGCCCTCACCCTCGTCCTCCCCGGGCTCCCATGAGGCCACCCTCCCACTCCTCCTTGGCCCCAGCGGTTAAGTGCTCTTTCTGCCTCTCTCTTCTGGAAAGTTTTGCAGCCCTTCTTCCAGTTACACTCCCACCTCTCTGACACCTTCTCAGATAGACCCTATCAATACCCCTCCCCGAAGGCTGGCCACTCTCAACCCTGCCTCCTTCAGGTGGGTCTGAACATGGGGGCGGGGGTGGAGGGCTTGTGACTGGGGAGCTGGAAGGGCCATTAGGGAAGCAAGGCTGAGGAGAGGGTCCGCGAGCTTGACCTAAACTGATTTCAGCGGTGCAGAGAGCACCCACTCCTGTGAGGAGGACCCCTCCCCAGCCTTGTAGGGAACCCAGAGCTCTTCCTTCTCTAAGCATCACCATACTGCCTGGGTTTCCATAGCAACTTCCTCGGCATTGCTTTGCGGTCCCTCCAGACTCGTTGAGGCCCGGGTGGGGGTGGGGGGCGGGGTGAGGGTTTGCAGGTTCTTCCCCTAGCTGTGGCTTGGCTGCTGGAGGGGTGGCACTCACACGGGAAGTATCCAAGAAGCTACTGGCTGTCACCGGTTAGAGGCCCAAGCGAGCAGCCACCCCCTCCCTCCCTCATTCTTCTAGAGCTAAGGGCAGTTTTGACCCATTTGGAAGCAAACAGACTTCTTAGATAAGACTTGCCCAACCCAACATGAGTCCTGGAGTTGGGGAGTCACAGCATGCTGAAATGCTAGAGGTACCTCCACTTGCCCCCCCATTTCACAGATGGGGAGCCTGAGCTCTGACTAATAATAGAACTGAGACCAAGACCCCAGGTCCACAGACTCCATCTATGACACACTGCTTCTCAGACCCCTCCCTGCACCCCATCTATGTGAGATGTGACTCAGCAGAGTGTTCCGTGTCTTCAGGGCGAAGAGAAAGGTCTTGCAAGCTTGAGTAAAATTCCTCTGCTGGCTTCTCGCTTGTCCAGTCTCAACCCCCATTGATCTGGGGAATAACTGTATGTAGCTTCTCTCTTGGGAGCCAGGCCAAGTTGCTTGCATTCTGTAGTCCCTAGGGACTGCAAGACTCCAGGAACCATTCCATCTGCCCCTTCGCATATGAGAGGACTGGACACAGCCTGTGGCAGCAGTCACCATAACATCTTCTGGAATGGTCCAGAACATTCTGCCCACCCTCACCCAGGGTCCACAGGAGAAAGCTGCTGTCCCTGGTGCTGAAAAGATGAGCTCCACATCGGCAAAGGCTACTACAGCCCCCAGGGGTCCTATGTCGGCCCTGCCTAATGCCTGGGCAGCATTCACTTGTGCCCCAGAGCTCTGACCTCACCCTCCCCACTGGCCCCACAATTTGGAGAATATTGGATTTAGGAGGTAGCTGGGACAGAACATTTTTAGCTCCATTATACAGATGTTGAAACTGAGACTCCCGTAGGAAAGTAATTTTCTCAAGGTCCCATGGAGAGTTACAGAGCCAGGACTTGCCCTGGCTGGACCCAGGACAGAGGCCCTTCAATAAAGAGAGATGGCAGGGCTCTGGCTAAGGGAAGGTACATAAAAAGCAGGAGAAAGAAGGACCAGAGGCCAGTCTCTCACTTCCCAGCCCTGCAGGGAATGGAGCCATCCCGCCTGGGGGCAGCAGGGGGCACTCTTCCAGGATCTTTGCCAGGAAGAGCTTCCCATGGTGAATCCACCACATCCCTCTGGTGTCAGACTCTCCCGCCCAGGAGGGACCTCTAAGATAGGACACTGGTGTCCTCCAGGGACAGATGGGAGAGGAGCATGCCACAGAGAAGGGGAGGGGCTAGAGGCCAGAGAACTCACTTCTGTTTGGGCTCAGTTGTGACGGGGGTAACAGTCATGGCACTGACACTTTGCCCAGTGTTGGTCACATGCCAGGCATAGGGCCAGGTGCCACTGTGTACCCTGGGCAGCTCTGCAAGGCATGCATTATCATCATCATTCGCAAACACAGAAGGAGGCTCAGAGGGGCAAAGTGACCAGCCTGAGTCCTCCAGCTAGGAGAGACCAGGGCACAGGGTGTGGCTCAGGGGGCCACCATGAGGTCATTTTCTGGGAAAGCGTTTTCTCTCCAGGCTTTGGAGGGTTATTGATCAGATGAGAACCTTGCACAGAGGATCTCAAGGGGCCCTTCCTGCTCGGACAGTCAGTGATGGGATGATTCACAGGCCTCGGCAGAGTCCCCTGCTCAGGCTCCAGACCCTCAGCCGTGCCCTTCCGGTCCACAGAGACAAGCAATCCAGAAGCACCAGCGTCACCCATCTCCTCTTGAGGCAAAAGGTCTTCCTGGTGTCTGCTCCAGGCCCTGCCTGCTGGCTGTGAAGTCTCAGCAAATCACCACGATGTCTCCCAAGGACTCAGCCCCTGCCTTGGCCTTGGAAGAGAGACGGCCCCTCCAGATCACTGCAGGGCACAACGGCTTCGGGTCTGGAGCTGCATCAGCTGGATTCCAGGGCCGAGTCTCCTGGAGCTGGGCTCTTGCTGTTCAACACCTCCTCAGCCTCCTGATCTTTATCCCCTACCCCTAATTCAGCTCTCCTTGTCCTGGCTCAACTCCAGGAGCCACATCCATATCCCCATTTGCCCATTCACAGGGGCCATGCCCACCCCAGGGCGCTTCCCCATGTAGCCTTTCCCTTAGCCACAAACTACACCACAGTTTGATTGCTGGAGAAGACCATCCCCTGTGCTCCCCCCAGGCTTCCGTGATCATCTATTTTAAGGCCTGGAAGTCCCCCACCCCCAGCCCCAACTGCAAGTCTTAATGCCCATTCTCTCTGGATCCTCTGGTGCCCCCTCACCCCCTCCCAGCTTCCTCTTTGAAGGTTTCTTGAGGAAGTTGTTACTCTGAGCAAAACATGCAGGAAGAGATTTTAGAGCAAAACCAGCTGGTGTCTGGGCGGAAGCCGCCCAGTGAGAAGGGCTTGGTGGGGAAGGCTGGCTCCTCCGTGGTGAGAGGTCCAAGGTGGCTGAGTGACAGCGTGGGTGGTGCCTGGCACAACTGGGATTCCATCGCCAGGTGTCTGAGAAGGTACACAGCCATTTCTCAGGATGTGACTGTTAAGGTGTGTGAGAACACACATGTGTACACATGTGTGACGTGTCTCCGATCTGGAGGTATGTGTCTGTACTGTGGGAGCTGTGCTTGTGTGACTGGCATGACATGGTTTTGCAACCATGGACAGTGTGAATGACAACTGTGCTTCCCTGGCAATGCGAGTGGCCAGCGAGAGCAGCAGAACACTCACTGATGTTATTGTGTGAGCCATGAGTCTCCATGGGACTCTCCCTTTGACTTTAGAATGCGCACATGTGACTGTCACAGTATCCATGAGACTGTTGGCACTTAGGAGGCTGAGCGATCACAGGTAAGAGAACTTTTGGAGGATGGTGTTGTGGCACAGCGGGTTAAGCTGCCACCTACATCCCATATGAATGCCTGTTTGAGTTCCAGCTGCTCTGCTTCGGATCCAGCTCCCTGTTAATATGTCTGGGAAATCAGCAGAAGATGGCCCAAGTGCTTGGAGCCCTGCACCCATGTGGGAGACCCAGATGGAGTTCTGGGCTACTGATTTCAGCTTGGCCCAGCCCCAGCCATTGTGGCCATTTAGGGAGTGAGCCAGTGGATGGAAGATCTCTCTCTCTCTCTGTCTCCCCTTCTCTCTCTGTAACTCTGCCTTTCAAATAAATCTTTTTTAAAAAGAAAGACAACTTTGAGGGGGAAGGGCTGTGTATCTGAAAACTGTGGTGTCACTGCGCACACCGCCAGGAACACAAAACTGTTAACGTGGTTCCCAGCGAATGTGAGTCTGTGTGTGGAAGCAGCCCAGCGTGAGGGTTGGCAGGAGAATGAGGATGCCCAAATGCTAGGGTCGGAGCCCGGATCCACCTCCTGGCTGTGCGCTCTAGGGCTTCTGACTTCCTTCTCTGAGCCCCGTGAGGATCAAGTGCGCAGGACAATCCCTGTGCGTTCTGTCACTGCCAAGTGCCCCCAACCCCAAGCCCCAGTGTCCACGCCCTCACCAGGCTGGGGGAGCTGGAGAGTGCTCTTGCTCCACTGCGTCAGACCCACGATGGCCACCATCTTGGCGCCCAGGCTGCTGCGCCGCTTCTTGGCGGTGGTGGTCCCAGCCCCGGCCCCAGCTTGCTGGGATCCGATTTCGCCGCTGATGCTGGAACTCCGCACCACGTTCCTGGAGGTCCCAGCCGAGGCCGGACCCGGCTCCCCGTTAAACATGGTCCCCCAGGTGGCGGGGCCCCAGGCAACCCTGAAGGTAGGAGGGAGACAAAAGGATCCCACATCAGACCCAGAGACTCTAGGGCAGCCCCACCACTTCCTAGCTGTGTGAACTTGGGCAAGTCACTGAGCCTATTTGAAGCTGAAATGCTTCAAGCAATGAAGCCATGCCAAGGGTGGGCACAGGGTCGGCCTCAATAAATGGGACTGCCCTTGTTCTTGCATGGCTGGGAGGGCCTGGCAGGTGACCTGGTCTGGCAGTGAGGACCACAGCTGTGGAGTCAGGTGGTCAGGCCTTGAACGCCCAGGACCTCCACGTGCTGGCCACAAGCTTCCTTGTGACGGGACATTTTGCGGTTGCAGCGAATATGTCAGAAAAATGAGAACTCCAACCACTTCCTCCTCGAAGAGTTGTGAGGATTAGATGAGACGGTGCATGGAGCGTGCTGGGACCCACGCAGGTAAAATAAGTACCCAGCAAGTGCCAGGGATGGCCATCTTCACAGCAGGCCATCAGAACAGCCAGTGGGGCCAGCATAGCAGTGCAGCAGGCTAAGCCACCGCTTGCGATACCAGCATCCCATATCAGAGCAATAGTTCAAGTTCTGGGTTCCTCTGATCCAGCTCCCTGCTAATGTAGCTGGCAAGGCAGTGCAAGATGGCCCAAGTACTTGGACCCCTGCAACCTACGTGGGAGACCAGGATGGAATTCTTGGTCCCTGGCTCCTGGCTTTGGGTTGGCCCAGCCCTGGCTGCTGTGACCAAGGGAGTGAACCAGTGGATGGAAGATCTCTCTGTTTTTCCATCTCTCTATCATTGTGCTTTCAAATAAAAAAAAAATATTGAAAAAAGAATAAGAAAGAAAGACAACAGGGAGGACAAAACCTGCCCCAGCCTGTGCAGATGGTGGAAGGGGTCCTTCCACCTGAAAGAATGGTCTAGAAAAGTCACCCACCCTTCCCAATGCCACTGAGACAGCCACCTCATATAAGCCTTTTAACACGCTTTCCCCAATCTTCCTCCTGCAGGCTTAAAAAAAATTTTCACTCAAATGAAAACAATCGTACTGAAAAACAGTTTTATATCCCAGCACACTGCATCTGCTGCTATGTCCTAAGCATTCCCCAATGTCATTAACACTTGGTATAAATGATTTAAGGCCACCCTAGTAGTCCATTGTACAGAGGTAGCACAATTGACTTAACTATTTCAATATAGTTATCTCCTGAATCAGACACAAGTTCTCTCTCTCTCTTTTAAACACACATGTCAATAAACATCTTTCCACACTGGTTTTGTCTGCTTATGTCCTTGGGACTGATTTCTAGAAATGGAATGGCTGAGTTGAAGGCATGGGTACCACTGGGAGCCTCCCCTGCACATCCAGCCCCCACCTGCTTCCTGGTGGAGCACTGGCTTTGCCCAGATGCCAGCCCCTGACTTGTTGTAGTGATCCAGCCTAATGAATTTAAGGCAGTCAATGGATGGCATTCACCTGGGGTCCAAGGGTGGAGAGATGACCACGTTGGCTCAGTTGGACTTAGGGGAAGATTCAAATCCGATGCCTAAAGGAGGGGGGAGGGTCTTTCTGCCTACCTCCTCCTCTTTCTCCCCCAAGAGCCCTCCCCAAAGAGATGACCCATCCCTAGGATCAATACAGTAAGGCTGAGGACAGCACAGCACCCAGACAGAAGGGGCCAGAGGCCATCCCGGGAGTCTGCCTTTCTCTGAGCTCCAGTTTTGAGAGATAATTTATTTTCCATTGCTTAGGCCAGTTTGAAGCAGATACATGCAAAAGCATCTTGCCTGGAACCAGGGCTTAAGTGGTCTTTGGGCTCTTGGAACATATTTCCCGATTCCTTTCCAGAGTATAGAGGCGTACTCTTCCCATTAGCCTCAGCAACAAATATTTAAGCCCCCAAAATCCCAAGACCAATGCTGAGTGCCAAGGTCACGATAGTGAACCAGGCTGACCCGGTCCTGCCTTCCCAAAGGCTCCAGTCTGGAGACAGACAGTAAATAACTAATTATACAGCCAAGTATCTCATGGTGGCTACCCTAAGTACAGGAAGAGGAGGACGGAGGCCTCTGAGAACACTACGGAGAAGGGAAGCAAGTGTCTCTGGCTGTTTTGTGCCACAGCAGGGTCCATAGCTGTCTGGACAGAGCAAAGAGGAGAGCCAGCCGCTCAGGCGAGCACTGCGCCCTGCACCGTCCAGGCTGCATCTCGGCCCCCCAGTGCTCCTCCCAGGGCAGCTGCCCATCCCATGGCTATGGGCACTGCTCGACCCTCTGCCATCAGGCCTGTCACCCCGAGGGAGTCTGACTTTTCAAAGGACACAGCAAGAGAGGAAAGCTGGGGGCAGGGGCGGGGGCAGGGGTGGGGGTGGGAGGAGGGCACCACTCTTGCTGAGGAGCAAGACAGCCCCCAGGCAGCTGAGAGCGGTCACCTGGCCTCCAGGTCAGCCTGGCTCCCGCAGGCCTGGCAAATTAGGGCTGACAGAGGAGATGAGTCAAAGCCGACTGACTGTTCCTGCTCAGCCTGTGCCGTGTGCAGAGACCCGGATTGTATTTCTGCACCCGTCCCCCAGCAGACTCACCACGAATGGAACGTGCCCCTGGACCTTGGCCTGGGATAATCTCTTTTCTGTAGTTTCCAGTTCGAGTGCCAGTCCGTGTGCTTTCTTGGGTGTCTGCATGGCCCTTTGGTAGAAGGTGGGACGGGGGGTCTGATACCGTGCACCTGCCATAGCAGACACCCAGCTGGCTCCTCCCGGTATTTCTGTGGGGCATACAGTTCCCACCACGCTGTAGACGAGCAAGCTGCCTCTCCAAGAACAAAGGACTTGCCCATTCTGCTCAGCCAAGAAGCGAGAAGGCCTGGACTCAAACCCAGGTCTCCTGTTTCCACAGACCAACACCCTCAGCAGCCCCTGTCCCCCAACCCAGGGCTTTATCCAAAGGGCTCATTTCCTGACACTCACACTCTGCCCGCTGTCTGTGCGCTATTTGAGAAAACTGCAAGGGAAGGGTCTATCTACCATGAGAAGCCCCCCGCCGTGGGCCAGGTTCCCACCGCTGGGGTGAGCATCCCAGGGCAGCAGAAAGCCCTCCCAGGTCACAGCTGGAGAGGCAAGTGCTTCCTGCACAGCCTCCTGGCAGCCTGAGCGCACCACCCCCAGAGGGTGAGAAGCTAAAGGGACAAAATTCCCAAGGCTGCCAGCCCGGGGGCTCGTGTTTCCTCATGAATAATGGATGCAACTGACAACAGACAGCTTGCCATCCAGGACTCTGCACCATCCGGCGCTGTGTGCGCCTCTTCAAACACCCGGGGATCACGCAGGGGGCCTGGAGCACTCCAGAGTGCTTGTGGGAGCCCAGCCTGCAGGCCACTTCCCCAAAGGGGGCTTCTCTGGGCCTCAGCTGCCTCAGCCGTGTGCTATAAGGAGTTGGATTCAGTCCTTTAGGCCGGAAGGCTGAGTGTGAACTCGTGCTGCAGGGGACGCTCCGGAAGGGTGCTCCAGCGCCTTTTCTGGCAGCCAGTTGAGCTCAGGAAGAGCAAATCAGCCGTGCAGTCACTCCCAAGCTGTGAGACCACGGGCAGGGGGAAGCGAGGAGGCAGGGGTGGGCACACAGTGGGGAGAGGGCCGCAGGACGGAGGATACAGCCTGTCACCTGCTAGTGGTTCTAACCATTGCTCAATGAACCACAACCTTTCCAGGAAAGTCACTTCAACAATCGCTCTGCCAGGGCCAGCCCTGTGGCACAATGGGTTCAGCTGCTGCCTGCAACGCCAGCATCCCATATGAGCTCTGGTTTGAGTCCCAGCTGCTCCACTTCCAATCCAACTCCCTACTAACGTGCCTGGGAAAGCAGCGGAAGATGACCCAAGTCCTTGGGCCCCTTCACCCACATGGGAGACCCAGATGAAGCTCCAAGCCCCCTACTGGTTTCGACCTGGCCCAGCCCTGGCCATTGGGGCCATTTGGGGAGTGAATCAGCAGATGGAAGATCTTTCTCTCTCTCTCTGCCTCTGCCTCTCCTTTGTAACTCTGATTTGCATATAAATAATAAACAATATAATATATAGTACATATTATAATATACTATATAGTATTATAATATATAATATAATATAAATAATAAATAAATAATAACAATAAAAACAAATAAGAAAACCAAGGCCCAGAATGGGAAAGAGATGCTTTCAGGATTGCACAGGAAGTTGGTGGCAAAATCAGAGCTTCAACCCAAGTCCCCTGACTCCCAGGTCCCATGTCACCTGTCCGGTGCTCCCTCCACACCCCTCACCTGGAAGACAGCTCAAACCACCGAAATGAGGAGCCCGAGAGTGTGTTCTACACCACGGGGGCTGTGCCCCTCCCAACAGCACACCACGAAGGCATTTGCACAAAGCTTCAATTAACTCCCACTTCAAGAAACAGGGTGAGGGCAGTCAGGGCAGGCTCCCAGGAGGAGGTGATCTGATAAAAGGGTCTAGAAGGGAAGAGTAGAGCTCAGAGGAAAGGCTAGGGAAGACATTTGTCCTGAGGGGTTTCTAGTAGCTTGCAGGGTGGAATGATGGATTCTGGAGATAGCTGTGGGGCCCTGGGCAAATCATTTAAAGTGTCTGATTCTCTCTTTCCTCCTTTGCGAAAGGAAGGGGTCTAAAATCTGGGCCCTCCCAATCTGCCTTTAGGCACTTTAGTTTTTTGTTCAAAAATTTATTTATTTATTATTTGAAAGGCAGAGTTCCTTAGAGAGACAGAGAGAGTGATCTTTCTCCACTGGTTCACTCCCCAAATGGCCACAATGGCTAGGGCTGGGCCAGGCTGACACCAGGAGCCAGGAGCTTCATCCAGGTCTCCCATGTGTGTGGCAGGGGCCCAAGGACTGGGAGTGGAGCAGCTGGGACTGGAACCTGGTGGCACTCACGCGGGATGCTGGCAGGATCATCGCAGGTGGTGGCTAAACTCACTGTGCCACAACGCCGTCTCCCTGCCAGCACTTTAGCGTCAGACTGCTGAACTCCACAGGAAGAACTTAGGACCAATCCCCAAGGGGCTCCAGACCCGGTTCTTCCTTCGTGCATCCCCCCGATTAGTGAGGTCCGTGTCTCTACCCAGAGGCTCTGTGACATGCCCAGCAGTGGGGGCAGGGGACACTCCTGGCTCTGCCCCCAGTAAGGTTTCAACTTCTCTGAACTTCCATTTCCTGGTCTATCAGATGACAACCACCACCTCGTGCCCAACCCTCCCAGGCTGGACTCAGGATCAGGCGGGCCAGCGAGGAGATAAGAACACCTGCTCCGGAAGCAGACAGGGTCAAACACCTAGATCTGGGGCCAGCACTGGCCTAGCAGTTAAGACGCCATTCGGACTCCTGCATCCCATATCAGGGTGCCCGGCTTTGAAGCCCGGCTGCAGCTCCTGATTCCAGCCTACTACTAACACAGATCCAGGGAGCCAGCAGTGATGGCTAAGGGACTGGGTTCCTGCCACCCATGTGGAAAATCTGGGTGAAGTTCCTGGCCTGGCTCCTGGCTTTGGCCCAATCTGGGTCATTGCACTCTTCTGGGGAGTGAACTAATGGATGAGAAGTCTGTCTGTCTGTCTCTCTCTCTCTTGCTCTCTGCTTCTTAAAAAAGAAATAAAGAAAACCTAGATCAGCCATTGACAAGCCGTGACAGAGGGTTTCTGTAACAAACTCCATGAGCCTACACAAGGTAAAAGACTGTCCAGTTGTTAGCTCTTACTGGCCTGAAGCCCACGCCAGGTGCAGCCATGTTAGGGGAGGGTCCAGAGACTAAGAGGACAGCCTTCCACTAAAGCCCCAGGTGCTGCCGGGTCAGTGTGGGACTAGGGTCCTGCTGGCCTCAGTTGAGGAGGAGAGCCATGAAGCTGTGCCAGCCTCTCAGCTCTAGATCCCTCACTGGATGCTGGGTCTGGCATTTGACACTCCTGCCCCACCCCTAAGCCAGCACCAGCCTACCTCCCACATCCCCCACGGGTAGTGTCAGAGACCAGGGCCTGCATCCAGAGAAGGGGAGCGGGGGACCTCTGGGCTCTAATGCTTCCCTTCCTCACCCGGTGAGAGATGGGAGTAATGGGGGTCAGTGGGGGTCAGAAGGAGTGGGCTGGGCCATGGAAGCACACCCAGCCAGAGTAGGCAGCACCCCGATTGTGTGGACCTTTGTCACCCCAGTCCAGGCTTACACATTCACACACACACACACACACACGGGGAGAGCCACCACAGGGCACATCACACACAGCCACACATGTGACACACGACATGTGTCCATCACACACGTGCAGATACTCACCTCTCTCCTAGCTACCCACTCACAGAGAGGCACAGAGAAGCGGCTAGCGGCGCCCACACACTCACAAGTGCGTTCCCAAATGCACACACTCACCCCCACAGCCCCTGCCCAGAGAGGCACCGCTTCGGTGAGGGCCCCAAGGCAGGGCAGCAGGACACGTCTCACCCTGAGCGCGGGCTGCTTCGGCGAAGGCACACGCACCAGCTTGGAGCAGGCAGCTGCGCCAGCTTGAACACTCACGCACTCAGACACGCGGCAGCCCGCAATCTCACCCCACAGGCCCCCGTCTCTGCCACCCTGGACAAAGGAGCTCATCGGTGAGGTCTGTGGCGAGGAGACGAGAAGGCTGGCAGGGAGCAGCTGCTGTCACCATGGCTACCAAGCTGACCCACTTCTCCTTCACCCAGCCTGGCCCACCCAGCCCGGGCAAGGCAGGCTCGGGCAGCTTCGGGCAGGTGGGCCCTCTCCCATCTGAGGCTTTGGTAAGGGATGCCTTGAGCACAGCCCTCAGGGGAGCAGGCTGCTGAAGACACAGCCCCTGTAAACCCAACCCCGGGCTTGCTCCAGCACCAGGATCTCTGGCCTCAGGGAAACATGGGACCCTGGATGCATCCCTAGGCACAATGTTCACTGCAGTGCGAGGGCTGGTGTGGCCAGGTCCCAACCTGTGTCTCCAGACTGCAAGGGCTCAGGACACCCAAGAGTAAGGCACACCCATGGCTGGGTGAGCCCTGGCCCCTGTTCAGAACAAGGCTCCTGAAGTCAAAGCTGACCCCCAGGGGTCATGGCCAGGCCTCCCTCAGCCAGGGGGCTCCCAAGGACGTGGTCAGGGACTTAGAGAAACAATGCAGCATGGACAATCCCACCTTGGAAGAAGCTTACAAACAGAGTGAATCTCTCCTGCTTGACCCCGCCCTGTAGCTCCCCGTCTCCTTCCTTCTGAAGGAGAAACCCCTTTGCAAGGCCCACAGCCTGTGTCACCTGGCTCCTGTCTTCCTCTTCCAGCTCCCAGCTTGTCCCAGGCCTCTTGCACTCGCTCTGTATTCCGGCCGCATTTGTTTCTTTTCATTCCTCAGAAGTGCCACTTTGGGGCCGGCGCTGTGGCTTTAGCAGATAAAACCACTGCCTATAGTGCCAGAATCCCATATGGGTGCTGGTTCAAGTCCTGGCTACTCCACTTTTTTTTTTTTTTTTTTTAAACAGGAAGAGTCAGACAGTGAGAGAGAGAGAGAGAGATAGAAAGAAAGAAAGGTCTTCCTTTTTCCGTTGGTTCACCTTCCAAGTGGCCACTATGGCCAGCACTTTGTGGCCGGTGCGCTGTGCCAATCCGAAGCTGGGACAGAATCCGGTGCCCCAGTGGGGACTAGAACCTGGGGTGCCAGCGCCACAGGCGAAGGATTAGCCTATTGAGCCACGGCGCCAGCCGGCTACTCCACTTTTGATACAGCTCTCTGCTATGGCCTGGGAAAGCAGTAGAAGATGGTCCAAGTCCTTGGGCCCCTGCACCCGTGTGGAAGACCCGGAAGAAGCTCCTGGCTCCTGGCTTCAGATCGGCCCAGTTCTGGCCATTGCGGCCAACTGGGGAATGAACCAACGAATGGAAGACCTCTCTCTCTCTCTCTTTCTCTCTCTCTCTTACTCTCTGCCTCTCCTTATCTCTCTGTGTAACTCTGACTTTAAAATAAATAAATAGGCCGGCGCCGTGGCTCAACAGGCTAATCCTCCGCCTTGCGGCGCCGGCACACCGGGTTCTAGTCCCGGTCGGGGCACCGATCCTGTCCCGGTTGCCCCTCTTCCAGGCCAGCTCTCTGCTGTGGCCAGGGAGTGCAGTGGAGGATGGCCCAAGTGTTTGGGCTCTGCACCCCATGGGAGACCAGGATAAGCACCTGGCTCCTGCCATCGGAACAGCGCGGTGCGCCGGCCGCAGCGCGCTACCGCGGCGGCCATTGGAGGGTGAACCAACGGCAAAGGAAGACCTTTCTCTCTGTCTCTCTCTCTCTCACTGTCCACTCTGCCTGTCAAAAATAAAAAAAAATAAAAAAATAAATAAAATAAAATAAAAAATAAAAATAAATAAATAAATAAATAAAAAATTTAAAAAAAAAAGTGCCACTTTGCCTTCTGTCTGCGCAGAACCCTGCTCTCCAGCCCATGCCCACTCCTGTGCCCTGAGGCCCCACCTTCGTCTGCCCCTGGGCCTTCACCTGCCCGTTCCCTGGGTGGAGGCCATTTCCAAGGAGAGTTTTCCCAATGAGGTTGGGGTCCCCGTGGTGCAGCCCAGCACTCCAGCGCGGCCCTGCCTGCTATGGGCTGAGGTGGACTCCAGCACCTCAGCATGTGGCCTTGTTTGGGAAGCGAGCGGCTGCAGATGTGGTTAGGTGAGAGGGGGACAGGCCGGAGTGGGGTAGGTCCCTAATCCACGTGACCAGTGTCCTTAGAGAAAGACGGCCATGGGAGACAGAGCCATGGGGGAACAGCATGTGACAATGGAGGCAGAGAGTGGAGTGATGTGTCCACAGGCCAAGGAATGCCAGCTGTCACCAGGCCTGGACCAGATCTGCCATCACAGCCCTCACCTTGGTCTCTGACTTCCAGCCTCTAGAAAGGCGAGAGAATAAAGTTTCTGTTCTTTTAAGCCCAGTTTGTGACACTTTGTTACAACTGCCCTGAGAATGAAGGCTTGCTGTCCTTAACCTGTTCTGTGCCCACCTTCCAAACCCCACCTGCTGGCTGTGGGCTCTGAACCACGGGAGCCATGTCGGCTCCCACACCCCAACACCTCGTCCCTGACCAAGCCTGCCAGGGACTCTGGACATCATTGCCGAATGAGAGTGGCAATCTGCACGGCGGTATCACTAGCATGTAGAGCTGGAGAGCAGAACTCTGAGTCATTTTTATTTTCTTCATGTGACATATTGTGTTTTCTAAAGTTACTACTTTAGAAACTATATTAATGCTATAATGAAAAAACAAAAATACATATTTTTCTTTTCAAGCATGTTTTATTTTATATGAAAATAGCAGACATTTCCACCAGCTTGTGTTTTGTAAAGTGGGAAAAGTTCTGCTATCTGCTTAATAATTGCTTTTTGGATGATGAACTGATTGCTACACACATCGCTAGAGGACTTTCCGGCATCAGATTCACAGAGCTGGCGCTCTGGGGCCCCTTGGGGTATGGATTCCAGGAGGGGAGGATCCCAGGCAGGGAACACATCCCCTTGGCCATCTCCACCACTCACCCCATCCCATAGTTGTGTGGCACCTGTTAGCTGCTAAACTTGATACTTGGGAATACCACCAGCCCTGGCCCAAGGCCACCCCTAAACAAAAGCAAGACCCTGCCCCCATGAACCACCATCCAGATCTCCTCAAACTCAGCTGTTCACACGAATGATCAGAGGGTCTTGTGGAAATGCAGATTCTGACCCCAGGGCTCACAGGTGGAACCTCAGCACCTACAGTTCCAGCAGGCTCCCAGGTGATGCCCGAGCTGCAGGTCCGTGCACCACACGAGGCACCGAGAGGCAAAGATAAAATACTTTGTTCTGCGAGAGCAAACACTTCAGCACATGAGTGATCAGAGGTCCCCCAAGGACCTCAAAAGATGGGGTGGGGTGGGGAGTTGGTATTGTAGTGCAGCAGGTTAAGCCACCACCTGTGACACTGGCATCCCATATGAGTGCTGGTTCAAGTCCCAGCTGCTCTGCTTCTGATCTACCTCCCTGCTAATGCACCTGGGAAGGCAGCAGAAGATGGCCCCAGTCCCTGGGCCCCAGCCACTCATGCGGGAGACCCAGATGGAGTTCCAGACTCCTGGCTTCAGCCTGGGTCAACCCTTGCAAATGGTCATTGCAGCCTTTTGAGGAGTGAACCCAGTGGAAAGAAGATCTCTCCGCCCCATAACTGCCTTTCAAATAAATAAATAAATCTTTATATGTATATATATGGAGAGGCAGACGTAGCTCTAAGGAAAGAGATGGGCACTCCTGGGACTGTGCAGCAAGAACACGTGTCAGAGGCTGGTGAGCTGAGCGGAGCAGCTGGAGCAGGAGGCAGGTACGGATGTGGAGGAGGGGCCTGGGAAGGGAGGCTGGGAACAGTCGATGAAAGGCTCTGGACGTGGAGCTGAGAAGCTTGGCTTTAATCCTGCAGGAAAAGTGAAGCCTTACATGATTTAGATGTGATGTCTCCCAGAGCTCATCTGACACTGAGCGCATAACCAGAAGAAAGCCCGGCAGCAGGGAGAGCCCAGGAGGCTGCTGTAGCCCTGCAGGTAAGAGGGCCGTGCTGCTTCCGACCAGGCCTGCCTGTGACGAGCGGAAAGGGGTGGCCGGGAGTCATGGTGGCGTCAGCGGTTGCCTAGGGTTATTGAAGGGATAAAGTAGGCAAGAGGGGAAAAATGGAATCCAAGATCACATACACGATGAGTAGGGGTTTGGAGGCACCACCAGCAGAGCCTGAGGTCCCAGAGGGGGAAAAAAAAAAAAAACCTGGCTTAAGAGGAACAGGAATCCCCTACTTTAGTCCCGGGAGCTGGAGATACCTGTGGTGCTCCCACATAGAGGCGCTGCGCAGGCAGGCAGAGCCATTGGAGCTCAGCGGGGCAACACAAGCAGGCAGGATTTGGGTGTGTTTCCCAAAGCAGGGTGAGGCAGAGTGGGAGGGGAATGCCCAGAGGGGAAGACAGATGAGGAAAGCTGTAAGGTGCAATACCTACAATTACAGGTAGGAGGAAAGTGGATGGACTCAAGAAGGGAGGAGCAGTGGTTAAAAGTAGGGGAGAAGTGGGCTTTTAGCCTAGTGGTTAAAACACTGTGAAGACCCGTCCCACATTGGAGTGCCTGGCTCTGGACCTGGACTCCAGTTTCCACCTAATGCATACCCTAGGGGGCAGTTATGGTGGTTCAAGTAACTGGGACCTTGTCACCCACAGTGGGGGAACCTAGACTGAATTCCAGCTCCAAGCATTGGACTAGTCCAGTCCTGGCTATTGTGGGCATTTGGAAAGTGAACCAACAGATGAATGGGAGCTCTGTCTATTTGTCTGTTTGCCTTAAAAAAAAAAAAAAAAGTAGGCCAGAGAAGATGCCATAAGTGAACAGATGGCCAACTTGGCGACTCTACAACACCCTGATGTTCAGACCAAGGAGAGGCCTCCCAGTCCAGGATGCAGGAGGGAGGCCAGGAGATACCCTGACTCTCTAGGGGCAGGGGAAGCCCAAGGCTGAGAAGGAGCACAGTTTGAAAGGGAATTGAAAGGGAAGCAGAAGTTGTAGTGGGGGAAATGGGGCTGGAACCCCTGGGGAAGGTCTGGGCTGCAACAGGATCCCTAGTGCCTTATTCCAGCTCAGTCCTAGCACAGGAAGGGCACTGCCCCAACACCCACACACACGCACACACATACACACATGCACCTGCACACCAGAGTGGCTACGGAACTCCCAGGGCAGAGCTGAGACGGTAGGGGAGAAGTCAAAGGATGGAAGCCAGATTGCTGCTCAGCACACAATTTATCCTTCCACTGAGACTCTTTGGAGAGCGAGCAGGGGCACAACTAACAATCACACCATACCACAGTTATGAGTTAGGACTGTCCCAGGCCAACCCAGCCATATGGTCACCCCAGCCACGGGGGATACTGGATCCAATAAGACGCCCATCTGGTTCCTCTGCTTCCCTTGCCAGGTGAGAAGGGACACGCAAGCTCATGCTGAGAGGCAGAGGCCTGGCTGAGGGTGCCGGTGGGAGGGCCTGATCACCGACTCCCGGTAGGCGCGGCAGCACCACGGACAGCGGCCGGCGCACTGCCTGACACCCCGCCTCTAGCCCGGCCGCCTGCGGCCCTGATCAATATTTCATCGGGGAAAGGGCTCCGGTTACCAGCCCCGCGCTGGGCCGGAAGGCGCCGCCGCGCCCGCGCTCTGCCCTAGAGACCCTCTTTGAGAACCCAGCACAGCGACTTCCCCACCCCCACGCAGACACCACCCCTTGGAAGGCCACTGCATTCCGTGTACCCTTTCCAGCTACAGACCCGTGTGCATGCCACACACCTCCCCTTTGCCCCTGAGACACACCAGGGAGCCAGACATAAGCTGTACAAATGACACACACAAAGCAACAGACACACCCCACACCCAAGCAAGCAAGGCACCAGACAGGCAGGCAGACACAGATACACAGACACACAAGTGCACGTCACAGTCACACCACATGGAGATGTAGACCCCTGAGGTCCCCCCCACACACACACACATCCAGGAGACACCCTGCACATGCAGTCACAGGAACTGTGTTATAGAGACCACACACACCTCATGTGACGATACTTTCAGCACCCCCCCACACACACACACACACAGACCTCAGACACTCAGCAAGGATACAGGATCCACTCTGTCCAGGACGCCCCCACCCCCACCCCAGGCACTGTCCCAGTGCCCAGGCCACATCCTCACAGTGAACAATGCGCTGGGGAAAGGGCAGATGGGACTCTCTCCCTCCCATCTCGGCCTTGGCCCTGGTCCCCAGCCCTGTGGCTGAATCCACTGTGTCCACTAGGGCTCCTGGGATCTGCGCCCAGTGTCCAGGGGCAGGCAGGCAGGGCACCAAGAGGTGGGGAAAGCAGGAACAGGGCCTTTTGAGACTTCAGAGCCTGGGGCATGAAGCTCCAGGGACAGCCTGGCCCTCACCTGCAGCTCCCGAAGCTCCCTGCTCTCTGGGTCTCTGGGCATCTAGGAAGCCTGAGGCCCAGCTGTGCCTGGGGACCAGAGGAACCACGGAGTCTGTAGCTCCAGCCACCCCAGGAGCTGTGCAAAGACCATGACATACACCAAACAATAATTGGCCTCAGAGATAAGGGGGCATCCTGCCCCCCACCCATGCACCCCAACTCCAGGAGCACCCTTCTCAAGCAGGTTATAGGAACAGTGGCACAAATTCTCCTTCCTTCAGGACAATCACACCAGGGTACAGGCTTGGGCTTGTGTGAGCAGAGGAGAGGCCCCCAAACTCATCAGGTGGGTGGAAGGAACCTTCAGGATCTAATCTAGGCCACAGTCCACATCTCTGACAACCCAGACCACACCCCACTTACGACTCACCCACGCAACACCGCATGCCACTCAACAATTTCTGCCATGGCTACTTTTAACTTAAACACATCTATTTTTAATAGAAATGGTATTGCTACTGTAAGTGAAAAGCCAATATCACATTTTAATAAATAGAAAGGGGCAGTAAGAGAAATACAGTGAAAAAGAAAGCTATGCTATGAAACCTTAGCTGTGTGGCGTGGCCAGCCAAAGCTGCCAGCCTCGTCCGAGATCTTTCTCGGTTAGAAAGTGGGGACAGAAAGTGTTAGTAAGTTGTTCAAGACACACTAGCAACTACACTGACATTTTTCCCTGGGCCAATCTTGGACTTGACAGAGCTGAAAAGAACGAGCTTCCTCACCATGCGAGCCAGTGTCACGCAACATGAGTCACTGACCGTCACTGCGGTCCTGCTGAGGGTAGCAGTGTACACTCCGGGGAGCTGTGGGCCTGCCTGCCTCTTGCTGAAGCCTGGGCCCCCTGGCCAGCTACTACCCGGTTGCCACAGCCCATCTGGTAATAACCATCCTTGGAAAACTGCTCAGTTCTTAGTGACAAACTGGCATCAGAGCCCCCATCCAGTATGAGCCTCACAGCAGGAGTTGTCATCCCCATTTTTGAATGAGAAAAGTGAGGCTCAAAGGTGGAAGAGATGTGTTCAAGGCCACAGGACCATGCACTTGCTGTTCCCTCAGCTTGGGATGCCTCCCCACCCTGGCTTTGTCTCCCTGCAGACAAAGTTCCATATTCTGCAGGGTGGGCTCAGCTGGCATCTTCCACAAGGAGGGTGGATCCACGAGGAGGAGAATCTTGACCCCCACCCACCTGCCTTTTCTATTCTACCCGCATCCCCTTGCCTCGCTGTCGGGAGCCCTTGCTCTGGGCTGGCAGAGCAGTGGGGCCAGAGGAAGAGTGGTGCCCATGAGGCCCTCCTAACCCCGACGGGCAAGTGAGTAGGTAGCTGAGGGTAAAAGCCATGAGGAGCTTTCATTCTGGAGTCACTGTGCTGTGCGCTCCTGGCCTATGGATGCCACCTCTCTGAACCTCAGTTTCCTTGTCTGTTAAATGGGGACAGTGGACATGCCCATGTTACAGGGTGTGAGGATTAAATGAGATGATGCATGAACACGGCACAGGGTAAGTGATCGAAACTGTCTAGTACTTGGGATGTACGAAGTCAGTATGGGTATAGAATGCCTGGCTGGGGAAACCGGGGTAGGTGTGCGATGGGTTTTCACTGAGGAAAGGAAATGACTGAAGTTTAGAGAATGAATAAGTTTGCTAAGGAAAAGCTCTGACCACTCAAGCCTCCCTCTCCCCTCCCCATTCCAAAGCGAGGTAAGGAAGTTCAGGCTCGCTCGCTCTCTCTCTCTCTCTCTCTCCCCCCCTGCTCAGGCCTCTGAGTTCCCTGTGACAGGTTCTTCAGAGCCTGCCCCAGGAAGACTCCCGGTTTAGTCACAACTCCAGGTCCCCTTTCTCCAGATGAAAGACTGGGGCTCAGACCCAGAATGCTGCGCCCACCTGGCACCTTAGGGACTCCAGCAGAGTCTTGGCATACTTGGCCAGCTGACAGAGACGCCCTTTCTCTGAGGTTGCCCCAGTAGTCGTGTTTGCATGGCTGACTGTGATCCTTTCCCACAGGCTACAGCTGATTGGACTAAGGTGGGCACCTGACCCTCTCACAGCCAATCGGATCCTCTTCTGGGAGTCTGAGATTGCATCAGTCATGCCCTGAGTTCCATTTTTGAATTTGACTAGAACCAAGGGACGCAATACAGGAACCACAGGTGGCCTAGGACCAGAAAAGCAGAGAAATCCAGTCTGCGGTGACAGAAAGGCAAGAGTGGCCAGGAGGGCACCGAATGGCTGCTTCAAGTTCTTCTGGCTTTCCAAACCCTAGCTTCTCAGTTCCCAGGAATCCTTGTCCTCATTAAAAAACAAAACAAAGCAAAACAAAAATCTTCTTTACTACGGAAGCTGGTTTGACTGGGTTTCTGTATATAAGCAAAGACCTAATTAAGACAGGAGAGAAATTGGGAGCTAGAGGTACAAAATAAACAATCTTGGAAAAAAAAAAAAAGTTACTGTGCTTGCACTAGAGGAACCAGCAAGGAAGAGAGGTAGACCCCTGAAGGGGCGTGGCCATGGGCGGGCGGGCGACTGACCAGGGAGTGGTGGAAGGCGCTTCCGGGGGAAGGTGGCAGCTGAGCCCACCCTGCGGAATACAGGACATTTTCCAGGGAGACAAAGCCAGGGTGGGGAGGCATCCCGAGCAGAGGGAACAGCAAGTACAGAGGCGCAAAACAGCCTGGCGTGCTACAGGAACTGCCGAGAGTTCAAAGAGTGGCGGGGAAGCAGGGGAGATGAGATGGGGCAGGATCACAACGGGCTTTGAATATCATGATAAGAAGCCGAGGCCTTTTCCTGGCAGCAATGGGGAGCTATTGAAGTATTTTAAGTAGCAGGGGGTGACAGGGTCAGTTCTGTTTTGGAAGGATAGCTTTGGGCTGTGCGCAGGGAGGACTGGGAAAGGAAGGTCCGGAGGCAGAGAGCCCAGCAAAGACATTGCACGGCAGCAATGGCTGGTCCCTTCCTTCATTCACTAGACAGCTCACTGCGCACCTACTGTGTGCCAGGACTGGGCGGAACAGCCTGCCCGACCTCACAGAGCGCGCAGTCCAGCAGGTAAGCGAGCAATCGTAAAGCAATTTCAGTGCCCTGAAGGAGGGCCAGGTCCCACGGAGGTGGGGGGAGGCGGGCGGTTTAGTTGCTGGTTTTTAGGCTTCCCGGTGGAAGCAACGTACAAGCTGGTGCTGAGCTGGTGTCTGCCTGAGGATAAGTAGGAGTTGGCAGGGCCGAGGAGGGGGCGTGCGTTTCAGGATTGGGGACAACATGTGTGGAGTCCAGCAGCTGAGGGAGAGGGAGAAGGGTACAAGATGCTACAAAAAGGTAGGCAAGGACCAGATCACGCAGAGCCTTGGAGACGACGTCAGTGAGTCTGGAGTTTATTCTAAGAAGTCCTGGATGTTTTAAGCAGGGATATGACACAATCAAATGTTTAGCTTTATTAGATCATCTGGCTACAGTGTGCAAATGGCATGAAGTAGGGCAGGAGTACAAAAGACAGGTAGGAGGCAGAGGTAGCAGGCCGGGTGAGAGCCCACAGGGGCCTGGCGGGGGGCAGCGGGCAGGAGGAGCCCACAGACTCCAAAGAGAACCAGCAGGACTGGCTAAGGATTGGCTGTAGGATGTGGGGGTGAGGGAGAGGGAGGTGTCCAGGAGAACTTGCAGCTTCCCAGCTTGAGCAAGTGGGCGGATGATGGTGCCGGAGAGGAGCCGGGGACCTGGAGGCACAGCAGAGGTGGGCGGGGGGAGCCTGGGCTCTGCACCTAAGGCTGATCGCCTTGTGTGAGACATCTGAGGGTGGTCCAGGGAGCACTCGGACCTTCAGAAGAGATCATTAAAGTCAAGAAGGTGAATGAGATGACCTGGGGGTGCGGAAGAAGCAGGGACTACCCTGAAAAGAGGAGGGTGGGGTTCAGGCAGCCCTGAGGAGCCACGGCCACAGCGAGACCCGAAGACTGAGTGCCCAGGAGCTCTGAGCTTGGAAAATCAGAACCACGAAATCCAAAGGTCAGCTTCTCTCAGCCCCAGAACAACTGGCTTTGGCTCCCTGTCTCCTGGCCAAGCATCACCCACTCACAGAGAAGACACTGCTCCCTTCTGCTCTGCACCTTTGTTCCCTCCGGGGAAACTGCACCTGGTCCTCCAGGCACCGCCTCCCAGGAGATGCCCTGGTCCGGGCCTGCACTCCGCAGTTGAAGCCCAGCCTCTTGACAGCTGCGTGACCGGCCACATAACTTCCGTGTCCCCATCTCTACAGTAGAGATGATGATAGTACCTACCTCACAGGGCTGGCTGAAGATGTGTATGTAAAGTGCTTAAACTAGCACACAGTAAGCACTAAATAAATGTTGCTATTATTAACATCCACCCACCTCGGGACAGTTAGTCATGCCCTCCACCTTGTGCGTCCTCCTCTCAGGCCCTCCGTGCCTTTTCCTTCCCTTCCCGATTTGTGGGTTACATAATGCGCAAGGGCCCAGTGTGCAAGGGAAAACGCAGGACCCCGTGTTTCAAAGTATCAAGAATTTCAAGATGGTGACAGCAGAACATTCCACCAAGCGTGGATCCTTCTAGGCACAGGACCCCGTGTGACCACAGTCTTGAAGCCCTAGGCCTGATGCAGGGTCAGTGCCACCTGCATGCAGTAGCCAAAATGCTGTGGGCATTGCACTGCGGCTTTGATTCCCAATCAGAACTTCACTTTGTCCTTCCCAAAGAGGGAGAAACCATCACCGCCATGGTCAGCGACGCTGTGCCTTGCCAAAGGTCACCCAGCACAGGTACAGCAGAACTGGGATGTGCACACGGGCCAGCCTGGGGCCAAGGCCCTGTCTCTCGCCCTGTGGCTTCCCCAGGGAGGTTGGGAGAACCTGGTCCCAGGGGCCGTGCTGAGATGCCGTTCAGCCCCGGGAGAAGGAGCTGGAGGGACTAGGACTGGCCCCTTTCCCTCCCGGGCTGAGCCATGTAAACAACCGATCCCTGGGCGCCAAGGCTGCTGTGCACGGGGGAGGGGGTAGGAGAAGGCAGAAGTCGCTGGGGAGAAACCTCAGCCAGAGGGCCACAGGCCCCAGCCCATACTCTGGAAACCTGGCCTGGCCTCCTCTGCTTAAAGCCCTGTGGGGGCTGCTGTTGGCCTCGGTATAAACTCCGGCCTTCAGCACCCAGCTAGAACAGACTGGCCTGGCCTGGCTGTCCGGGCTTGCCCTGTCCTCCCCTCTCCCCCTCTGCTTCTGTCCTCCCACAACGGCATGGCACCTCTCACACCTCAGCGGAGACGGAGAGGTCACCAGCCAGGAGAGCACCGCCAGGGACAGGTTTTGGAGTTTCCCTTTCCACACTTGTCACAGGTGTCATTACCTGCTCTGGGTCACGCCCCCGCCAGGATGCCAGCTCCCCGGGGGCCGAGGGCGACGGCTCCCAGCGCTTGGTCTAGGGGAGGGACCCAGGGACTGACTGCCCCCTCCTGCAACAGAGGCAGGGGCGGGGCGTTCTTTCCCCCTTCTCTCCGTTCCTCCCCAACTCTCTTTTCCTTGTCCATGCATCTTACAGTCAAGGTCTGCGGAGCCCAAGCCTGCAAAGGGAAGAGAGCCACCTTGGCAGGTGCTGCACTGCCGCCTCCTCCGAGGCCTTTCCATGCCACCTTCCTGGGGTGGGGCAGTGCTCATGTCAGTCGTTTCTGTTCTTCCAGAACAAGAGGCTCTGGTGCGGAGGCCATCCGCCTGCAGTGCTAACAGGCTAGAAGTGAAACACACGGCATTTGAACCCTGGGCTGTCTGATGGCCAAGTGCCTGGTCTCTTCTCTGCCCCAGGCCACCCAGTCCCTGGGACTCACTGTTCACCTGCAACCAGAGTGCCATTCTTTCTAGCCGCCACCCTCAGTCTACTGACACCCCAGCGGGCGCAGTCCCCCTTGGGTAAGCAGTTTGCCATTGTAGCAGACCCCACTGCTGGAGAGAGACCAGTGCAGACCACCCCTCCCCTGGGTCACCACCAGTGTGGGAGAAACACCCCCAAGTCAGCCAGACACGGAGCAAAACGCCAGTACGCCAGCAGAATGCTAGCAGGAGATACCCTTGTAGCCAGCAAAAGGCCAAGTGAGAGATGCTTCCCTACGCCCACCTCCGCCTGGGCCCATGACATGGGCAGGGGATGCCCAGAGAGCCAGTCCGTCCTCCAAGGTGGTGCTCCCAGGTGGGAGGAGGCACTGGGGCTGCGGTTGCCTGGGGGCAGACTCAGGTGAGAGTTCCTGCATGGTGCTAATGAAATCAACCACCAGCCTGCCCCCCTTCCCCAGGGACCCTCCAGGCTCCAGCTGATGCAATGCCCAGGCCCAGTAATTGTTTTCTTCCCTCCTTAAAGGGCCAGCTGCTATTGCAGCTGCAGACATGGCCCAGGCCCCTGACAGACCCCACAGAGCTCAGCACCTGGGCAGGGGGAGGAGGAGTCCAGAGGGTGGCAGCTTCGGGCCTGGGCTCCACAGAGTAAAATCCAATTAATGTCCAGAGAGCAGAGGCCCCGGGGTGAGCAAGGAAGGAGGGAGAGAGAATAGTTAAGACAGTGACACAGACCACATGCCCCGAGGGAAGGGACTGTGTTCCCTGCTGGGTCCCCAGCACCTGCCTCCCGGCCTGCCTGCCCCAGCAAGTGCTTGGCTCCTGAGGTCAGCAGTTGCCCAGGGAGCTCTGCTCTGTGCCAGGCACCAACCTCAGCAGCTCAGATCCACCATTTCACCGACTGCTCCCAGCAGGCCTAGCCGGTGCGGCTGTTTTACTGAAAGATACTCAGAGAGGGGAAGTGACTTCCTGAATATCACACAGCCAGAAAGTGGCAGAGCCTAAGTTTGATGCCAAGTGTAGCCAACCCTGCAAAGAGCCAGGTAATTGTGGAACCCCAGGGCTGCAAGACCCTAATGCAGGCAGCGTGGCACAAAGGGCATTGCAGGGGTCTCTGGGCCCTAAGCAAACTCTGAAGACGTGGTGCTTGGATTCAGGACAGGTTCCATCCCCACGCCCAACCTGAGAATGTCCCCTTAGGCTGCCACATACCCCCAGGGACAGTTGGCAGCTGCCGGATTACAGACTAATTGGTGGCTGGCAGTGACTCTGAGGATGGCCTGTTAACTGTGACCAGGCTCAACCCAGAAAAACCCACTTGCCACCACTTCAGACCCCAAACCCAAGGACCCCAGGCTGAAGAAGTCGTCATGGGTAGAGCACTGGACCTTCCTCCCCACTCCCAGACAAGGCCGTGCAATCAGGGCTCCACACTGCCATTCACCCAGACCCCCAAGCAGGCCCAAAGAGCCACATTCAAACAGCTCCCAAGGGGCAGGGCCAGCCAGTGCCCCTTGTTCTCTGGCCTTGGGTATGGCATTGCCACCCCCTCCAGGGCCAGGAGAACATGGACCCTCTCAGGCCCAGGACACTGTGGGGGAAAAAACAAACCCAGTGCTCAGGGCTGGTGATGTACAGTGCGTGATGTGCGCATGGGGGCGGCCGTGGTGGGAGACTTGGACATCCTCTTGCTCACCAGGAGGACAGATCCCCCAGCCTCCCGGCCACCTGCACCCCACGCCCCATCACCTCCTTTGGTCCAGAGAGCCAGGGGCAGAGAAGACGCCCAAGTCTCCCACCAGGGGTCCTCCCTGCACCTCGAACTCCCCACCATGCTACTGAGAGGCTGCCTTTCCCAGCTTCGCAGATGCCCCTCGCTCCCACCCTCGGGCTGGAGCGACACCATCCCTTTTCTTTCGTGGGCTGGGGAGGTCCTCTGGGCACCACGGTGGTGTCAGGTTGGCTGGAAAAAGTGGCCGCTTCCCAGCCAGGGCACAGGCAGGAGGGAGGAAGGCAGGCTGCCTTCCAGCTCCCTTTCCAGGAGGGATTTTAAGCACTTTCCAAAAAGGCCATGCGAGGCAATGCTGTTGAAGCCAGGGCCCCAGGTGCTCTGAGCATCAGCAAAGAACTCAAGACTGGGAGGCCCATACCCCATTTTCCAGGCCCTCCCCCAAGCCCCCCTCTCCCACCTTAGCCCCTGTCCCCGAGCCATCCCACACACTGCGCCCTTCCCCGGCCCCGGCCCCCTGCCCCCGCCCCAGACCCTGCACACTCGCATCCCCACCCCGCGCTTCACACCCAAGTCCCCCTCCCCCCGTGGACCCCCGGACCTCTGCAGCCCCCTCCCCACGTCCACTCCCAGGCGGGCAAGGCCTACTGACTTACCCGGAGGTGAGGCCGGGGTCCAGACAGGGAGGGGGGCTCACAGGCCGAGGCGGCTCCGCAAGGCGGGGCAGGTGCTGCCCCGGGACCCCGCCCCGCGGACCCGGCGGTAGGCGCGGCCCGGCCCCAGGCGGGCGCGGACTCTAAGGGGGTAGGGACGCGGGGCGGGGAGGGGCGGCGAGAGAAGCTCACGGGGGCATCGCCCGCCACCGCGCCGGGCAGCTCCGCTCCGCCCGCCTGCGCTGCCGGCTCCGCAGCCGCCACCGGTCTCAGTCGCCGCCGGGTGCAAAGCCCAAGCCCGAGGCTGGCGGGAGGCGAGGAGGGAGGCGGGGCCTGGCGGGGGCGGGGCCTCTGGCGGTGGGCGGGTCTGGGGCGGGGCCAATGGGGCCGAGACTTTGTGGTGGGCGGGGCCTGGAAGAGTCGGAAGAGTCTGGATTTGTCTGGCCAGGGGCGACTTATAGGAGTGAGGCCTTGCAGAAGTGGCCCTTGGGAAGCCCGAATCCGCTCCTTGTCCCTAGAGTGCTCTTGGGCCCGCCCGTCCCCCGCTTCCTCTGTTCCCTCTCCACCTGTTCTTTCTCATTCTTCCTCCCCTTGGGGCACCCCCAAGACCTCAGGGACAAGCGCGGTGCCCCCTTGCCCTGCCCCGCACCACACCCAGGAGAGCAGGGGGTAACTCACCAACACCGAGTTTCACAGAGGAACCAGCAAGCTCTGAGATGGCAAAGGCTTGCTCCAGGGTGCGCTATGAACCCAGACTTTTCCATGTCTTTTAGACCGAGGGCCAGGCAATCCACCAGTGTCCTGCGCTGAGACCAGGGCTTCTCCTGGGACAGTGATTGTCAACCTACAGAGGCTTGGGGCCCCAGGGGACATTCGACAGTGTCTGGAGACATTTTTGGTGTTCATGGTTGGGGGGTTGCTCCTGGCATCTGGTGAGAAGAGACCTTGGCTGCCGCTGAGCACCTCGCAGGGTACAGGACAGTCCCCCCACCCAAGAATCGCGCCTGGCACCTGCCTCCGTGCACCTCCGCAGGAACACCTTGTGTGCCGGGTTCCTCTGCACCTGGGACTTGTGGGGGACACCATGTGAGCACAAAGTCTCCCCTCGGGCCCTGCCTGCCCCCAGCTTGCTGTGGGTAACCCTGCTCAGTGCCATCAATTCCACTCGCTTCTGGCAAGGTCTGGTCTTGTTAATACTCATTGAAGAAAGGAACGCAGTAGTCTCCCTTCTGAGGGCATGCGTTTATTTATTTATTTATTATAGATTTTATTTATTTGAGAAGTAGAGTTACAGAGAGGAAGAAACAGAGAGAGGTCTTCCATTCGCTGGTTCACTCCCCAAATGGCCGCACCGGCTGGTCCAGGAGCCGGGAGCTTCTTCTAGATCTCCCACAAGACTTGGGCCATCTTCTACTGCTTTCCCGGGCCCTGGCAGAGAGCCCCTGAGGGCACTGATTTAAATATGAATGGGGGAGGGGGAATTACTGGGATTGAAGAGGCTCCTGGGGACAGCTGGCTGTGTCTTCTGTGGTCCTCATCCTAGCTCATCCCTTCCCTCGCGGCCTGTAAGAAGGATGAACTGAGGCCCTGCAACATGAAGAACTGAAGCCGGGCCCCATAACTGGACACAGTTTATTTGTTAAAATCTTCAATTGCAGTCAACAGCGCGCCTAGCTTGGCACTGGGGCCAGGGCAGCAGGGAGGCCGGACCAGGCCAGGGACGTCCAGGTGGAGGTGGACAGGGCAGAGCCTGGGAGGACGTGGGAGACGAGAGAGTTTCTGGGTTCCCTCTGCACTCCAGCCTTGGCCCTGTTCCTTTGGAATTATGGTCCCTTTGCACATCTGATGAAAATGTTGAACTTTCTCTCTGGAGAAATGTGAAAATGTACCTTGTGCTTCTAATTTCAGGGACTCCAAAGCTCCAACTTGGCTTCCAGAATGATGGGGAGGGAGGTTAAGTGCATATAGAAGAATAAACACGCAGAGGAAAGACTCTAGAAAACAATGATGAAAAGGGATTCGCCTTACTTGATATTAAAACATACTCTAAAGTCAACACAGTGAAAACAATATGGCATTGAAGCAGGACTGGACAGAGCCGTGGATGGATCGAGCCACACAGGGGGATTCAGTGTGTGATAAAGACAGAACTTCACATAAATGGGGGAGGAGATAGGGCTTTCTGTAAGTGGATGAAATAATTGGCAGGCTGGCACTGTGGCTCAACAGGCTAATCCTCTGCCTAGCAGCGCTGGCACATTGGGTTCTAGTCTCAGTCAGGGTGCCAGATTCTGTCCCGGTTGCCCCTCTTCCAGGCCAGCTCTCTGCTGTGGCCTGGGAGTGCAGTGGAGGATGGCCCAAGTGCTTGGGCCCTGCACGCCATGGGAGCCAGGAGAAGCACCTGGCTCCTGGCTTCGGATCAGCGAGATGCGCCGGCTGCAGCGGCCATTGGAGGGTGAACCAACGGCAAAGGAAGATCTCTCTCACTGTCCACTCTGCCTGTCAAAAAAAAAAAAAAAAAAGAAAGAAAGAAAGAAAGAAAGAAAGAAAGAAAGAATTGGCAAGTCATTTGGGGAAATAGAAGAAAACTGTGTCTTTATCCTACACTGAAATAAATTGCAGTTGGAGCACCATGTTTAAATAATAACACCATAATGTACCCCTAGAAAACATGAGTGAATTTTTTAATAACCTTGGAGATGGAGAAGACTAGCATGCTGAAACCCATAAGTCCTAGGGGAAAGTATCAATAAATTTGACCATAAGGGTGAATGTTCTGACTTAGCAGTGAGGACCCCACTCGGGATGCCTGTGCTCCACATCAGAGTGCCTGGGTTCAAGTCTCCTCTCTGCTCCTGCTTCCATCTTCCTGATCATGTGCCCAAGGAGGAAGCAGATACCTGAATTGAGTTCTAGGCTCCTGGGTTGGGGCTGGCCCAGAGCAGGCTGTTAAGGGTGCATTTGGGGACTAAGCCAGTTGGTGGGCACTCTCTCAATAAATAAATCAAATTTTAAATTTGACTATAAAAATTTCTATACAGAGGAAATTATCATAACCAAGTTTGAAGACAAATGACAAACTGGAAGTGAATCCAGGTTTCCTCCTGTATTCCCCCCAACCCCCTAAACCCACCTCCATCCCCATTGTCCAGCCCTTCCATCAAGCCAAAAAGGGGAGAAGCAGGAGAGACAGTTACGCTGGCTCCTCCCACGGCGCCCTGGCTGGCGCCCACCTGTTCAGAGGCTGGGAAGCCCCGGAAATCCCAGCCAGGCCATCTGGGTCCACAGCAGGTGCCTTAGCACGATGGAGCCAGAACCCGCCCGGAGACTGCTCACCACTTCCCTCGCGTGGCCATCTTGGGAACTGCAATCTTCGGTTCCTGCTCACACTCGTTCTTGGCATGAAGTTGAATTTTTTTTTTCTTAAATAACAGCCAATTTTTTGAGGAAGCGAACGACGTTCCAGGAATTACGTCCAATTCCTAACACAGAGTATTTCTTTTTATGCTCAAAACAACTCTTCCGGTAGATCCACTGGGCTAACATCTCCATTTGACAGTCGGGGAAACAAACTGAAGCTTGAGAGAAGTGGCATCCAATTTCTAAGTGCTGGCACCTGGATTTAACGTCCCGTTCCTGGCCCTAGTTCTTGATATGATAAAGCCGAGTCCTTGGGGGAAATTCAATAAAACTTTTTTTGAGGTTTACTTTGACTTGGGCCATGTGCCAGGCACTGGGGATTCAGAATTGAGAGCGGTTATTAAAGGAGACAGGCAGAGAAACATGTCTGGAATGGTGAATCCTGCAAAGGAAGGTGTGGGGGGAGCAGGAGGGACCCCGGAGCGATGTCCTCGGAGTCTGAGGGCAGGATGAAGGGGTAGGGGGCACTGAGGACTGGGGAGGAGGGCAGCTCAGTGGCGGGGCGGCGATCTCTGTGCCCAGAGTTCAGGCAAATGGGGGTGAGGGTGGATAAAGTGACCCAGGACACAGCTAAGGAGTTTGAGTGTGAAGATTTGGGGAGACTTTTCCATGTTTCCATCGACTTGGTCAGGGGCTCTCTGCCTGCTCCCAGACACTCCGGCTCCAGTACAAGATACTGGCTAATTGTGCAAGCCAGAACCCAGGAGTCACTCTTGGCCCCTCCCTCATCTCCACCCGCTTAATGACCAGGGCCTGCCCATCTGCCTCCCAAACACCTTCCAGGCTATCTGCTGCTTTCCAGCCCAGCCCCCACCCACCCCTGCCGCCTCGCCATCCCCTACTCAGCTGCTGTCAGGGGCTCCATCTCACCACCTCAAATCCACAGAATAGAAACCTTCCGGAAACCTGACCACAATTCCTCTCCTACTGAAAACCCCGTCACAGATTGGTGTCGGGGGAGGATGGCTCCAGGATGCTCCAGGGGCACCAAACTCTGGGATGATCAAGTCCCTTACAAGATGGCACAGTAGGAATATTTGCATGCATGTTTAACTTTTTAAAAATTATTTTTATTTACAGGAGAGAAAGAGTTAGCCAAACTACTGGCTCACTCCCCAAGTGTCTGCAACAGTCAGGGCTGGACTAAGCCAAAACCAAGAGTCCGTAATGCAGCTTGTGTCTCCTGTGTGCGTGGCAGGGCAAGTATTTGAGCCCTCATCTGTTGCCTCCCACAGTGAACATTAACAGGCAGCTGTAATCAGGAGTGGAGCCAGGACTTGAACCCAGGTCCTTCAATACAGAGTGCAGGCATCCCTAACAGTGTCTAAACCACTGCACCCCACACCCACCCTCTTTTTTTTTTTTCCACAGGCAGAGTGGACAATGAGAAAGAGAGACAGAGAGAGAAAGGTCTTCCTTTGCCGTTGGTTCACCCTCCAATGGCTGCTGCAGCCGGTGCACTTTGGCCGGCGCACCACGCTGATTTGAAGGCAGGAGCCAGGTGCTTCTCCTGGTCTCCCATGTGGGTGCAGTGCCCAAGGACTTGGGCCATCCTCCACTGCACTCCCGGGCCACAGCAGAGAGCTGGCCTGGAAGAGAGGCAACCAGGACAGAATCCGGTGTCACGACCGGGACTAGAACCCGGTGTGCTGGCGCTGCAGGCAGAGGATTAGCCTATTGAGCTGCGGTGCCAGCCACCTCTTGTATCTTTTCTTAAAAAATATTTATTTATTTATTTGAGAGGTAGAGCTACAGACAGAGAGAGGGAGAGACAGAGAGAGGTCTTTCATCTGCTAGTTCACTCCCCAAATGGCCATCACAGCCGGAACTGTGCCAATCCAAAGCCAGGAGCCAGGAGCTTCTGCTGGGTCTCCCATGCAGGTGCAGGGGCCCAAGGTCTTGGGCCTTCTACTGCTTTCCCAGGCCATAGCAGAGAGCTGGATCAGAAGAGGAGCAGCCGGGACTTGAACCGGTGCCTATATGGGATGCTGGTGCCGCAGGCAGAGGCCCAGGCTACTATGCTATGCTCTGCTTTGTGTCAAAGGATCCTTCTCCCTGCAAACTACATTTCCTGGCCTTCTCTTTCCAACGAACTCCTATCCAATTCCAACAATGGGAAGTAGAAGTGGGAAACTGATAGTCTAGAAAAGGCATGTGGGAGGAGCGGTGGGACCATTGTTTTCTCAGCCTCTGCTGCAGTCTCTGGTCACAGCTGCCGGTTCTGGGCTCGAGGGCCTTCTGCATTTCCAGCTGTTGTGGTGGTGGCCATGGCCAGGGGTCCCAGCAGGGCTGGCAATACAGAGGGGTAGCAAGGAGCAGCTGTAGCTTTCAGTGACCTCTGGCACTCCTGTGTCCCATGGCATGAGCAACAGGTGCACTTCTAGGTCAGAACACCACACTGTTCGATCTTCCTGGCCTTGGGGCGGTAGAAGCCTCCTGCAGTACTAATGTGTACCTGCCCTTTCTGCTCCTCTGAAGTAGCCCTCTCAGTGTGCAATTGCCAGGGCATCTTCCCTTCCATTGTCTTCACCCGGCTGACGCAGTGTTGCCCTGGCCATCGTCAGGTGGACTGCCATGGAGTCCTTCCTTGGTAGTGCTGTGTGCGGCAGCTGGGCTGGGAGAGGCCGTGAGAGCAGACACTGAGCTCTCAGCCGGGGCCTTGGGAAGGTAGTGAGGGCAGGATGTGGAGCAAGCACAGGTCTTGAAGCTCCGACTCTCTCCTCCCTCCTCACCTACCCACACCTAGTAGCATTGTGCTGCGGAGAGCTTCCTGCTTGTCTCCCAGGGTCACCTGTCTCTGGGTTGTGGCTGGAAGGGGTGGGCTCTGGCAGGACCAGGTGGGAGGGCAGCAATGGGCATAGTTGGCAAAAGGGCCCAAACCAGAGGAGCCAGCAAAGGATGTCCTCGCCACGGAGCAGAATTTAGGAAGGACAAAGAGCAGAGGCTATTACCTCCACTGCTGCTTTTAAACTTATTATTTATCTGTTTATTATTTATTGATTTAACTTATTTGAAAGGCAGAGAGAGAGAGAGACAGAGCTCTATCAATCTGTTCATCCACTTCCCAAATGCCTACAACAGCCAAGAGTGTTGCTAAGCCAGGACCCAAGTACCCGAGCCATCACCTGCTGCCTCCCAAGGTGTGTATCAGCAGGAAGCTGGAATCAAGAGTGGAGCTGGACTTGAACCCAGGCCCTCTGATATGGATGCAGTCACGCCGAGCACCTTAACTGCTGCGCCCAGTGCCTGGCCCTGCTTTTCTAGGGGTGCTTGTGGGGGGACAGAATGGTGCTTCTCCGCCTTTTCCGTCCTACCTCGCACCAAGTACTCTGTAACCAGCGCAAGGAAGCGGAGTCTTCCAACAGCTTTCGCCTTGCCAACAGCAGAGGAACTGAGGAAACCCATTCAGCCAACCTACTTTGCTTCTGTGGCCTCCTGGCGCAGCCCAGACCACGGTGAGGTAGCTGAGTCTCTTGGGGAGGGGGTAAAGGTTGAACATTGTGATGGGGCAGGCTTTGGCGCACAGCGGCTTTACCCGCTAAGCCACAGTGCCGGCCCCAACTTCAAATATTTTAATGTTGGTTTACTCCTCTGTGATCTGAGACCATGCTGAAGTAATGTCCCCAGGCAACCATTTATTTCATTGAAAAAAATAAGAACTCCAGCTTCGGTCTTCAGATCGCCTTGTGGGCCCACGTTTCCTGGACTGACTTACACTCCGGCAGCTTCCTCTGTTGTGCAGGCCTTTAGTTAATTTTAATTTGGACTATTGTTTGGAAAAGAGGCCTGTCTGTGTAGAAATGAAGTATAGTTTCTGCACAAAAAGATGATTATTATTTTGTATTAAAATACCACCATACTTGTTTCACACCATTTGTGGTGATATTAAAGCTGAACTGTAAAATTCAGGAACTAAAATGTGACCCTCTAATTAAGAAAAAAAACAAAAGATGAGAAGCATAAAAATGCTCTGAAAAAGTACAAAGCACCACACAAAGGCAAGAAAGTGTTATCAACACAGTCGTCAGCTTAGGAGCGTGAAGGCAGGGCACAGGCCGAGAGCCAAACAGCCAGAAGGCAGGAGATCTTAGCACCAAAAAAGGGCAATTTCTTTGTTCCAGTTCTTCCCGCAGTGGCACTGAATCCTCTGAAGTGCTGAAGGGGCCCAGAAAATGGGGAGGGGGCAGGCTGGGCACTCTGTAGCAAAGACACAGGAGAACCACCAGCCCGGCTCCTCTGGTCCCTTGTGCGCCAACAAAGGAGACAGGAGACCCTGGAAGGAGGAGGCAGATCCTATCAGCCAGGCTCAAGTTCAAAGCCAGGTGTGCGCTGGATCCTCTGACAGGCTCTTTAACCAGCCACCAAGCTATTTCGGGAGCCAGGATGTCGGGAGCATTCTGTAACTGACACCAGACTCAGCTTCCAACAATCTAAAAGCCACTCTCCCTACACAATGTTACAAAAAAAAAAAAAAAAAAAAAAAAACCCATGGGGGCCGGTGCTGTGGTGTAGCAGGTAAAGCCGCTGCCTGCAGTGCCAGCATCCCATGTGGGTGCTGGTTTGAGTCCCAGCTGCTCCACTTCCCATCCAGCTCCCTGCTAATGTGCCGGGGAAAGCAGTAGAGGATGGCCCAAGTCCTTGGCCCCTCCACCCACGTGGAAGACCTGAAAAAAGCTCCTGGCTCCTGGCTTCAGATTGGCCCAGCTCCAGCCATCGCAGTCGTTTGGGGAGTGAACCAGCAGATGGAAGACCTCTCCCTCTGCCTCTCCTTTTCTCTCTGTGTAAATAAATCTTTAAACGCACACACACACACAAATACTTTAGGGCCGGTGCTGTGGCATAGTGGGTAAAGACACTGCCTGTGCTGCCAGCATCCCATGTGGGCGCTGCTTTGTGTCCCAGCTGCTCCACTTCCAAACCAGCTCTCTGCTATGCCCTGGGAAAGCAGTGGAAGATGGCCCAAGTGCTTGGGCCCCTGAACCCACATGGGAGATCCAGAGGAAGCTCCTGGCTCCTGGCTCCTGGCTTTGGCCTCCTGGCCCATCTCCGGCCATTGTGGCCATTTGAGGGGGTGAACCAGCGGATGGAAGTCCTCTCTGTCTCTCTGTCTCTGTCTCTCTCTTTCTCTCTCTGCTTCTGCCTCTCTGTAACTCTGCCTTTCAAATAAATAAATAAATAAATAAATCTTTACAAAAATATTTTAAGAACTTAAATTTCAAAAATAAAACTTAGGGGCTGGTGTTGTGGTGCAGTGGGTAAGGCTATTGCCTGCAACATAGGCATCCCATATGGGCACTGGTTCAAGTCCTGGCTGCTCCACTTCAGGTCCAGCTCCCAGCTAATGTGCCTGAGAAAGCAGCAGAGGATGGTCCAAGACCTTGGGCCCCTGCACCCATGTGGGAGACCAGGAGGAAGTTCCTGGCTCCTGACTTTAGATCAGCTCAGCTCCGGCTGTTGTGGCCATTTGTGGAGCAAACCAGAGGATAGAAGACCTCCCTCTCTCTCTCTCTCTCTAACGCTACCTCTCAAATAAATAAATAAAGTCTTTTGGGGCCAGCACTGTGGTGCAGTGGGTTAATGCCCTGACCTAAAGTGTGGGCATCCCATATGGGCGCCGGTTCAAGACCCAGCTGCTCCACTTCTGATCCAGCTCTCTGCTGTGCCCTGGGAAAGCAGTAGAAGATGGCCCAAGTCCTTGGGCCACTGCACCCATGTGGGAGACTTGGAAGAAGCTCCTGGCTCCTGGCTTTGGATTGGTGCAGCTCTGGCTGTTGGCGGCCATCTGGAGAGTGAACCATCAGATGGAAGACCTTTCTCTCTCTCTCTCTCTCTCTCTCTCTCTCTGCCTCTCCTCTCTCTATGTAACTCTGACTTGCAAATAAATAAATAAATCTTTATTTTATTTTTATTTTTTAAATCTTTTTCTTTCTTTCTTTCTTTTTTTTTTTTTTTTTTGACAGGCAGAGTGGACAGTAGAGAGAGGCAGAGAGAAAGGTCTTCCTTTTGCCGTTGGTTCACCCTCCAATGGCCGCCGCAGTAGGCGCGCTGCGGCCGGTGCACCGCGCTGCTGATCCGATGGCAGGAGCCAGGTGCTTCTCCTGGTCTCCCATGCGGGTGCAGGGCCCAAGAACTTGGGCCATCCTCCACTGCACTCCCTGGCCACAGCAGAGAGCTGGCCTGGAAGAGGGGCAACCGGGATAGGATCAGTGCCCGGACCGGGACTAGAACCCGGTGTGCCGGCGCCGCAAGGCGGAGGATTAGCCTGTTAAGCCACGGCGCCGGCTAATAAATAAATCTTTAAAAATAAAATCTTTAGGGGCCGGCGCTATGGCACAGTAGGTTAATCCTCTGCCTGCGGCAAGGGCATCCCATATGGGCGCCGGTTCTAGTCTCGGTTGCTCCTCTTCCAATCCAGCTCTCTGCTATGGCCTGGGAAAGCAGTAGAAGATGGCCCAAGTGCTTGGGCCCCCTTCACCCACGTGGGAGACCGGGAAGAAGCTCCTGGTTCCTGGCTTTGGATTGGCGCAGCTCCGGCTGTTGTGGCAATATATTTGGGGAGTGAACCAACAGAAGGAAGACCTTTTTTCTCTGTCTCTTCCTCTCACTGTAATTCTACCTCTCAAATAAATAAATAAAATCTTTTAAAAATCTCTAAAAAAATGAAAAAACATACAACAAGAAAATTGGGAGAGAAAGAACATTCTAGAAAAAATCACTTTCTCCATGGTCACATCCTAGATGGTGGCTTTTGAATATTTTTGCTTACCCTCAATAAGAAAAAATGTTAACAGCCATGTGTCAAATAACATTGTGGTCAACAGCAGACTGTGTAGATGACGGTGATCCCAAAAGACTATAATGGAGCTGAATAATTTCTGTGCCCTCGAGACGCTGTAGTCTTTGTAAAGTTGCAGTGCAAGCACTAATCATGTGCTTGTGGTGATGCTGGTGCAAACAGACCTGCACTGTCAGCTGTGGAAGAGTACAGCACCTGTAGCTGTGGAGTATAGAACACTTGACAACGATAAGAGGCATGCTACTGGCTTATGTCTTTGCTCTATGATATTTGTTGTCATTGCGTTGGAGTGTCTTCCTCCCACTTACAAAACTGGAAGTTGACTGTCGGGTGGTATGCTCCGTCGGGCCGGCCCAACCTCATCGTCTCCTGTTTACCACATCTCTCGATCACATCTGGAGGCCATGTTGAGTAATTGATTTATCCCATCGAGGGCTGTGTAAAGACACTTGGGGACGTCTGCACTCCATGAACTCTCATTGAACTGCTTCAAGGACTCAGTGAGATCAACACACGTTAGGTGTTATCATCAAGGCCTTCCCCAGCCTTATACAAAATCTTACTCTCTGACCAATGGTAATGACCAGAGTGATCACTTCTTGAGCAGTTCCTCTGTGCCGGGCAATATACCACAGCCCTTACAGAGTTTCCAATCCCAGAAGGATTGTTTGGCACCTTCTCACCACAGCTTTCTCCCTGGGGGAACTTAGTGTACCATGCAGCGTTTACCATGCACCAGAGAGTAGACTGGCTTACTTGCATGCATGGATTCTACAGATGTTGATTAAGTACCTCCTATGATGCCAGGCACTTACTAGATACTGGAAGTACCATGATGCAGGTAGCCCTGGACTGGAAGGATGCACAGTAAGTGCTATGTAACGAGGGTAGGTATATGAGGGGTTCTTCCCTGTGGCTTCCTTGGTCCAGGCAACCCCACCTTTGTCTCCAGACTCCAGAGCTAACAATGTTTCTGATTCTGTCTTCTCTGGCTTGACCTTGATGCCCTATCTTCAGAAGCCGTCTGAGTTCTCAGCTCCCAGTGTGGCCACCAGGATTAAGAGATCAAGTTTGCATTCCCAATATCTCCCTCCCTGCGATTGTCCTCCAGAGGAAAGGAACTCCGCAAACGTCTGAAGGGAGATGAAGAGCCTGGAGTTTATCCTGTCACACTTTTTTTTTTTTTTTTTTTTTTTTTGTGACAGGCAGAGTTAGACAGTGAGAGAGAGAGGCAGAGAGAAAGGTCTTCCTTCCATTGGTTCACCCCCAAAATGGCTGCCATGGCCAGCACGCCGCGCTGATCCAAAGCCAGGAGCCAGGTGCTTCTCCTGGTCTCCCATGCGGGTGCAGGGCCCAAGCACTTGGGCCATCCTCCACTGCCTTCCCGGGCCACAGCAGAGAGCTGGACTGGAAGAGGAGCAACCAGGACAGAACCAGCGCCCTAATCGGGACTAGAACCCGGTGTGCCAGTGCCGCAGGCAGAAGATTGTCCTAGTGAGCCATGGTGCTGGCCCCTGTCACACTTTCAACACTCTCTGTCTTCACTCACTCATAGTCTCCCAGTTGCAAGTCCCACGGACTCCCGGGCCCTTTGTGGATCTTTTGTACCATTCTCTCTCTGTGGTATCACACACCATTGCCTGCTCTTTGCATCTGTCACTTCTCCAGCTCAGAGAGGTTGAATAAGTGGAGCTGGGGCTCCAACCCAGTTCAGGCTGACTCCAAAGCACATTCTATAGCCAGTACTTCATGCTGCCTCCCAAAGCGGGCCAAGAGTCTAGATCTGTGCTGTCTAATATGTAGCCATTAGCTACGTGTAGCTACATACATTTAAATTTAATAAAAACTAAATTTAAAATTCAGTGTTTCTGCTGCAGGAACC
This sequence comes from Lepus europaeus, assembly GCF_033115175.1. Lineage (NCBI taxonomy): Eukaryota > Metazoa > Chordata > Mammalia > Lagomorpha > Leporidae > Lepus > Lepus europaeus. The sequence goes on from NC_084831.1 coordinate 32,422,595, forward strand.
TTTTTTCAAGTGCTCAATAGCCACCTAATGCTAGGGGCTACGGCACTGAACAGCGCAGATAGAAAGCATTTCTCCCATTCCAGAAAGATGCACTGGCTAGTGCTGACTTAGGAAAGGTTCCGCCCTCTGACCTCTTCTCCTCACCCTCTGTCCCACCTGCTCTGAGGAAATCGTTAGCCATCTTTTGGTCTGCGCAATTTAAAAGAAGAATCTAGGGACCAAAGCCGGTTCAAACAGCTCTTCCTTGCATGAATTTGGAATTGAGTCTAAGAATCTGTAGCACTGGCATCCCATATGGGCACCAGTTCGAGTCCTGGCTGCTCCACTTCTAATCCAGCTCTCTACTATGGCCTGAGAAAGCAGCGGAGGATGGTCCACATCCTTGGGCCCCTGCATCCACGTGGGAGACCCGGAAGAAAGCTCCTGGCTCCTGGCATCAGATCAGTCCAGCTCCAGCTGTTGTGGCCACTTGGGGAGTGAACCAGTGGATGGAAGACTTCTCTCTGTCTCTTCCTCTCTCTGCAACTCTGTCTTTCAAATAAATAAATCTTTTTTAAAAAAGAAGACTCGGCCGGCGCCGCGGCTCACTAGGCTAATCCTCTGCCTTGTGGCGCCGGCACACTGGGTTCTAGTCCCGGTCGGGGCACCAATCCTTTCCCGGTTGCCTCTCTTCCAGGCCAGCTCTCTGCTGTGGCCAGGGAGTGCAGTGGAGGATGGCCCAAGTGCTTGGGCCCTGCACCCCATGGGAGACCAGGAGAAGCACCTGGCTCCTGCCATCAGATCAGCGCGGTGTGCCGGCCGCAGCGCGCCTACCGCGGCGGCCATTGGAGGGTGAACCAATGGCAAAAGGAAGACCTTTCTCTCTGTCTCTCTCACTGTCCACTCTGCCTGTCAAAAAAAAAAAAAAAAAAAGAAGAAGAAGAAGAAGACTCTATCTCCTGCCCTCTAGAACACCTGTTTTCAAGGGTTTCAGAGTACGTAGTCATGTATGTACATGACCCCATTCCCCCTGCTCCACAACCACGTCGGTTGGTTGGTTGGTTGGCTCTAAGCTGAAAAGCCCTTCACTCAGCCCAACTTCCAAAGTGACCACTGCAGCTGAGGGGATGGTCAAGTAGGGTCAGCAACATTGCAGGCAGAACTATAAATTTCTTGTTAGAGATGCCACCTGCCTTTACCTGGCCAGCTCTCCTCCCAGGTCAGCCAAGTAATGAAAGTCAATAGAGTGCCTTTCCCTAGGAGGTTCACACCTCCCTTAGGATATACCCCATGTGAAGAGATAGATAGGTCTGGGCCTCTTAACTTACAAGGCCTAAAGCCCAACAGATTATTATCAAGCCCCTTCTATCAGGTTCTATTTGCCTCTCAATCAGAAAACTTAATTGTAGCTTAGACAGCACCTTTCTTAGCTCCTCTAATAATGACTCTGTCCTTTGTTCTAGACCCTGTCTAGCGCACTTGGGCCTCATTGCTTCGTAATCATAACCTCTACTCTACCACCAATGGCTCTACTCCCAACCTGTGTATACTGATGGTCCTCTTCCCCACTTAATGCTGTATAATTGTTCAAACCTGGTAAATGCCACTCTTAGGATCATTAGTTACTATCCTCACTCTGTCTTTTATGACCTTGTCTCAATATGATCAGAGTTGGCTAACTTGGAAGGCTTCCATAGCCTTGGCAACTCATGACGAGAGCCTAGGGTGGTTACTGGCGCCATAAACTAGAGTGTCAATTTGTTGGGTCAACAACAGGAGTCACTGTGCACTTGCTCCTCATGTGGGATCTCTGTCCTTAATGTGCTGTACATTTTGATTTAATGCTATAACTAGTACTCAAACAGTATGTTTCACTTTGTGTTTCTATGTGGGTGCAAACTGTTGAAATCTTTATACTAAATTGATCTTCTGTATATAAAGAGAATTGAAAATGAATCTTGATGCAAATGGAAGCGGGAGAGGGAGCGGGAGAGGGGAGGGTTGCGGGTGGGAGGGAAGTTATGGGAGGGGGAAGACATTGTAATCCATAAGCTGTACATTGAAAATTTATATTCATTAAATAAAAGTTAAAAAAAAAAGAAAAGAAAAAGAAACCATGACCTGTCAGCAAAGTTTCCTAGAAAACAAAGCCAGAAGAAGGAATTAGGTGCTAACACTTTGTGGGTGGCACAATCCTGGGGCCATAAAAATGAGGGAGAGGGGCCGGCGCTGTGGTGAAGCAGGTAAAGCCACCGCCTGCAGTGCCAGCATCTCTTATGGGTGCCGGTTCAAGTCCTGGATGCTCTACTTCTGATCCAGCTCTCCACTATGGCTTGGGAAAGCCATAGAAGAGGACCCAGGTCCTTGGGCCCCTGCACCCACATGGGAGATCCTAAAGAAGCTCCTGGCTCCTGGCTTTGTATTGGCTCAGCTCCAGCCATTGCAGCCATTTGGAGAGTAAACCAGTGGATGAAAGACTTTCTCTCTCTCTCTCTCTCTCTCTCTCTCTCTCTCTCTCTTTCTCTGCCTTTGCCTCTGCCTCTCTGTAACTCTGCTTTTCAAATAATAAATAATTCATTTTAAAAAATGAGGGAGAATGGAAGGCAGAAAAAGATGAGAAGCAATGCAATAAATGTGTACTGGTCTTTTGACAAGTGTCTTCCCCACCTGGCCAGGAAGGTTGTATGGAGAAGTTACAGAGGAAGGAAAGGACAGGGAACTGTCTCATCCTGTGTCTTCCTGTCACTCGTCTCCCATTAACAGTTTGCCCCAAAGTTTGCTAAATCCCCTGTATTCCATTGTTTTTGCTCAGGAAGCCAGATACGGCAGTCTAGGAGGTGGTAATGCTTGTCATCGGTTGTCACAGAAGCCATGGACTCCTTGTTTGACACTAATTGGCCCTGGGCGGCAGAATGGTGAAGCCTTGCTCAGCCGTGGTCAGCCACATTCGTGGTTTAGGTGTACCACGTGGTCAATGCCCTGGGAGCCTAACGATGCTGAGAGACTGAGGAGGCACTTGGTCAAGATGTGGGGATCATGATGATTGGTCAGACTTGTTCATGTGCCAACCCATGGCAGACAGGGCAGGGGAGAGGTAATATGGGAGGATGCGCCCCAGCCTCCCTCTCCCATGTCAGTTCAGATCCTCAGGCAGTCAGACACGGAGACAAGATAAAATGCAAGAAATTTATTATGAAAATAGGCAAGATCCAGGGAAGACAGTGAAGTAGGTCTGGAGAGAGAGGGAAGGAAGGAGTTCTAGGTGGAAGCATCTTTTTTTTTTTTTTTTTACAGGCAGAGTGGATAGTGAGAGAGAAAGACAGAAAGGTCTTCCTTTTTGCCGTTGGTTCACCCTCCAATGGCCGCTGCGGCCGGCGCAGCGCGCTGATCCGAAGCCAGGAGCCAGGTGCTTCTCCTGGTCTCCCATGGAGTGCAGGGCCCAAGGACTTGGGCCATCCTCCACTGCCTTCCCGGGCCATAGCAGAGAGCTGGCCTGGAAGAGGGGCAACCGGGATAGAATCCGGTGCCCCAAACCGGACTAGAACCCAGTGTGCCAGTGCCGCAAGGTAGAGGATTAGCTGTTAAGCCACGGTGCTGGCCATGGAAGCATCTTATACTGCAATAAGTTCTTTTCTAAAATACGTTTTTAAAAAACATCGTTTATTTGAGACACAGGGAGTGAGACAGAGAGCTCCCATTCACTGATTTACTCCCCAAATGCCCATAACAGCCAGACTGAAATCAATCCAAGTCTCCCACGTCGGTAGCAGAGAGCCAGTGTCTACACAAGCAGAAGGCTGGAGCCAAGAGCTGGAGCCAGGTATCAAATCTAGGCACTCTGATGCGGCATTCCCTAACAACCTGGCCAAGCACCTGCCCCTGCAGCGAAGCTCTAGGGTGCAGGTAGCAAGGCCACAGAGGAGGCCCCGAGTTGAACTTGTCCATCAGGGAACCACTGGGGCCAGTGCTGTAGTGTAGCAGGTAGAGCTGCTGCCTGCGACACTGGCATCCCATATAGGTGCCAGTTTGAGTCCTGGCTGCTCTGCTTCCAATGCAGCTTCCTGCTGATGGCCTGGGGAAGCAGAAGAAGATGCCCCAGTGCTTGGGCCCCTGCCACCCATGTGGAAGACCTAGATGGAGCTCCTCGTTCCTGGCTTTGGCTTGGCTCAGTCCTGGCCATTCCAGTCACCTGGGGAGTGAACCAGAGGATGGAAGATTCTCTCTCTCGCTCTCTCTCTCTGCCTCCCCTTCTCTCTCTGTAATTCTGACTTTCAAATAAATAAATAATTTTTGGCTGGCGCCACAGCTCAATAGGCTAATCCTCCACCTGCGGCGCTGGCACACCGGGTTCTAGTCCCGGTTGGGGCGCCGGATTCTGTCCCGGTAGTCCCTCTTCCAGGCCAGCTCTCTGCTATGGCCCGGGAGTGCAGTGGAGGATGGCCCAAGTCCTTGGGCCCTGCACCCGCATGGGAGACCAGGAGAGGCGCCTGGCTCCTGGCTTCGGGTCAGCGCAATGCACCGGCCACAGTGCGCTGGCCGCGGCGGCCATTGGAGGGTGAACCAACAGCAAAAGGAAGACCTTTCTCTCTGTGTCTCTTTCTCTACTGTCCACTCTGCCTGTCAATAAATAAATAAATAAATTTTTTAAAAAGAAGAGGCCTGTCCTAGAACTGCTATTGTGCTCCATGTCATTGTTGGGAGCAGCCTGTGAGAAGTAAGACTCAGGGCAAAGGGCAACAAATTTCAAAGCTCAGCAGGTGGACTATTGATGAATTACAATTCCCTCAGTCAGAGACCTCAGGCCAAGCTCCCTCCTAGCCCGAGACTACACAGAGATAAAGAAGGATGAGTCTATAATCTATAAAGGAGAAAAAAATAAAAGTTGAGTTGCCATTACCAGTTGAAAGGGCAAGGGGTATTGATCAGGCAAGAACACAAATGTCCCCCCTCCTGGCTTTCAGTGTCTCATTTTGTAATTTCAAAGGGCACACATGCAAACTTGAACTCGGGATTTCTTTGTGGTCCAACTATTCATCCAGAGACTATTATCTTCCCAGGCTTGAAACCTGGAAATCTTATGTTTTTAAAGATTTATTTTTATTTATTTGAATACGGGGGAGAGTAAGTAAGGAGAAAGAGAGAGAGTGAAGGAGAGGGAGAGAGAGGGAGAGAGAGAGGGAGAGAGAAAGAGAGACACTTTCTATTCAGTGGTTCACACCTCAGTGGCCCAAGTGCTTGGGCACCTGCACCCATGTGTGAGATCCGGAAGAATCTCCTGGCTCCTGGGTTTGGATTAGCTGCAATGGCCAGGGCTGAGGAAGGCCAAACCCAGGAGTCAGGAAGCCCATCCTGGTCTCCCATGTAGGTGGCAGGGGCCCACCATTTGGGCCATCTTCCACTGCTTTCCCAGGTTCTTTAGCAGGGAGCTGGATTGAAAGCAGCACAGCTGGGACTCCAACCAGCACTCTGATATGGGATGCTGGCGTGGAGTGTTGCAGGTAGTGGCTTAACCCACCGGGCCACAGTGCCGGCCCCTGGAAGTTATACTGAACATGCACTTTTCAAAATTTATTTTATTTATTTGAAAGACAGAGTTACAGAGAGAGGTAGAGACAGAGAAAGAGGTCTTCCATCTGCTGGTTCACTCCCCAGATGGCTGCAACAGCTGGAGCTGCGCCAATCCGAAGCCAGGAGCCAGGAGCTTTTTCTGGGTCTCCCATGCGGGTGCAGGGGCCCAAGGACTTGGGCCGTCTTCTACTTCTATCCCAGGGCATAGCAGAGAGCTGGATCAGAACAGGAGCAGCCGGTACTAGAACCGGCACCCATATGGGATGCTGGCGCTTCAGGCCAGGTCTTTAACCCGCTGCACCACAGCGCCGACCCTGCACTTTTTTTTAATTCCCACCCCATCAACAGCTAATCAGTGGTCATGTCTCTTTCTTTTAGATATATTTAATTTATTTGAAAGACAGAGTTAGAGAGAGACAGAGATGGGGAGATAGGTCTTCCACCTGCTGGTTCACTCCCCAAATGGCCGCAACAGCCAGGGCTGGGCCAGGCTGAAGCCCGGAGCCAGGAGCTGGATCTCTCACATTGGTGGCAGGGGCCCAAGCCCTTGAGTGATCGTCTGCTGCTTTCCCAAGTGCATTAGCATGGAGCTGGATTGATGCCTGTGCTGCAGGTGGCGCCAGTCCCTGGCCAAGCCCTTTCGAACATGTTGGCTGCAACACCTCTGCGTTTGTACCTCGTCCCTCCACTCTGATGTCATTGGTGCTCTCATCACGTATTGCCTGAACTGCTGTGGAACTCCAGCTCATCATTCTGCACCGAAGTCCCATCCTCCTCTTTTCCAGTTTATCTCTAAGCATATTTTTTAAGATTTATTTTATTTATTTGAAAGACAGAGTTACAGGGAGAAGTACAAAGAGAGAGGGGTCTTCCATCCACTGGTTCTTTCCCCAGATGGATACAATGCCCAGAGCTGAGCCAATCCAAATCCAGGAGCCAGGAGATTCTTTTGGGTCTCACATGTGGATGCAGGGGCCCAAGTACTTGGGCCATTAGTAGGGAGCTGGATTAGAAGTGGAGCAGCTGGGACTTGAACCGGCATCCATATGGGATGCTGGCACTGCAAGGTTAGGGCATTAACTCGCTGAGCCACAGCACCAGCCCCTCTGAACACAGTTGTGACTTTGTCACTCTCTTATGTAAATATTCCTACCACTGGGGGATGTGAAATGGTGCTGCCACAGTAAAAAATGGTATGGCTGTTCCTCAAAATAATAATAAAACATAGAAGCAACTACCAAAAACAAAAAAACTGAGCACAGAGTCCAGCAGATATGTGTGCACCAGTGTTTACAGCAGCAATAATCATAGTAGCCAGAAAGTGGAAATAACTCAAATATCCATTGATATCAATAAATAAAATGTACTATACACACAATAGAACAGTATTGTCATAAAAAGAAATGAAATTGTTGTATATGCTACCATGTTGATAAACCTCAAGGACATTACACTCAGTGAAATAACCTAGAAACAGGACACACAACAGGGCCAGTGTGTGGCACAGCCGGTTAAGCTGCTGCTTGCAATGCCAGCAACCTATGTGAGGGCTAATTTGAGTCCCAGCTACTCAACTTCTGACCCAGCTCCCCACTAATACACCTGGGAAGGCAAGAGAAGATGGTCTAAGTACTTGGGGCCACCCACATGGCAGACCTGGATGCAGTTCTTAGTTCCTGCTTTAGCCTGGTCCTCCTCTGGCTTTGTATGGCCATTTGGGGAGTGAACCAGTGGGTAGAAGAGCTCCCTCTCTCTGACTCTCTGTCTTTCAAATACATAAATCTTAAAAAAAAAAAAAAAAAGGAAAAGGACACATAGTATGTGGCTCTCCTTACACAAGGTACCTAGAGTAGCCAAATTCATAGACACAGAAGTAGAATGGTGGTACAGGAGCTGGGGCAGTGGGGAATGCAGAGCTAGTGTTTAATGTTTCAGTATGGAAGGATGAAAACTTCTGGTGATGGTTGCAAAACAATGTGAATGCATTTAATGCCACTGGACTATACACTTCAAATGATTAAAATTGGGCCAGGTACTGTGGCATAGTGGCTTAAGCTGCTGCTTTTGTGCCCGTATCCCAGCTACTCCACACTCATGATTCAGGTTTCTGCTAATGCACCTGGGAGGCAGCAAATGATGATGCCCACGTACCGGGGTCCCTGCCGTCCACATGGGAGAACTGATGGAGCTCCTGGCTCCTGGCTTCAGCCTGGTCCAGCTCCAGCTGTTGTAGGCATATGGGGAGTGAACCAGTGGATTGAAGATCTCTTTCTGTCTCTCTCACGCTTTTAAATATACAAATATTTCTAAAAATGATTTTAAACTGTTTAGAAGCGAAGTACCTTCCACACTATTCCTCCACAGCAGAAAACAAAACCCAAGAGTGTTACTCTATTACATCTTTCCATATGAGTCTTCCTCCTTTCCCTCGTACTCTGAATTTCCTCGGCCGTTTGCTTGTTTCCTCTATTTGTTCTAGTGGCCACCTACACAGGGCATGCTCTTGCCCACTTCCATTTGTTTTTCAAGAACTAGTTAAAATGTCACATCCTTGTGAATCTTTCCTTAACACTCCCTGTTATTCATACTTTGAACTCCAGCAGTGCATGAACTGTACCTGTCTTTGGCCCTAACTGCTTTCCTTTTAGAGCAAAGAAGGAGCACAATGAGAGAGATGGGTATGGCTTAAAGAAGCCCCACTGGCCTTTTAGACAGGTCCCTCTACAACGCTATAACTTTACAGAATTTACCATCATTCCAAAACTTGCAAACTCAATTGTACAGTGAACAGGATGATGTCATATCCCAGAGGGCTCTTGTATTCACTTAGCTCACAGAAACTGAGATGGATTTTTAAATTCTATTTGAATGATAGCCAGAGCTCCCATTCATTGGTTTACTCTTCAGATGCCGATGACATCTGGGGCTGGGAATACAACATAGGCCTCCACATAGGTGGCAGTACCTCAGTCACCTGTGGCATCACGGCTGCTCCTCCGTCTGCATTAGTAGGAAGCTGGAGTCATGAGCCTGAGTTAGGGATCAAGCTCAGGTACTCAGTATGGGACATGGGTATCTTAACCGCTAAGGTAAATGCCCACCCCAGAAACGTAACTTTACAGTCGTTGTCTCTACTGTTGGGGAGCAGTGTTTTTTTTCTTCATACTATTTGTTGAACTTTTTACTTAGTGTAAGGTTAATGTTATGAGTAAACTGAAAATAGATCTTTGTAAAAATTAAGAGTGGGAATAGGAGGAAGAAGTGGGGAGCGTAAGTGGGAGTATCACCATGTTCCCAAAACTGTGTATATGAAATACACAGAATCCATATACCTTAAATAAAATAAAAAAGAAACTTTTTTAAAAAAATTATTTAATTTATTTGAAAGGCTGAGTTACAGAGACAGAGAGAGGGAAAGACAGACACAATCTTCCATCCGCTGGTTCACTCCCCAATGGCTGCAATAGTTGGGGCTGGGCCAGGCCAAAGCCAGGAGCCAGGAGCTTCTTTCAGGTCTCCCACGTGGGTGCAGGGGCCCAAGCACTTGGGCCATCCTCTGTTGCTTTCCCAGGCACAATAGCAGGGAGCTGGATGGGAAGTGGAGCAGCTGGGACTCAAACCAGTGCCCATATGGAATGCCAGTACTGCAAATGGCAGCTTAACCTGGTATACCACAGCACCAGCCTCCAGAAATGTATTTTTATAATACCAGAATTCAACTGATTAATTACAACAAAAATACAATTATTAAAATAACTAGAGGGTTAGTTGTCACTGATCAGGGAGAACATATGATATTTGTCCCTTTGGGACTGGCTTATTTCACTCAGCATGATGTTTTCCAGATTCCTCCATTTTGTTGCAAATGACCGGGTTTCATTGTTTTTTACTGCTGTATAGTATTCTATAGAGTACATGTCCCATAACTTCTTTATCCAGTCTACTGTTGATGGGCATTTAGGTTACTTCCAGGTCTTAGCTATTGTGAATTGAGCTGCAATAAACATTAAGGTGCAGACAGCTTTTTTGTTTGCCAATTTAATTTCCTTTGGGTAAATTCCAAGGAATGGGATGGCTGGGTTGTATGGCAGAGGAAACCTGTTGAAGTGAAATGGACACTATGAGAAACAGTGACTTGATCAGCCCTTGTCCTGACTGTTGATGTACAACTTAATACTTTATCCCTTTTATTATTATTTTTTGTTCTACTTAATACTATTGGTTGGACTCTGTAATTAACACACAATTATTCTTAGGTGTTTAAATTTAACTGAAGCCGGTGCCGTGGCTCAACATGCTAATCCTCCACCTTGTGGCGCCGGCATCCTGGGTTCTAGTCCCGGTTGGGGCGCCGGATTCTGTCCCGGTTGCCCCTCTTCCAGGCCAGCTCTCTGCTATGGCCTGGGAGTGTAGTGGAGGATGGCCCAAGTGCTTGGGCCCTGTACCCGCATGGGAGACCAGGAGAAGCACCTGGCTCCTGGCTTCGGATCAGCGAGATGCGCCGGCCGCAGCGGCCATTGGGGGGTGAACCAACGGCAAAGGAAGACCTTTCTCTCTGTCTCTCTCTCTCACTGTCCACTCTGCCTGTCAAAAATAAAAATAAAATAAAAATAAATTTAACTGAAAAGTGATCCCTGTTAAATATAAGAATGGGAATAAGAGAGGGAGAAGATGTACAATTTGGGACATGCTCAAGCTGACTTGCCCCAAATGATAGTTAGAAACGTGCCAGGGGGCCGGCGCCATGGCTTAACAGGCTAATCCTCCGCCTTGCAGTGCCGGCACACTGGGTTCTAGTCCCGGTTGGGGCACCGGATTCTATCCTGATTGCTCCTCTTCCAGGCCAGCTCTCTGCTATGGCCCGGGAGTGCAGTGAAGGATGGCCCAAGTCTTTGGGCCCTGCACCCGCATGGGAGACCAGGAGAAGCACCTGGCTCCTGGCTTCGGATCAGTGAGATGCGCCGGCCGCAGCGGCCATTGGGGGGTGAACCAACGGCAAAGAGGAAGACCTTTCTCTCTGTCTCTCTCTCTCACTATCCACTCTGCCTGTCAAAAAAAAAAAAAAAAAAAGAAAAGAAACGTGCCAGGGGATTCCAATTCAATCCCATCAAAGTGGCATGTACCAATGCCATCTCACTAGTCCAACTGATCAACTTCAGTTCATAGTTGATCAGAATGATAGGTCTAAGAGTCAAAGGGATCACATAAACAAGACTAGTGTCTGTTAATACTAACTGATAGAATTAAAAAGGGAGAGAACAATCCAACATGGGAATCGGGACACACAGCAGACTCATAGAATCGCAGATGTCCTAAACAGCACTCTGGCCTCAGAATCAGCCCTTAAGGCATTCGGATCTGGCTGAAGAGCCCATGAGAGTATTGCAAGCATGGAAAGCAAAGACACTCTGGCAAAACAAACAAACAAACAAACAAACACCCTAAATGAAAGATCTCTGTGAGTGATATCCCAGTGGAAAGAACGGGGCCATCAAAGAAGGAGGTACCTTTCTCTGAAGTGAGGTGAGAACTTCCACTTTGACTATGATCTTGTCTAAATAAGACAGAGTCGGCGAACTCAAAGGCTTCCATAGCCTTGGTAACTCATGACAAGAGCCTAGGGAGATTACTGACGCCATAAACAAGAGTGTCAATTTGTTAAGCCAACAACAGGATTCACTGTGCACTTACTCCTCATGTAGGATCTCTGTCCTTAATGTGTTGCTCAATGTGAATTAATGCTATAACTAGTACTTAAACAGTATTTTATACTTGATGTTTCTGTGTGGGTGCAAACTGTTGAAATCTTTACTTAATATATACTAAATTGATCTGTATATAAAATTGAAAATGAATCTTGATGTGAATGGAATGGGAGAGGGAGTGGGAGATGGGAGGGCTGCGGGTGGGAGGGAAATTATGGGGGGGGGGAGCCATTGTAATCCATAAGCTGTACTTTGGAAATTTATATTTATTAAATAAAAGTTAATAAAAAATAACTAGAGGGCCAGCACTGTGGCATACCTGCAGTGCCGGCATCCCATATGGGTGCTGGTTCAAATCCTGGCTGCTCCACTTCCGATCCAGCTCTCTGCTATGGCCTGGGAAAACAGTAGAAGATGGCCCAAGTCCTTGGGTCCCTGCACCCATGTGAGAGACCTGGAAGAAGCTACTGGATCCTGGCTTCAGATCGGCACAGCTCTGGTCATTGCGGCCAATTGGGGAGTGAACCAGTGGATGGAAGACCTCTCTCTGCCTCTGCCTTTCAAAAAATTAATAAATCTTAAAAAATAACTAGAATCTTCTAGGTGCCAGATCACTGAATATTGTTGCTATCAGCAAGACATCTGCTGGGTGAGCATTGTATCACATGAGGAAAGCATGTTGATTCTAAGCACTTTGGGGGTGAGCATTGTGGCACAGCAGGTTAAGCCAGCACCTGCGATACTGGCATCCCATATGGGCACTGTTTAGAGTGCTGGCTACTCCACTTCTGATCCGGCTTCCTGTTAAGGCGCCTAGGAAGGCAGCAGAAGATGTCTAAGTAATTGGGCCCCTGCCACTCACATGGGAGACCTGGATGAAGCTCCTGGTTTTGGCCTGGCCCAGCCCTGGCCATTGCAGCCATTTTGGGGGTAAACTACCTGATGGTCTGTCTCTCCCTAAGCTGCTTTCAAATAAGTAAATCTTTTTTTTTTTTTTAAGAAAGCATTTCTTAGCTGAGGGAATCTTAGCTATTCTCGTTCACTACAGGGAAATCCTAATGCTCAGGTTAGCTGGACTGAGAAGGGCTTGCAGTGAGAACACCAGCGCTAGCTTCCGTGATTGCCTTGTTTCAGACTGCCATGACCCATCAAGCCCTTTGGTTCAAAGTCTCTCTCCAAACAGGATATAGATTGACTGGAGGACAAGATGGACTTGGCTTCCATTGATTAAATTACAATCACACCTACCTTCTGGAAATTCCCCAGTCAACCAAGATCGAAGGGTTTGGTTTCTGATCATGTTTGTAGGCATGCTCTTTGCTTACTTCCACAGATAGCTAAAAATCAGTCTTAGCCACCTTACTCTAGCTAGGTTATTCTGCAGCAACAACCAAAACCATCCCAGCGGCTTACTACATACAACAAAGGCTTATCTCTTCCATTGCATGTGCACCCACTTGTGGCCTTGCACATCTTCATTCTGGGGCCAAAGTTGGAGAAGCAGCTCTATTTGGGACATGCTGCTCTTGTGACAGAGAAAAAGAATTATGACAGAGTCCTGGGATGGCTCATGCCATTTCTACTCACTTTTGGTTGATGAAAACAAGGCCAAACTTGATGACATTAGGGTGAGGTGTATAATTCCCTAGGATAGGCCAGATAGTGTTTTAGAAAGGGAGAGGCAAAGGATATTGATGATGGTAATATGGTCCAGAGCAACGGCTAGTATTCAGTTTTTATGCATTGTGTGACTGTTATAATATTGACCACTGAAACACTGAAATGCTTTAGTACCATCTGGTAAACTGCTGTTAAGCCAAGCCTCCCAGTGGCTCCCCTCTGCTGGCAGTGGGGATTAACTGTTAACTGAATGGTTAACAGCATGGAGAGGCGTCTCTAGGACACAACACGGCCTTCTAATCTGCTTGGTTTGGCTAATTTCCTCTACTGTGTAAATCTGAATTAGTTTAATTCTGATTTCCAGGCTCTTGGAGGAAACTGACAGCAGCCCCTATGTGGGGTTGATACTTAATTACAAAATAACAATCATTACTAATGACACTGATTTGTGTTGCTTCCTACACTTTTTAATTTTTCACACAGTATATGCATAGTTGCTCAAGAAATATTTGTACTTACTTTCCCCAATTAGCTAAGTTTACCGCTCTACAATCTCAACACATTTCTCATTTCAGATCTCCGTTTTTAATTTTTTAGTCCATTTCTCATGTTTGAAAATGTTATCAACTTTTGAAGAACATTTTTGCAATTTGCAAACCTCACATTATTTCATCCAATTTCCCCAACATTCCCAGAAGGTAAGAATTAGATCACTTTACAGATGAATAAATTAAAACCCAGAGAAGTCAGGTGTCTCATAGGTAGTGAGGGGTTTTTTTGTTCATTTATCAAATCTTTATTGAGTGCCTAAAGTGGATTTATTGACATTGGATATGGAAACAATTCTCCTGAATTCACACAAGCGTTTATTCCACTATTCTCAATTACTTTACCAACAGGGTCATAAACTGAAAGAAAATACCGTTGTTTTAATTTTTTTTTTTTTTGACAGGTAGAGTTAGACAGTGAGAGAGAGACAGAGAGAGAGAGAAAGGTCTTCCCTCTGTTGGTTCACCTGCTATGGCCTGCGCGCTGCGCCAATCCAAAGCCAGGAGCCAGGTGCTTCCTCCTGGTCTCCCATGCAGGTGCAGGGCCCAAGGACCTGGGCTATCCTCCACTGCACTCCCGGGCCACGGCAGAGAGCTAGCTGGCCTGGAAGAGGGGCAACCGAGACAGGACCAGTGCCCGAACAGGGACTAGAACTCGGGGTGCCGGCGATGCAGGTGGAGGATTAGCCTAGTGAGCTGCGGCGCCAGCCTGTTGTTTTAAATTTTTTTAAATTTATTTTCATTTGATAGATACAAGAGTTTTCTCATCCACCAGTTTTCTTCCTAAATATCTGCAACAGCCAGGGTTGGGCTAGACTGAAGCCAGGAGCCAAAAATGCAGTCTAGGTCTCCCACATGAATGGCAGAGACCCAAGAGCCTGAGCCATCTGCTGCCACCCAGAGTGTACATCAGCAGACAGCTGTATCAGAAGCACAGAAGCGTGGGGAGGCAGAGCTGGGGCTTCAACCTCGGCACTCTGATATGGGATGCCTGTGTTCCCACCAGTGTCCTAACCACTGCACCAAATGTCCCAATACATTTTTATTTATTTGAAAGGCAGAGTTACAGAAAGAGGGGGAGAAAGAGAGAGAGAGAGAGATCTTCCATCTCTGGTTCATTCCCCAAATGTCCTCAACAGCCAAGGCTGTGCCAGGCCAAAGCCAGGAGCCAGAATTACATCTGGACTTCCTGCATGGGTGTCAGGGGCCCAAGCACTTGGGCCACCTTCCCCTGCTTTCTGAGGCACGTTGGCAGGGAGCTGCATCTGAAGTAGAGCGCCCAGAACTAGAACTGGGGCTATGACAAGGGATGCTGGCATCTCAAGTGCTGGCTTACCCCTACCCGCCCCAACACCAGTCCCTTCGTCTTCACAGTTGAGAACCCCAGCAACAGGAAGTCTCAAAAAGCTTCCAAGGTCATTTGTGAAATTCAAGGTTACGATCAGCAGAGGCAGTTCTATTCCTCTCTGCACTGGCTGGTTAATGCACCTATTGTGGACAATTCCATTCCATACCCATTTGATAAATGAGGCTATAGACTCTGAAGTTATTCAGATTGGGTTTTGTCACTCATTAGCTGTGGGGTTTTGATAAAGTGACCGATCCATCTAAGCTTCGGTTTTATCACGATGGAAACAGTATGTACGCCTGGGAGCAGGGCTGTGGCAGAGCGTCCCATTTGGCTGTGTCCCTTCTGAACCCCCTCCCTGCTATGGCCTGGGAAAGCAGAAGATGGCCCAAGTTCCTGGGCCCCTGCACCTGCAAGGGAGACCCAGAAGCAGCTCCTGGCCCAGCTGGGAAGTTAGGGACATTTGGGGATGTAAGACTTCTTTCTCTATCCCTTTCCATACTTTCAAATAAATAAATCAACTTAAAAAAATACGCATGCCTTTGGGCTAGGTGGTTGTGGAGATAATAAAGGATGGGGTGAGCACACGCTCACTGTGCTTGTATACTGTAGCTTCCAATCTTTTTTTTTTCACCCTTCGTTCACATGAGAAAAACAACCCTTGGTCAGTACTGCCCTTTGTTCTGGAGTACCTCACTCCCCAGCTTGGTGTTCAAGGCCCTCTTTCATGAATTCACGGTGTTGGTGGCTCCAATGGCGTGCTTAATCTGGGCTCCCCACGTAGTCCTTGGTCCACCAGCTTTCTTTCTCCCCAAATTAAAAATAACAACACAAACCTACATATTCCCTAAAATTTAAAGGACATGCATGCCGCAGAGAGGACCCACAAGGAAAGAATGCCCTGGAGAGGGCACCAGGTAACGCCTCCGACTCCCCGGAAAGAGACTGGATCCGTAAAATCTTTCGCTTCTGCCTCGTGGGCGCCCCTTCAGAAGTCTCGCGAGACTTCAGGCAACTCAGCTTCTGCGCACTACAGGCTACGGGGAGCCCGGGCGCCAGGGGAGGGGGAGGGGTGGGGGAGACGAGGCAAACGGCGCGGC
Source organism: Lepus europaeus (assembly GCF_033115175.1). Classification (NCBI taxonomy): domain Eukaryota; kingdom Metazoa; phylum Chordata; class Mammalia; order Lagomorpha; family Leporidae; genus Lepus; species Lepus europaeus. The sequence continues at coordinate 32,438,463 of NC_084831.1, forward strand.
CGCCATCTTGTTTGTGCCCCCGCTTCGTGCGCGCTCCGTTCTCCGTGACGCACGCTTCCCCCTCCCCTCCGCTGTGCCCGGGCCTCTGCACTGCCCGACGCCGCTGGAGCGCGGGGGCGGCTCCTGCTCTTCCCTGGACTTCCGAACAGAAGCGTGTGAGTGTGCGGGGGCTCCTGCGGGAGGGAGCGTGCGAGGGTAGCGGCGGCGGCGGGGGGAGGGGCAGCGCTTCCCGCCCTTGGCGGAGGCCTCGCTTCCCTCGCACGGCCGCTGCTGTAGTTGGGTCCGGCCCGCCCGCCGCCATGTTGTGTGCTCGCCGGGCTCGCCGCTGTCGCCGCCGCGCTCGTGGGGTCCGTGCGCCTCGTCGGCCCGGCCCGCGGGCTTTCTCCCATTGGCGGAAGGCGACGGCGGGGGGGCTCGCTCGTGATTGGTCGGTGGCGGGGAGGCCGCGGACCTGGCGCCTTATTGGTCGCGCCGACTCCGGCCTGGGGGGTGATGAAGGGATCGGAGGCTGCCGGGATGCGAGCGTCTGGGGTTCGGGCGGCGGGGGCGAGGACCCCCTGTGGCTCAGGCCTGGGGTGGAGGCTGCGGGCGAGCCTAGAACCCTTAGTGGGGGTGGGGGGGGGGCGAGAGAGGGTGCTGGCCTGGCGAGTACTTTGGATGGAGCCTGGAGCCTGGGTTGGAATTGGGGCGGGGGGTCCACCTAATTCCAGAGAGGCCCCCCTCTGCTGCCTGAGTGCCCAGGATGGGGAGTGGGTAAGCCCCTAGGGACTCAGCCTTGGAAAACACCGAAACCGCGGTTACTGGCTGAGAGCCTCTTTAAGATCCAGGGGTGTAGACGGGGAATGTGACACAGTTTGAGAGTGACCCTGCAGTCCCTGGTCTGAGTGCAGGACATTTAAAGGGTATCCGGCCTGTAGGCACACGTCCGGACAATGGAATCCAGCTAGGGATTTTGCTGGGGAGAGGGAGCTTTTTGATTAAGCCCTAGAATCCAGAGTTGTTGGTCCTGGGTCGTGCTAGGAGGAGCAGGTAGAGGTGGGTCCTACTGGATAGGTGTGCCCGCCCGGTGCTAATAATTAGATGCCGGGTCTAGGAGGGTCTAGGTCTTAAGTAGGGGTAGATTTAAAATTGACAAAGGTACAGGAAGCGTCTTTGGGGACACTTTCAGACTTGGGCAGTATATTAGAGAGCAGTAATAGATTATTGGGTCCCAGAACCTTGCAGCTGTGTTGAGATGATGTGTGTGAAATGTTCTGCTCTAGATCCATACACCTCAGGACCGAGTTTCCAAAGTTACATTTCTAGCAGACATTCAGTACTTGGCAGTAATATGTATATTGTTGGATTGCTTTTTAAGAGGGAAGGAGCTAACTAGAGATTCTGGATTTTCACTCATTTATTTCCTTTTTTATATGCTTAAAAATACACTGATATCAATATGAGCTTTTTCTTTTTTTCGGTAGCAGCTCCAAATGAAAATAAATAAGTGTGTAGCTTCTTGCGTCTTCTCTTAAGTAATGGGGTTTGCCAGCACTTTCTGGTTCATATTTCAGAAGACTTCTGGTCTTAGCAGCAGTTGTGGAGGGTACGTTCCAGTTCTGCCAAATGTGACTCGTATCGCTTCACATTTCGCTCCTCCCAAAGTTTGGGAACTCTGGGAGCCTCCATGTTTACCTAATTTGCTTTTACTTGGCTTTGTTAGGTAGCTGTTTTACCTTTAGATGTATGTTTGCACTTCTGTTTTTATACCAACTTCAAGAAACTCATGTGGTTTTCAAATTTGATCCATTTTATGAGAATGGAACTAAATTTTCAAGAGACAAGGGGAAAGTGGTAGAGGATGAGAATTGATGCTTTGTGGACACATTTAATATCTCTTCCTTATTAAACTGGCATTATCACTCCCGTATTTCAGATGAAGGCATTGAGAGTCAGAGAGACTAAGGACTTAGTTTGTCCAGTGTTACTCTGTAAGTGCTTAAGCTGGAATTCAGACCTGAAGTGCCTGATGTCAAAGCCTGGAGTTTTCGTCTGGTGCATAATACAGTGAAACCTGACTAGTAAAATTCTTGGGTAGTTTTATATTTTTAAACAGATCATCTTACTTTGCTGTCTAGAAGAATGTGTTATGAGGGCTGGCATTGTGGTGTAGTGGATTAAGCCTCTACCTGTGATGCCAGCATCCCATATGGGCTCCACTTTCCATTCAGCTCCCTGCTAATGGCCTGGGAAAGCAGTGGAGGATGACCCTAGTGCTTGGGCCCCTGTACCCACATGGGAGACCCAGAAGAGGCTCCTGGCTTTGGCCTGAGCCAGCCCCACTTATTGGGACCATTTAGGGAGTGAAACAGCTATTGGAAGATCTCTCTCTCTCTCTCTCTAACTCTGACTTTCAAATAATAAAAATTAAAAAAAAAAAGAAAAAAAGAAAGTGTATTGTCAGGCCGCCGCCATTGTGGCACAGCAGGTTAAGCTACTGGCTGTGACGCTGCATCCCATATCAGAGTGCTGGTTCAAGTACCAGCTGCTCTGCTTCCTGTCCAGCTTCCTTCCGATGGATGTGGGAAGTCCGTGCAAGAAGGCCCAGGAAGGCCCAAGGACTTGGGCCCCTGTCATCTTGTGGAAGACCTAGAGGGAGCTCCTGGCTTTGGCCTTGCTGAGCCCTGGCTGTTGTAGCCATTGGGAGAGTAAACCAGTCGATGGAAAATTTCTTTTTCATTCCGTCTATCTCTGTCACTCTGCCTTTCAAATAAATAATTTTTTTCTAAATAAAATATATTAGTGAATATAATTAAGAATTTGTTGTACTGTTTGAAGGTTTTAGACCCTAGAATCTAATTGTATAGAATATAGGTTCTTCAAGTGGGTGTTTAAATCATACCCTCTTGGTTTCTGTTGTGAAAGGGAAGATTTACAAAATAGATTGCTGAAATTTTTCTGAACCCATGTAGGTGATGGGGAAAAATATGTACAGAAACGTGGAAAGTGCATAGTCTTTAAAACTAGGCTTCAGGGTATTGCTGATATAGTCTTTAAGTGTGTAATTTAGGCCAGACAGTGAGGAACTACTGAGTGTTTTGTACATTGATCATACCAGACTCATTTGGTTCAGTTAGGTTAACCAAATATAAAGAATGTTATAGCACCTGTTACTTTCTTTTTAAAAATTGTTTAAGGGGAACTCACAAAGCCTATAATGGCCAGGGCTGGAGCCAAGAACCAACAGGAACTAGATCCTTCTCCCAGCCTGGGTCACAGGACTCAGCCACTTGAGCCATCACCTGCTGCGTCCTAGGGTCTGCATTGGCAAGGAGCTGGAATTGGGAATTAGAGGCAGGACTTGAACTCAGGCACTGCTGTATGGAGTTCAGGCATCTTAACCAAGTACCTGCCCGTTAGTTTCTTTTTCAGTACGTCTAGACAGTTATAAAAACAGGCACATGTGAGTATGTACAAGTTTCATATTCAGCTGCTAGACCTTGTTGTTGCCTGAAGTTGACCACCCTAGCGGTCTTGAACTCCTCAGAACCTGAGTTTGAATTTATGTTAACAACTTGTGAACTTTAACTTTGTCTTCTAAGCAGAAGTCACACTAATTCTTTATACATTGTGTCCATACCATCTTTAGATGTTTGTATCAAATAATTATCTCACTTAAGCTTACATATTTTTCATTTGGTCAAAACTGATTCATAGAAGATAGGAAGTACTTTTTTATTTATTTAAAAAATTTTTTAAAGATTTATTTATTTGCTTGAAAGGCAAAGTTACAGAGAGGCAGAGAGAGAAAGAGAGGTCTTCCAACCGCTTGTTCACACCCCAGATGGCTGCAATAGCCTGAGCTGAGCCAATCCAAAACCAGGAGCCAGCAGCTTCTTCTGGGTCTACCATGCAGGTGCAGGGGCCCAAGGACTTGGACGATCTTCCACCACTTTCCCAGGCCATAGCAGAGAGCTGGATCGGAAGTGGAGCAGCCGGGACTTGAACCGGCACCTATATGGGATGCTTGCACTGCAGGTGGCAGCTTTACCTGCTACACCATAGTGCTGGCCCCTAAAGTATTTTTATCATCGTTTTATTTACAGAGAAATAGAAGCAAAATGAAAAGAAGGGCCATGCTAGATGTCTTTCTGAGACAATTTGAAATTCTCAATCTGTTTTAGTTCGGAGATACTAAGCCACTAAGGCTCTATTAATCAAACTTAGGAATAATATCACAGTTACTGCCTTTTATTGTCTGTACCAGCTAGGATATAAATGTGTTTTATATATTATCCTCACATGACATGAGGTAGGTACTATTAACACTGTCAGTGTGAGGAAACCAAGCAGTTAACTAATTTTCTGAGGATCTCATAGCCAGAAAGTGGCAGGACCTAGATGCACACACAGGTGTGTAACTCTTTACTTCCTACATGGTTTGTACAGCTCTTACTTTTTTTTTTTTTTAAGATTTATTTTTTGTAAAAGAAACAGGGTGAGATCTTCCATCCTCTGGTTCACACCCCAAGTAGCTGCAGCAGCAGGGGCTGGGCCAGGCCGAAGCCAGGAGCCAGGAGCTGCTTCCAGGTCTCCCATGTGGGTGCAGGTGCCCGAGGACTTGGACCATCCTCCTCTGCTTTCCCAGGCACATTAGCGGGTAGCAGGATTAAAGTGGAGCAGTCATAGGGGATGGCAGCATTGTAGGAGGTGGCTTTACCCACTATGCCACAGTGCAAGCTGGCGCTCTAAACTTTTAAACACTGTTATCTTGACAAAAAGAAAAATAAAAATCCTTGCATCTTTGCTTAGGAAGTGACCTTCAGTTCTTTCAGGAATGTCCTTTGTTTTGAGGCCCTAAAGAGTGAGATGACCTTGAGAGTGTCCTTTAGTTTTGCAAATACAGAGCCAGGTCTAGCCCTGACCCCTTGATGACAGCAGATGCTCAGTCACTGGCCAGCATTGCTTTTCCTGTGGAAGCATGGGTTGATGGTACTGTGACAAGTTTGCCTCATTCACAGAAGGGGGAATGGCAGAGGACATTATGAGGGTCACAGATGACCTTCTTGAGGCTTATTCCAGCCTCAGGCAGCCTAGGAGGAACATTCCTTAGCCAGCAAGTTGTTCTTTTCCACTCTGTTTCTTGTTCTTGGAGGAAAGGGGTTGTGAGTTATCTGATGTCTTACAGTCTCTTTTTTTCCATTTTGTTTATTCAGTTTTTCATGCATGTACTGTGACAAGTTAGGAAGGTTATAGGTAATTTTAGTACTTTTCCCACAGAGACTCAGAGCACCCCACATAATTTAAGCAGATTAATTGCAGGAGGAAATGGATTTTAAAAACTTTGACCAGAAAGTGCCTTGGGGAGGAGGCAGTTTAGTAGCTGATTTTGGACTGAGACCAATAAAAGAATTCTGTCTCTGAGGAAAGTGAGCAACACATTTACTCTGTGTATGCTGAAGTGGGGTCCTTTTTTTTTTTTATTTTTATTTTTTATTTATTTGAAAGGCAGAGTTAGAGAGGAGGAGAGACAGAATTTTCCATCCCCTGGTTCACTCCCCAAATGGCTGCCAACAGCTAGGGCCAGGCCAAAGCCAGGAGCTCGGAGCTGCTTCTAAGTCTCCCATGTGGGTAGAAGGTACCCAAGCACTTGAGCCATCTTCCACTGATTTTGCCAGGCCATTAGTAGGGAGCTGGAGTCGCAGTGGGACAGCCGGACCTTGAAACAGCACCCGTATGGGATGCTGGTGATGTAGGCGGAGTCTAAACCTGTTGTGCCACAGCGTTGGCCCCTTGGAGTGGGTTTTTAACTTGTCTGAGCCTTATTTTCTTCTTCTGGAAAGTATCAGTAATGATACCTATCTTACAGGGAGTCCATAGCATTTGGTGGATGCCGTGACAGAGTGGACCTTACTAAATGAGAGACACATTTTCTTTTTGAAACGCTGTAAGATCTGTCCTGGCAGCCAGTCAGAGCTTCCCTGAATAAGAAGTCTTTTGTAATTATCTGCTCTGTTATGTACAGTAAGAGTTCCATATGGAGAACAGCCATGTAATGGAAAAGAAAGAACCTAGGTTAATTGTGCTGTGTGGTTTGGGAGCTGATTTTCAGTGGTCCGCTGTAAGGCCAGTCCTAAACTTTTGTTTCAGTGAAGAACTGTCTCCTGGCCTCTGTTATTCCCCAGGTACTAAGTGGTAATGATTCTGATGAGATGGAGACTTTTTGTATTTGTCAAATAGCAGTGATTATTAAAGTCAGAACAATCAGTATTACCTTCTATCCAAAAGGACGGAATTGCATTATAGCAATTTTTAAGTTTTTCTAACTATAAAAATGCAGTTGAAGTAGGACGGTTGGTTTGGTTTATGTGATTTGTAGTTACCTGGGTGACATTTTCTTCGAAGCAAGCAGGAAGATAACATTGTGGAATGATTCAGAAAAAAATCTCTCTGCGTGCAGAATTTTTTGCCAGGTTGCAAGATTTGCTGCATTCTTCCCACACTGCTCCATGTTTTAGCAGTGATGTACCTGATAGCGAGGAGACAGCAACTGACTTTTCAGTATGGGGGTTGTAGTTCCCATTTTGGTGTTTTTCCAATCTGCAGACAGATTATAATCCAGTGTATTTTCTTTTATATGGTGAGAGCTTTCTAGTGGGTAATCGGATGAGGTTTAGAGAGATGGACCTTAGTCTCATTTTTGCATTTGAATGCCTGTAGCAGAATAGATTTTTTTTTTAATTCTAAAAACATTTTCGGTGTTTTTTATTGTAATTTTTAATATTTTTAAAAGATTTATTTATTTGAAAGGCAGCGTTACGGAGCGGGAGAAACAGATCTTCCACTCACTGGTTTGCTCTTCAAACAGCCACAGCAGCTGGGGCTGAGCCAGGCCAAAGCCAGCAACCTGGAGCTTCATTTAGGTGTCCCGTGTGGGTGGCAGTAGCCCTAGCAGTTGGCCAATATCCACTGCCTCCCCAGGCACATTAGCAGAGAGCTGAATTGGAAGCGGAGCAGCCAGAAGTTGAACAGTGCTCATATGGGATGCTGATGTCACAGGTGGCAGCTTAATCCACTGGCCATAACGCTAGCTACAGTAAAATCGGTTTAAATTTACAGTTCAAATCTCCATGTCCAAGATATATAAAGTATCCTATTTATTTTACATTTATTTGGATGACCCAGCTGACATCTTAGCCACTAGGCCAAACGCCCATCCCAAGTGCCCTATTTAAATTAGTATGTTGCATTTAAAGTCAGCAGTACTTACATTTGTATATCCTTAAAAATTAGATTCAAGGGGCCAGCGCTGGGTGTAGTGGACTGGGATCTGCCTATAGCACCAGCATCCCATATGGGCACTGGTTTGGGTCCTGGCTACTCCTCTTCTGATCCAGCTCTCTGCTATGACCTAGGAAAGCAGTAGAAGATGGCCCAAGAGCTTGGGCCCTTGCACCCGCGTGGGAGACCCAGAAGAAGCTCCTGACTCCTGGCTTCGGATGAGCCCAGCTGTACCCACTATGGCCATTTGAGAAGTGAACCACCAGATGGAGGACCTTTCTCTCTGTCTGTAACTCTACCTCTCAAATAAATAAATAAATAAAATTAGATTCAAGAATTATTCCATCCTTAAATACATGAATGGGTGTGAACCATAAATAGAGATGTTGAACAGTGCTTCAATAAGGGGAATAGAATGACTCATAGGAAATTACATTAGTTTATAGAATATTTTGTATAATGTCATTGGTTTAAATCTGTGAGCTACTAAAGGTTTTAACAGTTCCTAATTACTGTTATTCCTGTTCTCAAAAGCTGTGTATCATCCAGCAACCTATAAGAAGTGAGATTCTTTCCCTAGTGTTAAGAAATATACTCATATGTCCTCCGTGCTGGGATGATCTTTCCATTTTAAAATAGAAAAGAGAAAGAGCTAATAAAGTAGCTTACCAGCTGCACAGTTGAACATCATTGTCATTTTTAACTGTTTTAAAAATTATTATATCTCAAAGGTAAGTAACATAGAATTTGCTTAAAAGGGTAAAGTTGGGGCCTTTTTAAGGGGCAAAGCATGCTTGGTTGGTAGTAGTTTTGGAGGCAGAGGATTGCCATTTATGGTGATATTTAATGTCATTTTTTTTAAAAAAGATTTGTTTGCTTATTTCAAAGTCAGAGTTACACAGAGAGAGGAGAGGCAGAGAGAGAGAGAGAGAGGTCTTCTATTGATGGTTTACTTCCTAATTGGCTGCAATGGCCAGAGCTGTGCCGATCTGAAACCAGGAGCCAGGAGCTTCTTCTGGGTCTCCCACGTGGGTGCAGGGGCCCAAGGACTTGGGCCATCTTCTACTGCTTTCCCAGGCCATAGCAGAGAGCTGGATCTGAAGTGGAGCAGCCAGGTCCAGGGGATTCCAACACAATCCCATCAAGGTGGCATGTACCAATGCCATCTCACTAGTCCAAGTGATCAATTTCAGCTCACAATTAATTGATAGGTCTAAGAGTCAAAGGGATCACACAAACAAGACAAGTGTCTGCTAATACTAACTGATAGAATCAAAAAGGGAGAGAAGGATCCAACATGGGAAGCGGGATACACAGCAGACTGATAGAATGGCAGATGTCCTAAACAACACTCTGGCCTCAGAATCAGCCCTCAAGGCATTCGGATCTGGCGGAAGAGCCCATGAGAGTATTGTAGGCATGGAAAGCCAAGATACCATGGAAAAAAAAAAGACCTAAATGAAAGATCTCTGTGAGTGAGATCCCAGTGGAAAGAACGGGGCCATCAAAGAAGGAGGTACCTTTCTCCAAAGGGAGGAGAGAACTTCCACTTTGACTATGACCCTATCGGAATAAGATCAAAGTCAGCGAACTCTAAAGGCTTCCATAGCCCTTACAACTCATGACTAGAGCCTAGGGAGATTACTGACGCCATGAACAGGAGTGTCAGATTGTTAAGTCAGCAACAGGAGTCACTGTGTACTTACACCCCATGTGGGATCTGTCCTTAATGTGTTGTCTAATGTGAAGTGATGCTATAATTAGTACTGAAACAGTATTTTTATACTTTGTGTTTCTGTGTGGGTACAAACTGATGAGGTCTTTACTAATTATATACTGAATCGATCTTCTGTATATAAAGATAATTGGAAATGAAAAAAAACAACCTGGTGTTAAATTGGAAATGGCATAGAAAATTAATTAAAAAAATATTATGTAGGATCTCTGTCTTTAATGTGCTGTACACTGTTATTTAATGCTATAACTAGTACTCCAACGGTAGTTTTTTCACTTTGTGTTGCTATATGGGGCAAACTGTTGAAACCTTTACCTAATATATACTAAACTGATCTTCTGTATATAAAGAGAATTGAAAATGAATCTTGATGTGAATGGAAGGGGAGAGGGAGCGGGAAAGGGGAGGGTTGCGGGCGGGAGGGAAGTTATGGGAGGGGGGAAGCCATTGTAACCCATAAGCTGTACTTTGGAAATTTATATTCATTAAATAAAAGTTTAATAAATGAAAAAAAAAAAAAGAATGGAAAAAAAAAAAAAAAAGAAAATACCCCATATGGGATGCTGGTGCTTCAGGCCAGGGCATTAACCCATTGTGCCAGAGTGCCGGCCCCTAATGTCATTTTCATTAATACAAAATTAAAAAGGAAGACACCATAAAGTGGGTAAAACTAACTATTTGGGAATGTTTTCCAGAACAGAGTTCTCTATAGTCATCTTTTCATCCCACTAAAATTTCTAAGTTAGCTTAGAGCAGGATTTCCTAAGCTGTTCCATTGAACATTAGTTCTTTGAATTACTAGACTATCCTTTGGGCTTGAGAACTGGATCCTTGATAAAGTAATGGCCAAGTTGAGATGCATTTCTTTATCACAGAATTATCATTCAGAGCCTTTGCATTCATGGGCCTATGCCCCATGAAGGTGAAAGGTGTATTATGCAGTGTTATTTGAACTGACTTGGTCATGGAACTCCATTTGTGAGAACATCTGGTAAACATTTCGTATCATGACTGGTGTGTAGTTTAACCCAGTTGAGCAGTTCTAGTATGGTCCATGAGTTAAAAATGAAGCGATAGCTTGGCCAGTAATGGGAAAGGACTTTGCTGGGGGAAAGATATGTCATGTCCCCTCCCCCCTCCATGTTTTTCTTTTTTTAAGTTTTGTTTATTTATTTATTTGAAAGAGTGAGAGACAGTCACCTAGATATCTTCCATCTACTGATTCAGTTCCCAGTTGGGTGAACAGCCAGGTCTGGGCCAGGCTGAAGCCAGGAGCCAGGAACTCCATCATGGTCTACCACACAGATGATTAGGAACCAAGTATTTGGGCCATCTTCGTTGTCTTTCCAAGTATTATTAATAGGAAGCTGGATCAGAAGCAGAGAGTATCCAGGACTTGAACTGGTGCTGTACTGTGGAATGGATGGTGGCTTAACCATGCCATAGTGTCATCTGCAAAAAGTACATCTTGAAAGTAACATAGACTCTTAGGGATGAATGTCAAAGGTCATATAATCTAGTTATATTAACAGCAATAATAATGGCAGCTGTCATTGTTTGAGCATTTGTCATGTATCAGGTCCAGTATTCATTAATCTACGAGTGTTATTAACCACTGGGTCTTACTGAGCTTTTATCTTCGTACTGTTTCCTGTTCATCTGCTGTTCAACATTGCTACTACATTTTCCAGTATTTGGACAACTGCAGTGTCCTCTTTTCCCTGTTACTGGTCTAAATGCAGCCATCCTCCTACCCTGTGCCCTTCTCCAGCTTGCTCTTCACACTCAACCCAAACTGAGCTTCTGAAAGGATACTTCAAGTTGCATGCTTAAAACTGCATTGGCCGGCGCCGTGGCTCACTTGGCTAATCCTCCACCTGCGGCGCCAGCATTCCGGGTTCTAGTCCTGGTCGGGGTTCCGGATTCTGTCCCAGTTGCCCCTCTTCCAGTCCAGCTCTCTGCTGTGGCTCCAGGAGGGCAGTTGAAGATGACCCAGGTCCTTGGACCCTGTACCCACATGGGAGACCAGGAGGAAGTACCTGGCTCCTTGCTTTGGATCAGCGCAGCGCACCGGCCGTAGCGGCCATTTTGAGGGGTGAACCAACAGAAGGAAGACCTTTCTCTCTGTCTCTCTCTCTCACTGTCTAACTCTGCCTGTCGGGGAAAAAAAAAAAAAAAAAAGACTGCATTACCACTGGCCTCAATGTCCAACTCTGTTTACCTTTCTGACTTCTAACCCTTTGTCTCTGGGTTGCTGCCATACCAAACTATGGTATGCTTCCTGTGAGCTCTAGCCTTTGAGCATGGCAGTTTGCTTTGTCTGTCGTATTAGGCTCCCATTAGAATTTGAATTTCCCCAGAAGCCTTTTCTGACAGTCTGAAACTTAGACAGGTTCTGGGTTAGGTGCTGTACTTAGTTCTTCTATCATATTAATGAGTTTCTCCCTATTTTAACTCTTTAACACCTAGCATTATGATTTGCTATTTTAACTTTTTTTTTTCCTTAGAAAATATTTTAATTTTCTTGAGAACAGGGATTGTTTTGTTTAGGATCCAGGGCTTAATTAGTACAGTGTCTATGCTTGTTAGTATTGGACAAATAAAATTATCCTAATCCTTACTTTTTTTTTTTTTTTTTTTTTGGACAGGCAGAGTGGACAGTGAGAGAGAGAGAGAGAGAGAAAGGTCTTCCTTTGCCGTTGGTTCACCCTCCAATGGCCACCACGGCTGGCGTGCTGCGGCCGGCGCACCGCACTGATCCGAAGGCAGGAGCCAGGTGCTTCTCCTGGTCTCCCATGGGGTGCAGGGCCCAAGCACTTGGGCCATCCTCCACTGCACTCCCGGGCCACAGCAGAGAGCTGGCCTGGAAGAGGGGCAACCGGGACAGAATCCGGTGCCCCGACCGGGACTAGAACCCGGTGTGCCGGCGCCGCAAGGCGGAGGATTGGCCTATTGAGCCATGGCGCCGGCACAAAGATGTTTTCCAGTATGGCACATTTGCCTCAGTGTAGTTAAGTAACTAGCACAAGGTTCCTCAGCTGAAAAGTGGTGAGAAGGGATTAGAGTCTTAAATCTATCTAGCTGTAACGACTGGGCTTTGTTTTGTTTTGAAGATTTATTTATTATTTATTTGAAAGGCAGAATTAGAGAGGTGAAGAGATCTTGTGTCTGCTGGTTCACTTCCCAGATGGCTGTACCTGCCACGGTTGGGCCAGGCTGAAGCCAGGAGCTTCTGGGTCTCCCATGTGGGTGCAGAGGACCAGGCAGGCACTTGGGCCATCTTTTACTGCTTTCCCCAACCCCAGGGGCTGGATAGGAAGTGGAGCAGCTGGAAATTGAACTGGCACACATATGGAATGCTGGTGCCACAGGCAGCATCCTAACCCACTACACCACGACATCAGCCCCAATGACTGGGCTTTTTACTCTGCTATTCCATGTGGCTGCTCTTTCTCATCTTGCTTTTACGTATCCTGTCAAGCATTCAAACAGCCTGTGCCTGATCACTCCATCCATTTTTTTTATAATTAAAATTTTTTTAAAAATTTTATTTGATAGGTAGAGTTATAGACAGTGAGAGACAGAGAGAAAAGTCTTCCTTCCGTTGGTTCACCCTCCAAATGGTCACAACGGCTGGAGCTGCGCCGATCCGAAGCCAGGAGCCAGGTGCTTCTCCTGGTCTCCCATGCGGGTGCAGGGCCCAAGCACTTGGGCCATCCTCCACTGCACTCCCGGGCCACAGCAGAGAGCTGGCCTGGAAGAGGGGCAACCAGGACAGAATCTGGCGCCCCAACCGGGACTAGGACCTGATGTGCCAGCACCGCAGGCGGAGGATTAGCCTATTGAGCCATGGTGCCGGCCTTCATCGATGTTTTTTGAGGCAGCTGGTGTCATCTTTAGACAGCTCTAAGAACTGAAATAAGGTCTCTCTAGAAGAGTTTTCTATCTATTGGTCTTTATTTATTTTTTTTTTTTTGAAAGACTATTTGAAAGGTGGAGTTAAAGAGAGGCAGAGGCAGGGGGAGGGAGAGAGAGAGATCTTCCATTTCTTGGTCTACTCCCCAAGTGGTCGCAGTGGGCAGAGCTGGGCCGATCTGAAGGCAGGAGCCAAGAGCTTCTTCTGGGTCTTCCACATGGGTGCAGGAGCACAAGGACTTGGCCCATCTTAAACTGCTTTCCCAGGCCATAGCAGAGAGCTGGATAGGAAGTGGAGCAGCTGGGACTCAAACTGGCACCCACATGGGATGCTGGCACTGCAGGCGGCAGCTTTACCTGCTACACCACAGCTCCGGCCCCTACCTGTTGGTCTTAATTTTATTATTATTATTTTTTTCAAATTCAGAATTTATATGCTATTTAAATTCCCATTTATATTTTTATTTGATTCTTTCTTTTTTTGGATAACATTTACCTTGTGCCAGTGCTGTGTTCCTTTATTTGAATAATGTTACTGCTCAGAAAGTTTCTGGGCTTTCTTTGAGGATTATCTTCAGAACTTCTTTCAGATTCCCTTAAAAATATGTCAACAGAATTTATTTTGTTTTTAACCTAGAAGATGACTTAATTTTGGAAATAGCTAATGGTTGGTTAGGACCAAGTAAGGTGCAGTACAGAGGTCAAAAGTTACCTTTTGGCAGCCCTCGATTTTCTTTGATTTGCTTGTAATGGCTTAACAAAGTTGGAACCAGAATTTAAAATGGAAGGATTTGTCATTAGAACAATCTGACTTTAGCTTCTTCTAAAGGCTCTGAAGGTCTTACTTCAGTGGACCAGTGTTCCTTGGCCATTATCAGTTGGAGCTGAGTGCTGTTTGCCCTTGTATAGGACATACACTCTCGTTTTCCTCAATCCCCATTGTACCCTATTTTTTTCATTGACATTGTGGCTAAAGCCAGGTTTAATTTATATCTTTGTGGGGGCTGGTGCTGTATCAAAGCGGGTAAAGCCCACCTGCACTGTTGGCATCCCGTATGGGCACCAGTTTGAATCCCAGCTGTTCCACTTCCAATTCCACTCTCTGCCATGGCCTGGGAAAGCAGTGGAAGATGGAAGTGGAAGATGGCCCAAGTCCTTGGGCCCCTGTAGCCACCTGGGAGACCCAGAAGAAGCTCCTGGCTCCTGGCTTCAGATCAATGCAGCTCCAGCTTGTGCAGCCATCTGGGGAGTGAACCAGTGGATGGATGGAAGACCTCTCTCTCCGCCTCTACCTCTCTGTAATTCTGCCTTCAAATAAATAAATAATCTTTAAAAATTTTATATCTTTGCTGAGCACTGGGGATAAATGCGGCTCTTATTTATGCAATTGCTCTCTTCAAAAACTGTTTTCTGCTAATAGAGATATGTTAAAAAAAATTATAACGTGTCAACGCTATCGTTAAGTGTGTAGTTAGATACCAGTGGAGCACCTCCCATATTCCAGGTATCCCATTGAATGTTTTCAATTATTTCTCTGAAGCCCCAGTGCTCCTTTGAGTTAATTTTTTCTTTTTTCTTTCTTTTTTTTTTTTTTTGACAGACAGAGTGGACAGTGAGAGAGAGAGACAGAGAGAAAGGTCTTCCCTTTGCTGTAGGTTTACCCTCCAGTGGCCGCCCCGGCCGGCGCACTGCGGCCAGTGCACCGCGCTGATCCGAAGGCAGGAGCCAGGTGCTTCTCCTGGTCTCCCATGGGGTGCAGGGCCCAAGCACTTGGGCCATCCTCCACTGCACTCCCTGGCCGCAGCAGAGAACTGGCCTGGAAGAGGGGCAACCGGGACAGAATCTGGCGCCCCAACAGGGACTAGAACAAGGCGGAGGATTAGCCTATTGAGCCGCGGTGCCGGCTGAGTTAATGTTGTTTTTTCATTTTACCAGTGAAGAAATGAGGCCAGAAACGCTTAAGTAACTTGGTCAAGATGAGGCATCTAGTAAGTAGACAGGTAGCTGTGATTCAAAGGTCGTTCTTCTGACTAAGAGCATCATTTCTCCCCTACCGCCTTTGTGAGCTTTGAAGCTCGAACTGTGTTATCAGTCACCAGTCACCATGTTTGTCTCGCAGTGTGATCTCAGTGCTTTATAGCGTGCGAAGATGCAGTTGTCTGATGCAGAGGCTGCTGAGATCCCAGGCCAGGGAAGAATGTACATCGGAATTCCAGAGTTCCCATGAGGCTGTTAGCCTGCAGTAATGACAGGCTAGAGGAGAGAAAGCTCTGGAGTAAGTGAATGGAACCGGCGCCAGATGGAAATTCAAGGATAATTTGAGTTCTCTTCCCTCTGTGGCTTGAATTCTATCAAGGTGATGGTTGATGAGAAATTGGAATTGTTTTTCTTGTAAACTACCAAGAACTAATAAAATTGGTGCCAGAGAATATCATTGGTTTAATCTGGTACATCAAAAGCAGAGTTGAAGGGCAGACTTTGGAATAACAGCCAGACCTTGGCCAGGGTTGGTGGTGAAAGACATAAAAACTGGAGAAGATTTTTAGTAGCAACTGGTAATCTTCTCACACAGCCCTTTATGGCTAAGGAGCTGGTTGCTGCAAGGCTGAAAGGTATTTTGGAGATAGAAGAGAGATTCCTTCAAAGTAGGGAGTAAGGGAGTTAAGATCCAGTTAGGCCGGTGCTGCAGCTCACTAGGCTAATCCTCTGCCTGTGGCGCCCGCACCCTGGGTTCTAGTCCCAGTCGGGGCGCTGGATTCTGTCCCGGTTGCTTCTCTTCCAGGCCAGCTCTCTGCTGTGGCCCGGGAAGGCAGTGGAGGATGGCCCAAGTGCTTGGGCCCTGCACCCATGGGAGACCAGGAGGAAGCACCTGGCTCCTGGCTTCGGATTGGGGGTGAACCAACAGAAGGAAGACCTTTCTCTCTGTCTGTCTCTCTCTCACTGTCTAACTCTGCCTGTCAAAAAAAAAAAAAAAAAATCCAGTTGGATCTGTCCCTCTTGGAGACTTAGCCACTCTGTATTGTAGGGAAATTGGATTGGATGACATTTAGCATTTTCCATTGTTTCAAAGCTTATTTAGGCACAGGACAATATACTTTACGTTTAGTATCTCACTTAGTCCAGTATCACCTTATGAATACGTGGAGGAGTCAGAATTTGAAGCCAGCTCTGCCTGCCTCCAGGTTGTCTTGCCGTACTAACATAAGACAGTGGAGCAGGGAACGTGTTCTGCCCGACTGCTGCAACCCTCAGCTGAGCTACTTGCTTCCTTGCAGCTGATTTGGCGCTCCTTGTTGTGGGGTTAAGAGAGACCTTGGGATGGTTCAGGCACACTGTCGGCCTTCTGCTTTCTCCTGCCGGGTGGAGAACAGCTATTCCAAATCTGTGATGCAAACATATTAGAAAAAATGTACAGTAACTGTTAATTCTGGGTTGCTTCAGGAACTGCCCTGTAATGCATCCTCTTAGCAAAACCAAATGCTTGTTTAGTTGCCAGATCAACTCACAGTCCCTTAGTATTTTTTTTAATATTGATTTATTTATTTGAAAGTCAGAGTTACACAGAGAGAGAAGGAGAGGCAAAGAGAGAGGGAGAGAGGTCCTCCATCCACTGGTTCACTCTCCAATTAGCCACAACAGCCAGAGCTGAGCCCATCTGAAGCCAGGAGTTGGGAGCTTCCTCCAGGTCTCCCAAGCAGGTGCAGGGACCCAAGGACTTGGGCCATCTTGTACTGCTTTCCCAGGTCACAGCAGAGAGCTGGATCAGAAGCCGGGACTCAAACCAGCGCCCATATGGGATGCCGGGCACTGCAGGGGGCGGCCTTACCCACTGTGCCACAGTGCCGGCCCCAGTCCCTTAGTATTTTAATGTTTACAGTTAATGGTTTAGTTGTTATTTGTTTCAAGTCTTAGTAATAAAATTTCTTTTGACTTACAGGGCACTGTTTTGTCAGATATTTGGCTAGGTCTGTAGCCGTCAGGTCAAATTTAATATTAGTCAGATTTGTAATTTGATTTGTGCTTTATGCACATATATGTGGCACCTAAACTTTCCTTGGATATGCCTTTAGGTGCTCCATCTCTTGGTTTTAGCAGTGTGGTGCGAAGGAAAGAATACCATTCTAGGAAGGATCTGGGTTTGCATCTAGATGTATGGCTAGGGACCGATTATTTAACTTCTCTGAACCTCACTTGTCTAGAAAAGATCTTACTTACCTATGTAGTGAAACAACTCTGTGGAGTCTAGGATATTTAGCTTTGAAGGGAGAAAGCAGATCTAAGGAAATTATTAAATAACTTAGAAATTGGTGTGATGTTTCAATCTGATGTCTTACTTAACAAAAAAAAAAAAAAAAAAAAAGACATGTTCATTGATTTTCACCATATTAGGAGCCTCCTCTTAAAACCTAAGCAGTTGGTCCCAAAATCCATGAGCAAATGTGATCACCGCTGTTGAACTTCAGTCCCCCATGATGTCTTTAGTAACCACATTGAATCAAATAAGGATACTCATAATATTTGTCCTGAGACAGTCCTGCTGCTTATTCTTGAAAATGTAGAAGTAACTTTTTTTTTTTAAGATTTTATTTAGGCCGGCGCCGTGGCTCAATAGGCTAATCCTCCGCCTTGCGGCACCGGCACACCAGGTTCTAGTCCCAGTTGGGGCACCGGATTCTGTCCCGGTTGCCCCTCTTCCAGGCCAGCTCTCTGCTATGGCCCGGGAGTGCAGTGGAGGATGGCCCAAGTGCTTGGGCCCTGCACCCGCATGGGAGACCAGGAGGAAGCACCTGGCTCCTGCCTTCGGATCAGTGCGGTGTGCCTGCCGCAGCGCGCCGGCCGCGGTGGCCATTGGAAGGTAAACCAATGGCAAAGGAAGACCTTTGTCTCTGTCTCTGTCTCTCACTGTCCACTCTGCCTGTCAAAAAAAAAAAAAAAAGATTTTATTTATTTATTTGAGAGGTAGAGTTACAGATAGAGGGTGAGACAGAGAGACATGTCTCTCATCTGCTGGTTCACTCCCCAAATGGCCGCAACAGCCGATCTGAAGCCAGGAGCCTGGAGCTTCTTCTGGGTCTCCCACGCGGGTGCAGGGGCCCAAGCAGTTAGGCCATCTTCTACTGCTTTCTCTGGCCATAAGCAGAGAGCTGATCAGAAGAGGAGAAGCCGGGGCCCTAACCGGTGCCCATATGGGATGCTGGTGCCGCAAGCGGATGCTTGGGCCACTACACCACAGCAGTAGAAGTAATCCTAAAAGCTAAATTGGGGCAGGCGGTTGGTGCATCTGTTAAGCTGCTGCTGGGGACGTTTTGGAATGGGTCAGTCCTAGCTCTGCTTCCAATTCCAGCTCCCTACTAATTAGCATCCTGAGAGGAAGCAGGAGGTGACCCAAGTAGTTAGGTCCCTGCCACCCTTGTAGGTGATCTGGGTTGATTCCTGGGCCCTGTGGCTTTAGATTGGCCAAGCCTTGGCTGTTGTAGTCTTTGGGAGTAAACCAGAGGATAAGAGATCTCTGTCTCTCTGCCTTTCAAAGTGAAAGAGAGGGAGAGAAAAAGAAGGAAAATTAACCAGCAACATTTTGTGACCCCCTAAATAAATTAATCCATCAAACTATAATCAACTTTTAACAATACAGTCACTGACACTCTGTATTCTTTGCCAGTTTTTTCTACCTTTTTCATTGTATTTCCCTCTTGGTTCCTGGTTGGCTTTTTGGGAATGCCGCTGCCCCTGCCACTGTCATATATTATCCCCAGATTTTCCTACAGTTTGTGTTTTAAGATAAAGTGCTTTGCCCTGGTACTAATCTGTGCTTTTAAAATTACTATGAACATATGATAGATACCTGTTAGAAATCCTGCAAATTATTCTATGGCCACTGGCCTCACTGCTTGTTATTGTTAGAGCTGCTGAGGTATTGGGTGGGGGAGGGCAGTTAGCTCTTATCAGTTTTCTTTTTTTTTTTCCTTTCTGTTTAATGCTCCACAGAAAACTGAAGGTGGTTATAACTTTCCGACCTTGTGCACATTGCTTCTCTGGTTTACTGCCATAGGATACTGTAGCAGTGTCTTACAGACATCTTTGATGACCAATCAGAAGCAGTTAAATTACCTTAAATTTTTTAAATGGAACTCTGACAGCCAATAAGAAATCCCTTGGGTGGGAACTGTAACAGCCCTTTCGCTTGATTTTCAGAACAATTCTAAATTTGCAGTATCCTGTTTTGGAAGCACATGAGACTGTAGTGCATCTGCTATGTGCATTTGCTGAGCATTTCCAGCATTTAAGTTCCCTGTAGTTTGAAGTCTGAATCTGACCCCTGTTCTGCTTCTCAAGGTAACTTTAAAACAGGAAGTGTACAAAGGAGGTAACTGATGACGTGAACAGCCAATCGTGTCTTTGTGTTCTTAGCCGATAAAGCAGCTCAGCCAATGGGACTACTCTGGAGGCAAGGTTTGGTGTCAAATAGCATGCTAGATTGAATGCCTTTGACTGTTAAAGTGGAAGGAGGCTGCAGGGCTTCATTGGAGCCTCGGAGTTTTTCACTGAGGCAGGGGTCAGCTGAAAGACAAAGAAAAATGGCGAATAGTTTGCTGGGGGGTGGAGGGACAGCTGTTCGGGCTTTCACTGGAGTGGACATTCCAGACTCAGGTTTCTGCATCTCCTGCTGCCTTTTGTTTCCTCCGTCCTTTTGGGGGGGAGGGATAGGAGTGACTTAAATTCTCCCAGTCCGAGGAGATATAAAT
The DNA here is from genome assembly GCF_033115175.1 of Lepus europaeus. Classification (NCBI taxonomy): domain Eukaryota; kingdom Metazoa; phylum Chordata; class Mammalia; order Lagomorpha; family Leporidae; genus Lepus; species Lepus europaeus. The sequence goes on from NC_084831.1 coordinate 32,458,116, forward strand.
AACTACATGTAAAATTAATGCAGTTCCCGGTAAGTTTAATTCTTTGTTTTGTGTTGAAATGATAGAAACTGTTTAGCTTCAGAGAGTGTGGACAAGTTGCACTGTTTCAGAAAATGGCCACTTTACATTCCATGCATACCTTTTGGTGCACCTAGAATACCTTGCTCTGTTTAGATGTTGCATGTCCTTCAACTGGGGTTTCTTTTCCTAGTTGAGTTTTGACAAGATCACGTACATGAAGAAAGGCTAATCATTTTTCAGGGGCACACAGAAGCAAAGCACTTTCTCTTTGCCTTGGGTAAACTTAACTGTTTTCCAAATAATTTTCCTTTGTTCAAGTGCACTGAAGCTTTCCTACAGAATAAGCTGAGTTGTTGTTAGAGTTTTTCTATTTCCATGTGCTTTGTTGACATCTGTGTTACCAGAGGTGGAAGAACACTATTGCTTTCGAAATTTGTGTGAAAATATAATTTGCACTGATGCAGGTTCTCCTGGCGAAGGCCCACATGTTAATGTGAGATTCTCCCATAACTTTCTTGATTTACCTGTTGTCTTCTGGAGTCTAATTACCATTAATTAATTTATTAACAGTCTTTGTTGTAAAATGCACATTTTAGCTTGGAATGCTATTTAGAAACATCCTGCTCCAGGTATCTTTGCAGTGACAAGAGCAAGTCTTTTTCCATCAATTTCACATACTTTGTCAGGTGTTGATTTGGTTCTTTAAAATAATGTTAGCTAAATGCTTTTCATTTTCTCTGTGGAGTATTTAAAATGGTAATTTACCTGCAGTTTGTGAATAGGGAAGTTAAGAGTGCAAGCACTCTGTCTTGCCCTTGATACCCCCCCCCCCTCTTTAGTGATATGAAGCTAAAGTAGGTTGATAATCAGTAACTAGCCAGTTCTTTTGAATAGTGAAATCTTCAGTCCCTTGTGTTGAGGTCTGCAATATACCTGATTTTAAAAGGCAGCTCTTTGTTTTCTTTTTATTTGCAAATACGGAATGAAGGTCATTGGAACATTTCTGCAGCAGACTCAGGGTGAAGCAGTGAGCCAGCAGCCCTCGTTCTCTGGGCAGGGAAAATGAGCAGGCCCTGTTAGAGAAGTTTGCAGGGTGTTGATTTGCCTTCCCTGGCCTCCCCTCTAGTAAAGGGTTTACCTAGAGTATCGGTAGGGGGTTAGATTTGGGCTCTGGTTGTTGGAATGGTGTAGAAGTCAAAGTTCCTGGATGCAGGCCTCTGTCGTTGCTCACAAAAGTGACCTTGAAAAACTGCCGAGCAGTTAAAAGATTGAAGGACAAAGTTTGTACAGATTTGGACCAAAAAGCTCTATTTAAGATGAAACGAGACTACTTCTGATGTTCAACTTGAGTGTTTAGTAGGAATATATTACAGATTCATATTAGGAGTTTTCAAGCAGTAAGACAATAAGGCTGCATTCATTCCCTCTTCCACTTTTTTCTGTCCCCACCCCCGCAAGAACAACAGAATAAAAAAAAACTCTCAATCATTTTGGTATGATAGTTGAGGGAACTATCATGCCACTTGTCATCTTTGTGATCTAGGGGGTGCTTGGTGAAAAGTGGTATTTCAGGAGTTCAATGTTGTATTTATCAAACTTCTTTTGGGAGATTGGTGTGCTTATGGTAAGAAAATGTTCATTTTGGGAATGTAAGTCCTAAGAGAAAGGACTGTGTTAAAAATTACATTTTAAGGAATAATTATTTTCATTGAAGCTTACTTTTTAGAAGTCCTTGATTTATATGTTATCTGTTGGTTTCAGGTTTTTTTTTAATATGATTTAAAAAACTGTTGTAGATGCTGAGTGACCCCACTGGCTCTGGATTAGAAGGCCTGGAGCATAGGAAGAAAAAGTTAAAGTTGGGGTACCGTATGAGGCCTAGGTAAAACTATTGACTTGAGAACTTTATGAATTTAGCTTCTTGGAAAGCTGTCTAGCCTAGATTTTTTACCTTTCAGGGTCAGGGACTCTTTGATAATCTGACCTACCATCTGGAGAAAAATGAATATAGGCATGCCTATGCAAATCTTCTGGTAGTTAAGATATTTCTAGTGTATGTTGAACGGCATTTATATGATAGCCTCATCAAACACTTTAGCCAGATAAGTGTTTTCCAGAGAAATAAAAACTTTACTTCTAGAAAGATCAGAGCTCTTCTAGAGCTAACTGTAACTTAACTGAGGTGACTGTATGGGTGGGTACGGGGCCTTAGATGGGGTCTAAGATTTGGATATTTATTTACTTTGATTAAAATATTTTGAGGCAGCACAGCACAAGCCTTTTAAAGTCAGGAGATGGTGTTCAAGTTCCATCCAGGTCGATTGCCAGCTTTGTGAGCTTGGACAAGTCAGCCATTTAGCGTCAGCTTCCTCATGTATAAAAATGGGACCCCAAAACAGTGCCCTCTTACTTAGTGCTGAGTCTTCAATGAGATCGTGTGTATTTGTGGTTTAGAAATTGTGAAGTACTGCATAAATATTGTTACTAATATCAGACTGAATCCAAACTGTTGGGAGATTAAATGTTTATGAAGATAGGTATAACATCAGAGGGAAAAAATGCCAGTATTTTAACATATTTACAGATTTTTTAAAAATCTGACACATCTCTTTTTAAACTAGTTCTGCATGCATTCACCTGCATATTCCTGTTTATGCTGGCGTGACCCATTTGATGCATATGTTAAGTTCATCAAACCTTCATCCATTAAGATTCCTATGAAAGAATTTTAACTCTTTTGTCAAAAATTAAGGACCTCTTTGAATAAGGTGAAAGGGGGATGCTGATTAGATTAGACTGAGGGGTCTCCGAGTGAAAGCTGGGAGTCTGTTCTGATTAGATATTGAAATTTGCATTATAAGGCAATGAGTGGTAATCATTGCAGATGTTTGCTAAGCAGAGTTACATTTTCAGTTTGTGCACCAAATATTTATAAAGTAAACTGTAGCCCTTTTTTATTTGCTTTGAGGTCATATGATCTCCTTTCTGTCAGTCTTCAGCTTGCAGTGTCCTAGCAAGCAAGTAAATGTTGAGATGAAGACTTTCTTTTTTACATAAATACTAGTTTACATTTCATCTCATTGATACCTACTGTAAGATACCTCTAACATAAATGGTAGAAGCCCGTAGGGATTTCTTTACCAATTTTCCATGGCTAGTGTCATCTATTTTTAGGACTTCCTTTTTTTTTTTTTTTTTTTCTCCAGGGGTGGGGTTGATATTTTGTGATCTATTTAATTTCCTGTCCTATTAAGTCACTTCCTCTCAGGCATGGTCAGTCAGTATTGACGTCAACTCTTTTCTGTGCATTGAGTCATATTCAGACAGGGTGAGATTTGGCAATATTGGCATTGGCTTTTCCAAATAAAGTCCCAGTTCCAGGGATATGGGTTTGTTTTTAAAATTTATTTTTTTAAAGATTTATTTATTATTTACTTGAGAGAGTTACACAGAGAGAGGAGAGGCAGAGAAAGAGAGAGGTCTTCTATCCAATGGTTCACTCCCCAATTGACTGCAATGGCCGGAGCTGGAGCTGCGCGGACCCGAAGCCAGGAGCCTGGAGCTTCTTCGGGTTGCTCAGGCGGGTGCAGGGGCCCAAGGACTTGGGCCATCTTCTACTGCTTTCCCAGGCCATAGCGGAGAGCTGGATCTGAAGTGGAGCAGCCAGAACTTGAACTGAACTGGTGCCCAAGTGGGATGCCGGCACTGCAGGCAGCGGCTTTACCTGCTGGCCCCTAAAATTTATTTGACGGAGAGAGAGGGAGAGATACCTTCCACCACTTGTTCACTCCCTAAATGTACACAGCTGCTCTGGGTGGGTCAAGCCAAAACCAGGAGCTGAAAACTCAATCCAGATCTCCCATGTGGGTGGCAGGGACCCAAGTACTTGAGGCATCATCTGTGCCTTTCACGCTGTACTTAGCAGGAAACTGGATTAGGAACGGAACTGAGAATTGAACCCAGGTACTCAGACATAGGCCACAGGCTTCCTAACTGCTGTCTTTTTTTTTTTTTTTTTTTTTTTGACAGAGTTAGACAGAGAGAGAGAGAGAGAGAAAGGTCTTCCTTTCCTGTTGGTTCACTCCCCAAATGGCCACTACGGCCGGAGCACTGCGCCAATCCGAAGCCAGGAGCCAGGTGCTTCCTCCTGGTCCCCCATGGGTGCAGGGCCCAAGCACTTGGGCCATCCTCCACTGCCTTCCCGGGCCACAGCAGAGAGCTGGACTGGAAGAGGAGCAACCGGGACAGAATCGGGCGCCCCAACTGGGACTAGAACCCAGGGTGCCGGTGCTGCAGGCAGAGGATTAGTCTAGTGAGCCACGGTGCCAGCCCCTAACTGCTGTCTAACTTCCAGGTGCCCACAAGGATATGTATTTTTGGGGGAGAAAATAGTAGTCATGGTTATTGTGGGTGTTTGTTCCTGAAACAAGATGAGTTCTTCTCTTTAAGAAACTATGATGTTGTGGGGGTTTCAGTGTTCCAAAATGATCCTTAAAGCTGACCATCCTTATCTTCAATAATAAATGCTTACAGAGTTGAGAGTTGTGGGTGGGAGGGAAGTTATGGGGGGGGGGGAGCCACTGTAATCCAAAAGCTGTACTTTGGAAATTTATATTTATTAAATAAAAGTTAAAAAAATAAATGCATACAGAGTTTCAGTACTTTTGAATGAAGCTAATGGGAGTCATTTAGGAATCTAGTTTAGATCCCTTAGCATACAAGAGGAAATTGAGGCCCAGAGTGTTGAAGTCCCCTAGTCAAGGTCTTTCATTTTTTAGTGACTGGCCTATGCAAGTTCAGGAATTGACTCCCAGCCAATTCATTGCATGTTCCTTTTATTATTCTAGGTTGTTTTGACTCTTTGTTTCTCATGTTTGTCTTCCTTTGGATGCATCTGTACGGGTTTTCTATTTGGACACAGAAGGAAAGTGGGCAATGGAAGAGATTCAGAAGTCTCCAGGTAGAGTCTGTTGGTTAGAAATCTGCTGTGGCAGCAGACTTAGCATTACTTTTGGGATCTCTTGCCTCAGCCAGAAAACTGAGAATCAGCTAGGAAAGTAATGGTGCCCACCTGGCTGAGATGTCCTACAGGGCTGGGTTACTTTTATGCATTACAAGGAAGTGTAAACTAAGGTATCTAAACAACACCTGCATGCCAGGTAGTGTGTTTTGTTTTTGTTTTTCAGTAATGTATTTGAAGAACAAGCTAATTCCCAACCGGGTTTGGGTTTCATTCTTCAAGTCAGTCCTTAAGCCAACCTGTATTTAATAGGAAATTCTAGAGTCACTTTGTTTGACAAGACTAAAATAGAAATCATTATCAAAGTCACATTTTAACTATGCTGATTTTACTTTATTCTTCCAGCAAAGTGGTATTGTTGTGTGTGCCCATGTGGCTTTGGGTAGTTTGGGATTTGGCTTTTGTTATTGCTTTGCTTGTTCTCTGACAGATGATATTGTAAATTGAAAAAAAATTTTAAAGATTTATTTTTATTTGAAAGAGTTACACAGAGGGAGAAAGAGAGGCAGAGAGAGAGGCAGAGAGCTTTTCCATCCGCTGGTTCACTCCCCAGTTGGCCGCAATGGCTGGAGCTGCATTGATCTGAAGCCGGGAGCTTCTTCCGGGTTTCTCGTGCAGGTGCAGGGGCCCAAGGACTTGGGCCATCTTCTACTGCTTTCCCAGGCCATAGCAGAGAGCTGGATCGGAAGTGGAGCAGCCAGGACTTGAACTGGTGCCCATATGGGATGCCGGCACTGTAGGCAGCAGCGTTACTGCTACACCACAGTGCCAGCCCCCTGAAAAAAAAGTTTTTTTAAATATTTATTTGTTTGAAAGACAAAGTTATAGAGGGAGGAAGAGACCAAGAGAAAGATCTTCCATCTGCTTCTTCACTCCCCAAGTGGCCATAACAGCCAGGGCTGTGCCAAGTAGAAGCCAGGAGAACTCCATCTGGGTCTCCCATGTGAGTGGCAGGGGCCCAGGTGCTTGAACCATCTTCCACTGCTTTCCCAGGTACATTAGCAGGGAGCTGGATCAGAAGTGGAGCAGCCAGGATAGCAATCTGTGTTCACATAGGATGCCAACATCACAGGTGACAGATTGACCCACTATGCCACAACTCCGCCCTCCCCCCTCCAAATTTTTATTTTTCATATTGGAGTTAGCGCTGTGGCATAGTGGTTAAACTTCTGCCTGTGGTGCAGGCATCCCATATGGGTGCCAGATCAAGTCCCAGTTGCTCCACTTCCAATCTAGTTCCCTGATAATTGCCTGGGAAAGCAGTGGAAGATGGCCCAAGTGCTTGGACTCCTGTACCCACATGGAAGACCTGAAAGAAACTCCTGGCTTCTGGCTTCGGATTATAATTATATATCTCGGATATATAATTATAGTAGACACATCTGGATAGAAAATATCTCATGTGTGCATTTCCCAGAAATTTTTTTTAATCTATTCTTCCTTCTGCTTTAATATTGGGCCCAGTTTAGAGCCTGGTCAAATTCTATTTGTATTATCTCCCTTACCTTACCTTCCTGTCTCTCCCCTCCACATCCTGAAGACAGACAGACCCTACTGTTCAATAATGGACCCAAAGATTTTTTTACTTGGAGTATTTGTTATAAATTAAATTACAGTTCAGTACCCTGCAGTGAAAAAGGGCAGCTGAAGGATAAGAAATAAAGGTAAATTACAGTGTAAGGAAGAACTAGAGGAACAAGAACACCTAGTCAATGTTTAACTTTAAAGTGGCATAACATAGGTTGTAACCTTGTGTTCCTTTGTTCAAAGAAATACTAAAATAACCACAGCGAATAGCAGTGCTGGTTCACTGGGTTATCATTTTTTTTTTTCTTGAAAGTACTATTGTTTTGGTCTGTCTCCATAGTTTCAGTTACATAGAAAACTAATGGGAAGAACGGCTTGACTGGAAATATCCAGATAAAATGAATTTTCCCTTTATCTGCCTAAGCTACATAGTGCTTACCTTTGAGGAAATGCTGAAGTTAGATGCTTTACACTTCTTTTCACTGATTTCCCATGCATGCATGTCCTTTCTGTGGAGACAAAAAATGTGTACAAATAAAATGTTAGGCTCTGAGAGTCTGGTAGGAGAGATTGATAGTGTCTATCAGCTGTAGAAATGGATGTGAAAAATGTGAGCAAAGAACACAGAATTCAGAGGAGGGGAAACCTTGGGTCAGGAGTGAAGGAAGGCAGTTGAGCCGGGTGTTGTACTCAGGGAGGTAGCAACGGGCATTCCAGGCGTGGGGAACAGCAGGAGCAAGATCATAATTCAGAAAGCACAGTTGGGCTGCACTGCTTAGAGCATAAGGAGGTGAGCTAAGGATAGGAGGGAGCAGTAAAAGAAAGAAGTCTGGAAAAGTAAGTTGGAGTTGGATGCAAAACAGCTTTGATTGCCAGGCTTAGAAATTTGAATGGTACTCCCCTTAACACTGGTGACCATTGACGATTGTGGGGTAGTAAATTGATGTGATATTATTAGAACTGTGCTTTTATGGAGTTTGTTATAGAATGAGCTTGAATAGAAGACACAAAATCATGAAGAGTGCAGTCAGTTCACATAGCAGGTTTGCAGCCCTTACAGATTGTAGGAGTTAAAATACGTAGTAATGTAAACAACTTAGAATCATACAGTAATTACTAGCTGTTATCATCTTCATCTTTATTATTATATGGAGGTGATGAGGGCCTCAACAGAAATACTGACAATATGAAGAAAAGTCAGGAGATGGCTGCTGTTGGACATGTTACTGCAGAATTTAGCAGTTGGTTAAAACTGAGAACCAGAGGAGAAGGAGGGTAACTGGGATAACTCCCATTTCAAGCCTGTGTGACTGATGCATAATAAACTCTAAGGAGCAGGTTTCGATGTGTGGAGTTTCAGTTCTGCTTAGTTTTACGTTTGGAGATATCCAGCAGGCAGTTTGTACATGTGGGACTGGAGCTTTGGAGAAATACCAAAATCGGTAATGTGTCTTTAGAATTTAAACTCTTAGAGGTTATAGCTGAGTTTGGGAGTTGAATGAAAGAGAATCAAAGGAAAGAATGGACATAAGGGTAGTTTCATGTCAAAGATGTAAAGTTGATAGATCCAGGAATGAACATGGAATCCTAGGTGAGTATCCTGTGAGGCTTGATACTCCTATTATCTGAGTGTGGACCAACCATGTATGAGTTACTATTCTTTATTCTAAAATGCTGATGTTCATTTTTGAGTGTTATTTTAGTTTAAAATTAGAAAATGGGGCTGGCTTTGTGGCTCAGAGGTTTAAGCCACAGCCTGTGATACCAGCATCCCATATGAGCACTGGTTCGAGTTCTGGCTGCTACACTTTTTTTTTTCTTCTTCTTCTTTTTATTTAAATATTTATTTATTTGAAAGGCAAAGTTACAGGGGGGGGGGGGGAGGGAGAAGTCTTCCATCTGCTGGTTCACTCCCCAGGTGGCCAAAATAGCTAGAGCTATGCCAATCCAAAGCCGGGAGGTTATAGCTTCTTTTGGGTCTTCCACATGGATGCAGAGGCCCAAGGACTTGGGCCATCTTCCTCTGCTTTTCCAAGCCATAGCAGAGAGCTGGGTCTGGAAGTGGAGAAGCTGGGATTTGAACCGGTGCCCTTATGGGGTGCTGGCACTGCTGGCTTTACCCACTTCGACGCAGCGCCGGTCCCTGCTACACTTTCAATCCAGCGCCCTGCTAATGCTCCTGGGAAGGCAGCAGAGAATGGTCCTAATGCTTGGGCCCCTGTCACCCATATGGGAGACCCGGATGGAATTCCAGGCTGCTGGCTTCATCCTGGCCAAGACTGGCTGTTGCAGCCATCTGGGGAGTGAACTGGTGCATGGAAGAAATCAATCTCTATTTTTATCTCTCGCTCTCTCTCTCGAACTCTGCCTTTCAAATAAATAATAAATAATTAAAAAAAAAAACACTTTTTAAAAAAACTGGAGAATATTGGGGCTGGCGCTGTGGCACAGTGGGTAAAAAAAAAAAAAAAAAAAAAAAGCCCTGGCCTGAAGCACTGACATTCCGTATGGACGCCGGTTCTAGTCCCGGTTGCTCCACTTCCAATCCAGCTCTCTGCTATGGCCTGGGAAATTTGTGGAAGTTGGCCTAAGTCCTTGGACCCCTGCACCCACGTGGGAGACCTGGAAGAAGCTCCTGGCTCCTGGCTTTGGATCGGCACAGTTCCGGCTGTTGTGGCCATTGCGGAGTGAACCATCGGATGGAAGACTTCTCTCTGTCTCTACCTCTCTCTATAACTCTGTCTTTAAAAAAAAAAAGCACAATTAAAAAAAAAAACTAGAGCATATAACTCCCTATTCAGGCATGCATCAGGAAGTACAGATACCATTGTTAGCTCACATCTTCCTCAGAATACTTTGAGCACCATGTGTGTGTGATACCTGTTCTTGTGACAGGTTGAATTGAGTGAGGACGTCAGTATCAGCTCATAGGTTAAATATTCAAAAAGCTAGTATTAACTTTTTCTCTGTGTGCCATAATGTGTGAAAGATTAGAAATGCTTCACTAGTAGGTTAAACAACTGCTTGGGACACCGGCATCCTGTATCAAAATGGCAGTTTGAGTCCTGACTACTCTGCTTCCTGCTAGTGCATCCTGAGAGGCAGCAGATGATGACTCAAGTGCTTGGGTCCCTGCCACCCACATGGGAGACCCAGATGGAGTTCTGGGCTCCTGGGTTTGTCCTGATGCAGTCCTTACTGTTGCAGATATTCAGGGAGTGAACCAGTGGATGGATGGAAGGTCTCTTTCTCTCTCTGTATCTCCTCACATACACACAACATATCTTCATTGAGTGCAGAGACTAGCTTTTGCTTTCCAAGTTGACTTGAGCTTAACTCTTATTGATGTTAGCTTTGTAAAGTCTCAGATAGCAGCATCCTACGTGCAGCCAATCAAAAGTATGTATATGGGAGTTTGGCAGCATTTGGTTAACCAGTAATTGATAGCCACATGATCATGATAACATCAGTAGGCAGCACACACAATTACCAGAAATGGGACTAGGATTTAACAGAATTTTCAATGTAAAGCACCTATAATTAGTTTCTAGGCTATGCATATTGTAATTATCCTCCATCAAAAATAAAGGCAGTAACAAATATTTCATTAGAGAAATAGTGGTAAATCTCCACCTACCTTACGTGGTTTTTTTATATCTTAAATTCCACGATTATTTTTCTCCTGGTGATTAACTGGGCAGCTACCCACGAAGCTACCCTTGAAGGTGTAATAGTATGCAGTGTTTATAGGAAACATAGTACCTTAGAGTTAATGAAGTGATTTCACACTCATTCTCTGACTTAGTATTTACTTGTTATAGGAAGGACAGAAGATCATTATCCCATTTTGGGGATTTGGAAGCAAGAGGGAGGGCCTAATGCCACAAGCCCTGTGCTCTTTGCATTGTGCCTTGTTGCTGTTTATTAAAAAACCTATCTCGGCAAAAGGAAGACCTTTCTCTCTGCCTCTCTCTCTCACTGTCCACTCTGCCTGTCAAAAAAAAAAAAAAAAAAAAAAAAACTATCTATGGCTGTGTCTATCTGATGGAACTGATTCTGCCTCCCATTTTCCCTTTTTTTTTTTTTTTTTGGTACTTGCTCCTCCCCTAAAAGTCACACATTAAAAAAAAAAAAGAGAAAGGTGGGCATTTGGCTCACAGATCAAGACACTTGGGACCCTGTATCCCATGTCAGAGTGTCTGCATTTGAGTCCCAGCTCTGCTTCCAATTCCAGCTTCTTGCAAACGTGCAACCTGGGAGGCAGCAGAAGATGGTTGAAGTAACTTGGATTCCTGCCACCCACATGGGAAATCTGACTTGAGTTACAGGGCCTGGTTTTGACCTGGCCCAGCCCTACCTGTTGTGGGCATTTGGGGAGTGAACTAGCAAATGGAAGATCCTCTATCCATATCTCCCCCCCACCTCTGCCTTTCAAATAAATACAAATAAAAATTTTAAATGATTTGTTTATTTGAAACCCAGGGTGACAGAGAGGGAGAAAGAGACCTTCCATCCACTTGTTCATTTTCCAAATGCCTACAACAGCTAGGGCTGGGCCAGGCCAAAGCCAGATACCGGGCACTCCATCCAGGTCTCCCATGTGGTTGATAGGGACCCACGTACTTCAGCCATCATCTGCTGTCCTGCAGGTTGTACATTAACAGGAAGCTGAATCTGAAGTGCAGAGTAGCAGGGAGTCAACCCAGGCACTCTGACGTGGGATGCAGGCATCCTAAGCTGTGCTTTACCCTGCTACTGCGCCACAACACTTCCAAAGTAAATTAAAAAAGAAAAAAGAAAAAAAATCAGTTTCCTCAGAGTTCTCACAGAATCTTTATACTTAACAATTTAAACCAAAAAGGAAATAGATTGTTTCTAAAAGTTTTCGTCCAAAAAGATAAAAAGCCATTTTTCTTCTTAGAACAAGGCATAATACAAATACATCCTATTGAGCACTCTCATGTTTTTAGGAAATTGTCTTTGGTGAATCTCAAATTCACTAAGGTCAGATAAGTAGTTGAAGGACCTTTTTCAAAGAAATACGTGGTTAGAGTTGTGTCAGGTGTTCTATGGTATTTCTTAGCTCTGCAGGTTCACACTTTGTGGTATATACTGAACAAATCCCAAGTTTGGGTTCTTGAGTTGAACCACAGAGATTGGTATTTTTAGATGAGTCATGGTGTTCTTAAATAATCAGTTGCTTTAGATTTCCTAGCTCTGATTTATAATCCTTATTTCACCCCTAGTAGGGTAGTTAGAACAAAGGAATTCTGATTTTTTGGAGTGATGGCTGCATAATTAAAAATAATGTTATCACTTTGTTCACAATGTAGCAGTAGCTTTAATTTTGAAGCACTGCATAGAATTTAGCCTGATGATTCCTCTTCTAAGTGTGCATTTCCAACAAGGCTAAGGTTGTTCTTCTGAACTATAGTGAAGGGGCCAGTGTTGCAGTGTAGTGTGTTAAACAGCTGCCTGCGACACTTGCATCACATTTGGGCACTGGTTCTGAGTCCTAGCTGCTCTACATCTGATCCAGCTCCCTGCTAATGTGCCTGGAAAAGCAATGGAAGATGGCCCAGGTCTTTGGGACCCTGCACTCATGTTGGAGACCTGGAAGAAGCTTCTGGCTCCTGGCTTCGATCTGGTCCAGCCCTGGCCGTTGCTGCCATTTGGGGAGTGAACTTGTGTATGGAAGATTCTTTCTCTCTCTTTGCCTTTCCCTCTCTTTCTCTCTAATTCTGCCTTTCAGATAAACAAAAAACAAATCTTTAAAAAAAAAAATGAACTATATTGAGAAGATAGTGACTTCTCATTAGCAGGCATTCCCCCACCCCCACCTCCACACACAGTGAACTTGATCTGCCAGGTCTTTCCATCTCCCTGTTGGTTGGTGACCAGATGGTCTAGTCCTCACTGTTTGCTGGGAACTACAGCTTAACAGGCCTGAAAAATTTAGGCTTTCTTGTTTATACTTTCCACTTTGAAATATGTGTGAATATGGCATCTTGGCATTTTCAAGTACTTTTTTTTTCAGGAGAATGATCAGGAAAACTAAAAGTAAAAGCCTTGGTGGATTTATGTGCCAGGCTGAGAAAATCTATAGGATTTTGGTCCTCTGTTGAGTTACCGGTTGTAAAGATGGAAGAAAACATTTGGTGGATGAGCTCAGAATCAGGGGACATACTTTTAATTCCAGTTCTGGCGTGTACTTGTCTTGTGACCTTAGCTAGGTCCCTCAGTCTCCGTGAATAAAGTTTATTTGTCAGATGCTAATATTTTTATCTCTGCTGCCTGTCTTATGTGTTCATAGCCAGAAACAAATGAGATAATGTGAAGCTACTTTAAAAAGTGTGAAGTGTGTACACATGTAAGGGATTAGCATAACCATCTCACTTATGTTGCACTCTTTGAAGTGGTCTTTACATTTTCCATTCCTGACAGCTGTATACATGGAAGGGGGAGATTTAAGGTTTGATTGGCTTGGGTGATTTGTTTCTTTTCATGCTCTTTTTCTTCTTTCTTTAAACATTTAAATCAGTGATAAAAGACGCTAAGCAGAGGGCAGACAGAATTCACAGTGTGTCTGTGAGTCAGCAGAATCCATAGCCAAATCAATACCGCCAAGCTCATATTGACATTCTTATAACACCCACCAGGTTTTTAATTGAGAATTCTCTGCTCCCTGCTCCCCCTAGTTTTTAGATAGATTAATTTACTGGCACAATTTTCCATTTTCCAGTGGAGCCTATGATTAGATAATTGTCTACATTTATGCTACATTTTCTAAAATAGAACAGATTTCTCTCCAGCCCCATTTTTCTTGACTCTTTTATTGAACTGCTACACAAAGGTTACTGTACAACTGAGTACAAATACTTGAGAAGGAATTTCTCCATATGCAAATTTGAAAGAAAGGAACCCACAGTGAGCCCAAGGATTCTTAGGGTCTTAAAATAGTTCTTGAGAAGCTTCTGTTTGTTCATTCAGTAAACGGGTATCAAATCCCCACTGTGTATTAGGCCTGTTTGCCTTAGGATGTGCCAAAACCAAAGATAATTATGTAAGAATTGGGAAGATAATAGGAATGTGGAAATTTTAGGCTTAAAAATAATATACAAAAAAAATACACTGCACAAGCAAGTCTTAGAATGCTAATTGTAGAAATAGATTGCATGATGTACTGAGAATGGTTTTTGGGGGGAGAAAAAGCATTTAGTCATCACTGACTAGTGAATGTGTATATTTAACTTAATTTCCTTACCTTAAACTTTGGTTTCAATCTATGAAATGGTCTCAGAATTCCTGCTTTCCAGAACATGTTTCCTTTTCTCCAGGATCCTGGATAGAGATGAAGAGCCAGCCAGAGCTCTCCAGAACTCAAAACATAATCTTTCTCTTGGGTGTTGGGGCCAGGTGGGGTCAAGTGGCATGGAGTGCTGCCTGGACTCTGGGTTTCCTCTGCCTTCTAACTTAGGTAAGATTCCTCCCAGGAGACGAAACAGCCACATACTGCTAGTTGGTAGATTTCTAAAGTATTAAGTTTAAATGTTTTTGGATTAGTCTGGAGTAAAAACCTGTGTAGTCACTGATCATAGACATTCCCAGGGATTTAAATTTGGAGCATTTCTAGTCATTTTCAGCTGGATTCTTAACATGCTTGGGACTAATAGATTCATTCTAAATTTAGTAATTTGAAGGGCTTTAAAATAATTTCATATTTATAAAAGAGATGGAGAAGATCTTTCTCCGTTTTAATACATATTTCCATTCATCTGAAACTTTTTTTCTTTTTTTTAAGAAATATGATAAGAACAAAGTAAGTAGTCCAGATTAGGGAGAGAAAGAAGCAAGCTGGGTCACTAGCTATAATACATAATGGGGATTGATCTGTAGGCTCCGTACTGTGTCTGGGACTATTCAGGCCAGGGGTAGTTTTTTTGCCTAGCTCTGACATATGATAATATGATACTATCTGGCATTGGTATGGTGCCCAGGGTTTTTTAGGCTTTCTTACATGTGTGATCCCATTTGTATGTTAACTGCCCTATAAGGTGCTACTTACTGTAAGTGAACAATGGCCCCAAGAAGTTAAGTGATTTCCCCAAGATCATAAATGGACAGCAGGTTAGTATCCTGAGAGCAAGAACCCTCAGGTCTGCTACATTTTATTTCTGTTTTACCTTGTATTTTACTGGCCCCCATTGTTTGCAACTGAGTATACCTAGGTGCTTCTGACTCCCCTAGAGACAGCTCGGGGGAAGGATAAAATGAAAAAGGCACCAGCCCTGTGGCATAGCTGGTACCTGCGGTGCCAGCATCCCAAGTGGGCTCCTGTTGAGTCCTGGCTGCTCCACTTCTGATCCAGCTTCCTACTAATACTCCTAGGAAAACAGTGGAAGATGGCCCAAGTGCTTGGGTCCCTGCACCCATGTGGGAGGCCAGAAAGAAGCTTTTGACTCAGGGCTTGAGATAGGCCCAGCTCCAGTTGTTGTGGCCATTTGGGAAGTGGACAAGTGAATGGAAGATCTTTCTCTTTCTGTGTCTCCCTCTTTCTCTCTCTCTGTTACTCTGCTTTTCAGATAGGTAAATAAATCTTAAAAAATAAAAAAAGAGTAAGAGAAAACAGAAAAATGCCTGTATGGTAGGAGATAGCAGTGTATAAGCATCTTCTCTTCTTTGCCACAGATACTCAGGATCAAGTAGTTAAACATCTCCTGAGCTAAGGATTTGAGTCAGTGTTCTAAGCCAAAATTGCTTATTTGTTTCAACAGTCTGAACGTGCGTGTGCACACACACACAACATTAAAACAGTGCAAAAATTGTGAGTGAATAAGCTGTAATAAATCAAGATCACAATTCATAATTTTAGGGCTTTTGTATTTTAAAAAATTTTTTATTTGGCAGTGACAGGATGGTCAGAGAGGGAGAAAGTGAGGGGGAGAGAGAGAAATCTTTTAGCCCCTGGTTTGCTCCCCAAATGGTTGTATGGGCTGAGCCTGGGCCAGGACAAAGCCAGGAGCCTAGAACTCCATCTGGGTCTCCCATGTAGGTGCAGGGCCCCAAGCACTTGGGCCATCTGTTGCTTTCCCAAGCACATTAGCAGGGAGCTGGCTTGGAAGTGGAGCAGTGAGGGCTTGAACGGGGGCTCCTATTTGGGATTTTGGTGTTGCAGATGGCAGCCTAACCCACTGCACCACAATGTAGACTCTGAGCCTTTGCATTTTAATTTTTATTTATTTGCTTATTTGAAGGAGATAGACAGATATACAATGCTCCCATCTACTGGTTCACTTCCCCAAATGCCCCCAATGGCTGCGACTGGCCTGACCAAAGCTGGGAGCTAAGAACTCAATCCAGGTCACCCACATAGTGGCAAGAACTCCATCACTAGGGCCACCATCATTGTCTCTTAGGGTTCACATAAGCAGGAAGCTGGATTCAGGAACTGGAGCTGCTTATTGAACCCAGGTACTCTGTATATGGGATTTGGGTATCTTAACCTTTAGGCTGAACACCCACTCCACTTTAGTATTTCTGATTCCACCATTTACTGTATTATGACCTTGAGGAAGTAAGGTTGCAAAATCCTTTACTCAAATTCACCATTATGTGTGTGTGTGTGTGTGTATGTTTGTATGTACATATATAATAACACTGGAAGAGAGGAGTGCATAGGCTCCAAATGCCAAAAAAACAAAGATAAAGTATAGAAAAGCTAGTTGCCTGGTTTGATTGGTTTACATTTTGTGTATGTTTAAATGTTTGACTATACTTCATAAAATTCATGCAGATACTGCATGTTAATCAAAAAAGTTTTTAATAAAATATATCCGGTCGTCAGCACACCATGTAAAACTGGGATAGTATTGATAAACTTAGCATTAGCTAAGTGAAGGTCAGTTGGGGATAATGTGTGTGGTAAGTAGTTTGTAAACTCCAGACTCCTTAAGTTGGCATCTTTGGTGCATTCTTCAGAATCACACCTCTCCTGCACACACACAAACACAGCATCTCACTAAAAACTGAGCGTGTGGTTATTTGTGAATCTCAGAAGAGACCCAGTAAATCAAACAGCTCTTTGTTCTAGGATATAACTTAGCATGGGCTACAGGCACTGTTTTTACTCCAACTCATGTCAGAATTGCCTTTCAGGATGAGTCCTGAAAAACCAGTTACTCATCATTCCTTTGCAGGAGTTTATTTACTCTCATAAAGGTAGAGGGTCAGTGAGATTATCAAAGTATTTCTGTGGGGCAGAGAGGGCTGCCCCAGCTTCCTCTTCATGGAGGCTGAACAAGGGAGCCACATAGCAGTGTGAGCCAGGGCAAGCTTCTCAACCGTGGTGCTCAGTTTCCCTATCAGGAAATCAGGGAGAAATAAAACACTTCACCGTGCTTTACAGCTGTGCTCTAAATATTTTTAAAAAAATTATTACTAAAGGGCCAGTTAATATTTTAGGCTTTGGTTTCTGTTGTAACTCTCAACTCTGTGTGAAAGTTGCCTTAGACAAATTAACGAGGGTTGCTGTCTTCCAGTGAAACATTGCCTGCGGAAACAGGCGTGTAGCCAGATTTGCCTGTGGGCTGTAGTTTTCAGACCTTTGCTTTAGAATACTTCACTGTTTGGTCCTTTTTCTCTGTAGTACAAAATACTGTTAGTGTTTTATTGCTGTCAAATATACAGGGATATTTAAGTTTTAGCATTAAGGAAGGAATGAGGAAGGAAGTCTGTGAAGTTAGATGCTTAAAAAACCATTTTCTATTCCACAAAATAAGTTTTAAAATATTGTGTTCCATCACTTCCGTTCCACCTTCTTTTTTTTTTTTTTTTAAACAGTTATACTACAAACATGTTATGGTCAAGCCTGTTTCAAACATCATATAATAGTAGATAGCAAACGGAAGCAGCTTTTGTTTTTGAAGAAAAAGTGGCTCTTCTCCAGTTTGAAACTGTGTCCTTGTGAGCAGATTTTTAAAGAGAATAATGTATAGCCATTGTCAACCCGTAGTCTTTTAGGAAGCATGACTTTCTAGTGGGCATTTTGAAAAGCAGCTTCATGCTTAGCCTCTTGGAATTAGAGATATAGACACATCCTCAAACACTGAACTTGGCATTAATCAGAGTTGGGGGAGGTAGGGCTATATTATTTGTTCTTGTTGAAGTGGGGGGCTATTGTATAATAATCTGCCAGGAAGTACAACTACCTAAGGGTTTAGAACTTAAGTCGTAAGGTTTCTGGCACCTAGCTTAGTGCTTTCTTACTTAAGAGGAAACCTTAGATGAACTTAAAGACCATTGAAAACAGTTTTTTCTCTAGTCATCCTGCCTTCCTTTGAATTCATTTGTTGTGTCCTTAAGTGGTGAACTGTAGGGCTTCTGTACTGGACCACCAGAGACCCCTTCTGTATGAGACCACTAACATGTATTTAACATACATCACTCCAGGAGTGGCTGTGTGGAGTGAGCAGTCTAAGGCCATCAGCAAGTAGGCAGCAGGTCAGTGCACAGACAGGTTTTTTAATTTCCAGAGCAGTGCTGTTTTTCTTCTGAAATTGTCAATTTGAGATTGACTTTATTATGGAGAACATAAGCTCCTTTATGGTTTAAAATGCTTTTTAGCTACTTTGATTGATAATAGCATATGTTCTAAGGTCAGTCTATATAAACATGGGAGCCAAATTATCTGTTGGTGGAATTGTTTTGTTTTGAAAGTCTCAGTCCTCAAATTTAGTTTTCACTTTTCTTTGTAGTTTGGAAGAGTATCTAAAATAGCAAGCACAAATTATCTAAATGCTGCTCCCTTTCTTCCTCATCCATCTGTTTATTCATATTTGCATTCCTCCTTTCTTTTTAATCTCTCACTCATCATTTTAAATATAACACTTCCCAACCAGCTGATTCAAATGAAGAAACCTGGAACTAAATTCAATAAATACCTGAGCAGTATGGGAACATTAAGTACTGGTGACAGCACTGCCTGCAGGCCAAAACAACAGCACATGATCTCCTGACAATGGAAGACATGAGCAAAAGGAAGGTCAAAGGGAATGAAGAGGTATATGCTCTGAACATTGAGAGAGACCTGTAGACATAGCAGGTGTTAAGTTGGAAACAGAAATAGTTGGGAACACTCTTAGACCAAAAGACCTTAAAGGCTGCAAGTTAGATTGGAGACCATTAGGGAAATGATAGTACCAACATTTAGATTTATTTCTGACAGTACTAAGTCAAGATATATTTGACAACAAGGTCATCATTTTTAGATAAAACTTAACTGCCCGGGATGGATCACTTTTCGTACTTCAATAACAAGCAGCATCAGTTAAGAATTTTGTTTCATTTTAGGACAGCTTCCTATAATGTCTTATTTCCTTTAACAGTTGTGACAGACATTTAGGCGTTATCTCCCAGCAACATCTGTTTGAGTTTAGTTACTGCAAAGGGCTATATTGTGGGGCTGGTGCTGTCGTGTAGTGGGCTAAGCCTCTGCCTGTGGCACCAGCATCCTATATGGGTGCTGGTTCGTGTCCTGACTGCTTCTCTTTCAATCCAGCTCTCTGTTAAGGCCTGGGAAGGCAGTGAAGATGGCCCAAGTGCTCGGGGCCCTGTACTCACGTGAGACCCCAAGGAAACTCCTGGCTTCAGATCAGCCCAGCTCCTGCTGTTGTGGCCATTTGGGGAGTGAACCTGTGGATGGAAGACCTTACTGTCTCAAATAAATAATAATTAAAAAAATTTTTTAAAAAGGGCTATATTGTATTTTAAGGCATATTATAAAAGACTTTGATATAAAGAAGAGAGAGCTAAAGCCTAAAGGTACAGAATTTTAGAAGCCAGATAATAGGGTAGTAAAGCCTTACATTTCTTTGTTTTGGTAGTTTTGATACATCCTATTCCTCACCCAGGAATATCCCTAAGGGAAGATTTGGCAAGCATGGTGCTTGATCAAGAGCAACAGCTTGAAAGACTTCCAAGGGAATCTTAAAAGAGGAGCACTCTGTTTTTGGGATGCTTTGAAAGCTGTTTAGGTCTCTCTTTCTTCAAGAATGATAAGAGTAACTAGATATTAAAATGATGGGTTGATTGCCCACTATGAAGTGTTCTGATTTAGTCATGTTGCTTTACAATTTTCTTATCTATTGTCTTTTTCCTTTTAAAAATGTTTTATTTATTTATTTATTTGAAAGGCAGAATTGCAGAGGGGTGGGGGGCTCTCCATCTGCTGGTTCACTCCCTGAAATGACTGCAACAGGCCAGGGCTGAGCCAAGCCAAAGCCAGGAACCAGGAGCTTCATCTGCATCTGCCAGCTGGATGCAGGGGCCCAAATACTTGGGCCATCTCTGCTGCTTTCCCAGTAGGAAACTGGATCAGAAGTGGGGCAGCCAGGATACAAAACTGACACCCATATGGGATGCCAGTGTTGTAGTGGCAGCTTACCTGCTGTGCCACAGTGCCGTCCTTTCTAAAGGATAGCCATACAAGAGTATTTTCCCTCCTCCTCCTCCTCTTACCCATATTTTATTAATTAAAATTTAATATATTTTATTCAATTTATTAATTCATAAGCTTTGCTCATCTGAATTGGTTACTTTTTGGAAGAGGTTCTGACTTTGAAAAGGTTTACACTGGTAATAGTGTGCCTTCATGTTTCTAGCTTCCTAGCCTGCTTTCAGCTCCTTGGACTGCTTTGGCTGTATGTGCACACATGCACATGCATACTTCGCTTTTACCATTCTATTTCTCTTAAATCTTAACCTTTTAGTAAGTCAGCTTCAGATAGATTTTCTTTTTCTTTTTCTTTTTGGACAGGCAGAGTTAGTGAGAGAGAGAGAGAGAGAGACAGAGAGAAAGGTCTTCCTTTTTCCATTGGTTCACCCCCCAAGTGGCCACTACGGCCAGCACCTTGCGGCCAGCTTGCTGCGCCAATCCAAAGCTAGGAGCCAGGTGCTTCCTCCTGGTCTCCCATGCGGGTGCAGGGCCCAGGGACTTGGGCCATCCTCCACTGCCTTTCCGGGCCACAGCAGAGAGCTGGACTGGAAGAGGAGCAACTGGGACAGAATCCGGCGCCCCAACCGGGACTAGAACCTGGGGTGCCTGCGCTGCAGGCAGAGGATTAGCCTAGTGAGCTGCGGTGCCGGCCTGGATAGATTTCTGATTGTAGTTATTAACTTTTAAAGACTCATGGAAGCCTCATTTATTCTTTTTTTTTTTTTTTAAAAAGAGATTTATTTATTTGAAAGTCAAAGTTACAAAGAGAGAAGGAAAGGCAGAGAGAGGTCTTCCATCCACTGGTTCATTCCACAGATGGCCACAACGGCCGGAGCTGTGCAGATTCTAAGCCAGGAGCCAGGAGCTTCTTCCTGCTCTCCCACGTGGGTGCAGGGGCCCAAGGACTTGGGCTATCTTCTGCTTTACCCAGGCCATAGCAGAGAGCTGGATCGGAAGTGGAACCAGCACCCATTTGGGAAGCCTGCACTGTAGGCAGCCCCTTTACCTGCTACGCCACAGTGCCGGCCCTCTCATTTTGTCTTGAGAGTCCCAGAATAGTTTGTACAGGCACATCCTTTGGTTGGTCAGGAGATTCCAATGGGCATTCTTCAGGGTTGGGCTCCCTGAGATTCCCTTTGCTCAGAGAGGCGGTGTCCAGCGACTCACCTGCTTTTCACTCTGGAGTAGTTATCAGACTGTGTGTGTGCTGGTTGTGTGAGGGTGGCTGTGTGAGAGGGGAAACAAGACAAGACATAAGACATGCACATGGGTATGATGATTCCAGGCATTGTTCTTTTTTTTTTTTTTTTGACAGATAGAGTTAGATAGAGAGAGAGAAAGGTCTTCCTTTCGTTGGTTCACTCCCCAAATGGCCGCTATTGCCAGAACTACGCCGATCCGAAGCCAGGAGCCAGGTGCCTCCTCCTGGTCTCCCACGTGGGTACAGGGCCCAAGCACTTGGGCCATCCTCCACTGCCCTCCCGGGCCACAGCAGAGAGCTGGACTGGAAGAGGAGCAACCAGGACTGGAACCTGGTGCCCATAAGGGATGCCAGCACCACAGGTGGAGGATTAACCAAGTGAGCCAAGGTGCCGGCCCCAGGCAGTGTTCTTGAGGGCTGAAAGCCAGGTGCACACCGAAGGCTCGGAGGAGTCGTGAGAAGGAGAGACCACTTCCGATGGGGAAATTTAGAGAAGACTGGATAGAGTGCAGTTGAGCTGAGTGTCAGAGAAACCACCCTCTCACAATAAGCTTGAATTCTTCCCTTTCTAGCTTTGGAAAGCAAACTGTTTTAAAAAATAGATTAATTGGGGCCGGTGCTGTGGCACAGCGGGTTAATGCCCTGGCCTGAAGTGCCGACATCCCATATGGGCACTGGTTCTAGTCCTGGCTGTTCCACTTCCCATCCAGCTCTCTGCTATGGCCTGGGAAAGCAGTGGAAGATGGCCCAAGTCCTTGGGCCCCTGCACCTGCGTGGGAGACCTGGAAGGAGCTCCTGGCTTTGGATTGGTGCAGCTCCGGCTGTTGTGGCCAACTGGGGAGTGAACCAGCAGATGAAAGACCCCCCTCTCTCTCTGCCTCTCCTCTCTGTGTAACTCGGACTTGCAAATAAATAAGTACATCTTTTAAAAAACAGATTAATTACAGCAAGATACATTTAATATTTAATAGATACTGAGAATTGAGATTATTGCCAGCAACAGCTGCTAATACTTCGACTTGTCCTTATGTCTTTATTAAATAAACACTCTTTTTCAAGTATTTATAAAATTAATAAACATGAATAATAAATGTAATGTTAATAATTAAATCTGAGAAAAATCTTCATTGTACTTTTCATAAGGTGATGTGAGCTAAAATGGCTTTGTCTTCAGACAAATTTGTTCTTGTCAGCTTCACATAATTAGCTTTATCCAGTGATAGATATAGCAATCTAACGTCAAATGAAGAGAATCCTGGAATAAATTTCTTCTCCTTTAAATACATCCCTGCTCTCATTTCCCTAGAAGATGGATCCGGCACATTTTCCACAAACTGTAAATGTTAGAGATGAGCTACTTTTGTGGTGTAGTGGGTTAAGCTGCCATCTGCAGTGCCAGCATCCCATATGGGCACCGGTTCCAGTCCCGGCTGCTCCACTTCCAATCCAGCTCCCTGTTAATGTGCTTGGAAAAGTAGAGGAAGATGGCATAAGTACTTAGGTCCCTGCACCCACATGGGAGATCAGGAAGAAGCTTCTGGCTCTTGGCTTTGGCCTAGCCCAAACCTGGCCATTGTGGCCATTTGGGGAGTGAACCAGCAGACAAAAGATCACACTCTCTCCCCTTCCACCCCTCCCCCCCATAATTCTCAAATAAATAAATAAATCTTTAAGAGAGAGAGAGAAATGAGCTACTTTTGTAGCAAAATCAATTCAGCTGAGTTAACATCTTAATCATTAAAATAAGAAGTGATGATTAACTAAGGTGATTGTGTATTGTTTAGCTTATTGAGGTGTTTGACCAGCAACATTCTTTTTGTGTTTGTGATTAAGTCGTTTTACTTAATGCTTCAGTGAGAAAACATCAGGAATATTTAATTTTTCATAAAATATGTTGCTTGAGATTTGGTCTGATTTTTAAAGTTCTGTGTGAAGAATGGATCTGCTTTAAGGAAAACCTTTTGAATAAAAGTTTGACCTTTTCCAGGAATTTACAATAGCAGTTTATGTTCTTCCAAGAGATATTGCTAATTGTCTGTGCAAAGATGTTGGAAAACATACTGTAAACCTTTTTCTCTTTTTCCTCATGAGAAGATCTTATGTTCCTGGTATGGAAAGTACCTTTGTGTTTTGAAATCTGGAATTTATAAAATGAGGTTGCTGAGTGGAAAAATCATAAAGGCTCTAACTCTAAATCCAATGCCCAAATGGAACCCTGCTTGTAAATTAAACTTAATGTAAAGAAGAACAGTCAGAGCTATCCAAAGATGGAAAAGAATGCCTTACCAGAAAGCCACTTCCCAGAACTGGAGGGGAGGCAGGCAGATTTGAGCTGGATGACCACTTACGGTAGCATTGCAAGGCGAAGAGGCTCTGTGGACATCATATGGAAGTGTGGGCCTGAGTGTCTCTGTCTTTTCTGAGTCCTATACTTCTATGATGCAATAAAATGTTATTATTGACTTGTATTTTTTGTTATCTATTTGTTTATTTTCTAATGCAGCTGGGATTCTTGAGTTAAAAACTTAACGTTGAATACGTTTAAACTTACAGAAAGATTTGGTAATTTGTGTTTTTTTTAATTTTTATTTATTTATATTTTTAATTTTTGACAGGCAGAGTGGACAGTGAGAGAGAGACAGAGAGAAAGGTCTTCCTTTTGCCGTTGGTTCACCCTCCAATGGCCGCCGCGGTAGGCACGCTGCGGCCTGCGCACCGCGCTGATCCGATGGCAGGAGCCAGGTGCTTCTCCTGGTCTCCCATGGGGTGCAGGGCCCAAGGACTTGGGCCATCCTCCACTGCACTCCCTGGCCACAGTAGAGAGCTGGCCTGGAAGAGGGGCAACCGGGACAGGATCGGTGCCCCGAATGGTAATTTGTGTTTTATACCCAGCTACTACAACAGGTTATGACTGTGAGCCTGCCAAAGATTTATTCATGGTCTGTTGACTACACAGATGTTAGCAAACTGATCATACCAGCACATCTGTAGTTGGGGCAATTCAGAATTAAAAGTAGGCTTTTCAGATGGTTGTGAAAGCACTTCTTGAATTGTCTTATTTCTTACTTGAGGAGTTGTCTTACTGTTTTGAGTATATTATATTAAGCTGTTAATAAAAGTAGATAATTAAATTTCTCTAGATTACTTTGATTCTTTATTCTCAGTATATCTAAGAGAGTAATGTATATGCTCTGTACATGTGGTTATAAGTGAAAATGTCATGGGGCCTGCGAGAAACCTCATTTTGTTATTTACAACTCAAGTTTTTATCTAGTCATTTTGAACTGTGACTCAACACTTCCTTTTAACTCCCTCCAGAACTCCAAGATCATACTGCTTTTCAGGGTCTTAAGAGTTCTTACTGATGTATAGAGCTGTTTATAGGCCTCCAGCACCAGAAGTTGGCTCCAAACCTTTTCCCATTACATCATCACCCACTAATGTCATGACACCCCGGTGAATTCTGCCTTGAAGATTGTACTCTTGTCTCCCATTTCTTTCCTCTTAGCATTTTCTTTTGAAGGAAAATGAAAAAAAAAAAAATTACAGATTTCTGAAACAATCCCAGGCAAATGTTTAAGAGCAAATTTAACATCCTCACAGGCTAAACCTAGGTTTATCAGTGTTATTCCACCCGACTGTAGAAAGTATTCTGCCTTGCACTCATGTGCATGGCGCTGAAAAACCAACAAGCAAAACCAAAACCAAAACAAAACATGTCTGGTCATGGGACACCTGGTTCTGGTGCCTTTCTTTCAGCTCCTCAGAATCAGTTCATAATGACCTTCATAGCTCTTCTCCAGCATCCCGTCAATGGCACCTTAAACCTTTTCAAATAATTCCCCAGAATAGAAATTCTTAGGAGATCACCAAGTTTCTCATTCTTTATGTCTAATTAAACTATTTCATGTATTTAAGTATTTGCCTGAAAAGTATTTAAGCCATTTGGTGTTTTTTACTTCCCCCCTGGAAGTCTACTAAGGCATTTTATTATCTGTAGTTATAGCTGATGTGGGGATCCTTGTTCATCTTCCTTCCTCCATCAGAAAGCAGTCGGTCGATCAAGTGCAGGTTCTGGCCCTGTGTTCTCTATCTTGATTTTAATTTCGCATTGTTTTCAACTGTCTTTAATGCTTCCGGTTGCTGGTGTGCTGTGTTTGGCTTTGTGCCTAAAAGCAATGTTTAGGGAAGGAAAGTTTTGGCATGTATGTAATTTCAGTTCAGACTTCATGCCACCCACTCAATTATTGACCTAGTCTTAATCAATTTTATGTCTTTTGAGGCAGATTTGCCTGAGTTTAGAAGGAATAATCATTGATAGCTCCAGAGAACTGGGCTACAGTGTCTAAAACAAGAGAATGAACTTGGCTGTCATTTTTTAAGACTTTGAGTTTACCTAGCTGTCCAGTATTAGTCCCAGGGTCCCTTCATGTATCTGCTGCAGGCTTTGATATGGAGTATGAGAAGCCGTGAACTTTGACAAAGCTTTAGAAGGAATGATATTTAAAATTCTGGACTAGACGAGGGCAACAAAGTGCTTTCCCCACCCCCATAAGTCGGATTCTTAGCAACTTTTCATTTTGTAGTTGGTGCTCCTTGATAGTCTTCATGACATCAGCTAGATGGAAGAGAAAGCCTTCTCTCTTCAAGTGTTTGCTACATTGTGGTAAAAATCTTTTCAGCACAATCAGGTACCTTGCCATGTTGGATAAATTAAAGACAACATACCCAAAGAAAGATAAATGATTACCCTAGACAGAAAGTTTGACTTTATTATTTCTCCTATATCTCATGTATGTGTTTGTTTACAGTTGTAGAAATGTCCACAGAAGGAGGATTTGGTGGTACTAGTGGCAGCGATGCCCAGCAAAGCCTGCAGTCCTTCTGGCCTCGTGTCATGGAAGAAATCCGGAATTTAACAGTGGTAAGGAAGAATGAGAAACTTCAGTGTGTAAAAGGCTATAGGGCGTTTAGCCAGACCTTAAGACTAAAAGATTTTTCAATTTTAAGCACATTTGCAAATAAGTTGTAGTTCATCCGCAACCTACAGACAGGAGAATGAAAATACAATTTAGTTTAAGTGTGGTCTTTACAAGGGTGTCCTTTATATCTTAGTGATTTTCCTTAAGCTTGTACGTGCTTTGAATGGGAGGTAGTTTAGTGTGGGGTGTATCTTTTAAGGAATGCAGGAAAGCAGAGATCTCACCTTTCCTTAATAGCCATAGCTCTTTTCTTAGACCTGATTTAGTGGCCCTACTGAATTTCTAGAACCTGATGGAAACCACTTTGTGAGCCAGGCACTGTTTCTGTGGGTAAAAGGCACACTTGGAACAGGGTTTTTCACTGCAGTATTACTGACATTTGAGACCAGATAATTGTGAGATCTGTCCTGTGGTGAGCTGAAGGGTGTTCAGCAGCATCCCTGACCTCTGCCCACTCAGTGCCGGGAGCAGTGCTTGCCCCAGATGTGATGACAAAAAATGTCTTCGGACATTGGCAGATGTCCCCTCTTGACATCTCCTGTTGGGAACCACTATTATAAAATAATCAAATCTAACCCTGGCCCTTGAGGAGCTTACCATCTAGAAATTACAGCAAAGTCATTTAGTCAGTATGTATTAAATAATTTATTAAGTCAGGTACAGCAGTGAGTGTGAAACAGTCAAAATACTTGAGCACAGAGGACAAAATACTTGTTTCTCTCTGGTTGAGTTAAGGATGCTTTAAGTAAAAGGAACATTTTTGTTGGATCTTAAAACATGAGTAAGCATTCAGTAGATGGACGGGAATGGAAAGTATATCTTGGGCAGAGAGCGGGGCCTGCGTAAAGGTGTAGAGACTCAGAGCGGGGCACCTTATGTTTAGAGGGACAACAAGAAGTTCAGAATGGCTGGAGATCACTGGGTAGTGGAGGTTGGCGTAGAAGCAAAGTATCAGGTAGGAGAGTGGTAGCAAAAGGTGAAGCAAGTTATAATGAGAATATTTTCAGAATATAGTGCCATATCCTTAAGGAACAATGTTCCATTTGGTGTCATTTAAGCAAATTCTGCAGGAGCTTCCTTGTGTTGTATGTGTCTTTCCTGCCCTGGAAACGTTAGCATCCTGGCAGTACAGATACCAGATTCCTTCCTGATGTAGAACTAGTATTGCGGTGGCCTTTATCCTCTGATATGCAAGTCAGTCTAAATTTTTATTACTTATTTTTAAAGGACATGTGACAAAAAGAGAGGCAGAGACAGATCTTCCATCCACTGGTTCACTCTCAAATGGCTGCAATGGCCAAGGCTGAGCCAGGCAGAAATCCAGAGCCTGGAACTCCTTCCAGGTCTTCCCACATGGATGACAGATGCCCAAGTACTTGTACCAATATCCACTGCTTTCCCAGGTGCATTAGTAGGACGCTGGATCAGAATGGGAGCAGCCAGCATTTGAACCAGCACTCCAGTATGGGATGCTGGCATTGCAAGCAGCAGCTTAACCCACTGTGCCACAATGGTAGTCCCTATTTATTTATTTAAAAGACACAGAGAGACAGAGAGACAGAGACAGAGATCTCCCATCTGCTAGTTCACTCCCCAAATGTCTGCAACAGCTAAGGCTGGGCTAGGCTGTAACCCAGAACTGGGACTCAGTCGAGGTTTCCTAAATGACTAGCAGGGACCCAATCGCTTGAACTATCACCTGCTGCCTCCAAGAGTGTGCATTAGCAGGAAACTGGAATCAGGAACAAAGCTGGGACTTGAACCTAGGTAACCTGATATGGGATGTGGATATTCCAAGTAGCATCTTCACCCCCTCTCCCCCCCAATTTATTTATTTGAAAGGCAGAGTTACAGAGAAGCAGAGAGAGAGAGATCTTCCACCTGCTGGTTCACTCCCCAGATGGCTACAATGGCCTGAGCTCTGCCAATCCAAAGCCAGGAGCTTCTTCTGGGTCTCCCACGCAGGTGCAGGGGGAAAAGACTAATTAATATTTCAGATGTACCTGTGGATTGTGTTTGTTTAGATGGAAGGATTTCAGCAGTTGAGCTTAGTTTGGCCTTTTCAGAAGGACATGTTCACAGTGTTTTTCTTATTACTAGAGGTGGTAGTTATCTGTACTATCTCAGATATAACATACACAGGAGGAAAAAAGTGAAGTAGTCAAAAGTTTTTTTTTTTTTTTTTTTTTTTTTTTGACAGGCAGAGTGGATAGTGAGAGAGAGAGAGAGAGACAGAGAGAAATCTTCCTTTGCTGTTGGTTCACCCTCCAATGGCCGCCGCGGCCGGCGCACCGCGCTGATCTGAAGGCAGGAGCTGGGTGCTTTTCCTGGTCTCCCATGTGGGTGCAGGGCCCAAGCACCTGGGCCATCCTCCACTGCACTCCTGGGCCACAGCAGAGAGCTGGCCTGGAAGAGGGGCAACCGGGATAGAATCTGGCGCCCCAACCAGGACTAGAACCCGGTGTGCCGGCGCCGCAAGGCGTAGTCAAAAGTTTTGTTCATTGATATTTCAGGGTGATAAACTCATGGTTAAGCTCATCAGGTTTTGGCATTTAAGTGAACCTGGTGTAAGACTAGTGTCCTCCTGGGGTGTGGTTGAACAGGGCCAGTGCTGCCAGTCTGCACGGCATCAGGAGCTCAGAAAATGGATGTAGGAAGGACCATGTGTGTAGCCACATGAACATGAACTCTGGGGGTTTGAGCCCAGCACTGATTTACTACCAGGTTTTGTTGGAGTGTGTGTGCCTAAGCTGTGATGGGAAATATATAAAAAAAACTTAAATAACTGTTTTTCAATGTTCAGATTGCTGATATTAGTGCATTCATACTATGAAACACATCTCCAGAACTTTCAATTTTACAGAACAGCAACTCCTGTCTCCTCAGCCTGGCAGCTGTTATTCTGCTTTATGTTTCTATGAATTTGACTACTTTAGATACCACATATAATTGCTTCTTGGCCTTTTGGCTAAATCAAGTGTAGATACCACATATAAGTGGGATCATACAGTGTGTGTTTTTCGTATGACTGGCTTGGCATAATGCTCTCAGTCCACATTGTAGCATATGTCAGACTATCCTTTTTAAGGCTGAATACTATCTGATTATATGTATGTGTATGTGTGCCACATTTTGTTTATTGCCTGTCAGTGGACATTTGAATTACTTCCACCTCTTGGCTCTTGAATGGTGCTGGTATGTACATGGGTGTGCAGATACTTCTTTGAAACCAAGGGTTTTGATTAAAAAAAAAAAAATGTACGTATTTGAGGGGCAGAGTGTCAGAGAGAGCACAAGGGAGCAAGTGATCAAGTGGTCTTCCATCCACTGGTTTACTCTCCATATGCTTGCAACAGCCACGCTAAAGCCAGGAGCCAGGAACTCCATCAGGGTCTTCCACATGGGTGGCGAAGGAGCTGGAACTTGATCCTAGGCACTCTGGGACAGGTACAGACAT
Source organism: Lepus europaeus (assembly GCF_033115175.1). NCBI lineage: Eukaryota > Metazoa > Chordata > Mammalia > Lagomorpha > Leporidae > Lepus > Lepus europaeus. The sequence goes on from NC_084831.1 coordinate 32,487,816, forward strand.
CCAAATGGCAGCTGCACCCTCTGTGTACAACCCCTGCCCCTAGGTTTGGTTTTTAGCCTACATGGTTTACTTTTCAAGTTTGTTTGCCAATCAAGCAGATTGTAGTGTTGATGGGGTTTTGGTACTGAGACATTAGTCTCCCAGACATTCAATTTTCAGAGATTCCATTTTGTTTTCGGTATTGTGGGTAAAGAGAAAGAAGAGTAAGGAGGAAGATATTTTTAAGCATTCCTCTTCTGGTGACTTGCTGAAAATTTTCTCCTGCTTATCCTTGAAGAAAATTCCTAGACCTCTCCTATGCTATGTATCTTTTACATCGTATGCTTAAAATAATGTCAGGCATGTAGTACATACAAAATAAATATTTGAATAAATCCAATTCTTCCACTTCAGATTTAGTGGAAAACAACATCAGTTCCAAGTCTGAGTGAGAATGGAATCCATCCACTAAAGTTGGGATAATTTTTCGCTTTGAAAGATTCCTAATTTTCCTCTCTGCTCAGCACTGTGCCTACAACACATGAAGGCAGCTGCTTCCCTAACTGTACCTCTGTCTGTTGTGTGGCCAGACATTTAGTGCCTTTCCAGAACTCAACAGTACGTAAAACCAGATTTCCTCAGATATGTCAAAGCCTCTTGGGTTGACATCTCAAAATATCTAACAGATTTTCTTAAAATCCATTATGCTTAAGCTATCCAAACATAAATAAAACTTGTGAGAGTATTCATAAAGTGTTGTGGTCTCTTTAAGACTGGGACATAGATTGTTTCAAAAACAAGTAATTGAGGTTTGCTAGATGATATATTTCATGATGTTTCAGAAACACTGGCCTCAGTCATTTTTGGTCTGAATATTGTAAAAGCAATTGATATCTCATCTCATCTCATCTCATCTCATCTCATCTCATCTCATCTCTCTTTCCTTCCTTCTGTCCATCTGTCCTTCTTTCCTTCCTTCCCTCCCTCCCTCCCTCCCTCCTTTCTTCCTTGATTTATTTATTTACTTACTTACTTACTTACTTATACTTACTTGAAAGGCAGAGTTACAGAGAGGCAGAGGCAGAGAGAGAGAGAGAAGAGAGGTCCTCCATCTGCTGGTTCACTCCTCAGACAGCCGCACCAGCCAGAGCTGGGCCGATCCAGAGCCAGGAGCTTCTTCTGGGTCTCCCACATGGGTGCAGGGGCCCAAGGACTTGGCTATCTTCTGCTTTCCCAGTCCATAGCAGAGAGCTGGATGAGAAGTAGAGTATCCAGGACTCGAACCGGCACCCATACGAGGTGCCAGCACTGCAAGCGGCAGCCTCACCTGCTAAGACACAGCACTAGCTTCTCATCTTTTCATCTTTGGCTGTCACTGTTACAAGTTCTGTAACTGTCCAAAAATCCCAGGGTGCATTCAGCTGAGATTAAAGTTGGTTAACAACTGTACCGATGGGGGCCAGTCCTGTGGCGTAGCGGGTAATAGCCGCTGGCTGTAGTGCTGGCATCCCACATGGGCGCCGGTTCGAGACCCTGCTGCTCCACTTCCATTCCAGTTCTCTGCTATGGCCTGGGAAAGCAGTAGAAGATAGTCCAAGTCTTGGGCCCCTGCACCCGCATGGGAGACCTGGAAGAAGTTCCTGGCTCCTGGCTTCTGATTGGCTCAGCTCCGGCCTTGCAGCCATCTGGGGAGTGAACCAGCAGATGGAAGACCTCTCTCTCTCTCTCTCTCTCTCTCTCTCTCTGCCTCTGCCTCTGCCTCTGCCTCTAAATAAATAAATAAAAACCATACCAGATGATTATGCACCAGAGTGATTTTGTGAAATACAAGTTTTCGAAAATGTGTCTTGTGAGGGACCAGTCTTGTGCAGTGGGTCAGGCCACCGCTTTTGACACCATCATACATCATACCATATCACAGATTAGGGTACTGGCTCATGTCCCAGCTACTCTGCTTCTGATCCAGCTTCCCAGCTAATGCGCCTGGGAAGGCAGCAGAAGACAGCCCAAGTACTTGGGCCCCTGCCACCTATGTGGGAGACCAGGATGAGTTTTTGGCTCCTGTCTTCGGCCTGGCCCAGTCTTGGCTGTTGCAGCCATTTGAGGAATGAGCCAGTGGATGGAAGATTTCTCCCCTTTTTGTGTCTTTCCCTCTGTGTTACTCTGCCTTTAAGTAAGTAAATTGTTTTTAAAAATGCTTATTAATGAACTATTAATTTCAAAAGTTTTTCATACTAAAATAAGCTCATCTTTTAATTCCATCTTTCCACAAATTTTTTGAAGTACCTTGTATCCAGCAGAGCTCTGAAAACAAATATAATAGGCATCCTGGCATTGAAGTTTTTCTTTTTTTAAAGATTTATTTACTTATTTGAAAGAGTTAGAGAAGGAGAGGCAGAGAGAAAGAGAGGTCTTCCATCCACTGGTTTACTCCCCAGATGGCTGCACTGGCTGGAGCTGAGCTGATCCAAAGCCAGGAGCCAGGAGCTTCTTCCGGGTCTCCCACCCGGGTGCAGGGGTCCAAAGACGTGGGCCATCTTCTACTGCTTTTCCAGGCCATAGGAGAGAGCTGGATCAGAAATGGAGCCACCAGGTCTCGAACCGGCACCCATATGGGATGCTGCACTTCAGGCGGCAGCTTTACCCACTGAGCCACAGTAGCATCTGCCTCCCCCATCCCTCATGTGTGCACGTGCTTTGAGTTTTATCCCTCTGGACCTCTTTGAAAGTGGGGAAGAGAAAGCTAACTGTCTTAGAGATTTGAGAAGCGGGCGGTAACTATTCTGAATCTTTAAAAATCCAATTCTTCCCTAACTTATTCCCTACACCTTGATCAGCCATGAATTAGCTGTAATTTAGTACCTAAGTCACTTTCTTTTCCTTTTTATTTTTATTTTTTTTATTTTTGACAGGCAGAGTGGACAGTGAGAGAGAGAGAAAGGTCTTCCTTTTTGCCGTTGTTTCACCCTCCAATGGCTGCCGCGACCACTGATTCGAAGCCAGGAGCCAGGTGCTTCTCCTGGTCTCCCATGGGGTGCAGGGCCCAAGCACTTGGGCCATCCTCCACTGCACTCCCGGGCCATAGCAGAGGGCTGGCCTGGAAGAGGGGCAACCGGGGTAGAATCCGGTGCCCCAACCAGAACCCGGTGTGCCGGCGCCGCAGGCAGAGGATTAGCCTATTGAGCCGCGGCACTGGCCCTAAGTCACTTTCTTTTAATCGGCAGTTTCATCTTTTCATTCCTCAGTGCCTCCAGATTGAGGGATGACATTTCTAACATTACAGTCAAATCAGATGACCATTTAAACAAGAACTTGGTGGTGAAGGTTGGTGGACTGTTAACTGAACAGGTCCTGTGCTGGGTGAGCCCCTCCTATAGAACAGTGATCTCAGACTTTCCTGTCTGCCTGGACCACATGTGGGAGGATCTTGTTAAAATACCAGCATTGTGGCACAGTGAGTTAAGCCTTTGCTTGCAACACCAGCATCCCATACCGGAGGACCAGTTTGCCTCTGGCTTCTCTGCTTCTGATTTAGCTCCCTGCTAATGTGCCTGGGAAGGCATTGGAAGATGATCCAACTCCTTGGGCCCCTGTCACCCATGTGGAAGACCTGGATGGAATTCCTGGCTTCCAACTTTGGTCTGTTGTAGCCCTGACCATTGCATCCATTTGGGGAGTGAACCAGTAGATGGAATCTCTCTCTGTCTCTTTCTCTCGGTATGTCTCTCTGTTGATCTGCCTAATAAATCTTTATAAAAATGAAGCAAAATTTTTTAAAATGAAATACTGGTGTTGAAGATTTAGTAGATTTGGCATGGAGCAGGAGACTGAATTTTTTTTAGTTCCTGGGTGATTTGTTGCTGGTATAAGGACCTCACTTTCCATAGCAAGGTTAAAGCAGTAGTCCTTAATCCTCATGGTGGGTCATGGTCACTAAGGGACTGTACTCCCTGGGGTTCCTCGCTTAGTTGATCTGTGGGAGAGCCTAAGAATCTTGTTTTTCAAAAGCTTTCCAGGTGTTTTTAACATGCAGCCAGCTGCTGAGAGTCATTGCTTTCAGGAGAATTAAAATCTTTAGTTTGCCTAAGTGCCTGACTGGGTAAGCCTGGAAAAGATATTGTAACATTATTTGAAACTCTAGATGTTTTTTAGTGTAACCTGAGACCCATTGACTTTTTTTGGCTCTAAACTCTCACTGAATGAATTCAAAATTTCTTGAAAGTTGGCAGTTTCAGATGGCAGCATTTTAAATGTAGTTCTTTGGTTGTGGTCAGGAGCATGAGGCTATTTTGAGAGAGAATTTGCTCAATGTCTTACTGCTATCACTCCCAAAAGTAAGAAAAAAGTCAGTATATGTCAGTTGTTCTTCCACTTGAATCAGCATCAGGAGAAGGAGTCAATGTTACCCACATCAGTTGCATGGTTGCCAGTGACCTGGCAAGCAAGGAATAGATATCCAACTTAGTGGGCCTCGGAAACTGGGCTACTCTCAGAAGCGATGAGCGCCACACATATCTCAAGATCTGTGTTTCACACACTAACCCTTGAGATCTCAGTTTGGGGATCATGAAAAAGTAATTGTTCACAAAAAGAAAAAGTTTGATTTAGGGGGTTTATTTTATTTAGTTATTTATTTGCTGTTACATAATTTTTTAATTTTAAGGAATAAGATTCTAAAGCAAAAACATTATTAATAAAATCACAGGTCTACCTCAAGTATTTTAAAATATCTTCTGTAACATTTCACTCAGAAGGGAGTTAGGGAGTTTAAAGCACAGCTTTTTATAAGTTTCTGCCTCATTTTAGAGTTCTACAAGGTTGAGTTTCTTTCTCCTTCACCCTTTGTTCTTGCTTTTGATTAAAGAATAGTCTCGTAGAACTAATAATGTTTTGCTTTACCCTTTCAGTATGGGGAAGGATTTTTTTTTTTTTATCAGCTTTGGACCTTGGTTAAGTAATCATGGATTAATCTTGTAGAAATTATAGGAAACAACCAAGCAGATCTTGTGCTGTGTATCATCTTGGGAGGCCTTCCAAAGGAATTATCCCTAACATTCTCTTTGGCATTTCTGTGTAGCATCATCATCTTATGTGATATCCCACACAAGAAGGAAGAAGTGATTGATTTCTATGATTAAACTTTCCTCTAAATCCCCTCAGGGTCTGGCCCCAACCCAGCATCCTGTTTCCTACTGCTCCCATTTGCATTCAGGCCATGTGTCTAAAATTTCAGTAGACCATGTAGTTTTTGTGTGTGTGTCTGTGCTGTTTCTCTATCAGAATAATCTTTTCTTACTTTTTTAAGATTTATTTTATTTATTTGAAGGGTAGAGTTACAGAGAGAAAGAGAGAGAGGGAAAGGTCTTCCATCTACTGGTTCACTCCCCAAATGGCCATAATAGCGGGAACTGGGTCAGGCTAAAGTTAGGAGCCTCATTCAGGTCTCCCAAGTAGGTGCAGGGGCCTAAGCACTTGGGCCATCTTCCACTACTTTCCCAGGCACATTAACAGGAAGCTAGATCAGATGTGGAGCAGCCAGGAAAAGAACCGGTGCTCATATGGGATGCCAGTGTTGCAGGCAGCATCCTAACCTATTAGATCATGACACTGGCCCAGTGTTTTCATACTTTTTCTTTTTTTAAGATTTATTTTATTTATTTGAAAGAGTTACAGAGAGAAGTAGAGACAGAGAGAGGTCTTCCATCCGCTGGTTCACTCCCCAGGTGGCCACAACAGCCAGAGCTGCGCCAATCCAAAGCCAGGAGCCAGGAGCTTCTTCCGGATCTCCCACGTGGGCACAAGGGCCCAAGGACTTGGGTCATCCTCCACTGCTTTCCCAGGCGACAGCAGAGAGCCGAGTCGGAAGTGGAACAGCCAGGACTCGAACCAGCGCCCATATGGGATGCTGGTGCTTCAGGCCAGGGCTTTAAGCCACTGCACCACAGCACCAGCACTTATACTTTTTCAACAGATTCTCAGCATCCCTTAGAGTTCTGATGTCCTCCTTTCTGTGAACATTTCCCTCTCTCCGACCCCATAGTGCTTGCACTTATTTCCTTCTTTGTGTCACCTGTAGGGTTTCACATCCTTCCCTCTAGTATAGGCTAGAGACTGTAATGTTGTGTTTTGTTTCATTTTGTTTTGTTTGTTTGTTTTTGGTTTTTTTTCTTCTAAGGTGTACTTATTTAATGGGGCTGGCACTGTGGTGTAGTAGGTTAAGCATCTGCTCATATAGGTGCTGGCACCGGTTTGAGTCCTGGCTGTTCCACCTCTGATCCAGCTCCCTGCTGATGGTCTAAGAATGTAGTGGAAGATGGCTCAAGTGCTTGGGCCCCTGCACCAGAATGGGGGACCAGAAAGAAACTTCTGGCTCCTGGCTTCGGATCGGCACAGCTCTGGCCATTGCGGCCATTTGGGTAATGAACCAGCATATGGAAGACTTCTCTGTCCCTCCCTCTCTTTGTAACTGCCTCTCAAGTAAATAAATAAATCTTTAAAAAAGAAAAAAAAAAAGATATTTATTTGAAACGCAGGAGAGAAAGGAAGAGAGAGAGAGAGATCTTCCATCTATTGTTTCACTCCCCAAATGGCCACAACAGCCATGCTGAGTCAGACTGAAACTAGGAGCCTGTCACTCCATATGGGTTTCCCAATTGGGAGGCAAGTATCTGAGCCATCATTTGCTGCTTCCCAGATGCATTTGCAGGGTGCTGGATCAGAAGTGGAGCTGCTGAGATTCGAACCAGGCACTCCAGTATAGAACATGCATGTTCCAAGCCATGGCTTAATCCACTGCAGCACAATACCTTCCCTGACCGTAATGTTTTTATGTGACTGTCTCTAACAAACTACAGCATCTATTTGCATCTTTTATTTATTTATTTATTTTAAAGGCATAGCAACAGAGAGGGAGGAAGAGAGAGAGATGTTCATCTGCCAGGTCACTCCCCAAATGACTATAATAGCTAGGTCTGGGCGAGGCTGAAACCTAGAACCAGGAACCCCATCCTGGCCTCCTGCATGGGTGGCAGGGGCCCAAGTACTTGGGCCGTCTTCCACTGCTTTCCCAGGAGTATTACAAGAGAGCTGGGACTACAGCAGAGCTGCTGGGACTTGAACCAGCACTCCGATAATGGGATGCTGGCATTGCAGGTGGCTGTTTAATATGTTGTGCCACAACCCTGGCCCTAGATTTGCATCTTTTACATAGTAGTAGGTATCATACATTCACTATTAATTGAATTTCATGAATAAAGTAAACGAAAGGGGAACAGAAAAATAAGACTAGAAAAACATGTCCTGTCTCCTTAAGGTGATATTTTAATGAACTAGACTAGTGTGCCTCTGTCACTCCGGGGTTAGTTTTAGTAGAGGCTCATGGAAAATCTTGATACCCATCTTGGAAAAGGAAAACATTAAAAATTGGTATTTGGGGGCTAGTCTGTGTCATAGCAGGTTAAGCCGCTGCCTGCATGCCATATGGACACTGGTTCGAGTCCTGCCTGCTCCTCTTCTGATACAGCTCCCTGTGAATGCTCCTGGGAAAGCAGCAGAGGATGGCCCAAGTACTGGGGCCTCTGCACTCAGGTTGGAAATCCGGAAGAAGCTCCTGGTTCCTGACTTTGGATTGGCCCAATTCCAGCCATTGCGGCCATTTGAGGAGTGAATTAGCAGCTGGAAGCTCTCTCTCTCTGTAACTCTGCCTTTCAAATAAATAAATAAATCTTTATTAAAAAAAAAAAAAAGATGAAAAATTAGTGTGTGAAGTTTGTAGAGCTGAGTGGTAGCGAGCCTCTGGTTGGATTTGTATGGAAAAATCAGATGTGTGGTATATGCTGACCCTAACTTGTTCTTTCTTCTGGAATATTAGATGGATTCGGAGAAGACTGGTGCTGTTTTTCCAAAATGCATTATTTGACATAAATTTGAGGTTTTCTTTTGGTCTGGTGGAAAAGTTTACTTACCCTTGTTAATTATATCAAATCTCAAATAATAGCTGCTGTCCCTTCCATAATGTGATGGTAGAGGTTCCCAGGTGAGTGTGTGGAGTTGGGTGAGTCATGTCTTGACCACTCAGCAGAATCAGACTGTTGACCCCCTAGTCACAGGAGAGCTCCTGCTGATTGTAGTCTTTGTCTTTGTGCCTTTCCCTTCTCTGCAACTCAAAATTGATTTTTGTTTCTAGAATTGCATCCATTACTGGGCATGTGTTTAAATACCATTCGTTTCAAAATACAACAGAAAGGTCTTACGTCACACATAATTGAGTAGTAAAGATCATAAAAAGCCCTTTCCTGAATCCCATCCACAGTGAAGTTTCATGTTTCCCCCCCTCACCAGTCTTACTTGTTACGAAAAATAGCAGGACTGGCCCTAAAAGGCAGCTGGGCACTTCACCCTCACCTTTTCCCCAAACCTCTCCAGCCCGCCCTGAAGCACGTTTTGGAGACAAGGTCTCTGCAGCTGTAGTGTGAAAGGAGCTGCTCCCCGCTTTCTGTTGCCAGGCTTGTGCAGAGGTCACGAGTGGCCAGGACCACACTAGCTGAAGAGAACTGTGGGTCACTGTGGTCAGGAGCTCGCTGCTCTTTCCCCTTCTAGCCTCCGAGGAGAACAAAGAGCTGGCAGTGGAGAGGACTGCTTCTGGGGCAGAAGGCTCGTTTTAATCTGCACTGCAGACTGGGACACTTCCTGAGAAGCGGTGAAGCATTTGTAGTGTGCTGCTGCACTGTGCTGAGCCAAAGAGCCTGGTCACGTTGGGGCTACCTCTCCTGAGAGCTCTAGAGAGGCCAGCCTGAGTTTTCCCTGAAACCCTTTCTGTAATCGTTTGAACTTCTCTATGGCTTAGGTAAAGAAGAATTTTGTGCTAGAGCTCGCGTTTTCCTTATTTTATCCGTTCCTCCTCCCCTGCTGAAAGGAAGGTCTAAACCAACCAGTGCTCTGTGCTCTGGACTGTCCCACCATTTATGTAGCTCTTGTTGCTTGTTTCAGAAAGATTTCCGAGTGCAGGAACTCCCACTGGCTCGTATCAAGAAGATTATGAAGCTGGATGAAGATGTGAAGGTGAATTCACAGTGATTTTTATTTTGCATATTCAAGTTGGAATGATGAGTAGGTTATTGTTCACTTTTCTGGAGCTCAGAGTTTAATTAAACGATAAGTAAGATGCTGTTATTGTCTTGTCTGAAATTAAAAGAGCTGAAATTGAATGCTTTTGATTTATCATATGGTGCTTATCTGAAAATTAAGGATGTCCTGATTTTTTCCAACTGTTGAAAAGATGCTGAGTGTTTTTTAAAGCAGATGCTATCGCCCGGTTCTTTTCAGTATGTATAGATGCATGTCATCAGGTCAACAGGGCAATGCAGCTTGCTGCAGTCTCTAGTTGATCAGAGCTCCAGGAAGGTTCTGATAAAGCTGTTACACCTGTTCTAACCTTTGATGTGTGAATGTTTTACGTGAGTGAATTATACTTGTGAAAGAGTTTGCTCGAGGTTGACCATTTCTGCTTTCCTTTTTTTTTTCTTCTTCTTCTTCTTCTTCTTTTTTTTTTTTTTGACAGAGTGGATAGTGAGAGAGAGAGAGAGACAGAGAGAAAGGTCTTCCTTTTTGCCGTTGGTTCACCCTCCAATGGCCGCTGCGGCTGGTGCATCACGCTGATCCGAAGCCAGGAGCCAGGTGCTTCTCCTGGTCTCCCATGTGGGTGCAGGGCCCAAGCACTTGGGCCATCCTCCACTGCCTTCCTGGGCCATAGCAGAGAGCTGGCCTGGAAGAGGGGCAACCGGGATAGAATCCAGTGCCCCAACTGGGACTAGAACCCGGTGTGCCGGCGCCGCAAGGCGGAGGATTAGCCTGTTGAGCCACGGTGCCGGCCATTTCTGCTTTCCTAAAAGTCCACCTCCTGTTAAGATTCTCAGAGAAAGAACAGCTCTGTCTCTTTACCACTTAGAATTAATAATTGCTTATGTTTGTACAGGAAGCTAACAGTTCACAGCAATTTTCCCTCCCTCTACCTCACAGTAACCCTGTGAGATTTGATAGGATAAGAATTAGTTCCATTTTATAATCATGGAAATAGACACAAAACGGTTAAGTGACTCACTCAGTATTAGAACCAAGATCCCAGTTCTCAACTCCTGCTTCCTTTTTTTTTTTTTTTTTTTTTTTTTAAGATTTATGTTATTTATTTGAAAGAGTTACAGAGAGAGGTAGAGACAGAGAGAGAGGTCTTCCATCTGCTGGTTCACTCCCCAGATGGCCACAACGGCTGGAGCTGCACCAATCCAAAGCCAGGAGCCAGGAGCTTCCTCCTTGTCTCCCACACGTGTACAGGGGCCCAAGGACTTGGGCCATCTTCCACTGCTTTCCCAGGCCATAGCAGAGAGCTGGATCAGAAGAGGAGCAGCCAGGACTAGAACCGGTGCCCATATAGGATGCCAGCACTGCAGGCCAAGGCTTTAACCTGCTATGCCACAGTGCCGGCCCCAATTCCTGCTTCCTTAACTGTGGAGCACTTCCTGTGGTTCTGTCTCTCACAGACCACTTCACCAAGGGTTTACAGCTTTGTTTTAACCTTTTCATTTTTAAAAAATATATTTAATTTATTTGAAAGCAGAGAAAGACAAATATACTATCCAGATAGAGAGAGACATACTGAAAGAGCTCCCATCCACTGATTCACCCCCTCAAATGCCTTCAGTAGCCAGGGCTAAACCAAATTGAAGCCAAGAGCAAGGAACTCACTCCTGGTCTCCCTTCTGGGTGGTAGGGACCCAACTACTTGAGCCATCACCTGCTGCCTCCCAGAATGCACATTAGTATGAATTGGGAGCAGAGCTAGGACTCAAACGCATGTACTCTGATAATGGGATGCAGGCATCCCAAGTAGTTTCTTCACCACTAAGCCAAATGCCCATCCTGAGCTTGAACTTTAAAGTCAGGCATATTGGACAGCTTATGTTGCTTGAACACATATTACATGTAAGGCTTATGTTGGGCACATCTCATTTGATTCTCACAGTAACTCTGGGAGGTTATATTCTTTTTCAGTATATGAGAAGCCAAGCCTATAGATGAAAAGACTTGAAATTTTACATCAAGCTCGTTACTTTCTCCTCATTGTCTCTTCTTCAGTTAGAACCTAACACATGTCAATTACTGGCTCTGTGGCCCTAGGAAAGTCCCTTCACTCCTCCCATACTTAGTGTTTCTGAAAGTAAGAAAACACCTTGCACAGCCTGGCATATGATAGGTACTAAGTAAGTAAGCATTCTTTCTCCCTCTTCTCTCCCAGTTCTCCTTGTTATTAATTTTGTCCCTACTCATGGATTTATTTTACCTTGAAATCTCTTGAAGCTACCACCTCTCTCTCTCTTTTTTTTTTTTTTTTTTTTTTTTTTTTTTTTTTTTTTTTTTTTTTTGAGTGGTCCCATGGCAGGCCATGAGGCAAGAGACAAAATGCCTGGTTTGAATGACTTGCTGGTGATTGACAGGGAGGGCCTGCATCTGTTGCAGATGATCAGTGCAGAAGCCCCTGTGCTCTTTGCCAAGGCAGCCCAGATCTTTATCACGGAGTTGACTCTTCGAGCCTGGATCCACACGGAGGACAACAAGCGCCGGACTCTACAGGTAATAACCGCAGGCTCACATGGAGAAAACGGGCTGCCTTTGCTTGCTTCTCTTGCATGCTCTAAGCAAAGATTGTTCTTTTTTTAACCTCTGTCTGTGTAATTGACATCTTCCTCCACTGCTGGGAGGCAGCCTGACTTTATAGCCATGGTGATAGAGTTTCCCCACCAAGCATCTTAATTTCCCGGTCTCTCATGGCTTTCACAGCTCAGTAACTGAACTGTTCACTTCGTGAACCCTAGCTGTAAACATAGGCTTAAATGATAGAGTATTCTCTGTTTCCAGATGTGAACAGCCTTCAGAGACTCAGAAGAGGCAATGCCAAGAAGACAGCAGTCTCATTAACTTCATTAGCCTTTCTGTTTCTTGCCTGCCTTTCTGGGAATGCTTTCTCTTTTTTCTGTTTTAACCCAGCATGTTTTATGTAGAGCCCTTGGTGACTGGCTTGAGAAGTCCTCCCTTCAGCAGCCAGGCCTTAGCTCTTGGAGAAGTTTCCTACGTATGAGAGAAGGGATGTCATAGGTACAAAACAGTGACAGCATTTTAACAAGAAAGTAAACTCGTTTATCTTATTTCTTTTACCTGCAAAATTGAAAATATAAGAGTTTATTAATTTATTCTGTAAATAATTATTGAACGCCACAGTGTGCCAAGTACTGTTCCAGGCTTAGGGGATTAAAAATACACAAAAGATAATATTGGAGCTAATGTTATGGTGCAGTGGGTTAAGCAGCTGCCTGCAACACCAACCATGTGGGCACTGGTTCAAGTCCCAGCTGCTCCACTTTCCATCCAGCATCTTGCCAATGCACCTGGGAAAACTGGAAGATGGCCCAAGTACTTGGGCCCTGCCACCCATGTGATAGTCCCAGATGGAGTTCCTGGCTCCTGACTTCAACCTGGCCCATTGCCAGCCATTTTGGCCATTTGGGGAGTAAACCAGTGGTTGGTGTGCTCACTCACACGCTTTCTCGCTCTCCTCCCCCCACCCCCCGTAACTCTGCCTTTCAAAATACTTGAATAGGCCGGCGCCGCGGCTCACTAGGCTAATCCTCCGCCTTGCGGCGCCGGCACACCGGGTTCTAGTCCCGGTCGGGGCACCGGTCCTGTCCCGGTTGCCCCTCTTCCAGGCCAGCTCTCTGCTGTGGCCAGGGAGTGCAGTGGAGGATGGCCCAAGTGCTTGGGCCCTGCACCCCATGGGAGACCAGGAGAAGCACCTGGCTTCTGCCATCGGATCAGCGCGGTGCGCCGGCCACATCACGCCTACCACGGCGGCCACTGGAGGGTGAACCAACGGCAAGAGGAAGACCTTTCTTTCTGTCTCTCTCTCACTGTCCACTCTGCCTGTCCAAAAAAAAAAAAAAAAGAAAGAAAAAAAAATACTTGAATAAATCTCTAAAATAATAATAGTTATTGAAATTTAGTGCACGGGTATGTGTGCTAAAGTGTTAAAACATCCTACTTTGAAGTAAGTCGGTGGATCTAGAGCCATCTAACTAAAGCTGCCTTCAAGATTAGTTCAGATTAAAATATAAAATGGACAAGGCACTTAAACAGCTCTTCAAAAAGCAGATATCCAAATGACCAGTAAGTGCGTGAGAAGATGTGCAGTATCGTTAGTCATCTGGTCAGTACAAATTACGTTCACAATGACATACTGGTTTATATCCATTAGATGACTGAAATAAAAAGGCTATTGATAATACCAAGTGTTGATGAGGAAGTGGGTTGTCTGAAACTTACATATTGCTGGTCAGAATATAAAGTGGATGATCACTTTGAAAAACTATCTGTCATTTTCTAATAAACATATTCCTTTTTTTTTTAAGTTTTATTTGTTTATTTGAAAGAGTTACACGGAAAGAAGAGTGGCAGAGAGAGAGCGCGTGCTCTTCCATTCGATGGTTCGCTCCCCAAATGACCGCAATGGCCAGAACTGCACCAATCCAAACCAGGAGACAGGAGCTTTCTTCTGGGTCTCCCACATGTGTGCAGGGGCCCAAGGACTTGGGTCATCTTCTACTGCTTCCCAGGCCATAACAGAGAGCTGAACCGGAAGTGGAGCAGCTGGGTCTCAAACCGGCACCCATATGGGATGCTAGCACTTCAAGCCAAGGCATTAACCTGCTGTGCTACAGCGCCAGGCCCTAAACATATTCCTAATATGTGTCCCAGTGCAGCCATTCTTCAGGTATGCACCCAAAAGAAATATGGACGTTTTTGTATAAAAATATTAAGCTTATGTATAGTAGCTAAGGTTCATATTAAGCTATGTATAGTAGCTAAAAACTGGAAGCAACCCAAGTATCCATCCAACTCAATATAGTAATAAGCAGATTCTGATATATTCATGAAATAGATTACTACTCAGGAATAAATAGAAGCAAGTGATTGTTTCATATACTATGGATGGATCTCAAAGATATGTTAAGTAAAAGAAACCAGAGGGAAAAATATGTAATGCATGATACTGTATACTGTCTGCCACCTGTGATGATGGAAATCAGAGTTGTGCTTGTCTCATATAAGGGGGTAAGGGAGTTGAGTATTGACTAGAAAGAATTAGAAGGGAACTTTCTATATTCTTATGTGGATGTTACACACCTGGGTGCATGTATTTATCAAAATCTATCAAACTGTGTACTTAAGATTTGTATATTTTGGGGCCGGTGCTGTGGCCCAGTGGGTTAATGCCCTGGCCTGAAGCACCAGCATCCCATATGGGTGCCAGTTCGAAACCCAGCCACTCCACTTCCGGTCCAGCTCTCTGCTATGGCCTGGGAAAGCAGTAGAGGATGGCCCAAGTCCTTGGACTCCTGCACCCACATTGGAGACCGGGAAAAAGCTCCTGGCTCCTGGCTTTGGATCGGCACAGCTCCAGCCATTGTGGCCATCTGGGGAGTGAACAATTGGATGGAAGACCTCTCTCTCTCTCCCTCCCTCCCTCCCTCCCTCCCTCTCCTCTCCTCTCCTCTCTATGTGTAACTCTGACTTTCAAGTAAATAAATAAATCTTAAAAAAAATACTTAAAAAAAAAAGATTTGTGTATTTTACTGAAGACTAGTATTAACTTGATAAAACATAAGCAATAACAAAGACAAAATAAAAATTTTAGACCAGTTTATCTGTTTCTGGAATACTCTAGAACATTTTGGTTTATGTTTGGAGATGATGATTGTCATCTATTTAGATAGCTTGAGTAGGTGACATCATCAGGAATGTGACACCCTGTTGTACTCATCTTAAATGAGCCCTGGCAGTCTTAACATGTTCTGCTTTGGTTGGAAGGGTTGGCAAGAAAGGTGGATTAGAGGTTTGCATTTCAGTGGCTTGGGGCCAACACAGATACAAGGAAAGGAAAAAGCAGAAAATTTCCATCCTCTCCTGTTTGACAAGTCACCTTCTCTTAAAGTGTGGTATACAGAGGTTGCTAGAATTTCTGTTAACTCCCCCCACACACACATTGGATTATGAAAATTTCAACTATAAGCAGACTTTATAGTGAGCATCTTATACTTAACCACCCAGATTCTACCATTAGCATTTACTATACTCGTTTTGTCTCCATATCTGCCTGTTCCTTTACCCATCCATCAAGTCATCTGTTTTTAAGTACATTTCGGATTCTGTCATTCACTAGGAGTCATTGTTTTTTCCTGCTTTTTTCTTTAAAATTTTCAATAAAGTACACAAATCTTAAGTATATTATGTTAGTTTTTAATTTAAAAGATCTTTTTCATTTTACTACCCAAAAAAAGGGAGTGTCATATGTGTAGAGAAAACTTCATCAGAGCAGACCTTATTTTCGGTATCATTAGTGAGCTGACTCCTTTGTCCTTTCTACATCCCTGCCTCTATTCTAGTAACTTCAGACTTTAGTATTCATGTCACATTCAACCAGATGTAGACCACGGATTTGTTACGGCAATTTTGTTTGTCAAAAACAAAGATCAGAGGCCAGCACTGTGGCATAGGGGGTTAAGCTGCCATCTTCAGTGCCAACAGCTCATATGGGCGCCAGTTCAAATCCTAGCTGCTTCACTTTGAATCCAGCTCCCTGCTAAGGTGCCTGACAAAGCAGTGGAATATGGTCCGTACTTGGGCCCCTGCACCCACATCGGGGACCAGGTTCTCCTAGCTACTACTTCGGATCCATCCAGCTCTGGCTGTTGTAGCCATTTGGGGAGTGAACCAGCAGGTGGAAGAGTCTCTCTTTCTCTCTCTCTCTCTCTCTCTCTCTGTCACTTTGCCTTTTAAATAAATAATAAATCTTTTAAAAAAATTATGGGACCTGCATTGTGGTGTAGCAACACCAGCATCCCATATGGGTTTGTGTCCCATCTGCTTTACTTCGATCCAGCTCCCTGCAAATGGTCTGGGAAAAGCAATGGAAGATGGCCCAAATGCTCGGGCCCCTGCTGCCCATGTGAGAGACCTGAATGAAGCTCCTGGTTCCTGGCTTCAGCTTGGCCCAGCCCTGGTCTTGGGGAATGTCTAGGGAGTGAACCAGCAGATAAATGATTCATATTGTCTCTGTCTCTGTCTCTGTCTGTCTGTCTGTCTCTCTCTCTCTCTCCCTCCCCCTCTCACCTTCAAATAAATAAATCTTAAAAACAAAACAAGGGGCCGGCGCTGTGGCGTAGCAGGTAAAGCCGCCACCTACAGTGCTGGTATCCCATATGGGTGCCAGTTCATGTTCCGGCTGTTCCACTTCCCATCCAGCTCTCTGCTATGGCCTGGGAAAGCAGTAGAAGATGGCCCAAGTCCTTGGGCCCCTGCACACACATGGGAGACCCAGAAGAAACTCCTGGCTCCTTGGCTTCAGATCGGCACAACTCCAGCTGTTGCGGCAATTTGGGGAGTGAACCAGCAGATGGAAGACAGACTCTCTCTCTCTCTCTCTCTGCCTCCTCTCTCTGTGTAACTCTTTCAAAAAAATAAATAAATCTTTAAAAAAACAAACAAATAAAAATTATAATCTCATGGAAACTAACATACCTCCAGTGACTAGATTACAACTACTTGTGAACTAGAAACAAAAATGTTATTTAGGGCCTATGAAAGATGTATGTTTTAATGATAGCCCAATCTTGCTAACCATGGAATGGCCAGAATCCTGCCAGTTGACATTGCTAGATTTTAGAGCCTGAGCTGCCTCGTATATCTTTTTCTTCTTTGTTCATATCTGTCCCTCTGAAGTTTTTAAGAGTTTTACTGTCCTTATTTCTGCTATGGACTTGGCCATAGGTGTTTATTTTTACTTAGAAGTTGTCTTTATCTTATTTGGAAGGTAGGAAGGCAGCTGAACTTGTCTTTCTTCAGGCTAACTTTTCATTCTGTTTTTCTTTGTTACAGCGAAATGATATTGCCATGGCAATTACCAAATTTGATCAGTTTGACTTTCTCATCGATATTGTTCCAAGAGATGAACTGAAACCTCCAAAGCGTCAGGTGAGCTGGGAAGGTGTCACAGTTGCTGCTGGGAGAAGAACACTTTGCATTCTGTTTCTCCCTTGTGGAGATTTTTAACTTGACACCTTTGAGGTGGTATTTCAGTGAGAATTGAAAATTAGTACAAGCAGTAAAGTGACTTGGTTCTGTCAGAGCTCTTAATCTGGGCTAGGAGAACATTTCCAGGGCATTACAGGTTTTAGATTTTTAAAAAAAAACATCCTCTTGTGTGTGCAGTAGCATTTGGGGTGCATGGACTTTGTTTTCTCTTACCCTGTATTGTAGATCTCTGTAGAGTGTCCTGGCTGCACATTAGAATCACCCTTTAGGGCTTAAAAATGCCATTGCCTGGGCTCCACCGCATAGCTACTGAATTGGATTCTGTGATTGTGGGGCCCACGCATTAGTACTTTGTAAAGCACCCTAGATGCTTTGAATGTGCAGCCAAATATGCTAACCACCATTTAAACTGTTTATTAAGCAATCACAAGAAAGAGTGGGTCAGTCTTCCCCTCTTTTCTGCTTGCCCTTCTCCAAAGTTCACAACAGCTAGTTTTTTTTGTTTTTTTTTGTTTTTTCTCTCCAGCACTTTGGATGTGCATAGCCATTAATTGTGATTACAGTAGACCCCTGTCCTGTGTGGTGGTTGTTTCAGGCACAGGACTGGCGTGACTCACTAAGTGTAGTAATGGCAGAGCCCTCACAGGAGCAAAGCTGTGCCTTGATCTCCTTGCTTTTACTAATATAATTTTAAGTGTTTTTAACAAATTATTTATAGTATATTACCTGTAGAAACAGAGTCATCCAGCAACAGCCACTCTCCCCATGCTGGTCCATTTAATAACTAGTGTAGAAGGGGACATCGTCACTGACATTTGTAATTCTGACCCTGTGTGTGGGCCTTGGGGTTGGCAAGTCCTCCGTGATGTCTTCACTGGAGCACCGTGCGCCGCACTGCAGCTCCGCTCTCCCTGGGCAGTCTTTGCTACTGTAAACATCCTTGACTGGAAGCTGTAAGGTGTTCAAAGGAGCTTTCAGTCGGATGTTTACAGCGGCAGGCTGCCACGGTCGTCCCCGGCTGCTCATCGCCTTTGAATCATTGCAGGTTTGTGCCCGTGGGCTTGCTCCTCCTCTTGGAGTGCTTCCCTCCTCGCTGAGAAGTCACAACAACAAGAACTCAGACGGCTTCTCTTCCTTCAGAGCAAATAATGCCACACATCTGCTTTCCTGGCAGACCCTCCCCCTCCCCAAGTCTGTCCCAGAAGCCCCCTTTACAAACAAGGTGATGAGTTCTGTGATGAAATGAGGCCTTGCACTCTCAGCGTGCTTAACTCCTGTTCTCTGTGGGCTGCCTGCTGAACAGACTGGCTGGAGAGAAAGGTCCCGTCCTGTCCCTTCCTCAGTGCCCTCTGTGCCTCTGGCCCTCTCAGCATCAGCTCCTTGCTCCATCCTCGCTGCACTCAAAGGGCTGTTACCCAGCTTCTTGGAAAGGGCGTCTACTGAAGCACTGCTTGCTGCCTGGATTTACTTTTTTGTAGGTGTCCGAGCTATTGGTTGGCATCTTTTTTGGGACAGCCACTGCCTGGGCTTGGAGAAGTAGAGATTGCTGAAGGCTGGCCTGAAATTCTAAGATAGCATTTTTAATCCTCTGTAGACATGAAGTTTTCCCAAGTTCCAAATTGGCTGGCACCTCCTAAAGTCCTTTAAAAGTGCCTACTCTCCAAAATGCATCCCTTTGAAGGAGACAGCAATTCACTCTTGCTACTAAAACGAATGTACTTTTTTTTTTTTCCAATCTGGGACTGGCTACATAACACTGTAGCGATGGCCCTGAGATGTGATGCTGCTCATTGTCTGGCCCTGTTTGTCAATTTGAACTTCTGAAAAGCTTTCAAGAGCAGACCCAGTGTTGGGGAGGCCACTACTGAAGCTGAGCAGGTGCACTGCTCTGGATTGATCCAGTCTTGCAGGGATTATTCTTGCACTTGGCCTATCTCCTACTGCTAAAAAAAGGAGCTAGCCAAAAACGTTGAGTTGTGGCTGTGAGGCCCTTGACTTCGCAGAGGTGTCTGGAAATTGCACTTGTTCTTCAGAGGAAAGTAAAAGTTTGTTGAAAGTAGTTGAGGCCGGCGCTGCAGCTCACTAGGCTAATCCTCCGCCTGCAGCGCTGGCACACCAGGTTCTAGTCCCGGTCGGGGCGCCGGATTCTGTCCCGGTGGCTCCTCTTCCAGTCCAGCTCTCTGCTGTGGCCCGGGAAGGCAGTGGAGGATGGCCCAAGTCCTTGGGCCCCTGCACCCCATGGGAGACCAGGAGAAGCACCTGGCTCCTGGCTTCGGATCAGTGCGGTGCGCCAGCCGCAACGCACCAGCCACAGCGGCCACTGAGAGTGACCCAACAGAAAAGGAAGACCTTCTTCTCTATCTCTCTCTCTCACTGTCCACTCTGCCTGTCAAAAAAAAAAAAAAGAAAAGAAAAGAAAGTAGTTGAGGCCTGACTTCTGCCCTACTAAAGCTATAACTTGAAAGTTCCTTGCCCATTGTAATGTCCTTAGCTTTTCACTCATCTCTTTAAATCAAGCATCATCATTTCCTTGCTAGCCTGACCTCTGGCAGAGTAGCAAGTGTTACTGATCAGAAGGACTTGAAGTATGCTTCTTTCTGTTGCAGTGATTTGAGAACAGTCACGCTTCATCGTAGCAGCGGATGAAGCCCTTAGGCATCCCTGCTGGGTACCCGCAGCGTTCCAGATGTGCCCCATGCATTCACAGCCAGAGAGGCTGTAGCAAGCAGAGAGGAGAAGCTCTTTTCCTGCCTTCACAGCTTTTGGCGAAGGGTATTTGAAGTGTTTGCTTTTTGTCTGGTAAAAAGGCCGTATTTGGTGCTAGACTGCATAGCAGAGATAACTGGAGACAGAAAAGTCACTGTTCGGGGCTGGGAAATGCAGGTGTCTCCCCACCCCCTGACTTGCTACAGGCTGGTTCTCCTTTACCTTCTTGTCACCCAAGGGCTTTTCCAAATTCAGTCTGGACTTTAGTGATTTGTGTTTTTTATAAAATAGAAAGGGAGCTGTCAGCGGAAAATAAATATATTGTACCTGTTTAAACAGTTTTGAAAAGTTGGCTACAGCTGCTTGGTTGAAGAAGGTGTCAGTATTGTATCCCTCCTGCAGGGTGACCTTTCTTTATAATGCTGAGACAGTGTTGAAATGAATCTGGTCTTATTACCGTTAAGTTGCTCTGGAAATTTTGAGACCTACATGAAAATAAAAGGGGAATCTCCTTTTTTCTTCTGCTTCAGCATGGTTGTGTCGAGGGTAAAAACGATTTGGAAGTGTTGTCTCTAGGCTGAGTGCTTGGCCATCAGGGAACACTGTTATGCAGAGATCCAGGTGTCCCAGAAACAAAATGTCAGCCATCCTAGTCTTAGCATCCAAGGCCTCCAGTTACCAGGCAGGCAAAAGAATATGCAGTCCCATTCTGCTGGGAACACCAGTTTCTGCCCCTCCCTTGGCTGCAGAATACAAGTGGCAATGGGGAGGGCAGGGGCTCTTTTCTTCTAAGAGAGAGCTGTGGTTCAAGAGACTTTGTCGTACCACCAGCTTGGATCCAGAGAAGTACGCTCCTGCCTCTGTATAAATCCCTGACTCAGCAAGCAGTCTCTGAGTGCCTTTGCAGGAATCGGAGGGATGGTAGGGAACCAGAGGGGGCTGGGTTTGCGTTTCAGTAGCATGAGCAGTGAGCTGGACGTGTGTAATGACAGTACTATGGAAGCATGGTTTGGGGCACCTAACCTAGGGAGGAGGTGGGGTGAGCAACATCTGAGAGCTCTGAGGCAGGCCACAGGGACTCTGCATCTTGAAGAAATGTGTTTTCTGGATCTGACACATTTGGCCCAGAACAAGGAAGTGAGTAAACTGAGCTAATATTTTTACTTAGGCAGCCTGAGTGGTTGTGGGCATTTGTTTTTGTTGTCCCAGGCAGGGGCACCGTGTGTCACAGGTCTCTCCGGATCAGATGCCAATCTCTGTCAGCGGTCAGGGGCTGACCGACCCCAGACTGGGCTGTACCCATGCTGTAGTGTGTGTAAACATCCTACACTCTCAGCTGTGAGCTCAAGGTGGCTGGGAGAGGGTTGTTTACTCCTTCTGCCATGGAAACCGTCAGCGGAAGAAGGAGCAGTCTCTTCACTCGGCGGGTCGGACAGCACGCGGCTTCACTAGTCAGCCACAGCGGCGCCCTGGCCGGGGGCTGTCTGCACACCCCTGGGCTGTGCTTCTGTGGCTACATTCAGCTAGAACCAGATGTGATGCTGGCGAGACAGGTCCTCTGTGACCACAGAGCTTTTGGTGTGCTTTGAAAACCTGGACACTTGTCTACCGGCGCTCTGGAACCTGATATTTGATTCTGAAACTGTAGCCCAGGAGAAGTGCTATTTGCCTTCACCCTGCCTGCCCTCCGCAGGTAGTGGGACCGAAGGAAGAGGAATATTGCCTGTTTGGGAACTGGGGGCCACCTGAGAAGCTTGATGTTTGGGTAACATCTTCCCAACACTCAGAGTTAACACTGTTCTCAGACCGTGGGCCTTGACACCATTCATGATGAGCACTGCTGCTGTGTGGTTTTTAGTTACAGCAATTATTTGCCCATTTGCAGTTCACGCAGTGGGTGATTACTCAGTACTTTAGAAAATTGGCTGTATGTTTTGTGAAGCCTATAGAAATCTGTTATTTTTAGTTTGATTTCGCACAACTGGTCTCTTCAAATTCCCCTTTCCTTTGGCTTCAAATGTGGACTGCTCAGCATTCAGGAGGCTACCGCACATAGCCTGTTTTGGGGGAAGAGTGGAAATTCACTGTGGCGGCTGCTGAGTCAGTTCTTTTCCTCTTACCTGCCTCTCCTTCCACCCCACAGGAGGAGGTGCGCCAGTCTGTGACGCCTGCCGAGCCCGTCCAGTACTACTTCACGCTGGCTCAGCAGCCCACAGCCGTCCAGGTCCAGGGGCAGCAGCAAGGCCAGCAGACCACCAGCTCCACGACCACCATCCAGCCTGGGCAGATCATCATCGCGCAGCCTCAGCAGGGCCAGGTCTGTGAACTGTCCAGGGCATGGACCCAGCAAGCAATGCCTCTTTAAGTGTGGATTGGGGAATGTTTGACCAGTAGAGAGAGGGAGCTAGAGCATCATGGAGCACTGGATTTGAAGTCTGGAAACCTGGGCTTTTCCTAGATTCAGGCTACAGAGCTGAAGTGTCGCCTTGATCTCACTGGACCCTGTTTTCTTCATGGTTCAACAGAGGAAAGTACAGCGGTCAGGGTGTACTCCCGGATCCCTGTGACCTCAGAAATCTCAGAAGGAAAAACGCTCTCTGTATTGTCCTTGTGAAGAGTAGTGAAGTCTCTGTAGAAGGTACTTGCAGCGGCCTCCATTCCCACAGTGTGTGTGTGTGCGTCTCTTCAGAACTGGACTTTATGCCTTTAAGAGGGGGGAGATCAGCGTCATCGCCCTCCTGCCAGCCTTTCCTCTGTCTTCCCCTCATCTCTGTCTCACCATATTTCCTTTACGGTGGTAACCAGAGGAGTCTTTCCCTTCCCACCAGTACTGCTGAGAACAGTATCTTCCGTGTTTACTGTGGCTCATGAGGCCACAGAGAACTCTGTACTAGGACTTCTGAATCCAAATCCTGTCAGTCATTTATTTATTCATCAAACATTGAGCATCCTCTGTAGGTAAAGTCCTGTGCTATGAATTGGGCATGTAAGCATGGATAAAATAGTCCTTATTTTCAAGGAATTCACAAACTAGTTGGCCATACAAATACTTAGGTTTACACCACCCTGTGGGACAAATATAACATTCTTAAAACTCTCCTGGGTGTTATGGGAACACATCAGAAGCAATACCTAACAAAGATATGAGGGGGATGGTTGAAGAAGAGGTGGTCAGAGAAGGTTCCTGAGGGGACTAGTGAGAGTATTAGAGGGTACAGTGGACGCTGAGGGGAGAAACAGCACAGGGGTGGTGCGAAGGTGCAGTCAGGATCGGGAAGCATTCCTGCAGGTTAGAAAAGACAGGCAGGGAACACATCCTGGATAGCCTTGTGTATTCCAGCCAGGAGCTAGGCCTGCCCAGAAGACAAAAATAGATGGTAGAGGATTTTGTTCTTAAAAGACATACTTATTTGAAAGGCAGAGTTAGATCTTCCATCCTCTGGTTCACTCCCCAGATGGCCACAATGGCTAAACCTAGGCCAGGCTAAAGTCCGGAACCAGGAGCTTCTTCTAGGTCCCTCAAACAGGTGCAGGGGCCCAAGCACCTGAGCCATTTTCCACTGCTTGCCCAGGCCAATAGCAGGGAGCTGGAGCAGAAGTGGAGCAGCTGAGGGACTCAAACTGGCACCCATATGGGATACTGGCATCACAGGTAGTGGCTTAACCCATTATGCCAAAACATTGGCCCCAAGGGGATGGAGGATTTGAACATTGATTATGATTTTGGGATTTATTCCTTGCTCGTTCATTTATCCACATAACAAAAATCGATAAGAATGCTTGCTCTGTGCCAGACACTATGCTAGGCGGGAGGGGTTCAAACATGATCACAAACCCAGTCCCTGCCTTAAGGTCTTGGCTGCACCCTTATGCCTAAGGGACCGTGTGTGGCTGATTCTTGTGCGTTCGCAGTGGCGAGAGCTTTACCTGCCAAAGGGCAGTACGGATGTAATTTACCACCTACCACCAGACAAGCCAGATTTGTGGGGCTTGCTGCTCTAGGTAGTCTGTATCCCTTTATACTGTGAGCTTCAAGGGAATCTGTCAAAGGCTGGCTCTGATTGGTGGATCATCCTAAGAAACTCATGGCTGTTGTGCCCTAACAGCAGGGTACACCATACGTAATTTGACAGCTGCCATGCTAACATAAGCCCTCATTTTCCTGAAATGATGCAGAAATACCTTAGAAATCCTCTTGGGAAAACGGGGTTGACACAGAACACTGATGAGTTGGCAGCACACATTTTATTTTATTTTATTTTTTAGTCAGCGAGAATCTCATCTCTTCTGCCAGTCCAGACCTGCTCAGCTTGGAGCTGATAAGGGTTGTGAGGATGGTGAAGTTGGTTTTTCCTAGCATCTCCAAGCTGTTGTTGCGCTATCCTGCTGCTTCAGGGTGGCCTTGCGCTGTGTCACACTTCCCTGGACCAGTAGTGATGGCTGTTTCAAGATGAGTACAAATGTTCTTTGCAGTACAGAATACATATCACAGCAGACTGGACAGGAATGCGTATTGTGGTGAAGCGCATCCTGTGTTTTCAATTACTTTTGGAGGTTTTGGGCTAGGCTGAGTTGAAAATCTGAACTAAGAATAGAAGAGATGTTGTCTATTGTCCTAGCCCACTGTGTGAATTTTTCTTAGAACTGTCACCTTTCTTCCCTACCCAGTTTATGGTAATTTCTCCTTACCTAGTAATACCTCAAGTCTCATCTGTGATTCCCAGAACATATCCCCTTCCCTAGTGGCTTTATTTTTTATCTATTTATTTATTTTAAGATTTATTTATTTGAAAGACAGAGTTACAGAGAGGCAGAGGCAGAGAGAGAGGTGTCTTCCATCCTCTGGTTCACTCCCCTGATGACTGCAGTGGCCAGAGCTGTGCTGATCCAAAGCCAGGAGCCAGGAGCTTCTTCTGGTCTCCCACATGGATGCAGGGACCCAAGGACTGCTGCTTTCCCAGGCCATCACAGAGAGTTGGATTGAAGTGGAGCAGCTGGGTCTTGAACCAGCGCCCATATCAGATGTCGGCACTGCAGGCGGCAGCTTTACCTGCTACGCTACAGTGCCGGCACCCTCCTAGTGACTAAATGTGTAGTTGTATTGTCCAGTTGACCTCTGCAGTAAGAATTAAGAACATCAGTTGAAGCCCCATGATTCACTGACTCCTAGAGACTTTATTGAGGTGATTTTTTTTTTTCTTTTAAAGATGTATTTATCTGGAAGAGCTACAGAGAGAGCAAAGTCTTTCACCTTCTGGTTCACTCCCCAGATACCCTCAACAGCTGGGGTGGGTAAGGCTAAAGACAGGAGCCAGGAGCTTCATCCAGGTCTCCCAGGGGCCCAAGCACTTGGGCCATCTTCCACTGCTTTTCCGAGCCATTAGCAGGGAGCTGAATGGGAAGTGGAGCAGCTGGGACACGAAGTAGCGCCCACATGGGATGCATCCATTGCAGGCGGTGACTTTACCTGCTGTGCCACAGCACCAGCCCCTGTTGAGGTGATTCTTAATTCAGAGTTGGAGAGGCCCCATGTCCCAACTGGGGCAGAACTCAGGGCAGTACGGATGTAATTTACCACCTACCACCAGACAAGCCAGATTTGTGGGGCTTGCTGCTCTAGGTAGTCTGTAAAGATCCCATCTAGGTCAGAGCTGTGAGATTTGAAGGAATGATTGGCCCTTTGGCAGTTCATTTCTTTACCATCTCTGAAAAGAATAAATTTTCTGGAAGTGTGTATGAGAGACACAAAATCTGCCAAGTCATGTGCATTAGATGGAAATTTCTTTAGTCTGATGCTGTCATTTCTAGAAAGTTTAAGTTCTTGCTCTATTGAATTTTGTTAACTAGGGGTAGGCTCAGATAGGATTCCTGGTCTTGACAGTGTTAGTGTCCTAACAGCATTCACCTCTGTGTGAGAAAGCATACGGTGGTCCAGAGCAGCCACCTGGCTAGCGTGGGCAAGTCACTCTGCTGCTTGAACAGGGGCGAAAGTCTGTGAGCACTAGGCCCCGCCTCAGAGACGAGCCTAAGTGCTCTGTTCTTCTGTCAGTGTCTTGCAGGCCTAAGAAGGTGCCTGGGGCCCTGGACTTCATAAATTTATGCTGATCCCACTTTCCGTTTAGTTTGCGCTTTGGATTCACCTGTTCCAGACTTGACTTTGGCCATTTCTCAAGTAAACTGTCATGATTTTTATTTTCTGTGTACTGTATGTATCTTACCATATTGTACATACTATGAAAAGTTGCAATGTTGGAAGCATAGAATTTATGTTTGAGGCCCAGCTAAGCATTGTTGCACTAGGAGCCTAAAAATTGGTTGACGTCCCCATATTTTGTTTTGAGGACTAACTTCACAATGCTCTAAACCCAGAAGACTCTGTGGGTTCAGTAGTGTTGTTAGTGTTGAGATGAGATGAGTTTAGGCGTTGCTGGAGGGGATTTACTTCCAGGTAATTGCTCATTATTGGTCTCAGAGCCAGAGCTCAGGCTGCTTTCTCTTGACTTTTCTTTCCAGACCACACCTGTGACGATGCAGGTTGGAGAAGGTCAGCAGGTGCAGATTGTTCAGGCCCAGCCACAGAGTCAAGCTCAGCAGGCTCAGAGTGGCACCGGACAGACCATGCAGGTGATGCAACAGATCATCACCAACACAGGAGAGATCCAGCAGATCCCGGTGAGCTCTGCGTTACAGGTCTGCATGGCTCTGTTCTCAGCTGGGGGACAGGAAGTACTTAAAGCTTTTCTAGTCATCCATGTGTGTATGTTTGTTTGGCCTGTATTCCCGTCACCCACCGCCTCCCCAAGCGCAGCTTGTTGAGTTTGCTCTCTGCTTTCCTTTGATGGAGGTTCAGGCTCACCACTCTGGAACAGCTCCTCTTGATTTCCCCTCCTCTTTCTTCACCTGTGCAGAGAAGTCATCGCGGCTGTGCCCATGCAAGGCCCAGCAGCCGGTGAGGCAGTCCTGTCTTGATTAGCAGAGAAGGAGGAGGTGCATAGGGAAGGCCAGAAATACACTTGTTGCATATTCATGAGTCAGTCCCAGTGGAGCCTGCAGCAAAGTGTATTTTTGGCTTTCATTTAACTTACTCCTTCCTTCACTGTGCACTGCTACTTCCTGAGTGCCTTGAGGGATTTCATTTTGTAGATGTGTTGGCTTTTTTACCTGTACTTGTTCTTTTGGAAGAATGTCCTTGTCTTAACACTTGGAATCTATACATTGGTCATTTTACCACCAGAAATTGGGAAGTACGTGACACACCGCGATCCCGTTGCCTGCCGCTTGCTCCTCCTGTTGAGAATGAAATATGGACAGGTGTGGGAACTCATTTGGGCCTGGTTAACTACCACCTCTTCAAAAAAAGAAAAAAAGAAAAGCTCAAAAAGTTGCAACCTTACACTGACCAGCTTTAACCCTCTGGGGCACAGAGCATTAGCCCAGGGTTGTTGCAGAATTCACAGCCTCGTCATCACTGGTCTCAGAGACCCCCTGTATGAGGCCGTGTTTCTGGACTCCTCCAGCAGCTCCCCAGAAAGGGAGAGCTTAGTTGTGAAGACCTTCTGGAAGGAACCCATTCGTCCCTTTTGAAAGCCCCAGGGGTAGGCTTATTAGCTGTGATTAGCATAAACACAATGCTGTTCCCCAGCCCTGCTCTGCCTTAGAGGATTGAGATGTCCAAGCCCAAAAGAAAAGCTTGCTTTTGTGTGAGAATGGCTGGGAACCATTTGGCTCATAGCTTTCCAATCATATTTCTCTCCCCAGCTAGAAAATTCAAAATCCCTGTGACTGTCAGTGCATCTTCCCCCATTCATAGGTCAAGGCTTTGGGCTTCCATCCTGTGATCCTCGGCTGCAGGTCTGGGGACTCCTGGGACCAGCCACTGTCAGTTTCAGCAGATGAGATTTCCTGAGTCTCCACCCGGCTCCCTGTATCCCCACCAGCAGCTTCAGGTGCCGGAGAGCTGTGTTACAACATTTAGGTGGGGACTTGAAGCCTGGCTCCACAGCTTCCCCACAGCATTTCTTGGCATGCTCTCAGGAAAGAAGACTCTTGCCCTATCTCCTCTGAACCAGATTGGATTTTATTACTGTTATTATTGCTGTTGTTACTCATTTTATTTATTTGAAAGGCAGAAATAGATGGACAGACAGATCTTCCATCCCCCAAATGCTCGCCAGCAGCTGGGACGAGGCCAGGCTAAAGCCAGGAGCCAGAACCTCAGTCTGGGTGTCCTATGTGGGTGGCAGAGACCCAGGCCTCTCAGGGTGCACATTAGCAGGAAACCAGAATTGGTAGAGCAGAGACTTGAACTCAGGCACCCTGTTGTGAGATGCAGGCATCCCAAGCAACATCTTAACCCCTCTCTGCCAACACATACCCCTGAGCCAGATTCTTAAGAGTTTAGTTTTTGTGTCCCTCTTTCTTGCTTCAAGCAGACAGTTCGGCTGCAGTCTACCAAGAACTTCAGAGGGAGTTTTTCCTGGTGGCTCGGATCCTTTGAGGCTTGCAGTCTCAGGAAGCAGTCAGTGTACGCTGCCTGCAAGAGTACAGCTTCATCATCCGCGTTATCCTCGCGGAAGTGAGCTCCCGAGGCCGGGCCAGTTTGTTCCGGGGCCAGGAGGGCTTTGCCCATCAGCCTCAGGAAGCGCCTCTGCCTTTCAGCCAAGCATACTGGGTAGCCAGGGAGGGGGTTTCTGTGCTCCCAGAACCGCTTTGATCCCC
Source organism: Lepus europaeus (assembly GCF_033115175.1). Taxonomy (NCBI): domain Eukaryota; kingdom Metazoa; phylum Chordata; class Mammalia; order Lagomorpha; family Leporidae; genus Lepus; species Lepus europaeus. The sequence continues at coordinate 32,516,355 of NC_084831.1, forward strand.
TGAATCGTTGTGAATGTCTGCCATGCTGAACCAGCCCCTCTCCCGTCATAGCCGTGTGTCTTCTCTTTGTGCCCTGGCTCAAACACTGATACTTTCATGGTACACTGGAGCGTTAAGAGCCTGAGTTAAGGCTTTTAGCACACAATTAAATGCAGCATGTGGTATTATTGTATTATCTGAGACTTAATCGTAAGCATGAGGGACTCTGAGGGCGCTTTTGTAGCTTTGGTTTCCCATGATGGGGTTTTCTGTGAAAGGTTTATTGATTCTGCTTCCCCTTGGGAGACGTTTGGCCAGAAGTAGTGCTGAACACTAAGGATCCTCAAAGTCCCACAGACCCCACCCCCACCCCCACCCCCCTCCTTGGACCTGGCTCTTGGGAACAGAGATTGTGAGGCAGGCCAGCCTTTCCCTCTGAGAGTGCAGTGTGGCAATGGGCAGTACTCGGGCAGTGGTGTGGAATGGTGGCCATCTGCTTTGGCTCCTGCTAGACACTAGAAGCCTTCACAGTACTGGGAAGTGTGGAGTTGGAGGGAAAGGAGGCCTGTGCTGAAGGTACAGGTGTTTTCATAACGTCAGCAGTCTTCGAGGTAAATCCCTTCCATGAGCTGTGATCAAACAGCCAGAGCCAGCGACCGATGAGCCTGTAGCTGTGCCGTTGCACGTGTGTGACAAGGTCTGGGAAAATACCCTCTTTTGTGTTGTGTAACTTGTGGGGATGTTGTAGTCTTGCTTGTTTTGACTTCTGTTTCAAAGGGACTTTTTCAGGGTAGGCCTTTGGAGGGCTTGAAGGGTGGGGGACAATCGCCATCTCTGATCGTGGGGAGGCTGCCTGTTCCAGATGACACTCAGCTTCCTGTGGTCTCCTTGTCTCTGCCCTGCCCTAGGTACAGCTGAATGCCGGCCAGCTGCAGTATATCCGCTTAGCCCAGCCTGTGTCTGGCACCCAGGTTGTACAGGGACAGATCCAGACACTTGCCACCAACGCCCAGCAGGTATGTACTCAGGGACACAGGGCTGCAGCTCCCTTCTGGCTAGAGAGGAATATTCCATACACAGTTGTCCTGGCACCCCTCCTTCAGCAAGAGCCCCATCCTGCACCCTCTTTATCTCGTCTGTACCCCACGGACAGATGGGAGCAATTGAAAGGCTGGATTCAAAGTGTGTCTCTTACCTGCTTGTTCTGGAGGGGCGAAGAAATGGAAGGCAGAAGCATCAGGGTAATGCAAAGAAGCCTGCTGTATGTGCGTACGTCAGAGTGGAGCAAGCATTTGCTGCTGTCTGGTCAGCAGACTGAGTCTCCATGTTCGAGCCCAGAATGTGTGTTCCGGAGCCCTCTGCATCCCTAGCCAGAAAAACTGCCCCGCTGCTCTTCTCCTGTGCCCTGCAGTATTGAAGGCTGCAAATCACAGATGCTGAGGGGCGGCTCCCCCGGCCTGGGGCTGAGGGACGTGGGTGTCGTTTGCAGAGGGTGGCAGTCGCTGGTCAAGGGGAGGCACTGTTAATGGATTCTTCTGCCTCAGACCCAAAAAAAGCAGCGATCGTTTAAGAGCTGGACCCGTCTGGCCCAGTTGCATTTCTGGTGATGTATCTATTGACAGTGGTGACAGAGCTGAGTTTGTAGAGCAGGTCTCCAAAGATCTCATTTGGGAAATAGGAGGCATGAGCCAAAAGCAGGCGTCTGAGTTCCGTGCAGTCTCTGGGGCTGCTAAAGGGCTCTTTCCAGGCCCACTCTGGGCTCTTCCGAGCACTTGGGCTTTTATGTGGTTTCTTCGGGGTGCAATGACACTGATTCCCGCCGCAAGACTGTGCCACCTTCTTGGGGCCTTCCTTCTGCCCCCCTTTTTTAAACCTTAGAAGATTCTTCTTGGGATCCAGAAAACATTCCAGCGTGGCAGTAGGAGGAAATGAGAAGGAAGGATTCTTGATTCTGCAGAGGTCAGTTTTAGACATAGAACTAAAGCCGGAAAGTGGAGGAGAAGCCAAAAGGGGTGCTTGGGGCAGTCACAAATCTCGCTAACAGCCACTTGTAATGGTGGCAGCCTGACTCCTAGTAGGTGCTCAGTAAATGTTTGAGTACTACATGGGTACCTTGAAAAGTTTGTGGAAAGTAGAATTAAAAGATGAGTTTATTTTGGTGCAAAAAATTTGTAAAATCCGTGCTTAGCTTTTTCATAAATAGACATTTTGCATGAACTTTCTAAAACTCGGCAGATGTCGATGGATTTAAAGATGAATGGAGCTTTGTCTCAGCTCACGTGAATCGCAGTCCCGCTGGCCACAGGACGTGGTTAGCCTTCTTGTCTGTGAGAAGCGTGTTCCATTTGTCCCAGGCTCATTCATTTATTCTGCAGACGTTTTCTTTGTGACTGGGAAGTACTGTGTACTCGGAGGAGGACTGGGAACAGAATGTAGCTCCTTCCCACAAGCAGCTTGTAGAATGGTAGAAGGAAGGGAAACAAAAATAAGGAGCGGTAGTCAGAGGCCCACGTGTAGCCCTTCCACACCTGTCCCTCCCCTCGCTCCTCGTAGCCTCGTAGGTGGGCCTGCAGGGTTGCTTCTGGCCATCGTAAAGACATTTGAGAACAGTCCTTACCTTGCAGATTGATGTGTTGATCCCAAGAGACAGTACACAGAAGACATGGCTAGTCGAATGTTCTGTAGATACACACAACTTCCAGGCTTCTTTCAGGTCTCCAAGCTGTGTGCCCAGTTGTCATCAGAGGGTGCAGTTCTGCATGTCTATGAGTGTATTTTACAGTCCCCACAAAGGATTTTAGTGCATGTGATCATTGTCTTCCTGGCCTCCCCGCCCTCCCTCCCCCCCCCCCCCCCCCACGCTTGGCCCAGAGGGCTGCGTGTTGCCTCTCTCGGAAAAAGTGCTTCATAGCTTTGCCACGAGGACTGCCAGGGCCAGGGCCGCTCGTCGGCCAGGGTGTTTCATATTCCCGTCAGATAATCTGGGCGATAAGGGTTTGGTTTGGAGCCCACCTTCCAAACATGGAAGAGACTGCTCAGCACTCTGCCCTGCATTTTGTGCGGTGCCTTTGCTGGCTGACAGTCACACAGACTCTTAGGGCTCCTACCCAAACCAGAAATTGTATGCCTCCTCATGTTAGCACCTGGGAGAGCGAGGTGTTCTCTGTGAACCTCAGACCTGGAGGTGACGGGCCGTGGGGCAGGGGTGGGTAGACATTAAGTGCGGTGCGGGTGGGGGTTGTTATGTGCTCCAGGGTTCTTGTGTACTGTGTGGTGCCAGCTCCCAGCAGCCACCAGGAGGAGACCCTTGCTTTCCTACTCCTCGTGGAGCACCGGTTCTGAGCCAGGGCTCCTTCTGGATGCTTTATATGCATCGGTGTCTTTGATCTTCATGACCTCCTCCTGGGCGGTCCTGGGCAGGCCCTGTGGCTGACATGCCTCCCCTGCCATCTTGCTTCCCACAGATCACACAGACAGAGGTCCAGCAAGGACAACAGCAGTTCAGCCAGTTCACAGATGGACAGGTAGGGTGCACAGCCTGGGTGGGGCTGGGTGGTTCCCCGGGAAGCTGTGGGAATCTGGGTTTCGGCAGTTAGGGCAGCTGTCATATCCTTTACTAACAGTGAGTGGATTCAAGTTGTTAAAATAAGGAGTAGTTGGCCAGCGCCGTGACTCAATAGGCTAATCCTCCGCCTGCGGTGCCAGCACACCGGGTTCTAGTCCTGGTCGGGGCGCCGGATTCTGTCCCGGTTGCCCCTCTTCCAGGCCAGCTCTCTGCTATGGCCCGGGAAGGCAGTGGAGGATGGCCCAAGTGCATGGGCCCTGCACCCGCATGGGAGACCAGGAGAAGCACCTGGCTCCTGGCTTCGGATCAGTGTGATGCGCTGGCCACAGCGGCCATTGGAGGGTGAACCAACGGCAAAAGGAAGACCTTTCTCTCTGTCTCTCTCTCTCACTGTCCACTCTGCCTGTCAAAAAAATAAAAATAAAAAAATAAAACAAGGAGTAGCTTTAAATCAGGGCACTTGTCCTTTGGATTTACAGGCTATGGGAGTTAAAAATAATCTTAGACATGGTATAATCCAAATTGTCGTTTTACAGATGGGTAAACTGAGCCCTAGAGGAAAGAAGTGCCTTGCACATGCTCACTCAGGGCAGGGCTAAATGCAGAGCCTGCTGTTTCCTTCAGCACTGCCCCCCCCCCCCAACCATGGTGCTTTTTAATAGCCAGATGAGTTGAAATGCAGGGAACATGTGACCTCTTGAGCTCTCTTGGTACCCAGAATACAGCAGTTCTGATCCCATACAAAGTAGAGATTTTCCCTTCTCCCCCTACTTTCCCTGCACAGAGACCTGGAGGACATCACAGGGTGACATTCTCAAACTTTCACTCTGTTGCCCGAAAGGGAGTGCTGGTGTCAGGATCCACCAGCATTGGGTGCTAGACTTCCTGTGGGGGTCTTGGCTCTGGTTTTGGGGGCCACCTGAGAAACCAGGTGGTGGGTTTGCCCTGACCTTCCCGTGTGACTCCATGAGTGTCTTCTCCACGCCGTCCTGGCCTTGGCTGTGGTGGTACCTAACTCCAGGGCACCTTTTGGGCAGGGCCCATGTGGGAGAGGCAAGCTCAGTGTAGCTTCAGAAGCTGGAGCCAGAGAACAGGAGAGTGGGGGAACCTTCCTGCTCCTGCCGGTGAGCAGCACTGAGTCAGGGCACTCTGGCCGCCATGCTGCCAGTGCCATGGTTCAATTGCTTGTGTTTGTCACAGAGCACCAGGGTGCAAGCTCGAAGCTCTGAGCTAACTAACAGGAGAGGCAGAGCCCAGAGACGTGAAAGCCGCAGGACTGCCTCGCCCTGCGCCTTGCCCTGCCCACTACGCACCCTTCCTCCTGGTGATGCTGTGCACTCACTGTAGTGGAAGTGTCTGGGGCCCCCAGCCAGCTGGAGGCCCATAGGGAGCTGCGTGCCCCTCTCCCAGGGGTGACCTCACTCTGTCCTCTCCCCCTCCGCAGCAGCTCTACCAGATCCAGCAAGTCACCATGCCCGCGGGCCAGGACCTCGCCCAGCCCATGTTCATCCAGTCAGCCAGCCAGCCTGCCGACGGGCAGGCCCCCCAGGTGACCGGCGACTGAGGGCCTCAGCTGACAAAGCCGAGGACACCCGACACGATTCTGGCCATACAGCCCCAGGCCATGGGCACAGCCTCCCTCCCCAGAGGACCGGCAGACCTCAGCGCCTCCTGCAGGCTGGGACACTGGTGCACTGCGCCCCACGGCTGGGGCCGAATTCTCCAGCAGAAAGATGCAATATTTTTTATTTCCTCTTTTGCCATTGTTTTCTCCAAGGAATCAATATTTCATTATGTTGAGCTGTGTGTCCGATGCTATGAAATGAAAATATTAAATAACATATTTATGGCATTTTCTTGAAGAGTGTGGTTGAAGAAATATTTCTCTTTTTGTTTTCTTTCTTTTCTTTTTTTTTTCTTTTTCTTTTTTTTTTTTTTTTTTTTTTTTTTGTTCTTATTGCCACTTCTCTCTAGGAGCAGATCTTCCCAGGGGTGGCAGCATTTCCTCACTCTTGGAACAGCCGCTGCCCCTCAGATTTGCCACCTGCTTGCCCTCGGATTGAATTAGGTGGACACATGTAGCATCTCTGGTCGGTGTTCCTCTGCCCTTGCCCCTGTTCTTGCCCCAGGCTCTGTGTGTTCACGTCCGGAGCCGTGCAGGCAGTGCCTGCATTTAGGAGGTGAACTCGTTCCCCATGGAGAGTGGGTGGTGTCATTCCCACACACCCCTCTGGTGGGGACCCATGGAGACGAACTCTGTGCTTTTGCTGCCTCCCCCTTTATTTTATGTTTTACTTGCATTCAAAATTGTGCTAGTCTCCTTTGCATGGACTTCAAACTGCATGAAATGCAATAAAACCTCATTTTAGATAATTTAGAGTCTGGATTTCTCTGTCTGGGGGCATTCATGGATCTACTTTGCTCAAGAAAGTCATCCTCAGGCCGGGGGTCTTGAAGAGGGGTGTCCCAAGCCGAGGGAACTGGCACTGCATATCTGATGCAGACTGAGGCCCTGAGCCATGCTCTCAAAGGGAACTTCATTACAGTACAAGTGCATCTGCTGCTCAGGGGGTGCCCACCTGCCTGCCTCATGTAACCGTGGCTGATGTGGCTGAGGGCTGGGGGCATCTCAGAGAGAAGGCTGGCTCCCTCCTGCAGACAAGGGCCAGAGCAACCCCTCCAGTCCTGCAAGGCGCCTGCTGTGGCCGTGCCCATCCCTCTGACATCTGCCGTGGAGAGCAGCCCAGACCAGTGGATGGAGGTCTGTTCTGTGCAGCGGGGAGACCCGGAGGGCCAGTGCTGAACCATCTTTCTTGCCTCCACCATGCCATCCTTACAGCAGGGGCCTCATCACGGGAAGAGCAGAGACCGAGTGCCAGGGAGAGTAGGTATTAATTTGCCATAAAACCTGGGGCCGGCGCCGCGGCTCACTAGGCTAATCCTCTGCCTTGCGGCGCCGGCACACCGGGTTCTAGTCCCAGTCGGGGCACCGATCCTGTCCCGTGCCCCTCTTCCAGGCCAGCTCTCTGCTGTGGCTAGGGAGTGCAGTGGAGGATGGCTCAAGTGCTTGGGCCCTGCACCCCATGGGAGACCAGGAGAAGCACCTGGCTCCTGCCATCGGATCAGTGCGGTGCACCGGCCGCAGCGCGCCTACCGCGGCAGCCATTGGAGGGTAAACCAACGGCAAAGGAAGACCTTTCTTTCTGTCTCTCTCTCACTGTCCACTCTGCCTGTCAAAAAAAAAAAAAAAAACAAACCTGGGTAACTTCCCTGCCTTGGGAGCCAGGTCAGGGCTGAGGTGGGGGTGGGGAAGAGGCAGAGGAGCAGCAGGTGGCTTCTGGTTCTCTTACTGATTCCCTCGCTATGTATCCCCCATTGGAAACCACGGGGTAGTGCAAGAGTTGCTCTAAGAGTCAGAAACGAGCCGAGTAATTCCGCCCCACATTTGTCATCCTTCCCAAGAGATCCCCGGCAGCTTGGAACCGTCAGGTGTCTTACCTGGATTCAGCTCTGGCCGACTGTGCCCTTACTGTTCTCCAGGGTGTTGGGGGGAGGTGGTCCTCAATGCTGGTGGTTTCTGTGCCATCTATGTCATTTTAATTAATTTACTTAGGTGTACCTTACCTCATTTCCACAAGAAAAATTGTCGTGGCTTATAATGAAAAGTTAAAATTAGGTAAAGTGTAATTGAATAGGAAATTAGAATTGCAGAAAATAAAAACCCAAATACGGCTGTAGAGATCTACATAGTTATTAGAATGATTTGATGCTGAGCTTCCTGGCAACCAGAGTAAAAATGGTAAGATGAGGTTAGGGACTCACACTGTAAAAGGAAAAACCAACACTGCTTTGCAAAACCGAGGGATGTTCCTAGTGTGAAGGTTTTGAGTAGATGGTACCCTTATGGGTACCCTTCTGGCACTCCCGAAACAGTCTGGGACAGCCCCACATGCTTTGAAATCCGTGCCTACTGTTGTTGTTGTTGTTTTTTTTTTTTCCCCAGAATATGCATGTACCACAAACTTTGCAGTCCCTTCCTGGGATCAAGTTTTCACTGATAGCTGTGCCCAGCCCCACGTGCAGAGAAAGCAAGAGGGAAAGAGCAAGTGAGCAGGGGGCCCTGGGCTCAGAGTGAGGAAGAGTGGGCACCCCGTGTCCCACCTTGCTCCTCCAGGTGAGACTGGAGTTGCATACCTGTCCAGGGGTCCCTGTGTCCCATGGACTTCCATTCTTGGAGCCGGTTCAGTTGGTTGTGATTGGCAAGCCAGCTGCCCTGCTGAGCACGTTCCCTTTAAATTGCCCTGCCAACAAGGCCCATCGCAGTGTAAACAAACCCTTTGGTGCAGCCCAAGAGCCCCTATCTAATACCCAGCAAGATCCCCTTACATCCGGAGCACTCTTTACACATTTTTTCTAGCATTTGCAGCATCCAGCCTCCTAATGATCTTCACAGTGACCCTGCAGGGGAGACAGGAAGAGGGATCATGATACCTGTGTTACAGATGCAGGCATGGGAGGCCTAGCGAAGTGTAGTAACTCGCTCAAGGTCACACCATGGATCAGGGCTGGGGTGGAAACCAAAACGCTGGTCTCCTGTCCCTCTGCGGGAACATCGTTGCTCTGTGGCCATAGGTGGCATGTATGTTGTTTAGGAAGGAGTCGTACCCTTGTGCTCCACCTCGCCTAGCCGCTGGTCCAGCCTCAAGTATCTGTGGAGTGAAAAAAGCAGTTGGGTCTCATCTGGGGACAGCTAGAGGTTGGGATAATTTACCAGGAGGCTGGGATGTTGGAGGTTGGAGACCCCTGGGGTCACCTTCCAGCCGGCTGCTGGCTTCCTGGATGCTTGGATCTGCACAGGCCACAAGGGGGCAGCATGCAGCTCTTTCCTGAGAATCTGGGAGGGGCCCTGGCCCACTGGTCCAGCCTTGAGACAGTTCTAGGAGCTAGCAGTGGTATGACTCCCCTTTCTCAGTGGGACAAGATCCAGATCCTCAGCCCCCTTCCTGATAAGACCTCCCCCACATGAGAGAGACGGCACCCTTTCCAGAGCATTGCATCAGGGTGGGTGGTGAGGTTTTAATAAGGACTTTCTGCTGGCCCAAGTTCATTCAAGGTCCTGCGGATCTGTCCAGCTTGCTTTCCACCCCTGCACTCTATGCTCCTGTCACACCCAATTACCCCTGGTTTCCGAACTCACCTCCATGTTTTCAGAATGTGCTGGCCCTAATTCCTGGAATGCCCTTTTACTCCCTTTCTCACTTATTGATCTCCTATATAGCCATCAAGGCCCAATTTAAATGGCCCTCGCTGAGAAATGGCTAATTCCTGAGGCCGAGTCAGCGAAGACCTCGTATGTCCTCCCCCAGCAACTTCTACACCCTCTGTTAGAGCTCAGAGCCAGTCAACTGAGCAAACACTGCTTCCACACCTCGTGCGGGGCAGACGCTTCAGATGTCTTGAGGACAACTTCGAGAAAGCCAGGTGGGGGTTCTGCTGTCATGGAGTTAATGTGGAAAATTGGGTTGGGATGTGAGTAGGGGAGAGAGACAATAAATGCCACCCCAAGTTGGGCTGTGGAGAAACCCCCTGGCCCTCTTAGAATTTTCCAGCAGGGGGGGGTCTTCCTCAGAGGTGGGCGTCCACCTGGTCAGGGTCGATGCTGCGCTTTCAGAGCCTAGCACAGTGCCTGGCACCGAAAGGGCAGTGGTTACTGGTAAGTGAGGGGGTGGCACCACTCCTGCGGCGCACCTGCCACACAGCAATCACCACTGCCCTCAGCACCCATCAGCACACTTGCCTGAGTAAGGGTTTTTCTTTTAAGTGGGGAGCTGATAATGTGCTGGGCAGGGCTGTTACATGGAGATGAGCCTTTTAAGAAATTTCTCTGTTGTAAAATGCATTCTAAAGCTTGGTACCCAGGTGGATTGCCATTTCATCTCCACACCCTCATGACATGGATACTGTTCTCTCCATTTTATAGGCAAGAAAGTGAGGCTCAAGGAGATTAAGATACTACCCAAGGGGGAGTAGAGCCAGATGCTCCCAGAAGCCTCCTCTCCCAAGTGGCCCACCCAACGCAGTCCACATTGTTCTGTCCTCTGTGATACTTTCCCTACAGAGGAGAAAAGTCCCCCCTCCCACCAACTTCTGGGCAGGGGCCTCTGTCCCACAGCTCCAGCCATCCAATGGGCCTTTGTAAGGTGGCAGCTGACCTTCCTCATGGAAAGGACCCTAGGGTGGAGGTCAAGTGTCCAGGAACAAAAGCAACTTGGCCATGGCCTCCTTAAGGCCCCCAGAGCTGGGGCCTGGCATCACCCGGGCTTGGGGACTGTGCTATGGCTACAGCTCGGGGAGAGGGGCAGGAGGACAGCAAGGCTGGCCCTCAAGGGAAGAACCTGAGCTGGGCCCCAGCTGGACAGCCCAGCCTCCCTCACAGCCCTGAGCCTCTGCGCTCCTTAGAAGGCCAGCCTCCACTGAGCTCCTGACCTTCCACCAAGCTCCCCATACCTCTCTGTCTCTCAGCAAAGGTCTGTGGGACAGAAGCTTTCTAAGATCTTGCATGTGTCAAATGTCATTATTTTGTCCTTTCATTTAAAGGATGGTTTGGCAAGGTATGGAATTGTAGACTCGCAGTTATTTGCCCTCAGCACTCTGAAGATGTGATTCCATTGTCTTTTGGCATCTGTTGTTGCTGATGAGAAGTTTACTGTCAATTCAATTATTGGACCTTTGTAGATAAGCTCTCTTTTCTCTCTGGTGGCTTTTAGAATTTCCTCTTTATTCTTGATGTTCTACACTTCTGACTATAAGTTGTCTAGATGTAGTTTTGGTTTTGTTTTGAAAGATGTCTTCCTAGGTAGTCTGTGGGCCTTTTAAATCTAGAAATTCATGTCTTATTTCTGGAAAGAGCTTAATCCTCTTTCCAGTCTCCCTTTCTGAAGCTAACAATACGTTGGGTCAAGTTTCTCAATCTTCTACATCTCTTTTCTTTCATATGCTTCTGTGCTTCAGTCTGGAGAATTTCCTCAGTTCTAGCTTCTAGTTCATTAATTCTCTCTTTAGCTGTGTTTAGTACACTAACCCATCTATTGGTTACTTTTACCCAATATTAGTGACTTTAGTTTTCATTTCTAAAAGTTCTCAAGTTCTGTGTACTTCTGATGAATGTTCCTGTTTGATAGCTGTTCTTGTTTTATGGGTGCTGTTTCTCCCTTTATCATCTTGAAGGTTTTAACTATATTGAACTTCCTTTCTTATTGCTGCATTATCTCTAGGTCTGTAGGTATGAGTTCTCCCCTGAGTGTTCTCTCTCTCACGGTGCTGTATTTCTGTTATGTTGGGAAGTCCATCCTTGAGATTATCTTCAGCACATTTCCTGCACTGTGTCCTGGAATGTGGAGGTCACTCTTAAGGACTGATTCCTCAAGTGTCTCGGCGTGGAAGTGCACCAGCCTCAAGTCAGCTCTTACGTGGGTGGCTTCACTCGGGAGTTTTGAGAGCATGGCTGAGATGCTATTCTCACATGGGCACTCTTCCTGCCAAAAGCCAGGGCCTAGTGGTTAGCAGCCAGAGGCAGTTTAGCCCTCTGCACAGCAGGCAGCGCCTTCCCAGACCCAGCTTTCTGCAGGGAGCTGACTGACAGCCCTGCCCTCTGGTGGGGCTTGCAATGTCCCTATTCCTGCTGGAACACTGAGTACCCTCTCAGAGGGACACCTTCAACTCCAGTGTACCTCCAGCAATTTCCTTTCATTTATGGCCAAGATTTTTCATTTGTGCTTTTGAACTTGGATTTTTTTTTTTTATCTTTTTAAAATTGATTTATTTATTTGGAAGGCAGAGTTACAGAGATGCAGAGGCAGAGAGAGGCCTTCCATCTGCTGGTTTGTTGAGATGGATTTGTTCTGAGAGGAGGAGCGTGGTGGGGGCAAGAGGCTCAGTCACCACACAGACACCAGGAGTCAGGTGAAAGGCCAGAGGCAAGCATCCTTCAGACTCATTTATTTCAGTTGGTACAGCAGCTTATATAGCTGAGGCAGCCAATCTGGTCAAGGGACAGTTTATGCCCTAACCAATCACAGCCTGTTGCCAGGCAGGCTCCTTTGCCATGTGGTTTCTGAAGCCATTCCTGAGTAACACGCTTGCTTGCCAGCAGCCATCTTGGCATGGCCTTCTCATTCCATCACACTGGTTCTCACTCCCCAAATGGTTGCAATGGCTGGAGCTGTGCTGATCAGGAGCCAGGAGCTTCTTCCTGGTCTCCCACTCAGGCGCAGGGGCCCAAGGACTTGGGCCATCTTCTACTGCTTTCCCAGGCCATAGCAGAGAGCTGGATCAGAAGTAGAGCAGCCAGGTCTTGAACCAGCACCCATATGGGATGTCAGCACTGCAGGTGCTTTACCTGTTGTGCCAACCCCTTGGATATGTTTTTGTTGCTGTTTGTAATCATGCTGAGGCAGGGACCTGGCCTAGCAGCTAAGATGCCTCCATCCCATATCAGCTCCTGGATCCAACCCACCTCTGGCTCCTGACTCCAGCTTCCTGCTAGAGAACTCCTGGGAAGCAGTGGTGATGGTTCAAGTGATTGGGTCCCTGCCACCCACGTGAGAGACCTGGATTGGGTTCCTGGCCCCGGGCTTCAACCTCAGCCCAGTCCTGGCCATCATGGACATTTGGAGACTGAACCAGCAGTTGGGTGCACGCTCTTTATCTCTCTGCCTATCAAATAAATAAACAACTCAGCATTATCTGACATTTGCAATATTTCAATGAGGAGGGACTTCAATAGGTGTTTGATCAAGTTTGGAATCCAAGACAAGGAAGTCTCAGCTGGAGACAGCTGAGGTCCAGTTTGATGTGGAATTCTTGCTCTCTGAAGCTCCCCTCCCTCTCTTCTGAGCCCCGTTCTCCCTAAATCCCCATCTCCCTTTTCCAAGCCCCTCCAGTCCCTCCAACACACAGCATCTCCCTCCCTAGCGCCCCTCAAGCCGCTGCCACCATGGGAGCACGGAGGTTCTTTTCCATTGCACACTCAGCAGCTCAGCAAAGTCCCTCCTCCTCATTTCCCAGCCAGCTCCAGTGGCTCTCGCTGGGAATATGGCGCCTTCCAGCGGGACCACAGTACTGTTGGCGACTCTGCACGATCTCCAAGGAGTGGGGTCAAGGAGGGGCAATCCTGAAGGCAGGGGGGAAGCGACCCCGCAAGGAGTGATGGCTTTGACCTTCATGCCCGTGCCCCCTCTGCCTCTGTGTCCCCTCCCTGGGGCCCCCTCCAGCCCTCATGGTCAATGGGGGTCTGCTTTCGCGGAGTTCAGCAGCACTGCTCTCTCCCTACTTCCTGCAGCTCTGTCAGGGTGGGGGCAGGTCAGATCCCGGGAAGAGAAATGCCCTGGGCCGCCTCTCATCTGCTGGGCGGCTTAAATGCCTTGTCCTTTCTGGGGGAGCAAAGGGAAAGGAGGAAGGGCGGAGGGGGACTGTCCATGCCATCACCCCGTGAGCACCCCCTGCACTGCGCTCCCCCTCTGCCGGAAGCCTTCTTGCGTTGACGAGAGCAGAGAGGACCAGGGAATTCTCCCAGCCTCTCCCCGTCCACCCTGAACACGCACCCAAAGACGAATGGTTCATGTTTGCGCAGCTCCCTGGATGACCTGTGACTTTCTCATGCATGATTGCATCCCTGACAATAGCCGCAGGTGGCGAGGAGATTGCCCAAGGTCACCAGCGAGTCCAGGACTGGAAGCCCAGCCGTGACTTGTAGCTCAGGGCGCCTTCTGCCTCAGCCACTGCCAACCGCCCTGGGTCTGGGCCTTCCCGCCCCACCCCTCCTGGGCTTTCTGCTTTTGGGCCCTGGCCAGGATCCCTGTTTCCCATCAAACCAAACTGAGTCCTTCCACCTGGCATTCAAGGCCTCTTTTTTTTTTTTTCTTTTAAGATTTATTTTATTTATTTGAAAGGCACAGCTACAGAGGGAGAAGATCTTCCATCCGCTGGTTCACTCCCCAAATGGCTGCAACAGCTGGGACTGGGCCAGGCAGAAGCCAGGAGCTTCCTCTGGGTCTCCCACATGGGTACAGGGGCCCAAGGACTTGGGCCATCTTCTGCTGCTTTTCCCAGGGAGCTGGATTGAAAGTGGAGCCATCAGGACTGGAAACAGTGCCCATATGGATGCCAGTGCTGGGGGCGGTAGCTTTACCCGCTACGCCTCGGCGCCGGCGCCTCAAGGCCTCCTCTTGCTCTGTCCTCCCCTGCACAGGGGTAAAGAGCTACCTTCGCTGAGCCTCGGTGTTGTTGACTCTCCAGTGGGGTGTGAGCAGGAGTGTCTCACGGGGCTGTTGGGAGGCTGAAGCAGTGCAGGTAAGCATCCTGCACGAGGCTGAGCACGGCAGCCGCAGGCATTATTGGCCACACGTCTGCGTGCCTCTCCAAGTCCTCCCCAGTCCGGTGCCGCATTGTGGGTGCACACTGTTCCCTGTTCTGACCTCCAGCAACCTCTGGGGGTACAAGGAACCCATCAGGAGGCTTCTGGAGTAGAGAGAGCGGGGCAGGTGGGTGGAACCCAGGTCCCGTCCCCTCAACCAGATCACCTGTGTGCAAAATCCTCTTATACGTGGGGCGCTACCTTAGTGGTCTGGAAAAAGGATTCTAAGTCGGGGGAGCCACTGACTTCGACCACCCCTCCCCCTCCAGGATGGCAATCTGAGCCCTTGGCTGGCCAGAGGTCACGGTGGCAGTCAGTGGCGGGCTTGAGCCCTGCCCCACGGTCGGAGTCCCAGCCACTCGCAGACCTCAGTGCTTTCAGCCCAGCCCTGATCCCAGCACCCAGGACCCAGGCAGGTGCCAGCAAGGGGAGAGCGCAGGTCAGAGAGAGTTTGGGGCAGGGTCACCAGCTGGCTGTGAGTGCGGCTTTAGCCTCAGCTTCTTCACATGCGGAGGGCGGCTCTTCAGCCCACAGGGACAGGGCCTGGCACATAGTTGGTGCTCAGCAAATAGGAGCACCCCCCCCCCCAATCAATACAGCTCATTGATGGATGCTGGGACAGTGATGAATTACAGGAGGCCCTGGAGCCCTGCCCCCTGCTTCTCGTGCAGATGGTGGAGCCGAAGCTCACGGGTGGGTCCGGGCAGAGCCCCGAGGCTTTGGCAGGGAGGAGGATGGGCCCTGGGGTGGGAGGCAAGCTGTGGAGGGTGAGGAGGAGGGAACAGGTGGGGGAGAGGGCGGCAGGGTGGAGGGTGGGAAGCCACAGCCACACAGAGCCCCTCTCCAGCAGAGGGACCCATTGAGGAGCCTGAGACAGCTGCTTGCTCAGAAAAGTGTCTTAGTCATTAGAGGCGGTGGTAGGGGAAGTCCATCCTCCATCATGGCCTGGGAATCCGGGTGGGGGCAGGAGGGCTGCCGGGTGACCCTAGGACTGGCCACCTGTCTTCTCTGGACTTTCTCTTTCGGCTCCTCCACTCTCCCATGTACACACACACACACACACACAGCTGAAGTTTCCTACGGTCTCCTGGAATTCTCTCTCGGATCCCTCCTGCTCTTAGGAGGACTTCTGTGTCTCCAGTCCCAGCAGCAGTGGACATGTCCCTCTGTGACACCTACACCTGCAGGCGAAACAGCTCTCTGTGCCCTATGGAAGTCCTTCCTGAGGTCTAACTACCATCCCACTCCCTAGTCTCTTTCTTCCTGCTGCAGTTTCAGGGGGTCACGTGGAGCTGGGGTTGGGAAAGATGATGAGACCCTGCACCCACAGAGGAAGGCCCGGGGGCTCGGAGCCGCCCAGCGAGAAGGCAGGCCCAGGCTCCAGAGCTGATGCCGAGCCCCAGTCTCAGGGTTCTGGGCAGTGAGATGGCAGCTGGAATTCATGCTCCATTCCCACCCCGGAAGTGCTTTTCAAACACCCCAGGCCCCTTGCCACTGCTTTCCTTTGCACCAGTCCTGTCCCAGGGCTCCGACTGAGGCCGCCCAGACAGGCGGTTCCACAGGAAGGACGGTGCACATGTTTCGGGAGCCCTGGCTTCCGCTCACAGGGAGAGGATGGGATGGCCCAGCCTGGGCATCGCATGCATGGGTGTGTGTGTGTGCGCGCGCGCACTCCTGGAGTCCAGAACCTTCCCCAGCTACGAGGAGATGTTGGGGGCATAACCTGCCCAGAGGCCCCAGGCGCCGGCCCTGGGCACACCTGGAGCCAGGAGCAGCTGGAGAGTTTCAGGTCAGAGCCCAGGGGGTACCGGCACTGGGCAGAAGAGTCGCTGTTGGGGAAGGTGTGAGGATTGCCCCCCCCCCCCCGGGTCCCTGCAGGCCGCCCACAGCCCGGGCTCCCTCCCTGCCTGCCCCGGCAGCGCTCAGCAGATCAATGCTGCCTTTGCTGACAGCTGAGAATCGAGCTCGCCTGCCCGCCCCCTCCTCGCCCCTCCCGCGCCGCGCGCTGTCCCCCGAGATCCTCCCGGAGGAACCGGGAGTTTGCTGCGGAAGCGCTTCACCCCGGGGCAGGGCCTGCGGAGGGAGCGGCTGGCGCGGCTGCAGCTTTCGCAGGCGAAGAGCGAAGGAGGATGGCGAGACCCAAATGCCCACCCTGCGCAGGGCTGGGCCGGCTGCAGGGCCAGGGCGGCCCCCGCAGCCGCAGGGCGGCGAGGGCAGCAGGCACTTCAGGAACTTCGCCCAAGAAGGGGTGCTGTGGGAGGAAGCCTCGCCTCCCCCCGGCCCGGGTGGGATGGCGTGAGCCTCGGGGAAAGGGCTGTCCGGCCCACAACCCCTGTGCTCCAACCCCGTTCCTGGCTCAGGGAGTGAGGCCGAGGAGGGTTTCCCACGGCGGGGACGAGCCCCAGATCGGGGTGGGGGTTCCCCTCTTGTGCGCAGGTGGGCCTGGCGCGGTGGAGGTGGGGGGGTCGTGACGAGCGGGCACACCCGAGGCCCGCGGCGCTTCGGCGCCCACGCCCCGGTTGCAGCCCGGTGGCTCAGGGCACACCTGGAGCCAGGGGCAGCGGCAGGGACTCCCGCAGCCCGCACAGCCACACGCGGCGCTGGACACACTCCTCGCTCCCTTCTCTAACGCGCCTCCGCCAGCCCGGCCCCTGCGCCTCCATCTTCACACCCGGCCGCACCGGGGCCGCGAGCCGCGTCCACAGGTGGACACTTGACCCAGCCACACCTCGGCTCCACGAGGCGCGCCGTGGCCCATCCACGGCCGGCCACCGCCGCGCACGCCTCGCCCCGCCCCGCTTGGCACAGCCGCCCGCGGGGCGTCCCACCCCCGGGCGAGCCTTCAGGGCCACCCTGGCCCACGCAGACGTGCACGCCGCTCGCACGCGCCCAGCCTCCCGGCGCCGCGCGCCGCCCGGCCGCTCGCCCCGGACGGCCCGGCTCGCAGCCCGCCCGGCCCGTGCAGCCCGCCCCGCCGCCTTCGCGCGCGCTCCCGCCCTCCCTGCGCCTCGCCCGCCGGCTCGCTCGCTCCCTCCCGATTTGGGAAGGCGGCCGCGGGGCGGGCGGGGGCGGCGGGGCGGGCGGGCGGGGCGGGGGAGGGTGACATGTGAGCGGCGCCCGGCGGCAGGTGGAAAGGCGAGCGGCATGGAGCGCGTAATAAGAGAGTTGGAGTCGGAAAGAGCCGCCCCAGTCGCCGGGGAAGCGGGCGGTCAGTGCGGGCTCCGGCGGCCCCCAGGCTCCGAGCGCCCGCCCCCGGCCCCGGCGCGGCCCCGGCCCGGCCCCTAGCCCCCGCCGCCCGCGCCCACCCCGGGCCGCCCCGCCGGCCCCGGGTCCGAGCCATGCGCCGCTGAGCGGGCCCCGAGCGCGCCCCCGCCCCGGACCGTGCCCGGGCTCCGGCCCCCCGCCGCCCGGCGCCGCCCATGGCCGAGGCCCCCCCGCGCCGCCTCGGCCTGGGCCCCCCGCCCGGGGACGCCCCCCGCGCCGAGCTGGTGGCGCTCACGGCGGTGCAGAGCGAGCAGGGCGAGGCGGGCGGGGGCGGCTCCCCGCGCCGCCTCGGCCTCCTGGGCAGCCCCCTGCCGCCGGGCGCGCCCCTCCCTGGGCCGGGCTCCGGCTCGGGCTCCGCCTGCGGCCAGCGCTCCTCCGCCGCGCACAAGCGCTACCGCCGCCTGCAGAACTGGGTCTACAACGTGCTGGAGCGACCCCGCGGCTGGGCCTTCGTCTACCACGTCTTCATGTGAGTTTGCGACCCGCGCCCCCTCGCCTGCCCCCGGAGCCAGCCTGGGCTCCCGGGCCGGCCGCCCCGCCCTGGCTCCGCCTCCCGACCCCCCAGCCGCCCGGCCGACCCTCGTCCGTGTCTCCGCGCGCCCGGGCCGGGAGTCCCATTTCCAAGGCTCCCAACCTGACTCTAACCCTGACCTCTCGCCCTGACCCCTGCTTGCCCTCACTTCGGACGGCTTCCATCTCCCAGCCGCCGAGCGCCGCTCCTCTGGCCCAGGTGCTCCCCACTTTGAGCTCAATCCCAGCCTCTGAACTGGGATGGCCTCCCCCCTTCCTCAGCTCTGTCCCGTGGCCCCACACTTTGTCACCTCCTCCTACTCTGTAGTTCCGAGGAGCTCCCACCTGAGCTCCCCTTGGACCTTGCTCCTCTGCACAGATGCCCCTGCCCCCAGCCCAGGGCTGGCCCTCCCGCCCCCAGCCCCATGCTCCGTGTCCACTTCATCAGTCCTCTCCTGGCCTTCCACACCACCCTCAACTTTTTCAGCACTGGGGGCAGCCGTGGCGGCCCAGCTTGTCCTGCCCTGCCCCGGCCGCCAGGCCCAGCTCGCCTGCCTGCTGGCCTGCTGCACCGGCCTGGCTCTGGGCACCAGGGGAAAAAGAAAGAGGAGAGGGGGAGGTTTGGAAACACTGATGCTGTAGGCCCCCGCCTCCCCCTCGCCAGGCTCCTACAGCTTTCAAACACACTGACCCTTCTTGGATGCAAAGAGTGAATTTTGGCAGCTCCGAGCTCCGTCTTGGGGGACGGCCTGGCCCAGCTGGGAACATGAGAGGCCCGGCGGATATCAGTTGAAGGGCTGGGCCTGGCGCTGGGACGCTCGCAGGTGCTTGAGGGAGACCTCTGGTCCCCGGGAAATGTGTCTCTGGGAGTCGCTCCCGGGGTCTCCTGGGTGGCCAACTTGTCTGTCCACCTGGCTGACTGTGCCTCTCCCAGACTGAGTCTCCACATGCGTGCAGGTGGAGAGGGGTGCACACGCCTCGCCACCGCCTGGCCAGCGTGCCTCCGCTCATCCGTGTCCTTCCCTCCTCGGGCCGGTCCTATTAACTGTTTGTGTCTGTCTGTCTGTGTATCCCCACCTGTGCCCCTTCCTCTGCTTGTCCTCTCCTTCAGCCTGTCTCCCTGCCTGGCCCTCTGCTGCCTGCCCCTGCCCCATCTGATCTGGGCGCCCAGCGGTCCCGAGGTGAGGGGAAGGTGCATGCTGGTGTAGGGAGAGGTAGAGGAAGAGAACTGCCGCCAGCCGAAGTGCCAGGGGTAGCAGCCCTGACTCCCTGTAGAGAAGCCGACTTGAGATCGCTCAGGATGTGAGGTCGGGCTTGGGGGCAGGGTCAAGGGTTAGGAGTAGCCCAGCCCCCAGTGTCCACTGGGAGGCCTGGGATGAATCTTTTGTCACCACAGAGAGTCTTTTTGGAGTGATGACGGTTCTGTGCTGCTGGACTTGGGGGTGCGGGACAAGGGCTGCTCCCGGAGAGGCTGCGTGGCCCCTGGGTGCTCATGGAGGGTGGGACGTTCTGCAGGCAGCAGCTGCGCTGGCCAACCCAGCTCCCGGGTTGGGGTCCTTCGTCCCCTAGACCTGGCTTCTCAGTCCCCACGAGGGTCACTGGAGGTGAAGGACCCGCTGCCTCTCCCCTGGCCGGCCACTGTTGTCACCTCCTGTGGAAGGGCCTCCCTTCCTTCCCAGGAGCTAAATCCGTGGAACCTTTGCCCCACATCCTGCCCTTTCCGGATGCCAGGAATGCCCTGGCCAGGGGCATGCTCGTCCTGACCACTTGTGCCTGGGCATCCAGAGAGGAGGCGCTTCTTAGGAGGTCCGGGAGGGGGGAACAGGTGGTGTGACAACATCCGCGTGTTTAGGGATCTCAAGGCACTGGGCATCTGTCTGCCAAGCCCAGGGCGGCTGCAGGGTCGAGGGCCCCACCCCTGTGTGCTCCCTGAGCCCCTTGGGTCATCGCTGGGCCTCTCCGAGCGCTCCATCTCTAGGTCATCCACGTGGGTAGAAAGCCCAACCTGTGAGCCTGCCTCTGGCGCGAGGCCCGGGGCGGGCAAGCAGCTGGAGAGCCAGGGCCTGTCGGGGCCTGAGGCTCGGTGGCTGCTCTGGGCTGGGGGAGCCCAGGCCGAAGGGTCCCTGGCTCCCCGCAGGGTCTTGCGTGTTCTTGCTGGGACCTGCTTCTGCTGTGGGACATCTCGCTCTCCCGCTGCACTTGGGGTCACTCCCAGGCTCCCTCAGAGGCTGCCCCAGTGAGTTCAGTGAGCTCCTGGGGAAGGGAGGGCAGGGCCCGGAGGCAGCACCCGCACCTTTTCAGGCGCCTGGGACAGGATTGCCTCTCCCACCAGCCAGTAGCTCCGGCCGGCTGGCGCTGGGTCCCTCGGAGCCCTGCTCTGTCTTTGGGTCCCAGTCCTGCCTCCAAGCCCCACCGTGCACCCCATGCCCCCGGCCCTCAGAGGAGCCCTCCACCCCACGCAGGCCCTGCTGGTGTGGATACCCCGACACAGCCCCGCCTGCCTTCGAGGCCCCCTCGCTGCAGGGGGCTGGCCTGGAAGGGGCAGGTGCAGAGCTCGGGCCGCAGCCCCCCAGCCTCTGCGGCCTGCTGCTCCCAGCCCCAAGGCGGCCGCCCCGCTCTAAGTGCAGGTTTATGATTTTGTAAACATCCTCCCTCAGCCTGTCCCTGGGGTCAGAAGCTGTGGGAATGGGGAGGGAGGGAGGCGGCTGCCGCTCCTGGGCCCTCAAACTCCTAACCCCAAGCCCCAGCCTCTGGCCCCGACCAGCCGACCAGCCCGGGTGACCCAGAGTACTCAGGGCTCCCGGCCCCGGGCGGTCCTCACGTTTCAACGGCCCCACTTTGCTGATGGGAAAACTAAGGCTCTGAGCCCAAGTCACTTGGCACTCCTGACTCTGGACTCCCTGTGGCTGCCTGCCTGGGCTCTTGGAGTTTGAGCTGGGATTTCTGACCGGATGTGTGCAGGGCGCTGCACTAGTACCCTCTCTAAGCCACTGTCACTGTGTCCCTCGGTAACCTTGGGAGGCGGCCCTGCTCCCCCCGGGTGACAGATAAGGAAACCGAGACTCAGGAGCATCACCCGGTTAGTTCACGGGTTAGGGCCTCAGCCCGCACCCCGACCCCGGCTGCTCAGAGCACTCCTCCCATCATCCCGCTCTCTGTCGTCAGCACCCAGCACCCAGGCAGCAAGAGGGTGTTGTGGAACTGCCTAGTGTCCCCGTGCTGTTACACTTTGCTTGCGTGCCTGTCGGGTTGTCCCGTGCACACTGGCTGCTACCTCATCACACACGTGTGCCACACATGCTGACGATGGCCCCCACACCCGCGCAGCACGCACCTGCCAGAAAGAGCGTCAGGCTTCTCATGGATGTCACAGAAACACAAGCAGCCTGGACCCAGAGGACAGGACGGGACGGGACGGGACGGGGCGGGCTTGAGTCCTTCCCTGCGGCTTACCCGGAGCGGAAGGTCGGTGTGTGGCTCTGTGCACCCACCTTGGAGCCCCGGTGGAGCAGGATGACTTCCTAGAATGTGGCTGGCGTCTGTGAGAGCCCCAGTCCCACCCCTGTCTACTGCTGGGGACGCCGAGGCACAGAAAGGGGCCGATCCTCCTCCAGGCCACCCCAGCGCAACAGTGGTGGGGCTGCGCTGGGACCCTAGGCCCTCTGCCTTCCAGAGCTGCCCTCGCCCCCACCAGGCGCAGGGATCATGCCCCAGGAGCTTTGCTTCGTGCTGGGGAGGCCTTGGAGTGTGACCCACATTTCTCGCGCTACTGCTGTCCCGCCCAGCCCTGGTGCTGGGTCTCTGTGAGCAGGCGGCAGAGAGTCGGTCCTCTTCCCCTGCTCGCGCTCCCACCCCCTTGTGCTCCCCCTGTCCCAGTCTTCCTTTGGGGTCTCGGGAGGAGGTTAGAGCTCTCTGTGCCCACCGGCCTCCACCCCAGCCCTGCAGGACACTCCCTCTTCCCACTGAGGAAGGCCTGGCTGGGGGGTAGGGTGGTCTCCCTCGGATCCCGCCTGCTGCAGGAGCCAGGAGTGTTTCAGGTGGCCGTGCTCGGAGCAGGTGATCAGAGCCACTCAAAGGAGCTGAGTGCCTGGGAGCAGCCAGGGAGGGGTAGGCTCTGCAGAAGGGGCCTAGCCCCAAAGGGGGCCATGCAAGGTCTCTAACACCCCTCCTGCCCTGCCTGCTTCTCCCCCCACATACCCATGTGAGGGGAAGTCAGGGGAGCCTGCCTGGAGAAGGGGCTCTGAGGCCACCAGATTTAGGTTCCTGTCCGGGTCCACCCTTAGCAGTCAGTCATGCATCCTTGGCAAGGACTTGCCCTGCCTGAGCCTCATTTTGCCCATCTGAGAAGTGGGAGCGAGCACACTGGCCTGCAGGTCGGCCCAGGCCCAGTGAGTCAGGCACAAAACGCCGCTGGGCTCCCAGGTGAGCCGCTGTCCTCATTCCCGCGATGGTGGCTTTGTCTTCTGGGTGGAGGTAGACAAGTGTCCCTGGCTCCTGGTGAGCGTGTCTGGCCGTGCCCGCCTGTGACAGCTGCGATGCCCTCCGCGGGAGCCTGAGGCCGTCTTGCCGTCCCCTAGGCAGCATCCCGCAGAGCCCCCTGCGCCTTCGGCTTCCGTTCTCTTGCTTGCCTCTTCCAGGAAGCCCATCAGGTGGGCGCTGTCACCCTCACTTCTCAACCGCGTGAGGCAGGGTAAGGGGACATCACGCAGCCCGCGCAGTGAGGCCCAGACTCCACCCTGGGGAGTGCCCGTCGGTTTGGTTCTTCCTCTGTGTGTTAAATGCCCACCTCCGTGCAGGCCTGGGGACCCAGGGAAGTGGACCGTGCCTGCGCCAGCCTCGGGTGGGGACAGTCCAGCCTGCAGCTGCGGGATCACTGGCCTCTGCTGCCTCGCTCCCGGGGACTCGGGGCTGTGTGTCGGTGTGAGTGTGTCTCTGCTGTGAGAAGGGCATGGCGCAGATGTTACTGTGCCCAGAGTTGGGTCTCCTGGTCAGACCCCGGAAGCTGGCCTGGCCCAGGGAGTGGGAGGGAGAGCCACAGGACAGGGAGGCAGCCAGGCACCCCTGGGAGAGAGGACCATCTCCCACTCTCTGAGCCAAAGATCTCAGCCAATGAGGGCCAGGAGTTTCGAGGGAGATTTAGAGCTCGGTCTAGCACTTCTGGCCTGGTCCCTGGGCCTCAGTGTCCTCTCCTGTAAAATGGGCCTAACGGGCAAGTGGATGGCTCGGGGATGCCAGGCAGCCCGTAATGCTGGGTGGATAAGAAGTGCTGTCTCGGGACCTTGGCTTTGGTCAGGTGGGGAGCTTGTCTCCCAGCACCTCCCCCTGAGCCCGGCAGAGGACAGGGCAACACAGAGGCGGGACAAGGAAGCTCCCTCAGCGCCGAGCAGACCCCCAAGCCCCCCAGGACTCCAGGCTGTCTGGGCAGCACTGTCCCTAGGGCAGGATTTGTATGCCCTGGGGGTTGGCACCCAGGAGCAGCGAGGAGCAGGACGGGAGCCGCAGGCGGCAGACTAATTGGGCTGGGAATCGTGGGCAGTGCCCGAGAGAGCGGGGAGCTCAGACTTCCTTCCCCCTTGGAGATCTGGGGAGCAGTGGGTCGAGGGGGGGTGTCTCTGGCCTCAGGGCCCGGGGGAAATCTTAAGGTCCATTCTCCTGTGACCCCTCGGATACCTCGTCCAGGCCAGAAGCATGGAGCAGAGCAGAAAGCTTGCTGGGGACAAATGGAGCTTGGCTCCCATTGAAGCTGAGGGGCTGGAGGTCAGACAGCAGGAAGGACTGCCCATTCCTAGGAGGCAGAGTGAGATTCTGTGGGGTGCTTGTTCCAAAACCTGGAGGCCCTGTCCAGCTGGGCAAGACTGACTCTGACTGTGCTGGTCACGCCAGGGAACGGTGGGGGTCGGAGCTTGGCCCCTCTGAGCCTCCTTTGGGGTTGGGGGGAGACCAGGTGCCCAGCGGCTCACGGGCCACCACTCCTCCACCCCTCCTTCCATGCTGCTGCTCTCTGGGAGCCTCAGTCCAGGTCACTGTCTTTGGGTTTATTTTTTGCCGGGCTCGGCTGTCCCCCGGGAGAGGAGGGGGTGGGGAGGGGAGGAAGGAGAGGAGGAACAGCTTTGTCAGCACAAATCCCGGTGCCTCTGCTTCTGCCCCTCTTGGCCCGGCTGCCACCCTCCACCGGAGGAACCAGTTCCTGGGCACAGCGGGTACCCAGCCCCCCTGGGACCTCCTTCCGTGGGGGCAAGGTCAGAGGTTGGGATGAGCCTCTCCACCCTTATCCTCTCTCTGCCTGTCTCTGCTATGGAACATCAGAGGCACAGTCTCTGAGCCTGCACACATCTATGGCTCCATTTCACAGATGGGGAAACTGAGGCCAGGAAGAGGAACTGATTGCCCAGGGGCACAGCTACCTGGGGACCTTTTCCACTTCCCCTCCTCAGCAGATGGGCATTATATTGGGGTGGCAGGTGTGTGTGTGTGTGGGGGGGGTGCTGCTTGCTGCTGCTTCTGTCCTCCAGAGGAAGGGAGCAACTCCAAATTCGTTTTCAGCTCTTCTGCTAACCTCCTGGGACGGTCTGGCGGGAGAGATGGGGGTGGGGAGAAGAGTGTGAGCTGTGGCCCAGCAGAGAGGAGGAGGTACAACTTAGGATGCAGGAAGGCTGAGCAGGCTTATCGGGCCTTGTAAAGGTTATTTATTCATTTATTTGAAAGGCGAAGTGTTGGAGAGAGGGGAAAAGACAGAGAGAGCCTCTGTTCACTAGTTCACTCCCCAAATGGCCCCAACAGCCAGACTGGGCTAGGCCAAAGCCAGGAGCCAGGAACTCCATCCTGGTCTTCCACATGGGCCCCTCCCCATGCCTCCCCCTCCCCCTTAAATATTTATTTATTTATTTATTTGAAAGGCAAAGTCACAGAGAGGTGGGGAGGGACAGAGCGAGAGAAAGCTCTTCCATCCTCTGGTCCACTCCCCAAATGGCCACAATTCTCAGGACTGGGCCAGGCTGAAGCCAGGAGCCAGGAGCTTCATTGGGTCTCACATGTGTGTGGCAGGGATCCAAACACTTGGACCATCTTCCACTGCTTTCCCAGACCCTTAGCAGGGAGTTAGATCGGAACTGGAGCAGCCAGGACTCGAACCAGCACCCATATGGGATGCCAGCATCATAGGTGGCAGTCTAACCCTGTATGTGACAACACATACAGGCTTTTTATCCTTTTAAGAATACCCATATTATGGGGCTGGTGTTGTGGCATAGCAGGTAAAGCTGCTGCCTGTGATGCCTGCATCCCATATGGGCGCAGATTCAAGTCCTGGCTGCTCCACTTCTTATCCAGCTCCCTGCTAATGCACCTGGGAACAGCAGTGATTTCTCGCCACATGCCAAGCCCTGTGCTCAACCTCATAGCCCAGTGCAGAAGATTGCCTAAGTGCTTGGGCCCCTGCACTCACATGAGAGACCTGGAAGAAGCTCCTGGCTCTTGGCTTTGGTCTGGCTCAGTCTCAGCCACTGTGACCACATTGGAAGTGAACCAGTAGATGGAAGATCTCTCTCTCTCTGTCTCTCCTTCTCTCTGTAACTCTTTACAAAAAAAAATATTTATTTTATTTATTTGAAAGACAGAAGCACTTGGGCCATCTTCTGCTGCTTTCCCAGGTGCGTTAGTAGGGAGCTGGATTGGAAATGGAGCAGCTAGGACTTGAACCAGTGCCCATATGGGATGCTGGCATTGTAGGCATCAGCTTAACCTTCAATGCCACAATGCTGGCCCCATAAATAAATATACTTTTTAAAAACAAACAAACAAAAAACAACATTTGCCCTGTTTTACAGATAGGGGATTGAGGAAGGCATAGCAAGGATAAACGACTTACCCAAGGTCAAAGTGCCCGCTGCTTTCCCATGCTGCCTTGGGCCTCTCCATCTGGAGCACACCCGTCCCTGGTTTCGCCTCACCCCTGCCTCCCTGGTCCCTCCTTCTCAGTGTTGTCAGCAGCTCTGACTCGTGTTTCAGCCCTGTGGATGCTGGGGCTTCCGTCACGGGTCCTCCCCCATGTACACACTTGGGGGTCATCTCATGTGCTCCTGCATCATCGGGGGCCACCTCCAGGATGACAGCTACTTCCTCCTCCTCCTCCCCCCATTCATCCCTGTGTGGCAGAGTCCTTAGCCCAGGGCACCTCAAGCTCAGCCCTGGGTCCCAAGGCAAACCCCCTCCCACAAGCATCCTTTGCTCCTCACCTGAGAAAACACCTCAAAGGTTGTAGTGCTGTAGTGCTGCTGACCCTCAGCTTCTCTGCTGCCACGCCCCCTCCTCCACCCCCTCCCACCATCTGGCTAACTCTGATTGGATTCATGCTTCAAATCTCAACATGAGCACCACGGCTCCTTGGGCGCACTCCCTTGCCCACCCAACCCTTCAGTGCCCCCAGAGCTTGGCTCGCGCAACCTGCGTGTTCTCCACTCTTCTGCACTGGGCTGCGGGATGGGGCTGCAGGGTTGAGCACAGGGCTTGGCACATGGTGAGAAATTAGTGAATGTTCGCTGAATGAGGAAAGGGAGGCGCTGGTGAGGCTGGGTTGTGCGGAGAAGGGTTTGCCAGCCAGAGAGCAGGTGGAACAGAGCCCTCGGTCCTCTGTGCATGGGTGCTGAGCTAGAGGTTCTCGGGGTTTTGCCTTGAGTGCACCCCACGTGTAGGGAACAGCAGGGGCGATGGCTTGGGGTGGGACCCTCGTCCCCTGCGCCCTGTGTCACAGGGTCTCTAGAGTCCTAGGCCCTGGGGGTGGGGTCTTGATCCTTAGACTGTACCTTGTGCTGTGGGCCACAGGGAGCCATGGGCAGGGCAGGGCAGGGCAAAGCATCTGGGTGGGAACCAGGGCTGGCGAGACCTCTTCCTGAGCAGGCACTGTGCAGCCATGGCGCGCCTGTGGGGTGGCAGGCAGTTACTGTTCCCATTCTGCAGATGGGAAACCGAGGCTCAGAGGAGGGAAACCAGGCGCAGCAGGTTACACAGTGTGTCCGTGGCAGGGCTGGGGCCTGAACCTGAGTCTCTGTGACTCCCAAGCCCTGCTGCAGAGGGCTCTCAGACACCACGCTTTCCGTGGCCTGAGGCGACAGCGAGGAAAGTGCGGCCAGTGCGGACTCTTCCATGGAGCCGATTGTATTCCATTTAAAGGGCTGTCTCTCAGTCTGAGATTATGTCCTTTCTTTTATGAAATGGTGGGCTGGGAGTTTGTCAAAAATGTCCTTACTTGGCGAAATAAAAAGTGGACAACCTTACGCGGTCCCTGAAGTGTTTTTGGAAATTGTACCGGTGCGTGAAGTCCCCGCCTCGGGGCTGCGTGCTGGCTCCTCCCTCCAGAGCTGTGGGGCCAGAGAGCGGGAGTCTGGCTGCAGATGGCGGAGCCTCAGGCCCTGCCCTGCACGAGGCCCAAGACTGGGCTGGGGCGGTCAGGGTTGGCTGGCGTCAGGAGCACTAGACCAAGAGTCGGCAGGCTGGGGTTCGGCTCCCACCTCTGCTTCCTGGTGCCTGTGTGATGCCAGACAGGTGCCCCAGGCTCTCTGAGATGCCAGCTTCCTCGCCTGTAGAATGCTAACCCCCTGAGGAAGATTGTGAAGGCCTGGAGGAGCGGGGCAGCCAGAGTGGCCGTTCCTAGCCACAGGGAGCCTTGGAAGGCAGTGCGGAGACGCAGGCTCGCCGGAGGCTCAGGGGACCCCTGGGAGATGGAGGCGCACCTGCCGGGAGCCAGGCCCAGAATATTTTCTTTTCTTTTTTTAAGGTTTATTTATTTATTTCAAAGGCAGAGTTATAGAGAGGAGAGAGACAGAGAGGTCTTCCATCCACTGGTTCACTCCCCCAAATGGCCGCAACAGCCAGGGCTGGGCCAGGCCAAAGCCAGGAGCCAGGAGCTTCTTCCTGTTCTCCCACACTGGTGCAGGGGCCCAAGCACTTGAGCCATCTTCCACTGCTTTCCCAGGTACACTAGCAGGGAGCTGGATCGGAAGTGGAGCAGCTGGGACTTGAACTGGTGCCTGTATAACCCACTGTGACACAACACTGGCCCCCAGGCTCAGACTGTAAACGCAGAGATTGTCATTTAGTAATAAGATTCATAGTCTTGTCTACACTGGGTATTGTGCTATGTATTTTTCATATCTGACTTCATTTAATCCTCCCGAGAGCCCTGGGAGTTTGGGGCTGTCCCTGGCCCCGCGGGTCGTGAGGGGTGAGGACGCTGGAGCTGGGAGGGAGGCACGTGCCCTGTCACGCAGCCAGGGTGAGTGTGCAGGAGAATGGGGGTTTTCTGGGCTCAGTGCAGACCAGTGAGTGCCCGGGAAGCTTGGACACGAAGGAGCTGGGGCTTGCCGGGGCTGCAGGGGGTGTGGGCGGGAAGCGGCCCTGCCCGCTCACCGCCCTCGGCCACAGCCTCTCCCTCTGCTCTGCCTCTCAATAATAGCAAGTGGGTTCTGAGCACTTCGCTGGGTGCCAGGTGCTGCTCTGGGGACCTGCCCGGCCTGCTCTCACTTTTCCTTCCAAACCGCCCTAGGAGGTGGGTACTGTTGTTGTGCCCATTTTTGGGATGAGGAAGCTGAGGCACCAAGAGGTCAGGTAACTCCTCTGGGTGAAGGACACAGGCTAGGACCCCAGGAGTCTTTACCCACTCTGACCTGCCAGCCACTGGGAGGCTAACATAAGGATCAGTTGAGCTTTGGAGTTCAAGGTCCTGCTACCACCCCAGCTGTCCACTGGGGACTTGTCCCCCTTGTCTCTTGCTCTCTAACTTGGGAAGCGTTCACTGGCAGTCCCCTGGGACCAGGCCCTGTGCCAGATCTGGGAGCAGAGCAGTAAATCAGACCCTCCCCTGCTCCCTGGGGGAAGATGGGCGGGAGGCAGGCAGGGTGGTAAGTGCCACTGCCCCCAGGCAGCACAGAACCCTGCCGGGGCCTGGCCCGAGGCTGGGAAGGCCTCCCAGAGAGAGACTTCGCTGGCAATCTGAAAGCCGATTAAGAGCAGAAAAAGTCTATTGGGCAAAGAGGAGCAAGGACAAGTGTTGTGGGCAAGAGGGACCAGCACATGCAAAGACCCAGACCCAGAGGTGAGGCCATACACGGCATTTGCAAAGAACAGCAAGAAGTCAGAAGACCAGAGGCCTCCAGGGGGCAGGAGGGGCCCAGGGACGAAGGCGGGTGTGAGCAGGGCCAGGTTTGGGGCCAGCACCCTGCTGAGGCGCAGCCACTTCCATTCCCGGCCGAGGAGATGGGAAGAAAGTGAGGCTGGGAGCACTCAGGCCAATTTGTATTTTAGGAATTCCTCTTTGGCACTGGCCAGGAGGAGGGTGGAGGAGAAAGGATGGGCAGGGAGCCCCGGGGATGCCGCCTTTTTCCTTCCCCGGGGCCCAGCCCTCTGAGTGCCTCGTTCAGGGCCGTCTGCTAACCTGCCCTGGGCCCGGCTACCTCCACAGGGCCCCAGCCCAGGACTTTGCCTGTAGGGAAAGTTCAGCTGCTTATGCAAACCTTGACCTGGGGGAGGTGTGTGGCTGAGCGGGGGTGCGATGGAAGCAGAGGAGGTGGGTGCGGGTCCTGAGGCTGGAAGGGGAAACATGAGATTGGGCTCCGTTGGGTGTCCCTCCCTCCAACAGTCCCATAGTGCACCCAGGGATTTGGCTGAGGTAGTGGGCGCAGGGGGCTCTGTGACGGGACAGAGCCCAGGTGGTTCCCAGGCCCAGCTCCTCCCGCTCGGCTTCTCCAAGCTCCACAGTGGGAGCTCAGCACGGGGCAGGGACTACACTCAGTCAGCAGTGGAGTCCCGAGCAGAAGCCAGGCTCAGTGCAAAGAGTCTTCGTTGTCCCTAGCTAGGATAAGCAGCGGCCACCTTTCTGCAGAGCCTCACGTGGGTGGCCGGGGCTCAGGTCCCTGCCTAGTGGTCCTGGGTGGGTCTCTTCACCCTTCTGAGCCTCAGCCCCACCCTAGAAGGAGGTCCTCTCTCCCACTTGATGCTCCACAAAGCTCTTTAAGCGAGGTGCGGCCGTTGTGGGGTTTCATGATTGTTTGCTTAATGAATCCCACTGAGTTCTCACGGTAACCCTGGAGGAAGCTATAATTACACCAGTTTACCCAGAGGCTTGCCCAAGGTCGGTCCCCTGAGAAGCGGCTGAGACAGGCCTGGAGCCCTGGAGTCTGCGTGCCCACTGAGGACCCCCGAAAGACAGCCCCGGTTCTGCATCTGTGCCGTCAGCACAAATCAGCCAGCCGGTGCCCCGAGAGACACACCAGTCAGCTGGGCAGGGTGTGTGTGCATGGGTGTAGCAGCCTGGGCGGGCCTGCTGGCCAGAAGTTGGCTCATGCCAAGCCCCGTGCCCCCGTGCCTGGGCCTGGCTGCAGCTGCTGGCCTGCAGGGAAGGGGAACCTTCCACTCACCCTCCTGCACCAAGGGTTCCTCCCCTTGGTCTGGTGGGCTGCAGAGGGAGCTGCTGGTGACGTGACCACTGGGGCACCTGCCAGTGCTTCCCCTTCACATGACAGGCATGGGGTGAGCCCCAGGCTGGGGAGCGGGATTTGCGCTCTGCTAATCCCGGGGCTGCAGCCCCCGCTCTGTCTTGGCCAGGGCCGTGGGAGAGGTTTGTCCTTGCCCCATGCCCAGTGGCCCCAGTGCAGATCCCTGGCACACACCCAGCTCTGCGTGGGGCCTTCCCCTACCCTGCTTGTGCCCCCGCTCCCCCCACTATCAGAACCGAATTCGGACTCAGGCAAATGCAGGGACATCTGAAGCTGCAGGCCAGGCCTCTCTGGGGAAGACGGGGCCACAGCAGGGAGGCTTGGGCAGAGTTGCTGGAGGATCGGTTGGGGTGCAGAGCTGGAGTGTTTGGGGCTAGTCGTGGGCCACCTCTTCCTGGAGAAATTTGGCTACAAGTCAGGGAGGCAAATGTGTGGGCTGTGCCCCCCCTCGCTGGGCAGTAAACACGGCCGTCGCCAGGGAGACGGGCCCAAACACCCCGGCCCCCCACGGTTATTTATACCAGGACTCCCTCTCCTTCTCTGGCCAGTCTGGCTTCTCAGCCCACTCCTGAGTCCGGACCTGAGTTGAGGGTCCAGCCCCTATCAAGACAGGAGACCCCAGGAGTAGGAGCCTGGTACCTGCCCCCTCCCAATGGCCTGTCCCAGGGGAGGGCCCAGCTTTGGGGCTTGGGTTACTCAGCTCCTGGCGGCCAAGGCTGGGAAGGAGGCAGGCACCTGGGGACCGGACCCCTGCTGCGTGACTGGGGTTATGGGCACCCTAGACACTTCGGTGTCCTGTGTTCAGGAGGGTGGCGGTCTCAGTGACAGCTTTTCCAGCTGTTTTAAGCAGTAAATCTAGTTGTGGTTTTTTTTGTTTGTTTGTTTGTTTGTTTATTTTTTGTGTTTTTTTTTTTTTGACAGGTAGAGTTATAGACAGTGAGAGAGAGAGACAGAGAGAAAGGTCTTCCTTCCGTTGGTTCACCCCCTAAATGTCTGCCACGGTCGGCGCTGCGCCGATCCAAAGCCAGGAGCCAGATGCTTCTTCCTGGTCTCCCATGCAGGTGCAGGGGCCCAAGCACTTGGGCCATCCTTCACTGCCTTCCCGGGCCACAACAGAGAGCTGGACTGGAAGAGGAGCAACCAGGACTAGAACCCGGCGCCCAGATGGGATGCCGGCACCGCCGGCGGAGGATTAACCTAGTGAACCACGGCGCCAGCCCCTAGGTTTTTTTTTTTAACAGGCAGAGTGGACAGTGAGAGAGAGACAGAGAGAAAGGTCTTCCTTTTGCCATTGGTTCACCCTCCAATGGCTGCCGCGGTAAGCGCGCTG
Organism: Lepus europaeus; assembly: GCF_033115175.1. NCBI lineage: Eukaryota > Metazoa > Chordata > Mammalia > Lagomorpha > Leporidae > Lepus > Lepus europaeus. Next base: position 32,547,905 of record NC_084831.1, read on the forward strand.
CGGCTGGCGCACCGCGCTGATCCGATGGCAGGAGCCAGGTGCTTATCCTGGTCTCCCATGGGGTGCAGGGCCCAAGGACTTGGGCAATCCTCCACTGCACTCCCTGGCCACAGCAGAGAGCTGGCCTGGAAGAGGGGCAACCGGGACAGGATCGGTGCCCCGACCGGGACTAGAACCCGGTGTGCCGGCGCCACAGGCGGAGGATTAGCCTAGTGAGCCGCGGCGCCGGCTGGTTTTTTGTTTTTTTGTTTTTTTTTTTAAATATTTATTTTTTATTTGAAAGGCAGAGAGAGGGAGAGAGAGATCTTCTATCTGCTGGTTCACTCCCCAAATGGCCGCAACCGCCAGAGCTGAGCCAATCTGAAGCCAGAAACCAGGAGTTTCTTCCAGGTCTCTCACGTGGGTGCAGGGGCCCAAGGACTTGGGCCATCTTCCACTGCTTTCCCAGGCCATAACAGGGAGCTGGATCAGAAATAGAGCAGCTGAGACTCGAACTGGTGTCCATATGAGATGCCAGCACGGCAGGCGGCGGCTTTACCCACCACGCCACAGCACCACAGTGTTGGTCCCTAAATCTAGTTCTTTAAATGAAACCTGACACTGTGGGGCAGCCCACGTGGAACACAAAACAGAACAAAGCAGAGATGCTGTGTGTGGAGCCGGGAGTGGGGGCCCACAGTTCGGCCCACATTTCTGCCCACTCGGCGCACAGGGCCCTGAATAGCAACCTGCAGCCTACATGCGGCCCTCTTCACTCCAGGACACATTCCAGGTAACCCTGGGATTCCCTGGCCAAATATTTATGCCTGCTTCCAGGGCCAGGCCTCTCCCCTCGCTCACCCCGCCAAGGGCTCGTTGCAGCCGGGGGCTGTGAACACCCCAGGCCTGTGAGGGCTGAGGCAGCCATAGGGGTGCAGCCAGGCCCCTCGAGTGAGAGACGGGCCCTGGGGGAAAAGAACGAGGACCAGAGGGTAGCAGGGCTATCTGTCCCCTCCCTGCCAGATTCCAGCTTGGGACTCCAAGAATTTAAATTCAGACTTGGCCTCCCGGGTCACTATGAAGATACATGTGTTAGGAAGGACAGCACCTATTTGATTTAACAGCTTGTTAATTTGATTCACACTTTTTACTATTTAGGCGATGCAGGTCTCTGTACCCTTTCCTCAGCCCTGCCAGGGTCAGGGGTGAGCCTGCTTGGGCGCTCCCTCCTCCTACACGCCTGTGCTGCAGCCTTAAGACCCCCCACCCCCGAGTGGGCAGGCTTCTAGGACTCACAGCCCCCCTCTTCTCCAGTTCACTCCCCAGAGACTGGGCAGCTGCAGGAGTGGGGGAGTTAGGCAGGCTGTGCTCTACAGGGATGGACCTCGGTGGCGGGGGTGGGGGGGTGGGGGTGGCGGAGGCGGGAGGCAGCGGCAGGAATGGCCTTGGCACAGGGACCCTCTCAGGACAGAGACAGGGGATTCTGAGGGGGCCCAACCAGAGACTGTAGGAGTGCTTTTTCCCCAAGGCAGAGAGAGGTTCTTGGGGCAGAAGGGGGACATCCCAAGGAGAGGAGTGTGAATGTCACCAAGCGATCCAGGGAGGCAGAGCTGGTGATCCTTGGGGGTGTGTGCGGGGGCCTGCTAAGGAGCTTGGGGCAGATGTGGCAAAGCCCTTGTGGTGTTGTAAGTGGGGGAGGGCTGAGGAAGGGGGCACAGACTGGGAAGTAAGTGGCCCTGGGGGCCGGGGTCAGGGAGCAGGTGGCAGAGGGGGGGTGGGTCTGGCCAGGGGTTGGAAGTAGGGGGGCTAGGAAGAACTAATCAATCTTAACTCTGCCCTCTGGGAGCGCATCTCCCACCTCCTCGTCTTCTCTCAGTTCTGTCTCCTCCTTCCCTCCCCTGCCCTGGGTCTCGAGGGTGGGGAGAGGGGCATGACCCCCTAAGCCCACCTCCCTGTAGATATGCTGCATGACGGCCTGCAGGCTTGTGTGGGAGCTTCCCCCCCGACAACTGAAGTCATTCATTCATTCATTCATTCATTCATGGTTTCTTGAGACCCTCCCCCCACGGCACCAAGGCCTGTCCTAGATGTGGAGAGAGCGAGATAAAGGCCCTGATTCTGGGGGTGCATGTCAGGGGGGCAGGACTGCTGTGCTAGGGCCACTCTCTGGTCCTGGGGACAGGGACCCCCTTAGGCACTCATTTGCTCCAGCTGCCCTTGGCCGGCAGCCAGCTCTCCATCAGAGAGGGGGAGCCTGGGCCCCTTACAGGGACCTGGGCTTAGGTTTCTCTGTCAAGTGGGCTTTTAGGGGAGGGCTTCCAGTGTGGTCTATGAGTGGCCCCTTCCTCTGGCTATGGAGGGAGGCGGTGCTCACAACTCCTCCACGCAAGTTGACAACAACAGCTACCTGTTCTGTTCCACTGTCTCAGCTTGGCCCTGGCCAGCAGCTCTGTCCGGTGGGCGCCTTCCCTCGTTTTCCCCAAGGGGAACTGAGTCGCAGTAGTGTGCATGAGGTCACACGTGACACGATCTGACACTGGGAGCCCTCACGGACGGGTGCTGAGGGGTGCTGCCTGGCACCTGCCCCTCCTGGGCACTCAGCCTAGAGAGTGGAAACCCAGCCCTAGCGCCCCCTCCAGGCTGGCACTGCCCCGAGCCTGGTACTGGGTCCTGCGACCCTGGCTAAGGCGGGACCAGGGACCCGATCTGCCCAGAACTCGGCCCAGGGGCCTTGGCACCTTGGCGTCCCGAGGCGCTCAGTCCCCGCCCCTGGCGTCGGGGGGTGGAGTGGACGCGGCCCTGGCGGTCGGGGTGTCGCGTCCCCGGTCTCCGGCCTGGCCTCGGGGACGCGGCGGCACCTTCACACTTTCCGCTTGGCCCGCTGCTCGCCTTTCAGGCCGCTGCGTTTTCAATTGTTAATTTGGAAACGGAAAAAGAAGCCGGCCGGGCGCGGAGCCGTGGAGTGGTAACACGAGCCGAAGAGGCCCCCGCCCCGCCCCGCGCCCGCCCCTCCCACGCCGGGGCGGGGTCAGCGCGGGGACCTGGAGGGGAGCCGGGCACTCGGCGGCGAGGGGGAGGAGTCCCTCGGGAGCCCTCCTCCACGACCCCTCCTTCTCCGAGGAGCCCCGCCCGGTGTCGGCCTGCCGTGTCCCGAGGTGACCCCAAGCCTGTCTGCAACCCCTCTACGGGGCCTCATGCCGTGAGACCCCCGTCCCCAGGCTGCCGGAAGGGGTCACTGACCTCATTAGACACGCAAAGAAACTGAGTCCCAGAGAGGGACGTTACGCAGGCCGAAGACCGGGCAGCCAAGGCAGATTCTGAATTCAGTTCCTGTTCTTTATTTTGTTTATTTTCTTAAATATTTATTTATTTGGAAGGCAGAGTTACAGAGAGAGAGAGAGATCTCCCATCTGCTGGTTCACTCCCCAAATGGCTCCAACTGCCAAAGCTGGACCAGACTGAAACTAAGAGCCAGGAGCTTCCTCTGGGTCTCCCACGTGGGCGCAGGGCCCAAGCACTTGGGCCATCCTCCATCACTTTCCCAGGCACATCAGCAGGGAGCTGGATCAGAAGTGGAGCAGCCGGGACTTGAACCAGTGCCCATATAGGATGCCAGTGCTGCAGGCAGTAACTTTATCTGCTACGCCACAGCGCCGGCCCCTAGTTCCTGTTTAGGCTGTGAGGCATGCAGGATCTGTTTTCCTAAGTAAAAGGAGGGGACTTCGGGACCAAGAGGTGCCAGTTGTCTGCTTGCCCCGTCTTCAGCTGTGTGTCTGTGGTGAGTGCTCCCGCTGCCTGAGCCTACCCTGACTCCTCCTTGCTGTCACCATTCACTATGGGCCAGCTGGTCCCTCTGCACTCCCCATGCAAATGACATGTAAAAGGTGTTCTCTTTCCAGAGCAGTGAAGTCCCCCAGGACTGGCAGCAGGGGTGTACTTCCTTTTGGAGAAGCTGGCATCACCAGCTCCCCATCCATCCTTGAAAAACGGGGCCCTCCGAGACCCTCCCCAATCCCTTCCTGGATGGACTGGGCCACAGAAGCAGTTTCCCAACTCTTGGGCTGGCTGGCGGCAGTGTCAGGGTGGAAGCCTCGGCGACCCAGGCCCCTGGCCTCCTCCCTCCTCCACCGTCGGAAGACCTTGGATCTGTAGGAAATGCAAGCTGAGCACCTTTCCCTTCAGAGGCAGAGGAAACCAGAGAGTGCGAGCTGAAGATCCTACCAATGGCCCTTCCACGTTGTGGAACAGACCCAGAGGAGCTGAGCTCTTGACTCGGGGTCACACGGCGGGCCTTTCCCAGCTCCAGCTCCTAGGGCCCCCTGCATTCAGTCTGGCTGCTCCTGGATTTGGGGTCCCCACTGGGAGCATGGCTCTCAGGGCAGCTGGTCGTTTGCATGTTGCTTTGCTTAGTAGTGGTAGCATAGCAGCAAGGGCATTGAAACTCCCCTCCCCCACAATGCCCTTGAACCTCCCACTGGGTGGGTCCTCAATGGCTGAGTCTGCAAAACTCCCAGACTGGGCTTAGTCGTGGCACTTGAGCTCCCCAGAGGCTTCTGCCCTCCTCAACGTTCCTGTTCTACCCTGTCAGCTCTTGTTGGTGCAGTGCCTGCTCTGGGAGCATTGAGAACCAAGTGGTGGGAACCAGGCTCTTGCCCCCGTTTTGGAATCCCCCCCGCCTCTTAGCTCGGGTTCTGCTGATTCAGCGGCAGACCCTGACCCCTGCCAGGCTCAAGCAGCTGGGGAGCTGGGAAATCCTTGAACCCAGGGCCACCCTTTCACATTCTGCAGATCCTGTCAGCCCCTGGACCAAGGGGGTTTGGAGTGAGGGAGGGGCAGGGGCTTGGGTCCTGCCACAGAAGAGAAATTGAAAGAACATTACCTTAGGACTCAGGGAGCCTGGGTGCCAGCCCAGCTGTGTCTCTGACTTACCGTGCGATCTTGGGTAGGCAGAGCCCCGCGCTGGGACTGTTTCCCCATCTCTAAATGAGAGGGTGGATCCGTAAGAGCTCTTTCAGTATCTGATCACTACCTCCACTTCCCCTGTGCTAGTCACTGTCATCTCTTGCTAGGATTCTACCATCTCTACTCCGTAGCCTGCTCCATAGTCAGCTCATGCCACTCTCTGCCCTAACTCCCCTTATCACTGAGAGGAGAGGCCCAGATCCTCACAACAGCCAGCAGAGGGTCTGCTTCCCACCCCCGCTGCCTCTCTGCCCTCCCTCCCCCCCACTCTCCCCAACCCCCTCTCCGTTCTGGATGGCCCTGGGATATACCTGGCACTCTTCTGGCTCAGGTCTTCTTTTTTTTTTTTAAGATTTATTTATTTATTTTGAAAGTCGAGTTCCAGAAAGAGAGAGAGATGAGAGATCTTCCATCCACTGGCTCACTCCTCAGATGGCCACAATGGTTAGGGCTGGGCCAGGCGGAGGCCGGGAGCCAGGAGCTTCATCTGGGTCTCCCATGGGGATGGCAGGGACCCAAACACTTGGATCATTGTCTGCTGCTTTCCCCAGGCCTTTAGTGGGGAGCTTGATCGGTAGTGGAGCAGCCAGGACACAAACCGGTACCCATATAGGGTGCTAGCCTCACAGGCGGTGGCTTTAGCCACTCTGCCACACCACCACCCCGGCTCAGGTTTTTACACTTGCTTTTCCCTCTTCCCAGACCCCTTGTCTCCCAGATGTCCGCATGGCTCCTTCCCTCTTTGATCTTTGCTTAAAATTCCCTTCTCAGAGCTGTTTACTCTCACCACCCTCTATCAAAATAGTCCTCTAATCCCAAACTGGTGGTTTCCTGTCTCTTTGCCCATTTAACTTCCTCCATCATCATCTGAGTTTTGAACTTTTGCTTGTTTATTTATTTAATATATTCATTTTGTTTATTTGAAAGGCAGAGAGAGAGACAGACAGACAGTCAGACAGACAGAGAGATATTTTGCGTCTGCTCGTTTACTCCCCAGATGCCCACAGTATCTGGGGCTGGGCCAGGCTGGAGCCAGGAGCCAGGAACATAATCTGGATTTCCTAAAGGAGTTCCCAAATGAGAGGCAGGGACTCAAATACTTGAGCCATCATCTGCTGCTTGCCAGGGTGTGTATTATCAGGAAGCTAGAATCGGGAGCAGATCGGAGAGTAGAACCCAGGAACTCTGATACGGAATGTGGTTGTCCCAGATGGTGTCTTAACTGCTGTTACAAATGCTTGCCCCTCTGAGGTCAGCGCTGTGGCATAGCGGGTAAAGCTGCCACCTGCAATGCCCACGTCCCATATGGGCCCGGGGTTCGAGTCCTGCTCCTCCACTTCCAATCCTACTCCCTGCTAAGAGCAGTGGCGAATGGCCCAGGTCCTTGGGCCCCTGCACCCACATGAGAGACCTGGATGAAGCTTCTGGATCCCAACTTTGGCCTGGCCCAGGGGGAGCTGCAGGTCCCGATCTGAGAAGTCAGCGCTGCCCAGCCAGCCCCTAGCAGGTGAATGGCCCTGCTCCCTCCTGGTCCACCCTTGGCTCAGCCCCTTCCCTGGTGCAGCAGGCAGTTCGAGGGCTTGGGGCTAGTCCAGGGGAAGAGCAGGAAGCTATTACTCATCATATTAGTCTGTTTTCCATTACGGTCATGAGCACCTGAGGCTGGATACTTTATAAAGAAAGAAGGCCTGCCTAGGTCACAGTTCCAGAGGTTCAAGGACACGGCGCTGGCGTTGGCTTGGCCCTGGGGAAGGCCTCCTGGGAGATGAGAAATCCCAGGGGGAGACAGGAAGCCAAGAGAGACTGGGGCCCTGAAGGAGCTGGGTTTTTACATTTTGTTTGAGAGGCTGACACACAGACAGACAGACAGACAAATAGAGGAAAATCTCCCATCCACTGCCCTCAATGGCAGCAGCCGAGCCAGGCCATAGCTGAGAGCCAAGAATTCAAGCTGGGGCTCTCAGGTGGTTGGTAGGAATCCTAGTTCTTGAGCCATGACCCCTGTCTCCCAGGGTCTGCATTAGCAGGAAACTGGAACAGAAAGCAGAGCCAGGACTCACCCCAGCCCCAGTACTCCTTACTTTGACAGGAGACACGCAGTCTTTACGACGAGGCCAATCACCAGCCTAGTCCACAGAGAGCTAAGTTAACCCCCGCCCAACAGCCTCCCACTAAGATCCACCCGCTGAAGGTGCCAGCGCCTCTTGACCACACAGGCCTCTAGCTCGTGAATGGCTCGGGGCAAAGGACCTGCAGACCTTAACTCCGTCAGTGCCTTGACCAGGAAACACCATTTCCATTCGCTAGCGGGACTGAGACCTTTCAGACCAGCTCAAGATCAGTTGGCCTGTGCAGGTGGAGGACGCCGATGGTGGGGAAAGGGAAAGGTTCTGCAGAGGCTTCGTGGCAGGAAACGCATCCGGGATTCATGGGGTAGAAAACGAGGAGTGACATTCCAGGGCAGGCCGGGTCTCTGCCACTTCGCTTTGCACCTCTGCCAACTTTCCTCCATAGTCCTTAGCTCCGTTCTTGAAAAACACAGCCCTATGAGCTCGGCCGATCCGTGGCGGTTGCTTCTGGGGTCAGCCTCCCACTCCAGACAGATACGCGGCGGCCAGGAGAGGGGCATGGAACCGCCCACAGTGTGAAGGCCCCAGCTGAAAGGGCTGGAGAGCGCGAGAATCCAGCTGGGCTGGGCCCAGAGGAGAGGGACGCCTGTTTGTAATGGGGTCATCTAGAGGGGTCGGGTTTTTGTAACTTGTCAGCCTAGGGGAATGCCTTTTTCTAATTGGCCTTCCAAGAGGGGGCATTTTTTTCATAGTTTGTGCTGTGTGCTGGCAACTGCTGTGCCTCTGGGGACAGACGCAGGGAAGCTAGAACTGAGCTAAAGGCCAAGTCTTCTTGCCTTCCCAGCCCTCTGCTGGAGAGGCAGAGGCAGAAGGGACTCGAGCCGCCGGCGACTTGTCCCCCACCTTCAGGTTGTGGCCAGGGAAATGGGCACTCGGTCAAGACCTCAGCCCTAGCCCTGAGCCCCAGCACAGGCCTCCAGCCCGGGAAGCAGCAGCGCTGGTGGCAGCCGTGACGTGGGGCCCTGGGTCACGTGCTCTGGCTCCTTTTGCCAAATTTAGAATCGCTGGACCAGGGGAAGGATTCTTGGAAAGAACCTCGCTCTGAGGCCTGGCTTCCTGCCCCTCCCCTCTATCCCCCTGGAGTGCCAGCAAGTGCCTGCTTTGCCTGGAGGAGTCTGGGGGACCCCCAGGCCCCATGGCCCGCCTTGGCCAGGAAGGGCCTATGAAGTCCAACGGAAGTCTCTTCTGCAGGCTCGGCTCTCGTTTGGGGTTTAGTGAACCCCTATTCTGCTGGAAGGTGGTGGGGTCATGGCCTCTACCCCTTAGGAAGCTTGGCTGAATGGGGTCAGGCTAGCCCCAAAGTACCCCAGCAGAGGGAAGAGAGCCCCTGCCTTGGGGCCTGGTGTGAGGAGCAGGGCGGGAGTCACGCCCCTCCAAGCCAGCAGTGGAAACCCAGAAGCCCCATTGGCGGGGCCTGGAGAGAGAGAGAGGGGGGCCGGGCCCCATCTGCCCTCGCCTGTGGTCCTGAGGAGGCAGGTGGCTGAAAAACAGCCACAGCAAGCACTAAGCAGCATCTTAAATGCTAGTGTTGGGCGCTGGGACGTCTCGGTCTTTACCCGCTCCTCCATCCTCGCTGTTGAGGACAATGAGCATGTGGGCAATGGAGAGGGCCCCAGGGAGCCCCGACAGAGCAGACGGAGGAACGCCCCCCACCCCAACCCGGGAGGGAGCGAGGGAGCGAGGGAGCGAGGGAGCGCTCCTCGGGGCCTGGTCAGCCCGGTCTGCACAGGCCAGGCTGTTTCAGACCTCTGCTCTTCAGCTCTGGTCTTACCTCTCCAGAGCCTGTGGGTGTGGGCGGAGCCTCCTTTCCCTCCTCCATCCCGACCCCTCCTCATCCTCTTCCTGTGGATTCCAGGAGAGCCACAGGGGCCCTGCTGCTCAGCACCAGCCCAGCGCTGCCTCCCAGCGCCCTGGGGACTTCATTCCCCGCATCTTTGGCTTCTCTCCTGCCCTCCTGGCTCCTTCCACTCCGGCTCTCATCTTAACAACAACCCTCCACCACCCTAGTGCACTCTCTTAGGCTGCCCGACCAAGGGGCCCAGCGACCAACATGTCACCAAACTGGGTGAGCATTTGGCTGGCCCATCCCCCTTGACCTCCACAGTGTTGTCCAAGCCTTCCCAAAACATAGCTTCCCTGGGCCTCGTCTGGTTTTCCGCCCGTCTCTCCAGCTGGGGCCGGCACTGCTTTCCTCCCTCTGCCTGCCGGGGCTCCCTGGGGCCCTTGGCTCTGTCTCAGTCACCACCTCCACCAGATGTTCCTCACCTCTGCATTTCCCACAAGGTCTCTCTCTTCATCCCCACTGTGTGTCTGCCAAGTGCCACACAGCCCTGTCCCTCTTAGCATGTCCAAAAGGGAACTCGTGCTTGTGCACCTGCTCCTCCCTAGGGACCTCTCACCTCCATGTCCATCCAGTGCCCAAGCCAGAAGCACAGATGTCCCCAAGCATCCTCAAGTCCACTTCCTCCAGCGTTCAGTCCCTGCTGCCACCAGCTGGGTCCAGGCCACCCTGAGCTCTCAGCTGAATTGCTGTGGAGCTTTCTGCTTTTCTTTTTCAAAGATTTATTTACTGGGGCCGGCACTGTATGGCACAACAGGTTAAAGCCCCAGCCTGCTGCACTGGCACCCCATATGGATGCCAGTTTGAGTCCCCGCTGCTCCACTTCTGATCAAGCTCCCTGCTGACACACCAGGGGAAGCAGCAGAGGGTGGCCCAGGCTCTGGCTCCTGGGGCCATATGGGGAGTGAACCAGTGGATGGAAAACCTCTCTCTGTAACTCTGTCTTAAATAAACAAACCTTAAAGAGATTTATTTATTTATTTGAAAGGCAGACAGAGTTACAGAGAGAGAGAGAGAGAGAGAGAGAGAGAGAGAAAGGTCTTTTCCATTTGCTGGTTCACTCCCCAAATGGCCTCAAAGGCTGGAGCTGGGCCAATCCAAAGCCAGAAGCCAGGAGCTTCTTCTAGGTCTCCCACCTGGGTGCAGGAACCCACGTAATTGGGCCATCTTCTGCTTCTTTCCCAGGTGCATTAGCAGGGAGTTGAGTCAGAAGTGGAGCAGCCAGGACTCCAACTGGAGCCCACATTGGATGCGAAGGCAGCTTAACCTGCTACAAGCCGGCCCCAGCCTTCTACTTTGCTATTGAACGAGCTGTAGGGCCCCTGAGTGGTGATCCTGAAACACAGCTCAGCTCTGCCTTTCTCTCTCTCAGCTCCTCCTTGGCTCCCTGCTTCCTGTCTGTTAACTCTCAAAGGCCCTAGGGTACCACTTAACAAGCAGGCCTCTCTGGCTCCTCCATCCCCCCCTTCATTTTAGGTGCCCTCCATCCAGAACTACTGGCCATCTCAGGCTGCCCCTAGACTCCCACATCCCTGTTGCTTCCCTGTGTAGACACCTCCTCCAAGAAGTTCTCATTGATCTCTCCTCTTTGTGTTGAAACCTTCTTGGGCCTTCCCAGGCACCTTGTCTATCAGGTCACCGCTGTTACACTTGTTAGTTTCTTGGGACCTGGGTTGTTCATTTCTGACTTTACAATAGCCTGGCTGGGAATGAGGATAATCAATACTTCTGAAGTGCGTGAGGCTCAGAGAGGCTCCTCTTTTCTGCTGTGAGCTTCTCGCTGCTCCCCCTTCCCCATGCCTGCAGCACCCCACATCTGCTCTTCCAGAGACATCCCCAGGGAAGCTCGGGCCAGCTGATGGCCGAACCCGGCCCTTGTACACTCCACCTCTGAGGAGTCTCAAGGCTGATGGGACGTTAGTCATCGTCGAGCTGTCCCCACCTTTGTGTGTAGATGGGGACATTGGGTCCTAGAGAGGTGGTATGGTCTGGTCGTCCAGGTGGTCTTGGGTTCAGGTCCCACCCTTAGGAGTTCGGACAAGTTAAGAGACCTGGGGCAGGTGTTGTGGCACCGCAGGTCAAGCCACCACTTGCGACATCCACATTCCGTACAGGAGTGCCAGGGCTGGAGCCCCACCTCTGCTTCTGAGCCTGCTTCCTGCTAATGTGCATCCTGGGAGGCAGCAGTGATGGCTCAAGTGCTTGGGTCCCTCCCAACCGTGTGGGAGACCCGGATGGAGTTCCAGGCTCCTGGCTTTGGTCTGGCCCAGCTCCAGCTGCTAGAGGCATTTGGCGAGTGACTCAGCGGATGGAACACATCTCTCCGTTGCCCCGCCTTTCTTTCTCTCTCTCTTTCTTTCTTTCTTTCTTTCTTTTTTTTTTTTACAGGCAGAGTGGACAGTGAGAGAGAGAGACAGAGAGAAAGGTCTTCCTTTTCCATTGGTTCATCCCCCAAATGGCCGCTACAGCCGGTGCACTGCGCCGATCCGAAGCCAGGAGCCAGGTGCTTCCTCCTGGTCTCCCATGGGGTGCAGGGCCCAAGGACTTGGGCCATCCTCCACTGCCTTCCCGGGCCACAGCAGAGAGCTGGACTGGAAGAGGAGCAACCGGGAGAGAATCCGGCACCCTGACCGGGACTAGAACCCAGAGTGCCGGTGCCGCAGGCGGAGGATTAGCCTAGTGAGCCAAGGTGCCGGCCCCCGCCTTTCAAATAAATAATAATAAATATACTTTAAAAAACAGGCCTACGGGATTTTTTAAAAGTTGATATACTTTTCTTTTGTATTTTAAGTAACAGCTTTCTTGAGATACAATTCACATACCATAGACGTCCCCCTCTGACGATGTACAGCTAAGTACAGTGCCGTGGTTTTCAGTGTGTTCACAGATTTGCCTTATCCAAAATGCTTGGGACTGACACGTTCCTGATTTCAGAGTGTTGCGTATTCAGGGAGATTTCTGTAGACTTCCCTGGTTGAGCTGTTCTGATTTGCACATCTTAAGTCTGAAGTCTTCCAAAATCTGAATCTTTTTGAGCTCTGCCATGTTCGGCCCGCACACCCCTACCCTCTGAGCCTCTGTTTCCTCCTTTGTAAGCCTTGGGTGATGGCGCTGCTGCCGTGGGGGCTGTTGGGAGAGCGGGGAGCATACGTGCAGATAGCTCACCACAGGGCCTGGCTGATGGGAAGCCCGTGGCCAGCAGGAGCGTTTCTGATTGCCACCGAGGGTGAAGCTGCTGTTAGCGTGAGAGCCGCGTCCCGAGCAGGGCCTCACCTCTGCCCTGCTCCTCTGGGCCGGGACTGGAGGAGAAGGCGGAGAGAAGGCAGGGACGGTGGTTGTTTGGGAAAGCCCTGGGTTGGCCTGATTGAGTCAGCCATGGCCACTACCATCAGCTAATCCAGCGATTCCCAAACCATGGCCCCTGAAACGTGAGTGTGAGGATTACCAGGGAGCTGTGTCGAAGCCCAGACTCTCTGAGCTCACCCCCTACTTACTGGACCAGATCCACAAGTGGGTCCCAAGTATTTTAGCAGATGATTCTGACACCCAATAGAGTCAGAACCAGGGATCTAAGCAAACCCTTCCCTTGGTCATCCCTAATCTTCTTACTGCTTTCTTGAATGAATGAATGGGATAGTAACAGAATGGCACAGAATGGGGGGGGGGGTGGAAATGGGAAAGATTATGATAAGCCGCATGATAAGCCCCAGCCCAGGAGAGGCAGCCAGGCAGCATGCACCTGTCGCAGGCCTGAGCCCCTGACTGCAGCCAGACACAATGGGCAGAGATGCTCTCAGAGCAGCTGCCGGTCTGGCCTCTCTGCAGGGAAGTTGCAGGGACCCAACCCAGCCGGCTCCTGGGGACCACAGATGCGTGTCTAGCAGGAGAAACGGAGGCAAACCTCAGGACTTATTTGTTGAGTGACTGAAGCTCCACCCCGGTTCTGGCAGGTACAACCGGACCCCAGCCACAGAGCACCTTCTCCAGACGGTGCTCTCTGTGTGAGGACTTCTCGGACAGGCCAAGGCCGCGTGGGGTCAGCCTGCTCTGGAGTTCTCGCCCCAGCCCTGCCTCTGATTCCCTGATCATGATCCCAAGTCTGGCCCTCCCTAGGCTCTGATTCTTCCCCTGGAAGACAGAATACAGGGTGTCCTCTGACCACGTATGAAACCTACCCCAGCTTTTAAAACATTTATTTATTTATTTGAAAGGTAGAGTCACAGAAAGAGAAGGAGAGACACAGAGAGAGGTCTTCCATGCACTGATTCACTCTCCAAATGGCTGCAACAGCCAGAGCTGGGCCAAGCAGAAGCCAGGAGCCAGGAGCTTCTTCCTGGTCTCCCAAGTGGGTGCAGGGGCCCAGGCACTTGGGCCATCTTCCACTGCCTTCCCAGGTGCATTAGCAGGAACCTGGACCGTAAGTGGAGCAGCTGGGACATCAACCAGCACCCATACAGGATACTGGTGCTGCACTGGCGTTGCAGGCAGTGGGTCAACCTGGCTGGCAATGTCCCTTCAAATGCATTCAGCCTCCAGGGTGAGACAACTCCCCAGCAGGGCTAGGTGGAGTTCAGGGGATTTATAAGCAGCCTCTTCCTAAGGGAACCCCATGGATCAGAGATGCATCTGCTTAGAGCTCTCTGAGCCTCCTCAGTGGGACTTTGGCTTGGTGACCTGGTGTTTTGCTGTTGGTGGGCAGGGGTGGGGAACCTTTTTTTCTGCCAAGGGCTATTTGGGTATTTATAACATCATTTGTTATCAATTTAAAATTTAGCCTGCTGTAGATGTATTGAATTCCAAGTCCTGCCTGCGGTTACCTTGGCAGGGCCAAACCAAATGACTTTGTGTCCCCCACTCCACCCTCTCATCTGTCAGCTCATTCCCCAAATGCCTAGGAACAAACTCAGTCCAGGTCCCCCACGTGAGTGCCAGACTCAACATTCAAGCGGTCACCTGCTGCCTCCCAGGGTGTGCACCAGCAGGCTGGAGTTGGGAGTGGAGCTGGACGTCAAACCCCAGGCCCTGCCCGCACGGGACCCAAGGCATCTTAACCACTGTGCCAGAGGCCTCCCTGGGGGCTAATATTTTAGAGACAGAATGGCTGGGGAAGCCCCTTCAAGGAAGTGATACTGGAACAGAGACCTGGATGAGTAAGGAGGCAAAAGGCAGAGGTGCAAAGTCTTGTGATGGGAATACTGGGGGCTGATATGCTAAGGGGGTGGGGGATGGAAGTGCACTGCACCATGGGCAGGGGCGGCCGAGGGTGGGGGAAGGGAGCAGAGCTCGAGGGCCTTGCTGGGTGCGCTGAGGCATTTGCCCTGCCTTCCCCAGGTGGGCTGGGAGGACTGTGGAGAATTTTAAGGGGAGCTTTGCATTGCAGTGAGGGCTCTCCGGCTGCTTTGGAGACAGCGGGTTCCGGTAAGGCGAGGGTAGAGGCTGGGAGATCCTTAGGCCTATGGGATGCTGCTGGCTTGGTCAGGATGGTGAGACCTGGTCTCTAGAGGGACGTGTTCTGAAGGTGGAGATGGTGGAACGTGCTATGGGATGAAACGTGGAGGGTGAGAGAAAGGAAGACTCAGGATAAGACTGGTCCTCAGCCTGAGATCCTGGGGAACGGCAGTGCCCACAGATGGGCAGAGCAGAGGGAAGGGAGTCTGGGAGGTGAACTGAGTTTGTTTCTGGATGTTGAAGAAGAGGCACGGAGTAGCCCGGTGGACACATGAGCTGCGCTCCCTGGAGAGCTGTGGCATGCTCACACTTGCTGCAGCAAAGGTTGCAGTTGGGGCTGGCAGAGGACTGAAAGTGGCTTTTTCCAGTTTGTGGTCTTAGGGAAACACACGTCGAAGTTTCAGTTAGTGCTCACCTTGGCGGCACGCAGACCCAAATCGGAACTACACAGAGCGTGGCCCTGGGCCAGGAGCAACGTGCGGACTTGCGAGGTGTCCACGGTTCTGAGAAACGTTTGAGGAGGCACATGTGTGACCCTGACTTGAACTTGACACAGACAGACATGGACACGACAGACAGACATGGACACGAGGCACCGCATGGCATCCCGGACATAGGCAGCGTTTTTATGCATCAATTTGAAAAACATTAAAAATCAATAGATAGGTAAATAAATATTTCTATTAGTTTTTAGTTACCCAAGCAACCCATGTGTATTCTAAACAACCTTAGGGAACACAGACAAGTGGAAAGTGAAACGGAAGCCGGTCTGTTCATGTACCGCCCAGAGAACTTGCTGCTGATGTGGCACATGTGTGAAAAGTCCCTCCTCCCCACACCTGCGTCCCCTCAGCCTTCCAATTTTGTCCTCGGCTGTGTTTCCCTTGACCTGTTGTGAAATGGGTGTTCACAGACCTGTGGCTGGCGAGTGTTAAGGAGAACTATTCTGGAAGCACCTGGTAGGAAGCCCAGCAGCTGGGAGCTGGGGAATGGCATGAGGCTGAAGGATCTCTGACACGGGTTTCTCAGTGGGCTGGGAAGGCTCTTCCTGGAGGAGCCGGCAGGGTGCGGTGACCTCAGGGGCCTCCAGGCGCAAGCCCCCTCCCCTATGGTTCATTAGTGAGTCTGAGGACCTGGGGCTCTGCTCCCCGCCTCTCCCCATGGCTGGTGTTTGCTGACTCGGCTCTTGGCTGGACCTGGCCAAGGAGGCCTCTTCCTCACGCATCCATTCAACACCCGGGGCCGATGGACAGCTGCCACTGGGCCCGGAGCAGAGCTTGACCCTACCCATCTTTCTTCTTGCCCAGCCCACTTTACTGACCGGGAGACTGGTCTGGAGAGCAGGTGGCTTTCCCAGAACCACAGATGTCAGCAGGCCTGGGACACAAACCCCGCCCTGTCTGACCTTGAGTCTGTGCCCTTGGTACCATGGAAAGCCATGTAGACAGTGACTCCAGCCGCATCCAGGGAGGCAATGGGGGGTGGGAGTGAAAGATGAGCGGAGTCTCAAAAGCTCGGGCGGTGGGGTGTGGGGGGCGGCGTGCAGTGTCAGCAGCAGGGCAGAAGCCCAGGGACAGGCGGGTCAGGCCACAGGGGACGGAGTCCAGGGAAGCCCGCTCCTGCTGAGGTCCCTTCCAGGCCAGGTGTGTGCTCACCACGCCTCTGCTCCGGGGGCCCAGCCCCACTCCCCGCGCTGAGTCTGCAGCCTGGGCCCCACTCTGCCCTCCCCACACTCGCAGTACTCTCCAAGGCGTCAGCTCACGCCCTCTCCCTCTTCCCATTCATTGGGAAACTCGGGACCCTGGCTCTAGTCTCTGCTCTGTCCTGATCACACTGGGCCACCGGGGGTGAATCCTTTTCCTTCTCTGGGCCCCAGTTTCTTCGTGTTCACAACTGGAAATGAGGGAAGGGTTCGAGACCAAGGTTCCCTCCTGAGCGTCTAGGTCTCCCCCTGTCGGTGGGGGCACTCAGGCCGAGGGCCAGCTCCACCAGCTTGCCTCACGCCTCTGCAGCTTTCGCTTTGTATGTGTGTGTTTCCTATCCCCGTTCCTTCCACAGCGGTCTCAATATTCACTTCCGGAAGAGCCCCTGCGGGCAGCGGGGGGCAGGGGTCCCCTCCTGCCACTGTAGAATGCATTGGGAAGGGGGTCCCTCCCTCCGCCGCTGACCTTCCCTGAGCCCCAGAGGTCAGCCAGTGAGGGTCCACCAGGCATCTTGAGCCCACATGTTCCACTGCGGCCAGGGCAGCTGTGAGGGTCGTGAGGTTTCTGTGAGTGCAGCAGCCTACGACTGGGAGCTGCTGTCTTTGGTGGCCAGCACAGAGCCACGACTCCAGGGAACTTGGACCCCAGCTCTGCTTGCGAAAGAAGTCTCCCCCAAATAATGCCCCGTCTCTCCCCCAACAGTGCAGCCCCTGCCAGAGACTCCTGGGCTGTCCCGTTCCTCCAGCAATTTAAACCTCTCCTTCCGTTGCAATTGCAGATTTTTGCTGGTCTTCAGCTGCCTGGTGCTGTCCGTGCTGTCCACTATCCAGGAACACCAGGAACTTGCCAATGAGTGTCTCCTCATCTTGGTGAGGGCGGGGGCCCAGGTCGGAGGGGGCCTGTGTGAGGCAGTACCTCTGCAGCAAGGGCTGCAGGTAGAGGGTGACTTCTCCCGTGGTTCAGAGAGCGCCTGGCTGTGCTGGTCCCTCTGGGCATCAGCCCTGCTTTATAGAAAGTACTGAGGGTGCTCCTGCCACAATATGGGGCTCAGGGTGACCCAGGATCGAAGTGAGTCAGCTCCACCCCTTCTCAGGACAAAAACTGCCAACACTGCCCCTGGCCTGGTGAGGGTTATTTATTTAGTTTAAAAGATTTATTTACTGGGGCCTTTGCTGTGGTGTAGTAGGTAAAGCCTGTAGGTAGGCCGCCTATGGCACTGGCATCCCATGTAGGCAGCTGATTCAAGTCCCAGCTGCTCCACTTCCAATCCACCTCCCTGCTAATGTACCTGGGAAAAGCAATGGAGCATGGTCCAGGTGTTTGGGCCCCTGCACCCTGTTGGGAGACCTGAAGAAGCTCCTGGCTCCTGGCTTCTGGTCATCCCACTTTGGCCTTTGTACCATTTGGGGAGTGAACCAGCAGATGGAATATCTCTCTTTCTGTCTTCTCTCTGTGTGTCACTCTATCTTTCAAATAAAGGCAGAGTGACAGAGGGGGAGAAGCAGAGAGAGGGAGAGAGGATTGATCTTCACCTGCTGGTTTACTCCCCAAATGTCTACAACAGCCCTGGTTGGGCCAGGCTGAAACCAGGAGCCAGGAACTCCATCCTGGTCTTGGGTGGCAGGGACCCAAATACTTGAGCCATTCTACGCTGTCTTCCAAGGTGCATTAGCAGGGAGTTGGGTCAGAAACGGAGCAGCTGGGACTTGAACTGGCACTCCCAGCACTTAAGTATTGGATGCTGGCTTGCATGGCTGAACCCCCTGTGCCACAATGCTGAGTTTATTTTTGTTTTGATTTTATCTTTGTCCTTAAACAACAACAACAAAGCACCACCAAATAAAAGCCCCTTGGAGGGGAATGGCTGGCAGCCAGCCCTTCGGTCCCCCAGAGGGAGGGAGTCTGGGATGAGGAACTGGAAAACCAGACGACTCCTGGGGAGAGGAAAGAACAGACAGACCTGAGTTCTCAGCCTCCTTGGGGGGGGGGGGGGGGGCGCACCTGCCTTCTGCAAGCCGCCTCGGCTCTATCCAAGTGTAGTAGAGACCTCCTGGCGAGGTGAGTGCGCTGCGCCCTGGGCCCTGGCCGGGGTGGGGACCGGAGCTCGGCGCTGTCCCGCAGGAATTCGTGATGATCGTGGTCTTCGGCCTGGAGTACATCGTGCGGGTGTGGTCGGCAGGGTGCTGCTGCCGCTACCGAGGATGGCAGGGCCGCTTCCGCTTCGCCAGGAAACCCTTCTGTGTCATCGGTAATCCGCGGACTCCCGATCTGACCCCGGCGACACACCTTCCGCGGACCTCCCCAGCCCGTCCCCGCCCCTCCTCCGGGAGCGCCCCGACCCGGGTCCCGACGCGGGGTGGCCCGGGCTCCGGGGCCGGCTGTGACCGCGCCACCCCCGGCCCTGCAGACTTCATCGTGTTCGTAGCCTCGGTGGCCGTCATCGCCGCGGGCACCCAGGGCAACATCTTCGCCACGTCGGCGCTGCGCAGCATGCGCTTTCTGCAGATCCTGCGCATGGTGCGCATGGACCGCCGCGGCGGCACCTGGAAGCTGCTGGGCTCCGTGGTCTACGCGCACAGCAAGGTGCGCCGCGGGGCTGGGGGCGCGGGCTGCCCGGGGAGGAGCGCCTCTGGCCGCGGCGGCTCCGTGGGGTTGGGAAGGGCCGCGGCCTCCGGATAGGGCCAAAACCGGAGGCGGGGTCTAGGGAGAGGGGCGGGGCCTGGGAGGCGGAGCTTGAAGGTTCCCCTGGGGCGGGGCCGGAGAGGCGGAGCTTGAAGGCATAACACAGCGGGAATCGGGGCCTGTGGGAACCCGAGCCTGGACCCTGGAGAGTCCAGCAAAGGAAGGGCCGGGGTTCGCGAAGGCCAGGGGCAGGGTCTCATTGGAGGGAGGAGCCGAGAGAGCCAGGCGGGCTGAGGCGCCCGGGAGCTCCGAGGGGTGGGCCTCTTTGATCCCCTCCAGAGCCGCAAGTCCCTCAAGCCCTCCCTCCGCGGTCCCTGCAGGAGCTGATCACCGCCTGGTACATCGGGTTCCTGGTGCTCATCTTCGCCTCCTTCCTGGTCTACCTGGCCGAGAAGGACGCCAACTCCGACTTCTCCTCCTACGCCGATTCGCTGTGGTGGGGAACGGTGCGTGAGGGTCCACAGGGGCCACCCTTCTCCCTGGGACCCTCCCCGGGGAGCTCTTGAGGTCTGCCTGCGTGACTGCTGACTCGGGGCTGAGCAGGCCTGTCTCTGTCCGTCATACCAGGGGTCCCCTTTGGCCAGTGCCCCTGCTAGCCCCCAACCTGCTGGAGTAGACCTCTTGTTCCCACTCAAGCCCTTGTGGCTTGTAGCCCTTTCCCCTGACCGACCAGAGGGGAACCCGTCTGTGTCCCTGCACCAGCTCCTGTAACGGTTCAGCTCTGGGGGTGGTCCCGTGACCAGTCCTGCAGGTAAAGGCAGTTGTGTCTCCAGATCACGCTGACGACCATCGGCTATGGTGACAAGACCCCACACACATGGCTGGGCAGGGTCTTGGCCGCTGGCTTCGCCTTACTGGGCATCTCCTTCTTCGCCCTGCCAGCCGTGAGTCCCCCTTTACCGGGTTGGAGGGGGGAGGCCGCGTGGGTGTCTTTGATGGGCAGTGATGGGGACACCCTGGCAGCCTTTGCTCCCTGCCCCCACCCCCACCCCCAATCACGCCCTATTGCCCTAGGGCATCCTAGGCTCCGGCTTTGCCCTGAAGGTCCAGGAACAGCACCGGCAAAAGCACTTTGAGAAGCGGAGGATGCCAGCAGCCAACCTCATCCAGGTACGCCCAGGAAGCGCCGCAGAGCGGGGCAGTGTGACGGAACAGGTGTGACCCCACAGACAGAGCTAGGCTGCTGGCCAAGATGGTCAGAGACTCCCCTGTACCAGGTGCCCTGCTGGGGGCGAGGCAGAGCTGCTCGATTGCCGACTCCAGCCCCAACTCTACAGGACCTGGGTCACAGTGGAACCTGCACAGGAGGCATCTGCCAGCCGTCACCTGTGTGGTGGTCACTCAGCCTGTGCCACTCCCAGCGCCCTAAGTCCTTAGTCTCATGAGCACAGGCACGTAGGCAGAGCCGGCCCAGGGACAGCTGGGTAGGCTTAGTGGAGCTGGCCAAGGAGGCGGAGAAGGAGCAGCAGAGGGGTGGCTGGAAAGCCAGGAGTGGGTGGTCTCAGGTTCCCTGGGGTGGGGGGCATGCTGACTGTAACGCCAGGGCTTGGTTTTCTGAGACCCTGTGACGGGTCGGCAGTGTGGGCAGGAGGTGATTCTGGGAGCGCTGGCACAGCCCACCTCTGCCGGCTCCCCTGCACAGCACCGCCTAACCCCCAAGTCCAAGCCTGAGTCCAGCCCTCCTTATCTGCCCTCCCCAGCATGGAGCTCCCCTCTCCATCCCTGCTATCTCCAGCCGACCAGCCCAGTCTTTTCTTCTAAGTGTCCCTTGGGGCACAATGGCCACTGTCCCCTGGGAGCTGGCCTTCCAAGGGGGCATTGTAGGGGCAGGCGGTTGGCACTGTCCATGCCGAGAGACAGCTGGTATTGTGGTGCCCATAATTAATGAGACAGCTCTGGCAGCTGCTCCCCAGCCCGTGCCAGGGGCCTAGGCAAGCAGGAAGTAAAAATATTCTTGTCTAAGGCAGGCGCCTGGCCGGTGAGGTCAGCAGTGGCAGCCCCATAAGGACAAGGGGCACCCAAGGAAGGGGAGACATCCAGGGCCCAGTTTTGCTTTGCCCTGCCTAACAGCCTCCAAGTCTCCCTGCCCCTGCTGATGGCTCCACTCATAGGGCCTCCCAGCTCTTCTCCTTACCTGGAGGGAAAGGGTCAGTCCTTCCTCTCGTCTGACCTGCTTCCATCCTGCTCCAGAGGTTTTTAGTACAGTATGCCCATGGGCAGTGGTGGGCAGCTGGGAAAGAAGGAGTAGGGATGTTATTAGTAATAATAATCCCTTCAGTCACCACTCATTCCCTGGACACTGTACACACTGACACAGAGTGACCAAGACCTAGCTTGCGATCTAGGGGAGAGAAAGATGTTCATCAAACACGCAATGATATTTGTCAAATAGCTATCAAATGTGATAAGGGAGATAAGCGTGCATGTGTAAGGGGGGAATCTGGCATTAGGTACCTCTTGTGTGCCAGGCACTGAGCTTAGCATTTGATTTACATTTGTCCATTTAATTAATGTGCATAACACCATGTTGGATAAGTAGTATTAGACCCATTTTACCGCTGGAGAAACTGAGGTGTTGAAGCTTTACTTACGTTGCCCGCATTAACAAAGGGCAGAGCTGGGGTCAGAAGCCCACGTCTGGCCTGCCGGTTCCTACCCCTCTGAGGGCCCTGGCTCTGATGCTGTGTCTGCTCTGTGGCCCTGGGGAAGTCACTTCTCCTAAGGCCTGAATTTCCTGGCTGGCTCTGCCCACGGTGATGGAATTGAAACCGGCCTGTGGCTCTGCAGGACCCTCAGCTGGCCCGAGGCCTGGGCTCTCTCAGGGCAGAGGGCTGGCGGGGGGTCGGGAGGCCTCATGTCGCCCCCACACTCCCCTGCCCACCAGGCTGCATGGCGCCTGTACTCCACCGACTCAAGCCGGGCCTACCTGACGGCCACCTGGTACTACTACGACAGCCTCCTGCCGTCCTTCAGGTAGGCCCTGCTGGGGGTGGGGTGGAGTGGGGTGGGGGACAAGTGAGGACAAGGGACTCTGCCCTGGAGAGTGCGGAGCGGAGCACAGCTCCCAAGGGAGCGTCTGGGACTGGCTGTGCTTGAGCCCAAGCCCGAGTGTCTCTTCCCCACTGTGTTGTACCTGGACACAAACAGGGGAGCAGCCCTGCCCCACTGGCTGGGCCCTGGCTCCTGGAGCACTGCAGTCTTCATGCCCACCGCTAGGTGGTGCCCCCAGGGCGGGGGCACAGCCAGCACCTCTCTGGATCTTTTCTTGGGGACAGCCTGACTTGTTACAGCAGGGCGGAGGGTGCAGAATGGGCAGGAACACGTGCACCAGGCCCGGGTGCCAGGGCCCGCCCCAGAATCCCTGTGCACGAATGTGCACCCACTTTTCCTGGGCCAGGCCACAGCCTTGCAGCCCAGAAGAGGGTCTGGCCCACTGGCCCGGGCCAGGCTGTGACCGCATGGGGGTGGCTGCACGCAGGGGATTATTAATAGCCTCAGAGTTGCATGTGGCCAGGTGCCTGGCCCGCCAGCCCCTCAGGCAGCAGTGAGGATGGCGGAGCCCTGTTCAGTCCCGCAGGCGGGCGGGCGGGCGGGCAGCAGTGAGCGCTGCGGGGCCAGGCTGCTGTGCTCAGCGCTTCTGCGGGCGCCTTCTTCACCTCATTAGTTCTCCAGGAGCAGGTGTTGGGTGATCCTGCCGCCCCTGCACCTGGCCCCCCTCCCTGCTCCCTCCTGGGGAGGAGCAGGAGGGAGGGGCAGGAGGGGTGCTCCCAGGATCAGCCCCCCCATCTCTCCACCTGGCACAGCCGGGGGTGGCTACCTTGGAAGAAGCCTCCTTTGCCAGGAGCAACCCGGAGGTGTCAAGGCCAGAGGAGTGGGGTGGGGGCTGGCTTGTTAGGAACGGGATGGGTGGGTGGGAGGGGGAGGGAAGACAAGGGGTGGGACAGGGTGGGGTCTGGGTCCCCGTAAGAGGGACAGAGCCTGGTCTGGAGATTCTGGGTCCACTGTGCCTCCTGCTCCCTGGACCCCAGTTTCCTCATCCATATAATGGGGAGGCAGCAGGCGAGAGAAGGGGTGCTCTGGCTTACAGCAACAGGACCGGGCCTGGGAGCTAGGGAGAGTCTCTGGCTCCAGGGCCACTCTGAAAAGCTGGTGGCAGAGTGAACGCCACGGGAGAAGGAAGCTGGGCCCGCCACCCCCTCGGCTTCTGTCTCTGCCCGAGCTCCGGAGCCGCACTGCACTGGGAGGGAAGGGTTTCGGGGCTGCCACAGGCAGCACAGCCCCATGTCCAGGCTGCTGGCTGCATGAGCACAGATGAGCTGGATTTGAGCTCCCACTTGCAGCCTTGTGCAGGTGCCCTTGAATTGTGCTCAGCCTGCACAACCATACCTGGCGCCCCCGGGGAGTTTCCAAAGCCTGAGTAAAGAACAGGCAGGAGGAAAGACGAGTCTCCCTCCCCTCACCCTCACCCCCACTCCACCCCACCTGGCCTGGCCAGCAGGGTTTGTGGGCCCCTGTAGGGAGGCAAGGCCTGGCAGGATCTGAGTTCTGGGGTTCACGGCCCACCAGGCGAGGGGTGGTGCCCGGGCCCTGCCTGCTGCTGACGGCGCCCTCCCCTGCAGAGAGCTGGCCCTCTTGTTTGAGCACGTGCAACGGGCCCGCAATGGGGGCCTCCGGCCCCTGGAGGTGCGGCGGGCGCCGGTCCCCGACGGAGCGCCCTCCCGTTACCCGCCTGTTGCCACCTGCCATCGGCCAGGCAGCACCTCCTTCTGCCCTGGGGAAAGGTAGGGGCCCCCGAGGCCGCCACCTCCTCTTGCTTCTCCTCCTCTTCTTCCATTCTTTGTCTCATCCTCTCTTAGACCTGCCTTCAGCCACTACGTGGGTGTCTGGGCCTGTTTGGGGGATGCCCAGGCCTTGTGATGAGGCCTGGGCAGGTGACCTCAGATGCTCAGACAGGTACAGACCGAGGGTCTCTCTGGAGAGGCCGGGCTGGGGTTCCCAGGGTCCGTGCGGGAGAGAGGTCCACTCCATCCCTTCCCACCACCTCCTCCGTTCATGCCATTGTCCTGTTTCTTTCTCTGTTTCCACGTCCCTCTCACTCTTCCATCCCTGCACCCCCATCCCTCCGGGAAGCTGGAGAGAGGAGGAGGCCGCTGGCCACAGGTGCTTACGGCTCAGGTAATCGTGGGCACCATCCTGGGGTGTGAGGGCAGGGATCCCCCCACCCCCGGCATGTGGCTCTGGAAGGGCCTTGGCCCTGAACTCGCCTCTGGGGAGCGAGATGCCAGCTGGGAAGAGAGCTCTGTGACCGAGCCTGCTGTGGGCCCTACATGAGCTCGCCGGGTGATGAGCGCTCTGGTCTCAGACAGCCGCAGTCCCCAGCTTTGCTCAGCCCCCAGGGGCCTCCTGGGAGAGCCCTTGCTCCTTGCTGAGGTGCACTCTGCTGCTCCCAGAAGTCCTTGTCCCCTTGAGCTGTCTCTCCTGGATGATTCCCGTCTTGAAAGAAGAACAAAGGAACAATGCTTCCTCCCAGGCGAATGGTGGGGTCTTAGGCATGTGTGGAGAAGGAAGCCCACCCGCCCCGTGCAGGGGCTGTTCCTGGAGGGATTTAGCTTTGAGGTCCAGGGGCCAGGTGTCCTCCTTCCTCCCCATCCTTTCCTCATCTCTTTGTCTCATTTTCACACCTCATCCCTGAACCAACCAGGGGACCCCTGGCCTGGAGCCTCAAGCGCCATTCTGAGCCCCAGGCCCAGACCCAGGGAGGAGGGGCGAGCGAGGAGGAGGCGTGGTGTGGCCTTGAGAGCGTCAGCAGGTCACTCTGGATTCTGTCCTGTTGGAAAATCAGTGTGTGAGGCCAGTCGGGGGCCCCGCTCCTCAGAGTTTCTGCGTTGAAAAGGCCTAGGGGCTGGGGGCCTGGGGAGGGGACTTCTGGTGCAGGGGGTACAGGGGGCGCAGGGAGCAGCGCCCCTCCCCGTTCTCAGTGAGGCTGCACAGGGAGTGGGTGGAAAGGTCTGGGGCTTGGCTGAGGGAAGCATGACTGACCCAGCTGGGCTGGGAGCCCCCTGGAAGGGGCGTTCCTGGTGTGGCTCCACCCCTAAAGCCCCTTATAGCCACCCTGTCCCTAGCACGCCACAGCGCACAGCACAAATCCAGCAGGTTCTGCCCTGAAGGCCGGAGCCGGGCCTCTCGGAGCTTCCAGTTGGCTCTGGTCCCTCCTTGCCTGGGTGGCAGGCACTGGAGCAGAGGTGGACTGCGGTGATGGTGGTGGAGGGTCCCTTCTTCCCCGGGGACCCAGGAGGCTCAGCTGTGACATCCACATCAGTCACCAGGCTCAGGCCAGATGGCTGTGTCCTTAATCCTGGCTGTCTGGGCCCAGTGGGGTGAGTGCCCCAGTCAGGGTGCCACCCCAGCACACACACACTCATACACACACACACACACCTGGCTGGCCAAGCCTCTGGTGGCGCTTGGCGGTGGATCCAGACTGAGCCTGTTCCCAGGACGCAGAGCTAAAGGCCAAGGCTTCCAGGGGCTGCCATCGCCAGAGCCAGCACCTGCGCTCTTTAGGGTTTTGCAACGAGGTTCTCAAAGCCTGGCCTCCTGAGCCAGGGGCATTGTTCAAAATGCCGGTGCCCGGGCGTCTCCCTGGGCGCACAGGCGGAGCCTCTCTGGAGAAGACATCTGGGAAGCTGTGTATTTGCCTCGCTCTCCAGAGAGCCTTGTGCCGAGCGTGAGGCCCTCTGCGTTCTGGAGATGGGGCTAGAGGATGACTGGGGTGAGGGTCTTCTCTGCCACCAGCCATAGGAGGCCGGCCCATCCCGGCAGCTCCCCAGGCTCCGCCCACCTGCCCCTTTCCCACTAACCTCTGTTCGTGTCTTGTTCTCAACTTTCCAGCCAGATGTTTAGTAATAAACGGAGTTTCTTTCGGATCCACGCCAGCTGGAGACCGAGGTACCCCCTCACCTGCTCCTCCTGTCCCCGCTCGTCCTTGGCCCCCCTCAGTTCCGGGGCCAGAGACGGGGACAGGATGGCCAAGGACAAGGTGCATGTGCCTGCCGCCTGCCGTCTGCCTTGGGGCCCTGGCAAGCCCCTCGCCCTCCTGGGGAAGCCTCTGCCGAGTGTGGGGCGCCGGCCTGGTGGGCCACGAGGGACACTTGCAGGAGCCTTGGGGATGTGCGCTGGCTCTGCCATGACTCCCTGTGTGATCTGGGCCCAGTTACTGCTTCCCTTCCGTGGGATGGGCAGATTGAACTAGAGGCGCTCTGAGTGTCCCTCCCACTTTGACCTTTGCTGGGCCTTGCGCTTAGCTTCCAGTCTTCCCCACTGCCCACCCGGGAGCCTCTGGGAAGGGCAGCTCCTCGTTAGCTTGGGAGCCCTGGCTCTTTTAGCTGCATCACCAGCATTCCTTGGTACCTGCCCCGGGCCAGGGCCTGCTCTATGCACTAGGGACCCAGGGATGAATTAAACATGGTGTCTGGAGAGCTGCAGAGAGTAACTGCCATGCTGTGTGATGCAACAAGAGGAGGACACGGAGGGGCTGTGGGGCTGAGGCAGGCACTTAGCCCAGAGGGACCCTGGAGGAGTCCTGGAAGCAGCACAGGCCAAGGCCAGGCAGTGGGAGAAGAGCCATGGCCGTGAGCTTGCAGCCCTGGCCTACCAGGTCCGGGATGGGCATCGGGCTGAGACTGGGAGCTGAGTTGGGTCAGGAAGAACCCGGAAACCCAGTGTAAGCCTCAGGCTGTTGGCATTTTCTGGGATCAGGAGCGCTGTACTCTGCAGAGCCACCTCTGGAGCTTTGTGGGTTAGAGACCCATGGCAGGAGATGAGGGGCAGGGCTCCGGGCCATCCATCCGTGCTTCTGCCGAGAGACAACCTTGCTCAGCAGTGTGCGTTCTGGATCACGTCTGGCCGCCACCCACCTCCCACGGGTTCTTGAGCAAATCAGAGAAAAGCTCCACTGCCCCGGTTTCCTTACGTCAGATGCAGATGACAGTGGGACCTGTGCCCACTAACACTGTGCCTGGCCCCAGGAATGCGGGCTGCACTCAGTGTGGCATGCTGGGCAGTGAGATCACCCAGATCACTAGGGAACCAACCAGGCTGCAGGGAAGGGGCGTTCCCTGTGGGGGAGGCTGAGGAGACGCAGGGTGGGCTGTGGTGGGCCCGAGGGACAGGAGGGGCCAGGCCAGGGCAGAGAGGCCAGCAGTGAGGCTGCCTCCGCCAGCCCCCAAAGAGAAGGCCTGTGTGCAGGTCCCTGGGGAAGGCTGCCTGCCCCCCCAGCCCCTGCACTTGGCCTTGGCAGGACAGTCAGAGAGCAGCCTGTGCCAGAGCTCCTCTCCCCCAGAGAGCAGCCCCCGCCGAGCCCACCCTGTCCTCCTCCCAGGCGGTAGCAGGCCTCTTGGGCCAGATTCTCAGCCTTGGCCCCACTGACGCTTTGGGTTGGGTTTGTCCGTGAGGTGAGAGATTGGTGCACACCTTGTAGGACAGCACCCTCGACTTCTGTCCAGATGACGCCAGGAGTGCCACCCAGGGTGACAGCCAAAGCGCCTTAGAGGTGGCCAAATGTCCCTTGGGGGCAAAGTCAGCCCCCCGCGCCCACGCCCCAAGTTGACAGCCAGAGTCCTAGTCCTTGTTTAGGTACTCAGCCCAGGAAGAACTGTCTCTGAGGTCAGACAGAGCTGCTTCCCTATCCTCTTCCGCCTGCGGGAGTGCTCTGTGGCCTCAGGGGAGCCGCCTCTTTCCACCCCTGTAGAATCGGATGGCAAAGCCAGAGCCTGCCACCCCCGAGTGCGCTCAGGAGCCTGGGGAGGGAGCGAGCTCTTTGCTGCCCACTGAGTGCCAGCTTGCTTTCCATTTTCTTCAAGCTTTTAGGCTCCGGAGAGGCTGGGGTGAGCCATTTTCTGGGCCCTGCCCAAGGAGCTGGAATCCAGGGCCGCTCCTGGGAAAACAGTGTCTCCTTGCGTTCAAGAGGAACGTGGGGCCTGGGGCTGGCTGCAAGGTTACCGAGCCCCGGGAACTGGAAGCAGCCTCAGCCATTGCAGAATGAGAGCTGAAAAGGGGCCTTTCAAGGCCTCCCATGCAAGCAAGCCCCCGAACTTCTTCCCAAAGTCCTGCTGAGTGCAGGCTCAGCACTGCTTGCACACTTCTCGTGACGGGGAGGTCACCCCTTTCCCTGCTGGGCAGCCACTGTAGGAGTGCTGGGTGCAGTGATCCGGAGTTCCAGGCCCTTGGCTGCCCCTCTCTTCCTCTTGCCCCTGGGGAGCGGAGGATAGGGGCAAGGTTGCACGGCCCTGGGCGGGGTGGGCGGTGGGGTGCGGGGTGCCTGCCAGCATGAGGCGAGCCCGCAGGAATGGCTCTGCAGAGGAAGGTTTGGGAAGCTACCCTGACTTCGGTTGGAATCTTGGGGCTTCATCAAGGTGGGCCTGGGCCAGCAAAGAGCATGCAGGTTTGCGGGAGCCGCCCCTGGCCTTCCCTTCTGAGAGGTCCCTAGGGTCCCAGGCCTTGACCTAGAACCTCTCCCCTCTAGAGGCCCCACCCCTGAGGATGGCCCTGCATCCTGGCTGCCTTCCTGAAGGTGCCCCTGGTTTCGTGATCACCCCTACTCCAGCACTGTGGCTCAACCCCATGCCTTGGGCATGGGAGACCCTGGCTCCCACCCAACCCTGAAACCAGAACCTGTCCTCGGCTCAACCGTTGATCTGAATGTCCCCGAGAATAGGCGACACAGTCTCCTTTGCCAGCCCCTGCCCCACCTGGGCCTCCTATGAGACTGCCTGGTGCTCTCCTGAGCCGGGACTCCAGACATCTGGGGTGGGACCATCCCCAAACTCTGTGGCAAACCTCAGCTGGGGGAGGCAGCAGTGCCACCACAGGGCATAGGTCCACATCCCCACCCCCACCCCCACCCCAAGCAGCGATAACATGGCCCTTGAACCCTCGGACACAGTTACCCTCCCAGGTATTGGTTGACTGGAGCCTGTCCTGGGGAGCTTGCGACAGCCCCCAACTTGTCTGCATCTGGGGGTTGTTGGCTGTGGTGGGGAGCTGGGTGTGAGAAGGGAGGTCTGAGCACACACACACACACGTGTGTGTGTGTTCACAGGCATGCAGTCTGTTAAACGGGGGGCTCAGTGACCTGGATCCAGGGAGGATCTGGGACCACATGGGCTGGACATTGGTCCAGGTGGGCGGAGATCAGGCAGGGGAGACCACGGAACAGGTGATCAGGTGATGGCTGTCACTGGGAGGGCAGGCACCAGGCATGTGATGGCCTCCACGTGAGCCCAGGAGCCAGAGGCCCTCAGCAGGCCGTCACCCTGCACAGACATCTGTGTGATAGAGTCCACTACCTGCACAGCTGTACCAGGTACTAACTAACGCCTTGACTTGACCAGTGTGAGGTTGGTGAGCTCCAGCAGTTAGGGAAAGGAGGAAGGTAAAGATGGACACACGCACACATGCACACACACCAGTATCCGTGTGCACAAGGGTACCCATGCAAGCGTGCACACCACACTCCTCACTCCACACGGTCTGCCCTTGCATGCAGTGGAGACTGCAGCTGACCTCAGTGTACATGGCCAGGTGAGCTTCTCTGGCCCTCAGCGACCTGTGCCCAAGGGGTCACCACCTCCACCCTCCACCCACCCACCTGGGCCAGGCCCGGATCTCCACCCTGCTGTCTGTCTCTTTGAGCCCCTTCTTGGGTTTCTGTTACTCCTTCCACTCTGACATCTGTCTCCTGTGCACCTCTTATCTGTCTGGGCAATGAGGGATGGGGGTGGGTGGGGAGGGAATGTGTTCTGGGTGACCCCGAATCACTTCTTGTAGGAGGGGGGCCCCCTCTCCACACCCTTGTTCTGTCTCTGCTCGGTGGGGAATTGAGACCCGTAGCCACCCCTAGCTCTAAGTCAGCTCTGTCCCCACTCACCGCCTCCTCCCTCCCCCCGCCTGCTCCCAGCTCCTGCTAACTTGGCTCTCTCCCCACCTGCCCTACCCTGCCAGCAGCCGGATGGGCATCAAAGACCGCATCCGCATGGGCAGCTCCCAGCGGCGGACGGGTCCTTCCAAGCAGCACCTGGCCCCTCCGCCAACGCCCACCTCCCCCAGCAGCGAGCAGGTGGGCGAGGCCACCAGCCCCACCAAGGTACAGAAGAGCTGGAGCTTCAACGACCGCACCCGCTTCCGAGCTTCTCTGAGACTCAAACCCCGCACCTCTGCTGAGGGTGAGCTTCTGGAGCTCTGGGGCCCAGGACTGGCTGGGGGTGGCGGGGATGGCGACCCTGGGCTCAGAACACAAAGACCTGGCTCTGCTCCCAGCTCTGCAACAGGTTGACTGTCCTTGGGCACTGGTCTTCTGGTCTGTAGAATGGGTGCCATAATACTTGCTTTGCTGTCAAATGGGCATTGGTGCGTGTGTGGAGGGTGGCATTGGTGGTGGCTGGGGGCACAGGCTTGGGAGCCAAGCTGCCTGGATTTGAATTCTGGCTCTGAGACTTATCTTGGGCAAGTGACCTCAGCTCTCTGGGCCTCCTCCTCCCCATCTGTGAAATGGGGGCAACGATAGCATCTATGTCAGAGGATTACTGTGAAGATCAAATGAAATAATCCAAAGGAAGCAGACAGGAGAGGTTCTGGAATACGCCAAGTGCTTGACACGAGTGAGCTGCTTACAGAGGTGCTCTGGAAGGGGCTCGGGTCCACGCACGAGGAGCCCTGACTGTGCACCCGGCCACTGGATTATTTCATTGGCTTCTGCGGGGAAGTGGCTTTTGTTTTTATCCCTGCTTTAGAGACATGGAAACAGATCTCTGAGCTCAGGCGTGGCCGAGCTGGTATCCCACAGTGCATGCTGTCTGCCCTCCCCCCTCTCCCCAGCCCCCAGCCCTCTGACTTGAGGCTGTGGACCTGGGGTAGGGGGCACGGAGGTGCTGCTTATTAACGGTTAGACATCATTTTTTGAGTTCTAGTTCTGCTTGTCGCTAGCATGGGGACTTGGGCAAGATACTGCCCCCTTCTGTGTCTCACTGTCCTCTTCCGGAAAATGGGGGCATCAGCCAGGGCCTGGGAAGACTTCTCCCAGCTTGGACATGCTTCAGGGCCCTCGGTGGGGAAAGGTGGGGGTGCGGGGATGAGGATGGGGGATGGGAACAGGAAGCCCCTTTGGCCCTGGAGGGAGGGAACCCAGCCACACTACCCTCAAGATGCCACTGGCTCACAGCACAGACAGCCTTTTCCTGGAGAGGGACAGAAGCCCAAGAACCAGTCTTTGTGAGGTGCTGGCCCAAAGGAGCCTGGGCATGGCTGGTGCCCGGGACCTCCTTTCCCTCTCCCGGAAGCAGCCTGGTGTGCTGCCGCCTCGTGCCCCCTGCTCCTGTGGGGCAGGGAGAGCGCCTCCAGGCTGTGCAGGGCGGGGCGCCAGCCTCAGAGCAGTTGCTGGCGTCTGGGGAGGAATGGCTGATTTTATGGGCCGGTCCCAGCAGCAGGACTGGAGCTTAAGAGGAAGACTGCACGGTGATGTGCAGAGCCTCAAGCCGCTTTCCTCCGGGGCCCCACTGTCCTGTGTGACGGGACCCCTGGGGCCTCCGTGTGCACCACATTTGCCCCAGGACAGACCGGAAGTGCTATGAAGCAGCTCCCGCGCACCTGGCACCAGGCAGATATTTGCCCTGCTGGCCCCAGGGGCAGATGGGCACCCGGTACCCTAGGGCATGCTGCCCCAGGCAGGAGGCTGGTCTGCCCGTGCCCCCTAGGAAGGTTCTGGGACCCCTCTGGGCCTCTGTCTTCCTATCAGTCCCTCTGATGGGCGTGGGGGTTGGGGGCGGCCCTTCGGCTGCCACCCCCTGGCCTACCCTGTTTTCTCAGAGGGCCCCTCGGAGGAGGCAGCAGAGGAGAAGAGCTTCCAGTGCGAGCTCACGGTGGATGACGTCATGCCTGCGGTGAAGACGGTCATCCGCTCCGTCAGGTGAGCCTCAGGCCCAGGTGAGAGGCCCTGCCGGCCTGTCGGCCATGGCTGCTCCCCATCCAGGTCTGCTCTCCTGGCCAAGGCCGCCTGGGGAGCAGGTGGCTTGTCCCTGCCAGCAGGCCTCAGTCTGGAGAGCCTGGCTCCCTTGGGCAGTGGGTGCGGCTGCCCCACAGCTGGGCTCCTCACAGGTGCAGTGTCCTCCCAGCCCCTCCCTGCTCTGCCTCTCTGCTGCCCCCCCCCCCCGCTGTCTCTCGCTGTGTGCCCCGCCACCCCCCCCCCCAGCTGTGGTTCAGCATCTGCCCATCTCGCCTCACTTGCTTTCCCCTGCATCTCAGGGTCTCTGTGTCCTCTTCCTTTTCTTCCTGGGCCTCTCATTCTTTCTCTCTTCCTCTCCCTCTCTCCCTCCTTGGGTGTCTTGGCCTCCATCTGTCTGCTTCCCCAGGACTTTCTCTAGAGCAATGCTTTTCAGACCGCAGCTCGAGACAGTCTGAAGTCAGCTTAGTGAAATCCACTTAGTGGGCGTGGTCAGCACCACCCAGGGGCCAGCAGAGCAGTGCTAACGAGTATTTGGGGAGCGAGGGCAGGCCCTGCTCCCCTAGCAGCTCTCACCAACAATCAGAGTTCACAGCCCCTGTGCTACCGGGCTAATGCCACGGCACCTTCAGGCGCCTTAAAACCAACCAGCCTCCCTGCGTCCCTCCCACCCCCTTCCCTCCCTCCCTCCCTCCCTCTGGCGGCGATGGGGAGCCGGGGGAGCCTGGTGGGAGCTAGAGAGGCAATGTGCCATGGCCTAAGCAGGAGGTGCTTTGGGGCTGGACAAGCAGGTAGCTGGGAAATGATCCCCTGCTTGAAGACGCCGGTCCCTCTGAGCCGCCCCTCCCCCTCCTCTCGCTCCCGCCTCCCCCCCCCCCCCCCCCGGGGCAGGATTCTGAAGTTCCTGGTGGCCAAACGGAAATTCAAGGAGACCCTGCGACCGTACGACGTGAAGGACGTCATCGAGCAGTACTCGGCGGGGCACCTGGATATGCTGGGCCGGATCAAGAGTCTGCAGGCTCGGTGCGTGCGCCGGCCCCAGGCAGGGAGGGGAAAGGGAGGCACGAGAGGTCGGAGCAGCTGGCGCCTGGACGGAGTCCCGAGCGCCCCCTAGGGGCCACTGTCGGCACTCGGGGTTCCGGCCTGAGCAGGTCCCCCGCTAAGGCTGAACAGCCACCCAAGGTGGGTCCTGTGTGCCAGCCCCGTTGGTCGCATGCCTGCGGGCTTGCTTTAGAATGCCTGTGTCCTGGTCCTAAAGTTATTCGCCTAAAGGAATCACGGACTTCCCACGTCCCAGGCGGAGAGACATACTGTCCTCAGTGGCCAGCTCTTGCCTCTGGGGCCCTCCCCATGACCACAGTCACACCTTGCCCCTCTCCTCTGCAGGCCTGCATCTTCACGACCCATTCATTCATTCATTCATTCCCTCCAGAAATTGAGTCACTGAGCCTTCACTGTCTGTAGACGGTGGGCACGGGGAGGGGAGTAAAACAGAGGATGGGGCTTTCATTCCAGTGGAAACAGAACACGATGAGCAAAACAGCTGTCCCGCAGATGATGAGTGCAGCTAAGGGGGGAAATAAAGGTTAGAAATTACGGTTTGTAATTTTAGATGGGGAGCTGACATCTGAGGAAAAATGGAAAGGGGTGAGAAAAAAAGGAAGCCAGATGTGAGGCTGCTTGAAGAGTTTCCAGGGGGAACAGCAGGTGCAAAGGGCTTGAGCTGAGCAAGGTGCTGGAGTAGTCTTTTAGCAACAGCAGGTGGGCCAGGGTGATGTATTGGGCAGAGAGAGAGGCAGCAGATGAGGTCAGAGGGCTAACAGCACTTAGACTGTATAAAAGCCCCATTGGCCACTGCAGAGACCTTGGCATTCCTCCAAGATGAGATGCAAGCTTTGGAGGGCTTTGTGCAAAGGACTGATAAGATCTGAGCTATGTTTTAAAAGGACCACTCCCAAGTGCTGTGGTGAGAATGGTGGATGCAGGTGGATCAGTGAGGAGCCTCCTCCAGCCCTCCAGGCCAGAGGTGATAGGCACTAGGGCCAGGTGGGAGAGTGGTCAGATCTAGATACATTTTGATGTTAGACCAACAGTGCTTTCTGATGGAGCACAAGAGAGCCAAGGACGGAGTCCTGGACATCCTTAGCTAGAGCAAGATGCAAATGGAGTTGCCACATAGTGACAGGGAGACGGCAGTGAGCGGAGTGGTTGTCCATCAGGAGCGTTCATACAGCTAGGTTTGTGATGCAAGCGTCCAACTGGAGGGCTGGCCTGGCAGCTAGATACGGGAGTGTGGAGTTCGGAGGAGAGGCACGGGCTAAAGAGAAAGATTTGGTATCAGCCGTACAGAGAGGAATTGAAAATCGTGGCACTGAAGACAGGACCTTGTGGGTGGAAGGAATTGGAGAAGAGAGGTCCAGCCATGAGCACTGGGGTCTGCAGGGTTTGGAAGTTGTGGAGAGAGAGGAGGAACCAGCAAAGGGACTGGGAGGGAGAAGGGGAACTGGGGTGGGGGTGGGGGTGGGTTTGGGAATCCAAGTGAAGAAAATGTTTGCGGGATAAGGGGCAATCAGACGTGTAAAATGACAGCTGAGAGGTGAGCTCCAGCCCACAGCAACATGGAGTTCATCTGGGAGCCTGACGCCGTGGCCCCGGTGAACTGGTGGCCGTGGAATCCTGACTGGAGCCCGGGTGAGAAAAGGGGCAAGGAACTGGAGGTAGAGCGGAGAGAGCACTTTCCAGACTTTTCCTTGGGAAAAGCAGAAAAGTGGGGTGGGATCAGCTATAGACTTGCGCACCTTATACGGACGTTCCCACGTGTCTCCCCATTTCCCACTTCTCCTCCGTCAGGCTCCCGTGTCCTGCCTTTGCTCAGCCAGCTCCTGCCCAGCCCAGCCTCGTAGCCGGTCCCTTCCTCCAGCGCAGGCTCTGGCCCCTCAGCGGGCAGCCCAGCGTTCTGGTGGTCCGCGCCCTTTCACAGTTCCCTCTGCCCGCAGGGTGGACCAGATTGTGGGCCGGGGGTCTGCGGACCGGAAGGCCCGGGAAAAGGGCGACAAGGGGCCCCCGGACACGGAGGCGGTGGATGAAATCAGCATGATGGGGCGCGTGGTCAAGGTGGAGAAGCAGGTGAGTGCAGGACGGCTGCTCGCCGCGGTCGTGGAGCTGGCCCTCCGCCGAGAAGCTCTGGAGGGGCGCGGAGACCACACAAGGCGAGGGTGCGCTTCCCGGAGCCGCAGGCCAGAGCACCCACCCGGGAGGCCCCAGCGGGCCCACGAGCCCCGAGCCGCAGAGAAGCCCCGCCCCCAAAGGCTGGCCCTCCCGCTAAGCCCCGCCCCCGCACTGCCCTGGTCTCAGCTAAACCCCCCCTAAATCCCAGTTACACCCTTCAGTTGCGCCTCTCAGTTATCTCCTTATCTCCCGGACCGATCAATCACAAGTAAAGGTCTCCCCGGGACTCTGCCCCAGCTTCCCCGCTTCGTCCAGTGCTCGGTCCAAGCTCCGCCCTGCTCTGTAGTGGCGCGGGTCTCCCCAGGAGCCCTGCCCTGGCCCCGCCCGCTTTCTGCGCTCCGCCCACAAGTCCTGCCCCGCTCAGGCCCCGCCCCCGACCGAGCCTTGGTCCGGCCACGCCCCCAGGTGCAGTCCATCGAGCACAAGCTGGACCTGCTGCTGGGCTTCTACTCGCGCTGCCTGCGCTCTGGCACCTCGGCCAGCCTGGGCACCGTGCAAGTGCCGCTCTTCGACCCCGACATCACCTCCGACTACCACAGCCCTGTGGACCACGAGGACATCTCGGTCTCGGCACAGACGCTCAGCATCTCCCGCTCGGTCAGCACCAACATGGACTGAGGGGCTGCTCGGGGGCGGGGCGGCTCCCGGGCCCGCCTCCCGAGGCCTCGGACTCCTCTCTTACTTGAACTCGCTCCCCCGCGGGGAGAGGCCACACGCAGTGTTGAGCTGCCTGGGTGGGCGAGATGCCCCCACCTCAGGAGCGCGAGGTGCCAGGCCGCACGGAGGGCAGCGCCGCGGCCGCCGCGCGCCCTCGGGGGCCCCCCCAGTGCCCCCTCCATCAAGGCCCGACGCGGCTCGCCTGGCCGAGGCGCCGCCCCAGGAGTGGAGTAGGGCGCCGGGGGCCCTGGGCCCTGACCCAGCTTCCAGCTATGCAAGGTGAGGTCTCCGGCCTGCCCTTTGGACAGAGCAGGGAAGCCCTCCCGCCAAGTCCCCACCCCGCTCCGGGGGTGGGCCCGAGGTGCCCGCACAGGTACCCACAAAGCACAGGACCCTGCTGCGTGGCAGGTGGGCACCATATATGCAAACTATGTTAAATATGCAACTTTGAGGACCCCCATGGGGTCCCTCTGCCCCTCCCACTGGGAGATGGGCCCCCAGCAGTAGCTGGTCTCAGGCTGCTCAGCCATGACCCCCAGCCCCATTCTTTGGCTTATCACCCCGCCCCCACCCAGCATGGGGCCTGTTTCTCCCCGCCCTCTGCGGAAGGCAGTGCCTGGGCTTTTCTTCCCCTCTGCAGGTGTGGCCTCCTAGGGGCTCCCTCCTCCAGCTGGGTGGCCACTCCCCTCTGGCTCTCCAGATACCACCGACAGCACAAGTTTCTGTGTTATCCCCTAAGCTCCCCCACGATGCTCCAGGGATGGGCACACTCGGGCAGACATGCACAAAGCCCCTCATGCTCGTGTCACACCCTTGGCCACCCGAGCACAGAGCCGCGCAGTCTCTCCCAGCCTCTGCAGCTGATGCCAGGGACGGGCCTTTTAGGTGACACCCACTCAGAGGAAGACGCCCCCCCCCCCACCAGTTTGGGCAGGAGAGGGAGCTTGGAAGCGACCCCTTGTCTCTCCAGACCGCACCCCAGAGCTCTCCCAGTGCCTCTTTTCAAGAAGCTCTTCTCATTGGGCCAGGAGCCCGGACTGCTGCCTCTGCTGCCCCCCAGAGCCCACCTCAACACCCCCCACAGCACAACTCAGGCTAGGCCTCTGGGGTCTGCACACCACCGCAGACTCTGAGCTTGCCCCCACTGCTGCAGTGCCTCCGGCTTCGGAGAGAACAATACTGCGTCCAGCAGCTACACCAACAGAGAGGCCGGCAGGCGCATGCACTGTCTCCCTCCTTCACGCCCACTTCCTTGCCACGGGCTGCCCCTTGTACTGGTGTAAGCCCCCATCCACTCCAAGGCCCCAGCACCATTCTCATATCCCTGCCTCTTTGCTCCTCTTCTGCAGAGCCATTGAGGGTGGCAGGAGGGTAAGGGGGAGTGGACGGATGGTAACCCTCTCGGAGGTGCCCAGGATCAAGGGGCTGAGGCCAAACTGCCTGCATCTCACACTGGGGACTTGCATGCAACAGTGCCAGGGCTCGAGTGGGATCTCGCTCAGCCCCATGGTGCCCCGCCTCTGCCCCAATATGCCCTCTGCATGTGACCGTCATGCCTTGGATGACGCTTGTCCTGGCTGTCCTCATCTGCATTGCACTGTCCCCATAGAGCCACCCCTGGATGCCCTCAGAGACAGAGCTGCAGAGAGGGGCAGGAGACTCGGGTTACCCTATGACCAAAGGAGACCTGGGAAGAAGCCCTCCCTCCTTCCATGATCAAGGTTCCCTCCCCTCTCCCCCCGTTCTTGGATATTGCAAGTACCTCACTTTGTTAACTTATTAACTTATTGGTTTCATTAAAGTTTTCAGTAGGAAGTGGTTGGTTGGTCTCAGTTTTTTTTTTTTTTTTCATAGGCTCCTGGTTTGGAGTGGAGACAAGGAGATTTGGATTAATGAGAACTCTTTGTCTTAAATAGCAAACCCCATGTGGTTTAGGCAAAAAAGGAAACTTATTGGCCCAGTGTACTAAAAAGCCAGGAATCCGTCTCCTAGTTGGGTCTTCCTCGCAGGCAGGTTGACCTCTCATGATGACCAGTGCAAAGTCACTACCACTTTCCTGATAGTTTGTGTCAGTCAGGGTCCAGTAAGGATGACAAAAACAACACTAGGTTTTTCGCCGAAGAGAACTTGCTAGGGATAAGGGGTTATGTTGATGCAGGAGGGCTGAGAGACCAAACAGAAAACATAGAGATGACCTGGAGGGAAAAAAATGACAGCAGGAAGCAGCTGCCACTCCTAGAGCTGCAGGAATACAGGAGGACATCAAAAAGTCATGGAAAAGGGAGTTAAAAGGGAAAAAAATAGGGGCAGGTGTTTGGCCCAAGGATTAAGATGCCTGCATCCCATCTACATCCTAGGAGTGCCTGGGCTCAAGTCCCAGCTTCTCATTAACGCACACCCTGGGAGCCAGCAGGTGATGGCTCAGGTACATGGATCCCTGCCACCCATGTGGGAGACCTGGATGAAGTTCCCAGCTCCTAGCTTCAGCTTGGCCTAACCCCAGCTGCTGCAGGAAATTGGGGAGTGAACCAGCAGATGGGTGCTCTCTGTCTCCTTGTATCTCTGCCTGTCAAATAAAAAATAAATAGAAGGCCGGCGCTGTGGCTCAACAGGCTAATCCTCCACCTTGCGGCGCCGGCACACCGGGTTCTAGTCCCGGTCGGGGCACCGGATTCTGTCCCGGTTGCCCCTCTTCCAGGTCAGCTCTCTGCTGTGGCCAGGGAGTGCAGATGGAGGATGGCCCAAATCCTTGGGCCCTGCACCTGCATGGGAGACCAGGATAAGCACCTGGTTCCTGCCATCGGATCAGCGCGGTGCGCCGGCCGCAGTGCGCCTACCGCGGCGGCCATTGGAGGGTGAACCAACGGCAAAAGGAAGACCTTTCTCTCTGCCTCTCTCTCTCTCACTGTCCACTCTGCCTGTCAAAAAATAAATAAATAAATAGATAGATAGATAAAAAAAGATAAACCTTATTTCTCAATATAAGCTTCATCAAGTTCAAGACACCTTTGTCAGCAACATTACCAGGCAGTTAGTCCATTTCTGGAGAATGAGAGTCCTGGGAATTTTACATTATTAACTGAGGGACAGTGAGTGCCCTTTTGAGACCTTTTGAGGTCTTTTGAGACTAGGAGACAGAAGTCAGAAGGAGGCAGATTGGGACTGTAAGGTCGATGCCCGATGGCTTGCTGTTGAAACTTGGAAGGTTGTCCCTGTCTGATGAGAGGAACGAGCGGGAGCATGGAGGAGCAGAAGCCCCCCTGGTGAAGCTTTCCCTGCACTTCTCCATAAAGCTTTGGCTAACTTTCTCATATCACTCTTCTATAAGCAGATGGTATTGCCCTTTGGCCTTTCAGAAAGTCAACAAGCAAAATGCTTTGAGCATCCAAGAAAACCAAAAACCAAAACCATAATCTGTGGCCCTAGCCTTTGCGTTCGATTGAGCCATTTTCACTTCCCAGTAGCCGTTACTTTGGTTGTGCTTTATCGTCAGGATTGTACTGAGAAAGCCCTGCTTCCTCTCCTGTTAACAATTCTCGGAAGACAGGCTTCAGGACCTTGATCCCGCTGGTTTGAAACTCCTATGCATGGGAAGTTCTGCTCTTGTGTGCAGTTGAGTTGGGCGCAGCAGTTTTGGTGCCCACTGAGGGAAAATGTGCGGTACCTAAAGTGTGCAGTCAGCATTGAATACGCTGAGCCGCTCGAGATGCCTGTGGTGCTTACCTTTTGTCTCTGTTGTTAATCATCAGTCCTCTCCAGTTGGGGCAAGGAACAGATTCATCTTTTTCTCAGAAATGGATGCGCTGGGTCTGCCACTGCAGGTTTCATATTCGACTTCCTCTAGTCCCTTCTTAAAATGAGTTATCCATTCGACACCTGTGGATTTCTTTGGACACTGCCCCTGAAACTCTTCATAAAGCGTCAGTGATTTCACCATTCTTCCACCAAAGCTTTGTATACATTTGATGTTTGTTTTCGTGTCAAATTAACAGGATCCATGTTGCTCTGATAGGCACTCCTTTCAAATGGCTGTCATCCAAGTACTTAGACTAGATCCTACTCAGACATGTCATAACAAGGTAGTATGAGTTTATTTTGGTGCCAAAACCTGAAATGCATGCATAATTCGATCATAAGAGTAGAGAGACCAGGGTTATCAGAGCCCTCTGCTTGTGGAGGAGGAAGCCTGTGGTGTCGGGTCTCAGAGATCGGAAAGGAGGTGCCCTTGGCTGGGGCTGGGCCCTATTAGAGGTTTGCTGGGGATGCAGAAAAGAAGTTGGAGATGGGATCAATTGTTGCCACGTGGCTGTTGCTGGTAAGCCTAGGAGGTGCAGGGAGGAGGAAACCTTCACTTCTCCTGCCCTCCAACCTCCCTCTAGTGCCCCTCGCTGTCAGAGCCAGCTGACAAGGGGGTAATGTGGTCTGCAGAGCTGTAGGCACGTGTCAGAGTATGGGAGGCTACACTTGGAACTGAAAGGAAATAGCCTAATAAAGGGGTGCAGATAGGATCCACACACTCCAATCCACCCAGCTAATAGGACAAAAGCATCCTTCATATAAATGATGATGCTCTAACCCTCTCCCCTCGGATGCCGAAGACACCTGGTCCCATGGGCTATCAGCTGTATCCAGTCCCAGGAGTTAGGCACTGAATCCACATCTGGATGATGTTTTTTTTTTTTTAATAATTTTTTTGACGTTTTATTTATTTATTTGACAGGTAGAGTTACAGACAGTGAGAGAGAGAGAGAAAGGTCTTCCTTCCGTTGGTTCACCCCCTAAATGGCCGCTATGGCCAGAGCTGTGCTGACCCGAAGCCAGGAGCTGGGTGTTTCCTCCTGATCTCCCACATGAGTACAGGCGCCCAAGCACCTGGGCCATCCTCCACTGCCCTCCCAGGCCACAGCAGAGAGCTGGACTGGAAGAGGAGCAACCAGGACTAGAACCCAGCGCCCATATGGGATGCTGACACCGCAGGCAGAGGATTAACCAAGTGAGCCATGGCGGCGCCGGCCCCTGGATGATGTTAATTATTCCTCTAATGCATTCATAATCCTACTTGCAAAACTAGTTAGTGATCACTTACAGTCTTTATGCAAAATAACAAGAGAAAAGGACAAGGAAGGAAAAGGAAACTGCTTAAGTTAGACACCGCCTTCCCCAACACACACACACACACACACACAGAGGCGAGGAGGAAAGTGAGCGTGGCCGCTTTAGCTCCCTTCCCGGTGACCACAGGCAGGCACCACCTCCTCCTTCCACTGCCCTGCCATGTTCCTTTCACCCTCAGTCAACTGCAACCAGATCAAGTTCTCTACAGGGCGGGATGACCCAAATGCTCATTTGTGTGGGGTCTGAGTCCTTAGGTGGTCTGCACGGCTTTGGGTGCCATGGCTTTCTGCAGAGATTACTGTGGTACATGGAGGCAGGAGGAGGGACCTTAGAGAATTACCCCGGGTGACAGCATCAGTCATGTCTACGCTCTGTCAACTCTTTCTTTGCCTGTCAGTTTCATGGCATGGAGCACCCCAAATGACCACGAGGACGTTTTAGCTCCCAATTCAAGGAAAACTCAGCTGTCTCCCTTCTCTTGGAAACCAAGACCTTCAAACAGAGCCCAACATTGCAAGGGCCAGAAACCAGCTTTGTGAGTGAGTACTGACAGCTGAGTTGTGGCCTCTCCAAGACAGTAAGTTCTGGTCTCTGGAACCTATCTGTTTATAAGGAAGAGTTGTTTGAGATGTGATTGAGTTAATGGTCATGGCCTAGGGAGCTCACCCAGCGATCTGAATCCAATCACAAATTTTTTTTTTTTTTTAAGTGAAGTAAAAGGAGATTACCCACATAGAAGAGAAGGTGGTTAGATTGACAGAAGCAGAGATTGGAGTGATGTGGCCACAAACAAGGGAATGCCAGCAACTCCTGGAAGCCAAAAGTCAGAGAATGGGAATCCAGCCCTGGCCACACCTTGACATAGGCCCGGTAATACGGATGCTGAACTTCTGGTCTACAGACCGGGGAGGGAATTGCCACCAAGCTTACGGGGATTTGTTACAGCCACCACAGGAAGCTGACTTGGGGGGTTAGCTGGTGTCATGGTGACAGAAGCCACCCGCACTCCCTTCCTTGGATTCCTGGGGCCTTGTGTTCTGGCTATGACACTGAGGATACTCCGTGCCCCTCCGTGATGGAAAGGGGCCAGCAGAATTGCCCCCTCCACCAGACAGCTAGGGGGACCCCTGCAGGGGGATGACATGTTAACTATCAAGTATTTGTCCTTGCTGTTGGCAGGTTGGACACCTGCTGTGGCATTAGCCAGA
Organism: Lepus europaeus; assembly: GCF_033115175.1. Lineage (NCBI taxonomy): Eukaryota > Metazoa > Chordata > Mammalia > Lagomorpha > Leporidae > Lepus > Lepus europaeus. The sequence continues at coordinate 32,589,850 of NC_084831.1, forward strand.
TCAGCCTTGGCAAGGTAATTTCATGTTGTTGAACATATAAAGGATCTGTTCTGGCCGCCATGACTGTGTCACACATGAGCCTACTGGGAAAGCCCTGGAAGAACTGGAGACGAAGGCTGGCTGACCCCACAGAATGTGCCCATCTGTCCCCCTGATCAGCAAAAGCCTCCTCTGCCATGGACACCCTGCTGGTGAAGGGTTTTTTTTGTTTTGTTTTGTTTTGTTTTTGACAGGAAGAGTGGACAGTGAGAGAGAGAGAGAGACAGAGAGAAAGGTCTTCCTTTGCCATTGGTTCACCCTCCAATGGCCGCTGCGGCCGGCGCATCTCGCTGATCCGAAGCCAGGAGCCAGGTGCCTCTCCTGGTCTCCCATGCAGGTGCAGGGCCCAAGGACCTGGGCCATCCTCCACTACACTCCCGGGCCACAGCAGAGAGCTGGCCAGGAAGAGGAGCAACAGGGACAGAATCTGGTGCCCCGACCGGGACTAGAACCCGGAGTGCCAGCACCGCAGGCGGAGGATTAGCCTATTGAGCCGCGGCACTGGCATTGAGCCGTGGTGCCGGCGTGAAGTTTTAATTGGAATACAGATGTCTTCACATCCTGGGCCATTTCTGAAAGTCCATCCGAATACATCTCTGTGCTTTCCTGTGCCAGTTTTCCAGTGCTGTGCTCTCTGTGTCTCTGACCCTCCAGCCAAACCGTTAGCTTCTGCCCATAGGTCCATGTGGGACCCATACTTCTTATCACCTCTCAAGCCAGACAAAAGGCGCAGCCAGACGTACTAACGTTTGGGTAGGATTTAGCCAGGCATGGAGACTGAGGTGCTGAATGTTCCGGCTAGAGGGCATAGCACGTGTAAAAGTGCAGGGGCACCAGAGAGCATGGTACACAAAAGGAATGGAAAGAAAACCCTGCGTCCGGAAGACAAGGGAGAGAGTGGTCCAAGAGGAGACTTCAGAATTACTGGTCAAGGTTTGCAGGATCTCATAAATCTGTCCAGAGAGCGAGGACTTAACTGTGAGGGCAGTGGTGAGTCAGTGAACAATTTCTTTCTATATTTATCTATTTGCAGAGCTGAGTGACAGAAAGAGAGGGAGAGGGAGGGAGGGAGGAAGAGGGAGAGGGAGAGGGAGGGAGAAGGAGGGAGAGAGAGCCCACGAACCAGCCTCCCTCCACTGGATCACTCCCCAAATGCCTGCAACAGCCAGGGCTGGGCCAGGTTGAAGCCAGGAGCCAGGAGCTTCATCCAGGTCACCCACATGGGTGTCAGGAATCCAAGTATGTGGACCGTCTTCTGCTGCCTCTCGGGCTTATCAGCGAGAAGTTGGATTGGAAGCTAAGGGGCCAGGATTACAACCGGAGCTCTGTGCTGGGATTCAGGTACTCCAAGTGGTGCCACAATGGCCACCCTTATCAGTGCAGGATTTTGATCAGGGCCACATTGGGACTACTTTACATTTCAGAAAGTTTTCTTCTTAGGCTGAAAGATGGATTTGAGCGAGCAAGTGGGGAGACAGGAGACCGCTGCAGTAAGAAACTGCAGGGGATGTGGTAACCTGAATGAGTCCCATGGCATTTTGCTAGCTGAGGTAGAGTCTGTGGAGCACCTGCTGTATGCCAGACCCTGGCTCAGCACAAACACAAGATGAACAGACACAGGAGAACAAGTTACGGTCCCGAGGTCATCCAGCCCCTGAGGTAGACAGATGATGCACAATTAACTGATGCACAAGCCACAGTTAATCTCCGATGTTTGTCTCACTCAGCCAAGAGGGCTTGCAGGTGGCTATGAAGCCCCCAAACTATCATCAAATATGGCCTTGAGAGCAAATACGATTTTAGCTTGGTGTGTCGTTTGTCTATCGCCAAGCGAACACTCACCCTAAACTTAATGGCTTAAAACAACCACCATTTTATGCACTGTTAATTCTGCGGATCAGCAACTTGGGCAGAACTCGGCTGAGCAATTCTGCTGAGCTCATCTGGGATCACTTCTGTGGTTGCAATCATCTGGCATCGTGACTGGGTTTCGTGGTCTCAGCCAGCCTTACTCACGTATCTGGCGTTTACTGTGGGCTGGCAGCACCCTGGTTGGTCCACGGGCAGGATCAGCGGCTCATCCTCCAGTAGACTTGACGGGGCTTCCTCCTGTGGCAGGAGGGCAGGAGCAGGAGCTGCAGGGCTTCTGGGGGCCCAGGCTCAGAAGCTGTGCCAAGCAGCTGGCACCTACGATGCTGCCTGGCCTCAGCTCACTTGGACGGGTGTTCTGAACACGCCGTGGTTTTCACACTTTTGCAGATCCAAGAAAACCCAGGCTCTGTGTTTCATGATTCAGACAACTTATTTCGTGTCCATTTGACAGTTCGAGTTGCTTTCCCTCTGAGCGTTAAAGGCGCATCTTCCCTTCCATCTACCTCTTGTGTACAACAGGGCTGCGGCAGCTGCTGCATTGGGCCTTAGTCACTGGGGCTGCCACTGGAGATGCCGCAGACCGGGTGGCTCACACACACATTCATTTCCTCCCGGTTCTGGAGGCTGGAAATTCGAGACCAAAGTCTCAGCAGGCTTGGTTTCATTGTGGGGCCTCTGTCTTTGGCTTGTGGGGGTCATCTCCCAGGGCTGTTACTGAGCTGTGCGCTGTGCACACACATCTGGTGCTTCTCTGGGACACCAGTCATGGTAGACAGGGCCCAGCCTAGCAGCCTCATTTTAACTCAATTACCTCTTTTTTTTTCTCCTAAGAGAACCCTTTCTTAGTTTCTGAGGCCACTCCCACATAGAGAAGACCTTACACATTTAACACTGTGTGTTACCCCTATACTAAAGGAGAAAGCTTAATGATCTCTTTAAGGTCCCTACCCCCAAGTAAGTCACACTTTGAGGTACTCGGGTTTGAGAGTCACTATACACACAATTTGTCCATAGCACCTGGGGTGGGGGTTCGATCATGACCTGGGACAGGGGCCAAGAATGATGGACTCTCCCCACCCCATCTGGGCAGAGGTGTACACCTGTGTAGTCATCATGGAACCCAGAGGCTTGGAAACTAATTTTTTTAAAGCCTCAGGACCTTTGCAATAACATAACCTCTTTGGAAACCTAATATATGAAATAACATCAATGCAATAAAAAATGGGGACCTCCCAGAGGTGGCCTCAATTCTCACTGAGCATGTGCCCAGCACTTTGCTGTAGCCAAAATAAGTCACATCTGTTTCCCTTATGCACTTTATAATATTTATCTATTTATTTGAAAGGCAGTGAAACAGACAGACAGACAGACAAGCTTCCATCCACAGGTTCACTCCCAGATGGCTGCAAGGTCCAGAGCTCCAGGGCTGGGCCAGGCCAAAGCCAGGAGCTGGGAGCCCAGTGCAGGTCTGCCCTGTGAGTAGCAGAAACTTAGCTAGCTGAGCCCTCACTGCTGCCCGCCAGAGTCTGCGTTAACAGGAAGCTGGAGTCGGGCGCTGGAGCTGGGACTCCAACGTGGGACAGGCATAGGCTAAAGGCCACACATGGTGCATTGTGATCGAACTCTTGCAGTAGATTGTATCCTTTGTCCCAGTCTTCCTTCTCACCCTTGTCCCGGCTGCCCTTGTCGTACAGTGGGGTTCTGGAAACGGATTCGACAGAGAGTGGTGTGCAGAAGGTCTGGGGGCGGTGGGCTTGTGAGACTCATCCACAGGAACGCAGCAGGCAGGACTGGGCATCAGGCGATGTCAGCGGCGAGGTGCTGGTGCTGCCGCGGTGCTGCAGAGCTCAGGGAGCCCAGCAGGGCTGTGCCAGAGGGAAGAGTGTAGACCTTGGCCGTGACTTTGGATGCAGAGGTTTCCCGTGTGCAAGGGCAATCTCCAGCCAGAGAGCCCATTGTGAGCCAGCGGCAGACTTCCAGCTGCCGGGGAATGGCTTCGTAGGCCCAGAAGGGGCATCTGGGTGGGGCACCACAGCAGCCACTCCACCACCCCAGTGGCTTTGGCCTGGCCCCTGGGATCTACTTTGGGCGATGGAATGTGACGGGGCAGGGGGCGGGGGGCAGGGGGAGAGACAGTGCGCTTGTGGCAAACTGAGGCCAGAAGAGGCATGCCAAGTTCTGCCAAGTTCTCCCAGGCCTCGCCGCTTCCTCCTGCAGCCACGCAAAGGCTCAGGTAGCTGTTGCTGCCTTCTCCTGGGTCCACCCCGCAGCCCTGCACCAGGCTGGATTTCAGCGTCTGGCCCGGCCCGGCCAGTGTCAGCTGAAGGGCAACAGTTGTGGTTTTATAGGCCACCGAGTGTGAACTAATCATGGTTTTACAGGCCACTGAGATTTGGGGTTTGTTTCATGCATAATCACAAGACCTGGCACAGCTAGAGAGGTGAATCTCACTGGAGATGATGGGGTGGAAGATTCACATTGTACATGACAAGGGATTTTTAAAATCTTCATTAAATGTTTTTGGTTTTGTCCCAAATGCCATTTCTGGGCACTAGACTCCCCCCCCCCCCCAACACCCTCTAAAATGGGTGGAGACTGGCAGATTTCCCGAAGGAAGTGGGGAAGACGGCCGGTAACACTCCCTGGGCGGACGAGCCTGAGCCTGCCACCCAGGCCGCCCTGCCTGCTCAGGCTGGGATGGAGTCTGCCCTTACCTCCCCCCACTCCTGCCAGACTTCCCCTTAGCTCCTCTCCTAGCCCCCCGACCCCTCCCCTTCCCCAGGATGACCTCAGTTCCTGGAGGGCAAGAAACACACCTGCTTCTTGTCTGTAGTCATCAGGGTCCCCAGCAACAAATGCCCGTTGGAAGGGAGGGAAGCAAGGCCCCCTCTGGGCTGGGCAGCTCCGCCTGCGAATCCTCCAGGCCCTTGCAATGTGTGCCCATCACCACAAGGCGTCAGTAAAGACCCTGGCTGATGTGGGTGCACCAGCCCAGACCCAGGAAACAGGCTGGACTTTTGTGGCCAGAACACCCCACCATGAAGGCCTTTGGCTAGGCCCAGCATGTCTGAGAGGGAGGGAGGGAGAGAGGGGGAGAGAGAGAGAGAGAGAGAGGTGGCAGAACCGAGCAGTTCACACGGAGCTCCAGGACTTGCCTTGGAGAGGTCTCTGATCTCTGCTTGCCTTCACTTCTTCTGCGGCTGTTTGGTCATTGCCATTGTGTGTCAAGCTCTGCCGAGGCTACTGCGGCTTCTCCCAAACTCTCCAAGTCCTTGCTCACGCGGAGTAGACAGTAGACCACCGTCTAGACAGGAAGTAAACAAAAAACAAGATAATTTCAGAGGGTAATAAGCTCTGAGAAGAAAATAAAACAGGAACGAGAGAGTGACAGCTGTTCTGGGAGTGGCCTCTTGGGAGGGGTGGCCAGGGAAGGTCAAGGTGAAGCTCAGTGCTCATCTGGGGAAACTGAGGCCCAGCAAGCCAGGGCAGAGCCCAGAGCTGAGCCTGCAGCTCTCGACAGCAGGCCTGTCCTGGGTGTCCCCTTACACCCCTTGCCAGCTCAGCCCCTGCAAGGAAGGAACAGATGTGGGGGTGCACTTGGATCTGGGTGCTAGACAGAGTCCAGGGGAGAGGAAAACCTTCAGATGTCCTAAGTGCAGAAAACGCCAAAAACCACACAGGCTTGGCATGGAAGTTCCACAGGCGCTGCTCGTTAGCCTGAGGTTAAGAAGCCCAGGTCCCACATTGGCTTGCTTGCATTAGATTCCCAACTCTGGCCTCTGACGGCAGCTTCCTGCTAACGCAGATCCTGGGAGGCAGCAGGTGATGGCTCAAGTCGTTGGGTCTCTGCCACCCACGTGGGAGACCTGGATTGAGTTCCTGGCTCCCAACTTGGCCACTGTGGTCATTTGGGGAGTGAGCCAGCAGATGAGAGCTCTCTCTCTCTCTCTCTCTCTCTCTGCCCCTCAAAGAAATGAAAATTAAAACAGATGGGGCCAGCGTCATGGTGCAGCGGGTTAAGCCACTCCCTGTGGTGCCGGCATCCCACATGAACACCCGTTCAAGTCCTGACTGCTCCATTTCCAATCCAGCTCCCTGCTAATGCACCTGGGGAAGCAGCAGAGGATGGCCCAAGTGCTTAGGCCCCTGCCACCCACCTGGGAGATCTGAATGAAGTTCAGGTTCCTGGTTTCAGTCTGACCCAGCCCTGGCCGTGGTGGCCATTTGAGGAGTGAACCAGTGGATGGAAAGTCTTTCTGTCTCTCCCTCTCTCTCTGTAACTTTGCCTTTCAAATAAATTACTTAATTTCCAAAAAAGAGAAAAATAGAAATCCCAAAGTTGTAATTTTTTCCATGATACAACTGGGAAGCTTTCCTACCCACCCTCAAAATATCACACACGTCCACTGCTCCCCTAAAATTTGGTTTTGATGCTTCTGGTTTGCCTGGGAAAGTCATTTCCCCTTGTCCGTGAACTTGAGTTCTCTCATCTGCAAAATCTGAACCTGACTTTCTGGATGCCAACGCCCTGACTTTGTCCGGTCCCAGTTGGGACCCAGGCACCCCCCGCAGCTGGGCTGGATCCCTTCCTCCTGCTTCTGAGCCTGCCCCGCTTAGCCCAGCCCAGCCCCAAGTCTGCCAGTGAGGACATCAGGCACAGCCACCCTTGTTTACACCCAGCGTGGCTGGGATGCAGGGTTGGGCTGCTTGGCCCAAGTTTGCCCACCAGGCAGCAGGCACAGCCAGTCAGAACCAGGATTTGAACCAGAACCCCTGTTCCTTTCGCTCTACTCCAGGCTTCAGTCCCAGACCTTGGGGGAGCTAAGCTTCGTTTCCCTGACTAGGGGAGTCTCTGCACGGCGTGTCCAGGTGTGTCATTTGGTGTGGTGCTGCCACCTGCAGGCTAAAGGGGGTGTCGCAGCCCACCTCAAGCAGGTGCCTAGGAGTCAAACGGGTAGAGAGCTTTTGCAATGCTTTCCCGTCCAGCAGAAGACTCCGATGGAGCGCCAGGCACAGCTCATTTGTCCTGTGAAAGCACCGAGGTGGGGAAGAGGCCTTCAACAAGCTGTGTGCCTTTCTGAGCCCTCCTCCCACATCCTGCTGACCCCCTGCAGCTGGTGCCTGTCTCTCAGCTTCCCTGGCGATTCTGGACTTCCTGGTTGCCAAACTGAATGGCCTCCTTTCAGCCCACGCTCTACCTGAGCTGTCAGCTGCGGCAGGCACCTCTGACCACACCCTCCTCTGAGAAACGTCTCCCTGAGTTCCCTCCACACCTTCCTGCTGCTGCTCCTCCCACTTCCCCTGCTGCTCCTTCTCAGTCTCCAGCCTTCCCTTAAGTGTGCATCCCCCACGGCTCTGTCCTTGGCCATCTTCCTCCATCACGCTGCATCCTTGTTCCCATGGCAACCATGGATATGCTTACTCCAAACATGCTCATTGTCAGCTCAGACGTCACTCCAGAGCTCTGGACCCATTTGCCCACCTGTCTCCTAGACTTGAAGCCCAGCGTCCACTCTGATCTGATCCTACCCGCTACAGCCTCATCTTCCTGCTGGGTCCCACCCAAGGGGAGAGTTCGTCCCCTTCCAGTGGCCCCACTTCAGTAGGACGTTACTGACACGGTCGCCCCCACCCCCGTCTCCTTTGGCAGCAGGACTTCCAGCTTCTTCTTGCCTGTACGACGCCCAGCGTAGAGAGTACAGGTTGGAGCCCTTTGTGCCACGTGGCCACGGCAGCTTCTGGAAGGTGCCCTTCTCTTTTCTCTCTCCTGCTGGCTGGAAGATTGATGCAGTGGCTGATGCAGCCTTTTTGGATCATGCGGTCTGACCCATGAATGACAAAGTGCCAAGGTGGAGGGGCCTGGACATGAACACTACGGACAACCACACCAGTGCTGGACCACCTGGTTCCTTTGGTGTTTTTTTTTTTTTTGACAGGCAGAGTGGACAGTGAGAGAGAGAGACAGAGAGAAAGTGCTTTCACAGCAGCAGCCCAGGGGTAAGTCCCCTTCTTGTCCCCATTTTACAGACAAGGAAACTGAGACCCAAAGCAGGAAAGTGAATGGCCCAGGTGATGCCTGATGGACTCTTGGAATTGAGCCAAGCCTCTGGCTTCTTCCTCACCTCCACCAAGTACTATGGGGTGTAGACGACTGGGGTTCTGATCTCAACTGAGACACTTTTCATTATCATTGGCTATAGTGGAGACTGCCGGTTGTCCACCAAAATCCGTCCATCCGCTCTTCCAGAGTAACGGAGGTATCGACGCCCTATTTCCCAGCCCTCCTTGCCGCTAAATGTGGTCATGCGATTACACTCTTGGCGAGAGCATTTGCTCCCCAAGAGCGGGACATGGAGGTGTCCTTGACCAGTTTGTATCTGCAGACAAAGTTAAAAAAAGAAGACAGAAAGCCGACTCGGATTTCGAGCAGCCGTCTTCGCTCCTGAGGCTGGGGTCATGAGCAGCAGAGCAGTGGGAAGGAAGCGACGTGGGTTTAAACGACTCCATGGAACTGGAATTCTTTTCTATTCTCAGAGCCACTTTTAAAGTTTTGTGGTTCTTTTTGTTACTGTTGCTAACACTTAAACATCTCCATGAGCAAGGTATTGTACTACGTACATGAAGTACAGCCACTCGATACGTTGCGAGCTATCTGGTGGTGGGCAGTGGCTTCACCTCCGTGAGCCTCAGCTCCCTCGTCGTCGTCCACTCCCCTGGACTCACGGGCAGCAGTTGGATTCCTGCGGCTCAGGTGACACAGTGTGAGGCAGCGCTGGGCGACCCAACGGACAGGTGCCTCTCTGGCTTGCAGGAGGCGTGAATTTGACTCTGATGGGAGGAACAGGAAGCAGAGGAGAGAAGGTTGCTATTTCAAAATAGCCATGGGAAACACGTCTTGGGCTGCCTTGCACTACTTTTGCAATTAGTCTTATTTTGAGCTGCGTATAAGGGAACAGATAAGCTTACTCAAACTACACGAGCTCTATGGAGGGGAGGAGCGGCTCCCTGAAAGGCAGTTTGGGGAGACCTCACCCCAGGAGAAGGGTGGCTGACTCCCGGGAGGCCCAGCCAGCATCTGTGGCCCCCTGCCCCAGGGTCTTCCTCCGCAGGCCAAAGAGTCCTGGACTCCAGCCCCCTGCGTGGGACATGGTTGAAATCACCCCTTCCGTGGACGTGTCCGCAGCTACTGCTCCTCAGCGCTCATCGTACCAAAAGGGAAATGGCCGTTGCTCACGCGCACTCCCTGCTTGCCAGGCCCTGTGTTGAGCCTGTGCCATCCATGAGCTCACTTAGTCCCGTCAGTTGGCTGTGTAGGCATTTGAGTGTATTTTGAATTAGAAAGATAAACAAGAGGGGTCAGCATCGTGCCATAGTGGGTTAGGCCACTGCCTGCAGCACTGGCATCCCATATGGGCACTGATTTGAGTCCCGGCTGCTCCATTTCCAATCCTGCTCTCTGCTGTGGCCTGGGAAAGCAGCAGAAGATGGCCCAAGTGCTTGGGCCCCTACACTGGTGTAGGAAATCCAGAGGAAGCTCCTGGCTCCTGGCTTCAGATCGGCACAGCTCCGGCTGTTGCAGCCATCTGGGGAGTGAACCAGCAGATGGAAGATGTCTCTCTTTCTCTCTGCCCCTGCCTCTCTGTAACTCTGCCTTTCAAATAAATAAATCTTAAAGAGAGAGAGAGAGGAAGAAAGAAAGGAAAGAAAAAAAGAAAAAAATGAAGGAAGGAAGGAAGGAAAGAAGGAAGGAAGGAAAGAAGAAAGGAAGAGAGAGAAGCAAGAATAGATTTGCTGGCTGACGCTGCCGCTCAATAGGCTAATCCTCTGCCTTGCAGCACCGGTACACGGGGTTCTAGTCCCGGTCGGGGCACCGGATTCTGTCCCAGTTGCCCCTCTTCCAGGCCAGCTCTCTGCTATGGCCCGAGAGTGCAGTGGAGGATGGCCCAAGTGCTTGGGCCCTGAACCCGCATGGGAGACCAGGAGAAGCACCTGGCTCCTGCCTTCGGATCAGCACAGTGCGCCGGCTGCAGCGCACCAGCCACGGCGGCCATTGGAGGGTGAACAAACAGCAAAGGAAGACTTTTCTCTCTCTCTCTCTTTCTCACTGTCCACTCTGCCTGTCAAAAAAGAAAAAAGAATAGACTTGCTCTCAGAGCAAAGCCTGGACAGAGGCTGCAGCCCACAAGGGTGTCTGGCTGTGCCCAAGGAGACCACACCACCCCTGTCCTGAGCATAAACCCAGAAGCTCTTAAGGGAACAAATAGATTTGCTGACATGAAAATTTATGACCTCTGAAGGCCAAAAGATACTGTGTATAAAGGCAGATGACCAGCAACAGATGGGGAGAGAGCATCTGAACGTTCACACAACACAGAGTTTGCTGTGTCCAATATATAAAGAGCTCTTACAAACTATTAAGATGACAAACCTCCATAGAGACTAGGATAAAGATACGAACACCTCATTCACAGGAGAAGAAATACAAATAGACAGTGTTCAGTGACTGTTTGTTTCTCCATTCAGAGAGGTCACAATTTGACCAAACATTGCAGCGTGCAGTGTCGTCGGGGTGTGGGCCAGCAGGCTCTCCTATTCCGTGTGGGCAGGAAGGGTAATGAGGTCAATTAGGGAACTCCTTGACCGTGGCTATCTCAGTTTTACTGACTCGTTTTTTCTGAGCCAGTCATTCCCGTTCTAGGAATTCATTCACAGAGATGTTCCCATAGTGGTCAGGGTAAATACATAAGGATACTCCGGGTAGCATCGTCTGTAACAGTGACATTTGGGAAACTAAGTTCCCATCAAGAGGAAATGGTTAACTACTATAAACAATGCAGTGATTAAGAATGAAGTAGAGGGGCTGGCACTGTGGCCTATCTGGTAAAACCGCTGCCTGCAGTGCCGGCACCCCAAATGGGCGCCAGTTCAAGTCCCAGATGCTCCATTTCTGATCCAGCTCCCTGCTGGTGCACTTGGGAAAGCAGTGAAAGATGGCCCAGGCCCTTAGGTTTCTGCTGCCCACATGGGAGACCTAGACGGAGTTCCAGGTTCCTGGCTCCTGCTTGACCCTAGCCCAACCCCAGCCATTGTGGCCATCTGGGGAGTGAACCAGCAGATGGAAGATCTCTCTCTCTCTCTCTCTCTCTCTCTCTCTCTTTCTCCCTCTCTGTCCTTCTCTCTGTAACACTGACTTTCAAAGAAATAAATCTAAAAAAAAAAAAAAGAATGAAGTAGAACCACATTTACTGATATGGGATGATTTTTAAAATATATTAAGGGGGAAAATTCAGTAATATGAAATATTATGACTATCTTTACATAAAAAAGTGATGTGTGTTAGGAACCTGTATGTAACATAGATGTAATAATTGTATACATTATATGCAAGTAAGGAAAACTTGGGGGTCTTTGTTATTTTTTACTATATATTTTCCAAATTGTTTAGCCTCAAGCATATATGCTTTTTGCCTAAAAAACATGTGTTAATGTAAAAAAAAAAAAAAACTCAAGAAATGACTGGCTCATTTCCTCCACTGGGCCTGCATGGGCTGGGGGTGTGTGTGCAAAGGGGAGGGTCCTGTTCTCTGGGTGTGCCCATTATGGCAAAGCCCAACCGGGGCTGCCCACTAGGAAGAGGCACAGGGATGAGCCCCTGGGGAGGCCCCCGTGAGGAGCTTTCTGCCTGTTCACTCCTCTGTTGCGAGATGTCCACAATTCCCACACCGTCCACATAAGAGTGGCCGTCCCCCAGGAGCCCCGAGCACTCACCACGTCCATCCTCCCTGCCGGCTGTGTGGTGGTGAATAGGTCATTTACCCTGTCTGAGCCTCGGCTGCCTAGAATGGGCACAATAGCTGTACCCACCACGTGGAGTGGCTGTGAGCCCCGAAGAGGCAGGTGCACCAAGCCTTCTGCCCGTGTGTGTCCCCGCTGTGCTGGGGAAGCCTCGTGGCTCCCTCAGCCCAGCCTTGCTGCCTCCCAGTGCCTATGACGTAGGGAGGCCAGGGAATGGAGTCCTCCTGGCACGAGGCTTGGAGAAATCAGGGTCACAGGGCCTGGAATTCAGAGCTCGACCTGCAGGTCCAGGCGCTCTTTCGGCCTCAGCTCCAGCACCTCTGACACCCGCGGTGTCCCCTCTGGAGTGGAAGGGGGTGAGGGTGAACGAGGCTCTGGCTCAGAGCCTCACACTTTGCTGGGAAGACCCCCACCCACCCTGACATGTGACGAAACAAGCCTTCCATGGGTGGCAAAGGCCCTGGGGAGGACGCGCAGGCCAAGGCCCAGAGACAGACAGCAGGCACAGCAGAGCCTCTGCAGCCTGGGGGGCTGGAGCTGAGGCAGGGAAGGCCCTGGAGGTGACTGGGACAAGGCCTCCCCTCCTCGCCAGCTCGTGTTCCCCAGCAGCACCCATTGGAACAGCTCACAGGGTGGCCCCTGGGTCACCTTGGCTCATGCTCACGAGACACCTGTGCTGCCTCCACCTGCCAGACTGAGCCCCGAGGAGCTTCCTTTGTTTTTTCTGTCTCTCAGGGCACCCACTGGGCCTTGGGCCTTTGATCTGGACTCCCAGCTGACCCCGCCCACTGCCCATCCCACTGCCTCTCAGGGCCTTCTCAGCAGCTCCCATGGTTTGCGACTTCAGGTTGCACGCACCACGCCTGCCAGATCTCAAGTCCCAAAGCATGGGCAGGTCTCCTCTCCCCAGGTCAGGTGCAGAGTGGAGGCCGTGAACACACCCGCCCCAGCCGAGTAGCACTGCACCCTTTGCAAAGGAGCTCTCAGAAACCCAGGGTCATCCAGATCCTTGCGTGCACACTTCTGATCCTGGGGTTGTTCTCCCCATGGTCTGGGAGGAGAAACTGAGGCCCAAGGAGCCTCCTACTTTCTGCATGTCATCACCAAGTGGCAGAACAGAGCCAGGCCGCTGCTCTTGTTCCTCTGGGGCTCAGGTCCTTGGCCAGACCCAGCCGGGGAAAGGAGGGTCCCTGGCGAGACCAAGGTGGGCATGATCACCCCACTACTTTTGAGGGTGTGACTTGCAGACATTTGCTGTGTGCGCCCCAGTTTTCTGACCTCTGCAATGGGGAGATATACCCAGTGGTGCTTTTTGTCGGGCTGGGTGGTGAGGAAACGAGAGGCTGGAAGAGGAAGAGCGCCTGCTGGGTACTCCCCGTGAGCTCCCACCATGCCTGCACACAGCAGGCACTCGGCCAGGACCGACCTGGTCCTGCAGTCGGGCGTCAGCCTGACCCAGCACTTCCAACGGCAGCAGGGTGGCGCGAAGTTAGGTGGGGTGGATTAAGGAATTCAAGGGGATTACTCAGTAATCAGCTAAACCTCTTAAGCTGCCTGGGAAAAGACGATGAGCAGAAGGCTCATTAATTCACCCAACAAATATCTGCTGAACGCTGAGCCGAGCTGGCGTGACAGCGACCCTGGTGACGGCAGCGCTCCATTACCAAGAATCTCCCACGGACCAGCCACTAACTAGCTGCCCATAAGCGGGGCTGAGGTCCCTTTGCAAGCTCTTTTGGTTCTGTAACAGGGAAGGTGCTCCTGGGGTCGGAGACTCAGCAGGCGAATGTGACCCCCAGAGCATGTATGCAAGGAGGCACCTGCCGCTGGGACTCGGATGACACCACTCAGCCCGAGCCCCACCCCGGGGGCAGGGGGCGACACTGCCATGTACCGCCCAGAGCCCCCTTCCCTGGGGTCACTGCCGGGATGGCCGAGGGCTGACAGCCTTCCCCGCAGCACTCCCAGGGGTGGGCTCAGCTGGGAGAGCTGCTCAGCCCGGTCCCACCCCATGCTCTCGCCCCGGGCAGCCCACATCCTGTGACTGACGGGCAGGCGTCTAACGGGGTCTATGAGGGGCCCTTTCGGGGCCAGCTGAGGCACTCGCTGGGTCTGAGTTGTGGATTCTGCTTTGCTGCCCTCCCTCTCACAGGTGTGGATCCCCAGCGCCCCAAGAGGCCTCCTGCAAGCTGGATGTGTCTCACAGTGCTTCTGGGGGACCCAACTTGCCAGAGTGGCACTTTTTTTTGGTAAATATTTATTTATTTAGGTGTTCCCCAAAAGTGTCCCCATTACAAACACACACTCCCTGCCCTGCCCCACTGCCCAGCAGCTCTGCGAGGGCGCTGTCATCAGCACCCCTGTGTTATAGACAAGATTCACGGATGTTACACTTTCCTGGGGAAAAAAATCCAAGTTGGTGATAAAACCCAGTCAACCAAAAGGTGATTCAAAATAAAGAACATCAGCCTGCGAAATGTCCGGATGAACCGGAAACCGTTACAAGATGGAGAGTGTCTTGTCTGGGCCGCGACTCAGTTCCTGACTGCCCCCCACCAGACCCAGGCCAAGTATGAGGATAAAAACCACAGGACAAAGGGGCAGCAGGTGGCCTCAGGAGGGTGGCTGGGGAGAGAGGGGAAAGAGAGAGAGAGAGACAGAGAGAGAGAGAGAGAGAGGAGAGAGAGACAGAGAGAGAGAGCGAGCCGCCAGCCCTGTCGAAACTCAGGAAGCTGGTGTGGTTGCCTTAGGACAACCAAGACAGGGACGGTGAGGAGACTCAACTCGAGGGCTGCTTCCAGAACTAGATTCTGTGTCCAAGGCCTCAACAGTCTCTCCTCCCCTCCAGTGTGTGTGTGTGTGGGGGGGGTTTCAGAATTTTCTAGAATGTCAAGGAACTGGGGATCCAGGCGGTGGGCCTCCTGGCTGCTGTCCAACTCAGCAGCTGGGCTCCTTCCTCTGCCCGCTCTCCCACCCCCCTCCAAGGGCAGGTGTCGGATTTTCAGTGCGGTCCATTCCATGTGGCAGGCCTGCCAGGGTTTAACAACTGCTTGGCAACCTACCCCTGACTTGGCTCCTCGCTTGTTACGAGGCTTAATGCTTTGTAAAGTAGGAGGGCGAGGATATTAGCCCCATTTCATGGATAGGAAAACTGAGGCCCAGAGAGAAGGAACTCAAGGCAGTGTGTAACCTAGGGTCAAAGCTTCCTACTCCATTGCAGCCTCTTGTCTTCTGTCTCCAGCCTGGGGTCCTAGGCAGAGCAGGAGCAAACACTGACCTCACTGAGCCCTGAGCTCAGGCCAGTCCCTTCCCGGAAGACTTTCTTCCTTGCTCCCTCCATGCTGCCCCAGGAGGCCCCCTGGGCCCCTGCACAGAGCGCTCCGGGAGAACCCCCAGGCTGGTGACGTCCCGTCCATGAACGCAGCCTGGGGCCAGAGTACAGCACAACCTCAGGGGATGCAGGGTCTTGGCGGCTGTCCCTGTCCACCGTCTGGAATCTGCTCTCACCTAGAGAACGCCTGCCGCCCGTGCCAGCGCAGTCCACGGCGCCTCTGACCCAGCTTCCCCCTGTTTCCAGCTCTGCTCCCCCACCCCTAGAAGGACCGTTCCAGGGACAGCCAACAGCAGAGGGTGGCCAGGGACTTGTGCCGGTGACCAGGACTGCAAGGCCAGCTGCACCTCCCCCACTGTGGAGTGAGGACCACGCTTTCCTCACAACATTGTCGCAAAACCTCTAGACCTTTCTTGTCCCTCCAGACACTGTGTGCCTTCCTTGAGCACTCTCTGGATGTCTCCCTCCCCCGCCTTTAAACAGGCTCTTCTCCAGCCTCTAAAAACACCGTTAGGGGCCGTGGCTGTAGCTGTGGTGTAGCGGGTAAAGCCGCTGCTTGCACTGCCGGCATCCCATATGGGTGCCAGTTCAAGTCCCGGCTGCCCTACTTCTGATCCAGCTCTCTGCTATGGCCTGGCAGAGCAGTAGAAGATGGCCCAAGTCCTTGGACACCTGTACCTGTGTGGGAGACCCAGAAGAAGCTCCTGGCTCCTGGCTTTGGATCGGCGCAGCTCTGGCTGTTGCGGCCATTTGAGGATTGAACCAGCGGATGGAAGACCTCGCTCTCTCTGCCTTCGCCTGTCTGTAACTCTGCCTTTCAAATAAATAAATAAATAAAACACCTGTCTTCCTTCAAGACTCTGTCTCTCTCATCATATGTCACTGCCTTCCGGGAGCCCCACCCTGGTCAGCTGGAATAGCGCCCTCCTCCGGGTGGCCTCCTACCTCTTTCCTAGGCCTCCTCATTCTCTTGTTTGTACCAAGATTGGTTTACTCCCAGGTCTGTTGCCCTCCTGCTGCCACCTGTGCTGTGTGAAGCCATGAGGACCTGCACCTGGTTGGCCCAGAGCTGAGGATAAGGCTCCAACTGATTTGTAGACCCCCCACCACTGTCACCGGGTGTCTGGCAGCAGCCCTACCGGAGGACTGGCTGGCTCTGAGGACATAGCCTGAGATCTGAATCTGGGGCTGGCGTTGGGATGCTGGCATCCCACACAGGAGCAGCAGTTTGAATCCTGGCTGCTCCACTTCCGGTCCAGCTCCCTGCTAATGAGCCTGGGAAGGTGACTGAAGATGGCCTAAGATCTTGGATCCATGCCACCCACATGGGAGACCAGAGCGGAATTCTAGGCTCCTGGCTTCGGTCTGGCCCAGCCAGGGCTGTTGCAGACATTTGGGGAGTGAACCAACAGATGGAAAATCTCTGTCTCTTCCCCTCTCTCTGTCACTCCGCCTTTCAAACAAACCTTAAAAGATGAGAGAGAGAGACAGAGACAGAGAGAGACAGAGACAGAGACAGAGGGAGAGAGAAGAAGGAAGGAAGGAAGGAAGGAAGGAAGGAAGGAAGGAAGGAAGGGAAAAAAAAATCTGAATGCATGGTGTCTTGCACAAGAAAAAGCCAGGGTCTGCATCTCAGGTACCCCCAACTCCTCTCTGGCATTGGGGCCAGGTCTCCCACCCTAGGGAGCCCCGCAGTCCAGCGGGTTGGGTTGCTACCCGGCAGCAGCCTGTGCCTTCCAGGATATCACAGTTGCAAAACTCAGAAGAGATTTTCGAACTGAACTGTCGGTTTCCTCTCCTGGGTGCCGCTGGGGACTGTGGCCCCCTCGCACTGTAGTCGGGGGTTGGAGCGATAAGGAAACGAAACGCAAGGCTGTAAAGTGACCCAGTTTATTTTGGTTTCGTTGGCCGGGCGGGGCGGCGTTGCTGCACGCCGCAGAGCTGGGCCCGCCCCCGGCGAGGGTGGGCGCTCATTGCAAGCGAGCTCCGGGGACCCATCCAGCAGCAGGGTCGTCAGGCAGAGGCCCGGCATGGCTCAGATAGGGAAGTGGGGCGAGTCCCAGAGCTGGTCCAGACTCCTTCACGGACGGCGGCGGCGCGGGTCCGAGACGTGAGTCCGCGCAGCCGTCCGCAGGGGCACCCTCACGGAGGGTGCGAGTGGGCCCCGCCGCGGCACCCGGGCGGGGCGGCGGGACCGGCGGCGCTCAGCAGCTCACCGGGCCGGCGGGCGGCGCCGCCCCCAAGTCCGAGACACAGTCGAACTCGCTCTGGCCCAGGAAGAGCTCGGGCAGCTCACGCACGCGGTGCAGCCCGAACTCCAGCTCCAGCGACGTCAGCGCCTCCTCGTCGATGAGCTCCGCGTCCGTGCCTCCCAGGGCGTGCGCGGGCAGTGGCGGGGCCCCGGCCCCGGACGCCGGCTGCAGCCCAGGGGCGCCTCCCGGGACGCCGGGGGGCGCGGGGCCGCGGCCTGGGTACAGCGCCGCCACCTGGTGCAGGTGCGGGCCGCCGGCGGCCGGAGGCGGCCCGGCCGGAAAGGGCTGGAGGGAGTGCGGCGGCCCGAAGGCCCCGTACGCCAGGGCCCCGGGCGGGGGCGGCGGCGGTCCCAGCGGAGCCCCCCGTGGCCGCAGCCCGCTGTCCAAGCCTGGGCCCGCGTAGGGCTGCAGAGTCCGGAGCGTGTAGGCGCCGTGGGCGGGCGCGGCGGGCGGTGGTTTCGGCACCAGGCGGTAGCCCTCGGCGAGCATCAAGTGGTCGGCCATGGTGGCGGGCGGAGGATCAGCGCGGGCGCCCCCCGGCCCCGGCCAGCTGCTCCTCTGCGGCGAGATAGTCGGGCCCGGTGCAGTCCCCGCAGTTCAGCCGCGCGAAGGAAAACGGAACCCGACCGGTGTCCCTGTCTGGCCCTGGACACTCCGAGCTCCGCCCTCCTGCGAACCCCGCGGCCGCTGCTCGGCACAGCAAGCGCACAGCACAGACACCCGGGTCGGACTCCAGAGCTCCGCGCAGCTCCGCAGAGCTTGGCCACCTCTTATACCAAGAGGCGGGGTCATCCCACCCCCTGGCTCTCATTGGCTGGATCAGAGGCTTCTGGGCGGGCCCTGCGCCGTCTTGTAGGTCTCGGCCCCGCCCCTGGCAGGAGCCCAGCCCCTTAGGCTCCAGGCCCCGCCCCAGACGATGCGTGCCACCTTGGGGCGGGGTGTGAGGGACCTTCGAGGGGCTCCGACGCGAGGCTGGGTCGTCGCCGGCATTGGACTGACCAGAAGGTGGGGTGAGAGGGCCAGAAGCTTAAGGGTCCCAGAGTTGCAGGATCATAGGCCCACTCAACCTTGTAATTCTCCAGATCCAGGCTCAGATGTGGAAGAAGTTTCTTGGAAACACACAGCAGCGCCGTGGTGGAGTTAGACTGGACCCCAGACCTCGTGAGGGCCACATCCACGAGGCACAGGCACGCAGGCAGCGCAGGGTCCCTGTACCCGCGAGGGAACCGGTGAGCCCTCCTCTGGCTTCCCGCTGCGCTTGGGCTGTCGAAGCATGTACCAAGTTGTTATTAAAAGTAATTATGGGCACGGCTCCTGGAGGACTTGTTCATCTTATCCTCAGCACTTGGCCCAGAGCCTGGCCCCCAGCAGGCTTTTAGGCAAGGCTGAGTGAATGAACAGGCGTGGACTGCAACCCATTCACGGGAACTGCGGCTTCTTCATGGGTCCAAGGAGGCAGCAGCGGCAGCACCTGCCCCGCTGAGGTGTTGTGAGGGTGAGATCAGGGCTGTGTGTGCCGTGCCCACTGTAGTGCCTGGCACGTGGTGGGTGCCCACAAGTGTCTTTCCAATGAAGGCCGGGCTTTGGTTTTGTCCTGGAAGACCTCCCCCATGGGACATTTCACACCTTCCTTTAATAGCAACAAAAACTTGGCTTTGTAGAGTGCCTTATACTCTGCAAGCATGGATTACCAGTCCCATTTCACAGATAAGAAGACTGAGGCCCGCCACAAGAAGGCAGCTGTGCAGGGTCAGAGGCAGCAAGTCGGCGTGTGAGGACAGTGTGTTTTCCGAGTCCTCGAACCTTGCCCTCCACCACCTGCCATCCTTTCCCTCCCTTCTCCGGCCCCCCTCCCCTGTCGTGGCCTTGGAACTTCCTGGAATGGGGGTTTGTCTATTTGGCGGAGAGGGGAGAACACTGGAGCGAGAGGCCAGGGGCCCGCGTTCTAGTGCTGTCTCCACCGCCGGCAGGCGTGTGACTGTGGGGTGTTGGGCGGGGTTTCTCCTGATTCCGCAGGGCCTCAGCTTTCTGCTCCGTGAAAGTGAGACAGAGACCCCTGCCCAGCCACCCTGAGAGCTCGGGGCAAGGTCACAGAGGACCACAGGTGGGAAAGTCACAGATGACTGCGGGGTGTGATCACCTGCTTTTGCGAAGTGTGAGAGCTGCGCACTAGGGCTGACTCCCCTGTGTCTGTAATTAAGGCCCCACACAGAAATCCCTCACCTTGGCTGCATGTCAGACTCGCCTGCATTGGGGCTTGAAAAACACAGAATCCTCATTCAGACTCTGGGGTACTTTTGAATCATCAAAATCTGTGCTTTTATTTATCTATTTCTTATAGAATAAAGTTATAATTCCATTTCCACAAACTTGTTCTTTTTTAGAATTTATTTTCATTTTATTTATAAGACACACATATACAGAGGGGGTCTTCCATCCACTGGTTTGCTCCCTAAATGGCCACAACAGCGGGGGCTGGGCCAGCCTGAAGCCAGGAGCCCAGAACTCAATCCAGATCTCCCACGTGGGTGGCAGAGACCCAAGTACTTGAGCCATTACCAACTGCTGCCCAGGTATGTTTTAGCAGGAAGCTGGAATCAGGAACAGAGCCGGGACTTGAACCCAGGTGCTCTGATGTGGGATTTGGGCAACCGAAGTGGCATCCTAACCTCTGTACCAAAAGCACATCCTGGCCGGCACCGCGGCTCAATAGGCTAATCTTCCGCCTGCGGTGCTGGCACCCCAGGTTCTAATCCCTGTCGAGGCGCCGGATTCTGTCCCGGTTGCTCCTCTTCCAGTCCAGCTCTCTGCTGTGGCCCGGGAAGGCAGTGGAGGATGGCCCAAGTGCTTGGGCCCTGCACCTGCATGGGAGACCAGGAGAGGCACCTGGCTCCTGGCTTTGGATCAGCTCAGTGCGCTGGCCGCGGCGGCCATTGGAGGGTGAACCAACGGCAAAAAGGAAGACTTTTCTCTCTCTCTCTCTCTCTCTCACTGTCCACTCTGCCTGTCAAAAAAAAAAAAAAAAAAAAAGCACGTTCTAAATCTGAATTTTTAAAAGTCATTCTGCCATTCTTATAGAGTTGATTCAAGGACACCAGCTCCATCACCAGATTTCCTTCACACACACACACACAGAGGGAGAGAGAGAGAGAACGTTTTGAAAGTTCTTTAATTTAGTCAATAAGTATTTATTAAGCACCTATTCTTTGCCAGGCATTGATTTAGTTGGTTTTGAACTTTCAAGGGCACGCACTTCTCTGAGAATCTAACGAATGTTACAGATACCAAGGTCACTAACTACAGGTTGAGAATCCCTTGCCTGGAGAGCTACGGACCCGAGTGTTTCAGATCTCAGATTTTGGAATCTGTGCACGTTCACGATGAGATATCTTGCGGATGAGACTCCAGTCGAAATACAGAATTTGTTTATGATTCATATCCACCTTATACACATAGCCTGGAGGTAATTTTATAATTTTGTGAATGAAACAAAGTTTCACGGTGTGTAATTTTCCCCTTGTGGCCTCAGGGCGGCACCCCCAAAGCTGCAGATTTAGGAGCATTTCAGATGGCCGTGTCAAGGGTGCTCAAGTTGGACCGCAGATGAACGCAGCGCGCTGACAGATCCGGCAAGGAGGAGCGCTCCAGGAGTGCTCAGGCCTCCGCGGAGCCCGGTAGGATCTTGAGAACGTCACGGTGCACAGCGAGGGTCCCCGTGTTGGCAATGATAGGCGCTGTGGGAAGAAGGACAAATGGAGTTGGGAGGGACTGGGACTGCGGGCTGTGGGGTTGCGCAGGATGGGCTGCGTGAGCCTCACTGAGACCTTAAGGACCGAAGCGAGAGGGCGTGGGCCACGTGGTGTCCGGGCTGGTGGGGTCCGAGCAGGGGGAGCCTGGCGCAGCACCCACGAGGCCACAGCAAGGACAGAGGCTCCTCGTTAGAGATGCACGGTCCTTCCAAGGCAGCAGAACAGCGCTTGACATGTAGTGGGGACTGGGTCTTTGCTGAGTGAATAAATCAGGCACAGAACAAGCTATTATCCTTTGATGGAAGAGGAAACTGAGGCCCAGAAAATGGCTGGCCCTTGCGAGGTGGGTGTGTGTGTGCACAGAATTGGGATTGGAAGAGAGGCTTGCAGCCCTCAGAACACAGCCCCCTCTGCTGGGGTGGACTGCATTCACCCTGAGCCACACCCTTGCATGTAGGACTTCACAGGGCCTGAGAGCTCTTGGCCCATGTGGTCACCAAGTGATGGAAGGAACTGGGGGTCCTGGGGTCATTGTGTGCTGCCAAGTAGGGGTGCAATCCTTTTCTCTCCTCTCTGTGTCCAGAGTTACAGAGAGAGAGAGAGAGAGAGAGAGAGATATCTTCCATCTGCTGGTTTACTCCCCAAATGGCCACAATGGCAGGAACTGGGCCAATCCAAAGCCAGGAGCCAGGAGCTTCCTCTGGGTCTCCCACACAGGTGCAGGCTCCCAAGCACTTGGTCCATTTTCCATTGCTTTCCCAAGTGCACCAGTAGGGAGCTGGATCAGAAGTGGAGCAGCCAGGGCTTGGACCGGCACCCATATGGGATGCTGGAGCTGCAGTGCTGCAGGCTTCGGCTTTACTCACTACGCCAGAGCGTGGGGCCCCAGGGTTTACTCTTGCTGACAGCCCCATTTCTAGCACTCAGCGGGGGACAAGGCTCAAACAGCATTCAGCCAGTACTGTCCATGACCTCACGTGGGGGTGCTCGGGGGCGGTGCCGGGGAGGACGTCACTCTAGAACCTCTGAGCTGGCTCCCTGGTCCCTGGTTGAGCCTCTTCTCCCCCCATCCAAGCCACTCGGCAGCCTCTGTGACACTGAGGCCCAGACGAACTGAGAGATTCCATCCAACTCAGAGAGATTCCGTCCCCTCTGCTGCTTTTTCTCTGGGTTGCAGAAGGAAGGCGACGTTTCTGCCACACCCCCTAAGGGTCGTGTCCCCCAAGAGACCCTGGCCAGTGGTCTGCTCTGTTGCTGCCTGATGCCCAGATGACAAGAACGAGGCACTGCCCCTGATGCTCACTGCAAGAAAGGCGTTGGATAACAGGTGCTGGGCATCTGGCGTGGACCAGAGCGCCAGACACGGGCTGGGTGCTTTGCAGGTGTTCCCACACTCAACACTTCCAATAAACCTGGGACTACTTATTACAGCTTCCCCAGCCCCCAGATCCCCAGTCCGAACTCTGCAATCCGAAACGCTTCCGGCCGCAAGCATCTCGGGTCAGGGACATTTCCATTCCACGGAGGATGGGAGGGGCTTGTCCAGGGTCACACAGCAGTGATGGAGGAAAGGAGTGTAGCAGCCTCCCGTGGCCGCTCTCCTTCTCTTTGCCACATGACTGGGAAGCTCCTGGCCCCGCGGCTCCACTGCTTCCCAGTGTGCTTGGCCAAGCCCTTCACCTCCTGCAGGTCTTTGTTCAAATATTTCCTTTCCCTTATCCTAACTG
Organism: Lepus europaeus; assembly: GCF_033115175.1. Taxonomy (NCBI): domain Eukaryota; kingdom Metazoa; phylum Chordata; class Mammalia; order Lagomorpha; family Leporidae; genus Lepus; species Lepus europaeus. Next base: position 32,612,615 of record NC_084831.1, read on the forward strand.
TGATGCTCCTGCTTTCAGTTCCCATCTCCCTGAGCTGCGGGATGGACCCAGTGACTCACTTCCAACAAACAGAAGAGGGCCGAACAGGTGGTGTCACTGCCACGACCAGGTCCTAAGAGGTGTTGTGAGTTCCTCCTTGCTCTCTCTCTCTCTCTCTCTCTCTCGCCACTTGGTCAGGGTTGGGGTGGGGGTGGGGGTGGGGGGAGGTTGGCTGCCATGCTGTGAGGATACTCAAGCAGCCCTGAGTAGAGGACCTAGGGCCTCCCTCAACAGCTGTGTGTGGGCGCCATCTTGGAAGCAGAGGGTCCAGCCCCGGTCAAGCTTCTGGATGACTGCAGCCCGGGCCAGCATCTTGGTTGCAACCCCGAGGGAGACCCTGTGCCAGGATGCCCGAGCCAGGCTCTTCCTGACCCGCAGAGACTGAGATGAGAAACGTTTGTGATTTGAAGCGGCTGAGTGTTGGGTAATTAGTTACACTGATAACTAGTACATGAGTACAGCAACTGTCTCTTCCATTGCCCAGATGGGCCTGACTTTGCTCTACTTTTAATTTTTTTTTTCTGAGCACTTATCATCTTCTAACACGCCAAGCAATTCATGTCTTTATTATGTTGAATTGTTAATCTCCGCGCACACACACACACACACACCCCGGGTGTCAGCTCCCCAGGGGCTCTGTCCTTTGGGCATCCAGGACAGCGCCTGCCACATGCTGTCTTTCCCTGCATAGGAGACACTAGCAGTTAAGGAGATCCTTATTTCGGAAAGGTTAGAATGTGAAGAAGAATTTGTGGCCCTTAGAATCAGTAAAGTGCGACCGAGGTGCCCTGCGCACCGGCCTGTGGAGCAGCACACACTGGTCTTGTAATGTGCCCAGCCCCAAATCGGATACATTCCTGGATGAGGAGTTGTGAGTGCCAGAGGCTGGGTAGGGCTTCCTGGCAAGCTCTTTAAAAACTAGGCAGAGAGCCCACGCTGTGGCACAGCAGGTAAAGCCACCGCCTGCCGTGCCAGCATCCCACGTGGGCGCCCGTTTGAGTCCTGGCTGCTTTCACCTCCCATCCAGCTTCCTGCTGTGGCCTGAGAAAGCAGTGGAAGGCGGCCCAAGTGCTTGGGCCCCTGCACCCATGTGGGAGACCAGGAGGAAGCTCCTGGCTCCTGGCTTCAACCTGGCCTAGCCCTGACCGTTGCAGCCACCTAGGGAGTGAACCAGTGAATGGAAGGTCTCTCTCTCTCTCTCTCTCTCTCTCTCTCTCTCTCTCCCCCTCCCTCCCTCCCTCTGCCTCTCCTTCTCTGTAACTCTGGCTTTTAAATAAATAAGTCTTTAAAAAAAAACAGGTGGAATGACCCAGAATAGGCAAATCCAGAGAGACAGAACACAGACTGGCTGTTGCCAGGGCCTGGAGGGAGGGGAAAATGGGGAGCAAGTGTTGAATGGGGAGCAGGGCTCCTTTTGGGGTGATACAGATGTTTTCAAACTAGATAGAGTTAGTGGCTGTGCAGCTTGGTGAAGGGAGGAGATGTCACTGAGTTACCTAATTAAAAATGGAACATTTTATATTATGTAAATTTCATCTTGATTGAAAAAAAAAAAAAGCACTCACTGTTGTGCTTTGTCTTTCCTCGTTTCCTGCCAGGGATGAGGATGTGATGCCTAGAGGAGCAGCAGCCATGTTTTCAGTATGAGGACAAAATCACCACCATCATCATCACCATCATCATCATAGTAGTTAATACATACAGAGCATTTAGTATGTGTGAGATACTATTCTAGTTCCTGACACACATCAACTAATTTAATGTTCACAATGACCCCATGAGGCTGGTACTGTGATTCCTTTCTTGTAAAGGAGACTTGGGCAGTGAAGAAAATGGTGGCCCACACTCAGGGTGGCAGAGCAGAATCTGGTTGAAACCAGGGGGCCCAATGCTGTGGTACAGCTGGTAAACCTGCCGCCTGCAGCACTGGCATCCCATATCGGCATCAGTTCGAGTCCTGGCTGCTCCACTTCCAATTCAGCTCCTTTCTAATGGTCTGGGAAAGCAACAGAGGATGGCCTGAGTCCCTGGGCCCCTGCACCCATGTGGGAGACCTGGATGAAGCTCCTGGCTCCTAGCTCCAGCCTGGCCCAGCCCTGGCTGTTGCGGCCATTTGAGGAGTGAACCAGCAGATGAGAGATCATCTCTCTGTGTCTCCCTCTCTCTCTGTAACTCTGTAAATAAATCTTTAAAATAAAGGAAGGAAGGAAGGAAGGAAGGAAGGAAGGAAGGAAGGAAGGAAGGAAAAAAGAAAGAGAAAGAAAACAAACCAGGGTCTTCCATGTACCATGGAATCTCAGCAGCGTCCTGGATCCTCACCTTGGTCTTCTTAATTATCTGGGGATAACATTATTTATTAATCCACCAGAGTTAGGTTTCTGTTCCTTGCTTTCTGAGATTGAAGGCCAGGTGTGTCTGACTTCAGGGCTGGTGCACCTAACCACTCGATTCTAGCCTGCGCGTGTGATCAAGTGCTTTTGGGCTCTGATCCCAAGAGAAAGTAGAGCTGGGGTCTGAGTGCACGCTGAGGCCCCAGCGCAGGACCTGATCTGCAGCAAACAGTGCGGGGATCGGCAGAGACTGCAGGGACGGAGGCCATCCCACCCCAGGGCAGCCTTCTAAGGTGGACGAGCCCAGAGGGTGGGGAAGACATAGCAAAGGAGAAAGACTCATGGACAGTTGGGACTAGGCGGGGAAATGGGCTTTCTCAACGAGGAGCACAGCTTTGGTGTGATGGCACCAAGTGTGAACCATGCAGGGTGATGGCACCAAGGTGTGAACCGCCCAGCGTGAAGTTCAGGGTAGCTAGGTGGAGCCAGAATACTGGGGGAGGTGAGGCCTTGGAGGGCCTCCTCAACACTGGTAGATGGGGATAAAACGTCCCCATCTAGCCACACTTTCCGTGCATCTCAAGACAGCTAAAGTGAAACCAGAACAGGAGCAGGAAGAGGTGCGGTCACCTCCAGGATTCTGGGGTGGAGGCCAGGGGCAGCAGGCCTGGCTCATCCACAGGTCAGGCTCAACTCATGGCTCACCCTGCCCCCGCCCCTCGCAGGGACAGAGCTCCTGGTGTAGGGATGCTGCCTCTCCGAGCACCCAGCTCTGGACTGGCACAAATTCTCCCTCGGACCCGGGAATCCCCGAGCTGCCTCAGAGGATGGCACAGGTGTCACCTCTGCTGGCATCCATGGAAAATGCCTGTGCCCATCTTTGTAGCCAGGCTCAAAGGATGGCTCAAGAACCTTAACCCTCCTCTGGCGATGACCTCGGCCTTCGATTGCTGAATAATGGCACTCGGAGACCTGGTGCATCTGTGGGAGGGGGAGTTCCTGGGAACTGCATTTCCTCACCAGCATCACCCAGCCCTTGGGAGTCAGCCTGGTGAGCGAGTCAATGCTGGGCCCGGACGAGGCCACATTAATCATTTCCTCCTCCACGCTGCTGCCGCTGCGTTCTGGGGCTGAGTCATCTCCCATCCCAGTACCTTCCATGGTGCCTTGCACAAAATAGGTGTCTTGTGGAGGGAACATTTGCCAAATGAATACCATTGAGTCTTACACCACTGGGTGTCGTGTCCTCTCAGTTCCCTTCAGAACACTAACAGTGTGAGGAGAGAGCCACGTTTTCCTCTTCTATGAGGGAAGGGTCAGGATGAGGCAGGGCAAGAGCGTGGGTTCTGTAGACACTCGGGAGTCCTGGCCTCGAATTCCAGCTCTGCCTTCTCAGGGTCTTGAAATCTCAGGCCAGTTATTCTTCCTCTTGGTCTCAGTTTCCATGTCTGTAAAAATGGGGGTGGCCGTAATATCAACTAGTCGTGGTATAGCAGGTAAAGCCACCACCTGCATGCCGGCATCCCAGATGGGCACCGATTCTAGTCCCAGCTGCTCCACTTCCGATCCAGCTCTCTGCTATGGCCCAGGAAAGCAGTAGAAGATGGCCCAAGTCCTTGGGTCCCTACACCTGTGTGAGAAGACCTGGAGGAAGCTACTGGACCCTGGCTTTGGATTGGCACAGCTCTGGCCGTCGCAGCCAATTGAGGAGTAAACCAGTGGATGGAAGACTTCTCTCTCTCTCTCTCTCTGCCTCTCCTCTCTCTGTGTAATTCTGATTTCCAAATAAATAAATAAAGCTTTAAAACAAGAAAAAAGAATAAACACATCAACTGTCTGACCAGGTACTGACAAGGATTAAGTGAGATATCACATCTAAGGTTGCTATCGCTGACCTACAGTAAGGTAGATGAGTGAGTTTAACTCTTCTCCATTCTGGCACTTCCCATAGTGGCTGGCGCATGACAGACATTCAGCAGATGCCAGGTCACCTTTGGGCCACCCCGGATCCTGACTGCGGCTGCATGCACAAGTGCAGGAGATAGCGGCAGAAGAATCGCCCAGCTGATCTCAGCCAATCTGCCTCGCAGAGACGCACGAGCTCATAAGTCACTCCTGCGCTGAGCCCTAAGTTTGGTTCCCCAGCAAAAGGTAACTGACGTAAACCACGAAGTTATAGGAAGGGGGTGGGGCTGGTTGTCAGGAGTCACTGGCCCAGGACTCTTGCTCTGCCTCACCTGTGCTGTTTTTTGCATGTTTGGCTTCCTGCTCTTTCGTGAGGCAGGGAGCGTGGCAGATTTGTACCTTGCACCTCAGCTAACAGAGTAACACTGACTCCTTCTCTCTGCACCCCAGGCCTAAAAATCCTGGGGAATAGACTCACCTCTGGGCCAGTGACCGGTGATGGGGTGGGGAAGGCAGGATTCCCCCCGACACACACACACACGAGGTGGCACACACTGAGCACAGCCACGTGCCACGTGCTGTCCTAAGGCTTAACAGGTGTTACCCAACTCCACCTTCACAACAGCCCTGCCAGAGCTGTCATTATGTCCGCCTCAACATGCAGAAACTGAAGACTGGGGCATGGAGAGGCCAAGTAATTTGCCCAGAGTCACAGAGCTAGTGAGAGGAGCAACCGGGAGCCACAGCATGGCTGGCTCAGCGTCCATGCTCTCAGCGGCCACACTGCTTGCGTCTCACCTGGAGTTCCTGGGGAGACCCCACAGACGGAGGGGAGTGTGGGTAGAGAGCAGAGAAGCTTCCGGGGGCTCACAGGTCTCTCAATGGCAGTCACCAGGCAATGGCAGCAGCAAGTTCTGGGTGACCTCTACAAAGGAATGCAGGCCCAGTGGGTGGACATCACCAGGCCGAGGGTTCAACTCAATGGACGGAACTTCTTCTAAGTCAGGGAGGCTCAAGTTCAAGCTCCTACAGCAAGCAACTGTCTGAACTGAGCCAGGTCAAGGTCAAGGCCTTGCTGTTAACTACTGCGCCTCATCATCACTTCCTTCTCAAAATGGGGAAAAAAACAGGGCCCACATCTGCCCTTATCTCCTGGGAGACCTGCTGTTTCCCAGAATGCAGAGGTATGGCGTGCTCGTCTCCAGTGTCCCTGTGGCTGTGACCGCCGCCCTGGCTGCTGTGTGGATCCCCAGGGGGAGTCACACGCCCCTTTAAGTGCCCAGCTTAGTGCCAGCCTGGCTGGGGTCTATAGGGTGTGTGTGGGAGGAGCTGTCTGCGCTTCCCCAAGCCGAGCTTACATTTGGGAGACAGAGTTGGGCCAGGCAGGAAGGTGCAGCTGGGATTCCCTGAGTGGGACAGCCTGGCTCTAGTCGGGCTGGAATTCCTGGAATTCCAGCCTTGAAGATCCCCTCTGCACCTCACAGCCTGGCAATGAGCTGCTCAAGGGGGAAGAGGCAGATGGGGTTGCTGCTGTTTGGTGGAGGGGGGAAGAAGCAGAACTTTCTCGTAAAGCATCCTGGGACAAGGCTAAGCCCCTCCTTCGATAAACTTTTTGAAGACACCACAAGTAAATGGGAGTCACACACGAAGCTGGAAATGTTCCAGTTGTGATAATCCAAACAGTAAGAGAAATGAAGGGAATTCAGCTTTTTTAAACAATAATTTAAAGCATGTGCTTATTTTTTAAACTTATTTCAAAGGCAAAGAGGGAAAGAGAAATTCCCCATCCACTGGTTCACTCCTTAAATGCCCACAGCAGGCATAGCAGGTTAAGCTGCTGCCCGCAGTGCCAGCATCCCATCTGGGCACCGGTTCAAGTCCAGGCTACTCCACTTCTGATCCAGCTCCTTGCTACTGTGTCTGGGAAAGCAGCAGAGGATGTCCCAAGTGCTTGGACACCCGCACCCTGGTGGGAGACCCAGAAGAAGCTCCTGGCTTCTGGCTTTGGCTTGGCCCAGCCCTGGCTGTTGCAACCTTTAGGGGGAGTGAACCAGCAGATGGAAGATCCTCTCTCTGTGTTTCCCTCTCTCTATCTCTCTAAAACTCTGCCTTTCAAATAAATAAAATAAATCTTTTTTAAAAAATGCCCATAACATGGCCTGGGATAGCAGTAGAAGATGGCCCAAGTCTTTGGGCCCCTGCACCTGTATGGGAGACCCAGAAGAAGCTCCTGGTTCCTGGCTTCAGATCTGCGCAGCTTCGGCCGTTGCGGCCATCTGAGGAGTGAACCAGTGGATGGAAGACCTCTCTCTCTCTGTCTCTGCCTCTCTCTGTATCTCTGTCTTTCAAATAAATAAAATAAATCTTTAAAAAAATGCCCATAGCAGCCAGGACTGGGCCAAGCCAAAGCCAGGAAACAAGAACTCAATCCAGGCCTCCCACATGAGTGGCAGGGACCCAAGTACTTGAGCCACCACCTGCTGCCTCTCAGGGTCTGTGTTACCAGGCAGCTGGAATTCGGAACCAAACTGGGACTTGAACCCGGGCATTCTGATATGATACGGCCATCTAAAGTGGTGTCTTAACTGCTATATCAAATGGCTGTCTGATATTAGTTTAATAAGAAATTCTATTTAACTTAATATATCCAAACTAGCATAATTGGAAACAGTAATCAGTATAAAAATTATTAATGAGCAATTTCATGTTCTTTTCTTTGAAATATGACATACATTTTATACTTACACTACAATTTTGATTAGCTCCATATCAAGTGCTCAATAGCCATGTGTGGCCAGTGGCTACATCTTAGGGCAATTTCAGACCAGGGATTCTGGTTATGAGGAGTCACAGAATTTCCGCTCTTAAGATTGCCTTTGGAAGGACTTCAAGGCTGGCCAAGTCCCTTGAACACAAGGAAATGACTTTCCTCAAGGAGATCCATGGCACCTGTGTGTCCGAGGTAACTTCCCTAAACCAGCGGCCCCCTGCCAGCCACCATCAAGGTGTAACTGGGCTGGGCCAAGAGAGAAGGCAGAAAGACGCTGGAGGGAGGTAGAAGGACCTGCGCCAGCCGCCAGCCGACACCCTCTCCCCTCTCCCTTCCTGAACGGAGCATCTCAGCTTGGGCATAGAATGGATCTTTTGGGAACTCCCAAACCTGAATGCGGGTGGACTCAGGCAGCCCTCCCTTGGGTTGCCCTTTCTCCATGGTTCCTACAACCAGTGAGACCCTGTGTCTGGCTGAAGCAGGCTGTAAAGCTGGAAGACCCTGGGGGGAAGGCACAGGAGCTCAGAATTCCTGGGGGGGGGGGAGTTAGCTCTGCCTGAGGGCAGGCTCCTTGCTGGAGACATTGTCTGAACAGAGGAAGGAGCAATGGACAGAAGGACAGAAGGACAGAGCAGATCTCCCATTTTCCCATGGGCGGTGACTGCTGCTGCTCTTCCTCCTCCCCACCCCCACACAGGGGCCCCATGGCTTCCTCTGAAGGAAGGGAGATTCCATTTTTCTCATCTGCCGCACCTGACCTCCGAGTCACGCACATGGCGGGAAGCCCCTGAGAGGAGGGGAATGAGGGAAACAGATGCAGAGCACGTGGGGGCTGAGCCAGGCCAGCTGGGGGCACGTGGTGAGGGGGGAGAGCGGCTGGTGTGTCCTGAGCACTGGCTGGTCCCCTCATCTTGGGAACCTCTCTCACTCCCCACTAGCGGGAGGTGGGTGGCCCCCCACCCTTCCCCTTCCTACAGCTGGGGAAAATGAGGTGTGTGGAGGTTCGGTGACCCGCGTGGGTTAAGATGCACACTATCTGATTCCAAAGGTCAATTTTTCTAGATGCTTCTTGGCATGTCCCCACCTGGCTACCACCAAGCACCCAGCAGTGACCACGCTCTTGGTAGGTGCCCTTGCCTTTGGGGGTTCATGGCCAAGCAGAGGTTCCTTGGAAAGTCGCCCTGGTGGAGGACAGCCGCCACGCCCCTCGGCCACCCAGGACCCCGTTGCCCAGGAGGCCCTCAGAGGTCAGGTGGCATTCAAGGTCACAGGGCGTGGGTGGCTACAGGTGGGCAGGATTCACTACTCTGCCCCTGGGCGCTGACTCATGGCAGCTGCTGTGGGAAAGCCACTGCCAGTCTTTCTGCCTTGACTTTCCCAGCCAGGCAATGGGTAGGGTTGCCTTAGCATATCCACCTGGGCCTGGAGCCAGGAGGCTGGGAAAAAGCTGAGCACAGCACATCGCCAGGGTACCTCGCCCTCCCCCTGTTCCCAGTGCCAACAGCTGGGCGAGAGTCTTACCAGTCCCCCGAGGGGCCAGGCCAGGCTCTGATGGGGCTCAAATCCCCAGCACCCGGCACAGGCAGGGCGCCTGGCTGATCTGGTTTGCTCTGGACCATCTCAGCTTTGGTACCCCAAGTCGTGCCTACTGGGAACCTCTCAGTCTGAGGCCAACCTGATGCCTGGTCAGTTCAGTCATGTTCTAAGTGAATGAATGAAATCAGGGAACTAAAGAATGCATGAGGGCCGGTGCTGTGGCGTAGTGGGTAAAGCCGCTGCTTGCAGTGCCAGCATCCCATACAGGCCCTGCTTCGAGTCCCGACTGCTCCTCTTCTGATCCAGCTCTCTGCTATGGTCTGGGAAAGCAGTAGAAGATGGCCCAACTGTTTGGACTCCTGCACCTGCGTGGGAGACCTGGAAGAAGCTCCTGGCTCCTGGCTTCAGATCAGCATAGCTCCAGCTGTTGCGGCCAATTGGAGAGTGAACCAGCAGATGGAAGACTTCTCTCTCTGCCTTTCCTTCTCTCTCTATGTAATTCTGAATTTCAAATAAATACATAAATCTTAAAAAAAAAAAAAAGAACCCACAAGTAACATAGATGAGGAGCCAAAGCACTGAGCATCCACTCAGGTCGTTCTGTATCTCGTGCCTTTCCTTGCCACCAAATCTCAAAACTGTCACCTGGGTATTCTGAGCTGGTCACTGGGGTGAGAAGCCACTGGGCAAAGAGATGACATTGGGTGGATCTTTGCTAATCCTAAGCTTGAGACTGGAAAGGATCCTGGGAGAGGGGGAGAGAGGGGGATGCTCAAGCTCAACCCTGTGGCGAAGACCCTCCCAGGCCCTCTCTCTTGGGGGTTTGCAACCTCCCTCTGGCCACTGCTGGCTGTGTGGTCTGGAGCAAGTGACGGGCTCTCAGCTTCAGTCTCCTCATCTGTGAAATGGGACTGCAATAATGCCGCCAGCTCCTGAGGCCGTGGCAAGGATTAAATGAGGTATGCACCAAAAGCCCTTGGCGTAGAGCCGGCGCTGCGGAGGTGCCCCGGGAACGTCAGCCGCTACCACTTCTCTGTTTGGTGCCACAGACATTGTGCACTTGCTGTGGTGTGGCAGGGCAACAGAGCTGCCAAGGAGGACAAAAGCCTGCCACCTGATACTGCGAGACCTTGGCAAACTCAGTGCTCCTTGGGCCGGGTCTGCACGCCCATGACCTGAGTTTCACCCCGCTCAGGGTCCTCGTGAGAACCAACTCCAGGGGGCTGGTGCTGAACAAATGAGCCATCTCCGTCCTCCGTCCTCCGCAGACCCACCTTCACCCTCCGAGACACCCGCAGGGCTGCAGAAAGCTCCTGGAACATGGAATTCAAAGACAAGTTGAACCCGCGCATGAGATTATTACTCTCATCTCACAGAAAAGGAAACAGTAGTGAGAAGGTACTCAGAAAACACTCAGGGGCCGGCACCGTGGTCGAGGGTAAAGCTGCGGCATCACATGTGGCTGCCAGTTCCAGTCCCGCCTGCGCCTCTTCTGATCCAGCTCCCTGCTAATGCGTGAGCCTGGGAAGGTGGTGGAGGAGGGCCCAGGTGCTTGGGCCCCTGCACCCAAGTGGAAGACCTGGAGGAAGCTCCTGGCTCCTGGCTTCTGACTGTTCCAGCTCAGGCTGTTGCTGCTGTTTGGGAAGTGAACCAGCTGATGGGAGATCTCTCTCTCTCTCTCTCCCTTTCTCTCTCTAACTCTGCCTTTAGAGTATGTAAATAAATCTTTGTAAGAAAGAAAGAAAGGAAGGAAGGAAGGAAGGAAGGAAGGAAGGAAGGAAAAAAGAGAAAGAAAAAGAAAGAAAGAGAGAGAGAGAGAAAGAAACAGAAAGAAAGACTGGCTAGTGAATAAATGAGTGATGAGTGAGAGGGTGCATGGAGGAACGAATGAATGGAGAGCCAGGCGGGGGGCCCAGAACTTCTCTCCTCTGCACCCCAGGCGCGTGGGAACCTCTGGCGGCGCTCGGTCCCTCAGCTTCCCCTGGCAACCGGGGCAGAGGGCCGGGCGCTGTTCCCCACCCAGGTGTGGGGACAAGGAGTCACCCGGCGCGGGGCGCGAGGAGATCTGCAGATGAAAGGGGCCGCGAGCGCGCCGAGCCGCCCAGTAATTAGCGGCCGTAGTGCGCGGCGGGGCGGGCTTATCGCCGGCCCTGGCCTCGCGGGCGGGTCCGCGACGCGGCTGCCGCCGCCGCCCCGGGCAGAGGGCACGGCGGTTCCCACGCTCGGGCCCGGGGCCGAGGGTGTTTTCGGGACGGCGTGGCCGCGCTCGCCACCGCCGCTGAGGCTGGGCTGTAATTAGGGTAATTGCGTTGCTCCCTGCCTGGGGCGGCTCAGGACCCCGGCTGCGCGGCGCTGGCCTTGGGGGGCGGGGGGCGGGGTTAGGGGCAGGGGGCAGCCCGCTCCTCCAGAAACGTGAGTCAGCACCCCTGCGCCGCCTCCGCCGGGAAGGGGCTCCTGGAGCAGGCCGTGTGGGAACTACTGGAGGGGAGACGGCCTGCGCCGGGTGCACCTGCTGCACGCTGTAGGCCAGGGGGTGGGCTGGGCTGTCCCGTTCCTATCGGGAGCAGAGAATACCTGGACTGTTCCGTGGCACCTGGCCCACAGGGATGCTCAAAATACAGAAAGTGAGAGCACTTCATAAAGCTTGTGGGAAAATGGAATTAAACGGGAAATTTATTTTGGTGCAAAATAATTAAAAATCCGTGCCTAGGCAAAGTGTTCAGGAAAGTCATGGAAAATGTGTATCATGAACAAAGTATGCATGCATTAGGAGGCCCAGAGGGTTATATGACTTTAGTAACCCAGCACATCTGGCTACAGAAAGGAAAACAAGACCCAAAGCCCAGCAGGTGCTGGTTCTGCTCCTTTGAGTAGCTGGCTTTTACTGTTCCTTGAATCCCAACCTGATAATCTGATCCTTAGGGTTTTTGCAGGCCTAATCCTAATCCCAGATCCCTAGTCACAAATGAAATGAATGGATTAATTTTTAAAAATAATTATTTATTAAAAAGGCAGAGTTTTAGGGAGACAGAGAGAGAGAGAGAGAGAGAGAGAGAGAGAGAGAGAAAGAGGTGTCTTCCATCCACTGGTTCACTCCCCAGATGGCTGCAATGGCTGGGGTAGCGCCAATCTGAAGCCAGGAGCCAGGAGCTTCCTCTGGGTCTCCCACATGGGTGCAGGGGCCCAAGGACTTGGGCCATCTTCTACTGCTTTCCCAGGCCATAGCAGAGAGCTGGATTGGAAGTAGAGCAACTGTTACTTGAATCGGCACCCATATGGGATGCCGGCACTGCAGGTGGCTGCTTTATCCGCTATGCCACAACACCTGCCCTGAGCCTAAATTCTTGCCCTCTTCCCAGATATCTTCCTAAGTAGAGAACAGGGGCCAAGGACCCTTCCCCCCAAGATTGTCAGTTGCGTGTGTGTGTGTGTGCACGCACACACGGGCATGCACATCTGTGCATGGGTAGCTGAGACCAGAGCTTGGAAGCAGATGAGCCTGGGATCCGCTCCTGCCAACAGTGTTTTCCAGCTGAGTGATGCAGGCAAGTGCCTTCACCTGGGCCTCTGTGAGCTACAGCATGCTAATGATGATAAAACGACGTGGAGAACCACTCTCGTTCATTTTCCCTCCCCGAGCCAGCACCTCACTGTGCCGGCTCAGGGCTCCGTGCTGCAGGAGTGAGGGCAGAAGGGACACCAGCGAAGGGGGGAGGCTGAGCTGCAGGGCAGGGGGACAGCCCCCGGCTGGGGAGACTTCTGAGCAGACGTGAGAATCACCTGGGGTTTGCTGCTGGACAAGTCAAGGCAGAGGCAGCCACAAGTTCAAAGACACCAAGCTGCGAACAAAGGGTTCCCTATGATTGCTGGAGGAGAAAGTGGGAGGTGGACACAGTGGGAGGTGGGGGAGGGGCAGCACTCGGGGCAGGTGAGGGTGGTCATGACTGCATCAGGAGAGGCTTTGGGGGCAGTCTACCAAGGGGGCACTGTTCCCTGTAGGCCCGGGGAGCCAGGGCCTGCTTTGAGCAGGGTGAAATGGCTGGGTTTGTGCCTTAGAAGGATCAGTCTGGCCAACCACTCGGACAATGGCATGAAGCTGACCATGCAGGAAACTAGCCGGGAGCCCGAGTGACATAAAGGACGTTGATGAGCGCTAACCTTGGCGTGCTGCTACCTGCCAGGTCCCGCTGAAATACGTGAGCAAGCGTTTGAACGCCCTTGATCCTCACGGGAGGCGTTCAAACTTGGAATTCTCATGATCTTCTACTGATTTATTTATTTAAGAATGTTTATTCATTTATTTCCTTTGAAAGACAGAGAGAGACATCTCCCCGTCTGTTTGGTGCACTCCCCCAATACCTACAACATCCGGGGCTGAGTCAGGCTGAGGCCAGGAGCCCAGAACTCAGTCTGGACCTCTCACACGGGTGGCAAGGACCCAGGTACTTGGGCCAACATCTGCTGCCTCCCAGGGTGTGCATTAAAAGGAAGCTGCATCAGAAGCGGAGTAGCTGGGACTTTGAATGAGGCGCTCTGATAGGGCGTGTACTCTCCCCGCTTCTGCCTACCTGCGGCCGCCAGCTGGGCCCGGCTCCCTCTGCTCCCCACTCTGACTGACCCCCTTCCCGCCTCTGCCTCTTCTGTCCAGTCTTCACAGGGCAGGAAGTATGATGTCCCTTGAGGTCCCCGGCTCTGCTCAGACCTGCCTGGGGCCTGGCAGCAGCAGGAGGGTTCCTGTACAGCCTCGGCCCTCTGCCCAGCCTCTCGCTGGGGCTCCTCTTCCACGCTCTTCCTCTCCCTCCACGCCAGCCTCCCTGTCCTCTGCCACCCCCTGACGCACCAAGTCCCCAGCAGCCTCAGAAGTCCCACACGTGCCACTCGCTCTGTCTGGAGGTCCCTCTCCCGATCTCCGTTTTCTTTGATCCCGGTCACCCTCATGGCAGAACCCTCCCCAACCACGGCATTTAAGTAACAATCCTCCTTCATCCCCTACCTGGGGCTCTCTATCCCATTTCCTGGCTATTGCTTTTTAAAATTCATTTATTTTGCCGGCGCCGTGGCTCACTAGGCTAATCCTCCGCCTTGCGGCGCCGGCATACCGGGTTCTAGTCCTGGTCGGGGCACCGATCCTGTCCCGGTTGCTCCTCTTCCAGACCAGCTCTCTGCTGTGGCCAGGGAGTGCAGTGGAGGATGGCCCAAGTGCTTGGGCCCTGCACCCCATGGGAGACCAGGAGAAGCACCTGGCTCCTGGCTTCGGATCAGCTCAGTGCGCCGGCCACAGCGCGCCTACCACGGCGGCCATTGGAGGGTGAACCAACGGCAAAGGAAGACCTTTCTCTCTGTCTCTCTCTCTCTCACTGTCCACTCTGCCTGTCAAAAAAAAAAATTCATTTATTTTTTAATTATTTGAAAGGCGTACTGACAGAGACAGACCAACGCGCGCGCGCACACACACACACACACAATCTCCTGTCTGCTGGTTCCCTTTCTAAATCCTCTCGAGAGCAGGGACTTCTCGGGCCCAGGCCAGGAGATGGGGGCTCAGTCTGTGTCCTCGGTGGGTGGCAGGGACTCAGGTACTGGAGCCATCACCGCTGCTTCCCAGAGCGTGCTTTCTCAGGGAGCTGGAACCGGCACAAGCAGACGCAGGACTCGGACCCAGGGACTCCGGGACAGCACACCCGAGGCCCAAGCAGCTAATTTCCTGCTGCCAAACGCCAGCCCCCTTGCTTGCTGCGTGGAGCACACACCCGCTGAAATCTTTGCCGTAGTGCGCGAGTGTTGGCTAACTGGCAGCTGCTGTGTGGGTCTGCGAGTTCTGGAACCCGGCTCAGCTCAGCAGATGGAATGAGCGCAAGCTTTTCCGGGGCCGGTGACTCGGCAGCTCCCAGACAGGGGCGCCTTCTGTGGGGATCCCTGCCAACGGACGCCTTCTCTGGCAGGGTGGCTTCTGGGGGTGCCCAGCTCTCATGCGACCAGGACAGTCACCCCATCCGCTACAGCTCCCGCCTCCAACTGCAGCCTCCCTGAAGCCCAGATGCTGTATTCTGGAGGAAGTGAGGAATCAGGCAGCAGCGGAAGTGCCCAGGGCTCCCCGAGCCGTGGGATCCAAGCAGGTCTCTGCCCCTGCCTGAGCCTCAGGTGTTTTATCTGTAAAATGGGGGAGCAATCACAGCTCCCTTCCCCAGGCCAGGGAGGTGCAGGGGTGAAAAGAGACACTGTCCACAGAGTTCTTAGGACAGTGCCAGCCCAGGGAGGGGCTCCTCTTTTCTGTCCCAGACTTGAGGGGATGAAATCTGCAACTGTTTTTCTTTTTAAGCTTTATTTAGAGTGATAATGAGAGAAAGAAAAGAGAGAGAGAGCGCGCGCGCTTCGATCCATTGGTGCGTTCCCCACATGCCCGGAGCTGGGGCTGGGTCAGGCTGATGCCAGGGGCCTAGAACTCCATCCTGGTCTCCCACGTGGGTGGCGGGGACCCAAGTATTTGAGCCGTCACCTGTGCCTCTCAGGGTGTGGTTAGCAGCAAGCTGGACTGGAAGTGGAGGTGTGGGGTGAGGGTAACCAGAGCAGCAGCTCGACCTGCTGTGTCAGATTGCCTGCCCTCCTGGTTTTCTCTAATAAAGACATTTTGAGGCACTATATGCTGATATAATAAACTACATGCATTTAAAATATATGTGTGTGTGAAGCCATTGCCACTCGCAAACAGGTTAAGCCACCGTCTACAGCGCCAGCATCCCATATGGTATGAGGTGTCTTAACCACTAGGCTAAACACCCCTGCCCCACCTCCATCACCACCACCAAATTTTGGGATATTTTCATATACTTTTCTAGTCTGTTTCTTTTTCCCACTCAACATAATTATGTTAAGATTTATCCATCTTATTGCATCTATCAACAGTTCATCTTTACCTTATTGCTGAGTACTATGCATTATATGGCTAGAGCGGAATTTGTTAATGAATTCACCTACTGATGGAAAAGTGAATTTCCAACTTTTGGCCATTACAAATACAGCTGCAGAAAAATATGCATGCACAAGTCAACCTACAGACACATGCTTTCTTTTCTCTTGAGAAAATTCCTAGTATTGCAATGACCAGGTCATATAATAGATATTATTAGTTTTTCAGAAATTTCCAAATTTTTTTCAAAGAAGTTGTGTCATTTTACATCCCTACCAGCAACGTATGAGAGTTCCAGACCTCCATGTCCTCACCAACACTTAATATGGTCAGTCTTTTTCATCTTCACCACTCTAATGGACATATGGTGCCATCTTTTGTGGTTTTAATTTGCATTAACTAATGACTAATGATGTTGAGCACATTTTAATGTGCTTATTCACCATTCATAAATCTTCTCTGGTAAAGTGTCTGTTCAGATATTTTGCCCATTTTTACAATTATTTTTCAATTATTTTGAGTTCTTTATATGTCCTAATACACATCTTTTATCAGATACATCACTTAAAAATACTTCCTGCCTATCTGCAGATCATCTTTTCATTCTCATAACAGACTTTCAAAGAGCAGACATTTAAATTTTTTTAAGATTTATTTATTTACTTGAGAGGAATAGTTATAGACAGAGAGAGGGAGAGCCAGAGAGAGAGGTCTTCCATCTGCTGGTTCACTCCCCAAATGGCCTCAATGGCTGGAGCTGGGGCCATCTGAAGCCAGGAGCCAGGAGCTTCTTCTGGGTCTCCCATGCAGGTGCAATGGCTTGGGCCATCTTCTACTGCTTTCCTAGAGAAAGACAGGGAGGGAGGGAAGGAGGGAGGGAGGGGGAGAGGGAGGGAGGAAGAGATCTTCCATCCACTGGTTCATTCCCCAGCTTTCCTAGGCCATCAGATGATGCTTTCCCAGGCCATAGCAGGGAGCTGGATCAGAAGTGGAGCAGCCAGGACTTGAACTGGCACCCATAGGTGGATGCTTAACCTACTATACCACAGTGCTGACCCTGACATTTAAATTTTAAAAAAGATTTATAAAAAATTATTTATTTATTTGAAAGGCAGAGTTATAGAGAGACAGGGAGAAACAGAGAGAGATCTGCTGGTTCAGTCCCCAAATGGCTGCAATGGCCAGGGCTGGGCCAGGCCAAACCCAGGAGCCCATAACTCCATCCAGGCCTCCCACATGGGTGCAGGGGCCCAAGGACTTGGGCCATCTTCTGCTGCTTTCCCAGGCGCGTTAGCAGGGAGCTGGATGGAAAGTGGAGCAGCCGGGACTCATCCCTATGGTATGCTGGCATTGCAGGTAGCAGCTTAACCCACTGCACCACAACACCAGCCCCTTAAAACTTTTTTTTCAAGAGTATCCTGGGGCTGGTGCTGTGGTGTGGTGGGTGGGGCTGCCACCTGCAGTGCTCCATTTCTGATCCAGCTCTCTGCTATGGCCTGGGAAGGCAGTGGAGGATAGCCCAGGTCTTTGGGCCCCTGCACCCGCGTGGGAGACCTGGAGGAAGCTCCTGGCTCCTGGCTTCAGGTTGGCACAGCTCTGGCCACTGTGGCCAATTGGGGAGTGAACCAGTGGATGGAGGACCTCTCTCTCTCTCTCTCTGCCTCTCTGCCTCTCCTTCTCTCTGTGTAATTCTGACTTTCAAATAAATAAATAAATCTTAAAAAAAAAAATAAAGAGTATCAAAAATTTAAATATTCAATCTTTCACAAATATTTTCTTTCCTTACACAAAAGGTACTAAATCTACATTCCAATGTCCTACTTATATATGCATTTTTAAGATCAGATACTTCTCATTTACATTTAGGAGAAAGTGGCAACTATTTCAGGTCAAGGGTAAGAGTAAAAGATGAGCTACAGACATTTATCCAACACAAATCACATTAAAACCCAAATATAAAATCAAATAAGGTAAAATCTTTCTTTGACAAAGTAAATATTCACTTTCCCCTTCCCAAAGTTAAATTACACCGTAAAGGGAAAATCTACATAGACTGAGCCAATGCCTCACTTCGATAAATGGACATAAAAATAGATTCCATGTTGTCAACATTTTTAGGGCTTTGTAGTTAGAAATATTTAATTCCACTTCTACAGACAGGTCGAGTAGTTGAAGTAAGTTAGCACGATCGCCTGCTTGGTTGCCTACACGCTGGCACGACTTGTTCCTGTGTTTAGCTTCCTGGCACATGTGCGGCGTGACATCAGGTGTCCTGTCTTGCCATGAACAAGGCAGCCATTTTTAGGTCGACCTTGGCAAATCACACAAGGCTCACTGGCATTTGGGGGAAATCGGATTCCAGCCTTTCTTCTTTGTCTTGTGTTTCTTCCCTCTCAGACTCTCTGACATCTTCTTGGCTGCTATAAATGATGGTATTAGAGGTTGGAGGCCGAGAAGAGGCCTCACTTTCTTGTCATTGAGAGGTCTGGGGGCTTTTATCTTCATTTTCCTCAACACAGGCCTCTTTGGAATCCCCACCATAGCTTTTGTTTTGTTTTTGTTTTTACAGTCAGGAGCATTAACGCCTTCGGCGTGTGTTGAGTTTTCTGGTTGGCTTCCTCAGGGATTCCTCCTGTATCCCCAGAAAGCCCATTCTCAGCAAGGGCCCACATCAGCTGCACCGTGGTGGAGGGGGAGGGCTCGTTCCTCTGCAGGCAGTACACGCTCAGTAGTCAGCTGAGCAATCCAGGATCTTCGAATGAATCTGTATCCCTCTCCGCTGCCTGACACCCAGCAACTCGGTGCACCTCGGCGTCTTCATCTGGGAGTGCCGTCCTTCCTCACCAAGGCTGTAACCTGCTGAGTCTAGACACTCAGCTTCAAATTCTGCACTCGAGGGACCCGAGAGCGATTCCCGAGCCAGCTAGTGTCCCGCAGGTTCACCTCCACCGTCGTCAAGGTCCGGATTCCATGGCGTCTCTGTCGCTTCACTGCCACTGCTCCTTTTACAACGTCGCCCACATAGCCGGGCTTTCATCAGAGGCAAGGGGAGCGCTATCAGATGCTTTCTGTGTGCTCACCAGCCATTCATCTGAATTTTCTTCTGTCTCACTGACTGCTCTCCTTCCAGGTGAGGCAGATAGTCTGGACACCAAGCTTCAAGATGCAGGCGTCTCTGCCCACAGCTCTGTTTTCACTCGCAGGTGTACCCGCATCTGACGCTCCTGCTGGTTGACTGCTACCAAGCTCTGTAGATCATTGTGTCGATTTCCCTGTGCTCTGTCACAGAGAAGCGTGGGATCCAAGTAAACCCCCAAGCAGATCATGTGCACGATATACAATATGCTGTTGCTTCTCATCATAGAATCCTTCAGTCATAATGCACTGGCCAAGATAAAAGATGACCTCTACCCTAGAAAGATTGTATTGTACTCGTATCGCTGGTGCAGAGTTCTTAACCTGGGAACTCATGCACGCCCAAGGAGTCCTCTTTCAGGGCCCAGGTGTCTTTCTGTGCACCAGCTGACTTACACAGCTTCAGAAGCAGTGGCTGTGGTCTAGCCAGGGTCGCTTGCTCCGAGGCTGGGGTCTGGGAGGCGCTTACAGCAGCGTCAGCAGACACAGACATACTGACACTGCATATTTGCCGGGCAGGGGCTTTTGTGCCTGGAGTAGGGGCAGGGGTCGCTCAAATCTCCCCAGTCCCTTCACATGGTACCCGGACGCCCACCACCCCGGGCCTCGCAACCATTCCATTGGCTGGGCCAGGGCACTGGGGCGCTCCGGTGTACGGAATCCTGAGAGGAGGGAGGCTCCAGGACCTCAGCCAGGGGGTCAGGGCCGCCCCTCAGACTCTTTCCCTCTCAGTCACACAGGACCGCCCGGGCCCCCAGGAGGAGCCAGGCCAGCAGAGGTGACTTGGTGTGCGCCCCCTGCTGCCTAAAGGATCATACTTTCAGTGATATATTTAAGAAAACTTTGCTTAACCCAGGGCAACAAATATTTTCTTCTGGAAGTTTTATGGGTTTAGGTTTGACGTGAAGCTTGATGAATTCAAGTTCGGTTTTATGCAAGAGTACTTCAAAACGTCATGGAAAATGGAATTGAAAGGTTTATTTTGATGTAAAAAGTTTTGAAATCCATACATTCGATATCATGTGATGAGTGATTGAACTTTGGTTTTTGCTTTTGTTGCTATCATTATTTTACATTTTTGATGTAGAGACAAGCAGTTGTCTTCTCTCGCCTTTCTCCATGGCCACACCTTTGCATCTTTGTCAAAAGTCACTTGTTAAAAAGGTCTGTGTGTATTTCTAGAGTGTTCTGTGCCACTGCGGTGCTTGCCTACTTTATCTTTCTGCCAATACCAGGCTGGATTACTGCAGTCTACTCTCACAGAGAAAGAAGGAAAAGAGACGTTTTTGCCTAGAGACGTTTTTCTTTTGAAGTAAGCACACTTATCAAGAAATGTTATTTCCCTTGGAAATTCAGGGGTCACATTACCAGGCCCCCTCTCTTCCCCACCTCCAGCTGTGCTATCTGATGAGGGCTGGGGAGGGGGGGGGAACCACACTAACCCCTCCCATCTTCTCAAGACCATACTTCTCTTAACATGGCCTAGATCACGTTAGTGATCACTGTTGACTGCTTTGTCTGTTTTCCAAGCAACCCTGCTAAGCCAGGTGGAGCGGAACCCTCTGCACTGACCAGGGTGCACTTTATGCCACGCTGTTTTTGAGTAGTAATTACGTGTCTAGCCTCACGCTAGATACTTTACGTAATGAATTACTGTTCTGGCCTCCACAGACTGAGCTCTTTTACTACGTGCTGAGCACTTTGCATGCTCTATTCAAGCTTTGCCACAACCATTAAAACAGGCTTCATTAGCCCCAATTTATTGCTGAAGACACCCAGGCATTTAGGAGCGCCATCATTTCCCAAGAGCACCAGCTAGCAGGCGGCAGAGCCGGGAGGTGGCTTCAGGGTCCGCATGGTCCTGCGGAAGTGAGCCTCCGAGAGGATAACAACTCGCCAAGGTCACACGGGCAGCAAGTGATGGATACACGAGGATGTGGACCCAGGTCTACCTGGCCCCAAGGTTGGGCCATTCCTCCTCTGCTCTCGGGAGATGGAGGCCTCGCAGGGAGTCCTGAGCAGGCACGGGTCTGGCACAAGTCACCCCAGGCTGGAGGGCTGGCCCCCGTGCTAGGCCCTTATAAATTATACAGCACCCAGCCAATGTAAGGAGACGTCCTTGCCGTTGCTCCTGTCACCTGGCTTTGCCAAGTCTGCTTCAGGGGATTTGAAGGGAGGGCTTCACTGCGTCAGTAGTGATCGATTTGGTTGCACGATACAGAAGGCCACGCCAGCTGGTTTAAGCAAAAAGGGAAATTCAATATAAGGAATCAGGGCTAACGTCACAGATCTCAAGGACAGGCAAGGCACACAAGGACCTTGCTCCCAGTACTGGCAAGTGCTCCGAGGACAGAAGGATCTGGAAACGCCCACCTTTCCCTGTGCGTCTCTCACAATACTGCCTTCGTCCATCTCCTTCAAACGGGAGGCCCACACAGGTGCCCTCGGCAAACCCTGCACCTGCAGCTGGCTGTCTGGGCTCTCCTCACCCTACTTCCCAGGTCCCGGTGCCCACCTCCGACCCAGACAGCTGGCCCAAGTGGCTCTGGGCTGCGGAGAACACACAGGGGCCCCCGAGCCTGTTGGATGGGGTCAGGAGAGGGGCTTGGAGGTACCCAAGGAGGAGCCTACTTCAGTTTGCCCGGCCCTGGGGACTTGGAGGAGGCCGGTTGTGTGCTTTTTCTGCCCTGTCATTTCTCAGTGCTGGGCTTCTGCAGGGAGAACATGCCTTTAATCTGGCTGCTGAATGCCGAGGGCCTCCAGAAACTCTAGAAGATTCTGAGCCAGTCTTGTAGAGTATATGTAGCTCACGCTTTGGGGGTGGAGGCTGGTAGAGGCTCCTGGTGGACTTGCTTCTCCTTTTCCTTAGTCCCTTGAGGGTGGTTTGTTACAAACCAGCCCTGAGAGATTTCCTGTGTGGCCTCTCCGAGCCACTGCTCAGCCGTGGACACGTGGCAGACAAATGCGTCATTTCTGACCAGCCGCCTTTCCATCGATTGCATCTGGGCTCCGTGCTTGCCTTGTCATGCTGAGTCCCAGACTTCCAGGAGGTGGGGAGTGGAAGGGCACTGCGTCCAGCACTCTGTCCCAGGCAGAGGGGAGACGCGTGGGCGCAGGAGAGGGTCCTGTGTGGCACATAGAGAGACCCCCATCAGCGCTGTAACAGCTATTTTGAAACAAACTGCGCTATGGCTGAGATGGAGGCTACGTTTGGGTAAGTGAAGTCATCAAATGAAGAGAAGCATGGAGTAAGAAAGCCTCACAGGGTGCACCAGATAAGCCTCATGAAGCACTCAGTAGGAGCGACACCCGGGACACTGCACCGGTGAACGGGTGGGGGAGTGAAAGGATTGTGGAGAAATGGACAGCTCAGGGCCGACGGGGGGACTCGGGATTTGCGTCCTCACTGATCCACAATTGTTCCCCAGTCCTCTCATTGCAAGCCAGAGAGTTATCAGCGCCACGACACACCTGCCTCACCCGCCCCACCTGCACAGGCCCTGTGGGTGGGACAAAGACTGTTTGCCAGGCAGTTCTCTTTCGTCCAGGTCAGCAAATTCTTGCCGCTGGGTAGAGTCCGTCTTTCCAGCTGAGCGTCTCGGGTCTGGTTGCCCTGCCTCCTTTGACTGGCTCTGCCCTTGACCCTAAGCTTACAGAGAGGAAGGGCTTGAGGGCCCACAGGGTGTCTTTGGTTTGCCGTGGGGATCCCCAAATGCAGCTTTCCTTTTTGGCAAAACCCTGGGTCCAAGCTGGGAGTGAGTAATGTGGGGAAAGCACCCTGGGCAGAAGCTAGACGGCCCTAAGTGACCTTGGGCAAGTCCCTTCCCTCCTTCGCTGGGTCTCAGTGCTTCCTCTGATGAACAAGAGGGTTTAACTCCACCTCATCCATGAGTTCATTCAGGGCTGAGTCCCTACCACCTTCCTGGCATCTGCCTGGCATATGGGCAGATGGAAGAATTGGACCCTGTCCTGGGATAATCCACAGACTGCGGGGTGGGCGGAGAGAAGCGCATGTAGCGACGAACAGGTGTGATAAGTGCCACGTGACATGGACAGTCCCTGCCCCATCTGGGACCCCCAGCAGCTGTCAGTCCAGGGAGAGGAGTACGTGAGTGACTTGGGAGGGTTATGGGGCGGCATTCAGAAAGGCGTTGGTCCTGGAAGGTAAGAGCAGCCCTGGGCCCAGCCCCAGCGCCTTCCTCCACCCCACAGAAAACCAGCACACGTGAGCTTTGGAGCCAGGCAGGTCCCTGAACAGCTTCACTCTCTGGGCTTTGGTTTCCTCGGTTACTAAGAGAGGAGAGGGCCCCCAGGCTCCCAGGACTTAAGAAGGTTCTGGAAGATAATGTCAAGAGCGTGACCCGAGATCTGGCACATCCAACATGGAGGCAGGAGGCAGAGGCGTGGCTGTCTGTCCTCTCCGGAAGCACACCGGTGTCTCGCCGCCCTCGGCTGGCCCCGTGGCCTCGAGCCTTCCCTTGACCCTGTGAAGGCCACGGTGGACTTTCCTCCCCATGGCCCTTCCCACGATGCCTGTCAGCTCTTCTGATCTCCCAGTGAACTGGGGAGGAACTCACTGGGGCTGCAGCCTGGCTGGGGCTCCTCTGGGCAAAGCCTGCCTGGGCCGCAGGTCCCTCCCTCTTCCCAGCAGCGGGGCAGCTCTGGGGCTGCACTGTCGTTCTTGACAAGTTGCTCCAGACAAGGTGATGCCCTTCCTTCATTCCTTCTTGGAGATGGGGCTGAGTGGCATCCTAGAGGGAGGCAGTTGGGGACAGGCCGCAGAGCGTCAGACGCGCCCGCCCAGGGAGTGGAGGAACCTGGCTGGGCTGAGAGATGGAAGGGTCTGGCGCTGGGCCAGTGGCAGGAACGGGTTGGTCCGCATTCTTGGCAGACCCTGGGATTCCAAAGCACTTTCTGTTTTTGTCACTGTCCTGCCAGTCACATACTCTACCAAGGCCAAAGTCCAAGTGCA
Organism: Lepus europaeus; assembly: GCF_033115175.1. Taxonomy (NCBI): domain Eukaryota; kingdom Metazoa; phylum Chordata; class Mammalia; order Lagomorpha; family Leporidae; genus Lepus; species Lepus europaeus. Next base: position 32,636,209 of record NC_084831.1, read on the forward strand.
CCAGGCTCCCCATATTTATTTACTTATTTATTTATTTTAAGATTTGCTTATTTATTTGAAAGGCAGAGTTACAGAAAGAGAAAGAGAGTAGAAAGAAAGAGAGAGAGCGAGAGAGAGAGAGCGCTCATCCACTCATGGCTTCACTCCCCAAATGGCCTCAATGGCCCAGAACTCCCTGCAGGTGTCTCCTACATGGGTGGCAGGGATGCAGACACTCAGGCCTTCCTCTTCTGTGTTCCCAGGGGCATTAGCAGGGAGCTGGACCACAAGTGGAGCAGCTGGGGACTTGGACCAGCACCCATATGGGATGCTGGTCCGGCTCCTCTTCCCAACCCTGAGAGGGGGATACTCCTGCCTCTTTTACAAATGTGGTAACTGGCCACGGTGGCTCAATAGGCTAATCCTCCGCCTGCGGCGCCGGCACCCCGGGTTTTAGTCCCGGTCGGGGTGCCGGATTCTGTCCCAGTTGCTCCTCTTCCAGTCCAGCTCTCTGCTGTGGCCTGGGAGTGCAGTGAAGGATGGCCCAAGTCCATGTGGGAGACCAGGAGAAGCATCTGGTTCCTTGCTTCGGATCAGCACAGTGCACTGGCCACAGCGGCCATTTTTGGGGGGGGGGGTTGTGAACCAACGGAAAAAGGAAGACCTTTCTCTCTGTCTCTCTCTCTCACTGTCCAGTCTGCCAGTCAAAAAAAAAAAAATGTGGAAACTGAGGACCCACAGATGTGGAAACTATCACCCACTCTCAGAAGGGCTGACGGCAAGGAATGAACCTTTTACCGAGAACCTGCTCTGAGCCAAGCCCATTGCTAGCAAGAATCATACCCAGCAAGGTGCTCCAAACGCACACGCAAGAAAGCACCTGCCTAAGGTCCCAGAATGAGTCGGTGAGGAACCAAGAGTGAGCCTGGATCTGTTCAGCTCCTGGTTCCACTGAGCCGACAACCTCCCCTCCACACTAAATGCGATGGAGCAGAGACTCAGAAAGGTTTGAGCCGTGCCCGAGGTCACACCCTCAGCACGCGTGGAAGCTCCCCAACCCTGGGCTGACTCCGAGGCTGCCCTTCCCACTCTGCTACACTGTCTCAACAGAAGCCATTCTCATGGACCTGGCTGATACCAAATGGCTCACACGTGTGTCTCAGAGAGATAAAGACAGAAGATGGAAAGGACCATGAACATCGTTGTTATTATCCTTAATAGTATCATCAATTGCTAAGTTAGCACGGTCCGCATTTACACTGGATGGCTCAGATGTGTGGAAACAAAACTTTTCTTCTGCGATTGAACTCAGTTGGATCACGGTTCCCCTTCTGCTGGCTTATCCCCAGAGTTAAGTGTATTCTCTTTGTGACAACTGGATGCAGTGGGCGACCCTGCATTTTCTTTGTGACAAGTGACAGTTGGGGACTACTGACATGACTGGAGTAAGTCTGTAGAATAGAAGGTAGAATCGTATAAAGCTGTTTCTCCAATTTTGATATCAGCACTGTGGTGTAGGCACACAGCCTTCTTTTTGGAATGGGCTCTGCAGGACTTAGGGGTGGGGGGTCATGTCCACCACTTTTAAACATTTCAGGGGGAAATGCACATATGGGCACCCACATGTGAAGGACCCTTATGGGGGAGAGGGACAAGAAACTAGGCCTGGGCAGATATCAGGGGCTTCTTAAGAGGTTAGATGTTCCCCAGGGTCCAGCGGGCACGTTCTCTGGGAAGGAAAAGTCTATCCCCTTTAGAGAACCTCTAGGCATGCCCAGAGCAGAGCTGCCACTCCCCCTTCGGAGAGTCTCAGTACTCTCCTCAGCATTCTCTTCAGCTGGTTCCCTCAGCACTCTCCTCAGCATTCTCTTCAGCTGGTTCCCTCAGCACTCTCCTCAGCATTCTCCGGTATGCTAATTATCCCTCTATATAACCTGTGTGAAACTGCCGCTCAGGGCTCCTCACCGCCTTAGGTGGGGGCCCGTTTGCGCAAACGTACAATAAATACCTCATGCTTTTTGCATCAACTGGTCTGGAGTCTGGATTTTTGGGCGTCCTCTCGAGCAAGTGGGCATCTCTACAACTGAGAGGTCCAACACATGTAGAACACCAAAGCAAATGTAGCAAAGTGTTTTTTTTTTTTTAAAGATTTATTTATTTATTTGAAAGTCAGAGTTACACAGAGAGAGAAGGAGAGGCAGAGAGAGAGGTCTTCCATCCGCTGGTTCACTCCCCAGTTGGCTGCAACAGCCAGAGCTGCACCGATTCGAAGCCAGGAGCCAGGAGCTTCTTCCAGGACTCCCACGCAGGTGCAGGGGCCCAAGGACTTGAGCCATCTTCTACTGCTTTCCCAGGCCATAGCAGAGAGCTGGATCCAAAATGGAGCAGCTGAGTCTCGAACCAGTGCGCATATGGGATGCTGGTACTGCAGGCAGCAGCTACGCCACAGTGCCAGCTCCTGCAAAATGTTAACATTTGGTGATTTGGATAAAGGGTATCTTGGGATTTTCTGCACTATTCTTGCAACTTTGCTGTGAATCTGAAATTACGGCAGAAGAAGTGTTATAAATGTACTCTTGAGTGAGAAAATGGTCACCTCAGGATCTGAGCTTCGTATCAGAGTCTCTCGGTGGCGCCCACACCCAGGCCCAGGGTGACACCAGTAGCAGAGGACCCTGATAACATCCACCGTCTTGGGCCTACGTTCTGGGGCTTGGTGGCCTGCTGGCCATCCCACCCTCCCTGGGCTTCTGTGTTGACGTCTCTCCCCATTGTGTCTCTGTGGGTGTAGCTGCCTGGCCCAGCTTTGGGCCTGGGCATGCCTCGCTCCTAAAGTTCACAGTCATAGTGTCTGCTGTCAAGGCTGTGACCCTGGGCCTCCTCCTCCTGACCACAAGCCTCTCACCAGTGCTGTCTTTTCAGTACTGAGATACAGGCCCCACTGGAAACTTCTGATGCTTAGCCTCGACCACAGAGGCCTTGGGGGGATTGGGTGCCTGAATGAGTCAGTCCCACCAGAAAAATGGGATTTTTAAAAAATGATTTACTTTATTTATTTGAAAGGCAAAGTTATAGAGGTTGGGGGAGTAAAAGAAAGAGAAAGATCTTCCGTCCACTGGTTCACTTCCCAAATGGCTGCCACAGCCAGGGCTGGGCCAAGCTAGAGCTGAGAATCAGGAATTCCATCCGTATCTCCCACATGGGTACAGGAACCCAAATACTTGGGCCATCATCTGCTGCTCTCCCACATGCATTAGCAGACAGCTGGAGCAGGGTGACCAGCTGGTAGAGCCACCACCTGCAGTGCCAGTTCAAGTCCTGGTTGCTTCACTCCCTATCCAGCTCTATGCTGTGGCCTGGGAAGGCAGTGGAGGATGGCCCAAGTCCTTGGGCCCCTGCACCCACATGGGAGATCTGGAAGAAGCTCCTGGCTCCTGGTTGTAGCCTGGCCGAGCCCTGGCTGTTGTTGCCATTTTGGGGGAGGGAACCAAAAGGCGGAAGACCTCTCTCTCTCTCTGCCTCTGCCTCTCTGTAACTTTGCCTTTCAAATAAATAAATCTTAAAGAAGAAGAAGAAGAAGCAGAAGGAGGAGAAGAAGAAGGGGAGGAAGAAGAGGAGAAAGAGGAGGAGGAAGAGGAAGAGGAAAAAGAGCCAGCGCTGTGGTATAGTGGGCTAAGCCTCTGCCTGTGGCACCAGCATCCCATATGGGTACTGGCTCATGTCCCAGCTCTTCTACTTCCAATCTAGTTCTCTGTTTGTGGCCTGGGAAAGCAATGGAAGATGGCCCAAGTGCTTGGGCCCCTGCACCCATGTGGACCGGAAGAAGCTTCTGGATCCTGGCTTCAGATCAGCCCAATGGGTGTTGCAGCTATTTGGGGAGTGAACCAGCAGATGGAACACCTTTCTCTCTGTCTCTTCCTCTCTGTCTGTAACTCTGCCTTACATAATGAATGAAATCTTTTTTAAAAGATTTATTTATTTATTTGAAAGTCAGAGTTACACAGAGAGAGGAGAGGCAGAGAGAGAGACAGACAGACAGACAGACAGAGAGACAGAGAAACAGAGAAAGTCTTCCATCTGCTGGTTTACTCCCCAGTTGGCCACAACAGCAAGAGTTGTGTTGATCCGAAGCCAGGAGCCAGGAGCCTCTTCTGAGTCTCCTATGTGGGTGCAGGGGCCCAAGGACTGGAATCATCTTCTACTGCTTTCCCAGACCATAGCAGAGAGCGGGATTGGAAGTAGAGCAGCTGGAAGTCAAACCAGCACCTATATGGGATGCTCTCACTGGAGGCATTGGCTTTACTCACTATGTCACAGTGCTGGCCCAGTAAATAAAATCTCTAAAAAGAAAACAAAAAGAAGCTGAGTAGCTGGGACTTGAACCAGTGCTTCGACATGGGATGCCTGAGTTGCAGGCAATGGTTTACCCCCTGCACCACAATGCCAGTGCCATACTGATTGTTTTAAGAGAAAGAATTTAGTATAAAGAATTGGTTAATAGTGTTTGACAACTGGAGAAGCAAACAGTGAGAATCAGAGGTAGAAACTACATGAAACTGACGCCAGCCCTCCGAATGGGAGGACAAAGGCAAGAAGCCAGGTCAGTGGAACTTTGCAGCTGCGGCCGGAGACCCTAGGAAGGCAAGCCTGGGGCGGTGCTGGGGCATCTGATGAAGAGGCTGGCTCTGGGGCTGTGGGGTCAAATCCTGGAAACTTGGACCAACTGCCACCGCTGAGCTGAAGGGCCATTGCTAGAACAGCAACCTGAAAGGAGCAAGTCCTTGCTTCCTGGAGCCGGTGGTGCGCTCTCTAGCGCCCCCTGTCGGCAAAACAGAGATGGAGTGGCCCAGTGCGTGCCCCAGCCTCAGCAGACACAGTGTAGGGGGTGGGCTGGGGCTAAGTGCACAGAGGGAGGGGCTGGGCTGAGAGAATGCCAGGTTCCCTCTGGCCCTCAGTGAGCCTCGCTGCTGTTCCGCCTCCAGGGTGGCCTCCACTCCAGCACCAGAGAAAGGGCGACTCCGCCCTTTGCCCTGGGGTCTCCTCTCTGCCTTCACCTGGCAGAGGGTTCAGCAGCAGACCCCAGACTCGAATCCCAGGCTCCTGTTCCCTCTTAGTCTCAACCGGCAGGAGGGCTCATGTCTGATGGGAGAAACTGCCGACTTCGGTAAGACTTTGGTTCCCTGGGTCCTCCCAGTTTCATGTCTTTGTATTTAAAGAGAAGACTTTGAAATCCTGAAGAAGCTTTTTCCTGTGGTCTATACTCTGCCCAGCACTGAGCAAGTCACTTAAGCTCACTTTATATAAAACAGGGACGTTGTGAAGATTTGAGATAATGGATGGGAGGTTTTTGGCACAGTGCCTGGGAAATAATAGGTATTTGATAAATGGAACTGCTGCCACTGCTAAGCTTAATGAATGCTTATTGAGTGGTTACACCATCAGGCACAGGGCTCCGCTCAACGTGTGTGTTCTGTGTTAACCCTGCCGTCTCCCTCCATTCATGCTGGAGCCTTCCCACCCAGCCCCATGCCACTCCCACAGGTGACAGCTCTGAGAGGGAACCATGCCATCTCAGAGGACACACATTATACCAGGCTGTGCATTTGTCGGGGTGATTGGAAACATCTGTGTGGCTAATCACTTTCGGTTAGTATTGTTGGTGTCTGTCACCCGGTTATGATATATTATATATAATATATTATTATATTTATATAACACCCAGTATTATAGAAATGCTGCTCCCAACCTCTGAACGGGATTGCTTTGGGCTGGCATTATGGTGCAGCAGGTTAAGCTGCCACCTGGAATGCCTGCTTCTCCTATCAGAGTGCTGGTTTGAGTACTGGCTACACCACTTCCCATCCAGCTCTCAGCTCATGTGCCTGGGAAGCAGCGAATGGTGGCTCAAGTACCTGGAGTTCCTGCCACCCACATGGGAGTCTTGGATGGCGTTCCTAGCTTCACAACCATTTGGGAAGAGCTCTCTCTCTCTCTCTCTCTCTCTCTCTCTCTCTCCCTTTCAAATAAACAAATATTTTTTTAAAAAGAGAACACTTTTTAAATGGATTTTTTTTTTTAAAAAAAAGTGTTAATTTTCATTTTATTTGAAAAGCAGAGAGACAGAGAAACAGAGACAGTCCCATACTGGTTGTTCTGAGAGAAAGGATTTAGTAGAAAGAATTGGCTAGACAGTATTTGACAACTGGAGAAGCACAGAGACCCCAGGAAGGCAAGCCTGGGCCTGGGGCTGGGGCTGGGGCTGGGACATCTACTGAAGAGGCTGCTCTGGGACCATGGGAGAAATCCACTGGTTCATTTGCCAAATGGCTGCAATAGTCAGGACTGGTCCTGGAAGAAACCAAGACCAAGAACATCAACCAAGTCTCTACGTGTGCAGCAGGGACCCACGTGCTTGAGCCATCACCTGCCACCTCCCAGGGTGCACACTAGCAGAGAGTGGACGACAAGAACCAGGCACTCTGATATGGCACTTGGGCGTCCCGGGTGGCATCTTAACTGCTTATTCGCCCCTAAGTGAGAAATGTTGATGCCTTGATGGCTTTACTATTCTTGTTAATATCTTTGGCGTATTATCTTGAAATGATTTCAGATTTACAGAAGACTAATAAAGATGGCACAGAGAGACAGTCCCCGTGTACCTTCACCCAACTTCCCTTAATGTTGCGTAGCCGAGGCATATCGGTCTGAGACATTGGTGCTGACACACAGTGTTAGGTAGGCTACCATCTCCATCTGGGTCCCGTGGTCTGTCCACTCAGGTCCTTTTTCTGTCCCAGGGTTCCAAGTTGCATTTAGTCATCGTGTCTCTTATTGTTGTCCCGTCTATGGTTTTTAACCATATGCGTATATTTTCATATGTTCTCTATTTATCTACCACTGAAAATTGAAATAGTACATCAAAATGTCCTTTTATTGCAGTTCCAACACTTGAAAACCAGGATATATCATCATTGCCCTAACTGTTATTCCCCAGACAAAACACCCAATGTTTTCTCTGCATTCCTTTCCCACAAGTCACTCTGCATGTCAGTTCTTGGTGCTGGGTTTCCTCTCACTGACTTCAGTCTTCGAGAACACCTGGGAATACTTGAAACTTTTTGGTGATTCTCTAGGTCAAATCAAACAGACAAAAAGAACTAAATTATATTGGAAGTCATTCAAATACATTCAAACTACAGATTCGTTACAAATTACTGGTCTCAAGGTAGGAAGAGAAAGCCATCACATCTAATATAACACGTTATCAAAATTATTGGTATATGAGTCTATCTCAGCATAGAATAGTTTTCTCTGATTGCTACTATAGTTACTAGCAAAAACAGTAAAATAAGGATTCTACCTAAATTGACTCTTGGTCATAATCCATTCCTCTCTTAGCATTCTCCAAAGGATCCCAACCATGAAATAGGCAGTAGCGGCAGCAACATCTAAACGGCACACTTCTCGATTCACTCTGAACTCCATTAAGATCACTGTCTGCGTTCTCCTTTAAGCTGAGAATATTGGTGTGTTAGGATGTGTCTCAGCGGGGCTGGTGCCGTGGCATAGTGGGCCTGCAGTGCCGGCATCTCATATGGGTGCCTGTTAGAGTCCTGGCTGCTCCACTTCCGATCCAGCGCCCTGTTAATGCAGAAGATGGCCCAAGTGCTTGGGCCCCTGTACACACATGGGAGACCCGGAAGAAGCTCCTGGATCCTGGCTTCAGCCTGGCCCAACCCTGGCTATTGCAGCCATCTGAGGAGTGAACCAGCGGATGGAAGATGTTTCCCTCTCTCTCTCTCTCTAACTCTGCCTTTCAAATAATTTTTTTTTTTTAAAAAAAGAGGTATCTCAGCTTAGCCAGTCTTCGTCTCCACTCGGATAACAATGTCCTTACCCCGTCTTCCTCTCGGGCCTCTGCTGCACCATCTTCACACTTCTGCTAGTGTGCTGGGGCGGATATCCTGGTCCGGGAGAGGGGAATCCGGCAGTAGGATTGAGTGGCAACTTATTGAGGCCCTTTGTTAACATTTCTGAATTCTCAGAATCTTCTCCCGTGGGCATCCAAAAAGGCGTTGGGGTCAAGGCTGGGTGCTGCTTTTGCAGTGGCTCCACAGTGTCGTTGTGCTTCTTCGGTGTTTGGCTCTCAGGAAAAGGAGCATGGAACTCTCTGGTTACTGCAAGGGAGCCTGGGAAGAAGCAAGCAGCCCAGAAAGACGCAAAAGACGGAGCCTGTCACACAGAGCGGCAGAACGAGCCCACCTGGTGGCGATTTCTTAGTCTTGTTTCTCACGACTTGGTCACTTTGAGAGCACCAGTTAGGTGTTCTGTGGAACATCCCTGAGGCTTTGTCGGATGAGCCTCGTGATTAGACAAGGCGTTAGGGACTGGGGAAGAAGACCACAGAGGTGACGCTCCCTCTTCTTGACTCATATCAGGGGACGGCTGACATTAGCAGGACTGGCTGCTGGTGATGCTAGCCTTCATCACCTGGGTGCAGTAATGTCTGCCAGGCTTCTCTGATGTTTGTCTTCATTGCATATTCTGGAAGTGAGTCACTCTGTCCGGTTCCTTTCCGGTGAAGAGAATGAAGCTCTACCTTCCCAAAGAAAAAGGGTCAAAGAATGTGTGGACATCTGCTAAAACCAGCATGGTAGTCATTCGAAGCTGCTTTGAGGCTTCAGGTATCCTATTTCTCCTTAACGTCTCGCCTGCTCTTTCGGCACTCATCAGTGCATCTTGTCAGTAGCAATTATTAATATTGTATGGAAGAACATTTTTTTTCTTTTTTTTCTTTTTCTTTTTGACAGGCAGAGTTAGACAGTGAGAGAGAAAGAGACAGAGAGAAAGGTCTTCCTTCCATTGGTTCACCCCCCAAAATGGCCATTACGGTTGATGTGCTGCGCCGATCTGAAGCCAGGAGCCAGGTGCTTCTCCTGGTCTCCCATGCGGGTGCAGGACCCAAGCACTTGAGCCATCCTCCACTGCCTATGGAAGAACATTTTTTAAAAGATTTATTTATTTATCTGAAAGTTACACAAAGAGAGGAGGAGAGGCAGAGAGAGAGAGAGAGGGAGAGAGAGGTCTTCCATCCACTGGTTCACTCCCCAAGTGGATGCAACGGCCAGAACTGCGCAGATCTGAAGCCAGGAGCCAGGAGCTTCTTCCAGGTCTCCCACACAGGTGCAGGGGCCCAAGGACTTGGGCCATCTTCTACTGCTTTCCCAGACCACAGCAGAGAGCTGGATTGGAAGTGGAGCAGCCGGGACTCAAACCAGTGCCCATATGGGATGCCGGCACTGCAAGTGGCGGCTTTACCTGCTACGCCTCAGCAATGGCCCCAAACTTTTTAACAATTAGAAAAACGTGTTTATTTATTCAAGTGGCAGCGTGGAGAGTGAGAGAGAGAGAGAGAGAGAGAGCAAGAGTGAGACAGAGAGCTTCCATCTGCTGGCTCACTCCCCAAACGCCTGCAGTGGTGGTGCTGGGAGTGGCGGGGACAAAGCTGGGACCTGGGAATTCAAGCCAGGCCTGTCTCGTGTGTGGGTGGCAGGGACACCAAGAGTTGAGCAGGAAGCTGGAATCAGGAGCCTGAGCTGGGTGTTGCACCAGGCACATGAGATGGGACACAAGTGTGTCCTAACTGACACCTTACCCACAAGGTCAAATGCCCACCCCAGATTTGTTAACATAGACAATGTCCCAGAATGCATTGTTTCAGAAAATACATCACATGAATGAGCTATTGTGAAATCATTTTCATGCTGTATTAACTACAACAAAATCTACATCATCTCAATGAATTTAAAATGTACTGTATTCAGAGCTGGTTCAGAGCTTCGATCCACTTCTGTGACCATATTGGCTCTGAATTATTGGAGTGAAAATGCTTCAAAAAGTTCATGGAAAAATAGAATTAAAAGATAAGCTTATTTTGCTGCAAAAAGGTTTTGAAACCCATGCAGAGTTCTTCACAGTGCTCATTTTCATGAACTTTTTGAAGACCCCCTTGTAGGCATGGATTTCAAACTTTTTGCACAAAAATAAACTTAGTGTTAACTGCATTTCCTGTGAACTCCCAAGTGCCTCCCACTCTCCCCTCGTGGGGAAATAGTTCCTGCCCCTGCCCTTCTCCAAGTCCCCGAGTCTTTGGAGACCTCTCCCCACTTCTACACACACACACAAGTGCACACACACACACCCCTTTCCAAATGTTTCAGTTATGAGAACATAGCAAAACTTCCTTACAATCCTGCTGCAAGGGGAAAGGTGTCCAGCAGCCAATTAAGGACTCAGTTGTGGGAAGGACGTTTTATGGGAAAAAAGAGAAGTGTTGGAATAATCATGACCAGATCAAAAAGAAAAAGCAAACATTACCTGGGAAGTAAGGTGAGAACTGAGTTGAAAATGGACTTGGGGCAACCCTGCGCATCCTCCACTACCCGACCATTGACCCAGGCAACACCGTACAGGCTTGGAGACTCCTCCCCTCTCACCACCAGCTCCCCATGAAGGTCGGTGTCCATGGCAACAGTCAGCCCTGTGCTGGCATGGCTCTTAGAACCCTGGTAGCATCCAGGTCTGCAGCTTGATTCAGGTGTACTTTGATTTGGTCCAGAGAAAGTGGGCTCGAGAGCCAGAAGGAGCTGGATTTGAAAACTAGTATTGAGTATATCTGTTCTGGAACATTCTAGAATCATGCAGCTCACTTAAGGGATTTTGTGAGGATTTCAGATACTAGGTGTGAAGTTTTTGAAACAGTTTCTGGAAAATAATAGGTATTTGATAAAGGAGGATGCTATTAATAGCAACAATAACAAACATTTATTGATCAGTGACTATGTCAGGCGCAGAGCTAATTACGCTAACCCTCCTATTAACTCTGTGAGATAATGTCACCTCTACTCTAATGAACTTGAGGCTCAGAGAGTTTACGTAACGCATTTTAAGATCACATCAAGGCCTCTGTAATAAACACAAGGTGGACGTGGGTGCTCACTCACGCCTTGCCGTGGCTCTGAAACCTGCCTGAACTCTGCAGCGGGTTGGGAGCTCCTGCCACAGACCGCAGGACTTTGGAAACGTTTCTGACATCAGCAGGATTGGAGTTATTTTTATAACTTGGTGGCAAGAGGAGGACAGGGCAAAAGACGCAGTTCACACAGTTACCCAGAAACAAGCACTGTCTTCAGCTATTTGGCGGATCCGGGTGACTGTCCAGAAGCAGTGGTTGGACAACCCTTCCCCCCAGATACTGTCTCAGGCTGCCCATTTGAGAAGCACTGCCCATTATCCACTGTCCTAGATGTCCCAAATTACCCCCAAAATCTGAAGACAACAAGTCATGTGCAAAAAGAGCATTAAAGAAACCCTGAAGTGGGGGGATGTGCTGAAAACATTGTTTTTCTGCTTTAGCATAAAAGGTGCCCAGAATTCTGCCTTATCTCTCTGCCAGGGGCAGGTGGGTGCAAGGTGCATCTTCCACGACCCACTTCCACCCACATCCCACACGTGACCTTTGCTGAATTTCTTTATCTAATTTTATTTTTCAAAAGATTTATTTTATTTTATTTGAAAGGCAGAGTCATAGAGAGAAAGAGGGGGAGACATAAAGGGAGAGATCTTCCACCCACTGGTTCACTCCCCAAACGGGGGCAAGAGTCAGGGCTGGGCCAGACTGAAGCCAGGAGCTTCTTCTGGGTCTCCCACGTGGGTGCAGGGGCCCAAGTACGTCTGCTGCTTTCCCAGGCCATTTGCAGAGAGCTCGATCGGAAGTGGGGCAACTGGGATTTGAACCAATGCCCATATGAGATGCCTGCATCAGAGGTCATTGCTTTACCTGCCAGGCCACGACACTGGCCCTCTTTGTTGCATTTTTAAGTCCTAGGCCCTGCTTAGGGGCAACTCAAGACCTCTTGTTTAAAAAAAATTTCACGAACATTTGAGTCTGGGATTGAGACGACCGTGGCTTTCCTCCTACAGGGGATGACATGGGGCACCAAGAGGCACAGCCAGAGAGGTGAGCAGTGCTCAGCTGGGTGCTGGGGGTTGGTGCCCATCAACTCTCTCTGCTTGGAGCAGAGGCTGGAGCAGCCACTAGAGTGAGGGGTGCCAGCCGGGAGAGCAGTGACCACAGCAGTGGCGGTGGCCTTGGATGGCTCTCTGATGGTCTTTCCTGTCTTGGCTGTGTAAGTCAAGCATGTCTCCTTCTCTCGGATGTTTAGATAGACATTTATTTGTTTATTTACATGAGGGAAAGAGAGACAGAGACAGAGAGAGGAGACACAGAGACAAAGTTCTCCAACCTGCTGGCTTATTCCCCAAATGCCCACAACAATGCCCAGCCAAGGACCAATGCCAGGGGCAGGTTACCCAGTTAATTGAGCCATCACTGCCGCCTCCCAGGGTCTGTATCCAGGGATCAAATCCCCAAACTCCAGTCTGGGATGTGGGCTTCCCAACCGCTGGGCTAAATGTCTGCCCCGCTTGGATTGTTTAAGTCCTGGTGGCTCCTGAATGTCCCAAAATGGTCAGAGTGTCAGGGGAGGGGAGGCATTGCCCACACACGGAGATCCTGGGCGTGGTGCTGACCTGGCCAGGGTTGTTCAAGACAATTCAAACTTAATTTGGATAAGACTTTTCAAAACAGCCCGAGTTCAGTAGAGAGGCTAACATGCCCCACTGCTCCCGGCCACAACCAACCCCTCCAGGGGGCTTGGTGAGACTCAGCACACCACATCCCCAAGCTGTCCTCGGCCTCATCACCCATCCTTGCTTAATTCCCCAGAACCCACAAAGCCCCTTTGTGTGTGTCAAGCCAGGGTGCCCAGACAATTGGAAGGCCCAGGCTGGCACAGTCATCTGCGTTAGCACAGAGTTCAGAGAGAGAGGTACCTCTAAGGGTGAGGCTGGAGCCAGGAAAAACAGAGCGAACAGGAAAAATAACCTGCCACCAGAAAGCTCCAGTCTTGTGGAAAAGGAGTATCACGTCTGAGGCTCGGGCGGGCGGCACTGCGGCGCTGCCATTATTCATTGTGCTCCCAGACAAGAGCGCTTTCTGTTCCGCTTTGGGCCGAACCACTTCCAAGTTCCCTGGTGATGGAAACCAGTTTGAGAGCCGAGAAACAGCCTCTGCCAGCGTCCTGCACCCGCCCGAAAGGAGGGCTCAGGCTTTGGTCAGGACCCCAAGAGCCAGTCCACGGCCAATTTCACTGACGATGGAGGAGGAAGACGGGTTGCGTTGCACATGGCCCAGCGGAACTCAGGATAATCGCTTATTAGACTTCTCCATTTTCCCCTCCTGCTCCTGAATGGCCTCTTTGGCTGCTGCTCCTCATCTCACCTTCACCCAGCTCCTGTCCAGGACCCCCCCCCCACACACCTCCTCCCCAGGACAGAGTGAAGCAAGGACTCCCGGCTCCTCCCACCTGGCACCCATCACCCCTCCCATCCTCCAAAACCCTAGATGTCTTTGGAAGTCTTAGCATCTGCACACTTTGGTTTTGCCTGTAGGAGATGGAAAGAAATAATGTTTCCCTTTCATGTAGATTTTTTTTATAAAATATTTGTTTGAAAGACAGAGTTACAGAGAGGGAGAAACAGAGACAGCAAGATCTTCTATCCATGGTTTCACTCCCCAGATGGCTGCAACAGCTGGGGCTGGGCTAGACCACAGCCAGGAGCGGTATCTGGGTCTCTCACTTGGGCCACCTTCCAATCGCCTTCCCAGGTGCGATAGCAGGGAGCTGGACCAGAAGTGGATGCCAGCGGCGCAGGCAGTGGCTTAACCTGCTGCGCCACAGCGCCGGCCCCTTGTGTAGATTTTTTCTATCCCTTTTTTAAATTAGTAGTGAACCTGTTATTACCACACTCCCCAACACATCAGACAAAAGCTTGGAGTCTGGAATTTGAAGGCAGAAGCCTGGAGAGTGGGTTGGACCTGGCAGGGAGACAGGCCACTCTGCAGCCTGCAGCAGGGGCTTCGGGTGGGCTTTGGCTTTGGCCTGGTGACCTGGGCTGTGCGCTGGGCTTGGCCTTCCACAGCTGTGTGTCCCAGGAGTGGCGCTTAATGTAGTGTCAGCGAACGTTAGATACAGGAAGGCTCTCGGACAAGCCACCCCTGCTGCTTCTCTGCCTCAGTTTCCTCGCTTGTCAAATGAGGACAACGACCTCTTTCCTCTCCACTGTTCCAGGCTTCCCTGAGGATCAGGTGAGTCGGTGGGTGTGAAGGCAGGATAAAAAAGCAGAATTCGCACCTGAGTCCTCAGGACCACAGCCTGTGTGAGTCGTGCGGGAGAATTTGGAGCCGCCGCAGTCACTGTGTCCTTAGATTCCTCAGGTTTGGGCTCCTTTCTGTCTGGCCCCACCACCTCCAGCCTGACCCTGTAGGGGTGAAGGGTCAGCTCGTTGTCATGTACACCTGAACATGTGGACTTCCACCACACAGCCTGCGCTCAGCCCCAGGCTGTCCGTGGTCTCTGACCCTGGTGGGAAAGCCTTTATGGTGGCTGAACTCACACTTCGGGGGCCTGGGAGGCAGGTCCCCCAGCCACGACCTGTGATTTCAGTTCTGTTGGTCTGGGTGCAGGCCTCACAATCCGCCTGCCATAGGAGCAAGCCGGGTGAATCTGACCTTGGTGCTCTGGTCACAGATTGAGGGGACACTGATTTCTAGGGTTTGGGGGTTTAGGAAGAAACAGGGGAGGGGCTAGGGCTGGGCAGGGGGGCCCTGTGAACTCACACCAGAGCTGAGCCTACAGTGTTCCAGGGCCAGTCCCATTCCCACGGGTCCACGGGGTGGTGTCGTGGGCACCCAGGAGTCGTCCTTCTGGGCAGCGTGGCTAACAGCCTGACTCTGCCACATCTGGTCTAACGTAGCCCCGTCCCCCAGCATAGTGATTGGTGCAGAGGTGGGCGGGCCCTGAGCAGAATGGACCACTCAGGGTCCTCTGTAGAGGAGGGGGCATCTCCCTGCAGCAGTGGGCCCTGAATCCAGCACCCCCACCCTGGAAGCCACATCCGGCCAACAGGGAGGGAGGAGGGGGAAGGCAGATCCTGGAGGATGGTGAGCGCTGAGGGACTTGGCTTCCTGGAGGTCAGCCGGGAGCAGCCAAGGGCAGTTCCAGAGGTGTGATGGATGTGGAAGTCTACTGGGCGAGGGCTCCTGGGGAGAGGCAGTGGACCAGAGCAGCTGGCCTGGATGGCTTTCTCACCCTCGAGAACGGTGGATGCAATTGGGCTTTTTGCTTGTTTTGTTTTGTCTCAAAGACAAAGGGATCTCAGCTGCTTTGTATGCCTCTGAGAATGACCAGTCAAGGAGGAACATTTGGTGACTCCAGAGAGAGCAGGACAATCCTGGGAGGATGTCCCCATGCAGGTGAGAGGATGGGACCGGAGGTGCCCCCTCCATAGGAGCTCGGAGGTTTCACCCCGGGAATGGGAGCGGGGAGTTGGGTAGGGTGGGTGGCATGTTGCGCTGGAGTGGGCCAGAGTCTTTCACTAGCTTCTGTGTTCACTGTGGCCTGGGCAGGAGTGAGAAGGTGAGAATGGCTGGCTGGGAGGGGGCAGGTGGCGGCAGTGCCAGGCCTAGCCAATAACTGGGGTGAGCACAGGGGTTACAATAAGACCAGCCGGCATGTGAGTGGTGGGCTTCCCTAGAAGGGCTCCCTTGCCTAGGCAGGCAGAGGGGGACTGCACCCTGACAGGTGCATCTGTGGCAACCAGAGGCCCCAGGAAAGGTCACCTCAGCCCTGTTCAGGTCACCCCCTGGCACCTTCAGGGCTCCCTCTTCTACCTCCCAGCCCATCCTTATCCCACAAGCCTGACACCAATCTACTTTCTCTTTGAACATTGTTCATTTATTTGAAAGGCAGAGAGACAGAGAGAGAGAGAGAGATCTCCCATCCACTGGTTCACTTCCATATACCCAGCTGGGTAAGGCTGAAGCCAGACGCCTGGAACTCAGCCCAGCGCTCCCACATGGGTGGCAGGGATCTAAGCACTTGGGCCATCACCACTGCCTCCCAGGGTGCACATTAGCAAGGAGCTGGAATTGGAAGCAGAACCAGGACTCAAACCCAGGCAATTTTATAATTGGCTTTGGGATATGGACATCACATTGTTTATTTAAGATTTGTTTATTTTATTTGAGATGCAGAATTAGAGAGATCAAGGGAAAGGCAGAGAGATAGAGAGGTCTTCCATCTGCTGGTTCTGTTCCCAAGTGGCTGCAATAGCTAGAGCTGGGCCGGTCTGAAGGCAAGACTCAGGAGCTTTATCTGGGTCTCCCACATGGGTGCAGGGGCCCAAGCACTTGAGCCATCTTCTACTGCTTTCTCAGGCTATTAGCAGGGAGCTGGATCAGAAGTGGAGCAGCCAGGACTGGAACCAGCACCCGTATAGGATGCTGGCACCCCAGACATTGGGTGTCTTAACCCGCTGTGCCACAGCACCAGCCCTGCAAGCAGTGTCTTAATGACTGCACAAAACATCTGTCCCCAAACTTACTTTCACGGGACTAATTTTGGCTCCAGACAAGAAAAAGTGAAAACCAAGCTGTCCAGGATGTAGCCTGCCCTCTCTTCCCGGAGATAGGTATCTGCAGCTCAGGGAAGGCGTTGGGGGCAAAGGGACAAATTTTAGACTGAGGGGGAGCCTCATGAGTTGACCTTGGAGTCGGCACATTTGTGTTTGACCCCAGGCTCAGACATTCTCTGGCTCGATAGCATCAGCCAAGTCCATGTATGTCTCTGAACCTCAGTTTCCTTGTCTGAAAAATGGGAACAGTGCACGGACCTCACTCTGAAGGCTGCTGGGGCACTTAGTGGGCACTTGCTCCCAAGGGCTTCGCACAGCGAGCATTCAGGAGCGTAACTGCTGCTGTCTCCTTGCAACCGTGAGAAATTTCAGTGTGAAACAAATGGATAGTGAGGAGAGAAGCAGCACAGATCCGAGCCAGCATGAGCCGATGAAGGGTGAGAATCCTCTCCCCAAAGCCTGGGCGCTCAGCGTGGGTCATGTCGGTGGAAGCCGCCTTGCCCAGCCACCTGAGCCAAGACTCACTCTCTCACTATTGGGGGGATCATTTTCCCAGCATCCCTCACATGTGCGAATACTCTGTACTTTCCAGAGTGGTTTGCACACAAAAGCCTCCTGAGATCCACCCAAATCCCTACTTGTGACAAGGCTGATGGTATTTCCATCTTCCGGATGAGGAATCCAAGATTGGGACAGGTCTCAGAGCCGCACTTAGGTGTGGATCTTCTGGTCCAATCAGTGCTCATTACACGGAGCTTGGCTTTGGTGGGCCCTGCCGCAAGCTCGCGGAGGGATTGTGCGCCAGTCAGTCCCCGAGCTCCAGAGGCTGCACGTGATGTGAAGGGGCCTGGAACCCTTGGGAAGATGTCCCAAATTCTTCCTTCCTTTCTTTCTTTCTTCCTTTCTTTCTTTCTTTCTTTCTTTCTTTCTTTCTTTCTTTCTTTCTTTCTTTCTTTCTTTCTTTCTTTTTTAAGGCTGAGTGGACAGTGAGAGAGAGAGACAGAGAGAAAGGTCTTCCTTTGCTGTTGGGTCACCCCGCAATGGCTGCTGCGGCCGGCGCGCTGCGGCCAGTGCACCGCGCTGATCCGAAGCCAGCAGCCAGGTGCTTCTCCTGGTCTCCCATGCAGGTGCAGGGCCCAAGCACTTGGGCCATCCTCCACTGCCTTCCTGGGCCATAGCAGAGAGCTGGCCTGGAAGAGGGGCAACCAGGACAGAATCCGGTGCCCTGACCGGGACTAGAACCCGGAGTGCCGGCGCCGCAGGTGGAGGATTAGCCCATTGAGCCTCGGCGCTGGCCCTGCATTCACCTATAAGATGTGGGGCTGGTGCTCTGTGGCATCCCATTCCCTAGACAGGAGCAAATTTGGGGACCATCTCCTCCAACCAGGGACAAGGCTGGCTGGGGAAGGCCAGGGAGTATGGAAACCGGGGGGGTGGTTAGTTCCTCGCCAGGCAGCCTCCATCCATGGGTTTGAGTGCTCTGAGCCATGGAGCAAAAACAATGCTGCAGGCTACCCAGCCCAGAACCCGGTGTTCCCACTGGCTGCCCCCACTCCCCTGGCCAGCATGCCTGGCCGTTCCCCAGGGAGCAGGGCAAACAAGCCTGCATTGATCCCTGGTGGCAGCTGAAGAATGCCCCTTTGTTGAGCATGCTACCTCCCTCCTCCTGGTGTCCTTGCCCACGGGAGAGGTGCGCAGGTAGCAAGCAGCCAGGCATGGGTCCTTCCCCAGGGACCCAGGAGGGAAGCAGGGGATAGGACACCACGGCAATACCCAGAGGCCACCTTCACCTGTGCCTTCTCCCTCCTCTGTGGTCTCCCAGGCATTCTCTGCCCTTGCCCATCACCCTGGCCACCCTTTGTTACTCAGGGTGGGCTCAGTCCCAGGTCTCCCCACATTTCCAGGTCCTGGAATGGGATCTGGGCCCGGTGCGGCCATGGAAACGCAGAGTTTTGCCTTGGTTTTGGGAGCCGGGGTCCACATCCAGGCTCTGCTGCGGCCTCCTCCCATGGCGAATGCTTGCACCTCCATGTCCTCAATGGTGAGACAGCAGGAAGACCAGACCCGCCCCCCAGGCTTCTGTGAGAAGAAAGGTGACAACGTTTGTGACCGCGCTTTGAGGCCATGTGGCACCATGGCCACAGCGTGATACAATCATTCCCTGAGACAGTGGGAGAGGCAGGAAGCTCGGTGGGGAGGGGGGAGGAACGTGCAGACCCCACTCTGTGCAGAGAGGCAGGTGGCTGTCTTGCTCAGCCAACCTCACATGACAAGAGGAACGTGCTAACTAGGTCACCTTGCAGCCTGGAAGAGCTATTCCGGGATCCGCCTGCCACGCAGAGCAGGAGCTGGGGAGCTGAGCTGGGCTATTTCAGGGGCGGCACAGAAAGCTCAGCCAGCAGCTCTGTCTTGGATCCTGGCCCTGCCTTTGTGCTGTGGGCCTTGAGCGGCCAGGAGGCCCTCTCATGCTGCCCGGGGACAGGGCACGGCACCCCGGGACCCTCACAGCATCCCCTTCCCCATCCTCTGGGAACCACCATCCCTGGTGGCAAGGGCTTGCTGGGGGGCCAGGGGTGGGGGCCGTGAGGATAGCAAAGTGCTCGGCTTGCATTTCCCAGCGGGGCTGGGAGTCCTCGCCTTTGAATGCAACATCAGGCCACTCACTTCCACACCCTGGGCCTGGGTTTCCTCACCCATAAAACAGAGGGAAGGGTGCTTAAGTCCCAGAACTGTCTGAGGATTAAGTGAGATAATGACGGGAAGCACCCAGAAGAGGCTCAGGCCAGAAGAAGCAATTGATGAACGGTTCTTGTTCCTCTCTGGGCTTCTGGGACGTTCCACACTGCGGTGGGGATTTCGGGAGGCTTGGAAGGAAGGCGGTGAGCTGTAGGAAGGCAGTGGGGGTGGAACAGGACACCATGCTGGGGAGGGGGCTCTTCCGGTTGGCTCTGGCTTGGCTTTGATGAGCACGGGGAAGCACAGAATCCTCCCAGAAGGGGCCTGGGGCTTGGAAATCAGGCTGAAGCCTCCTTGTGGTTGACCAGATGTATGTACTCTGAATGGCAGCTGCCTTATCCATACAGATGAGGTGGAAACACTGAGCTCCTGTGTTCTGGCAAGGAAGACAGGCGGCGCTTCACACAGTTGGTGGAAAATGGATTAGAAGATAAGGTCATGGGGTAGGCACTAGGCTACAGTGAAGTGGCTTGTTGGGATCGCATCCCGTATCAGAGTACCCGGGTTCAAGTGCCAGCTCTACTCCCAGTGCTGGTCTCCTGCTAATGCATACCGTGGGAAGCAGCAGGTGGTGGCTCAAGTGCTTGAGTCCCTGCCACCCACGTGGGAGACCTAGATTGAGTTCCTAGTTCCTGCCTTTGTCTTGGCCAAGCCCCAGCTGTTTTGGGTATTTGGGGAGTGAGCTAGCAGTTGGGAGGCTAACCAGACGCTCTCTCTACTTCTCAAATGAATGAATGAATGAATGTTTAAAGATAAGTTTACTTTGGTACAAAATCTGTTTTGAAACTTCATAGTTTTTTCATAATATGTATTTTTCCTGGAGCATTTTTTAAAAACATGTATTTAAAAGTCAGAGTTGCAGAGAGAGAGGAAGCGATGAGCGAGAGAGAGAAAGTGAGCGAGCGAGTGAGCGAGAGATCTTCCATATGTTGGTTCACTCCCTCAGATGGCTACAACCAGAGGGCTGTGCCAGCCTGAATCCAGGAGCCAGAAGCTTCTTCCAGGTCTCCCACATGGGTGGTAGGGACCTAAGCACTTGGGCCATCTTCTGCTGCTTTTCCCAGGCCATCAGCAGGGAGCTGGAGTGGAAGTGGAGCAATCGCAACCTGAACTGGGGCTCACATGGGATTCTGGTGTCACAGGTGGTGGCTTTACCCATTACGCCAAAACACCAGCACCACCATAAACATTTTGAGTACTGCTCATATACATGGATTTCAAAACTTTTTGCATGAAAAAAAACGTACTTCCATTTTTCCACAAGGTTTTTGAAGCTCCCTTGCAGGCGAGATCATTAAGGCAAAGCCTATGAGAACAGTGCTTGGCACCTAGTATGTGCTCAAGAAATGCCACTTGTTTTATCTAATCCTCACAGCAATCTTTCAAGGACTGCGGTATCCCTATTTTAGAGATAAGGAAATGGACACAGAGAGGTTAAATAATTGACCCAAGTTCTCATAGTTAAGAAATAGTTTCACTGAGAGTTGAATCCTATTTGGCTCTAAAATGTGTACTTTCAGCTACCACCCCCTGGCACGTGGGGTGTGTGTGTGTGTGTGTGCTAATGATAAAGTCTGTATAGATACATAGATGTGTGTCAAGTGCATGGTCAGGGGTCAGTAATGGACAGCCGTTGTTACTGTCATCACCAAACCGTGAGCATTGTCCAGAATTTAATTGGAAATTATAGAACTTCCGAGTAGCTGGTGGAGGTGGAGGAGTTTGGAGAGGTTAGAAAAGGCACCGGTCCCATTGTCAAGGACATTGTCAGGGACGAGGCAAAGCACTGGAGCCCTGAGCAAGCTCCTTGCATCATTCACTCTAATTCCCAAAACTGGGGAGAACATATCCGGCAGTGAGGGAGTGGCCGTGCACATTACGGCTGAGCTGTGAGCTGGAAAATCACAGACCCATTTAAAATGAGGGTAATATGACTTAACGTGGAAAGTGTTACTTTGTGATTACTGTTACAAGAAAAATGTTGGGTATAAAGCCCCGCTTCTGTTCTCCTTGTCCGTCTATTAAAAGCCTTCACTGCACATTGAGTGGAGTGGAGAGTGGGCAACGCGGCCCCCGGGTTAAGTGCCGGAACCAGAGGTTTCTCTTTTTGTAATTCAATTCTGATTCAAGCGTAATTGGGCACTTCCCACGCGTCAGTCACTGTGAGTGTGGATTACAGGGGGCTGCAGGAAGACTGGAAGAGAAAGGGGCTCTCATTGCCTCCCAGAACATCCCGGGCTCAAGCAGTTCAAAGCTGACGCGACAACTTGAAGGTGGCAGGGCTCCGGCTCTCTGTGCCCAGTGCTCTGCTGTTCCTAGGGGCTGGCCCTGTTCCATGGTCTGATAGGGCAGCCAGCAGGGCAGGGCACAAAGGAACGGGCACGCCCTTCCCGTGAAAGCCGCTCACTCCTCCTTCATCCTCGTGCATGTGTCAGAGCTTGGTCACCCGTCAGCCCCGCTGCGAGGCAGCCTGGGTCTCGTCATCACTTCGGGAGGCCATGTGCTATAAATGCAGAAGGGAAGACAGCGGCTGGGATGGCTGGCCAAGGAAGCAAGTCGGGGCCACAGTCCTTGAAGAGCCCAGCGTCCAGGCATGTGTGCTAACTGATGATGCGATGGTCAGAGCTCCAGGGTCCTGGGTGGCCTCACAGGTCCGGCTCCCCTGCGGCTTCCTGCCACCAGGAATGAGCCCCTCCCTCCCCATCTGTTGCACGTGGCACCTCACACCTGATGGATCTCAGCAGGGGCCAGGGGTGCTGCTGCTGGTCCAGTGCCTTCTGAGTGCCGGGATGGCTTGGAGGATGCAGTACGGGCTGTTCCTGAGGGCAGTGGACCTGCCCTTCTCAGTGATCGGTCATTCAAGTCCTCCATCCGCGGGTCCAAAACCCTGGTCACCACCACATCTCCTTGTTTCTTTTTGCTCCGTGATGTCAGGTATCTACTTGGAACCAAAACAAACAAACAAAAACCCACCGATTCAGGGGCCGGGAGAGGTTACCACAGTTCGCTGAACTTCAGTTCCAAGCAAGTTCCTTCTGCAGGTGCAGGGAGAAGCCAGGAGGGGTTTAGGAGGCCAGAGAGAGAGAGAGAGTTTTCCAGGCAGGGAATCAGCAGTGTGTAAATCTGGAACCTTCTATTTCTGCTAGTGGTTTATGAATCACGAAACAGAACGACCACCGAGAAGAGAAAACGCTGTGCAGAAGGCCTGGAGGGATGCGGGAGCCAGCAGCTGGAGGCAGCCTCTGGGTCAAAGCTCTGGGTCTGCCCCCCGCAGGGCCTGGGAGCCTGCCCGAGGGACCCTGGGGACCCCAAGCACCCTTCTGGACCCACTTCTTCAATTCTAAGAAAACATGTAACACCCGCAACGGTATCTATGAACGCTTGAAAAGTCGCACGCTCCCCAGGCCCTGTTTGACCCCTGTGATGCAAGCCCTGGTCTTTCTCCACTTGGCCTTCTCCTCACCTCCACACCCCTGCCACGTTTGGCCCAGGAGCAGCTTCCCAGGGCCTGGCCTCCGAGGCATATGCCGTGACCACAGCCCACTGTGCACCAGCTCGGCCAGCTGCTCCCCCGAGCCCCTGGACCACGGCTTCGCCTCCTAACCGGCCTCCCACTGTTCTTGTCCCCTCCTACTCTTCTCCACCAAGGCGCCACCGTGATCCTTCACAATCACATCAAGTGAAGGAAGCCAGGCTCAGAAGGCCACAAACTGAACGGCTCCGACCAAGGTCCAATACGATACTTAGAAAAGGAGCAAACTACGGAGATAGCAGAAGCCTGGGGACTGTGCTTTGTGGGGTGGGAGGAGAAGGGGTGCTCACAGTGGGTTTCTAGGACAGTGCCCGATACCGCTGCAGGGGCTGCATGGTATGCGCTGGCCAGACCCACGGATGACACCAAAGGTGACCTCGAATGTAAACCATACCCTTGAGTGAATAATAGAGCTCTGGTTCATCGGTTGTAACAAGAACACCACAGGAATGCAAGATTCTAATAATAGAGGAATGTGTGTGTGTGAGTGTGTGCGTGTGTGTGTGAGTGTGTGTGTGTGTGGCTGGGTGGGTGATGGGGTGAGAGGGAACTCTCTGTACTTTCCACTACATTTTTCTGTAAACCTGAAACAAGTCAAAAATTAAACTCTATTAATTACAAAAAAAAAATCAGATTGGATCATTTCTCATTTCACTTTGGAAAAAAATAATAAAACCCCTCCCCCCCACCGATCCTGAAAGCTCCAGCAGGTGGGCCCTGCCGGGCTGTCTGCTTTCATTGCTGATCCACCACACGGAGCTTCCCTCTGCGCCCCATACGTGCCTGCTTCGTGGGCCACTCAGGGCCTTTGCACTGGCCATTCCTTCTGTGTGAGTGCCTCGCCCCTGACTCCAGACAGCCGGTTCCCTCTGATCACTCAGGTCTGTGCAGGAAAAGCATCCACCTAGCGAGGCCGGCCCTGACCACCCATCAGGGGCTCCTCCCATGTCCTGCTATTTTAACTCTGCACAAATCACTGGCTGGTATTTATTTTTTTGCTTGCATATCTGTGTCCTTATTTAGTGCCCAGATCCCCACTAGAATGCACCTGTCGTGGGTACCAGGGTCTCCAGATTCCTGCTCCTAAACAGTGCCTGATACATCAAAGGTGTGCAACAGATGTTGAGTGAATGAGTGGATGAGTGAATTCATCAAAACTCAATCAGTGCCAGCCTGTGCCAGATACTGGATCCTGGATAAGACGTGATTTGAGACCCTGGGGTCTCACAGTCGTCGAATGCACAGAGGTTTGTACCAAACCTCCTGGACACGCTTAAGAGCATGGACGAAGGAATCAGACTGTCTGAGGACTCCGAGTCTTCCACATGAGTAGCAGGGGCCCAAGCAATTGGACCATCCTCTGCTGCTTTTGCAGGTGCATTAGCAGGGAGCTGGATCAGAACCGGAGCACCCGGGCCTTGAACCGGCGCTCCAATATGGGGTGCCAGCATTGCAAGCTGCAGCTTAACCTGTTGTGCCACAATATAAACCCTACATGTGTGTCCTAAAATGACCATTCCAAAGATGGGCAGAGGACACCAATGGGAGGTTGGTGCAGGTGAGAGAAGACGGCGGCTTGGGCCGGTGCTGGCTGTGGGCAAGAGAAAAATGCGATGGAGGAAATGGCAGGGAGGAGTGTGCAGGGCATTGGGTGGTGACAGGAAGCAGGGGTGCTGAGGATGTGTCTGCATTCCTGGTCTGAGCTGCTGAGACCCTGAAGATGAACCTGCTCGTGCGGGGGCTGGGCTGGGCTGTTTCAGATGTACGGAGTTTGAGGCTGCCGATGGGGCTAATAGTTTGGGGGGAGTCAACATGACACCTTCAATCAAATCACACTGTAATTCAGGCTGAACAGAGACTTCTCCCTCTCCCTCTCTCTCCCTCTCTCTCCCTCTCTCTCCCTCTCTCTCATCCATCTGTGTCCTGGGGCCTGGGGATGTAACAGTGATTTTGAAATTCCTTATCTGGCTGGCGCTGCAGCTCACTAGGCTAATCCTGCACCTTGCGGCGCCGGCACACCGGGTTCTAGTCCTGGTTGGGGCACCGATCCTGTCCTGGTTACCCCTCTTCTAGGCCAGCTCTCTGCTGTGGCCAGGGAGTGCAGTGGAGGATGGCCCAAGTGCTTGGGCCCTACACCCCATGGGAGGCCAGGAGAAGCACCTGGCTCCTGCCATCGGATCAGCGCCGTGCGCCGGCCGCAGCGCGCCTACCGCGGCAGCCATTGGAGGGTGAACCAACGGCAAAAGGAAGACCTTTTTCTCTGTCTCTCTCTCACTGTCCACTCTGCCTGTCAAAAAAAAAAAAAAAAAAAAAAGAAATTCCTTACCGTCTCCTGGAGAGGACAGACAGCAGACACATCCGTATATAATTTAACATCAGATGAGCTGCTACAGAGGAAAAGAGAGGAAATCAAGGATTGGCCAACGGTGTGGCTCAGGCCCCTCTGAAGGAGACACCTTTGAATTCCAGTGAAACAACAGAGAAAGGACAGAGCCCTGGTTTGGAAATGCATGTGAGGCTACTTTGTACGTTTGTCATCTTTAGATCGTGTCTTAGGGGTGGTGTCCGGTCCAGCAGTGAAGATACCTGTGCCCACACGGGAGGGCCGGGGTCTCATTCCGGCTCTGGCTCCTGACTCCAGCTTCCTGCTAAGGCCGATCCCGACAGACAGCCTTGATGGTGCCGGAAGTCTGGAGCCTGCCATCCCCGTGGGAGACCTGCTTTGTGTTCTTCGCTCCCAGATTTGGCCCCAGCCCAGCCCTGGCCTTTTTGGGCACTTAGGGAGTGAACAAGCAGAGGGGAGCCCTCTTTGTCTGCTGCTCAACTAAATCTAAATTTTGTGCTAAATGACTGGCATGAAGTAGTTACAACTTAATAGAGGATGAACTAAAAGCCATTAAATGAATGATGAAACCAGTAGAAATCGATAGAAAATCAATAGAAGAAAATGGTGACAAAACCACTCCAGATTCTTCCAAAAGTGGTAACTCATGAGGCAGAATGGTACGCTTGGAATGCAGGCACGAGGAGGCGCCTGGAGTTATTGGTGATCACTAAGACACATTGGGAAATATATTCAAATTTTTGCTGATTTGACACATATTGCTGAACTAAGAAAGCATAAAATGTATAATGTACCACTTCAAAAGGACATTACTGACAAAGTGGATAATAAGTACCAATTAAAAGAGGATTCAGGATTAGTCATTCCACAAGAAAACTTCAAATGTCCTGAAAGAGAGCCTGCGCTGTGGTGTGGCGGGCTTGGCCTCCGCCTGCGGCAACGGTGTCCCAAATGGGCACTGGTTCTTGTCCCGGCTGCTCCTCTCTCAATCCAACTCGCTGCTTAAGGCCTGGGAAAGCCGTGGAAGATGGCCCAAGTGCTTGGGCCCCTGAATCCTCATGGGAGACCCAGAAGAAGCTCCTGGCTCTTGGCTTCAGATTGGCCCAATTCCAGCCGTTGTGGCTATTTGGGGAGTGAACCAGTGGATGGAAGACCTTTCTCTCTCTCTCTCTCTCTCTCTCTCTCTAACTCTGCCTCTCAAATAAATAAAAGTCCTGAAAGATAGAGAAGTTTCCACAGGTTTGACAACAATCCTTGGATACAGCCGGGACCAAGAGCAAGCTGTGAAGCAGGAAGAAACTTCTCCTCCTCCTCCTCCTCCTCTTTCTTCTTCTTTTTTACGATTTATTTATTTATTTATTTGAAAGTCAGAGTTCCAGAGAGAGAGACAGACAGACAGACATAGAGACAAATCTTCCATCCACTGTTCATTCCCCAAATGGTCACAACAACCAGGCCCAGACCAGGTCAGGCCAAAGCCAGGAGCCAGGAGCCAGGACTTTATGGGTGCAGGGGCCCAAGCACTTGGGCCATCCTCTGCTGCTTTTGCAGGTGCATTAGCAGGGAGCTGGATCAGAAGTGGAGCAGATGGTGTCTCTCCCCGCTGTGTCCCAGTGCCAGCCCCCAGAAGAAACTTCTAAATGATCAACCAAAAACCGTTTCTCAATAAACTACGCCAGAGGGAAGGCTGAGTGGCTTCTCGGTTTTCCCTATGGAAACACAAAATTACAAAACTGTTACCTTGGCTGAAAAGGCAACCAGAGAAAACACAGGCAAAAAAAATGTTAAACATTATAGAGATGCGGCAGACAGGCGATTCATCCAAATGTTATGTGTGCTTCTGGATTCTATGACTTTTGAGCTATTTTTGGCCACTGCTAAAATGTTACGATCTGTTGTGACTTTCTCTCCCCTTAGGAGCCAGTCTTCCTGTTGATGCCTGCACGCCTTAGCAATTGCTGCCGCACTGTTGTGTTCTGTCCCACCTCGAGCGCGGTGGCTCCCACTCACGATTGCTTACCTGCACAGATGTGCGCAACAGCTGGGCTGTGGGTGCTCTGTGCGGCGATAGCTGCGTGTCAGGTTATCTGGGCTGAGGGGCTGGGCCAGTGGGACGGCTCTTCTTCCCGAGACCTGAGTGCTGACCAGGCAATGTCCTCCTCATGGTGATGACGAGACCTGGACTCAGAACTGTGTTGTCACTTTCACCCAAGCCTGTGGCCCAAGGAGGTCACGTGGCCAAGCTCGGAGTCACCAAGGTGGCAAAGACATACACACAGGCAGGGTTGAGAACTGGGCCCAATAATGCAAACTGTTGCAGGAGCTGCTATAATTTTGCAGTCTTTTTATTTATTTATTTATTTGAGAGGTAGAGCTACAGACAGAGGGAGGGAGAGACAGAGCAGAGAGAGAGAGGTCTTGCATCTGCTGGTTCACTCTCCGTGTGCCACAACGGCCGGAGCTGCACTCATTTGAAGCTGGGATTCAGGAGCTTCTTCTGGGTCTCCCACATGGGTGCAGGGGTCCAAGGACTTGGGCCATCTGTACTGCTTTCCCAGGCCATAGCAGAGAGTTGAATTGGAAGAGGAGCAGCCGGGACTAGAGCCGGTGCCCATATGGGATGCCCACACTGCAGGCGGTGGCTTTACCCCCCTCCCCAGTTACACAAGCCCAGGCTTCCACACAACCCGGATCTGTGCATTCTCCCAGCGATGCCCACGATGGCTGAAGGCGAGTGCTTGGCAACTGAGGCCTTCCTGAGGGTTTTGGAGCACCTGCTGCAAGGAAGCTCTTTGACGCCGAGGTCCACGGCCTCACCTTCAGCAAGGTCACCCATTCACGCAGAGCAAGCAGTGCCATCAGATTCCTTACACAGAATTTCGATTCCTCTAGGTGTTTTAGTGGCGGCAAAATGGTGACAGCCGGAAATCGGTAGGGGTAATTCTTTCAGAATTTTGAGAAGGAATGTTGTGTAGCCATTTCAAAGCTGGCCATGTGAACTGCACTAGGTTTCATTATTTATGCTA
Organism: Lepus europaeus; assembly: GCF_033115175.1. NCBI lineage: Eukaryota > Metazoa > Chordata > Mammalia > Lagomorpha > Leporidae > Lepus > Lepus europaeus. The sequence continues at coordinate 32,664,362 of NC_084831.1, forward strand.
ATGTAACCTGTCTCCCCAACCCCACGCCAGCGCCTTAGCAACCCGCGAGGAACCACAGTGTCCCCGCCCCAGCCCCTGCTCTCCTTCCCTGTGGCATTCTGACTTTCATGGATCCTGGACTCTGCCTTTAGGGGCCTCTCCCTGTGCACACACACACACACACGAACACACATATACACGCATGTGCACACACACATCTGCCCACGTGCACACAAATATTTGTATACGCATCTGTACATTTTAATACTGCATTGGTACTATATAAAGAGTATTTTTTGTATATTAAAATATCTCCTTTGACCTAAAAGTTCATTCTTTTCTTCTGACTTTAAAGAAATTAAAGGCCCGGTGCCACGGCTCACTAGGCTAATCCTCCGCCTGCGGCGCCGGCACCCCGGGTTCTAGTCCCGGTCGGGGCGCCGGATTCTGTCCCGGTTGCTCCTCTTCCAGGCCAGCTTTCTGCTGTGGCCTGGGAAGGCAGTGGAGGATGGCCCAAGTCCTTGGGCCCTGCACCCACATGGGAGACCAGAAGCACCTGGCTCCTGGCTTTGGATTGGCGCAGCACACCGGCCGTGGCAGCCATTTGGGGGGTGAACCAACAGAAGAAAGACCTTTCTCTCTGTCTCTCTCTCTCTCTCTAACTCTGCCTGTCAAAAAAAAAAGAAATTAAAATATTGTCACCGGGCCCCTAAAGGCACCATGGCCCTGGACCCCAGGCTGCTGCCCCCCGACACGAGGACCCCACCCCCCCATACCCTGTGCTCATCACCTTGGCTTTCCTTCCTAGATCCTGGTCTATCACGATATGTGTTCCCTAGTAGAGCAGATTTAATGTCCACAATGTTTAACTTTACAAACGGATATCCTATGGAGTTTAATCTTCCGAGGTCTCCTTGTCCTGCTCACTATTAGATTAGCAAGATTAATTCCTCTTTGAATGCATTCTGGTTGCTGTCTGTCACACACTGCAAGCGAGCCTATCACTGTTCATCAGTCCCCTGGCTCAGTTAGCCTAGATGTTCGTCCTCCTCTCCTGCAGGGACTAAGCCCCGATCCCCAGTCGCTGGGAGTACCGCTCATTTATTTCTCGCTCCCAGGCTGTGAGGCTCGGCTGTGCAGGGGAAGGGCCTTTGCCAACAGAGGCCTGGCCAGGGTGAAAGACAGGGAATAACTATGAATGAAGAATGCAGGCACCCCCAGCCGGCTTCCGGTTTGCCCCATGAGCTTCGCTGCTGGGTCATGAGCTATGTGAACGGTCAGCTACCCAAGGCGATGCCAGGCTTTCCAACCAGGGTCTCACCAAGCGACATCACCACTACCAGGGTCCAGGGGTCCATTGCCAGAGCCCAGGGGTCCACTTCTGTCCTACACTTGGAAGTACTGGTAACTTTTGTAGAAACAATGGCTGTCAGTTGTATGTCCTGAGGCTTCGGTTTCCATTTTCTTGATCACTGATTTTTTTTTAAGATTTATTTATTTATTTATTTATTTGAGAGGTAGAGTTACATACAGAGAGGAAGAGAGAGAGAGAGAGAGAGAGAGAGAGAGAGAGAGAGAGAGAGGTCTTCCATCTGCTGGTTCACTCCCCAAATGGCCACAACTGAGCCGCCCCTAAGCCAGGAGCCAGGAGCTTCTTCAGGGTCTCCTACACAGGTGCAGGGGCCCAAGGACTTGGGCCATCTTCTGCTGATTTCCCAGGCCATAGGAGAGCTGGATTGAAGAGGAGCAGCCGGGACACAAACTGGTGCCCATATGGGATGCCGGCACTGAAGGTGGAGGCTTAGCCCATTATGCCACAGCGCCCTTAACCGCTCTTTACACAGATTGGCTGGGGATGTTTCTTCCTGGCTGAGACACCTGCCCAGACCTTTTGTCTTGTTTATTATTATTTTTGAAAGTTTTTTTTTCTTGCTGAATTGTAGTTCTTTATATACTCTCATACTAGACCTCTGTCGCTTATGTTATGGAGGTTTTTTTTTTTATTATTTTTATTTTTGACAGGCAGAGCAGACAGTGAGAGAGAGAGAGAGAGAGAGAGAGACAGAGAGAAAGGTCTTCCTTTACCGTTGGTTCACCCTCCAATGGCCGCCGCGGCCAGCGCACTGCGCTGATCCGAAGCCAGGAGCCAGGTGCCTCTCCTGGTCTCCCATGTGGGTGCAGGGCCCAAGCACTTGGGTCATCCTCCACTGCCTTCCCGGGCCACAGCAGAGAGCTGGCCTGGAAGAGGGGCAACCGGGACAGAATCCGGTGCCCCAACCGGGACTAGAACCCAGGGTGCCGGTGCCGCAAGGCAGAGGATTAGCCTAGTGAGCCGCGGCGCTGCTGTTATCAAGGTTTTCTCTTTTCTCTCTCTCTCTCTCTCTCTCTCTCTCTCTCTCTCTCTCTCTCTCTCTCTCTCTCTCTCTCTCCCCTGTCTATGTTTATTTATCTGAAAGGCAGCAGAAACCATCTGTCGGTTCACTCCCCAAGTGCTCACAGTAGACGAGGCTGGGCCAGACCAAAGCTGGAAGCCTAGAAGCTCAATTTAGGTCTCCCACATAGGCGACAAGGACCCAAGACTCTGATCCCAAGCCTGCCTCTCCTCCTATTTTCCTTCACATGTCTTTCGTTGAACACAAGGTTTTTTGTTTCCTGCTTTTTAATTTGGGAGACAGAGAGCAAGAGAGACAGACAGACTGAGAGAGAGCTCCCATCCTCTGTTGCACTACCCATATAGCTGGAGCTGGGCTGAGGCCAAAGCCAAGAACTCGACCCAGGTCTCCCACAAGGATGGCAGGGACCCAAGTACTCGAGCTGCCTCCCAGGGTGTGCGTTAGCAGGAAGCTGGAGTCGGGGGCAGAGCTGGCAACGGAACTCAGGTACTCCAATGTCTTAACTGCTAGACCAAGTGCCTGCCCAAATAGAGGCTCTTAATGTTAATATTGTCACACTTATCAGTCCTTTTTTGTAGTAAGTACCTTTAGGCCTTCTTTAAGAAATCTTTCTCCATTCTAAAATATGTTATTTATATGCTACTGAGTTTTATTTAGTTAGTCATTTTATAAGATTTATGTAGTTATTTGAAACTCAGAGAAAGAGAGGGAGAGTCGGAGAGAGAGAGAGAGAGAGAGAGAGAGAGAGAGAGAGAATCTCCTCCTTCCTGTTAGTTCGCTCCTCAGACAGCTCCAACAGGCAGGGCAGGGCAAGCCAAAGCCAAGAGCCAGGAGCTTCATCAGGGTCTCCTACGTGGGTGCAGTGGCTGAAGCACTTGGACCATCTTTTGCTTCTTTTCCCAGGCCATCAGCAGGGAGCTGATCTGAAGTGGAGCAGCCAGGACTTGAATCAGCACCCATCTTGGATGGCAATGTTGCAGGAGCAATAGTTCTTACACATTTTGAATGGGGCTGGTGCTGTGGCGTAATAGGCTAAGCCTCCATCTGTGGTGACAGCATCCCATATGGACGCTGGTTTGAGTCCTGGCTGCTCCTCTTCTGATCCAGCTCTCTGCTATGGCCTGGGAAAGCACCGGAGGATGGCCCAAGTCCTTGGGCCTCTGTACCCACCTGGCAGACCTGGAAGAAGCTCCTGGCTCCTGGCTTTGGATCGGCCCAGCTCTGGCCATCGAGGCCATTGGGGGAGTGAACCAGTACATGGGAGACCTCTCTCTCTCTCTCCCTCTCTCTATCTGTAACTCTGCCTCTCAAACAAATAAACAAATCTTTAACTAAAACACACACACACACCTGCTTCTAGCGGCTCCTTGTCAAGGTTGTGAAGCTGTGTTTTCCAGTTTTGCTCACTGTGCATGCTTCCTTTCTTTGCTGCAAGGTGTAGGCGTGGCCACAGCCGAGTGGTTCTGGTTTAGGTCTCGGTTTCTTCTCATCACGGATCCATCCATGTGTCCCTGTGCGATGCCACAGCCTCCTACTTGCTGCAGCCTCACAGTGAGTCCTGGTTTCTGCTCTGCGTCCCGAGTGCCCAGAGCACAGCTGGTAGCAGGAGGGGAGCACTGGGACCACTGCTGGTGCGCGGATGAGCCACCGGGGCAAAGCGGAAAGGGTGAGCATGTTGTAGCTTGAGGCCTGGCCCTGCCCCTTCTGAATGAGTGGCCCCAGGCACGTCCCTTTCCCTTTCGAAGCCAGAGTTCTCTTGTGTGCCACCTGGGCAGTGACCAGACGACATTGCGAGGGAGAGCTGAGGATGGAGATGGGGGTTGTGTGTGAGGAAGGCCCTGATGGAGTGTGGGGCCCAGAGGAGCCGGGTGACACGTGTGACATGTTCGAGGTCCCCCCGCCTCCTTACTGCCGTGTGCAAAGGGGGCTCCGGGAAGCCCGGCTTCTCATCTCTTCCTTCATCTCCGCCCCTTCTCCTTCCTCTTCCTCTTCTTTTGCATTTGCCCCTCTTCTTCCATCCCAGATCCATCTCTCTCTCTCTTTTTTTTTTTTTTTTGGACAGGCAGAGTGGACAGTGAGAGAGAGAGACAGAGAGAAAGGTCTTCCTTTTCCGTTGGTTCACCCTCCAGTGGCCGCTGTGGCCGGTGCACCGCGCTGATCCGAAGCCAGGAGCCAGGTGCTTCTCCTGGTCTCTCATGCGTGTGCGGGGCCCAAGCACTTGGGCCATCCTCCACTGCACTCCCAGGCCACAGCAGAGAGCTGGCCTGGAAGAGGGGCAACCGGGATAGAATCCGGCACCCCGACCGGGACTAGAACCCGGGGTGCCGGCGCCACAGGCGGAGGATTAGCCTAGTGAGCCGCGGCGCCAGCCAAGATCCATCTCTGAATGCTCCTGGGGACCCCACTGCCTCTGGCTTTTTCTTATCTGATAGGAACAAAATTAACAGGAAATGATCTCTCTAATGACGCTGCAGAGAAGGTCCGGTTTATCTAACATTTAACTTATGTTGCCCTTGGCCGAGCCACAGCTCAGGGGCATCCAGCAGCTTCCAGGAGAGTCCCTCGTGGTGCCAGCAAGGTGCCCTTGAAACCTGGGGATCGTGGATATCACCAGGCCTTAAGAGTTAATCGCTAAAGCTGGGGAACTGGCCCTGTGACATAGCAGGTAGAGCTGCAACCTGCAGTGCCAGCATTCCATGTGGGCACCAGTTCAAGTCCTGGCTGCTCCATTTCCGATCCAACTCCTTGCTAATGCACCTGGGAAAGCAGCAGAGGATGGCCCAAGCCCCTGGGCCCTTGCCACCAATGTGGGAGACTGGACGAAGCTCCTGACTCCTGGCTTCAGGCTGGCTCAGCCCTGGCTGTTGTAGACATCTGGGGAGTGGACCAGCAGATGGGAAGACCTCTCTCTGTGTCTCTGCCTCTCCTTCTCTCTCTGTAACTCTGCCTTTCAAATAATAAATAAGTAATTTTTTCAAACTTGCTAAAACCAGCATGTGAGTCAGAGCCCATATCCATATGGTCCTCTGACCCCACATGGGCGCTGGCACAGAGCCGGTACGTATTTGTTGAATGAATAAGTGAGCATGGGCAGAGGGATGCCATCCCCCTGAGAGGACACGTGCAGCTCGCTGGGGGACTCGGTGCCCTTCAGAGAGGAAAGTTTCAACACTTGTGACTAAGAGTTACAATCCCGAGGGTGCCACTGGTTCAGAAACTGGCAGTAGTAGAGAGATGAGTGAGATGGAACAGAGCCAGTACATGGGCCTGAACATACAAGAACGCCTGCCGTGTGGCGAGGGCGGCTTTTCAGACCTGTGAGGGCGAAATACCTGTTAGGATCACAGATGAGCCATCCAGAAAAAAGTCACACGGTGTCTCTAGCTCACTATAGGCACGCAAATAACCTGCAGATGTGTTAAATGCACACGGAGGAGAATCCAACCATAAAAACCCCAGAAGAAAACAGCAGAATGGAGAAGACTCTAACACCTGACACAAACCCTAGAAGTTACTGAGGAAAAGCAAATATTTTTAAACCTCTGCAGGGGGCAAACACCAGACACAACGCAAATGACGAGCATGGAACTGGAAATTTCCTTCCCATGTGGTAAAGGCGAGGGCTGATGGGCTGGTACTCACAGAGCTCCTACAAGTCCAATGTTGAAGAACTACAGAGGAAGAAGAGTAAAAATGAAAATTAGTGCACACGGAAAATACGTGCTACTAACGGTGACGTTGAATGGTCAGAACAAGAGACGCAAATGAAAGCAACCACGTGGTAATATTTTTTGTGCATCAAACGGGCAAAAATGAACAGGCACCTGGTGTTGAGCAGGCTGTCCACAGGCCCCTGACTGCTGGCCAGGTGGGGCTGGCTACGTTGTTTTTGGAGAGAATTGAATCAATTCCTATCAAGCAGCACATCCTGCTTCTGTAGCAATGTTCAAAATCACTTTTATTAAAAGCATTCTGACCGATGCTTTGGCTTCTACAACAGTCGATCCCGAGAAGCCAGCCTCGGAGGCGGAGACTCCAGACTGCTCACAAATGGGGTTTTCTGTCTCTCTCCTCTGGCCACCAGCAACTTCCGCCCAAGACTCCTCATTTCCCCTTAGAGCTGGGTGAGCCAGAGAGGCAGCTCGTGCTTGCCCAGCATTCCCCAGGGCACAAGAAATGTGCCCGAGGCACAGCCCGAGCCAGCTCCCTTGGTGGGGAGCCCCCCACCCCAGGTCTGATTGCTGTCTGCACGCCTAGGAGCTAGCACCGAAAATATCACTTAAACTCACTTATTAGCACAAACACAAAGAGAGCTCACACCACAGGCAGATGGCGAAACCTGGCTTATCAAACTGGCCCAAGGAGAGGAAAGGTGGACCCAGCGAGCCGGTTTACCAGATGGTTCCTTTTCAGAAAGGGACGGGGCAGCCAGCGCCCCCTACAGGGCTGTTGGGACCAGCTTGGAGTTTGCCCCACGTGGGAACTGAGGGCCCACAGGTGGGTAGGCATGGAGGGCCAGGGCCGGGCAGGCGGGTCTGTATTCTGTGTTGCAAAGCCAGGGGGAGGCGAGAGCTGATGGGGTTAGGGCTGCTGCCGCTGCCTGTAGGAAAGCACCTTTGTGGCACCTGGTCACACAGCCCATGGTGGCAGCCCCTGGAGCCCACGGGGAATGCAAAGGTCCTGTGCCAAGGAGATGCTTCAGACAGAAAGAAGCAAGGGAGGGAGGGAGACGGGAGGCGGGGGAGGTGGTGACCTCAGGGGGCTTTGAGGGGCTCAGGGAAGGCAGCACCTGCTTGGGCCCCCCACTTTCTCGTCTGTACAGTCAGTGTGCAAGAAGGGGCGGGGGAGGAGAGGGAGGGCGGGATTGGGTCCGCGGTTCTGACCTGGACTCCCAGAATCCCAGGGGACTCCGGCGACAGAAACGGGTACCAGGAGCTCTGCCAGCGCTGCCAAGTGCGCACCCGGAAGCACGCGCTTGACCAGGCTCCGGGGCCAGCCTCGGCCTTTGGGGCTGGGACCCCTTACTCCGGGCTCGAGCCCGCTCTGCAGGAGGACCAGCCGGTCACAGCACGGGCAGCCGCGCCTGTGTGCAGGCTGGGGGCGGTCAGGGCACCACATGCAGGGGTTCCAGGTGGCATGAATGGGATACTCCATGTAAAGCGCTCGGCTAGGAGCGCGGCCAGCCTCCGCCCCAGGGGAATAGCAGTTTCTATCATTATTAATTCAGAGGAGGAAGTTGGAGAGCCCATGCTAATCAAAACCTCTGATTGGAGTCCTCTATGTATTGATTAATAAGCAGCGGGAAGTGAATGAATTATTCACTACCCAGAGCAGCTTGTTTGGAAGGCGGCGTTCAGAACATGGGCTCCCCCTAGGGAGGTTGGAAGAGTGGCTGGTGCGACAGACTCCGAGATAGGCCCCTCTGAGCTGGAGTTCGAAGCCCTCCTTCCTCTGTCCCCTCTCTCCTCTTCCCTCTGCCTGGCTGCGTCGACTCCTCCAGGGAGTCCTCCAGGGCCCTTCTACATCACGTGGGCTCAGGCCTTTGCAGGCTCTCCCCACACTGCGCGGTGCTTTCTCAGATCTGTGATTCCAGGCCTTGCCCTGCATCAAAATCACCGGAAGTGCTTGTGAGCGCCGGGCACGCGGGTCGCAATGGGTCCTGGGGTCCTGCGTTTTGCAAGTGTTCCTGGCAGGTGCTGATGCTGTCTGCTTGAGGCCCGCACGCTCTGAGCCCTCAGGGGTCTCAGCCCTCTGCTCCCCGCAGCAGCCCCGCCCCGCTGTGGTCGCAGGGGAAGGAAAAGCCAAGCCAGAGGCAACAGGAACGCTTTCCCAAGGCTGTGTGCCCTGGGCGGCGGCAGGGGTCGCGGTCGGGGAGTGCGCCGTCTCGCAGGGCTCCAGGTGCGGTGCCCCGCGATGCCCTGGGTCACAGCGCCCTCTGCTGCCAACAGCTCAGCTCTGCGCCTGCAGCGGCGAGCGCACCGAGACAGCAAACTAAGCCCCCAGCGCCTCCCACCCCAGGCTTTTCTCCTCTCCACCTCATCCCCGTCGCCTCCTGGGGAACCCACTCCCACTCCCCTTACCCCTCCCTAGCATAAACCCGACCCAGGGCTTCTCCCTGCTGCTGCTGTCCCTCCCGAGACTGTGGCCTCGGCTCTGGGTATCCTGCCGGGCTCTGGGGACGCTTGCTTGCTTGCTTGCTTGCTTTTCTTTTCTTTTTTTTTTTTTGACAGGCAGAGTGAGAGAGAGACAGAGAAAAAGATCTTCCTTTTCCGTTGGTTCACCCTCCAATGGCCGCCGCGGCCGGCGCACCTCGCTGATCCGAAGCCAGGAGCCAGGTGCCTCTCCTGGTCTCCCATGGGGTGCAGGGCCCAAGCACTCGGGCCATCCTCCACTGCACTCCTTGGCCACAGCAGAGAGCTGGCCTGGAAGAGGGGCAACCGGGACAGGATCGGTGCCCCAACCAGGACTAGAACCCAGGGTGCTAGCACCACAGGCGGAGGATTAGCCAAGTGAGCCGCAGCGCCGGCCTAGGGGACACTTTCTGATTCTCCCACACGTTCAGGCCTGGGCTTTATGCTTTCCCATGCATTACTCCTAACAGAACGCAATCCACCTTCTCCCCCAGCTTCACTCTTCCGTCAGATGTGGCCTCTTCCATGAAGCCCTCCTAGACGCTCCCAGGCAGCAGCGATGGCTTCTTCCTCTGTGTCTGCACAGACCACCCAGTGCTTGTAAGTACCTGTTCGTGGGGTCTGGGTCCCCCTGGAGACCTCCTCTGGGGCTCTTGACACAACTTTGATGTCTAAATAAATGCTTCTGGAATCTGAAAAGCTGTTTCCTCTAGCAAGCGAGAACCGCCAGTGCTGTGAGTAGACCCTCACTCAAAGGGGAGCATCACTGTCCACTCCCCCAGGCTGCATAGGTCCCCAGGTGTCACTCACTCGTCTGTTCAACCAGCAAGTGTCTCTGAGGCATTCCTCTGGCCGGCGTTCATTCCGGCCCAGGAGTTAAGGAGAAGAATAAAACAAAGCACAATCCCTAGCCTCTGCTATATGCCGGCGGAGAGAAAGACCGTAGCAGCATATATCAAATACAGTGAAGTGCCGCCAAGTGACACAGAGAAAATGAAGCTGGACACAGGGCAGAAACTGGGACAAGGCTCTGTTTTGAGCAATGTGGCTAAGGGGATCCTCATCGATGACGTTTGAGTAGAGGCCTGCATGAAGTGAAGATGTGAACCCAGCATTTATCTGGGGGAAGGCATTCCTGATCACGCGCAAAGGCCCTGTGGTCGTTAGCATACTCTGGGAACTCCGAGAAGACTGTGTCTTACGTCAGGGACTGCAGGAGCCAATGCTGAGGCAGGATCCACGTAGAGAAGTCTGTCCGTGGGGCAAGTGGAGCAGGGAAGAACAGGAAGCCACCCGGCGTGGGGTTTCCAGCAAGATCCTGCACAGGGTATCTCAGCCTGAGCCCGTGGAGCGCTGGCGGGTAGGTTTTGCCACCGAGTTTGTCCCAACCTAGGGCAAGCTGGCTGCCATTTTTTCTTTTTTTTTTCTTGACAGGCAGAGTTAGACAGTGAGTGAGAGAGACAGAGAGAAAGGTCTTCCTTCTGTTGGTTCACCCCAACGGTGCTATGGCCGGCACTGTGCCAATCCGAAGCCAGGAACCAGGTGCTTCCTCCCAGTTTCCCATGCGGGTGCAGGGCCCAAGCACTTAGGCCATCCTCCACTGCCTTCCTGGGCCACAGCAGAGAGCTGGACTGGAAGAGGAGCAACCGGGACAGGACTGGCACACCAACCGGGACTAGAACCCAGGGTGCAGGCGCCGCAGGCAGAGGATTAGCCTAGTGAGCCACGGCGCCGGCCTCTGGCTGCCACTTTTAAACTCTCTTCCCCAAGCCCTGGTTCAAGCCCATTCCAGGGAGAGTCAAGTCATGGGCATTCGCGGGAGCCCAAGTTGGCTGCTGTAGCCCAAGGGGGGCTCTCTCCCAAAGAGCTGGGCGTGCTCAGTGTTGCTGGGGAAAGGGGACAGGGAGGAGCATTAACTTCATCCGGGTGTCAGCAAGGCCAAAGGGCAGAGGTCAAAGGGCACGGTCCTAGGAGATGAGACCAGAGCGTCAGCTGAGACCTACTCAGGGCAGAGGGTGAATCCCCATTTGCTGGAGTCGTTGGCTTTCTGTCCAATGCAGCTGGACACTGCCCCTGCCTGACATTCCCGCCTGAGTCTGCATGGCTGCCCCCAGCCCCAGCCCCAGCCTCCAGGAGAGCCCTTGCTCCCCCTGGGCATGCCAGATGCTACAGGGCTTGCTCAGGTTTGCCCGCTTTCTGTGTGACAAAGCCTGCCTTCTTTTATTGTGCATTTACTTAGTGACGGGTGAGGCTGTGCATCTTTGCGCGTCATGTGAACTAGCTACCTGTTCTGTGCTCGGCCTCTCTCCATCCAGAGGCCAGCGGGAACGCGCGATGATCACTGCTCCACGTCTCAAAGCTCCCGAGACTCCGAGCGGTCATAGGGGGCTTGAATCTCCACACTTCGTCACAGCGTCCCTGCTGGTGGGACAGAGTCTTCTCACTGCCATGCCATGGTCCCTTTGGTCTGCTCGGCCGCTCAAAGATATGCAACAGCCAAAAATATCTGGCCACTGTTGGACGCCCCCTCCAGAAGCTCTCCGAGTTCAGTAATGGTTGTTTGTTTCAGCTGAGGCTTTATGGAGGCCCCGGCTACAGGAATGGGCCCGGGGGCCCTCACCAAACCTCAGGGAGTCTGACTGTTGTCCTGGGCGGGGATTGTTCTCTGCAGCGAGTACATAGCGAACGCTGATGCCTCTCTCACTGGTTTTCCCGTTTGCTAACATAAGAGTATAGGTGTTATTTAATAGTAAGCGTTTGCAAATAAAAATGAGTTATTTTGTTAATGTTCTCAATTGTTTTCTCTTTAAAATTTACTTCTTTATTAAGAAGACAGAGTGAGAGAGAGAAAAGAGAGACAGAGAGAGAGAGATTGGAACATCGTCCACTGGTTCTCTCCCCAAATGCCTGCAACAGCCAAGCATAGTCCAGGCCCAAGCCAGGAGCTGGGAACTCCACCCAGGCCTCCAGAGTGTGCGGCAGGAGCCGCAATACACAGGCAACGACCCACGGCCTCACAGGGTGCATCAGGATAGAGACCTGGATCAGAAGTGGGGAGAATCCAGGGCTCCAGCCGTCACTCCTGGAGGCGGCTTAACCCACAGCGCCACAGGCTCCCCCATGATCATTGGTTTTCACTGTTGCATTGAACACAGTTTGAGTCTTGATGGAATTACCGTTTGCTTTTTAGAGACGAGAGATGCTTCTGAAGTCACACCCGTGGCTGTGGGCCCCAGCACGTCTGGTTCTCGGTACCGGTTTTCCACGTAGAGGAAGTGCCTGTGTCCTACCAGCCCCAAGCTGGGGACAACGCAGGCTCTCATCAAGAGAAGGAACCAGGCCAGCGCCGTGGCTTAACAGGCTAATCCTCCGCCTTGCGGCGCCGGCACACAGGGTTCTAGTTCCGGTTGGGGTGCCGGATTCTATCCCGGTTGCCCCTCTTCCAGGCCAGCTCTCTGCTATGGCCCAGGAAGGCAGTGGAGGATGGCCCAAGTCCTTGGGCCCTACACCCGCATGGGAGACCAGGAGGAAGCACTTGGCTCCTGGCTTCGGATCAGCGAGATGCGCCAGCCGCAGCAGCCATTGGAGGGTGAACCAACGGCAAAAAGGAAGACCTTTCTCTCTGTCTCTCTCTCTCACTATCCACTCTGCCTGTCAAAAATAAGAAAATAAATAAATAAATAAAAAGAGAAGGAACCGAGAAGTGGGGATAGGTCCATGCTGAGGACTGCTACTTGGTGCGACAACGCCAAAGGCAAAGTGGGAAAAGCCAAATGAAAGAGCCAATCCTGCAAACTCTGCGAACACCACAGCAGTGGGCACTGGGGGACTGCTGCCCCCTTCTGGACGGATGAGAGTGTCTCAATCAAACATGGTACACGCACAAGGGGCTTCCAGACGTGCCGGGACTGGAACTAAAACACAGGTTCATTTAGTACAAAAAATTGTGAACTCCATGCATAGTTTTTTCATAATATGTATTTTCATCAACTTAAAAAATTAGATTTATTTTCATTTTTAGTTGAAAGGCAGAGAGACAGAGACACAGAGAGATTGTCCATCCGCTGGTTCACTCCCCTCATGCCTGCAACTGCCGAGGTGGGCCAGGCCAAAGCCAGGAGTCGGGAACTCCAGCTCGGTCTCTCACATGGGTGGCAGGGACCCAAGTACTTAAACCATCACAGCCACCCCCAGGGTGCACATGCGCAGGACGCTGGACTCTGGGGTGGTGGCAGGATTCAAGTCCAGGGACGACAGTAGGGAATGTGGGTGTCCCAAGCACCAGGCCAAATGTTCACCCCCAAAATGCTCACTCCCATACTCATCTAGTGTGCTGCCGACGCCTCTGCTCCACACACCCACTCGAGGCACTTTGACACTGTGGAGTAGCAGGGAAAGGTGCCGCCTGCCTGTATGGGCATTGGCTTCTGTCCCGGTGGCTCTGCTTCTGCTCCAGCTCCCTGCTTATGCACCTGGGAAAGCAGCAGAAAATGGCCCAAGTGCTTGGGCCCCTGCACCCACGTGGGAGACCCTGATGAAGCTCCTGGCTCCTGGCTTTGGCCTGGCCCTGCCCTGGCTGTTGCAGCCATTTGGGGAGTGAACCAGCAAATGGAAAACCTCTCTCTCTCCCCCTCTCCCTCCCCCTCTCCCTCCCCCTTTCCTTCCCCCTCTTCCTCTCCCTCTCTCCCCCCTCTCCCTCTCTCTCTCTCTCTCTCTCTGTAACTTTGCTTTTCAAATAAATAATAAGATAAATCTTTAGCATTTTTTAAAAATAATGATAACTTAGGAACACAGAGTCGTATTCCCCTCCTGTGGGAGGTCCCGCCGTGCCATGGTGATGGCTCCTTGGCTCCTTGTCATTCCAATGTGTGCAGGAAGGCAGAAGAAGCCATGCCAAGCTCGCTTTGCATACCTCCATAGTTGCACTCAGCAGGTACTGGAAGTTCCTGGCCCGCCCAGTTCCCACGCAGGTCGTGGGCTCTGGGAGCTGGTGGCCTCTCGCATTCGACAACCAGACGACCAGTAGTCCGGGAGCTGGGCAGACCGGAGTTCAAACCTCAACTCTGCCAGTGCCAAACTGGGGATCTGGGAAGGTGCCTGTTTGTGCTAAGCGTCTGCTTCCTCCTTGTGAAAGGCAGAGGGATGAACCGACCTCACGGGGTGACCAGGAGAACCGCCCACAGCGCCCAGCAGTGTCTGACATGTGACGTGCACTGAGGGAGCTCAGGGCTGTCCGGTTCCCCCAGTGCTTAGCACAGGGTACGCACCATGTGGGCCTGCCTGAGTGTTGCCGGGAGGAGCTGACCAGAGCCAGGCTCACGGGAAGGACCCCATTCCCGGCACATCAGGCCCGCCCTGTGGACAAGGAGGGCTCTGGCAGCCACAGAGAGCCTTTGGTGGACACTTCAGGAGCTGACTTGGGCAGGCTGAGGGCCTGGAGGGTTGCAGACAGGGGCAGGGAAACGCTGTTGCACATGCCCCCACTACCACCATGCTCACTTTGTTAGTAAAAACCCTCTGGGTAGAGCCTAGCCAGCAGCTGGATGGGGCAGGAGGGTCAGTGGAAGTGGGCTGGGTGAGCCAAGTAGGGTGCTGTCCTCTAGGCCCAGGGGCGTTTCTGGATGTCCCCACAAACCAATTCTCCATAGCAATGGGGCTTACCTGGGCTCTGAGCACCCTGGGAGGGACTGTGTTTCCCAGCTTCCCTTGCAGCTAAGATGTGGCCCTGGACCAAATTCTGGCAGGTGGATGTGCCAGGCATGGCACAGGCAAGTTCTACCTCACTCCCTTGAAGGGATATCCTTGGGGCAAGTGCTGTGGTGAGGTGGGTTAACACCCTGGCCTGAAGCGCCGGGATCCCATATGGGCACCGGTTCAAGTCCTGGCTGTTCCACTTCTGATCCAGCTCTCTGCTATGGCCTGGGAAAGCAGTGGAAGATGGCCTAGGTCCTTGGACCCCTGCACCCATGTGGGAGACCCGGAGGAAGCTCCTGGCTCCTGGCTTTGGATCGGCGCAGCTCCAGCCATTGTGGCCAATTGGAGAGTGAATCATCAGATGGAAGACTTCTCTCTCTCTCTCTCTCTCTCTCTCTCTCTCTCTCTCTGCCTCTCCTCTCTGTGTAACTCTGACTTTAAAATAAATAAATAAATCTTAAAAAAAAAAAAAAAAAAGAAAGGGATGTCCTTCTTCCTGCCTGTCCTGTGAGGACAGCAATGCCCTAAAGGATGGGGCAGAGGAACACGATGGAGGGCCCCTGGGCCCCTGGGCCCCTGGATGGCCATCCTGTCCCCCAGGGCCATCAACGCAAGGGAGAGAGCTGCATTTAAGCCACTGCATGTAGGGTTTCTGTCCTGCAGGCTTAGCTGCTGTAGGGCAGGCGGAGAGGTAGCCTATGAGTAAGGTGGGAATAGTAAATAGTAAAATAGTAAAGGCTAAAGAGCCAAATAACAGGCCAGCGCTATGGCGTAGCAAGTAAAGCCACGGCCTGCAGTGCCGGCATCCCACTTGGGCGCTGGTTCGACTCTTGGCTGCTCCACTTCCCATCCAGCTCTCTGCTGTGGCCTGGGAAAGCAGTAGAGGATGGCCCAAGTCCTTGGGGCCTGCACCCGTGTGGGAGACCCCAGAGGAAGCTCCTGGTTCCTGACTTCGGATCGATGCAGCTCCAGCCATTGCGGCCAATTGGGGAGTGAACCAGCGGATGGAAGACCTCTCTCTCTCTCTCTCTCTCTCTCTCTCTCTCTCTCTGCCTCTCCTCTCTCTGTGTAAATTCTGACTTTCAAGTAAATAAATAAATTTTTAAAAAGACCCAAATAAAATGTTGTGAATGGACTGCCCTTAAAAAATGGTTCTCAGCACTTCAGCAGATGGCTGCGGTGTTCGAAGTTTAAGCAGAGCCTTGAGAAACCAGGGTGTGGATGCTCTGGTGCTGGGGAGTGATAGCTGGAAGGGCAAACAGTGGGGGCCTGCCCAGGTGCTGGGATGTTCTGTGTCGTCTTGGTCTGGGTACATGCTTGTGGTCAAATATGTAAACATTCATCAAGTTGTTCACTTGATGAACTTTTATCCTCTTTTCTATCTCTGTTATAATTCCAAAACAGTCATAAAACTAATTCTTTGCTTTGCTTTTTATTTGAGAGAGAGAGAGAGAGAGAGAGAGAGAGAGAGACTGTGCTCCCATCCGCTTGTTCATTCTTCAACTGCCCACAGCAACTGGGGCTGGCCAGGCTACAGCCGGGAGCTAAGAACTCAACCCGGGTCTTCCATGGGGGTGCCAGGGGCCCAATTACTGGAGCCATCGGGGTCTGCATTAGCAAGAAGCTGGAGTTGGGAACTGGATCCAGGACTCAAACCCAGGCTCCTTGATACAGGACATGAGCATCCTAACTGGTGGCTTAACCACGAGGCCAAACGGTTGCCCCTAAGTAATTATTTTTTTTAAACTGGAAATCTGCAAAACAGCAACAAAGAACCAGCCTTTTTTTTTTTTTTTTTCTCTCTCTCTCTCCAGGAGAACATCACCTCTGCCACTTCATTCTTGTCAGTCTTTCCAGTTACTTAAACCCACAAACAGGGGCCAATGTCCTGGCATAGTGGGTAAACCCACCACCTGCAACACCGGCATCCCACATGGGTACTAGTTCATGTTCCAGCTGCTGCACTTCTGATCCAGCTCCCTGCTAAGGCCCTGGGAAAGCAGCAGCAGATGGCCCAAGTGGGAGACCTGGAAGAAGCTCCTGGCTCCTGGCTTCAGACTGGCCCAGCCCTTGCCATTGTGACCATCTTAGGAGTGAACCCAACAGATGGAAGATCTCTCTGTCTCTCCCTCTCTTTTTGTCCCTCTGACTTTCAAATAAGTAAATAGATTTTTAAAAACAAATAAAAAAGTAAATCTACAAGCAGATGAGTGCTTTCCCCGTATCCCCCTGAGCTAAGTTAGCTAAATATGCTAAACGCAGTTATTTTCAAAGGTTGACTCATGGAAAAAGCTTTCATCACGTGCATCAGGAATCCAGGTGCTAATTATGTAAATGTGGAGGTTGTGGGACCCTGTTTTCTCCTCGGTTTCAAAGGTTTCAAAGGTGCCTTTCAAATGAGCACTGTGCTAATGACAGGGGCATGAGTCCTTGCTCCTGGAGACAGGACTACAGCTCTGAGACAGATCTTAGATTCAGATGTCTGGAGCCTGTCACCAAGTTTGAAATGATAGTGACTGAGTTGTTGTACATCCCATGGCTCCTCTGAGTGCGTGTGGGAGGAGACTCTGAGTCCTGAGTCTCTGGACTGTGTATCCACCTGTGTGGTCAGGCTGGGCCACCTGACTCTGTGGCTGCTGGGAGAAGGCTAGGTGCTAAGGGGGCACCCAGACGATGCTGGCACGCTGACCCCTTAGCGGTCCCCTGGCCACAGATCACCCTGGGGACACACGGCCTGGAAACCTTTCAGGTCTTGGCTTCCTTAGTGGGGCCAAAGGAAGGACGGCTGTTGTGGTGTCTTTCCACCAACCGGAAAACGAGAATTGGCTTGCGTGCCGGAACGCTCACTTCTCTGGTCAGATAGGTGGAAAAAAGCCAGACCACAAAGAGGCTGCGAGTCACAAGGTACTTTCACGGTCTTAATTCAGTTCATCAACTATTTACCAAGGGCTCACCATGGACCTCGTGTTCCGCCTTGATTGCCAGAAGCACACAGGGGCCACAATTTGGGGGGAAATAAGAGGTAGGCTCTTGACTGAGCCTCTGTTGGCCTAACAAGCACAGTTTGTATGCACAGCATGCATTTTGGAGGGTTTGTGGGACACTGTGGAAGGTTCGAGAAGGCTTTGTCACCCCTTTTATAGGTAGAGCTGGAAAGAGGCAGAACTTTCAACCTAGAGAGGAGCAGAGCAGATCATCTCAACAGGATACTGTGAAGGCTGGGAGGGAGGAACAAAAAGAGGCTGAGATAAGAGGAGAGGGGTCCCTGCCTAGCCTGGGGGGCTCTCACAGGGGGCAACACTGAAAATGAGTCCTGTCTGCCATGGTTTTGGAACCCAAAAGTCAGAACAAGTGATCAAGGGCCGGCGCTGTGGCGCAGTGGGTTAACGCCCTGGCCTGAAGTGCAGGCATCCCATATGGGTGCTGGTTCTAGTCCTGGATGCTCCAATTCCAATCCAGCTCTCTGCTATGGCTTGGGAAAGCAGTAGAAGATGGCCCAAGTCCTTGGGTCCCTGCACCCATGTGAGACCCAGAAGAAGCTCCTGGCTCCTGGCTTCAGATCGGCGCAGCTCTGGCCATTGCAGCCATCTGGGAGTGAACCAGTGAATGGAAGACCTCTCTCTGTAACTCTTTCAAATAAATTAAAAAAAAAAAATCTTAAAAAAAAAAAATAAGAACAAGTGCTTGTTTTCTCATTTGCCCATTTATTTCCATTGCAAGTCTCATAAGGCTCCTATAATCAAAGTCACATTTAGTTCATAAGTCAATTTATTCAAAATCATTAAATCCAAGAAAGCAGAACTGACCCTGAGCTAGGCTATGTGGCGATATTAGCTATGGTACATGTATTAACTAAGAATTCCTATTTGTGTTTGAGAACATGCTTTTAGAAAGCAGCTTTCTCTCTCCCTCCCTCCCTCCCTCCCTCCCTCCCTCCCTCCCTCCCTCCCTCTCTCTCTCTTTTATCCCATCCCTCCTCTGAATATCCCCATGCTCACACACGATAGCAACGCATTATTACAGGCCCTGCCTGAGACCGATGTCTCTTCCAGATTGCTCACGTTCTGCAGCAAGGACATCAATTAACCCTCAGGTGGACGTGAATTTCACCCCCAAGGCCAAGTGCATGTTGAAGCCTTTGAATTTAGCTTGACAGTCAGAGCAGCTTCTCTCCATGTGTCTCTCAGGGAGTGTGGTATGGACTGCACTGCCCTCAAGACCCACCCAGCCCCCAGGTTAGGGAACAGGCTTTGCCGAGGGGCAGCCGGAGATGCTTTTTAACGTCGCCCACGTGGGACAGCTGGGGGGGGGGGCTCCTGTTGGCACCTTGTTGGATCCCTGCAGAAGCGTCCTGTCTGAATTGCACTTAGACGCATTGTCATCTGCCCCTCTCGAGAGTCACTGCAGGAATAGGCCCGTGGCCCTTGCTCGGGGTCAGTTGTATGAGTGTGACCGAAGCCATTCAGCCTTATGCTGTCTGTGCTGTGTCCACTCCCGAAAGACTCAGAGGAGACATGGATGTTGGATCTCTGCAGCAGGAACAATGGGCCTTTCGAGTCATTTTACAGACGTGCACTGAGCATCTGCTGCACACACACAACAGGAGAGGTGTTGGCGTGCACTCACGTGTGGAATGCATCCGGGATTAACCAGTTACTCCTCATCCAGTATGGCCTGGACAAACGCCACCCAGAAAGCCAGAGGTGACTTAGGGGTGCCACTGAGGGAACCTGGGGAGTCAGGGAGGGGTAATTTGAAGAGGTGATCTTCCTGCTGGGCGCTTGTTGTTTTCCACATGATCATACAACTTCACTTTAGTTGCTAGGAAATTCAAAGTCAAATTTGTGACTCATCTCTAGAAAGGGCATAGCAATTGTGATCTAATCACTTCTTGACTCATTTCGTTCATTTGCAGAACAAATATTTACCGAATGCCTACTGTGTGCTGGCACCAGGTAGGCACCAGGTATACCACAGCAAATGAGACGAGCAGGGTCCTGCCCTCACCTTACAGACAAGCTGCAGATTCGGATGAAGAAATGAGCTATTGAAAGACAATTTGGAAAGTGCTACGCTCAGGGAAGTCCAGAGAGCAAGAGGAGGAGGAGAGAAGTGCTCACCCTCACCTGGGGGAGGGAGACTGTCCAGAAAGAACGCTCTGGGAAGGGAAGCCCAAGCTGAGCGCTGGCAGGAGTAAGACACAGGCCGGACCCTTGGTGGGGAACCAGAACAGACGCCATGTTCAGGGAACAGAGAGCTCCATGTGGCCAGAGCGGGGGGTGCCCACTCACCTGGGGAGGGAACTAAGCCAGCTGTGCAGGCCGCTTCAACCACGGCGTGGCTGTGGCTTTGACCTGGTCCTGAAGGCAATGGAGAGACCTGGAAGGGAAGGAGCCCTACGCCTGGTTTTCCTTGCCCTCATTTTCTCTCTCTGTCTCTCTGTCTCTCTCTCTCTCTCTCTCACACACACACACACACACACAGCTTTACATGTTTCTTGTATAACTTGTGGCGATAGCCAACTCATTCACTAAATAACATCATTAAAGGAAGCTGGTTGAAGCGAGAAGAATCCGATTTCAGAGGCACATTAAAATAATTTATGAGGGCACCTCAGAAAGTTTGTGGGAAAACTGAATTAAAAAATGTTCATTTTGATGCAAACAATTTTGAAATCTATGCATTTTTTTCACGATACACATTTTCCCTGAACTTTTTGATCATCCCTCATATGCTGGATTTCGAATTTTTTTGCACCAGAAGAATCATATTTTAATCCCCCTTTCCCATGGCCTTTTTGAAGCGGCCTTGTGTAACCAGTAAGAAGGGGCATGTGCACAGGCACAGAGCATGGAGGGAAACAGGTGGCCGGAAGCAGATGTGATAGGGGGGTTTCTACCGCGTATTTATTTGTTTTTACCTCTTGAACTTGCTACCCTTTAGGTATGTATTTAAAATGAAATAAAACATTGTTTTAGGCTTAATAGCCCTAATCAGGGAAAAAACACAGCTGCTTTTGTCCCATTTCTCACCCAGCTCATCTCTGAATGCCAGAGTTCTCTGACAACGCACTGGCGTGAAAGAAAGGCCTCAAGGAAGCGTTGGCACGGAGGCCACAGGGAAGATCTGGTGACGGTGGGAAGAGGGAGAGGATTCCATTCCCTGTGTGTGCGCCCTGCCGAGGGGCGCTTACACTCTCTCATCCTCTGTAACACAGCACAATGACAGCACTGGCATTACAGGCTAGCAGTGGGAATGAGACCAGACCCTGGTTATTAAAAGGTAAACAAGACTACCTGATAAGGAAACTGAGGGACAAGATCAGTAACCTTAGAGAGACAGTCTGGTGCCGAGGAGGCAAACAAGCAGACAGGCGGTCCCAGCACAGGGTGGTGAGTGCCTCAGGAAAGCCCCAGGTGTCCCTCGGGACGTGGGGGAGGGGCGCTGTCTCAGGTGACTTCCCTGGGCGTGAGGCCTGAGGTGGGGTTTTGAGTAATGGATGATGGAAGAATGTTCTCAGCTTGGGAGGCAGCACAGGCCCAGAAGAAGCTCCGTAAGACAGAGATTTAGGCTCAGGGGCTGGCAAGCTTTGGCCTTCAGACCCAATCTGTATGTCTGTAAATTAGGGTTTAATTGGAAGAAAGTTAGTCTTTTTAAAAATATCTTTCTAATGGACACATAATGATTGTACATCTTTACAAGGTGACATCCAATACTTGTATACCATGTGTAACAATCCCAACAGGTAACTGGTGTACCTTTCACTGAAGACATATATAATTGCTTTGCTCTTGGGAACATGCAAAATTGTCTCTACTAGCTACTTTGAAATATTCAAGGAACTGTTGTCCAAGTTATCCTACTGTGCTATGAAACACTAGGAGCTATTCTCCGTATCCAGCTGCACCCCAGCACTGGCTGACTGTTCTATCTCCCTCCCCACCCCCGCCATAGACTCTCGAGGCCCCAGTAGCCACTCCTCTATTCTCACTTCTGTGACATCCACCTTTTAGCACCCACATAGGAGGGTACTTCAAAAAGTCCAGGGGAAAATGAAGTTAAAAGATGTCATTTTAGTGCCAAAAATTTGAAATCCTTGCATATGAAGTGTCTTCAAAAGTTCACAAACATGTGAATTATGAAAAAAAACATACGTGGATTTCAATTTTTTTTTTGCACCAAGCTTTTCTTGAACCCATTTCCCATGGACTTTCTGTAGTACCTTCATATGAGGACATACAGTATTTGTCTTGCTGTGCCTGACGTATTTCACTTAACATAATGGTCTCCAATTCCATCCAAGTTGCTACAAGTGGCAGAATTTCATTCTTGTTTATGCACAGCCACAGTTCTGTTGGAATAAGCTACAGTTACTTTACAAAATATCTCTCCCCATCTCTGGCTACTTTTGTGCTATGAAGGCGGAGTTGAACAGTTGCCACCAAGACCATGGCCCACAAAGCCACACTGACTACATGGCCTTTGTCAAGTTGCCTCAGTCAGATCCCATGGGCAGGTCTACAACCTGAATGGCGATTGCAGAGTTATCTTGTCTAAAGACAAGGGACCTAGCCAATGTCAGGGCCAGTGTAACAGAAGGGCCCCCACTGAAGAGTTCGGGAGAGCAGACCAGGCTGGGAATTCAAATTCTGGAGTTGTCAGAGTACTGACGGTAGTTCAAGCGTAGTATGACAGTGATGATGAGCTCAGGGGTTAGGACTGAGACCCGCGGTGCACACCAATGCTCGAAGACCAGGACGAGGCACAGGAAGAGGGTCCAGGAAGGCAGACCCAGAAGGAAAGGCCTCCAGAGGCCCCGCGGGAGGAAAGGGCTGGCACCACAGGAGCTTGCATGGCCGCCGCTGAGAGGCCATCAGATGGGTCTGGCCTGCAGCCCCAAGGGGAAGCGTGAGTCACAGAGTGGCGTCCGCCCCCTCAAGAAAAGAACCTCGGACCACCCTTTGAGACAAACGCCGAGAGGCAGACACGCCCTCGCGTGCCGGGTCTCGAACCGCCAAACTCTTGGGCAGCGGTGTCCGTGTGGCGCCTGCGCGTTCGAGCCCCGCCCCGTGAGCTCAAGGCCCGCCCCGCCCCCGCCCTCTGCGTGCGCAGCGCCGAGGGCCCGCCTCCGAGAAAGACTGCCGGGCGCATGCGGCCGGGGTCGGTCACTGGCTGCCGGGACTTTAGAGTGTGCGTCTCCGGCCTGGCTCTGCCCTGACGGGAGGATCAGAAGCCGGCCGCAGGTAGGCTGCCTCCGGGATCCCAGGGGACACTGTTCCTGGGCAGGAGCCGGCGGCGCGAGCGGAGCCCGGAGGGGGATGGCCCCGCTGCCGCGGTGACAGACTCCGCTTCCCACCAATCAGGGCCGAGTGGCCCGGCGTCCTGCCCAATGGCCTGCGTGCCTAACGGGCGTGGGGCGGGCGGCTCAGGCCGGCGAGGTGCCGGCTCCCGCGCGCGGGCCGCGTGGCCGGGCGCCGCCGGGTAGAGAGGGGTCGGCCGCGGCGTGGCGTGGCCGTAGGGGCTGGAGGGCCGGCGCTGCGGCGTCCGGCCTGGCTCGTGGGGTGGAGAGGGTTGTGGAGATGTGGCGCCCCCTCCCCCTCCGCCTCAGCAGCCCTCGAGAAAGCCCGCGCCGCCGCTCCCTCTGCAGCCGGGGTCCTGCGGCCTCAGAGCTCGGGCGTGGCCGCCCCGGGCTCGTGTTCTGGGTCCGAGGCTGCCCGCCGCGCTGGGGGATGGGCCTGGCGGCCTGGCGTCGGCCCCGCAGCTCCTCCGTGCACGGGCCGCGGAGAAGTCCCGAGCCCTGGGAGAAGGGGCCTCTGGGCTCGCCGGGCCGCCCGCACGGCCACGCTCATTGTCATCCCGAGTTCTCGGCGGCCCAGCGCCGCCCTGCGGGGTCTGACCCGGGCGGCCCTGCTGACGGGACTCGGGCCTCCGACCCCGGAGCTGGGGCCGGGACTCGACCCCCAGACCTTCAGGGAAACAAAACAGTAACAAGATAGGGAATCAGCTCTACTCTCCCTCCCCCACATCGTCGCGGAATAACTCGGATGCACCTTGATTTCTGTTGCTTGTGCTTGAAAACCTTCCCATCTCTTCTGGAAGAAAGTAAATATTGGGCCTTTAAGTTTGCAATTGGTTTGGTCCCTTGCCTGGCTTACCCCTTCCCCGCACGCTTATCTGGGCCCCACCTCTGTTGTCTGAGATGCCCCTGGGCCCGCTCCCTGTCGGGCAGCCCTGCCCTCAGGGCCCCTGCCCATTCAGGTGTGCAAGACAGGAGCAGCTGGGATCCTCCCGGCCCCCAGGCCATCCCTGTGACCCGCGCTTTGCCTTGGTCTCTGAAGGCTTCCTGCTGTCACGGGGTCTTGTTTGTAAATATTTAGCCTTTCTGGCTGGACTGCCAGCCACTTGGGAGAGGAGTTCAAATCGTGAATTTTGATGGTCCCCAGGTGTCCCGTGTAGTGGCCCCCATAGTAGGTGGTCCCCCAGTGTGACTCCAAGAGGACCCAGCCCTCTTGGCCCCCACTTGGTCTCTGTTGGCCAGAGAAGTAGTTCCCCTTGCAGAGGGAGAAAGCCGGGGAGACCTAAAGGAGGGGTTAAGTCCATTCAGGACAGTCAGGACTAATGGAATGCAGATGGTTGAGATGAGTGTTCTGGAGAAGGAATCCATGTTGCAACCATAACCAGAGCCAAAGAATTTCTAGGAACTTAGGAACTTCAGCTAAGGAGACCAGGGTGCAGTGTTAGTAGGGGATCTGTCTGGCTTGGGCGGGTCTGAAACGGGGCCTCGGTGGGATTCAGGTGTCAGGAAGGACCTGTCCCGCTGCCCGGGGACCTCCAGTAGTGTTTCCCCCAGAGGGGGAGGGCCTTGGGGTCAGATGAGTTTGGGGAGGCTGCGTCCTGTATGTCCCTTTGGGCAGATCACAGTGCACGTGATTTATTAACAGCGTCCTGAGGTCTTGCGTGAAAGGAACCAAATGACTTGGTTTAGCCAGCGTGTGTTTGGTTTATCTGTTCATAAAACCCCTTTTGGAAATCTCGTGTGCATTTTGTGGAAACCAGGAAGGGTGCTTTTGGGAATGCTGTAGCAGAGGCGAGGAGGGCAGGACGGAGGGGGGAGCTGTCCTGCTTCCGTGCCAGGTGTGGGCAGGGGTAGCAGGGGAATGCTTCAAGCAGAACCCCCCCGCCCCCGCCGCCCTTTCCTGCTCAGTTCTTAGCTTATGTTTGCTGTCATTTGGCTTCACGTGGGCCGCTCAGGAGGAGGAAAATGCCCTGCCCATGCCAAAGCAAGCATTCTCCACTGCCCAGGGGTTAAGTTTCTTACTTTGGTGGAATTTGGCTGTGCTGGCCGCGGGGTGTTTCGGAGCCTCTGAAGCAGGGGGCTGGTGATACGTCCTCTCTGGGGAGATGTCGTCTCCTTCCTCCTGTGCTGTCTACATGCAGCTGCTCTCTGCGCTCCTCACCCACCTACCGCCCCTTCACACCACCACTGCCCTGCTCTTGTTTGGATGGAATCTGGTTTCCCTGCCAGGTGGGTGGGGTGTTCTGAGGTCCTTCCCAGGGGACACACACAGTCATCCTGGAGGACCTGGCGAGATTGGCTAGGAGCAAGTGGTTATTAAGATACAGAAGAGAAGGGTCTTTAAAAGAATCTTCTGTTCAGTCGCAACTCCTTTTAAATGTGGGTGTTTTTTCCTTTCTGTTTCCCTCATAACCTGTGTCTTCTTTGCAATACGTTGTAATACACCCGAAGACGTTGCTTCTTCGTGGAGAATTGGAGTGCTTCTCCAAGACTGAAAAATATTTTCCCATGTAAGGGAAGTCATGAGGCACCTGCTAATATCCCAGTGTCTGGCAGTGGTGTCAGCCCATATTTGGGGCAGAGCGTTCTGTGTGCCAGCTTCGAGCTGTTTTTGTGTTTAATAAAATTAGGTTGATTCTTAAGGTTTGTGAAAGCCGTGTTTGAATAGCAGTTGTTTTTCTGCACATGTTTTGACTAATACCATTCAAGTGATCCAGACAACGTTTGTTAGGATCTTGTTTAAACCTGACAAGAACCTTCCAGAGTCACGTGACTCGGGAGGAACCTCAGGCTCCCAGAGGGCTCCTAGCTGGAAGCTGGAAGGGCCAGATCAGTGTGATTTGTTAACGTATTTCGTCTGTAATTCGTCCTTCCAGGTCAAAAGGTAAAATGAAGTACATTCTGGTTACTGGCGGGGTGATATCAGGAATTGGAAAAGGAATCATTGCTAGCAGTGTGGGCACAATACTGAAGTCGTGCGGCTTACACGTGACGTCCATTAAAATCGACCCCTACATTAACATCGACGCAGGAACGTTCTCTCCATATGAGCACGGTAAGCAAAATGCATTTCTTAAAAAGTAAAAACAAGTTGTACTAATTGGATAGTGTGTGGAGACTGTCAGCCCTGGGATCCGTATGTACCTTTTGGGTAACTTCTGTTGCCTGCCTTCCAAAAAGGTCCTGATACTACTTCTTGCGTGGACAGGAGGAAGCAGAGGTCTTACCAGGTGGTGTAGTGATTTGAGTAAAGAGGTGTTGTGGTAGAAATGACTGCTTGCTGGCTGGCTGGAGCAAAGCTTGTATTTCTCCTGACAGGAGGCATCTGGTGACGTTAGACCTTTATTGAAACATTTGAAAAGAGGGAGAATGCTAGTTTTTATGGACCCCCCCCCCCCCCATCTTGGAAAACCGGACAGGTGCTTAGAAGTTGTAAGGAGCTAGGTTTGTGTGGCCTGGGAGGGCAGTGGAGGATGGCCCATGTGCTTGGGCTGCTGCACCCGCATGGGAGACCAGGAAGAAGCTCCTGGCTTCGGATCGGCACAGTGCTGGCTGTGGCGGCCATTTGGGGAGTGAACCAACAGAAGGAAGACCTCTCTGTCTCTCTCACTAACTAAATCTCTACCTGTCAAAAAAAAAAAAAAAAAAAACCTAGGTTTGGCTCAAGGTGAGAAAGGTGTTCACGAGTGTAATGGCAGGTGCCCCTCCAAGAGTGGTGCTGCCGGCGACACTTGTCAGTGCAGCCAGGGCGCCCTTAGTAGAGTCCACAGCTGCTGTTTTTAACAAACTTCAAGAAGCTGTGGGTAACCTGTCATGGAGGTGACTGCCGTGTGGGATGCAGATAGCACAGGGGTGCTTGGGATGCTGTTTTGCTAGCAGGATTTGAAAAATAAAAATGAGGACTTTTGAGGTGAGAAATAGACACTGTAAAGAGAGGGGCAGTTTTTATTTCTTTGTCATGATTGAGTGCGCACCAGTTGTGGCCTGTGACCAAGTGGCCTCAAAGACTTGTTGCTTAAAACTGAGGATGACAGACTGGCAAAACCCACTGATAATATTTTAATGTTCTGGGGCCAGCCCTGTGGCATAGCAGGTAAAGCTGTCGCCTGCAGTGCCAGCATCCCATATGGGCGCCAGTTCGACTCCTGGCTGCTCCACTTCCGATCCAGCTCCCTGCTGTGTCCTGGGAAAGCAGTAGAAGATGGCCCAAGTCCTTGGGCCCCTGCACTTGCATGGGAGACCCGGAAGAAGCTCCTGGCTCCTGGCTTCGGATCGGCCCAGCTCTGGCCGTTGTGGCCATCTGGGGAGTGAACCAGCGGATGGAGGACTTCTCTTGCTCTTACTGCCTCTGCATCTCTAACCCTCTGCCTTTCAAATAAATAAATAAATCTTAAAAAAAAAATGTTTTGGCATTCTGCATTCTTTTTTTTTTTTTTTTGACAGGCAGAGTGGACAGTGAGAGAGAGAGAGAGAAAGGTCTTCCTTTTTCTGTTGGTTCGCCCCCCAATGGCCACTGCGGTGCACCGTGCTGATCTGAAGCCAGGAGCCAGGTGCTTCTCCTGGTCTCCCATGCAGGTGCAGGGCACAAGCACTTGGGCCATCCTCCACTGCCTTCCCGGGGTGTAGCAGAGAGCTGGACAGGAAGAGGAGCGACCGGGACAGAATCTAGTGCCCCGACTGGAACTAGAACCCAGAGTGCCGGTGCCGCAGGCAGAGGATTAGCCTATTGAGCCACGGCGCCGGCCATCCTGCATTCTTACTGATACCTCCAATGTCGAGGTAAATCTGTAGGGGTAGCAGTGGTTAATGCAAAGCCCTCGTGTCAGCTGCAGCGGTGGGAGAACCGGCCTGCTGGAGCGGGCCAGGGCTGGGCTCTCCCTGAGGGAGCACATGGTCTGTGAGCTTGTTTCCTGTTGCGATGCTGGAAATGAGCCGTTCTGGGCACAGTGTCCAGAGTGAAGCTGCATGGCATCAGTGTGAAGGGAATGGGGAAACTCTGGAACAGAAGTGTGGGGCAGGAGCTGATTCTTCCGATCCACACACCCTTCATATGCATACATCCTACAGAAAGGGCGCTTCACAAAGTTTGTAAGAAATAGAATTGAGCCGGCGCTGCGGCTCACTAGGCTAATCCTCCGCCTTGTGGCGCCGGCACACTGGGTTCTAGTCCCAGTCGGGGTGCCGGATTCTGTCCCGGTTGCCCCTCTTCCAGGCCAGCTCTCTGCTGTGGCCTGGGAGTGCAGTGGAGGATGGCCCAAGTCCTTGGGCCCTGCACCCGCATGGGAGACCAGGAGAAGCACCTGGCTCCTGCCATCAGATCAGCACGGCAGCCATTGGAGGGTGAACCAACGGCAAAGGAAGACCTTTCTCTCTGTCTCTCTCTCTCTCTCACTGTCCACTCTGCTTGTCCCAAAAAAAAAAAAAAATAGAATTGAAAGGTAAGTCTATCTCGGTGCACAAAAGTTTGAATTACATGAAGAGTCTTCAAAAAGTTTGTGGAAAATATGTGTAATAAAAAAACTACAGGAATGGTTTAAGCCTTGTTCTGCCAAGTTAAGATTTCTCAGGGGTTCTCCTTCCCCCAGCAGCAGATGCCATTGTGTTGCAAAGCCCCACACCACCCCAGCGCTCCGGGCCATTTTATAGCTCCCTGGCGGATGGTTCGCCGCTGGCTGGCAGCATGGCACTGCCTTCGTCTTCCAGGAGGCCAGTTGTGCCCTGATGCATGTTATTTCCTACTTGGCCAAACGTTTTCCTCTTCCCTGCAGGCGAGGTTTTTGTGCTGGATGATGGGGGGGAGGTAGACCTGGACCTGGGTAACTACGAACGCTTCCTCGACATCCGCCTCACCAAGGACAACAACTTGACCACCGGCAAGATCTACCAGTATGTCATCAACAAGGAACGCAAAGGAGACTACTTGGGGAAAACCGTCCAAGGTAGCACTGCGGTCACCTTTACGGCTTTACTCGCTGTAGTGTCTGAAATTCACTTTTTGCATAATTTCAGCATGAAACTGTCAGGGTCTTGTTTCTGACATGTGCTTTCTGCTGGCAATTTAGAATTGCGTGGCTGTTTTCTCAAGAATTGTCCGAAGAGCCATCGCTGCTCTGAAAATGACAGTGAGGCTTGTCAGTGCAGCGGTGGCAGCGGGACTGGAGCCCATGCTGGTCTCCCGCGGCCAAGTGATGAGTGCGAAGGGGGGAGGCAACTTGATTAGGACAGCTGGTGCCGCGCATCTGCGACTTCCTGTGTGTGGTGGTGACAAGGAAGTGAACATCCGCTGTGTACATTGGTTTTCAGGCTGTTGTCGTAAGTGGAACAGAGTCTGAGAAGTGGAGTGGGTTTCTGGGTCCTCCCAAGCTTTTACCAGTGCAACTTCACTTACAGCTGTTTGCTGTTTTGGGATTTTGCAGTCATGCATTTGAGACAAGTATTCTACTTTAAAAAAAGGTTTTTATTTTCTTTCTTTTTTTTAAAGGGGTAGGATTTAAAATACACACACACACACACATATGTATATACATATATAAGGTTTATTCGGTGATTTGAAAGGTGGGGGGGGGTGTCTTCATCTGTTGGTTCACTTACCTGCTGCTTCACAGAGTGCACATTAGCAGGAAGCTGGATTGGAAGTGGAGCCGGAGTTGAACCAGGCACTGCAATATGGGGTGCAGGTGTCCCATCTTAACTGCTGTCAGGTGCCGGCTCCCTGGGGCAGGTGTTGGGCATGACAGGTCAAACCACTGTCTGGGTCACCTGCACCCCATATTGGAGTGCCTGGGATTGAGCCCTGCCTCGTCCCTGCTTCTGGTCCAGCTTGCTGCTACTGAGTACCTCAGGAAGCAGCCGGTGACGGTGCAAGTGCTCAGTTCCCTCCCACCCAAGAAGACCTGGGTGGAGTTCCTGGCTTCTGGTTTCGACCTGGTCCAGCCTCGGCTATTGCAGACATTTGGGGAGTGAATGAGTAAATGGAAGATCTCTGTCTTCCTGTTTCTGTCTGCCTTTCGAATAAATACAAATAAGTAAATAAAAGTGGAAGTCGTGGGGTTAGCAGACCCCCGGTCTGGTATGATGTCAGCAGCCCAGATATGGGGGATTGCCGCAGAGTGGTTTTTGGCTTTAGACTGTAATGGCCCGAGAGCCGGGGGTCACACGGACAGCTGGCTCTGTCTGCTCCTCCTGGCCGGATCCTGGGCTGACTGGGTCGTGTTTGGATCTTGGCTCTGTCACTCACTGGTTCTGACAGCCTCTGTGAGCTCTGGCTCCTCCTCCTGTGAAATGGAGATGAAGACAGCGCTGGGCTTCCTCTCCTGTTGTTAGGCAGCCTCAGGACCGTCGCCGGGGGGTACTCCCCGAGCTCCTGACAGCACAGCTCAGAACCGAAATGATTTCCATCCTAGGTTTTGTTCTGGGCCTCGAATGCATTCTTCCATTCATCGTTTGTCAAATGTTTGTTGAATGCTCACTGTGGTCAGAGCCTTGCTGATGCCGGCAATATGTGAAGAACAAGACCAGGGAGGCCAGTCCTCGGGAAAGTTACCTGTGGCCGAGACAAAAGCCGACAAGTGACACCGAGGCCTTCCTGTGGCTGTGAAGGAGATGAAGGGAGTTGGGAGGGGAAGTGTGACGGGGGAAGGGCACTTTGGGGAGGTGGTCCCAAGGAAGAGGCCATC
Organism: Lepus europaeus; assembly: GCF_033115175.1. NCBI lineage: Eukaryota > Metazoa > Chordata > Mammalia > Lagomorpha > Leporidae > Lepus > Lepus europaeus. The sequence goes on from NC_084831.1 coordinate 32,694,531, forward strand.
TGAGCTGAGGCAGGGCCTGGGGAGAAGGAGGAAGGCACAGATGTACAGAGGCCCAGTGCTACAGAGGGCTTGGCTGGTCAGGGGGTGCAGAGGCCAGCGTGGCTGAGGCACAGTCAAGGGCGGCAGTTGGAGGTGGGTAAGATGACCATAACAGGTTACAAGGGTCTTCAGGCCACAGCAAAGCACTTGGGTTTTCCTCAAAGCAGCGGGAAGCCCCTGAAGGGTTGAGATATTGGAGTGATGAATTCTGATTGGCAAAGATTCCCTTCGCAGCTGTGTGTGGAATCGATCATGGCTAGCCCTGTGCCCAGGGCACTGCTGGATAACTCCAGCAATCTGGGGTTAAACGGAAATCTCCATCCCTTAGGTCTTGCAGCCTGAGCCCAGCACTGTGGGAAAGTAAGGGTGCTCTGTCACTGGCATTCCTGGAGCACTGGCACGCCAGGCGTGCCGCTGCGCATTGTACAGGTGTTGCCCATAAAATGTCCACAGCTTCAGGAACTCGAGGCTTTTGCCTCCATATAACAGCTGGGGAAAACAGGCCCAAGAAGAGGTCTGTGATTTGCCTGATGATCACAGCTAATGAGAGGCGGAACTGAGCTTCGAATCAGCCGCTCTTACTGTGGAAGCTGTGCCCCAGCCTGCTGCCACGCTGTCGCTTTGGATTGTCAACCCATTGGTAAACTGCAGACGGTGCAGCAGGGGCGGGGCGTCTGGCCCTGGTGTGATGTGCCCATCTTCAGCCTTGCCTGTGAGCAGTGCGGATGGCCATGTGGTCCCTGTGTTGGTGTGTGGCCACGCGGCCGGGCTCTGCGTGGGGCACTGTGTGCTCCGAGGTGGCTCAGGACCTCAGTCTTGGCCTTGCTGTTTTGCAGTGCTTCTAGTAACAACTTGGAAATCTGGAAGGAGGCCACAGGCGTGTGAGCCCAAGGACGTGTTGAGGTCACTTAAAGGGGCCTGTCTCCAACGTGTGTGTGTGTTTAAGCCCCCTCTCTGCTGCGTCCCTGCCAAGGGTGCAGCAGCTCATTTGACCAATAAATCTGTTTGCTTCAGGCAGTGCTGATGGTGAGGTGTGAGTCACAGATTTCTTTTCTCTTTCCTAGTTGTCCCTCACATCACAGATGCAATCCAGGAGTGGGTAATGAGACAGGCCTTAATACCTGTGGACGAAGATGGCCTTGAACCTCAAGTGTGTGTCATTGAGGTTGGTGTGCTTCCTGCATATATGAACAAGTGTGCTCACGCCTCTCTAGCCAGCTGCCAACAGCTGGGAAGACAGTTCCCAGGGAAGCCCTGGGCCTTCCTGTCATGGCCAGTGCCCCGTGTTGCAGGGCAGCCGGTGTGCTAGTCACGTGGAACGGCCACGCAGGAGAAAGCGTGACTGTCCCCGTGCCAGTGAGTGTGGTGATGCATCTTCACCTGTCTCTTGAGAAAGCTGGCAGCCTGTGCTCTCTGTGGGCTGGAACATTCTTCCCCAATTGTGCTTTGTTTGCTTTCAGTTTCTGTGCTCCTGCTGTGCTGATCCTGGCTCTTGGAGCTCAGTGTTCCTGCAAAGACAGGAGACTCAGAGTTCCAGTGGTGTGCGCATGGCTGGTGCGAGGGTGACGTGACGCTCATGCACAGGAGTCCTGGCACCTCTCTCCCTGACTTTTTGTTGAAATGGGGGAAAAGATCATAACCTTGGGGAGTGGTGTGCCTGTCCACGAAAGTGACTTTTTGGCACAAAGCTGTGTCTAACTGTTGTTAGTTGATGGTTCACAGGGATGGGGAGGCCACAGCGTACTCTTTCTGGTCACTGAAGCGAGATGACAGAGTAGCTGATAGCAAACTAAACCCCCAGAGACAGGTTGGAGCTGAGCCTCTGCAATAACTTCTTCCTGCAGCTCGGTGGCACCGTGGGGGATATAGAAAGCATGCCCTTTATCGAGGCCTTCCGGCAGTTCCAGTTCAAGGTCAAGAGAGAGAACTTCTGTAATATCCACGTCAGCCTAGTTCCTCAGGTAAGGCGTTCCAGGGTTTGCTTTGGGGGAGAAGGAGAGGAGGGGAAAGGCTGATTTTCATCATTTCCTAACAGCTGTCGATGCTGGAGGAGCAGGAAGCAGAGAATAAAGAGCTGCTTGTGAATTTCAATCTTTCTGAAAAGATGAAATGGAAGACATTTGAGAAATTAATCAGGACAGTTGGCAGTTGAAGATGGTGGGATGATGATACATGGTTTTCTTTACTACTTCATGATAAGACCCGAGTAAAGGGCTCTATTTCAAAGAAAAATCCACAAGTACCCTGGGGGTGGGGGGGTAGGGGGAGTCCACAGGAACAGAAACCGGGAAGCTGCCTGGGCCTGAGCAGAGGAGCAGCAGCAGAACCTCCAGCAGCCAGCAGGGGGTGGTGTCAGGCCCGAAGAGGGGACCCCTCGCTCCTGCCCTGATGTGTGCAGATGGGCGTCAGCCCCGGCCCCTGGCAGAGGCCGGCAGGCTCTGGAGAGGGCATCTGGGCAGACACGAGAATGCGGCGTGCAGGGTGGCATGATGTGCTGTGGAAAGGCTTGCCTGCCAGAGCTGTCAACGGGGCTGGGCCCTTCCGTGGGGGTGGGGGGAGCCCTCTTCTCTGGGGTGACAAGCCCACAAGAGAAGACACAGCCCCCAGGGCACCCCAGTGAAACAGCAGCCGGATCCCCCACAGTGACCAGCCTGTGCACTCACACGGAACTTCCGGGTAGCTGTGATCCCATACATTTGGAGAAAGCACCTGATGTGTGAGAGAGCAAACTACAGGGAGAAGGGGACTGAGAGAACCGAGCCCCCGCGGGCAGCCCCCAGCCAGCCTGTCAGTCATGTGCTCCGAGAACCGACGGAGGTGAAGCTCGGGGTGTGCCGTAGGAGGGAAGATGCACAGAACAGGAGAGTCTTGCAAGTTGAGAATTGGGTAGCAGAAATGAAAACCCGAGAGAAGGACAGTTGACTAGAAAGGCCAAGAGAAAGAAAATAGGAAAGAAAAAGTAAAGAAAGAAGAGGAGCAGTCCGGGAGGTCTAACATGCAAAGAACAGGATTTCCAGGGAATGCGAGAAGCAGAGGGAGGTGTTATCTGAATCGGGTCAGTAGGCCTCGGCCACGGGCTGGAGTGGCCAGCCAGCTGTTTTTGAAGATGGAGTTTTGTGGAATTAGAGTCGTGTCCTTGTGTTCACGTGTTGTCTATGGCCGCTTCTGTGCTAACATAACGGGTGGAAGTTGGGACAGAGAACAGGGGCCACGGACCCTCAGATGTCTATCTATAGATAGACTGTCTATAGATTTCCGGTCCCTGTTCTGGACAGTTCAGTGGCTTTAGGAGCCCACTGCATTCCCAGCATATTGGGTGACAAATGGCCCCCACCAAGGCACACTGTTGTGAAGATTGAGGATAATGGGGCAGAAATTCTTAAAGAAATGGAAGATGCCAGGCTGTGGCGTAGCAGTGAAAGCCGCTGCCTGCAATGCCAGCATCCTGTGTAGTCACTGGTTCGAGTCCCAGCAGCTTCTGATCCAGCTCCCAGCTAATGGGCTGGGAAAGCAGTGGAAGATGGCCCAAGTGCTTGGGCCCCTGCACCCACAGGGGACCTGAAGAAGCTCCCAGCTTCTGTCTGGCCCAGCCCTGGCCTTTGTGGCCATTTGGGGAGTAAACTAATGGATAGAAGACTCTCTCTGTCTCCTTTCTTCTCTCCCTCTCTACTACCTTTCAAATAAGCAAATCTTTAAAAAATAAATGAAAGATAACTACAGTGTTGGCCTAAAAACAGCAAAGCTCTTTCATTGACACTTCTAAGGGAAAAGGATTTCCAACCTAGAATTCCACCCTGGCAGTCTGTTAAGTGTGGGAGAATGAAGACAATGAAATACAGAAAGGAAGGGTCTGGCACATGGGTTAAGTGTGGCCAGTATTTAAGTACTCGAAGGTGTGCACCTTGAGGAGCCTGCAGGCACAGGGAGAGGGCAGCGATCCTCATTTCATGGGGAAAGCAAAAGAAAATGCCTCCAAGTAAATGTCAAGAAGCAGCGCTAAAACGCCCTGGCAGGACCGGGTAAGGCGTGGGAGAGGGCAGGTGCGGCTGGGAGCACTGTTCTCTAGGAAGGGTGTCTGATGCCAGCCTGTGTCACTGACAGCGGGAACGATTGTGATTACGTTCTTCCCTGTTCAGAGAGGTCCAGGGAAGAGTTGTACTTGGAAATTCGTTCACCGTAGAAAAACTAACTTTTGCTTTGCTTGTGAAACAGCCAAGTTCAACAGGGGAACAGAAGACTAAACCCACTCAAAACAGTGTCCGGGAGCTGAGGGGACTTGGCCTTTCACCCGACCTGGTAAGCGCTCCTGCCGCCCTGCTTTGCTTGCGACTTTTTAGCTCCGGTTGAGGTCACTCCTCCGGGCCCAGGCCCGGGCATGGGCAGGGCAGACGAGACCTTTGTCTTCCTGGCCTGCCTCTGGTGGGAGCTGGTGGAGCAAAGGACCGGGGCCAGAGTATGCGGGATCTTCCTGCCTGGCTTCAGCAGGTTCTGTGCTTCCGCTTCGTTCTCCTCGTTAATCAAGGAGAACCCCAGCCAACTCCGGTGGCTCGTTAATCTGTCTGCTTGTACTGCCAGCCTCTTAGCTCTCCAGTGTGGGAGCTTAGAACTCCCGTTTGAAAACGGAGCAGTGTTTGCACGGGTGGTGTGCCTTATGCCGAGAGGTAACTTCTGCTCTAGCTTAGCAGTGTGGTGTCTGTTGCAGCTTCAGTAAGAGAAGAAGTCTTGTGTTTGTGACCCGGTCCTTGTTTCCTGCCAGGTTGTGTGCAGGTGCTCAAATCCCCTTGACACGTCAGTGAAGGAGAAAATATCCATGTTCTGCCATGTGGAACCTGAACAGGTAAGTGCGTACGTCATGTTTGGCTTCCGCTGCTCCTCAGGCCTCGGAGAGTGGGACACGGCTTGTGGTTATGTCACAGGAAGGCACACTTGCCCATTGTCAGCAGTCAGTGTCCCCTGGGCATTCCACCCCTCGGTCTGGCGAGGACGCAGTATTTGAGAAGCTTTCCCCCGCCGAACCGGCTTGCCCTTAACTCTCAGGGTTAATCATTTCCTTTTCTGGGCTCCTTGTGTGTCTCACACATGCTGGGGTGAGCCTGTCCTGGGCCCCCAGGGGAGGAGTGTGGGTGTGTGTCCTTGTCTCTGTTTGTCTCCTTCAGACCATGAGCTGCTGGAGGGCAAGGACCATTGTACTTGGCCTTGTGTTTCTGGTGCTTACGGGCACCCACATAACTCCGTCTTGCTGTTGCTGTGCCTGTGGAAAGGAGGTGCGCAGTTTGGAACCTGTGGGCTAGGTAACTGGTACCCAGTACAGAAATGCCAGTGGTGAGGACTGGAGACTGGCTTGGGTCCTGTTTGGCGGAAGCAGAGCAGAGAGAAGTCGAGGTTAAGGACTTTGAGAATGAGGTTGTGCAGTTGGCGACCAGATGATTTCCGGATCAGGAGACTGAGAGGAGAGCCCAGCTGGCCTGGAGGGGCGAAGGAAGCCCCGGTTGAAGTAGGCGCCATTCTCGTAGAATTATGATTACAGATTGGCCATGAGGAGTACGGAGTCACCGGCCTGGCATTGGCATGAACAGAACGGAGGAAGCCCTTGACCATTACCGAGGTAGCCATCCTTTCTGAGCTGGCGCAAGTGTCACCTGAGGCCTGGCATCAGTGCTCCTGTGTGTGAATGCTGAGCTGGGAACTCCAGCGTAGGGATTGTGCTTCCTACTGAATGTGTGGAACAAGAGTAATTTCAGGGTTCCCAACAGCCCTTTATCATGCACTTTATTTGAGATAATTTTCTATCAAATGAAAGGAATCTAATTCCATAGAAGATCAGGCTGTCATTAAAATTAGACACTGTTAGGAAGGATGTGTGGCCTGTGGCCCACGTTGCAGTGCCTGGGTTTGGTAGCAGGATCTGGCTGCCGACTCTAACTTTCTGCTGGTACAGACCGTGGGGGACAGCAGTGGTGGCTCTAGCAGTTGAGTTCCTGCCACCTGTGTGGGAGACCTGGATGGCATCCCCAGCTCCTAGCTTCTGCCTGGCCCTGATCTGGCTGTTGGAGGCACTTGGGCAGTGAATCAGTGGATAGGAGCTTTGTCTCCCAAATAAATTAATTAATTTGAAAAATTTACTTTTAAAAATGTTATTTCCATATTTAAATTCTTTAGACCTTTTGCTTAAGACCTGAATTTTTTCAAAAAAGAGAAAGGGGTCTTCCATCTGCTGGTTCACTCTCCTGTTGGCTTCAATGGCCAGAGCTGTGCTGATCTGAAGCCAGGAACTTCTTCCAGGTCTCCCACATGGGTGCAGGGGCTCAAGGACTTGGCCATCTTCCACTGCCTTCCTATGGAGCAGCTGGGACTCAAACTGGTGCCCATATGGGATGCCTACACTGTAGGCGGCTTTATCTGCTGCGCCACAGCGCTGGCCCAATAATTAAATTTAAAAAATAGGTTTTATAATTTTAGGTCTACAGGATACATTTTGAGTTCATTTTTATGTATAATTAGCCCCATAAATAAATCTTTTAAAGTTTTATAATTTTAGGTCTACAGGATACTTTTTTTTTTTTTTTTGAAGATATATTTATTTATTTGAAAGTCAGAGTTACACAGAGGAGAGGCAGAGAGAGAGAGAAGTCTTCTGTCTGTTAGTTCACTCCCCAGATGGCTGCAACCACCGGAGCTGCGCCGATCTGAAACCAGGAGCCAGGAGCTTCTTCCAGGTCTCCCACGTGGTGCAGGGGCCCAAGGACTTGGGCCATCTTCTACTGCTTTCCCAGGCTGTAGCAGAGAGCTGGATAGGAAGTGGAGCAGCTGGGACTAGAACCAGTGCCATGTGGGATGCCAGCGCTTCAGGCTAGAGCGTTAACCCCTTGCGCTGGCCCCTACAGGATACATTTTGAGTTCATTTCTATGTATAATAGTAAGTAAGGGTTGGAATACATCTTTTGGATGTGAATATCCAGTGATTCCAGCCCTATTTATTGAAAGCACTATTATTTGGTAATCTGTAATTTTCTTTATGGATATGCTGTTTAGATTTATGTATAGGTCTTCATAACTGTGTTGCTACAGTGAATGGCATTTTTAAGAATTGCATTTCTTGATTAGCCGTGGCCCATCTGTGGGAAGGCCCGCTGGCTCCTGCCGTCGGTCTGTAGCCTAGCAGCATCGCCACAGTTCTGTCAGTGCAGTTGCTTCCCCGCAGTCCTCCTGGTGTTCTTGTTTTCTCGTTTGTGTGTGTATGTCTGTTTTTCTTACCTAATATAATGGCTAATATCTCTAGTGACGTCATTGACTAGAAGTGGTGATGGGACCATTCCTGCTTCTGTTTTGAACCTCAAACATTAAATGCTTATTGTGGGTTTTTTATGTGTTCAGATTTCCCCCTCTGTTCTTAATTTACCAATGATTTACATTAGGAATTGGTTTTGAATACTTCCCAAGCCTGCATGCACGGAGGTGGTTATCATCTCCTTTATTAGGTCTGTTCCTGTGCTGAGTTCCACCGTTAGGGTTCCTGGTGCAGTGGTTCTTAAACTTGGCTGCGGAGTGGGGTCATTGAGGGAGCTTAAATACGAGGCCTACTTCCCCCAGCCCCACCCCGCCAGGAGATGCTAATTTAAGTGCTCTGGCTGTGACGTTGGCTTCTGGGGTTTTATAAGCTCCCCTGGATGATCCGTTGTGTAGCCAAACTGGAGAACCGTCATTAGTCTTGCTTTCGTTAAGTTACTTGCTTTTTTAAAACAGGTGATCTGTGTCCACGATGTCTCATCCATTTACCGTGTCCCCTTGCTGTTGGAGGAGCAGGGGGTTGTAGATTATTTTCTTCGAAGACTGGACCTTCCTATTGAGAGGCAGCCACGGAAAATGCTGATGAAGTGGAAGGAGATGGCTGACAGGTTTGCCTCTTGTGCGGAGTGGCGGGAGTGCCGGCGCCTTCGGCGCCTTTCTCTGTGTTGTGGGGGCTCGGAATCTAAGTTGCGCTGTAGCATGTCAGCACTTCTGTGAGAAATGATGTTCCTGGAAATGCAAAGAAAGGATTGTAGCTGCTGTGTGGTCTGGGACACAGAAGAGGTCCTGGCGGAGCTGGGCAGGCCCCAGGCCTCCAGGCACTGAGTTCAGAGGGACTCCTGTCAGGCTTGTCTCCTCGCTGCCAGACAGTCCAGAGAAACCAGCATCCCAGTGGTGGCAGACTGCGCGCACTCCGGAAGCCCGCGGGGTGGTGGCCTCCTCCTGGTGTGCTCCAAGGCCACGTCCCCACCCCCAAGCTGTGAGACCACACCAGAAGGAAAGCCGGGGGATGATCTGCTGAAGTCACAGCTTTGAGGACTGTCCCTGGACACCTCCCCTAGCTCTGTGCTGCCCTCACATCACTTGCAAGCTCTTATTTATTTATTTTTTTGATGGGCAGATTTAGACAGAGAGAGAGAGGAAGGTCTTCCTTCTGTTGGTTCACCCCCGAAATAGCCGCTACAGCTGGCGTGCTGCACCGATCCAAAGCCAGGAGCCAGGTGCTTCCTCCTGGTCTCCCATGGGGTGCAGGACCCAAGCACTTGGGCCATCCTCCACTGCACTCCCGGGCCACAGCAGAGAGCTGGACTGGAAGAGGGGCAACTGGGACAGAATCCGGTGCCCTGACCAGGACTAGAACCCGGAGTGCTGGTGCCGCAGGCAGAGGATTAGCCAAATAAGCCAACTTGATCAGTGTCCTGGGCAGTGGCCTGATTGTAGTTGTACAGTTGCTGTGATCTTTTGTAAGCCTTGGGGATGACGCACTCCTGTTAGGGTTCTGTGATTCTCCCATTTTGGCATTTTCCTTTTCGGTCTTTGTCCTTTTAGACATGTATCTTAACATTTTTATGCACTTGTAGTTACCAAAATCACCCACAGTTTTAGGATTCTTTTTAAACAAAACTTAAATGTTTTGGTCTGTTACTACTCCTACTTTACAAATGAAAATTCATTTTTTAAAAATTAATTAATTTTTTTAATTTTTAAATTTTTTTTATTTTTGACAGGCAGAGTGGACAGTGAGAGAGAGACAGAGAAAAGTCTTCCTTTGCCGTTGGTTCACCCTCCAATGGCCGCCGTGGTAGCGCGCTGCGGCCGGCGCACCGCACTGATCCGATGGCAGGAGCCAGGTGCTTCTCCTGGTCTCCCATGGGGTGCAGGGCCCAAGCACTTGGGCCATCCTCCACTGCACTCCCTGGCCACAGCAGAGAGCTGGCCTGGAAGAGGGGCAACCGGGACAGGATCGGTGCCCCGACCGGGACTAGAACCTGGTGTGCCGGCGCCGCAAGGCGGAGGATTAGCCTAGTGAGCTGCGGCGCTGGCCTAAAAATTATTTATCTGAAAGATCTATGGGATGGGGGAGGCTTCCATCCACTGGTTAACTCCCCAGATGGCCACAGTGACCAGGGCCAGACTAGGCCAAAGCTAGGAGCTAGGAGCTTCATCTGGGTCTCTCATGCAGGCACAGGGGCCCAGGGATTTAGACCATTTTCCACTGCTTTCTCAGGTGCACCAGCAGGGAGCTGGATTGGAAGTGTAGCAGCTGGGACTCGAACTGGCACCCATATGGAATGCCGGCGCTGCAGGTGGCAGTTTAGCCGCTATGCCACAACACCGTCCCAACTTGGTTTTTTTTGAAAAAAAAGTTTGTGAGATTTCAAAACTCTTTGTAATAGCTTCTAAAGGCTTGTTTTCTTTGCCACACCTGCTGTGTTGGTCTGAAAATTGCTTCCTCTTCAGACCTCAGGTCATGGTTGTTCCCATAATACTCTTCCCAGACAGTGTTTTTCTTCTCTTGCAAGAGCAGTTCTGATGTCACGACGGTGTACCTCCTGTGTGACCGGGTATTTTTGGCCTTTGTTCCACAGGTATGACCGCTTGCTCGAGACTTGCTCCATTGCCCTCGTGGGCAAATACACCAAGTTCTCGGACTCGTATGCCTCTGTCATCAAGGCTCTGGAGCACTCGGCACTGGCCATCAACCACAAACTGGAAATCAAGGTAGGAGCGCTGGAGAGGGGGGACCCAGGCATACTGTCGGCGCCGAAGGCATGTCTGCTGTGCCTGTGCCGCCCTGAATTTCTTAGGAGGCATAAAAAGATGTGGTCGGCTCCTGGCCTTGAGCACAGTGTTTTCAGGAAATAATGGGTGGGGAGAGAAATGGAGGCCAGAAAGGGCTGAGTGGCTGGATCTGCCTATTAGGTGGCCAAATGAAGCTGCCTTGCGGGAATGGTTGGCCTCAGTGGGCAATTGCCGGCACTGCTGTTCCGGATACTGATGGCTCTTGGGGACTTGGCTGGCATCTGGGCCGCCTTTCCTGACCTGTGCTGGCAGCATACAGCTTACCTGAGTGAGATGTTAGGATACATTCAACCCACATAGCAGTGAGGTTTCTCAAGTATGTCCACTCATCCAGCAGATGCTTGGGACATAGGTGGCTTTTGGCAAATGGTGGTTCCTGGGTGCTGGCCTGTGTCGTAGGCAGCTGCTGAGCTGCTGGCATGTCAGAGCACAGCCCTGCCTCTCTGTGCAGGTGGCAGTAGGGGCTTGGGGTTTAAGAGTATGGGTGTCAGAGCAAGGTGGCCAGGCTGCAGCTCTGGCTGTGCTGCCGGTAATCTGTGTGACCATGGACAGCTTAACCTCTCATGGTGCCTTAAGTTTATTTTGGCGCTGAAATACTTTTAAATCTCTACATAAAAGGCTGACCAGGAAGTTCTCAGAAATGTGTATGCTGGGATCTTAACCTTTTAATTCCATTTTGAAGTAGCATCATATAAAGATATGCCTTTAAAACCAAAATTAAGAAAGATGGAACATTGGTAATGTCATGTAAAAATCACGAAAGAGGGGTGAGTGAAGGCGCTGCTTAGGATCCCACATCCCATTTCAGAGTGCCTGGGTTCAAGTCCCAGCTCCGTGCCTCGCCCCTCATTTCAACTTCCAACTGATGTTTACCCTGTGAGGTACCAGGAGTCCCTGGCACCATGGGGCAGGTTTAAATTCTAGGCTCCTGATTTGGGGCTGGCCTAGCCCTGGCTGTTGTAGGCATTTGGGGAGTGAACCAGTGAATGGGGGAGATCTCTGTCTGCCTTTCAGTACCGTTATCCAGTTAATAGTCACGAGGGAATGCCCTCTAGAGTTGTAAGCCTGCCTTTCTCCCGTGTCTGAATCACCCCCAGTACATAGACTCCACGGACCTGGAGCCGAGCACCCTGCAGGAGGAGCCTGTGCGCTACCACGAGGCCTGGCAGAAGCTCTGCAGCGCTCAGTGAGTGGAACTCGGGTGTGAGCGATTGAGCAAGTCTGGGGCTTTCCCGGCTGGTGATGGGAAGTTGCTCGTTAGTGTCTTTCAGTTACTGAAAAGACTACGTACTCTGTGATTTAAGCCTTATAAAAATACTTGCTTACCGGTCTAGTTTGGATCTAAGAAAACCTGTTCCAATTTTGTTGACACCGTTTGCTGTATGCATCTGCTGTTGAAGCTTATCATTTAAGGGTTTCCCCTCTAGAATGCTTTTTGTGATAGTCCGGAGTTAGCAAGTATGTCTCCCGGAGCAGCTGCACATGGCAGGGCGGGTGCACTGAGCTGACCAGGAAGGGCCCTTTCTACTCTAGGGGCCCCAGTTGCATTTCTATTCATGAATTCCTGTATGTTAAACATGGCAGAGGCCTCTGTGCCTGGCCCAGCACAGCAGCAGTCGTGTCTGTAAGCGTTTCCTCAGTGTCTGCCTTCGAAGGGGTCACACCAGTCACAGCCAGGAACAGCGCGCGGTCCAGTAGCGAGATGCACGGAGTAAGGCCGTGGCTGTGACCATGGCTGCTCTGGACTGTCGCAAACTGGACCGTGTTGTCTTGTGCAGTGGAGTGCTGGTTCCAGGAGGATTTGGTGTTCGAGGAACAGAAGGAAAGATCCAGGCAATCTCCTGGGCTCGGAAACAGAGGAAGCCTTTTTTGGGTAAGAGCTGTGCGGTGCGCTGGAGCCCTCCACTGGGCAGGGCGGTCATTGCCAGCGCCAGGGCTGTCTTCCCAGACGGCTGCCCAGGTAGAGAGCAGCACTCTGCTGTGGCTTGGAGAGGCCAGCCTTCCCTGGAAACTCAGTGCTTGGGAGCTACGCGCAGGCACGCAGCCGTCGGCAGGGGACGAGCTGCTGATGGGGAAGTCGTGTCGCGTGCGAGCCCAGCTGTCTGCAACCCATGCGTGCCAGGGTTCACGTCCTCACGCAGCGCACCAGCTGGCTGTGACTCAGTGCCTGCTGGTGTTATTTCAACTTGATCAGTTGTAAATAAGATTCATGAGGAAACTTGAGGTTTAAAGTGCTGCATATTGTTTACTTGTTAAATTGGATAAGCGCAGAACCTGGATTCTTCATGCAGCCTTAGACCCACTGTCAGTGCTGCATATGCGGGAGGCAAGCCAGCAGGGCGCTGGGTCAGAGCAGGACATGGCGAGAGCGCGATTATCCTCCGTGACCGAGCAGGACACAAAGCCCTTGGCAGGCCGGAGGGAAACCCCGGAGCTGCTTCTCAGTGGAGTTTGTTCTTCCTCCGCCTTGCAGGTGTGTGCCTAGGAATGCAGTTGGCAGTGGTGGAATTTTCAAGAAATGTGCTGGGATGGCAAGGTGAGTGTGCTGGCCCTGGGAGCCGTGCGGAGGACAGGCCTGCCTCGCGTGCAGCACGGGGCCCCTCCACATAGGAAGGAGGGGGCGTGGCTGAGCAAGTGGCTGCTGCTTCCTGCTCCTGTGACTTCCTGTTCAGGAGATTCTCTCTGATAACCATGGCCACCACCCACCCGGGGCCTGGCTCCAAAATGAAGGCCACCTGTCCTGTCGGCACGGCACGTAGCTAAGCCAGAGTCGGGCGGGGGCTGCACGGGCGTGGATCCCGAGAGTGGCTTACAAGGCCATGCTGGGATGGTTGGCCACAGCCTGTTTGTTCTTCGTAGCCCGCAAACGTCCTCCTGTGACAGATGGAGCAGTCCAGAGGAGTGCAGACGCAGCCCGGCTGTGCACCGCGCAGTGGTGCTCGGCGGCCAGCTGTGGTGCAGCTGGGTGTCCTGGCCCCTGTTGTGAGAGGCTGCTTCCCAGTGACCCTGGGGAAGGGTGGCTCAGTGTGGTGGGCAGCATAGCATGTCCCTTAGTCCTGCCTTCTGCATCTGGATAGGGACGGTCCCACCACTCCGGCTGGTTCGTGGTGGGGGCTCCCTGCACCCTTCCATAGTCCAGCCCGTCTCACCTGGGCTCCCAGCGGGCAAGTGACTTGGTGATGGAACTCGCCCCTAGCTGAGACGGGCCCCTGCTTCAGACCTGGGAGGTAATGGTGCCTGGCGTTCCCATGGAAAGCCGGAAACGCCGTGCAGGAGCTGGTTCCCTGCTGTCCAGTCCTTGGCAGTTTTGCCTGTGATTCAGAGGTGCGTTCAGTACGGCTGGAAGGTAACTTCCGAGTTAGCTCTTGAGCAAAGCAGTCGATTCTGAGGATGAAAGAAATTGGAAGAACTAGTGCTTGCTCGTCGTGGAGAGACAGAGTCTAAGGCTAAAAGGGAAGAAATGAAGACAATATAAGAAATGTTCTGATCATTGACCGACTTTAAACTGCGAAGGGAAATTGTGGCTTAGCACTCGGCAGTGTGTCTGATGCAATCACTTTCATTTGTAACTGTAATTCTAATTTTTCAGATGCCAATTCTACAGAGTTTGATCCTAAGACCAGTCACCCTGTGGTGAGTCGTGCATGGACCTCAGAGGAGTGTGGGAGGGGCCCTGTGAATGTGATTGATGGCTGCAGACAGGACGTGGGAGCTGCTGGCTCCATTCCAGAGACCCTGACGTCTTGGGCCCTCAGACCTACCAGATGGGGCATCTTTTTCATCATTTCCCACTCACCTTTCCAGTTTACCCCAGAAAGTTTATAAGACAGATGCTAGCCTGGCCACCTGGAAAACATTCCTGATGAAGATAATTCTCCATCCCCACTCTCCTCTGATCCTGGGAATGCTTGATAAATAATCTTTTTTTTTTTTTTTAAGATTTATTTATTTATTCAAAAGTCAGAGTTAGAGAGGAGAGGCAGAGACAGAGAGAGAGGTCTTCCATCTGCTGGTTCACTCCCCAGATGGCCACAATGGCCAGAGCTGTGCTGATCTGAAGCCAGGAGCCAGGAGCTTCTTCCAGGTCTCCCACTGCTTTCCCAGTCCATAGCAGAGAGCTGGATCGGAAGAGGAGCAGCCGGGACTAGAACCGGCCCATATGGGATGCCGGTGCTTCAGGCCAGAACTTTAACCCGCTGTGCCACAGTGCCGACCCCGTTAAATAATCCTAATATGAGACACACACACACACACACACAAGGGATCATCACATTAATAGAGGATGCATATTATAAGTAAATTATACATGGATTTCACATTAGTTTTGCACCAAAATTAAGGTTTTAAGTCCTTATATTAATATGTAAACTCCAACAGCCATCTTGGGAGATGGGTGTGTGATTCAAGAACTGCTGAGAGACTGCCCAGTGGCCTCATGGTGGCCAGAGCTCTCCTGGGCCCGGTGTCACATAGCACTGCTCATCCCACTGGGCTGTTAGGGCTCCTAGGGGAGGGACAGACAGGGGGCCTAAGGGAAGGTTTGAGAGTGTGGGACCTTCGGGTGGGGAGAGCAGGGCACAGGCTGGGAGGTGAGTGGGGCTGTCGCTGGCGTGCTGCATAGCCCATCTGTCCCATCACCTGCTAAGGTGTCTCCTGGGTACTTGCTAGCACCCTTGCCTGTGAGCAGCGCACAGGCTGGTGGGGGAGACACGCTGTGCCCGATCTGTCCTCACGGTCCTTTCAACATACTCCAGCCTCATAGCACCTGCCCGGTAGCGGGGCTGGGTGCTACACAGCGTGGCGACCATGAGGGTGGGGAAGGTGGTTGTCGGGAGGCGTTTCCATGGTGACAGAACATCTGTCATTAGGCAGGGCTGGTTGGTGGAGCAGCAGGGTTTGGTAGTCCATGTCTGTTTTCTGAACCTCTCCAGGTCATAGACATGCCCGAACACAACCCCGGGCAGATGGGCGGCACCATGAGGCTGGGCAAGAGGAGAACCCTGTTCCAGACCAAGAACTCGGTCATGAGTAAGAGCTGCTGGGAGCCGCTGGTTTGGGCGTGGCTCGGGCAGGATGCGTGTCTTAGGGTGATGCCGTGGCTCCGCTGACATTTTTGGGTTTTGTTCTTGCTTTTGAAGTTCTTTCTCCCCCTCCTAATCACACCTTACGCTTACGGTTCTGTAAGCTCCAGAACGGCAGCGTGGGCTCTGCGGGGCCCTGGTGTGGACAGCGCCATAGAACGAGGCAGGCAGGTTCAATCCAGTGTAACCTGTTAGGTCCCTGTGCTAGCCAGTGGAATCAGAGTGCTGAGAGTTGATTTTTACCCTACAAAAACAGCAGCTTCCTAGGGTTCAGTCTAAGATTTTATGCCAACACAGTACGAGTAGGTGCTAGAGATTTAGGGAAAGTCTGAAAGGAAGTAACTCTCCCGTGCAGGTTTTTGTCTTCCTTGCCCTCATCTGTTAGCACAGGTACCCTTGTGTCAGGCGGCGGGGTGGCGGGGGGAGGTCCCCACAGTGGCCGCTTGATCTCCAGGTCCTCCCAGCTCTCACCTGTGCACGCAGGGGTCTTGGCTGGCAGCCTGCGTGCAGGTGCGGCAGTCACCAGTCAGGGCTCTTCCAGGGCCCTGGCTGTCGGCTGTGTCCCGCTCTGGTGGCATCAGAGGCTGGTAGGGTCCATGGCTGAGACGCCTCTCCTTGGCGTGGCCAGAGAGAGCCCGGGAAAGAGTCTAGGCCGTGCCGTGAGGCACAGGGGAGTGGGCAGGGGAGCCATGGCAGCGGCAGCTCGCACACTCAGGAGACGGGGCCGGGAAGCAGGGGAGGGTGGGATCTTTCGTGAGATCCGGTTCTTGACGCGAGGCTGGGCTGTCCTGCAGGGAAGCTCTATGGAGACGCAGACTTCCTGGAGGAGCGGCACCGCCACAGGTTCGAGGTGAGAGCCGAGCGCTCTTTGCGCGCCTCTGCAGAGCCCTTGGGTGGCGAGGCCGGTCACTGACGTCTCGTGCTTCAACAGGTGAATCCAGTCCTCAAAAAGTGTCTGGAAGAGCAGGGCTTGAAGTTCGTCGGCCAAGACGTTGAAGGAGAGAGAATGGAGATCGTGGAGTTGGAAGGTGATTGCCTGCACACTGTGTCCCCCCTGCCCGTGTCGGGAAGCTGCAGCCCTGGGCGGTTCTTCCCTGCACGCGGCCTTCTGTTTAACCCCTGCCAAGGAGAGCTGAACCTTGGTACTGCACGCCCGTCAGCTCTCCAGTGAACTGCGTGCCAGTTGCTGGGAGTCCCAGGAGCCGGTCCCGGGTGGGAGCCCGGAGAGGCGCCCCCAGCCGGGTCCGTCTGCCTGCCCCAAGTGAAGAGTTCCCTGCAGGCCCCTTCAGTCTCTGGCAGGGGAACCACGTGATACCTCCCTGCCTCTGACGTTCTGTGCACAGCATACATAGTGGTTCCTGTGGATTTGTTTCAGATCATCCTTTCTTTGTCGGCGTGCAGTACCACCCCGAGTTCCTGTCGCGACCCATCAAGCCCTCCCCGCCGTACTTCGGCCTCCTGCTGGCCTCCGTGGGGCGGCTCCCGCATTACCTCCAGAAAGGCTGCAGGCTCTCGCCCAGGTGCGGCTCCTCGTCTCCTCATCTGCCTGCCCCGTCCTTTAAGCGGCACCAGGCTGACCATGGGGAGGTGACCCGCAGTCTCCAGCACAAGCCACCGCGCCCAGGCCTGTGTGCTCGCAAGGGGCACTGCGTGTCCCTCCCCTTCCCCAAGGGCTTCCCTGGCTGCACTGTGGGGAAGCTGCGGGGGCGGGGCGTGTGGCCTGTGTTGCCCTTATCCCCAGCTGGTAGCTGGTCTGGGTGTCACGTCACGCTGAACCACCAGTGGGGCGATGGCCCCTGCACCTGGGAGAGAGCAGCCCTGCAGCCCTGCACCCCGTGCTGGGGGTGGCGTGGCGAGGAGTGTGGTTTCTGCCGGGTGCAGACCAGGGTCCTCGTCGTCACGGTGGCTACGGGAGCAGGGCAGGATGGGAGGTCCTGGTGACAGATGGTGAATAAACCGTGGGAATTCTGCAGGGACACCTACAGCGACAGAAGTGGAAGCAGCTCCCCCGACTCCGAGATCACGGAGCTCAAGTTTCCATCGATAAACCACGACTGAGGTGGGAACGTAAGTGACGTTTTTAGTTCGGGGAAAGCGAAGCAGACGGGCGGACGCTGGGATTGCAAGAATGTACGGCAGAGGATGAGGGCGCAGGCGTGACCCGCAGAGGGTGTGGCCCTGCTGGCGGCCACAGTCGGGGCGTCCTGGCCTGTCCTGAGGCGCGGGGTTCTTGGGCCCTGTCGTTTCTGTGGCTGCGAGCCTGGAGCAGGGGAGGAGGCAGCAGGGTGACCATGTGGCCCAGGCATCTTCCCAGCCTCGGGCTTCCCGCGGGAAGTGCTGCCAGCTGCTGCTCACACAGTGGCTTGGTGTTGACCGCTGCTCCCCTGGAAGTCCCTCCAGACCAAGCGCAGCCTTCAACGCTTGTCCTCGGTCTGACCGGGTCTGTGAGTTGTGGCGTGCAGTAACCACGAGCGGCGCTCTGAACTGGGAACCCTTTAGACCCAGAGTGGACTGTGTTGGCAGAGAGATTCTGGTGGGGGGCTGCAAAGGGCTGTCGGGTGGGGGCCCAGGCCGCTGGGGCTCCCGCCGGCTCGCAGCGGTGGGGTAGGAGCCTATGGGGGTCGGGAGTGACCCCCAGGCTGCATCAGGTGCCCGTGAGTATCCTGGGAGACGGGCAGTGACCGCTGGGGCAGTGGGCTGTAAATGGTAACTACTCTGTGGACGTCCTGTTGAATGCTAATTTTTTGTTTCACACAGGGACGATTCGTTGAGAGCCTTCGGACTTTGGTAGAGTTTACAGCTTTGATTCTACACTTGGCTTTTGACACTTCCTTTAAATTATGTTTTTATTAAGATTATTTTATTACGGGGAAGGGTATCTGGAAACCTTTGGCACGTGCATGTCCCACCACGTGTGCCGGCCCCTCCGCACGCGCACTGCCTGTTGGTCGCGCGCTTCTTTGGCAGTCGAGCGTTGGGATGAGAGGCCGACGCCCGGGCTGGCGGAGGACCCATCACCGCCGTTTCTCCAACTACCTCGTGTCGCTGTGGATCTGCACAGGGCCGTTCTGGCCGGGACCCGAGGGTGCTGCTTGCCACTGAGAGCAGGGGAGACTCAGAACCGCCCGGGGTTGGAGCGCGGACCGGTCCGTTTGGCGTCGCGTGAAGGAGAGTCTGTCTCTGAAGGCTGCCTTTACATCTGCCCTTCCGCCAGGGCTGGGCGCTCCTTGCATCAAGGGGTCACTCAGCAAGCACCAGGGAGCTGGGGAGACTGCGCTGTGGCCCCCGGCCACTCAGCGGTACTCGGGCACTGTTCTTCCAGGGCGATGTGACTGTAGCTGGAACGCACCAGGAAAGCTATTTTCTTAACGTGACGGGATGGGGAGCCCAGCCGTGTGCCGCTGGCCGCCGGCTGGGCCTGGGGTATGCTCTAACTTAAGAAATAAATCCCGTGGAGCAAGAGACAGCTTGGTTTGGTGTCTGCAGCTGCCTGGAGCAGGCCTGGGGGCCCAGCGTGCTGCGTGTAGGTCCGAGCTGTGGGTGCTGGGCTCTCCTGCAGTGAGCATCCGGCAGTTTGTTATAAAAACTAAGGGACGAGCCTTTCTGTTAATAGGATCCAGAATTTTCCAGAAAGGCTTCTGATGGGAGGGAAGCAGCAGGGGCTATGGGGGAGTCCCCTCTGCAGACACCTCCCCATGGCAGGGAGCAGCGGAACACAGGCCTCCCCAGCGCTTCCTCTGGCCACGGCTTCCCAGCTAAAGGTCACTGACCCAAGGGTCTTTCCCCTCCAGAGCGAACAGAGGGGATGTCAGTGCCATTGGCGCCCACCCACACTCCGGCCCATCCCGGTCCTTCACTCCTTAGTCTGCGCCCCCCGAGAGCAGGTGGCGGGCGGCAGCCTCCTCTCCTGGAGCTCGCAGCTCTGCACTTGTGGAGCTCTCCGTGCTGCGCTCGGTGCTCACAGTGTGGCCACTGGGTCTGCGGTCCCACTGTCCCCCCAGGACAGCGAGGATTTGGGCCAGTGTGGGTGCTTTACCTTCGAGGTCTTGTGTTCCTGCACATCAAAGGTGGCCCCAGCAGGCCAGTCAGGTGCAGGGACCCCAGATGGCTCCCCAGGGCTTGCAGAGCTCCGCCTGCCCCACCACCCCGGCTGTGGCATACAAGACTGCCCAGTGCCAGGACCAGAGCTGGGCTGCCCACCTTCCAGGCCTGGTGTTGGTGATCCACGGGCTGGTGATCCATGGCCGGTGATCCATGGTGCCCTTAGTCCACGGGCCGGAGCAGCCCTGCCTTTCCAGTTTGCCAGCTCATGCCCTCCAGGCACGCTCTTGAGGACTCACACCCAGCGCGGAGCCTGCCCAGATGCCGCCTCTCTGACTGGCCCTGGGGATTTGGGAGCTGTCTGGACACACATCTGTGGTCACATTTGAAGAACCCTGTGACCAGCATGAACCGTGTCCAAGGCAAGGCTGCATCCTATTGGCTAAGTGGGAAAACCAGCTCTCCAGGCAGCTGGGACCGGCCCCAGGGAGGCCGCCTGGCTGCCGACGGAAGGGCTGGCTGGGGTGCCAGAGCTTCTCCATGTCTGCTCTGTGGGTGTGGCTAAGGTTAACCCGTGGGAGTGGGTGGGGTGGGGCATCTGCCACGGTGTGGTCCACGGAACCTCAGTTCTACACCATGTGACAAGGCTCCGGGAGGGTCTGGTGGCTCAGATCCAAAATTTAGGAGTATTCTTTAAGAAAAAAGGATTTATTTGAAAGGCAGAGTGACAGAGGGAGACAGAGATCTTCCATCTGCTGTCTCACCCTCCAGATGGCCTCAGTAGCCAGGGTTGGGCCAGGCTGAAGCCAGGAGCCAGGAGCTTCTTCCCGGTCTCCCACATGGTGTGGGGATCCAAGCACTCAGGCCATCTTCCATCGCCTGCCCGGGCACATCAGCAGGGAGCTGGGTCGGAAACAGTAGCAGGGACTCACGCTGTATCCTTGATTGATCAGCACAGCTGATCGCATCTGCCACGTGCCAGCTTTTGGTCCTGAGCCTTTGGCAGTGAACAGCAGTCATGAGACCGCTGAGCGCTGGCGTGTGTGTGAGGAGGTGTGTGCTGCTGGGGGTGGGGGTAAAGACAAATACAAGGACTCGGTGCAACAGCACATGGAGAGGGGATGGCAGGGTTGGGAGGGGTGTGGTTCGGGACAGGGAGGGTAACGAAGGTGGCGAGCACAGGAATCTGAGGGCAGAGTGTTCCAGCAGGGCCCAGGCCTGAGGCAGGAGTACTCAGGAAACCAGCTGGGCAGCAAGGCTGACATGGCCTGTGCAAGGGCCGGAGGAGCTGAGCTCAGGTGGGGAGTTGCATGGAGCTGTCTGGGCCTCGCTCCTCAAACAGGGAGCTCGGAGGGTTTTGAGCAGCATGGCCCCTGGTCATAATGAGTCCTCGGCAGTGCCCAGAGGGGCCACGGAGTGGCAGTCAGACCCTTGCTGCGCAGGTGCTGTTGTGCCCTGGCCAGCACAGACACGAGGCACCGGCCCCTGCCCACACCGCTGTCACAAGTGTAGAAACTGAAGCCAGAGGCACACAGCCCTTTGCCCCAAGCCCTTGGCCTTCAGGGTAGGGCTGGACTGTGGAGCCCGACCGCTGGGCTCCCGCCCCACAGCTCTGCAGCAGGAACCCACGCAGGCTGTGGCTTCTGGCCAGCAGAGGGCTGGTGCGGGACACACGACCCAGCGGCACCTGAGCTGCTGACCAGGTGTACTAGAAATAACCACTCGTGGCCCAGGGGCATGGAATTTATTAAGAAGCTTTGACAGCCACAAGTCGCAGCAAGTAAACCAGGTCCGGACAGGCCCCGCCCCTGCCCAGCACAGACCCCGGCCTGGGCAAGCCGAGCATCCCAGGGAGGACAGCCCTGTGTAGCTCGGCCCTGGGGTGACACTGGCCATGTTTGTATAGTCCTTTCTGAAAGTGGGGTTCCTTTGGGGCCTGAGAGCAATGTCTCAGCTGCACAGATGGGGGTCTGCTCAGGGTCAGAGCCACGTGGGGACCAGCCTGTGCGCAGTGTGCCTGCTCCTGTCAGAAGGACTTAGGCCCAAACAGGAGCTCCCTGGCTTTCCCTGCCCAGAGGGCGGCACCTGCCTGCTGCCTGGGGCCTCACAGGACGCAGCAGGTGCAGGAGACGGGCCAGTTCCGCCGCTGCCGCTGGAGCTGCTCCTTCTCCACCGTCAGCACCTTGACCTTCTCCTCCAGTCTTCTCAGCTCCACCATCCACTTCTGGGGGGACAGCGTGGGAGCAGATGGCCAGGCCACCATGCTCTCAGGCCTGTCCGCCTCTCACCTAGGGTTGAACCCGAGCCTGGGGAGCCGTGGCTTTGGGGGAGCCAGCCCCTTTGACCATGCTGCCTATTGGCTAAGTCAGCACTGGGGTCCTGAGGGAAGCCAGCTGCAAGCTGGAGCCGGCGACACAGCCACCCACCCTCTGGACACCCCAGGTGCCACCCAGCCCCGCCCCACTCTTTCCTCTTGAAAAGGCTTCTTGGGACCATGGCCCGTCTCCTCTGCACCCTCTTGTGGGCGTCTCCCCTACAACATGGTACAGGGGCCCCTTAGTAGTTCACTCTCCCCACTCGCCGTCCACCCAGCAATCGAGTGCCTGAACTGCTCCGGCTGGAGGGGGTGGGGGTGGAGGTCTCAGGCGCTGTGGGAAGTGGGGTGTAGGTGTTTAAAAGGAGGGTGCCTTGGGTCTGTCCTTTCCCCCAGCCACTGAACAGCGGGCCACAGAACGAACTGCGGTTATGTGAAGGCAGCCCCTCCAGTGTGGTGACGCCGGAGAGCTGGCTCAGGGCGTGGTGGAGCGGGCCTGAGATGGGCCTGGCTCCTCGGCCCCGGCCTCCTCACCTGCCTGCACCACTGCTGGATGGCGCTGACAGACAGCGGGCCCTGGATGCTCCCGTCGCGCCGCAGGAACACCTCCCCCTGGTCTGTCTCGTAGAGTTGCGGCTCGCTCTGCACCTTGGGGGCGTGCACGGTCAGGCGTAGCACCTGCGAGGGGCAACAGCAACCGGGCTATGCCGCACCTGACCCTGACCGTGGACCGCTGCCCAGCCACACCCAGGTCACTCCTCCCTGCTCCCCGCCCTGGCGCTCACCTTGAGGGGGACGTTGCTCGGGGCGGTGCTGACGACGGGGATGAAGGTGAGGGTGTAGGCGTCAGGGAAGACCTGGGGCTTGAAGCCCTGCAGGATGGAGTCCACGAGCAGGCGTGCGCGGTCCTCGTCGCGGTGGCTGCAGCGGATGCCCTGCACGCAGCCGCTGTCCTCCACGCCCACCAGCAGGCTGCCGCCCTCGCTGTTGAGGAAGGCGCACGTGTAGCGCCGCACGTGGTGTTTGAAGGCCAGGCTCAGGTACTCGCCGCTGCCCCGCTTGAACTCCACGTTGCGCGTCTCGCTGCCCAGGAAGGCGCCCTGGAAGAGCCGCTCCTGGCCCAGGATCTCCTGGTGCACAATGGCGCTGTCGGAGCGCACGCCGCTGGGCCGGGCCCAGGGCCCGTTGGGAGAGAGGCCTGGGGGCCGCGTGGGCATCAGGAAGCCGGAGCCTGGGCTGGGCACAGGGCTGGGGCCTGGGCTGGGGCCGCTGTCCTCCTCCTGCAGGTGGGTGAGGTCAGGATGGATGGGCTGAGGCCAACGCGGAGCTCCCTGCCACCTCAAGGGACTGCCAGAACCCCGGCCCGCACCTGCCTGGGTCTGGCCTCCACGGGCTGCGGGGCCCAGTTCCACCCTCACTGTTGAGGGAGGCGTGTGGGTGAGCCAGGTTCAGGGGCTCACTGCTGGCCCGCTTGAACTCCAAGCCACCCAGCCTCGCGCAGCCAGCGAGGGGCAACCCTGCTGGATCAAGGGCTCAATCCACCTGCTCCTTTGCCCGCTGCGCTGGGCTCTCTTCCTAGGTGGGCAAGGAGAGAGTTCCCCTTCCCAGGGCTGGAAGCTGGGACACCTGGGGCTGACCTTGCCCATGTGGGTTGCAGATGGGCTTCTGATGCCTGGAGCCGCACTGTTCCAACACTTCAGTGACAGCTGCGGGCCCAGTAACTAAGAGGCTCTGAGACCCTGCCACTTCCTGTTCCCCTGAAACCTTTGCTGACCACTGTGGACAAGCCCGTTCCATACTCTCTGCCCCTCCTGAGGCCCCTCCCACAGTTCGTGCTCTGTTTGAGGGCTCTCAAAACATCCATGTTGGGGCTGGTACTGTAGTGTAGTAGGTTAAGCCTCTGTCTGTGGCACCAGCATCCCATATGGGCGCTGGTTCAAGTCCTGGTTGCTCCTCTTCTGATCCAGCTCCCTGCTAATGGCCTGGGAAAGCAGTGGAGGATGGGCCTAGTGCTTGGGCCCTTGAAACCACCTGGGAGACCCGGAAGAAGCTCCTGGCTTCAGATCAGCCCAGCTCTGGCCATTGTGGCCGTTTAGGAAGTGAACCAGCAGATGGAAGACCTCTTTCTCCCTCTCCCTCTCCCTCTCTGGAACTCTGCCTCTCAAACGAATAAATAAACCTTAAAAAAAAAAAAAAAAATCTGTGTCCTGGCCACTTCCCTGGCTGGGCCTCACCCGGTCTCCAGGTGCTCCTCTTTCCAGCGCCCCTCCTCACTGGCCCTAAATGCAGGTTGGACTGCTGCTCCGCCGTCACACCTTTTTTTCTGACTCTGCTGCCTTGCAGGGCTGGGAGTGCAGCCTGGATTGGGGCAGGAGTGAGAGGCACGTTCCTATGGGCCCTGCGGCTCCCCAGTCCTAGCAACCTGGTAAAACTCATACGAACATGAACTCGGCACACGTATGCTGAAGAGTCAAGTCAGCGAGCTGTTTAGTTCTGCAGCAGTTTAAACACCATGGTGCTCACCCTAAAGAAAAACCCGGTCTCCCGAGGTGATCTGCCAGTGACCTCCCGGCCTGGTTAGAGCCAGCCCTTGACCCTGGCTGCGCCTTTGTCTACAGCCCACAGAGACCTGGGCCTGGCCCTCTGGCCCAGCTTCCTTCCCTGGGGGCCCCTGTGGCTGTGGCCCAGGCACCAGGGAAGTGCCAGTGTCCTGCACGCACTGCACCGACACCCCTCTTTGCAGGTGTTCCCTGCTCGGAATGTCCTTCCCTCATGTGCCCATCCAGCTCTCTAAGTCCCAGCCTGGATCCCACTTCCCTGGCAACTCTGTCCCGACATGGCAGCAAGCACAGCGCCTCGCCTCGCAGCTGCCATGGTGACCGGCGGCTGTGCCTCACTCCCCGCACAGAGAGTGCGCTGGTGTTTGCCGACTGAACAGCTGAGACAGGCCAAGGAGAAAGGTCTGGGCCCTTGTGGGCCTGAGGGCCCTGGGGCCCCGAGCCTGGAAGGCCGGAGGCCTGTTGAGCCCCACACAGCTGCTGGGTGGAAGGCGCGGTGCAGGGCAGCGTCCTGCTGCAGGGAGGTGGGTGGACCTGTCCCAGGCCCTCAGAGGCAGCCCACAGGCAGGCCTCTCCCGGGGGTGGAGCCCCAGGAGCAGGCTGGGGAGATGACACTCACCTCTCTGCGGCTCAGCAGGGGGCCCCGGCCCTCAGCCAGCACCAGCTCCTTCCCGCGTGCCGCCACCTCCTTGAGAATCAGGTGCTCCTGTGAGGCCATCTGCAGGCGCCAGGGCAGCGAGCCCAGGGCGGCCTTGGGAGTGGCCACGTGCACCAGTGCGTAGGCCTTCCCGGGCCGCCGCACCACCTCGATGTCCTCCCGGGCTACTGGCAGCTGCAGCCGCTCCAGGGTGTCCCGCAGCAGGCAGGCGAGCACAGGCACAGAGAACTGGGGGTTCAGGTGGCCCACGTAGAGAGTGTGCGTGCTGGGCTCTGCCTCCGGGCCTGAGTCCTTGGGTGGGGTCTCTTCTTGGGGCAGTGCTGGTAGGGGCTGCTCACCCAGGGGCTCCATGGGGGTCTCCCACGTCTGCGTGTGCACTGATCTCCTCCTGGGCGTCGTGGAGGGTTATCCCTCCGGAAGGCTCACTGTGGGCTGCTCCACCCAGGGCCTCCTGGGGGGCACTCAGCGGGCGCCAAGGCTCCTGGGAGGCTCCCAGCTTGGCAGAGGCTGGGCGGGGCCACAGAGAGAGAAGGAGGGCAGAGGGCTGGCCGGGAGGGCCTGACAGCTGCTCTTGGCCTCGGATGGAAGACAGGCAGGTCAGAGCTGGCGTCCTGTGGGGAGACTCAGGAGGGACAGAAAGGCCCAGAAGCCGGGTCTCGGCGGCCCTGCTGGGTCCTGTCACTGGTCCCAGGGCTCCTGCCTTCTTTTCCTGCTCTGCAGGCTCGGGGGGTTTCCTGCCTGCCGGCAGAGGACTTCTGCCTCCAGACACCTGAGAAACCTTTCACAGAGGGGCTTCTGGAGAAGACAGCTTAACGCGAGACCCTGCAGCCTGGCCAGAGGCCCCATGGCTGCTTCTCCCTGCCGGCTTTAAACCCTGCTGCTCAGGGCTGCTAGCCTAGACCAGGCCCTCTTTTGGGTCCAGAGTGCAGAAGGGGCTCTTGGGCCTCCGCGCTCTCCCGCTCCAGGCCGGGAGCCTCACTCCTCAGCCGCCTGTGTCTGTACCTACAGCAGCCCCTCCATTCACCCACACACACCCACCCTCCGCTCTGTGTGGTAGCTGCCACCAGCCTGCATCTTTTCAGACTGGATCCTCAGGGCCACCGTGGCCAGGGTGGGGGCATTCAGGGCAACCAGAAACCAGAGGAGAGAGGAGGCCCAAGAGCTTCATGTCTTGCTGGCTCCTGGGGGAGGGGACAGGGGGCATGAGAGGTGCCAGCCCTGAGCTCCCGTAGCCTCCATGGGGGCACTTAGGGGTTTGGCACTTGAACAATGAGACCCAGGTTGTAGGAAGTGGGCGGGGCCTGCACACCCACCTCTGTGATCTCAGGAGGGACAACAATGCTTTCTCCCGGCAGCCTCTGGCAGGCCTGGTTGGGGTAGTCAAACACGAAGAGGGCTCCTGTGCTCCTTGTGGCCCTCCCCCCCCCAACACACACACACCCCGTGAGTACACAGAGCTGCCTGCTCCCCACATGCTTGGCCATGGAACTCCCTCTGGGCAGCTTCCAGAAGATGTACTTGTGCCCTGGTAAAGCCTCTCTGCAGGACCAGTGCCCAGGCAGGGCGGCAGCTGCCACCTCTGTGGGCCCTGCTGCCTAAAGCCTCCCGTCCTCCTTGGGTCCCCCAGGCCCGGGCTCCGCTGAATGCTGACTTCATTCCAGATGGGTCAGGATGCAGAACGTGGGCTCCAGGGCTCCCCCTGCCACCAAGCCCTTCTCTATGGACGAGGTTAGAGCAGCGTGAGTAAAACGTTAACTCTGCCCACTGAACTTGACATTTGATTACTTTCCTAGTTCTGTTCCCCTGGAAACCAGATAAAAGTGGAATGTCAACTGTGTCAAGGCGACATCACTTAGGGTGAAAATGCCCACTGACTGTACATGTACATGTACCCCTGGGGAGCTCCAGGGGTGAACGGTGAATGCTGGCTCAAAAGCCGCAGCTCTGGGCTTCCTGAGCGCAACCACTCACACCGGCCAGAGGGCCCTCGCGTCCCCTCACCCCAACCTCTCAGCCAAAAGAGCCCAAAGGAGGGAAAGGACCTAGGCGAAGCTTCACAGGAAATGTGTGTGTGAGTGACTGGAACCTTGGCCTTGGAGTCAGGTTAGTAGGTTTCAAAACCCTACCTTGCCACTTCCTGCCTGGGTGGCCTCTGCTTATTTCCCCACTGTGAAGACCGAGTGAAAGGAATCTAATTCACGTAGAGCAGCAGTTTGTGTGGCACGTCGTAAGGACAACAAACATGCTGGTTATTATCAGCTTAGAGCGACGGCTGAGCTGCTGCCCCCCTTGTGAACCCTGTACCACCTGACACAGGGCCATGTGGCCCAGGAATCGCACCCAGCCCCAGTCAGTGCGCAGGGCACAGTGCAGGCCTGAGCTGGGGCGGGCCTGCATTTCCCCTCGGCCCAGGAGGATAAGGACGAACCTAGGCACTGAGGCGCCGCCTTTGACTTGCTGACCTTGGCTCCTTCCTGCCCTGGCTTTGTGTGGCTGCGGCACTCACCGCTGTCCCCCTGCACCAGAGGTCACATTCGCACCCTGTCTTTCAGGGCGGCATGTGTGTGTGTGTGTGTGCCTGTCTCTGCCCTCCAAGATGCTGGGGCCCCCGTGGGCATCTGGAAGGCAGCCTGTTCTGTAGGGACTGCGAGTCTCAGAAGAGCTCTCAGGGGTCACTGTGTCCAAGCTCCTCATTTAATAGAAGAGAAAACTGAGGCCACGAGAAGGGGCGTGAATGCACAGTGACTGCACAGTGATTTGGCTGTCAGCCGATGAAGACGACACTGGCATCTATATTGGTTTTTATTTATAAACAAACCGACATAAAATCAGTCCAGATGGCTGCTGACTGGTTCACAAAAAAGCACAAGGGTGGTGGAGTGGATGGCACCGACTCAGCCTGGGGACCCTTCCCTCCCATCTACCATAGGACCTCCTTGGCCTAAGATCATCAGGCCCAGTCTTCGGCAGCAATTCTGGCCAGGGCAAGGAGCTGTGTAGAGACTGTACGAAGCAAGGGGCTTCCATGCCCACAGATGAGGCTTGGGGCCACAAAGGGGCCACTGGTGAGAGAGAAGGGCAGGTGACAGGGACCCTCTCCTCCCTTGCTGACCGGCGTGGTCAGGGCCTTACAGGGTTATCCATTCCAAAGAGAAAGTGCCCTCAGGAGTGCCCTCTGCGAGGCCCATGCCTATCTGGAGAGGGCTCTGGGACCAGAGCACAGCAGTCTCCCTCTTCCCGAAACCCAGCGTCTGGTGTAGGAGGAGTATTACCTAGAGGGTTTGGCCAAGGGCCAGAAACAATAAATTAGCAATACGACTTTTTAAGGTAGAGGTTCGCACCATGAGTTCAGAGTTGGGGAGTCTGGTGAGAAGGCAGGAGCTGTGGGGCAACAGTGTGCCACACCAAGCCTAGGAGGTGGTCAGGGCATGGGCACAGGTGTCATTCCAGGGCCTGTCTTCCAAAGCCCCAGGGCTGGTCTCTTCCTACCACATTTGGAAGTGTTCAGTCGAAACTCCGGATGAGAGGCCAGCCCGGCCTGAGAAATAAATAGAGACCAGAGAGATGCAGCAGGGCTGAGGAGAGTGGCGCCGGCCCCGGGCCCCATGCTCTCCCCTCCTCGCCCTTCACAGAAGGACGGCCGGTGGCAGGGGGCCGGCAGTGGTGGCGTCACACGGCCTCTGGTGTGCTGAGGCCTGGGGCGGCGGCCGGCCCTTCCTCCAGGGAGACTTGATCTCCGCTGCCCCGCTCAGAACTTGCCCTGCTTCAGCCGGTCAATGTGGTAGGAGAGCTTGAGTGCAGGCCCCAGTTTCAGACCCATGTACTTCATCATCACGTCACTGCGCAGCAGGAGCAGGGCCTTGCCATCGATCTCCTGGGGGGAGAGGGGGCGGCACCATCAGAGGCCGGACCATCCGACCACCCCAGATGCTGACTAAAGGCCACTCAAGAAGTGCCAACCACATGGGGTCCAGACAACCTGCTGTGACACAGAAGCCTGTCTGTTCTTCCCTCTATCCGAGTGTCTCCTACAGAAAGCACCAGGTTAGGCTCCTCATGTATCTGCGCCATTCTCCTTCAGTTCCCTGCCCTCCCAGCCTCGGAGACCTGGTTCAACTCCACCTCTTCTTGGAAGCCTCCCCAGCTGGTGGACCCTCAACTGTTCCTCTGTGAGTCATGGTCTCTCCTGAGCAGCAGGGACCCCTCTGTGAGCTGGCACAAAAGAGCTACTCACTGAGCAGTTGTGAGGCCTACGGCCCAAGAGTTCCTTCAAACATGGCTGCTGTGGAAGATGTACACAATCCATGAAACGATCAGAGATGTGAGGGCCTCACATCAGTAGGGCAGAACAGCACCAGGCTATGAGGAAGTGAGTTGGAACTCCCAAATCAAGAATGTGGTCACAAGAGGACCAGGGGCAATCCCTGGCTGTGGAGCCAAGCGGCCACTTGCAAAGACCCTGGAGGCTCACAGAGGGGCAGGTAGGGGATGGGGTCCTGACGAGGTTGGAGAATCAAGGTCCACATTGTGAGAGACTCTGAGGTGAGCTGAGGCCCCTGAGTCTCATGCCAAGGCAGGCAGATGAGACAGCAAGTGCTCCTTGGAACATTCAGTAGATTCCTGTCCCTAGAACTGAGCCCTCAGGCCTTAAACACCACAGCAAATCACTGAAGCCAATTCTATACCAGAAAAGTGAGTAGAACACAGTGCCCAGTGGTCTGTCCAAGACCCAAGAGTCTAAGTTTTATGGTGTCTCCTTTGTTAAGTTCCAAAGGACCTGGATCCACTATACAGCCTGCATCCTTTAAGAAACTACAAGCTGTAGAAGCAAAACTCCCAGTGAACATCAAGAGGTCAGACAGAGACACCTACATGTTTGCGAAAGAGGTCAGCGTGGGGTCCAAGCTGAGGGTCAGCTTCCCGGACAAACTGCATCACGTCCTCCACTGTCCACGAGGAGGGGTCCCGGCCACTCGGTCGAGAAGCATCCCGGCTTTCCAGGTATCGGTCCGACCCTGCGGGACAGGAGGGCGCCTACCATGACTGGTGGGGACTGGTTCGTAACCCCACACCGTGCTCTTGGCACATCTTAGTGGCCTCCCAGGTGATGCATATGACAATGGCAGGGCCTAGCAGGAGAACTGGAGCAGCCTAGGTTTTCCACAATGGGCAAGTCCAATCTTCGTTTTCAAAAGGTAGATCTAATTTTTGGAAATGTTAGATCTAACCTAAGGAATTTTGCACCGAGGCTGTGACTCAGCCTGGACCTGAGATGCAGGTGGACACTGAGGTGGACTACTTGGGTTCAGTGGGGGGCTGGTGATGAGGCTGCCCTTGCCTCGGCTCTGGGGACCATTTGTAGAGATCCTGGTAGGTGGGCAAGATTAGAACCAAATTCTTGGGAATTGGGGAAGAAAGAAGAAGTGGTAGATAGTGCCCTGGTCCTCTTCCGTGGCCTGGAGAACAGGTGACAGCACTATCACCTGATGCACTAAGGCAGAGAACAAGTTTTTGCCTTGGTTGCCAGGAATCTCAACGCTAACTTATTGCTCAAATTTTTATCTCACTTGGGGCTCAAACAAAGCTCTTCCCATTTCCCCTCTGGGGTATGGGATCTCGGTTTTGACCATCACCTGGTTATTCTGACCTCTTGTATGCTGTAATCCCTTTGCCTGGAATGTGCCCCCTTCTGTCCCTCCACTTTTTCCTTTTCTTCTGGCAAACTCCAACCTCACTAAGCCAGTCTTGACTTCAAGGACAAGCTCTTTTATGAGAAATTTTCGGTCTAATATTGATCTCACAAGGCACTGGGTGTTATCTCTTGGTTCCAGTTCATTCTGCAGTTTCCCGATTGTAACATTCTAGTAATCTATCCTCCATAAAGCAGCCAAAGGAACCTTTATAAACCACTGATTGAATCAGGTCAATCCTCACCAAAAACCTCAAAGCGATGGCCTTCCACTGCATGTGAAATGGAACCTGAGCTCCTTCCCATGGCCTCCTCGGCACCACCCCCATCTGGCCCCTCCTACCCTTGGCTTCATTTCGCATTCCACTCACCTGTTTCCCCGAAGCCCACCCTCCTCTCACCTGTACTTCAGGCACTCTAGACTTCTCTCCGATTCTCGAATAAGCCAAGCTTTTACTCTTTGGCTTATCTGGAATGTTCTTTTTCCAGATTTTTTCATGACTAATTTGTTTTCAACTTCTGGGACTGATCACAAATACTGATTCCTCAAGGAAGCCTTCACTGATAGCCTAGTACAACTAGTCAATTTCCCAACAGTCACTCTCAAACCAGTAACCCTTGTTTTATTCCCCTACACATGTATCTACCTAGAGTAATTTTATGCATTCTAT
Organism: Lepus europaeus; assembly: GCF_033115175.1. Lineage (NCBI taxonomy): Eukaryota > Metazoa > Chordata > Mammalia > Lagomorpha > Leporidae > Lepus > Lepus europaeus. The sequence continues at coordinate 32,725,671 of NC_084831.1, forward strand.
TTATTGTATGTTTATCGCCCATCTCCTCCTCATAGAATATAAGCTGTATTGTTTTCTGCTATGTCCCCAACACATAGAAGAGAGTCCAGTCTGCTATATCTGATTTTCAAACACATTTGTTAAATTACTGAGTAATCACATCTGACAGTTACTTGTGTATTTTTCTCCTACCAGACCATGTCTTTACTGAGGCAGGGGCCTGCTTTGCTCATGTCTATATCCTTAGGACTCAGAGATGTCTGGCACAGCCACCAAGAGGCAGAGCTAACGCACATCCGTGAAAGCAGAGAGACCTAATCTTTAACTATCCTCCAATTTCCCTCATTCTGAGTCCCAGGTCTATGAGGCAAAACATACTTTGCCTGGCAATTCTAGAAAACTGTCTTTTAGGCTTGTAGTTGGCCATTGACCAGACCAGGGTGACGTATGCTAGAACAAGCAGGATTCATTAGAGCCACAGAAACCTCAATAGCTTTTTAGAGGTGTCAGGAGACAGACTCTGTGAGCCAATCACTTCTGCCCTAAAAGCACACTGAAATGCTGAGCCAGAGACCAACCACAGGGACGCTAGAGAGCACAGAGAAGATTCTGGCAGACAGCATATGCATGAATGAGTCCTTCTTGCACCTTCTTAGCCAACTGCTCTGATCAGGGGCTTGGATTCATATAAATATGTACACATTTATACTCATATATAGAATAGTTTAAATAGGTAAATACACACATACTCATAGGTACTTCAAAAAGTTTGGGAAAAATGGGATTAAAATAAATGTCTGCTGGCTAGCGTTGTGGTATAGTGGGTAGTCACCACTTGTGGCGCAGGCATCCCATATGGGCAGGGGTTTGAATTTTGGATACTCTACTTCCACTGCAGCTCCCTACTAATGTGCCTGGGCAAGCATCAAAGGACAGCCCAAGTCCTTGGGCCCCTGCACCCATGTGGGAGACCTGGAAGATGCTCCTGGCTCCTGGCTTCAGACTGGCCCCATTCTGGTTGTTGCATTCATCCAGGGAGTAAACCAGGGGATTGAAGATCTCTCTGTCTCCCCCTTTCTCTCTCTCACTTTGCCTTTCAAATAAATAAATAAATCTTAAAAAAAGAATTAGCTTATTAAAAAAAGAAATATTTATTTTGGTTTAAATATACTGAAATCCATGCACATGAGACTTTAAAAAGCTCATGGAGGGGCTGGAGCTGTGGCCCAGCAGCTTAAACCTCAAGGCCTGCAGTGCTGGCATCCCATATAGGCACCAGTTCAAGTCCTGGCTACTCTACTTCCAATCCAGCTCCCTGCTAATGTGCTTGGGAAAGCAGCAGAAGATGCCCCAAGTCCTTGGGCCCTTGCACCCATATGGGAGACCTGGAGGAAGCTCTTGGCTCCTGGCTTTAGCCTGGCCCAGCCCCGGCCATTGCAGCCATTTGGCGAGTGGACCAGTGGATGGAAGATTTCTCTAACTTTCTCCCTCTCTGTAACACTTCCTTTCAAAATAAATAAATACATCTTTAAAAAAAAAGTTCATGGAAAATGCATATCATTGAAAACTATGCATGAATTTCAAATTTTTTTTGCACCCACACATCTTTTAATTTCACTTTCCATGAACTTCTTAAAATATCCTCATCTACATACTCTGTTGGCTGAGTATTTGTGTCACTGTAAAATTCACACATTGAAATCAACCTCTGTTGTAATGACATTAAGAGGTAGGAGCTTTGGCAGACCCTTCATAAACACGATGAGTATCTGTACAACAGGTCTGTGCGAGGTCTCTCGTCTCTCTGGCCACATGAGGCCAAAGAGAGGAGACAGCGTAAGTAGGAAAACAGCCCTCATCAGACACCAAATTGGGTGGCACGTGCATCTTGGACTTCCCAGTCTCCAGAACTGTGAGAAATGAATGTCTATGGTACTGTTTCACAGCCACTCAAAGGGACTAAGACACGCCACATTTCTAATACTCTTAAGTATCTGTGTGTGTGTCTGTCAGCCTCCTCCTGTCAGAATATAAATTCCGTGAGTTCAGGTGGTGGGAAGTTGTTAATTTTTACGGTGGTAGGAGAGACATCTCTGAAATGATGCATCTGAGCCAACACCTTGAAGCAGAAGCACAACTGGCACGCTGGAGATTTAACAGGAAGGTCAATGTGCTAGAGTGAAAAGAGAAAGTGCTAAGAAATAACATCCAGGAGGCATGGATAAGTGTGCTGAGGGCAAGGAGGGACATGGTAGTATAGAAAACGGACCGTGTATGCCACTGAAACCACTGGCTTCTCTGATTGAAACAGATACAAGGATCATTCTCACAGTCTGTGCCAACAAGAAACTTTAGCAGGGCAAGGAGAGAAGTAAGGCAGAACAGTTGAAAAAAGAAGCTGTATCAGTAATTCATGCAAGAGACAATGTGGCATGCATGGGGTGGTAGAGGTGAGAAGCGGTCTGATACATGAATGGGATTCTATAAAGAATCCCGCCAATGTCAACTCCTTTGACCTTAAAACAGCCTTTGAAGGAGGTCTTATCACTATCTTTAGAGAGGAGGGAACCAAGGCCCACAGCGGGGAAGTGACTTGCCTGAGACCACACAGCTAGGTTTACACTCTCTCTGCTCCATTCCTGCCCCAGGGTTGCCCATCCCAGTGTGCCCAGCTGGCAGCGGCTCTTCCAGCAAGGACAGCTGGCTCAGACTGAGAATGACCATGGCAAGTGACGTACATCTGCAGACACTGGACTAACAAACCCATGCCTAATCATCCTGGATTAATGAAACAAAACAGGAGACGGGCTTGGCTTGTGGTAGAATCCTCTCATAGCCTTTTGGAATTCTTCAGGGTCAAAAGACAATTTGGACCACAATATCCCGGACCCAAGAGCCCCAGAGGAAGAGTGGAGAGGCCTAGGGCACAGCAGTGCCATTTGAGGCCAGTGCTATGGAGGCAGCCTCTCTTGAAGCGCTCCCATCAGAAACAGGGTCTTGGGGAAGATCACAGTAACAGTAACTTCCCTCATACCTGGGGAATGGTTTAACTTCCAAAATGGTTCCATAGCCCTTCTTTCATTTGATCGTTTTAACACTCCTGTGGAAAGACCAGGTTGGTATTAGCATTTCCATTTTGCCCATGAGGAACATTTGCATGTGAGGAAGACCTGGGGGTGAGATGACTTATCCGTACCTCAAGGCAGGGGCTGAGGCTACAATCAGCTCTCCTCTCTACCTCTGCTTGAGAGTTTTTGTACTCCATTTTGTGGCCTTCCTGGGGTTGGCGGGGGGGGCACCACAGTCTTCATGAAAGCACTCTCTCCTCTTTTTACTGCAAGCCTTGCTAATGGAGTCTTCTTATTCTTTCATATCCCTACATCCCTGGGCTAGGGAGGACAAACTGGGAGTATAGAAGCAGCATTCCCCTAATGCCCCACTGCTGCTTCTAGACAATTCTCTCATGAAAGCCCCTATTTTTCAGAGGCCAAACAGGTACCCAACCATCTGTTCTTCCTAGTCATTGCTGTCTAGAGATCTTGAGGTTTCTACCCATGGTTAAAAGAAGACTTTTTGGTACTCAGTTCATTACCTTCTGCTCTAGCCTAATTCCTGCCATAATCTTTGGAGGCAATCCGCTGAACTACCATGGCTCCAATGACTCTCATCTCCACTTGACCTCATTTATCTACTGCCAAGGCCACTGTCTGGGTCCTGTTACCACTAGGAATAAATCCACTTCAGAGTTTTAATTCTAATTTTGGACCCCAAAACCCCATCTTTCCAATTCTCTTGGGACTCACGTCCACTACACCCATGACATCACTGTGTTCTGAAGCTATCAGACTTGCCATCTCCCCCATCCTGCTTCTCTTCCTGTCCTCCAGCTCTCGAGGTTGGTGACTTAAACTACCTTCCCACAGCTCCACTGGTGTACTTACATACTCTCTCACTTCCTTCCTCACTTGCCTTTCTAACTTAGCAAAAAACCTTAGTTCTCAAACTTGTCTTTTCTCACTCCATATCTAGGTTACTAAGAACCACAGAAGAAAACCATAGCTTTTGTAAGTTGGCAAACTTATCTTTAAGCATAGCTGGATTCCTAATGTTTCCCATAAACTCTTCTCTTCCCATTGATCCATTTTCTCCACCTTCTTTATGCCTAGTCCACTATTTCAGCACTCCTCAATTCTCTGCCATTCAGTCCTCTCTACTCACCAATGGACTCGACCAAGCTTCCCTACCTGCTCAGAAAGCCACGCCTCCTCTGGCTTCACACTGATCCGTTTATTTAGGACCTCCATCCCTATTCCTTCCTACCAACCTCAACCAAGGCCTTATTTTCTCCCCTTCATATATCCTTAATGTTTTCTTCTTGGAAGGCTCATGTTGTCTGCTGACAAACAAGCCCAAGTGTTCCTGCTAAAAGATCTTCTTTGACTTACTACCATTTATTCTCCTCAAACACTCCCTGGTACCTTCACCCTCTGCAATCTGCTCTCACCACTCCTGAAGCCACTATTCCTAAAATCACCACTAATAACCACATACAACAGATATTTTTCAGTCCCTATTTTACTGAAACTTTGTTGTGCTGTGCTGGCCACCATAATATCAAATTCTTCGCTATCCCCTCTCTTTGAATGTTCCTTTTTCTCCTTGGTAGGCAGGTCTTCCTGTTACCCCTTCTGGAACTTTATTTGGTCCTGAGAATTCCACATCTGGTCAACTTTTTGTTTCACTGTATGCAAACTTCTGGGAGATGGGTTTCATTCACCTTATCATTTCAATTACTATCTATATTCTACTATAGTTCACTTTGGTTTAGTATTCATTCCTAAGAATCAGACCTGCATAACTGTTGCCTGCTGGTCTGAGATGACCTAGTAGCTCCTTCCTTTTCCTTCTCTTCTATGCTTGGTTCCCTCTCTCAGTGACTGGCACCACCATCTACTCAGCTACCACATCTAGAAACATCAAGAGACGTTCCCCATTCCCTTCTTCCTCAGAATCCTCAACTAACCAAATTTACTTTGTGAAGTTTTCAAATACCTTCTTTAGTCTTCAGACTGTCTATCAATGCCCTAGTCTAGGCCTTTCTCACTACTGGTGTGGCCTACTCTAGTGACCTCCTAACTGGTCCCTCTATTCTTACTCCTCCTAAAATTCATGCTGAACATAACGATCAATGGTCTGGTCCAAACACAAGCTGGTACGTTCCACCTCTAATGAAAAGCCTTCAGTAGCTTCACATGGCTTGTAAGATAAACTTCAAACTCTTCAGCATGGCATTCAAGGTCTTCTGTAAGTCCTGACCAGCCCAAGCTTTTCTTTATGGAGTTCCAGTATTGTGCTTTATGTTTTAGCAATACCAAACTGCATGCAATTCCTTGTACCATCTGTATTACAAGCATACTTCAGAAAGTTTGTGGAAAATGGAACTAAAAGATGAGTTTATTCTGGTGTAAAAAAGGTTGAAATCCATGCATACCAGGGGCCTTCAAAAAGCAAATAAAAGTACATATTATAAAAAAAAAACTATGCATGGTTTTCAAAATATCCTTACAACACAATAAAATTACCTTTTAACTCCATTTTCCATGAACTTTTTGAAGTGCCCTCATCCATTGTATCTCTTTGCCTTTGCTCATGTTACTCCTTTTTCTGGAAAGTCCTCCTTTTTCTGGAAACAGCCCTGATATGGTCACCCAAGGAAGCTTCCTTTGAACACCAAGCTTATGGGTAGGTGTCCATTCTTGCCGTTTTCATACTACCTACAGCGCAACTCTGTTACTGTACTCAAGAAATTGTTTTACAATGTTTAAGTGTTTGTCTTCTCTATAAGACTGAGGACAAATAGTGATTGATTTTTGCCTCCCCATGCTAAATACAGATGGCATTCACATAAATGGCTAAGGGATCAAGGAATGAGTCCTTCCTTGTCCCTTCTGGCTCTGGGTCTTTGCCTTTTAGTTCCTGCCATTCTCAAGCCAATCTCAGAGCTCCAATTACTTCTCAGGTGCTTGACCAGGCACAACAGTAAGACCAGCCTCTAGTGTCACCCCCAGACAGGAGGCAAAAGTACTTGGCTCTCTCTGGCCTCCCAGAGCTCAGGAAGAAAGGAAAAGAAAGCAAAAGGGGGGCCCAGAACTCTGGCCAGCTTACCTCTGGAGCACAACCTGCGCATGGCTAAGGCAGTGCTGGATGGGAAGCCACAGGAAGGAAGCAAGGGCCGGTACCCAGGAGTTCGTAGAGTTTGGGAGGTGCTGACAAGGCTGGTGGGATTCAGGGCAGAGTCCATTGAGTCTGAGTGTGGCTCCAAGGACCGGGCCAGATTGTTTCCCAGGACAAAGGTTTCACCTAGAAAATAATAAAACCAGGGTTAGAGCAGGGACTATTTGTGGAAGGACCACAGGGTGCTGGCTCCCAGGTACCTGTTTGAGTGGAGCATGCAGCAAGAAAACAAAAGACATGGCTTGGCATCTGGAGGCCTGAGTACTGGCCATGGGTCTGCTCTCAGTTGGTCACCTCAGTCAAGCTTGATGCCAGTCTCTGCACTTGGGTCTCCTTAGAGACTCTTCCTCTTAGACTAGATGGTCTTACTGATCTGCATGTCTTAGGCTTTTTCTGGACAAGGAAAATCTTAAAAAAAAAAAAAAAAAAAAAAAAAAAGAAAGAAAGAAAGGAAGGAAGCTATTCTAGGATGGAAGAGACGGCTAGGGCAGGGAACAGGTGCTGAAGAGACACACTTGCTCAGATGAGGGTGTGTTAGAAGCTGACCATCTGCTCGGCTAGCAGGACAACTCAGATCTGCTTCTTGGTCCCTGGTTAAAGGCCTGTCTACAAAGGATCTGTTCCTACTTTCCCGCTCTCCTTTTGTATTTTCCCTGTTTGAAATAAGCATTCCAAGGAAGATGGGAGTGTGCAGTGGTAAGAGCTTGGGAGATCAGAATCAAGCTTAGAATTTGGCCCTGCAACTCAGCAGTGTTTCTGTCAGAACTTCAAGGTCCTCATCTATAACACAGCAAGTCCGTTTCTTCCAAAGGACCTGTGAACTTAGTAAGAGAATGTCTGTGACGTGATGAAGGGAATCACCCTGATGCTTCTGCATCTAGTCCACAGCGCACCACCAGGCAGCAGTGCCACATGACTGCACTCTGGAATCTGAAGCAGACTCCCTCTCAGGATTGGATCTTACCCAAACCAAGTCAGCTCCCAGACACAGCAATCCTTGCTTGTGGGGGTGTCTTGGTTAGCAGCCCCTAGCACCATCCTCTGTGGTTTTCCTTAAAGACCAGGTATTTAGATAATGCTTGGGATTCTCTCAGGGCCTCCAATGCACACCAGCCCGAGAACAATGTTTGGCACATGGGACTTCAGTGGCAAGATGGTCTAGGATTTCAAGGCTCCTTCTTAATATTTGTGTGGGCTTCAAGTCATTAATATTTGTCCCAGGGAGGTTAATCATTGAGCCCATTCCTAGGAGTGGTTCTGAAAAGAGAAGTCTCTGAGGCTCCAGAATACCTAAGCCTTATCCCGTCCCCTTTCCACAGGTGAAATTTTGGGTTTTTGTTTTCTAGGCGAGATGACAGCAGCAGTGTCCCCCTTTGAGACATGAATAGGAACTCAACCCCCAAAGCAGGAAACCTTGGCTCAGTCCTTGGGCTCTTGTCTTTCACGAGCTATGTGATCTTTGACAAGTAATTTGTCTTCTCTGAACACCCGTTTCCTCATCTGTAAAATAAGGAAAAATTATCCCCTGCCAGGCTAGGAACACCAAATGAGAAAACTGAATAGATGGGCTTTATGAATATGCAGAACTATTATTTTGTTTTTTATTCAGAGTTAGAATGGCAAACCTAACCTCTCTGTGATAGTTCAAGAAAAAGATTTAATCTGAGTTTTGTAGTGGGGTAATCTCACTTTGCTAGCCCTTGTTTTACTCAGCTAAGATGGGGATAGTACTGCCTGCCTCACGTAAAGAACAATTCTGATGACAAAGCCAGGGACTCACCAGATGCTGGTGAAAACCACTGTGTATCTCCTCTTTTCAGCAATTTTAAGAATGCTGAGATCTGGATCCTGAGTTGTGGGGTGTGAAAATTGGGACTGATGACACCTGAAGTAGACCAGATCACTAGATCACTAATCTTATCCTAATGAGATATACTGGACAAAATGAGGCATCATGACTGATGCTTTGGGAAATCCTTATCTTGTCAAGGCTGATCAAATGGTGCCCTGAGTGAGTCAGGTAGGACAATACACTTTCCATCTTTGACATTCAAGAAGTCAATGTTTACAATCAAGCTTTCCCCACATGGGGTAGCAGGGAGCTGGACTGGAAGAAAAGCAGCCAGGACTTCAACCAGTGCTCATGTGGGACATCACAGTCACAGGTGGTGGCTTAACCTGCTATGCCACAATGCCAGCTCCAATGAAAATAAATTTAAAAAAATTAAACACTTCATTAAAAAGTTTATTTTAGTATAAAACATTTTAAACCCATGCATAAATTTTCATAATACGCATTTTCCATGAACATTCCTGGAGATCCTGCATATGTATAGATTTCAAAATTTTTGTACCAAACTAATATCTTTTAATTCAATTTTTTTCACAAATTTTTGAGATACTCTCGTATATTCTCTAGTTCTTATATTCTATTTAAGAATTCTTTAAGGAATATCTCTTTATACTAGCAGCCACAGTCGTGAACCTGCTGCCTCTTCTTGTGTATCCATTCTTTCACAATCCCAGGCAGGCCCAATTTTCACTAATGAAATGCAGATGAATGTTCCTGCATGCCAGTAGCTGGGACTATTTAACACGTTGCTTTTGTATTGACTCAATCATACTCAGTCAAGAAAGGCCCCCATGCAACATTCTACCTGCAAGTAAGAATGTCACTTTCTATTTTCAGAGGCTCTGATGCTGAAAGAAAGGAACTGAAAGCAGGTTAGGTGAGAAGAAGTTCTCACTATTCATTCTGGTCCCCATGAGGAATATTTAGAATTCAGGCGTCTCTGCCCTGCTTGAAAGTCACATGAGTGGGGCCAGCGCTGTGGCTCACTTGGTTAATCCTCCGCCTGTGGCGCCGGCATCCCATATGGGCTCCGGGTTCTAGTCCCAGGTGCTCCTCTTCCAGTCCAGCTCTCTGCTGTGGCCCGGGAGGGCAGTGGAAGATGGCCCAAGTGCTTGGCCGCCTGCACCTGCATGGGAGACCAGGAGGAAGCACCTGGCTCCTGGCTTCGGATCGGTGTAGCTCCGGCCGTGGCGGCCATTTGGGGGGTGAACCAACGGAGGGAGGACCTTTCTCTCTGTCTCTCTCTCTCACTGTCTAACTCTGTCAAAAAGGAAAAAAAGAAAGTCACATGAGCAATACTCATTAGGATGTAGAAGTATAGATGGGGACAGGAGAGAAGAGGACTAGGCAAGTAGTTGCTTCCCTGAGCACATTCTCAGAAGTGGCACTATTATTGGAAGTAATTCTGTTAAAACTATGATGAAAACATAACATGGCAGGCAGTGTGGGATAAGACTTATGTGGAAGGTCAGAGAGCACACCTTTCTTCCTCCCCATCCTCCTGCACCCTCCCCTCTCCTCCCTGCCTCCAATCTCTCTACACAGGACACACTCCACAGGACTCTTAAAGGACATCTCCTCCCTCTTTCTTTTTTAATTTTATTAAAGATTTACGTGTTTATTTGAAAGTCAAAGTTACAGAGAGGGAGGGGGAGAGAGAGAGAGTGCGAGAAAGAGAGAGAGCGATCTTCCATCTGCTGGTTCACTCTCCAAATGGCCTCAATGGCCGGAACTGAGCCGATCCGAAGCCAGGAGCCAGGAGCTTCTTCTGGGTCTCCCACATGGATGCAGGGACCCAAGCACTTGGGTCATCTTCTACTGCTTTTCCAGGCCACAGCAGAGAGCTGGATCTGATGTGGAGCAGCCAGGACTTGAACCGGCGCCCATATGGGATGCCGGTACTACAGGTGGTGGCTTTACCTGCTACATCACAGTGCCGGCCCCCTATCCTCCCTCTTTGAACAATAACCTACCTTGGTACATTTTGGGCTGAGCTTTCCTTCATTTCCTGTATTTCTGGGTGGTGGGCCCCAGATTAGAGATGCTGAGCTCAGTTTACTCTTTAACCTCTCCGGGAAGTGCTTAGTCACTGATCTGGGACACATGGCATCGCTTTCCCCTTGTGGGTCTGGTATGTTAACTAAGAAAGTTATTTTCCAGCCAAGTCAGAAACGGCAGGAACTTGAACTGACTTGCCAGACTGGCAGCACTGCAAGAGTTAGGGCCATGTGCCAAAGGAAAGAATGGATGGCCAATCACCAGGGAGCACATTTCTCAATCAGTAGCCTGAGAATAATTCTTTCGGCTGGCAAGAGCCATCTATGTTAGGCTTTTGCCGCCAGATTCACACTGAGAGTTCTGTGACTTCACAGTGTTTCCACATGCAGTTTGGAGCTCGGAAGGCAAATCACGAACCGCTTTTTTTCAAGGAATAAGGGTCCAGAGGAAAGAAAGGTGATCCCAGAGATGAAAGACGACAAAATCCTGAAGAGAGAGTAAAAGTGAGTGGAGATTGAAAAGTCCAAGATGGGGCCAAGGACCAAAGTAAGGAACCAAAAACCAAAGTTCCAACAGGAAGCGCTAGGCAGGTGGGTTCAGCCCAGGTGGGTTCAGCTGGGCCCTGGACTTTCACAGCCGCTGCTGCTGCTGCTGCTGCTGCTGCTAGCCTCACTGCCCGCCCCTCCCCCGCCCCGCCCCATCAGCCCAGGCCCCATCCCAACTCCTACCTGGTAGGTACCTGTCGTGGCTATGGCTGTATTCTGTGGCAGTGAGTGACAAATGAGTCTGTGTAAAGGGCTGGTTGCCAAACAGATTGTCACTACGAAGGTTGTGGCAGAGTTTCTCCAGGAAGCGGAGGACGTAGGTGATGCTGTTGACTGCTGGAAGATTGAGAGTATGCTGCTCTCGGTCAAACACGGCTGTGGAGTTAAGTAAACAGGGCCAGGCACGTCAGCCTAGCAGTGCAGTGCGGTGTGCAGCAGGGGCGGAGGAGCCCAGCCCACTGCTTGCCTGAGGCTCACCTGGATACACAAAGGTAATCTGTGCCTGGCTTCCTCCCTGCCTCCCCTGACCTCCCTCCCTCCAGGGCTTTGATTTTTGCCTCCAACTCAAAAGAGCTTGCAATAATGGGAGTGGCCAGACCAGGTCTATTGCACCCTGGGGCTCTGGAAAGATTTCACTCAACCTGTGAAAACAACTGTGAACATGATTCTATTTGCTCCATCACTTGGCTAGGTCTCCTCCAGGAAATCTGTTCACTTAGGGTGCTGTTTTCACAAGCACTGCCTAAGAACCGAGAAGTTGGACAGAGAGGAGACTAGAACCATTGCCAGCAATGGTTTATGTACACAAATTTCAATCTATTTAAGGGTTTGGGAATTTTGGGAACATTTGGAAGTGTTTCATGCTTGGCTTGATTTTACTCTCCCTTCCTACTAAAACATCAACATATTTTTTCTTTAAATTTTTATTTGAGGGACAAACATATGGCACAGTAGTTAAGATCCCACTATGGATGTCTGCATCTCATATCAGAGCACCTGAGTTTGAGTCCTTGCTCGGCTTCAGATTCCAGATTCCTGCCAGTGTGTGCCCTAGCAAGGCAGCAGGTGATGGCTCAAGGGAGTTAGGTCCCAGTCACATACAGGGGACACCAGGCTGAGGTACCAGCTCCTGATTCCCAGTCTCAGCTATTGCAAACATTTATGAAGTAAAAAAGCAGATGAGAGATATATGTCTGTCTGTCTCTGTCCCTCTGCCTTTCAAATAAACAGAAACATTTAAAAAATTGACCCATAATATTTGTACATATTTATGAATTAGAATGTGATAGTTTGGTACATGCATACAATTCATAATGGTCAAATCAGGGTAATTTAAAAAAATATTTATTTATCTGAGAGGCAGAGTTATATATAGAGAGAGAGACAGAGAGAGAGAGAGACAGAGAGAGAGACAAAAAAAAAGTCTTCCATTTGCTGGTTTACTCCCCAAATGCCCCAATGGCCAGAGCTGGGCCGATCTGGTGCCAAGAACCAGCAGCTTCTTTTGGGTCTCCCACATGGGTGCAGGGGCCCAAGTACCTGGGCCATCTTCTGCTGCTGTCCCAGGCCATTAGCAGGGAGCTGGATCAGAAATGGAGAAGCCAGGACATAACTAGTGCTCGTATAGGATGCTGGTGGCCCCAAATCAGTAATTATCAATTCCATCTCCTTATACATTCGCTGTTTTTTTTTTTTTTTTTACTCTTCTAGTTATTTGGAGATGTATCATGAAATTATGTAGATTATAGCTACCCTAATGTATCAGCATGATTTTTAAAGGAAGGCCTGCATATTTGCCTCTAAAAACAGCACCATTAATTGGGAGTTTGGGAGCTGGGTTACTATAAGGAGCCAATTTTGGGGCAGAGGAAGAACCCTAGAGACATGTGATAGAGTGACATGTGATAGAGTGAAAGAGGAAGGAACCGAGAGGTCCCCTGCAACCGCTGCACTGAAGCCAAGCAGAGGACAGATAGGGAGGAACTGGGCCTCGGAGGGAAGTGGGCCTCAAGGACACGGGGCCTCATCTCCCAGGCAGTTTCCACTCTTCTGTGGTGACTTCTTCCCTATCGCCCCTCCTCCCCACAGCCAAGCATTCTCTTGTCTGGGCTCTCACATATTTCTCTATTATAACGCTTCTCATGGTTAGCTGTTTCAGACCTGGGCCTATCATCCACCAGAGTACTTCAAAAGTTCATGGAAAATGGAGTAAAATTTATTTTGGGGCAAAAAAAATTTGAAATCCATGCATTGGGGGGTATTCATGGGAAATTAATATTTTGAAAAAGTTATGCACAGATTTATTTGGGCACCAGAACAAACTTCTCTTTTAATTCCATTTTTTTTCCACAAACTTTCTGAAGCACTCTCTCCACTCCTGGCCATTGTTTGGCAATAGTCTCTGACATGTGGTAAAGGTCCAAGAAATGTTTGCTAAAAGAATATGGCTTGGTAATTTATAGGACTTTTCATCTCAGCTGGGTTTCCTGAAGAGTGGAGAATTATGGGATAGCATTACTGAAAGGCTCTAGGTTGTCTTCGTAGGTTTTGTGGGTAAGAAATAGGGGTGTGGACTTAGGAAAACTGAAACAGAGGCAAAGCTCAGCAGAAAAAATAAATATCCTAAGTGAGAGCAAAAACCATGGTGCTGTTGAATCAAAATCTCCCAGCAGGGAAGGAAGACGCATGACGCTTCCTACTCTGCCCTGGGCTTCAGCTCCCTTGTGTTGGGCTTGGCAGAGGACTGCGCAGCTAAGCAGTCAAAGGGATGACAGAGGAGCTTAGCAGTTCCCAGAAGCCAGGGTGGAAAAACTGACTTTCTGCCGTAACACTGCCCCTCTGGATTACTTCTTCTGGCAAGTCTTCAAGCAATATACTTATTTATTTTCTGTTTGGGAGAAGTTAAGCGGGAAGACAGTAGGAGAGAGAACTCTGTTTTGAGGCTTAAACAGAGTCTGATTTATTCTTCTTGGGTGTTCTTCCTGGCAGAGGACCCTTTGAGGAACAGAATACCTTCACGTTTCCCCAGAGACTACAGGTTTCCTGTAGGAACCACAACACCCTGTCAGAAATCAGGTGGAGAAGGTCTGCCTCTCTGGCTAGCGGCCAAACCAGCCTCCGAGCGCTTACCTGAGATAACCTCGCCACCATGGCCTTGTTTGAGGAAGCTGAAGACAGTTTTCTGGTGATGAGCACAGTCAATGCAAGCCTGGACAGCCTGTTGCAGCACCACCGAGGCACGGGCGGGCCCAAAATGGTCAGGGAGCTGCTGGACCTTCTTCTTATCTAAGTGGGGGCCTGTGCTGCCGTTCTTGTTCAAGTAGATACAAACTGTAGAAGACAAAGAATCAAAGAACCTTGAAGATCTCCAGTGTTCTCTTCCATGGTTTACACCCTGCGCTTTGGTCCCCAGCAGGATATCCAGCAGCTGAGCTGGTAAGACCGTGTGGGACATGCAGGGGCTGGAGCTTCCAGAGAGGCTGCACGCCTGATGCTGCCAGCCCAAACTGCATGACTGACCAAAGGCACTGGGAATCCAGTCTGCTGCGAGAACAACCCAGACCAAAGGGTAAGACAGAATTTGCATTTTGTCTTGTGTGCACTGAAAATAAAATTAAACAAGTTCCCAGATGTCTGGACTTGAATTTTCTGTGCTTGGTTACTTCGCATACTCTTCATACTTACCACTTCGTATGTTAACGGAGCTATGGAGCCATGGCAATAGCAGTAAAGTGTGTGTATGTGTGTGGTGTGTGCATGTGTGTATGTGTGTTACCCTTTGGAAGTGGAATGGTCACACTGCTGGCCACTTTCCCTGTTTTCTCTTCTAAGCCTTAGAATCCATTTGCTTATCTTCCAAATCAGCCCTTGGGCCCAAAGAAAGTAGTAAAAGTAGGAAGAAATGGAATAAACAAAAACCATGAAAAAGGCCTGAAGGTCCCATTTATGTATTTGCTTGTTTGGGTAGTTTCTCATCTCAAGACAGCTGGGCACTCACCTGGTTGCACCCCTGCACCTGGCACTGTGGAGAGGAAGGAACAGAGTGGGCACACCCTGAACAGTTTTCCTTTGTGTCTGGAGAGGCCCCACGCAGCCTGGTCAGCAGTGACATTCTCTCCCCTTATCTGTGGACCAGAGGGGTTCTTTCCTTTCTTGCACTGTTGTGTGTGGGGGTGCTCCCTGAATGAAGGGATAGGAGGACAAGTTTTTTTGCTATTAAAGACAAACAAGATAATAGTAGTAGCTGTGGGGGCTACTGATGGATGGCAGGGTCACCATCTGAGAACCAAGCAGGCTGAGCTAAAGGCCCTCTGCAGACTCTCCAGCTTCATAATTCTGAGAAGCAACATGGAGAGAATAAAACAGAAAATAGTGGGGAAGTAGGAAGTGAAAGGTTACAGTAGAAAGACAGAAGAAATGGGTAAATGACACTGAATATATGCATTTAACTTTCTTCTCTCCTAAAACTCACTAAGATGAGCCAGAGTAAGAGAACACAGCAACTTACACACCCTTAAATAAATATACACACTTTAAAAAATTTTGGAAGCTGGAAAGCAGATTAGAAAAATCGCAACTGACTTAGAAGAACCAAGAAAGCAATTCATAAAAGGTGTAAACACCGGCAGATGAAGTGTTTCTGGAGGTTGGTGTGATGGTGGATCCAATAAAAGGACTGGCTGAGGTCTATTGAGAAATTGGATTTTCATGTCTGGTAATGTGACACTTCTACTGAAATAACTGAAAATTCAGGAACTCAAAAAGAAGGAGTAAGTGAAAACGAGTATCTATGAAAATACATAATAGTGTTTATAGAAGTTCAGTCATAACAACCTTAAACTAGAAGCAGGCCAAATGTCCTCCAATAAGTGAACAGATACATAAATTGTGGTGTATCCTTTTAGAGCAGTACCTTTTGGGAGTAAAAAAAGAATGAATGACTAAAAGGCACAACAGCACAGTGATTGTCAAAAACATTATTTTAGGTGAAATAAACCAAACACAAACAAGTACACACAGTGAGTTTCATTAAGTTCACGAATAGAAAAATCTAATCTCTGGTGATAAAAAGCAGACTACAAATGAAGAAGTAGAGACTGACTGTGAGGAAGCATGAGAGAACTCCGGAGGGTGGCAGAAATATCTTCATCTCAATTAAGATTTAATTACGCAGCAGCTTACATTTATTAAACTTGTCATATTGTATACTTAATATTTGACCTTCCACTGATGTAAACTTTACCTTGCATAGTAATGCACAGAAAGGAAAAAAATACAGCCAGCCTGGTGATGATTAAAAAATATAGTGAAATAGGGGCTGGAGCTGTGGCACAGGTTAATCCTCCAACTGTGGTACCGGCATCCCATATGGGCGCTGGTTCTAATCCTGGCTGCTCCTCTTCCAACCCAGCTCTTGGCGGTAGCCTGGGAAAGCAGTAGAGGATGGCCCAAGTGTTTCGGCCCCTGCAGCTGCGTGGGAGACTGGGAGGAAGCACCTGGCTCCTGGCTTCGGATCGGCAGGGCTCTGGCTGTTGTGGCCATTTGGGGAGCGAACCAATGGAAGGAGGACCTTTCTCTCTGTCTCTCCCTCTCCCTGTCTGTAACTCTACCTCTCAAATAAATAAATAAAAAGTCTTTTTAAAAAATAGTGAAATACAAAACCTTTAAAAGTCTGTCAGTTTTAAAACATGGCCCCAAAATTCTTTGCCATTCCTCCTTGTTGATCTGTCACATTTGACTAACAGGCAGACAATGGTAGAGAACAACACTACGTTAGATTCTAGGTATGGCAATTAAGAAACTGGCAGCTTCCACTTCTTGTTTCTTGGGTCACTCATTCTAGGATCCCAACTACCGTGCATAAGGAAGCAAAACCATCACGTGGAGAGGTTCACATGGAGACAAACCACAGCCTAAACCAACTTGTCAGTCACACAGTGGAAATGGATTCTCCAGTCCTGGTCAAGCCACTTCAGTTGACACTGCATGAAACAGAGACAGGTCTCCATGCAGCCTTGCCCACATTGTTGATTCAAGCCATGAAGTTTTATGATGGTTTGTTGTATACAGAAGATTACTGGAACAGATTCCAGTAGCACACATAGGTGCTTCAGTAACAAAAGCCTAACTCAGGCACTGGTTTTGGAATAGGTTAGCAGGAAGAAGCATGAAGGGCCACAGAGAGTGAAAACTGAGAGTCTCCAGGAGAATTTTTTAAAGAAGCCTGAAGGTCCTTAAGGAGGCTGTCAACAAAGGTTTAAAGAAAAGTAAAGAAATCTTCCTGGAAGACAGAGACAGGGAATACTTGCTACGAAGTGTCTGAGAATTTGATGGCATTGTTGCCTGCAGTAACATGGAAATAGGAAATGTTCCTAAGGAACTGAAGGAAACAGCTGAGGAGGTTTGCAGACAGCATCATGAAAATGCCATCTGGGCGCTTCTTATCGAATGTAACGAAATGTAAGAGGGCAGATGAACTCACAAAAATGTACACATACATACACCTGGGATTTGTAGAGTTAACAAATAAAATTGCTTCTCATTTCCAGTCTCTCTAGAAGGCAAACAACTATAAATTAAGTAAGGGCCAAAGATCAACTCTAGATTGGGATAATACAATCCTTTCTTAAGATGTTAGAAAGATCTAAAACTATGCTTCATAGACTCATTTAGTGCAGAAAGTCTCTATGAATATTAGGGGAATGACCTGCAGATGCTTGCCCATAACAGGAAATTTAAGCATCTTAAGGGTATTGTCCCAGAGCAGCTGCACAGGAGGCCCTAAGCAGAGAAGGGCTTATCTTTGAGAGATCTGTGGTTGGTTGTGCCGTTTGTTTAATGAGGTGATTCTGACAGTATTCAAAGAAAACTCCTCAAATTTCTAAGAGAATCATTCTGGCAGAAGCTTTGCCAGCTTGGACTAAAAGGGACAGAGATGGTACAAAATGGGAAAAATCCTTTAGATCCCTGACCTTTCACAGGCAGGAGGAAAACTGAGAAGACAATTTTAGTTTCGCATGGGAAAGAAAGGATGATACAGAGGGGAAAACTAAGATGCATAGAAAATAATTCCTAGGAAGTAACAGTGGACCTAACTAAGGAGTTGGCAACATGTGCCTAGGTGCATTCCAGAATTTCTACACATCAGTGAATACTGCATGCCCCAATTTTCCTTCCTTTTGAATGGGAATTATAAAAGTTACCTTATGCCCATCCCACAACTGTATGTTGTGAATGTGGTGAGCACACAACTTGTTTCTTTAGTTCACAGGTCATCAGATAGAGAAAAATCACACACGGAGAAGAGTGGACCTGACGTGCACATCTGAGTGGCCTATGTGCACCTGGACCTGATTTAGATGATGAGATCCTGGTCCTTGAACCTGATGCTGTAAAGGGATGAGACTTTTGGTTTTTTTTTATGAGAAACCTTGTGAGGGGGAAGAATTAAGTTTGCAGAAAGGAACAAAAGGAACAATATAAGTAATTAATGCCCAGAAAGTAGACTAATGTGTTTTAAAATACGGTCTATAATTCTTTGCCCCTCCTCTCATCAGGAAGTGGGGTCTATTCTCTTCTTGATGGACCATTAGAGTATGGTGGAAATGATGCTATGCTTAGTTTGGGCTGAGGTCTTCAAAAATGGTAGACTCCACTTCCTGCTTCTTGGGACACCTGCTCTTGGAACCAAGCATCCATGATATAAGGGAATCCAAGATATCTTTTGGAGAGGATTTTGTGAGAACTAATGATATCCAGCACCAATTTTGCTAGCTACATGAATGATCAATACTTAGCCCCAATTAAGCCACCCCAATTGATGCCATCAGGAACAGATAAGTTGCCTTAATTTTAAGATAGCAGAATACACTGATACTCTCTAACTAATGCTTATCATCTTGTTTTAAAAATCTTCCTGGTGCTAAAGTCATAAACATATTTTTGTATATTGTTATGCTTTGATTTTCTCTTGCATCCCTGAAATCAAAATTGGGAGTTGTTAAAAAAAAAAATCAGAGAAAGGTTCTGGCACATAAGGAGCTTGAAAGTAATTACTCAATTCTTAACAAGTAGAAGCTGAACAGATGAAAAATCAACAATTTTTTTTAGATATGGAAGGATAAGGTCTTAGGGAAAACCACTGCACCTCACATTTGGAGAAACACAACAGAGAGAATCACAACTCAGAGGAGCAGGAATACCTCTGGGACCCAGGAGGGGGTAGGAAACCTACACTGTACTGGGTGAACTGCTAGAGGCTTTGTTAAAAACACTGCCACGTCCCAGTCGTGGCATGGGGGAGTCTTAAAGTTTTGTGTCTGACCTCCAGGAGCTCAGCTAGTTTCTCACAATAAAATTCGGAGAAGAATCCCCTGGAGCTTTCGGCAGTGGTCAGAGTGGAGAGGTGGGGAGTGCAGGTGAGAAGCAGCACTCTGAAATACACCAGAGGGCTTTGTACTCAACAAAGTCTTCTTCCCTCAGGAAAGACTATTTTATCACAGCCTAACTAATGGGCATTTTTCAGAGCCATTTCTGGCAGAGGGGTGTGGGGTGAGGTCCAGCCCACTCCAGCTTCCCACGTGGGAGAAGGGAAACATGTCACTGTACTACTCTGGCTGTCCTGTCCAACCTGAGGAACACCATGAACACAGCGTGAGGGCGTAGGCTCAATAAAGGAATGAGATCTCATTACAGGACTACAGAATGCTTCTCCTTCCCCATGCCTTACCACCACACCACTAAAGTCCTATGTAATACGGACCTTTTATCTAGGACATCAGGTCCCGTTATCAAGAAAAAAAGCACGCAATACAGCATACTCAAAGACAAAAAGCACCGTCTGAAGACAGAGTGGGGCTCAGAGGCAGATCCAGATATGGCAGGGATGTTGGAATGATCAGACTGGGAATCTAATACGGTTCTAATACGCTAAGCAATCTAATGGATAAAATAGGCAATATGCAAGAACAGACAGGTAATGTAAGCAGAAGGATGGAAATTCTAAGAAAGAATCTAAGAAAAGAAAACTAGAGGCCAAGAACTAACAGACAAGCAACGCCTTTGAAGGACTCATTAGTAGAGCGACAAATGGCTGTGGAAAGCATTACTGAGCTTGAGGATGTCTCAACAGAAACTTTTCGAATTCAAAAGAAAAAAAGACTGAGAGAGAAATCATAATATCCAAGAACCGTGGGACAACTGCAAAAGGTATAATATATGTACGATGGTAATAACAGATGAAGACAAAGAGAAGGCACTGAAGCAAAGGGCGGAGACTCTCCCCACTTAGTGACAGACACCGAACTGCAGATCCAGGAAGCTCAGAGCACACGAGGCAGAAAACATACCAAAACCCCTACACCTATGTGCATCATTTTCAATCTCAGAAAATCAAAGGTAAAGAAAAAAATCTTGAAGACAGAGGAGAGAATCCCAACTCATTTATAGAAGAATAAATAAAAATAAGCACACCTAACATCTCCTCAGAAATAATGCAAGCAAAACGAGGCAGAGTGAAATATTTAAAACATTGGGAAGAAAAAACCCATAACCTAGGATTCTGCACTCTTGTGAAATTATCCTTCAAATATGAGGGAGAAATAAAAACAAATTCTAAGAGTTTGTTGGCAGTAGACCTGCCTTGTAAGAAATGTTTAAAGTACTTTAGAGAGAAGGGAAATGATACAAATCTGAAACTTACTTCTAAAGGAATTATATCAGAGAAGTAAGTGAAGATAAAGTAAAAACTTTTACTTTTCTTATTCTTAATTGATGTAACTGGTAAAAGTTTTGTTCAAAATAATAATGGCAATAATGTATTTTATTATATGTGCTTGTGTATGTTTATCTGTAAGTGAAATGATTAATAATAACACGAAGAATGAAAAAAAAATTAGGATTATAAGGCATCAAGCTACCTGTGAAGTAACATAGTGTTATTTGAAAGTGAACCTGGATTAATTTTTAGTGTACATTGCAAACCCCAGAGTAACCACCAAGTAGAAATTAAAAATTATAAATTATGTTAAGAAAGGAGAGAAAATGAGTCATAAAATGCTCAATTAAAATCAGAAAAGACAGAAAAAGAGGAGAAAATAAACACAGGAAAAAAGAAGGACAGCAAAGAGAAAATAGTAACAAATATGGTGGGCATTAATCCAATTATATCAATCACTTTAAATTCCAGAGGTTTAAAAATATCAATTAAAATAGAGACAGATTTTCAGAATATATCAATAAACAAGTCCCAATTATATTTATCTACAAGAAACTGAAAAATTCATGTAGATCAAAATTAGATGGGTGGTGAAATATACAGCATACTAACATTAATCAAAAGAAGGCAGAAATAGCTATATTAGTCACAGAGCAGAGTTCAGAGTAAGGAAAATCATCAGGGAAAGTGAGAGGTTTACATACTGATAAAGAGATTCATTCTTCAAGAAGACACATCAACTCTTAACATGGTTGTACTTAACAACACAATATCAAAATTTGAAAGTGAACCTGGATTAATTTTAAGTGTACATTGCAAACCCCAGAGTAACCACCAAGTAGAATTTAAAAATTATAAATTATGTTAAGAAAGGAGAGAAAATGAATCATAAAATACTCAATTTTATGGAAGGCTTAGTGTTAAAGATGCTGTTTGGGATGCCCACATTCTATAATGGAGTACCTGGGTTCAGTTTCTGGTTCTGGTTCCTATCCCCAGTTTTCTGGCAATGGAGGTGCTTGGAGGCAGCAGTGAGGGCTTATGTGTTTGGGTTCCTGCTATCCACAAAGGAGCCATAGATTGTGTTTCCAGTTCCTGGCTTCAGCCCTGGCCCAGATTCAGTTGCTGGCACTTGGGGAGTGACTGATAGATGGAAGTGCTCTCCCTCTGTATCTGTCTTGCTCTTTCTTTTAAATTAATAAGCGATACACAAGATAAGCACAGATAAAAATCCAAGGAAAAATAGTTGAATCCATTATTATAGTTCATTTCTATCAGAAATGAACACATTCAGCATACAGAAAATCACTACAGACATAATTGAATTTAATAGCATCACCAACAACTGGGATATGACTGAAATCTATCAAGTATTTCATCCAACAATATCATAATACATATTCTCCAGTTCATGTTGAATATTCACCAAAACAGACATTCTGGGCCATAAAACACACCACAGCAAATTTAAAATAATAGAAATCACAGTCTTCTCTCAGGCTACAGTGGAATTAAACTAAAAATAAATAACAGAAAGGTAGATAGAAAATTCCAAAATATGTGATTAAATAATACATTTATACTTCTAAGTAACATGTGGGTCAAAGAAGAAATATCAAGAAAAAATTAAAAATTTTTTTAACTAAATGAAAATACAATTTATCAAAATGTGTAGGATACAACAGTACATAGAGATAAATTTATAGCACTGAATAAATACATTAAAATATCTAAAGTTTAGTCATCTAAACTTCTACCTTAGGAAATCAGAAAAAGATGAGGAGGTCTGGCGCTGTGGTGCAGTGAGTCAAGCTGCTGCTTGTGATGCCAGCATCCCACGCTGGAGTGCTAGTTTGAGTCTTGGCTGCTCTGCTTTCCAGCCAGCTCCCTGTTAATGTGCCTGGGAATGCAGTGGATGATGGCCTAAGCGTCTGGGCCTTTGTCACCCACCTGGGAGACCTGGATGGAGTTCCTGGCTTCTCTCTGGCCTGGTCATTGTGGTCATTTGGGAAGTAAACCAATGAAAATGTCTGTCTCTTTTTCATACTGTCATTCTGCCTTTCAAATACATAAATAAATTTTAAAAAAAGAAAATAGGTGAGCAAATTAAATGCAAAGTAGGCAGAAGATAAAAATAAAAATTACAGCCCTCTCATGGGAACTTCTGCCCTTACCAGAAGATGGGCAACAGACTCCACCCCAAGATGGCAGCCTCCATGGCCTGCTACATGCCTGATTAATAGAGTAACTTTTTATTATTATTTTTTAATTGTAGGTTATTATTTTGGACTCTGTGCTGGTCTTTATAGTTTTAGCTTATGCTGGTGGCAGCTTCCAGACTGGTCTTTCTTGTTTTGGCTTACACTGACAGCTTTAATGCTTGTCTTTATTATTTTAATTTTTTATTTTAGTTATTTGTTTTGCTTTATGAAGCAGCACCAAAAAATAACAAAAAGGAAAAATTTTTTTAAAACCCCTCACCAGACTTGGTAAAATAATGGACCCTATTTGGTACACAAAGAGAGATACTAAGGTGTCAGAATTATAACTAATACAATGCATCCAACTTACATGCTTAAGGAATTATAACTAATGCAACTATCCATGCCACATGGCTAAGGATAATAAGGCTTATAAAGAGCCGTGTCTGGTTTTATCTTCTCAGGTCCTACAGAGAAACTATAAAGCCTGTATAGTTTTGCATACACCCCTATGGAATTAACTTCTAAGGGTACAGTTTAAAAACTTGCCATGGGATCTCAAATCCCTTTGAGCTAGATAGTAAAAGTAACATCTTAAGTGTTAAAGTGATCATATAAATAGGATTAAGTGTCTGGTAACAATAATAAAGAGGATTGAAGAGCAGTAAATGCTCCAACATGGGAAGCAGTCCATACAGCAGACTCATAGAATGACAACTGCTGTAAGTAACGCTCAGTGTCCTCAGAATCAGCCCTAAAGGCATTCTGGTCTGGCTGAAAAGCCTATGAGAGCACTTCAGGCATGGAAAGCCAGGGTACTTGTGGGAAAAGTATCCCCACATGGAGGACCTCCCTGGGAGAGATCCCAGTGGAAAGAAGTGGTCATCAAAGAAGAATGTACTTTTCTCCAAAGGGAGGAAAGAACTTCCACTTTACACATGGCCTTGTCTGAATACTTAGAGTTTGTAAGTATTCAAAAGGCTTCCATAGCCTAGGCTGCTCATATCAAGGGCCTTGAGTGATCATTGATATCATACATAAGAGTGTTAATTGTTAAATTAACAAGAGTCACTGTGTACTAACTTCCCATGCAGGACTTCTGTCCTCAAAGAGTTACAGTATGAGAATAAGTGGTAAAACTTGTGTCCAAATATTTACTTTGATCTAGTGTGTTATATCCTCATGTATCATAAATTTTAGTTATGTCTAAGTGTCCAACTCCATTGCCTATATTCTTAGATGTTTCTTTTAATTTTATTTATTTATTTATTGACAGGCAGATTTAGACAGAGAGAGAGAGAGAGAAAGGTCTTCCTTCCGTTCGTTCACCCCCCCAAATGGCTGCTACAGCCGGCGCACTGCGCCGATCCGAAGCCAGGAGCCAGGTGCCTCCTCCCAGTTTCCCATGTGGGTGCAGGGCCCAAGCACTTGGGCCATCCTCCACTGCCTTCCCGGGCCACAGCAGAGAGCTGGCCTGGAAGAGGAGCAACCGGGACAGAATCTGGCGCCCTGACCGGGACTAGAACCTGATGTGCCGGTGCCGCAGGCGGAGGATTAGTCTAGTGAGCCGTGGCACCAGCAAACAAAGAATTCTTAAAATTCAACTATATGGGACCTGTGGCATGGCAGGTAAAGCTGCCACTGGTGATGCGAGCATCCCTTACGTGCACTGGTTCAAGTCCCAGCTACTCCATGTCTTCTTCTTTTTTTTTTTCAGATTATTTATTTATTTACTTGAGAGGTAGAGTTACAGACAGTGAGAGAGAGAGAGACAGAGAGAAAGGTCTTCTGTCCATTGGTTCACTTCCCAATGGCCGCAACACCTGGAGCTGCGCTGATCCAAAGGTGTTGGATGCCAGGTGTTTCTTCCCGGTCTCCCATGCTGGTGTAGGGGCTCAAGGACCTGGGCCATCTTCTACTGCTTTCCCAGGCCACAGCAGAGAGCTGGATTGGAAGAGGAGCAGCCAGGACTAGAACTGGCACCCAAATGGGATGCTGGCACCGCAGGCGGAGGATTAACCCACTGCTCCAGGGCTCCGGCCCCTATTCTACTTCTGATCCAACTCCCTGCTAATGGCCTGTGAAAAGCAGTGGAAGATGGCCCAAGTGTTTGGGCCCCTGCCACCAACATGGGAGACCTGGATAAAGTTCCTGGCTCCTGGCTTTAGCCTGTGCCAGCACTGGCTATTGTGCCATCTGGGGAGTAAACCAGTGGATGGAAGATTGATCTCTTTTTCTCCCTTCTTTCTCTTTAACTCTGACTTTCAAAATAAATAAATAAATCTTTTTTTCTTTTTTAAACCCACCTATATGCATAAATAATACAATTAAAAAATGGACCAAAGACCTCAGCAGACACCTTATGAAATAAGATATATAGGATACAGTCAATAAACCCAATATCTTAAGTCATTAGGGAAACTTAAAACAATGAAATACCTCAATATATCTATTAGAATGGCCAAAATTTAGAACATGGACAATACCAAATGCTGATGAGAATGGGAAGCAACATGAACTCTCCTTCACTGCTGGCACAAAATGGCACAGCCACTTTTTTTTTTTTAAAGATTGATTTTATTTTATTTGAAAGGCAGAGATACAAGAGAGGGAGGAAAATACAGAAAGAGAGATCTTCTACCTGTTGGTTCACTCCCCAAATAGTCACAATGGCCAGGGCTGGGCCAGGCCAAAGCCAGAACCCAGGAATCCCAGCTAGGTCTTCCCTGTGGGTGGCAGGGGCCCAGTATTTTTTGTTGCCTTCCCAAATATAGTAACAGGGAGTTAGATGGGTAGTGGAGGAGCCACGACTAGAACTGGCACTCATATGGGATGCCAGCATGGCAGGTGGTGGGTGCCTTAATCTGAGGCACTACAATGAATTTTATAGCAGTTTTATTCATAATTGGCAAAACACAGAAGCAACCAAGACGTCCTTCAGTAAGTGAATGGATAACTGTGGTACGTCTAGACAATGTAGTATTATTCAGTGTTAAAAAGAAAGAAGATAATCAAGCCATGGATAGACATAGAACAAATTTAAATGCCTATTACTAAGTGAAATAAGCCAATTTGAAAAGGTAACATACTGTATGATTCTAACTTTATGACATTCTGGAACAGGTAAAACTACAGAGACAGTAAAAAGATTAGTAGTTTCCATGGTTAAGGGGGAAAAAGGGATGAATAAGAAAAGCACAGAGGATTTTTAGAGCAGTGAAACTATTTTGAATGAAACTATAATGTTAGATACATGTCCTTATACATTTGTCAAATCCCACAGAATGTAAAACATCAGGAGTAACACTATCATACACTGTGGACTTTGGATTATAATAATGTATCAATGTAAATTCATTGATTGTAACACACAGCCCTCAGGTGGTAGATGTCGGTGAATGGGAAGGCTCTGCACAAATAGGGATAGGGAGTATATAGTACTCTGTATCTTCCACTCAGTTTGGTTGTGAACCTAAAATTGCTCTAAAAAATAAAGTCTATTAAAAAAATTCAGAGAACAAAAAAGAACTCTTGATAGCCTACACAAATCTCCAAACATGGGGAAAAAGTATACAAACATTTCCTAAATGTATGTGAATAAATTTCCAAAATGTATATAAAATCTTTTATGAAGAGCATTTTGCAAAACCAGTGTTTCTACCACATGTGATTTGGGAAATGCCAATGAAATAATATAATTATATTTTAAAAGTAAAATAGCAGGGGGCTGGCACTGTGGTGTAGCAGGTTAAAGCCCTGGCCTGCGGTGACAGCATCCCATATGGGCACCAGTTAGAGTCCCAGCTGCTCCACTTCCAATCCAGCTCCTTGCTAATGCATCTGGGAAAGCAGTAGAAGATGGCCCAAATACTTGGGCCCCTGCACCTGCATGGGAGACCCAGAAGTAGCTCCTGGTTCCTAGTTTTGGATTGGCACAGCTCCAGCCATTGTGGCCATTTGGGGAGTGAACCAGTAGATGGAAGACCTCTCTCTCTCTCTCTCTCTCTCTCTCTCTCTCTGTATGTGTGTAACTCTGTCTTTAAATAAATAAAATAACTCTTTTTTTTAAAAAAAAAAGTAAAATGGCAGAAATGAAAAACTGTAGTTTGGAAGACATAGTTGAAGAGAGCCTGAAGGACGTTGAAAACACAAAGAGAGGGCAGGCATTTGGTGCAGTGTTTAAGACGCCACTCGGGACACCCATATCCCATTTGGGAATGGCTGGGTTTGAGTCCTGGATCTGTTCCAGTTTTCTGCTGATGTACACCCTTGGAGGCAGCAGGTGGTGGCTCCAGTAGTTGGATCCCTGCCACCCATGTGGGAGATCCAGACTGAGCCCCTGGCTCCTGGCTTTGGCCTGGCTCATCCCCAAATGCTGTTGTAAACATTTGGGGAGGAAATCAGCTGATGGGAGGCCTCTCTGTCTCTCTTTCTATGCCTTTCAAATAAAATAAATAAATACATAAAAATTTTTAAAAAGACAGAGACTAGGGATAGGATGAATAAAGGAGTATATGAAAATTAGAGGACTAGTTTAAAGAGGTTCAATAGCTGAATAACTGCTTTGCTAGAAAGTGTAGAGAAAAGGAAATGGGAGAAAATCATCAATGAAAAAATTTAAGTGAAAGTTTCTGGTATGGTGGGTAAAAATACATCCAAGGTAAAATTTCAGAATATTGGAGACGAGAAGACTCAACTTCAAAGCAAATAAAACTATGGATGTAAAATCTAAGAAAAGATTTACATGAGAAAACAGATGTGGAAAAGAGCAAACTGGGAACCTAATTTAACAGAAGAGAACTTAAGGGAACTCAGAAGGCTTCAGGGTAGGTTTCTTCTAGGTATGACATGGGTAGAATATATAATGTGCTCATAAAGAAAAACAAATATATAACAAAGAAAAAAATAAGATTTCCCCTGAAAACAAATGCCACAAAGGAAAAGTAATGATTGCATACTACATGGCTCAATTGAGAATGACATTTATTTCTTTATTTTTAAGATTTTGATTTATTTATTTGAAAGTCATTATATAGAGAGAAGGAGATATGTTTATATAAAGAGAGAGACTGTCCATCTGCCCCAGATGGCTAAAGGGCCAGCACTGGGCCAGGCTGAAGCCAGGAGCCAGAAGCTTTATCCAAGTCTCCCATGTGGGTGGCAGGAGCACAGTTGGGGCATCTTTCACAGCTTTCCCCAGGTCATTAGCAGGGTACAGCTGGGACATGAACTTGTACCCATATTGGATGCCAGTGTCACAGGCAGTGGCTATACCTGTTACCTCACAGTGCCACCCCCAAGATGGCATTTAGTTAGCTATAATAGCAAAACACTGGATTTTGAGCTATTCAATATAATATTACAGAATTGGGGTAGGGTAGGTAGTCTGTGTGTATGTGGGTGAGAGGCAAGGAGATTGAGAAGAGTTGAATTGTCATATTCTAAAGTGGATGGTCAGTAAAAAATGTCTCAAGTTTAAAAAAAGCAATATGAAGAACCTTCAAAAAGTCCATTACATGGAAAAACTATGTGAAGATTTCAGATTTTTTTTGCATAAAAATACTCATCTTTTAATTCCAATTCTCCATGAAATTGTCAAAGCATTCTTATATAAATATGCTACTTAGATACATGGAGGTAAAGAAAACAATCAGCTGAATGGAAAGTGATAGCCTCTGGGAAGAAATAATTGACAGGAAATGGGGGGGTCTGTTTTGTTTTTGCAGTAGGTTTTGTATCTCCTTCAGTTTATTTAAACTACGAGCATGTATCACTCTAATAAATATCTAAATAACTTCAAAATTTATTTGATATGTAGAGACAGGCCAGTGGATGGAAGATTTCTTTCCACTTTTCCCCTTCTCTATCACTCTGCTTTTCAAATAAATAAGTAAATAAATCTTAAAAACAAAAAGAAAAACACCAGAGGCATTGCAGTGGTGGCTGCATTACCGGAATGCTGCCAGGGTTCTGGACTGTGGAAGGGGTCACTAAGAAAGGGGCGCCACTAACCACGAAGGATGAATTTTACTCTAATCTGGGTCAGGGAACTCCTGGCATTGCCCACTCCAACTGCCGAACACTGAGTTCACAGAACACCCAACTTTCACTGAGAGTTTTGACAGAATGAAAGTTGCCTTGGAGACTATTTCCAATGCCAAAGAAAACATTTCTAAAAGATTCTATCTAGGTTTAAAAATGGACAAGGGGCTAGTTATTGGGCAAAACAAGAGAAAATGCAGACACTGGGGCAGGGACTTGGTGCAGCTAGGCTCTTCTCTGCTCTTACCTGTGGGGGCCTGCATGGCTGAGCTGGGGATGGTGGCAGCATCTTGGGGTACAGTGCTGGTATCCGGTTCAGGGGTGCTGGTTGTTGGTGAGCTGGGTGGTGGGTTCAGCAAAGTCCGAGGTTTCCTCTGTCAAAATGGATGGGTAAAAGTTTGCTACCCATGATAGGTAACTTGTCTTCTCATTCCTTTATTCCTAGCAATTAATTTACCCATGAAACAAAATTATATTTACCCATGAAAAAACTGTGCTTTACTTCTGTTTTCCACACAGCATCTGACCCAAAGCTGTACATATAGTAGATGCCTAGAAACAATTTCTGAATCTATGTACAAAATTCTGGTCTTCTTTGGAGCCAGAGTTAAATGCACTATCTTTTACACTTGACTCTATATTTTCATATGAAGTTCTATATTGTTTATTAGTTGGCAGAAAAAAGCTAACAGGGGGTAAAATGACATGGCTTAAGTTTCTTTGACATTACTTTGTTTATTCTCTCTCTGCTTTACTTTCTCTCCTAACTTTACAAACTACTTTCCTCGGCCTTCCTCCTCTTGAGCTTATTACCAGTCATTCTTTCCCTTAAACTTCCTACTCTAGTCATCTTTAACTGAATTACTTCTCTAAAAACCACATTTTTACTAGAAAGATATCACGTATGCCTGAAATACCCTTCCTTCTTTCATTTATCTTAAACATTGTTGTTTATCTGGGAAGACTTCCTAGTTTTTCTCTAATCAATCTCTTTTATGCTACCTCTTTACTCATTGCACCGGTCAGTGTGTCATCATTATGTGTTTACATACTGGTATCTCCCATTAGCCTGGAGGTCCTTGAGGGTCTGATTCCAAGCACCATTCCTAGCACGCTATTTGGTATATAATGAGTATTAATGAAGTAGGAATATAATGAGTATTAATGAAGAGCACAGTACAGATCACCAGTAATGGGCAAGCAATATAGATCATTTGAAAGCAATCTAAGTATCTTCTCTGTGCTATCCAAGGCGATCACTGGGGGAGAAAGATCTCAGAGGGTTCTTTCCAAGAGACAGTTTTCTAAAAGCCTTTCTGAATGTAAGGAAAATAGAACCATCACTGAGTTCCAGAAATCCCTTTTTACTAACGTCTCACTGTTGGGAGCTGGATACGCCTGTCTGCCTTCTGGGAGTGTGCTATCTAAACAGACTGCACTGAGGACAGGGGGCAAACATTAGATGGTCTTGCCTGTGAAAGTAATCACGCAAGCACTCATAAAGCATTAAAAACACACAATGGACATGGATATCTGCTCATACTTTCTGACAGTGCCAAAAATGAAAAATCCAAGTAAGAGTGAGGGAAGAAAGGAAATACCAGCTCAACTTTAATGAGTTGGTGGTAGGAGTCTGTGAGGTTCCCAAGGAAATAAACCTGTGAGTTAGGTGCGAGAACTGTGGAAGAAAGCAGAAAGAGGGCAGACACCACTATTTCAAATAGGTACAGATACATATAGTCTATTGACTATATTATTTCACTTCCATTTTATAGGTGAGAAAAGGAGGACTTAGAACCCTTTGAGCCTTACTCAAAGAAGTGTTCCCAAAGTCACACGGGTGGTGACAAGTGGCGATGAGACCTAAGTGTGTCTGGCTTTAAAGCCTGTGCTCTAGCCACACGACCAATCTGTTGCTTCAAAGAGGAACAGAAGGACCGCGGGTAAACTGGAAGGCCTACATATAACTGAAGGAGTAAGAAAAAGCCTGAGTCAAATGCTAAGGACATAAAATACAGGATAGGAAGAGAATGATTACTTTCAAGAAGGTTGGAAAGAGAACTTTGGTGACTATGTTCAAGACCTCCTGAGGAAGCAGAGCAGAGGTAATCATTATATCACAGGTCTTGGGTTTTGTAAGATCTTCAAAGCCATTTAATCCATCCATCCATCCATCCATCCAGCCTTCCATCCATCCAACACTTGTACTTCCCTTTCCCTGAAAACATGCCTCCTATAGAGTCATCCAGTCCCTGATAAAGTACCTCTAGTGACAGCCATTACTACTTTCATTCTGGGATAGATTTAACTGTTCCCTTTAGGTTGACAAAAAGCCTGTATGCCTGGACTTTTGCTCATGAGATCTGATTCTGTCTTAGGGGCCTCTCAAGCTAAGTTTTCCCTCTCTTCTGACTATCCTTAAAATGTTTCCACATCATCAAAAGCATGGCTTCTCAGACCTTGGCATCCTTAAGGCCTTCAATCTTTCCTTCACAACATGATATTGAGAACAAAGTAATGGAGACAAAAATGAATCAGGATCTAGGTTAGGAGTTAGTGATCACAGATCTGGAGTAGTATGTGTTATGCAGGAAGATTAGGAGGTGATACTGAGAATTCAAAGCCAATAAATGAGGTAACTGAGACTGATATCATCACCAAACTTATCCATTCACCCATCTATCATCCATCCCTTTTCCCTCCCTCCCATTCATCTTGCATATACTGAACATCTCTCAAGAGACTGAAATACAAGACAGTGAAGGACAAAAAGAGAAGATACGTTTTTGATATTAAAGAACTTATATTCTATAAGGACTGAAGTCAGTTAGAGCTAATAAGCAAACAAATCAACCAACCAATCAACCCTACGGAAGAACTTATAAGACTGGAATGGAGTGCCGAGGGAGAACTGGATATCATTTGCACACTGGCACTCAGGTGTTGTAACTCAAGCAGGCGATTTTGGGAGATTCCTTGATGGTTAGAAAGTAACTGAGGAGGTGATACTAATAGGAGTCTGAGGGAAGCTACTGAGAAGCCTTCTTTTCACATCAATGCTTTCCCTTAGGAAGATACCCATGAAAAACTGTTACTAAGAGGTAGTACTTTCAGCAACAGTACTCAGTGGACTCTCAACAGTCTTTTCCAACACTGAAGATAAGTATTGTGTCCCTCAGGAAATGTAGAGAACGAGTATATGGTAGGGCACAGAGACCTTGGAAAAGAGGATCTGAGGACCACTCAATGCAGCCTTTGGCACTTACTAGCTATGTGACTTCAGGGAGATAATTCCATATCTCTAGGTCTCAATCTATTTAACTGTAAAATAATGTTAACAGTGCTTATCTCCTTGAGTTTTGTGAGGATCATGTGATATGCATACAATGGTATCTAATGCACAGTCTGACACTTAGTAGGTATTCAATAATTTCTTTTTAAAAAAGAGATAGGAATAGCAGAAGAAATACATTATAGTTAGTTTGCTCTTTCTGTTCATGTGGTGGGCACCTACACTGAGATGATCAAGAAGGGCCTTCCATCTATGGAAGACATCAGAGCAGAATTCCTTTGATGCAGGCAGCTTTCAAAGTTAAAATTTGTTTCCTATTCTCATCATGATAGGTCTAACATTACCAACTCCTACGTAAGTAGCTACATAGGGATGATCATCTTTGAGAATTCTGTTAAAAGCATACACAAGGTAGAGAATAGGGCTATACATGCCCCTTTCCAAGATGGATGGATATGGATAAATTACCCACTTCTAATCCCTTATCCCTTCCTGGGAGACCCACATATTTACCTACCTTACTGCCAGGTTTGGGACCTCTCTTCTTTGGGAATTTCAAAGGTTCAGCTGACTTGGATGGGGTAGAGATGGGATGGGGAATTAGGGTCTTGGGTGTCCGGCCCCGCTTCTTTCCTGGTTTACGCCCCCTCTGCCCTGGTTGATGGTCCAAGACAGTTTTGGTGCTGCTGTGGATGCTGGGCTTCTCAGTGTTCACATCAGACGCAGGGTAGGGATTCTTTGGAATCACAACTGAAAGAAAAAGACTCATTCTATCACCCCTACTTCCCCCTGAATTCCCAGCCCTGTCAGAGGTTAAAAAAAAAAAAAAAAAAAAAAGACTTGCTACTCTGCTCAGGTAGTTTTGTCCCAAGAAGCTAGTTTTCTGGCATTTGACCTAAGTGTTCAGAAAATTTCAGATGAAAAGTAAATTTACATTGGCTAGAATTAGACATTTAAAATTATTTCTGTAAGATGCAAACAAAATACTAAAATTTTTTCCCTAAGGTTTCTTAGAGAAGTCCTGAGCCCTGAGTGAAAGTTGAAGCATGCAACATAACCATAGGTTCAGAGATGGAATGGCTCCTAGGAGCCTACAAATCCTCTCCTGCTAAGAATGATGTCTGAGGCTCAGAAAAGGATATGATACCTTCTCTGGGTTAAATAGTGAGTTGGAATAGGACTTCTATTTTGAAACAGGTCCCTGACAACCACGCCAGGGATTTTCTACATCAATCTACTTAAAGTTTTAGCATGAGGGGCAGTGAAAAACACACAAATACAAGTACCTCTCCTTACCTTAAAAACTTTTGTTCCCTGTTACCTTCTTTATTCTGATAGCCAAGGACTTTGTGATCCTGCCCCTGCATTGCTTTCCAGTTATTTCTGTGTTATTTCTTACCACCTAACCTCATGTTCTAGCGACTATATGTTGAGCTCTCTGTTAATCTTGGCCAGACATATATCAAAACTCAATTTTCAACACTCAATCTGGGACCACCTCCACTTAATGATGGCTTCTCTGACCACGCCCAGACTAATCCAATGCATTCTGTGGATATCTATGTTAGATCTCTATGTCAGAGTACTTCTCAATTTTCTTCTAATAATTTATCTTCTCCTTAAATTTAGAATTTTTTAAGGTAAGAGAGATCTAATTCACACTATAAGTAGTTCTTGAGCACTTACTACATGTGTTGCACTACTGTAAATTCTGGGGATAGAACAGTGAACAAAAGAGACATGATTTCTAGTCTAATAGAACTTACCTTCTAGTGGGAGTGGCAGAAAATAAACACATACACAATATAATGTTAGGTGATGTAAGCTACTCTGATCAAAACCAATGCAGGGTCAGGAGAACAGAATTGTAAGAGAAGTCCTCTTTGAAGAGGTGACATTTATACAGAGCTCCCAAATGAAGTAAAGGCAGAAGTCTTATGAAAATCTAAGGGAAGAGTCTTCCATGCAGAGGTTAAATAAGTACAGATTCTGAGTCAGATATGTTAGTGTGTTTGAAGAACAGGAAGATCAGTATAGCTGGAACTGAGTAAGCAAAGGGCAGAGAGGAAGAAAATTAGGTTAGAGAGGGAGTAGTAATGATTGTGTTGGACTTTATATATAGGCTGTGAAAATGAACTGAACTTATTCTGAGTATAAAGGAAGTCTCTGGAGGTTTGTGAGAAGGAGAATGACAAGATGTACTTAAAAGGATCCCTCTGAGTGCTCTGTGAGGAAGGCAAAAACAGACCAGTTAATAATTAAGGAGACCAGTTAATAAATTAAGTCAGTGGGCAGGCAGAACATGAAGATTTTTATGCTTCCAGGTAGGTTGTGATAGACTGTGGTGGTGCAATGTTGACGATGCAACAACTAGAAAAAGCCAGATAACTTATTTTAAACAACAGTACAGAGCTCTTATAATGACTAGATGTTTTCTTCCGTGAGTGCATTTGCCAATGAACTCAGGAACAGACTTGGCCCATAAAGAGGTGTTCTCCTGGGGAAAGTGAAATCAGAGGCTGCTATGATATATAGGAACCTTGATAAGGGCCATGCCCATAAGGGATATGTGCTGAATTTTGGGCCTGCCCATTAGAGCTACAAGGCTGGGCTTAGAGCTCTAATATGCAGAATAAAATCTCCCGAAGTCAGGTGGTTTTAGGAGACAAGGGCCTACTAGGATATGGTTTATCTCAAACACATGATCTTTTCTTCAAAATATATGCCATATTTTGAAACTATAAAGGGTGAGAGGTGAATGAACTAAACCCAAAATCTTTAAAGGGCAGGAAAATTTCCTGCAATGTCTCACGGGTGAGGAGACAGAGTCTGTTATGTTCTCAGTCAAGACCCCAAGAGGACCCAAGTCTAAGAAACAGGGGTAAACTATGGGAAGAATCCAGACCAGGTCTAGCTCAATCCATGATTAGATGGAGGTGATCAGGCCCTTATCCTACTAGACTACCAGAAAGATAAAAGACATCAGCTAAAGCTTCAACAGCTCCTTTATATAAAATGTTCAGCATACCATATAAAATGAGACAAAACAATGTGATCAGTAATCAAGAGAAAATACAGGCAATAGTTGGAGACCCATATATTAACCAAATAATGGAATAAACATACAGATTTAAAAATAAATATAATTAATTTATGAAAGAAAATAGAAGAAGTGACCAACAAAATGAAAGAAAATACCATCAGACAATACAAATCTATGTAAGAAATTACATGGACAACTAAGAACTAAAAATTACAATATCAGAAATAAGGACCCATTGGATGAGATAAGGGAAGACAAGACCCAGCAGAAGAAATGATTAAGGCACTTGCAAAAAAGTCAATAGGAAACATCCAGTGTGAAGCATAGTGAGAAATTATGGAAAAACAGATTAGATATTAGAGACATGTGGCCACAGTCAATAGATCCAAAATACAATAGCTGCAATCTCAAAGGGAGAAGACAGAGAAAATGAAGAAAAAGGCATTAATAAAACTCTCTCAAAATTAATAAATATCAACTATATAGTCAAGGAATTCAGCAATCAACAAGCAGTAAAAAATACAAAGAAAATGATACTATGGCATCATTGTCACACTGCTGAAAATAAAAAAAATTAGAAAAAATATAAATGAAATGAAAGAGATGAAAGACAAAGTTAAATTTTTAAAAGCAGTCAGAGAAAAAATAGTGCTATCCTTACATGAGCAACAATAAGACTGATGGTTGACTTCTACATAAAACTATATAAGCCAGAAATAACAGAATAACATCCTAAAAAGCTAAAAGAAATAAACTGCCAATTGAGTTCTATATTAGTGGGAAAAAAAGATCCTTCAGAAATGAAGGTGAAATGACATTTTCAGGCAAATCAAAGCTTGAGAGAATTTGTCACCAGCAGACCTGTTTCCAGCAGGAAATAAAGAGGAAATTCCTCAGTCCAAAGTAAGTAATCCCAGATGGAAGCACGGAACTGCAAGAAGGAAAGAAGAGCACAAGAAAGGATAAATATGTGAGTAGGTACAAAATAACATTACTTAAAATATTAGTAAAATGTTAAGAATGACTTGCAGGGCCTGCACATCATTAAATATGCACAGAGGATGGAAGCAGGGCATAGGTGGAGCCAAACTTTGGCAAGAATTTGGCATTATTTGGGGAAAAGTTAGAATACTTATTTAAGGTAGGTTTAGGATGTTATTTTCATAGAGCAGTTAATTACCAAATTATATAGGAATGTATTACTAGAAAGCTAAGATGAGAGAACTAGAATGATAACCTATTCACGAGTGGGTTAAGTGGCCTACTGGTTAAGATGCCTGCATTTTATGTCAGAATGCCTGGGTTTGGTACCCAGTTCTGGCTCTGAACTCCAGCTTATACAAATGCAGATCCTGGGAGGCAGCAATTATGGATGAAGTGGTTAGGTTTCTGAGAGCCATGTGGGAGAACTGGATTGAGCTCCCAGCTCCCAGTGTTAGCTTGGCTCAGTCTCAGTTGTGGCAGGCATTTGAGAAGTGAACCAGCAGATGGCAGCTTGCTCTGCTTTGTCTCTAAAATAAATAAAAAAGTAAAAGCAAATGGAAAGAATATTTGATTAATACAAAAAAAGACAAGAAAGGAGAAATAGAGAAAAAAGGAAGAGCTCAAACAGAAAACAAAGCAAAATGCAAAAGAGCAGCCTTAAATCCAAATAATTAATTTTTAAGTTTAAATTAAAAAAAAATACTTATTTTTAAAAAAGACTTATTTATTTATTCAAAAGGCAGAATTAGAGAGAGAGAGGGAGAAACAAGAACTGAGAGTGAGAGAGACATCTTCAGTCTGCTGGTTTACTTCTCAAATGGCCACAACAGCCGAGCCTGGCCAGGCTGAGGCCAGAAGCCTAGAATTCCAACTGGCCCTCCCACATGGGTGGCAGGGACCCAAGTTTGGGTCATCTTCTGTTGCTTTTCCAGGTGCACTAGCAGGGAGCTGGATCAAAAGTGGAGCAGCTGGGATTTGAACACATGGGATGCCGGCAGTGGCTTAACCCGCTGTACCACAATGCTGGCCCTAATAATTACATTAAATATGAATAGATTAAGTAAATAATTAGTATGAACAAATGAACTAGACTAAAAAATTCCAATCATATTTGTTTAGAAGAGATCACCAAAAGGACACTTGAAATAGAGATACAGAAGATAAAAATGAACAGATAGAAAGATAAGCTCTTTAAATAGTAATGAAAAGAAAGCTCATGTGGCTATATTAACATCAAAGAAGTCTTTAACATAGGAAGTATTTACCTAGACTATCCGGGACATTTCATTAAGATAAAATCAGCAATTCTAAAGGAAGATATAATGACTTTAAATTTTATGTACTTAAATACACAAAAGTTTGCAAAAGTTTGCAGAAACAAAAGGAGAAACAGACACATCTACCATTATGAGCTGGTAATTTTAACATATGCCTCTCAAGAATTTATGGATCAAGAAGATGAAAACAGTAAAGAAGTATAAGATCTAAATAACACAATTAACAAACCACTAACATAAATAACCAATTAATGACCTAACCGAAAGAACACATAAAGATTATACTCAATAAATGTAAAATACACTGCCATTCCTTACAAATGCTTATGTAATATGCTGAGTGAGAAAGCAGTGGTTTTTTTTTTTTTTTTTTTTTTTGGACAGGTAGAGTTATAGACAGTGAGAGAGAAAGACAGAGAGAAAGGTCTACCTTCCGTTGGTTCACTCCCCTAATGGCTGCTAGTGCCAGGGCTGCGCCAATCTGAAGCCAGGAGCTGGGTGCTTCCTCCTGGTCTTCCATGTGGGTGCAGGGACCCAAGCACTTGGGCCATCCTCCGCTGCCCTCCCGGGCCACAGCAGAGAGCTGGACTGGAAGAGGAGCAACTGGGACAGAACCCGGTGCCCCAACCGGGACTAGAACCTGGGGTGCCAGCGCCGCAGGCAGAGGATTAGCCTAGTGAGCCACGGCGCCGGCCCGAGAAAGCAGTTTTTAAAAAATTTTAGGGGCGCCGGTGCCGCGGCTCAACAGGCTAACCCTCCGCCTTGCGGCGCCGGCACACCGGGTTCTAGTCCCGGTTGGGGCGCCGGATTCTGTCCCAGTTGCTCCTCTTCCAGTCCAGCTCTCTGCTGTGGCCCGGGAGTGCAGTGGAGGATGGCCCAAGTCCTTGGGCCCTGTACCCCATGGGAGACCAGGAGAAACACCTGGCTCCTGCCATCGGATCAGTGTGGTGCGCCGGCCGCAGCGCACCTACCGCGGCGGCCATTGGAGGGTGAACCAACGGCAAAAGGAAGACCTTTCTCTCTGTCTCTCTCTCTCACTGTCCACTCTGCCTGTCTAAAATAAATAAATAAATAAATAAATAAAATAAATAAATAAATAAATAAATAAAATTTAGGGGCTGGTGCTGTGGCGCAGTGGGTTAATGCCCTGGCCTGAAGCGCCGGCATCCCACATATGGGCACCAGTTCTGGTCCCGGCTGCTCCACTTCAGATACAGCTCTCTGCTATGGCCTGGGAAAGTAGTAGAAGATGGCCCAAATCCTTGGGTCCTTGCACCCATGTGGGAGATCCAGAGGAAGCTCCTGGCTCCTGATTTCGGATCAGTGCAGTTCCGGCCATTGCGGCCAATTGGAGAGTGAACCATTGGGTGGAAGACCTCTCTCTCTTTCTGCCTCTCCTCTCTATATGTAACTCTGACTCTCAAGTAAAAAATAAACAAATCTTTAAAAAACTTTTAAAAATCCAAGAATTGAAATAATCCAGAATATATGCTTTAACCACAGTGAAATTTATATGTAAATCAATAATAAAGTTAATTGAAAAGCCCTCAGATACTAGTAAATTAAATTATGTATACTAAAAAATAGCTCACATATCAAAGAAATCAAAATAGAAACAAGAAAATATTGGAACCTAAAATTCATGAAAATACAATATATCAACATTTCTGAGATGTAACTTAAGCAGTGCTCAGAGAGAAGGTTACAGCTCTAAATGCTTAGAAGAGAAGAAAGGTTAAGTATCAATTATCTAAAGCTTCTATTGTGAAAATCTAAGAAATGAACAGCAAACTAAGTTCAAAGAAAGCAGGGGAAAATGAAAGTAAGCGGCTAAGGCAATGAAAAAAGCAGACATACAAGAGAGAAGATGAACACAGCCAAAGATTAGTGCTTTGAAAAGATATCCTTCTAACAACCCTGATGCAGAAAAAGAAAAACACAATCTATAAGTATCAAAAATAAAAGAAGGGGGGCCCATATGTTGTGGTACAGCAGGTCAAGCCTCTGCCTACAACACTGGCATTCCATGTGAGTGCCAGTATGAGTCTTGGTTGCTCCTCTTCAAACCCAGCTCTGTCAATGCATCTGAGAAAGCAGCAGAAGTGGTCCAAGTTCTTGGGCACCTGCCATTTATGTGGGAAACCTCGATGGAGTTCCAAGCTCCTGGCTTTGGCAAAGACCAGCCCTGGCCACTGCAGCCATTTGTGAAAAGAATCATCAGATGGAAGATTGATCTCTCTCTCTTTCTCTTTCTAACTTTCAAATAACTAAATAAATCTTTAAAAAAAACAGTAAAAGAGAGGATTTCATTGTAGAATCTTGAACTTCCAGGAAAATAACAGGCAATGATGAATAACTTTACACTAATAAATTTGAAAATTTAGATGAAATGGGCAACTTCCTAGAAAAAACAATTTATTAAAATTGACACACACAAAAAGAGAATAGAAAGAGTTCTATTTAATAAATGAAACTATTAAAAATCTTCCCACAACAAAATTCAAGGCCTGGATGGCTTCATTGGTGAATTTCAGGAAACATTTAAAAAATAATAATAATAAATTTTAGAAAACCTCTTTCAGAATACAAAAGAGCAAACATTTTTCCGCATACCAAAACTTGATAATCAAGATACTATTAGAAAAGAAAAACCAAAGAATATCCCTCAGGAACATAGATGCAAAATCCTTAACAAAATGTTGGCGAATCAAATCCAACAATATATATAACTAAGTGGGGTTTGTCCCAGGAATAAAAAGTGGTTTACCACTAGTAAAAAGGCAGCTGAATACATTCCAGTCACAAGATAAAGGAGAAAATCCCTATGTCATCTCAATAGATGCAAAAAGGCATTTGACACAATTTAACACCCATTCATGATCAGTAACCTATGAGCAGAAGGGAATTTCCTTAGTCTAGAAAAGGACATCTGTAAAAAACCTGTAGCCAGAAGCCCACTTAATGGTGAAACATTGCACACTACTTTACTGAATTATGGAACAAAACACATCTATTCACTATGACCACTTCTATCTATTTTACTGTATTTTAATTTTAAAAATTCTTTATTTATTTGAGAGAGAGAGAGGAAAGAGATAAAAGAGAGAGAGGAGAGGGAAGGGAAGGGGAGGGAAGAGACTCTTTCATCCACTGGTCTACTTCCCAAATGGTGACAATGCTGTGGCCAGGCAGAAGCCAGGAGCCAGGAGTTTCATTCAGGTCTCCTGTGTGGGTACAGATGGTCCTTGGGCCATCTTCTACTGCTTTCCTAGGTGCTTTAGAGGGGAGCTGGATTGGAAGTGGAGCAGCCAGGACTCGAATTGGCACCCAATAGGGATGCTGGTGTTGCAAGTGGCAGCTTAACTTGCTATACCATAATGTCAGCCCCATTATCACCACTTCTATGCAATATTGTATTTGAGGTTAAGGAAATAAGGAAACAAAAAGAGATGAAAGATACAAATTTAAGTTATAAGGGAGGAA
Source organism: Lepus europaeus (assembly GCF_033115175.1). Classification (NCBI taxonomy): domain Eukaryota; kingdom Metazoa; phylum Chordata; class Mammalia; order Lagomorpha; family Leporidae; genus Lepus; species Lepus europaeus. The sequence continues at coordinate 32,766,316 of NC_084831.1, forward strand.
GCATTATTTGCATATGACATGATTACTTATATACTACTTCTAAATGTACAAAATCTATTAAAATAACAATAAATGAATTTGGAAACATCATGTAGATTAAAATCCAATATTCAGAAATCTAATGTATTTTTATACAGCAATAATTAGAAAATAAAAGTCCATAAAAATCAAGCAAATCAAATAGTTAGTGAAAGATATGAAGACATCTACACTAAAAACTATAAAATACTGTTGAGAGAAATTAAGACTTAACTACTACAGAGGCATATGTCACATTCATGAACTGAAAAACTAAATGCTGTTAGGCTGTCAACTCTCATCAAATTGATCTAGTGAATGTCCAAGGATGGCATTGTAATGCAGCAGGTTAAGCTGTGGCTTGCAGTGCTGGCTTCCCACATATCATTGCTTGTTTGAGCCCCAGCTACTCTGTTTCCAATCCAGCTTCCTGCTAATCTGGCTGGGAAGGCAGCAGAAGACGACCCAACTACAGGGCCTCTCCCAGAATGGAATTCCTGGCTCCTGGTTTTGGACTGACCCAGACCTGGCTGTTGTGGCCATTTGGGGAATGAACCAGAGGATGGAAGATCTCCATGTCTCTCTTTCTCTTCTTCTCCTCTGTCACTCTGCTTTTGAAATAAGTAAATGAATAAATAAATCTTTTAAAAAAGATAAAGTTCCAATCACAATTCCAGCAGGTTTTTTTAAAAAAAAAGTCTGAGTATTTGTACAAATTGACAAGTTAATTCTAAATTTTATTATGAAATGCGAAGACCCTACAATGGTCAAGTTGGTCTTGACAAGTAACAGAAAAAGCTTGGAGTACTTAAATCATTAGATATCAAGACTCACAGACATTAATACATATGTTATTAGTGCAAGGATAAACAAACTGATCAACAGAGTTCATACTCTGAACAGTCATCTGATTTATAATAAAGATGACCATGCAATTCTATGGAGGAAAAACATGATGTTTTCAATAGAATTGTGGTGAGTCACACTGCTATCCATATGGAAAAAAGAGACTTGATTTATACTTCACATCTGATAGAAAAATTAACATGAAATGTAAAATATCAAACTTTTTGAAGAACACAGAAGGTAATATCCAAAATAAGACAGTAAAACAGTAATTATGAACAATTAAACAAGACACAAAAGCATTAATTATAAATATATTAGCATATGTAATCTCGTTAAAAGAAAACATTTCTGTTCATCAATACAACATTAAGAAAGTTAAAAGAAATCCAGAGTGGAAAAAGATACACAAAACACATCAGAAATATATAGTAGAATATATAAAGAATGCCTACAAATGACATCTAATTCATTAAATGGGTAGGACTTGAAGAGGCACTTCAAAATATGAATATGGGATGAAGCTTTGGCACTGTATTTAAGATGTTGTTTGGGATGCCTGCATCTTATGAGTGCCTGTGTGAGTCTGGCTCTGCTTCTGATTCCAGCTTCCTACTAATGTGCACCCTGAGAGACAGCAGGTGATGGCTAAGTAGGTGGCTCTCTTCCACCCATGTGAGAACCTGGATTGAGTTCTCAGCTTCTGACTTTAGTCTAGTCTACCCTTGGCTGTTGTGGGCATTTGGGGAGATCTCTGTATGTCTCTGTCTCTCTGCCTTTCAAATAAATAAAAAAGTAATATATACAAATTGCCAATAAAATTTATTAAAAATTGCTGAGCATTATTAGTTATCAGAGAAATGCAAGTTAAAACAACCAGACACTACTTATATCCCTAATCAAACTGCCAAAATTAAAAGGACTGACGATACCGGATTTGGTCAGAATGTGAAGCAACCAGATTCAATATCAATGGGAATGCAAATCATTTTGCAAAATTGCCTAGTTGTAGATGCTATGACTCAATGGTTCCATCTGCAGGTATAGCTAAGAGAAAAAAGGATTATGACCACCAAAAGAAATATACTAGAATATACACAGTAGCATTTTTCACAAGATGCAAAACTGGAAACAACCTAAATGCCCAACAAAGGACTGAATTTTAAAATGTGGTATATTCATATAGGGAAATGCCACAAAGAAATGAAAGAGAACTATTGTTATCTCACAGCAGTTATGTTAGATCAAAGAAGCAGGAGTATAGAACTTATGATTCCATTTATATGAAGTTTGAAAACAGAAAACTAATCCATAGTGACAGAATAGCAGAGACTTCTGAGGGAGTTAGGCAGGTAGCGTTTTGATCAAGAGTGAGCACAGGTAAGTCTTATGGGTACTGGAAATGAACTGTATAAAAAATAAGCAAAAACAAACAAAAAACCCAAAAAACAAACCAAAACAAAACAAAACAAAATAACCCACCAAAAGGTAATAGTGAATTAGATTCTTAGCATGGGGTGATATACTTTGAGACTATAAGAAGTAGTTAGATTCCTAATACATTTTGAAAGAAGAGCTAACATGCTTAGATATCACTGAATAGAAAACCAGCAAACAGAAAGACAAAATTATATTGAATAGATTAAATTAAAATCATATTCAATGAAAGAGAGATGACACAATGTTATTTGGTCTGAGCAACAGGGAAAATAATAACATTCAGTGGGATGGAAAACACTCAGGAAGGGACACTGTGCTTATGAAGTATCTACTAGATATCAAATATGGAGATGTTACTTAGACAGTTGATTATATGAGTCTGGAATTTAAGGGAGAGGCTAGAACTACAGACAAAAGTTTGAGAATCATCACTATTTAACTGGTATACAAAACCACTGAGTCTACATGAGATCTCCTAAGGTGTGAGTATAGACAGGAAAGGAATGTATAGTTCTGAAAGGAGAAAAAAAAACCAAGATTCTTCATATACTCCAATGTCTAGAATTTGGAGAATAGAATGCTTAGCCAAATCCTGAAAGACTACCTTGGGGAGCACTGTACTGTAATAGCTAACACATCTGAAGATGTATATGCCCTTGGATTCAACAATTTTAATCTGGGGTACAAACTCCAGAGAAATTATTTTCTAAAAATATTTATTTATTTATTTGAAAGTCAGAGTGAGGTGGCAGTGGCGGTGGCGGTGGCGGAGACGGTGGAGGTGGAGGTAGAGGTCTTCCATCCTATGGTTCACTCCCCAACTGGCCACAATGGCCGGAGCTGTGCCGATCTGAAGCCAGGAGCCAGGAGCTTCTTCCGGGTCTCCCACATGGATGCAGGAGTCCAAGGACTTGGGCCATATTCTACTGCCTTCACAGGCCATTGCAGAGAGCTGGATCGGAAGCGGAGCAGCCGGGTCTCGAACCGGCGCCTGCTGTGCCACAGCGGTGGTCCCATAGAGAAATTCTTATACACAGACACAAGAAAATGTGTCAAAGAATGCTCATAGACACATTATTTTTAAAAGCTGAAAACTTGGGCCGGCACCCCGCGGCTCAATAGGTTAATCCTCTGCCTGTGGCACCGGCACACAGGGTTCTAGTCCCGGTCGGGGCACCGGGTTCTGTCCCAGTTGCTCCTCTTCCAGTCCAGCTCTCTGCTGTGGCCCAGGAGCGCAGTGGAGGATGGCCCAAGTGCTTGGGCCCTGCATCCGCATGGGAAACAAGGAGAAGCACCTGGCTCCTGGCTTCGGATCAGTGCGGGGCGCCGGCCGCAGCACGCTGGCCACAGCGGCCATTGGAGGGTGAACCAATGGTAAAGGAAGACATTTCTCTCTCTCTCTCTCTCTCTCACTGTCCACTCTGCCTCTCAACAAAACAAACCAAAAGCAAACAAAAAAAAAAAACTGAAGACCTGAAATGACCCAAATGTACACTATTGATAAAATGATTTTAAACATGTTATACAGTTAGTAATTTTCAGTGTTTGGAGATGCCTGGAGTCCTCAAAATCCATTTACCCCATATAGGTGAATCTATATTCATAATGATACTGAACATTATTTGCCCTTTTCATACTCATTCTTTCACAGTTTTCGAGAGGCTACACATGGGATTTTATCACTTTGACAAGTATTGGAGTGTGTCCCATGTTTTTTAAAACCAAGACACATTTACTCATTTTTTTTTTTACAGAAAAGTTTCTACATATAATTATATATATAGGGGCCGGTGCTGTGATGCAGCGGGTTAACACCCTGGCCTGAAGCACTGGCATCCCATATGGGCACCGGTTCTAGTTCCGGCTGCTCCTCTTCCAATCCAGCTCTCTGCTATGGCCTGGGAAAACAGTGGAAGATGGCCCAAGTCCTTGGACCTCTGTACCCATGTGGGAAACCTGGAAGAAGCTCTTAGCAGCTCTGGCTGGAGTGGCCATCTTGGGAGTGAACCATGGGACGGAAGACCTCTCTCTCTGCCTCTCCTCTCTGTGCAACTCTTTCAAATAAATAAATAAATCTTAAGAAAAAAAAACCTCGTGGAAAATGTGTATTTAAAAAAAATAATTATATATACACACATTTAATATATATGCATTGATGAGCTTAGATATATGCATACATCTACAATTTCACAATCAAATTAACAAACATTACCTTCAAAATTTTCCTTGTGGTGTAGTGGGTTAAGCCACTGCCTGTGACACCTGCATCACGTACCAGCACCGGTTCAGGTTCCAGCTGCTCCACTTCCAATACAGCTCCCTGGTTATGTGTCTGGAAAAGTAGTGGAAGATGGCCCCATACTTGGGCCCCTGCCACTCATGTGGGAGACCTAGATGGAGTTCCAGGATCCTGGTTTCAGGCTTGACCAAACCGTGGCCATTTGGGAAATGAGCCAGTCAACAGAAGATCTCTCCCTCTCCCTCTCTAACACTGCCCTTCAAAAACAAAGATAGTATCCCATGTCTCATTACATATTGCTAACTACAGGCATTATGTTGTATAGTAGATCTGTAGGATGTATTCACCTTGCATGAATAAGTAAAATTTTATACCCATTGATCAAGAACTTCTTATGTCCTCCTCCTCCCAATCCCTGGGAACCCCCATTTTGGTCTCTGCTTCCATGTGTATCATGATTTTAGATAACTCATATAAGCAGAATCATGCAGTATTTGTCTATCAGTGCCTGGCTTCTTTAATTTAGCATTATGTCCTTCAGGTTCATCCATGTTGGTAAAAATGGTAGGATCTCATCTTTTAAGGTTTGAATATTCCTGTTTTGTTTTGTTTTTGACAGGCAGAGTGGACAGTGAGAGAGACAGAGAGAGAGAGAGAGAGAGAAAGGTCTTCTTTTTTCCGTTGGTTCACCCCCCAATGGCCTCTGTGGCTGGCGTACTGTGCTGATCCGAAGCCAGAAGCCAGGTGCTTCTCTTGGTCTCCCGTGCGGGTGGCAGGGCCTAAGCACTTGGGCCATCCTCCACTGTGCTCCCGGGCCACAGCAGAGAGCTGGCCTGGAAGAGGGGCAACCGGACAGAATCTGGTGCCCAAACCGGGACTAGAACCCCGGGGTGCCAGCACCACAGGCAGAGAATTAGCCTATTGAGCCATGGCGCAGGTCTGAATATTCCTGTTTTAAAAGGTTCTAAGTTTTAATTTCTAATATGATTATATGAAGATATTGACTCTTATAAAGAAAAGCTTTTTGAGATTAAGAGGTTTGAGAAGCACTAATTTGTAATTATATCACTTCCTTGCTCTTTTTCCAAACACCTGCCTATAAATAACCCCAACTCTCATTAAACTAAACACTCTATCTAGTCTACATATAAGCCTGAGAAACTGCACAAGCCAAATGGTCTCACTTTGAACTATTATGAATCCCAAGACTTCCACGTTTCAAGTAATAGACCATGGAATTTAAGGAAATCCCCTAATCTTAGGGAGGCGATTCACTAATTTGTGCCATTACATGATAAGATGCTGAGTTTCTAGTTGCACCCAGTGTATGTTTGTAGAATAAAAAACAGCTATAAGAAAAGCATAGGACAGGGCATTACTTGGCTCTTTTTTTTTTTAAGAAATATTTATTTATTTATTTGAAGATGGGGGGAGAGAGAGAGAAATGAATGAATATATCTTTCATCTACTGGGTCAAGCTGAACCCAGGAGCCAGGAATCCCACCTTGGTATCCTACATGGGTGGCAGGGGTGCAAATACTTTGGGCATCCTCCATTCCCTCCCCAGGCACATTAGGAAGAAACTGGATTGGAAGTAGAGCAGACAGGTGGGACTCAAACTGGCACTCTAATATGGGCTACAGCCATCACAAGCAGCAGCTTAATCAAATGTACAGCATCAACCCCTTGGCCCTTCTAATGCCAAAAACCCCAAGTTTTCTCTAGTTCCCTTTAGGCTAAAGGTAAAACTCAGGCCAACTTGCAGTGGCTATCAATGCCAAAAAATAGTTTTGTTCTCTATTTCCCTTAAAGCCTAACTATAAAAGTTATGCCAACTCATAAAGAGGATGTCCTCTCTGAAAAATCTGGACAGAAGATCCCATAGAACAGTTAGGAACAATTCAGTAACTAACATGAAGATTAGGCTTCATGCTAATTTAAAAGCTTTTTGATAAATGGATTTTCTTAAGCTATCTTGAGGGACTCCATGATGTGAAAGCTCTTCCTATCAGGAATCCCCACCCCATCATGCTACATTTTAATTATCCTAGTTAAAAAAACAAATGGAGTGGCATCAGGGAACCAGTGATTTAATTCTAGCTCTGTCCCATATGGTGTGTCTTTTAATGGTAGCTCTGTCCCTTGAGTGTGTCATTTAACCACATCTTTTCTTACTTTTTCAAATATAAATAATTATTTAATGACTGGCCTACTTCAGAGATAGATGAAGGATAACAACATTGTTCATCACATTTTGATACTGCTGAAGTTGATAGAATTAGATGCTTAAAAATACCTGGAAAAGCTGAAGGCTAGCATTTATCATTTCTTTGCTGAATGAGGAAAGTGAGCCTTAAGAATTCAAAATGGCAGAGTTAATACAGGATTCTGTCTTTAGTGTTTCTGCTGCACGTTGTGTCATGTAGCCTAGGAAGAAGGAAGTGATCATTCTGGATTGGCAACAGCCCAGGAAGGGACAATTTATGTCATTAAATTTGTGTACTCATGAATTTGACATTAATTGAACATTCAGTAAATTATTAAAAGTTTCCTACGTATATAAGGTGATAAAAACTAAATATGGCCGGCGCCACGGCTCACTAGGCTAATCCTCCGCCTTGCGGCGCCAGCACACCGGGTTCTAGTCCCGGTCGGGGCACCGATCCTGTCCCGGTTGCCCCTCTTCCAGGCCAGCTCTCTGCTGTGGCCCGGGAGTGCAGTGGAGGATGGCCCAAGTGCTTGGGCCCTGCACCCCATGGGAGACCAGGATAAGCACCTGGCTCCTGCCATCGGATCAGCGCGGTGCGCCAGCCGCAGCGCGCCTACCGCGGCGGCCATTGGAGGGTGAACCAACGGCAAAAGGAAGACCTTTCTCTCTGTCTCTCTCTCACTGCCCACTCTGCCTGTCCAAAAAAAAAAAAAAAAAACTAAATATGATTCTTGCTCTAGAGGAGCACAACCTGAGAAGGTTGCGAGTAGATCTTTGTACAATTAATCATAATTCACTGGCTATGGAAGGTACAAAGTAAGCCTGGAACACGCTGATCAGAAGGTAATGAGATAATCAGAGAATGATGGGATCATGTCAAAAGCACACAGGAGTCAACTCCAAGGGGTTCCATTTGGCCAAATTAGGGACAATTTGAGCACAAAAGTAATTATGACAAATATCAAACTATAACTCATTGAATAAAATAATCCATGATTCCATACTGATATAACTAGATGAACAAATAAATAGGGGAAAAGGGAAAATTCTTGCCTATAGTGGAATCCCAACTAATAATCATGTAAGGAATGAGAAAATCAGGAAATAATTGGCAGTAATTGAATCAGGCAAGACTTATAAATGGATAAAACTACTAGGTTAAAGTTTGGTAAAAACAGGACACTTATATTCTCAAAGTATTTATGCATGAGAGAAATTAATTAAAAATGAAAAAATAGTAACTACAGTGAAAATTTAGAATACACAGCCTGAATCAATTAAAGTTGCTACTGCAGAACTGGACAAGTAGATATCATGTACCTCCAAATATGAGACTTTGAGAACATCATAACTGGATCAGAATGTAATCCTGATTGAGAGTTAACCTATAATATAACTTGACAAATATTTATAAAAACACATTAAGGAGGCTGGTGCTATGGTGTAGTAGGTAAAGCTGCTGACTGCAGTGCTGGCATCCTATATGGGTGCCATTTTGAGTCCCGGCTGCTCCACTTCTGATCCAGCTCTCTGCTGTGGCCTGGGAAAGCAGTGGAAGATGGCCCAAGTCCTTGGGCCCCTGAACCCATGTGGGAGACCCGGAGAAGCTCCTGGCTCCTGGCTTCGGATTGGCGCAGCTCCAGCCATTGCAGCCATTTAGGGAGTGAACCAGTGGATGGAAGACCTTTCTCTCTCTCTCTGGTCTTTGCCTCTCTGTAACTCTGCCTTTCAAATAAATGGATAAATCTTTTAAAAAATACATTAGTGCAAGTAAGAAAGAAGAATGGCTCCAGATTAAAGGAGACTAAAAATATATGTCAATGAAATTTGATTACATGATGCCCTAATTTACTTTAGCTACATAAGAATAATGTGGTCATTAGCATACAGACAGTATATAAAGACATAAAATCACTTAGGGAGAGGGATTATGTATAGAACGGTTGAAGGCACCTAGGACCATGCCCTGGAGCACTGCAACAACTAAAGGCTAAGAATTCAAAAACTCCAGCCAAAAGATACAGAGAAGGCCTAGTTCCTGACACAGGAATTGAGTAACCGGAGAGCATAATGTGACAGGATCCAAGAGACGGTAGTGTTCAAGAAAGGAGTCATCAATTATGCTGAAAAGTGACTATAAGGTTGAACAAGATGAGGACAGAGGGAAGTTAATGTGTTCGTGGTAAAAGCAGCTTCACTGGAACAGAGGGGCTGAAGAAAAACTGGAGAAAGATGGAAACAGAAATAGTGACTGCAGGACAATTTCTTTAAAAAAAAAAAACAAAAACAAAAAAACACAGCAAGCCTTACTATGTGTAGTTGGCAGAATGGCTGTCCAAAGACACCTACATCCTAATCTATGGAACCTGTAAATATATTACTTTAGATGGTAAGAGGGATTTTGCAGATGTAATTATGGTTAAAACTTAAAATAAGGAGATTATCATAGACTGTTTAATTGAGCCCTATCTAACCACATGAATCCTTAGAGAGTACTCTCTAACTTGAGATCAGAGAAATGAGAGGAAGGGGGGATTAGAGAGATTTGAAGTGTGAGAAGAACTCAACTCACTGCCTCTGACTTTGAAGATGAAGGGCGATACAGGCCAGGGCATGTGAGCAGCTAAGTGTGAAGCTGAGTATGACTGCTGCTAATAGTCAGAAAGGAAATGGAGACCCTCACTCCTGTAACTGCATGGAACTGAACACTCCCAGCAATCTGAATGAGCCTGAAAGCGTAAATTCCCCAAGAGCCTCCACTTAAGAGGTCAGGCAAGCTGATACCTGCCGGCCCAGGCTTGAATTTAAACCCCAAATCTACTACATGCTAGTTGTATAACAATGGTCACAAACCCTCTGGGAATTTTTAAAAAACTGAGTTTGATTACAATATCATAAGGAATAGAGATAATGTAAAGTACCACTCACAGTAACTATCACTGCTGGTGCTCAGTAAATAGTTAATTACTATAATTATTTTCCTACTCAGCCCCTTCTTTCCTTCATTTTTTTTACTATGATAAAATACATATACATAAAATTTACCATCTTGCCTATCTTAAGTATAAAATTTAGTGTTATTAAATATTTATGTCGTGTAACCATCACAACAAATCCGTCTTCCTTTTTCATCTTGAAAAACTGAAACTACCAATGAAACAATAATTCCCTATTCCCTCCTCCCTCCAGCCCATGGCAAACATCATTATGCTTTCTGCCCCTGAGGTTTTTTTTTTTTGTTTGTTTTTTGTTTTTGTTTTTTTTTTTGGACAGGCAGAGTGGACAGAGTGAGAGAGAGACAGAGAGAAAGGTCTTCCTTTTTGCCGTTGGTTCACTCTCCAATGGCCGCCGCGGTAGGTGCACTGCGGCTGGCACACTGCGCTGATCCGATGGCAGGAGCCGGTGCTTCTCCTGGTCTCCCATGGGGTGCAGGGCCCAAGGACTTGGGCTATCCTCCACTGCACTCCCTGGCCACAGCAGAGAGCTGGCCTGGAAGAGGGGCAACCAGGACAGGATCGGTGCCCCGACCAGGACTAGAACCCGGTGTGCCGGAGCCACAAGGCGGAGGATTAGCCTATTGAGCCACGGCGCCGGCTTCTGCCCCTGAATTTTGATTACTTTTAAGTACTATATATATATATATATATATATATATATATATATGGAATCATACAATATTTGCCTTTTGTGAATGTCTTATTTCGCACAGCATGATCTCTTCATCCATAGTATAGCATGGTTGAATAATATTCCATTTTGTTTAACCATTTATCTATTGATGGACACTTCAGCTGATTCCTCATTTTAGCTATTGTGAGTAATTTTACAATGAACATGAGTGCACAAATATCTTTTTGATATCCTTCTTCTAATTCTTTCACGTATATAACAAAAGTGGAATTTCCAAATCAAATGGTAATTCTATTTTTAATTTTTTGTGAAACTGTTTTGCTATTGCCTATAGGTTTGTTCTTTTAAATGCTAGCAATACTCTTTGATGGTGCCAAAATCTTAGCAAACAATAAGCTGATTGACAGTTTATTAAAAGATATGGGCATGATTCAAAAGTCAGATGTTGTGAAAAATTTGTGGGCAGGGGGACAGCACTGTGGCATAATGGATTAAACCACTGCCTGTAGCTCCAGCCAGCTGCTTCACTTCCAATTCACCTCCCTACTAATGTGCCAGGGAAAGCAGTAGGTGATGGTCCAAGTTCTTGAGCCACTTCACCCACATGGAAGATCTGGAGGAAGCTCCTGGTTTCATCCTGACCCAGCCCTGGCCATTGTGGACATTTGGGGAGTGAATCAGTGGATGGAAGATCACTCTATCTCTCCCTTTGTCTCTGTAACTTTCAAAAAAATAAAATAAATCTTTAAAAAAAAAGTTTGTGGGCTCTGGAATTAGAAAGATCTGGTTTCCATCATGGGCCTGTAGTCTGCAAGTGGTATGATCTTGTGTAACTCACAAGAGTCCTGAGCCTACCATTTCAGCTGTAAAATGGAGATAATATCATGAATAGTGTTGTCTTAGAAGTTGTAGGTCCTTAACCTTATTGTTTCCTTCTTCTCTCCTAACACTCAAAACAACTGGATAATGGCACTGGTGCTCTCACTTGTGAAGAAATAAAGCCTTTTTTTTTTTTTTGCATTTGTTTGTTTAAATGCCAGTACTCCTAGAAGAAAGTGAGTTATAGGATAGAGAATTCAATTGTCTTCATTTCTGGTCAGATACTCTTTCCTCATTAAGCTATATTGCTCCGAATTCCTATTAAGCTTCACTTTTTTTTTTTTTAAAGACTTATTATTTATTTGAAAGAATTAGAGAGAGGCAGAGGAAGAGAGAGAGAGACAGAGAAGTCTTCCATCCGCTGGTTAACTCCCCAGTTGACTGCAACGGCCGGAACTGAGCCAATCCAAAGCCAGGGGCCAGGAGCTTCTTCCAGGTCTCCCACATGAGTGCAGGGGCTCAAGGGGTTGGGCTGTCCTCTACTGCTTTCCCAGGCCACAGCAGAGAGTTGGATCAGAAGTGGAGTAGCTGTGACTCAAACTGGCACCCATATGGCACCCATATGAGATGGCGGCACTGCAGGCAGAGGCTTTACCTGCTATGCCACAGCACTGGACCTTGAGTTTCACTTTCTAACATCTTTTCCACAATAAAATACAAGTACTTAAGCACATAGATGTGAATGTGTATACACACACACACATTCTCTTCCTTCGTATATTGGATTTAAATCTACACTACCACTTATTTTAACCACCCACCCAGTTATGTTTGTTTCTTATCAATCACTTAACTGTTCTAAACTTTAATTTGCATGATGGTCTCATTTCTCCAATAGTATTTAGGCTAAATATTACATGAATATAACTTCTTGTCTTGGGGGAACAGGAAGGGAGACATCCATTCTCGAACTAGTACTTTTTTAAAAAATTTATTTGACAGGTAGAGATATAGATAGATAGAGAGACACACAGAGAGAAAGGTCTTCCTTCTGTTGATTCACCCCCCCAAATGGCTGCTATGGCCGGTGCTGTGCCGATCCGAAGCCAGGAGCCAGGTGCTTCCTCCTGGTCTCCCATGTGGGTGCAGGGGCCCAAACAGGCCACAGCAGAGAGCTGTACTGGAAGAGGAACAACTGGGACTAGAACCCAGTGCCCATATGGGATGCTGGTGCCGCAGGCAGAGGATTAGCCAAGTGAGCCATGGTGCCGGCCCCTCTAATTAGTACTTTTAGTTTAAAAGTCTTATCTCTCCAACTAGGTATACACTGAACTAGAGCATACTTTCTAGTGCTAGAAATACCGTCACAATTCCAAACCTGTAACTGACAAAACAGTATCTGGGGAACATCATTTGGGCTTCCTCTGTATACTTTATCTGTTTCCTGAAGTTTGTCATTAGCCCTTGGTAGTCCTCACCTCTGACTGACTCTTGAGGTTCAGGCCTTTCTGATGCTTGCTTCATGCATCAGTCTTTCTTCTTCTTCTTCTTCTTCTTTTTTTTTTTTTTTGACAGGCAGTTAGACAGTGAGAGAGAGACAGAGAGAAAGAGAGAGAGAGAGAGAGAGAGAGAGAAAGGTCTTCCTTTTGCCGTTGGTTCACCCCCAAGTGGCCGCTATGGCCGGCGCGCTGCGCCAATCTGAAGCCAGAAGCCAGGTGCTTCTCCTGGTCTCCCATGCGGGTGCAGGGCCCAAGGACCTGGGCCACTCTCCACTGCCTTTCCCGGCCACAGCAGAGAGCTGGACTGGAAGAGGAGCAAGCGGGACAGAATCCGGCGCCCCAACCGGGACTAGAACCTGGGGTGCCTGCGCCGCAGGTGGAGGATTAGCCTAGTGAGCTGTGGCGCCGGCCCAAGGCTTGCTTTCTGATTTTGTTCTCTAGTATTCAGTTTTGGTGATAAACCTAGGTTCCCCAGGATTTGAGTTTGGCTTGTATTTTGCTTTCAGCTACAGTAATCCTTTGTGTATTTTGAGATCCTAAAGGGGTCTCATGCCCAAAGTTATATGGCATGTATCCAAGCACCCCGTTATGCCAAGCAAATATCAGTTCATTAAAATTCATTAAACCGGAGGCAAAAGGTGTTGCAGCAGAAGATTGCCCAAGTTTTTGAAACCCTGCCATTCACATGAGAGACCCAAATGAGTTCCAGGTTCCTCGTTTTGGCCTGTCTCAGCCCCAACTGGTGTAGCCACTTGGGGCGTGAACCAGCAGATGGGATATCTCTGTCTGTCTCACTCCTCTCTCTCTGTGTAACTCTGCCTTTCAAATAAATAAATGAACATTTAAAAATATTTATTTTATTTACTTGAAAGAATTAGAGAGAGGTAGAGACAGAGAGATGTCTTCCATCCACTGGTTCACTCTCCAAATAGCTGCAATGGCTGGAGCCAGACCGATTTGAAGCCAGGATCCAGGAACTTCTTTTGGGTCTCTCACATGGGTGCAGGGGCCCAAGGATTTGGACCACCCTCCACTGTTTTCCCAGGCACATTAGCAGTGGAGCAGCCGGGACTCAAGCTGGTGCCTATATGGGATGTTGGCACTGCAGCCTAGGGCTTTAACCTGCTGTGCCACAGCACCAGCCCCAATGAACATTTTTTTTTTTTTTACAAAGTCATATGAAAGGGGAAATGAAAACAGGAATTACAGAATTTTTGAAAAATGAGAATATTACATTACAGAATCTATGAGATACCTTTAAATCAGTAACCAAAGGATAATTTATAACCGTAAAATGAAGCTAAATGCATTCAGATAAATAATAAAATTAAAATTAAATAAACATTTAATAATGAACATATGTGAATTATATTTTAATTAAAAAATAGTAGAAAAAAAGTAAGCCATAGGAAAACACAGGGGGCCTGGTATTGTGGCACAGCAGGTAAAGGCACTGTCAGCATCCTATATGGGCATTAGTTTATGTCCTGGCTGCTCCACTTCTGATCTAGAACCCTGTTAATGGCCTGAAAAAGCAGCAGAGGATGACCCAAGTGCTTGGGTTCCTGCCAGCCACGAGGGAGAGGACAATGAAGCTACTGGTTCCTGGCTTCATCCTGGCCCAGCCTTGGCTCCTGCGGCCGTCTGAGGAGTGACCAGCATATGGATGATCTCTCTCTGTTCCTCTCTCTCTCAAATCAATCAATAAATCTTAAAAAAAAACTGAGAGAGAAAATCATAAAAATAAAATCCGAGGGACTGGCGCTGTGGCGTAGTAGGCTAGGCTTCCACCTATGGAAGAGGATCCCATATGGGCACTGGTTTGTGTCCTAGCTGCTTCTCTTCTGATCGGCTCTCTGCTAATGGCCTGGGAAAGCAACAGAAGATGGCTCAAGTGCTTGGGCCCCTGCACCCATGTGGGAGGCTCAGAAGAGGCTCCTTGCTCCAAGCTTCGGATAGGTCCACCTCCATCCGCTGGGGACATCTGGGGGGTGAATCAGCAGATGGAAGACTTTTCTGTCTATCTCTCCTTCTGTCACTCTACCTCTCAAAGAAATAGATAAAAAAAAAACCAAAAAACAAAAAACAACACAGCCCAATTCATCAGTTAATTTAATCAATAATAAAAAGAAAAAGCACAAGTATAAAAACAAGAAGTGACAGCAGGCAAAAATGACCAAGTCGAAGAAAATTAAAAAATTCTTGAGATACCCACTTTGTACTCTTATTGAAATAAATTTCAAAACTTAGACAGAATGGGTAATTTCTTTGAAAAACAAAGTTTGCTAAAATTGACCCCAGTAAAAATAGAAGCTCAAAGAGACCAACTTTGATGGAAAAAGCAGTGAGAAGTTATCAAGGAACTACTTCCATGAAAAAGTAGCAGGCCCACACAGGTTCACGGGGAATTTTGAGCTTATACAGACCAATTTTGATGTAAAATATATAAAAGTTACTAAGGGGCCAGCGACGCGGCTCACTAGGCTAATCCTCCACCTGAGGCGCTGGCCCCCCAGGTTCTAGTCCCGGTCAGGGTGCCGGATTCTGTCCTGCTTGCTCCTCTTCCAGTCCAGCTCTCTGCTGTGGCCGGGAAAGGCAGTGGAGGACGGCCCAAGTGCTTGGGCTCTGCACCCACATGGGAGACCAGGGGGAGGCACCTGGCTTTTGGCTTCTGGCTTCGGATTGGCGCAGCGCGCCGGCCATGGTGGCCATTTGGAGGGTGAACCAGGAAGGAAGACCTTTCTCTCTGTCTCTCTCTCTCTCACTGTCTAACTCTGCCTGTCCAAAAAAAAAAAAAAAAAAAAAAAAGTTACTAAGGAACTATGTCACAAAGAAAGAGCAGGCCCAAATTTTTTCACAAGGGAATTGTACCAAGACTTCAGAGACCATACAGTTTCAATACTACCTAAACTGTTTCAGAGTATAGAAAATGAAGGAAAACACTGTTATCTGTATCTGGAAAAACATAGAAAATGACAAATATCACTTATGAATACTGATGCAAAAGTTCTAAATATTAGATTTTAATATCACACTAAGAAAATAATATACATTATTGAGTAAACTGACAAAATTGGAATACAGATCATGGATAAAATGTGTATCACTGTTACAAATTATACATGAGAGAAAATGATAGAGCAAATAGGGTAAAATATTGATAATTGGTGAAGCTGGGTTAAGAGACTCTTACAACTTTCCATGAACTTAAAATTACTTCTTTTTTTTTTCTTTTTTTAACCATACCCCCCACCCGCCCTTAAAATTACTTCTTAAACAGTCTACACCATGACCATGCAAAATTTATACACCAGGATTGCAAAAATAATTTAATATTAGGAAATCAAGCAACAGAGCATATTAATAGGTGTACAGAGGCAAATTACAATTATCTCAAAAAATACTGAAAAAGCTTTTGACAAAATTTTTTACTCAAGGAAAATAAGAAAAGCTGGCCACTTCTGAACATGATAAAGCATACATCAATCCTAATGGCAACATCCTTTTTGTATTTTTCAAAAAGGAATTTTTATTTTTAAAGTAAAGTTTCAGAAGGTAACAGTAGCATGAGATTAAAACAGGCACTGCTCACTGCTGGTCAGGGAGCTTCTCTCATTAGGATGATATTTTGCAAATGGCTTTCGGCTCCTAAAAGGGTTTTTGGCTTAAGTAACAGAGTTGGAAAGCTGAATGAATAAGTTTTTTTATGTTTGTTTCTTTCTCCTAAACATAACCTGACAAAGCTGTTTCAAATTAGATAATATGTCGCATTCCTACAGGAAGACTGTCTCTCGGTAGCTTGTCACATTTTTTTCTTTCTGTAGTTGTTTAGCAGTCCTTTTGACTGAAGCAGTTCATCCTGAATTTTAATGAAATGCTGCCTTTCCTTTACCTGAAATAATCTAAACATTCAACCTTTTCAGATTTTTCAACATCTAAACTTCTTTAAGCTTTTTAAAGTTCTTCTTTAATACTAAAATAAAAGTTGATGATGGGTTTCTTACAAATTTTAGATTCTGTTTATTCTCTAGGATGTTTTTTCAAATGCAGGAAAACAGTATCTGACTCCACAGTGTCACTAGTTTTCTTTCCTTAGAGACACCAAATATGTGCACTGTCAGAAATATCTAGTCTATGGGATCATTTTGTGATTTATTTCTTTTAGGCTGTAAGAAATTTTCCCTTTCTTCTGTTATATAAATGGGAGTCCCACAAAACATGAGATTCTGACAGAAACATCTTAATGAAGAAATAAGAGGCATTCCCACTAAGGTCAGGAATAAAGCAAGAATGCCTACTATCCACTAATATTTAGCATTTTATTGGAGGCATTAGTCAATGTACTCAGAGAAAACAATCACAAGCCTACGAATTGGGGTGGGAGAAATAAAACAATCTCTATTTGTACATGACATGATAGCACACCTGGAAAACTCTGGACAGGCACCACCCAATACAGACAGCACTAGATACATATGGCTACTGAAACAACCTGGAATGTACCTAGTTCAAATCCATATGAAAACATGTGCTTTAAGTGTTAAATACACCCTAGATTTTGAAAATTTAGTAAAAAACAAGGAAATACAAAATATTTTATTAATGTTTTATACTGACTACATATTGATAATGTTTTGCATTAAATAAAACATGCTGTTAAAATTAATTTTACCTGTTTCTTTTTACTTTTTAACTGTATTTTTAAAATATTTATTTGAAACGTAGAGCGGTATAGAGATAAAGTGAGAGAGAGAGAGAGAGAGCGAGAGAGAGAGAGAGAGAGAGGAGAGAGAGAGGTAGAGCTTCCATCTGCTGGTTCACTCCCTAAATAGTCACAACAGCCAGAGGATGCTGGACTGGAAGCAGAGAAGCCCAGACTCAAATCAGCATAATGACAGGGGAAGTTCTTAACCTGCTGTACCAAATGCCAGTGCCTTGTTTTTTTTTTAAATGTGCCTAATAAAAAATTTTCAATTACATATGTGGCTCAAATTATATATCTATTAGCACTGTCGGTGACATAGCTAGCTCAAATAGTGAAAGAATTTGGCAAGGTAACAATATATAATGTACATGCAAAATTCAATAGCTTTAATATATACAAATACCAACCAAAGATGGAATAGAAGAGAAAATTGTTGGCAGTAGTGTCAAGAAAAATGAGATAAATAAAAATAAAGTTAAAAGAAATATGCAAACATATCATATGAAGATACAAGTATTTGCCTACTCTTGAATAAAACACTGGAAGGATAAATCAGAAAATAATGTAAGTGATTATTTACAGAGGGTGGTAGTGGTGGAGGGAACATGGTGGAAGGGAGGGGGCAGGAAGGATATTTCTTTCAGCAAACTTTTGGAAGCAAGTTATATATTCAAATTCAAATCAACAAAGAGAGGTGGGAACCAACCAAAAACAATGCTAAGGATGGAAAAATGGACCCAACTGTAGTCTAAATTAATAACAAAACTGAAGAGAAAAAAATAATTCAAATAACTTCTGATCATAGCACTTTATATACATTCCATCCAGGGAGGGAAAAATACAAACACTGAACTCTTATTTGTGCTTTTTCCCCACCCTAGTGACATGAGAGTAGCAAAAACTATTTTATATGTATAATAAGTTTAATGTTGGTAAGAGACAAGGATCTCACCACACAAAATGGCAGATCCAAAATATCTTACCAACCTGTGAATGCTGGGAATGTCCCATCATAGTCTCTGGACAGCTTTTCTTCTCCATCTTACAATCCTTAGATCAGTGGTTCTTAAACTTCAGTCTGCATCAAAATCATCTGCAGAGCTTGTGAAAACTCAGAATGCTGGACCTCAGCCTCTCAGTTTCTTCCTCTGTAGCTTTGTAACTTGATTTTCTTTTTTTTTTTTTTTCTTTTTTCTGACAGGCAGAATTAGACAGTGAGAGAGAGGGAGAGACAGAGAGAAAGGTCTTCCTTCTGTTGGTTCACCCTCCAAAGGGCTGTTACGGCCGGCGCACTGCGCTGATCTGAAGCCAGGAGCCAGGTGCTTCTCCTGGTCTCCCATGCAGGTGCAGGGCCCAAGCACTTGAGTCATCCTCCACTGCCTTCCCAGACCACAGCAGAGAGCTGGACTGGAAGAGGAGTGACTGGGACAGAATCCAGCACCCCAACCGGGACTAGAACCCGGGGCGCTGGCGCTGCAGGCGGAGGATTAGCCTAGTGAGGCGCGGCGCTGGCTGTAACTTGATTTTCTAATAAGGTCCCAGGTGACATTGATGTTGTTGGTCTAGAGACCAAACTTTTAGAACAGAACTCCAGATGTTTCTAGCCTCAGAGATTTAAATTCTACCTATAATTAAAACTTCCAAGTTTATATTACTACCTTAGAAATTCCCTTTAAACTCTAGACTCTATTTTAATAAAATTTCCCACTTGAAAATCTGTTAGATATTCTAAGTACAAGATGCATACATCTACTGGATTCCAACCTGAGTCCCAGACTTGTTCCTTCTGGTCTTTTCTATCTCATTTCATCCTCTCAAATGGCTCTGACTAAACATCTCAGAGTCATCCTTAAATCCTCTCTTTTTGTCATGCTTTATGTCCTAAAAGCAGCCATCAACTAGAACTTCAAAATACTTTCAAATCACCATTTTTCACCATTCCCTCTACTTCCTTGGGATAAACCACCATCATCTATGACTGGATTAAAACAATAGTCTTTTTTTTTTTTTTAAAGATCTATTTGAAAGAGTTACACAGAGAGAGGAGAGGCAGAGAGAGGCAGAGAGAGGCAGAGAGAGAGAGAGAGAGAGAGAGAGAGAGGTCTTCTATCCAGTGGTTTACTCCCCAGTTGGCCGCAACGGCTGGAGCTGCGCCAATCCGAGGCCAGGAGCCAGGAGCTTCCTCCAGGTCTTCCTCCCTCGTGGGTTCAGGGGCCCAAGGACTTGGGCCATCTTCCACTACTTCCCCAGGCCATGGCAGAGAGCCGGATTGGAAGTGGAGCAGCCGGGACTGGAACCGGAATGCATATGGGATGTCGACACTGCAGGCAGCAGCTTTACCCACTTCGCCACAGTGCCAGCCCCAATACAATAGCCTTTTAAATGGTTTGTTCCTGCCCCTCTCCTATATTTTCTTGCTTTCTTTTTTTTAAAGATTTATTAATTTTATTTGAAAGTCAGAGTTACACAGTGAGAGAAGGAGAGGCAGAGAGAGAGAGAGAGAGAGAGAGAGAGAGGTCTTCTATCCAATGGTTCACTCCTCAGTTGGCTGCAACGGCTGCAGCTGCGCTGATCTGAAGCCAGGAGCCAGGAGCTTTCCGGGTCTCCCACGTTGGTGCAGGGGCCCAAGGTCTTGGGCCATCTTGTACTGCTTTCCCAGGCCATAGCAGAGAGCTGGATTGGAAGTGGAGCAGCCGGGTCTCAAAACGGCACCCATATGGGATGCCGGCACTTCAGGCCACAGCGTTAACCTGCTGCACCACAGTGCTGGCCCCATCCTCTCTTATATTTTCAACATAGCTACTTTTAAAATATGTCTCAGATTTCATCTTTCCTCTACTCAAAACCTCCAATAGCTCCCCATCTCACCATGAGTTATAGCCAAGGTCCTTATGCAGAACTACTAAGCCCTACATGACTGCCTCACTGCTCTCTGATCTACTTTCTTACCACTCTCCCTTACTGTCCTTCTTGCTCCATACACTAAGCTGGTGATTTTTAAACTCTGGTCTCAGGACAACATGATCCTCTTAAAATTTACTGGGGCCTCAAACAGTTTTTATTTGTATGGGTAATAGTTATTATTTATCACATTAGAAAATAAAATTGAGCAACGAGGGAAGCCACTTGGGATGCCTGCATCCTATATCTGAGTGCCTGGGCTTGAGCTCCTGCTCTGCTCCTGATTCCAGGTTCCTGCTAAGGAGCACATGTGGGCAACAGGTGATGGCTCAAGTACTTGGGTCCCTGCCACCCAAGTGAAAGACTGAGTTCCAGGCTCCCAGCTTTGGCCTTGCCCAGCCCTGACCATTGTATCTGGGGAGTGAACCAATGAATGGAAGATCTATTTGTCTCTGTCTCTCCTTCAAATAAAATGAAAATAAATACAATTTATTTAAAAAAATCAGAGAAATTTTAAAAAATATTAACAAAAATATCAATACATTTGAAATGAAATGAAAATTACTGTACTTTAAAAAAATTCGTGAGAAGAATGGCATTGTTTTACATTTTTGCAAATTCTTTAATGTCTAGCTGATTAGAATATGGCTATAGTATTCTCCTAGATCCTTCTGCATTTAAACTGTTGCCACATATCAATTTTGTTGAAGATTATGAAGAAAATCCAAATTCACAGAGATATGTAGTTGGAAAAGGGAAGAGCATTTAAATAATCTTTGCACATAATTGTGGATATTCTCCTTTGGTACTATACCAAAACTTGGTAAGTGGTACTTTTTTTTTTATTTTTATTTTTATTTTTTTTGGACAGGCAGAGTTAGACAGTGAGAGAGAGACAGAGAGAAAGGTCTTCCTTCCGTTGGTTCACCCCATAAATGGTTGCTATGGCTGGCGCGCTGCGCCAATCCGAAGCCAGGAGCCAAGTGCTTCTTCCTGGTCTCCCATGTGGGTGCAGGGCCCAAGCACTTGGGCCATCCTCCACTGCCTTCCTGGGCCACAGCAGAGAGCTGGACTGGAAGAGGAGCAACCGGGACAGAATCTGTGCCCTAACCGGGACTAAAACCCGGGGTGCCGGCGCCGTAAGCAGAGGATTAGCCTTGTGGGCTGCGGCGCCAGCCAGTGGTAAGTTCTTAAATACTAATTGAAACCATACCAAATAAGTTTTCATGTTCTGTTGATATTAAAATCCACTGGTCTATTTCATACTTTAAATGGATTTTTTTTTAATCCATCCATGATTTTCTAACACCATGATGTGGTCATCTGGAAAGTACTGTTTCATTGAGTTATACAGGTTTTCCAAATGCTGGCATATTTCATTATGCAATATCAAAAATTCACATTAGTTGATATCACTATAAGGTCATCATGAAGTACTGGGAAGCTGTTAAGACACAAGTTTTCAAAAATTCTAATTTTCATTTGAAAACTTGAATGTTATCATTGGGAACAAATACTCTTACTATTTTTCTTCAACTGACAAACTCAGTTCATTTTTGAGAAAATGTCTGCCAAATTCTCAAATCTGAATAATTACAGTTAGTCATCCTTTAAAGTAAAAATAGAGTTTTATTTGAAAAATGGCTAGGTTAGCTGCCAGTTCAATTGTGTAAGCGCTTTTTTCTTTCTTTTTTTTTTTAATTTTTTTTTTTTTTTTGACAGGTAGAGTGGATAGTGAGAGACAGAGAGAAAGGTCTTCCTTTTGCCATTGGTTCACCCTCCAATGGCCGCTGCGGTAGGCGCGCTGCGGCTGGCGCACCACGCTGATCCGTTGGCAGGAGCCAGGTGCTTATCCTGGTCTCCCATGGGGTGCAGGGCTCAAGTACTTGGGCCATCCTCCACTGCACTCCCACAGCAGAGAGCTGGCCTGGAAGAGGGGCAACCAGGACAGGATCGGTGCCCCGACCGGGACTAGAACCCGGTGTGCCGGCGCCGCAAGGCGGAGGATTAGCCTAGTGAGCCGCGGCGCCGGCCTGTAAGTGCTTTTTTCTTGAGGCAACCACAGTACTTCAGTATGCAGCAGAATTGCTTTTATTATATAGGATGTTGTAAAGATATATACTCAAAGGTTGAAATCTAATAAAATTTATATATTTCATTATTTCACCAAATACTTTCTTAAGTGATCTTACTTCTTATTCTGGGTCTCTTGTAATGTGTGACAGTGAAAGATACCATTATTATTACCACCTTGATGCGTGCCAAGGTGCTAACAGTTTTACTTACCATTGCTTCTGCAGCACCACTGCAGAAAAAGCATCAACCAGCAAAAAGGCACCAACCTTTCAGGCACCAAACCATCAGAAAAGGCAAACACAGTCAACATTATTACGAAAACAATTTTCACTTTGAAGATTCTGCAAAAGAGTCTTGGGTGTCATAAGAGCAGTTTGAGAATTGCTGCATAGAATAACGACTGCTTTAGTGCCTTAAACTTGCAACTTTCTTCGTCAGGAAAGACTTTCTTTTCCTCAGATACCCATCGCTCTGCTCAAATAGCATCTCTCAGTGAAGATTTCCATGATTAGCCTATATAAAACATTATCTCCCCCACCCCAGCACTCAATTCCCTTCTTCTTCACTCTGCATTATTTTTCCACAGAAAGATTATCAAAATCTGTTTACTTATTTTTTTTTTTAAGATTTATTTATTTATTTGAAAGGAAGAACTACAGCGAGGCAGAGTCAAATAGAGAGAGAGGTCTTCCATCTCCTGGTTCACTCCCCAAATGGCCACAATTGCCAGAGCTGTGCTAATCCAAAGCCGGATGCCAGAGCTTCTTCCAGGTGCAGGGGCCCAAGCACTTGGGCTATTTTGTACTGCTTTCCCAGGCCATGGCAGAGAGCTGGATCAGAAGTGGAGCAGCTGAGGTGGCAGCTTTACCCACTATGCCACAGCTCTGGCCCCTTTTATTTTATGCCTCTCCAAATTAGAAGATAACTTCTCTAGGACCATAATGTTATCTCCATGTTCTAGACTTGTACTTTACATATGGTAGGTGCTTAGTAAAACTCAGCTGAGAGAATGCATAAAACCAAATAATCTGGTATTTGATTCTAGAGTTCCTCTGCTTTTTCAGTGTATCTTATTTCCTTAGCTAGCAGACCTCAAACTCTCCAACAGAGGCTAATAATTTACATTCCATGTAATCCTCAAAGCTTCAGGTTCAGGCCTTGGACATAGTCTGTGCTCTTTCTTCCCTAGGGAATACTAGCAGTCCTATAGTCACAACTATGGATAAGTCTGTTTCCAAATGACAGCACATACGTGGAGCAGTAGAAAATTGGCAAAAAAAAAAATTTGACCTACCTTTTCTGGTTTACAATAATTTCTATGGCTGTTAGGAATGCTGTAATTGGTATATAACAATGCTGACCTCTCAGCTCTTTGGTTCTGTGTTTGCTATATAAAAAAACATGCTGGAAGTATACAAAAAATTTTAATGCTGTTTTTCTGGTTAGTTTTAAGCAGAAGATTCTTGGTGGAAAATGCAGATATATTTTAAAAATGAGCAGATTTGGCTCTGTGCAGCCAAGATTATTAAAAATGTTCTATTTCTCTGACAGAGTCTGGTAAGGATATGTTCCTTGGCATTGATAAAAATGTTTAGATGTTTATTATTAACAGTATTAAAAATAAAATTTGGACCATCACACTAGGATATTAAGTAAGCAGTTATATATCCATTTAATCAACTACTATCATATAATTACTAAAAATGATGCTTACAAACACTATAATATCACAGAGCAAAGTAGATAATATAATGTTAAGTGAAAAAATACAAAAATTATAGTAAATACACAATGTGATATTTAAAAATTATTTTAAAAGAATAAAAATTAGAATAAAATATATAAAATGTTAATAATGGCTTAGGAGGAGAGGAAGCATGAAGCCTAAGTTAACAGACTAGATCTAATAACACAAGTAATTATATAGACAGACAATAAGCCCTTATGTCTGATTCCAATTACTAACTGGATGATTTGCCCAACACAGAATATTAAGAGTTGGAAGGAACTTTACATATTATCTAGTTTAACATTTTTTAAAATAAACAGATGGAAAAACTAAAGAGTAAAGAGGAAAAAATACTTAAGATAGTCCAGGAAATTAATGGCAAAGCTAGAGCTGGATCCATGAACACTTGAACATGAGGTACCATTTTGGGTAAGTTACTTCATTTCTCTGCATTGCAATTTCTTCATTTGTAAAATAAATAATAGTTCTTACCTTTACAGTTACTATCAAGACAATATTAAATAACATATGACAGGACCATTATAGTGCTGGATTCATAGTATTAGTCTTTTTCTCTTTTGATTCTAGAAAACTTTCTGCTACTATATTGCTACATGGGAGATGAAAGAGCAGAGTAGTTTGGAGAGGAAAAGCATTTCTGTGGCACTTATGGCAGAGCAATACTTGTGACCCTGATGGTTTGGGACCCCAAATCTCTGCTCTGGTAGAAGACAGCCAATAAGCATCTGCCCTGTAGCTAAAGTGGGACAACTTGTGACTGCACAGTCCAAACAGTCCAGGATACCACATTCCTTTTCTTCTTCTCCTACCTTTCTGCTTATTCTTCCCAGGCTAAGAATTAGCATTAAACAATCCTAATGCTTTCTAGTAATTGGGACCAGTTGCTATAGGGTTTGTACATATTAGCAGCAATTTCTCAAAGAAATGCCATTTCTTTACTTGCTAGTTTTTAATCTCTCTGAGAACTTTTGATTTTGCTCCAACTTTGGCAATGTGTAATCCATTTCAGTGTACAAAAGGACAGTAGAGCTTACCTAAAATAATGAGTGGTCACATGGTAATTTTTGAGTATCTTTGAAATAAAAGGTATATATAGAAATCAGGCTAGCCTGTCAGAAGCTGGTTCAGAGCACTTTGCCTTTAAGGTTGGAAGAAATTTTATCTCTGACCACAAATTTATCTTGATTTGTAACATTGCTATCTGATACTAGACTTAGCTTCCTGGTTTTTATACATGCCCATGCTTAGATGTGGCACATTTGGCTGATAAAACAGTCTGCTTCCAAGTCAGCATTTATTCTGTTTGCTTGGTTTGACAAGTTCATGATTTCTTCAGTATCTGATCTTAGTCCTGCTTAGGATTCTCTAGTACTGAAAGTTTAAAGGAATGTGATTCAAAAAAGCACATGCTTTTGCCAGAGAAAACTCGCCTAAATATTTCAAGTTTTTCACTCCAATCTCACTGCCACTACCTTAAACAGATCCTGACTGAGATAGTGAACTGCTAGTTTTCCTACCTCTTGCTTATGCCCACCCATTACTACCTCTATTCTTTATTTAACAGATCATAAGGATATGTCTAAACCATAAATAGGATCATGTCACTCCTTTGTTTAAAATCCTTCGATGATCTCTTTTTACTTTCTCAGGAAAGTCTCTCTGAATGACCCCTGCTTATTTGCTTACCCTGTCTGATCTCAGTGTCCTGCCATATGCCATATCAACCTTCAGACTATTCTTTTTTGAGCATGTTCCTAGCTTGTGCCTTCACGTGTTCATTCCCCTGGAATTGGTTCACCATCTGGCTATCAACTCTAGGCATCCTTCAGCAAATGATATAAATTATGTGTCCTTCAATCTTCTTTTCACTGACTTAGTTCGTGTATGGTATTACTTTGAACTTTATATATTTCTGGACAATTCTTAACTACTTCATTTTTTTTAAAGATTTATTTTATTTATTTGAAAGTCAGAGCTACACAGAGAGGAGATGCAGAGAGAGAGAGAGAGAGAGAGAGAGAGAGGTCTTCCATCTGATGGTTCACTCCCCAGATGGCCACAACTGCCGGAGCTGCGCCGATCCGAAGCCAGGAGCCAGGAGCTTCTTCCAGGTCTCCCACGTGGGTGCAGGGGCCCAAGGATTTGGGCCATCCTCTACTGCTTTCCCAGGTCATAGCAGAGAGCTGGACTGGAAGTGGAGCAGTCAGAACTAGAACCAGCGCCCACATGGGATGCCAGCACTTCAGGCCAGGGCGATAACCCACTGCGCCACAGCACTGACCCCTAAATACTTCATTTTTAAAAAGATTTATTTATTTGAAAGGCAGAGTTACAGAGAGAAAGAGGAAGAGAAAGGTATCTTTCATCTGCTGGTCCACTCCCCAAAAAGCTGAAAAGGCTAAGTCCGGGCCAGGCCAAAGTGAAGAACCAGGAACTCCATCCAGGTCTCCTCTGTGGTAGGCAGAGGCCATCAACTGCTGCCTTCCCAGGCACATTACCAGGGAGCTGGACTGGAAGTAGAGCAACTGGAACTAGAACTGGTACTCCCATAATGCTCATTGAAATAAAAGTTGAGGAAGCAACTTACTGTGTCTCAAAGTATAAAATGATCCATTTTTGGGGGAAATTTTACTATGTACCAGCTGTTTTTCTAATACATGAACTCATTAAAGTCCTTACAACACTATGAGTAGGTATAACTACTACTGCCTTAATTTACAGATGAAGAATAAAGGTTAAGGAAAGTTAAATAATTTGCTCAAAACCAGCAGAGTTGATAAACTTCTAAAAAGGTCCTCCTGTTTTGAAAGAACTACATGAAGTCTATGGTTCTAAAAAACACAGCAAATCTAAACAGGATGCAGAAGAAAGTCAAATTAGCAATTCTATACCTCATATCTCCCTGTATCTGATCTTCTCTAATAAAATTATATTCTTTGATATACTGAGCATACTGGCCAAAACACAGGAGAAATTCAATGAGCATGCATGATTGAATTAGCTGAATTTTCAATTTTAGCATCATGCATACATTGCACTGAAAACTAGGTGTAGGTCAACAGATATTATTCAGAAAGACAAGATAAAAAAAACTTCTTAATGTGGAAAATACAATTAACACACTTTTTAAAAATGAGATTGGGGTTAGCTCATGCAAATTTAGTCAAAATGAAAACATTATTTGACATATATTAACATATATACACACATACACAAACATAAAGAAAAATAAAACAAATAAAAGTTGGTGGTACATTGTCACTGAAACGCAGAAATAACCAGAGAGGCATCAAAAGCCTTGATCCAAAGAGGCTTCTATGTGGTATAAAGCAGAAAGACAGACTACTTGTAGCTGTACCAAGAGGGTGGAAAGCAAGGACAGAGAAACTTGTATGTAATCAAGATGACCTTGTGAGGTCTTTCCCAGTGCCCCTGGAAGGCTGTTCTCATTCCTTTTAATTCCATGATATATCTCAATTGATATGGTTGCACAATCATGTATACAGGCAGTTTTACTCAATGATGAGTGATTGCCCTGTGAGAGCCAATTGTATTTTGTCTTTTACAGCTAAACAGCTGGTAGTGACTGCCCTGGAAAGCAGATTTCTCTCATTAAGATGTATGGTAACTTGCTATTGATGCTTTGAAGGATCTCTTTCACTCCTGATCCTTCCTGCTCTTCTCCCAACACATATTTCAATATATCCCAACCATCAGCTGCTTACTGAACAGCTCTGGAGTTTGCAGTTAGGCCTCACTACGCATTTCCAATGTCACCTATACAAGCTCATTTTTTGACAATCACACTTCACAATTCTGAAATTACTTTAACATTCATAACCTTATTCTACATTCACAATCATTTCAGCCTTATTTAACTAATAGTTATCTATAACTCTTTTTTGAGAAACAGAGAAGTAAAGTGTGGAATAGTTTAGAGAACATAGATTTCAAAGTCAGATCTACGGAGCTAACTTCAAGTCCTTCCAAACAACCTTTCTGAATTATGAGTTATGAGGTTTAATCGAGATAAAGGTCAAATGTGGATGTAAGTATTGTGTCCGACATGACCCAGGGATTAAAAAAAATTTTAGTTCTCATTCCTTCCTCTAATCTTTCTGAGCTCCAGCTTCCTCATATCTAAAACAAGGGCATAATCAATTCCACAGGGATCTTGTACAGTGTACTGATATGGTATATCAGTGTCTTTGGGACCTTGTATGGGCTTGGTAAATGTTAACTTCCTTTCTTATTAAGATGGTGCTCATTAAACATACTTCTAAGCAACATTAGAAAAACTAGTTAAATATAGTACTAAACAGGAGATAAACAAAAGGTTAAACATATTTTTATAGTCTAGCTGGTGACCCTCAATTTTCTTTATGGAAATTTCCAAATTGGGTACACTCTACTGATATATGAATATAGTAAACTCAGCTCCAAGGTAGACCTCCATGATTCTGGAGAGAAAATACTATATTTTCCTACTGATTTAAAAGAAGAAAAGTTGTCACAGGAGAAAGAGTAGGAAATTTTTTATCTAATAAAAGACTATTATTAGGGAAAAAACTCAGTTTATCACAACTTAGGAATTGTGATAAAAGACAACTGTAAGACATTTCCCAAATCTTAGGAATTACCAACTCTACCACTAAGTCCAAAAAAAAAACAAAACCAAAACAACAATAAAAACAAACTAGCAGAAAACTCCCTTATCTTACCCAGCCTTTTTTGGGCTGAAGTTCAGTTCTACCTGTGCTGAGACTAGACAAGGAATAACAAACATTAAGCATCTACTGTGACCATTAGAGAATACAAAAATTTTAAAAATGCAATCCTTTAACTTTAATCAGTTAGGTCAGAGTATGGTCCCTTTTTAAGGGGAATGAGAATGCTACTTCACTCTGCACTGATTAAACCATCCCTGTCTGGTGGAGTCCACTGTAAGCACAATACTGTAAACTGAAATAGACCAAGAGAAGAGAATCCAAGATAAGGAAGGGTTTAGACACTACCCAGTCCCAGAAAGAGCTGAAGGAAAAAAAAAAAAAGACTTGGGGAAGCAAGAGTACCAAGAGCTACGAGAAAATGCTCACATGAAACTAGAAATAAATGCAAGCCCATGGAGAGATACTGGGGGAAAGCATATTTAAGTTCAAAATTAAAAAGAATATTGTTAACTATCAGCACTATCACAACTGGAATATAGTCCTTTGGAAGGTTACAATCTCTGTTTATGGAAGAATTTTAGTAAGGACAAATGAACATTTATAAGGGACACTTTCAAGGTGAGAACTGAATTAGATATGAGGTTAAATTTGATGACCTCACGGGGCCGGTGCTGTGGCACAGTGGGTTAGCTCTGGCCTGAAGCATTGGCATCCCATATGGGCGCCAGTTCTAGTCCCGGCTGCTTCTCTTCCAATCCAGCTCTCTGCTATGGCCTGGGAAAGCAATAAAAGATGGCCCAAGTCCTTGGGCCCCTGTACCTATGTGGGAGACCCAGAAGAAGCTCCAGGCTCCTGGCTTCGGATTGGCACAGCTCCAGTCATTGCAGCCATCTGTGGAGTGAATCAGCGGATGGAAGACCTCTCTCTCTGTCTCTACCTCTCTCTGTAACTCTGTCTTGCAAATAAATAAAATAAATCTTTTAAAAAAATTGATGACCTCTGAGGTTTCCTTGAACCTTGAAATACTAGGATTCTTTTTTTAACTGTTTTTTTTTTTTTAAATTCTTTATTATGCTGAACATTTTTTTTCTTTTCTTCTTCTTTTTTTTTAAAGGGGCCACAGCACCAGTCCCTAGGATTCTGACTTTTTACCTTTCTGACATGTCACGTTTATTTAAATACTTATTTATGTATTTTAAAGTCCAAGTTACAGTGAGAGAGGGAGAGACAGAGAGAGATCTTGCAGTCATTGATTCACTTTCCAAGCAGCTGTGATGGCCAAGGATGAGCCAGGGCTGAAGTCAAGAGCCAGGAGCTTCATCTGGGTCTTCTACATGGGTGGCAGGGGCCCAAGCACTTGAGCTATCTTCCACCACTTTACCCAGGCCATTAGGAGGGAGCTGGATGGGAAGTGGAGCAGCTGGGACACAAACCAGCATCCATTTGGGATGCCAGCATTGCAGGTGGCGGCTTTACCCACTACACCACAATGCTGGCCCAATCTCACACTTATTTTAAGGCAACTAACTAAATCTTAATCAAGTAATTTCTAAGTGGGAGACAATATGGTAAAGAGTGACTCATTAAGCTCATGTTGGTGGATACAAGTTTTCTAAAATTCTGATTTTCACTTGGAAGCATACATTCATCATTGCCAGTAAACATTTATAGGTTGTTTTCCTTAAAGTGAGCAGCTCATTTAATTTTGGAAAAAATGTTTGTCAAGTATCCAAGTTAGTTATTCTTTCAAGTAAAGGATATTCCTTGAAAAAAAAAATAGCTACTTCCTCTTGCAACTCAAACAATTACATAAGTGCTTTTTCCTTAGACAGTCATCCTACTTTGATAGTTAAAGATGGGGAAACTAAGCTTGGAGTGGTTAAAAGACTTGCGAGTGGCAGCTGTCTGGTGCAGCAGCTTGTCACTTGGGACACCTGCATCCCATATCAGAGTGCCTGGCTTGAGCCTCAGCTACTCTGTGTCTGATCCAGCTTTCTGCTAATGTGTGTCCTGGAGGGTAGCAGATGATGGCTCAAAGTACTTGGGTCCCTGCCATCAACGTGGGAGACCCAGATTGAATTCCATGGTTCCTGGATTCAGCCTGGCCCAGTTCTAGCTGTTGTCAGAATTTGGGGAGTGAACTAGTGGATGGAATCTCTCTGTCTCACTGACTTTCAAATGAAAAAAAAAAAAAAAAAGCATGCTAAAGGCCATATAGCTAGGATTTAAACCTATATCTCCGGTGTCCAAAGTCTATGCTCTTTCCACGAAACCAACAAGCAAAATAGCAGTATATCTCCAAATAATGGAATAAAAGAAGAAACTAGGGGGGCCAGTGCTGTGGTACAGCGGGTTAAAGCCCTGATCTGAAGCGCCGGCATTCCAAAAGGGCGCCAGTTCTAGTCCTGGCTGCTCCTCTTCCGATCCAGCTCTCTGCTATGGCCTGGGAAAGCAATAGAAGATGGCCCAAGACTGCAGGCCCCTGTGTCCACGTGGGAGACCCAGAAGAAGCTCCTGGCTCCAGGCTTTGGATCAGCACAGCTCCAGCCATTGTGGCCATATGGGGAGTGAACCATCGGATGGAAGACCTCTCTCTCTTCTCTACCTCTCTCTGTAACTATTTCAAATAAATAAAATAAATCTTTTAAAAAGAAGAAGAAGAAACTGAGGGCAGCATTGTGGCATAAGTGTGTAACGTTGTCTGAGGCACTGGCATCCCACATAGGCACAAGTTTGAGATCTGGCTGCTTCACTTCTGATCCAGCTACCTGCTAATATGCCTAGGAAAGCAGTGGAAGACAGTCCAAGTGCTTGGGACCCTGCACCCACATGGGCAATGTAGAAGAAGCTACTGGCTCCTGGCTTCAGCCTGGCCCAGCCCCAGAAGTTGCAGCCCTCTGGGGAGTGAACCAGTGGATCAATGGATGGAAGAGTCTCTATCTCTCTCTTTCTCTTCCTCTGTGTAACTCTTTCAAATAAATTAATAAATAAATCTTTTATAAAAGATAAGAAACTAAATATGCTGTTATAATTCTGCTGCCTTCTAGATTTCTCTAAATAATTCTTGGTAAGCAGTTTTGTTACCAAAAATAATTTATCATCAGATTTCTATTCTCTGTAGAAACAATAAAGCATACAGAATTGGAAACATTCATAAAATGTAAGCCAGCCCAGATTGTGTGTCTATGGGTATGTGTGTGTGTGTGTGTCTACATGCCATAGGAGAACATGAATAACGGAAAAGAAAAAAAGAACAGGGAAAAACCCATTTGGTTTATCAGTATCTTGGATGACAATCTTGGAATCTTATTTTCATTCATGGAAGTATACTATTTGCCTCAGCACAATAATTTAGAAGATGTGTTTTTTATTAGCCTTATTCAACTTGGCTAGGTTTAGCTATGTGCTTCCAGCTGGGCTGACGCCAAGGTTACAACTCTAATCCTCTAAACTCCAGTTCGCTTAATAAAGCATAGGTTTCCTCCTGTTCCTGTCTGGCTTAGTTAACACTTTTTCTACTCCATACCAGCTCCTTTCCCCCTCCTGACTCTTATTTCTAAGGCATGAGTAGAGGACCTCTGTAACTGAAAAGATACACCACATTTTTCCTGGGGTAGGGAAAACAGAAGGATAACTGACAAAACCATGCATGTTGACTAACTAGCCAACTTCAAGACCTCATTACTGGGGCTGGTGCTGTGGCCTAGTGGTAAGGCTGCTGCCTGCATTGCTGGCATCCCATATGAGCACCAATTCAAGTCCCAGCTGCTCCACTTCCGATCCAGCTCTCTGCTATGGCCTGGAAAAGCAGTGGAAAATGGCTCAAGTCCTTGGGCCTTTGCACTCACATGGGAGACCCAAAGGAGACTCCTGGCTCCTGGCTTCAGATCAGCACAGCTCCAGCCATTGCAGCCAGCTGGGGAGTGAACCATCTGATGGAAGACCTCTCTTTGTGACCCTGCCTTTCAAATAAATAAATACATATTTAAAAAACAACAACAAAAATAAAAACCTCATTACTGAAACTCAAATGTGTGACAGCAGCAGTTTCAGCAAGTGGAGGGCTGTATCTTCCCAGAGATGATCTGCTAGTCTGTCGGGTAAACCTAGGCTGCTCAGAGAGGTGGACAGATGCTTACTGTGACACAACACCTGCTAGTCAGCCACATGGTCAAATAAGCATGTTCCAGCTGTCCTTAGCACAAGAAAGAAATTTTAAAAGATTACAACCTGTTTTTCTTTGCTCTGTTGTTAACTTTGCTAAGTTTCCCTCATCCTCTTGAGTGTTTACATTTTTTCTTCTAGACAGTCATTGAGACTTGGAAATTCTCATTTTAAATTGTAATACAGCTTCAAAAATCATCTAGTAAATTAAAGAAAAAAACTTAGTAACAGAGTTTATATTATTGCTGTCCAAAATGATTTTTTGTATAATTTAAAAATTATTAGTATAAAGAGAACAGATTTCATAGGTACAATTCTAAGAAGATACACCTACTTTCTTTTCTCTTTCTTTCCTTCCCTCAATCCCCCTCCTTCCATTTTTTAATCTTTGCAAAAACACAGTATGAGTCCACTCTTTAATCACAGGCTTAATGCTGCACTAACCATAATATTCAACAAGTAAAAAAATAGAAAGACCACCAATATGGTGGAATCATCTACATGTATTAAAATAGAGGGTCTGGGAGTAGGCGCTTGGTATAGCAGTTAAGATGCTGCTTGAGATGCCTGTATCTCATACTGGAGTACCAGGGTTTAAGTCCTGGCTCTGTTCCTGATTTAGCCTCCTAATGATGCACACTGGTAGGCAGCAGGTAATGGTTCAAATAGTTACGGGAGACATGGATTGAGTTCTTAGATTCAACCTGGCTGGCTGTTGTAGGCATCTGGAAAGTGAACTAGAGGATGGGAGCGCTCTGTCTATATCTGTATGTCTCTCTCCCTTTCAAATAAATTAAAATAAATTACAAAAAAAAAAAAAAAAGAAATAGCTTTCTCTAAAAAAATTAGAGGATTTTACCAGTCAATACATATTGATGCTAGCACTTAATAGGTGTTACACTAAAAGCTGGCCAAAAAAAAAAAAAAAAGCTATATAAGTTCTATGTATTCCCCAAAAAGCAGCAGGTGTGGTCAAATTTATGAACTGTGTAAGTCACATCTCATTATTTACAGAACTCTGAGAGATGCCAGTTGTTTTGTTACATATACCTCAAACTGCTACCATTTGCAGACATCTAGAGTAGCTTTGTCTTTTTAAAGATTTTTTTATAAATGTGAAAGGCAGAGTGACATAGAGATATTTAGGGACATCTCCCATCTATTGGTTCACTCCCCAAATATCTACAATAGCCAGGGCTGGGCCAGCTGGAAGACAGGAGCCAGAACGCCATCTGGGTCTCCCATATGGATGGCAGGGGCTCAGCTATCTGGGCCATCATCTATTGCCTTCTAGGCACATTAGCAGGAAACTGGATCAGAAATGGAGGACTTGTGACTAGAAAACAGGCACTCTGCTAGGGGATACAGGGGTCCCAAGTGGCAATTTAACAATGCCTGCCCATACTGGAGTTAGTGAAGGCGAGAGAGAGAATGGACAGTCCCAAGAAGCAGCTTAAGGAAAATGAAAGGCACAGAACAGGATTCTTCCATCCCTTGGGCAGATATAAATAGAATCAGTGGGAAAACCCAAATTCCCTGCTTCATAATCTAGCGTCACACATCTCATTTCTCCATATTTTTGTTTCTATTTGTGTACCATATGCATATAGTCAGGAGAAAATCAGTTATGGGAGTACTAATTCATTGCAAAAACCTTATAACATAAATATATTTTCTTAAACAGGACAATTCCATGGCTCTGTGTGCATTTCCTTTTTCTCAAGGTGCATGAACTTCTTAATTCTGATACAGTTAAACATATAGCAG
The DNA here is from genome assembly GCF_033115175.1 of Lepus europaeus. Lineage (NCBI taxonomy): Eukaryota > Metazoa > Chordata > Mammalia > Lagomorpha > Leporidae > Lepus > Lepus europaeus. Next base: position 32,801,049 of record NC_084831.1, read on the forward strand.
GCATCTACTATGTTTTACATGGTGTCATGCATTTGCACATCCATTTTCTCATTTTAGGAACTTAATCAATCTGGAAGGTAGTTGTTTCTCTATAACCTCCACTGAGCCTAGAACTGCTAACATGGGCTGCTCTACAACTATCTACTGCATAGATGAATTAATAAAGAGAGTTACCAGCTCAAAGCTGACATAAGGACAGACTGTGTGAGTGTATAAGGATGAAACATTAAATAAGGGCAAAGCCTAGATGATTTGAAAGGACAAAAGGAAAAACACCTGAGTGGCTATTCTTATTAAGAATACCAAAGAATGTGCTTTACTTATTAACCAACATGTCCCTACCTTTTCTGACATGGATAGTGCACACACAAGAGGAGGATAACAGCCACCAGAAGCTTACAGAAGAAACCATATCCTCATACTTGTTGTGGTTTTTTAGAAATAGAAGCTTGGGGCCAGAGTTATGGCGTAGCAGGTAAAGCTGCCACCTGCAGCACCCACATCCCATATGAGCACTGGTTCAAATCCCCAGCTGCTCCACTTCTGATCCAGCTTCCTGATGGTATGCCTAGGGGAGCAACACAGGATGGTCCAAGTGCTTGGGCCCCTGCACCCACATGGGAGACCTGTTGGAAGCTCCCGGCTCCTGAATTCAGAGTGGCCCAGCTTTGTTGTGGCCATTTGGGGAATAAATCAGCAGATGGAAGATCTTGCTCTCTGTCTAACTCTACCTTCCAAATAAATAAAGAAATCTTAAAAAAAAAAAAAGAAAAGAAAAGAAAAAGAAAAAGAAAAAGCAGCTGGTGGAAGGGCTATGGGTAGTTTCAGGTGCAGAGGTGTGCAAGTCCAAGTGCAGGTGCTGAGTGACTGCAGGCTCTTCATAGTCTTAATGCCCTTTGTTACTCTCACTTTTGGCCATCAAGTTTTCAAAAAATTTAAGCAGGACATTAAATACAGAGGAGGGTTCCAAGAGAGGAAGATCCCAAGGGCTGGCAGTAATGAGGTTTTTAAGTACAATCTTGAGGACCAAATTGTCGACCAATAAGGTGGGGACAAAGCTAACAAAAGACTTGATTTACAACCCTTTATCCTGTCTGGCTTGCTTATGATAAAACAAAAAACCATCCAGAAGGGTGGGGGAGGTAGCTCAGTTTCTTACATGTAAGCACGACTGGCTCAAAGACATAAAGTAAGTTTGCAGCTCAGTTGAGACTTGAACCCAGTTCAATCCTCTGATTGAACTGCTTTTTCCCTATCAGGATCTGGAAGCCAAAATTCAGTGTTTCAAATGAAACTTTGAAGAAGAGAGACCCAAGGAAAACGGAGACACTATACAGATGTGTATAAGGACAACATGGCTCAAAGTGACATCAGTCCTGACAGCTTGCTTTGCCAAAAGAGCTCCACAGTCTCTCCCTCTGGACTCTTACCAACAGAGCCAAGTCATTTCATCCTCTGAGCTTCTGTTTCCTAATAAAAAGTATCTGAAAATAATTATACTTAGCTCAGAGTTACCAGGAAAATAAAACAATGTGTGTAAAAGAACATTAAGTGAATTCTGAGGTTTCCCCCTATTTACCACTAGCAAGAAACATTCTCATCATACTTTGAATGTTTATGTATTTGCTCACTAATGACCAGAAGGTAGAAAGAGGAGACATTATTATTAGAAAGCGAACAGGCTTGCATACAGAGAACATCTTGTTTTATGAAATGAATTGTGTAACTACATTTTTTCCACATAGTATCACTTGCTCGTTAGCCAAAACATTGAGATGCCTGAAACTCTGTTATTATGGAAAGCTCTGTTGTAGGGCTTCCAGAGGGAATGAAGTGGGGAAGGAGAGAGTTGGAGGAAACCAGTCCATTGCTGGAATGCTGACTGAAGAACCTGTCTAGAAATGCCATGTAAAAGAAGTGGGTCTGTCTGTCCATGTCTGTCTGTCTCTCTTTCTCCCTTCTGGGCCATCTTCTCTCTCTCTTTTTTAAGATTTATTTATTTATTTGAAAGAGTTACACAGAGAGAGAAGGAGAGGTAGACAGAGAGGGGTCCTCCATCTGCTGGTTCCCTCCCCAACTGGCCACAATGGCTGGAGCTGTGCCGATCTGAAGGCAGGAGCCAGGAGCTTCTTCTGGGTCTCCCATATGGGTGCAGGGGCCCAAGGAGTTGGGCCATCTTCTACTGCTTTCCTAGGCCATGGCAGAGAGCTGGATCAGAAGTGGAGCAGCTGGGACCCAAACTGGCACCCATATGCAGGTCGCGACTTTCCCTGCTATGCCAGAGCACTGGCCCCAAGACATTTTTTCTTAAGAATCTAAAGTCTCAGGGCCGAGACTTACTTCACAAAGCAAGCAGCTCTCTGCTGTGGCCTAGGAAAGCAGTAGAAGATGGCCCAAGTCCTTGGATCCCGGCACCCACATGGGAGACCCAGAAGAAGCTCGTGGCTCCTGACTTCAGATCGGCTCAGCTCCCGCCGTTGCAGCCATTTGGGGAGTGAACTAGTGGATGGAAGACCTCTCTCTGTCTCTACCTCTCTCTGTAACTCTTTCAAATAACTAAATAAATCTTAAAAAAAAAAAGAAAAAGAAAAAAGAAAAGAATCTAAAGTCTTCAGAGAGACACAGAAGAGAACATTCAATGAACTTCCCTGGAAGCATCAGCTACACGGTGAGTCATATTTCTTATCAGCATGGTATACAATCAAAGAAATGCATGGCCAGCAATTCCTGGACACAGACTCTCAGCTCTTCTGCTCAACTGCTCTAAGAGATTTACTAGTCAGAAAACAGAATTCTCCAGGCCAGAAGGTGAGAAAATCAGTTTACTGCCTCAAGAAAGTCTGGCACACCAAGGCTTACTTTGTTTTAGCCTCAAGTGAACAAAATTGACTCCACTACCAGATCTGAGGTGCTTCTCAGGTGCTCTTACTTCACAAGGGATGCAGAAGGATGGCCATGAGTTTCTTTACAGACCCCAGGGTATTTGTTTCTTGCAATGTATAGAAGAGTGATACTTTGATGAGCCAAGAAGCGCATTTCCTCCTCACCCTGCCCCAAGTTCCTTTCATCTCAGTGCCACTATCCTAACCTACACAGCTTTCATGTCTTCCTCATCCACCACTGCCACCATGAAACCCATTCTCCATGGAGCAGCCTAAGAGACTTTTTAGATAACACATTTGTTGACATATAGTTCACATGCCAGAAAATTCACCTGGCATGATTCAGTGTTTTTTTAATGTATTCAACAGAATTGGGCAAATAGTACCATGACCTAATTTTAGAGCACTTCCATTTTCTCAGAAGGAAGCTCCATACACATTCGGAGTCACATACCATTTCCCTTCCTCACCTGCCACGTCCTGGCAACCATTAATCTACTTCTGTAGTTTTTCTGTATTTGCATATTTTGAACATTTCACACACATGCAGATTACAATGCACATTATTTTAAAGTGCATTCTTCCCTTAGCATAATGCTTTTAAGATACATTTTTGCACACATTCATTCCTTTTATTGCCAAATAGTGTTTTATTTATGTATATATCAACATTTTATTTTCCACTTATGAGTTGAAAATTTGTTCTGCTACAATTTCTGGGCTATTATGAATAATGCTGCTGTGAGCACTCAGGAAACATTTTTGTGTGGACATATGTTTTCTATGTTCTTGGGGATAAACCTATGAGTGGAACTTCCATGTCATATACTAACACTATATTTAACATTTTGAATAATTTGCAAACAGCCAAAGTGGCTGCTGCATTTTATAATCTTATCAGCACTATTTCTCCACATCCTGAATAATATTTGCTATTGTCTGTTTTTAGATGAAAGCTATACCCATGAATATGAAATGGTGTCTCACTGTGATTTTGATTTCCCTAATGATTAATGATGCTGATCACCTGAAGTGCTTACTGACCATTTGTTATACAGCTTTTGAGAAGTATCTATCCAAATCTTTAGGTTATTTTTAAATTGAATTATTTGTCTTTTTTATTGCTGAATTATGTTCTTTTATATTCTAGATACAAGTCCAAGTGATTTTCAAAAAGGGAAATCAGATATCATCACTCCCTTGCTAGTACCCTCTAATGGATTCCCAGTATGTTCACAATAAAATCCAAAATTTTCACTCTGGATTACAAAGTCCTACAGATTTGCCCCTGCTCACTTCTCCAACACTTCTGTACCCCTTTCCACTCAGGCAATGCAGTGTAATCAGGGTGGTCTGTTTTCTGGCCCGAAATGCAGCAAATTCATTCATGTCCCAGCACCATAGAATTAGTTGTCTCACCTGCATGCCTGGAATTCTTTTTCCTTGGATGGCACCTTCTCATTATTCAAGTCTCAATTCAAATGTCAACTTTTCAGATAAATTTTCCTGAAAATAAATTCTATCTCAGGAAGTTCTCCTTCCACAAAGAATCTTTTGGCGATGATTGGTATGTTGATTAGCTTGATTGTGGAAATGGTTTTATGTACATATAGATATGTATATCAAAAATTTTCAAATTTTACACTTTAAATATGTGCCATTGTCAATTACACTTAAACTATTAAACAAAATTATCATCTCATGATCAGACCTTGACTGCCACTATCTTATCATACTTTATATTTTCTTAGGCACAATTATTTCTATCTATAGAAATTATCTATCTGAAATTATCTTATTTCTTTATTTCTATGTTTACTTTCTGTCTCACTCCACTAGAACAGAAGTGCAATGAGGGAGGAGGAATATTTTTCATCTTTGCCACTGTCGTATCCTTAGCATGGCTTATAATTAGGTGTTCAATAAATATTTGGCTAATTGAATGAATTAATTCAACAAAGGTTTAGAAAAGAGGCTCTGAGACAACAGGTAACTTTCCACACCCTCAGATTCCCAGACTTAAGAGGAAGAGATGATGATTGTTATTTTCTTTACTAAGAGCAACTATCTCAAAAAATCAAAATCTATCCTGGTTGGTCTCCACTATCATCATCGTAAGTATCATTATCATTCATTTAGTCTGTGACAGTATTCTAGTATTTTATAAATACTCTCCCACTGGTAGTGGTTATTAGTTTTATAACAATACTATTATAATATGATAGTAATATATAGTAATTATAATAAATGCAACACAGTACATAACTGTAATAGCAGTAATACAATAAAAATTGTTTAGCACTTGTCATTTGTCAGACGTGTTTTACTCATGTAATCTCACGTATTTCTCACAATAACTTTATGAAGTAGGTATTCATTTATAGATGTGGAATTTGAAGTTAAGAGAAATGAATTAACTGCTCAAAGTCACACAGTTGATAAGGACAAAGCTAGAACTCAAACCCCTGTCTGTCTCACTTCAAAGCTCAGGTTTTTTTTTTACTTTGTCACAGTGGTTCTTGAGACTTTCTACAATCCAATGTTACTTCAGCTTATGTACAAACCCCTAAGGCCTAAGGAAGATGTCTGCCTTGAGAATGATCTTACTTAAAACTCTGAAATGTTTTAGGGACAGAAGTAAAGAGAGGTGAAGCTAATTGCCTGAGAATAAAACCAGATATTTTAAGCAAGGAATTTTTACTTTATGGCGAACTCCATGACTAGCTTCATCGACATTTAATTGTCACTGTTTCTGATTATTCTCTGGAAGACCCTGGCTTTTACCTAAGTTGCTGGCCCTTGTTCCTCCTCTGCCTACTGGCTAAGCTCACCAGTGAAAATATGCTGACCATGACAGAACTGGGTAATTCTATTACCCTATAATATAATGCCTATAGTTGGGCATTTACCTTTGGTGCCAGGCGGCTGTAGGTTGTCTCCAGTCAAGGAACACCAGCCCACGGGGAAGATGTCTCGGGAATCAAAGCGGCACCAGTAGTCAAAGGCCCCTCGCCACCCATCAAAAGTGACAAGCACCTCCGAGCCCCGAACTTCCCCAATAGTGGCTGGGCAAATGAAATGAGGGTTCTTCCTGTCCACAGCTTCTAGCTTCATGCCCATTTTGAAGAAGTTGTGGGAAGGCGATGGTGGCTCCTAGATGAGAAACAGAAATACACAGACCTAGACACAAAGATAGAGGCTATGTATGCTAACAGACTGCTATCTCATTTGGATGAGTAAAAGTGACTGCGAGGGGCCAGCACTGTGGTGCAGCAGGTAAAGCTGCTACATATGGGCACTGGTTTGAGCCCTAACTGCTCCTCTTCTGATCCAGCTCTCTGCTATGGTCTCAGAAAGTAGCAGAGGATGGCCCATGTGCTTGGGCCCCTGCACCCACGTGGGAGACCTAGAAGAAAGAAACTTTTGGTTCCTGGCTTCAGTTCAACCCAGCTCCCAGTCACTATGGCCATTTGGGGAGTGAACCAGTGGATGGAGGATTTCTCTCTCTCTCTTTCTCTCTCTCTCTGCCTTTCTGTAACTCTGCCTTACAAATAAAGAAGTAAATCTTTTTAAAAGTGACTGCTATATGAGTTTTATAATGGAGGCTCCTATTTTAAATACATTTCAAAGTATACCAAAGTATTACTTAATTAATCCAAACATTTGATACCTTTGCTTTAGATTTTTGTTAAATAAATAAATTTGCAGATAAAGTAGAGTCTCCCCTTGTGCCCTTTCTCTCTCCTATTTCCCTTCTACCTACCACAGAGGTAACAATTACCCATATATTTTTATATCTTATTATATAAGTACATATCCATTTGCATGCTTTTAAATTTTATATAAATGGTATTATACTATACACATTCTATAATCTTTTTTAACATCATGTTTTTATAAGTTATTCACATTGATAAATACAGCTCCAGATAATTTTAACTATTAATAATATTCCATTATGTGTATACATCAAAATGTACTCTTTCTTTTTATTAAGATTCATTTATTTATTTGAAAGGTAGAGTTACAGAGAGGCAGAGGTGGGGGTGAGGGGTCTTCCATCTGCTGGTCCAGTCTCCAGCTGGCTGCAAGGCTGGAACTGAGCTGATCTGAAGCCAGGAGCCAGGAGCTTCTTCTGGGTCTCCTGCATGGGTACAGGGGCTCAAGGACCTGGGCCATCTTCCACTGCTTTCCCAGGCCATAGCAGAGAGCTGGATTGGAAGTGGAGCAGCCGGGACTCAAACCGGTGTGCATATGGGATTCAGGCACTGCAGGCAGAGGCTTTACCTGCTACACCATAGCAGCAGTCCCAGTCATTCTCTTTTGATAGACATTTAAAGTTGTTCCAAATTGTTTACTACTTCAAAAAAGTTTTAGTGACCATCCTTGCACTGTTACGTGCTTTACATGTAGGAGGGAACCAGGGATTTCATCTGAGCTTCCCATGTGGTGGTAGGGACCCAAGTACTTCAGCAATCATCTGGCACACCAGCAGGAAGCTGGATCAGAAGTGTGAAGTAGCTGGGACTCAAATCAGTACTCAAATTGGCACACTCCAATACGGGATGCAGGCATTAAATCACTGCACCAGAACACCCACTCCTATTCTTTCTCTTTTAGCTTTTAGATACATTTTAATCAGCTTTTCAAATTCCTAAGAAAAATCTTATGAAGATTCTGACTGAAATTGAAATGAATCTTAATTTGTATAGGCATAATCTTTTTTAGGTATAATAATTGAGCCTTCTGAAATGAAAAGACATGACAGGGGCCTGTGCTGTGGCAGGTAAAGCCACGGCCTGCAGTGCTGGCATCCCATATGGGCACCAGTTCAAGTCCCAGCTGCTCCACTTCTGATCCAGCTCTCTGCTATGGCCTGGGAAAGCAGTAGAAGATGGCCCAAGTGCTTGGGCCCCTGCACCTGTGTGGGAGACCTGGAGGAAGGTCTTGGCTCCTGGCTTTGGATAGGCACAGGTCTGACCATTGTGGCCAACTGTGGAGTGAACCAGAGGATGGAAGACCTCTCTCTCTCTCTCCCCTTCTCTCTTTGTGTGACTCTGACTTTCAAATAAATAACTAAATCTTTTTTTAGAAAAGACATGAAAGTCTTTTCCATCTGCTAAGACTTTTTAAAATATGAATGTCTTCTTTAATATAGATAACATAGAAGAAATAATCTTCGCTATGTATGACACTGAACCTTTGCAATGGAAAAGGTTATCATTTCTTGAAGACTTCTTTAATATGGACTTATTCTTAAACAGATTTTTAAATTTCCTTTATAAATAACTATTGTTTATTAATATGTTTTTCTAGGTATATTATATAATTCCATTATTATAAATGGCATCTAAAAATTTATTTTCAAATCATTTGTTCCTGTTAAGCAGGAATAAACTAGTTTTTAAAAATGATCAACAGATTTGATACTGATCACTTGCACTGAATTATATATCAAGTTCTATATGCTTAATTTATCAATTATTGAGAGGTATGTATTTTTTAAAATCCTCTAATTTAAATTTTCCAATTTGGTCATCTAATTTTATCAATTTTTGCTTTATATATTTATTATATATGTAATATATTTTATATATTTTATAACTTCTTTAATTTGTGAACTGTACTTTTAAAAATATATTTATTTTTATATATTTGAAAGACAGAGTTACCCAGAGAGGGAGAGAGACAGAGAGAGATCTTCTATCTGCTGGCTCACTCCCCAAATAGATACAGAGCCTGGAGCTCTATCTGGATCTCCCATGTAGGTGTAGGTGGCAGGGGACCAAGCACTTGGGCCATCCTCTGCGGCCTCCCAGGCACATTATCAAGGAAGCTGGATCAGAAGTGGAGCAGACAGGACTCACTGGTGCCCAATGGATGCTGATGTCCCAAGTGGCAGCCTAACCTGCTGAGCCACAATGACATCCCACTGTACTTTTTTTTAACCATTAGGTAGTGATCTCTTTAACACTTTTTAGAATCAAAGTCTTCTTTGTCTGATTTTAGTATAGTTTATATCAAATTAATTGTGACAAAAGCTTGCCTAATATATCTTTTATTTTCAGCATTTTATGTTGTTATATCTAAGCAGTGCCTATAGTAAAGATCAAATATTTAGATTTAAAAAAATCTATGTATTACTAAACTAATGAGTCTAAGCTTATTTCCTATGGTAACTGATATACCTGAATTTATTAGAGCCGTCTTATTGTTCACATATCCATTTAACTGATTTTTTTCTTGGATATGGGCAAATTTCAGTTTAATTGCAAAAACTTTCATTTACAGCAAAATCATGAACAACAGGAAAGCTGCCAACTTTGAACACAGGAAATATAAAATTCTTTTGCAATTCAGGTAGTACAGATAGGGGCCTTCCACAGGGAGCACAACCTCCCTTGTTTTCCTGAAGACAGACGTTTTCAAAGATGGCAAGGCATACTGGGAAAATCACACTAGTCGGAGGTACCTTGCAGGGAAGAAAGAAAAACTCTTATCCATAATATAAGGTAAATATATAACAGTCATCCCACTTGATAAAGCAAGTAGATATTCTCTTTGGGTTAGGCTAAAAGTAGAACACTAAGTAAAAGGGGGAAACCAACTCCCATTCAGTGCCAAATAAACCAGTTCCATCCCCAAGCTTGGAGTTACTAACCTTGCTACCTGAGATTATCTAATAGTCTCAATATAGTCCATCAAGAAAGCCCATGACCAGCAAATACAAATGGTCGTTGAATTTAAATCATCAAGGATAATAGGGAAACTCTTTTGTTATTTGTATGGGTGTGGGTATGCCTGTGTACTCTTACAGCAATGGTTACACAATCAACATTTCTGTTTTCATAAAGGTTTGTTCTATACATTGGATGGTTTAAGCAAAGTACTGTGTAATTTTTTATTTTATACTTTGCATACAGATAGAGGGAACAGAGAAAAAGTATGACTAATCATTGCCTCAAAGGGTATAAAACCAGACTTTTGACTCAAGGCCTATCCATACATAGCTTGGGGCAGCTTCAATGCTCTAATGGAGTCCCTTAGATTCCCACCCCTACAGAAAGAACTCTATAGCTAATCTATCACAGTGTTCTAGCTCAAGCAAATGTGTAAAACGATGGAAGATTTCAACTTCACAACCAAATTTTAAAATGTAGCATTTCAGCAGCAAGGAAATTTGGAGAGCTCATCTCAGCAGTCGAATTGCAGAACTACTGCTCAGATGTTTGAGAAGTCAAGCTGTTGTTCTCAGCTCTACTGCCTCCCTCCCAGGCTTTGGCAGACACAGAAGGCAGTGGTGGCTCCTTAGCAGAGCCATTAACAGTGGCATCATAAAGTGGAGGTAACATTTCAGTGTTATTGCTGGTGATATAAACCAGGACATCAGAGGCATTCCTGCTATTGATGTATTGGTAACAGTTTCAAACGCAGCTAATCAAGTAATGCTTAAGTCAAGATATTGCTGATAAGCAGAAGAACAGTCACAATCAAACAGGTAGGATTCACTGACATGATATCATCTCTGCCGGGGAAATTAGGAGGCAGTTGACTTATGTATTACTGAATAAATAAGCACAGTGACTGTAACCAATGTGTTCAGGCAAAAATTGAAGATCCAGTAACAAGAACAGGATGAGCCAGGCAGTGTGTTGCTTGAATGCCAATAAGTGGCCACTGCACATATCGGGGTCATGAGAAATTGTGGTAGTTATGCACATATTGGTATTATATGAACTCAATGTCGCCTCCTAGTTCAGGACTCAAAGTGATATTGGTCAGCCAACGGGCTCAGTAAAATCTACAGGACCACAACATTGATGATCAAATACCAGACGCAAGCAGTATAGGGCTGGTGTGGACATGGCAGACAGGCAGGCAGCTATTGGGAGTAGAACTGCGACTAGGATGCAGCTATCTTCATCATTCTGGCTTTGAGCGCAGTGATGCAAGTGCATGCCCAAGTCTGCAGGAACTTCGGCTGTATATCCCTAGGCTCTGCCACCACCTGGGCACCTGGCCCACTCACTCACCCTCCTGCCTTACCCAGTTCCGCCATCCCCTTGAGCTCTGAGTGGCTGTCCCAACCTAACATTGTGCTTTGAAGGTGGCCAACTTGATTTTCAACTGTTGTTTTTTTTTTTTTCGTTCTCAGTCAGCTCAGTCTTCTTCTCCCTCCCCCTTCCATTGATTTAGAAGTTAAACATTCTAGTTGAAATCTTTTGGTGGACCCCTGTAAGATTTTAACTGCAGAGTTGATTCAACAAAGTCTAAAACTCATCTTTATTTCTAGTCCCAAAAATAAAAGAACTTGAGAATATTTTAAGTATTCTTGGCTTGTATAGATGGAGGTAATTTAGTTCTATATTGTTACCCTACCAATTGGTCACTTTTGGTCTTATAATTGGTAGACACAGTAATAGGCAGTACTTAATTAGTTTTATTCAAATGTAACCAATCTCTTTCTTCACCATTGCTTCTAGCATCTTGTTCTTATTGCTTCTAGGCCTTTTGGCTAAGATCAAGTGTAGCATCCTATTCTTACTTTCTGGTTCAACTACCTTCCTCTTAAAATATATTTTTCAGTTGCTTTACTAGTTGATATTTAGTATCTACTTGTATTGGCTTTTTCTGGATTGTTTGATTTTACCTTAATTCTGAAACAATACTACAAATTAATATAGAATTCCAGGTGAATGACTACATTCTCTCAGTACTTTGAAAATATTACTTCATTATTTTTTGGCTTATACTGCTGCTACCAAGAAATGTGCTGTCAGCTAACTAATTCCTCTGAAGGTATTACTCTGTTTGATCCTATCTTCTCTTTTGACTTTAGTTTTCTTTAGTAAGACTGTGATGTTTTAAGGTGTGTATCTGTCTGTATTTCACATTCTAGAGAAGTCTCAGTTATCTTTTCAATGCTGCCTTTCTCTAATTCATCTTTCTAGATTTCAAGTTTACCATCTAATGAGTCTTCTAATATTATTTTCCTTGTTTCTTTTCCTAACATTTCCATCTCTTTTCTCTGTGTGCTAATATGGGGAAATTCCTTACAGATTCTTGCAGTTAATTCTTTTTTTATGTTTAAGTTACATATATACCTGTTAATTTTTAATTTTAATGGTTTGAAATTTAAGCTTCATATCTAGGTGTCCAATTTAGTCTTTCTCTAAATCTGCCTTTAAAAAATAGTATTTGGACTTTTTCCACTTTTTAATCCTTTGTTTAGTTCTGTATTTTTAAAAAATTTTTAAAAAGATTTTATTTATTTGAGAGGTAGAGTTACAGACAGTGAGAGGAAGAGACAGAGAGAAAGGTCTTCCTTCTGTTGGTTCACTTCCCAAATGACCTCAATGGCCAGAGCTGCGCCGATCCAAAGCCAGGAGCCAGGTGTTTCTTCCCAGGATCCCATGTAGGTGCAGGGGCCCAAGAACTTGGGCCATCTTTTACTGCTTTCCCAGGCCATAGCAGAGAGCTAGATTGGAAGAGGAGCAGCCAGGACTAGAACCGGCGCCCATATGGGATGCTGGTGCCAAAGGCAGAGCATTAACCTACTGCGCCACAGCACCAGCCCCTGTAGTTTTTTTTTTTTTTTTAATATTTATTTATTTACTTGAAAGTCAGAGTTACAAAGAAAGAAGAAGACAGAAAGAGAGAGATCTTCCATCCATTGGTTCACTCCCCAAATGGCCGTAACATTTGTAGCTGTGCCAGGATGAAGCCAAGGGCCCAGAACTCCCTCCATGACTCCCAAATGGGCGGTAGGGACGCAGGTGCTTGGGTTACCTTCTGCTGCTTTCCCAGGCACACTAGCAGGGAGCTGAATCTCAAGTGAAGCAACTGGTCTTGAGCCAGCATGGGATGCCAGTGCTGCAGACAGTGGCTTTTCCTGCTATGCCACAACTCCTGCCCCATTTCATTAGTTCTTTAAGTCATTTTCAAATACTTAATTCACAATCGCTATATATTTCTATTATCTGAAAGTCCTTGGGGTTACATCTACGGACTCCCCATTATGTTAGGTTTGTTAAAGCGTTGAAGGGCTGTCTAGGTCCGGACCATGTGCTTATCTGCAGTGGTACTTCACTCTGATACCTGCAGTGAATCAAATTCTCCCAATTTTGGGTTTGTTTCTGCCAGGCACCTAGAAATAGCTCCATACTATTCTGGAGTACTAGACAGCGTAGGAACTGTATCTGAACTCCATTCCTGTGCTTGCCCAGAGTCCAGCAGAAATTCTTCCTATCAACATAATCATCTTGTCACTAAGGGGTAAAAATTTGAGGGAGCTGATCTGGTTTTTATGCGGCAGTTTCAGGTTCACGTCCTTGCCCAGCTTGGGTGCAAGGCCTCATCTGTGTCTTAACTGTGGCTGTAGAAAGACAAGATTCTCAGAAAGACTAGCAAAGCCCCTTTGGCAGCAGCAGGGTCAGTAGCTAAATTAAAACTCTCGGTTTTCCATCTTCATTTTTGGCCTCTGAAGATTTTTCTACCTCAACCAAACGTTGAAAAGAATATTTGCTAATTCCCCACCACTGGAACTTTGAGGTATTTTGTAGTGAAAGAGTTTTAAGTTTTCAGGTACACTGTTATTTTTGAAATTAGGATATTCTCAGAGTTTAGACTTAATTGGGATCATGGGCAAACCAAACTAGTACCCTTTACAGTAACTCTCACCCCATTAGAAAATTCAACTGGTAGCAGACTGTCTTTTCCCTTGAGAAATGAGGAAGAACAAATACCAGGTTTGTGTCCTTGTTCTCCTACTTACTAGCCATATGATCATGAGCAAGTGCTTTGGCAAAAATATATTTCCTTAACTATTAAATGGCAATAATAATTATTTGTTCATAAAGTTGTCTATGGGTATTAAATGAGGTAGTCTCTTTTCTTTCTCTACAGAACTTGAAGAATATAATAAGTAATGTTTCTTTAGCTTATATAACATTTTATATATATATATATATATTTTTTTTTTTTTTTTGACAGGCAGAATGGATAGTGAGAGAGAGAGACAGAGAGAAAGGTCTTCCTTTGCAGTTGGTTCACCCTCCAATGGCCGCTGCGGCTGGCGCATCCCGCTGATCCGAAGCCGGGAGCCAGGTTCTTTTCCTGGTCTCCCATGTGGGTGCAGGGCCCAAGGACTTGGGCCATCCTCCACTGCCTTTCCGGGCCATAGCAGAGACCTGGCCTGGAAGAGGGGCAACCGGGATAGAATCCGGCACCCCAACCGGGACTAGAACCCGGTGTGCTGGTGCCGCAAGGCGGAGGATTAGCCTGTTAAGCTACGACGCCAGCCACATTTTATAGTTCTAATAAAAACATTTAACAACCCTGTGAGGTAGACAGAGTCCCATGAAAGGATCTTAGTTTAGCTTATTACTGACAGATGAGATCCCAAACCCAATAATCCTAACTTACACTCTAACATACTCCTTCCAGGATAATTGTTACTTTGTAAGGTACTAAAAATTCTATTAAATTAGTTTCTGAGAAGGTATCTTTAGGCCATAAATATAATGTGGACATCACAGGCTCAGTAACTGACACAATTTAATTTTCTCTGACCTTATGCAGCTTGGAGTTGGTGATACTGAAGGGACAGCATACCTTATGGAAAATCCTGATGGGAGCCATCTCTGCTCCATTTAGTGTCTTCAAAAGGAACATGGGCCAAGAGGAAGCATTCAATCGAAATCCTACAGCAAATATAATGGGCAAAAAATTAAAAATGTGTTCAAAAGGTAATGGTGAAACCAAGTTCTCCCTTTGGAATTCAGCTACTCATGTAACAACCTATGCTGTGACAGCCATAGAATCATGTTTAAGAGAAGAAATGCCTCATTAGATAGATGACGAAGATGAGACATAGAAGAGGAACTATAACTTGTCCAAGGTAACACTGAAAAGTTAAGTAGGAGTACAGGGTCTCCAAATCAAGTTCCCTGAATCCAAGACATTTTAGAGAATATTTGTCATAATGTCTAGAAACTTTCCTTTCTAAACACAAAAAGGATATGAGATATGACTAACAAATACTTAGAAATGATCTATACAGTGGAATGTGAAAGGGGTTTTTATCTCTTAAGAAATCAAACATGTAAACTGATAAATCCAAGATACTCATATAAGTCAATAATTCCAGTTTATCTCAACCTAACACAATATGCTCATATAGTAAATAGTCATTACTGTAGTTAGGCATTCCACTTAAGAGCTCCAAGTGTTTCTTTGAATTTGGCTTCAGATCTCCAACCTGAGATGACAAAATTTAATACTTCTTGATAGTCTCCTAACCTATACCAGTCTTCTTATTTCATTACAAAGAGCACACAGGCTATACCAAAGCTGCAGAGTTGGAAATAACAACAGATTCTGATATTATTCAGCACAATACTGTGTGCTAGGTACCATGCCAATCACTTTTCATTGGCTATCTAATTTAGTCATCAAGACAGCTATAGCAGGTAGATACAATCTTCATTTTATATATAAGGAAATAGGCACAAAATTAAATAAACTGCTTAATCCTTCCAAAATTCAAAGGTTTCTTGGGACAGTTCACCCCTATCAACAATGGTGATAGTGAAGTGGTTGCTCCTATCACTTAATAAAACTTTTATCACAGTGGCTGGTGCTATGGTACAGTGGGTTAGGTTGCTGCCTACAGTGTTGGCATCCCACATGGGCACCAGTTCAAGTCCTGGCTGCTCCACTTCCAACACAGCTCCCTGCTAATGGTCTAGGAAAGCAGTGGAGGATGTCCCAAGTGCTTGGGCCTCTGTACCCAGATAGGAGACGTTGAAGAAGCTCCTGGCTCCTGACTTTGGCCTGGCCTAGCCCTGGGCATTGTGGCTATTTAGGGAGCGAACCAGTGGATAGAAGTTATAACTACCTATAAATAAATAAATTAAAAAAAATCCTGCCATCACTTGCATTTTTTGCTTATTTAGCTTTTATTTTTCTAAATATTTATTTATTTTTTGAAAGGCAGAGTTACAGAGAGGCAGCCGCAACAGCTGGAACTGGGTCAACCCAAAGCCAGGCGCTTCTTCTGGATCTCCCAAGCAGGTGAGGGGCCCAAGTACTTGGGCCATCTACAACTGCCTTCCCAGGCAATAGCAGAGAGCTGAATCGGAAGTGGAGCAGTGGGTCTTGAACTGGCGCCCAGATGGGATACTGGCACTGCAGGCGGCAGCTTTACCTGCTATGCCACAGCGCTGGCCCCATTTATTTAAATTTTATTTTCTTTTTGGAAAACAAGTCATCCTAACTCTATGTGACTTGGTGGGGATGGGGTAACAATGTCATTTAAGAGCATCAGATTCCCCTAGATCAGAGGGGTGTGTGTATGTGTATGCATCTTCCAAGTTGGGCAATTATTTTCTGACAGGACATAGATGTTGGAGGGGAGAGCCTTTTGCCTCTTACTGTCTGGTTTCTACACAGAGGCCAGAATGCTAAGTTTAGGCTCTTTTAAAAATTTTTATTTATTTGTGTATGGTGGGAGATCTCCCATCCAATGGTTCATTCCCCAAATGCCTTCAGTAGCTAGGGTTAGGCCAAGCCGAAGCTGGGAGCCAGGAACTCTACCCAGATCTCCCATGTGGGTGGCAAGGACCCAAGTACTTGAGCCATCATATGTTGCTTCTCAGAGTGTGCATTAGCAGGAAGCTGGAATCTGGAGTGGAACCAGGACGTGAATCTAGAGACGCCAACATGAGATGCAGGTGTCCGAAGAAGGAGCTTAATCACTAGGCTAAATGCCCACCTTGGGTTTATGTTTATGCTTAAAAAACAGAGACAAGTCAGATCACATCACTCATGTTTACATTCACAATGCAAAATAAATCTAAACTCTTTATGCACATTTATAAGGCTTCCATGATCTAAAACTCATTTATTCGTCATTAGTAATCTCATTATTTACTTTCCTGCCCTCTTTACTGTTTTTTAAAAGATTATATTTACAGCCAGCGCCGGGGCTCACTTGGCTAATCCTCCGCCTGCGGTGCTGGCACCTTGGGTTCTAGTCCCAGTCCGGGCGCTGGATTCTGTCCCGGTTGCTCCTCTCCTAGTCTAGCTCTCTGCTGTGGCCCGGGAGGGCAGTGGAGGATAGCCCTAGTGCTTGGGCCCCTGCACCCGCATGGGAGACCAGGAGGAAGCACCTGGCTCCTGGCTTTGGATCGGCGCAGCGCTGGCCACAGCGGCCATTTGGGGGGGTGAACCAATGGAAAAGGAAGACCTTTCTCTCTGTCTCTAACTCTGCCTGTCAAAAAAACAAAAAACAAAAACAAACAAAAAGATTATATTTACTTATTTATTTGAAAGGCAAAACAACACAGAGGTCACACACACACACACACACACACAAAATCTTCCATTTGCCTGTTTACTCTCCAAAAGGCTGTAACAGCCAGGGGCAGGCTGGGCCAAAGCCACGAGCCAGGAAATCCATCTGGGTTTCCCACATCAGTGGCAGGAGCCCAAGAACTTGAGCCATCCTCTCCTGCCTTAATGGAGTAGCTGGGACTCCAACTAGCACACCAATATGGGATCCTAGCATCACAAAAGGTAGCTTAACTAGCTGCACCATGATGCCAGCCCCTGGTCTTCCTGTTTCTTAAACACATCAAGATGTTTATTTGACTCAAACAACTTTCCCTCAAATTTTTACATATATTTCACAGCTTAAATGTCATCTCATTAGAGAGGTACTCCTATATTATTAACCTAACATAGTCTCCTGAATCTATTCTGATACCTTCTTATTCCTAGCCCTTATTTCTTTAAAAATTTCTTTTTAAAATTTCCTTGTGTATCTCTTTTCTAATGCAATTGATTCCATTTAATTCTCAAAAAACCATGTACTACAGATGTATTAATGACCTTGCAGATGAGACAACTGGAAACTCAAAGGTCAAGGTAGGGGCCAGCACTGTGGTATAGCGGGTAAAGCTGCCGCCTGCAGTGCCAGCATTCCATATGGGCATTGGTTTGAGTCCTGGCTGCTCCACTTCTAATCAAGCTCTCTGCTATGGCCTGGGAAGGCAGTAGAAGATGGTCCAATTCCTTGGGCTCTTGCACTCACATGGGAGACCTGGAAGAAGCTCCTGGCTCCTGATAGACACAGCTCCAGCCATTGCTGCCAATTGGGGCATGAACCAGTGGACAGAAGTCCTCTCTTCTCTCTCTGTGTAACTCTGACTTTCAAATAAATAAATATATTTTTTAAAAAAGGTCAAGGTAAAGCAACTTACCAATGGCCACCCAACTAAGGTAGTGAGAAGCTAATGTTTACTTATTTTTAATTATTTTAATTGTATATATTTGTGGGTTACAGTGTGATAGTTTGATACATATATTCAATGTGGCTAAGCTAACATTACAAAATCAGAGCTCTTTTAATTCCAAACCCAGTGAACCTGCAAATATTATTTATCTGGATTCTTCCTAACAAAGTAGTTCTAAAGAGCTTTCAGCTGCTCCCAAGACTGTGGGACCACTGAATAAATTATAGGGTCCCACTGCTTGAACTATCGACCTGATGAAGCTCTTGGATTTAAACACAGAGCAGCAAGCATACAATTTCTGGAGGCAAGCAAGAGAATAGCATTCAGATCAAGAACCACCAGCTGGGGGCGGTGATGTGGCATTGAGGGCACCAGATCATGTCCCAGCTGCCCCACTTTCAATCCAGCTCTCTGGCAGTGGATAATTGCTCAAGTGCTTGGGTCCCTGCCACCCACAAGGGAGACCTGGATGGTGCTCCTGGCTCCTGGTTTTGGCCTGGCTGGACCAGACCATTGCAGCCATTTGTGAAATTAACTACTGGATGAGATCTCTCTTTCCTTGTCTCGGTGTAACTCTTTGAAAATAAATTATCTTAGAAAAAAAAAATGATCATCTGAGGTCCACATGCTTTGCCTTATGTAACATAGTGACTCCAAGCTTTGTGGAATTACTATGTGGCAATCAAGATGAATCCAGATGCTCTGAACTCATTTTCTTCTCCAAGAAGAGCTTTACATATACACATACTGAAAAATGAAAATGACTCACTGTACAACCTTGGACAACTCATTTTCCTTTCTCAAAACAGTACTTGTCAGATAAAGTGTTTCCAAACCCGTTTGGTGAAATATATAAATATCAACCCAAGAGTGAGAGAAACGAGAGGAGGAAGAGAGGTGCTGAAGAAACTGTATTCCCTAAGGAAGAGAACACCCAGTCTAACAGTATTTGGGAAGGACTGTTAGGATTACTCTTAGTGTTGACAGGACTTTACCTCATCTCCCTGCTACACACTCAAACACAGGTGAATTCAGATCTATTTAACTGGGAGTAGGAGTTATGATACCTTGAGAGGACAAAAGTACAGAGGTGGATATGTACAGACACGTCTGGCATTGCCCAATGACAATGATCTTGCAAAAAAGAGGAGTTCAGTGATTATCTGAAACATAACCTTTGTAAAATAAGCATTTGAGCAACCAAAGTCAAAGTTACTTCCAAAATTTTGTTTCCCCATGAATTTCTACCCAGTTTAAAAAATGAGGCCGGCGCCGTGGCTCAACAGGCTAATCCTCTGCCTAGCAGCGCCGGCACACCAGGTTCTAGTCCCGGTCGGGGCACCGGATTCTGTCCCGGTTGCTCCTCTTCCAGGCCAGCTCTCTGCTATGCCCAGGGAGTGCAGTGAAGGATGGCCCAAGTGCTTGGGCCCTGCACCCCATGGGAGACCAGGAGAAGCTGGCTCCTGCCTTCGGATCAGTGCGGTGCGCCGGCTGCAGCGAGCTGGCCGCGGCGGCCACTGGATGGTGAACCAATGGCAAAAGGAAGACCTTTCTCTCTGTCTCTCTCTCTCACTGTCCACTCTGCCTGTCAAAAAAAAAATAAAATGAAATATCTATTTTTTTAAAACCCATTTTCCATTGACCCTGGAGGCTGGCTAGCAACTGAAAAGATTATCCATGACAGTAGCAATACAAAGGGTACCTTTCAATCCAACATACTGCATATCTACTGGAGCCTGTGGCTGTGACCAGTTTCATGGAGCAGGCAGTTTATACAGGAATCCTGACACACTTGACAAGGAGCCACTCTAGAGACTAGGTTCTGCTGGGACTCTCAAACACAGACACCGGAATCCCCTGGAGAACTTTAAAGAATACACCAGTTCCACTCCCAGCAATTCTGATTTAACTGATTAGAAATAAGATTTAGGTACTGAAATTTTATTTAGAAAGGCATTACTTTAAAAAAACATTAATTTGAGAGGTAGACCAACAGACAGAGATAGAGAGTTCCCATCTGTTGGCTTACTCCTCAAATGCCAGCAATACCTGAGCAAGGCCAAAGCTGGGAACTCTCCTGATAGGGTGGCAGGGATCCACCTACTTGATAAGAAATATTGGTGTCCCAACAGGTAGCTTAATTGCTAAAGCCAAAGGCTTACCTCATAGGCACTGAGTGGTTTTTAAGAGTTATTTATGGGGGGCCAGTGCCATGACTCATTTGGTTAATCCTCCGCCTGCGGCACCAGCATCCCATATGGGCGCCAGGTTCTAGTCCCGGTTGCTCCTCTTCCAGTCCGGCTCTCTGCTGTGGCCTGGGAAGGCAGTGGAGGATGGCCCAAGTGCTTGGGGCCCTGCACCAGGATGGGAGACCAGGAAGAAGCATCTGGCTCCTGGCTTTGGATCGGCGCAGCGCCGGCTGAGGTGGCCATTTGGGGAGTGAACCGGTGGAAGGAGGACCTTTCTCTCTGCCTCTCTCTCACTGTCTATAATTCTACCTGCCAAATAAATTAAAAAAAAAAAAAGATTTATTTATGGGGCCGGCACTGTGGCTCACTTGGTAAATCCTCCGCCTGTGGCGCCAGCATCCCATATGGGTGCTGGGTTCTAGTCCCGGCTGCTCCTCTTCCAGTCCGGCTCTCTGCTGTGGCCTGGGAAGGCAGTGGAGGGTGGCCCAAGTGCTTGGGCCCTGCACCCGAGTGGGAGACCAGGAGGAAGCACCTGGCTCCTGGCTTCGGATCGGCACAGTGCCGGCCATAGTGGCCATTTGGGGGGTGAACCAACGGAAGGAAGACCTTTCTCTCTTTCTCTCTGTCTAAAACTCTACCTGTCAAATAAAAAAAGGATTTATTTATTTATTTGAAAGTCACAGTTACAGAGAGAGAGAATGAGAGGCAGAGAGAAATAGAGAGGTCTTCCATCCGCTGGTTCATTTCCCAGTTGGCCACAATGGCCAGAGCTACACTGTTTGGAAGCCAGGAGCAAGGAGCTTCATCCTGGTCTCCCACATGGGTGCAGGGACCCAAGGGCCTGGGCCATCTCCCACTGCTCTCCCAGGCCATAGCAGAGAGCTGGATCAGAAGTGGAGCAGCCAGGACTCAAACTGGAGTCCATATGCGATGCCAACACTGCCACAGCGCGAGCCCAGGCACTGAGTTTTTAAAATTTTTATTTATTTGAAAGGCAGAGAGACAGAAAGAGAGTGAGGGAGAGAGAGATATCTTCCATCCAGTAGAGTTCACTCAACTGCCTACAACAGCCAAAACTGGGCCATGCTGAAGCCTGGAGCTGAAAACTCAATTTGGGTCACCCAGATAGGTGGCAGGCACCCAACGACTTGAGCCATCACCTGCAGCTTCCTAGGGTGCGCATTGGCAGGAATCTGGAATTTGGAGTGGAACTGGGACTTGAGTCCAGGTATTCAAATAGAGAATCTGGCTGTCCCAGGCAATATCTTAATCCTATGCCAACTGCCTGCCTTTGTGTAGAAATCGCTACATAACAGGTAGCCAAGTTTGAGAATTATTGCTCCAGAGCCCTATTTAGAAGAAATATGTACAATTTTTAGTAGCAGAATTGGTCAGTAGAAAAGAAACATTGCACCTTACTATCTTTTTTCCTTGGAGGAGGACTCCACAAAGGGAGTAATCTCTCTTAGAACGAACACACACACACACACACACACCACAGCAGTTTAACAGAGAAGAATGTTCTTCCACAGCAATGCTTCTCAAATATGAGCAACTGTACCAGTCTCAAGAGAGCCATTTTGCCATGCAGAACTGCAAGCCTATTACGTAGAGATGCTGACTCAGCAACTCTGGGCAAAGTCCAAGGAGGCCTGGAGAACATGCACACACATACAATTATGTAAAAGGTTTATTTTAAAAATTTTATTTTGAAAAGCTGTAGACCTACAGAGAAGTATCAAAAATAATACATGTAATGAGTAGCTACACACCCTTCACCCAGATTCAAATTAACATTTTGCCACACTTGCTTGCAATCTATTTACACTTACTTGGCCCCAGACCATGTGAAACCTGGAGACTTCATGGCACTCCAACCCTGAATTCATCAGTATATTTGCCCTTAGAAAGATCTTCTTGTAAAAACTGTAATGTTGTCAGACTCAAGAAATTGTTTATTTTCATTCATCCTCAAAATGTTTTTCATAGCTATTTAATTTCTAACTACAAGATTCAATTGAGAACCACATATTGCATTTGGTTTTCATGTTTCTTTACTTTCCTTTAGAACACCCCTGTTTCCTTTTTTCGATTTTCAGGGTATTGACATTTTTGAAGAGTCAGGCTAATTGCTTTATAGAATGTCCCATGATTTGGATGTTTTCTGGTTCCTTTACTATTATATTCATGCTAAAGAATTTTGACAAAATATTACACATGATATTCAGTACTTTTCATTCTACTACTTCCTGAAGCACAAAATGTCAATTTACCTAATTATTACACTAAATTTGATTATTTATTAAAAGGTGACTGATAAATTTCTTTATTGTAATCCTCCTTATAATTAATATGTAACCAATGGAATGCTGGTGCTGTGGTATAATAGGTTAAGCCTCTGCCTGAGGCACCAGCATCCCATATGGGTGTCAAGTTTGAGTCCTGGCTGCTCTACTTCTGATCCAGCTCCCTGCTGGTAGCTGGGAAAAGCAGAAGATAGCCCAAATGTATGGGTCCCTGCACCCATGTTGGAGACCAGAGGAAGCTCCTGGCTCCTGGTTTCAGATCAGCCCAGCTCCGCTATGGTGGCCGTTTGGAGAGTGAACCAGTGGATGGAAGATCTCTGTTTCTCCCTTTCTGTAACCCTGCCTCTCAAATAAATAAACCTTTAAAAATATGTAATTAATAGAAACTTTGAGACTGTGTGAGTATCCTATTCCCAAATATGCTTTTTTATCCAATGTTTTTAGCATTCGTTAACCTTGTATCAATAGTGATCTTCTTTCTATAATTACTAGCTAGCATTCTATAAAGGAGACTTCTCTAACTTCAAGTTTTTGTCAATTTTTATGACATGGACCCAGAGATGTTATTACCATCACTCTTTTATTTTTTTGGACAGGCAGAGTGGAGAGTGAGAGACAGACAGACAGAAAGAACCGTCTTCCTTTTTCCGTTGGTTCACCCCCTAGTGACTGCTGCGGCCGGCACGCTGTGGCCGGCGCACTGCGCTGATCCGAAGCCAGGAGCCAGGTGCTTCTCCTAGTTTCCCATGCGGGAGCAAGGCCCAAGCACTTGGGCCATCCTCCACTGCAATACCGGGCCACAGCAGAGAGCTGTGTTTTATTTTTATTATTTGTGATTCTATTTCCCAGATTTGCTTGTCAGAGAGCCATTTTCACACTGCTCCTGTGTCCTTTTGATGTTTTTATCATTTTTTGAGGCAAACTTGTTTCCTAGAATAAGATATTCCAAATTCAACTTACAGCATTCCCTTCTTTTTGAACTTGGAATCGGTTATTTCTCCAAGGAACCATAATTCCTTTTGGTAAAAAAATGAGATTCAAAAAATCGAAAAAAAGGTGTGATTATCTCTAGGTCTTTTCTATGTACTGAGCTTAGAAAATATTCACATATTTACATATACAAGACATACTATAAATGTTACATGTATATGACATATATGTATTTACATTAAAGTCAAGAGTTTACATAGAAACTCTCTAGTTCAAATTCAATATTGCAGAGTTCTTCCTCATCTTCCCCCATTTGATATTTGTATCTTATTTACTAATTTGTTCTATTTTGAATTCTTACAAAAGTATGATTATTTACAAATCATGAGCATTATTAAAAGTCAGAATTCCTTTGTAGTTCTACTTTTTCTTTAGAATATGCCCTATTATGTGCCTTTTGTAAGGTTCTATATCCAAAAAAACTACTTGAATTAATATTTTTTTCAGAGAGGTTATGATATCCGTTTGATACAGAGCTCCATTTGTTTCTAATCATTTTTAGGGTAGTATATTATATGTAGTCTTTTAATTTTTTTTCACATTAAAATACTATGTTAGAAATCACTCCACATCCGTTTATAGAGATCCTCCTCATTCTATTTTATGGCTGAATGGTACTTCTTTGTGTAAGCACTATATTACAGTTTCTTGACAGTGTTGCAAAGAATAATCATGTACTTGATGCTGTTTTTTTTTTTAATGTTTACTTATTTTCATCTACTTGAAATACAGACTGATAAAAAAACAGAGAGGGATGGGGAAGGGAGAAGAAGAAAGGGAGATCTTTCATCTGCTGGTTCATCCCTCAAATGAGTACACAATGAATACATTAAAGTAGCTAGGCTCTTAGGAAATACATTATGGGGTACTGAGAAGGGATAGAAAAGAGACATCAGATAATTTTTTTTTTTTTTTTTTTGTGCACAGGCAGAGTTAGACAGTGAGAGAGAGAGACATAGAGAAAGGTCTTCCTTCTGTTGGTTCACCCCCCCAAATGCCTGCTACGGTTGGTGCGCTGCGCTGATCTGAAGCCAGGAACCAGGTGCTTCCTCCTGGTCTCCCATGCGAGTGCAGGGCCCAAGGCCTTGGGCCATCCTCCACTGCCTTCCCGGACCACAGCAGAGAGCTGGATTAGAAAAGGAGCAACCGGGACAGAATCCGGCACCCCGACCAGGACTAGAACCTGGAGTACTGGCTCTGCAGGAGGAGGATTAGTTTAGTGAGCTGCGGTGCCGGCCTACATCAGATAACTTCTAAAGAAACTTGGGAGTGAAGGAGAAGACAGAGATGGAACAGAAGCTGGAGAGTGAAGTGGGGTGGGAAGCTTTGTGCCTGCCTGTATTTGGATGGGAGGAGGCAGGTAAAGAACAGACAAGAGTGTAGCAGATGGAGGTAACAGTGGAATGAAGCTTCAAGGAGGGGAAAGAAGTGGACCCAAAGAACAAGAGGAACAGAGAAGGCAGGATGGCTTTTTCCTGGGAAAAGGGCAGCAGGGATGGGAAGTCAGCTACAGACTGAGCAGATTATGATATTCCTTTTATTATATATCAAATTTTCACACACAGATATATTTATGGATTTGCTATTATTTTCCACTGCTCAGTTTGTCTATTGATATGTCAGTCCATTTCATTTTAATTGGACATTTCACCGTATATTTGAATAACTGATAGGACTAGTCTTTATATATTGCTATTTGTTTTTATGGTTCTGTTGCTATTTATGAACTATTATATTTAACCTAAGAATGTTTTTCATTCTTTTGCAGAGATGCATTTTTCCATCTTGGTATTGTACATTGTATTATTGTAGTATATAAAATTTACCATTATAACTCCTTTTATATATGGTACTAAGCATAATCACATTGTACTGTAACCAACACCACTAGGCATCTCCAGAACTTTCTCATTTTCCCCAAATGAAACTCTGTAACCATTAAAAAATGACATCCTCTTTCCTCCTCTTCACAATTCTTGATAATTACCATTATAATTTCTGTCTGTAGGATTGACTTTTCTAGCTTTTTCATGTAAGTTTATACAGTTATCTGTCCTTTGTGTCTGGCTTCAAGACTCACCCATGTTGTAGTATGTATCAAACTTTATTTCCTATTTAAGGCTGAATTTTTCCATTGCATATATATACATATTTATTTTATTTATTTATTTTGAACAGGCAGAGTTAGACAGTGAGAGTGAGTGAGTGAGTGAGAGAGAGAGAGAGAAAGGTCTTCCTTTTCCATTGGTTCACCCCCCAAATGGCCGCTACAGCCGGCGCTGCGCTGATCCGAAGCCAGGAGCCAGGTGCTTCCTCCTGGTCTCCCATGCAGGTGCAGGGCCCAAGGACCTGGGCCATCCTCCACTGCACTCTCAGACCACAGCAGAGAGCTGGACTAGATATTTAAAATTTTATCCATTATTCTATCAGTGGACACTTGAGCAGCTTCCAACTTTGACCATTGTGAATTGAATACGAGTATAAAAATATCTGATTGAGTACTTGCTTTCAGTTCTTCTGAGCATGTACCCAGAAAATGGAATGCTAGATAATATAAGACTCTTTAATTTTTTAAGGGTCATGCTGTTTCCTATGAAGTTTGCACCATTTCACATTTCCACCTGTAATACGTAAGGATTTAATTTCTCCATATCCTCACCAACACCTTTCTTTAAAAAAAAAAAAATCAATTAATAAATTTTTGATTTATTTGAAAGGCAGAGAAAGACACACAGATCTTTCACCCACTGGTTCACTCCCCAAATGCCTATAACAGCCAGGATTGGGTTGGTCTGAAAATAGGAGCTGGAACTCAATCTGGATCTCCCATGTGGGTGATAGGGACCCAACCATCTGAGCCCAGCATAGGCTGCCTTCCTGGGTACTCATTAGCAGGAAACTGGAATTGGAAGCAGAGCTAGGACCTGAACCAGGTACTCTGATATGTGACACAGGTATTTTAAGTTGTGTCTTAACTGCTGTATCAAATACTCACCTATATACACACACATACATACATATATATATGTATAATATTACAATAATGACTCCAATGAGTATGAAGTGTTTTCTTGTGGTCTTGATTTGCATTTTCCAATGATCAGTGATGTTGAACACCTTTTCATGTGCTATGGGCCAAAAGATGGCCCAAGTGGTTGGGCCCCTGCACTCATGTAGGAGACCTGGAGGAAGCTCCTGGCTCCTGGCTTTAGCCTTGTTCAGTGCTGGCTGTTGCAGCCATTGGGGAGTGAACCAGTGGATGAAAGATCTCTCCATCTCTCACTGTAACTCTTTCAAATAATAAAGTCTTTTAAAAAAGAGTCTATCCAAGTCCTTTATTTTTTTAAATTGAATTGTTTCATTATTGTTGAGTTGTAGATGTGTCAAATTGTTAAATCAACAACAGGAGTCACAGTGTACTTATATCTCATGTGGGATCTGTCCTTAATGTGTTGTCCAATGTGAAGTAATGCTATAACTAATACTGAAACAGTATTTTTACACTTTGTGTTTCTATGTGGGTGAGAACTGATGAAATCTTTACTTAGTATATACTGAATTGATCTTCTGTATATAAAGATAATTGAAAATGAAAAAAAAAAAGCTTGGTGTTAAATTGGAAATTGCATAGAAAATTAATCAATTTTTTAAAAATATCATGTAGGATCTCTGTCCTTAATGTGCTGTACATTGTGATTTAATGCTATAACTAGTACTCCAACAGTATTTTTCACTTTGTGTTGCTATGTGGGGGCAAACTGTTGAAATCTTTACTGAATATATACTAAACTGATCTTCTGTATATAAAGAGAATTGAAAATGAATCTTGATGTGAATGGAAGGGGAGAGGGAGCGGGAAAGGGGAGGGTTGCGGGTGGGAGGGAAGTTATGGGGGGGGAGCCATTGTAATCCATAAACTGTACTTTGGAAACTTATATTCATTAAATAAAAGTTTAAAAAATATATATATATATATTTTGGATACTAACCACTTAACAGTATGATTTGCAAATATCTTCCATATGCAAATTAAATGTCATGAAGCTTTTTTTTTAAAGGAAGTCTGAACTCTTTTATTTATTATTTATTTATTTATTTATTTATTTTTTGACAGGCAGAGTGGACAGTGAGAGAGAGAGAGACAGAGAGAAAGGTCTTCCTTTTGCTGTTGGTTCACCGTCCAATGGCCGCCGCAGTAGGCACGCTGCGGCTGGCGCACCATGCTGACCCGAAGGCAGGAGCCAGGTGCTTCTCCTGGTCTCCCATGCAGGTGCAGGGCCCAAGCACTTGGGCCATCCTTCACTGCACTCCCGGGCCACAGCAGAGAGCTGGCCTGGAAGAGGGGCAACCGGGACAGAATCCGGCGCCCCGACCGGGACTAGAACCCGGTGTGCCGGCACCGCTAGGCGGAGGATTAGCCTGTTGAGCTGCGGCGCCGGCCTAATGAAGCTTTTGTTGTATATTTTACTCTAAGAATTTCATGGTTTTACTTAATTTATTTAGGTCTTTGATTCATTTTGAGTTAATTATCGCATATAGTATATACAATAATTTTTTAAAGATTTTATTTATTTATTTGAGAAGTAGAGTTACAGAGAGGGAGAGACACAGAGAGGTCTTCTATCTGCTGGTTCACTCCCAATAGCTGCAATGGCTGGAGCTGCACCGTTCCAAAGCCAGGAACCAGGTGCCTCTTCCTGGTCTCCCATGTGGCTGCAGGGTCCAAGGACTTGGACCATCTTCTACTGCTTTCCCAGGCCACAGCAGAAAGCTGGAACAGAAGAGGAGCAGCTGGGACTAGAACCGGTGCCCACATAGGATGCTGGCGCCGCAGGTGGAGGATTAACCTACTGCCACGGCATCGACCCTTACAATAATTTTGAATGTGGACATCTGGTATTCCGAATACTAGTGAATCGGGTATGCAAGTATTTTTTAAAATACCTTTATTGAGACATACATCACAAACCATAAAATTTTCTCTTTGAAGTATATTAACAGACTTATGCAAACATCACACTATCTAATTCTAAAATATTTCCATCATTCCTCCAATAAGAAATCCCATATGTAGGGCAGGCATTTGGTGCAGTAGTTAAGAAGCCCCTCAGGACAGCTGAATCCCATATTGCAGTGCCTGGGTTTGATTCACAGCTCTGCTTCTAATTCCAGCTTCCTATTAATGCACATTCAGGGAGGCAGTAGGTGACAGCTCAAACACTCGAGTCCCTGCAGATTCAGATTCAGTTCCTGTTTCCTAGCTTTGGGTCGCAGGCATTTGGGGAATGGATCTCCTTGCAGATGAAAGCTCTCTTTCTGTTTTTCAAATAAAAATTTTTAAAAAACAAAAATAAAAAGAAATCCCATCTCTAATAGCAGCCATTCCCCATCTCAACTTTAGCACACTTTCATATCACTAATCTGCTATCTATGGATGTGCCTATTTTCTCCCACTGTGTGACTATCTTCACTTTCTGACAATGTCCTTAGAAACACAAAAGCTTTCAACAAGGTCAGTTATATCTGTTTTTCGTTTTGTAGTTTGTGCTTTTGATGCCATATCTAAGAAACCATTACCTAATCTAAGTTCATGACAATTGACTCTTATGTTTTCTTCTATGAGTCACTCTAAGTTATTTTTTTGTATATGGTGTGCAGGTAGCAGTCAACTTAATTCTTTTGCATGTGGATATACAGGTGTTTACACTCATTTTCTCTAATGGTCTCCTGCATTGCATGGCAGTCAGCAGTATCCAGAGACCTGCAGGAGCAGCACCCCACATCACTATCTTGAATAATTACAAGTAGAGTTCATCTAGATACCTCTCAACAAACAGCTTTGCCCACCCCAAGAGAGGAAAATTTTTCTAACCAAGTTTCACCAATATGGCACTACAATGACTTTGTCAACCAGTGAGACATGGCTCATCCTCTCTAACAAGGTCTATACCTCAGCCCTGAAGATGAGGGAAATGAGGCTCTTCTTTGGACTCTATATCTTCTTAGTTCCAGGGTAGTGGCTTTTTATGTCTGCTATACCTCTAGAGTTCTCTTTTCTTTTTACTAGTCAATCTGTCATCACTCCAATCCTTTGTTATAGTTAACAATTATATCACATTTTCTGTGTTGAAATTACTGTGTTCTTTCTCTTCACTGGACATGAACATATCCTTGTCCCTACCTTGCTTTTTCTTAGACTGATCATCCTTTGGTTAGATGAAGCAATTCCTCCGATTCCTCAGGAAAGGCTTAGGGTTACAGTTTTCTCTTAGTTCTTACATTCTGAAAACCATTTCAATATAATCTCAATACATGAAAAATAGTGTGACTAGATATAAAATCCTTTCCCCCATTTCCTCTTCTTGTATCTCTTGAAAGTGTTGCTCCATTTTATCGTGTGTTGTACTCTGCTGTTGAGAAATCTGATGCAAACCAGACTTTCTTCCCATTGTAGAAGAAGAAAATAAGAATTTTTCATATAATGTAATAATTTTTACTACAATACCTTGGAGTTGAACAATCTGAATAAGTGTTCAAGGAATAAGATAGGCCCTTTCTTTCTTTTCTTTTCTTTTTTTTTTTTTTTTGACAGGCAGAGTGGACAGTGAGAGAGAGAGAGACAGAGAGAAAGGTCTTCCTTTGCCGTTGGTTCACCCTCCAATGGCCGCCGCGGCCAGCTTGCTGCTGCAGCCAGCACACCGTGCTGATCCAATGGCAGGAGCCAGGTGCTTCTCCTGGTCTCCCATGGGGTGCAGGGCCCAAGCACTTGGGCCATCCTCCACTGCACTCCCGGGCCACAGCAGAGAGCTGGCCTGGAAGAGGGGCAACCGGAACAGAATCTGGTGCCCTGACCGGGACTAGAACCCAATGTTCCGGCGCCGCTAGGTGGAGGATTAGCCTATTGAGCCGCAGCGCCAGCCTATGATAGGCCCTTTCAATATATAGGTTCAGGTCTTTAACTTTTGTCAAGTTTTCTTGTTTAAGTGTTAATTCTGTTCCACTGTTTTTATCTTTTTTATGGGCTCCAATTATACATGCATATTTACATATTTAAATATATACACATATTGGATCTTTATTAACTATATTCTGTATCTAGCAGTTCCTTCTTGATACTTTTAAATATTTCCTAATATTTATTTTTATTCTCTTGGCTCTTTTTATTTCTCTCCCCAAAGTCCTTTATTATATTTTCAATTGATTCTATTTCCTGTTGGTCATCTTGGAATTAAAACTCCAATTAAGATGATTTTGTCGGCCGGCGCCGCAGGCGGAGGAATAGCCTAGTGAGCCGCGGCGCCGGCACCTTGGATTCTAGTCCCTGTTGGGGCGCCGGATTCTGTCCCAGTTGCTCCTCTTCCAGGCCAGCTCTCTGCTATGGCCCAGGAGGGCAGTGGAGGATGGCCCAAGTGCTTGGGCCCTGCACCCGCATGGGAGACCAGGAAGGGGCACCTGGCTCCTGGCTTCGGATCGGCACAGCACGCCAGCCGCAGCGTACCAGCCTTAGCGGCCATTTGGGGGGTGAACCAATGGAAGGAAGACCTTTCTCTCCCTCTCTCTGTCTAACTCTGCCTGTCAAACAAACAAATAAAAAGATGATTTTGTCTTTGTTCAGTTTTTACTTGAGGGTGGACAATTTTGATTTTTACATCTTCTTACCTATTGTCTGGGCTAACTCTTACAACCTATAATACAAGGTATTTTTTTTCTATCTCCTGGTATTTTTTTAACTCAACTTGCATTGTTAACTCAGTTTTCTTTTGATTTGTCATTGTTTTTGGCAGTAGAGTTTTCAGTACTTGAAATCATTTCATTATCATCTGTTTTCCTTCCTAAAGAAGCTTTTTTATGGACACTAATATTTCCTGACCATTTTGAAATGTCTTATATTTTCGTGGACCAGCAAAAATAAGAGGTTCTATTTTGGCAGGGAGCTTGGGCTTAAATTGGCAAATGAAATATAGTTTCTTTACTAGATGGACCTGTTTGGATGGAATGAGAATAGTGGTATGGTTTGTTTTTTTAAATTTGTTTAAGGAATACAGCTTCACGCATTTAATATATATAAATTTTGGAACATGGTAATTCTTACCCCCTTCCCTCCCTCCTACACATACTCCCATCTTTCTTCCTCCTCCCTCTACATTTCCCATTCTTATTTTTTACAGAGATCAATTTTCAATTAATTTTGTACTCATAAGATTAACCCCACACTTATAGTTCACCAAATAGTATGAAGAAAAAAGAGAAAAAAAAAAAAAAACAAGAAAAACATTGTTCCCTGACAGTCAAGGCAAGGGCTGTTCAAAATCATCGCCTCTCAAAGTGTCAGTTTCACCTCCCTAGATTGCATTTTGAGGGGCTGGCGCTATGGTGCAGCAGGTTAACGCCCTGGTCAGAAGTGCCAGCATCCCATATGGGCACCGGTTCGAGACCTGGCTGCTCCGCTTCTGATCCAGTTCTATGCTGTGGCCCGGGAGGGTAGTGGAAGATGGCTCAAGTGCTTGGGCCCCCGCACGTGCATGGGAGACTGGGAGGAAGTACCCGGCTCCTGGCTTCGGATCGGCTTAGTACCGGCCGCAGTGGCCACTAGGGGAGTGAACCAACGGAAGGAAGACCTTTCTCTGTGTCTCTCTCTCACTGTCTAACTCTGCCTGGCAAAGAATAAATAAATTATATATATATATATATATATATATATATATATATATATATAGCATTTGAGTTCTCTATTAGTTACCACAGATCAGAGAGACCATATATTTGTCTTTTTGTGACTGGCCCATTTCACTAAGTATAATGGTTTCCAGTTGCATCTATTTTGTTGCAAATGACAAGATTTCAATTTTTTTTTTACCACTGTCTAGTATTCCATAGTGTATATATACCATAATCTCTTTATCCATTCTTCAGTTTATGGACATCTTGGTTGACTCCATATCTTAGCTAACATAAATTGAGATAAAATCAACATGGGGGTACAGATCACCCTTTCATAGGCTGATTTCCTTTCCTTTGGATAAATTCCCAGGAGTGGGATGACTGGGTCATATGGTAGGTCTATATTCAGCTTTCTATATCCATACTCTCCTCTTCCATCATGGCTGTACCAGTTTACATTCCCACCAACAGTGGATTAGATTTTAATGTGATGATTCTGGGGTTTTTTTTTTAATAACCTTACATTCCATCCCTTGTTTTGTTTTTTCCTTTAATAGTAACCCTCCTTCTCCCTTAAAGGTAGTTTTCTTCCCCGAGATTCACACCTCTATTCTCTCACACTATCAACTTAGACTCTCCCTTCTGACTCTCCAGTAGCATACATTCTAATCCACTAGGTTTTTTTCTCTATTCTCAGTCTTTCCAATTTTCAATTTATTTCTTTTTAAAGGAGACTTTTGCTTTGTTAGGGCCCCATTACTCTCCATCCTTTTTAAATACAGTTCCATCAGTATAATCTCTTTATTCTGTTATAGGTCTGGTACTGGCTCTGCTGGTTTCAGATCATATCTTTATATACCCACTAGCATGTAATTGAAATTTGTGGTGTTCTTAACATCTCATATATGAATGATCTGGTTTGCTTTCCTTTTCTTAAAAAAGATTTATTTTATATATTTACTTGAAAGGCAGAGTTGACAGAGGCAGAGGTGTGTGGGGGTGTTTTTCATCTGCTAGTTCACTCCTCAAATGGCTGAAACTGGGCCAATCCAATGTCAGGAGCCAGGAGTTTCCTCTGGGTCTTCCATGCAAGTGCAGGAACTCAAGGACCTGGGCCATCTTCTACTGCTTTCCCAGGCCATAGCAGAGAGCTGGATCAGAAGTGAAGCAACTGGGACTCGAACTGGTACCCATATGTGATGCTGACACTGCCAGTGGTGGCTTTACCTGCTATGCAACAGAGCCAACCCCAGTTTCCTTTCCTTTATGATTTATAGGTTTCTAGAAAATTATTGTGAAGATTTTGATATAGTGGTCCCTATTATTCCTGAGAACTTAAATTTTTTTAATAGCCTCTAAAGATGTTTCTATTTTATTTATTTATTTATTTTCTTTTTTGACAGGCAGAGTGGACAGTGAGAGAGACAGAGAGAAAGGTCTTCCTTTGAGGTTGGTTCACCCTCCAATGGCTGCCGTGGCCAGCTTGCTGCAGCCAGTGCACCGTGCTGATTTGATGGCAGGAGCCAGGTGCTTCTCCTGGTCTCCCATGCAGGTGCAGGGCCCAAGCACTTGGGCCATCCTCCACTGCACTCACTGGCCACAGCAGAGAGCTGGCCTGGAAGAGGGGCAACCAGGACAGAATCCGGTGCCCCAACCAGGACTAGAACCCGGTGTGTCGGCGCCGTATGGCAGAGGATTAGCCTACTGAGCCGCGGCGCCGGCTTAAAGATGCTTCTAAAGAGTGATTCAGGGGAAGGCGTTTGGCACAGCAGTTAAAGATAACACTTGGGATGCCTGCATCTCTTATCAGGATGCCTATCAACTCAGACTCTTCTTTCTGACTCCCCAGTAGCATACATACAGTTCTGAAAATGTACATTCTGAAATGCAGCAGGTGATGGCTCAAGCACTTGGGTCCCTGCCACCCAGGTGGGAGACCCAGACTTAATTCCAGGTTCCTGGCTTTGGGATGGCCCAGTCCTGGCTTCTGTGGGCATTTGGGAAGTGAACAAGTAGATGCAGTACCTCTGACTCTGTCTCTTTGCTTTTCAAATAAATAAAAGTCAATTAATTAAAAGATGACAGAGGGGCTGGCACTGTGGTATAATGGGCAAGGCCACCGCCTGTGATGGGTACTGGTTCATACCCAGGCTGCTCCACTTCTGATCCAGCTCCCTGCTAATGGCCTGGAAAAAGAAGTAGAACATGGCCCAAGCACTTAGGCCCCTGTCATCCACATGGGAGACCTGGAAGAAGCTCCTGGCTCCTGGTTTTGGCTTGGCTCAGCCCTGGCCATTGCATCCATCTGGGGAGTGAACTATTGGATGGAAGATCTCTGTCTCTCCCTCTCTCTTTTAACTCTTACTTTCAAACAAATAATTTTTTTAAAAAGATGAAACAAACTCAGATTAACAACTTAAAAAAGATAGTAATTAGTAAAGCATGAGAGAGGTCCCAAGATGGCAATATAGCAACAGGAAAATCCAAATCACACAGGGCAAAATAGATAGTTAAAAAGGAGAGAAGATACACACTGGAGATAGAATCATGGGGAATTTGCAATGGGAAGCCCAGGAGGCCAACAGAGACTGGGTAGGTCCACTCTGAAAGTGCAAAGAAGAAAGGGAAGCAGTGGAGGTGGGGTGGAGGTGTGGATTGGGGTAGATGGTGCTAGCCCCCAGCAGACCAGGTTAGATGGGAAATTGTGGGTCTACAGAGCTATGAATAACAGTGGGAGAGGGAGCTTGGTAAACTTCTTTTGAAGTTCCACAGAGGGGAAAAAAAGAGAAGGTATAGAAGAGCAACCTGAGAGGTTGGGCACCCCTCTTTCCCATCTGTCTGCCCCTCCCCAGACCTGCAGTCGCCTGAGAGAAGCCATCTTGTCTGTTTACATTTTTGAACTTAAGCAAGGGACTGTAGCCTTTGCCTCCTGTACACATGCCCATCAATCGCAGAGGCCACCTCACCACACCCTCCATCCAGGAATGAGGACCACATTTCAGAAGAATTTCTTCCCTACCATGCAAGCCACACAATAAGGATAAGTTTTGAATACTGAGCCATTCCATCCACCATTGAGAAGCTAACCAGGCCCCAGTAGCTGGGGCTACATGCCTGGGAGCTGGTACCTGCCTCCACCACGACTGAGAAGTGAGCAGGGCACCAGTAGGTGGTGCTGTGCTTCCACTTGCAACACAAACACACAGCAGCTCATAACAGAGAGAAACCTCACAAGACAATCTCCACAGATAAAAATATATATAGGAAAAAAATCCTAAATAAGAATAAATAAATAAATAATCCTAAATAAGAAACTATGAGCCTCCCAAAGGAACACTACAACTCTTCAAGAAAGAGAAGGGGAAGATAAAGAGAGCGAGGATATGCCAGAAATGGAATTCAGAAAATTGTCAGATTACTTAGAAACAGCCAGATGCAAATTCATGAACTAAATGAAAAGTGCTTCCAAGAAATTGAGATATTAAAGAGAAGTCAGGAGGAAATACTAGAAATGAAGAATTCAATAGATCAAATAAAAAATGCAGTAGAAAGCCTTAACAACAGAAATAGGTGAGACAGAAGAAAGAATATCAAAACCAGAAGACAAATTTCTGGAAATATTACAGTCAGACCAAAAAAAAAAAAAAAAAAAAAAGAAAAGAAAAATTAGAAAACAAACACAGTTGGAGAGCTACAAGATATTATCAACTGACCCAACATACGGATCCTAGGAGTTCCGGTAGGCATGGAAATAAAGGATTAGAAAGACTTCTTAGGCTGGCGCTGCGGCTCACTTGGCTAATCCTCTGCCTGTGGCGCCGGTACCCTGGGTTCTAGTCCTGGTTGGGGCACCGGGTTCTGTCCCGGTTGCTCCTCTTCCAGTCCAGCTCTCTGCTGTGGCCCGGGAAGGCAGTGGAGGATGGCCCAAGTGCTTGGGCCCTGCACCTGCATGGGAGACCAGGAGGAAGCACCTGGCTCAGGGCTTCAGATCGGTGCAGCATGCCAGCCATAGCGGGCATTTGGGGGGTGAACTAATGGAAGGAAGACCTTTCTCTCTGTCTCTCTCACTGTCTAACTCTGTCAAAAAAAGAGATACTTCTTAATGAAATAATAACAGAAAAATTCCCCAATCTGGAGAAAAAAAGAGACATCTAAAGTACACAGAACTCCCAATAGACACCACCAGAAAAGATCTTCACCACAACATATTGTAGTAAAATTCTCAACAGTAAAACATAAAGAAAAGATCTTAAAATGTGCACTAGAGAAATGCCAAATAACATTCAGAGGAAAGCCAATTAGACTCACTCTGGACTTCCCATCAGAAACCCTACAGGCAAGGAAAGAATGGTGAGATATATTCTGAGACTTAAGATAAAAAACTGTCAACCCTGAATACTGCACCGTAATGTTCTCATTTATGAATGAAGGAGAAATAAAGATCTGCCACAACAAACAGAAACTGAAAGAATTTGTAACTACTTGCCTAGCCCTACAAAAGATGCTCAAGGATGTGCTACATACAGAAACAGGAACATCACTACAAAAGATGATGAATGCAGAAAATGACCAGGAAAAGAAAAAATGAAACCCAAAATACAAAATTAGGACTATTTACGGAAACATGGCAGTGCAAAGTTGGTATTAACAACAGTCACCCTGAATGTAAATGGTCTCAGCTCTCCAGTTAAAAGAAACAGACTGGCTGAATTAGAATAAAAAAGAAAACCCATCTATCTGCTGCCTACAAGAAACACATCTTACCAACAAAGATGCACACAGACTGAAAGTGAAAGGATAGAAAAAGATAATCCATGCTAACAGAAACAAAAAAAGAGCTGGTGTTGCCATCCTAATATCAGACAAAATAGACTTTAACACAAAAACTATTAAAAGAGACAAAGAAGGACACTATATAATGATTAAAGGATCAATTAAACAGGAAGATATGACTACTATAAATGTATATGCAGCTAATTACAGGGCACCAGGCTATCTAAAATAAATGTTAATGAATTTAAAGGGAGAAATAGACTCCAATACAACAGTAAGAGGGACTTCAATGCCCCACTGTGAGCAATGGACAGGTCAACTGGACAGAAAATCAACAAGAAACAACAGAGTTAATCGACACAATAGACCAAACAGTCCTAGCAGATATCTACAGAGCATTCCATCCTACAGCCACAGAATACACATTTTTCTCATCAGTGTATGGAACTTTCTCTAGGGACTGACTACATGCTAGACCATAAAGCAAGCCTCAGCAAATTAAAAAAAAAATCAAAATCATACCATGCATCTTCTCAGACCACAATGCAATGAAACTGGAAATCAGCAACTCAGAACATATGCAAACATATGGAGACTGAACAAAATACTCCAAAATGAACAGTGCATCATAGAAGAAATAAAAAATTTCTGGAAACAAACGAAGATGACAATACAACATATCAAAACTTATGGAATACAGCAAAAGCAGTGTTAAGAGGAAAGTTTTAGCAATTGGTGCCTACATCAAGAAATTGGAAAGATACCCAAAAAATGAACTATCAATGCACCTCAAGGAACTAGAAAAACAATAGCAAACCAAACCCAAAACTGGTAGGAGAAAAGAAATAATTAAAATTAGAGAAGAAATCAACAAAATCAAAACAAAAAAAAATACAAAAGACCAGCAAAACGAATAGCTGGATTTTTGAAAAAATAAACAACAGTGACACATCATTGGCCCACATAATCAAAAAATGAAGAAAGAAGACCCAAATCAACAAAATTAGAGATTAAAAAGGAAATGTAACAATGGACACCACAGAAATTAAAGAATCATCGGAACTACTACAAAGAGCCGTATGCCAACGAATTGGGAAACCTAGAGGAAATGGATAGATTCCTGGACAAATACAACCTACCTAAATTGAGCCATGAAGACACAGAAAACCTAAACAGATCCATTACCAAGATGGAAATTGAATCATTAATAAAGACCCTCCCAAGAAAGAAAATCCCAGGACCAGATGGCTTCACTAATGAATTCTACTAGATATTTAAAGAAGAACTAACTCAGGGGCCAGCACTGCAGCGCAGTGGTTAAAGCCCTGGCCTGAAGCACTGGCATCCCATATGGGCACTGGTTCTGGTCCCAGCTGCTCTTCTTCTGATCCAGCTCTTTGCAATGGCCTGGGAAGGCAGTGGAAGATAGCCCAAGTCCTTGGGCCCCTGCAGCCATGTGGGAGTCCCAGAAGAAGTTCCTGGCTCCTGCCTTTGGATCAGCACAGCTCTAGCTGTTGTGGCCATCTGGGGAGTAAACCAGTGGATGGAAGACCTTTCTCTCTCTCTCTACCTCTCTCTGTAACTCTTTCAAATAAATAAAAAATAATTTTTTTTTAAAAAGAACTAACTCCAATTCTTCTCAGTTATTCAAAACAATTGAAAGGGAGGAAATCCTCCCAACTTCTTTCTATGAAGCCAAAATCACATTAAATCCTCAACCCAGAAAAGGCACAACAGGGAAAGAGAACTACAGACCAATTTCCCCAATGAACATAGATGCAAAAATCCTCAACAGAATTCTAGCCAATCAAATACAACAACACATCAGAAAGATCAATCACCCATAGCAAGAGTGATTTATCTCTGGTATGCAGGGATGGTTCAACATTTGCAAATCAATCAATGTGATATATCACATTAACAAACTGAAGAACAAAAACCATAAGATTATCTCATAGATGCAGAGAAAGCATTTAATAAAATTTTACTTTCATGATAAAAACTCTAAGCAAACTGGGTTTAGAAGGAACATTCCTCAATACAATCAAGGAAGGCAATTTATGACAAACCCATCGCAGGCATACTATTGAATGGGGAAATTTTGAGAGCATTCCCTCTGACATCCAGAACCAGACAAGGATGCCCACTCTCATCACTGATATTCAATATACTCATGGAAATTTTAGCCAGAACCATTAGGCAGAAAAAGAAATCAAAGGGATTCAAATCAGAAAGAGGAAGTCAAACTACCGTATTTGCAGATAACATGATTCTATATATAGGAGATCCAAAGATTCCACCAAGAGGACTATTGGAACTCATAAAAGTGCTTGGTAAAGCAGCAGAATGTAAAATCAATACACAAAAAACAATAGCCTTTGTATATAAGACAATGCCCCAGCTGAGAAAGAACTTCTAAAATCAATCCCATTCACAATAGATACAAAAAAAAATCATATAACTTGAAATAAATTTAACAAGGAAGTCAAAGATCTCTACATGAGAATAACAAACATTAAAGAAAGAAAGAAAGAAGATATAAAAAAAGGAAAAAACTTTCATGTTCATGGATTTGAAGAATCAATATCATCAAAGTGTCCATTCTTCTGAGTGCAATTTACAGATTCAATGCCGATATTAATCAAAATGCCAGACATTCTTCTCAGACCTAGAAAAAATGTTGAAATTCATTTGGAAACACAGGAGACCCTGAATAGAACAAAGCAAGAGGCATCACAATACCAGATTTCAAGACATATTACAAGGTAGTTATAATTAAAACAGCCTGGTACTGGTACAACAACAGATGGACAGACCAATGGAACAGAATAGAAACACCAGAAATCAATCCAACATCTACAACCAACTTATATTCACCCAAGTAGCTAAAACCAATCTCTGGAGAAAGGACAGTCTCTTCAGTAAATGATGCTGGAAAAACTGGATTTCCACATGCAGAAGTATGAAGCAGGACCCCTACTTTACACCTTACACAAAAATCCATTGATAATGGATTAAGGACCTAGATCTACGACCTGATATCATCAAATTATTAGAGAACATTGGGGAAACTCTGCAACACATTGACACAGGCAAAGAGTTCCTGGAAAAGACCCCAGAGGTACAGGCAATAAAAGCCAAAATTAACAAATGGAATTACATCAAATTGAGACGCTTCTGTAACGCAAAATAAACAGTCAGCAAAGTGAAGAGGCAGCCAACAGAATGGGAGAAATTATTTGCAAACTAAGTAAGAGATAAAGGATTAATAACTAGAATATACAAAGAGATCAAGAAACTCCACAACAACAAAACAACCCAGTTAAGAAATGGGCAAAGTACTTAAACAGACTTTTTTCTTTTCTTTTTTTTTTTTTTTGACAGGCAGAGTGGACAGTAGAGAGAGACAGAGAGAAAGGTCTTCCTTTTTGCCGTTGGCACACCCTCCAATGGCCGCCGCGGTAGGCGCGCTGCGGCCGGCGCACCGCGCTGTTCCGATGGCAGGAGCCAGGTGCTTATCCTGGTCTCCCATGGGGTACAGGGCCCAAGAACCTGGGCCATCCTCCACTGCACTCCCTGGCCACAGCAGAGAGCTGGCCTGGAAGAGGGGCAACCGGGACAGGATTGGTGCCCTGACCGGGACTAGAACCCGGTGTGCCGGTGCCGCAAGGCGGAGGATTAGCCTATTGAGCCATGGCGCCGGCCTAAACAGACTTTTTTCAAAAGAGGAAATCCAAATGGCCAACAGACACATGAAAAAATGCTCAGGATCACTACCTGTCAGGGAAATGCAAATAAAAACCCACAATGAGATTTCACTTCTCCCCTGTTAGAACAGCTTGCACACAGAAATCCACAAACAACAAATGCTGGTGAGGATGTGGGGAAAAAGGGACCATAATCCACTGTTGGTGGGAATGTAAACTGGTAAAACCACTATGGAAGACAGTTTGGAGATACCTCAGAAATCTGAATATAGTTCTTCCATATAACCCAGCCATCCCACTCCTTCATATTTACACAAGGGAAATGAAATCAGCAAATAAAAGAGTTATCTGCATCCCCATGTTTACTGTAGCTCAGTTCACAATAGCTAAGACATGGAATCAACCCAAATGCCTGTCAACTGAAGGCTGGATAAAGAAATTATGGAATATGTACTCTAAGGAATACTACACACTGGTAAAAAAAAAAAAAAAAGAAATCCAAGGGGCCGGCACAGTGGCGCAGTGGGTTAATCCTCTGCCTGTGGCACCAGCATCCTATATGGGTGCTGGTTCTAGTCCCTGCTGCTCCACTTCCAATCCAGCTCTCTGCTATGGCCAGGGAAAACAGTGGAAGATGGCCTAAGTGCTTGGGCCCCTCCACTCATGTGGGAGACTGGGAGGAAGTGCCTGGCTCCTGGCTTTGGATTGGCACAGCTCCCGCCGTTGCAACCATTTGGGGAGTGAACCAACGAAAGGAAGACCTTTCTTTCTGTCTTTCCCTCTCACTGTCTGTAACTCTACCTATCAAATAAAATAAATAAAATCTTTAAAAAATTAAATCTGGTCATTTGCAACAAAATGGATGAATCTGGAAAACATCATACTCAGTGAAATAAGGCAGTGCCAAAGGGACAAACACCATATGTTCTCCCTGTGATAGCTAACAGAGCACCTAAAAGGAAACCTGTAGAAGTGAAATTTACACTTTGAGGAGCAATGAGTTGGATAGCCCTTGTCTTGACTATTGAGGAACAGTTTTTTGTTTGTTTCTTTTTTTTCCTTCTTTCCTTTTCAACTTTTATTTAATAAATATAAATTTCCAAAGTACAACTTTTGAATTATAGCAGCTTTCCCCCCAATAACCTCCCTCCCACCTGCAACCATCCCATCTCTTACACCCTCTCCCATCCCATTCTTCATCATGATTCATTTTCAATTATTTTTATATATAGAAGATCAACTTAGTATATACTAAGTAAATATTTCAACAGACTGCACCCACAAAGACACACAAAGTATAGAGTACTGTTTGAGTAGTAGAATGGCAAAAGGCCTAAACAGCACTCTGGCCTCAGAATCAGCCCTTAAGGCATTCAAATCTGGATAAAAAGCCCATGAGAGTTTCTCAGGCATGGAAAGCCAAGACATTGTGGCAAAAAAAAAAATACCTAAATGAAAGATCTCTGTGAGTGAGATCCCAGCGGAAAGAACAGCCATCAAAGAAATCAGCAGCTTTCTCTGAAGGGAAGTGGGAACTTCCACTTTGACTATGGCCTTTTCTA
Organism: Lepus europaeus; assembly: GCF_033115175.1. NCBI lineage: Eukaryota > Metazoa > Chordata > Mammalia > Lagomorpha > Leporidae > Lepus > Lepus europaeus. The sequence continues at coordinate 32,843,415 of NC_084831.1, forward strand.
AATAAGATCAGAGTTGGTGAACTCAAGAGGCTTCCATAGCCTTGGCAATTCATGACAAGAGCCTCGGGTGATTACTTATGTCATAAATAAGAGTATCAATTGTTAAATCAACAACAGGAGTCACTGTGCACCTGCTCCCCATGTAGGACCTCTGCCCTTAATGTGTTGTACTATGAGAATTAATGGTAAAACTACTCAAACAGTCCTTTTTTTTTTCCTTCTTAATACCAATTGGTTGAACTCTTTACCTAACATAGAATTAATCATGTGTACAACTAAAAATAGATTCCAGTAAAAATTAAGAGTGGGAATAAGAGAGGGAAGAAGAAGTTTGTAACTGTAAAGCTATATAGTTCTGCATACATTCCTATGGACTTAATTCTAAGGATACAGCTAAAAGCTTGCCATAGGACTCCAAATCCCATTAAGCTGGGTGGTAATAATGCCATCTTAAGGTTTTTTTTTTTTTTTTTGACAGGCAGAGTGGACAGTGAGAGAGAGAGACAGAGAGAAAGATCTTCCTTTGCTGTTGGTTCACCCTCCAATGGCTGCCGCAGTCGCCGTACCACGCTGATCCAATGGCAGGAGCCAGGTGCTTCTCCTGGTCTCCCATGGGGTGCAGGGCCCAAGCACATGGGCCATCCTCCTCTGCACTCCTGGGCCATAGCAGAGAGCTGGCCTGGAAGAGGGGCAACCGGGACAGAATCCGGCACTCCGACCAGGACTAGAACCTGGTGTGCCGGCGCCGCAAGGCGGAGGATTAGCCTGTTGAGCCACGGCGCTGGCCACCATCTTAAGTTTTAAAGTGATCATATTAAATTTTAAATTGATCACAAAGATAGGATTAAATGTTAAAGGGATCATATAGATAAGATCAGGAGTCTGGTAATATCAATACATAGAATTAAAAAGGAGAGAATGTTCCAACATGGGAAGCAGTTCACACAGCAGACTCATACAAAGACAATTGCTCTAAATAGCACTCTGACCTCAGAATCAGGCCTTTGGACATTCTGGTCTGGCTGAAAGCCCATGAAAGTATTTCAGGTATGGAAAGCCAAGACACTGTGGCAAAAAAAAAAAAAAGAAAGAAAGAAAGAAGGAAGGAAGGAAGGAAGGAAAGAAAGAAAGGAAGAAAGAAAAGAAAAGAAAAGAAAAGAAAAGAAAAGAAAAGAAAAGAAAAGAAAAGAAAAGAAAAGAAAAGAAAAGAAAAAAAGAAACGTCCTACATGAAGGATCCTGGTGAACGTGACCCCACTGGAAAGAAGGGGCCTTCAAAGAAGGATATACTTTTCTCTGAAGGGGGGAGAGAACTTCTACTTTACTTATGACCTTGTCTAAATATTGATGGAAACTGTGGACTCAAAAGGCTTCCATAGCCTTGGCAGTTTATGTCAAGAGCCTCAGGTGGTCAATGACGTCAGACATAAGAGTGTTAACTGTTAAATTAACAACAGGAGTCACTATGCACTTAGTCCCCATGCAGGACCTCTGTTCTGAATGAGTTATACTATGAGAATTAACTATAAAACTTGTTCTCAGACAGTTTTTTATATATTTTTGTGTGTGTTTGTGTGGTGCAAATTTTTTAAATCTTTCCTTAGTATAGAGTTGATCTTCTGTGTATAAAGTTAATTGAAAATGAATCTTAATGGAGAATGGGACTGGGAATGGGAGAGGGAGGATGAAGTGGTGTGGGAGAGGGGGTGGGAGGGCGGGTATGTTGGGAAGAATCACTATATTCCTAAAGTTGTACTTAGGAAACTTGTACTCATTAAATAAAAGGTTTCTAAAAAAAAGCATGAGAATAATACTGTTCTACACAGGTATAGAATGAAATGAGGGCCGGTGCCGCGGCTCACTAGGCTAATCCTCTGCCTTGCGGCGCCGGCACACCAGGTTCTAGTCCCGGTCGGGGCGCCAGATTCTGTCCCGGTTGCCCCTCTTCCAGGCCAGCTCTCTGCTGTGGCCAGGGAGTGCAGTGGAGGATGGCCCAAGTGCTTGGGCCCTGCACCAGGATGGGAGACCAGGAGAAGCACCTGGCTCCTGCCATCGGATCAGCGTGGTGCGCCGGCAGTGGCGGCCATTGGAGGGTGAACCAACCTCAAAGGAAGACCTTTTTCTCTGTCTCTGTCTCTCTCACTGTCCACTCTGCCTGTCAAAAAAATTAAAAAAAAAAATGAAATGAGGAGGATCTGGTCTTGTGGTATAGTGGGTTAAGGCACTGCCTGCAATGCTGGCATCCCATGTCAGTTCAAGTCCCAACTGCTTCACTTCCAACACAGATCCCTGCAAATCCACCTGGGAAAGCAGCAGAAGATGGTCCAAATATTTGGGCCCCTACATGGAAGACTTGGATGAACCTCCTGGCTTCAGCCTGGCCCAGTCCTGGTTGTTGTGGTCATTTGGGGAGTGAACCTGCAGATGGACGATCTCTTTCTCTTTCTTTCTCCATAACTTTGCCTTTCAAATAAATAAATAAATAAATAAATCTTTAAAACAAAAAAAGGAATGAATAATTCATGCATACTACCATGAAGTCAGCTTTAGAATATACCAGTAAATGAAAAAAAGCAAGGTTGAGAAAAGTACGTATAGTATGCTATCACTTAGGCAAGCACATATAGGTAAATGTATATATGGATACACACATATATTTCCTTATACTTTTAAAAATGGAAGGATAAACTACAGAATTAAAATAAAATGGTTATCAAAGGAAAGAACTGGGTGAAAAGGATTTTCCTGAGTATGCTCTGTTTTATAAACTTTACTTTAAAAATGTATATATATATATTTTTTTTATATGTCTCTATTTTCATGCAAACTTTATTATTTTTCTATAACTTCTTTTCAGGAGGAAATATTGGGTTTTTGTTAATTAATTAATTAATTTTTTAAGGAATACAAATTTCATAAGTACAACTTTAGGAATATAGTTATTCTTCCCACCGTACGCACCCTCCCACCCACATTCCCACCCCCTCCTCCTCCTCCCTCTCTATAATTTCTTTTACAAAATTTTTTTCTCATTGATTCAGGTAAGGCATAGTTTCTGATCATGATTAAATGTTGCAGTGCATTCTTTGGTCCAAACATCAATTTTCAGTGTTACTTTTTGCCTGAATCTCATTCATAAAATGAATTACATTGATTATGAATATGTCATATTCACTATATCACACTCTAAACTCTACATGCTTTAAACATCTTCAGGTAATTTGGCTGAGTTATAAATATGATAGTGATAAAGATCATATTTGCTCTGCTGGGAAAAGATGGCCAATTATAGCTATCTATCTTTGTGCTAGTCCATGTCTCACCTACTTTAATCACATGCTACCATTCCTGATCTTGGACAACTTCCTTCCATCTTATGAGTCTGGTCCCAGATTCCTTCAGCTACTTTCAACTGCTTCAGATTTCTGTTTATAGCATCATTATCATTTCTGTTTACTCTCATCATTCTGTATGCTGCCTGAAGCTATAGGAGCTGGAAATATAGAATGTTTGAAAATTTTCCCCTCACACTCATGCTCGACTATCAGGAAATCTTTCTTTCTTTCTTTCTTTCTTTTTTTTTTTTTAATTTGTTTAATGCTTTTTCTTTCTTTTTTTTTTATTAAACTTTTATTTAATGAATATAAATTTCCAAAGTACAGCTCATGGGTTACAATGGCTTCCCCCTCCCAAAACTTCCCTCCCACCCACAACCCTCCCCTTTCCCGCTCCCTCTCCCCTTCCAATCACATCATGATTCATTTTCAATTCTCTTTATATACAAAAGATCAGTTTAGTATAAATTAGGTAACAATTTCAACAGTTTGCCCCCATATAGCAACATAAAGTGAAAAAAAAAATACTGTTGGAGTACTAGTTATAGCATTAAATAGCAATGTACAGCACATTAAAGACAGAGATCCTACATAATTTTTTTTTAAAAAATTAATTAATTTTCTATGCCATTTCCAATTTAACACCAGGTTTTTTTTTTTTTTCATTTCCAATTATCTTTATATACAGAAGATCGATTCAGTATATAATTAGTAAAGATCTCATCAGTTTGTACCCACACAGAAACACAAAGTGTAAAAATACTGTTTCAGTACTAGTTATAGCATCACTGCACATTAGACAACACATTAAGGACAGATCCCACATGGGATGTAAGTACACAGTGACTCCTGTTGCTGATTTAACAATTTGACACTCCTGTTCATGGCGTCAGTAATCTCCCTAGGCTCTAGTCATGAGTTGCCAGGGCTATGGAAGCCTTTAGGGTTCGCTGACTTTGATCTTATTCCGATAGGGTTACAGTCAAAGTGGAAGTTCTCTCCTCCCTTCAGAGAAGGGTACCTCCTTCTTTGATGGCCCCGTTCTTTCCATTGGGATCTCACTAACAGAGATCTTTCATTTAGGTCTTCTTCTTTTTTCCTTTTCCATGGTATCTTGGCTTTCCATGCCTACAATACTCTCATGGGCTCTTCAGCCAGATCCGAATGCCTTAAGGGCTGATTCTGAGGCCAGAGTGTTGTTTAGGACATCTGCCATTCTATGAGTCTGCTGTGTATCCCACTTCCCATGCTGGATCTTTCTCTCCCTTTTTGATTCTATCAGTTAGTATTAGCAGACACTTGTCTTGTTTGTGTGATCCCTTTGTTTCTTAGACCTATCCAAGCCATCTAATGTGAACTGAAATTGATCACTTGGACTAGTGAGATGGCATTGGTACATGCCACCTTGATGGGATTGTATTGGGGCAAGACTGATTGTAAAGCAAAATTAGATTTTAAAATGCAATCCTTCAAAATAAACAATAAGTGTAACAAAGGTTAGCTGTAAGTTATAGTACAATCCATCTCTTGCTAACACCCCATTGGGATTCACTGCAATAGGGACTGAGTAATTGATGAAATGGGCTGAATCTCTCAGGTATATTGAGGTTGAAAAAAAGGGGTGACTATGATATATTAGAGAAAAGTAAGTAAAATTATAGATTTTAATTAATAGTGAAATCAAAATGAGAAGATTCCAAGGACCAAGTAAAAATTTGAGCAAAAGAAGAGAAAAGATCCTTGTAATAATCATCTGTCACATGGGGAGATTTTTTTTCTTACTCTTTCTCATAATTATAGAATTTGGCCAAACGTTGTTTTTTGAGGTAGATTAAATGGCAAAACCTTCCATTTTTTTTCTCCCAAGACAAATGGGCGCAGATATAAAAGGAATAAAGGGATTTTTAATAGTCATAGTCTATTTAATTCATGTAGATGGAAAGAAAGGGTTAATAGTTCCCATTTTACAACTATAACAAATAAATGGTTGTATCTAAATCACAAGCCAGCAAACTTAAGTTAGCGGGCTTAGTCACCTTTTCATGGTAAATAAAGTTTTATTGGAACACAACACTTGCTAGAAAAGTAAGAGTCTGAAGAAGTTTGGACCTCATAACACAATGCAGAGATGGAGATGTCCATATCTTGCAGTTTGTTTCAGTTTGGGTAGGTCATTTTTGGGGGACCATATGAAAAAAGGATAAACAGGAGTCTCTGGGTTTTCTCATAATAGTATGTATGACTTTTGGAATCAAGCTGATTGACTAGACTGACTAGAGAGGGCCTAGTTACTCACCCAGAGGGGGCTGCAGCATACCCCCATTCTTCTCACAATTCCCAATAGGCTGGATTTCAGCTGAGTCAACCAGTCGCCAGAAGTCATTCTTATTGTCACTGCCGTCAAGGCGCAAGCGAAGGCGGGCACCTGTCAGTCCAACTACTGTGGCAATACAGGTGGAGGTGGTGTTCCTGGGGTCCTGTGCTTCCAATTTCATGCTGATCTTGAATTCGTTGCTTGGAGGTGTGTAGGACTGAGGAGAATAAGCCATGGAGATTAGACAGACTAATAGTAAACTGCATTTTCCATAAGAATGTTAAGAGATGAAATCTGAAATCTTATGCTTTGTGTTCAAATTGATTATAGCTAGGCCAGGGACAACAGATCTAAATTAGTTCCTTATATTTAACAAAAGTAAAAATGGAAGGTAAGAAGGAAAAAAATTTACTTTCCATTGAAGCACCAAATATTGACTAATACCAATTAAAAAAAAAAAAAAGCACAAGTGTCTCATATAGTCCAGTTACTTACATGCTTTCTAATGCTATCTTGTCAAACTCCTTAGCATTTTAGGTAAAACATTTTCATTTTAGGACTGCTACATCATAGTAAACTATAAAACATTTCAGAAAATTGATCTGTACATCTATCACACAGACTAATGAGGGTTGCAATTTTTTTTCTTATTTTGACTTTAACTCATAAATCAATTCATATAATTTATATACAATAAATTATAACTTTGGTGAGTCTTTAAATATATAATATATATATATATTTAACCATGACACTTTATATACCACATGCATCCATGAATTTATCATTACAATCAAGATAATGAACATGATTACTACCTTGAAGTTCTCACAGCTCCTTTTATTTTATTCCCGACCCCCCACAAAGAAATCTTTTATTTAAGGAATACAAACTTCATGAATTTCGTAAGTACAACTTTAGGAATATAGTGATTCTTCCCACCATACCCATTCTCTCATCCACCCTCCCACCCCTCCTCCTTCTCCCTTTCAAATTCCCAGTCCCATTCTAGACTAAGATCCATTTTCAATTAACTTTATACACAGAAGACCAACTATATACTAAGGAAAGAGTTCAACAGTTGGCATGAACAAAATAAATCAAAAAACAAAAAATCAAAAAACTGTCCCTCAACAGTTGAGACAAAGGCTGTTCAAAGTCATTGCATCTTGATGTTAATTTCTTTCTTTTTTTTTTAGAATATTAACTTTAAAGAAGCACCCAAGAATGATACATCTTTTGTGAGTACTTAGACATAATTAAAATGCAACTCTTTGAGGACAGAGGTCCTACAAGGGAAGTTAGTGCACAATGACTCCTGTTGTTCATTGAACAATTAACATTCTTATGTATGATGTCAGCGATAACCTGAGGCTCTTAACATGAACTGCCTAGGCTATGGAAACTCCGTCAGTATTTAGATAAGGCCATAAGCAAAGTGGAAGTTCTCTCCTCCCTTGAGAGAAAAGTACCTCCTTCTTTGATGATCAGTTCTTCCACTGGGGTCTCACCTACCAAGGTACTTCATGTAGGACATTTTTTGTCACAGTGTCTTGGCTTTCCATGCCTGAAATGCTCTCGTGGGCTTTTTAGCCAGACCAGAATACCTTAAGGGCTGATTCTGATGTCAGAGTGCTATTTAAAGCAACTGGCATTCTGTGAGTCTGTTATATGGACTATGGCTCCTTTTATAACCCCTCTTCTGAGACTCCTCTTAAACCCTAAGCCCAGGTAGTCACTTATCTCTTTTATCACTATACACTGGTTACAAATCTAGTCTTAGATGGAACTGTAGAATATATATTCTTTTGCTATTGCTGTTTAGCTTGTTTAACTCAACTTAATTATTATGTTATTAAATATTATTATTCATCCACATTGTTGATGTGGCTATATGTATAAGTTGTAGGAAACATAAATGAGTTTTATATTTAGATCTGGATGTTATTCCCAAAAAACAGATTGCATTATGCATATGTATATATTCCAAAATTTGAAAATCCAAAATATTTCTGATCCCAAGTATTTAGGATATACTTGACCCATAATTCATTTCTGAGTAGTATACCATGTTGACAGACATTTGGTTTATTTCCAGTTTTGGACCATTACAAATGAAACTATGAATATTTACTTTATATGAGAATATCTCAGCTCCCTTGAAATTCTGATTGCCTTCTGAACTTCTCATGGATGCCAAAATCTGTAGACACTCAAGTTCTTATATAAAATGGCATAGCATTTGTATATAACCTATGTAGATCCTCCTATACACTTAAAATAATCTCTAGACTACTTACAAAATACTGAAAACTATGTAAATACTACATAAATAGTTGCTGTACTGTTTACAGAATGACAAGGAAAAAAACTGTGTGTTCAGTACAGATGCAGTATTTTCTATCTGCTGTTGATTGAATTAGCAGATGAAGAACTCATGGATACAAACAGCTACCTGTACATCCTTTTCTCTTGCAAAAATATCTAATAGTGTTGTGAATGAAAGGACAGAATTAAAAGCTTATTTTGGGGCAAAATTTTTCAAACTGATGCATAGTTTTTTCATAATATGCATTTTTCATGGCCTTTAAAAGACCCTCATGTGTTTAACTCACATGCCAGAAAATAAACCTTTTGAACCTTTTGAAGTGTAGAATTCAATGGATTTTGTATATTTGCAGACTTGTGAAAATAACACTCATATCTAACTGTACAACAGTTTGATCACCCCTCAAAAGAACTCCATGCTCATTTGAGTCCCTCATTCCCTCTCATAGCAGGCCCTGGAACCATCAATCTACTTTTTGTTTCTATTTACCTATTCTGAATATTTCGTATCGATGGAATCATGCAATATGGTATGAACAGCTTCTTTCACACAGCATGTTTTCAACATTCATCATGTTGTAACATTACCAGGACTTTATTTTTTCATTGTTGAATAAAATTCCATTGGATGGAGATAATATACTTTGATTATTCATTCATCAGTAAATGGATATTTCAATGTTTCCTTTTTTGGCTATTATGAATGATCATGTAACAAATATTTCTGATATATTTTTGTGTGGACATTTTTCTTTTTCTATTCTCAGATATATATACTTGTTGAGTATGACTGCTGGGTCATGAGGTAACTCTCTGTTCAATTTTTTTTAAGAAGATTTATTTATTTATTTGAAAGAGCTACAGAGAGGGGGAGAGACAGAGAGAGACATAGACAAACACAGAAAGAGATCCTCCATCTGCTGGTTTATTCCCCATACAGCCCCAACAGCTGGAGCTAAGCCAGGTTGAAGCCAGGAGCCAAGAACTTCTTCTGGGTCTCCCCCATGAGTGGCAGTAACTCAAGTACTTGGGTCATCCACTGCTGCTTTCCCAGGCACATTAGCAGGTAGATGGGTCAGAAGCAGAGCAGTCAGGATTTGACTTGGCACTCTGATATGGAATGTCAACATTACAAGCAGCAGTTTAACCTACTGAGCCACAACATCTAAGCTGTTTTCTATAGTGGCTGTAGGATTTTTTAAACTTCACTATCAATGCATGAGGGCCCCAATTTCCCTGTATCATCAGCAACACTTGCTATCATCAGCCTTTTTAATTTTAGTCATTTAGTGGATATAAAGAGGTATTTCACTGAAGTTTTGATTTGCATTTCTTTAATCAGGTTAAGTTTTTTTGATGTGTTGAGTTCTGGGCTCCTAGCTCTGGCCTGGTTTAGCCCTGGGAATAAGAGAGAGAGAATATCTTCCATTTGCAGGTTTACTTCCCAAATGGCTTCAACAGCCAGGGCTGGCTAAGGCTGAAGCCAGGAGCCAGGAGCCAGGAGCCAGGAGCCAGGAGCTTCATCTAGTCTCCCACATGGGTACAGGGGCCCAAATACTTGGACCATCTTTCATTGCTTTCCCAGGCACCTTAGCAGGCAGCTGGACTGGAATTGGAGCAGCCAGGACTTGAACTGGTGCCCATATGGGATTCTGGCATCACAGGCAGTGCTTCACCTGCTTTGCCACAACACCATCCCCTATAGTAAATATCTTTAATTTACCACAGTGTAACTGCAAGTATAAATACTACTTTATGCAAAAGAACTTTACAATAGTATACTTAGGTTTTTCCCTCTCCTGCCTTTGTAACTGGCATTATAATTTTACTTATATATGTTATCATCCTCATAATAATTATTGTTCTTACAACTACCTTTTACAAAGATCTTTAACAAAAACATCTTACATATGTATTCTTATAATTACAATTTCTAGTGACTTCCACTCCTTTGTGGAGATCTGTTACTCGGTGTTATTTTTCTTCTGCTTGATGGACTTCAATGTTTCTTGTAGTGTAAGGCTGCTACTGATCAATTTCTTCAGCTTTTGTATATCTGAAAATATTTTTCACTTTCCTTTTTGAAAAGTAATTTTGCTGGGTATAGTATTCTAAGTGACAGCTTTTTCTTTCAATACTTTAAAGTTTTGCTTAATTTTGTTCTTGCTTGTATTATTTCTGAAAAGAAACACAATGTCACTCTTATATTAGTTATCCCATATGAAAAGTATATTTCTTTGGCAACTTTTAAGGTTTTTCCTATGTTTTTGTGAAATTTTATTATGATATGCCTTAGTGTTGCTTTCTTCTTTTATTTTTAGGATTCACTGAGCTTCTTAAATATATAGATTTATATTTTTCTTCATTTTTTGAAAAATTTTAGGCATTATTTCTTTAGACACCATTTCTTCTCTCCTTTGGAGACTCTAATTACATGTTACTGGTACTCTTTTTGTTTTTTTTTTTTCTAATTTTTCCCCTATGCATTTAATTTTGGAAAGTTTCTATTGCTATGTCTTCATATTTACCAATCTTTACTTCTGGCATCACTACTATCCAATGTATTTTTAATTGCATATTTAGTGGTTCAATGAGAGTCTTTTTTACATTTTCCACATTTGCTTAACTTTTAAGCATATCAGTTAAAATAACTATTTTGATAAGTTTGCTTGTTATTCTATGATCTGGGCAGATTCTGAGTTGGTTTCAATCACTTGATCATTCTCTCCATTATTGCTTGTATTCTCCTGCCTTTTTGCATGCCTAGGAATCTTTGACCAGATGCTAGGCTCTGGGAATTTTACCTGTTGGGTATTAGATATTCTTGTATTCCCACAAATAAATCTTCTTACGCTGTGTTCCCAGATGAGTTACCTACAAATAGTTTCATCATTTGACTCTAACTTTTATGATTTGCTAGATAGGTCTAGAGTAGTCCTCATGGTATTCTGGTGCTAATTATTTAATTATTTCCTGCTACTAAGCAAGTTCTTCCTGAGGATTGCATTCTAAAAATGCAATTGAATTACAAGATTTTCTAGACAAGCTGGTAGGATCAGGAACTATTCCTACTCTTCTGTGAGTATCAGGGTCAGTTCCTTCTAACCCTTTCAGATGGGTTTTTCTTTGGCTTTATGTATATTCCTTCACAAGGATGTCCTGAACAGTAGTACCTACCTGAAGGGAATTCTCTGCAGATCTCTAGTTTTCTTTCTGTTCAGCTCTTTCATCTCTAGTACTTTGTCCTGTATATTCTAGTCACTTTTGGTATCCCTGGATTGTTAACTGCATCTCCATGAATTAGGGAATTTGCTCGCTCTCCCCTTCCCTGATCCATGATCAGAAAACTCTCTTGAAGGCAGTAGGCAGGGATTGTAGGAAACACATTTATTTTCCATCTTTCAGAGATCACTAGTTGGTTGCCTTATCTTCAGTGGCTTTAAACTATGGTTTACTATATTTTTGTCTTTTCAAAAAATGTTTCAGGTAGAAGTATTTCATTTCTTATTACTTTCAAATGGGCATAATTTCTAAATTTTTATGTTTACTTAGAAAATAGAAAAAACTCAAACTTGAAGTGAAATGTAGACAGATGAGGGGCTGGTGCCATGGCATAGTAGGTTAAGCTTCTGCTGTGCCAGTATCCGATATGAGTGCTGGTTGGAGTCCTAGCTATTCCACCTTTGATCCAGCTCCCTGCTAATGGCTGGGAAAGCAGTGGAAGATGGCTCAAATGCTTGGGTCCCTACACCCATGTGGGAGATCCAGAAGAAGCTCCTGGTTTCTGGCTTCAGATTGGCCCAGCTCCAGCTATCATGGCCATTTGGGGAGTGAACCAGCAGATGGAAGATATGTCTCACCCTTTCTGTCTCTGTGACTGTATCTCTCAAATAAATAGGTCTTAAAAAAGAAAAAGAAATACAGACAGATGAAATAACCATTGTGTAATTAAGGAAGAGATATGTAAATAACTTCCTGGTACTTGGCTATGTCTAGTAGCAGCAGGCTTCTTCTTCTTCTTCTTTTTTTTAGAAAACTTTTATTAATAAATATAAATTTCAAAAGTACAATTTTTGGATTATAACGGCTTTCCCCCTATAACCACCCTCCCACCCAGAAACCATCCCATCTCCTACTCCTGCTCCCATCCCATTCTTAAGATTAATTTTTAATTATCTTTATATACAGAAGATCAACTTACTATATACTAAGTAAAGATTTCAACAGTTTGCTCCCACACAGAAACACAAAGTATAAAGTACTGCTTGAAGACTATTTTTACCATTAATTATCATAGTACAATACATTAAGGACAGAGATCCTACATGGGGAGCAAGTATACAGTGACTCTTGTTGATTTAACAATTGACACTCTTGTTTATGGCATCAGTAATCACCCGAGGCTCTTGTCATGAGTTGCCAAGGCTATGGAAGCCTCTTGAGTTCACCAACTCCGATCTTATTTAGACAAGGCCATAGTCAAAGTGGAAGTTCTCACCTCCCTTCAGAGAAAGCTACTGCCTCCTTTGATGGCCCGTCAGTGTCAACATTCTTACAGAAAGACAATATTGTATAGGAATACTCCTACAATTTCAAGAACTAAGAAGATATAACTCTAACTCTTTCCTATCTGAATTAACAGCTATAGTAAAAATTAGCAATTATTTTCAATAACACAAAATATCCTCAAGAGGTAAAGAAGGTAAGAAGTTAGGGATGAAGTTGGGGAGAATGTCTGCTGCTAAAACTCACAGTCACCAAATTTTACCTCTTGAGTTGTGCTCCTCTCATAGAGGTTTATTCTGGAGCCCTGTGATGAAAAGCCCAAGGGATCCCTCTTCATGTTTTGACAATGTAAGAACCAGAAAAAAAAACATAAAGAATAAAACTATTTGTCTCCCACCTACTAAAGATGTTGAGAATCAATTACCTGCTTGAAGCAATGGACAGGTGCTGGGACTGAACATGTTTCTTTTAGGTATTTGTCCCAGGTAAAATGACCTGCAAAGGAAACAGAAATCTCTATCACAGTCAACTTCCAAAAAAATGCTTTTGGGACATAATCTACACTAAACATTAAACCATTTGTAGATTGGTTTTGAGCAAAAAAAATTTTTTTCCTGTTTGGATTCAAAGGATTATTAAGGGAAGAATCTAGGTGACCTGAGATCTTTTAGACTAACTTTTTAAAATCACAGTCTGAAAATGACCTGAGGCATTTTCACGTTAGTCCCTGAACTGATCCAAAATGTCAAAGAAAGATATACCAATGTCTCAAAGAAGTGTCCAGAAAGCTCATGAAAAACAGAAGTAGAAAGCGAATGTGGTGATTTCTTTTGAACAATCTGACCCTTGCAGAGGTCCCTTATTGCTGTCAAATGACAGCTTTTAGCATCCAATGTGGTTGGATTCCACCATTTCAGCTCAGGAAGAGTGAAGGATAGGCAATCTAGAGACATAAGGTGAGAGGATTTAAGGGGGCGGGGCGGGGTGGAAGATAGATGAGATTATACTGGCTCTTTCTCACCCTAATCCCTTCCTATTCCAATCATAGTTGTATTGCTCTGAGGTGCAAAATAACAAAGATCTGGTAATTTAGAGACAAGTAGGACCCGAGAAGCTTTTCTGATGATACTAAGCAAGAACAAGCTTAGGAGTCTACAAAATCTTTTAGCCTCTTGAGGTGGACTGAGAGTTTCTTTTAAAGAAGATTACGACGAAGAAATAATCTTTAAGGTTGGTACTCTATTAAATACAGGGAAAACATTTTAAGGGACAGGTTGTTAAACACACATACCATTGGACTACAAAAGATCATCAAATTCTTTATTTAAAGGATAAACCAATTACCAATCTTCCCCTAATACCCACCTAGTGGTGACCCCATGATGGAGCAAGGAAGGTCCCAGAAACTCTCACAAGCTACAACACTGTAGCAAACCAGCATTTCTTGAAGTTTCCTCTGTGGTGGAGCAGCACAGGGCCCCTTTGGGCAATGCAAAAAGCACTAGATGCTGGGAATAAAAACGAGTCACTGAGTGATAAACTCTAAATCACTCCAAAGATGATGCCAAGTCTTTATACTTTATTGACTTTATAGCTTCTGTTTTAAAACTGGCCCCTTTCCCACCATCCTTAACTGAGCCAAGTAGATTTGGCAGAAATCACTGTCAGTTCTGAATCATTTCAAGAACTAGCCAATGACTAATCCTCATGACTAGACAGTCCATAGAGTAAATGAGATGGATATTTCCTGGAATCAAGATTTAAAGAGGTTATCAGAATTTAATAAAAAATTTGCTCTTAGCTGAGAGGACCCTCAAGGAAAGACTAAATACATTCATTACTTTTTTTTTTCTGACAGGCAGAGTTAGAGAGAGACAGAGAGAAAGGTCTTCCTTCCATTGGTTTACCCCCTAAATGGCCGCTGCTGCCTCTAATACTGGTATCCCATATAGGCAATGGTTCATGCTCCAGCTGCTCTACTTCTGATCAAGCTCCCTGCTAAGGGCCTGGGAAAAGCAGGGGAGGATGCCCCAAGTGTTTGGGCCCCTGCTACCCAGCTGGGAGACCCAGTTGAAGTTCCTGACTCCTAGCTTCGGCTTGGTCAAACCCTGGCCGTTGTGGAGTGAACCAGTGGATGGAACATCTCTCTCTCTCTCCCTCTCTCTGACTTTCAAATAAATAAACAAAAAAAAATTTGTTTTAAGAAGGAAGAAATAGGACATGCAGCAAGATGTATATCAGGGGCTCATAAACTTTTTGTAAGAGACAAGATAAGGGTCAGTGCTATGGTGTAGAATGTTAAACCTCTGCATGCAGTGCCGGCAGCCATATGAGTGCTGGTTCAAGCTCTGGCTGCTCCACTTCCTATACAGCTCCCTGCTAATATGTCAGAGAAAGCAGCAGAAGACTGCCCAAGAACTTGGGCACCTGCTCCCATGTGGGAGACCCAGAGGAAGCTCTTGGCTCCTGGTTTCAGACTGGCTTAGTTCAGGTCATTGCAGCCATTTGGGGAATGAACAAGTGGATGGAAGATCTCTCTCTCTCCTTCTCTCTCTGTATTTCTGCCTTTCAAATAAATAAATATTTTTTGAATTTTATTCTTTGTAGGCTTACACTCTATGTTACAACTACTTAACTCTGCCATTGTAGTGTGAAAGCAGCTACAGACAACACATAAATAAATAAGTATGATTATGTTGTACTAAAACAGGAGGAAACTAGAGTTGGCTCTCAAACATTAGTTTGCCAAACCCTGGTATAAAGCACTGATTCCACAGCAATACTCATACTTTGCTCTATTTCTTTACACAAAGTTCTGGGTCCCAACTTCAGCAGTTCTCTCTCAGTCAGTCCCAACTATGGCCTGAGGACATATTTTGAAGGCTCCTTAGGTATTTTTTTTAAATATTTATTTATATTTTAAGTAATACAAATTTCATAAGTACAACTTTAGGAATATAGTTATTCTTCCCACCATACCCACCCTCCTACCCCTCCCCCTCCTCCCTCTCCCCTTCCCAGTCCCATTCTCCATTAAGATTCATTTTCAATTAACTCTGTACACAGAAGACGAACTCTATACTAAGTAGATTTCAACAGTTTGCACACACTCGCACACACACACAAACTGAGAACAAGTTTTACAGTTAATTTTCATAGTACAACTCATTGAGGACAGAGGTACTGCATGGGGAGTTCACGCACAGTGACTCTTGTTGTTGATTTAACAATTAACACTCATGTATGATGTCAGTGACCATCCAAGGCTTTGTGAATCCACAAACTCCGTTAGTATTTAGATAAGGCCATAAGCAAAGTAGAAGTTCTCTCCTCCCTTTAGAGAAAAGTATATCCTTCTTTCATGGCCACTTCTTTCTGCTGGGGTCTCACTTACAGAGATCCTTATGTAGAACATTTTTTGCCACAGTATCTTGGCTTTCCATATCCTTAGGTAATTCTAACTAAAATCTGTATCTAGGAACTATTGCTGGGGTTGAAAGAATGCGATATGGAGAGTCAGAAGGAGTCATTTCAAGTCTTAGGCAACTATCTTAGGTAAGTTACTTCATCCTTCCAAGTCTCAATTTACTCATCTGAAAGACAGAGATGGAATCTCTCTCACAAGATTGCATCTACATCCACCATCCAGTAAATAAACTTCTCCAAAGTGCAAAGAACTGTGTTAAATGTTAGGGGACAACAAAGACATGGTTCCTAAATTCACAGCATTTTCAGTCTGGAGATAAGTAGAAATAGTAAATAAATAAAACAGTTATAGTGATGACAAATTTATGTTAATGACGTAGTGCCCTCAGAAGGCACAACGGGGAAATTTAGTCTATATTTGGGGTCAGAATTATTGTGAAGGTTAGTATTATTAACGAAAATGGGCTTAGTATTTTATAATTTAACACATATAATTTGAGTGTTTTCAATTATTCACTTGACAGATGTTTACTGAATATCCTGTGTATACTAGGCAGTATAACAGGTTCCTGGACCTCATGGGATTTACATTTTGGTGTATGATGAGACACAATTGATACAGAAACAAAACAAGGTAATAAGTGGTAAGTACTTTACGAGAATATAAGTGATGTCATACAGACTAGGAGCTCTCTTAGTAAGCTATGGACAGTTGCTCTACAGAAGAAATACTTGAGCTGAGACCTTACTCATTTATATCAGTATTGTTATTATATGAACAATACTGAAGAACATGTCTTATAAACTCTACTGTATACCATATGATAGGTATACTTATGAGAAGAATGACCCCTCCCCTGAAGAGACCTACAAATATAAAAAATCTTTGAACAATTGAAAGGCCCATAAAATTCACCTAATTGAATGTATGAATCCCCTTCTCCAATATCTATCAATCAACAAACATTTACTGCGTATTATAATATAATGGTTCAAGGCTTTGATGGCATATGGCTATGAACAATACAGCCAAGTCTCTGCCTACATTCTAAGGGACAATGTAGACAATATATAATAAACAAATAAATATATGTCAGTTGGTCCAGAGAACAAATAATTATACCATTCTTGGATCTTTTCAGGAAGGAAAAAATAAATCAAGGTATAAGTGAGAGAAGAAATGTGCGCTATTTTAGAAAGGATAGTCAAGAAAGGCATACTAATGAGGTGGTACAAAAGTTGAAATATGAATGGTCCCTCCAGCCACTGTTTGGATAATTCCAATAATAGGACACTTGTTGTTTTTTGGCTATTGTTCAAGAGTACAAATGAATAATTTTTATAGTCAAAGTCTACCTCCATTGGTCCTAGACATTTTATATCTCTTTCTATAAATGTGTACCATATTCCTCAACTGCTCCTAACTTGCCATATTGACTATTCATGCTGGCTGCTATTCTGGCCACGTTCCTCTATACGAATTCTACTTTGTTCCATCTTAATGTGGAATTCAAATTCCTTAGAGCAGTAAGGGTAATCAAAGGGTAATCAAAGTCTTTAGATCAGAAATCCCACTCCAAGATTATTGTCTAGTGTTCTGTTGTCTATATGTGCCATAATTTATGTAACTTAATAAGAATATTTATTAAATACCATCCGTGGTCATTTAAGTGTCTTCTAATTTTTTGAAGAGTATCTGTGTGCACATATCTTTGAATACTTTTAAGATGATCTCCTTAGGAAAAATTCCAAAGAGTAGGATTAATGGACAAAAAGTATGCATATTTTAGATTTTGACACATTATATACTTCTAAAATAACCCCTAAAAAGATTATGACAATTCTATTTCCACAAAAAGCTCATGAGTGTTTTTCTCAAATTTTTGCTAGAAGTGTTTTAATAATCTCTATAATGCTGATAAATTTCATCAGTGAAAAAAAATACTGTTACATTTTTATTCACAATCCTTTGACTATGAATAAAGTTGAGGATACTTTTAGGCTTATGAGCCAGGTTATTTTTTGCCATTTTTATGCTGATGTATTCTTTTATTTTCTCACAGATTCTAAGATATCCTTGTGAATTAATAATATTAATTCTTTGGATGTCATATATGGTGAAGATTTTTTCAGTCTAGTAAGATTTATCATTCTCAGTCTTTTTTTTTTTTAAAGACTTCTTGGTTTCACATCATGCTTTCCTTACTTCGGTATTATAAAAATGTTAATCTATTTTTTCTCTTAGGATTTCTCTCAATTCATTTTTTTACATTTAAACATTTTATCTATTCAAAATTTATTTTGTGAAACAAATAAGGCAAGGATAGTTTTTTCCTTTCACATTTATTCAATGAATGTGCTCCAATGAGATCTATCGAATAAATCATCTTCTCTCCACTGATTTTAAACATCACCTTGGTATTTTTATTAATTTTTATATAATTTTAGGTCAATTTCTAGATGCTATATTCAGTTCTTCATTACTCTATCTATTCCAACACTAGCGGCACTGTTTCATGTAATTTCACAATCAATTAAAATATGTGATGTAGAAAGTCTCTTTCAAAAGTTATACCTTCAATCCTATCTTGTTTTGGCACTTTCTAGACGATTAATACATTGTGGCATTGAACTTATTAAACTCTTTATAAAATATCTAAATAATAAGACATAAAGTTCATTCTGAATGACTTGATATTTTTAATGAGTCATCTGAAAATCAAATATTAGGCAAAAAGTAATTTCTTTTAAAAATAAATAACTGTAACTAAATTGTTTCTTTAGTGATCTTTTTAAATATGCCATGATACAATCTCCTAGAGAGAACTCATGAAATATACTGGTTAAAAAAGGGAGGTTTTAAGAAAGAGCTCAGCTCTCAGTATCAATGCAATGACTTCATTACTACACATACCTACTCCCTGGTCTTTGGTTTCAAAAATACATGCAGAGAAAGGTAGGAGTGATTTAATACTCAGGTATAGTCTTTCATCAAATGCCTCAATGTTGGAGCAGTTGTAAAAAAAGCAGTTTCAACTATGATACTGTTTCAATAACATTTTTATATGATTTTTCTCCTCAAAAAATAAAAGGAAAAAAAAATAAAAGCCACTTGAAGTGTTTTTGTTTAATACAATAAAGCTGCTAGAGCAAATTCATTGTTCTTTTCAGGCAAAAGAAAGAAAGTATTATGGAGAAGAAGTCAGAGGCTTTCTGGAGGGTTGAAGCAGGTAGCTTGAAATAAGAAAGTCAAGCCAGAAAGGGGCATAAAGTCTTCTAAAACAAACTTTTGCCTTTACAGGCCTCATATCTCTGGCACAGCACTTCCATCTGGTGATTAAAGTGCAGCAAAAAAGCTACTTTCTCTCAAAAACCTTTTCATTTTTCCTGTCTTCCCAGAACAAATTCCACCATTCCCTATTGCCCGCCACATCGGGTTACATTTTTATTTTCACACTTATCACATCATAGCATTATATTGATTTTGTAAACTCTTTATGGATAGGGGCTATTTTTATTTGTGTTTAATCTTCCCTGATTAATAGAATACCTGAAACTTAATAGAAGCACAATAAGATTTTTGAGTGAATGAAAAGCAGCAAAGAAACACACAAGTAAAAGTCCTACTCTTTTCCAAACTAGTAAAATCACACATGGGATATTAAATTTAGTTCTTGGAGCTATACTTCAAGAGAGATAGAGCAAATCAAAGTCTAATGGTGCCGGCGCCGTGGCTTAACAGGCTAATCGTCCGCCTTGCGGCGCTGGCACACCGGGTTCTAGTCCCGGTCGGGGTGCCGGATTCTATCCCAGTTGCCCCTCTTCTAGGCCAGCTCTCTGCTATGGCCCGGGAAGGCAGTGGAGGATGGCCCAAGTCCTTGGGCCCTGCACCCGCATGGGAGATCAGGAGAAGCACCTGGCTCCTGGCTTCAGATCAGCGTGGTGCGCCGGCCGCAGCGGCCATTGGAGGGTGAACCAACGGCAAAAAGGAAGACCTTTCTCTCTGTCTCTCTCTCTCTCTCACTATCCACTCTGCCTGTCAAAAAAAAAAAAAAAAAAAAAAAAAGTCTAATGGTAACCTAGTGGTACATAGACCCCAAACCATGTCATCTGAGGACCAGTTGAAGAAACAATACTTAGCATGAGAATGAAAGCAAAGTCTCAAAGCCATTTCCTCATCCATTCACCCAAAAACATGTAATTACAATGTTGGGCTAGGTGCTGGAGATATAATCATGACCAAAATATTGCCCTTGCCCTCACAGGGCTTTGTTCTAGTGAGGGACTGAGACTAAACAATTAACAAACTGTGGTAACTGCTACACTTGAAGAGACATTGGGTGCTACAGGAGCATCTGGAGGGTGTATGGAAGGCTTCCCAGAGGAAGCAATTTTTAGGCTTCTAAGCTACAATATAAAATAATATAAGCAGGAGTCTATCAAAAAGAAAGGAATTTTTATTTGTTTCATACAGAAAGAAAAGCACACATAAAGTCTTGGAAGGGAGAAAGATCAGTTCTAAAAACTGGATCTTCTGATGTGGTTGTGGGGTGAAAAAGAGTAATTTAGAAAATAAGTTGTAGGTAAAGGCACTGTTCAGGCATCAAAGGGTCTCATATCCCAGATTAATGAGGAGATTGAAAGTGGTATCATTCTGGCTGCAGTGTGAAGAACACACTGGAGGGCAGTAAGGTTGAAGGAAGGCAGGCTAGTTAAAGGAACTGTGCCAATAATGTAGCTGGAAATGATGGTGACTCGAATTAAGAAAGCAGCATAAGGACCAGTGCTGTGGTGCAGTGGGTTAAAGCCCCAGCCTGAAGTACTGGCGTCCCACGTGGGCACTGGTTCAAGTCCTGATTGCTCCACTTCCCGATCCAGCTCCTTGCTGTTTGGAGAGTGGACAAGCAGATGTAAGACCTCTCTCTCTCTTTCTGTCTCTACCTCTCTCTGCAACTCTGTCTTTCAAATAAATGAAATAAATCTTTAAGAAAGGAAGGGAGGGAGGGAGGGAGGGAGGGAGGGAGGGAGGGAGGGAGAAAATGGCACAGTGGCAGTAAGGAGGTAGTGCCATGAGCTTCCTTTTAATAACCAGAGGCCAGTGACTGAAAAATAGTCTAAACATGTTCTATATGGCCCTAAAGTTAGAAGTATGACTAATAGAAATTATGAAGAAACAAATTTCAGTCCAATAAATACTTAAGTATGAAGTGAGTTGCCCAAAGAGTTTAAGTCCCCACCAGCTTGAAGAGTTTAAAACATTTTATAAGAAATTCAGAATATTGAAATTAGAAATATTGGACAAACGATGATTATTTTAATGTCTTTCCCAACTCATGAGATTCCACAAATCTGAATTTTATTTCAGTTTGACTCTTGTCTGATGTCTGCTGATGGGAATGAAGGATTAATTTCTATCAGAGAGGCAGTGGCACTGCGGCACAGCAGGTAAAACTTCCACCTGCAGTGCCAGCATTCCATATGGGAATCAGTTCCAGTCTCTCCCGGCTGCTCCACTTCCTATCCAGCTCCCTGCAAATGGCCTGGGAAAGCAGGAGGATGGCCCAAGTCCTTGGGCCTGTATAGGAGACCCAGAAGAAGCTCCTGGCTCTGATTTGGTTTAGCTCCGGCCAGTGTTGCCATTTGTGGAGTGAACCATCGGTTAGAAGATTTCTTTCTCTCTGCCTCTGCCTCTCCTTCTCTCTTCTCTGTAACTCTGACATTCAAATAGATAAATCAATCTTTAAAAAAAAAAAAAAACCCAGAAAATGATTACATCCTATTAAAAAATGTATATCAGAATATATGTATATGTTATCCCATACTCTCATGAGAAAAAAACACTTTCAAATTTTACTATCATTAATAACTAAATATACCTTATGTAAATTGAATATCAACATTTCACAACTCTCCACTAACTAGCAGGATATTTACAACATGCCTGAAGTTGCCATTAAGCTGTAACTGTTATCATTCATATCAGCATGGAAACTAACATAGTGGCTGTCACTAAATGTTTTCCATGTGCCTGCATCACTCAAGACTACATTCAGTATTTCCTATGTTTATTCCAACATGCTCAGGTTTTATTTTCACTTTAAAGATCTCAGGAAGATTAAGTAAGTTGGCTAAAAAACAAACCAAAAAAAAGGTATGCAGGAAAAAGGAATTTGAACTGAGGCCTGATTCCTATGTCCACAGTTTTCTCAACATACATCAGCACGTTGGAAGGCTTAAAGAAAGTTTTTAGGAATAATCAAAAATAACTATCATTGGTTTATCAATTGCCAGGCACCTTTACCTGCATTATTTCATTTCATTCATTTCTTCAGTTCATATTCATAGAACACTTCATTTCAAAGAATGTCAGAAGATTTGATTTAAAGTCAGAGTATAGTTGCTGGCCAGAATGAAACCACAACAATCCTCCAAAGTTGAAAATTTTTGAGAGTTTTTAAGATGTTTTCACATCCATTAGCTCACATAATTTTCTTCACAACCCTGTGAAGCAGGCAGAATGGGATTATTATCCCCGTTTTACAAAAAATAAGGATCAGAGTCACAAAGTTACTCAGTGGCAGAGCTGGTGCTTAAAAAATCCAGGGGTTCTGACTCCTAGTTTAGTGTCTTACTATTTATGTTATCTCTATGTCAGTGGGCAGTGGAAAATATTATGTCATAGGAAGACAAGGCAAGAGGAAACAGATGATAACGAAGCTGAACACATGAAATTACAATAATATATAAAAAATAGTTTAACAAAAATCAATGAAGTTATCAGGATATCCATATTTATGTCATATTTAGGAGGATTTTAACAGATTACTAAGACATTAAAACTGATTTTCATATAGGAACTCTGAAAGCTAATTAAGAAATATTAGTTTTATTCCTCAAATTCTAGTCTTGAAGTATACTACGCAGGGATGAAAATCAAATCCAGTAGTTTGACTTGTTACTTGATAATATTTTAATATGTCAGTTTTCATTTAGTCAATAAATTTAGAATATCTCTATGTTTAAGTATGGTTCAATTTATTTCATGAGTAATTTCTATTGGGAAAATTCTACCAAAGTCTGATTTATGGATGGTGGAGATTTAATTCTGGATTCAGCAAATTAAGATATTTCTTCCAGTTTGGTTTAGTTTCCATTCCTCCCTGTATTCTATGCCATTAACCACATCCCTTCCATTTTTGTTAGCTTAGTCTGTGGCTGCCTGATAACAGGGAATTGATGTGACAACTGAGATGAACTAATTGGTATAATTAGGCAGAAAAGAGCACAGGATTCACTGGATTACAAGACAGAGACACATGGAATTCTTCTCCTAGCTGATAAAAATGGTTTCAAATTCAACCCCTGGCTTAGTAAGTCCACTTATTTAACATAAACACAAACAAAGTTTCTTACCTAACTCCAGGATAGCAGCAGCTTCTATTAAAGAGAAAATAAGTTACAGCATAAGTCAACACAACAAACATCAAAATGACAGAAAGGTGAAATTCTGGAGTAAAATAGGGTTTTGAGGGTTTGCCTAGTCCAATTCTCTCATTTTAAAAGATACTGAGTTTATCACTGGTGATTGTGGAGTACGCCATCAATTTCTGCCTAGTCTTGAGTCTAAATTTGTAAAAACTAGGGAAATCTAGAGAGGCTAAGCAACTGAGCCTAAAGCTATGAAGTTAATTTGAGATTATCTATACTCAGAATCTAGTTGTCCTAATTTCCAGCTTAACAAGGTATATTGTCCTTAACACATGCCTGTATAAATGACAGTATTTGCTTTTGCCTTATTGCATAAGTTATTTGTAAACTCATACCTCTAAGAACAAGCAAAGGTGATCATATTTATGTTTTCTAATTAAGGCAGCATGGTATCCACATAAAAAGAAATGTCAAATAAAAACCTTTCATGCTACATAGATTTTAATCTTACCTTGACACTGGGATGGAGACTCTGATAGGTGACCATATTTATGTTTTCTGATATCACTCCAGTCTATTACCGCAGGAAGAGAGAAAATAATCATGTGAACAGAAAAACAAGATTTAATACACTCCACTTTAGCAGTATGTCTTAATGGTTTATAATAAATTGATCAATTTCTGAAATTCCGTTTTAAGTAAATACTCCAAAACAGAAAAATACTTTTATTTTAAAAGCTTTAGTGCAGTTTATAATAACAGAAAAAAGTGAGAAGGAACACCACCTCAATGTTCAAATCAGAAGACTGATTAAGATTTGGTAATATGATCACTTGTCAAACTGCTCTTGTTAAACTTTCTTTCTACAAAGTTACAGCAGTTAAGGCAGTATGGTATCCACAAAAAAACAGATCCATGGACCAACGGAACAGAAAGACTCTAGAAGTAAACTCATATACTTAAAGCCAACTTTTCTTTGACAAAAGTGCTCAAAATATGCATAAAAATGAGTCATTTCAAAAAGTGGTGCTGGGAAAACTGAATATCCACATTAAAACAATGAAACCAGACCTCTATCTCTTACCATGTACAAAAATTAATTCAAAATTGATTAAGGACAAATGTAAGACCTAAAACTTTGAAACTACTAGAAGAAAACACCACAAGACACTGAAATGGGCAAAGATTTCCTGGCTCACACCCCCAAAGCACTGGAAACAAAATGGAATTTCAACAAATTGAAGAGCTTCTACACAACAAAGGAAACAATCAACAGAGTGGAGAGAGAAATTACAGAATGGGAGAAACTTGCAAGTTATGTATCTGACATGGGGTTAATATTCAGAATATATAAGGAACTCAAACAACTAAAGAACAAAATAAATAAACAAACCCAAATAGTCCAGATAAAAAATAGGCAGTAGATCTAAACAGTCATTTTTCAAAAGACATACAAATGGCCAACAGGCAACTGATAAAAATACTCCATATCACTAATCAAATCAAATTCTGATTTCACATGCAAATCAAAATCACAATGAGATACCACCTCACTCCAGTTAAAATGGCTATTATTAAAAAGACAAAAGAGAACAAGTGTTAGCAGGGTATACTGCACACTACTGTAGGAAGTTGAGCCATTGTGGAAAACAGTATGGAGGTTCCTCAAAAAACTAAAAATACAACTACCAAATGATCCAGCAATCCAAGGGAAATAAAATCCATCTATGGAACAGTCATCTGCACTCCCATGTTTGTTGCAGCACTATTCACAATAGCCACAAAACAGATATAACAGATATGCCCATCCATTGATGAATAAAGAAAATGTGACACATACACAATGGGATACTATTACTCAGACATAAAAAGGGTAAAACCTTGCCATTTGCAAGATGGATAAAACTGAAGTCATTATGTTAAGTGAAAACACTAAGCACAGGAAGATGAGTTTCACATGAAATCACATGTGGAATCTATAAAGCAAGGTGATCTCATAGAAGTTAGAAATATAATGGTGGTGGAGGTTCCAAGAGGGCAGAATAGGGAGCGAGCTTACTGATAATCCAGGAGTAGAGTTTAATAAAAGTGGAGATTGTGTAGTCTCAGGGAAGAGTTAGGGAAAAAACAGCAGAGGAAAGTCTTTCGTAATTAGAGGGACACAGTAGACCTACGTGGAGGGCATGGGCGCCCACGGCTCAGGACTCTAGCTGTCGAGAGCCTCCGCACCAGTGCTGGAAATTGAGTTCGTTAAATATTTCTTAATTTGGTTTATGATAAAAGTAGTTTCTTATAAATCAGAAAAAAAGAGAACACAACTTGAGATCACTGAAATCATTTGGAGGGGCTGGCACTGTGGTGCAGCAGGTTAACACCCTGGCCTGAAGCACCAGCATCCCATATGGATGCCGGTTCAAGACCCAGTTGCTCCAGTTCCAATCCAGCTCTCTACTATGGCCTGGGAAAGCAGTAGAATATGGCCCAAGAGCTTGGGCTCTTGCACCTGTGTGGGAGACTCAGAAGAAGCTCCTGGCTCCTGGCTTGTGTAGGCGTAGCTCTGACCGTTGCAACCAACTGGGGAGTGAACCAGCGGGTGGAAGACCCGCCCCCCACTCTCTTTGCTTCTCCTCTCTCTGTGTAACTTTCAAATAAATAAATAAATAAATAAATAAATCTTTTTTTAAAAAAAGAAATCATTTGGAGCCCTCAAGAAAAATGGTTAGGAATGTGTCTTGGGGCCAGCGCTGTGGTCAGCACGTTAATGCATGTTAATGCCCTGGGTGTCAGTTCTAGTCCTGGCTGTTCCTCTTTCAATCCAGTTCTCTGCTTTGGCCTCGGAAAGTAGTAGAAAATGGCCCAACTCCTTGGGCCCCTGCACCCATGTGGGAGACCCGCAAGAAGTTCCTGGCTCCTGCCTTCAGATCGGTGCAGCTCCAGCTGTTGTGGCCATCTGGGGAGTGAACCAGTGGATGGAAGACCTCTCTCTCTGTCTCTACTTCTCTCTGTAACTCTGTCTTTCAAAAAAATAAAATAAGTCTTTAAAAAAAAAAAGAAATATAATGGTGGTTATCTGGGGTTGCAAAGGGAAGAGGAGAGAGAGGGGGAGGGAAAGGTTGATTGATAGATACTAGGTTATAGCTAGATAGGAGTAAGAAGTTCTGGAGTTCTTCTGCACAGTTGGGTGACTATGTATAATGTTTATTTCCCTATAGAAAAAAAAAACTAGGAGATAGGGTTTTGGATATTTTCACCATAAAGAAATATTGCATGTTTGAAGAGATAAATATATTTACCATTATTGAACATTATATAATGTATGCATATACCAAACATTACATAGTACCTCATAAATAGGTATAATTTTAATAAAATATCTCTTTAAAAATTTTTTAAATAAAATAATTTTTTAAATGGGAAAATGTTTAAGCTATAATGCTGTCAGGCAAAATATGTGATAAAATTATATCAATGATAAAATCACAATTATATAAAATTAAAAACAAAGAGCATCCAACTTTTTTTAAAGATTTATTTATTTATTTATTTGAAAGTAAGAGTTACATAGAAAGAAGAAGCACAGACAGAGAGCGAGAGAAATTTTTCCATCTGCTGGTTCACTCCCCAATTGGCCACAGCAGCCAGTACTGTGCTGATCCAAAGCCAGGAGCCAGGAGCTTCCTCTGGGTCTCCCGTGCGGATGCAGGGGCCTAAGGACTTGGGCCATATTCCACTGCTTTCCCAGGCCATAGCAGAGAGCTGGCATGGAAATGGAGCAGCTGGGACTAGAACCAGCACCATACAGGATGCCAGTACTGCAGGTGGTGGCTTTACCTACTACGCCACAGCACTGGCCCCAAGAGCACCCATCTTATAGGATGAATTGTGTATTCCAAAACTACATGAAGTCTGTGCTCTCCACTGTATTTGGAGACAGAGTCTTTAAAGAGGTAAGTAAGGGGGCCGGTGCTGCGGCATAGTGGGCTAAGCCTCCACCTGAGGCACTGGCATCCCATACGGCTTTGGATTGGCCCAGCTCAGGCCATTTGGGGAGTGAATCAGTGGATGGAAGACCTTTCTCTGTGTCTTTCCCTGTCTATAACTCTGCCTCTCAAATAAATAAATAAACTACATTAAAACAAAAAGAGGTAATTAAGTTAAAATGAAGTTACATTAAGGTGGGCCCTAGTCCAATGCAACTGGTGTCTTTACAAAAGAAGGAATTTAGACATGGGTGGGACAGAAAAAAAAAAAGACACCAAGGAACCAACAATACTGACACCTTAATTTCAGATTTCTCTTGTTTAAACCACCAGTTCTCTGGTTTTTCTTCTGGTAGCCCTAACAAATTAATAAACCACCAAAAACTACCACTATAAAAAAGATGGAAATAGACAGACAATTGGTTATATTTGAGTGGTGGTACTGGGTTCCCCCCCTTTTTGTTTTATAATCTTGTAATTTTTCAAATGCATTTTCTATAAAGATGATGTATCACTTATTTTTATATAATAGGAATTATTTTCCTTGTTTGAAATTTCAGATTCATTTACTGACTCTATAGTACCATTTTCTCACACTCAATCACCCATGATGTCTTTGATTCTCTTCTTATCCAGCTCAGATTCCACAGTTCTTCACTACAATAACTCTCTGGCAAGCACTTGTAATTCCCTTTCACCTGATGGTCAAACTTGCCTCACAAGTCATAATCAAAACTCTGCTTAAAGCCATTATCAACCTATACCTTTTCTACCCCAGCGGCTCACTAGTACTAAAGAAAAACAAACGCTAACCAACTGGTCTCATTTTAAACTTATGGCTACAATCCTCAAATGCCACTTCACACTAGCCAGAAATCAGACATTTTCCCATTATGTTTGCTTTTCCAATAAAAAAAAAAATCATGTATTTTTCCTTTTCTTCAATCTCCCAAATATTCCTTCCACCAACTTCACTCTTAGGGAAATATCTTAATTCAGAGATCACTGAGAAAAAAAAAAAATAACTGTAGGAGGGCCTGGCGCTGTGATGCAGTGGGTTAACATCCTGGCCTGAAGCGCCGGCATTCCATATAGGTGCTGGTTCGAGACCCGGCTGCCCCAGCTGGCTTCGGATCGGCGCAGCTCCAGCTATTGCAGCCAATTGGGGAGTGAACCAATGGCTGGAAGACCTCTCTCTCTCTCCCTCCCTCTCTCTCTCTCTCTCCCTCTCCCTCTCCTCTAACTCTTTCAAATAAATAAATAAATCTTTAAAAAAATAACTGTAGGAGCTGGCGCCACGGCTCACTAGGCTAATCCTCCGCCTTGCGGCGCCAGCACACCAGGTTCTAGTCCCAGTCGGGGCACCAATCCTGTCCCGGTTGTTCCTCTTCCAGGCCAGCTCTCTTCTGTGGCCAGGGAGTGCAGTGGAGGATGGCCCAGGTCCTTGGGCCCTGCACCCCATGGGAGACCAGGAGAAGCACCTGGCTCCTGCCATCGGATCAGTGCAGTGCGCCGGCTGCAGCGCGCCTACTGCGGCGGCCATTGGAGGGTGAACCAACAGCAAAAGGAAGACCTTTCTCTCTGTCTCTCTCTCTCTCACTGTCCACTCTGCCTGTCAAAAAAATAAAAAATAAAAATAAAAATAAAAAAATAACTGTAGGAACCCTTCCTTGATTTTTAAAATTTGCTCTTATTTAATGGTATATATCCAAGGACACAGTGCTCATTTAATGTTGGGTGAGTGAATTAACCTACTCATTCACCATTCTTTCTGACTTCTCTCCTACTATTGTGCATGGAGTATCTGTTTTATCAAAAGTCAATCCTCTATTTTTGCTCCAGATCGTACTATCTTTCATTCTCTTAAGGACTTTGCAGGTATCTCCTTTCCAATAGACCATCTATACTACTATTCTTACCATTCTATTACCTTCTGCCAAAAACAAGAAACAGTCCCCTAAACACTTGTCCCACCCTGCTTTCTTGCAGAATTATGGGGGAAGAGGGGGAGGGATCTTGCTGGTCCAATACCCTTCTCTTAATCACACATATCCCTCCTCTCTTTGTTACCCAGGAAAACATAAAGTTGCCTGAAGTTATTGCTTCCTCTACCTCAGATTGTATCCTCATTCAAATAGTTCTTCTGTCCACCCCTCCAACGAGGTTACTCTCAAGTTGTTATTTCTAGCACTGATCTCTTGGAATTCTACACTTTATATATACAATTACCTGCAGCCCATTTCTAACAAACTCTGGTAACCTGTTACTCTTTTTGGCTCCCCCAGCCCAGTAAATGGCATCTCTATCACTTTATTTTTTTAAAAAAGATTTATTTGTTTGAAAGAGTTACACACAGAGAGAAGGAGAGGCAGAGAGAGAGGTCTTCCAACTGCTGGTTCACTCCCCAATTGGCCACAATGGCCAGAGCTGCGCCTATACAAGCCAGGAGCCAGGAGCTTCTTCAGGTCTCCCACATGGGTGCAGGGGTCCAAGGACTTGGGCTACCTTCCACTGCTTCCCTAGGCCATAGCAGAGAGCTGGATCGGAAGTGGAGCAGCAGGGACATGAACCAGCACCCTGGGATGCCAGCACTGCAGGCGGTGGCTTTACCCATTATGCCACCGTGCCAGCCCCTCTCCATCACTTAAGATACATGGAGGTTATGCACGAGCACATAGAAAAAACTTAAAAATGTCTTTTTACCAAACTCAGAAACAGTTATACAATGAGAAAAAAAAGTATACACATTAAGATGTCAATACTTCAATGCATGTTCTCATCAAAATAATTGCAACAGAGGGACTAATACTTAAAATACAAAAAGCACTATGGTTAGTGTCCCATGTGGGTGGCAGGAAGCCAACTGCTTGAGCCATCACCACTGTCCCTTACTCCCCTACGTCTGCACTGGCAGGAAACTGGATTCAGAAGCCAGGAACTGAACTCAGGCATTATTATATAGGATATGAGCATTTTAACTTACACCGTTTGCATTATACTTCTGCTGGACAGTGTCAAATTAGATAACTGCAATTCAGTGTGGATGGGGCATAAGGCACATGGAAGAGGGGTAGGCTAAGATAGGAGAAGTAAAAAGAGGTCACTATCAGTGGCCATATTATTTTTACTATAACAGACAAAGCATATCTATCTTAACCAGAAAAACAATGAGCAGACAGAAGCAGATGCGAGGGCTGGAACAGAGAACATACTAATGGCCTATGGGACCTTGGTTCTGGAGGCCCATACTATACTCTTTGTTTTCATATGGCTTGGTTGTTCCCCAGTAATTGAAAGAATCCTATTTTGGATAGCATGATTTCAGCATCAAGGAGAACAGCAAGTTTGACATAATCTTATATAAGTTAAATTATCCCACTTGTCTCTTGCAACAGGTAAAAAAGTGTAAGATATAGCAAACCAGAAAACTATGCTTAAACATGAAGAGATTTTTGAAAAGGTTCTTGGTTTCCATAAAACCAAAATTTGATTAGGTTCTAAATCCTAAAATTTACAAGATATTTTTCTAATAAATTAACTAACACTATTAAAAAGTCACCATAAAAATGATAAGAGTGCATACCTTCCAGTAATGGCTATGCGTTTTAATGACATTTAAATAGGACAATATAAAGTATCTAAATGTTACCTAATACAGATAATACATTCGTTAAATAATAGGTTTTTCTTTCTTTACTTTCTCAATGATATCTCTAATGTAGCCGAACTGTTACAGAAATACTTTCAGGCATACAAAAATCAACACTAACAAACTCTTCTTCCAATCTGGAAAACCTGTGATAATGACAAGGTGACAGCATTGCTATAGATAATAATAGATAATGGATGGTTTAATTAGTAATGAAAAATTCCTTGAATGAGTCCTTGCTAGGTCTTTTATCTCTCTTTCACTTCTAGGATACTATAAAAAGATACTTACCACTAGGCTGCATAGTCAATGGACTAAAAGCTGATCAAGCAGTTAAGAAGTCTGGGATTTATCCCTGGATCCTCCAATACCTTACTCTGACCTCTGACAAATCAGTTTCTCTGTATGTTAATTTCTCCATCTGTAAAACAGAGGAGAGAGGAAGGGTGACTGCTTATTACCCTGTAGAGCAAGGACAGCTTTAAGTATTAACAAACTGTGTTACATTATTTTAAAAAGTAGGATATTTAGATGCAAATTTCTTATCAGAATGTCATGATTAGAAGATACTTCATAGCAAGTACCACCAATTTAACTTAATTAAGCTTCTATATTCACAGAACTACAGATATCTGCTATATTTGGGCCCCTTTAAATACTGAACATAATTTCCAACTAACCAGGGTAAACCAGAAAATCAAAAGACACTAAAAGTTGGGGCCAGTGTTGTGGTACAGCAGGTTATGCTGCTGCCTGAGGCACCAACATCCCATATGCATACCAGTTCAAGTTCCAGTTGCTCCACTTTCAATTCAGCTCCCTAATAACATACCTGGGAGAGCAGTGGAGGATGGTCCAAGTGCTGGTTCACTCCCCAAATGGCAGCAATGGCCAGTGCTGGGCTGATCTGGAGCCAGGAGCCTAGAGCTTCTTCCAAGTCTCCCATGTGGGTGCAGTACTTGGGCCATCTCCACTGCTTTTCCACAATGTATCAGCAGGGAGCTGGATCGGAAAGTGGAGCAACGAAGACTTAAACCAGCGCCCATAGAGGATGCTAGCACTGCAGGCAGAGGCTTAATGCTATATGCCATAGCGCTGGCAACAAAATAAATAAATCTTAACAAACAAAAAAGATACTAAAAGCACATTAACATGGTGTTACTGTGTATTTCCTTCAACCCATGCCTTCCCTTCCCCCACAGCCACAATTCATATGGAGGAGCTTTCATGTGACTGTATCTGGATATGGAGTTTTTTAAGGGAGGTAACTAAGGTTAAATAAAGTCCAAGGCTAAATGAAGTCATTAAGAGTAGGACCTTATTCTAACTGGACTGGTATCCTTAAAAGAGAAGGAAGAGACATGAGAAACTTTCTCACTCACAGAGCAAAAAGGTCATGTGAGGACACAGAGAGAAGGTACCATTTGCAAGGAGCGAGGCCTCAACAGAAACCAATCCTTCTGGCATCTGGATCCTGGACACCTAGCCTCCAAACTGTGATAATATAAATTTCTTATTTTAAGTCACTAAAATCTATGGTATTTTGTTATGGCAGCCCAAGGACATGGTCACAGGACAAATGAGCCTGTAGTAATTCTGAAAGTATCTCAGAACATTCACTCTGTCCTTTATCACAGTCTGAATGGTGACAAAGTAGAGCAAAATGCAAAATAAAACACAAAATGAAAAACGCAGAATTTGGAATTAAAATTTTATGCTTGTTTGAATCTCAACTCTATATTTCCTTAAAGACCATTTTCCCTTTACCACTCTTGGCTAGTAACTCTCGGCTAGCAAGCACCACACTTCAGTTTTCTTAATAGTAAAGTAGAAATGATAACCCCAATGATACTTGCGTCACTGGATTGTTGCAAAGAATTGAAAAAATGGCTTTCTTTACAAGTGCATAATGCAGATAACAAGGACTAAGGAAAAAAAAATTCTGTTTACTACCTTCCTCACAGGGAAAACTCAGATCCTAAATAATACAATGTACTTACAAAAAAGTACATTACTACCTGTTACTAGTTAGCTGCAAAGATTTTGACCATTAACACTTTAAGTAACTACTCTATGTAAAATCTGTGATGGGGCCAGCGTTGGGTCATAGCGGGTAAAGCTGCCACCTGTAGTGCCAGCATCACATATGGGCACCAGTTCAAGTCCCGGCTGCTCCACTTCCTATCTAGCTCTCTGCTATTGCCTGGGAAAGCAGTGGAAGATGGCCCAAGAGCTTGGGCCCCTGCACCCATGTATGAGACCTGGAAGAAGCTCCTGGCTCCTGGCTTCGGAACAGTGCAACTCTGGCCGTTGCGGCCAACTGCGGAGAGAACCAGCGGATGGAAGCCCTCTCTCTCTCTGCCCCTTCTCTCTCTGTGGAACTTTGACTTTCAAACAAATAAATAAATCTTTTAAAAAAATATCCGTGAGTCAACAACAGGAGTCACTGTGTACTTACATCTCATGTGGGATCTGTCCTTAATGTGTTGTCCAATGTGAAGTAATGCTATGACTAGTACTGAAACAGTATTTTTACACTTTGTGTTTCTATGTGGGAGAGAACTGATGAAATCTTTACTTAGTATATACTGAATCGATCTTCGGTATATAAAGATAATTGAAAATGAAAAAAAAAACTTGGTTTTAAATTGGACATTGCATAGAAAATTAATCAATTTTTAAAAAATATCATGTAGGATCTCTGTCCTTAATGTGCTGTACATTGTGATTTAATGCTATAACTAGTACTTCAACAGTATTTTTCACTTTGTGTTGCTATGTGGGGGCAAACTGTTGAAATCTTTACTGAATATATACTAAACTGATCTTCTGTATATAAAGAGAATTGAAAATGAATCTTGATGTGAATGGAAGGGGAGAGGGAGCGGGAAAGGGGAGGGATGCAGGTGGGAGGGAAGTTATGGGGGGGGGGGAAGCCATTGTAATCCATAAACTGTACTTTGGAAATTTATATTCATTAAATAAAAGTTTAAAAAAAAAGAAAAAAAATCTGTGATGATTACTTTCACTTTGGTTCTTCTTTCTACTGTTTCCTGGGACCTTTAAAAATTATGGTAAAGAAAAAAAGAAGAAGACCTAAATGAAAGATCTCTGTTAGTGAGATCCCAATGGAAAGAACGGGGCCATCAAAGAAGGAGGTACCCTTCTCTGAAGGGAGGAGAGAACTTCCACTTTGACTGTAACCCTATCGGAATAAGATCAAAGTCAGCGAACCCTAAAGGCTTCCATAGCCCTGGCAACTCATGACTAGAGCCTAGGGAGATTACTGACGCCATGAACAGGAGTGTCAAATTGTTAAATCAGCAACAGGAGTCACTGTGTACTTACACCCCATGTGGGATCTGTCCCTAATGTGTCGTCTAAAGCGAAGTGATGCTATAACTAGTACTGAAACAGTATTTTTATACTATGTGTTTCTGTGTGGGCACAAACTGATGAGGTCTTTACTAATTATATACTGAATTGATCTTCTGTACATAAAGAGAATTGGAAATGAAAAAAAAAAAACAACCTGGTGTTAAAATGGAAATGGCATAGAAAATTAATTAATTTGAAAAAAAAATTATGTAGGATCTCTGTCTTTAATGTGCTGTACATTGCTATTTAATGCTATAATTAGTAATCCAATGATAGTTTATTCACTTTACGTTGCTATGTGGGCAAAATGTTGAAATCTTTACCTAATATACACTAAACTGATCTTCTGTATATAAAGAGAATTGAAAATGAATCTTTACATGAATGGAAGGGGAGAGGGAGCGGGAAAGGGGAGGGTTGCGGGCGGGAGGGAAGTTATGGGAGGGGGGAAGCCATTGTAACCCATAAGCTATACTTTGGAAATTTATATTCATTAAATAAAAGTTTAATTAAAAAAAATTATGGTAGTACAATCTTCTTAGAGGAAATTAAAGTGTCCAAAAGATAGTAATGACGTTAAGGGGCTAGATAAGAAGAGCAACATGAATCCCCAAGATGGAGGTTCAGAGACCTAAAATATTAAAATAGTTATCTCTGGAATACCTTGGAAAATATGTCCTCTTTGATTTCTGGGAAAAGGCACAAGAGCATAGACTACTAATATCTAGAGTAATACTGTCCAATAGAACATCACAGAAAAGTGATGACAGAAATGTTCTATACCCATGTTGTCCAGTGAGTAGTCATTAGTCAACCAGAGGTGGCTATACAGTCTTTTTTTTTTTAATTTTTAATTTTAATTTTTTTTGACAGGCAGAGTGGACAGTGAGAGAGAGACAGAGAGAAAGGTCTTCCTTTTGCCGTTGGTTCACCCTCCAATGGCCGCCGCGGCTGGCGCGCTGCGGCCGGCGCACCGCGCTGATCCGATGGCAGGAGCCAGGTGCTTATCCTGGTCTCCTAGGGGGTGCAGGGCCCAAGCACCTGGGACATCCTCCACTGCACTCCCTGGCCACAGCAGAGAGCTGGCCTTGAAGAGGGGCAACCGGGACAGAATACGGCACGCCGACCGGGACTAGAACCTGGTGTGCCAGCGCCGCAGGCAGAGGATTAGCCTATTGAGCTGCGGCGCCGGCCGGCTATTCAGTCTTGGAAATGTAGCTGACATGACTGAGGAGCTGTATGTTCAATTATATTTAATTTTTATTAAACTTACATACTTGGTGAAGTAAGTCAGACACAGAAAGACAAACTACACATGTTCTCTCTCATACGTGGAAGTTAAACAAAAAGCCAATTTGAATGCAGAATAGTGATTACTAGAGACAACAAAGACTATGAGGGGGGAGAGGGGAGGCATAAAGAATATAGAGGTATAAAGAATATCAGAATAGAGTCAGATGAAAGAATAAGTTCTGGTATTCTACAGCACAGTTCACAATAACATAAAATATATTTTATGAATGGCTGAAAGGGAGGAAATCACAGGCTCCAAATACGGGATGGCGATGGGGAAATGATGCTGATTACTCTACTTTGATCTACAGACATCACATACTTATACATGTACTAGAATGTTACATTGCACCCCAGAGGTACATGCCATTATGTGTTAATCAAAAAATTTGTTTAAGTATCAGGAAATGGAAATACCAACTTCCATTTGATCATTACACAAAGTAGACATGTCATGAAGGATCACACTTTATCCCACAGAAATGAACAATAAAGTGTTTCCACATAGACAAGTGTGACTGGTGGCTACTGTACTGAATAGCGTAGATCTAGAGACTGTAAAGCTGATGGTATTTCTGAAAATCCATCAAAGAAAGATAATATGTGGTAGAAAAATCTGTAAATCTATGGAAGCACTCTCTCAAAATGTTATAAAATAATCACAACAGGTCACTCTTGAATCAAGAAAAAGAAATAATTATATTATGAAAAATTCAGCTATAAATTATAACTTGCATATTAATTATTAACATTATATAGCTATCATTTTAAGTATTTATTATGCTGAGTACTTAAGGTATCACCTTGCTGAATCTTTACCACTTAACATAGTATTAATACTCCCTATTTACTAACAAGGAAATGATATCCAGAAAGGCTAAGTTTCTAAAAGTTTACAGTCAGTAGAAAATTCAAGATTTGAATACAAACTATGCCCTTAACTATACTGCCTCCCACCTCCTTCACCACTTCCCTGCTACCCCAAAGAAAAACACAGAAAGAAACCACACAATTGCATCTAACATCAAACAGCCCAGTCTGGGAAAAACTATAATCATGTGATTATGGATATTCTACTCATTTTACTATAGTAAAAACTGAAGCACAAATGCTCGTTAGGTTGGTCTGCACATTGAATTAGGCACAATGTGAGACTTCATGATTTAAAGGTAAAAGAAGATTAAAAAGAGGATGTCCACAGGTTTTAAATACCCAAAGAACTTGGAAAATACAAAATAAGTAATGTAGCTATATACACATACAAATGAGGGGAAGGAAGAGGAAAGAAAGAAGAGACTAGGGAGGGAGAGATATTTCCACCAGAAATGGAAAATGTAAAATACATCAGATGTGCTTCTGAAAACCCATTGAGACAGAACTCTTCAAAGTGTTAGATAAATCACAATCCTATGCCAATATGCATAGAGATCAACAGAAAAGCTAGAAGTAGAACACCAGCTCATTGTGGTCAAGAAAGACAAGCTACAGGAAGTCAAGAGACTACAGGAAGTCAACAGATGGGGCTATTCTGTGACATGCCTCTGAGTAAACGCTCTAAGTTTTCCTTAGTGCTTCTCAGCTGATTTTTTTCTCCAGCTCTCCTTTATTTACTTTGACTTCATTTAGAATGATTTGCCAGGAGAGGGAGGAGGAGAGACAAACTAGACAATCCCTTTCTCAAAGACAGCAATAAATTCTGTCTCCTCCATGTAGCAGATATGAATAAAGAAGACAAAATGATCTCTCCTGACTCCTGCTCTTCCCCCTACTTGCTTTGTGGCAATTACACACCTCTGTGTGGGCATGCAGAGAAAAGAACCCCAGAGAACACCAACATTTCCTTTAACAAAAAGGCCAGCTAGTAATGAATGGTTATTAAAAATGCTAAGAAGCCATGTCTCCTTTTGTCCTATAGGCGGTAGATTTCAACTATGCATAATGTTTACCCATTGCAGAGGCATATATGGGTGTGATCCAGAGCAAAGGAGAAGCTGATGCTTTTTATAATGATTCTGGCTCATGCTTCTTTTATTTTTTTAACTTTTATTTAATAAATATAAATTTCCAAAGTACAACTTTTGGATTATAGTGGCTTTTCCCCCCATAACCTCCCTCCCACCTGGAACCATCCCATTCTCCATCAAGATTCATTTTCAATTATCTTTATATACAGAAGATCTACTTAGTATTTACTAAGTAAATATTTTTAACTTTTATTTAATAAATATAAATTTCCAAAGTACAGTTTATGGAATACAGTGGGTTCCCCCCCCATAACTTCCCTCCTACCTGCAACCCTCCCATCTCCCACTCCCTCTCCCATTCCATTCACATCAAGATTCATTTTCAATTCTCTTTATATACAGAAGATCAGTTTAGTATATATATATGTATTTTTAAATTTATTTATTTATTTTTTTGACAGGCAGAGTGGACAGTGAGAGAGAGACAGAGAGAAAGGTCTTCCTTTTGCTGTTGGTTCACCCTCCAATGGCCGCCGCAGTAGGCGCGCTGCGGCCGGCGTACCGCGCTGATCCGATGGCAGGAGCCAGGTGCTTATCCTGGTCTCCCATGGGGTGCAGGACCCAAGGACTTGGGCCATCCTCCACTGCACTCCCTGGCCACAGCAGAGAGCTGGCCTGGAAGAGGGGCAACCGGGACAGGATCGGTGCCCCGACCGGGACTAGAACCTGGTGTGCTGGCGCCGCAAGGCGGAGGATTAGCCTAGTGAGCCGTGGCGCCGGCCTCAGTTTAGTATATATTAAGTAAAGATTTCAACAGTTTGCCCCCACATAGCAACACAAAGTGAAAAATACTGTTGGAGTACTAGTTATAGCATTAAATCACAATGTACAGCACATTAAGGACAGAGATCCTACATGATATTTTTTTAAAAAATTGATTAATTTTCTATGCAATGTCCAATTTAAAACCAAATTTTTTTTTCATTTTCAATTATCTTTATATACCGAAGATTGATTCAGTATATACTAAGTAAGGATTTCATCAGTTCTCACCCACACAGAAACACAAAGTGTAAAAATACTATTTCAGTACTAGTTATATAGCATTACTTCACATTGGACAACACATTAAGGACAGATCCCACATGAGACTCCTGTTGTTGATTTAACAATTTGACACTCTTAATTTAGCATATATTAAGTAAAGATTTCAACAGTTTGCACCCACATAGAAACACAAAGTGTAAAATACTGTTTGAGTACTAGTTATAGCATTAATTCACAATGTACAACACACACGTTAAGGACAGAGATCCTACATGAGGAGTAAGTGCACAGTGACTCCTGTTGTTGACTTAACAATTTGACACTCTTGTTTATGGCGTCACTAATCACCCTAGGCTCTTGTCATGAGTTTCCAAGGCTATGGAAGCCTTTTGAGTTCACCGACTTTGATCTTGGTTAGACAAGGTCATAATCAAAGTAGAAGCTCTCTCCTCCCTTCAGAGAAAGATAACTCCTTCTTTGATGGCCCATTCTTCCCACTGGGATCTCACTTGCAGAGATCTTTCATTTAGGTTGTTTGTTTGTTTGTTTGTTTTGGCCAGAGTGTCTTGGCTTTCCATGCCTGAGAAACTCTTATGGGCTTTTTAGCCAGATCCAAACGCCTTAAGGGCTGATTCTGAGGCCAGAGTGCTGTTTAGGACATCTGCCATTCTATGAGTCTGCTGTGTATCCCGCTTCCCATGTTGGATCATTCTCTCCTTTTTAATTTTATCAGTTAGTGTTAGCAGACACTAGTGTTGTTTATGTGATCCCTTTGGCACTTAATCTTATCATTATGATCAATTATGAACTGAAACTGATCACTTTGACTAGTGAGATGGCATTGGTACATGCTATCTTATTGAGATTGAATTGGAATCCCCTGGCACGTTTCTAACTCTATGATTAGGGGTAAGTCTGAGTGAGCATGTGCCGAACTGTACATCTCCTCCCTCTCTTATTCCCACTCTTATATTTAACAGGGATCACTTTTCAGTTAAATTTAAACGACTAAGAATAATTGTGTGTTAACTAAAGAGTTCAACCAATGGTATTAAGTAGAACAAAAAAAACTAAAAGGAATAAAATAGTAAATTGTTCCTCAACAGTCAGGACAAGGGCTGATCAAGTCATTGCTTCTGATAGTGTCCATTTCCCTTCAACATGCTTTAACATACATACAATATGCACACATTTCTTTAAAAAGTGGTCCAAAGGGTTAAATATTTACTACAGCAGTCATGGACTTAGACAAGAATCAGTTCCCTTAGGAGAAAAAAACTAATAAAAGAATGGTGTATTTCATTATTTGACACCTCCATTAATTATAATATACTTGATGATCAGGTGGGGATGTTTGGGGGTAGTGGTGGTTGAAATGATCCTTACCTTCCTTGAAAGTCATTGGTAATCTCTATACCTACTGGATATGCCAGCTCTTAAGGCATTTTAAGACAGTGTGATCCATGCATAGAACGTTAACTATCTTCTGGTCTAATCAATGTTAAACTCATTGACTAAATAATATCTTACTTTATAATATATCTGCCTCCTTTTGTGTTCCTTTCTGTCTAATCCATAGTATACACTTCTTTTTTTATAATTTTTTTTAAGATTTATTTTATTTATTTGAAAGATAGAGTTACAGAGAGAGGTAGAGACAGAGAGAGAGGTCTTCCATCCAATGGTTCATTCCCCAGAAGGCTGCAATGGCTGGAGCTACGCAATCCGAAGCCAGGAGCCAGGAGCTTCTTCCGGGTCTCCCACATGGATGCAGGGGCCCAAGGACTTGGGCCATCTTCCACTGCTATCCCAGGCCATAGCAGAGAGCTGGATTGGAAGATGGGCAGCTGGGACTAGAACCAGCGCCCATATGGGATGCCGGCGCTTCAGGCCAGGGTGTTAACCCACTGCGCCACAGCACTGGCCCCTAGTATACACTTCTAATTGGACACCTTGCTTCCCGATATTATTATTCTATGGTCTATTTATTTTCTCTCTACCTTATTGGGTTAGAACACCTCATAATCACTTGGATAAAGTACAAGCTTAAGAGTGTTTTTACTGAGTATCTCCAGATTTCCCCTACTCTATTATAAATAACAGGCAGTCAGATTGCCTGGGTTATATTTCATTCTGTCACTTATTAGTTATAAAGCCTTTGCCAAGTTATTTATCTGTGTCTCAATTTCATCATCAGTAAAATATAGAACAGTACCTGGCACATTGCAGACATTCAATTAATATTAGTTTACCTTGCTTTCTCCTCCTCCTCCTCCTCTTTTTTTTCAAAAGTTTATTTTTATTTATTTGAAAGACAGAATTAGAGAGAGAGGTAGAGACACAGAGAGAGAGAGAGCGAGATCTTCCATCCTTTGGTTCACTCCCCAAATGGCCACAATGGTCAAAGCTGAACCGATCCAAAGTCAGGAGCCAGGAGCTTCTTCCGGGTCTGCCACATGGGTGCAGGGACCCAAAGACTTGGGCCATCTTCCACTGCTTTCACAGGCCATAGCAGTGAGCTGGATCAGAAGAGGAGCACCCAGGACTAGAACTGGCACCCATAAGGGATGCCAGTGCTTCAGTCTGGGGCTTAAATCTGCTGCACCACCCTTATTTTTTAAAAAAATATTTATTTAGGGGCCAACACTGCGGCATAGTGGGCTAAGCCCCAACCACCCACATGAGTGTTGGTTCTTGTTGTGGCTGCTCCTATTCTGAACCAGCTCTCTGATTATGGTCTGGGAAGGCAACGGAAAATGGCCCAAGTGCTTGGGCCCCTGCACCCACATGGGAGACCTGGAGAAAGCTCCTGGGTCCTGGCTTTGAATTGGCCCAGATCTAGCTGCTGTGGCCATTTGGGGAGTGAACCAGTAGAAGAAAGACCTCTCTGTCTCTCCCTCTACCTGTCTGTAAACCTATCTCTCAAATAAATAAAATCTTTTTTAAAAAAAGATTTATTCACCTATTTGAAAGGCAGAATTAGAGAGAGGGAGAAAGAGAATAAGAGACAGAGAGATCATCTATCTGCTGGTTTACTCCCTAAATGGCCACAATGGCCTGAACTGAACAAATTGGAAGCTAGGAGCCAGGAGCTTCTTCTGGGTCTCCCACGCTGGTGCAAGGGGCCCAAGCACTTGGGCCATCAAACTGGCACCCATTTGGGATGCTGATGCCACAGGTGGTACAAGCTAGTGCTGGCCCCTTCTTCATCTTCATCCCATACTTAAGAAATTATTTTGCTGCAGGCCCAGGGTGTTTTCTCCCTTTCTCTTAGACTGTTATGTTCTCCCTTTCTCAAACCAGAACATTCTTCAACATAGGTCTTTCTATACAACATGGATTATAGTGGAAATTTTTTTATCTAGCATACTTACGACTTCGGCTAGTTTTCACTGCATTATGATGTACAGTCATACTTCACAAATTCATATTCCTCTTTATTTCATATCTCCATTCAAAACCCATCTCCTAAAGCAGAGGTTGGCAAACATTTGCTGTAAAGGGCAAGAAGTTAACATTTTCAGTTTTATGGGACATATGCCTTCTGACAACTACTCAACTCTGCCACTGTAGCATGAAAGTAGTAATAGAGGGCCAGTGCTGTGGCACAGTGGGTTAATGCCTTGGCCTGAAGTTTCGGCATGCCATGTGGGCGCCAGTTTGAGACCCAGCTGCTCCTCTTCCGATCCAGCTCTCTGCTGTGGCCTGGGAAAGCAATGGAAGATGGCCCAAGTCCTTGGCCCCTGCACCCACGTGGGAGACCTGGAAGAAGCTCCTGGCTCCTGGCTTTGGATCGGCGTGGCTTCGGCCATTGTGGCCATCTGGGGAGTGAACCAGCAAATGGAAGACCTCTCTCTCTGTCTCTACCTCTCTCTGTAACTCTGTCTCTCAAATAAATAAAATAGGTCTTTAAAAAAAAGTAGTAATAAATAATACATTAACAAATGAACATGGCTATGTTCCAATTAAACTTTATTTATAAAAACAGGTAGCAGACGGGATTTGGAATATGGGCCATAGTTTGTCAACCCCTGTCAAACTAGAGGAATCCTTCCTTAAATAACTACCTGCCTCTGATCATTCCACTATCCTACCTCATATATACACTATATTGTATTTTAAGTACATATGCACATACTTAGAAGCTTCTAGGTATTTTTGGGTGGTAGTTGTAGCTGTTATTTTATTCACTACAGGAAAAAATGTGGAAAACAGAATTAAAAGATAACCATATTTTGGTGCAAAAATTGAAACATTCGTATTTTTTGTTTTTAAAGAAAGGATTTATTTATTTGAAAGGCAGAATCACAGAAAGAGAGGGGAGAGGGAGAGGGAGAGGGAGAGGGAGAGGGAGAAAGAGAGAAAGAGAGAGAGAGAGAGAGAGAGAAGGGAAGGGGAGGGGAGGGGGGGAGGGGAGGGGAGGGGAGGGGAGGGGAGGGAAGGAAGACAACTGTATTCTGTCTGCTGGTTCATTCCCGAAATGGTCACAATGGTCAGGGCGGCCAAGCCAAAGCCAGGAGCT
This sequence comes from Lepus europaeus, assembly GCF_033115175.1. NCBI lineage: Eukaryota > Metazoa > Chordata > Mammalia > Lagomorpha > Leporidae > Lepus > Lepus europaeus. The sequence goes on from NC_084831.1 coordinate 32,886,584, forward strand.
TAGAATTCTATCCAGTTCTCCCACAATGATGGCAGGGGCCCAAGTACCTGGGCCATCTTCTGCTAACTTCCCAAGCACATTAGCAGAGAGTTGAATGGGAAGCAGAGCAGCCCAGATTCGAACCAGGGATTGTAAGGAATGCCAGCGTCTCAAGTGGCAGTTAACCAGCCAGTGTTTCAAGAGGCAGCTTAACCAGCTACACCACAATGCCGGCCTCCATTTTTCTTTTTTATAATGCACATTTTCCATGATCTTTTTAAAAACCCCACATCAGTGGCTGGTGTGGTGGCACAGTAGGTTAAATCACTGCTTGCAGTACCAGCATTCCATAGAGGCACTGATTGGAATCCCAGCTATTCCACTTCCAATTCAGCTCCCTGCATTTAATGAATCTTAAAAAGCTTCAGAAGATAGCTCAAATTCTGGGGTCCCTGCACCCACATGGGACCCAGATGAAGCTCCTGGCTTCATTAGCAGGGAGTTGAATCAGAAGTAGAACAGCCAAAATTCAAACTGATGCCCATATGGTTGCTGGTGCTGCACATGGCAGCTTAACCCGCTATGCCATAAGCACTAGCCCCAGATAAATAAATCTTTAGAAAATACATAAATACATACATACATACTCCACTTCAGTTCCAGCCCATGCTCACCAAGAACTCACTGACTGGTAGGAGAGAGATCAGTTCAAACACATAATCATAATATGATTTTTGCTGTATCAGACTTCCTATGCAAAGTACTCTGAAAAAGCAGGAGGGGATGATTGACTTTGCCTGGGGAGTTGAGGAAAGCTTCATAGCAGAGACGAAGTTGAGCTAAAGTTGTCAGAAGAAAGATGAATAGGCATTTTACAAAGAGAATATGGTATAAAGGTACTAACACAGCGAAATGGAAGCTGTGTTTGGAAAGAGGTACGGTAATTCAGAGATGAATGGCAGGGCCCGGGCAATACAAAGCTAGGAAAGTAGTTAAAGAGCCAACTCCTGAAGAATTCTGTTTGTTATACTAAGAAAATTGAGGACTCTGGTATCATCCCAAAGATTTTGTGTTAGACATCCAATGTCAAGATCTGAATTACTGGGGCCAGCACTGTGGCAAAGCGGGTTAAGCTGCCACCTGCAGTGCCAGCATCCCATATGGGCACCAGTTCAAGTTCTGGCTGCTCCACTTCTGATCCAGCTCTCTGCTAATGGCCTTGGACAGCAAATGGCCCAAGTACTTGGAACCCTGCATCCATGTGGGAGATCTGGATGAAGCTTCTGGCTCCTAGCTTCACACTGGCCCATCTCTGTTGGGCAGCCATCTGGGAAGTGAACTAGTAGATGAAGATCTCCCTCTTTCTGTAATTCTACCTTTCAAATAAATAAGTAAATCTTTAGGGAAAAAAAAAGGTCACTTTAAAAATAGATCTGAATTAGTAATGATCTTTTATATCCCTAAGGGAATTTAACGGTTTTTCAGAGTTTTTTTTATTTTTTATTTATTTATTTATTTATTTTTTGATAGCCAGAGTTAGTGAGAGAGAGAGAGAGACAGAGAGAAAGGTCTTCCTTTTTCCATTGGTTCACTCCCCTAAATGGCCACCATGGCCGGTGCGCTGTGCCATTCCGAAGCCAGGAGCCAGGTGCTTCCTCCTTGTCTCCCATGTAGGTGCAGGGCCCAAGCACTTGGGCCATCCTCCACTGCCTTCCCGGGCCACAGCAGAGAGCTGGACTAGAAGAGGAGCAACCGGGACAGAATCCAGCGCCCCAACCAGGATTAGAACCCAGGGTGCCGGCGCCGCAGGTGGAGGATTAGTCTAGTGAGCCGCGGCGCCGGCCTCAGAGATTTTAATATACATTATTTCCAATGTTTATACAGCTTGCATATTTTACATATCTACTACATTTTTAAAATAATTTACTTATTTGTTAATTTTAAAGTTACAGAGAGTGAGAGAGAGAGAGAGAGAGAGAGAGAGGGAAAGAGAGAAATACAAAAAAGAGAGAGAGAGAGAGAAATCTTTCATCCACTGGTTACATGGCTGGGCTTTGCTGAAGCCCAGAGCTTCATCTGGGTCTCCCATGTGAGTATAGCCGCCCAATTATTTGGGTCATCTTAGGCTGCTTTCCCAAGTGCATTAGAAAGGCGTTAGATCAGAAGAGAAGCAACTGGCACTTGAACTGATGCCCACATGTGATGCTGGCTTTGCTGATGGAACGGCCTAACCCACTATACAACACTGGCCCCAACATGTCTACTAAACTCTGATACTGCTTATGAACTTGTGATGTAGTGACAAGTGTAAGATGTACAAGCAAAAGATCTGGGACTAAGTCTTGCAATTAACAGTTATAAGATTTTTAGTAAGTCTTTTAACTTGTCATCATTTCCATTAAACAGAATTAATAACAGTACCTACTTCATAAGATTATTAACAGTACCTACTTCATAAGATTATTACAAAGGCTATATGAGATAATTATGTAAGGAGGACTTTGAAAATTAAAAAGGAGCTATATAAATGAAACAAAAGATTTATTAAAACTGCAGAATATGGGGCCAGTGTTGTGGCATAGTGGATAAAGCCGTCACCTGCAACTCCACATCCCATATAGGTACTGGTTCTACTTCCAGCTGTTCTACTTCCAATCCAGCTCTCTGATAATGTCCAGGGAAAAGCAGTGGAAGATGCTCCAAATACATGGGCCCCTGCCACCCATGAGGGAGACCCAGAAGAAGCTTCTGGCTCCTGGCTTCAACCTAGTTTAGCACTGACCATTGCAGCCATCTGAAAAGAAAACCAGCATATGGAAGATCTCTGTCTCTCCTCTGTTTCAAAATAAGTAAATAAATCTAAAAAAAAAAAAAAGACTGCAGGATAAGCTAGCAAGAAAGGGTAAGATACTTTTTATTCTCCATATTTGTTTTTTGAAACACATACATTCATAAAGCCTAATAAAGGATAACTCTCTACTTCTACTATGCAAAAAAATGGAAGATTCTGACCTTTTCAAGGATCTGACTTTTGGATGGCACCATCAGTTATACCAAATACAAAATCATTTTTCCTTAGAACAATGGAGAGATCTAGAAGCAAAAGATAGGACAAAAAAAAATTGAAAGAAATGTTAGCTATTTGTAGATCAAAGGAGACATACAGTGAAATTAGGTTTTTATCAGTGGAAGTCATTACGCTGGATACCCAGACAGGGTTTCCAAAGGGCAGCAATTTGATTGTTTCCTATTTCCAGGATTCTTCCCTTAGTTTGTGGGTTTGGAACCCTGACTCTGTTAAAAACAGAATAAACTCTTGAGGGAAGATCTACAGGTCATTAAACAATTATGAAAAAACTAGAATGCTAATTTATTTATTTGCTTAAAAATGTAACTGCTATAAGAACTAAAATTTTTATTGGTGCATGACCAGGGCAATTCAACTTGAAAGGTACACCTACACAGAAATGCAAACAAGAACCAAAGGAGATCTTGGGAAGCGTGGAGCCAGAGAGAAAGGATAGTTATTTATCTAACTCAGAGGATGGCAAACCTTTTCTGTAAGAGGCTAGACAGTAAACATTTTGAGTTTAGTGGGCCATGTAGATTCTGGTGTAACTCATCTTTTTTCTACTGCAATATGAGAGTACCCACAGATAAATGGCAATGAATGTGCATGGCTGTGTTCCAATAAAATTTTAATTTCAAATACAGGCAACAGCCCTTAAGAGTACTGAAGCAAAAATCCTCAACAAGATACAATAAGTGAACCAAATCTGGCAGCATAGTGAGAGAATTATTATAGGCTATTACCAAGGAAAATTTATTCTCAGGATGCAAGGATGGTTCAACATAAGAAAATCAATCAATGTGAGATATCACATAAATAGAATAAAGTTAAAAAACAAACAGAAAAACCCAGGGCAAGCATGTAGCCTGGTGGTTCAGATGCCCATGTCCCACACTGGGATGACTGGGTTAGAGGCAGTCTAACTGGGCAGGGGAAAGAGTGATTGTGGGAGCATCTACTGGTTCATTTCCCAAATACCCACAATGGCTGAGGCAGGGCCAGGGCTAAAGTTCAGAGCTAGGAACACGACCCAGGCATTCCATGTGCCTAGCAGGTATACAATTGCTTGAGCAAGCACCGCCACCTCCCAGGGTCTATAATAGCAGAAGCTAGAGTCAGGAACCACAGACAGTAATCGAACCCAGGTACTCTAACGTGGGACAATGACATCTTAACGACTAGGCTAAACACCCATTCCCAAAATGTCACGGTATTTGCATAAAATCTATGCATATTGTCAAGTATATTCCAAATCATATCTAGATAACTTATAGTACCTAGTACAATATAATTCCTCAATAAAGAGTTATGTTCTTATAAAGAGTATTATTTTGGGAGCAACAAGAACAAAAGTCTCTATTCAGTACAGATGTGATTTTTTTTCTGAATATTTTTAATCTAAGGCTAGTTAACAACATGGATGTAGAACCTACAGATATGGAGGGCTGATCATACTAGAGGTTGTAACCAGAGCAATTAGGAAAAAGAAATAAAGATATGAAAGGAAGAAATAAAATCTCAGTTTGCAGATGATATAATCATATATGCAGAGAACCCTGATTCCACAAAAAAGCTGTTGAGGCTAATAAATGAATTCAGCAAAGTTGCAGGATATAATGTCAAGGCACAAAAAACACTTGCATTTCTATACACCAGTAACAGACAATCTGAAAATGACATTGACAAAATAATTACATTTAAAATAGTATCAAAAAGAATAATCTACTTTGGAATATATTTAACCAAGAAGGTGAAAACTTATATACTGAAAAGTACAAAACATTAATGAAATGAATTACAGAGGGCATAAATAAATGGAAAGACATTTTGTGTTCAAAGCAACTACAGATTTAATATAACCCCTATCAAAATCCCAATGAAGTTTTTGCACAGGTAGAAAAGGCAATCTTAAAATTCATATGGAATCTTAAAGAATTCTAAATATGTACAGCTCAAAGAGTCTTGTAAAAGAACAACAAAGCTGGAAGACTCATACTTTCCAAAAACTTTGTTTAAGGCTACAGTAATCAAAACAGTGTGGTACTGGCATAAGGACAGATATACAGACCAGAAAGTTCATGTGTATGGTCAACAGATTTAACAAAAGAAGCTAAAACCATTTAATGGGAAAAGGACAATTTTCTTCAACAAATGGTGCTGAGAAAACTGTACATTCACATGTAAAAGAATGAAAGGAACCCTTGCCTTACTTACAACACATACAAAAAGAATTAATTCAAAATTCATCAAAGGTCTATATAAAAGAGAAAGATATATAATATTCTTGGAAGGAACCATAGGGTAAAATGTTTATCACATTGGATTTAGCAATGATTCTTGAATATGACACCCAAAGCACAGGCAACAAAAGAGAAAACAGATAAACTGGATTTCAAAATGAAAATTTTTTGAGCATCAAAGTACACCATCAAGAGAGTAAAAAGACAATATACAGAAGAAAATATTTCCAAACCATATTTCTGACAAGTAATTAATACACAGAATACATAAAGAACTTTTACAGTTCAATAACAAAAACCAAGCCACCCAACCTAAAAATGGTTGAAGGACTTGAGTAAATACTTCTCCAAAGAAATACAAATGGTCAAAAGCACATGAAAAGGTGACCTACGTTAGTAATTATTAGTAAACCACAAATTAAAGCCACAATGCAATACCACTTCATCTGCATTATAATGGCTGTTAAGATAAAATAACATGCTTTGGTGAGGATATGGAGAAATCGGAGCTCTTTTCTGTCACTGGGAGTTGCAGGGAGGTTAATGTAAAATGGTACAACTGCTGTGTGTAAACAGTTTAGTGGTTCTTTAAAAAAACATCATAGTATCATACAAACCAGTAACTCTACCCCAAGAATTAAAAACAGGAATTCAAACAGGTACTTGGACACCAGTGTTCCTAGCAGCATGATTCAGAGGATGGAAGCAATCTAAGTGTCCATCTACAGATAAATAGTTAAGCAAAATGCAATATATACATACAATGAGGTATTTATTCATAAAAAGGAATAAAATTCTGATACATGGTACAACATGGATGAACCCTGAAAACATTATGGTAAGTGAAATAAGCCAAACACAAAGGACAAATATTATATTACTCTATTTATACTAGGTCTACAATAGGCAAATTCTTAGAGGTGGAAAGCAGAAACATATGGAGGGGAGGGCTGTTATTATTTAATGACCACAGAGCTACTATTTGAGATGATGAAAAATGTTTTTAAAGATGGATAGTGGTAAAGGCTATACAACATTGCAGATGCACTTAAAGCCTTAAAATGGTTAAAATGGCAAATTTTAAGTTATTTATATTGTATCACAACTAAAAACAGAAAAAAAAACAGGCAATAGGTAGATGTATATCAGGGTTTGACTATCTCACAATAGGAACATATAAAACTCCACAGAAAAGAACAGGTCATCAAGGAAGGAGGTACTTTTCTCTGAAGGGAGGAGAGAACTTCCACTTTGACGATGACCTTGTCTAAATAAGATAAGAGTCGGTGAACTCAAAAGGCTTCCATAGCCTTGGAAACTCATGACTGGAGCCTAGGGAGATTACTGATGCCATAAACAAGAGTGTCAATTTGTAAAGTCAACAACGGGAGTCACTGTGCACTTACTCCTCATGTGGGATCTCTGTCCTTAATGTGCTGTACATTGTGATTTAATGCTATGACTAGTACTCCAACAATATTTTTCACGTTGTGTTTCTATGTGGGTGCAAACTGTTGAAATCTTTACTTGATATATACTAAACTGATCTTTTGTATATAAAGAGAATTGAAAATGAATCTTGATGTGAATGGAAGGGGAGAGGGAGTGGGAAAAGGGAGGGTTGCGGGTGGGAGGGAAGTTGTGTGTGGGGGGAAGCCATTGTGATCCATAAGCTGTACTTTGGAAATTTATATTCATTAAATAAAAGTTAAAAAAAAAAACTCCACAGAGAATTTCAAGAAATTCAGTACTTGAGTCATAATATTCCCTTTCTTGTGTAGTCACACATATAACCCTCTATTAATTTTCTTTGTGACTTCCCATTTAGCATAATTCCAAACTATCTTCTGATAAAACACATCCTTTATATGATAATTAGAGAAACACTGCAGACCTATGCGGAGAGTGCAGATGTGCACAACTCAGGACCCCAGTAGTCAAGAGCCTACACACCAGCTTAGGAGAGGAGGTGAAACCAGACTGCAGCAGCCCAAGCCATTGGCGATCAAGCTGCAGGAAAAGCCTGGAGGGAATCCGGCTTGGAGCCCTATGGGGGATAGTGTATCTGTCAAACTAGAAGAATAAAAAAAAGGGGGGTACATTTCTCTCTTCCAGATCACTCTACAAATGTGTCCTATAACAGGCTGATAAAGAGTGGGCACCATTTTGGACATACATAGCAGCTGCGCAATTCCACACCCAGCAGAGACTTGAGTCTGGTGGGGAGAACTCAAAGGGGGCTGGTAGCTCTTGACTATGGGAGGATTGTGTGCCGAGACTGTGAAAACACTGAGGCTGCATGGGAGGGCTCAGAGTGTGGCTGGGACTTCAGGCAAAGTGGGAGGCTCCACACTCTCAGGGCTCCCTGGTTACCTCATGAAGGACATTGCTGTGGAATCTTTGCTTACATAAAGTATAGCACAGATCCTTTGTGTGGTTCTTGTGGTAGTATGGATAAGTATTATACCCAATGGGGCTAGCACCTAGGCACTGGTCTTTATTGAAGAGAGAAGGTAAGCTGAGTCTACACCAACAGAGCAGAACCTCCTCTCTGATAAAGAAGAGAGAGAGAGAGAGAGAGAGAGAGAGATTGATTTACCATGCCCAACCTGGGTGTCACCTTGGACACTTCCTTCACCCTGGAGCCCTGAACAGAGCTCCCTGGCCACACCCACCACATACCTCTAGATATTCACTGAAAAAGTAGACACTCCACTAATCCACAGAGGAATAATCCAATGATTAAAACCGCCTCAGTGAAAAAACAAAGAATAAACCAATGAGTATCTACACAAATGCCGAATAATAAACACACTATCTTAAGAAACAAGAATACGGAAGACAACATTATGCCCCCAAAAGAACACAACACTTCAATACTATATTGTGAAGATGAAGAGATTGAAGGAATGCCAGAAATGGAATCTGAAAGATTGATCATAGGATTACTTAGAAATAATCAGAAGCAAATGCATGAACTAATGAAATCCATACATGACACAATGAAAATTTCTCCCACAAAATTGAGATCTTAAACATCAAAATCAAGTATTAGAAATGAAGAACTCAATAAAACAAATAAAAAATGCAGTGGAAAGCCTTAAAAACAGAATCAGTGAAGCAGAAGAAAGAATACCTGACTTACAGGACAAATTGTAGGAAATTATACAGTCAGACAAAAAACAAGAAGAAATTAAAAAACTAAAAAACAGTATTGGGAATCTACAGAATATTATGAAACGATCCCAACACATGGGTTATAGGAGTTACTGATGGCATGGAAAGAAGAAAAGATTAAAAGGCCTTTTAAGTGAAGTAACAACATAAAACTTCCATAATTTGGAGAAAGAAAGGGACATCCAAGTAAAGGAAGCACACAGAACTCCTAATAGACATGACCAGAAAAGATCTTCACCATGACACATTGTAATCAAACTCTCCACAATAAAACATAAAGAAAAGATTCTAAAATGTGCACAAAAGAAACACTAGATTACTTGCAGAGGATCTCCAATTAGACTCACAGTGGACTTCTCATCAGAAATCGTACAGGCTAAGAGAGAATGGAGAGGGGGCTGGCACTGTGGCGCAGTGGGTTAATCCTCCGCCTGCTGCGCTGGCATCCCATATGGGCTCCAGTTCTAGTCCCAGTTGCTCCAGCTCTCTGCTATGGCCTGGGAAAGCAGTAGAAGATCACCCAAGTGCCCCTACACCGACATGGGAGACCAGGAGGAAGCACCTGGCTCCTGGCTTTGGATCAGCGCAGTTCCGGCTGTTGCAGCCATTTGGGGAGTAGACCAACGGAAGGAAGACCTTTCTCTCTGTCTCTCCCTCTCACTGTCTGTAACTCTAACTCTCAAATAGGATAAATAAAATCTTTAAAAAAAGAGAGAAAATGGAGAGATATATTCCAAGTCTTAAGAGAAAAAAACTGTCAACCCAGAATATTGTATCCTTCAAAACTCTCATTTGTGAATGAAGGGGAAATAAATGCCTTTCATAACAAACAGAAATTGAAAGAATTTGTCACCACCCATCCAGCCTTGCAAAAGATGCTTAAAGATGTGTTGAACACAGAAACACAAAAACATGATCATCACTATGAAAGGAAGAGAAGGCAGAAAATCTCCCATTAAAAGTACAAAGGAAATTGAAAGTAAAAAATAGGAATATTTATGGAAAAACAGCAGGATCCAATCATTATTTATCAATAGTCACTTTGAATGTAAATGGCCTCAACTCCCCAGTTAAAGACAAAGACTGGAAATGGATTTAAAAAACAAAACCCATTTATTTGCTAACTACAAGAAACACACCTCACCAGCAAAGATGCATGAAGACTGAAAGTAAAAGGACAGATAAAGATATTCCATGCTAACAGAAACAAAAAAAGAGCTGGTGTTGCCATCGTAATATCAGACAAAATAGACTTTAACACAAAAACTGTTAAAAGAGACAAAGAAGGGCACTAATGTAAAGATTAAGGGATCAATTTAAAAAAAAAAAGATGTAACTATTTATCTGCACCTAATTACAGGGTACCTGGCTATTTAAAAGAAATGTTAATGGATCTAAAGGGAGACACAGACTCCATTACAATAGTAATTGGGAACTTCAATACCCTACTTTGAGCAATGGACAGATCAATCAGACAGAAAATCAGCAAGGAAACAACAGAGTTAATCAACACTATAGACCAAATGGATCTAACAGAAATCTACAAAACTTTCTAATATTACAGCCGCAGAATACAAATTCTTCTCACCAGTACATGGAACTTTCTCTAGGATTAACCACACACTAGGCCAAAAAACAAGTCTCAGCAAATTCAAGAAAAATCAAAATCATACCATGCATATCTACAACTCAGGAAACTCTGGAACATAAGTAAACACATGTAAACTGAACATCATGCTCCTGAATAAGCAGTGGGACACTGAAGAAATCAAAAGGGAAATTAAAAAATTTCTGGGAACAAATGAAGATGACAATACAACTTATCAAAACTCATGGGATACAGAAAAGTGGTGTTAAGAGGAAAGTTTATACCAATTGGTGCCTATATCAGGAAATTGGAAAGGCAACAAATAAATGAGCTATCAATACATCCCAAGGATCTAGAAAAACAACAGCAAACCAAACCCAAAACTATCAGGAGAAAAGAAATAATTAAAATTAGGGAAGAAATAAACAAAATTGAAACCAGAAAGAAAATACAAAAGATCAGCAAAACAAGGAGTTGATTTTTTAAAAAAATAAACAAAATTGATACACCATTGGCCCAATAAACCAAAAAAAGGAGAGAGAAGACCTAAATTAATAAGAGATGAAAAGGAACTATAACAACAGATGCCACAGAAATAAAAAGAATTATCAGAAAGTACTACAAAGAGTTGTATGTCAACAAACCAGGAAACCTAGAAAAAATGGATAGATTCCTGGACAAATACAACCTACCTAAATTGAGCCATGAAGACACAGAAAACCTAAAGAGACCCATAACCAAGACAGAAATTTAATCAGTAACAAAGACACTCCCAACAAAGAAAAGCTCAGGACCAGATAGCTCCACTGCTGAATTCTACCAGATATTCAAAGAAGAACTAACCCAATTCTTTTCAAGCTATTCAAAAAACGATTGAAAGGGAGAGAATCTTCCAAATTATTTCTACAAAGCCAGCATCATCTTAATTGTTAAACCTGAAAAAGCTTACAAAACATTAAAGAAAGAAATAGAAGGAGATACCCCCAAAAGGGAAAAATCCTCCATGTTCATGGGTTGGAAGAATCAATATCATCAAAATGTCCATACTTCCAAAAGCAATTTACAGATTCAACATGATACCAATCAAAATACCAATGACATTCTTCTCAGTTCTAGAAAAAATGATGTTGAGATTTACATGGAAACACAGGAGACCCTGGATAGCTAAAGCAATCTTATACAACGAAAACAAAGCCAGAGACATCAAAATACCAAATTTCAAGACATACTACATGGCAGTTATAATCAAAACAGCCTGGTACTGGTACAAAAACAGACAGACCAATGGAACAGAACAGCAACATCAGAAATAAACCCAAGCCTCTACAACCAACTTATATTCAACCAAGGAGCTAAAGTCAATCCCTGGAGCAAGGACAGTCTCTTCACAAATGGTGCTGGGAAAACTGGATTTCCACATGCAGAAGTATGAAGCAGGATCCCTATCTTACACAAAAATCCACTCAAAATGGATTAAAGACCTAAATCCACTACCCAATATCATCAAATTATTAGAGGATGTTGGGGAAACCATGCAAGACATTGGCATAGGCAGTGTTCTTGCAAAAGACCCCATAGGCACAGATAATCAAAGTCAAAATTAACAAATGATTTATATCAAATTGAGAAGCTTCTGTACTGCAAAAGAAACACTCAGCAAAGTGAAGAGGCAATCAAAAGAATGGGAATAATTCTTTCCAAACTATGCAACTGATAAAGGATTAATAACCAGGATGTATAAAGAGATCAAGAAATTCAACAACAAAACAAACAGACCAGTTAAGAAATAAGCAAAGGACTTAAGCAGACATTTTCAAAAGAAGAAATCCAAATGGCCAACAGACACATGAAAAAATTCTCAGGATCACTAACCATTAGGGAAATGCAAATCAAAACCACAATGAGGTTTTACCTCACCCCAGTTAGAATGGCTTGCATACAGAAATCAACAAATAACAAATACTGGCGAGGCTGTGAGGAAAAAGGTACCTTACCACTGTTGGTGGGAATGTAAACTGGTGAAGCCGCTATGGAAGACAATATGGAGGTACCTCAGAAATCTGAATATAGTTCTTCCATATGACCCAGCCATTCCACTCCTGGGAATTTACCCAGGGAAATGAAATCAGCAAATAAAAGAGTTATCTGCACTCCCATGTATATTGCAGCTCAATTCACAATAGTTAAGACATGGAATCTACCTAAATGCCCATCAATTGAAGACTGGATAAGAAATTATGGGAAATGTACACCATGGCATACTACACAGCAGTAAAAAAACAAAATGAAGTCCAGTCATCTGCAACAAAATGGATTAATCTGGAAAACTTCATACTTAGTGACATAAGCCAGTCCCAAAGGGACAAATACTATATGTTCTCCCTGATCTGTGAGAACTAATAGAGCACCTAAAATGATAGCTGTAGAAGTGAAATTGACACTTTGAGAAACAATGACTTGAACAGCCCTCGCCTTGACTGTCAAGGAATAGTTTTTTTCTTTTCTCCTCTTTGTACTATATGTTGAACTCATTACTTAACATAGTTAATCTTATGTACATAAAAATCAATTGAAAACAGATCCCAGTAAAAACAAATAAGAGGGGGAATAAGAGAGGGAGGAGGAAGTTTGTAACTGTAAAGCTGTATAGTTCTGCAAACAGTCCTATGGACTTATTCCTAAGGCTACAGTTTAAAAGCTTGTCAGGGGACTCCAAATCCCATTAAAATTTGTGGTAAAAACGCCACCTTGTTAAAGTGATCACATTAAGTGTTAAAGTGAACATATACAGAGGACTAAGTGTTAAAGAGATCATATAAATAGCATCAACTGCCTAGTAATAACAATAGACAGAATTAGAAAGGAGGCAATGTACAACATGGGAAGCAGTCCACACAGCAGACTCATAGAATGGCAATCGCTTTAAGTAACATTCTGACCTCAGAATCAACCCCTAAGTCATTCGGATGTGTCTGGAAAGCCCATGAGAGCATTTCAGGCATGGAAAGCCAAGACACTGTGGAAAAAAATATCCTAAATGAAGGATCTCTGTGAGTGAGACCCCAGTGGAAAGAAGGGGCCATCAAAAAAGGATGTACTTTTCTCTGAAGGGAGGAGAGAACTTCCATTTTGTTTATGGCTTTGTCCAAATACTGACGGAGTTTGCGGTCACAAAAGGCTTCCACAGCCTTGGCAACTAATGGCAAGAGCCCTGCGTGATCACTGATGTCATAAATAAGAGTGTTAACTGTTAAATTAACAACAGAAGTCACTGTGCACTTACTCCCCATGTAGGACCTCTGTCTTTAATGAGTTGTACTATGAGAATTATCTGCAAAATTTGTTCTCAAGCAGTACTTTATACATTGTGTGTGTGTAAACTGTTGAAATATCTACTTAGTATAGAGTTAGTCTTCTGCATATAAAGTTAAATTAAAAATGAATTTTAATAAAAATGGGATGGAGAGGGAGTAGTAGGTGGGACGAGACTGGGGGTGAGAGGGTGGGTATGGGGAGAAGACCCATATATCCCTAACATTGTACCTATGAAATTTGCATTCATTAAATGAAAGCTTTTATAAGAAAAAAAGAAAAAGAAACAGCCCTTAAGGCATTCTGGTCTGACTGAAAAGCCCTCAAGAGCATTTCAGGCATGGAAAGCCAAGACACTGTGACAAAAAATGTCCTACATGAAGGACTTTGGTGGGTGAGACCGCCATGGAAAGAAGTGGTCATTAAAGAAGGAGGTACTTTTCTCTGAAGGGAGGAGAGAACTTCTACTTTGCTAAATACTCTGTCTAAATACTGATGGAGTTTGTAGATTCAAAGGGCTTCCCTAGCTTTGGCAGCTCATGTCAAGAGCCTCGGGTGATCGCTGACGCCATACATAAGAGTGTTACAACAGGAGGCACTAACTTCCCAAGTAGGACCTCTATCCTCAAAGAGTTGTATTATGACAGTTTACAGTAAATCTTGTTCTCAGAGATTTATTTCATTTTACTGTATTAAGTGGAGGATATTCTTATGTCTCATAAATTTCAGTTATGCCTAAGTGTCCAACCCCATTGCTTGTTTTCTTAGGTGCTTCCTTAATTAATGATGAAACTCCTTCTCAAGCACTTACTTTCTTTTAATGTATTAAGTGGAGGCTATTCTTATGTCTCATAAGCTATAGTTATGTCTAAGTGCTTGCAAAATATGTATCATTCTTGGGTGCTTCTTTAAAGTTAGTTAAGACTCTCAAAAAAAAGTGAAATTAACTTTGAGATACAATGACTTTGACCAGCCTTTGTCTCAGCTGTTGAGAAACAGTTTGGGGTGTTTTTGTGTGTGTGTGCAAACTGTTGAACTCTTTACTTAGTATAGAGTTGGTCTTCTGTGTATAAAGTTAATTGAAAATGAATCTTAGTGGAGAATGGAACTAGGAATGTGAGAGGGAGGAGAAAGAGATGTGGGAGTGTGGGTGGGAAGCCAGTATGGAGGGAATAATCACTATATTCCTAAAGTTGTACTCATGAAATGCATGTAGTTTGTATTCCTTAAATAAAAGGTTTCTTTTGAGAAAAAATAATAAAGTAATCATCCAGGCCTTCCCTGTCATACTGCTTTTTTTTTAAAGATTTTATTTATTTATTTGAGAGGTGGAGTTACAGTGAGAGGGGGAGAGAGAGAGAAAGGTCTTCCGTCTGCTGGCTCACTCCCCAAACGGCTGCAACTGCCAGAGCTGCGCCAATATGAAGCCAGGAGCCAGGTGCCTCCTCCCCATCTCCCACGCGGGTACAGGGGCCCAAGGACTTGGAACATCTTCCACTGCTCTCCCAGGCCACAGCAGAGAGCCTGATAGAAAGAGGAGCAGCTGGGACTGGAACCGACTCCCCTATGGGATGCTGGCACCGCAGGTGGAGGATTAACCCACTGCACCATGGCGCCGGCCCCTGTCATACTGCTTTTTAAATATCCACACAGAAGTTAGTACCATTTAGTATTTTCCATGTTTCTTTGTCTTCTCCAATGGGGCCTCGTCTGTGTTATTTATGTAACACTGTAACCCAGCACCTAGAATAGTGCCTGGGACAGAGGAGGCACTCAGTAAGTATTTGTAAATAAAATGTGTGACTGCTAATCAATAAGAAAAAAAAGGCACAAAATACAGAAATTACATGACCAGAACAAAGTGACACCTGAATTTTTAAATATACTTGTATTGGCTGTAATTAGAACCTTTAAGTTGATTTCTGATAGAAAAATAGTTAAGGAAAATCTCTTAAAATGAAACAAAAACAAGCTGGATACTTTAGTCTCTGTGAATCACTCTCAAATTACATAAAGGTACTGGAAGGATATAAAGAATCGAGAGACAATTATAATTTGGCTTTTCAAAGACTTCTTGGAATACACTATTAAGGAAATCCATGTAATACAAAGGCAAATTCTCTCTGATTAAAAGCCATTTACAAAGAATACACTGAAATGACAAGAGAAAATTTTTCTTATTATTTATTTATTTTACAGGTAGATTTACAGACAGTGAGAGAGAGACAGAGAGAAAGGTCTTCCATCCGATAGTTCACTCCCCAAATGACCGCAACAGCCAGAGCTACGCCGATCCGAAGCCAGGAGCCAGGTGCTTCTTCCTGGTCTCCCATGCTGGTGCAGGGACCCAAGCACTTGGGCCATCCTTCACTGTTCTCCTGGGCCACAGCAGAGAGCTGGACCGGAAGAGGAGCAACTGGGACTAGAACCCGGTGCCCATATGGGATGCTGGCACCGCAGGCAGGGGATTAACCTAGTGTGCCACGGCCCAGCCCCGAGAAGATTTTATAAATATTGCATATATTTCCACTTAGCAGCACTGAAAAACAGGAAAGAATGACAGTAAAGAACCAGAAACTTGGAGAAATTTCTATAATCTATACTCTTAATAGAACTTTACAATGGAGAAAATCAATCAAACCTGAGAGACTCTAACCAAACAGACAGAAGATAGTATTTGCTCCTTGGGCATATGAAATAGTCCAGTTTTCCAAGGGGAGGAGAAAAAAAAGCTCAGACTTAAGAAATGGGAGTTGATGGAAAGTACTGAAATGTTCAAGATTTAAAGATCTGAGACCCTACTCTACACATTCTAAGCTTTTAGTTGTAGTGTTTGCCAACAGACCACTAGGCATAAAATGTGTAGTATTATTTTCATTAATTTTTAAAAAATAAATTAAATGCAGAAAAAGACAAGGAGTAATATAAATAACCTATTCTAAATGTGACATTGAAAAAAGAATTAACTGATGATATTCTCTAGAAAAAAACAATGAGATGATCTATATTTTAGCAAATGACAGTGAGGCTACAAATGATAGTGAAGCACAAGATAGTAGAGACAGATCCACATAATAAATAGTCTGGTAAATGAAATTCATCACAGGTACAAAGCAATTTCAGTAAGAAAAAAGTAATTTAATTACAAATATTCAAAATGTATGAGTCTCCAAAAAAATTCATGGAAAATGTATACTATGAAAAACTATGCATAGACTTATAAAAAATTTTGGCACCAAAAGAAACTTATATTGTAATTTAGTCTTTTCACAAACGTTTTAAAGTATTCATGTGTATCCTTGGCCTCTAACTTAGTTATAAGTCTCTTACTAAAAAGTCTCAAAGAATTACCAAAGAAATTTTAATACAGCTGGTGGTTACAGGGAAGATAAATAGAGAGAAATGTGATAATTATAACTAACAGTAAGATTGAGATGGAGGAAGTAACAGGTCTTTCATTGTAAAATCTTTTGGGGCAGGCATTGTGATTCAATGGGTTAAGCAGCCACTAGGGATGCATGCATTCCACACTGGAGTGCCTCATTAATCTGTACTTTCAGTCCAACTTTCTACAAATGCACTTGTTAGGCAGCACAGATGCAAGCCCAAGGACTTAGGCCCCTGCCACTCATTTGGAGACCCAGAAGGGGTTCCTGAATTAGTCATGGCCTAGCCCTAGATGTTGCAGGCATTTGGGGGAATGAACAGCAGATGAAAGTTCTCTCTCTCTCTCTCTCTCTCTGTGTCTCCCTGTCATTCTTTCAGATAAACAAAATCAAACAAATAAATATCTTAAAACAAAAACACTCTGATTTTTGTTGTATGCTTCTGGTGGGGGTTCAAAACATACCACAGGGCCAGCACCGTGGCTCACTTGGTTAATCCTCCACCTGCGGCACCAGTATCCCATATGGGCGCTGGGTTCTAGTCCGGTTGCTCCTCTTCCAATCCTGCTCTCTGCTGTGGCCCAGGAGAGCAGTGGAGGATGGCCCAAGTGCTTGGGTCCCTGCACCAGCATGGGAGACCAGGAAGAAGCACCTGGCTCCTGGCTTCGGATCGGCGTAGCTCTGGCTGTTGCGGCCATTTGGAGAGTGAACTATCGGATGGAAGACCTTTCTCTCTGTCTCTCTCTCACTGTCTATAACTCTACCTGTCAAATAAAAAAAAAAAAATACCACAAATATTTTAAGCTGAAGCAATCTGAGAAAACAGAAGGAAGTTCACTTTCGCTTTCTCCCATTCTTCTCTGAAATAGGTCATAAAACCTAAAAAGGATTTTCTGATCTTTCCCTAAAGCAAGTCATAGGATGTGAAAGCTTTGCTCTCTCTATACTCAGAGAACAGGAGCCAAAGTCACAGACGTCCACAAGTAATCTGAACAAATAGGCCTTGCTATTGCCATTACACCATACCACCTTTGTCCAATTTTATTTCTCCATGGCTATCCACTTCATCAAACTTATGAAAATTCACAATTAACCATTTGTTCAGGTTTTCCCTTCCTTATGAAGGCTCCCATGTCACATGAAACTTGTATTAAATAAACTGTGTATGTTTTCTTTCTCTTGTTAATATGTGTTTTGTTATAAGGAGGAGCCTCATCTCAAGAATATAGGATATGTAAGATAAAGATAACTTTCCAGGCCCAGCACTGTGGTGTAACATGTTAAGGCACTGCCTGCAGCGCCCACATCCCATATGAGTGCCAGTTTGATTCTCGGCTGTTCCGCTTCCAATCCAGCTCTCTGATAATGCGCCTGAGAAACCAGCAGAACATGGCCCAAGTCCCTGGGCCCATTGCACCCACATGGGAGACCCAGAAGAGGCTCCTGGCTCTGGTCTGGCCCAGCTCCAACTGTTGTGGCCATTTGAGGAGTAAACCAATAGATGGAAGATCTCTCTCTGTCTCTCCCTCTCTCTGTAACTCTGCCTTTCAAATAAAATCAACAAATCTTAAAAAAAAAAAAAAGATACTTTAGTCCATTTAGATTATATAAGTTAAAAAAAAAAACAAAAACAAACAAACAAAAAAAAACCAAAAAAACCCGTCCAGGATTCCAAGTTAGCAGAATAGGAAAAGCCATACTATGCTAGGCTAGGGAAAAATAGTTTTTTAAAAAAAAAGTGGGAAAAAAGTGCATTCTCAGGGGAGAATTAGAGAGAAAACTGCGCTGGAAATTGTATAAAAAGAGCACAAACGTGGACACAACACATGACTGCAGCAGCTGAGAGCCAGAGCAGGCGGGTAGCTTGAAGATTGAGGTGAGACCAGACTACAGCAACTCATGGTGATATAGCTGAAGGGAGAATGTGGTGTGAATCCAGCCTGCAGCCCTAGGGGCTAATAGTTCCCTGTGGATCCAGTGGAAGTAAAAGGACGTTTATCTTACTCCATCCTCCACATAACAGTGCCCGCTGCCCGGCTGGGAAAGAGTAGGTGCCATTTTAGGCTTGGGCAGCAGCTGCAGAAGCCTTTGTGCATGCGCACAGCAACTGGCTGTGACAGGATGCCACCTTCCTGGCAGTACATTGGTATGTGTGTGATCTGGAAATTCCAGCAGGGGCAAAATCTGCAGTCCCCACTGACTTTGAGCCTGGCTGGGAGGACTGACAGGTGGCTAGACACCAATGTAGGAGTGTGAGGTACCCCCAGCCTCCCAACATACCACAGGCTCCAGGGCTCAAGCAGCTTAGGCAGAACTGGCTTGGGGAACATCTGCTTCTCTGTGAACCAAACAGGCTGGCAGGGTAGAGTATAACCTCCACACCCAACTGTGGCAGCCTTGTGTGCTGAGATTGTGGGGACTTGGTAGCTGCATGAGTGGGTGCAGGTCTCTGAGCAATCACTAGGTGCAGCTCCACATGCTTGGAGTTCCTTGGTTGCCTGGGATGGGTCATTGCTGTGGGAACCATGCTCAGAGGGAGGACTGCACAGATTTTGTTCAACTCATATGGTGGTGTGGATGAGTGTTGACCCACTGGGGCTAATACCTGGGCATTGCTCAGCTTGGAGGAGAGGAGGTGAGGGGTTGATCACACCAACAGAGGTGACCATTCCCCTACTTCTGTTAACAAGAGGAGATCTACCACGCCGAATCTGGGTGTCACCCTGCATACTTATTCCATCCTGCAGCTGACCAGAGCTCCCTGGACACACCCAGTACACACCTCTTGGGCACAATTCAAAGATAAAAGCCATCAGAGGAAAAACCCAACAAATAACTCCACAGATGCCTAAAAATAAACACAGAAATTCAAGAAACAAAATAAGGAAGATACAATGACACCCCCCCCCCCCAAAGAAACACAACATTTCAATGTTAGAGTGCGAAGATGAAGAGAATGATGAAATGCTGGAAATGGAATTCAGAAGATTAATCCTAGGATTAATCAAAAGCAAATCCACAAACTAAAGAAAAACACACATGACATGAATGAAAACTATTCCCATGAAATTGAGATTTAAAGAGAAATAAAAATGAACTATTAGCAATGAAGAATTCAATACATCAAATAAAAAATGTGATGGAAAGCTTTAACAATAGACTTAGTGAGGCAGAATAAAGAATATCTGAGCTAGAAGACAAATCTTTGGTAATCTTTCCGTCAGAAAGAAGAAGGGAGGAGAAGAACGAAGAAGGGAGGAGGGGGAGGGGAGGAGGAGGAGGAAGAGAAGGAGGAGGAGGAGAAGAAATTAGAAAACTTTTAGAGGAGGAGGAGAAGAAATTAGAAAACTTTTATGGGATACTATCAAACAACCCAATATATGGGTCTTCGGATTTCCTGAAGGTGTGAAAAGAAAGAATGAACTAGATGGCCTATTAAGTGAAATAATTACAGAAAACTTCTCCAATTTGGAGAAAGAAGGGGACATCCAACTATAGGAAGCACACAGAACTCTTAACAGATATAACAAGAAAAGACTGTCACCATGATGCACTGCAGTCAAACTTTCCACACTAAAACATAAATATTCTAAAATGTGCACATGAGAAACACCATATTATTTTCAGAGGATCTCTAATTAGACTCACAGCGGCCTTCTCACCAGAAACTCTACAGGCTAGGAGAGAATGGCGAGACACAGTCCAAGTATTAAGAGAAAAAAACTATCTACCCAGAATACTGTACCCTGCAAAGCTCAAAAGATGCCTAAGGATGTGCTACTCATAGAAGCATGGCTATCACTATGAAAGAAGGTGGAGGCAGAAAAAGTACAAAGGAAATCCAAAGAAAACAATAGGAATATTTATGGAAAAATGGCAGGGTCCAGTCATTACTTATTAATAGTCACCTTGAATGTAAATATCCTCAACTCTCCAGTTAAAAGACCTGGAAATAGATTAAAAAACAAGACCCATTTATTTTCTGCCTATAAGAAACACATCTCACCAAAAAAAATATACACAGACTGAAAGTGAAAGGATAGAAAAATATAATTCCATTTTAATGGAAAGTAATAAAGAAAAGGTATAGCCACCCTAACTTCAGACAAAATAGATTTTAACACAAAAATTATTAAAAGAGACAAAGAAGGGCACTATGTAATGATTAAGGAATCAATTCAACAGGAAGCTGTGACTATAACAAATATATATGCACCCAAATATAGGGCACCTGGCTGTTTAAAAGAATTGTTAATGTAGGCTGGCGCCGCGGCTCACTAGGCTAATCCTCCGCCTTGCGGCGCCGGCACACCAGGTTCTAGTCCCGGTCGGGGCACCGGATTCTGTCCCGGTTGCCCTTCTTCCAGGCCAGCTCTCTGCTGTGGCCAGGGAGTGCAATGGAGGATGGCCCAAGTGCTTGGGCCCTGCACCCTTGTGGGAGACCAGGATAAGCACCTGGCTCCTGCCATCGGATCAGAGCGGTGCGCCGGCCGCAGCGCGCCAGCCGTGGCGGCCATTGGAGGGTGAACCAATGGCAAAAAGGAAGACCTTTCTCTCTGTCTCTCTCTCTCTCTCTCACTGCCCACTCTGCCTGTCAAAAAAAAAAAAAAAGAATTGTTAATGTAAAGGTAGAAACAGATTCCAACACAATAGTAATGGGACTATTATCAATACCCCACATTCATCAACATACAGATCAACTAGACAGAAAATCAAAAAAGAAATAACAGAGCTAATTTCACTATGAACCAAATGGACCTAACTGATATCTAAAGAACTTTTCACCCCAGAGCTGCAGAATACACATTCTTCTCATCAGAGCATGGAACTTCTCTAGATTAGGCCATATGCTAGCCCATACAAATTAACAAAAAGTCAAAATCATACCATGCATCTTCTCTGACTACAATGGAATGAAGCTGGAAATCAACAACTCAAGAATCTCTAGATCATATGCAAACACATGGAGACCTAACAACATGCTACTGAATGAACAGTGGAAGAAATCCAAAGAGAAATAAAAAAATTTCTGGAAACAAACGAAGATAACAATACATCATATCCAAGCTCATGGAATTCAGCAAAAGCAGTGTTAAGAGAGAAGTTTATAGCAATTGGTGCCTACATGAAGAAATTGGAAAGGTACCAAATAAATAAGCTATTAATGTATCTAAAGGACCTAGACAAACAACAAAAAAGCCAAACCCAAAATTAGTATGAGGAAAGAAATAATTAAAATTAGAGAATAAACAAAATTGAAAACAAAATTACAAAAGATCGGGAAAATGAAGAGCTGGTTTTTGGAAAAAAATAAACAAAACTGATACACCTTTGGCCCAATTCACCAAAATAAGAGAGAAAAGATCAAAATCAATAAAATCAAAGATGAAAAAGGAAAAGTAACAACAGATACCACAGAAATAGAAAGAATCATCAAAAATTATAGAGAGCTGTATGCAAACAAATAGAGAAACCTAAAAGAAACAGATTGATTCCTGGACACATACAATCTACCAAAACTGAATCATGAAGACACAGAAAACTTAAGCAGACCAATAACAAGGATAGATTTGAATCAGTAATAAAGACCCTCCCAACAAAGAAAAGCCCAGCACCAGATTGCTTCACCATTGAATTCTACAAGACATTTAAAGAGGAACTAATCCCAATTCTTTTCAAGCTATTCAAAGCAATTGTAAGGGAGGGAATCCTCCGAAACTCCTTCTATGAAACCAGCATCACCTTAATTCCTAAACCAGAAAAATACACAACAGGCCAGTGCCGTGGCTTAACAGCCTAATCCTCTGCCTTGCGGTGCCGGCACACTGGGTTCTAGTCCCAGTTTGGGCACCGGATTCTATCCCGGTTGCTCCTCTTCCAGGCCAGCTCTCTGCTATGGCCTGCGAAGGCAGTGGAGGATGGCCCAAGTCCTTGGGCCCTGCACCTGCATGGGAGACCAGGAGAAGCACCTGGCTCCTGGCTTCGGATCAGCGAGATGCGCCGGCCGCAGCAGCCACTGGAGGGTGAACCAGCGACAAAAAGGAAGACCTTTCTCTCTGTCTCTCTCTCTCTCACTATCCACTCTGCCTGTCCAAAAAAAAAAAAAAAAAATACACAACAAAGAGCACTATAGACCAATATCCCTGATGAACAAAATATTATAATCAAACTGAACATTACATCAGCAAGATTATTCACCTAGACCAAGTAGGATTTACCCCTGGCATGCAGGGATGGTTCAACATTCACAAATCAATTAATGTGACACATCACACTAACAAACTAAAGAACAGAAACCATACAGTTATCAATAGATGCAGAGAAAGCATTTGATAAAAACAACATCCTTTCATGATGAAAACTTTAAGCAAATTGGGTATAGAAGGACCACTCCTCAACACAATCAAGGCAATTTATGACAAACCCACAACCAGCATCCTATTGAGTGGGGAAAGTCTGGAAGCATTCCGTCTGAGATCTGGAACCAGAAAAGGATGCCTGCTCTCACCATTGCTATTCAATACAGTCCTGGAAGTTTTAGCCAGAACCATTAGGCAAGAAAAAGAAACCAAAGGGATACAAATTGGGAAGAAGGAAGTCAAACTACCCCTATTTGCAGATGACATGATTCTATATACAGGGTATCCAAAAGACTCCACTCAGAGACTACTGGAACTCATAAGAGAGTTTGGTAAAGTGGCAGGACATAAAAATCAACACACAAAAATCAACAGCCTTTGTATACACAGACAATGCCATGGCTGAGAAAGAATGTTTAGAGTCAATCCCATTCACAATAGATACACAAAAAATCAAATACCTTGGGATAAATTTAACCAAGGATGTCAAACATCTCTATGATAAAAATTATGAAATATTAAAGACATTAAAAATGGAAAAATCCTCCATGCTCATAGATTAGAAGAAGCAATATAATCAAAATGCCCATAATAACAGATGCACTTTACAGATTCAATGTGATCCCAGTCAAAATACCAATGACATTCTTCTCAGATATAGAAAAAAATGCTAAAATTTGTATGGAAACACAGAAACCTCAAATAGCTAAAGCAATCTTATACAACAAAAACAAAGCTGGAAGCATCATAATACCAGATTTCAAGACATACTATAGGGCAGTTATAAACAAAACAGCCTGGTACTGGCACAAAAACAGACATGTAGATCAATGAAACAGAACAGAAATGCCAGAAATCAATCTAAACATCTACAACCAACTTATATTTGACAAAGTAGCTAAAATCAATCCTTGGAGAAAGGACAGTCTCTTCAACAAATAGTGCTGGGAAAACTGGATCTCCATGTGCAGAAGTATGAAGCAAGACCCCTACCTTACATCTTATATAAAATCTGCTTAAAATGGATCAATGACCTAAATCTATGACCCAATATCATCAAATTATTAGAGAACATTGGGGAAACTCTGCAACACATTGGCAAAGGCAAACACTTCTTGGAAAAGACCCCAGAAGCACAGGCAATCAAAACCAAAGTTGACAAATGGGATCACTTCAAGCTGAGAAGCTTCTGCACTGCAAAATAAACACTCAGCAAAGTAAAGAGGCAACCGAAAGAATGGGAGAAAAACTATGTGATGGATAAAGGGTTAATTTCCAGAATCTATAAACAGCTCAAGAAATTCAACAACAACAAAACAACAATCCAGTTAAGAAGTGAACAAAGGACTTGAAAAGGCATTTTTCAAGAGAGGAAACTCAAACAACAGACATTTGAGAAAATGTTCAGGATCACTAACAATCAAGGAAATGCAAATCAAAATCACAATGAGGTTACACTTAGCCATGGTTAGAATGGCTCTAAAACAGAAATCAACAAACAGAAAATGCTGGCAAGGATGTTGGGGGTTGGGAGGAGGAAAATACCCTGATCTACTGCTGGTGTGAATGTAAACTGGTGCAGCCACTGTAGAAGACAGTATGGAGATACCTCAGAAATCCAAATGCAGACCTATCATATGATCCAGCCATCACACTCCTGGAAATTTACCCAAACCAAAAGAAATCAGTGTTTGAAAAATTATCTGTACCAATGATCATTGCAGCTCTATTAACAATAGCTAAGATATGGAATTAACCCAGATGTCCATCAACTGTTGACTGGGTAAAGAAATTATGGTATATATACCATATGGTACATATTCACTATGGAGTACTACTCAGCTGTAGAAAAAAAAAATGAAATCCTGTCTTTTGCAGCAAAATGGATGCAACTAGAAACCATTATACTTAGTGAAATAAGCCAGTCCTCAAAAAGACAGATACCATAGGTTTTCCCTGATCCAAAGTAACTAATAGAGTACCTAAAATGTAATGTATTGGAGTGAAATCGACATTTTGAGTTTCAATGATTATTTACAGCCTTTGTCTCTTCTGTTGAGGAACATTGTTTTGTTTTGTTTTTTTTCTTCATACCATTTGTTGAACTCTTTTACTCAGTGTAGTGTTACCTTTACGATCACTAAATAAAATGAAAGTAGATCTCTGTAAAAATTATGAGTGAAAATGGGAGAGGGGGGAGGAAGAAGGGTTGGAGCCTTGGTGGGAGGGAGGGTAGGGTGGGAAGTATCATTATGTTCCTAAATCTATATATATGAAATATATGAAACTTGTATAACTTAAATAAAATTTTTAAAACCCTTTAAATTATTTCAGTGAATCTTTTATCTCAAAGCTTAACAACGACTGCACAATAATGAAAGGGAGGTAGGCTATAGTCAAGGGACTGAAGGAAAGAATAAGCATTTTTCAGTTGTTCATATATTTATATAATGACAATTTCATCACAGCAGCTCTCTCATTTATACACACACACACACACATGTGTGCACATGTACTTACACACACCTGAGGCTCAGAGAGTAATTTAACCAAGATAGTTGGATATCAGTGAATGTTAAGCCAGATCAAACCTGTGATCCAAATACTTGCATGGGTACAGATTTAGAAATCACCTGAAATTTTTCTAGGTCTCTTTTTTGCTGTCATTCTGCCTTTCAAATAAATAAAATAAACCTTTAAAAAAGGAGAGGGAGGCTGGACACTGTGGCACATTGGGCTAAGCTAATGCCTAGAACTCCCAAATCCATGTTGGAGAGCCAGTTTGAGTTCTGGCTGCTCCACCTCCAATCCAGTTCCCTATAATGCACCTGGGAAAAGCAGATGGCCCAAATGCTTGGACCTCTTTCACCCATGTGGAAGACTCAGATGGAATTCTAGGTTCAAGGCTCTAGATTGGCCCAGTTCCAGCCCAGCCATTGTGGCCATCTTGGGAGTGAACCAGCAGATGGAAGATCTCTTTCTATCTCTCCCTCTCTCCAACTCTTCCTTCCAAATAAATAAAATATTAAAAAGTATAAAATCATCTGATACATAAATCTTCTTTATCTTCTATTTTCTAAAATAGAAATCCAAGAAGGTGACTATCTCAATTTTACTTGTAGAGGCACTTTAAATAATGAGAATAATGTGAAGTACACTTACAAAGCACAACAATATACAATATATTATATAAAATACTTTAAAATTAGTTTCAAAGTACTTGATAACTTTCAGTTATCTGACTCATATACTGTCTTATCTCTGTATATGCATATACTGTATTACAAGTAAGTTATTTGCATACATCTTTGACAGTTATATTAGCACTATAATTCAATTGAAATTAGGATCCAGATCTGATTCATTTCCACCTCGTTTGAAACAGGCCTTGAATAATAGTTTAGTAAAAAAATGATTATCTCAGGAAAAAAGGTTAATTCTCATATCAGATTTGCAAAATGGCCAGGATAACTATTCACAGTATTCTTATTAAACAAACAAACAGAGAAAAAATTCTAATGCTATATCTCAGCTAAACAGATCATTAGTTAAGCTATGGTCAAAAAATTTTTGTGGAACACCCTAACTCAAACAAAACAAAACAAAGCCCACTAAGCCTGATTTCTCCAATTGAGAGTCTGGCAGGGTGTCCAAAGGAAAAAACTTTAGTTTTTTTAATATTTGGAAATTTCTGAAATATAAGATGCTTGTAAACCTTTTGATTTCAGGTTTTCTTAAAGAAATTTTTATTTATTTGAAAGGAGAATTATAGACACACACACACACACACACAAATATCCTCAAACACTTATAATAACCAGGGCTAGACCACGCCAAAGGCCAGGAGCCAAGAACTCCATCTGGGTCTCCTCACATGGGTGGCAGAAACTCAACACTTAAGCCATCACCTACTGCCTCTCAGGCACATTAGCAGAAAGCTGGATCAGATGTATGGAGTAGTCAAGGCTCAAACCAGGCACTCTAATATGGGATGCAGGTGTCCCAAGCAGCAGCTTAACCATTCCACTGTATTGCAATGCCTACTGATTCTGGGTTTGTTTTTGTGTTGTTGTTGTTTTGTTTTAAGATTTATTTATTTGAAAGGCACAGCAACAGAGAGATAGGAAGAGGCAGACAGAGAGATCTTCAATCTGCCAATTCATTCCGCAAATGGCTGCAATAGCCAGGTCTGAACCAGGTGGAAATTAGGAGCCAGTGACTCCATCTTGGTTTCCCTTGTGGGTGGCACGGGCCCATGCACTTGCAGGAGCATCAGCTGGATTGGAAGCTGGGAACCAAACTGGCACTTCAATATGGGATGCTGGTATCCCAAGAGGGAGCTCAACCTGGTGTGTCAGGAAACCTCTCTTCTCTTTTCAGGTTTATGAGAACAAATGGTAGAGGGAAAATTAAAGTGCTTCCTAAAAATCCTAAAGTTGTTTTTAAGGGTTCTAAAATCAACAAAAACAGAACTTGAGACATTACAGCTAGCTCAGCTCTTTGGAACAATTCCACATATATTTCACATGATTTTTCATAATATAAAGTAAAAGATTACTATGAGGATATTTCAGAAAGTTCTTGGAAAATGGAATTAAAAGTATGAGTTTACTTTGGTAGAAAAAAATTTTGAAAACTATGCATAGTTTTTTCATAATATATTTTGTCCACATACTATGAAAAATTTTTAGTACCAAAAATCTTGACACCAAAATAAACTCATACTATTTTATTTTCACAAACTTCATTTAATTAATTAATTTATTTGTTTATGAGGTAGAGATACAGACAGAAGGAGATAAAGAGAGAAAGTCTTCCAACTGCTGGTTCACTCTCCAAATGGCCACAATAGTTGAGTTGGGCTGATCCAAGGCCAGAAGCTTCTTCCAGGTCTCCCATTTGGGTTCAGGGGCCCAAGCACTTGGGCCATCTTCTACTGCCTTCTAAGGCCATAGCAGAGAGCTGGATCAGAAGAGAAGTAGCTAGGACATGAACCAATGCCCATATGGGATGCTGGCACCACAGGTAGAGGCTTAGCCCACTAGGCCATAGCACCAGCCCCCTTTTGAAGTATCCTTATACTCTAGTCCTATTTCACTGATGAAGAAGCTTCGGAGAGTCATAGTACATGGTTAAATTCCGATTACAAATATGCTTTTTGCAATGCACTATGCTGTTCTTACAGAGAATTAGTTGATAGCTTTCAAAGTGGTCTCTTGCTACTTCCATTCCATCATGTATATGGCAACTGGGAATTATCTTTGTAAAATAAAGATGATCACATTGCTTCCCTGCTTAAAACTCTTCAATAGATTCACTTAGCCCATCAAAGTCCTTGGCATAGCATATGCAACACTTCAAAACCTAAATCCTTAAATATCTGCTCCATGTCTATTTCTCCAGCCTCATTTACTGCTTATTTCTCCTTCCCTTTACCTACTTCTCCTATGTTATTCCTCTTAAAAGAAAAAGCTCTATTTATTTGAAAGGCAGAGTTACAGAGAGAGGGAGAGACAGATATCTTCTACCCACTGATTCATGCCCTAAATGGCCACAACGTCCAGGGCTAGGCCAGGCCAAAGCCAGGAACCTGGAACTTTATCTGGATTCCCATGTGGGTGTCAGGGGTGCAAGCATTCAGGCCATCTCCCACTGTTTTCCCAAGCACATCAGCAAGGAGCTGGATCAGAAGTGGAACAGCTAGGACTGGAACTGGCGCCCATATGAGATGCTGGCATCACAGGCAGAGGCACCACAATGCAATCCCACCACTCCACGTTATTCTCTCCATATGGGATGCTGGCATTGCAAGCAGCAGCTTCACCCGCTACATCATAAC
Source organism: Lepus europaeus (assembly GCF_033115175.1). NCBI lineage: Eukaryota > Metazoa > Chordata > Mammalia > Lagomorpha > Leporidae > Lepus > Lepus europaeus. Next base: position 32,915,534 of record NC_084831.1, read on the forward strand.
ACCAGCTCCTAACATATTTTTTAAGATATTTATTTATTTACCTGAAATTCAGAGTTACAGAAAGGGGAGGGCAGAGAGAGGGACAGAGAAGAAGAGGAAGAGGGAGAAGAAGGGGGAGTTTCCATTCACTAGTTCACTCTCCAGATGGCTACAACAGCCAGGACTGGACCAGGAGCCAGGAGCTTCTTCCAGATCTCCCAGGTGGATAGAAGGGGCCTAAGAACTTCAGCTAACTTCTGCTGTTTCTCTCTGGCCATCAGAAGTGAAGCAGCCAGGAGAAGAACTGATGCCCCCATAGGATGCAGGTACCTTTACCCACTACACCAGGATGCCACTCCCCACCCCCCACCATGTTATTCTAAATGATTTGCAGTCTCTCGATTCACCTGTATGCAGTAAGGCATCTTTGCCCACTATACAACTAACTCAAGTTGCCAATTTATTACTCATCCTCCAAAATTTAACTCAGAAATTAATGAATCCTCTTTCCTCAGCCTTGCTAGGTTTTTTTTCTATGTAACTAATTCCTCTCCTAAGCTTCATTTATTTCTCATTCATGCTTACAGAATTTTTAAAAAACCTGCAAATTGCTTTTTAAAAAAATTATTACTTACAACTTGTAAGGTAGAGAGACAAAGAGATCTTCTATCCACTGGTTCACTCCCCAAATGCCCACAACAACTGGAGCTGGAACAGGCTGAAGCCAGGATCCACACCCAATCCAGGTCTTCCAATGGTGGCAGGAACCAAAGTATGTGAGCCATCCATCATCTGAAGCTTCCTAGGATGTGTATTAGCAGGAAGCTGGCCTGGAAGCACAGCCTGGACTCAAACCTGGCATTCCAACATGGGATATGGGTACCACTTGTGGCGTCTTAACCACTGAGCCAAATGATCACTCCACAAATTGCTTTAAAAATTGTGAGAGAGAGAGAGAGAGAGAGGGAGAGAGAGAGAGAAATTCTCCTATGTTCACTTCCCCAAATACTTGCAACAACCAGGGGCCAGACGGGCTGAAGTCAGAAGCCAGGAATGCAATCCCACTTGGGATGGCAGGAGACCAATTACTTGGGATCATCCCTGCTACCTCCCAGGGTTGCATTAGCAGGAAGCTGCAATCAGGAGCCAGAGCCAGAAATCAAACCCAGGTATTTGGATATGGGACATAGGACACAGGTATCTTAACTGTTAGGATAATGCACATTGCCTATTTAAAGTATTTAAATAACATATTATAATCATGTATATTTCTTTCCTCTTTATTTGATGGTGAAGCCTTAAGGGATACTCTATTCATCTTTAAATTCTTAGGCTCTAACACATTGCCTGACAGTAGCTTGCATCAGATACATGTTTATTGAGTTGAAAATATTTTTCACTTATTTATTCACTTAAAGATATATAAGTATTACAAAAGGATGCAGACTTTATAAAACATAAATGTTTCAAAGGGAAAAAGAAACCCTGAAACCCTTTAACTGAATTTTGTACAATGGCAGTTACCCTGAAGGTCCCTGCTAGCATTTTGTGTCCCAGCTGGGTCTCTAGAAAGTTCATTACTTTCACATTACCATTATGGCAATTTACGAAGGAGCTCAGTGCAAGCATGACAAATTGAAATGACAGCTCTGGCAACCAACAATTCTTATTTATCAGTAGAGCTACACTTTCATCAGCACTGTCATGGATAAGCCTTTTATTTTTTTAAATATTTATTTATTTACTTGAAAGTCAGATTTAGAGAGGCAGAGGCAGAGAAAGAGAGAGAGAGAGAAAATCTTCCATCCACTGGTTCACTCCCCAAATGGCTTCAATGGCCAGAGCTGAACCGATCTGAAGCCAGAGAATCAGGAACTTCTAGGTCTCCCACATGGGTGCAGGGGCCCAGGGATGCCGGCACAGCAGGTGGTGGCTTTACCTGCTAGGCCACAGTCCTGGTCCTTCTTTACTGCAGAACAATTTTTATAGAGTATCTTCTAAAAGACATGCAAATACTGTGATTGGCATTAAGGGGAATCCAAAAAAGTAAGTGCTCATTATGATAGGCAAAGGATGTGTTCTTAAAAAATAACTCAAGGGCCGGTGCCGTGGCTCAACAGGCTAATCCTCCGTCTTGCGGCGCCGGCACCCCGGGTTCTAGTCCCGGTCGGGGCACCGGATTATGTCCTGGTTGTCCCTCTTCCAGGCCAGCTCTCTGCTATGGCCCAGGAGTGCAGTGGAGGATGGCCTAAGTCCTTGGGCCCTGCACCCGCATGGGAGACCAGGAGAAGCACCTGGCTCCTGCCTTCGGATCAGCGCGGTGCGCTGGCCACAGCACGCTGTCTGCGGCGGCCATTGGAGGGTGAACCAACGGCAAAAGGAAGACTTTTCTCTCTGTCTCTCTCTCTCACTGTCCACTCTGCCTGTCAAAAAAAAAAAAAAAATTAACTCAAAACTGCAACAGTAGTGGCAAAGGACTCATTAAGTGGCACCAAGACTCTTTTAGCTTTTTCGTCACGAAGGCAAACATTACAAGAATACGCATGAGGAGGAAACCAAGAGCATTACTAGGCATTCTGATAGAAGGAAGGTCTTTAAAACTAAAGCCCTCACTCCTCCAAGGTTTGAAGGCTTCTTGGCACAGAGCATTTCTACTCAAAATCTCCTGAGATCAAGTAAAATGATAAGCTGTTAACATAAGTAAACTTTGTATAGCATAACTAGATGAAAATATTAATGGAGAGAGATATGACAGGAAGCTTTATACTCACTACCTTTCACTGATGACTATAGTATCTGCATGTAATATCATTGCTTTCCTTTTTTCATGGCAACTATAACAAAGTACTCTGAACTGGATGGCTTAAAACAACAAAAATGTCTACTCTCACAGTTCTGGAGGCTAGAAGTCTGAAATCAAGGAGTTGGCAGGGTCGTGTTCTTTCTGAAGCCTTTAGGGGAAGATCTTTCCTTTGCCTCTTACAGTTTCTGGGAGCCCTAGGAAACTAATTCAGATTTTGGTACTGAGAGCAGAGTATTAGGGTTTTTATTGTTGTTTTGTTTTAATCCGAAAGGCAGAGTTATAGAGACAGAGAGAAGTAGAGAGACAGAGAGAAGTAGAGAGGTAGGGGTAGAGGTAGAGGTAGAGGTAGAGGTAGAGGTAGAGAGAGATCTTCCATCTGCTGGTTCTTTCCCCCAAATAACCACATACGTGGGGGTTGGGCCAGGCCAATGCCAGGAACCAGGAGCTTCCTCTGGGTCCCTCACATGGATACAGGGGCCCAAGTACTTGGGCCATCCTATGCTGCTTTCTCAGGCTGTTAGCAGGTAGCTGGATTGGAAGTGAAACAGCTGTGACACAAACTGGCACCCATATGGGATGCCAGCATTGCAGGCCAGAGGCTTTACCCGCTACACCACAGTGAAGGACCAGGAGTGTTGCTTTAACAAATACCTCAAAATTTGTTTTGAAGTAGCTTTAGAACTGGGTAATAAGTAATAAGAATTTTTAGATGTCTACCAAAGCCTATTTCCTATGTTCCTATTTAAAAGCCTGTTTTCTTAAAGAGATAGTTGGTAGATACATACATATACATATACATATATACATATATATATATATATGTGTGTGTGTGTGTGTATGTATGTATATGTTTATATGGATTAAAAGGTAGTGGGGCCTTAGAAGGAAATAATGAACACATAATAGGATATATGAGGAAAGGTAATCCTTATCATAATAAAGTGGCAAAAAACTTACCTGTTCAGCTATGTTCAGCTGTGTTATTACTCAGAAGTGATACACTGGAATATTTAGCCAAGGTGATTTCTAAAAATTATTAAAATGCAGCCTGATTTCTTCTTGGTGCTTTCAGTAAAATATAAGTAGAAAGAGAGAAATTGAGGAATGAACTATGAAGCAAAAAAAAAAAAAAAAAAAAAAGAATCAGCACTTGATGGTTTGGAAAATTCTCTGCTTACCCAGATAGTGTACTCTGGGAACCAGGCCATGGGTGTGGCTGGATAATCATTGGTGTCTGGCTCATGGATCCAATGAATCAACTATACATAAGCCAGGAACAAAGATACTATTATACAGGAAAGATGTGTGAAGGAGCCTCTTATCAGATGGCTTGCATACCCAAGCACTGCAAAAACTGACAAGGATTTTGAGAATTTTATACCAGCAGAAGTACAGCCAGGTGCTGGTATTGTGGTGCAGGGATTAAACCACAGTTTGTTATGCTGTGAGTCCCAGCTGTTCTGCTTCCAACTGAGTCAGAGTTATAGTTACAGAGGTAGGGAGAGACAAAGAGAAATCTTTGATCCACTCGTTCACTCCCCAGATGCCCACAACAACCAGAAGTGGAGCGTCATCCAGTCTCCCACATGTGTGGCAGGGTGTCGGGGCCAGTGGCCCTGGCCCGACATGAGATGCAACAGGCTGAGGCTGTCCCTTATCTAATCCTGTTTCCAAGACTTTTCGTCCCATATTCCTGCAGGCAGGATGTGACTTCTGATGAAGGTTTATGATGTTCTTTGCTCTATCTGCAGAGCTTGTACCCTGATCATTGCTACTTTGTAAACTTGTTTCGTTCCTGTGCTATTCATGATTGCACACAATGAATGTTATCTGTATGGGGCCTGGGGTATATATCCTTGTGTTTCTTGGTGCTCACTGCTGGAGACTGAAGGGTTTCCTTAGGGAGACTGCCTCCAGTCCCTCATCGCCGGGCCCCCTACTTTGGCTTGGAACGCGACGAGGCAATAAACGTGGTGATGAATTGACTGAGTGCTGCGTGTCTCCATGTGGTTTGTCGGGTGGCCTCCGACAGCAGGGCCCCAGCACTTGGGCTACCTTCTGCTGCTTTTCCCAGACCATTAAGTAGAGAGCTGGGTCAGAAGTGAAGCAGCCTAGACACAAACCAGTATCCATATGGGATGCCACCACTGCAGGTGATGGCTACTCACTACACCATAATGCCGGTCCCTACAGTGAATCTATTTCATACACGGGTAGGAAAGGAATTTGGAAGGGCTCAAATTTTGAATTGTATCCTCCAAAGTATGTCCCCCTGATATTTGTGAATATGACCTTATTTGGAAACAGGATCTTCACAGAAATCAACAAGATAAGACCATGAGGGCAGGCCCTAATTCAACATGACTTAATATACTTAAAAAAGAAATTAAATACCAGGTAAAGTCAGACACAGGGAGAACAACCTGCTTTGACAAAGGCTGAGACTGAAGGAATGCAGCTCCAAGCCAAGGAACAATAAGGATCAAAAGCCATCACTAGCATCTAGGAAGAGGCAGGAAAAAAATTCTACAGTCTCAAAGAGCAAGGCCCAACTGATACTTTGAGTTTAGATGTCTGTCCTCCAGACTGACACAATACATCTATGTATTCCTAAACTACCCAATTTGTGATACTTTGTTACAACAGCCCAAAGAAACCAAACCACCGCTCATTACTAGCTACTATATATTCTTCAATTGCTGTGTACGTGGGTTGGTGTTAAGTGCTTTATCAATGAACACATTTAAATCTCAGCACAACCCCATGGGGAAAATAATTAAATAATTTTCCACTAACCTACTCTTAACCACTATACCAAACTTTTTTTTTTTTTATGCACTATGTGTTGTACAATACAGAACTGGGGGGAAGGGGCTCTCTTGAAAGTGCAGGTAACTGAGAAAGGCTTGGTGCTGCTGTAGGGAGTGGCATAAGATCTGGGCTTCCTAGGGCCTCAGGACCACATGTGGCTCTCTTGGTGCAGTAGGTTGAAGTCCCAGCCTGCAGTGCCTGCATCCATTTGGGTGTTGGTTCAAGTTCCAGCTGCTCTACTTCTGATCCCTGCTAGGTCTGGGAAAGCAGTGAAAGATGGTCCAAGTGTTTGGGCCCCTGTACCCACGTGGGAGACCTGAAAGAAGTGCCTGGATCCTGGCTTCAGACTGGCCCAGCTCTGGCTGTTGTGGCGATTTGGGGATTGAACCAATGGATAAAAGACTTCCTTCTCTGTCTATCTCTTCCTCTTTTTGGCCTAGGTTCCTAGCACACAACTTTTAAAACCCTCAAAATTTTCAAATTCACACTGAGTTCCTGCTAACAAGATGGTTCAGAATGGTGCACTGGTTACCAGGACCCAACCATGTAATTAAAGGGTGGGGGCTTTGAGCTAGGTCCAACCTCTGGGGAACAAAGGGGCCTGGAGACTAAGTAAGCAATTATGCTCACATAATGAAACACCAATAAGAAATCCAGACATTGAAGCCTGGCACACATTCCTAATTGGTGAACAAACCGATGCACTAGCATGGTGATGTGACTTGATTCCATGGAAAAGGGGGCACAGACACTGTGTTTGAGATCCCCCAGACTTCACCCTCAGTGTCACTTCATTAGGCTGTTACTAATTTGTATTCTTTATAATAAACCTGTCATCACAAGTATAGGGTTTTCCTGAGTTCTGTGAGTTGTTCTAGTGAATTATCAAAACTGAGAAGGGTCATGTGAACCACTGGGAACCCCAGTTGGTCAGGAGTCTGGGCAGTATAGGGAATCCTGCTTGAGGCTGACATCTAAAATGGGGGCAGTGTTGCTGGGGACCATGCTTCCCTAAATTTTTGAAATCTGACACTAACTCTGGGTGGTTTAGTGTCAGAACTAAATTGCAATAAATCAGTTGGTGTCAGAATATCTGGGGTTAAAACAGAATAGAATAACTGGATTCTATGGTGGCTCAGTATAAACAGTAACCAGTGAGAGTAAATAGAAAAATGTGCTATATAAAATATAAATCACTTAGTCTTTCATATATTTGACTTTCATACAACTATTCTTTAATACATTGATACTAACCAAAACTCTCATACATTTTCTCACAGGCAGAATTGAACTTCGCATTGTTTACTCGTTTATTAGAAAGTAGTTTTGAGCGGATGTATGGTGACATGTCTATCAGAGAACACTTGGGAAACTGTCAGGTATTTGGGGATTGGGCTTAACTGCTCATGCAAGGAAAAGTCATAAACCCCAACTGGAGTTCAATGCCTGATCCAATCACTTTTTCACATACAAATCCAAAAATGGCAAGCACAAATTGGGAGGTAGACAGGCAACAGTTGACTGAGTTTTACAAGGCTATATGTGTATGTTTTTAGAGAGTCTACCTCAAACTCCCTGACTCAAGCAATGATAGCTAATTTTCCCAAAAATTCTCTTACATGAACTAGGCCCTATACATGACTGAAATGCAGTATCACATTTTAAAAAATTGAGTCATTTAATGTCAACATGTTTAGTACAATAACTGATTCAAATAGGAGTTGATTTTGATGATCATAATTTTTGTGTGTGTCATATCCAACAAGACTCTAAGGTGCTTGAAAGCGGGAATTATATTTGCAGTTATCTGTATCACAGAAGCCAGTTTACCTAGAGAGGGGAAGAGGGGCAGACTCAGAGCATCATATAATTTTAGTTAACACATGTCTTGGTGACTTTTAAATGTCAGACTGATATCAGGAACGTAGAAATGAAAGATAAAATCCTTGCTTTGATAAAAGCTTACAATCTAAAGGAAAATAAAATTTCACATCTTTTTAATAAGAAAATAAAGTTCATATCTTTTTACTGGAACTTTCTTTGTACTATTTTTTGAAATAACAAGGTAAACTGACAAGTAAGAGGACAAAGAAACTATTCAATACCTTCCCAATGCCATCTTGACACGTGTTAAAGAGACCAAACTATCACCTTTTGGTGTAATGGATGTAGCAAGAGCCTTTGTAAGAGAGAACACAGATCAAATTATTCATCTGTTACTTCATATATTTATGACTTTGGATAAATTATTTATTTAGAGTTAAGACTTTATTTTAAAATTTCATCTAAAAGAAAGGCCTTAATGGCCTACTGATTATTTCAATGTCTTTTCCTTTTTAAATTTTATTTTTTAAAATATATTTTTACTTTTAATTGACACCTACTAAGTGTACATATTTATGGGGTTACAGTGTGTGACATTTCAAGATCCATATGTAATGTATAATAACCAGATCAGGGTAACTGCCTTATCTAATACCTTAGACAGTTATCATTTTGTATTAGGACCAAAATCTTCTCTACTAGTTACTTTGAAATGTCCAATTAGCTGTTGTCAAACATAGTTATCCTTCTGGGCTATAGAACACTGGATAAGTTATTCAATTTCCCAAGTTCCATTTCATATTTTGTCCAAGAAGGATGGGTAGTCATTTATAGACACAGATCAAGGAGACTTTTTAAAAATGTGCTTGGCAAAAATAAAACACTAAATAAATGGCAATCATTAAGATCATTATCATCAATACTGCATTTCAAAACTCAACAGGGCATGCAGTCACAAAATGACAAATAGTGTTAAGATTCTTCTTACATGAGGTTCCTTGAGTAACCAAATTCAGAGGCAGAAAACACAGTAGTTGCTAAGATCTGTGGGATGGAGATTAGGGATTATTATTTAGTGGGTACAGAGGTTCAGTGGGGGAAGAGAAAAAATTCTGGAGATGGATGGTAGTAACAGGCGCACAATGATATGAATGCACTAATGTCACAAAACTGTACACTTAAATATAGTTACAATGGCAAATTTTACATTATGTGTATTTTACAATTATAAAAAATATAAGCTACATTAAGGTCAAAAGGAAATATATGATGAATTTGAAGAGAAAAATATAATAATTAGACTTAAAATGTTTCAAAAGGTAACCCTAGAAGAAACATAGAAAATGGATTAGAGGGGCTGGCACTGTGGCGTAGTGGGTAAAGCCACCACCTGCAGTACTGGCATCCCATATGGGCGCCAGTTCGAGTCCCGGCTGCTCTACTTCCAATCCGGCTCTCTGCGATGGCCTGGGAAAGCAGTAGAAGAGGCCCAAATCCTTGGGCCCCTGCATCCACATGGGAGACCAGGAAAAACCCCTGGCTCCTGGCTTCAGATGGGTGCAGTTCCGGCCACTGCGGCCAACAGGGGAGTGAACCAGCAGATGGAAGACCTCTCTCTCTCTGCCTCTCCTTCTGTCTGTGTAACTCTGACTTTCAAATAAATAAATAAATCTTAAAAAAAAAAAAAAGGATTAGAGGCAATCAGAGCAGTTGTCGGCAGAGTAGTTAATATGCAACTGCAGTAATTCAGGTGAGAAAGAGAGATGATAGAAACTTGAATCACAAAAGTTATCAGTGAAGATTCATTCATTCATCCAACAACTATTTAATAAATGCCAGTAAATGACAAGTACTATGATATGCACTAGATATAAGAATAAGACTGCAAGAGCCCTGCCCTCATGGAACTTGTAAACAAATAAGCAAATAATTACATTTTGTGAGTAAGGGCTAAAACAAAAAGAGTAGCTGTGACAGCGAAGTCAGAGAGGCCTCTAAAGAGAAGCGATCTTTAAACTGAAAAAGAACTAATCTAGAGTCAGGGAAAGGCCTTCTGGGTTTCCCATGTGGGCAGCAGGAGCCCATGTACTTTCCAATATGGGGATCCCAGATGGAGCTCCTGGCTCCTGGCTTCAGCCTGGCCCAGTCCTGCTCCTTGCAGACATTTGGGGAGTGAATCAGTAGACAGAATCTCTCCAGCTCCCATACCACTCAATCTGAACCTACTGGAAAGAAAAGGTCTTTTCTAAAGAAATTCAATCTGCCTACAACCTGTACAGGAACCTTGAAAACTCCACCCAGGGCCAAAAAGTATAAGCACTAGAGAGAAAAGCAGGATCTACCACTTTGGGTATACCTGAGATTTCACAGGGTCCTCCTAGGCACCTTCTTGCCTGATAGAGCTAGATATAATCCAGAAGCAAGGTACAGATTATTAACACTTCCTTTAGCCAGGCCCTACTACAATTAAGTAAGCCAACAAATTCCTTTTTGCCTCAATCCATTTAAGTTAGATTTCTGTCCTTTGCAATCAAAAAGTGCTATTACATTGCCAATATGTTTTTTTTTTTTTTTTCAAAAAAAAAATCATCAGGAGCAACATCCCAATCCTACTGAAACAGAACTCCCAGGTCAGGTATATTTTGTTTTGTTTTGTTTTGTCTTTATTTTATTTTATGCCTATGAATTTATTTTCATCTGTTTAACGGGGAGAGAGAGAAAAAGAGATCGTCCATCTGCTGGTTCGCTCTCCAAATGGCTTTAACAGCCAGGGGTGGGTCAGGCTGAAGCCAGGAGCCAGGAGCTCAAGTCTCCCATGTGGGTGGCAGGGGCCCAATCACTGAGCAATCATCTGCTGCCTCCCAGGATGTATTAGCAGGATGCTGGTTAGAAGCAGAAGAGCTGGGACTCCAACCAGCACTCCAAAATGGGATGTGGACATTCAAATAGTGGTTTAACCCACTGTGACACAACACCTACCCTGTCATTTCTTAGTAAGTGTTCTAGATGATCCCATATAATCAGGCAAACTGGAGAAATACTAGCTTAGGCCAAAGTTTAACATTCAACACAAGTCTGGTGGTCTCCTCCCATTGTATATGAAATGATAATTCTCTTCCTTCCCAGTAATACTGAAAAATGACATTATAACAATAATATTCAGAGCATATACAATGTGCCCACTGCCACATCAGAAACCACCAAGGTATACAGTAAACATACAAAGTTTAAAATGTGCCTTTTCTTCAGGATCTTCTGTTCCCCAATTTGTAGAAAAGGCAAGACCTACAAATACAACAGGCGCTACCCAACTGCCTGATTACTGGAATCATCTAAGGCTCTTTCAGATAGATTCAGAGTGGCAGATAACTCCATATCTACCATCAGACAACAAAGCTATTTCCAATATACAGTCAGAATAAAATACAGTAGAGGAGCATACTAATGAGCTATTAGGTAAAATGGAAATAACCCATTAATGAAAATTTGGATTTAACATGTATTGAGCACTTACTATATAAGCATTTTCTCTATTTGGTACCCAAATAGAGGTTTTCACTAGTAACTAATTACCAGAAACACTAGCAAATGAGTAAATTCCCTGAATTTACATTTTTCCTTTGAATCTAATGGTTTATTTAAAGTCTATCATTAAGGGATTTACCATATCAAAAGAAAATTGTGTAAGTGTTACAGTTAAATAAGCCAACAAAATCATTACCCTCTACCATATTCAACTAGCAGTTCTCAAGATAACAGCTGAGACACCTAGATGTCAGGTTAGCATCAAAAGCCCCTATTAACTGGTGTTGTCATTTATAGAATTCCGCTCAAACAACCAATCTTTGCTTACTTATCAAGTAAAGCTTCATTAAATAACTAAGTTGGAAATGTTGTGGAAATCTGAGGATTAAGAGGGAGTCTGGAGAGTGGTTTTCCAAGCAAGAAAAAAACAAGACAATTACCAGCTTTACCGATATTTGTTCAGCAATATTTTCTAAGGTTTCTAGGTGAGGACCTCTGAGTCATTAAACAATTATTTACAGAATATGTCCTTGAGGATAGATTTCTGTGAATGGCTTTCTTTAAATATAGGTACAACTGTAACTGAAAGAATTATAAAGTCTTATTAAAGATTTCTCAAGAATTTTTTTTTAAGATTCATTTATTTATTTTAAAGTGGGTTAGAGCGAAGAAGAGAGAGACAGGGAGATCTTCAATCTGCTGATTCATTCCCCAGATGGTTGCAACAGTCAGGGCTGTGCCAGATCGAAGCCATGAGCCCAAAGCTTCTTCCAGGTCTCCAACATGGGTGGCAGGTGCCCAATTACTTGGTCCATCTTCTGCTATTTTCTCAGGCCATTAGCAGGGAGCTGGATCAGAAGAGCAGCCAGGACTTGAACAGGCACCCACATGGGATACCAGTTTTGCAGCAACAGCTTTACATAACACCAGCCCCCCAAAATTTTTCTCTTAGAACTAAATTCAAGACTTCTAATTTTACATCACTCTTTATAAGTGTATGACAAAAATTATCATAATTTTATAAAACATTTGCAGGGAAAAAAACTATGTTACATATAAAGGGATAACAGCTATCTATCTATCTATCTATCTATCTATCTATCTACCTACCTACCTACCTACCTACCTACCTACCTATTTATTGGCAGACACAGACAAACAATGAGAGCGAGCTCCCATCTGTCAGTTCATTCTCCAAATGCCTGAGCTGGGTCAAGCCCAAGTCAGAGGCTGTGAACTCAATTCAAGTCCCCCTTGTGGTGGCATGTGGGTAATGACCTGAGTTATCATCACTCAGTGATCTCCCAAGGGCTGCACTGGCAGAAAGCTGGAGTAGGGAGCCAGAACTAGTATTCAAACCCACGAATCTGACATGAGATATGTGTCTTAACCACTAGGCTAAATGCCCATCCCAAGCTTTTTTGAAGTGTTACACAAACAACTCACAGAATAATTTCTGTTCACAAGCCAACATGGACACTTCATAATTCTCCCAAATAATGGCACTGGATTTTCAATTAACAGGCAATAGTATGTGGTAAAATTTTCTACATCTGTTTGAGTCTTCTCTGCTGACTAGCACTAGGCATATTTTTGACACCTACTTGAATACGACACTGAGATGGAAAAAAATTGTGTAATATTCACCTAGCATACACTTTGGTGCACAACAGACTCTAGTTTGTCAGTCCCATCAAATGAGCCAACCAAATTGATTACCACTTTATGAAGAAATGTGTTTTAATGAAATCCTAAAGAAATAACATTTAAAATTATTATGTTAAGATCAACTTTTTCTGCTAGCACAGAAAGATTAGATTTATATTCATAGAAAAATTGATGTTTTAATTAATTAAATCAATTATAATTGATATTAGAACTATAAGGTAAATAAGACAAAATTGTCAATATTAATCCTAGTTAGCTAAGAGAAACTATGACTATTGCAGAGGATCAAAACTCTTTCAATCACATTGATTTATCAAGTACTTAAAAACAGAATCTATATGAATCCATCTTCCTCATAATTAAGTGGATAAAATCACTTGGCCCATTCAACTAGTAGACTAAATCACTAATATTCTGATATCTCTTATGGTATTTTAGACTTAGAGCACAATGATTCATACATATGTGTTTAGATATATGTAAATATCCATGAACACACCTACCTATCCATCACTGGTCTCTTTTGGGGTATTCCTATTTTATCTCCCTGGGGCCCTTATACACTGCTGACTACTGCTTTCTTTTTGAAACTTACTGCTGTTCCCTGGCATCCAAAACACCACTTTCTCTTGCTTTTGCATACAGGACAAGCTTACTGACCAAGAGTATTGACTCTGGACTCATTATCAGAATTCAAATACTGTTTTCACTACTTGCTAGCCCTGTGACATTGGACAGATTATTTAAATTTTATGTGCCTATTTAGTAAATGCTACAGGTATGTGTTTCTACTATTCTCCTTCACTGTGATTATTTGACCTCCATATATTTCACCTAACGGATTCCATTCATTTAAAGGGGCCTTTACCTCTATCTTGAAGGCTTTTTTCCCTTCCTTTCCAACAATCACCTTTCTCTCCAATGATCACCTTTCTCCTGCCTTGACAGTCAGTTGTTCCTGCTTTTCTCTTTCCATAGTACTTTGAATTTATTTTATCCCCAGCGCTTGTTATGTTAGATTGAATGAGACTGAAACTTTGAAACTGCCTACCCACAGGAGACTATTTTAGACCTATAACAACAAATATGGGAGCCGGCATTGTGGTGAAGTGGGTAAAGTCACATCCCATATGGGTGCCAGGTCAAGTCCCAGCTGCTCCACTTCCAATCCAGCTCTCTGCTATGGCCTGGGAAAGCAGAAGATGGCTCAGGTTCTTGGGCCCCTGTACCCGCATGGGAGACCCTGAAGAAGCTCCTGGCTCCTGGCTCCAGATTGGGCCAGCTCCAGCCATTGTGGCCATTTGCGGAGTGAACCAGCGGATGCAACACTTCTCTCCCTTCTCGCTCTGCCTCTCTGTAACTCTGCCTTTCAAACCAATCAATTAATCAGTCTTTAAAAAACAATTTTATATAGTTTGTCCTAATAAGATACATCTCTTCATACTTATGCTATCCTCTCCCTCCCTGTATTACACTCATAACAAGGACTATGTTTGCTACTGTTTTTTTAAAATATATATATATATATAATGAAACAGTTCAGATACATAAAAAGATATAAAAAAATGAACACTCATAAGTTCAAAATTCAGTTAAAATACAATTTAAGACCGTGTGTATTCTTCCTGACATTCTTCCTGTTTTTTTTCTCCCCAACCTACCATTCAGACACCTACTATTGGGGCTAGCGTTGTGGCCTAGCAGGTTAAGCTGCTGTGTACAATACCAGCAGCCCATGTGGCCACTGGTTCATGTCCCAGATGCTGTACTTTCAATCTGGCTCCCTACTAGTGTACCTGGGAAGGCAGTGGAAGACGGCCCAAGTACTTTGACCCCTGCACCCACATGGGAGACCCAAAGGAAGCTCCTGCTTTGGTCTGACCCAGCCCTAGCTGTTGTGGCCATTTGGGGAGTGAACTAATAATAGATGGAAGTTCTCCCTCTCTCTGTAATTCTGCCTTTCAAATAAATAAATCCTCAAAAATATTTTAAAAACATATACACTCAATATTCTTCATTTGATAATTATCATTACCATGTATTTAAGCATTTATTACATCTTCTAATACATGTATATTAAGCTTTATATAAATGGATTCTGCAATTTGCTTTATTCACTCAATCTTCTGATATTTACCAAAGATACTATAGAGATCTAGTTCATTCATTTTCATTATCATATAGAATTGCATTAGGTAAATACACCATGATATTTTCATTCTTTTATTGACATACATTTGAAATACTTCAATTTTTTTTTTTTTTTGCTATATAGTTACATGAATACTGCTGCACATCTCATGTTGCACACAATGGAGAATTTCTAAAGGGTATATATCTAGGAGTGGAACTGATGGATTGTAGCTTATACATATTTCAGTATTAATAGATATTGCCAAACTGTTCTTTGTTATGTTTGGGCAAGGTCTACTCCCATTAATAGTGTCCAAGATGTCCAGCACTGTGGTACAGTGGGTTAAGCGGCTGCCTGTGACACCAGCAATCCCATATGAGTCCCAGTTTGAGTCCCACTGGTGGACATCTGGTCCAGCTCCTTGTTAATGCACCTAGGGAAGTAGTGAAAGATGGCTCAACTACTTGCGCCCCTGCAACCCACGTGTGGAAGACCTGGATGAAGACGGAGTTCTGGGTTTATGGCCTTGGCCTGGCTGGCTATTGCAGACATTTGGGGAGTGAACCAGTGGACAACAGATCTCTCTTTTGTATCTCCCTCTCTCCACTCTGCCTTTCAAATAAATAAATAAATCTTAACAAAACAGTAGGGGCCAGCATTGTGGTGTCGTGGGTTAAGAGCTGCCTGAAATGCTGGGATCCTATGTGGCTGCTCCACTTCTGATCCAGCTCCCTACTAATACACCTGAAAAAGCAGAAGATGGAACAAGTGTTGGGCCGCTGCACTTACATGGGAGATCTGGATGGAGTTCCGGGCTCCTGGCTTCAGCCTGGCCCAGCACCAGCCATTGTAGTCATTTGGGGAGTAAACAAGCAGATATCCCATCTCCCTCCCTCCCTCTCTCTCTCTCTCTCTCTAACTCTGCCACTCACATCAAATTTTTTTTTTTTTACTTTTTTAAACTTTTATTTAATAAATATAAATTTCCAAAGTACAGCTTATGGATTACAATGGCTTTCCCCCCATAACTTCCCTCCCACCCGCAACCCTTCCATCTCCCGCTCCCTCTCCCATTCCATTCACATCAAGATTCATTTTCAATTCTCTTTATATACAGAAGATCAATTTAGCATATAATAAGTAACGATTTCAACTGTTTGCACCCACACAGAAACACAAAGTGTAAAATACTGTTTGAGTACTAGTTATAGCATTAACTCACAATGTACAACACATTAAGGACAGAGATCCCACATGAGGAGTAAGTGCACAGTGACTCCTGTTGTTAACAATTTGACACTCTTATTTATGGCGTTAGTAATCACCCTAGGCTCTTGTCATGAGTTGCCAAGGCTATGGAAGCCTTTTGAGTTTGCCGACTCTGATTTTATTTAGACAAGGTCATAGTCAAAGTGGAAGTTCTCTCCTCCCTTCAGAGAAAGGTACCTCCTTCTTTGATTGCCTGTTCACCCATTCTTTCCAATAGGATCTCACTTGCAGAGATCTTTCATTTAGGTAGGTTTGTTTGTTTATTCTTTTTTTGCCAGAGTGTCTTGGCTTTGCAAGCCTAAAATACTCTCATGGGCTCTTTAGCCAGATCCGAATGCCTTAAGGGCTGATTCTGAGGCCAGAGTGCTGTTTAGGACATCTGCCATTCTATGAGTCTGCTGTGTATCCCACTTCCCATGTTGGATCATTCTCTCCTTTTTAATTCTATCAGTTAGTATTAGCAGATACTAGTCTTGTTTATGTGATCCCTTTGACTCTTAGTCCTAACAGTAACAATTTAAAAAAAATTTTTAAGTGTCCAAGAGTTTCCTTATTTCTACATTTCCACCAATATTTGTCATTATTTGACTTCTTAACTGTTGCTAATTTGATAGGTGTGCCATGTATCTCATTAGAATTTTAATTTGCTTTTACCTAATTACTGGTAAACAGTTAATAAACACTTGAGTTGCTTTATGCCATATCATTTTTCTATTGATTTGTATCTTTCCAATCCATTTGTGGGAATCCTTTATTATTATAGATAGTAACATCTGGCTGTTAAATATACTACAAATATGTTCTTCAACTTTATGGTTTTTCTTCTTTAAATTAAGGCACTCATCTTTGCCACAGTACACAGCACACAGACTGACAATTAGCAGATATTAATGTTTGTTGAATGAATAAACAAAGTAAAAAGTGAATAAACACGTACAAAAAAATTAGGTAGTATTTCTAAGCTCCACTAGACCCTTAATTTGGAAGTGTAACTCTCTATGCCTATTAGGTTTTATAAATTTTGTACTCTCAAATTCCTTTTTTTTTTTTAAGATTTATTTATTTATTTGAAAGTCAGTGTTACACAGAGAGAGAAGAGGTGGGGTGGGGGTGGCTTCCATCCAATGGCTCGCTCCCCAATTGGCTGCAACGGCCAGAGCTGCACTGATCCGAAGCCAGGAGCCAGGAGCTTCTTCTGGGTCTCCCACGCAGGTGAAGGGCCCAAGGACTATCTTCTACTTCTTTCCCAGGCCATAGCAGAGAGCTGGATAGGAAGTGGAGCAGCTGAGTCTCAAACTGGCACCCACATGGGATGCCTGTGCTTAAGGCCAGGGTGTTAACCCACTGCAGCACAACGCCGGCCCCTCAAATTCCTTTTTTTTTTTTTTTTTTTTTTGATAGGTAGAGTTATAGACAGTGAGAGAGAGACAGACAGACAGGTCTTCCTTCCGTTGGTTCACTCCCCTAATGGCCATTACTGCCGGCACACTGCGCCTATCCAAAGCCAGGAGCCTGGTGCTTCCTCCTGGTCTCCCATGTGGGTGCAGGGCCCAAGCACTTGGGCCATCCTCCACTGCCTTCCCGGGCCTCAGCAGAGAGCTGGCCTGGAAGAGGAGCAACCAGGACAGAATCTGGTGCCCCAACTGGGACTAGAACCCGGGGTGCTGGCGCCGCAGGCAGAGGATTAGCCAAGTGAGCCATGGCGCCAGCCCAAATTCCTTCTTAAAGAATAAATTTAATATGGCTTGGAGACTTCCTGGTAGACCCTAGAGGCAACTGGAGACCCAGCAGGGGACCACAAAAATCAGGAGTGGAAGTCTAAAGTTCTAAATCATCTAATCAAATGGTTGTCTGTTCTCTCTTCTTAAACATCTTCAAAAATAAGTATGTTGGTTCTTATATTTTCTATTATATTTAACAGAACATAATGGCCAAAACAGCCTTATTCCCATCATGTTTGAATGCCTCAGGGGGAAAATCTATATAAGCATGAATGTAAAGCAATTATAATAAACAGGAAAACACTTGGAAATGTGCCCATAAAAAGCCAATGAGCAACAGACATAGTGGTTATAATGAATATACAATAAGTATAAGCTTTAATTTAAAAAGTAAACAATTGTAATATATACAGTAAATACAGAAGGGAAAGATAATGCAGTAGCTTTTATATGCTTCAAAAAATTTAAAAGTAATAAATGATGACTTGCAGCAGAACCAGCAAGAGGTTCAAACAGCACAAATATTTTTTTAAAAGGAGGTCAAAAGAAGCAATGAGTCATTCTGGACAAAGCACAAAATCTGTAGTTAGAAGACTGGTCTTGAGGAATCATTTTGACGTTTACTAGTTGTATACAATCTGATACATCACTTATTCCATCTGCACCTCAGTGCTTTATCACAGTAATTAGGGTTTACAATGAATGATCTGGCATCCTGCCTTACAGTATTATTATGCATTTCAAATTAAATAGGAAATATGCATGTGACAACACCCCCTCAATACTCTGGAACTATGATTATCTACCCTTCCCCATGCTCTGTCTCCTCAATGCTACCTACACTATTCCTGAAACTAGATATTAACTCCTCTGAAATGGATATTCCATTAGTTTGCTAGGGCTGCTGTAACAAATACCACAGGTTGGGTGGCTGAAACAGCAGAAATTCATCTCATTACAATTCTGAAGGCTGGAAGGCAAGATCAAGGTGTCGGCAGATTGAGTTTTGAGGCCTCTTTCCTTGGTTTATATATATCTTCTTCCTCTTTTTTTTTTTAAATTTTGTTTTGTTTTTCGTGTTTTTTTTTAATTTTTTATTTATAAAAAGGGAACAAACTTCATATATTTCATATATACAGCTTTAAGAGCATAATGATACTTCCCATCCTCCCTTACTCTCTCACGTCCTCCTTTGCTTATTTTTCTTTTAATTTTTACAATGACACACTTTCAATTTTCTTGAGAGCTTGTTTGGAGGTTCTAGCAGGGGAGCGCAGCTTCTCGTATACCCTTGACCGAAGACCGGTCCTCCTCTAGCGGGGAAGGTCGTCCTCTTCGATCGAGCATGCAGCTTCGGGAGGGACGCACATGGAGTGGTGAGGGAGGAAGGGGACACCCGCCTAGTCAGCCAGATCAACCAAATCAACCCTGGAGATCAATGGGGTGACAGATGTTGCAGCCAGATCGCCCTCACATCCATCAATTTTCTTTATAATTACAAGCTTAAACCTCCACTAAATAAAGACTTCAACAAGTAGTAAATAGAAAAACCACTCTCCTCATGAGTACAGACTGCTTGCCATGATTACAGTTATATACGTGTGTGTGTGTGTGTGTATCTCGAGGGTCCACTTATTCATATATTCTTTTTTCACTTTTAATTTTAATTAATTCAGTATGATTTGTAGTCTAAGAACATGATATTCTCTTCTTCCAAACCTCCCTCCCTCTCTTCCTCTGAATTCACAGTCTTTCTGTGTGTCTGTGTCTTATTTTCGTCTTACAAGGACTTCAGTTATACTGAATTAGGGCCCACCCATATGATCTCATTTTACTCTAATTACCCCCTTTTAAAGGCCCCATCTCCACATGCAATCACATTCTGCTGTAAGGGGGGTTAGAAGCTCATCATATGATTTTTAGAGGGACATAATTCACACAAATATGCAGATATTCTAACATATCACATCTATCATTACTCTAGTATGTTCTACATTGAACATAATTCCCATTTTGTCTCCCTCAGTAGACTACACCGCTTGCACAGTGCTATTTCCTATTTATCTGACTTCTGTGTGTCTACTGCAAATTTTATGCTCAACACAATGTTACTCAACACAAAAACCTGCTGATAATAAGTTTATAATACTTTCAGCAAAGAAATAATTAGAATCGGTCTACCCCGTGGCCAGCCAGCACTGTGGCATAGCAGACACAGCCACCGTCTGCAACACCAGCATCTCATATGGGTGCTGGTTCATGCCCCTGCTGCTCTACTTCTGATACAGCTTCCTCTAATGACCTGGGAAAGCAGTAAAAATTGTCCAAGTGCTTGAGCCCCTGCACCCAAGTGGAAGACCCAGAAGTTACTGGCTCAGATCAGCTCTGCTCTGGTGGTTTCGGCCATTAGGGGAGTGAACCAGTGGATAAAAGACCTCTGTCTCTCTCTCTCTGTAACTCTGTCTTTCAAATAAAAATAAAAATACATCTTAAAAAAGAAGAAGCAATTATCTAGAAATAGCTATCCTCACTTCTTTCCTTTGGGATAGGAGGGGTATAGAAGAATGAGCTGCATCCATTCAAGAGGACTACAGATCAAGAAATGTGCTCTCCACGGCTCAGCAAGGAGTCATAGCTTCCATTTTAGTCCAGGACACATAAAACACATCCAGTAAAATGGTTAACAGTGTAGGAAACAGGAATTTGAGAGAACAAATGGAGGCTGAAAACACAGGTCAGAAGAGAAGAAGCAAAAGTGAGATCAGCACAAGAATAACAGTACAAACAGAGACAGATGACTAGAGGCTGGGACAAAGATGTTAAGACTTGGTGGGTTTATCTGGCCATAAAGTTACCAAAATAATTAGTTTCAATACTTCCCTGATGATTATAGATAGAAAAATTAGCACTAAAGCCTTAACAAAGGTGTCATTTACAGATGGCAGTGGAGGGACTCAACATTTGAGACCTAGTGTGTGACCAACCTTAAACATTCTACCTTAAACTTTACATCTTTATTTTGTAAATGAAGTGAGGCTCAGAAAGTAAAAGTGGCTAGAGCTGTACAATTAATATTTTGTTTCAGTGAAATTATTTTAAATTAGATATATTAAGCTCCCATATGCCCCACGTACAGTTAATTTTTAGTGACACTGAAGAACCCAGATTTCTTTTCAAATCTAAATCAGTTCAGTAGAAGGAAAAGGGCTTAATATGAAATTGATCATTTTCCACCAGTGAGATCTTGTATGTTTTTCAACTTTACCACTCTTATCTACCAAAGACAGATATTGCAAAGATTAAAACTATAAAACAAATCTTAGTGATTAATCTTATAACCGAAAATTGGCCCACATAGGAACTCATTTTCAAATGTGGAATTTCTTACACAGTTTACTTCAAACAAGAATCTGAAGTTTCTTAATTAATGTCTATAAATTAACTTACAGTAAATTGACATAGAGAGAGAATATATAATCTATTGTTTTCTAGCACATCTAGAACCAGTTCCATACTGCACTTCTGAGTTTTTAGTACTATGGCCTTAGTCCATCTCTCTTGCCACATAAACCTCTACTGACTTACACAAATATGATACCCAAACCTATGGCAGCTATTAAGATTTATTTTATTTATTTGAAAGACAGAGTTACAGAGAGAAGTAGAGACAGAGAGAGAAAGGTCTTCCATCCACTGGTTCACTCCCCAGATGGCTGCAATGGCCGAAGCTGTGCTGATCCGAAGCTGGGAGCCAGGAGAATCTTCCAGGTCTCCCATATGGGTTCAGGAACCCAAGGACTTGGGCCATCTTCTGCTGCTTTCTCAGGCCATAGCAAAGAGCTGGATTGGAAGTGGAGTAGCCGGGACTAGAACCGGCACCCATATGGGATGCTGGTGCTTCAGGCCAGAGCTTTAATCCGCTGCTCCATGGCGCCGACTCCGCAGCTATTAATTTTTAAAACACATACTCTAGCCGGCGCCGTGGCTCAACAGGCTAATCCTCCGCCTTGCGGTGCCGGCACCCCGGGTTCTAGTCCCGGTCCGGGCACCGATCCTGTCCTGGTTGCCTCTCTTCCAGGCCAGCTCTCTGCTGTGGCCAGGGAGTGCAGTGGAGGATGGCCCAAGTCCTTGGGCCCTGCACCCCATGGGAGACCAGGAGAAGCACCTGGCTCCTGCCATCGGATCAGCGCGGTGCGCTGGCCATTGGAGGGTGAACCAACGGCAAAAGGAAGACCTTTCTGTCTCTCTCTCACTGTCCACTCTGCCTGTCAAAAAAATAAAATAAATAAATAAATAAATAAAATAAAACACATACTCTATACTATCTCTACTTTGTATCTTAACTAAATTAGTACTTATTGAAATTTGTTCTCCAAGGCTCCCAAGGAACTCCTCCTGAATGTGAAGTCTAGCTTTCTCTCCAAACGTTGAGAAATGATGGTTCCCTCTCCTGAACTGCTGTTATCACTTTGCTTTTACCTCCCTTAGAGATAATTTAAATCTCTTCAAGAAAGTTTCATTTCTGCTCCAGAACATAAGACCCTTAAAGGAAGGTGGAAGAGAATTAATATTTATTTTGCATCTGTAAAGTGCCATTTGTTTTTTCTAGTGATGGATATTATATGTAATATATATAGATGTAATACATCTGTATGTATACGTACTTATCTATACATATAAAATGTAATCTCTGCAACATATGAGGTAGGAAGTTTTTAAGGATAGGACACTGAAGTTTGCAGAGGCTGTTTGTATACAGTCATCATACTAGTAAGTGACAGAGTCTAAGTCCGACTTTTGGTCTAACTCCACAGCCTAGGTTCTTTCTACTATACTCCGCCCAGAAATCATGAGTATATACTCACTGCTTTATCTAACTATTTCCTATCCACCCACTAATCTCAAAGGAAAAAATATTGTTCACTACCTTTTATCATTAAGTATTAGCATAAAGGATTCAATATGAGGTATCTGGACTCCCACTTTCCAAGAATAACAACAGACTCTTCAGAGCAAACAGAATAATTAATATAAGCCCTGAATGAAGATGAAGAGATTAGAACCCTGCTTCCAGGAAGGAAAAGTCAAAAATCATTACTCTTCTATTCTCATGTTTAAAAACCCCTCCTCCTCTGAGGTTTGCACCATCTGGCTCTATCACTCTCTAACCTACCTCCTTATCTGCCATCTATCACCATCTTGATTAATCACCTATCTTTATTGCACCTGGGTCACAATCTTCCTCTTCCCCATATCCTATCATCCTAAATCATACACTATCCACACGGATGACTTATTCAATATATGCTAGCCTCACATTCCTTGTCATACTGAGCTTAAGGGACCTTCATCTCTGCTACCCACACATGAGACCTAGCTGTCATCCAGAACAGTCTCACATCAGAAAACTTTACACATTAATGATAATTAATAATATTCCACTTCCTGATCATAATATCTTTTTTCTTCCAGCTTATAATTACTACATTCGCTCACTTATCTAACTCAAGAAATCATAATATCTGCAAGTCTAAAACTGAACTTATCTAGTTTCCTTTCTCAGTTAATGTCACCGCTATCCCCCTAACCACCCAAGCCAAAAACCAGAGCATCACATCAGACTCCTTATTCTCTCACCTGTGCATCCAGTCATAAAGTCTCATAGATTTTCTCAAATTCATCCTCTAGGTTTTTAAATGTTACTTCAATCATTTCTAATAGAAGTCTTTCAGTGATTTCTCAAAAATCATGCCTTAATTTCAATACACATACATCTTTATTGTCACATCCTTAGCAGTCCCAAACTGTTTGTAGTTCTCAGGGCAAGCAATTCCTTCTCTCACAATGATGCTTTTATCCAAATTGTTTTCTGTTTGAAGCACACTTGCTGCTTATCTTTACCTAACTTACTCCTTACAAGATTTGGATCATAAAGATTAAAAGAAAGAGTAAGAAAAGAAGGAGGCAGGAGGGTAGGGTGGGAAATATCACTATGCTCCTAAATCTGTATATGTGAAACATGTTCACCTTATATAAATAAAAAACAAACTAACAAAAGAAGATCTGGGTCAGGTATCATCTTTTCCTCGCAGCCTTGCCTTGACTCTTCTGCTAGTCTACAGTCTCAGTGTCAGGCAATCACAGCATCACAAGCACTGCTTTTACCTTTTACTCCAAGAAGACCTATTCAAGCATCTAATTTACCAGCTCCACAATGTCAAGCACATTACATAGATAGTGACTAACAAATAATAGGCACATAAGCTTAAAAGTTAGAACATACAAAGTTTACATTTTCAGTGGAATATTCTCACCAGAGATTCCTATCTTTAATGCCAAGTATTTTGAAAGCAAGAACCAGAGCCTTTTCTACATCTGTACAGTTCTATCCAGAATAGTGCTACACAAATTTTCACCCAACTTAGATAAATAGGAAAGAGCATTTGCACAAACATTAGAAATCAAAACGACATACAGTCTACAAACTTCAAAGCCACTGACCAATTTTTAAAATGGAGGCATGAGAAGAAAGATAAACCAATTCTGACCGCTGGTATGTGCTTGCCTACTTTATAAAAAACAGTGAAGCTTCCTTAGAATTTTAACAGGGTCCCATACACAAGAGTTTAGTAGCTTATCTACAAAGTATCACATCTCTACTGGGCTTAAAAAAGTAACCTGCAGGGTGGCTTAGGCAGGGGTTTAGGAATTAGGTAAAAGATCCTTTTTAAAACTTAAAACTATCAAGGCTAAGTGATTTTTAAAAATAAAATAAAAAATAACGCTGGTAAGCGAAGAATAGAAAGTATATACCTTTCAAGTTTGGCCTTCCACTGGCAGTTAGAAATACAGCAAAGCGTTCAATGTAATAAACCACTTCCCTTTCCAACCAAATATTAAATTGCCCAATTCTTTTCAGAGTAAAAATAATACGCTCCTCTGTTTACAGGGCACATGACACTTTAATACCCTTTGATATACGTTATTAATTCATTTAATAATGTTCTTACTGATATTTTTGAAAGGAGAAAAACCAGATTTCCACAAATAGCACCTCTTTTAGTCTACTTCAACAAACACACTTTTTTTTTTTTTTCTAGAAGTTCAAAACACAGCACGGAGAGGAGGGAGTACTTTTCACCTAAGCAGGTCAGTCCTCACGGCCAAGCGCTACTAGGAGAAACTTACTAGGTATTGTTTCCCTGCTCTCCTTTAAAGGAGATGCGGGCAAACCGCAGCTCCTCCAGAGAACAAATCGGAGAACCACAGCACGAGAAACAACGAGAAACAGCGGAAGGAGCAGGAATTGGCGACGGCGGGGTGGGAGTGCAGGGGTAATGGTCACTACCTTCAGAGATGGTCACAGCCGCTCGCTCGTAAGAGAACAACTAGGAAAGACCTCTACAACCACATCCGTGCAGGCGCGGAATGGGGATCCTCGGGAAGAGATGTTTCCAAACGCGGGGTCGTCGCGTCATCAGGGCAGAACTGGGGCATTTTCAGACACTCCGGCACGGGATGGGAGGGACCCTACAAGACTTTCAGTTCCCTTCCGGTGGCGATGTTCTGGGGTTCACCCGACTCCTTGCCCACAGCTGTGCCCGCGTCCAGGCCACGGGCTCAGCTCCCACCGGCCGCTGAGGTTTGCAACGGGCTCTCCTCGCCCGTTCCCAGCGGGGCTCGGGGCAGGTGGCACCTGAGTTGTCCCAGCGCAGCGCCCGCCGCTGACAGCTCCGCCCCGGCGCCCCAGACCCGGGACCTGGGCTCCGGCTCACCTTTCGCTCTGGGTTGGCCCTGCTGACCGCGCGCGGACCCCACCGCACCGAGCTCCCCCGGCCCACCGCGGCCGCGCCCGCCCGGACCGAGCGAACCCCCACGGGGCCCCCGGCGCGCCTGCCGCGTCAGGGCCGTGGCCGGGCGCCGGACCCCTCCGCCCCACGCCAACGCCGAGCAGGCCGCCGGGACTCGGGCCGGCTGACACTGCCGGGGCAGGGCGGCGGAGCGGCGGACCCCCCACAAAAAAAGGCCCGCCGGCCCGACAGACTGACAGCCCCGGCCTGGGGGCGGGCGCCGCGGCAGCGCAGGTCCCGCCGCCGCCTCAGCCCCGGGCGGCCCCTCCAGGCGCGGGTGCCCCAGCGGGCGGCCGTGAGGCGCTTACCTGCGGCGGCGGCGGCGGCGGCGCGGGTAGCGGGGCGGTTCACTCCCTTCCCGCCGCCATGTTTCCGCGGCGCAGGGAAGCGGGGGAAGGTGAGGGCGCGGGCGGGGGGCGGCGGACGGCTCCGGACGGCGGCGGGCTGCGGGCGGCTGGGGGCTCCACCGAGGCGACGGCGGAGGCTGGGGCGGGGGTAGCCCGGCCCCGCCCCGCACCTCCCGCCGCGAGGTGGCGCGCGCCGCGGCCGTTGGGCTCGCGCGCGGGGGCGGGGCTGGAGGCCCGGCGAGCAGGGGGTGGAGCGGGGGTCTGCGACGGCCGGCTGAGGGGCGGCGCTGCGTCGGCGACCCCCGGCCCCCCCACCTCAGCCCCCTCCGCTGGCCGCGCGGCGACCTTGGGCGCCTGGCTTCGCACCTCCGCTCCGCGGCCTTCTTGTCTAACGCGGGGACATGGAAGCGGAAGGCTGGTGCGAGACGATCCGCTAGTGCCTGCGGAACCGTCCGGGATCTGGTGGATTCCAGACGGCGTCGGTGGCTCGAGCGGCGCGTCCCGTCAGCAGTGAGCCCCGGTGGGCCGGAACGTACCGGTTCCTGCGGTGCCCCTCGGGCTCGTTGCTAACAGCCACGTCACGTTGGCAGTAGCGAGCTGGTGGATGACCGAGTGGGGCTCCTGGCCCGCCTGGCTGGCTGCAGCCGGTGCTCGGCCCGCAGGGAGAACTGACCCTGCCGGGGTGAGTCAGGGGAGGCACCTCCGAGCCATCCGGTCCGTGTCGGCTCCCGAACCAGCCAGCCAGGCGGAGGGAGGGCTGGCCGGCTCCCGGGGCCGGGGCGGCAGGGTCGGGGAGACCCGGGCAGGGTGCCGGGGCTGCGCTAACTCTGGGAAGGAGTTATCCAGGAAAGAGGTCCTTGCTGTGGTTTCCTCCGTGCGTGTCCCTGAGATCTGCTCAGGGACCAGTGAACTCAAGAGTATCTTCCTAGCAACGCTAATTTTTTTTTTCCACTCATTCTCTCATGAATGTGCATGAGGTTTGCCATAGACGTGATCACGGCCACAGAGTAAATGCAGAATCAGATTTTAGAATCCAGCTGTCTCCAGCTAAGCCAGACATTCAGATTTGCACAAATGTTAAAACACTACTCTTTAAATTTTTTATTTAGAAAATGTAGCTATTTTCCATTTAAAAATTATTTCCATGTAATAGGTTTGTTGGTGTAAGTTTTGAACGACTTACACATTTTTAAAGTTCTCGGTGTTAATTTCTGGTGTGGTAAGTACTGATGGACCTGAATAGCTCCGTGTGGAGAAGTTCTTCAAGGTCCTCAGTAACTGTGGAGTGGAAAGGCGTCCTGATAGCAAAAGGTTTCTGGATGCTCACTGTAAGTTCTAAGAAGCTTTGCACTTCAGAAAGAGTTTGCAAGGCCCAAGCTAAGCCCTGAGGGTGAATTCACAGGCACTCGCATTCCAGGCCAAGTGCAGGGCTGGTAAGCTGGGGCCCAGACTACTGCCTTTTATTCCCATCCAGTGTTGCTTCGCCACCTGAGCAGCACCTGGGCAGGTGTCCTGTTCTGTTCCACTCTGCCCGGTGGAGCAAGGATTCTGCTGCTGCTTTTGTGGATGCTGTCGGTGGCTGTTTCTGACCCTCCGCAGGTTGTAACCCCTCCTCTGAGAAGCAGTCAAGTCGGGGAGGCTGATGGGAGGACGGGGGCCAGTTACCAACTTCTGCAAGGTGGTCCTGGGACTCCTGCAGAGGGTGGGCCAAGGCCTTACATACTGTATTGAGGGAAGTGAGAAGACAGCCGTGGTATCAAAACCTCTTCAGGGCCAGCGCTGGGGCATAGCGGGTAAGGACGCTGCCTGCAGTGCCAGCATCCCATATAGGCGCCAGATCAAGTCCCAGCTGCTTCTCTTCCAATCCAGCTCTCTGCTGTGACCTGGGAAATCAGTGGAGGATGGCCCAAGTCCTTGGGCCCCTGCACCTGTGTGGGAGACCCAGAAGAAGCTCCTGGCTCCTGGCTTCAGATTGGTGCAGCTCCAGGCGTTGTGGCCTTTTGGGGAGTGAACCAGTGGATGGAAGACCTCTCTCATTCTCTCTCTCTCTCTCTCTGCCCCTGTTTCTCTCTCTGTATAACTCTGACTTAAAAATAAATAAATATCTCTTTAAAAAACATACAAAAAAAGAACCTCTTTTGTCTGGAAAGCTTTCTTTGAAGATCTCCCAAGTGCTGAGGTTTTGTTCCATTAAGATGGAACATATTAATGTGGTGTAGTGGGTAAAGCCACTGCCTGCAGTGCTGGCATCCCATATGGGCGCCGTTTCAAGTCCTGGCTGCTTCACTTCTTTTTTTGTTTTGTTTTAAAGATTTATTTATTTATTTGAAAGTCAGTGTTACAGAGACAGAGCGAGAGGCAGAGAGAAAGAGATGTCTTCCATCCGCTGGTCACTCCCCAATTGGCTGCAGCTGCTGGTGCCATGCCACTCCAAAACCAGGAGCCAGGAGCTTCTTCCAGGTCTCCCACGTGGGTGCAGGGATCTGGATTGGAAGAGGAGCAGCCGGGACTTGAGCCGGCGCCCATATGGAATGCCAGCACTGCAGGCATCGGCTTTTAACCACTATGACAGCGCCAGCCCCGGGTCACTTCTGATCCAGCTCTCTGCTATGGCGAGGGAAAGCAGTAGAAGATGGCCGAAGACCTTGGGCCCCTGCACCCATGTGGGAGACTCAAAAGAAGCTCCTGGCTCCTGGCTTTGGATCAGCTCAGTTCTGACCATTGAGGCTACTTGGAGAGTGAACCAGCAGATGGAAGACCGACCTCTCTCCCTCCTTCCCTCCCTCCCTCCCTCTGCCTCTGCCTCTCTGTAACTCTGCCTTTCAAATAAATCTTTAAAAAATATTTTATAGTATGCATAGCAGGTGAATAAATTTAGAATAAAATGTAGTATTTTTTAACTCATTACGCACATGAACCAGTAACAACCAGGCTTTCTTACTAAGAAATCCTCTTGGGCTATTGAGAAGGGAAGAGCTACCTGTATTCCACCTGTGTTTTTGGAGTTCTCGCGATGACTTCATGAAGTTTCTGCCGGCATTGTGCCTGCCCCCTGCTTCCACATTGCTAACGCCAAGAAAGTAGAGATTGCAGGTTTAGTGGCATCCCAAGGAGCAGCCTCCGAGTAAGGGTCTGAAGACTGTCTCAAAGCGCTGGAAAGACTAGCTGCAGTTGATTATGAGCTGCTTTCAGGTCCTGGGGCTGAGCATAAGCTCCTGGAGCCATCGAAAGGACCCCAAGCATGTAGCCGGTATCGTCCTCCCTCTCTCTAGGCTTACTTGTTCTCAGCTCCACTTCCATTAGACAACTCCACATGGAGGCCTCAGCCTTCAAAGGTTAAAAATCAAAATCATGCCTTTCCATCCCAGACCCTCTCTATCTGTGCTCCCCGTTTCCACTAATTGGGTCACACGCTCCCAGTCACGCAGGCCAAAAGCTTTGGTAGTCTTTTTTAAAATGTCTCCCTGCCCTCCTCCACGTCCAGTTTCCAAACCAAACAGCCTTTGGCCTCCTAAAGGTCACTTCCCAAACAGTGGGAGATGTAACCGAAACTCTTGACTCTTCTCTCCAACTTTCCTCCCATGGCTGCCAGATCCTGGAAGCATCATGTCTCCCGAGTCCTTACCTACAGGACAAAGTTCAAACTCCTTAGACTTGGCCTTGCATTCAAGGCTTTCCATCAAGGCTTTCCATGGTTTGGCCACAACTGTTCTCCCTGAATGCATTCCTCTCTATTCTCCTTTACTTACCTTTTGATTCACTTGTGGTTTCCTGCATTTGTCCTGTGCTGCTCTGAGCTTTTCCATATATGGTTCTCTCTTCATAGAATGCTTTCCTCTCCACTTCTGTATGTCTGAATCCTACTTTAAAAAAAAAACTCTGATTTAATATGCCTTCATGAAGTCTCTCAAGACATCCAGCTTGAATAATAAAAACTAACATGGATCTGAGCACGATGCTTGCTGTGAACCAGACATTCTTCTAGGTGCCCTATGTGTATTATTCTTGTGACAATGTTCACAACAAACCTACCTAGGAGGTATTATTATGAACTGCATTTTACACATAAGAAAACCAGGCACGGGAAAGTAAAGGAACTTGTCCAAAGTCACATAGCTGGGAAATGGTGGAAAAAGAAGAGGAACCCAAGAAGCCCAGCTTCAGAACCTACTCCTCAACCACTGTGTCAGTGTGAAAGGAGAGCTCCTGCCCCGACTGCTGGGAATGTGTCATACGGTTCTCTCCTAGGGTCTTTATCACTTTCGCCGCATTATTGGCTAACATGTGTTCTCTTCCTACTCACCCAGTAAATTACTTAAAAGCAAGATCAGTGTCTGTTCTACAGCAGCACTTGATAGAAGCTTAGTAAATATTTTCTGAATGAATATGCATACAATATTATGTAACAACAAAAATGAATTAGCTGGAACAGTATTGACAGTGGCCCTTGGGCCAAATCTGTCCCCTCTTCTATTTGTTTTTGGTCAAGGAGCTAAAATAGTTTTATTTTAAATGGTTGAAAAAAAAAAAGAGCAGTATTTCATGGCATGGAAATTACATGAAAAAGTTTTATTGTCAAACACCAGGTTTCCTCTGGCTGTTTTTGTGCTACAATGAACCTTATGTCTTGCAAAATCTAAACTATTTACTATCTGTTTGTTTCCAGAAAAATTTGCCAACCTCTAATCTCAAACTACATGTAACAATATGAAAAATATCTAGAAACAAGATTCAACAAAAAGGGATAAGCAGTATGGTACCACTCACATACAGTGTCTTGTTTTAATTTTTAATTTTTATTTTACTTAAAAGAGAGACCAAGATATTCCATCCAACTTGTTCAGTCCCCAAATGCCCTCAACAGTTGAGATTGGGCCAGGCTAAGGCCAGGAACCCAGAACTCAATCTGTGTCTAATGGGTGGCAGGGGCCCAAGTACTTGAGTTATCACCTGTTCCTGCCAGGAGACACCTTAGCAGAAGGCTAGATCTGAAGCAGAGTAGCCAAGACTTGAAAGAGCTACTCTGATGTGGGATGCAGATGTCCCAATGGGCAACTTAAGCTGCTGTGCCAAACACTGATGCCTTTTCTTAGTGAGAAATAAACAAGAATATCAGTTTTATTGAGGAACTCACATGTAGTAAAAATATAAAGACATGCATGAAAACAGTATGCACCAAAGTCAGAGTAGTGGTTAACTCTAGGGTTTTGGGATTAGGAGTGCTATTAGGGAAGGGGATATAGGATTTTAACTATTTGTGGGCAAAGTGGAAGATACACGAAGTTCATTGTGTTTCTTCTTGTTTCATATTTTAAAAAATGCAAGATATAGGCTGGCATTGTGGCTCAATAGGCTAATCCTCCACCTTGCGGTGCCAGCACACTGGGTTCTAGTCCCGGTTGGGGCGCTGGATTCTGTCCCGGTTGCTCCTCTTCAAGTTCAGCTCTCTGCTCTGGCCCGGGAAGGCAGTGGAGGATGTCCCAAGTCCTTGGGCCCTGCACCCTCATGGGAGACCAGGAGAAGCACCTGGCTCCTGGCTTTGGATCAGCATGGTGCGTCAGCCGCAGCGGCCATTGGGGGGTGAACCAACGGAAAAGGAAGACCTTTTTCTCTGTCTCTCTCTCTCACTGTCCACTCTGCCTGTCAAAAAAAAAAAAAATGCAAGATATAAGTATGAATTAATGAAGTTAAGAGATTTTTACCTTCTCTTTTGGATGCTCAAAAATACTTATATTTGTCTTTCACCTACAGCTAAAGTTTTACAGTGAAGTGTAAGTCCTGAGACCCATGCTGGGCTGGGGTGGGGGGTGTGTGGGTATCCTTTAGAACATGGTGGCTCTCAGGTCACACAGGGGTGTCCTGATTAACGATGTCTCTAACAATGCTCCCTGGAAGAACATCCACCTATACCAGCATTGGGGCAGTTGAGGCTGGGTTACCTGCTTTCCTCCCGAATAGACCTGGAAGTATTAGACTGAGGATGTTGCATCCTTGTGTCCAGTCCCTGGGCTCAGTGTCAGTCTGCCCATCTTTGGGAAGAGGAAACAGACAGAGTATACCCAAGTCCTGATCAGGTCCTTGTGTCTCATTTAAGCTTTCATTCAGTGGAATTTTGGTGAATACTTGTGTTTTGTGTGTGTGTGTGTGTGTGTCTCCCCAAGGTTTCAAGGATCATTAGATGTAGCCTGAGTGTAAAGAACCCATAATTGGGAAAATTGTTACAACCATGAAAGCACAGTGTTATTAGTGCTTATATTTTTTCCTTTTTTTTAAAAGAAATATTAACATACTAATTAAAAGGTCTTAACATATTAAAACTTAAAATTCTTGCTTATTTGAGAGACAGAGCAAGACAGATGTGGGGGGCAAGGAAAGAAAGAATGAGTGCTCCCATCTGCTGGTTCCCAAATGCCTACAAAGAATGAGACTGGGCAAGGACTGGGCTGGGAGCTGGGAATTCAATCCAGCTCTCACATGTTGGGGGCAAAAACCCAACTATTTGAGCCATCACTGCTGTCTCAACTGGGTGTCAAACTGGTGGGGTACAGGGATCTTCATCTGTGACTTAATTACTGGGCCAAATGCCTGCCCCTTATATTGATTTTCTATTACTGCTTAATAAATTACCACAAACTGAGCATCTTAAGAGAACATCTGTTGGCCTGCTCCATTCCATTGGCCGGAAATCTGGCATGGTGTGGCTGAAATTAACGTCTCTGGAGGCTTGATGAGGGAAATGTCTGCCCTAAGCTCCTTTAAGTTGTTGGCCGAATTCGTTTCCCTGTGGTGCAGGAGTGAGATCCCCATTGTCTTACGAGCTGTCAACTGGGGACCACTCTCGGGTCCTTGCCTTGTGCTCTGCTTACCAACAGAGAATCCCTCTCCTATCAAATTCTCATTGTTTGGCTCTCTCTGATTTCCCTTCTTCAACGAGTCAGAGAACAGTGAACTTCACTTGAACTTAAGTCTCCCTCCTTGAAAGTCAACTGTGCCACATGGTATAACCAACCTGCGAGGGTAAATTCATCATAGTCGCTGTTCAGGGATTCCACAGGAGCTGGACAACATGGGGCTGGAATCTTGGGGGCTATCTTAGACCTCTGCCTACTATATGGTCAGTGAGGAATGTTCTCTTAAACATTTCTCTGCCAACTTCCTTGGTGATTTGTTCTGTAACTCTCCGTGGCATAATAGACTTTGTATTGCCATTATGGGGATACACTTCTAAACTCCTTTTCTAGGCTGAAAGCTTCTTGAGATCATGAGCCTGGCTCACACAGTGTCTCCACCAAGGTCTGGTGGGAAGGAGAGTCTTGCAAGCTTGCTACACATGATGTATGCATATCTGCTTCCTCTACTGTTCCCCATAAATATGTACACTTATGTGCCAAAGATGTTAAAATGAATAAAAAGGCAAATCAAATTAGAATGTATATATCATTTTGAGCGTTCCTGTTTCTTTTTTAGATTCAGCTCAAAGCTTCTCTGACATGTCTCAAGAAGAGTCAATTGCTCTCTTCCCAGCCAGGACCTGGTAGGCATCGCTGTATGATGAAAGATAAATCACAATTGTTGTATTTCAAGTTAGATTGTAGTTTCTTTGTACAGTTTACTTTTAGCTCATTTTATTTCACAGCTCTGGGAACAGCATTTCCTAGATATCATGAACTAAATTTTTAAAAAAGATCTGGAAAAATGTTAAAGACCAAGGGCCAGGGTGGGTATTTGGCTTAGCAATTCAGATGCCACTGAGTATGCCTGCATCTCACATTGGAGTGCTTGGTGCCAGCTTCCTGCTAGTGCACACCTGGGGAGGCAGCAAGTGATTTCGCAAGCACCTGGGTTTCTGCCACTCACCTGGAAGACCCAGACTGAGTTCTGGACTCCTGGCTTCAGCCTGGCCAAATCCAGTAATTGCAGGCATTTGGGGAATAAACCTTCAGATGTGAGATTTCTGTTTATCTGTCTCTCTGCCTTCCAAATAAAGAAATAAAAATTAAACAAAATTCACATGAAGAGAAGATTCGGGTTTGGGAAAAGTCACAGATGGAGGAAAGCCAAGAAGTACAGAAGCCATGGAGAAGGAAGAAGATAGGCAAATTAATCAGGATGTATGTTTTTAAGAAGGAATGCTAGAAACCTCCAGAGCTGCTGTTTCATATACTACATTATGGAATTGAACCTGGCAGAGCCCTGTATGAAAGATAGCAAAAAGGAGCGATTATTCTGTCACTGACAATAGAGGGAACAGTATTTTACTTTGACTGTGTTTTCGGTGACCCAGGATAAGCAGCTAGTGCAGGAAATAGAAGCAATGGC
This sequence comes from Lepus europaeus, assembly GCF_033115175.1. Lineage (NCBI taxonomy): Eukaryota > Metazoa > Chordata > Mammalia > Lagomorpha > Leporidae > Lepus > Lepus europaeus. The sequence goes on from NC_084831.1 coordinate 32,949,784, forward strand.
TTCTGGTGCTTTAAGAACGTGTGTGTGGTGGGGGCTGGGGCTGGGGGTACTAACACACATAAGTGCTCTCCGTGGCCAATGGATTTTGCTGTTTCCTCTCACACCTTCTTCTGGCTGTTGGCCAGTTTTTATTTTTTCAAGGCTGCCTGAGATCATTCAACGGGTGAGTCAAACAGCTCTCATGTGAATACTAAATTTTAAATCAGCAGAAGAATTGGAAATGTTTTGATCTACTTCCCCAAGAACCTGAATGTCTTAGAGAGTCTGGATTCCTTGTCCCCTCCTCTGCAGCTGGGGTGTCGAGTGGCAGAGATGATACAGCGGAGAAAGGGTCAGACTTGACTTCATGTGTTAGTTCTGCCACAAACCCTGTGACCCTCTTCGAACATATTCAGCTTTCTGAGCCGCTGAGCTCCCGCGAGTTTGCTCCTCCGTAAAGTAGGGGCAATGTGCCCACGTCACAGACTGATGTGTCTCGACTAAATGCTGGCTCTGTAATACTCTTCTCACCCGCTGGGATGGGCTTCCTTTGAATCAATCATCTAGACTTAGACCTGCTCCACACACTTCCTCTTCACCCCTAGCTTTGTTCTCAGGCTCCCATTCCTGACACAGTTAGGGAACGGAATTCGCTAACCGAGTCTTCTGTTAGCACCAGAGGCGGGCTTGACACCACCAAAACAAAGGCCTGAGGTTAGCATGATGATGGCTGCAATGACCGCAGGGTGGCAGAGGATGAGCTCAGCTTTCCTTAAGCGGTGGCCAGACTGCAAGTTCGTTGAGACTCTCTCCGACCGCTTTGCTCCTGGTGCATGTGTGTTCTGGGGAGATGGCACCTGCTCAGCTGCTGAGTGCTGCCAGGTGGGAGGCCCTGGGGAGGGAGATCAGCATGGCACAGCACTTTTCCTCAAGGAGCTGACAGTCTGGCCAGCACAGGTATTATAGTACAAGGCAGAGAACTCCAAGTGTCTATAAGGGAAATGCAATCCAAATGTTCTGGTGTTTGGAAGACATTCAGAAAGGGTTACATAGAGAAGATGCCATTTTATTTTATGTTTACCTTTTTGTTGTTGTATTATTTGAAAGAGAGAGAGAGGGAGAGAGAGAGAGAGAGAGAGAGAGAGAGTTCGTCCATCCATTGGTTCACACCCCAAATACTCTCAATGGCAAAGGCTGGGCTAGCCCAAAGCCGTGAGCCTAGAACTCAGTCTGAGTCTCCCACATGAGTGGCAAGAACCCAAGTACTTGAGTCATCAGCTGCTGCCTTCCAGGGTGTACATTAGCAGTAAGTGGATCAGAAGCAAAGGAGCCAGGACTCGAACCAGGCACTCTGATCTGGGATAGAGGTGTCCCAGGCAGCACCTTAACTGCTGTGCCAAACATGTGTCCCAAACAGGTGGCATTTTAGAAGGGCCCTGAGAAATGGGTGGGCAAAGTTTATTGGCATATTATGGAAGTGGAGCACTGTATTGAGAGGTATCAGGAGGGCCAGAAACCTGAGAGCACGTGTAAGAGATGGCAAGTGGTTTTGTGTGGATACAGCTGTACCAGGCAGAGTCCTCCCTGTCAGCAAAGAATCCTGAACATAAGTAGGAGGAGCCGAGGATGTGCAGGGGGTGGCGGGGACGAATGGACAGAGGTTGACCTGTCTGGCTCTTTCTGCCTCCCTTGTGCAGAACACCCACACACACACACTCAGCCTTCCTCAACTCCTGTGCACCTGTGCCTATCACAAGCGCCATCCCCCCCCCAGCTGGCTGTGATCTCTCCCAACTCTGAGCTCCCCAGCTCACGATCATATCCTTTCCAATGGCATCCATCACAGCCCACCCTGCCAAATAGTCATTTCAGTCTGCATCTTGTCCAAATCCTGCACACATGATATGCTTGGTCAAAGTTTCTAAGTTTAGTAGAACCCTCTTGTATGCTTTGCTTGTCACTTGGATGCTTGATCATCCTCACAGCACTCCTGCAAACATGGTAGATAGGCTGCAGATCCCAGCGCCTTTCTACTGAGTTTCATTAGAGGCAGAGATTAGAAGGCAGCTTAGAATTTATTGAGTCTTCAATTTGTTAGCGAAGTCCAGAGAGATGCGAAAACACGCTCAAAGTCACATGGTGAGTTGATGATCTGAAATAACGTATGCGAAGGGTTTATCACAGTGCCTGGCACACAAGAGGTGCTTAGTGATAATCCTGTTCATCTCCTCAGCCTCTTGTACTTGACTTAAAGACTAAGCTGTTAGAATTTTTCCCACATCTTATGGGAACTTCACGCTAAGGTTCTGCCCTTAAGTAGAACTTCTTTTGTTTCCTGCTCCCTGCTTCGCCGGATTAACCCCTACCTATCATTTATGGTTCCCCTCCCTCAGGGGCAGGCATTTGGTACAGCAGTTAAGACACAACTTGGGATACTTGCATCAAAGTGCCACGATTCCACTCCCAGCTCCCCTTCTGATTCCAGCTTCCTGTTAGTGCTCACCCTGGGAGGCAGCAGTGATGGCGAAAGTGCTTGGACCCCTGCCACACACATGAGAGACACGGACTGAGCTCCTGGTTCTTGACTTCAACCCGGCCCAGCCCTGGTTGTTGCAAGCATTTGAGGAGTGAACTGGCAGATAGAAGATCTCTGTACATCTGTCTCTCTGCCTTTCAAATAAAGAAATAATTTTTTAAAAGATTGCATTTCCCAGGAACTTCTGATGCTTTATCTTCTCTCCTCACCCCAGGAGGGGAGAAGTGCTCCCTTTCTTGTTCCTCCTAGCAGCCTGTGCCCAGACTTAGGTCAATGCACTAAGATGCTCACCTGTGTGCTCCTGTGCTTGTCTTACCCTGCTATATGCTCTAGAAGGCTGGAACGCTCTCTCCCTCTCTCCCTCTCTCCCCATCTCCCTCTCTCCCCCTCTCCCTCTCTCCCTCTCTCCCTCTCTCCCTCTGTATTCTTCATTATATCCCCAGCCCCTCTCACCTTGCCTGGAACATGGCTGGCGCTCAGTCAATGTTTATGGAATGAGTGTGTACAGTGGGGCCCTCTCAGACCCAAGCCACAAACCAGCAGCAGCCTCCTTCAGGTCTGCCCTGGAACACAGGGCCCCACTGGCGGCTCGGATGCTGTTGGTGCATGTGCTTTTGCAGAGACATGCTGAGCCCAAGCCTCACTGTTTATCTAAGACACTCTGCTCTTGCTCCTCTTGTAAAATACCAAATAAAAATAGTTCCAGGAAGCTATGTGGCTGAGAAATTCCAGGCTCTGTCTGAGCTCCTAGATAAAGGTTGTTATTGTTAGGAAGTTGGTCATTAATCCAACATGCCTTTTCTCTGTGCTTTAGTTTCACACCCCACTAAAGGCACTGATTCTTTTTGTCCTCGGTTGCCCTTAAGCCTATCACCAGGTGGTAACAGGAAGCAATAATACTAACTTGACAGCAGTTGATATAAAAATGATCTAAAGGTACTAGCTGACCACAAGTTCACTTTGTGCTCTGGGCTTGTGGCTTTAAGTTAACTCGCTCTCAAGTGCCTTGCCACATGGCCATTATCATCATCTATGAAACAGGAGAAGTAACACCTACCTCATCAGATTCTTGAAGGCGGGAAGAAGATAAGGTAGGCCCAGGCTCCTGCCACACAGTAAGGTTCCCTCTAAATCACAGATTGGAATTCTCTCCCTTTGTTCTGCTGCAGCCAGAGCTTGTCGGGGTTATTAAGTTTTGTCCTTTAGAAGAGGAATATTGACAAATTGTAACTCCAAAGCCAATGAGCAGATAAGGTTTCTGGAAATGAGACTTGACAAGAAACAGCTGGAAGAGTCAGGGTCTCCAGCCTAGAGAAGAAGCAACCAGGAATAGAATGAGGTGAGGCCCTCCAATCCTTGAAGGGCTACTATGGGGAAGGGTGAAGCCTCAGTTCTTTTCCCCCACATTTCTGTGGAACACCTACTATGTGCAAGGAACAGAGAATGCAAAGAAAAGTAAAATGCAATCCCTGTGTCCTGGAAACTCTTGAACCACACAGGACATGACAATGCAAAGGAGTTCCTTCTGTCCAGAGAATCTGGGGACGCCTTCACCAAGGAGGTGCCACTTGAGTGGAGCTTAAAGGAAGAGGGGAAGGCATGTAGCCAGCAAGGACAGCCAGTGCAAAGAGAAAGGCATCCTCGTGGAAAACCAAGGGTGTATTGGAAGAGTAGGGGAAAGCGAACCGGCAAATTCTGCCTGGAGCCAGATTGTCAAGGGTCTTGATTATTAAGCTAGAGAGTTTGGACTATTTACCTCGAGTGGCACTGAAGAGCCATCAAAGGCATTTAAGCTGGAGCTTTTTATTTTAAAAGGGAAACTTCAGGGCAGCATGCTCAATGGGCTGTACTGAAGCGAGACAGGAGGCAGGGGGAGACGAGGCCACCGTGTGTTCCAAAGCGGGCCTGTGGACCGAATCTTTCACTGTCACAGATGAACTTGAGCACATCATTCAAACTCTCTGGACGATTTGGTTTTCAGTCTATACATTGGGATTCAGGTTGAACATCCTGATCTAAAAATCCAAAATCTGAACTTCTCCAAAGCCTGAGCATTTTTGAGCATCACCATGATTCCAGCAGTTTCCAGTTTAGGAGAATTTCAGATTTTGGATTTTTTGGATTAGGGCCAACTCAACCAGTGAAGTCTACACGACTAGTCCTGAATACAAAAGCTCCAAAATCTAGAACACTGGATGAGGGACACTCAGCCTGTAACCATAACACATTAAAAGAGGCAAGTGAAATGATACTTGTGTATCCAAAACCCTAACATGTGCGTTGTACCGGAGTGGTGCTCACTAAGGGATCACTAGTGCCCTCTTCTCTTTCTCCTAACAGACAGATTAGACAGGGAAACAGAGTTCTGCCCAATGAAACTCAGAGCTGTGGCCAAACGGGGCTTAACTTCTCCTGGGAAAAAGGAGCAGCACGTCACTGGACATGTTCAAGAACAGGATTTCTCTGGTGGAACGGGAACTGAACCAGATAGACCTCTAAAAATCCCTTTCTTATTCTGCTATTTAATCACCATCAGGATGTTATTAAGGAGATGGTAAAGAACCTGAGGTGGGATATAACAATTTAGTGCTGATCTTTTTAAAAGCAACCAATTGAACCCAAAGGAAATGAATTTTCTTCAGAATGAACATCTACTACTAAAGTGTCCAATTGGAAAAGATCAAAGACCCTACCCTTAAATTATACCAGTCCTTCAGATGGAATATGTACACAAAAAAGAGCACAGGATTTGAAGGTCAGCACTCCATTGTCAGACATCTAAGACTTGGACATAAAGTCTTGGACAGGTCATTCCCTGTGTCTTGGCCTCCCCATCAGGGAGATGGGGACGTGGGACCCCAGGGGTCTTCTAGTTCTAGCCTTCTAGTAACTGAGGTTGTGAAATTATGGAAGTAAAAATGTTTGGTGATTCCAAGTGTTCCCACAGCAACTATTTCACGCTCATGTACATATGTCTCAATTTTACAGCATCAAACTCCTTCTAAAATGTATTCAAAAATGTGTCACACACATCGGGGGTGAGACTTATTTGACATTCTTCTTAGAATCAGAACTTTGGAATTCAATGCATTTCAATTCTCAGCGTTAATTTAGCTGCAAATTGGATTATTTCATATTTCTGGTTGAGAGAAAAGGGACTTTCTCCAGCACAGCAAAGAAATAAAAATGTCAGTCCTCTGTTACAGAAGGAAGAGATTATTTTGTCTCTCCATTAACTTCAGGGCCTCGAGGCCACCTCATCTGGGAGCAGAGGTGTGGGAGAGCTCTCCTGCTTCCCCTCTGATGGTCCCTTGGTCAATTCCTGCTCACCCTCCATTGGAAGCTTTTCTTTCCCTCTATTTCTATTTGGTAGAACAAGTGCCTCCATCCACTGTGCTTTCTTGGCACATTGCACCTGTTACAGCATAGATCATTATTGCCTGTGTTATTGGCGCTCCACCAATGGGTAAGTAGCATAGCACTGACATTTGTTGCCATGATGGAACAGGTTTGTATATCATCTTATGTAATCCACACAGCGACCCTTACGGACTGGGTGTGGTCAGCCCCAGTTTGACTGAGGAGAGTGAGCTCAGAGAGTTAAAGAACTTGCTCAAGACCAAAGAGCCGGTAAGTAACTGGGTCTGGCTTTGAATCAGGCTCTTTGTTTGTTTGTTTATTTCAAAACCCCTATGCTTTTGATTGTGCCTTTCCTTGTCTTTTTCCTTGTAACCTGGACTCTTAGGATAGGCCCAGTCTTTGGTATACATCAATATCCTTGTTAAATGATTATCCAGTGCTGTCCAATCCATCGGACTGATTTGCTGAATGGAGCAAAATGAGTTTGGGTGAGCTATAAGGGAGAATATAATTGAGTGGGGATGGCCGGCGCCGTGGCTCACTAGGCTAATCCCCCGCCTGCGGCGCTGGCACCCCTGGTTCTAGTCCCGGTGGGGGCGCCGGATTCTGTCCTGGTTGCTCCTCTTCAAGTCCAGCTCTCTGCTGTGGCCCAGGAGGGCAACAGAGGATGACCCAAGTGCTTGGGTCCCTGCACCTGCATGGGAGACTGGGAGGAAGCACCCGGCTCCTGGCTTCAGATCGGTGCAGCGCCGGCAGTAGCAGCCATTAGGGCAGTGAACCAATGGAAGGAAGGCCTTTCTCTCTGTCTCTCTCTCACTGTCTATAACTCTACCTGTCAAATAAAAAAAAAATAATCGAGTGGGGATCAAGCTAGCCTTTCCTTGACTTTCAATGAGCTTCTAGAGACATCTGCTTTGAAATAAACACTTTCATTAGCCTTGTTGGTGTCAGCTCAGCGGGAGGCCACGGTAGCCTCTTGACAGGGCCAGCTGGCACAGTAGACTCATTTAAGCCAAATTAGTTTCATGTCTTTCTAGTGTCATAGGAGAAACAGAATTCAAAAACAATTATCGTGCGTGTGAGAGAGCACACAAGATTCTAAGAGCAGAATGGAGGGGGTGATTATTCCTGCCTGTAAAAATTGAGGGAGCTTTCTCAGAGAAGATGGCATTTGAACTGGGACTCCAAGGATAAGTAATTATATTTATTTTTCTGTTTGTTTTGTTTGTTTTCTCGGCATAGGAAATGAAGAGCATTCCTGGTGGGGAATACGTGAAAGGAGACACTTCCACCAGGAGTGTCAAGTAGATCTCCGTGACGGGACATTAGGAAGCAGGGGAAATGGCAAGAGGTGAGATGCAGAAAGCTTGGTAGGACCAGGTGGTCAAAGACCCTTGATTGTCATGATAAGGATTGGGATGTATTCTGTAGGTGTTCCAAGAAATTCCAATGTCCACTGAGCTGCGCCTATATTGATCTCTTTGGCCCCAAAGTCCTGACAATAAGCAGAGAGAGAGGTAGTGGAGTGTGTGTTTGGATTTGGAAGTAAAAGTGTCTGGATTCCAGGCTGACTCCACTGTACACTCAGAGGTGCATCAGTCTCTCTGGACTTGATCCCAGGAAAAGGGAAATAGTGAGAGATGAGTCCTCAGAGCTCTCTGATCCCACGAGTCTGTGCCCACCAGCTGCACCAGGAAAATCCTTGATAAGCCTTATCTCAGGTTCTGGAGGTGGTCACCCATCATCCACCTGCTGATGTTTGTGACTTTGTGTAACTCCTTCCACTTCAGGGTAGGCATGGTCCTTGACTTGCTTCTAACTGGTAATGGGGTGGATAGAATTCCGTCAGTGATGTAAGGGATGACATGGTTATATTGCATGAAAGTGTAGCACCTATCTTGGGGAGTCTCTCAGTCCTGTGCTGGTGTGGAAGAAGGAAGCTGCCACATGGTGGACTGTCTGGGTTGGGAGGCCCATACAGCAAAGAATGGCAGCATCTCTAGGAGCTGAGTGTGACCCCTAAATGAATAAAGTACCCAGTTTTTCTGACTCCAAGTTGGTGGGATAACTAAGAACTGGTCCCATATTCCCTCTGTGTTAATAGATTCTCCTGGAACTTCTAGAAGGCAAACTCACCTAGAACTGTCTGGGAGGTGACAGTTGTGACTGATTCTAATGTCCATATGCCCACACTCTATCTACCATAGGTAAAGGTGGGAAAGAAGATGGAAGGCGCCCAGGGCGTGTCTGCACCTCCCACTCCCTCCCTGCCCAGGCAGTGCACAGTGGGCCACCCAGAAGTGAAGCTCTCAGTCCTCCAGCCACATAGAAGTGAATTCTGCCAGCAATCTGAGTGAGCAAGGAGGTGAATCCCTCCCCAGTCAGACTTCAGATGAGACTCCAGCCCCAGAAAACACCTTGATTGCAGTCTTGTGAGATGCTAGACAGAAGATTCAGCTAGGCTGGGCTCAGATTCCTGGCCCATTTAACTTGTGACATAATAAACAGGTGTTGTTTCAAGTCTCTGAGTTTGTGCTGATGTGTTAGGCAGCAACAGACACAATTCCTCACCCTAACACTTGACACTCTGACCCTAAGCTCTCCGTTTTCTCCATTTGCCTCTCGATGCCTCCTCTCTATGACTAATCCCACTCCAGTAGCCATGTGTGGGTGGCTTTGTCTGTCTGTGGGTCAGACATATTTGTGGTTTGCTCACTTTATGCACCAACTTGACCAGGCGGCAGCAGGGAGTGGGGGAGATGGGGGGCAGATAACTCCTTAAGCATTATTTCTAAGTATTTCTGGAAGAGATTGGCATTTTAATTGGTATACTGAGTGAAGCAGATGACCCTTCCATATTGGTAACCCACATCCAATCAATTGAGGGCCCCAATAGGGCAAAAACAAAAGCCAGAGGAAGGTAGATTTTTGCCTTCTACCTGCTTGAGCTGGGAATTACTGCCCTTAAGGTTCCTGGTTCTCCAGCCTTCAGACCTGAAACCTCCACCAACAGCTCTCTGGCTCTCAGGCCTTTGACTATACTTTGTGCTTTCCTGGGCATCCAGCTAACAGACAGCAGATTGCCGATTCTTACAGCTTTCAGATCATGTGAGGTAATACGTCCAAGTATCTGTGTACCTATCTACCCATCAGCAGATCCGACCTACATCTACCTACCTAACCTAGCTAGCTACTAATCTGTCCACTCACCCAGTCGTATCTATCTGCTTACCTACCTACCTTGTCTATCTGCCTATCTTATCTATATAGCCATATATCTGTATCTATCTATCTATCTCTCTATGCATCCATCTACCTACCTACATCAATCAGTCTGTCTGTGTTGTTGTTGTTCTTCTTTCTCTTCTTCTTCTTCTTCATCATCATCTACCTATCATTTCCTGTTGATTTTTTTCTCTGATCAATACAATTAATATTCAATCACAGACCTTTAGGAAATCCATAATATGTGCCAGGGAAACACAGAGATGAGTAAGCTCAGGGCCTCACTGAATTGATCACCAGGCTGTGCTAGAGTTGAGGAGGGCCCACTTACAAGGGTGAGATAGCTAAGGAACTGAATATGTATTCAGCACTGGGTAAATGAGTTTGCTTTCCCTGCATTATCTCATTCAATTCTTACAAACCTCTAAGGTGGGTCCTATACAAAGGGAGCCACTGAGCCCAGAGAGGTTGAAAGACCTGTGTTAGATCACACGCTTCACGGGGATCAGGTCCGGGACTCCAACTCAGTGCTTCGGACTTCAAATCATTTTGACAATTCATAACCGGCCGTGTATTCCCTATGTGATAATAGATTCTCCTGGAACTTCTAGCAGCAAACTCAGCTAGGGAGTGGACGTGGAAGGAATTCTGCCTGATTCTAACGTCCAAGCACCCACACTATCTGCCAGCACCTCGGAGAAGGGAGGGGAGATGGAAGGGCCTGTCCTCGCCCTCAGCAGAGATAAGTTTGCACTTTCCTTGAGGGTCCAGAGTTTGCCTTCTGCATCTGAGGTGTCATCTGATATGACGGTGAGGATAGAGAGCAAACTCAGGCACCAAAAATGTCACCCGAGGCGCCTGACCAAAGGCAGATGCTAGGGTTCTACCTCCAGATATTCTGACTCAGTGGGGTCAAGGACACGCTTTCAACCAGACTCACAGAGCGTTCTGAGCCAGGAAATCATGGAGCACTTGGACACTCATGATAAAAACCACAGCCAAGCCAAGTTGAAGTTCAGTCTGCTTGTATTCTGACAGAGGCTGTTCCCGAACATTCCCACTAACATTTACACTCAGAATTCCTCTTCCTTGTAGGAGACAGGAGCCAGTGGTGTGCTGGTAAATGCTAACAACCACCTCCCTCACACATGCACACACACAACCCCTGATCCATACCACTTGCCAACATCTCTGGGATAACACCTGCCCCATGGCTCACAGGAAGTGACCAAGGGGACGACAGCAGTTGACACTGAGTTGGGGAGAGATGCACACTCGGCTTTTGCAAGCTGGTCAGAGTCAGCTATAGCCACCACAAGAAGAAGCTCAGAGAGAGGAGGGACTTGACTTCCCAGGGCCTCAGTTTCCCCACTTACCAAATGAGATTTAGTGAAGGGTTTCTGGTCTCTGCTGGCTGATGCTTTGCTCCAGACTAATCAGAGCTTAGCTCAGAGGTTGTGGGGTTGGAGGAGGCTGCAGAGAGGCAGCCAGGTTGCAGGGCACTCAGGGACAAAGGGGTAAACTGAGGCCAGCTTTGCTCACCCCTTCTTTCTTGGAGGTCACAGGCTGGGTGTAGGAGCCAGGCCTGCTCCAAATCTTGACCCAAACACACATCAAGCTTCTGTGAGTCTCAATTTCTTTATCTTTAAGCTGGGGGGAATAAGAGTACCCTTAACCCATGGGCTGGTTATAAGAATTGAGTGATATAAAATCGGACTTGTGATCAAGTTTCTATAAATTCTAATCTCTTTCCTTGCCACTGTTTCTTCCCCTGCCCATGAAGCTTATTTCCAGAGCCTGGTTAGACCCACGGGTCCATGGCACTCACAGCAGAGTAGTAAGTCACCCAGACTGTGCCATTTGAAGCAAAGACCCTTCCAACAACAAAAAAATGTGAAATCCAGAGCTTTTTCATAATACACATTTCCACGAACTTGCTGAGGATCCCACAAATATACAATTTCTAACTTTTTTTGGATCAGAACAAGCTTCTCTTTTCATTCCATTTTTCCATGTCTCTGTGTGTGTGTGTGTGTGTGTTCCTTCACTATTTATCATGGGGTCTGAACCTCCATCAGTTGCATATTTGTCAGTACCCCCCAGCTAAAGGCAGCAGGAATACACCTGTGGTCAAGCATGCTGTCGGAGTGTCAGCAAGGACTTGTTGCCACAGGGGCCGTCACAGCAGAGATTCTTCGGGGACCAGGTGGTCCCCAACGTTTAGCTAGAGAGGCAACAGAGCAGGACCAAGGCTACAGTTGTCAAGAAATCGGCGCACTCGTGCTGCCTGGTGAGGAGGATGCCTGGTCGTCTTTATGACTTCGCACATGACTGTATTCGGACGTGCTTGTGGAGTGGTATCACACCTACAGCGACCTCGCCTGGTGCTGCTGTCCCATGACCTCGCCGATGTCCAGCACCACCCGGCGGCCTCATCGTGAGGGCCAGAGGCCAGCCCGCCGCTGGGCAGCTGCAGTTGGCTTTCTCATTCACAGAACGTTGACTGAGCTGCTTTTTTGGCACCATCATGGGAATTCTGAGGGGAGGGGGTGGGAGGAGAGGCGCAGCACTGCAGTCAGGGGTAACTACCTCACACTGGAGGGGCAGGGAGCCGGTGCATCCACTGGGCAGGCAGTGGGGCTGCAGGGGAAAGAGCACTGTGGCACACGAAGGGGCACCCAGCTTCTGGTGTCCACTCTGTCGCTGAAGGCCTTTAGGTAAACCACTTGCTCTCGCTGTGTCTCGGTCAGGAGGATGTCAGCTGGCCTTACAGCCCTAGAGATGTCCCTCCCGTATAACAGTCGCTAGCCAAGGGGGTGCTGTTTAAGTTTAAATTAATAAAAAATAGATACAGTTTAAAGTCAATTCCTCCACACTTCAATTGCTCAGAGCTCCTCATGGGGCTGGGGTGGGTTGGATGTTTGGCACAGCAGTTAAGATCCACTTGGGAAGCCCATACCCCATATTGGAGTTCCAGGGGTTGCTTGGAACACCAACTTCCTGGGGCTGGCGCTGTGGTGTAGTGGGCAGAGCTACTGCCTGCAGAGCCAGCTTCTCTTATGGACACTGGTTCAAGTCCTGGCTGCTCCACTTCCAATCCAGCTCTCTGCTTGTGGCCTAGGAAAGTAGTGGAAGATGGTCCAAGTCCTTGGGCCCCTGCACCCATGTGGGAGACCTGGAAGAAGCTCCTGGCTCCTGGCTTCAGATCGGCGCAGCTCTGGCCATTGTGGCCAGTTGGGAAGTGAGTCAGCCAATGGGGGACCTCTCTCTGCCTCTCCTCTCTCTGTGTAACTCAGACTTTCAAATAAATAAATAAATCTTTAAGAAAGAAAAAAAGAGAAAGGAAGAAAGAAAGAAGGAAAGGAAGAAAGAAAGAAAGAAAGAAAGGAAGGAAGGAAGGAAGGAAGGAAGGAAGGAAGGAAGGAAAGAAATTCCAGCTTCCTGCTAATGCTCCTGGGTGGCAGCAGGTAATGTACTTGGGCCCCTGCCACCCATGTCGGAGACCCAGATGGAGTTCCAGGCTCCTGGATTCAGCCTGGCCCAGCCCTGGGTAGTTGCAGGCTTTTGGGGAGTGAATCACTGAATGGAAGATCTCTCTCTCTCGCTCTCTCTCTCTCTCACACACACACACACAAACACATCCCTCTTATCTCTGACACTCTGCCTTTCAAGTAACACATTTCAAAAAACTCCTGGTGACTACTGGCCATCGGAGTGGACAGCACAGATGCTGGACACTTGATCATCTTAGAAAGTTCTCCTGGACTGTGCTGCTCTGAGGCTGGGATTTTGAGAGGCGGAGGAGGGATGGGTCCCGTCTCACAAGTTTAAGAGCAAGTCCCAAGGAGTAGGGTGGAGAGGACTCCCCATTCCCTAGCCCAGCATTGCTTCCTGTCACACAGAGAGCCACATGAGAGGGCAGGGACCCCTTGTCCACTTGCTGGTACCACGCACACTCTCCTCTGACTTAGCACGGATATGGGGCTTCGTAAATGCTCAGCTAGGCCAGTGCCCCGCTTTACAAGTGAGGAAGTTGAGGCCAAGTGGCTTGGTTTAGGACCCAGGTCTCCAGATATCCAGATTCCTTGAATGACAGAATTCAGCACGCAACAATGGCTTGGGATCTTGTTCTGTCTTTAGAAATCCAGGTTTCATTTGAGCTGTAACCCAAGTGATCCTACAAGGAACCTTGTATGTCACACACATGACCTTCAATGTGACCTTCCCTGTGGCTTCATGCGATGGCTGAGACCTGGAGCTTGCGGGAATTCACCGATGCACAGCCCCATCTGTAATGCACAAGACTTTTCTGTGATCTGACTCCATGGTTTAACAAAAAGAATTGGGTAGCAAGTAGAATCAATATTTAAAAAAAAAAATGAACACAAATCAGGGCCGGCCTTGTGGCTCAGTGGGTTAAGCTTCTGCCTACAATGCTGGCATCCCAGGTTCAGATCCAGGCTGCTCCATTTCCAATCCAGCTATCTGCTAATTGCTTGGAAGAAACAATGGAAGATGCTCTAAGGACTTGGGCCACTGCCACCCACATGGGAGAACTGGAAGAAGCTCCTGGTCTCTGGCTTTGGCTGCTCAACCCTGGTTGTTGTGGCTATCTGTGGAGTGAACCAGTGGAATTTGATATTCTTTCTCTCTCTCTTTCTCTCTCTCTCTCTCTCTCCCCTGTCTCTCCCTCCATCTCTCTGTAACTCTGCTTTTCAAATAAATATTTAAAAAATGAACACAAATGTACCACCTACTGTGTATCAAGCACAGTTATAAAATGAGTCTGATGGATAACACAACAACCTTATGATGCAGGGAGGTGAGTCCTTTCATTAACCTTGCTCTACCCTCAAGGCTATGGGCTTAGAGGGCTTGCCCCGGGTCCACGGGCTTAGAGGGCTTGCCCCGGGTCCGCGGGCTTAGAGGGCTTGCCCCGGGTCCGCGGGCTTAGAGGGCTTGCCCCGGGTCCGCGGGCTTAGAGGGCTTGCCCCGGGTCCGCGGGCTTAGAGGGCTTGCCCCGGGCCCGCGGGCTTAGAGGGCTTGCCCCAGGTCTGCAGGCTTAGAGGGCTTGCCCCAGGTCCGCAGCTGTTGAGGGGGCGAAGCGGGGGCTTGGCCGGCAGAGGCCTCAGAGCCCGCCTTCTTGCCCCGCATCCAGGGTCCTCTCAGTTCTGCAGCCGTTGGACTTCAGGGCTGGAGGTGGGCTTTAAGAACCCCTAGTCCAGTTCCTTTCTGGTATTCACAGGGACATGGAAGGCCGCGGGGGAGGTAACTCATGGTTACCCAGACATGTTTTATGAGGGCACTTGAACCTGACTGTTTCCTGTTCATGTTCTCTTGGCTCCCCTGGTTTATAAGAGGCAGATAGATAAAATGACTGCACATCTCCCAGGTGCCCAGGTTGTGCCGGATGCTTTTGTGGGAAAAGTTGGCAGAGAGAAGCCCTGGAATAGATTCTTACTTTGCTTGCTTACCTAGTGGCTGTAAGGGGAGTCCCTTCCTGGCTCTTGGCCCTAATTTCTCCAGATAGAGAATAAGGACACATTTGCCTTAAGGATTAAGCCAGAATGCCTGGCACATTGTTCAAGAAAAAGGAGTGGGTGCTGTAGCCACGAGTTTTGCCCTCTACATCTGGAGGGAGGCAAGTCTGCCATGCAGGGGAGGAGTGGGCACAGTGGGGGCTCTTGGCTTCATCTGGCAATGGAGTTTTTAACCCTGGGCTGATTTTAGGGTCAAGAAATCACCTGGGGAGTGGCAGGAGTTAGGTGTGGTGATTAAGACACTGCTGTAACACACGGACACTGAACAACATACTCCTGAATGAACAGTGGGTCATTGAAGAAATCAAAAGAGAAATAAAAAAATTTCTGGAAATGAATGAAGATGGTCGGTACCCCCATATTTATTGCAGCTCAATTCACAATAGCCAAGATACGGAATCCACCCAGATGTCTGTCAACCAAAGACTGGATAAAGAAATCATGGGATATGTACACCATGGAATACCACACAATGGTAAAAAAAAAAATTGAAATTGACACTCTGAGATGCAATGACTTTGAACAGCTCTTGTCTCGACTGTTGAGGAACAGGTCCCCCCCCCCCCCATACTATTTGTTGAACTCTTTGCTTAGAGTTAATCGTAGTTAATTGAGAATAGATCTTAGTAAAAACATAAGAATAAGAATAGGAGAGGGAGGAGGAAGAAGGGTGGGAGTGTGGGTGGGAGGGTGGGTATGGTGGGATGAATCACTGTGTTCCTAAAAGTTGTATATATGCCGGTGCTGTGGCCCACTAGGCTAATCCTTTGCCTGTGGCGCCGGCACCCCGGGTTCTAGTCCTGGTTGGGGCACCGGATTCTGTCCCGGTTGCTCCTTTTCTAGTCCAGCTCTCTGCTGTGGCCTGGGAAGGCAGTGGAGGATGGCCCTGCACTCGTATGTGAGACCAGGAGGAAGCATCTGGCTCCTGGCTTTGTATCGGCCATTTGGGGGGTGAACTAACGGAAGGAAGACCTTTCTCTCTCTCTCTCTCTCTCACTGTCTAACTCTGCCTGTCAAAAAAAAAAAAAAAGTTGTATATATGAAATGCATGAAGTTTGTAGTCCTTAAATAAAAGTTTTTTTGGGGAAAAAAAGGACACTGCTTGGGGACACCATCATCCCATGTCAGAGTGTCTGTGTTGGAGTCCTGGCTCCACTTTCCATTTCAGCTTGCTCTGGGAGGCCGTGTCCCTGCCACCCACGTGGGAGACCTGGATGGAGTTCTGTGCTCCTGGTTTAGGTTTGGTCCAGCCCCCGATGTTGCAGACATTTGGGGAGTGAGCCAGGAGATGGAATATCTCTGTCCAGTTCTGTCTCTGTCTCTCTCTCTTTTTTTCTCTGACTTTCAAATAAATTTTAAAAAGGAAAGCCAGCCAGCCAGCAGGCAGGAAGAAAGGAAATCATCCATGGAAAGACTGGCCTGCAGGAACCCAGATTAGACACCAGGTGGCGCTGATGGCCCACGTGGGAGCTGGGGGAAGCCGGCGTGGGTCTGGGGAATGTGGTGACCAGCAGTTTCTCTCTTGCTGCTTGTAGGACTGGGACCTATACCAAGAGGAACTCTGGGGGCAGAGGGGGAGGGGGGTTTCCCGCCCCTTGCCTCAATCTTCACAGCCACCCTTCCAGGTATTATCTCAATTTTATGCACCAGGCACTGTTGCAGAGACATTAATTAGTTTCTCCAAGGGACACCACTGAGAAGAGGATCTTAGCCCACGGATGCCCAATTCCATGCTCTTTCCAGGAAAATGTGCCCCTCCCAGCCAGTGGGATCACTGTCAACGGAGGCTAGCCAGGTTGGGAGCGTGGCAATGCCAGGGAACAGGGTGTGGAGCTCAAACGCCCCCTCCCGTGAGCTCGCAGGCCAGCTCCCGCCTCTTCCCCAGGCCGCTGGAGCGGCGCTGGCTCAGTCAGGTCTGTGCTCTGCTGCAGTCTAGCTGGGCCGGAGCCGCGCCCCTTCCTCCCCATTCAGAAGCCGCCTGCCCCCCTTGGCTTCCTGTTCCAATTAGAACAGGGTTGTCCCAATTTCTCCCGGCACCTGCAAGCGATGGCGGGCTGGAAACAGCTTGACAGCTGGCTCTCCGAGGCGGGGTTTGCTGTTTGTGGTGGCTGCGCTTGCCTTGGCGAATTCAAGCCTCCAAGGTGCCAGCAGAGAACCAGTCGGAGTCAGCACCAGCACCCGCTGCCCACGACTGCACACGGAGGCTCTGGCCCTGGGCCGCTTCTCCAAACACCCTGCTCAGGACGCTGGGTCACTGGACTTGCAGCTTAAAGTACATTTGCACCTCAGGGCCTTGGTCCTCGCTGTCTCTGTGGGTTGCTTTCTTCGAGTCTATGTTGCCACGTCACCTAGTTCAGGTCTCTGGCTCGGTTGGTACAGAGGCCTTTGCTGAAGGACTTTGCTAAGGTACACTCTCTCCCACCCTCCAGCACCTTTGTATTTGTGTTTCTCTAAGGGCCCGGTCCCTGCCTGAGAGTAGACGATGAATGTCTTTGTACCGCCTGGTCATCACCAGGTCACCACCGCACTGGCACCCCTAGCGAAGGCACTCGATAGATGCGTGTCGGATTAGCACCTTCTGTCTGCACCGGCCTCTGGCATGTCTCAGCCTCGGTATGCTGCAGCTCACCGCCAGGGGCCTGGGTGAGAGTTTACTTTTACTCACCCTCCTGGGCATTGAACACGCATTTCCAAACAGAGGTGTTATGTTTCTCCTTCTGGAAAACTCCTGGCTCTCATTTCTTTCAGCTTGCTTCTTTTGCATCCCCTCTGTCTCCTGGACCTGCCCCAGGCCGCTTGTCAGTCTGTGCTACCTGCACTCACCTGCTTTGGACGGAGAGTGCCAGATTTTCCCAGGAGCTGTCCCCCCTTTCCCTTGGTAATGGAGTCTCCGATTTTCACTGGGCATGCAGCCTCCTGGGTTAAAGACTACACTTTTGAGTCTTGCATTTAGCTGCCTGTGGACATGTGACTGAGTTTTGGACAATAGGTATAAGCACAAGTCTTGTAGAATTTCCTTGAAATGTCTTTACAGCCAAGGAGTATTTGACCTGTCTTTCTTCCAGTTATGTGGAAAATGCAAGAGACGGCTGGAGGTGGGGCAGCCATCCTGAGCCATAGAGTAGAAGCTAGAAGTAGAGTAGAAGGAACCTGCTCTGGACGAGTCTATGAGGTTATCCTACCAGACAACTCCATGAGACAGAAATGGACTCGCGTCTTGTTTGAGTCACAGTTTTATATATATGTGTGTGTGTGTGTGTGTGTATTTTGTGTTTCCCAAAAGCAGACTCTGAGAGGAGGATTTGGATGCAAGTAGTTTATTTGGGGGTGCTCCCAGGAAGCACAGTGAGGGGGTGGGGACGTGAGACAGAGAAAGGAGAAAGCAAATAAAGGATCTGCTCAGCAAGCTATGGGGGCAGGGGGGCCCGAGACTGCGTCCTGCTGAGAGACCCCTGGGATCCCGCGGGAAGCAGGCCGCATTGTTGTCCCACTGAGGGGAAGGGAAGCTGGAGCACTTGCCCATGTCCCCTGCTGGGGAGGGGCTTCCTGGGCTACTGCCGCAGTCCCCTGTCTGCCCCCTGTGCAAGCTGAGCGTGCTCCCGTGGCCAGCAGAGGCCCCTGCAGAAGCACAGGAGGCAGGCGCCCAGAGCAGAGCTGTCCCCAGGCGATGGCTGGAGTCGGCTACGGGAATGTGGGCCACGTGCCGACTGTCTGCAACCTGCTACTCTGGAATGTTCTCTGACTCCTACGTTGCTCTCCCCTGACGTCTCTCTTTACCTCTGGTTGCATCCTGGGTGGAATCCCCAGTTCTGTTTTCTCCATACTCACTCCTCTCTTACCCCACGTCAGATCTAGATTCATTCTGTCTCGTCAGTGTATGTCATTAATCCGTGCAATTCTACTGCTTCCCATTCCCAGTGTTTCCACCTGGGTCTGTCGTGTGCCCGCCTGTTTTTAATGTACAATTTACTGTTCTTTTTTATGGACTGGTCTTATTCCTCAATTGATTCATAGAGCCTAAGCATATTTACTTGAAAGCTGTTTTCCCATAATTCCAGCATTTCGCTTTGTCGACAGTGCATTCACTCTGCAGATTGCGATGGTCTCCGCCGCCGGTGCCGAGTCTGTTTTCCTCCTAGGTTTTGGAGGGCTCGTTTGCAGGCCTTTCTAAAGTGGCACTCATGCTTTTTGCACAGACTCCCCCCTGCCTGGTGGTTTGATGGTTTCTCCCTCCTGGGGCCGGGCCACAGCTGCTGGCTCCAGCTCCCATCTGGTGATGGCGATGGACATGTCCCATGTCCCAGCACTGAGCCCTGGCCTCCTGCGTGGCTCCCCTGACACCCAGATGCCTGCTGCTGGAGCCAGACCCCCTGACTTCTATGGCATGTAGCGCTTGGTGATTCTGTTGCATCCCTGGCCCACAAAGATGCTGATCGGGATCCTGAGTCCAGCTCTGCCTATTTGCAGTTTCTCTATCTCTTTGCCTTAGGTTTCGTGCAAGGCGGTGGGACTGAAGACATGAGTTTACAGTGCCTTCTCGACTGGAAGTTTCTGGACCCTTTGCATCTGCACGGGGGAGACGCTCTCTGTGGACGGAATCGTTTCCATGTGCAGACACAGGAGAGCAAGGATCTGCTCCTAGGATGCTTCTGTCTCATTCCTCGAGAAGACGCAGGCCCCGGAGGACCCTAAGAGCTGCTGCAGGCCTTGTGTCTGCACCTCTGGCCCCCCAGCCTCTGGGTCACTGAGCCCTGGCTCCCCCAAGTCACTCTGCCACGAGCCTCCCTGCCAACCCTCCACCCAGAGGTCCTCACGGATGTGGGCTTCAAGTGTTCACGGCCATATTTGCATTGCAACAAGGGACTCATAACGATGTTTTCATCTTCAAAATGTACAGGAATGGAATTCAAATGGCAGAGTGACAGGCTGCGTGTGGGGTTGATTGGCTGGGTCAGAGACATCACACCTGGCTGGCGGGCAGAGCGAGCTGGCGACAGGAGCTGTCCAGCGAGGAGTGGGCTGCTGTCACTGGGGAGCTCAAGCGGTGGACAGGTGACCTTCCACGGGGCGCGCAGGCGGGGCCCAGAGAAGGGGGAGGCTTAAAACAGGAGGCAGAGGCAACAGAAGCAGCTTCACTTAAGCCCTGTGTACACGGAGCGGTGTCCCAGGAAGCCACGGTGATCCTCTGCGGGCCAACCCCGCTCTCCACACTGGTGGATGTCCGAAAGCCTGGCCCCAACACCTGGGGCACATGGGTCCCCCTTCCTGGGCCTCCCTGGGAATGAAAGGGTGGGACTCGTGCCCGGTGGTCTGAGTTTCCACCAGCAGAACCCAGCCTCCAGCCAGAGCAGGGCCATGCGGCCCACTGCTCCCCAGAACTCAGCCTCCTTAGCCCCCATCTGTGCGACCGGCTCCCAGCAGGTGACGCCCCTCCCCACCCCTTACGCCTATCACCGCGCTCCAAAGCCTGCCTTGTCCTTTGTGGCTTCCAGTTACCTGGCAAGCGCATTCCCAATTTAAAATAGTAATGGAATGATTTTTTTCGTCTGTTTCTAGGTTTTTTTTAAAGATTTATTTTATGTATTTGAAAGACAGAGTTACAGAGAGAGGCAGAAACAGAGAGAGAGTTCTTCCATCTGTTGGTTCACTCCCCAGATGACTGCGAAGGCCGGAGCTGCACCGATCCTAAGCCAGAAGCCAAGAACTTCTTTCGGGTCTCGCATGTGGGTACAGGGGCCCAAGAACTTGGGCCATTTTCTACCACTTTCCCAGGCCATAGCAGAGAGCTGGATTGGAAGAGGAACATCCAGGACTAGAACCGGTGGCCATATGGGATGCCAGAGCTTCAGGCCAGGGCTTTAGCCTGAGGTGCCACAGTGCCTGTCCCCTGTTTCTAGTATTTTTAATGACGGGTTTGAGAGGTGGCCGGCATTGTGGCATAGAGGGTAAAGCCACTGCCTGAAACACTAGTATCTCATGTGGGTACCAGTTTATGTCCCCACGGTTCCACTTCCCATCCAGCTCTCTGGTAATGTGCCTGGGAAAGCAGCAATGATGGCCCAAGTGCTTGGGCTCCTGCACCTACATGGAAGACTTGGATGAAGCTCCTGGCTCCTGGCCCAGCCCTGGTCATTGCAGCTATTTGGGGAGTGAACCAGCGGATGGAAGATCTCTCTCTTTGCCTCTCCCTCTCTTTCTGTAACTCTGACTTTCAACAAATGAATACATTTTAAAAAATAAATAAAAGGTTTGAGGGGAAAGGATTGTGGTGGCTCTTTGTTTGAAATGTAGAGAAAGAGAGGAAAAGAGAGAGAAATCTTCCATCTGCTTGTTCACTTTCCAAATGCCCGAAGCAGCTCAGGCTGGGCCAGGGTGAAGCTAGGAGCTTGGCTATCAGGGTCTCCCACGTGTGTGGCAGCAAGCAGAGCACTTCAGCCATCTCCTGCTGCCTCCCGGGGTGCGCATCAGCAGGATGCTGGATCAAAAGCAGCGTAGCCAGGACCCAAACCAGGCACCCTGAGATGGGATGCAGGCATCCCAAGCAGGCTTCACCCTCTGTACCACAATGCCCCTCCCTGTCTTGACTTAACTTTCATCCTTAACATTTTAGGGTAACTTTTCCAATCATAATAATAGAATATAATCTGGTTTTGGTCACTACTTTTGGATAACTTTTTGGCTTAAATCATTACAGATGTATAGGGAAGTTACCAAAATAGTGCAGGGAAGTCCCCTGCACCATCATCTGGTCTCTCCGATGGCACCGGGAACTGACATCGCCACCATGCGTGGGTTGTTCCGGGTTGTTGATCACATGGACAGATTCATGTAACCAGCATTACCACCAAGCTACAGGGACCCTCTGTCACCATGGAGACCTCCCTCGTGCTACCCTTTAGAGTCACAGCCATCCCCTTCCCTAACCCCAGCGATCACTCATCCGCTACAGGTTGGTTTTACTACGGGTTGGTCGTTCCTGGGATGTCCTAGAGATGAAGCACTGGGGACTTTGGTCACTCGGCACTTTGGATACAGCCCATGTGCTGTGTGTGTCAACGCTCTGTTCCTGCTCATCACGCAGTAGTATTCCATGGGTGATCAAGGTTTTAAAACACTTGGGAAACATAAAAAAAAAAAAAAAAGAAAAAAAAAAAGAAAAAGATGGCCATGCCTCCCAGGTTGGAGGCGGCCAGCCTGCTGTTTCCTTGTGTCCAAGCCAGGGTCGGGCCTCACCCTGGGCCTTCCCAGGCTGCCCCTCTGCTGCCCCTGGTGCAGACAGGAGAGCAGAGCCAGGGAGGGGACTGCGCCCTTGCCCCAGGCCCCGCAGCTCCCACTCCTCTCCTCCTCCGGGGGCCTCCATCTGGCTGCAGCTGATTCTCTCTTGCATCTGCCTCCTTCCTTTCTCTCCTCTCTTTCTCCTCGCCCTGTGTGTCTCCATCTGTCTCTCTGAGTCAGTCTCTCTCCTTTTCCTCAAACCACAAAACATGGCTAAATGCAATTTCCATTGAGTGCGAAATCTCGTGTCTGCACTTCATTATTCTGTCTGGATCGGTACATGTTTTCAATTGCATAATTCTCCTCCTTCCTCATTTTCTCCCCGAGACTTTCTCCCACATAATATGAGCATTTGGGGGCCAGCTTTTGACGGTTCTGCTTTTGAATGCTATGGAAAGTAGAGCGAGTGCCTCTTTCAGGCCTGTACCACCGGGGAGGCTGGGCCAGCAAGTTCCCTGGGGCTTCTGCCTGGCTTTGTCCCTGAGGCCAGTCCTGGGGCCGGAAGGAGTATTCCTTTGCTGTAGCCTCTGCCTCCGGAGAGTTCAAAGAGCGTCTGATGGCCAGATCAGGAGCTGCCATCCCTGTGGGGCCTGAACGTCCTCCTCTTGCTAAGCAGAACTCTCCGCCGACCTGATCCTGTTCATGCATTCCTTCGTCCACCCATATACAAATGGGCAGTATAGGGGCCTGCGCTGTGATGCAGCGGGTTAACGTCCTGGCCTGAAGTGCTGGCATCCCATATGGGTGCTGGTTCGAGACCCAGCTGCTCCAGCTTTCTGCTATGGCCTGGGAAAGCAGTAGAAGATGGCCCAAGTCGTTGGGCCCCTGCACCTGCATGGGAGACCCAGAGGAGGCTCCTGGCTCCTGGCTCCTGGCTTCAGATTGGTGCAGCTCCAGTTGTTGCAGCCAATTGGGGAGTGAACCATCAAATGGAAGACCTCTCTCTCTCTCTGCCTCTTCTCTCTTTGTGTAACTCTGACTTTCGAATAAATAAATAAATAAATCTTAAAAAAAAAAAAAAGGACAGTATAGCCCTTGAAGTTTGGTAAAAGGGTTTGTAGAAAATCATCTCACTCTCCAACAAGAAGAGAATGGCCAAGCGCATGGCGAGATGTCCTACGAGACGTCATGGCCAGCTATGGTTCGGAGAGGTCTCAGAATGGGGAGACGGCCATGACCTCCAGGCAGAGCCCCCTGACCTACAGGTAGAGCACACAGGTGTGGAAACAGGGCTCAGAGTACAGGCACCAAAGTGTTAAAAGTTCTCGTGTCGGGATGGTGGGATAATAGATGACTTTAAAAAGTGTTCTTAATGTTCATAATAAGCATGTTTTATCTTTATAATCAGAAACAAATTCACATTATTAGAAAATAAATGAACTCCACTGGATTAAAAGTTGGATCTACAGCGCTCTGTTCAAGTGGCGCTACATGGACTCAGCCTCTCTCCTCGCGCGGGGCAGACCCGGGGCGCACTTCTTTAGAGCGCAGGGCCCCGCGGATGGAGCAGCCGGGCAGCAAGCCCAGCTCCGCTCTGCGGCCCAGTGGCTGCCCTGTCCTCCTCCTGGCCAGGTTTTCCGGGGGTTTACAGAGTGGGCAGGGTCTGCTGGATATGCCTGCATTTTTGGATGGCATTGCTTTCTGTTTCTTTAGATTTATTTGTGCCTTTGCTTTATTTGAGAGGGAGAGAGACAGAGACAGAGCGAGCTCTCCTCTGCTGGTTCACACCCTACATGCCTGCCACAGCTGGGGACAGGCTGAAGCCAGGAGCCAGGAACTTCATCTGGCTCTCCCACGTGGGTGGCAGGGACCCCATTACCTGAGCCATCACCTGCTGCCTCCCAGCCTGTGAGTTAGCAGGTGGCTGGATTGGGAGCAGAGGAGTTGGGACTAGAACCAAGCCCTGAAATACAGGATGAGAGAATCCCAGTTGGTGCCCTCAACACCGCACCACACGGCTGTCCCTTTACAAGAGATTGCTGAAGGCAGGTGCCTCCCTACCCCCTCAGGCAGCATCCTTGGCCGGCCTCACCAGCCCCAAAATAGATCAGCGGATCCCATGCCCCTGGCGCTCCCAGGACACACAGCGTGCTGCGCTCTGACCCCTGCTGGGAGCTAGCAGGGACACTGGCCTTCCTGGAGTCCAGCCCAATGCAGGAGTTCTAGAACGCTCAGCTCTGCCTGAGAAAGCAGGGCCAGCCAGAAAGTCCCAGAGAGTGTGCGGAGCCCTCCCCGCCCCCCCCCCCCCCCAAGGGATTTCTGAGCCAGTTCTGAATGCACGCATCAGTCTGCAGTTTGGCTGGCTGGGTGGTGGTTTAGGGCGGGGCTCTGGAGCCCAGCTGCCTTACTTTGAATCCCACTCTACCACTCTGGGCAAGGTTCCGCCCCTCTGTGCCTCAGCTTCCCCTTCTGAGAAACAGGGAAAATAACACGGCTGACCCGATAGGAGCATTGCGAGGACTGGGCGAGTTGGTTCACGGCAAGTCTCCAGAGCAGGGCCTGTCTGCCATGGTCCATGGGGAGTGTGAGCTGCTCTTCCCGCTATTCGGAGAGGCACTCGGGAGCGAGACGCCAGGAGGGCTGACGCTGGGGCTCCCCCGGCAAAGCCCAGAGGCATGTCGCTGGGACAGACGCCAGGTTAAGGGCCAGTGGAGGGCCCTGCCTCGAGTCTGCCCCCAGGAGAGGCAAGAAATAAAGAGCTGGGTGAGCATGGCCTGCAGCGAGGCCCGGAGGGTGCCAGCAAGAGGCAGATAAAGACCAGGGCAATGGCTGTGAGCCGCCAGTGTGGAGCAGACTGAGTAGTGAGATTCCAGCTGGGACGGGGGTGCGTGGGGAGGGCTGGGACAGGGGAGCTTTCTGACTCAGTATCTGTGAGGCCTGCTGCTTTATGCGTGCTGTCTTCTCAAGCTTAGCTCAGAATCAAGGGACAGATGGAGGCTCCAACCAGGCCACGGTTTGCTCGGGACTCTGCACCTGGGAGATTTGAATCCAGAGCCTAAGACCTTGGCTCCAGCCTTCCCCAGGGCCTTGGAAGCCTGTGTTTCGGGGCAGGCTTCCGAGGGCTGAGCCTCCGAGGACGAGGACCGGGCCGCCTGCCTGCGGCTGAGGACCACCCAGCCCCAGGTGTGCAAGAGGCCAGTGGGGAAAGAACAGAAAGTAGGTCAATCACGGAGGAGCTGGAGCGTGAAATGAATGTGCACGGGGAGCCAGGGCAGTCACCATCCAGGAGGGCACCGGGAGGGGACCCATCTGAGGCAGGGGGAAGGCAGGTGGGGGCAGGGTTGTTGGTGCGTTGTCTCCCAGCACTGGGGGACATGGGTGGCGGCAGAAGAGAGGAGGAGGGGGGAGTGTTAGGGGTGGGAGTGGCAGGAGGGGTCCTAGGCTACAAGCTCCATGAGGGCAGGGGTCTTACTTGCGTTCTTGATGGTGACTGAGCCTTGCTGCCTAGGACCCGGTCTCCACACACAGTGAGCACACGGGGTGAACCCGCAATTGGAGATGGCTCTGCTGTGCGCATCACTGTGTGACCTGGGGAACGGGGCCTCTGTTCCTTATTCGTACTGAGGGCCCTCAGCTGAGTTCACTAATGAGTGCCCAGCTCGCACTAGCCCTGAGATACGCAGACCCAGGCGTGTGCCCGATACGGCCAGCTCTGCTCTTAGGAAGCTCACGGTCTGAGGGGAAGGCAGGTTGGCAGGCTGCTGTCGCATCGTGTGCAAAGCCCAGAAATGGATGCGCAGTGGAGATGGAGAGGGGCAGTGCGTGTGCTCAGGACAATGCTGCCTCAAGGAAGTGATGGAACAGGGAGTTTGAGCACCAGGCAAAATCACGAGTTTCTTGGATCCTAGGCCTTTTGCCCCTGTGGGCACGCACACACACACTCACACAGTCACGCAGTGTATTTGTGACTTCCTTGTTTGAAACATAAGTATGTTAACACTACAGGTTTAAACATTTTCTTTGACCTACCCAAAAGTTCATTTTTCCCTTCTGATTTTTAGCATAAACATAAACATCTTCATGGACCCCTAAAAGTGTATGGGCCACCAGCCCTGTGGCATAGTGGGTAAAGCCGCTGTCTGCAGTGCCAGCATCCCATATGGGCACTGGTTCTATTCCCGGCTGCTCCACTTCTGATCCAGCTCTCTGCTATGGCCTGGGAAAGCAGTAGAAGATGGCCCAAGTGCTTGGGCCCCTGCACCCATGTGGGAGACCCAGAGGAAGCTCCTGGCTCCTGGCTCTGGATCAGCCCAGCTTCAGCCATTGTGGCCATTTGGGGAGTGAATCAGTGGATGGAAGACCTTTCTCTCTCTCTCTCTCTCTCTCTCTCTCTCTCTCTCTGCCTCTACCTCTCTGTAACTTTGCCTTTCAAATAAATAGACAAATCTTTAAAAAAAAAAATGTGTGGGCCCAAGGCACTGGCCGCCGTAAGGTGTCGGATGGATAAAATGATTTAGGTGGAGAGGAGTTTCTAGGCCTGCAAGATGTTCCCCGGGAGAGAGAGCAGCATGAGCAAAGGCACGGAGATGTGAGGTGCCAGAGTGTCCTGGGAGGCGCACGTTGTCCTGTGAGGGGGGACAGCAGGTGCTGGGCGGGACTGGGACAAGATGGAACAGGAGCGGCCAAGAGAGGCACGTGGCCTTGGGTGCAGCCCTGGGGCTTAGCCATGGGTTTTAAGCCATATCGAGGTTCTGGGATTAGGGGGTCAGAGGATGCTGGCAGGAAGGGCAGGTTCCTGGAGCCCGGTAGGACCAGTAAGGGATATGTGCAGAGTCCCCCACTCCCGGGGGTCCTCCTACTGGTCAGGAGAAAGCGTGGATGGGTGCGTGGAGAAGGGAGAGTCCCGACTGGCTCCCCCCCCCCCCAGCTCCCAAGGGAGCTTCTCTTGAGAGCTGGGGAGAGGGGTTGCAGGGTGCTGTAGGGGGAGGGCTGCAGGTTCAGCTCCCCAGCCGCATCTCCTTCCCCAGCCTCAGTTCCTCTTAGTGCAGCTGCTCCCTGAAGGACTGTTATGGGGACTGGGGGTGATTGTGAAAATGCTGGGACCCGGCTTCCAGAGAGGCAGCCTCTCTGGAAGGGGTGGGGAAGGGGCGCACCCGGGACCTGCCAGCACAGAGCCAGCCCTGCCCTCAAGGGGCTGCTCTTTACCATGGGGCCATCTCCCAGGGTCGGGTAGGCAGGCAGGGCTGGCCAGCTGCCCCTCGGGCTGGGAGGTGAGCGGGCCTTCTCCAGGAAGCAGTCCTCTCCAGCCGGGCCCTGGAAATCAGGAGTTCCCAGCCGGACTCCGCGGACGGGTCACCTTCGGCCGGCTGGGAAGCTCTGTGCACATCGTGCTAGCTCTTCACGCATATTCATAGCCCTCTGGGATCCTGCTGGGTTTACAGGTGAGGAAGGGACACCAAGCGACTCCCCAGGGCACACAGAGGACCAGTGTGTGGAGCGCTAAGACCAGAATTCACCTGGGTCTGGTGCCAGGGCCCAGTGCCGCTTCTAAGAATGGGGAGGAGTGGGGCTGAGCTGGGGGAAATGTGACAACACAGCAAAGATGACTGAGTCCCTTGCTCCTGGGGCCGCCCCCTGACCTCCAGCCCTGGGTGCATGAGGAAGAATGTGAGGCCTGCAGGTGAATTCAGGTGTAACCCACAGACTCCCAGAGCCCGGCAGAGGCTCCTTGGTCTGGCCTGCATCTGTCCACCTTGTGGATGTTTTTACAGGCATCATGGGGGTGCTCTGGGGTGCAGGGAAGACTCTCCCCCTTCTTCTCCCTGGTCCCAGGGCTCGCCAGCCATGGCAGGCTCCCCTACCTTGGCCTGTGGATACTTCAGGCTGGGTAATTCTTGAGATCCCTGGAACCTGCAGCATATGGAGCAGCCTCACCTGGGTGCCAGTACAGGCCCCCGCATGTAACAGACAAAGATGTTGCCAACACTGCCTGGTGTCCCCTGGAGGCCAAGTTCTGCCTGGCTTCGGGACACCAGTATGGTGTGCGGAGGGAGTGCTGGGCTGGGGTGCACCAGAGAAGGGAGGCATGGGTGACAAATGAGGGGCCCTAGGACACTGGTCCCCGTGGAGTTGGGATTCAACGCCAGGCTCCCTGAGCCTCACCCCAGCACTTCCCTGCCCGACACCTCCTGCTGTGCTCTGAGACTCAGCTGCCCTTGGCTCCCCCGGCACCGCGGCCTCCATCCTGCTCTGAGTAGCCTGGCTGGCTGTGCCCCATCTGGTTGCCTGGCCGTGCTAGAGAGCAGGGGCCCCATGAGCGTTCATGCCCGCTAGAAAGAGCTCTGCTCGTCCCCTGAGACAGCCTGCTGAAAGCCGACTGGGTGGCCACTTAAGTACTGTGCTTATGCTAAGAACAATACTTCAACTGAGCGCTTCAGCCTAAGTACTTCCAGGTCCCCACTCTGCAGGGGCCGCCGCGTGGGAAGGAGAAAGCTGTGCAGCAGCGCCGAGCCGGAGCCCAGAGCCGGGAGCCGGGAGCCCGGAGCCTGGGCTCTCCTGCTCTGCCCTGCCCAGCTCGTGACCCAGCCCCAAGCGTCCCAGCCCATCCGCACAGCCTCCCCCTCCGCATCTACCAAGTGGGTACATCTTCCCCTCCCCATCTCCTCTCAGCGTGGTGGCGGCGGCAGGGGCAACGCTACTAGTTCATAGGAAAGGAGTTTATAGATGGAACGGGCTCTACATGTTGACTATTTTTTGGGTTTCCAGGTGGCGCTGGGGATTCGGTTTCTGTTTTTTTTTCTTCTTTCAGAACTGATGTTGAGCAGCCATCCATGCGCTGAGCCAGCGTGTGCTGGGGCCTTTCTGTAGGCCAGGAACTCAGCCTGGGAGACAGATGCTAGCAAGAGAGGGTGTCAGGTGGCAACAGAGGCTCAGGGAGGAAGCAGCAATCTGGGGAAGGCAGGGTAGAGTTTTAGGCAGGGAAGATCTCTCCGGAAGGGGTAGGATCCCGGATGCAGAGAGGGAGCCCCAGACGCCACACACCTGCCACACCTGCGGTATTTAGGAACAGGGAGAAAGCCAGGGGGGTGTTGGGAGGGAGGGGGATGAAGGCCAGGGAGGTGAGGGGAAGCGGTTTGCCAGGGCCCTCGAGGCTGATGGGGGAGGGACCGGGTGGCTCTGCTGCCGACTGCAGGCCAGGTGCGCGGGTCCCGCTGTGTCAGGTGTTTCACATACTTTGTTTTTAATCCTTCCAAGAACCTGGCAGGGAGTTTATTCTGCTCTGCGCTAGCTCAGGGAGGGGCTTTCTCCTGGGGGACGGGGGGGGGGGGGGGCTCTGCACAGCCGAGGCCTCGACAAGGCCTGGACGTGGCCCCCATCTGGCAGGCACCCTCCTCCAGACTGCCCACTCCAACTCACAGAGAAACCTCACGGAGACGTCAGGGTATTTCTGCCCGGCTGAGGAGCAATTGCCGAAGACTTACCCCTTACCTGTCAACTGTCACTCCACACAGCTCTGCCCCTGAAATAGGGGGAAAAAGAAAAAGCTTTCTGGGATTAGGAGTCCTGACCTTGACCTTCTCCATTTCCCTGTCTTCAGAATCTTTTCTCTAGGTGCCAGTGAGGGTGGGAAAACAAATAAGGGTCAGGTGCGAGGTCTGATAGGAAAAAGGAGCCCCTGAATCTTCTCTTCCACTCTGCAGTGGAGACCAAGTGCCCCTAGGTGGCGCAGCTTTCCTAGGCTGAGCCCCTGACACCTGCTGCCAAAGGGGGTTGGCTGATTTGGGGGAGACTGAGAAGCAATGATGATGACGGAAATGAACAAAGTGGGAGTTTGTGGTAAACACGCGTGGCCAGTAAGCTCTGCTGTTCTTCCAAGGGGCAGTGTGGGAGGCAGTGGCTCAGGGCACCCTGGTAACTGGCCATCAGATCCTGTGGCAGGACCCCTGCCCCCGAGAGATGAAAAACTGGGGGTGCAAACAGTGCAATGTCCAGTCTCTTTCACAGATGAGGAAGGGAAGGCCATGCGGGAGCGGTTCGCCTGGGAGCCAGGGACACAGCAGCCATCTAAGTGGCCTCTGCTGATGACATGCACCTTGGCAGGACTCTGCTCCTAGCAGGGAGTGCCACCCCCTTGACTTTGGTCTGTCCCTTCTCTTGGGGTCTTGTCCTACTCCAGCACTTCTTCTTGGGCCTGCCCTTGCTCCCTCACCCCTGTGGCCCCAGGAAAGGCTGAGAGAGCAGCCAGTCATTCCTTATACATGGAGCTGGCTCTCGGAGCGGAAGATGCAAGTGCAGGAGACTTGGCTACTGTGTGGGCAGCTCTGCCACTTCTTTGGGCTCATGGCTCCTCTCTCCTTGGCCTTCCATTTCTGTATCTCTAAAGTGGGGCGGGCAAGGAAGTGGGATGGGCTGGATATCACCAAGGTCACTTTGGGACACTCTAAGTTGCACTGGAAGCATCTCTTCTGCCCATCAGGGGAGGGAAAGGCTTCAGCGCTCTCATTTATAAAGCCTGGGGGAGTGGACAGGATGATGTGTCATTCTGGCTCTGACATCTGGCTTGGCAAGAATGAGAGGCAGTCACCCAGGCCAGGACCACCCCTTGGAGCTGCTGATGCAGGACCACCGTGTCCCAGGAGGTGCAGATCCCCTTCCCTCCATGGCCCCTGGAAGGGGCCGCCCGCTAGGAGCTGCCACTGCCCCCGGCCAGAGCTGGAGCCATCTGCACATCCAAAAGGAGAGCTCCCTGGGCTTGGTGACTGTCACCTGCCTGCTCAGAGGGGCCTCCCAGTGACCTTGAGCACTTCCCAAAACCAAATCCTCCTTCAAGGGAAGTAGGAGATCAGCCACAACTGGAGGCAAGATGGGAAGGAGCAGGGAGTGGGGGGAAGCTCTCTCTGTCAGCCAGCCGTGGGCGAGGACCCGTGGGGTCCCCTTCCAGTGGAGTACCTCCTTCAATCCCGTCATTCATGATTACAATCCCCAGTTTTCAGATGAAGAACCACTGAAGCCGTGAGCTACTCTTCCCATGGTTGCACAGCTCTGAGTGGTAGTGCCGGGGTTTGAACCAAGGCTCTGACTCCGCAGCCCACCCTAGTCCCACTCCAGCGCCCCACGGCAGCGAGGAGGGGGGAATGCAGTGGGGAGGCCAGGCCCCCGACCCCTACTTCTTCAGGTTGGCTACGTGGCAGCCACCGCTTGGCAGCATTTTAGTTTCAAGGTGATAACCGTGCAGTATCTTCTTTGATTCTCAGATCAGCCCATCCCACAGATGAGGAAACTGAGGTTCCCCCAAGTCAGTAACTTGCCCAGTGGTGGCGACACAGCAGCTGGCTGGCTTTGAGCCAGGTGTTTTGAACCTGGAGTCTGTGCAGCTCACAAATGAAGCTGATTCTCTGACAAGTTAAGCCCCTCCTTGACTCCATGTTTCCAGTCTGGGAGAATAAAGGGTTGGATTAGATTTGTAGGCAATCACTCATTCTCAGGCCCTTTTATCTGAAGGGAAAAAAAATCAGGGAGCCCACAGAGTCCGGTGAGTCCTTAAACTTTTTTCAAGTAACATTATTATTTTTAAAGGGAACATTGTCTTCAAGAAGGCAGGAGGGGGTGATCGCCATGCGGTGGTGGGTAGGGGACAGTGATGAGAGTACAAGTCCTCTTCGGGATGAGCTAAGCCCTGTGCAGCATCACACCTGAGTGGGCCGTGTGCAGCATCACACCTGGGTGGGCCGTGTGCAGCATCACACCTGGGTGAGCCCTGCTCAGCGTCACACCTGGGTGGGCCGTGTGCAGTGTCACACCTGGATGGGCCCTGTTCAGCATCACACCTGGATGGGCCATGTGCAGCGTCACACCTGGGTGAGCTGTGTGCAGCATCATACCTGGAGGGGCTGTGTGCAGCGTCACACCTGCATGAGCTGTGTGCAGCATCACACCTGGCTGGGCCGTGTGCAGTGTCACACCTGGGTGAGCCGTGTGCAGCGTCACACCTGGGTGAGCCATTGCCGCTGAACCAAGCAGCCTCTTGGGGCTGGCCAGAGTGAGGGAAGCAGAACTGCAAGAGACTGGATTTGCACCTGGGGCTGGGATGATTTGGGATGGGAAGAAGGGTGAGTAAAAGGAGGAGGAAGAGTGCAGACACAGATCTCCAGCCCAAGGAGCCACTGTGGCAACGCAAGGGTAGGGCTTTGGCTGGGCCTTGTTGGGGTCCAGCAGACCGGCTGCCGAGGCCCAGCTCCATCACTGAGCAGCCAATGAGTGCTCTGGGCTCCGGTTTCCTTCTCTGTGCAATGGCTACAACGTTCCCTACCTGGGAGGTTGGTGGAAGGCATCTGTGGGCTTTACCCGACGCTCAAGCCCTCAGTAAACAGCTCCTTAGCTGCCTATTATTATGAACCACGGTTATTTGGATAGTCACAATTTTACCTGTGGTGGCAAGCTTGGAGGAGGCTTTGTCTGTTTTGTCTGGGGAGGGGGCAGCTTTTGCTGCTGTGAAATCCAGTGCAGGATTAGGCAGGAGCATCCTGCCAGGGGAGGGCAGGACGTGAAGCCTGGGGCTCCTCTTCCCCCATCTTAGCTCTGCCTGTTCCCTCCGTGCGGAGCCCTGCCTGCGTCTGAGAAGCGGCTCCTTTGGAAGTGACAGCATCTCCTTCCAGAGCAGAGCCTAGAGGGCAGGGCTCCCGCCAAGGACAGGCTGAGGGCAGGAAGAAGGGGGAGGGGAGGGGTCAGAGTGGACTGGAAGGGGAAGGGGAAGTGCTCCCATGCCTTGACATTCACTGACGGAGGCCGAGGGAGCGGTGCGTGTGTGCACGCGTGTTTGCACGCACACGGGACTCTGTGATCACGCATGTGCATCAGGTAGCAGGTGCATGCGGTGTGGGTGTGTGGGTGTGACTGCGTATGAATGAGCGTGCGAACCTGTCACCGGATGAGCACATCAGTGCGTGACTCCGCATGTGAGCAGTGGGCTGTGTGTGTGTGTGTGTGTGTGTAAGAAGTTCCTGTGCACGTGTGCCTTGGGGAAGCTTGGGCGTGCTGGGCTGGAGTGTGGGGCTGACTGTGTGACTGAGTGACAGTGAAAGGAAGAGTGTGTCCTGTGAGAGTGTTGGAGCTACAAATGCCCCTGATGAGTGGGGTGTCTGGAAGGAGGACCCTCTGCAGCTTCCCTGGGGAGCCCCAGCTACCCCCTCACCCCCACCCCCACCAACAGGCTGGATCTCCCTCCCTGGTCGACCAGCACCACCATGGATGCTCCCGCCTGCTGCTGCTCTCAGTAGTGGGGTGAGGGAGGATACAGGAGGGACGGGAGGAGGGGAGGAGTGACCAGCCCCCAGCCCCAACCCTTGGTGCTGCCAGGGAAACGTCCTCCTCCCACCCCCACCCCCAATCACTGTGATTCCTGCTGTGAGGGAGAGAGGAACCCTCCGTTTCCATGGCAACAGAGCAGCCCTGCTTCTCAGCCTGAGCCCAGGCTCCTCTGAGCCATGCAAGGAGTGGGAAGAAAGCCCCTCCTCGGGCTTTTGAACCTGTTTCCCCCCCCTCAAGTGCCCTCACCTCTACACTCCCTGCCCAGGTTACTCCTTGGGCCCCACCGGGACTCCCGACTCGGGAGCTGCGCCCGCCGACGCCCAAGGCTGCTCCCAGGGTCTGGAGACCTGTGTTGTCAGCGCAGGAGGAGCAGCTAGAGCAGCTAGAGCAGGAGCCCTGAGGGCGGCAGGCTGGGGCTGAATGCCAGTCTCCACCTGGGCCAGGGCACTGCTACTCCCGCCTGGGACTCCCGAAGGGCGCAGACTCCCCGGGGCTCCCGCCATGCTTTGTGACTTCCAGACTCCGGGGTCTGTGTGCTGTGGTTCTGACTCTACTTCTCCTTCTCTCCCCCGTAGAAACACACACGCCCTTTGTGGCAGGGTGTTCTGGAAGCGGCCCTAATGTCCCCCAACAGAGAGCTGGTGAAATGCATCGCGGCGCCACCATGGCCTGACAGCTGAGCAACGAAAATCAAGTTGAAACCTCTGTGCAAGAGGATCCTGCTACTAAGCTTTGTTTGGAGCATGTGAGGGTGTGGGTGGGGAAATGCATTGAGGGGATTGCAAGTGGTCAGTTGGCAGTGGACACTCTGCAGGGAATGGGATTGGAGCGGAGGCAGTGGAGGGGGTACTTTGTTCTTTATCTATTTGAAAGGCATTGAGAGAAAGAGAGATGGACAGAGATCTTCCATTTGCTGGTTCACTCCCCAAAAGCTCACAATGACTTGGGCTGGGCCAGGCCAAAGCCAGAAGTGTGGAACTCAATTTGGGTCTCTGATGTGGGGGACAGGGACCCAAGTCATGATCCATCACTTGCTCTCTCCAAGGGTGTGCAGCTGTCAGGAAGCTGGAGCCAGAGCCAATTCAGGGCTCCAACCTAGGCGCTCAGATATGGGACACAGGCATTTCAAGTGACATTTCTCTCTTTAAAAAATTCACTTATTTGAAAGGCGGGGGGCAGACAGAGATATCACCTACCCACTAATTTACTCCCCAAATGGCCACACCAGCCTGGGTTGTGCCAGGCCAAAGTCAGGAGCCTGGAACTCTATCCAGGTGTCCCACATGGATAGCAAGGGCCAAGGACTTGGGCCATCATCTGCTGCTTTCTCAGGTGCATTAGCAGGAAGCTGGATCAGAAACAAGCAGCTGAGACTCCCAGAACTCCATTATGGGCTGCTGGTATTACAAGTCACAGCTTAACCCAGCATGCCACAACGCCAGCCCCCACATGGCATCTTAACGACTATACCAAATTCCTGTCCCGTGAAGGAGAGCTTTGGTTTTTTTCTCTGTATTCTCTGATCTGTTTGTGTCTAGCAAGTGCAATTTAAAGATGATGTGTCACTATCATTATTGTTCACAGGAGGATCACACAGGAGATGGAGGACAGCGCAAGAGCGAGGGGAACCCAACATCAGAGAGACATGGGAGAGAGATACCCAGAAGGACTTCCAGGAGGAGGAGGAAGGTGAGCTGGATCTCAGCATGTAAGTAGAAGGGAGAGACCTGAAGCAGAGGGAGGGCAACCCAAGCCCTGATGCATGCTGGGAAGTGAGGAGGTGTGTGCCACAGGGTGAGAGAGCCTGGAGCAGGAGGGCCGCAGAGTGAGCTTCAGCTGCATGGGGCTTGTTCCCACCTTGGCAGCTCCCGAGGCCACGAGCTGGGTAAATGTCTCCCATCCCAGGCCCTCGCTGTGAGGGACACGCCGAAAGGTGCCTCCCGCGATGGCTGTGCAGAGCGTGGCTGTGGCAGGGGAAGCTGCAGGATGTTACAGAGATGCCAGCCTACTGTCACGTTCTCCCAGGGGACAGGTCTACTGTCGGGCCGGTTCCAACCTTGGGCAAGCCCTGGTCGGCCCGTGACCAGCCAGGTCAGGCTAAGGTCATACTCAAGACGCTCAGAGATACCAGGAGCAGCATGGACTCTTTGTTTTCCCCTTAAGATTTATTTCATTTATTTTAAAGGGAGAGGGAGACAGAGAGCGAGAGAGAGGTCTTCCATCTACTGGTTCACTCCCCAAATGGCCACAATGGCCAGAGCTGGGCCAGTCCAAAACCAGAGCCAGGAGCATCTTCCTGGTCTCCCATGTGGGTGCAGGGGCCCAAGCACTTGGATCATCTTCTATTGCCCTCCCAGGCCATCAAC
Organism: Lepus europaeus; assembly: GCF_033115175.1. Taxonomy (NCBI): domain Eukaryota; kingdom Metazoa; phylum Chordata; class Mammalia; order Lagomorpha; family Leporidae; genus Lepus; species Lepus europaeus. Next base: position 32,985,312 of record NC_084831.1, read on the forward strand.
AGGGAGTTGGATCAGAGCAGGAGCAGCCGGAACTCGAACCGGCACCCATGTGGTTGTAGGTGGCGGTTTTACCGGCTGTGCCACAGTACTGGCCCCAGCATGGACTCTTAAGCAAAGGAAGGAAAACAAGAACTAAAAATGACCAAACCCTCTATTTGGGGTCCACATAAAGCCAATCACAAGCAAGGTATTTACCAAATGGATTCCGTCCTCACAGGTTCACTACCAGAGCAGCGGGCCTGTCTTTACAGGTAAGGAAACAAGTTTCTATTCATTCATTCAACAAACACTGATAGAGCAGCGACTATGGGAGATCCCGTTCTAGCTGCTGAGTGATTGAAGTGTCCCTGCCCCCCAGAGCTCACGAGCTGGTAGGGGAGACAGGCAGCAAACATGATCAGCTTGTGATATAACAGCAGGTGACAGCCAGAGCCTCGGGAGGCCAGACAACAGGCCGCCCTGGCTTTTTTTTTTTTTTTTAATATTTTATTTATTTATTTGAGAGGTAGAGTTACAGACAGACAGAGGGAGAGACAGAGACACAGAGAGAGGTCTTCCCTCCGCTGGTTCACTCCCCAAATGGCCGCAATGGCCGGAGCTGCGCTGATCTGAAGCCAGGAGCCAGCGGCTTCTTCCAGGTCTCCCACATGGGTGCGGGAGCCCAAGCACTTGGACCATCTTCCACTGCTTTCCCAGGTGCATTGGCAGAAAGCTGGATCAGAAGAGGAGCAGCCAGGGCACAAACTGATACCCATTAGGGATGCCGGTGCCACAGCTGGAGGCTTAGCCTACTATGCCACAGCGCTGGCCCCTGCTCTGACTTTTAAGCAGAGGACTGAATGAAGCCATGATGTGGCCATTCTGAGCAGAGGCCACAGCCCGTGCAAAGGCCCTGAGGTGGGAGCATGCTTGCTTTCATTCAGGGTAGCAGGAAGGCGTGTAGGGCTGTGGTGCGGCAGGCTGGTGTGGGGAGAGTGGATGAGGCTGGAGAGGAGAGGGGGTTGGGGATGTAGATTGTGTGGGACTTTGGAGGTCAAGGCAAAAATGGGGTTTAGTTCTGCAGGTGTGGGGAAGCCGCTGGAAGGGTTTAGCCAGGAGAGTGACATGAGCTCAGATTTAGGTTTTAAAAGGATCCCTCTGGTCTCAGTGCAGATTTGACAGTAGGGAGCAGTGGGGGCCTGGGGGTTAATTTTCACATCCAAGCGAGAGGAGAAAGACCGTTTGGAGCACGGTGACAACCACGCAGGTGGGAAACAGCAGTCAGCTCTGAGATGGATGTCAACATAGAGCCAACGGGCATCCCCGTTGGGGTGAACGCGGGCCATGAGATCAAGGGTTGTCTGTAGTCGCAGACTCTGGGCCTGGACGGTGGGGTGGATGCCTCTGCCGCTTGCTGAGACAGGGCTGGGGGAGGAGCAGGCGCAGGCCCCGCACCTCCCTGTAATTCTGAGATGGCTTTAGACATGCAAGTGGTGGTGTCAGGCAGCAGCTGGATGGATGAGCCAGGAGTTCAGGGGAGCCGTCAGGACGGAGAATGAGCACCGGGAAGCTGTCAGCACAGGGACACTGTCTACAGCCGCCGCCGTGGGTGATATCACCCAGAACTGGAGAGCAGAGGGAGGAGAAAAGAGGACCCTGGGGTGCAGTGGCACCCGCAGGCCCCGGGAGAAGGGCTCCTAGGCCTGGCCTCGCCCCAGCACCCTCTCTGTCATCCATGGAGGGAAGCTCAGGATGGGAAAGCAATGGATCACCTGACCCACCCCGGGGAGGTCTGTGCAGGACCCAGGTGTGCTGTGGCCGTGGCTGGTGTGCAGACCACACTGTGGCCACTGCTGGTCCCAGAGAAGAAAGGCTGGCAGCCACAGTGCTACCTTTGGAGCCAGGCGGAAGTGGTCTCAGGGCCAGGTTCTCCCACTGCTGGAGGAAGATGGGATCTGTCCCTGGTTCTCAGTCTCCACACCTGTACCCCGGGCACAACCACACTGATCCCTCGGGGCTGGTGGCAGATTGGACCACAGAACATGTTTTCAGCTTCTAATATCGTAGCTGGACAGGCTACGGAAAATGTTACTGCCACCCCTGGGAGTGTGTGGGGGCATCAGGGCAGGCAGGAGGGAGCCGGGCCTCCGCCCACCCGGATGGCTCCAGTCTGGAACGAGGGAGAAGCAGCCGGGCAGACGGACACCTGCGTTCTGAAGCCGGACGCCCGGTCCCCTGCACCACCGCATAGCTACAGCACAGCCCCTGCGCCCGGGCTCCCGCCCTCCTCCCAGCGCCCCTGGCTGCCACAGGACCCTTCCTGCCCTGGTGCATGGACAGCTCCTCTTGCCCCTGACTCCAGCAACCCAAGGTGGTTTCCCCTTCCCCCTCCTCCTCCTCCCCAGGCCTCGTCACTCAGCTTCCCCTGGTCTGGCATCACACAGGTAGGACACAAGGGCCAGGGGCAGGAGCAAGCTGTCACCTCCATGGCCCGGTGAAATGGAATGACGATTGGCCGGCGCCGCTACTCACTAGGCTAATCCTCCACCTGCGGCGCTGGCACCCCTGGTTCTAGTCCTGGTCGGGGCGCTGGATTCTGTCCCAGTTGCTCCTCTTTCAGTCCAGCTCTCTGCTGTGGCCCGGGAGCGCAGTGGAGGATGGCCCAAGTGCTTGGGCCCTGCACCTGCATGGGAGACCAGGAGAAGCACCTGGCTCCTGGCTTCAGATCAGTGCAATGCGCCAGCCGTAGCGGCCATTTGGGGGGTGAACCAGCGGAAGGAAGACCTTTCTCTCTGTCTCTCTCTCTCACTGTCTAACTCTGCCTGTCAAAGTGACGATACCATACCGTTAAGGCTGAATGGTGACATGAGCAGAGGACTGTGGGAAAGCCCCGGGTTGAAGTCCTGGGCGACTTGTGCCCCTCTCTCTGCCTCCTTCTCTCCACTCTCATGCCAGGGGCCTCCCTCCTGGGGGGTCTGGGGGCTGCAGAGCCCGCACAGGCCTGGATACAGGAGAGCAGCGAGCAGGCTGCTTCCCCCTCCCCCCTGTTGCTATTTAATGCCGCTAACAATGGATTCATTAACTGGGATTAATCTCATATACCAGCTCTCTATCCCCTCGCCTATTAATCACTCACTTCATTAACAGGACAGCATTAGCCAACCTGGGAGCCAAGGCATGGCGCCCATACCAAGTACCTGGTGTCTGCCTCCTCGTCTCTCCCGCCGCTGGCCCCTCTTCTCTGGGCCTCTCTGCCTCTGGCCATCGGGCACACACATCCGGGTCTCTGCTCTTTGCTGTCTTCCAGGCGTGCTTCCCTTCCGAGTCTCCTGAGCCCAACACTCAGTAGGTTCTCATTAGGGGGGGCTGAACAAAGCACCCGGAGATCCAAACCAGGAGGAGCCTTTTTTACAATTGCCTTTTCTGCTTGCAAAGATAATATATGCTCACTGCACAAATCCAAACAGCACAAGGAGGAAAAGGAGAAAAGACAAATCCTCTGGCCTCTCCCCGTCTCCAGATAATACCCTTGAGCGTGGTGGTGAGCGTTTGCTCTGCTCTTGAGTGATATATATATAATTTTACCTAAATGGGATCGTACTATGCATGCTGTTTTGCAACCTGCTTTTCCACTCAACAATATGTTGTCGAAATCTTTCCATATCAGTGAATATAAATACACATCGCACTTTTTAATGGTTGCATAGCATTCTGTTTTGTGCAAGTAGCATCGAGGCAGTGGACATCCTATGCGCGAGCGGTGAGATGGTCCCCATGTTTTCATGGTTGACACAGAGAGCGACATGCTTGTGTGTGCGATTCAGTGCATTTGCCCAATTAACTCTTTAAGATGAACTCCTAGGAGTGAAATGTCTACCACAAAGGGTGTGCACAATGAACGTTCTGGTGTAGAATAGCAGGGTAGAGCCGGAAGCCTGGGATTCAGTGCCAGTTTTGCTACTTCCTTAGCAAAGGGACTGTAGGCAAATAATATCCTCTCTGAGCATCAGTTTCTTCATCTGTGAAATGGGTAGAGCAGGGCTTACTTCTTGAGCTTACTTTTGGACTACATAGCTATCACCTGCTGAACACCGAGAACTCAGTGGGGGCTGTGTGTACAGCTACTGTTGTGGGAAGAAGGGTCCACTGGGTGCCAGAAATCTGGACCCCGTTCACATGTCTCCCGCCCACAGTGAAGGAGGGGCCGCCTTGCCTTCTACTGTGGCTAACGGGAAGAACCTCCACCAGTTTTCACAGCGACTTTCGCCACACGAGAGGCGCCAGTGAAAACCTCTTGTCCGTTTGCTCTTCTTGGATCACTAACAGACGGGAACACACGCACCCAGTTCTCAGCGGATGTGCGTGTTTCGGCCATGAGTTGTCTGGTCTTTGCCATGCGGGTGGAGGGGCCCACCTACTTAAGCCAGCACCTGCTGCCTGGCAGGGCAGGAAGCTGGGCGTGGAGCCGGGCACAGGGGTCCTAAGCGGCGCCTTGCCTGCCGCGTTCGCCCCGCCCCTCCGCTGGAGCGCCTGTCTTCTTACTACGGGCGGTCTTTTGCATTGTGGAGATGGCAGCCCTAATAACCTCCCACTTCCTCCTGACTCCCAACCTTATTGTTTGTCCTTCCTGAGTACTTGATCTTTGTGGTTTAGTCTACCAGGCTTTTTCCTTTTCGACTTCTGTATTTCCTGGTGCGCTCAGAGGCCTCTTTTCCTTTAAACGGTACAAATACTTTCACCCTGCTCTAGGCCTGTGCGGCTTCACTCTGTGTGCTGGCTGTTTTCATCCTTGCGAATGAATGTTGCGTGAAGAGGGAAGCTTGACCCCAAGTTCACTGCTTCCCAAACAGCGGTCAGTTACCCCCGCACCACACGGGGCTCTTTCTCCCAGCAGGGCCCAGGGAGGAAACAAGGCTGAGTAGACACTGTTCTAGAAGGGTGCCGACAGGCTGACAACAGCTCTGGACAGGATTCCCCAGGGTCTCTTCCCAGCTGGCCCCTGGGAACTCCCTCTTCTTCGTGCTTCTGCTCACCCTGAATGGGCAGAGGCAGGATATCGGGGGTCCGTGCTGGACCTGGCTTTATTATCAAAGCCCTTTCCAGAAGGTTCTGCGTGTGCCCAACAGCCCGTTCCCAGCTCTCAGCATTAAGAAGACAGTCTGTCCTGCTCCTTTTGGAGTCGGGAGCAAGTTGCCTCGTGACTTTGGCTCTTTGTCCGATGAGCTGACCGCCGTCCTCACCCTGGCCACCACACACCCTGCTCCCTGCCACGTTAACTCGTGAGACCCATCCTGTCTCTGTTGTAGACACTGCTGCAGCTCTCCCAGGAGTACCGCCTGGGAACTGTCCCTCTAGGGAAGACAGCCCCAGAGCCACGGAAGGTTGTGTGGACATGGGAGAGGGGAAGGGCAGGTGGCACGATGGGAACTGGGGCTCCTGGCCTCTGGCCACCGGGCGCCTAGGCCCCACGTTCACGCTGCTGGGATCTGCTTTGCCACCTTGTGAGGGGCAGCTTGCATTTGACTGTGGTCAAGGCACAAGGAGAAGTGTGTCCTGGGGTCCCCTGGACAGGTACTCAGCACAGGGCATCCTGGCAGATGGAGGGGCAGGGAGGAACTTTTGAGGTCCACCCTACAGCCTTGCCCTTCCTGGGTGACAGGCTCCTTTTGGGACTTCCCGTGCCTACCGCCATCCTCAGCTCTTGGACACAGCCGGGCTCAGGGGCCAGAGGGACAGGTGCGGGCAAGCCGGGAGTCTGCGTCAGGCAAAATGCCAGGCTGAGCAGTCATCCTGTGGGCACGGACCGTGAGTTATGGCCCCAGGGCCCTGCAGAGAGCAGGCACAAATCACCGGGCCGTCAGGAACAGGGGAAAGGCAACGCCTGCCCTCCCCCGCCCAGCAGGATTGATGGACTCGGGTCCAGGGTCCGGGTTCAGGATGACTGGACTTCATGATGTTTCATTTCCCCGGAGTGCTCCTGGGGAAAGCTTGCCACCCAGGACCGTGTAGGTGTGAGAGTGTGCGTGGCCACGGTGCTGGGGCTGAGCGTCTGCATGGTTCTGGTTTGGCTCTTGTGGGACTGGCCAGGCCTCTGAATTGTTCGTGGGCTTCTAAGGAGTGTGGGTTCTGGTGTGTGTGACTGCTGTGGCTGTGTACTGAGAGAAGATCTTGTGGGGTTGTGGAATCGGAGGGATTTTTGTTATTGTTGTTGTTGCTTTTCCAAAAGATTTATTTATTTTGAAAGTCAGAGTTACAGAGAGAGGGAGAGAGGAAGAAAGAGGTCTTCTGTTCGCTCACTCCCCACATGGCTGCAATAGCCAATGCTGGGCCAGGCCAAAGCCAGGAGCCAAGAGCTCTTTCCTGGTCTCCCATGTGGGTGCAGGGACCCAAGCACTTGGGCCACCCTCCACTGCTTTCCCAGGCCATAGTAGGGAGTTGGATCGGAAGTGGAGCAGCCAGGACTTGAACTGGTGCCCATATGGGATGCCGGTGTCACAGGCAGTGGCTTTACCTGCTACATGACAACAGCGGCCCTGGAATCTGAATTTTGTGTGTGACTAGACAATAGTGTGTGTGTGTGTATGTGTGTGTTTAAGAATGAGGTGGGAGTCTTGAGTGGGTATGTCCAGGTGGCTAATGTGAACCTTAAGCCAGAGCGGGGAAGAGCAGGGAGAGCAGGTGGAGGGAGGATGCATTTTCCAGCTGGGCAGAGCTTCAAGGGAGACTTCTGGAAAAGTGGGACAGGAGCAGGCATAGTGGCGCCGTGGGTTAAGCCGCTGCTTTGGATATTCTACATGGGAGTGCTGGGTTGAGTCTCTGCGCCTCCTCTTCGGATCCAGTTTCCTGCTAGTGCATCCTGGGAGGCAGCAGATGATGGCACAAGTGCTTGGGACATCTAAACTCCTGGCTTAAGCCTGGCCCAATCTTGGCTATTGCAGGCATTTGGGGAGTGAACTAATGGATGGAAGACACACACACTCTCTCTCTCTCTCTCTCTCTCTCTCTCTCCACTTTTTAAGTATCTGAAAATACATATATAAGCATTTTTTAAAAAGTGGCACAGGGCTCTGGAGAGCAAAGGGCAGGAGGGCCAGATGAGCGTGCTTTGGAAGGGTGGTGTGTGGCTGGCACGAAGCACACACACACACATACACATGTCTCTGAAGGCCGAAGGCATAAGAGCTGCTGGGAGGTGGCGTTAGATGCACCCAGTGGAGAGTTCAGGAAAACTTCCTGGCAGAGGCGAACACTCGCAGAAATCACAGCAAAACGTGTGTTCTGGTCGTGGGAGCTAGGAAGGGACAGGTCCTGCTGGCCCGCAGCGCAGGCCCCACGCAGCAGGAGAACTCGGAAGCACAATCAGCCTCCTGCTGGGAGTGAAGAGGAGACGCTGGGTGGGCAGTGCGTTACCTCCCCTCCCCGGCCCTGCCCCAGTGCTGCAGCATACGGAGAAGACAGCCGCAAGGGAGCTGTCAAGGCCACAGCTCTGCATTGGGAGACCAAGTCTAGTTCCCAGCCGTTTAGACGAGGCCCCGTCCCAGCAGAATCAGTAGGCAGGTTGAGCTACTAATGAAAAACTCCTCCTCACCATCTCTGTCTCAGCACCCCCCTTACCCACCTCCAAACCAAAACCCCTCGTAAGACCGGTGAAGTCCTACATGATCTGATCTCTGCTCTAAGCCTCACCTGGAGTTCTGTCCTCTTCTGGCAGATGAAGTGTTCCTCTCTGCCCCAGGGCCTTTGCACATGGAGCTCTCACTCAGTGTGCCCTTTCCTTTCCTTCCCTCCTTCATCTCACTCTGTGGCACATCCCCACAGCCTCCAACAATCTCCTGGGTGCCCTTAGGGAACCTCCACTTGTTATCTATGTCCCCTGCTAGCTCTCAGGCTCCTTGAGGCCAAGGAAAGCCTATTGTCCACTATGCTCTTCTCCCTTAACAGTGCTGGGCACACAGTAGGCTTCTGGTAAACCTTTGTTGGATGAACGAATGAATGAAACCCTGCACCCAGGGACAGGTTTGATCTAATGCTGTGGGCAGGCTGGTGGGTAAAGCATTGATGAAGAATCTTGCCTGTTGGACGTCCCTGTTGCTTCTGAGCACGGAAATGGCATGGGCCCAAGCGCAGGAAGGGCGCCAGTGTGCACAGGAGGGGTCGGGGGCAGCCAGGAGCCTGTGTCCTCTCTAGGCACGGAGTCCCAGCCACAGAATCGGTGTCCAGAGCGTCAGCACCAGCGCTGTGAAGACAGGAGGGCTGGAGCGCTGAGTGTTGTGGGCAGCGGCTCTGGGTGGTGGCGCGGGAGACTTCCTGTGGATGATAGCGCCATCTACTTACAGGGGCATTAAGGAGAGTGAGTGGGAACTTAATCTAATGCCAGTGGGTGCTCAGTGAATAATTAGGTCTTGGCTCTGCCTACACCAACTTCTTGTACAAACTGAGCCATTGCCCCGGGCCCTGTCCCCAGCCAGACTGAGTTGGCCCCAGTTCTCTTTCTTATGCCTACAAGGACTCCCAGGGTGCAATGCTCCTTACCAACTTCTAATCGTTCCGGCCTCTGTTCCTTTTCCTGGTTAGCTGGGAGCAATGCTGCCCCCCACACTTCACTGATACTGGGGTCCAATGAGATCACGTAGTTTGGGGCGCTTAAGAAACGGCAAAGGACTGTGAGTGTGTCGAGAATTACTGTTCTGATTATTTTGTTAGAGTTGGGCTCATTCCTGGGCCTGGCATCTGCTTTGACTTTCCCAGTTCCTGTTTCGTGCCAGTCTCCATTTGCTTGTAGCCACCCACGATTCTGGCACTGAGAGTGGAAGGATGGGGAGTTTGAATGTAGAACGAGAAAGAAGGAAGGCGACAGCAGCCGGCAGCCCTCCCTGCTGCTCTCAGACCCAGGAATGACCCCATCACCTCCCCAAGCCAGTGGACGTCACTCACGCTCTGCTCAGCTCTTGCTGCACACACCGAGACACTCCAAAACATACTGGCTTAAAGTCATCCCCTGTGATCCCTCAGGGTCTCTATGGTTGTTCCACCTGGAGGGCTCTGGGACGGTGGGAGTCGGAGGGTGGCTGGGCTGGAGACATCTGAGGGCGTGACTGGACCACACATTCAGGATGGCCTCCTGCACCCACGTGTCCAGAGCTTGGGTTGAAATGGCTGGAACAGCCCGGGGCTGGCTCTCCATGCAGCCTCTCTCATGGCTCCCTTGGGCTCTCCCCTCACACAGCACAGACGGGCTCTGTACATGGCAGCTGGCTTCTGCAGAGTGAACCTTCTGTAGGCCCAAGGTGGACGCTTCATGGCTTCTTCCAACCTACCTCAGAAGGCAAGAGGTGTTACTTCCATTATACCTTCTTGGTTACGGGGAGGGGAGGGTTTGTCTGCACAGATCCCACGTGGCAGGGGACTGGATGAGTGCAGGAACATTGGGAGGTGTGGCTCTTGGCAGCCATCTTTGGTGACTGTGTGGCTGGAGTCTCCTTTGGTGATGGGCACCTCTTGGAGGCCAAGGCTTGGGAGGGGGACACCAGGGGCAGTGGTAAAGGACTGAAGCTCCCAGCCCCCAACTTTATTCCATTTGTTGAGTACTGATTAGTTAGTATTTAATAATTGGGGGTTTTACAAAGAATTTAATGTAAATTAAGTCCTGAGGCTCATTTTGCTAAAGAAGAGATATGGATGGCAAAAAAGCATATGAAAATATGCTCAACAACATTAGTCACTGGGGAAATGCAAAATAAAACCCCAGTGAAATATTCCCACATGCCTATTGGAATGGCTAAAGTAATCACAATTTTAAAATACTAATAATACCAGCTGCTGGCCAGAATGGGCTAGCTGGGATCTGTGCACACTGCTGGCAGGAAGGCGAACGGGACAGCGACTTTGGAAAACAGTTCGGCAGTGTCTTATGAAGTGACGCACACAGCCACCCTAGAATCCAGCAGTCCCACTCTCAGATTTACTATGGAAGTCTGAACAAAGACAACACAGCCGCACGAAGCCTTGTGAACAAATGTCCCTTGCAGCTTTCTTTATAATCGCCCGTTTGTAAAATGCAAACCGACCCCCGCGCCCATCAGCTGTGTTGGAATAGGTCATCATGATGTGTCCGTGCAAGGCAGCGCTGCGCAGCGGACAGAGCAGACTCAGGTACCCACGTCTGCACGGACGCATCTCGAGACAGCGTGCAGAGGCAGGCGAAGCAGCCACAGGCCACCTACCTGTGAGCCCGAGGCGATCGTCTCCGGAAGAGGTCAGCTTGCTGTCGGCGAGAGCACGTCGGTGGGGCCAGGGGCTGGTGGCAGGAAGGGGGCTTGAGAATGGAGAGACACAGGGGAACTTTGGGGGGTGCTGGAAATGTGCTGTGTTGGGACTTGACTGCTGATGATTTCATGACTGTGCACTTTTTGTTAACAAGCGTCAAACTGCCTACCTTCAACAGTGAATTTTCCTGAATAGAAACCATATGGTCCCTAGGTTAACGCAGCTGGGCGTCCAGAGAGTCCTGTCTGCTGAGGTCCCCTTTGTCAGCGTCCCAGTCCTTCCTGCGCCTGTTTCTGGCTTCCAGTGCACCTGCACACTGTGCACCTGCTTCCCTCGCCTCCCTCCAGCCTGCACGAGGGCTGGGCTCTCCTCTCCTCATTGTGCCCATCAGTCTTATTTATCCTTCCGGCTTCAGCTAACTTGCACCGTCCCACAGAGGATCTCGCCCCTCCAGTTTAAATTAGAAATCCCTTTCTATTCACAACAAACACGCTTGCTTTTCCACTTTAATGAAAGGCGTGCTCTGTGCAGGCCGGGACAATCTTTGGCACACGATCAGCACTCAGTTTGCTCACAAATTGATAAACATGGGAAAGATGCCCACATCTATACAGCTCTGCATTGCATGACTTTGTTTAGCAATAAGCAGGCACTACTTTTAATTTTCCCCTATTTTTAATTTCTTGTTCAGAGTGAAATAATTCAAAACTACATAGAGTAAAAGGTGAGTCACACCATTTTTTTTAAAATAAAGTTTCTGTCTTTCCCTGTTCTTACATAGAAATCTCAATAATTCTTTTTAATGGCTGTGTAATGTTCCAGAGTACGGTTGTGTCATTTGAAACATTATTGAGTCAATAATGGGGATTTTGGGATACTCTCCCCCCCCATCAATGTTTCAAAGTTCCCCTATTTAAAATGCTGTGTTATATAATAGCACATTTTGTATAGATCTTGTGTGAAGAGTGGATTCACAGACAATTGAGCTGTTGGGTGTGAGGGCTTTAGAAGTAGAATGTGTCTGCCCCATTCCAAAAAGGTGTGTACAAATACCTATACCTCTTGTCACTGCAGGGCACGAGAAAGCCTGTGCGTCTACAGCCTCACCACCTCATGCTCACCACTCAGGTTCAAATGTGCTCCTGTCATTTAAATTCACATCCCCAGCAATATTACTGTGATTGGGTATATTTTTCACATGATCATTAGCTATTTGTATATCTTGTACTGTGAATTCTTGCAACCATGAATTCTAGAGTCAGAATCCTATGCCCATTTATATATATAGATATGTATATATAAAAGATTTATTTTATTTATTTGAAAGACAGAGCGATAGAGAGAGAAAGAGAGAGAGAGACAAGGAGAGAGGGTTCCCATCCACTGGTTCACTCCCCAAATGGCCACAATGGCCAGGGCTGGGCCAGGCCCAAGCTGGGAGCCAGGAACTCCATCTGGGTCTCTCACGTGGGTGCAGGGACCCAGGTACTTGGTCCAAGTTCCACTGCTTCCCCAGGCTCATTAGCAGGGACGTGCATCTGAAGCAGAGTAGCCAGGACTTGAACCAGAGCTCTAATACGGGATGCTGCCATTGCAAGTAGTGGCTTAACCCATTGTGCCACAATGCTGCCCCCTCCATTTTTATGTTTTTGCCTTATTGATTTGTAGAAACTTCTTAGGTATGTATGATATGGTAATGACAGTTTGAAAATTATAAATAACTGTTAGGGGTGATGGATATGTTCATTCCTGACTGTGGTGATGATTTCACAGGTGTGTACTCATGTCAAAACTCATCAGAGTGTGCCCTTCAACTAAGTGCAGCTTATTGTGTGTCAATCACCCCTTAATAAAGCTGTTTAAAAACAGTTACATGATCGATCATAAATATTTTTCCTGTGTCTTTGCCCTTTTTCTTTACACTTTATTTACTTTTTGGGGATCACGTAGAAATTGATATTTATACACCAGTGATATTCTGTTCTGGAATTACCTTGGCTGTTTGGCTCAGGCTAGTGCCTGAGTCTCCTCTTTGTCCCTCAGTTTGCTATGGAACATGAAGACAAGAGTACCTATTGCATGATGGTTGCAAGAATTAAGTGAATTAATACACATTAAAACTAGTTAGAATGATAACCACCACAGGACAAAGTGCAAAAAATATGAACTGTTGTCATTTTTGGTCATCTCTTTTATACTTAGGAAAACATTCTCCATCCCAATATTATAAAGGAATCCTATTTTAAAAAAAATATTTTATTTATTTGAGAGGCAGAGTTACAGAGAGAAGGAGAGACACAGACAGAGGTCTTCTACCCACTGGTTCACTCCCCAAATGACCACAACAGATGGAGCTGGGCCAGGCTGAAGCCAGGATCCAGGAGCTTTCTTCCAGGACTCCCACAGGGGTGCAGGTGCCCAAGCACTTGGGTCATCTTCCACTGCTTTCCTAGGCCATAGCAGGGAGCTAAGTTGGAAGAGGAGCAGCCAGTACTAGAACCAGCACCCATATGGGATGCCGGTGCTGCAGGTAGAGGCTTAGCCTACTACGCCACAGCACCAGCCCCAGGAGTATTCTTCTTTATTTTATTCTTATTTTTTTAAAGATTTATTTTTATTTATTTGAAAGACAGAGTTACAGAGAGAGGTAGAGACAGAGAGAGAGAGAGGTCTTCCACCAACTTGTTCACTCCCCAGATGGCCACAACGGCTGGAACTGCACTAATCCGAAGCCAGGAGCCAGGAGCTTCCTCCAAGTCTCCCACGCGGGTGCAGGAACCCAAAGATTTGAGTCATCTTCTACTGCTATCCCAAGCCATAGCAGAGAGTTGGATGGGAAGAGGAGCAGCCGGGACTAGAACCGGCACCCATATGGGATGCCAGCGCTTCAGGCCAGGGTGTTAACCCGCTGCGCCACAGCGCCGGCCCCCTTTATTTTCTTCTAGTGACTGTATGGTTTTCAATGTTTAGATCTCTTAGTCCATTTGAAAGTTACTCTTGTAGATGGCATGAAGTGGGTGTGAAATTTTGCTGTTTTCTCAGTGGATATATAGTTGTCCCAGTACTGTTGATGGCATAACCCATTCTTTTCACACCAACTCAAAACAGCATCTTTCTTAAATATAGTTTCTCATGTACAAATGTACAAATGAATGTGTTTCTCAACTCTAATTGGGTCTGTTGCTGTGTAGGTTTATTGCTCTACTAATACTTTCCACTGGTAAATTATATATAGCCTCTGGGGTTAATCCTCCACCTGCAGCGCCGGCTTCCCATATGGGCGCCGGTTCTAGTCCTGGCTGCTCCACTTCCAATCCAGCTCTCTGCTATGACCTGGGAAAGCAGTAGAAGATGGCCCAAGTCCTTGGGCCCCTGTACCTGCATGGGAGACCTGGAAGAAGCTCCTGGCTCCTGGCTTTGGATCAGCGCAGCTCCAGCCATTACACTCCCAATTGGGGAGTGAACCAATGGAAGGAAGACCTTTTTCTCTGTCTCTTCCTCTCACTGTCTGTAACTCTACCTCTCAAATAAATAAATAAATAATATCTTTTTAAAAATTATAATAGCCTCTCTCCTACTCTAATCTTGTCATACTTCTTGGTGATTTCAACATTCAAATCAGTGATTTTTCTGAAATCCCAGTGTTCCCTGCAGATTTTATGGGTTGAACCCTAATCCGCAGTGCGGTGATGTTAGGAGGTAGGGCCTATAGGAGGTAACTGAGGGGCTAGCATTGTGGCCCCAATTTAGCAACTGCCAGCAATGCCAACATCCCAGATGAGGGCTGCTTCGAGTCCCAGATGATCCATTTTTAATGCAGCTCCCTACTAATGTGCCTGGGAAAGTAGTGGAAGATGGCCAGTGCTTGAGCCTCAGAAGCTTCTGGCTCCCAGCTGGTGGAATCCTGGCCATTGCAACCATTTGAGGAGTGGACCAGCAGATAGATGGAATCTCTCTCTCTCTCTCTCCCTCCCTCTCTCTCTCTTTCTTTCTCTCTGTTTTTAACTATGCCTTTCAAATAAGTAAATAAATCTTTAAAACATAAAAATGGTAATTGAGCCACAAGGGTAGAGTCCTCATGAATGGATTCACGCCCATTAAAAACAAAGTCTCACCCTTTTAGTTGATAACCTGATGCCAGTTACTTGATTTGAGGCTTGGCAGCCTTCAGAACTGTGACCTAATAAATTCTTATTCATTATAAATCGTCCAGCCTTAGGTATTCTGCCATAGTGGCACAAAATGTGCAAAGACACCTGGCCCCTTGGTTCCTTGACTTCCTGTTGCACTACAGTCTGGTTCTCTACCACATCTCACCATGCTGGGCAGCTGTTACGCCACAGACCTCACCATGACCAACAACTCGGACAGCTCTAGAACTTCGATTTGATTGCCACTCTCATATCTCTAGCTCATTCCTCTTGTCCTTCTCTCACGGCTGTTTTTTAACTCACCAGGGCCTATGATCCAGTGACCCTCTGTACACTTTCCACCCGACCGAGCCTGTTAAGGTGCTGGCATCCCGTATCAGGGTGCCGCTTTGAGTCCTGGCTACTCCTCTTCCAGTCCAGCTCCCTGTTGTGCTAATTAGCTCTGCAAATGAGCCTGGGAAGCAGTATATGAGTTCCTGCTACTTATGTGAGTGACTCACATGCAGTTCCTGGCTCCTGGCTTCGTCTGGCCCAGTCCCAGCTGTTGTGACCATTTGGGGAGTGAACCAAAAGATGGGAGGGTAGGAGATATTCTCTCTCTCTCTCTCTCAGTCTTTCAGATAAATAAAAAATCAAATCATGGTGAGCCACCATGACACACCCATCAGAGTAGCTAAATTTAAAACGGCCTGTGACAGTCCCACGGGGATTTGGAACAATGGACTTGCGCTGTTGGTGGGAGTACATGCTGGTACACCACTTGGGATTTAGTGATTTATCTACTAAGGGTGGACATAGACTTACCTTTTGATCCGCAGTTCCTCCCCGGAGTCCGTGTCAACGTGCCATGCATGCTGTTCATCAGAAGACATGCTCCCACGTGCTCAGAGTCACATTAGATGCACAGCACAAGCAGCAGTCGGGCCCATGCCCATGCATGAAGAACAGAGCAGATGGGTTCGTTGTGGAGTAGCCGTGCAAGGTCCGGTTCCAGGTCAGAGAGTCGCTGCTCCCGTCCCACAGACCCTGCAGAGTGAACAATCTCGCTGTGTGGCTGCCTCACGGAAGTTTCAGAACCAAGCTAACTTCCGGGCAGGCTAGCGGTCACTCTCGAGGAGGAGAGAGCGGGCAATGGCCGAGCAAGGACAAGAGAGGGTCCAGTGGTGCTGGCAATGTCCTCTCTTCTGTGACCGAGGGAGGGGCTCCACCGATTCATGAGCTTGTGCAAAATGACTGAGTTGTGCACCCAGGATTTGTGTACGCTTTTCTAAATCCCTTACACTTGAACAGAAACGTCATCCGGTGCGCACACAGGTGCAGATTGATGTTCCTCCTCTGACGGCACTTTCATTCCCAGCTATTACACCGTGTCTTCCTTTACTTTACAAACTGAAAAATGCAGTTCACGTTCACAGTTTCTAAGGTCTTTTTTTTTTCTTTAAAGATTTATTTATTTATTTGAAAGGCAGAGCAACAGAGATGGAGAGAGAGAGAGAGAGAGAGAGAGAGAGAGAGAACTCATCTGCTGGTTCACTTTCTAAATGGTTGCAACAGCCAGAGCTGGACCAGGCTGCAGTCAGAAGCCAGGAGCGTCCCCTGGGTCTCCCATGTGGGTGCAGGGGCCCAAGATCATCTGTTGCCTTCTCCGGAGTGTTAGAATGCCCCGAGCTGGGTGGCCGCCCGACACTCTGATGTGGACTACCCACATTGCAACCAGCGACTTCCCCCACCATGCCACAGCACCTGCTCTCCTCTCCAATGTTTTAAACCTGACCATTCTCCCGAAATTGCTCTTGTGAATGATCTTCATACTGCTGAACCCTGTGATCAGCCCAGGCTTCAGTGTGCTCAAGCTCTCCATAGAGTTCGGGACATGTGACCCTTCTCTTGGGCACACCCTCCTCCCCTGAGTGGCAGCGCCCCTGTGCTGGTCCCTTGCCGGTTCCTGATCTCGGACACCGTTTTACTGCAGTTGGTGGACACCTGTCTCTACTCCACTGGTGTCCAGTGATGTTCGTCCGCTCTCTACTGTACCCGGATGACTCCCACCTTCACGTCTGTGTCTCACGTCTCTTCCCTGAGACGCCTCTTATCTCCCACTGCCAAGTGGACATTGTCAATGACTGTATGACAGCAAACAAATGCCCTGGCTCCCCCTAGCTCCTCAAGTCAGCTCCTTCTCACCAAGGGACAACCCTGTGGCTCCCGGCGTTCAGGCTGTGCCTTGTGGTCATTTCTTACTTCCCACGTCCAGTCCATAAGCAAGCGTGCCATCTGTCCTCTCACCTCCAAAGCCATTGCTTTAGGGCAGGCCACCTTCATTTCCCACCAGGTGCAAACAGTAGCCCTTGGCTCCCTGTTTCTGTCCTTATCTCTCTCTTTCCATCAACATTCACCAAGGAGAACCGAAACCATTCCTGAAAGCAAGGTAGCCCCGGGAACTGGTGGTACAGGTGAGAGCCAGATTGGGCATGGGGAGGGTGCACGGAAGCTGCCTACCCCTGGGCTGTAGAGGTAACTGGACAAGGGGCTGTTGCCCCTCCCTGGGGCCCACAGTTACTGTGAAAGAAGCTGGGACCGGGGCAGCCTGTGTGGCGGGGGCACCAGTGACACCTCGTGAGCCACAGCAAGGAGGGAGGAAACCAGCCACCGTCTATTCTAGCCCTGGCACCTGCCAGGCAGGCTTTCTTGGGCCAGACCCCGTTAGGATGCAGCTGACGTGGGGCCCCTGGAAGCAGGCTGCGGGGCGACTTCTCCACCACAGAGGTCAGCGCAGTGGAACGGTGAGAGATGGAGCTGGACGGAGACACTTGGCTGTAGCGCGCGATCCCTCACCCAGCATCTCCTCCCCCAAAACGGATCGGGGCTGGGGGGCCGAACGTGGAATTTTGAGGACCTTCATTAAGCAAAAATTAAAAGACGAAAAATACTAACATTAGGTATGAAAGTCAATATTTATTTAGGATGACATAGGAAATACAGCAGAGTCCAGGTTTTTAGAAATATTTGACATAATTTGGCTGTTTAATTTGTCGCCTAGCACATTGCTGTATCACCTTTCTCCTGGTGCAGTCTGGCTCCGTGTTCTTCCATCGTTTGCTCATGTGACATGCTTTGTAACAGACTTTTTACACAGAAAGAGTACAAAGTCTCCTCTATTCTGGTTGGTTAACAGGTGCTTTTATTGTTCACTGCTAAAAAGCTTTCCTCCACCTTCACAACTTGCTGTTGGTGGAGCACATTTTCAGGATTGTCCAGTCTGGGAAAGCTCGCTCAAGATCCTTTAATGGAAGAGCTGTGCGATTTCTGGACTTCTCAAGTTTTCTTGTGAAGTGACTCATTCTAAGACTTCCAGTGAGCTGACAACACTCAGTCAAAACTGTCACGTCTGTGTCGTGGGTCAAGATCCTGGGTACATTGGAGGAGGGGGCGGCAGGAGGATCCCTGGAAGTCATGCTCACTCCAGCACAGCTGGGGACGATTTCCAGTGTGTAACACACGCAAAGAACTGTGAACCACACGGATAGGTCCTACGAAGCTCAACTGAAGGCGTCTTCAACTCGTCTTCCTAGCTGGATCTCCAAAATGCCTGTGGCTGCTCCAATACTGGTGGAAAAATCAAGCAGGGGGTCAGCGATCTTAACTAATCATGATGAAAATATCTCGCTTTTGCAACTTTAACAAAATGCACAGCTGAGTGAGTGCACAGTTAGGTCCTAGAAGGGGCTTTGCAAAGGTAGAGGCCTGAGATTGGAGCTTCACTGGCTTTATGGCCACGTGGCCACTGGTCACCCACAGCAGACGGAGGTGTTGTTCGAATGGGGCACTGCTCTGCTGTGGGCTCTCAGAAGGCTCTCCGTCCCCTGCAGAGGAAAAGCCATGCCCTTGCCATCACCTCCTGGGCCCCTGTAACGTGGCTTCGTCCCCACTGCTCCTGGATGATGTGGGTCCTGCTCCCCTCCTGCTGGCTCCTACTGCCCATCATTCACGGCCTTCCGGCTATTCCTCAAGCATACCCACCCCAGGGCCTTTGCTCTTGCTTTTGCTGCCCTCTGGACTCTATTCTCCCAGATACCTGCTCTCTTTCCTTGGTCCTTTCCCCAAAGATCCTCTTCAGTGTTGGTTTCCTCCTGTGGCTGCAACAGCTGAGCACACGTGTAGTGTCTTAAAACAATGCAGGTTTCTGATCTGACCCTCCCTGGGATCAGGCATCTGAAACGGAGGTCAGGGCCGCATGCCTCCCAGTGGATCTTGGGGAGAAGCCACTTTCTTGCCTTCTCCGGTTTCCGGAGGCTGCCTGCTTTCCTCGGCTTGTGGCCACACCACTCGCCTCCTTCTCCACCCTCCTGCCCGCTTCTTTGCTTGGTAAGGACCCTCCGGCAGCCCAGGACGCTCTCTCCCTGTGCGATTCGTAATCACGGAGCAGAGTCCCCTTTGGCACACAAGGAAGCGTACTCCTGGGTCCTGGGGATCAGGGTATGAGCCTCCTGGGGGCAAAGCAGGCTGCGTCACTCAGCTGGCCGCGTCTTCACAGTGCTCTCCCCCTCCTCCCCTTTCAAGAAGGGGTGGGCACCTCGTCTTGTCCTTGCCTGAGGAGGAGCGCTTCCTGGGCTTCCCAGGTCTCTGTGAGCAGGTGTGGTTGCTGCAGCTGACGAGCTGTACCAGTCAGGGTCCCCTCAGAGAAGCAGAACGACCGAGAGATGGGTACTATGAGATTTACTGCATCGCTTTCGCTCCTGTGATTGTGCAGCCTGGCTGGGCACGGCTGCAAGCATAGGGCAGGCTGCCAGCCCCGGCCTGAGCCGAAGCATAGTCCACAGGTGAGTTTCTTCCCCTGGAACGTCTCAGTTCTGCTGGCTGATGGAGTCAGGCCTACCCAGATTATGTCGGATTATCATGGCTAAAAAATGCACCCACGGCAACACCTAGATTGCTGTTTGATTGAATAACTGGGACCACAGCTTAGCGAGAGCAGCATGAGACCGCCCATCTCAGGGCCTCTTATCTGGTTAAGGAAGCTTATTATAAATTTTTTATCATCTATAGAGATGATAATTTAGGTTTTTTTCTTTAATGTTTCACAACAGTAAATTTTAAAAAATTGAATTAGTAGTACTAAACTCTATGCTGATTATTGGGATAAAACCCATTTGGTCATGATTTATTAGTTTTATAACGTATAGCCAGATGAACTTGACTACCGTTTCCTGTATGGGTCATAAGTACAATTAAGCTGTACGCTGGCATGTCTGTTACCTTTGTTCATCTTTGGTATGTACGGGCCACTGACCGCAGTTGAACATGATCACCTTATGGGCAGGTGTTGTGGCCCAGGAGGCTAAGCTGCTGTCTGTGACACCAGCATTTCATATGGGCACTGGTTCGAGTCCTGCCTGCTCCACTTTCAATCCAGCTCCCTGCTGATGGCCTGGGAAAGCAGCAGACGATAGCCCAAGAGCTTGGACCCCTGTACCCATGTAGGAGACCCTGATGGAGTTCCTGGCTCCTGGCTTCTGCCTGGCCAGTCCCGGGCTGTTGTGGCCATTTGGGGAGTAATGGAAGGTCTCTCTCTCTCTCTCTCTCTCTCTCTCTGTAACTCTGACTTTCAAATAAATAAATGTGCAGAAAAATGAATCTCTAAAAAGAAGAAAGAAATGAAATGACCACCTTAGCTCATTTAAACACAGGTTTGGTGAGCTGCAGGGCGTGGGGCGGGGCATCCTGGGGCACGGCTACAGGCAGAAGCACTGTCATTCGCACTCCTTCCTCTCCATTTGTGCTTCTGTTTTCCCCTTGTGTCAGCCTTGGTCTCAGACTCCACATGGCCTGCAAATGGCTGCTCCAGGATCTGCAGCCTTAGTCTGAAGAGCAGCTCCTCTCCAGAAGTCACTAAAGCCTCCTGTGTTTCATTGTCTTTGGCTGGATCCCATGCCCACCCCAAATCATCCGCAGTAGTTGGAGAAAGGCAAAGCTTGATGAGGCTAGAGGTGGTGTCAGCCTCCCTCCCTGGGAGTACCAGACGTGGCGGGGTGGAGAGAGCTCCCGATCGGGAAGAGCAGGTGTGGGCACTGGAAAGACGAGTGAACACAGACAGCGAAAGTGACAGATGCCGGCTCTGGTCACGCCAGCTCACACAGTGGACCGGGAAGCTTTCTTTCTGTCCCGTGAGGATGGCGACAGCAGAAGTCACTTGTTCTTTGACGGTGTGGTGTAACTCGGCCTTCTACACATCCTGGGCCAGATGCCATTTTCAGAAGTGGACCTTTGATGATCTGATTTCTTCTGCAGACATTAGCATTTCTACCTCTTGTTGAGCCATTAGGGAGTGAATAAATGAAAGAACTAGCATTTGGTCTTACTTTTCAAGTCTACATTTGCTTCCCATTTCATTAATTCCTACTTTTATCTCTATTAATTCCTTATTCTGCAGAGTTAAATTTTTCCGTTCTAGTTTTCTCTTTTCCACTTACTTAGAGTCAACCTTCTTCCCTTTTTATTTCTAATAAATATTCAAGGCTGTACATTTTTCTATAAATACTACATTGGACCTGACAGGTGGTTTCCTTATATGATGCTTTCAATGTCACTCATTTATTAAATACTATGATTTAATTCTGAGTTACTCTTTAACCTGAGAGTCATACAGAATAGTATTTTTAAATTTCTAAGTCACTGTATTTTTTGGTCATATTATTTTGCTATCCTTTTAATTGTGGATTCTAGGTTTTCATTGTAGTCAGAAAATGTGGCTATGTGGTTTCTGCTTCATGGAATTAAGATTTTATTTGTAACCAGTTTTAACGAGTGGCCAATTTTTGTAAATGTGCTGGAAGTAGGGAAAAAGGAGATGTGAGTGTGTACCTTCCTCTCCTTTGTGCTGCTAAAACAGAAAACCATGGACTGCAGACTGCGTATTGTACAATGAACAGAAGCTTACTTGGTTCCTGATTTGGGGGTTGGGAAGTGCAAGAACAAGGAGCCGCATCTGGTGAGGGTCTTCTTGCTGTGTCATAGAACATGTGAGGCATCTCACGGTGGAAAGAGAAGTGAGGAAAAGGGGTTCGAACTCATCCTCTTGTCAGGAAACCACGGCCCAGGTAAGTATCCCATTTCCAAGATAACAGAATCAATCCAAATCACTTTTTTAAAAAAAAATTATTTATTTTACTTGAAAGAGTTACACAGAAAGAGGAGAGAGAGAGAGAGAGAAATAGAGGTCTTCCATCTACTGGTTCACTCCCCAGTTGGCTGCAACGGCCGGAGCTGTGCTGATCCGAAGCCAGGAGCCAGGAGCCAGGAGCCAGGAGACAGGAGCTTCTTCCGGGTTTCCCACATGGGTTTGGGGGCACAAGCTTGGGTCATCTTATACTGCTTTCCCAGGCCATAGCAGAGAGCCCGATAGGAAGTGGAACAGCTGGGACTCAAACCGGAACACATATGGGATGTTGGTACTGCAGGCGGTGGCTTTACCTGCTAAGCCACAGCACCAGCTCCCGAGTCAATTCTTAAAGTGAAATCTCCTCTCAACACTATTGCAGAGGGGAGTAGGCTTTCAAACCAGGAATTTTGGATATATTCAAACCATGGCAGTAAATATCCTTAGTTCAGGGTTGGGGCATTGTGACATAGTGGATAAAGCCTCTGCCTGCAGCATCAGCATCTTGTATGGGCACCCCTTTGAGTCTCAGCTGCTTCACTTCCTATCCAGCTCCCTGCTAATGCACCTGGGAAAGCAGTGGAAGATGGCCCAAGCCCTTGGGCCCCTGCACCCACGTGAGAGACCTGGAAGAAGCTCCTGGCTCCTGGCTTCGGATTGACACAGCTCTGGCCATTGTGACCATTAGGGGAGTGAATCAGCATATGGAAGATCTCTTTCTCTCTGCCTCTACCTCATCTTTGTAACTCTGTCTTTCAAATAAATAAATCTTTAAAAAAAAATCTATCCCTAGTTCAGGACATTTTTTAAAGATTTATTTATTTATTTGAAAGGTAGCGTTACAAAGAGAGAAAGAGGAACACCTACCCACTCCCACACACACAATCTTTCATCTGCTGGTTCACTCTCTAAATGGCCAGAATGGCCAGGACTGGCCAGGTGGAAACAAGGAGGCTGGAACTCTATCCGGGTCACCGTGTGGGGGGCAGGGGCCCAGGTACTTGCTTGGAACATCCTTCATTGCTTTCCCAGGTAAATTATCAGGGAGCAGGATCAGAAGCAGAACAACAGAGGGCTGCCATTATGGTGTAGTGAGTAAAACCATTGCCTGTGATGCCAGCATCCCATATGGGAGGCCATTCAATCCTGGCTGCTCCACTTCCTACCCAGCTCCCTGTTAATGCAGAGATAGCCCAAGTACTTGGGCCCCTGCCAGTCACGTGGAAGACCTGGGTGAAGGTCCTAGTTCCTGGCTTTGCTCTCATCCAGTGCTGGCCCTTGCAGCCCTCAGCAAAGTGAACCAATGGATGGAAGACCTCTCTCTCTCTCTCTCACTCTGACTTTCAATAAAATAAATAAATCTTAAAATAAATCTTAAAATAAAATAAATCTTAAAAAAAAAAAAACTAGAGCAACTGGAATTCAAACCAGTGCTCATATGGGATGCAGGCATTACACATGGAAGCTTAACCTGCAGCATCATAATGCAAACTCCTAGTTCAGGAACTTTTTAATATAAACCTCAAATCAAACTTCTAAATTATACTATTCAAATTCTATAGATTTTCTTATTTTTGTTTACTTGATAATTTTGGAGAGGCATATAAGAATCAATAATCTTTGTGAGTTTGACACTTTCATTTTGTAATTCTAAAATGACTCTTTTTCTGTATTTTAATAATCTGTTGCCTAAACCAAAATTCATTTCATCATCATATATTCTTGGTGGATTGTACTTTTTATTTTTTTTTTATTTTTATTTTTACAGGCAGAGTTAGACAGTGAGAGAGAGAGACAGAGAGAAAGGTCTTCCTTCTGTTGGTTCACCCCCCAAATGACCACTATGGCTGGTGCACAGTGCCAATCCGAAGCCAGGAGACAGGTGCTTACTCCTGGTCTCCTATGCAGGTGCAGGGCCCAAGCACTTGGGCCATCCTCCACTGCCTTCCTGGGTCACAGCAGAGAACTGGACTGGAAGAGGGGCAACTGGGATAGAATCTGGCGCCCCAACCAGGACTAGAGCCTGGGGTGCCGGCGCCACAGGCGGAGGATTAGCCAAGTGAGCCGTGGCACCAGATTGTACTTTTTATAAAGTATCTGTCTTTTTTCCACATGTGTTTTTATTTTGAAGTCTACTTAAACCGCTACTAAGATTTGTATGCCTTCATTTTTTGGTTATATTGGCATATATTCATTTTCAATTCTTGTATTTTGAATCTTTCTTTATATTATATTGTTATGTGTGACTGTTAAAAATAACTTCATTGTGTGGGAACATGAATATATACATGCCTGATTTCAGCCATTCTGGCAGTCTCTGTAATTTAATAGGAGAGTTTAACACATTCATATTTATTGTGATGCCTGGTTATGCTTAAAATTTTCTTCCATTTTTTTCTTTTATTGGTAAAATTTTTTATTTCTATTCTTTACCATTTTGGCAGGTTATATGTGTTATTTTAACTTTTCTAATGCTTTAAATTTTAAATAAAGTTATATAAACACTTTTTTCTTCCAGTAGTATCCTAAACTGCCTCTTACATCTCATATTTTGTTGCAATTTTAGTTTCAAATGTTATCATTTTACTTTATTGCTATACTTTTAAAAGAAATAATTTCTAAACAGTATGAAATTTCATATATTTATTTTCGTTTAATATTCAGACTTTGAGATACTAATTTCTTTTTTTAAAATGTATAATTCTATTTCATCCTCTTTCTTGAATTCCTTTTTTGGTTTTCTGTAGTCCTGAAGAAGTTAATGGGTAGTAAATTTTGTTTGTGATTTATTATCTCAAAGTATCTTGGATTTGCATCCTTGATGGTTTGGCTGATACAGAATTGTAGGTTCAAAATAAACCAGAAGCCATGAGAATTTTGTTTTTATTTTGTGATTTAGAAATGCCACCAGGATGGATGCCTTTTTAGTGTTTTCTGCTTAGCATTTGGTGGGTCTTTTTATAGTTTGAGAACTCAGATCTTTCTAGAGATTTGGAAAATATTTTAAAATTATATTTAAATGATTTTACCACCTCTAGTCTCTCTCTTACCTCAATATAGAACCTCAAGAAGGTAAATATTAGTTCTTATATTTTCTTATGTTTTGTATCTCTTTGTATTTTCACTCTACCTTTCAGGGAGTTTTCCTGAATTTATATTAAGATTTTTATTTAAGGATGATGTCTTCTTTGATGATTTCATCTTTATAGTAATCTCTTCCTATTTTATGAAAGCAAATTTCTTTTGGATCTCTCTGAAACTGCAACTGGAATTCTTTTTTTTTTTAATTTTTAAGGATTTAATTTATTTTATTTATCTGAGGAACAGAGAGAAACAGAAGCAGAGAGAGACAGAGACACAGAGAGATCTCCCGGCTGCTGATTCACTCCCCAAAAGACTGCACTGACCGAGGCTGGGCCAGGCTGCAGCTGGGAGCCGAGGAACCCAGGCTAGGTCTCCCATGCTGGGGGCAGAGAGCCATCGCCTGCTGCCTCCCAGGGGCTGCACCAGCATGAAACTGGAATCGGGAGTAGAGCCGGGATTCCAGTCCAGGACGGAATGAGGGCATCCCAGACATCACCTTCCCATCAGCAAAAATGTCCGCCTCGAATGCTCATCTTTCTCCTGTCTCCTGCATTGCCTCTATTTCTTCTAAGATGAATATTTTTTTATCTTGTTCATTCTTTCTCTTCCTCTTGATTCGCCTCAAGTCACATGACCCATTTCAGATGTATACATTAAAAATTAGGTTGATGAATCTATTTGGGAGATGGGTATGTGCACCTGCTTCCAGTGTGGGCCTTCTCCTCAAACGGAGGCTGTTTGCAGCTCTGTGTGAGTGAGAGGGAGGAGCCTGCTGATGGGAGGTCTCCCTTTAAGAAGGAGAGGGGTCAGCACTCAGCAGGCTGGGCACCCTCGTGATCAGCAGAGTAAAGAAACCTTTATTCCGAGTATGAAGTCCCCAGCAGAACCGTCTCACTGTCTTTCTTCACCTGCCTTCCCTGTCCCTTGCAGAGACGTGCCTCTGCTCCACCCCTCTGACCTCCACTCCCGTGAGGGGTGGGGATCGTCCAGCCCGCGAGCTTGCAAAATCATTTGGTTTGGCCCTGCCAAGGGCACTGCAGGTAGGACTCAAAATTCAGCCAATCTCGAGCAGGCTGATGTTTAAGTTGATCATTTTGTATGGCCCCATGGATGATGTTAGGAATATGCACATGGCCCTTGGCAGGAGAAAGGTCCTCCACCCCGCCAGGCCTCCCTCCTACGTCAGCTTCCTGGTGCCACAAATCAAAAAAGACAGCAGCGATCTCTCCTTCACCACCAGGGTTCGGTGGCTTTCTGTCCTTGGGTGTCGGCTCCACGGGGTGGGGGTGTGGGGGGTGTGGACACCCGTTCTGCTGCCCTCTCCCAGCAGCTCAGCAGCATGGGAGCTTCCGGAAGGCTTCACACTCTTGGGCCTTGGAGCTGGCAGATGCCAAGCTCCTCGGTTCTCCACCAGGGGGCCTCTTTCTCCACGAGGCTTTTTGTCCTCCAGAGCTCTTCGGCCCAGAGGCCAGGGTGGACTCTCTTCCAGAAGACCGGCTGGGTTCCAAGAGCACGAGCCCTGACCTGCAAGTGCTTGTCCAGTCCCTTCTTGCACCATGCTTGCGAATGTCCTCTCGACCAAAGCAGCTGTATCTCCTAGTGCAAGGTCGAGGTGCAGGGGACTCCACAAGGATGCGCACCCCCAGAGATGCCTCTCACTGGCCACCTGCCACGGCTGACCACACCCCTCAAGGTAACGTTTCACGTTGTCGAAAGAGCAGTCCCACCAGGCTTCAGCTCGGGGACAAAAGCATAGGCAGCCAGTCTGTGTGGGAGAGGAAGGTGCTGCCTGGCCCATTTGTTTACTCGCCTGTTCTTTACCTGACGGTTGTGCCATGGCCTGCTCCCTGCTCCCTGTACCTGGTGGGTTCTATTGAAAAGAGCAGTTGATGTCTCCTTCGCCAATTTCCCCCGTGCAGATTGAGCCACTCTGGTTTGCTCTGTCAATCTGATTCTATTTGCTCTTTATCGTCTAGGAAGTTGTCAAATTTTTCTGATCGACTGGTGCCGTGATTTCTCATTCTCTTGGGCTGCTATGGATGTGCTTTTGTTATATCTCTCTCTATTGTCTCCATGAAATTTATTTTGTAAAAAGGAAAAGAGAGCCGTGAGATCCTTGCCACCTGAGCAGGTATGCGTTCACACGCAGGGAACGCGGCAGGGGGCGGTGGGTGGATGCGTCACTGTGTCACACTTGGGCTTTCTCTTGGTTCTGAGATGTTGCGGATGCCGGCACTTCAGCCCTCCCTGCCTCTGGACACCGGGCTGATGGAGCCACGCTGATTGTCCTGATTCATGTACCTGCTGGGAAACTTTAGAGCTAAGAGATGAGGCTCAGAGATGCAAACAAAGGTCACCCAGCAAGCCAGTGTCAGAACTGGGCTTCACACAGGGGCCCTGGACTCCTGGCCCAGTGGTCTGTCCACACACGTTTCCCTGCGTTTTGTCCCTGTTTGCACCTCTGGGCGTTGCTCAGAGAAGCCCAAGCTCCTACCATCCTGAGTGGTCCCTGGCAGTCTCCACCCCAGGATATCCAGAGATGAAGGATTTGGGGCTAGAGTTGCCCCAAAATGAGACAGATGTCTGTCTGGCCCCTCCTCCCAAAAGGCGATTATTTGAGCAAGGCACGACAGCGGGTTTGGATCATAGATTATCTTTCTCCCTCCAGCGCCCTCTTTCTCCCATGGTTATCTAGCTACCTATCTATTTGCAGGAGCTACCCCCTCACCACACAGACACACACACACACACATGCACACAATGAATTACGTCTGCAAGGCAGTAAAATGTTATGTATTTGCAAGGCCCATAATCTTTAAAAGCCCAGTGATGCTGGCTCCAGACAGCAGCGAGCTCCCTCCAGTATGTTAATAGATAGTATTAGGGCAATAATGAAAACACTTGAGACAAGTAAGCTCCTATCAAAAGCTGAGTAATAGGGCTTCGCCGAGTGAATCACAATGCAGAAGAGATTAAGACGTCTGCGTGGCGCGGTGTCTATTCAGACGAACAGCTGCTCTGTTTCTGATTAAAATGGGGTTG
The DNA here is from genome assembly GCF_033115175.1 of Lepus europaeus. Classification (NCBI taxonomy): domain Eukaryota; kingdom Metazoa; phylum Chordata; class Mammalia; order Lagomorpha; family Leporidae; genus Lepus; species Lepus europaeus. Next base: position 33,012,990 of record NC_084831.1, read on the forward strand.
AGGAGACCTTTCTGAGCAAGTCCCTTTTTTGTTCTGCACTGTCCGCGCCCTTCCCACCTCCACCTCCACCTCCACCTGCACCTGCACACACAGGCACCTTCAGCTGCGCTTGGCTGCAGCCATTCATGCACGTACGTGTGCACACACACACATGCGAGTGAGGTCACGATCAAGCATTGCATCACACACACACACACACACACAGAGTCCTGTCCCCCACACAGCCACACTGACCCATCCAAGCACACGCACATAGCCACATCCTCACACACAGCACACACACAGAGGCAGTCTCTCACACACTCAGCCTCAGCCAGTCTCTCACACACATTAAATTACAATCTGTCACAAGCACAGTCTCACATAGGCATTAAATTGCAATCTGTCACACATGCTCCTCACCCGGAGTCACAACCACTCAGAGACAATCTAACCAGACTCACACACCCGCATGTAGCTGCTGGTCGTGTCCACGGACAGCCTCGGCGAGCCCTTCGTGTGCAGAATCACGTTTGCACACTCACGCTTGGGATCACGTCTTGTCTGTCTCAGACACACAGCTCTCAGCTGGGACACAGTCATGAGCTCTGCCACCCAGCCCCAGCCATGGTCACAAACACACCGACCGCAGCCCTGGCAGGTCCACAGACACAGAGCAACATGCACACCTGCAAAGCCCCTGCCCCAGACGTGCCTGTGCACAAGCTGCCTTTCAGCACACACCCAGGCACAGACGCTGCTCTGCACAGCTCTCCCGGGACTGACCCAAGATGTGAGATTTGACTTCATACGCTGAGGGGCGGCCCTGGGCTGGGGTCCGTGGCCTCAAAATCCTCAGGGGATCGAGGGCCCTATGTTCCAATCCCCGCAAGGCTGCAGCATGCAGGGGGCCTGGGATCTTGTCTGCGTCGCCTGGGAGCCCGGGGCTCTGGCCTGGAGTGGACCGCAGATTCAGGCCGACGAGAACTCAGAGCTGTCGGGAGGCAGCGCATGCAGGTAGGACTGCTACTTGACCAGGAGGAGGAGGGGGAAGAAGGGGGCATCCTGCATGGTGCGGGGGTGACCTTGATGCTCTGAAGCCTCTCCTAGTCCTGACTCCACGTCCTGAGGGTCTGCGTGCCCTTTCTCCCAACCCCCGTCCCACCCACGCATCCACTCTTGCAGCCCAGCTCTCTGGGCATCCCGCCCTGCTGCTTCTCTCCCTGTAGGGGGATTCTCTTCCAAGATTGTCTTGAAGCTGACGATTCCAATTTCTTTCCCTAAATCCCAGAGAAGCTGGCTCCAGGCTCGCCAAGAGATGCAGGCTGCAGTAGGCTGAGGAATGATTCGGAGACTCAGCCTCCCTCTTAACCAGTGGCACTTGTCAGGGCCTTGGGAGACGGACTTGAGTGTCCCCTGGATGGAAGGGGGTGGGCAGCGGGGAGGAGTCTGCTCAGCAGCTGCCCAGTTCTGCGGCCAGCAGGAGGAGTGGCAAGAGGTGGGGACTTACTGATTCCAGCCACCCTGAGCAAACTCCAGGCCATGGCTCATGGCTGCAACCCATGCCCTTCCAGCCTCCTGGACTCCCTGGGCGCCAATCTTCACCCAGTGGGACATCTCACTGCTCCTTTGCCAAGCAGATTCCTCCCTCCCATCTCAGGCTTTTGCCCAAACACCCTGTCCTCTGGGTTGTCCTCCCCTCGCCTCCATATCCACATTTGCACTGGCTCCTCCCCCCTCCGGCCCAAATGCACCGTGTTCAGGAAGCAGCCTCGGAGCTCTTGGGCTGGAACCCAGCCCCCTCCCTTCTGGGCTCCCACAGCCCTCGCTTTTCCTCATCCAGCACAGGGCCCATCTGTCTTCCACTCGAGGGCCTGGTCCGCACCGTGGCCACGCGGCTCGAAGGTGCGGGCTGCTCCTTGTAGGGCAGACCCAAAGACGGGACTGGGAATGAGCCCCAGATCCAACTACAGTGCGGATCTGGGGGTGGGGACAGGGCTAGGGGTTGGCTGCAGGGCGTGCCTGGGCTGAGCTTGCCTGAGAGTCAGGGTCCTGGATGGTGGCATACAACGGAAACAGGACTAGGCTGGGGCCACTGTGAGAGCAGCAGTGGAAGGAGCCGGGGGCTCTGCTGGGGTTTCAGCTGCCCTTGAGGGCCCAGGGGGGTGGACTACTACAGCACCAGGGCTTAGGGGGGTGCCAAGAGGCCAGACCCCAAACAGGAGAATTAAGAAGTGAGGGCAGAAGTCAGAGACTCGAAACCTAGAAGGCCAGGAGAGCCCTTGGGAAGCCAGGTGATGTTCCTCTCACAGGGCCCGCCGGGATCTGGCCTCCCAGGATCTGGCCTCCCAGGGTTGCAGGAGGCTGCTACTTGCCACTGCCTATCAAGTACAAAGGGTATCTGCTCACTTGGATTGTACAGGGACTCCTTCTAGCCAAGACTTTGTGTTAACACTGCCTGTGGCTTCTCCTCTCAATGCCAGCCTGCACAATGCCTGGCACAGAAAGCTTAGTAGGCTCCTACAGCATCTAAGTTCTGCCTCTACCCCTGAATCTGCGCTTTGGACTTAACTTCCCAGCCCTCCGTGGCCTCTGCAGCCCACTTCCTCCCACAGCAGCCATTGCTCGGTTCATCTGTTGGGGGGGGGGGTCCCCTCCAGTTCCCGGGACCTGTCCTGCCTGACCTGAGGCAGGAGGAGTCTAGACACTCCAACCTGGCCTTTGGACGTTTCGCCTCAAGGCTCCTTGGCTACTGGTGGACAGGGATGGATTCCCACCCATGAGACCCCGTACTAGCTCAGAACCCGTCCATGCCTTGGCTGTACTGATGGCACTTCTTTTTATTCCTGTTTACTCTTTCAACAAAACACAAAGGTGACTTCAAAAAGCTCCTGGAAGTGGAATGAAAAGGTGAGTTTCTTTTGGTGCAAAAAAATTTGAAGTCAGTGCTTACGAGGGCTTTTCAAGAAGTTCATGAAAAATGTGTTTGATAAGAAAAACTATGCATGGAGTTCAATTTTTTTTGCAGCAAAATAAACATATCATTTGATTCCATCTTCCATGAACATTTTTTTAAGATTTATTTATTTATTTATTTATTTGAAAGTCAGAGTTACACAGAGAGAGAAGGAAAGGCAGAGAGATAGAGAGAGAAATCTTCCATCTGCTGGTCCACTCCCCAATTGGCCACAATGGCCAGAGCTGCGCTGATCCAAAGCCAGGAGCCAGGCGCCTCCTCTGGGTCTCCCATGTGCGTGCAGGGGCCCAAGGACTTGGACCATCTTCTACTGCTTTCCCAGGCCATAGCAAGAGCTGGATCAGAAGAGGAGTAGCCTGGACTCGAACCAGTGCCCATATGAAATGCTGGCACTGTAGGCGGAAACTTTTACTTGCTACGCCACAGCACCGTGAACATTTTGAAGTAATTATGTGCTTATTGCAAATCCCCATCAGCCAGTTCTCAGTCTTCGTCCCCTCAAGCTGTCTTTACCCTTAATGCAGATGGCCGTGTCCTCTGCCTTGAAGTGGCCTCTCCCGTTTCTTCCCTTGCTGCCCTCCCTGGCTCAGCCTCTGTTGTTGGCTCCTCCTCTTCCTCCCACCCTCTCAACGTTGCAGTCAGGACTCTGGGTTCTGACTTGGTTTCTCTTCTCCTTGCCTTTGCAAAGGCTCTCCTCCAAGTTCACGGTTTGAGGTACTATCCATCTGTTGATGACTCTCAAGTGTCAAGGGCATCGTTGGGCACAAACCTTGTCCTGAACTCCTGAGGTGGGCATCTACCTCTTTGCTCAACACTTCCGCCCGCTTGTCATTGGGACCTCAAACGCTGGCTCTTGATTACCACTGACAGCCTTCTTCCCCCTCCCCGCCCAGGTCTGCTCAAACCTCATAAGCCATAGCTCCATAGATGGCAGCTCTTCCATTGCTTGAACCAAAGACCTTGGATGGCGTCATCCCTCAACTCCTCCTCAAATGCAGTTCAGGCCACTGTCATCTCTTGCCATGGCCACTGCAGTGGCTTCAGACTGGTCTCCCTGCTTCTGCCCTAGCCTCGTTGCTCACTAGCCTCAGGCTGGGGGCCCTGGCTGCTTGCCTGGTTCTGCCTACCCCTCCCCTGTCACACCAGCCCTAGCCTGACGTCTGGACCTCAGTGCCTGCCTCTCCGCTCCCTGACCCTATGAGTCAGGCTCCTGTTCCTTTCATATTGGATCCCCTGATGGTGCCGTCCTCTGGGAAGTGACATGGGTAACTCGTCTGTCCACCTCTTCCATCTGCCCTCTGTCACTACAGCCCCAGCATTTGTGTGTCCACACTAAGAAACACCTGGCCTGAATCCAGGTCCTTAACTAATAACCTGGTTTCCAAGAGCCAAGGGCATGGCAATGGCCGAGAAGCTGAGACCTTCTTGTGTTAGGTCCTTACGTTCCTCATCTATTTTAATTTTCCCAGGAATCCCATGAGGCGTGAATAATTCCCCTTCCTAGAGACAAGGGAAAGAGAGAAGAGGACGTGGCCACAGCTACACCGCTGGTCGGGATGTGAACTCAAGTCATCTGACCCAGTGCCTGCATCTAACGCCTCTGTGAGCCTTAGAGGTCAAGGCAGGTTCTGCCCTCCCAATCTTCCAGTTCGCGGTCACAGAAGAGGGCACAGAAACCCAGGGATGGGACGTTTCTTCTCCAAGGTCACAGCTCTACACAGCGACCAGCCCTGAGGGGTCCCCAGGCGTCCAGGGCAGGAGGTGCACACCCTCCCCCGCCACGGCCCAGCTCCTCCTCCCAGACTGAGGTGCAGAGCCCGAAATAGAACAAGCACCATCACCTCCCTTCTTGGGGAAGGGCAGGCAGCTGTGGCAGTTGCGACGGGCGGAGAGAAATTTCCCCTTTCTGTAGATTGGATCAGTCACTCTCAGAATTGATGGCAACGGCTTCATCACGAAGATCTAATGCTTTAATTATGTTGTGACATGACCTGACATGGGGGTGGCATTTGATGGATTCTCTGGTGTCATCAGCATGGCCCTGACATAGGAAGGTGGCAGAAGGCAGGGGTGGGGGAAGAGGAAGGGCTCTGGGTGGGAGATGTGTCCTCTCAGGACCCCCTCCACCACCCCCAGCTCCCCATCTTCCAGGGCAGTTCCGGCAGCCATGTGGACAAGGACAGGAGGCAGGAGGGGGCAGCTCCTGTGTGGGAGGCGGGGTGTGCCCTCCCAGGATGGATAGGCTCATGGGGCCAGGTCTGAGTACACTTGTGTGTGTGTGCGCACACACACATGCGCGCACATACAGCGGGGTGCCCAGGGCCATGTCTGAGCAGGTTGCATCCACAGCTGCACTGCTGTCTGCCCTTCTCCTTCCCAGAGAAGGCTAGGGGGGTGAGGGGCAGGGTTGGGGCCCCTGCTGAGCTGCAGGTCCTGAGGCTGTCAGGAGCAGACGGAGCAGATGCTGCCAGGCAGCTAGGCAGGGGAGGGCTGGGTCCAACACTGACGTCTCTTGGGAGCTGGCCTGGCTCCGCCTGCGTGGTGAGGGCTGCCTGGCCATGGATGCGGCGGCTTCAGGACCTGGAGGCAGAGAGCAAACTGTGCCTGGAGGGGGTTGCTGGATGCTGCAGAGGGCATCCCCTCTCTGGGGAAGCTTTCTCGCTAATGATGGCTGGGGCTAAGACGCGTGCATCTGGGGGCGAATGGGTGTGAGTGGTTCTCTCCTTCTGTTTCCCCCAGCCCCACTGCCTGCTCAGAGACTTGGGGGAACCCTCTGCGTGGCGAGATTGAGAAGCAAGCTGTCCACTCCCCCCATCCCCTTCCTCTCCAAGCCTGGACCAGCTGGGTGCAGGCTGGAAGGGTCAGGCAGCAGAGATACCTGTGGGCTGGGCTCCCCCTGGGCCAGGGGCCGTGCCGGTCCCTCTCGTGCAGTGTCTCAATGACGCTCATGACCACTTGCAGCAGGGGCTGCCCAGAAGTAGGAGGCTTCCTGGCATTCCAGAGGCACAGTGGTGCCCACAGCTCTCCCCTCTGCTTTCGCCAGTGGTGTCCAGAGTCAGCAGCACAGAGTTGGGGAGGAGCCCCAGAACAGGTGTCCACCAGGCTGGGGTCTGGCTCCGGCTGCTTCCATCACTAGCCGTGGTCCTTGGGGGAAGTGCAGCCTGAGAAATCTGTGACCGGGAAGGGGAGGGGGTCTCTCAAGTTCTGTTCGATGCTCTCCTTATTCCATCCCCCCCACCATGGTGCCAAAGGGGAAACTAAGGCCCAGAAGAAGAAACAGGGCCAGGGTGATGCAGGTTAGAGCAGCAGCCAGGATTAAGACCCTGGCATCTAACTCCTGAGCCAAGGCAGGGCCACGGCTGTCCCCAGGGCCCAGTGCTGGCAGACTTGGTCATGAGAGACCTCAGGGGAGTCTTGAGCACTTCTAGAGAGACGAGCCAGAGAAAGACCAGCTGGAGAGGAAACTCCAGACCTGGGAGGACTTTCACAGCTGGAGACTCTGCCAGTGTTCCCAGCCCTAAACCCAGCCAATCCCAGCCTCGGGGAAGGCTTTAGGGAGGCTGACTGGCGAAGTCTGAGGTTGCTTGCAGCCGGGGCTGTGTCTCAGAGACAGCCAGGTCAGGAGAGGCCAGGGCCTAAGCCTTAGCTGTTCTCTAGAATTGTCTGCAGGGCTAGGTGCTCAGCAAGGGTGCTTGTGGCTGGATGAGAGAACAGAAAGGGGCCCACAGACACAGGTGCTGCTGCAGGGTGTGCTGGGATGTGCCTACAAGCCGGTGAGAGGCCTGGGAACAAGCTGTCCAGAGGTGGTGGGAAGACGTTTTAGCAGCCCTGTGGGTGTAGATTCAGTGGTCTGCATGGGTGAGGGTGTGAACAAGAGCTGGGCCTGAGAAGAGCACCTGTTCTCCCAGAGGGAGCTCTGTGGCGAATGACTGGGTGTTCCAGTGTGACTGTGGCGAGTCCCTGTTGGGTGACCACCCCTTAGGGCTTAATTGTGGCCAGGTGCTTTTGGGTGGCCCTGGGTCAAACCATCTCAGGTGTAGCTATCCCTGGACAGGCCGGTACGGACACCTGTTCCTGTTTGTGTGTCCCATGGATGTAGCTGTGCCTGCCAACCTGTGTGTACCTGATCATGGGATGAGTTTTAGTGACTAAAGCTCTAGGCACAGCTGTGGCCCCCAACAGAGCTCTGAGTCCCAGTGTAGCACCTTTGGGTGGAATTGTGTGGCCCTGTTTGAGATTGTCTCTGGGGTATCCTTGGCCCTGTGGCCTGGGCTCTGGGCTGCTGAGCTCTGTAACAGGTGGTCCCCATCACAAGGGGGCACTGTGCATCTTCCTAAACCATTGTCGTCAGCTAGTTTCCTGTGTGGGCAGGGGAGGCTAGGAACTGGCATCAGGACCCCTGGGCCAGGTCCAGGAGCTTCTGTCTTGATCGCTTGGCAGTTCCAGGTCTCTCCCCGACTTTTTGCCCTGGAGAAGAGAGAAGATACCATTAAAGTCCTACCTGCCCGCCCCACAAAAATATCCCTAGGGCTACCTTCCCCAACTGCTTCATTGGCTGAATGGAGAAACCCAGGTTCAGATGGGAAATAATCAACCCAGATCCAAGCCCAGGATCACAGCCCAGCCCCAAACTGACGATGCCAGACGTGCAACCTGCGCTCTGCAGTTGCCAGCATGGACCTTAAAGTGCCCCCATTTAACCATGGGTATTGAGAGTATATACTGGGACCGCTCTAACTGGGGACTCCATCATTTACCTGACAGGTCACTCCCGAGTCGGTCACCTGTAAACTCAGAGAACTGTGTGCTCCTCAAGCCCCCCTTAAACAGCTTGGGCCTCTAGCTCCCAGGGTCAGAGGTCAGTGCGTCTGCGTGCAATGATGGTTGTGTGCACCTGCTGGGTGATCATTACCCAGGACTTAGTCATGGCTGGACATTAAGCATAGCTGGGAGAGGAGAGGCGGAGCCTGGCTGAGGAGGAAGCCAGCCCTCCTGCACCCTCCCCAGAGCCCCCACCCCACCCCGGCAGTCACCCCACTCTTTCTCTGGGCCTACAGGTGTCAGTGCTCCATCGGTACAAGCCTCCCCGAAGCTCCACTTCTGAAGTCTCCCCAGGGTCCATGGTACTGGGGGGAATGTCCTCTCTGTGACTTGTTTAGTGCTATGAAGAGTCCCAATTTAGAGATGAGGACATTGAGGCTCAGTGGAGTCAAGGAATAATACTGGCTACTATTTTTTTAAAACTTATTTATTTGAGAGAGAGAGAAAAAGATTCCATCTGACAGTTCAGTCCCAAAATGCTCATAAGAGCAGGGCTGGCCAGGCCAAAGCTGGAAAGTCAAGAACTCAGTCCAGGTCTCCTGTGTACAGGACCCCAATTGCTTGAGCCCTCACCTGCTGCCCCCCGGCCGGAATCTGGGGCAAAGCTGAACTTGAACGCCAGGCACTCTGGTAAGGGCATCTCACACAGCATCCCAGCCACGTCACTGGCCTCTGCCCTCGCCCACTATTTTTGAGTTTTCCCTGACTGAATGCCAGGCCCTGTGCTGGACACTTGCTGAGCCGGGCTGAGGGTGACCAGCCCAGCCTCCACAATGTGCCCCCGAGAGTGCCCAGCCCTGCGCGGGATCTGCCAGCCTGATTTAGACGGCAATTTGCATACAATTTACCCAGAAAGCTGCACTGTGAAAAAATATAATTACTTTTTTAATATTCTCACTCTGATGTGAATGCTTACCGCCCGGTAATGAATTACTTGCTTAATGAAGATAAACCTGAATTGGAGATGCACTTCGGAGAGCTGCTGGGGCAGCCGGTTTGATGCCATCATTTGCAGCTGTTAATCTCTGAAATTGATGCCCTCTTAGGTGGGATCATAAATCGCGGGGAAAATCTCAGAGCTCCAGCACCTGAAGTTATTTCTTCCGCGGCACAAGTGGAGCCACTCAGCTGCTCTGTGCCTCAGTTTCCCCATCCATCACAAGAGTCTTGGAGTAAGTTAGAACTGCAAAGATCTTTACACAAGAGTGATAGGGTGTGGCCCATGCGTCAGGTGAGAGCCTGAGAGCGGAAGTGATTTGTTGAAAGACACACGTTGCCCAGGGGGCTTTCGAACTAGAGCTGGCAGCCGCCGCTGCCCACCCAAATGGTGCACCTGGATCCCTTCTCCTAACAGCCTCCCAGCTGCCTGCCAGCTGCTGGTAATGGCACAAGGAGCCAGGCCTGAACCAGGCCTGAGTCAAACCCTGGTAGCTGCAAAAACCCGAGAACAGGTAAGTGGGACCGCCAGCAACCGCCTCCTCTATTCCCTGATGCTGGCTATTCCTGGGAACCAAGCAGAGCAGAGTACACCCAGGTCAGGGCTGGGAACGGCCAGGGCTACTGGCCAACACTTGCGTACAATAAGTGGTGCTTGCCACCCGCTAGGGCTGTGTGTTTTAGACTCCAGGGACACAGCTGCAAGACCAACAGGATCCCTGCCTACCTAGACCTGAAATCCTGGAAGGTACGTGGAACACACAGAGATAATAAGTGAGTGAACTAAGAACAAAGACAATGTCAGGAGGTGATAAATGATCTGAAATTTTAAAAATGAGCAATGTGATGCAGAGCAATTGCGGGGAGTATCTGGACTTGTTGGGCAAAAAGAATTCCCCGAGGAATTCTTTTTCATCTGGGCTGAAAGCTAACTGACATCTGGAGTTAGCCTTGTCACTATCAGGAAGGTGGCGCCAGGTGAGACAGGGAAGGTGGGCAGAAGCTTCATCACCGAGGGCCTCGGACATGGTGGGAGGGACTTGGATTTAGTCAGAGCAAGGGCAAGCCAGTGGAGGTCTCCTTAAGAAGTGGTGTATCATTTATTGACATTTAAAAAGGTCATTCTATGTGGGAGAAAAATAGAAAATCTTGGTAGCTCTATATCTATTAGAGAAATTGAATTTGTAATATAAAAATTTCCCACCCATATAGTTTCACTGGTAAATTCTAGCAAATATTTAAGGAATAAATTATACCTGTCTTACATAAACTCTCAGAAGATGGAGGGAAGATGCATATCCAAACTCATTTTTAAAAAAGATTTGTTTACTTATTTGGAAGGCAGAGTGATAGAGAGGTGTGGAGAGAGAGAGAAAGAAGAAGAGAGAGATCACCCATCCTCTGGTTCACTCCTCAAATGCCCATACCAGGTAGGATTGGATCAGGCCGAAGCCAGGGACCAGGAACTCCATCCTGGACACCCACATGGGTGGCAGGGGCCCAAGCACTTGGGCCATCGTCTGCTGCTTTCCCAGGCACATCAGGAGGGAGCTGAACCGGAAATGGAGCAACCAGGGCTTGAACCAACTCCTGATATGAGATGCGAGCACCCCATGTGGCAGTTTCACCCCCTGCTCTGCAACACAGGCCCCCCAGTTTGTCCAGCATGATGCTCCTGCTTGCTCGTGAGGAGTCTTCAAAAGGTTTGTGAAAAATTCAAATTACGAAAAATATTCTGCATGGATTTCAATTTTTTTTGCATCACAATAAATTTATCTTTTAATCTCATTTCCATGAACTTTTTGAAGTACCTTCGTATTTCTGTACAACTCTCCTAAAAAGGTGTAGCCTAAAACAATCCTTTGTTATTGTTCCTGCGACTGGGGGTCAGGAGTTGGACAGACCACAGTAGAGACGGTTCATCTACTCTCCATGGGGTTAGTGGGGTGGTGCCAGTGTCGGGGGCGGGTAACCCTTGGAGGCCGGCCGGGCGTCACTCTCTCTTCTCTACTTGACCTCTGGGTCAGCTTGGGTCCTCTCACAGCATCGGTGCCCTCGGGAGCTGGACTTCATCTGCAGCAGCCAAGGGCTGTGTGCATGAGCATCCTGCAGGCCTCGGAGACAGCTGCTCTGGAAGCCCAGGTCTTCAAGGCAGCCTGGACTCCAAGAGAAGCGAATTAGTTTTCCCTTCTCAGTAGGGAAAGAGCAAAGAATTTGCAGGCATTCTTATCACACTTCTGATACAAAACATTCTAAGAAAAGAGAGCCTGGTACCACTCAGGAACCAAGATGCAAAACTCCTTGACAAAATATCACCAGACCACACCTATCAACACGTAAAATGATAATGCTTTATTACTAAGCAGCGGAATAGGCACGGAATGCAAAGTGTAGCATTTAAAAAGCCAGCTAATTGAATTCACCACATTCACAGGCTAACAGAGAAAAGCTGTAAGACCTTCTTGACAGAAGCATTTGCATTTGGCAAAATTCAACAGCCATTCATGATTTTAAAGATAAAACGATGGCAAAAACCTCTCAGGGGGGCGAAACAGCAGGAAGCTTCCTCAGCCTCCTAAGAGGCGTCTGAAAAGCCACAGCTCACACCCTACTTAGCGGCGAAAGACTTCAGGAACAATGCAGACGCTTGCTGTCCTCACTTCTGGCCAACATGGCACTGGAAGTCCTAGACAGCGCAATAAGGCAAGAAAAAGGAAATTAAAGGCAGAAAGACTAGAAAGGAAAAAGCAAAACTGCTTTATTTGTAGACAAATTGATCTTGATTTTTTTACAGGGATCCTCAAACAACTACCAGAACCAATAAGGGAATTAAACATATTTGTGGGGTACAAAGTTCATATAGAAAAAAATCAATCTATACTTGCAGTAAGCAACTGGAAAAGTAAAACTGTGAACAGTTATTTATAATAGCATTAAAAAACCTTAAGCACTTAGAAACAGACTTAGAAAAACATATACAAGCCTCCATACTGAAAATGATAAATTGTTGTTAAAATAAAGACCCAAGGGGCCGGTGCGGTGGTGTACTGGGTAAAGCGGCCGCCTGCAGTGCTGGCATCCCATATGAGTGCCTGTTAGAGTCCCGGCTGCTCCACTTCAGATCCAGCTCTCTGCTATGGCCTGGGAAAGCAGTAGAGGATGGCCCAAGTCCTTGGGTCCCTGCACCTGCGTGGGAAACCTAGAAGAAGCCTCTGGCTCCTGGCTTCGGACCAGTGCAGCTCCAGCCATTGTGGCCGTTTGAGGAGTGAACCAGCAGATGGAAGAGCTCTCTTACTCTCTGCCTTTCCTTCTCTGTGTAAGTCTGGGAGAGAGGCGGGAGAGCCATCAGGAGGGTGAGGTGTAGGCACAGGCACAGGGACTGGGGAGGGGCTGACTCACGGCCTGGGGGTTCTGTGTGCCCGGCGCGCTCTCAGGACCACCCTGGGAAGGACGCTTCGCGATCATGCTTTTTGCACGTTAAAGCTCCGATGGGGAGCTGACTTGTCCGAGTCACACGACTAGGACGTGGGCAGCCCAGATTGGCCGCCAGACCTGTCTGTAACTCTTCCCCCAACGCCTGCTGTCGGTGCAGGGGTGGGGAAGCCCCTTCGTGAGGTCTCAAGTGTCAAATGTTCACCTTTCAGGGTTATGAAGATAAAATGGAGGACTCCGTTTTAGGCAACTGGCAGCACCTGACGGGGTGGGCCCTCGCACACCAACAGTGAAAGGGCTGTATGTGCAGAAGGCACCGAGTGCTGTGGTCAGGGAGGCCACTGCTGGCTGGGGTGCTGTGCACCTGAGGGTGTGAGCATGTGGGTGGGGTAGGCTGCCTGGAGGAGGTGAGTGTGGGAGGATGACTCAGTGGTTGCAAACATTGATCCGTGGCGAAGGTTCCTGTGGCTCATGGAGCAAGATGAGAGAAAAGACAGCAAGGTGGGTTTCACACGAAGCTAAGTGTGTTCACCGTGAATGGTTACCCTTTGTCCTGAGGTCCTGTTCTTCCCAGTTGGTTGGTATCAAAGCACCCTGTTATTAAAATGGTCATAGAGAGAGGATGCTTAGTGGATTTTAAACCCCCTTACTAACAGCATGAAAACATGGCACCTTCTGTGAGAGGGTGAGAGGCGAGGTGTGTCGGGGAGAGGGACACAGTGTCTGAGTTGCTGGCAGCGCCAAAGCTGTGTAGCCCAGGGGTGGAGCCTGTGTGCCTGGTAGGGGGTGGAGGCACAGTGAGCTCTCTTTTATCCAGTCCCCTCACTTACTGCGTGTGACAGCCGTGAGAGGGCAAGCAATGGGAGGAGAAGGGGCGTGGTCAGCAGGAAGCCCCAGCAGAGGGCTCCATCACCCCCACCCCCACCAGTGCCCCCTGAGGGTGTGCACCAGCCCCAGGTTGGGGCTATGGGGACAGGTGAGAGCAGGCATGGGCTATCCTTTCCCAAGACAGTGGGCTTCCCGGCCTTGTCCTTTCTCCTAGGTGTGCTCCATGCGGCACCCAGCATGCAGTAGGTGCTTGGCAGGTGCTTGGCCAGTCCCTGGCCCCTTCGCACAGGTGAGGCAGACCCTAGGACATGTCTGCAGTGGCTCAGCCTGGTCCTTCCTCGGTAAAGCCCACATGGAAGGAGTGAGAAGCCTCGTGGCTTCTGCTGGCGAGCTGGGAATCCGCTAGGATTCCGCTGGGGCCTCTCCTTCTTACTTACAGAGTGCAGCCTTCTAACTGGGTCCTCACCAGGTCTTTCCCCGTGCACTCCTACTCCTGGCACCGCTATGTGAGTCCAAGTTTTCTTTTTATAAAGACAGCCTCATTTTAACTTACCCACCTCTTCAAATGCAGCCACATGCAGAGGTACCACCAACGGTCAGCTCCTTTGCCTACATTGTAAGCTTTTTAGATCTAAATTCTCTATGTTTTAGGAAAGCAATGTTTTCAAAGTTCGCCCCTTTTGTAGCCTGTGTCAAGATTTCCCCCCACTTTTTATGGCTGAGTAATATTCTGTTGTATGACTATACCATACTTAGCTTATCCATGGATCCACCAGGGGGTACTTGGGTTGTTTCCATGTTTTGACTATTGCGAGTAATGCTGCTATCAACATGGGTATACAAATATGAGGACGTTACAGAAAGTTTGTGAAAAATCGAATTAAAAGTCAAGTTTGTTTGCATGCAAACAATATTTGGAATCCATGTATTTTTTTCCATTGTGTGCATTTTTCACATAATTTTTGAAGGGCCTGCACGTCTTCTTTCACCAGCCCTATCACATTAAAGCACCACACTAATGACCTCAAGTAACCTTTGTCACTTCCCACAGGCCCTTCCTCCAGACAGGAGACACATTCCCAAGTAGTGGACAGGCACAGAGGAATCTTGGAAGGACACCTCCAGTCTAGAGCAGTTAGTGAGCCTGTGGAGAAACCGGAGCCCTAAGGCATTGCTAGAGGGAGTGGACAGTGGTGTAGTGACCGTGGAAAATTTGGAAGTTCTCCAGAAGGGTAAACAGGAGCTATTAGTTGACTTGGAAATCTGCTCCTAGGTGTACACCCAAGAAAAATGAAAACATGTCCACCCAAAAACCGTCTGTGGGTGCTCATGATACCGCTGTTTGTAGTGGCAAAAAAAAAAAAAAAAATACCCTAAATGTCATCAACTGATGAGTGGGCAAATGGGGTCTAGTCATATAATTAGAATATTATTCAGCAGTACAGAACAGCGAAGTGCTGACTCATGCTACAACATTGGTGAACCTTGAAATCATTTAGCTAAAGAAAGAACCCAGCTACAAAAGGAGTACCTGTTGTGTGATTCCATTTCTATAGAAAGTCCTAGAAAGGTGTATTTCTACAGAGAAAACCTAGATGAGTTTTGCCCAGGGCTGGGGGAATTGGGAGGGAATAAGAGTACTCTTGAAAAAAAAAAGATTTATTTATTTATTTGAAAGGCAGAGTAACAGGCAGAGGCAGAGAGAGAGGAAGAGAGAGAGAGAGGCCTTCCATCCGCTGGTTCATTCCCCAGATGGCCACAATGGCTGGAGCTGCACCAATCCCAAACCAAGAGCCAGAAGCTTCTTCTGGGTCCCCCATGTGGGTGCAGGGACCCAAACACTTGGACCTGCTTTCCCAGGCCGTATCAGAGAGCTGGATTGGAAGTGGAGAAGCCAGGACTCAAACTGGCGCCCATCTGGGATGCCGGCACTGGAGGCAGTGGTTTTACCCTCTATGCCACAGCACCAGCCCAGAGAGTGACTCTTCAGAGGTGTGGAATTTTTGTGGTAAAAGTCTCACAGCTCTGAGAACAAACTAAAAGACATGAAAACCATATACTTTAAGTGGGTGAATTATGTAGTGTGGGAATTATATTTTCAAAAAGCTAAAAAAAAAAAAAAAAAAAAAAACCAGAGTGCCTTATAGGATAATTTTTCCAAACTTAGATGTTGGGTCAAAGCAAAAATGCACTTAATCTTTTGATAAAAACTGACAAATTTGGCTCCATGGGGATTTTCACACTAGCAATGCGTGAAAATACAAAGCAGGTGCTATTATCTGCTTTTACTCACGAGGAAACTGAGGCATGGATTATCCAAGACCTCACAGCTGATCACATCCTGGGTGTAACTGAAGTCATGTGGCCAGACTCTAAGCCTTGTGTTCTGCTACATCCTACACATTTGGCATTTTTCCAATAGTCATTTGATCTTAAAACACAGCTGGTGATTGCATTATTTTTCTGTCTTCTATTTCATTAGTTTCTTTTTCTAAGTTATTAATTTTTTCATTTGAAAGACAAAGAAACAGAGACAGACGGAGAGCTCTTCAATCTGGTGGTTCACTCCACAAATGCCTGCAACAGCCAGGACTGAGCTGGGTTGAAGCCAAAACCCAGAACTCATTCCAGAGCTCCCAGGTGGTGGCAGGGATCCAACTACTTGAGCCATCATCTGCTGTCTCCCAGCACAAGCAGGAAGCTGGAGCCAGCTTCCTGGACTGAATCCAAGTGCCCCAATACGGGATGTGGGCATCTTAACCCCTGGGCCAAACTCCCACCCCTATTTAACTGACTTCCCCTCTGAGCTTCATTATTTCCTTTCTTCTTATGACTTGGGTTTAACTTACTCATATCTTCCTATTTCTTAGGGTAGAAGCTGATAACACGATGTGAGACTGCCCTTCTTTTCTAAGACACGTATTTAGTTCTATAAATTTCCCCCCAAATATTGCTTTAGTGCATACTACAAATTCTGATGTGGTGCACTTTCCTTTTCATTAAGTTCAAAATTCTTCTTAATGCCCCTTTTGGTTTCTCTTTTTTTAATTTGATATGAAGGGGGAGGGGAAAAAGAGAGGGGAGAGAAAGAGAGAGAAAGAGAGAGAGAGAGAGAGAGAGAGAGAGAGAGTCAGACGGACAGAGAGGATAGAGACAGCTCCCATCTGCTAATTCACTCTCTAATTTCCTGCAATGGCTGGAGCTGGGCTGGGCTGAAGCTGGGAACTGGGAACCTAGTCCAGTTCTCCCACATGGGTGGCAGGGACCCAATTACTTGAGCTGCCATCTGCTGCCTCCTAGGGTCTGCATTAACAGAAAACTAGAATCAGGAGCTAGGACTTGATCCTAGGAGCCCTAACGTGGATACAGTAGTCTGAACTGACATCTTAATCGCTGGGTCAATGCCCACCCCTTTATTTCTTTTTGACCCATTGGTTATTTAGAAATATCTTATTTGGTTTCTATATATTTGGAAATTTTCTGGGTAACTTTTTGCTGTTGATTTATAATTTAATTCCATTGTGGTTAGAGAACACACTTTCATATATATTAAATTTATTGAAACTTGTTTTATGGTCAGACTATGGCCTATCTTGGTAAACTGTTTACATATGCTTCTACTATTGTTGGGTGAAGTGTTTAATGAATGTCAAGTGAAGTGTTTGATGGTATTATTAAAGTTTACTATATTCCTTGCTGACTCTTAGCCTGCTTATTCTATCAATTATTGAGAGTGGGATACCAAAATATCTCCAACTACAGTTCTAGATTTGGCTATTTATTCTTATAATTCTACCAGTTTTCCCTTAACATATTTCTAAGCTCTTCTTAGATACAGAAATGTATTTATCATTGTGAAATGTCTCTATCTCTAGTAATATCTTTTACTTGGAATCTATTTTGTCTTGTATTAAATAGCCATTTCAATTTTTTATTCATTACTGTTAGCATGGAATATCTTTATTCATTATTTTACTTTTAACCTATTTATTTTGTTATATTTAAAATAGGTTTCTTGCAGGCAACATACAGTTGGTCTTTCTCTCTGTGAGTGATCAGTCATGTTGGCTTTTGAATTGTGCAATTTAAACCATTTACATTCACTGTGATTACTGGCATGATTGAGTATAAATTTACCTTCTTGCTATTTGGTTTCTGTTTGTCCCGTGTGTTGTTTTGCTGTCTTTTCCCTCTTTTCAGGATTATTTCTATAATTTCACTTTCTTCTTATTATTGATTTAAGTAGCAGTAACTTTTTTAGTGATTACTTTTGGGTTTGTAGTATGCATTTTAGCTTATCCCAATATACCTTCAAGTAACATTACACCATATAAAATAACTTTACAACAGTATGCCTCCGTTTCCTCCCTCCTGATCAGACATGTCCATGCCTTTATACTATTGTTGTCATAGTTTTACTCATATATATGTTATAAACCCAAAACACTTGTCATTATTTTTGTTTTAGTTAGCAAATTATTTTTTAAAGTTTTTTTTAAATGAAGAAAAAGTATTTGATATTTTCCCATGTGGTTACATTTTCAGAAGTCTTCACTGCTTAGTGAAGAAACCAGATTTCCACCTGGTACCATTTTTCCTTCTGTCTCCAAGACTTTAACATTTATTGCAAGCAGATCTGCTAGCGATGAATTCTTTTAACTTTTATTTTTGGAAAAAGTCTTCATTTCACACCTGCTTTAAATATATTTTCACTGAGTCTAGATTTCTAGGTTGACAAGTTTGTTTTTGTTTTTGTTATTACATTCTGTATTTTAAATATGTTATTCCACTATCTCCTGGATTGACATATTTCCAGTGAGAAGTCAGCTGTCATTCTTTGTTCCTTTGTGTGCATTGTGCCTCTTTTTCTGTGCTGCTTTTCAGAGTTTTTCTTTATCACTAGTTTTAAGCAATTTTATTTCAATGTGCCATGGTTGCATTTTACCTATGTTTCTTATGCTTGGTGTTCATTGAGATTTTTTAATCAACAATTTATATTTTTATCAAAATTGGGAAATTTTAAATTAATGTTTCTTTAAGTATTTTCTTGTTCCTTTCCTCTTTTAGGAACTCTAACTATACATATGTAACACTTCTCAATGATCTGTTCTTTTTTAAAAATACTTTTATCCTCTCTGTTTTATTTTGGATCATTTCTGTTGCTATGTCTTCAAATTTACTAATCCTTCTCCAGTGTTGTCAAATTTGCTATTAATTGCATCCAACATCTCATTTTTCATCCCATACATTGCATTTTTTCATATCCTGAAGTTTGATTTGGATCTTGTTTCCCTTTCTATTTACATGATTGATCATCACTCTAGCTTCCTGAACGTATGGACTATAGTTATAATTGTTTCAATGTCTTCTGTACTAATTCTATCCTGGGTGTAATTTTTTTCAGTCTATTTCTATTGATGACACTTTCTCCTAATTGTGAATTGTATTTTCTGTTTCTTTGTACGTCTAGTGGATTTGGGATAGATGTGTGACTGTGTGTTTTCTCTTGTGCAGTGATCATTTTAGTATTTCTACAAAGATTCTTGAGCTTTGTTCTGGGACGCCGTTAAGTTACTTGAAAGGGTTTCATTCTTTTGAGGCCTGTTTTGCAGCTTTGTAGACAGAATCACCCCCCCCCCCCGCCACACACACACACACACACACACCCCTTCACATGCACTACTGAAGCAATGCCTTTCTAAAGAATCTACCCGATCGCCCATGATTTATGAGGTGTTCTGCTCTGCTTGGCATGGACACAAACCATTCCAGGTGCGTGTGAACTTTGGAAATTGTTTCCTCTGCTCCTTTGGGGTGTTCTCGCCTTAGCTTTGGGTGGTTTCCGCACATGTAAGTGCTGCTCAGTATTCAGCTGATGGCTTGCAGTGGACTCTCTACGGATCTTTGAAGCTCTCTGCCCAGTGAACTGCAGGAGCTTTGGCCTCCCAGACTCCCTCTCTGTGTCCTCCACTCGGGGAGCATCTGGGACTCTGCTTCTTGAGCTGCAGCCTGGAAACTCTCCCCAGGTACAAGCTGGAGAAGCTAGGGCTCACCTCATTAGTTTCTCCTCTCTCAGGGATTGCTCTTCAGTGCTGCCTGGTGTTCAGTGTCTGAGAACTGTTGTCTCACATATCTCATCTAGGTTTTCAGTTGCTTTAGGACGGAGGATAAATCTACTCCCTATCAGTCCATCTTCCCAGGAGGCCTGTCACAACGTTTTCACATGTAATTATCTTGGATATAGGTACAATTGTCCCCGTTTTACAGATGAGGAAATTGAGACTTAGAAAGCTATAGTAAGTATAGTAGAGTGGAGATGTGGATAAATACAAAAGATGACAAGATGGACTGTGTAGCCAAACAATCTGGGTAGGACTTTCAGATTCACCGTGGATCAGTGGTGTCACCTTGGGCAAGTTACCAAACCTCTCCATGCCTCAGCTCCCTCACTGGAGTGGTAATGTAGAAATGACCTGTATAATATTGTAGAGGGAATTAAATAAGCTAATATATAGCTGGTGTATGACTACTATGTAACTATTAGTTGTTATTATCAGAGTAGTTAAAAATCTAGAGTTGGGTGACAGGTAGAACTATTTTGAATCCCAGCCCTGTTGCTGTGATGTGTTTCAGTCAGCAGTCAATTAAAGAAACAAAACCACCAGGAGAAACTAACCTGAAACAGGCAGGACAGGGAATTCTGGGAGATGTTCAACAGAGCCTCGATGTGCTTCACAAAACCACCACACCATACTATTGAGCTGTGCTGAGACCCGTTTACTCATCGCATCAACGACGGGATGACACCTGTCACTCAGTGGAATAGGTGGGACAGAGTACACGAAGCACGTGGCACATTGTCTGGCACAGGGTCATATTCAGTAAGTGGTTTTTTTTTCTGAGATTTTTATTTATTTATTTGAGAGGTAAAGCTACAGACTAAGAGAGGGAGAGACAGACTGAAAGGTCTTCCATCTACTGGTTCACTCCTCAAATGGTCACAGTGGCCAGAGCTGGGCTGATCCAAAGCCAGGAGCCAGGAGCTTCTTCCAGGTCTCCCACGTGGGTGCAGAGACCCAAGCACTTGGGCCAACTTCTGCTGCCTTCCCTGGCCACACACAGAGAGCTGGATCAGAAGAGGAACAGCTGGGACACGAACTGGTGCCCATATGGGATGCTGGCACTGCAGATTCTTTCCAATAGTTGCCCAAGATCCCTCGGATAACAGTGCTAGAGGAGTGCCCTGGGCCCACAGCTGCTGGCCCCAAAGCCTGCTGCACTTCCCACTGCACCACACTGCCTGTAGGTGTGGAATGAGTAGGACAGTCCCTGGCCTCCAGACCCTGCAGTCCAGTAGTGGGTACATAGGGGCATGCATAAATATAACATAGGTCAGGCGAGAGGAGGCGGTCACCACTATTGGGAGCCACCTAGAGACGTTCAGAGCTGGCTTCTCCATGCAGTGCAGAGGGAGGGAGGGACCCACGGCTTACGTCTTAGATCTCTGTGCCAGACACTGCAGCAGGCGGTTTATATGGTGATCACACTCAGCCCCCACAGTTGAAGAATGAGCAAGGATAGTCCTGTTGTCCCAGCAATACAGACAGGAACTGCGCATCAGTGGGATCAAGTTGCTTTCCCCACATCACAGTGACTGGAGGACAGGGCCCTCGAAGTCCCAGGAGCTGTCTGGACGGCCACGGAAGTGGCAGCTTGGGGTCTGCCCCGGGGTCACTTTTGGAGACGAGGGCTCCCCTGTGCTCTGGAGGCTGGGCTGGCCCTGGCGTCCACTCCGTGGCCTGCCGCTGCGCCTGGCTTGCCCGTGGGTGGTGGGCGCCGTGGCAGCTGCGGGGCCTTCGTGGCGGTGGCGGCAGCAGGGAGGCAGTCACACCTCGCTGTTTTGTCAACTGTTTCTCACAGCTTGTTTGTTCCGGGTTAGGGCTGGAGCGGCACCGTATGGAAGTGTGACTCATTGTTTAATGTGGCAGCTCATTAGCAGCGCTTGTTGCCGCCTCTGATTTCTCTGCTCTTGCTAATTGGAGAGCCCAGTGGGGCCCTGGCTTCCCGGGAAGAACCAGCCCAGCTCCCCCAGGGCTCTAGCTGGCCCTTGCCCTCCTGGTCTCCCCCAACCCCAAGGAGGCCACGCCACGCCAGTGGGCACTGGGATCCACTGGACTGGGTTCCAATCCCAGTGCATCTTGGCTGTGTAATCTTGGACAAGGCTCTCTTCCTCTCTGAGCCTGCTTTTCCTTATCTGACTAGTGGGAGAGCTGATGGCCCCCTTCTCAGAGTGGGTGAGAGCCCCCTGGGACTCAGTGACTGCGTTAGTAGTAGACTCAAATCTCATAGCTCCCAGCCCAGAGATGCTCATGGTGCTCAAGTCCAGGGACATTTCCAGCTTCGGGAATCTAACAGTTCTTCCCTCCAGGCTTAACCCCTTCTGAGACAAGTCCACCCAGAAGCCCCAGGCTCCGTTCTCCCCCCCACTGCCCTGGCAGAGACTGTAGCCCCCTGATGGACAGCCCTGGGCTCCCGGCAGCGGCAGTGGGAGTCTGCTCCCGCAGAGCTCGCCTGCAAGTCCCAGCTCGCCTCTTTGTGGCCAGGAGAAGCGTCTGCCCCCCAGTGGCACGTGACTGTCCTTTGCTATTTGAAGACAGTGATCACATCTCCTGTCCATGTCTTCTGTCCAGGTGGAACATGTCCAGTTTCTTCCACTGTCCCTCTGCTGACCCAGTTCCTGGGGTCACTGAACACAAGCCCTGGACCGTGATGTCAGCTGTGCCCTTGCAGTTGTGCAATGCAGTGGCCTCTCTCTGAGTGGCCGCCCCGCCCGCTTTGCTCTCTGGATGGCTCCTCTAGCAGCCTCCTGAAAGGTGCAATCTGGGGTTCAAGTCAGTCTTCTGCACATAGTAGGGCAGCCCCACCTCTCCTACATCGAGTCTCGCTGGGCTGGCTGCTTCTCCTGACCACTGCAAATACTGTGGGGTGTGGCTCCTGGCCCGTGGACCCAACGTCATCCCCTTCCCTGTGTGACTCCTACCCTAAGTAACAGGCAGGTGACAGGTGGCAGCAGGGTGTAGAAGTGTCTGTCCGGGTATCTGCTGTCACTGCAGAGTTGGTGCCAGTGTCGGGGACACTGGCCCCCAGCCCCTCTATGTACCTGTGGCTGCTCCAGTGGGACCCTTGAGAGTAAATCCCCAGATGGTACATTGCCTGAGGCTCCCCCCACCCCGCCCCCGCTGCAGCCTCTCATCTCCTCCAACTCAGCTGACTTCTCTCTGCTGACCACACACTCCTTCCAACCTAGCAGCCCCCGGAGGCACTGTGGGCCAGTCACGTGCCTGGGCGGAATCTCAGATTCCATGTCTGAGCCCAGGGAGCATAAATCCTGCCCTCCTCACAGGGATGGCCATTGTCACAAGTCAGTTTAAGACAACTGGGCTTTGCTTGTCTAAGCCTGGGCCTGGGCACGGGCTCCTGTGTGTGCTTTGCCAGCCTCTCTTCCCAGTCCCCAGATGTTCGGGTCTTTGTAGCCCGGCCAGCAGGCCCCTAGTGCTGATGGTGGGGGTGTCTGCACAGGACCACTTCCGTCTAGGAAGCAGCCTGGAATGACAGGGCCGGAGGGGAGCTTGGGGGTCCTGTGTGAGGTGCCCATCACAGAGACCAACCATCTTCAACAATAAGGCCACGTGCCTCCCAGTGTGAGTCTTTCTAAAGTGCATTCCACCTTCCCTGTGTTTCCAAAAGCAGCATTGCTGTGTGAGTGTAACGTTTTCTTGGAGCTGTGGGGTAGATGCTTGTGTGTTACAGCAACGATGGAGAGCAATAACCCTCTTTGGGATTGCCCAAACTGAACTAGTGTCTCAAAAATGTCTCCATCGGAGCTGGCGCTGTGGTATAGTGGGTAAAACCACCACCTGCCGTGCCGGCATTCTATACGAGTGCCGGTTTGAGTCCTGGCTACTCGTCTTCCAATCCAGCTCCCTGCTAATACACCTGAGAAAGCAGCAGAAGATGGTCCAAGTACTATGTACCCACACGGGGGTTCTAGATGAAGCTCCTGGCCCCTGATTGTGGCCATCTGGGAAATGACCAGTGGGTAGACTCTCTCTCTCCCTCTCCCTCTCCCTCTCCTTCTCCCTCTCCCTCTCCCTCTCCCTCTCTCTGCCTCTCTGTAACTCTACCTTTAAAATAATAAATAAATAAATCTTAAAAAACAAGCAGAAAATGTCTCTATCTGATCCCCACATCACCCTGACAAGAGTTCGAAGATGACACCCAGTTCACAGAGGAGGCCGCTGAGCCTCGGAGCTATGGTAAGACTTGCCCGGGGCTCCTGCAGAGGGGTTGCCCGGGGCTCCTGCAGAGGGGTCCGGCCCCTCCTCCCCTCCACATGGCCTCTGGAGGGTCTTCAGGCTCGGAGAGCCCCCGGCTGACAGCAGTTCTCACGTGCGCTCTCCTGGCGGGCCGAGCCCTTGCTGGCACTGCTCGTACAAGCTGGGGGCAGCTGCTGCTTCTTTGGGCCAGCACGAGTCTGAGAAAGCACAGACTGTGACACCTGCTTTGAGCCTTGGCCTTCCTGACCTGTCTGTTGCATCTGCCTCATTCCCTAGACCCTCTTCTCTTGCCTTGCGTGCATTGCCCCTCTCCTACCTAGCTGCCCCTTCCAGAGTCCTGTTCCATCTGCCCACACTCTGCCCATCCCTGATGAGCCGGTGTCCTCCAACACCCCCTTGCCCTTTGCTCTTCCTTCCCTGGCTCTCCCATCACCTTCAGAGTCTTAGCCTCCCACCATGGCTTCACACCTCTGTGCCCAGGACTCCCTGGTCACACCTCCTGGCCACTCCTCTTTCCAGAGCTCCAGCCTTGGTATTGCTGCCTGCAGCATGAATGCCCTTCCTGGCTGGCCCACTGGCATCTCACATCCCCAGACCAAATCCATCATCCTCCTCTGCAGCTTCGACCCCTTCCTCTGGGCTCTGCCTCAGTTGCCCCAAGGGCTCTCAAAGGGAAACCTCCTGGCTAAAAGACTCCAGTGCTCTCACTGATGCTTAACCCAGAGAGGGCACCGTTATTTGATTGCCATGCCCATTTCACAGATGAAATCAGGGCCACAGGAGTTCCTAGCACAAAGTAGGCCCTTGACAAGTGCTTATGCTGGGACCAAACCAGAGTACTCACAGCTGGTTCCATCCAGGACGGGCCAGCAGCAGGTGCGCAGCCTGCTCTGTGACTGTAGCTTGGCAAGCCGATTGCTCAGACTGGCCCTCGTCCTGGGCTATGTCAGCCTTGGGTCTCCCCCTGTGGGACTCCAGACCCTGCCGCAGGGGCAGCTGCTGTCTGTGTACAGTTCCAAGCCTGCCTCTTTCTTGCTGTGACTGCTCCCTCAAGTGACAGGGGAGGGCAGGCGACAGCAGGGTCTGAGGAGTGTTAGCAGGCAGTGGCGTGCTGCGAGGAGACACTGCCACCTGCCCAGGTGTGTGGCAGGTCTCACCAAGCTGTCCCACCACAGTCGGTGGCTGTGAGCCAGGCCTCACCTCCTTGTCATCAGCAAGGAAGTAGGTACCATCAATGCCACCTTACAGTTGAGAAAATTGGGGCTCCAAGAAATAAAGTGATTTGCCCAAGGCCACAGAGCTAAAGCCAGGATCTAAACCAGATCCAAAAAGGAAACCATTAAAAAGATTTGTAAAGGGTTGACCACAAGGAAGGTGTACTGAAGACTGGCCCCTGAGGATGCCACCCACCCGTGAGTCTGTGAGGGATGGGAGGGGCTTCCCCTGTCCCTGAGATGGAAACAGAGATGGTGCCCAAGGGCAGTGATTTGATCAGATTCCCACAGGTGACGGGTGCTGGCCTGGGCTTGGAAGGCAAGCTTTTGAAACTCCAAGCCTGGTGCTCCTTCCCACTGTGAAATGAGCCCGGAACGAGGCGCTGGGGAGGGAGAGGGAGGCAGCTGTAGGTGGTGTGGTGTCTGGAGTTTGACTCTGCTGTGTTTCCGGAGAGCAGGAGCAGCACAAAAATCCGCTTCTCTGGATGAGGAAGCTGAGGCTGGGCACAGCGCAGGGGCTCCTGTGCAGCCGCCCAGCGGGAAAGCGGTGCTGCTGGCGTCCAGCCCCTGCGCTCGCTGCACCACCCTACACTGTGCTTCTGCAGACCTCAGCCTGAGGTCCACTGGGAACGCGGCATCCTTTCTCTCAGGGGGAGAGGACGGGAGCCCCTCTGCCTTACAACGCCTAGAAATGCCACGAATCATCCCAGGTAATCTGCAGCGTGGCTTCGTTTCTTCCTCATACAAGCCTGCCAGGTAGGAGCCGCTATGAAGAGTCCCAGGCCTGGGGAACCGGGACGTGTGTGGGGGACTGCCTGCAGACCCTTGCCCTAATGGCTGCTCTCTTGAGTCTTGTCTTGTTCCGGCTGGGTAAGGGTTTCGTTCTCTGGGGGATACCCCGCCAGGAGCCCTAAGGACCAGAGGCCAAATCTCCACCTTCCCTGGCCCTCTCCACAAATTCCCACTCCTACTTAAAGACATCACTCACGCCCACCCAACACCATGCATCAAGTCCCCCCGCCAGGTGGCTTTTGTATCCAACCTGGGTACTGTTGTCTCCGTTTTCCCAAGGGTCTCACGGGGAAAGAGCAGATCTGTCACTCCTGCCCTCTTCACTCACCAGGCCCCTCCCTGCAGGGGCCACTAGGGAGTGGAAAACTCACCACTTCCAAGCACCACACCTAGGTTCCAGCCAGCTCTGCCCGGCCCATGGGCCTCATACCTTCCCTGGGCCTCTGATCTGACAGCACCAGCTCCTGTCCCCATGAGCCCGGCTCAAGGCCCACAGAGAGAACGGGGCTGAGCCTCCAGGCTGGGCATGAGTGCTCGGGCAGCTCTGGCTGTGCCTGAGGCTCTGGAGGGCTCACAAGTCCCATCCAGCCCTGGTGGAGCCAATTCGCCTCACTCTGATCTCCCTGGGCCCCCGTGGCCTGCTCCAAGGTCCTGCCCGTCCGCGTCCTCTACCGGCTGCCCTCACCAGGCCTGTGTCTGGGGGAGGAGGCAGAGGGACCAGGCTGCAGGGCGGCCATTCTCCCGCCCACCGGCTCGCCTGCGGGAACCTACTCGGGGCATCATTCGCTCATTAAAGCATTTACCAGGGACAGGCATTCCAGAGAGTCTCTTCTTTTCCTTCTATTATTTGTAATGCTTTGTAACAGTATCCAACAACAGACAGACAGAGAGAGAGAGAGAGAGAGGCAGAGAGAGAGGTCTTCCATCCACTTGTTCACTCCCCAGATGGCCACAACGGCCGGAGCTGCACTGATCTGAAGCCAGGAGCCAGGAGCTTCTTCCAGGTCTTCCACGTGGGTGTAGGGGCCTAAGCACTTGGGCCATCCTCTACTGCTTTCCCAGGCCATAGCAGAGAGCTGGATCAGAAGTGAAGAAGTCGGGACTTGAACTGGCGTCCATAAGGGATGCCTGCACTGTAGGCAGCAGCTTTTCCTGCTATACCACAGTGCTGGCCCCTCCCGATATTATTATTTTTTTAAGATTAATTTTATTTATTTGAGAGGCAGAGTTAGAGAGAGAGGTAGAGACAGAAAGATTTTCCATCTACTGGTTCACCCCCAAAATGGCCGCAACGACAAGTGCTGGGCCATGCTGAAGCCAGGAGCCAGGAGCCTCTTCCAGGTCTCCCACATGAATGCGGGGCCCAAGCACTTGGGCCGTCTTCCTTTGG
Organism: Lepus europaeus; assembly: GCF_033115175.1. NCBI lineage: Eukaryota > Metazoa > Chordata > Mammalia > Lagomorpha > Leporidae > Lepus > Lepus europaeus. The sequence goes on from NC_084831.1 coordinate 33,039,696, forward strand.
TTTCCCAGGCGCATTAGCAGGGAGCTCGATTGGAAGTGCTGCAGCCGGGACTCAAACAGGTACCCATATGGGATTCCACCCCTACAGGCAGCGGCTTAACCTTCTATACTGCAGTGCCGGTCCAGTTTGCCTTATCTTAATTCTGTTTGCCATTGAATGTGTTGAAGCCCTTACAGAGCACACACCTGTAGTATTTGCAGAAATGGAAGCATGTGGCACGCAGCACGCGGTAGGACGCCACAGCTCTTCCATCGCTTCCTTCGTCACTGAACGCTGCCTTGCGACTGACTTTCTGTGTCAGCACACGGGAGTTGATCACTGCTGAGAGCAGTGTCGTGCTCCTCGCTCAGGTGACCCTCTGTGTTTTCCTTTACAACCATGGCTGTCATTGAGTGCTTGCTGTGTGCCTGTCACTGCAGGAGGCCCTTTATGCGCACATCTGTATGGCTGTGTCATTCTCACTACTGGGGACCTCGTACATTTGGTGTATGTCAGGTGCTCAGGAAACTGTGGGAAGATCCAGCAAACCCTGGACCTTTGTGAGCCCTCTCGCACTCCCTTTCCCCATGCCCACCCCGGGCCCTGGGCTGGGCTTGAGAGAGAAATGAGCGAGGAAGAACCCTGTGCTAGGGGAGCTCCCAGACAGGTGAACAGGTGTGGCGGCAGGGAGGGCAGAGGGCAAGAGCCATGCAAAGAAGCAGAGGGGGAGTGAGGGATCCACGTGTGATGGTGAACTTCATGGGTTAACTCGGCTGGGCCCAGGCTGCACCTTCTTTCCGGATGTGACGGCGAAGGTGCTCTCAGTGGAGGTCAGCTTTTGAATCCGGGGACTCTGTAGAGGAGGTTGTGCTCATCTTTCAGTCCACGGCAGGCCTGGCTAGCACACATCCTGCAGGAAGACAGGGTTTGGCCCCGTCCTGCCACCTGCTGGAGAGGGGGTGCTGCTCCTCTCCTGCCCTCAGATGGGCTCGCATCCTCAGCTCCCTGCATCTCGGGCGTTCGAGCAGGGACTGGAGCTGCCTCTCCGGCTCTCCTGGGGCTCCTGCTTGCAGAGGGCACGTTGTGGCACTGCTCAGCCACTGCAATTGCAAGAGTCAGGTCCTCGTTGTATATCACACATCTGTCTATCTGTCCATCTATCAGCCACCTGTCACCTATCATCTGTCTACCATTGATCATCTATCATTATCTATAGCTACTGATCATCCATCTACCTACCTACCCATTCTCCTTCTCGCTCTCTCCTATTAGTTCTGTGCCTCTGGAGAACCCTAAGACAACCTCCAAAGTGTCCCAGGGAGGCCTCCTGGAGGAGGTGACAGCTCAGCTGGGTTCCCAGGGGTCTGAGGCACTCACCAGGCATGTGTGGGAGACACCTTGGTGCTGTCTTTTCCCTACGTGGGACTTACTCCCTGCACCTGGGCTTTTCTCCCTTATTCATCATTTGTGCCACGTCTGCTTCCAAAAAAAAGGATTTGGAGTAGATTCTGTGTTTTATAAAATGACACATTCAATAACAATAGGACCATTAAGTGAGGAAAAGGAGTAAGAGCTTTGTAATAAATGGGGGAAGAGAATGAGCCATAAACCTAAACGAGGATCATCACAGCGGTGAAAACAAGATTTTGCTTTCAGCTTCCCAGCAGGTAGGAAGGTGGCACCACTGTGTCTACTGTGCCTTAGGGAGCAAGGCTGCCCAGTGGCACCAGAAGAGCCCAGGCCCCCTCTCTGCTGACCCTCAGTTCATTCACTGTGTTTGTGGCCCCCTTGTGTGCTGGGCTGGATAGTGTTTTGAGTTGATCAGTTTTGTTTGGAGGTTTATTTACTGGGGCTGGCACTGTGGCTCAGTGGGTTAAAGCACCAGCCTGTGGTGCCAGCACCCTATATGGGCACCGGTTTGAGTCCCGGCTCTTCCACTTCTGATCCAGCTCCCTGCCGATGTGCCTGGGAAAGCAGTGGAGGATGACTCAAGAGCTTGGGTCCCTGCACCCACATGGGAAACGTGGAAGAGACTTCTGGCTCCTGGCTTTGGCCTGGCTCAGTCTTGGCTGTTGCGGCCATTTGGGGAGTAAGCCGGCAGATGGAAGACCTCTCTCTCACCCCTCCCCACCTCCATCTCTCCTTCTCTCTCCGTAACTCTACCTTTCTAATAAATAAATCTTAAAAAAATTCAAAAAAGATATTCCATCCACTGATTCACTCCCTGGATGGCTGCAATACTGGGGCTGGGCCAAGCCAAAGCCAGGATCCAGGAGCTTCTCCTGGGTCTCCCACATAGGTGCCAGGGCCCAAGGACTTAGGCCATCTTCTACTGCTTTCCCAGACCATTATCAGGGAGCTGAATCAGAAATGGGACAGCGGGGACTTGAATCAGCGCCCATATAGGATACCAGCACTGCTGGTGGCAGCTTTACCCACTATGCCAAAGCGCCGGCCCCTTGAACTTAATCTTTGATGTGAGGAAGCTGGAGGGGAAGGCTGTCATGGGGTCAATAGTTTGGGAGCACCTACTATGTGCCCCTCCAACGACCTTGCTCTGCAACATAAACCGAGAGGGACTGAGGCTTGTAAGAGTGGAGCCAAACATTGGCCACGTTGGCCAAGAGCCCACATCTCTTGACCCCAGAGAAGCCTCTGTACAAGTTCAGCAGGGAGAGGTCTGAGCTGAGATGTCTCAGACCAAGGAAGTCGCCGGGGAGTCACCGGGGATCCACTTGCCCAGCTGGAGGCACAGAGGAAGCTGGACTACCCTGGTCCCACCCTGGATGGGAAATGCTGTGTACCTCGGCTTGGCTTAAGCGAAATTAATTCCTTTTTATTTTTAACAATTATTTGGGAAGGAGAAAGAGACACACACACATAGAGACAGAGACAGACAGAGCTCCTATCTACTTGTTCACTCCCTAAACTCCTGCAACAGCTGGAGCTGGGCCAGGCCAAAACCAACAACTGGAAACCCAACCCTATGTGGTGGTAGGACCCCAAGTACTTAAGCCATCACCTGTGCCTCCCAGAGTGCACAGTAGCAGGAAGCCAGAGTCGGGAATAGAATGAGGACTTGAACCCAATATGGGATGTGGGCATCTAAACTGCTAGGCCAGACACCTGCCTCCAGCATAGTCGATTTAAATTCATTTAATTCAGACTGTTAAAAAACCAAAAGCCAGGGAAAGAACCAGCACTTGTCAATTGCCTGCTGCCTGCCCGAAGCTTCCATGACCCCATGTTCATCTGTGAAATGGGGATGACAATGAACTAGCACCAACCTCACCGGTCTGATTGAGGGTCACGTGAGAGCCACGGACTCCCAGCGTCCGGCTGCCCTTTCCGAGCCCTTGTGAAATAATGTTAGCATTGACGTCACCATTGTGCTCGTGTTCCCAACAGCCCCGTGTGTGGGCATCACCAGTGCTGCCTTAGGCTGGGGGGATGGCACGCCCAAGGTCACCGAGCTAGAGCCAGGATTCTAACCCCGGCCTGCTGGGAGCAATTCCTGTGCTCTTTCTGCGTTAGTGGATGGGGGCCAGGAGACCAAAGCAAAGCCCAAGATAAGCACGCAGAGGTCAGCGAGGCCTGCAGTGAGTGCGTGTGGTGTTGGGTCCCTCCGCTTGGTGAAGGGCCTCAGAATGGCAGCTGCAGAGAGGACTGGCCTGGGCCCTGCAGCTGGAGCCATGGTCCTTGTGATGACGCCAGGCTCAGGCCATGCCCAGCACCTAGGACAACAATAGGGAAATGGCTACAAAGCAAGTTGGGGCAAAACTTAGGACTTAGGACCCTGACCAGGCAGGGTCAGGCCGTCTTCCCAGCACTTGGGGAATGAGAGTTTAGGACAGCAGTGGTGTGGAACGTGTTCTTGGCTGCCACACTCAGTCTAATCGAGTATTAAATTGCAATTGTGGTATAATGGGTTAAGCCACTGCCTGCAGTCCTGGCATCCTCTATGGGCACTGGTTCTAGTCGCTGCTGCTCCACTTCCCATCCAGCTCCCTGCTAATGCATCTGGGAAGGAGCAGCAGAGGAGGGCCCAAGTGCTTAGACTCCTGCACCCACATGGGAGACCCAGAAGAAGCTCCTGGCTCCTGGAGCTTTGGCCTGGTCCAGCCCCGGCTGTTGAGGCCATTTGGGGAGTGAACCAGTGGATAGAAAATCTCTCTATCTCTCCCCTTCTCTGTCTGTAACTCCGCTTTTCAAATAAATAATATTCTTTTTTTAAAAAAAAAGCAGAAATTAAGGGTGTGGGCCAATTGTATTTCATAAAACATGCAGGGGAGAAGCTGGCATGTCCCATCCCTGCCACCCTGTCAGCCAAGCTTGGCTGGACAGTCTGTCTCGCCTGTACTTGGAGGCACCCACCTACACAGATGAGAGAGAGCAGTGACAGTGGTGAAAATATCAGCTTTGGGGTTGGAAAAGATCCCCAGCTCTCTGACCTAGGGTGTCGTTTCATGTCTGTGCACTTCGGCTGCCCCCTCTGAAACAAGGCTGAGCTCTCGGGGTTAAGGAGTGAGTGAGAGCTGTGGCGTCCTTGGCGCAGAGGCTGCCCTTAGTAAGTGCTTGATAAATATGATTACTGTCTTTGTCTTGGTCCATTCCAGCTGCTCTAGCAAATGCCACAACGTGGGTGGCTTTTAAAGGGAAGAAAATGGTTTGCGTAGTCCCCAAGGCTGGGGGATCCAGGATCGAGGTGCAGGCAGATTTGGTGTCTGGACTGCTTTCCAGGTCGTAGACTTTTTAAAAAAGATTTACTTGTTTGAAAATCAGAGTGACAGAGGGGAGGGAAAAGGAGAAGGAAAGAGAGAGAGAGAGAAGGAGAGGGAGAGAGTTATCCTCCATCTGCTGGTTCATTCCGCAGATGCCTGCATTAGCTAAAGCCTGAAGCCAGGAGCCAGAAGCTCCACCTGGATCTCTCATGAGGGTGGCAGGGGACAGTACGTGAGCTGTGCTCCACTGCCTTTCCGGGCGCTTTAGCAAGGAGGTGGATCAGCAGCAGAGTAGCCAGCACTCAAAATGGCACTCTGATACGGGATCAACCTGCAGCACCACACCACCAGCCCCCTGATCCGTAGGGCAGAAGGAGCGAGCCATCTGGCTGGGGCCTCTTACATCAGGGCACTCTTGCTACTGAGGAGGGCTCCGTCCCCCTGGCTTCACCAGCTCCCAGAGGCCCTACCTTCCACGGCCACCACCTTGGGGTAAGGGCTTCAGCCATGAATATGGGGCTGACTCACACATCAGGCCACAGGCATTCTCACGGCCGCTCCGAGGACTCCTCGTCTGACGCTGCCTCAGTTTCCCCATCTTCAAAGGGGTACAATTCTCATTACACTGGTGTGCCTTTCAGGACCAAATGAGATTGAGGGCACAGGGGGGTTCCCTTCTTCCTCCTCTCAGCTCCCCCACTGGGCTGGCCACTCTGACCACCTGACTCAGCAGGTGCCTGAGGCCTTGCTGGCCGCTTCCTCATGCTGCAAGGTCCTGAGACCAAGTCAGGCTGAGCAGGTGGTGGAGTTTGCCATGCTCAGGGGACACAGGGCAAGGCCATGCTGTTGGCCCGAGAGACACCCTCAGCTCCCTAAGTAGCACAGCACCTGCTCTGCCATGCTACCTCCTTTCTTTCCTGTGCCTGCTCCACGTGCGTGGGTGCTGTGACCTCCACGCTGCTGCTGGGGAAGCTGAGGTAAGTTGCCAGTCCAGGGGCACACACGGGCGCTTGGTGCAGCTGGTACTTGCTGTCTCCCTCCATGGCCACCCAGCATCCAGTGCTGGATGTCCAGTGGCTGCCAAGGGTCGCTGCCAGTCCAAGGCACTGGGGGTGGGCTCTGGGCTCTGCACTGGCTGGGGAGAGTCCATAGCCTCTGCGGCTGGTGGACCTGGGTGCCTGAGAGGGGGCGGCTGGCAGAGGTGTCTGGGAAACCTCACTGCCTTTCCTGTGATGCCTCCTTACAGCGCCGTTGCCTCTCTAAGGTTCCACACGACTTCAGTGTTTTGCAAGGTCACAGGGCTCTGAGAGCAACAGCCTTAAGTGGATGCCCAAGTCTCTGCCTCAGGTCCCTCACCCACTTGACCCATCCCCTGAGAGGAGATGGGACTTAACCAAGGGCAGGGCCACATCTGACAGCATTACTGGATCAGGGAGGTGAGAGGCCTGGGGTCAGGACCAGCCAGGGGACAGGTCGCATGAACAGGGCAGGCCAGGGAGGCCATGGAGAGAGACTAGTTTGTTTTCTGCTGGGCACTGCTCGAAGTGCTCAAGACCCCTGTTGGTCCTTGCCTGTGGCCACCTGGGAGCTCAGTGCCATGGAAACTCTTGTGCGGGGTTCAGTAGTGTCCCACCCCTCCCTGCCCCCAGTTCACACCCTGCCTGGAACCTCAAAATGTGACCCTTCCTTGGAAATAAAGTCTTTGCTCATGGAATTAGCTAAGTTAAACGAGGTCCCACTTCAATAGGGTGAGCCCTATATCCGACACGGCTGGTGTGAATCTAAGCAGAGGAGACACAGAGGAGTTTGTGAAAACTTGGGCGGGGAGGGCACCTCATCAGGTGGGAGCAGAGTCCGGGGTGGAGGCAGTGAGGTGGCCACAGGGCAAGGAACGCCAAGGATGGCTGGTGCCCCGCGGGAGCTCAGGGTGGGGAGGGCGGCCCTGCCCTTCTTCAGAGGATCAGGGTCCTACCAGCACCTGCTTCAGACTCCTCGTCTCTAGGACGTGAGACAGGGAGTCCTGCTGTTGCAAGCCGACCGGCTGGAGTGACAGCAACCTTAGCAAAAGCCTATCCCCCTTTCATGGGCACTGGAAGAGGACTGACGTACAGGCAGCGTGGGGCCCAGGGGTGGTCCTGTTGAGATTCAGATCTCAGGGCACAGGAGGAAGATGACGGCCACATACCTTTGTGTGACATCTTCTGGGCCCCTCACCTAGGAGAGACCTTGATCATTCCCTTCCCCCAGGGGAGCATAACCATGCCCATTTCACAGGTGACGAAACCGAGGCACTCAGTGAAGGGAAGCCATCTGCCCCAAGTTCATTTTCCCCTCGCTCCTAGGTGTGAAGCAAGGACAAGACTCACTCCCAGGGAAGCAGCTTCTTCCCTCTCTTTCTCTGGGTCTCACTTTCTTAATCCAGAAAATGAGAATGAGAGTATCTTATAAGATACTCTTGCTGGGAGTTGTGAGAGTGAAATGAGTTCATTTTTTCATTTAACAAATCTTCCTGAAGGTCTCCCTGTGCTGATGGGGCCCTAGGCCCTGGAGACACAGCAGGAAGACCTGCAGGTTCTTGCTCCCAGGGAGTCGGATTCTTCTGGGTCACCCCTGGCAGGTGCTCTGCAAGGACCGCACTTGGTAAGAGCTCCATGCAGCTTCCATGGGCCCATGTGCAGAGCAGGCTCGGCTCCCAGGAGGAGTTTGTTATGGTGCTAATGCTCTACTCCTGGGCTGGTGGTACAGCCCCCGGCCAAGGAAGAGGCTAGGCCCCGGGTCCTTGGGCACCCAGCTGCCCTCCCCCAGAACTCCACCTGGGGCATGGTGTGGGGAGGCTGTTGAAGGAGCCCTCCTTGCAGCCCTGGCCCCTCCACCCAGCCCCACACACTTCCTGACACTGTCCCTGTCTGGACCAGGCCTGAGCCTGCCCTGGAGGCGCTCCCAGCTGTCCTGATATCCCCTCTGGCTTCTGCAGACACTCCCCTTTCCACCCAGGGAGGCCTCTCTGGGCACCCAGCCCCGCCCCCTCCTGCCAGAGGTGTCCCCAGACATCACCCCTGTGCTATTCTTTTTTTCCTGACAACTGTGGCATCAAATGTCAGCCAGGCTCTGCCCAGCACAGGCAGGTTGGGGGCTTCCAAGAGCCATGTCATTTGGGGAGGGGTCCACCCCAACTCCCCACACAGGGTGCGGGTCAGTAAGGTGGTCGCAGTCTGGCTCTGTTCCTAACGTGCCGTGCCGCCTCCAGGGGACCTCTTGCTGCCCAGACCCTCTCTGTGCCCATGGAGGAGGGGCAGCCTCGACTGCTGTCATGGTGGGGGGAGGGGCATGAGGATCGGGGGCACAGGCACATCCTGTGAGAGCAGCAGCCGCCAGTCCTAGGAGCTGTCTTCCAGATGGGCTCTGGAGGAAGCCTTTGGGGGTGAAATGCAGCTACAGCCATCAGATCTCAGCGAGAGCCTGTTCTCCTGTCCTCACTTGCCCGGATTGAGCCTGAGAGCTGGCACCGAGCGCTGGGGAAGCGGGCACTGCGGGCCCTGACAGCTCAGCAGTGGCAGCGGCCGCAGTGGTGGCAGGGGTTATTCTGAGAGCTGGGAGGGGCTGGAGCTCAGCCTGGAGGAGGAAGCAGCAGGGAGGAGGCGGATCCCGCTGGCCCCGGGTAGGGGGTGTCTGCCCATAGCAGCATGCGTGGGTGGGAGGGCTGGGTGCTGTATGCTCACCCTCTTAGGACGTGTGCCTCCCCTACTCAGCTCCTCCTTGGATCCCAGAACTCTAATTCCGCACACACCTCAATGTCCCCGCTGGCCTTAGGGTGTGAGTAAGCGAGTGTGTGTGCACTGGAATGTGTGTTGGGCGCTCAGGACTGTGTGAGTGGAAGCAGTGTGGAGGAAGACGGAATGAAAGTGTAAGCCAGGCGGGACCTGCTGAGGAGCGTGTGAATGTGGGAGTGGTGGGGAAGCTGCCTGGGAGCGGGGAGTAGGTAGTCAAGTGGGGGGTGAGGGTCTGTGTACTTGGGATGCACGTGGAAGGCACAGGGCACTGTGCGTGCACCATGAGAACAGGCAGGGCCGTGTGCACTGGGGGAAGGGGAGGTGTGTGTGTGCACGGACACGGACACACTGCAGAGGAGCAGCCAGTCTACCAGGCCCTTATTCTCAGCCTGCTGCTGACTTTCAGAATCGGATATCTTATTTTTCTAAAAAAAGATTTATTTATTTATTTATTTGAAAGGCAGAGTTAAAGAGAGAGGGAAAGACAAAGAAGGCAGAGAGAAAGATCTTCCATCTGCTAGTTAACTCCCCAAATGGCCACAACAGCTGGAGCTGGGCCAGTCCACCAGGGGACCAAGCACTTGGGCCATCTTCCTCTGCTTCCCCAGGCACATTAGCAGGGAGCTGGATGGGAAGTGGAGCAGCCGGGACTCCAACTGGCACCCATAGGAGATGCCGGCACTGCAGGTGGCGGCTTTACCCGCTACGCCACAGTGCCAGCCCCCGTATTTAATTCTTTAATCGTCCGCTGAAGGTGGTGTTATCCTGATACCCACTCGAAGAGTAGGAAACAGTGGCTTTGAGCAGGTGGGGAACTTGCCCCTGCTCCCAATCACTGTTACACTGCCTCGTAATGAGTGTGTGTGACCAGGGGCTGAGCCGTGAGGGAAGAATGTCAGTGTGCACCAGGGAGTGTTTGAGTGTGTCTGTGTCTGTGTGTGTGTGGGCTGGGAGCGCCAGACATGGGCCCCACAGGAGAGTCCAGGCAGCAGCTGTGGATGCTGGGCGGGGCAGAGACCCGGGCAGAGCCTGAGTCAGCTTCTAGGACATCTCTGCCAACCTGGCTTCGCAGCCTCACAGTGGCAGCCTGTGCCAGGGCCCCTAGCACAGGATCCTCCCCGCTTGGGTGCGGCCGCCGGCAGGCCTGTCCCATAGCTCAGGGTGAGTGGCTGCCCCTGGCAGGGAAGGCCCAGGAAGGCTGTGGGAGGGGGTCGTGTGACTCTAAACAGAACCACCTGGAGGGCGTGTATATGTGCGTAAGGGGAAGGGGTGCAGCCAACAGTTCCCGTGACCACCCTTGCCTTCCGGATGTGAGTCAGGCAGATGCCACGCCAGGCATCTGTAAGCTGGGCCTGTTCCCACCCTGGGGGGCAGGCAAGGAGGGGCCTCCGTGCCCACACCCCCTTCCCCTCCTTGGCACCACTCCTCCGTCCTAGGCCAGAAGGCAAGCATTTGCGGGAGAGGGGCTGTCTCCCATGCATTGGGCTGGGCCCTCCCACCGCATCCCCAGCGGCTCTACAGCCCCTCGACCGAGCAAGGCACCAACTGGCAAGGGAGTCGGGAGCTGGGGATTCCAGGCCTGCCCACACTGTCTGGGCAAGTCACCTCCCCACTCCAGACCTTGGCTGAAGATTGGCAAAACTGGCCAACGGGGCTCCAGCACGTGACATGCTGAGAACAGAGATGTGTGCTGGGGCCTGGGATTAGACAAGACGCCAGGGTTGGGTGGACATGTGCGCTGAGCTTGGAAGAAGGAGTCTCTCCCACAAGAGCCTTGAGGAAGGGAAAGGGTGTTGTAGGCAGAGGCTTTACCCCAGGTCAAGGCTGGCAGGTGCAGTGGGGCTGGGGGGCCCAGCCTAGCACCCTGTGGGCTCTCAGCTGGCCTCTGCCTCCTGAGGCCACGTGAGGATGTGAGTAGTCTGTGCAGCATGGACCTCATTTGTCTTAGTCGCTGCTCCTGCCATGTGCCTGGACAGCGCCTGGCAGGTGCATCAAAGGCGGTCAGCAATGACTGAGAAGCACTCTCCCAACACTGAACTTCAGGACCAGAGCTTGTTCCAACAGGAGAACCTCCCAAAGACTCTAAAGCAGTGCTTTGCAAAGTGTGCTCCCTGCAAAGTGTGCTCAGTGAGCTAGCTGGAAACGCAGCGGCGGCCCCGGCCCAGATCCACCCGCAATGCTTCTAACATAGCTCTCCCGGGCTGTTCTGCCGCACGCTCCACTCTGAGAGCAGGGGCGCAACAGCTATGCCCGCGGCCACCATAAGAGCCCGTGAAGACCCCACTTGCAGATGGAAAACCTAGAATCCTGGCAAAGTCCGGCCTAGAACCCAGGTATTCTTGCCCCGCTCCTTTTCCCCAGCTCAGCTTAGGGCACAGAGAGGAGTGCGTTCCTTCATCCCGCCTGTCCGTCAGGTTCCTGGAACTGAGATGCGGAAACATCAGGGGTCTAGAAGCGGAGGGCGGGGCAATCCTCCCGGGGTAGGGGGCGGGGCCAGAGATCAGAGCCCCGCCCCTCGCCGTTGCCCCGGGAAACCCCGGGTTGTAACAATAACCCGCTGACGCGCTCCGAGGAGGGGCCTCGGCAAGTCTGTGGGCGGGACAGTGCCGCCGCGGACCAATGGGAGCACGGAGGCCCCCCCGCCCCCGCACCCCCTCCCCGAGCGCTGAGCAGGGGGCGGGGTCGCGCCCGCCACTCCTCCCCTGCTCCGTAGGCGGCGCTGTTGCGTGCAGGGGCTGCGGCTGGGTTGCCCGGAGCAGGGAGCTCCGCGCACCCACCCCTCGCCCGCAGGCGGGGCACCCAGTCGGGCAGAGGACTCCGCGGCCGCCGGCGAGCACGCCCCGCCCCCTCCCGCGCGGGGCCCGCCCCCTCCCCGTCCCCCGCCCATCCCGAGGTGCAGCCGGCGCTGAGCGCGGCAGGCGCGGGAGCGGGCGCTGGAGCCGGAGCGGCGGCGGCATTCACGGGGCGGCGGCGGCGGCGCGGGCTCCGACACGGGCGCGGGCTCCGGCATGGTGCAATCCGGCCTCGTCCCGGGAGAGCGGGGCCCGCGCGCGGGGCCAGCGCCCGGGGAGCGGCGGCAGCGGAGGTGGCGGTGGTGGCTGCAGGCGCAGGCAGGCGGCAGGTGCTAGAAGCGGGGCTGGGCGAGGTGCGTGCCCGCTGGGCACCCGGGCCGCCGCCCCCTCACTGCCCGGGTCTTTCCCTCGCTTCGTGCTCGCCAGCGCGTCCAGCCCCCTGCCTCGGCGCCCCGGCCCATGGCGCCCCGCGGTTGAGCCGGCGCCGCCAGGGACCCCTCCCGCGGGCCTCCCCGGGGCGCGCAGATCCCGGAGCTGCCCGCCCACCCTCCGCGGAGCCTCCCTCCCTTCCTCGCCCGAGCCGGGCGGGACCATGGCTGCGAAGCTGCGAGCGCATCAGGTGGACGTGGACCCGGACTTCGCGCCGCAGAGCCGGCCGCGCTCGTGTACCTGGCCCCTGCCGCAGCCCGACTTGGCCGGCGACGAGGACGGAGCGCTGGGCGCAGGGGTGGCTGAGGGCGCCGAGGACTGCGGGCCGGAGCGCCGGGCGACGGCCCCGGCGATGGCCCCAGCGCCGCCGCTGGGCGCGGAGGTCGGACCGCTGCGGAAAGCGAAGAGCTCCCGGCGGAACGCGTGGGGGAACCTGTCCTATGCCGACCTCATCACCAAAGCCATCGAGAGCGCCCCGGACAAGCGGCTCACGCTCTCGCAGATCTACGACTGGATGGTCCGCTACGTGCCCTACTTCAAGGATAAAGGCGACAGCAACAGCTCGGCCGGCTGGAAGGTGGGGGCGTCCGGCTGGGGAGGGGGCCTGGGGACGCTGCTAGGCGCCCCTGGGCCCGGGGCAGACGGGCGGGAGGGGCGCCCTGGAGCGCCCTCGGGGGTCACGAAGTGCGCGCCTAGGGCGTGGGGCTGGCGCGGACAGGCGGGGGCGTGCTGGCAGTGGCTGGTGCGTGCCCCCTTGCGGGGAAGGATGCCGGCGGGAGCTCTGGTGGGGTGACGGGCCAGCCGCCGTGAGGTCCTGAGGAACATCCCAGTTCTTGGGACTAACAGAGGAACCCATTCCCAGGCTGTGGGACACTGGGGAGCCAGCGGGGCCCTCGAGTTCGCTGCGGGTTCCCTGTGTTTTGCCCTCTGCACCCCGACGCTCCCCTTAAAGAGCTGGCATAGTGACTTGGGGCCAGGCGCCGCTCTCCCTCCCAGATCTCCCCCACTGCCTATTCTGGAGCCGGCCCCAGGGTGAGGAGTGCAGAGACCGCGGGCCCAGTTCTGTGGGTGCCAGGAGTTCACTCTGAAGCACCCACCCACCTAGGTAGGAACTCAGGCAGGTGGTGCAAGTTCGGGGGCGGGCCAGCTGCCCAGCACCCTCTACCCTGGATCGGCATTGGGGGGGGGGGGACCTGGTGATGACCCCTGTTGGCAGGAGACTAGGGTGCTGAGGGCTGGGGGTCTGTCCCTACTCACTCCAGGCTGCCTGTCTTCCACTTCTCTGGCTTCCTGAGCCCAGTTGCATTTAAGGGTTGGGGGAGGCACAGGGGGACCTCTGGGACACTTCCCCGCTAGCCAGTGGAAGGTGGGGGAGCCATTTTGGGCGAGGACAGGGCCAGAGGCCTGGGGACCCAGCTGCCCCTCTGGCCGTGTTGCTGGAGAGTGGGTGCAGCAGGTGCCTTTGGAGAGGGGGAGGTTGAGGGGTCTGTGGGAAAGGGGGGCCTCTGTGAGGGAGGCGGTGGGGGGGCATGCCCAGTGGTGCCTGCAAGCCCAGCCTGGTCAGAGGAAGGAGGTGTGCCCCTGGGGGAGGGGGCCTGTGGACATGGGCAGCTCTAGGAGCCCATGGCAGCCTCGTGGGGGTCAGGGGGCCCTGGCATTCTGCTCCCACCTCTTTCCCTGCACTCCATGTCCTGGCCTGCCTTCCACTCTTCACTGTAGAGGCACTCACTGTCCTAAAGGGTGCCAAATCAGATGCCTCCTCCAGGAAGCCTTCCTTAATCCTTTTTAGCTTAGGACTTCCCCTTCTCTGGCCCGCTTCGTGTCTGGTGTGTCTAGTCGTCTGTGTCTTGCCTCATTTTTCCCTCCCTACCCTGTGCCCACAGAACTCAGCATAGCCCCTGGCACTGAGAAGCCACTGGTACAGGTCTGGTATGAGTGACTGGTGCTGGAGGTGTGAGGCCAGAATAGGCCAGGAGGGCTTCCGAGTTCCAGCTGGGCTTGGTGGATTAGGGAGGTTGGGGGCAGATGGGAGAAGGGCACTTGCGGCAAGAGACCCGGAGAGAAGTGGGGTTCACTGAGGCTCTCTGGCTGAGCTCTGTGCTGGGCACCTCCCACGTGTTTCGTATTCTCAGGGCCCAGGGCTGGGCTTTACAGAGAAGGGCACTGAGGCCCAAAGTGGAGGCGTGACCTGCCACAGGTCCCACCGTGGTGGACCAGGAGGCTGGACCCCCACCTGGGAATGCCCCCCCCCCCGCCCGGGGGCCCATGGAATCTCTGGAGCAGAGTCCAGCTGGCAGCTGCGGGCGCAGGGGGCGCTGACGGCCCGTGAACTGGGGCAGGCATAAATCCCACAACGTGGCCCGGAGCGTGCTGGGGAATGATTTCGCGCCGTGAGCTGGTTTCTCACGTGGGGAGACCGAGGCCCTTCTCAGGACATCAGGGAGCCGCGGGCCTTGGACGGGGCCCAGGTCTCCAAGCCTGCCCGGTTGATGCGGCTCCCACTGCACCACACTCTTGGGGACACGCTGGCTCTCCCTGGGCCTGTACTCCCAGCTTTGGGCAGAGGCATTCAAGACTTAGGGCAGTCTTGGGCTGCTGACCTAGTCCCTGCTGAGACCACCCAAGCACTGGCCTGTCTACCCCACCCCTCCGCCAGCTCCCCCAGAGAGCCTCCTTCCTGGAGCTTCCTGCCCCTGGACCCCTCCCCCATCCCCAGGGATTTCCTCCAGGGGTCTGGGGGAGGGGCCGTCTGCAACTCCCAGCTAATCTCAGGAGGACCAGGGCTGCAGGACACCCCAGGTGCCAGGGCTGGCGCCAGGTCCATTGTGCTGTCCCCCACCCCTCCCCCACAACAGTGTTGCACTTGAATCCCTGGGGTTTACCAAACCCCATGCTAAATAGGGTGGGGGAACTAGTAGGGGAAGGCATTGGACCCGCCTTCAGGGTTCAGCCAGTCCCCACCCCCAGGCCCTGTGGTTTGCAGACCAGAGAGGCTGGGCGTGGGGGCTTGGGTGCTGGGAAGGTGGGCTAGAGGTCCTGGGGAGCTGGGGGCCTTCACAGAGGGGCTGGCGCTTGCTCTGAGCTGCCAGCTGCCTGCACTGGGGCGGGGAGAACCGGGGAGGTGTTGACTGCAGGCAGGGTGGAATTGTGCATGTTGGATCTGGGGGATGGTTTGGGTGTGCCAGGCTCTGAGGCGTGGCCGGGAGGTGGCTTGGGAAAGGTGGAGCGGGTCGGATCGGGAAAGGCCAGCGTGCCTGGCCTGTGCCCTGTGGTCTCATCTACCACATGGTGAGGTAGTGCAGCCAGGCTGGTGGCGGAGTGGAGGCGAGGCCCGCAGGAGGCTCAAGACGCCCGGAGCAGGCTGCGGCCCAGAGAGGCTGGACTCAGTCCTGGGCAGCCCGCCAAAGGGAACCGGCCTGTTGCCCTTGGGACAGAGGGTCTCCAGGCGGGGGCTCAGGGCTTGGACAGCGGGTTACCCTCCCTCTGCAGTGTCCCAAGAGCGTGGCTAGCTGGGTGGAGCCTCCCACTTTCCTGAAGACGCTGCAGCCCCACTTTCCCCAGCCCTGGCCTCGGGGAAAGCCGCCTGTGCCCTTCCGTGTAGCGCCCCTGCAGTTGCTTTGCCCGCTTTTGTGTTTCCTGGCTGCCAGCTCCATGGGGAGCTCCCAGGCCTGGCCCAGGTGACTCTGGTTCCTGTCCCCAGGCTGGGTGGGGAGGAACGTGGTGTATGGGGACTTCCCTTCTCCCTCAAGCCCTGGAGCAGAGGGGGTGCAACCCCCATCTGGCCCAGTAAGTTCCGTGGTTGGGGGCCAGGTGGGAGGGCTGATGTGCAGGCCAGGCGCAGGGTCCCACTCCAGCCCCCCTCTCTCCAAAGCCACCCCTGCTGCTCCAGCAGGGCTCCATCCTCCTCCTTTGTCCTCCGGGGATCCCCAGCCCCAAGGGCTGGTGGGGGTGCGGGAGGAGGCGGTGTGAGCCCGGCTGGGGGGTGTCCTCACCCTCCTCACTGCACGAGCCGGGGGCTGGCAGCTGCCCGCCTCCTGGGCACGAGCCCGTGCCAGCCGCTCCTGGCACAGTTGCTGGCACGCCCGGCAGACTCCCACGGCCACCTGCTCACACCCACCCACGGGCGCTGGCGCGCTGTGGGCCCTTCCGGCTTCCTGGGCCTCCCGCACCCCTCCCCCGCCGCCCGCCTCAGCGCCCCCTCCCCAGTCCTCCGCCCTGCGGACACCCCCGCCCCCCCCTCCACGCTCCTCTGCTCCGCCTCACCGCCAGCAACTTGGGGCGCTGGGGGGTGGGGCTGCCGGGAGGGCCCCCGGACTGAGCGCTCTGCGCAGGGGAGGGGGGACCTGGAGGGAGGGCAGCCCACAGACCGACAGACAGACAGGCGGGGTGAGGCCCCGCCTGCCACCTGGCGCCGCTCCAGCGGGACGATGGCGGGCAGCGCCGTGCCAGGCGGTAATTGCAGACAGACTAATTTAAAGAGATGAGACGGTTATTTTTAACTCGCGTTAAGGTAATGAACGGCGCGGGGGGTTTGCGGGTTCGAAAGTTCAGCGCCCCCCACTCCCCTCTCTCTCTGGGTCAGGTCCTGCTCCCCGCACGCCCTGAAGGCGCCCCCCTCCGCACTGACTTGGGGGTGTGGGCTGAGGCACAGCAGAGGCCCTGCCAGAGGGACGCCGGGGCTGAGAGCCGGGCCACACAAATCCTCCCTGGCTTCCAGGTGGCCAAGTGGCTCACCCGGAGGTCAGGAACCTAGGAAGTGACAGCCCTGGAAATTGAACCCCCACCAGCCCCCAGGCCCAGGCTTTCTTTCCTATGCTGCTGGACTGGGTAGAGCTTGTTGTGTGGACTTGGAGAAGGCTGGGGGCTTCTCCCTGCAGCCCACCTTCCCCTGCCTTTGAGAGGCAACTGGTGATGGCCGCAGCTGGGGCTGTGTGCTGTCAGAGCGGAGGGGTGCCCTGGGCTGCAGGTGTGGAGGTGAGCCTTGGGGCTGTGGGTGCCTCCGCTGCAGGCGTGGGTACCAGGGAGACAGGAGGGTGGGGCTGGGCATACCCCTGCCTACACATCCTCCTTCCGCCTCCACATGGGCCTTTGGTTCTCCCAGGAGGGAGAGAGTCGAGGAGCGGAGCACCCCTTCTGTGCCGCCTCCCCCAGTGTCAGCCCCCTCGGACACCTCCCAGTCACTGGCCACTCACCTCCTCTGGGAGTGCACACTGTGTGGCTAGACAAGCCCTAAGGCTGTTAGGACTTACTTCCGGCTCCCGGACCCTCGCTTGGGGTGTCGTGGTTCAGCCCTTTGGGGCCACTTGAACTCAGCTGTGGAGTCGGGGTGGTGAGAGACTGGACGGAGCACCTGTAGGGGAGTTCTGCCCATTCTATGCTCAGGAAGCTCACCTGGGTCCTAGGGGCTGGTTCTTTCAGTGCTGTGACTTCCAAATCCGCAAGTTCTAGAACCATGAGGAGATCACTGTCCAGAGGGCACCCAGTACTAGGAGGACTTCTGGCAGGTGGACATGTGGGAGTGTAGGTGTGGATGGACTTGAACTTGGGACTTGCTTAGAGATGCCTGCGGCGGTGTCCAGGTGGTAGACATTTTCTGGGCACAATGAAGGGAGTGCGCCTGGCAGCCCCAGCTGGCCCCGAGAGCAGGCAGATGGGGGTTCAGAGTGCTGGGTGAGCGTTAGCTCAGGCTCTGGGCCCCGGGTAGGGTGCTCAGGGGGACAGCTGGATCTGGAGCGCCCCCCTTCTCCTGGCACCCTGGTTACCGTGGAAACCAACTCCTGTTTGGGAGGGTTTGGCTGTCGGCTGCCTCTCCCCACCCCCCACCCCATATGTGGAGGTGGGAGGGGGGCCAGGTGGTGTGTGGGGGAGGGGCCTCCCACACCCTCCCCCCCAGGGCCTCCCTCTGCAGAGAGGAACCTTTCTGGTCTCTAAGGGGGGGGATGCCTCTCACAGGAAGGGGAATGGGAAGGGACTTTGCATCTGAGTACCGGGCAGTCTCTGGGCAGTCTATTGAGCACCTCACATAGCATACATTGTCGGGTTACATCTTCCCTGGATCCTGACCCAGACTCATTAATAGCCCCATTTTGCAGTTGGGGAAATGGAGGCCCAGAAAGATGAAGTCCCTTGGCCAAGGCAGCATAGCTAGGGCGAGGCAGAGCCTGGGCTGAGATGCAGGCCGGTCTGTTTGTACCGCATTTGTCTATCTCAGTGCCAGGACTGTCTGGGCCCCATGTACCATACAGCCAGCCCTCCTGTGGCTAGGCGCTCTCCTGCTCTAGCACCCTCTGGGGTTCCTCAGTTCTCCCAGAAGCCAGCCAAGCCTGAGCTGCTCTGTTTGGATGCCTGGGCCCCTCCTCTGGCCTTGTCCAGGCCACTTGCCCGGCTGCCTCTGTTCTCAAGCCACCCTCTCACTGCCATCCTCACACCTGCCACTGGCATTCTCAACCCCACCCACTGCCATTGTCACCACTCACCGAGGCAGCCTCCGCCTGCTTGGCAGGTCCCTTGGGACACCCCTCAGAAACTAGGAGGGGTGCTTGGGTGGCTTGAACAGACACGTGCCTTCCTAGTGATTCTGGAACCCAGCAATTCTCTTTCAGAGTCTCCGCCTTACATCCTCACTTGTTAGAAATGGCTGAGAAAAAAGCTAGAAGTGTTTTGTAGACGTTTTATAAATTTTATTTATTTAATTTATTTGAAAGGCAGAGAGAGACAGACAGAGAGAAGCATCTGCTGGTTCACTCCCCTAAGAGGCCTCAACAGCCAGGGTTGGACCGGTCTGAAGCCAGGAGCCAGGAGCTCCATCCAGGTCTCCCACGTGGGTGCAGGGACTGAAGTTCTTGAATTATTACCTGCAACTAACAGGAAGCTGGAATTAGGAGCAGAGCTGGGACTCGAACCCAGGTACTCCAGCATAAGATGAAGGCAGCCCAAGTGGCATCTTAACTGCTTTACCAAGTGCCCACGCCAGCTGGAAGCTTTTGACCACACACGGCCCCAGTTCCCATCGCAGAGCCTGTATCAGGCTCACAGGTGGGCTCTGGCTCTATTGTAACAGGTGTTTTTGGTGAGGGGTCTTTGTGCCTTAGATGGTGGCTTCCCTGCCTTCTGCTGCTCCACGACCCCCCACCCCCAGTATGGGCTGACTTCTTCATTCAGGCTGCCCAGGTTCACCCACTCCTCTCCTCATTCCTTTTGAGTCTCCCAGAGATTTTCTTTTTTAAGATTTATTTTATTTATTTGAAAGACAAGAGAGAAGGGTGTGGGGGGAGCGAGAAGCAGAGAGAAACAGGGATCTTTCATCTACTGGTTCACTTCCCAAATGGCTTCAAAGGCCAGGGCTGGGTCAGATCAGAGCCGGGAGCCAGGAACTTTATCTGGGTCTCCCACATGGGTGCAGGGGCCCAAGCACTTGGGCCTTCTCCCACTGCTTTCCCAGGCCATTAGCAGGAAACTGGATCAGAAGTGGAACAGCCAGGACTCAAACGGGTGCCCATATGGGGTGCTGTCACTGCAGACAGTGGCTTTACCAGCTAGACCACAATGCCAGTCCCTCACCCAGAGCTTTGAATCCCGTGCAGTCAGCTCCAGGGGCCGAGCTCCAGCCCACGCGTGTATGCACCCTCGTGTCTTAGGAATCCCCTGTACTGGACTTGGAAGGAGAGAAGGGGCCACAGCCGGGCTGAGGTGCTCGCTGCGGGCCCTCTGGCTGCAGGAGGGAGGGGCCCTAGGTGAGAGTCCCCACAAGCCTGTCTGGAACTGGAGACACAGTCACAGCCCTGCTCTCAGATGTCTCCCTGGCCAGCCACGGACACAGGAGCCTGTGGACAGCCCAGTGCCATTTGGTCCAGTCTTGGGGCTTTAGTGTGACACTTAAGAGCTGGCCACCTGCTCTGCCAAGCCCTGTGGCCAGCCTCCTGTGCCCTGACCCTTGCTTTAGCCACACTGAGCCATTCCATCTCAGGATTCAACCTGCCGCTGCCCCCACGTGCATTCCCCCACGTGATCTTCACTTCGCGCTGTGGCAGTGGCATTGTTCCTTTCCCATTCTAGACAGGGAGGCTAACGAATGAGGAATCAAGAGGTGTGGACAGGACCCCACTGTTAGCCACAGAAGTGAAACTCCCGAGCCTGACTCCCCTGAGCCCAGTGTTCTAGCCAGGCCATTCCAGGGCCCTTTGCTCCTTTGATCCCTGCCTCTGCTGTCCTCTGAGGGTGTCTAGCCTGCGGAATGGCCCTGGATCCTGGCCTTACTTTCGGACAGAGAGGTCCCTGCGGGCACGGGCAGACCCGCCTGATGTCCTGGCTGATGGCAGCGTCCTCCATTCATGAACAGGCAGAGCTGCTCAGAGGGAAGCTGGACCCTGACCTTGAGGTGCCCGAAGGTCCCGCTGCAGAGATAAGAGATGGATAAAAACACTCAGGGCCAGGGTGGACGGCGGGATGATGAGCTGGGGGAGAGCAGGGCTTGGAGGAAAAGGAGGGGGACCACAAGGGCAAGTCCTTCGGGCTCCTGGGAGTTGAGGCTGGGGAAGCCAGAGGAGGGCAGGCTCAGGAGCTGGCGCTGCTAGCTGTGGGGCCTCAGTTTCCTCCTCCAGGAAATGGAATAAGAATAGGATTATGCCCAGCCTTTGTTGTAGGGATTTCACTAACTGGCCAAGTCCACAGGAAGTCGCCCTGGGAGAGGGCACCCCGACCCCCCCAAAGACACTGAACTCGGTGTGTGTTGGGGGAGTGGGGGGAGGTCTTCTGTCCCTGAGCCCAAGATGTCCACACTCAGGATGTCTGAGCCCCCTCCTGTCTGTAGGCTGACCTGCTGCTTTCTGGCCCCAGGGGCCTTCCCCATGGCCTCGAGTGGCAAACAACACGGCTTTTCTGATTCCCACTTTTATACGGTTGAAAGAAGTGGCTTGCTCGGTGGCACCCTTGAATGCAGCTGCTTGGACGCCGGCTTCCCTGGCAGGTTGTGTGACCTTGGGCACGGCCCTTCCCTGTCTGGCTCTGAGTTCCCCTCCCCCAGCCCTCTGGGAAGCTTTGAGGCCTCCTCCTCCTCCCTCCTGCCCCTCCCCCTGTCCTCAGCTGGCCTTGCCACCTCCTCCTCTTGTAACTTGAGCTGGGGCCTGGGGGAAGGGGCTTGCCCTCTGCCAGAGGCACCTGCCAGCTGAGCAGATGTGCGGGAGGGAGGCCCCTGGCAGGGGATAGAGGTTCTCAGCCGGCCAGGCCTGGCTGGGGCAGCAGTGCTCAGCATGCCTGGCCGTGGCCTCTGGCTTGTGCCCCCCAGAGCTTGCCCCGAGCACTTGTTCACGTCTCAGTGGGCACTCATGGCTCCACACGTCCCCCAGGGATGACCTCTCAGTCTCCAGGAGAAGCCAGGTGGCAGAGGAGGGCTGCTGCCCTGGTCCAGGTAGGTTGTCCTGCACTTAGAGCCCCTTGGCATGGGGACAGAGGGCCAAGGGCGGCCACTGGTGGGGGCAAGGCCAGTGTCTGTGCTGGTGGCCGTGCCCCTGGGAGAGCAGATGGTTCTCTTGGCGGTGTGCCTGCTCCCCCCACCCCTCGCCCCAGGAGCCAGCCTGCGGGGCTGGGGCACAGCTGCTGGGCCCTCCCCAGAGCTGGGCTCAGGGCAGGGCTGGGTGAGGTCACTGCAGCTGCGCCCAGGGCCTGTGCAGGGGAGTAGGGAGGTGCTGCCGCGGGAGCAGGGAGGGGGTTCAGACTGAGAAGAGAGACTGGAGGGAGAGATTGGAGTGGCTGTGCTTTTAGGGGTTCTGTTTAATCCTGGGTGAGGGAGGGCGGGGTTTGTGGTGGGATGCTGAGCCAGTGTGGACAGTCCCCACCTCTACTCCAGTCCCACACTGGCCTTGACTTTCTCCTAGAGGCACCTTAGGGCCAGGGAAAGGGCAAAGGCTCTGGGTGCCAATGCCTGCACCTCCACTGACACTGCCTCACCTCGGGCAGATTTATCTCCTGGAGCCTCAGCTTCTCATCTGTAGAATGGGGACAGTAAAGGACCTCAGAGGACTACAGAGATTCAGAGAGAGGATCATGGATCACTGTGCCTGGCACATGATCAGTGTTCAGTGGATGGCAGTCCCTTCCCTCCTGGCTTTGCTGGATTCTTCCATGGGACCAGCAAGCCCTGAGGAAAAGCAGGGAGGTAGCAGCGGCAGCAGGACTCCAGGGGACGCTGAGAGGGAGGGGGCTCAGGCAGGACTCCAGGGAGCAAAGGCAGGGTCTGGAGCTCATGCTGAACCAGGCCAGTCTCCTGAGGGTCCGGCTGGGCCTCGGAAGTGCCACACTGGAGCTATTTGTGGTGCTGAAGGCTGCATCCAATCTCTGGACCATTGTGAACCAAAGGATTGTCCTGGAAGTTCAAGGAGGGAAGCAGACCTGGGCAGGGGCACTGAGGTGGGAGCAAGGACTTCTGGGGTTTAAGGAGGGGGCAGCGAGTGCCAGCCAGCTGGCCTTGATGGGGGAGCAGGAAGTGGTGGAACAGAGAGAGGGACAAGGACAGAGGTGCCAGGTGTGGGTGCCCAGGGTGGCTGGAGGCCCAGTGGGCCTTAGGGAATGGGGTGATGGGACTGGTGGGCACAGAAGGCTCTTCAGTGCCAGCCTGGAGGTGCGCTCATGGCCTCGGCTGACAAGGAGCCAGGAGCTTTTGAACCGGGGCGAGCTTCACCTTCTAATGCTGGGTGTGGGGCTCAGTTCTCCTTGGGGGAAATGCCATGGCCTGACCCTTGTCTTTGATTTGGACATTTAGTTCCTCTCGGGCCCTGGCTGCCCTCTCCCATCCCACTCACATGTGAGCACCTGTGGCCCTTTGGCCCTCTGTCCCGACTACCCCTGCTCCACTGCAGACCTTAATGCCAAGAATTAGCACATAACCTCAGGTCCTTGAGGTCTTCCAGGTCACCCCCTCTTCCACGAAGGCCTTCTGGAATGAGCATCCCAGTTTCACCCCAGGTGTCAGGGCAGGGAGCCTCTGGGGAGGCTGTGGCTCGGTCACAGGTGTGTGTTTCTGGGGCAGAGTCGGATACGGGGCTACTCCTGTGGCTCTGAGACAGAAGGGGATGAAGTTCTTGACATTTGGTGTCTCATCCGGACCCCATCTCTCCTTGTGTGTGTTAGGAGTGTTACCCCCTTTACATGGAAGCCTAGAGTCACATGGGTGAAGTTGAGATTGCAACACCTGCCCTTGGCTGCCTTCATACAGCAAGGGAAGGAAGGAGAGAGGAGATGGGAGTCAGAGGGGGTGAGAGGTCCCACTGCAGCCACACAGGTAGTCTCTGTTCTGGGGGGGTGGTAAAGACAGAAACTGGGCACCTCACCAGTGGGGAGGGCTGGTCTCCTGAGGGCCCAGCTGGGCTAAGGTTTGACTATGACAGAAGCTGGAGAGGCAGCCACACCTGGCCGCGGCCCTGGGCTTCGATAGGCAGGCACAAGACCCAGGACTGAACTGGCTTTGGAATTCAACAGCCCTGTGAACCAAAGCTGGCTCCATCCCTTCCCCCTCTGAGCTTCCGTTTGCACCCACAGTTTCCTGCGTGCGGGATGGCTGTTGGGATTGAAAGAGCCTGGCCTGCCTCTGGCACGTAGTACAGTCTTAGTCTCTAGCTTCCCTGCTTGCACCGGCTCGCGGGAGCTGAGCACGCTCAAGCCTTCTCACTTCTGCACACAGTGAGGGCCCGCTGGCGGCTTCACGTTGGCAACGCCGGGGGCATCCGTGCCACAGAAGCCATCACAAATTATGCACCAAGTCAGCTGGATTCCTTTCCTCCTGGAGAGCTTGTTGTTAAACGTTTACCAGCACAGCACTGCAGAGCTAACCGTCCCTGCCCACGATCGTGGGCGCTCATGAGAATCCACACCTCAGAATCCAGCCTGTGGGCCTCCCTTAGCCCTAGTGGGGACAAAAGGGAGGTGGGAAAGCAGTGGAGCTCTGGCTAAGGCTGGGAGACCTGGAACTCCAGGTCTGCCCTCTGGACCTGGAGAGACAGGATATGGTTGTAGCATCAGGCAGCCCAAGGTAGGCAGAAGGCAGCAAGTGACTTGGTCCTTAGGGACTTAGGTCCCTTCTCGCCACCCCTCGCCCTCATCCCCTGAGATCTGGAAGGCTCTGGCCAGAGAAGTCAGACTGGATGAGGTTGAGCTGTCAGCGAGTGAAGCTGTGCTGTGCGGAGAAATGAGCTGGTACCGGGAGACGGACGAGGTTGCCCAGGCGGGGGATGAGGTGGTGCTTGGCGGCGGCGTGGATAAATGAGGTCGTGCTGTCAGGTGGTGAAGTGCACGCGCAGGGGAGGTGATGTCCTGCCCGACCAGTCAGTGGCACCGGCAGGGAACACAGCTGTGCCACAGGAGGAAGGGGAGCGCCCGGCCTGGAGAATAAATGAGGGTGTCCTGCTGGATAAATGAGGGGCCCCGTCAGGTGAATGGAGTGCTGTTAGCAAATGAGCTTGTACTTGCAGGATAAATGGGGCGGGGGTGCTGGATGAATGGGGGCGTGCTGTCAGGTGAATGCGTTACTGCTCGTGGGCGCGGGGTGTCCTGGGAATGGATGGCGGCGTCCCGCGGGATGGATGAGCTGCCGCTGCCACGTGGATCAGGCCCGGGCCACGCACGAGGCACCCCGTCAGCAAGGACCAGGCGATCCTGTTCTGCAGGCACCAGAATGGGCCGTGGGCTGCAAGAGAGAGGTTTCCCAGGGTGCAGGGTGGGCGCTGTGGCTCACCTGCAGACCCTGCCCCACCTCTCAGCGACCCCCTGTCCTCCCTTGGTCCCTTCTGGGTGTGGCATCCCTCTTGACTCTCCCACCTCCACTGCTTGTTTCCCATCCTGTCCTGTGTTCCTGTGGCTCAGCCCGGTCTGGAACAGCACTTGTTGTGTGCCAGCCGCACTACCCAGGCGCTTAGTGCTCCCCAAAGCACAATGTCACTCCCCTCCCCACCTCATTCATCATTTAAGTGCCTAGTGTGGACCAAACACATGGGATACAGTAAGAAAAAAATGGACAAGTATCGCTGCCTCCATGAGACTTACGTTCTATAAACATAAGGGTAGCCAGATAATAATTAAAACAAAGGATAAATAAATTGTATTAATTTAGAAAATAATAATTGCTTTGGAAAAATTTAGAACAAGGTAAAGGGGCCAACAAATGGTTTGAGAAGAGCAGTGTTTTTTTTTTTAAGATTTATTTATTTGAAAGGCACGTTATAGAGAGAGAAGAGGAGGGGTGAGACAGAGAGAGAGGTCTTCCATCCGCTGCAACAAATGGCTGCAACAGCCGGGGCTGGGCCAGACCAAAGGCAGGAACCGGGAGTTTTTTCCTGTCTCTCATGTGGGTGCAGAGGCCCAAGCACTTGGGCCATTTTCCACTGCTTTCCCTGGTACACTAGCAGGGAGCTGGATCAAAAGTGGAACAGCCAGGACTTGAACCAGCGCCCATATGGGATGCTGGCGCTGCCGCCCTGAAGAGCAGTCTTGTGAGTAGTGGGCAACAGAGGTCTTACTGCAAGAGGTGACACCTGAGCCAGGACCTGGTGGAGAGCAGAGAGCTCTGTGGGTACCTGAGGGCAGGTGGGACCATGCCTGGTGAGCTGGGAGAACAGGAGGGAGACGGAGGCAGAATGGGGGCTATGGAGGGACTCGGGGTGAAGGCAAGGTCTTTGTTCATTACTCAGGGACATGCAGGGCATCAGAGGAGTCTGGGGAGGCCTGAACATGATCCCAGTTCTGTAAAGGGTCACTCTTGCTGCTCGAGTGGAAGCAGGGAGCTACAGAAATGGGGCTTCAAAGAAAATTGCTCCAGGGTTGCGCCATTCCTGGGTGTTGCGCCTGAAACTGGAATCCAGATCCAACACCAGGGCCCACGCCGTTTACCCTGCACCAGCCTCTGCTCCCTGGGGAGTGAGGCCCCGGGGCGTTGGTCTCCTGGCCCATGATCTGATGGAGTGGGGACCTACCCCACTTTTCCCTTGACCCCCGTATGGCCTCCTTGGGGCCCTGAACCAGGGAGGTCCCATCTCCCCCAGGAACATGCTCCAACCCTGGTGGAGATGTGGGAGGCGTGAGGCCCCAGAAGCCAGGCCCGGCTCTGGGCACCAGAGGAGCCTGGGCATGCCGGGGCCCAGATTGTGTGGTGGGTTGCTAGGCGACTCCAAGAGCGAGCCCTGGTTACTGCTGCCTGGCAGAGGCATCTCCCTCACCTCCTCCATGGCCTCTGGCCTCCCAGGAGGCCTTGCAGGGGAGTCAGAGTAGTGATGAACACTTGCTACTGGGTCTTGGCGGGGAGCTCTAATGGGTTCTGAGCTGTAGGGCCTGTGCTTATCTCTTGTGGCACAGCCTTAGTGCACACCTGGTACGGAAACCAGCATAGCAGTCTGATGCCTAGGCCCTCACCCAGCTCTGAGCCGCCTCCCTGGGCGGCCTTGAGCAAGGCGTGGCACCCCATAGGTCTCCACTGCCTCCATCACCGTGAGGGCGGGTGCCCATGGGCAGGGTTCTGGGTCCTCCCACCTCCACCCGATGGCTTGAGAGTATACGGTTAAGTTTTGCATACGGTTCCCTTTACAAAGAGTGCTACTTCCTGTGGACTGGGTGATTCTGGAGTTTTCAGTGTCAAATTGAAAAAGGTCTCATAGTACAACTGGCCCATCTCAGGAGGGGAAACTGAGGGCCAGGGAGGAGGAGGGACTTGGCCTGGGTCAAGTTTGATGGAGTGGAAGGAGCACTGGGCCGGGTCTTGCCCCCTGCTCTGCCGCCGGGCCCTGTGTGACCTTGCCCTGGTCCTTCCTTCTTCCCGCGTGGCCCAGCCATGATTTCAGGCCGGGGCTTGAGCTAGCACATCTTGTTGGTGATTTAAAACATCTTTGTAATTGTTTATAAAGAAAGTGCACATGTGTTATGAAGTAGATATAGAAGCCCCTTGAATCCTTAAAAGGAAGTCCAGAACTTGGAGGAAGCTTTGACCTTGCAAGGTGCCCCAGTGCCTAAGGAGGGTGCACATGGGAAGTTGGAGGAGCCCTGGAGCAGTGGCTTCCTAAGATTCTTTGGGAATTCTAGGGCCCGTTTCCCTCTCCGTGTGGAACCCATGCCCATAGAATCAGAGGAAGACCCACCTGCAGTCCAGGCCTGGCCCTGGGCCCAGCAAGCTGTGGGGCGACTCGGTGTCCCTGAACCTCACTCTCCTCATCTGGGGACAGGGGCCACAGACCCTGACTCGTGTGGAGTTTGCCAGAAGCATTATGTGGGATAAAGCCTTAGCACCCCCAGGGCTGAAGACTGGTACCGACCAGGTGCTGGTCCCTGGTGCTGTCCCTTTCCCCGCCCCCAGCACTCTGATCTAGGGTGGCAGGTAATGACATTGATAAAGAGGAGCTGCCCGACTGACTTCCACCTAGAGAAGTGGGGTGGGGGAGGGGGAGCCTCTGAAAAACCAGACAGGCCTGGGGAGGAGAACGGAGGCCCCCAAGGACCCAGAACACAGGTGTGGGGGAGGGGCTGAGGAGCCAGGTGCAGGGGCGGGAACAGGGAAGGGCGTACTACCTAGGGGAGCACCAATCCCTGGAGGTCAGCTCCCATCTCAGGGTCCCAGGAGAAGGCAGGCGGGGCGAGGCTGGCAAGCGCCAGCTGTCACCTCTCACGGCTAGAAAGTGCCAGAGACAGGGAGCCTGGCATACTGAAGCCAGGTCAGGACCTAGAGCCAGGGGTGAGGGGCAGAGGGGCCCTGGGCAGCCAGAGGACCTCTCCTCCTGAGACTGGTGGGCAGGAGGCTGGAGGGAGAGCCCTCCCCAGGGCATGCAGCTGGGCGGATTAACAGGTTAGGAGCAGGCTGAGGAGCTGGGCAGAGCTGCGTGTAGCTGGCATCGCTGCCTAGCCTTGGGACCGTGGGCAGATTACATCATGTCGAAGGCCTCGGTCCCCTGGGAGAGGAGACAGGCAAACCCAGTTTCCCAGAGTTGTGGGTGCCGGGCACAGCCGTACTCAGAACACAATGTTAAAGAGGTGTGGACAGAGCAGGTGTGCGTGCGGGGTGATCTCCGAGGTGAGGTCCAGGCACAGTGGGGGCGTTCTCTCCATTTATGAGCACCTGGTGTGTTCCCTGCACACACTCTCTGATGACCTAGCGGCCTTACGAGGTGCCTGCTAAGCCTGGCCCATTGTTTCTGTGTAGTCCACTGAGGCCCACAGGGACTGATGAACAGCCCATGGTCACACAGTTAGGTGGCCAAAGAGCCAGGCACCCTGCTCAGCCCTCTGGGGTGTTGCACAGCGATGCCTGAGCAGCAGGTGGAGGCCCCAGAGGTGGGGAGCAGGTCAGTGGAGCTGAGGGTGCCCCTGCCTTTCCATGCCCGCATCAGGCCATCACAGGCAGTGGCACAGGGGTGCACTGGAGGCTGGCATGGAAGCCGAGCGATGCTGGGTGGCAAAGGAGGAGCTGATCAGCAGCAGAAAAAGCAGTGCTGTGTGCCCTTGAGCAAGCCACAGCACCTCTCTGAGCCTGGGTCTTGTTTGTTCATGGGGATAACACTACCTACTTTGTGGCCCTTTTGAGGGCAGTGACACGCAGGTGGCTCAGGAGGAGAGGGTGGGCTGCAGCCCAAGAGGTGAGCTGAAGTGGGGGCTTCCTGCAGGCAGGAACTGGGCAGGGCTGGGGTCTCCACGGCCAGAGGTTGTCTTTTTAGGGGCCTGGTGGGATCCAAGGCCTCTGTGGAGTTCACAAGCGCTCAAGGGAGTTGGGGGAACTCTCTGGAAATTCTTGGACCATATCCACCTTGGGGACCCCCCAGCCCTCTTCGGCTTTCCCTGGCCAAGCCCTCCCAGCAAAGGGTTAACAGTGTTCTCTACCTGCAGTTGCATTTTAAAGACACAAAATTAAAGCAGGTAATTTATTCTCCCCACACACGAAAGAGCAATTAGTTCTAAACAGGGCTTAATCAGTCACCGCGAGATTGATTTCTGGAGCCCTGGGTTTTCGGGCTCCTGGCGCCGTGCCAGGCTAGGGAGGGAGGGGGCCGCCAAATGAGCCGCGGCGGTGTGAGCCCTTACATAATCTGCTGGGGGCCCTGGCAGCCCGGCTGGCCCCACGTGGGGCTTGGCTGGGCTGGGGAGAAGGGGGTTCTGCCCACCGCCTGCATGTCTGCAGTCTCATGAGTAGCCCTTAGGGTGGCCATGCCTGCAGCCACAGGCTAGGCCACCGCGCCAGCGCCACCCTCTGGGCGGCTGGGTGTGGGTGGGGTCGGCTGGGGCTGCGGTTCTAGGGTGGAGGAAGGAAGTTCAAGGGTTTATCCAACATGTTACTTACACCTGCCCTTCTGTCCCTCCCCTATTCCCCCCCTCCACGCACCCTTCCGTCTTCCCCACGCCTCCACCCCCACCCCCGCTTCTTCTCCCCTCTGCCCCTCTCTCGGACCACAGAACTCCATCCGGCACAACCTGTCTCTGCACACCCGTTTCATCCGCGTGCAGAACGAGGGCACCGGCAAGAGCTCGTGGTGGATGCTGAACCCCGAGGGCGGGAAGACAGGGAAGACCCCGCGGCGCAGGGCCGTGTCCATGGACAACGGAGCCAAGTTCCTACGCATCAAGGGCAAGGCAAGCAAGAAGAAGCAGCTGCAGGCACCCGAGCGGAGCCCGGACCACAGCCCCCCGGGCGCGCCTGCCCCAGGCCCAGTGCCTGTGGCTGCCAAGTGGGCCGCCAGCCCAGCCTCGCACGCCAGCGACGACTATGAGGCGTGGGCTGAATACCGCAGCGGCGGGAGACCTCTCCTCGGGGAGGCGGCCGAGCTGGAGGACGACGAGGCCCTGGAGGCCCTGGCGCCGTCGTCGCCGCTCATGTACCCCAGCCCCGCGAGCGCGCTGTCGCCGGCGCTGGGCGCGCGCTGCCCAGGGGAGCTGCCCCGCCTGGCCGAGCTGGGAGGCCCGCTGGGCCTGCACGGCGGCGGTGGCGGCACAGGGCTGCCAGAGGCCTTGCTAGACGGCGCGCAGGACGCATACGGGCCGAGGGCCCGCGCCGGGACGCCCGCCTACTTCAGTGGTTGTAAGGGCGGCGCCTACGGCGGGGGCGGGGGCTTCGGGCCGCCGGCGCTGGGCGCGCTGCGCCGCCTGCCCATGCAGACCATCCAGGAGAACAAGCAGGCCAGCTTCGCGCCGGCCGCCGCGCCCTTCCGCCCGGGGGCGCTGCCCGCGCTGCTGCCGCCGCCGCCCCCAGCGCCCAGGCCGGGCCCGGTGCTGGGTGCGCCCGGGGAGCTGGCGCTGGCGGGCGCGGCCGCCGCCTACCCCGGCAAGGGGGCCACCCCGTACGCGCCGCCCGCGCCCTCGCGCAGTGCCTTAGCCCACCCCATCAGCCTTATGACGCTGCCCGGCGAGGCGAGCGCCGCAGGCCTCGCGCCGCCCGGCCACGCCGGCGCCTTCGGGGCTCCGCCGGGCGGCCTCCTGGACGCACTGCCCGGGCCGTACGCAGCGGCCGCCGCCGGGCCGCTGGGTGCCGCGCCCGACCGCTTCCCGGCCGACCTGGACCTCGACATGTTCAGCGGGAGCCTGGAGTGCGACGTCGAGTCCATCATCCTCAACGACTTCATGGACAGCGACGAGATGGACTTCAACTTCGACTCGGCTCTGCCGCCGCCGCCGCCCGGCCTGGCGGGCGCCCCGCCGCCCAACCAGAGCTGGGTGCCGGGCTGAGGGCTGTCTCCCATGCCCCGGGTGCCCCCGGCCCGACCCCAAGGGGCCGCTGTCTTCCCGTCCTGATCCCTGGATCCCCCACCCCCGACCCGGCTCCGCCGAGCACGCAGGAGGCAGCCCCCGCCCCGCAAGAGATGACCCTTAGAAGTTGGCCGCTGAGGGAAGCGGGAGGGAGGTGCTGGGGCATCTCCATTTCTGCCCCACCCCCACCCCGCCCCCTCCCCCGGGCTGCTTTCTGCCTGGGAGAGGAGGCCAAATTCCGGGATGGGTGCGGTGGGGAGGAGCCCTGGGGCCACCTGGGTGTCAGTGCTGGTCAGGAAGACGGGGAGGGGGCGTTCAGGAACCTTCAGTTTCCGGTGGGGGCACCAGCCATCCTTGCTGCAGTCTGACTCCCAGCCTCACCCACCGGAAGCCGGCCACCCCCCAGCCCGGGAAAGCTCTTCCCCACCCTCCGACAACCCCCCGCCCACAGTTCAGCCTCCTTGTCCCATCCTTGTTGGCCCTAGCCAGGTCCCCCACTGCTCTCCCCAGTACTGGTCTCAGCCCCTCCAGTGGGCCTCAGCTCCGGATCCACTCCCAGCCTGACACCCCTTCCCCCGCACCAGTCCCGGCCCCTCTCTCCCGTATTTATAAGTGTGCGGTCGGGGCGGGCGGTGGGCGCGGCGTCCCCGGCTCGTATCGTAGGCAGTGTACCGTGGCCGTGCCGTCAGCGTGTGCGTGTGCGTGTGTGCCGTGTCCAGGCCGTGTAGAGTGCATTGTACAGCATATTTTCATGAATAAAATTGTTTTAAATATTTCCAGCGCTTTGGGCCAGGGGCGGGGCAGGGTGGGGGAGGGACGGTGGAGGGTGATGGACCCACATCCTAGCTGCTTTGGGGGCCCCCTGTGGCTCAGCGGCTGCTGTGGCTTTGTGTGTAGGTATGCCTCAGCAATCACATAGTGCCAGTGTTCAGGATTGTGGTCTGGGGAGACCCTGCACTTGTTTCTGTGGCCAGGTGCAGGCAGAATGCTTATCCCCTGGGGGTAATTCTGGTGGGAATTTGCCTCAGAAATTGGTGGAGGGGGCACTGTGTTTCCTGTGAACCTGGTAGAGCCAAGCCCCATGTTGGGCATGATTTTCATACCCATTATACAGATGGTAAAACCAAGTCAGGGCCTTGAGAAGGTGGAGTGGGGATGGTGAAGAGAGAAGCCTTTGAAGCTGCAGAGACTTCCACTGGGGACCTTTTGCCGCCGCCTACCAGCCGGGTGGCCTTGTTTTCCTAGGCTAGACTCTAGGGTGTGAGCACTCATCTCCCATTTCTCATGAGAAGAGGTGTGTGAAGTGCTCAGCACAAGTCCTGCATGTATGAATTCTTTCATGGGGGGTTTAGTGAGCACCTGCTGTGTGCCCCTGCTTACTCCAAGAGAGCAGCATAGGCACCGTCTCTGCCCTTGAGGCCCTCCTGGGTTGTGGGGCCTGAAGAGGAGCAAACAGGTGATTATGGATCCAAGCTGTGATGAATGCAGCAGCCGGGGCAGTGGTGGGGTGAAGGGTGGGCAGAGCTGTCTGAGCACCTGGACAATGAGTGGGCCCTGGGGGAGAGGGACAGAGACAGGGAACTGCACCTTCAAAGGCCCAGGGGCGAGAGAGCGTGTGGATTCCAGAGCTGAGTGCAGCTAAAGCTCGGATGGCATCAGACAAATGGGCCGGGGGGCAGCGGCCAGGCCAGGGGTGCTGGTAGTAGCCAAGCCAGGGGCGGTGGGGTTGGAGGCTCAAGGATGGCATCCCTGGCATTGAGCATGTAGAGCTTGGCTGTGAGCTGGGCATGGGCAATGAGAGAGGGAAGCATCTAGTGCTGCCTGCCTTCTGTTGGGTTCCTGGGCAGAAAGGGCCGTTCCCTGAGATGGGGAGCATTGAGAGCAGCCTTGGGGGAGTTGTGGTAAGCTGGGGACAAGCTCGGTTTCAGTTACAGCCTATGGGCTTCTTGGGATTCTGGGGAGAGGCTCAGGAGCATGTATCCTGGGTGGGTGGCATCTCTGGCATCAGACAGCATGGGGCCTGGTGATGCCCATCTGGATAGAGGCGTGAGAGCCCAGGGAGGCATCTGGGCTGGAGAATCAGGAGGTTGCCATGTGGTGTTGGAAATGACCTGGGTACGGGGTGGGGTTTGCAAAGTGGGAGGAGCCGTGAGCCCTGATCTGGTACAATTTGGGACCCCACTGGCTGAGAAGGGGCAACCGAGGGAGAGGAGAAGGAAAACCGGGACACTGTGGGGTCCTAGAGTTTGTGAAAGGAACAGAGTCCTGGGAAGGCAGGCCCAAAACTTCCCTCCCAGAGCCTCCCCTTGTTGGCCTGGAAGCACCTGTCTCTTGGGTTTGTTTAGAGGAGCAAGTGGGATTGGAGCTGTTGTCTGAGGTCTATGGCTGGCAAGGGATGGGGCCAGGGGTCCTGGCCCCACCCATGTGCCACTACTGCCCTGGCTTTCCCCTGACCCTGCCCGTGTGTGTGTGTGTGTGTGTGTGGTGGTGGTGGTGGTGGAAGAGCCAGAGAGGGCTGCCCGAAGCCGAGTAAAGGCACTTGCTCAGAACCAGCAGGATCGCCACAGGTTCTGGGCTCTGAGTGGGGGCTAAGCCCTCCCTGGAGGTGGCATGGCAGGTGTCCCCACTGGGTGGGGTGCACATAGAGGCTGACGGGCCCTCCCCTGGGACAGATGTCCCAGCCCCACCCCACAGCCAGACTCAGGCAGCCCAGCTGTGTCTGGGCTCCATATGAGTTGCAAGGCCACCCCCACCCTCAGCTGATGGAGGGTGGGCTGCTGGTGTGCGTGTGCAGGTATGCAAGTGTCCGTGCAGGCCCCATGCCTGTGTGTATGTGTGTGTGTGAGTGTGGTGGGAGGGGCGGGTCTCCCTCTCTGTGCACATGGCTGAGCGTGTGTGTGGTGGGGATGACAGTGTAGCCATCTCTGAGTGTGCCCATCTGTGTGTGCGGGCTGTGGGGACCGAGCCCACATGTGCACTCGCTGGGTGTGCCTGCCTGTCTTGGCATATCCCTCTCTCTCGGAAAGCACCCGCACTGGTGTTCCCCTGCCAGGAGTGGCTTTGGGGGAGGGGAGAGCAGAGCGACACTCCGGCCCCTGGGATCCAGCCCAGCTCATGAGCC
Organism: Lepus europaeus; assembly: GCF_033115175.1. Lineage (NCBI taxonomy): Eukaryota > Metazoa > Chordata > Mammalia > Lagomorpha > Leporidae > Lepus > Lepus europaeus. The sequence continues at coordinate 33,073,207 of NC_084831.1, forward strand.
GGGAGCCAGGAGGCCACCTCGGAGCGATGACCAGGCGCTGTCCGGCTCGGACCAGCTGTAACTCCAGAGAAAGCTTCTGTCCTGCTGGGCCCCATCGGGAGAAGGGGGCAACACCCCCTGCAGCTGGGGGTCTGCAACTGGCCCTTCCCCGCCAGCCTTGGAGCCCAGCAGACGCGCCCCCCTCCGTGCCCACTCCCTGGGAGGCGTCTGACACATGATTTATTCATAAAAAGCCATCATTTGTGCCAAAGAAGAACTGAGCCGCTCGCTTTTTAAGTGCGGATAATGCTCTCAGCCTCCTGCCTCCCCGCCCATCCTCTCACCTCCTTCCCCTCCCTTCTTCCTCTGTTCCTTCATTGTTCTCCCCACACCTCCCCTTCTCCCCCTTTCCCCATTCTCCTCTCACTCACCCCACCCACATCCTCCCCACTTCCTCCTTATCATTACGGGAGGGGCCAGGACCGATTGGGCCTCAGATTAGGGAAGGCCTGGAGCCCCATAGCCCCTAGCCCCTGGCCCTTTCGGCCTCCCCCTCTTGAGGCCCCCCGGGGAGGCTGTCCCAGTCAGCACCCCCATGTGCTGTGACTTCAGCCTCCCACTGTCAACACCAGTCCCCAGAATTACAAACGCTCGTCTAACTCAAAGCAGTGTGCTTGCTGTGTGGAACATAGGGTCAAGGCAACACCCCCTCGTACCCATCCCCCTTACACTGCCCCCTGAGCTCCCCACATAGCGGTTCTGGAGCCACTATTATTTGGGAGTGGCAGGAGAGGCTGGTGCCAGCGGAGGCCCCAGGGCCCCATCACAGAGACAGGTGCAGAAGAATGAGTGTGTCCACAGGTGGAAGCTTGGACACAGACCCACACAAGGCTCCTAGAAGCAGACATCAGAGATCCACATGTGTGTGTGTGTGCATGTGTGTACTCTCCTGCTTGCACGTGCGTGCACACACACAGAGGCATGTGCACAGCCACCCACTTCGGCAGATGGAAAATCATTCCTCACCCCTTTTGAAGTGTTCATCCCCTGAGCACCTGCAGTGTGGGCTGGAAGTCTTTCCTCATTCAGACACCTGTTCATTCATTCATACATTCATTCATTCATTCACTCCATAAACCACTTTCCAACCCGCTCTGTGCCACTGGGGTGGCAGAAATGAACCTGACTGGCCCTTGGAAGGGGGCCTGGAGCAGAGGGGGCCCTCCCCTGCAGCCTTGGGCTGGGGGTTGGGGGCCCAGCAGGCGAGGGGTTAAGTCATTTGGCATCCAGAGCTGGAGCCATTAGGCCTCCTAATTATGAAATTATCGAGGTCCTCAGGTGACTGCTAATTTCACACACACTGTTCCTCTCACGGCTAATGAACGCCCGCAGAACCCACGCCTCGTCTTTCCTGCTGAACACTGACCTGCAGTTAATGAGCTCAGGAAGGCAGACAGGCCGCCGGCTGGGTGGGTGGGGCGCCAGGCCCGGGGAGGGGGCCGCTCGCCCTCCTGCCCCTCCTGGCTCTCTCGCTGGCTGCCAGCCCCAGTGACGGCTTCGGGGCAAAGCCCAGCTGCGAGCTCTGCGAGACAGGCTGGGCCTCCCCAGCTTCTGGGAGCAGGGGAGGGGTACGGATTTGGGGCTGGCTTCAGCATGGGGTGGGCTGAGCATGGGGGGAGGCAAGAAAGGAAATGGAGACGGCAGAGGACCCTCTCGGCTGCCTTCGGAGCTGTGTCGGAAATATTCACGAAGGGCTGGCTGGGGGCGACGGGCTGAAGGGATGGCACGCGGAGATGCTGAGATGGTGGTGACTTCCGTGTGAGGAGGGGCTCCAACAGCAGTGGGAGTGTCAGCTGGGGGTGGGGGCACTGCAAACATGGCTGCTGCTGTTTGTGATTTTTAAAATTTTAATTGTTTCAATTTAAAAAGTGACAAAAATGACACTGCAAATATATATATACAAATATATAAATATTTATTTATAAAGTGATACTTCCTGGATGCAGTCAAAGGTGTGGCCAGTTCAAGAGCTCAGTAGTGGGGACACATTGGCCCCACGGGCTCCTCTGGCCAATAGGGGGCTCAAAGGCCCCACAACCTACCCGTGGGGAGAAGCCTGCCTCCAGCCATGACCTACCAGCAAGGACAGTATCAACTTAGTGACAGGGTGGCAGATGAGAGGCCAAGAGGGTGAGCACCATCCAGGGCCTGTGGCAGCCTCTTCCTGCCCTGTGGTCTTGCCGTCTTGGGGCCTCCTTTCCCAGGGAGTAAATGAGCCCCTTAGATGAGAGCTGTGTGTTCCAATCAGTGTCTACAGCGTAGGGTGGGTCAAACGGCCTGAGAGGCAGGTACCCCAGGAAAAGGGGTACCCCCTCTGCTCCAGGCTCTGTGTGTGTGCCTGGGGGCACACATGACCCTATATGTGAAAGCCACCCCTCCCCCCCTAGGAACCAGGGGCCGTGCTGACACCCCACCAGCCCTGCCTGTGCTGTGTGCTCTGATGGCCAGTTCCTGCTCTGCCGCCTGCTCTCACTCACCTCTGTGCCTCTGTTCCCCCCTGTAGGACATAGGTAATACATGGGTCAACTCCCTTTGGATGCAATCATTGCTGTTACTGTGACGTTTCCCACGATTCTGCCCCCAAGGCCTCCCCCCAAATGCCCACAGGGTCCTTCCAGGCCACTGGCTCCATGGACAGGCCCAGGGAAGGGATCTGCACCAGGGCAGAGCCAGGCCTCAGGCCCAAAGCCCATGGGCTCTTGACCATGCTGTAACACCCTTCCTCTGTGTGCCAGCCCCAAACACCACATGTGTGCGTGCACCTCCACACAGCAAGCCGCTCATCCCCACATCCCACCTGTGTGCATCCAAAGCCACACGCCCACAGGCACAGTCAGATGTGCATGTTGACCGCATCAACATACTTGCAAAAATTCACATGTGTGTAGACTACACACACACACCACCATGCACATGCATGCACACATATAAGTTCACAGTTCCACGTGATGCTCACATGTTAGGGTTCTCCCATGCACATGGGACTCAGGCATGTGGATCCCCTCATGTGAAACAGGCATGAACACACACACTTGTGCACATGCATAGGGAAACACGGGTCTGGGCACCCTGGTGCAGCGAGGGTGAGCAGCTTCCTGGCCCCGGAGTGTGATGGATGGACCCCTGTCCTCAGCGACTATCCGAGTGTCGGCGTATGAGGTGCAAACACCAATTAGTGGGGCCTTTGAAAGCATCGGCTCGTTACAGGGGAAGCAGAAGAGGCTGCAATTGGCATAAAACACGGAGCTACTTAACTCTCCCGGGGTGGGGTGTGCACTGTGCAAAGGTCTGTGGGCAGAGCTCTCCTCTCCGTTCTGCACTTGTTACTGGAGAAGGACCCTCGCGAGGGGCCTTGGCAGGCAGCTTTGATGCTCCATGGAAGTGGGGGGTGGGGGGGACCTCCTGCCGGCGCTGGGCTGGCACCGAGCGAGCGGGGGCTGCGCCAACTGGCGATCAATTTCATGCACATCGTAAACCTAAGTGCTTTCTGGAGAGCCGGGCAGATTGCACATAAAGTCCCCCTTCTGTCCCTAGCACACGGGTGGGCGGGTGAGGCAGAGGCTCGCCCTGGCAGACAGACCTCCAACAGGCTGCAGGAGCCCTGAGAAACCTGCCCCCGCCCCCCCTGGGGGGGGGCAGGAGGTAACCTTGGGGACATGACACCTTCTCCCAGGAGGGTAGGCACTTCTGGGGCAGCTGGAGATGGGCAGAACAGTGCCTGAGCCTGGGAGCTGCCAGGCTCTGCTAGCTACTGAGTGGCCTGGGGCAGGCAGCTTCTCTAGTCCGCGGTTTCTTCATCTGTACGATGGGTTGATGGAAGAATTCAGTGAGCTCATGTCTTTGCGTGATGTGCTGCAGAGCTGAACCTACAGGAGCACAGTGAGGTCACATTTACAGTTATTGTTATGCTCAAATGGTCCAGCCTCTGGGCCTCGCATGCTTGCTGTGTGGCCTTGGGCTCCTCCTGACCCGGGGCAGGCTCTGCGCCTGAGGATGGGGTGGGGTGCACAAACCTGTCTTCCCTTGCAGGAGTCCACTCTTCCTCCGTCCTGCTCTTGTCCAGTCCCTGTCGACCCAGATTTGCTGTTTGGAGAGGCCTCGTCGCCCATCTCTCTTGCCACGAAACGCCAGGGCCAGGCTGGAGGGGTGTCCCCTGCAGAGTTTCCAAGTTCCCTGCATTTGGGATGCCACAGCGATCCTGGGCCAAGGTGGCAAGGGGTGGGGGGAGGTGGAGGGGCTGTGTTCCTGCTCCACTCTGGGCCTCTGGGAGCCATGCTTGTGTCATCACTCACAGGCTCATAAAATCAGATTCTCAGCTTCTGCCCTCAGCCTAGCCCTGAGCCTAGCTCAAATCCGAGAGGGTGCTGGCTGGGAGGGACCCCACACCTGCCCTCACTTCAGGAACCAATAAGGGGGAGGGGCTAAGAGCAGTTCTGAAGCCAAACTGCCCCGGTTCCGATCCTGGCTTTCCTGTTTGGGAACCTCATAGTGTTGGCTTATCCCTCAGGTGTAGGATGGGATGAAGGTATCTCTCGGGGAGGGGGGGGGCAGTATCGGAGCGAGAACAGAGCATATCTGAGCGATGTGCTAGAGCGATGGCCGAGCAGCACGATCCGGATGCTTCTGCCGTTCTAATCACTGCTTCTCTTTCTCCCTGTGCCCTTCTCTGATCCCCAGTTCATCCTCTTACAGAGACAAAACCAAAGGCTCCACACTTATCATTTGATTCAAAACAGAACTGGGAATGGAGGTTAGAATGGGGTTACTCTAATTCACAACTCTAGGGGGTGACGTCCAATGACAATCTTTGCCCATGCTCAGAATTGTGCAGTGCCCAACGTAAGCAGCTGAACATAGCCACCTCCTTTTCTCTCTGGTGCACAGAGCGCTGCCTAGCCAGACCATCTCATAGTCAGGGACCTCACAACAAGGCTGCCACGCGGGAGGCACTCTGAAACCGAATGTTGGGCCTTCATAGAATTAATCTTCACAGCCCACCTTGGGAAGAGCAGGTGACTATCTTCAGACCACAGATGGAAAAAGCAGAACTCGGAAAAGGCCATGTTGGCCAGCTTGGGAGAGGCTGCGCTGTGGTGACCAGCAGCCCCCACATCTCAGAGGATGAACACCACAGAGGTTGACTGCTTGCTCATGCAAAGTCTGCTGCAGGTGAGGCAACTCTGCCCGGCTGTGTCCTCCCTGGAATGACCTGGCCATGCTGCCTCGGCCCTGAGGATCTGCTGGCTCAAAAGACTTTTCCGTGGTTGCTGGAGCAGCTGGAAGCCATGCATCGGCTCTTCTGTGCTCTGGCTGGGAGGCCGCCATTTCACCTCTGTCTGCAGCTCATTGGCCAGGAGCAGTCACGTGGCCCACGTACCAACAAGGCATCTGGGAAACATAGGTGCATGGTGCAGAATGAAGGTGGCTGTGACTGCTCCATTCCCAGGCATGGACCAGAGAAGAAGGGCCCAGGAGTTTAGGGCAAGAGGAGAGGATTCTGGAGGGAGCTGGAGCTTGGCTTTGAAGAAGTGGGGGTGAAGTGGGTTTGGAAAAGCAAGGAGGGGGAAGGGGGCATTCCTTGAGGGTGCAGAGGGTTCCTGTGTGAGGCAGCCTTGCATTATGGTAGGGGAATGCTTGAAGCAGGCTGCTTATGAAGAAAAGAGGTTTCTTCTGGCTCATGGTGCAAAATTCAAACAGCCATGGCCCAAGCTCTGATGAGGACCCCCGACAACGAGGTGGGAGCACACCAGTCTGCCTCTCTCATTATGAAGTGCAGGGATTCAACGCTGCGGCCCCACCCTGACGACCTGGTCTCATCTCCATCACTTCCCCAGGCTGACCTCTGAACCCCGTAATGACGTCAAGTCCCCATTCCCTTCTAGAACCACTAACTTAGGATTCAGGGGTTTAAACTCCTGCGTGAGTTTTCCTGGACAAGCGCTATTCAAGCCATAGCAACACCTACAGGTTCTCCACCTGCAGATGCTTACCGAGGTGAACAGCTCTGTCCAGGGAGGACCAGGAAGATGAGGGCCGACTTTCAAAGGGGAAATGGGCCGCAGTGGGGCCTGCAGCCTTTCGTCCTCCCTCTGCAGGTGATGGGCCAAGGAGGCTTTGGTTTGCCTTCCAGACTCCTGGCTGGGCGTGAGCTTAGAGGGAAGTCTCAGTTTTAAGATTTATTTATTTATTTGAAAGGCAGAGTTGCAGAGAGAAGGAGAGAGAAAGAGAGTCTTCCATCCACTGGTTCACTCCACAAATGGCCACAATGGCCGGAGCTGAGCCTATCCGAAGCCAGGATCCAGGAGCTTCTTCTGGGTCTTCCACGTGGGTACAGGGGCCCAAGCACTTGGGCCATTTTCCGCTGCTTTTCCCAGGCCATTAGCAGGGAGCTGGACTTGAACTGGCCACTATGTGGGATGCTGGAGGTGCAAGTGGTGGCTTACCCACTGCGACACAATGCCAGGCCCTCATGTAGGGTTTGAGAGAGGTGTAGGAGGGGAGAGAGAGTCACGTGTGCAACTTGGGGGCCGGAACAGGCACAGTAGTGAGGTAGCCCAGGACGGAGCTCTGGAGATCAGACCTGTGTATCCAGGCAGAAGCCAGCCAGGGCAGTGGGGACAAGGCCATGGGAGCGAGGGGGAGCCGAGAAGAAAGGGGAGGGAGGTGGGCTGTGCCAAAGGCATGACCGCGGGCTACACAAAATACAGCGACAAGGACATTGCCGGTGACCTTGGCAAGGACTGTTTCTAGGCTGTGAAGGGTGCAGAAGCCAGATTGGAGCCGGCCGAGTGAAGTGGGAGGCAACCGAGTGCGGAGAGCAAGTGTGGACAACTGCTCCAGAAGCTTCCTCCAGGGCAAGGCCGAGCTGGCCATGGAAGGCAGGGGTCGGCTGGCAAGGGAGCGTGTTTCTAAAACACGATCTTACTGTCATTGAGAGCAGAGCCCCGAATGGGAGCTGAGAAGGGGGTGGCAGCGAGGGAGGCGCCGGAGACGGGGCCCATCGGGGGTTGCACTCCTTAGAGCAGGTCAGCCGTGGGGACACCAATGAGGAGACTCAGGGGTTACAGATAAGCCACTGAGGCAGAGGGGCCTGGGAGAGACAGAGGGAGGGGTGCAGGTGCAAGGTACCGGGGAAGGGAGAGGATCTGTGGGTGGGGGGAGCCTGGGCGGGGAGGAGGACTCGCACCCCTCCCCCGCCCCTCAGGAGCAAGCATGTGCAAGGCCAGGAGAGGCTGTGGAAAGAATGTGGTTTGCACCCCAGACCTTGACCCAGTCCAGAGCTCAGCTCCTCCTCCCCTGAGCCCAACTAGTGCCCAACCCAGGGGCTGAGGTGACTGCAGCCATGCAGGTGCCGGGGCCCCTGCTTCCTGGGGCCTGGGTTGGGGGTGACAGGAGGGGCCTGCCGAGCCCTTCTCCCACTGCAGGGGCAAAGCCGCACCCCTCACAGCAGGGTCGAGGCAGAGGGCAGTCTGGTTTACACTAGGATGTCCAGGCCTCTGGGCCCCAGCCCTTCCCTGAGTAGGGACAGGCCCAGAGGGAGGCCAGCACTGCAGCCGGGGCCCCTGACCTCCGCCCCTCGCTGCCCCAGCCCAGGCCCTGGCTGCCCTGTGGGGCCCAAGCCACCCTGACATTCACCTAATTGTCTTCCCGCTTTGATGAGTGGCTCCGCAGAGGCGCCGCCACGGATCAAATTAAATGTGAACCAAGCAGGCAGCTTGATGATGAGAAGGAAATACCACATTTACATAGCCTGGCTGCGGGGGCGGGGAGACCCAGGCCCGGAGACAGAGACCCAGGGACCAGAGGAGACAGAGGGGAGAGACAGACAGACACTCGAGGCAGGGTGGAGGGTGGGGCGGGCCGGCAAGGGCGTCTTCTGCGAGGGAGGACACCGTGGAGTGACTGGCAGGAGGCAGGAGGCTCTCGCCACTTCCAGGCTGGTCACCTCCTCCCCACCCAGGGGGAGGAGGTGGCCCCGAGCCCAGCATGCGGCTGAGCGCCCCTCCTGCACCGACTCCCAGCTGGGTCTCCCCGAGGCTCCCCTCACCCACCCCAGACCCCACAGCTGGGCTGCAGCTGCCTCCTTGCGCATGCCCTGGTGGGTGCGGCCGTGAGCTTCCCCGTGGTTCACTCAGGGACATCCTGGCTGCCTCTCCTGGTGGTGCAGGACGGGCCTGGCCCCGGAAGGGGGTGTGTGTGAGCGTGAGTGAGTGTGTGTGAATGTGACCGTGGGAGGGTCATGTGTGGCACCTGTCAGAGGCCTGTGCACGGGTGTCGGGCCCTCAGGGCCTCCCCTCCAAGTCGAGTCAGGCCCGAAGGCCTCGGGGGGGGGGGGAGCCTGTGTGTAAGACCTGTGGGGCACTGGTCAGAGCCACTGTGCCCACAGCCCCTCGGCCCCAACAGCACCATGCCCAGAGACAAAGCGTTGTCATGGCCACAAACCAGCTCCTGCAGGTAGCCTTGTCATTCTCCCCATTTAGCAGAGAGAAAAACCGAGGTTCAGCGAGGGGAAGGGAAGCAGCCAGCCTAGCTAGAGACGGGCCAGATGCGAAGCCAGGGCCGCCCCGTCAGCTGGTCCTTCTCTGCTCATCTTGCGTCTGTCTGTCTGGGTGTCTGGTGAGCCTGCAGCACCCAGCACAGAGCCCCGTGTGCTGGACAGGGACTGGTGAGCACTTCCTCATCTTTCTTCAGCCCCTAACCCTGTGCTGTCCAGAAAGGCCTGGGCTGGACATCGTGGCTAGACCTCTCACCATTCGTGGCCATCACTGAACAAGCCCATGGGCCCAGCACGAGCCCCGCCCTTTACAGCTTCAGCCCTACCCCGTGGCACCATCAGGAGCCTCGTCTAACAGAGGCAGCACCTGGGGTGCCCAGGGGTACAGCACAAGCATTTTGCTGAGTTAGGCTCTGCGTTTAGCCCGGGTTCAGCCCCTTTGCGCTGAAAGTCCCCTTCCTCTGCATGGAGATAGCACTGGGCGTGCAGGGAGGCAGAGGGGGGTGGAAAGAGAGATGTCCCCATGCATATGTGTGAGCTTGCACACCCACGCACGTGTGTGAGCGCGTGTGCCCCGCAACAGGAACCTGGGTCCGGGGACCCTGCCCTCTGCCAGTGTGTGTGAGCGGCTTTCACCTCTCACTTCACTGACTCGCAGCCCAACCACCACTTTTGAGGTGGACAGACTGAGGGTCAAAACCGTAGGGGAGACTGCACAGCGACCAGGCTGGTCCTGGGCCCCACGGCTGCCCTCTCCTCCCCGCATCCCCCGTAGCTCCTTCCGCCCTACCCTGGCCCCAGGGCAGCTCCCCCGTGAAAATGCTAGTGGGCTCCTCGGAAAAGCCCTTCCCCCTCACCCACAGGGTCCAGGGCGGCTTTTCCTGGGAAAATAATTAGAAATCTAATTCTTATTTCTCCCACTCCGCTAATTGTCTGTGGACAATTTGATTGTAACAGTCGTCACTGAAGCAGAAAAACCACCTTACTTCTGCCAGATAGCCTCTGTGCAGTGAACACCACCACTGTCTGGTTCCCCTCTCACCTGCACAGGCCGGGGCCGCGGGGCCTCACCTCTGCCTCCCGCCCCAGCAAGGGCGCACCTGGGGGCGGGGCACTAGCAGCAGTGGCAGTGGGGGTCTGGAGACCTATAGGGTGAGGACAGAGAGCGAGCGAGAGAGAGGGAGGGAAAGAGAGGAAGAAATTATGAATATTTGAGCATTTGGGTAAAAGGCGGAGGGAGAAATGGGGACCCAGGCATGGGGCCTGATCCGAGGCAGAGAGAGCTGGAGGGGATAGGGGGCAAAGGAGGGAAGAAAGTGCCCCCTGGGGACCGGGCTGGGGAGACAGGAGCCCGGCCCCATGTCCAGACTGCCCCTCTGCCAAGGCAGGAGACACCTTCCCCTGCCTCGGAGACAAAGCCAGACAGTGTGTTTAGGAGCTGGCTGCTGAGGGCTCCCCAGAGAGCACAGGCTCCCGTGGGACATGGCTGATTAAGGATGAAAGGAGGGGAGAGGGGGTGGGGCAGGAGGGGTCTGGGGGATGGGGAGGGTGCCAGATCCAGGGACAAGGCCGGCATGTGTGGATGGACAGCAGGAGCCGCACCACCAGGGTGTGACCTGTTGATCGAAGCTGGGCAGGATCCACCCCTGCACCAGCCCTTCGCAGGCCCTGGAGCCATGGTTACTCCGGTCTGCCCATGCAGCATCTCTTCGGAGACGCCTCCCCACCCCCCCCACCCCCCACCCCCCACCCCCGCCAAGCAGCCCTCATCCCCCACCCCCCACCCTTGTCCTGGCAGGACTCTGGCGGGGGTGGGTGTGGGGAGAGCCCGGGCTCCTCTGGGCTGAGCCGGTCCTGCTGGGATGCAGGCTGAGTGCACAGGGCCCCCTAGCCGCGCCCAAGCCTGGCACAGGGGGCTGCCTGCCTGCTGCTGTTGGACGCCCGGCTCAGAGGCCCGTCCCAGGCAGGCGGGGATGCCATGGAGAGTGCGGCTTGGGCAGCCCAGTCTCACCTCCTGGGGACCTGAGCGGCCTCTGCCCACAGCCCAGAGCCACCGTGGTCAGGCAGGGAGCCCCAGTGCTCTCTCCCCCAGTCCAGGACCTAGCAGGGAGAGTGGAGGGGCCTGGGGCTGGTGGAGGGGTGGGAGAGAGAGCCAGGCAGAGAGGAGCTTCCTCCCGAGCCTCCTCCGCCTCTCCCCTCCGCTGGCTCTCAGCGCTTCCCGCCTCCCCCTCCCAGGCCTGTCAGGGGAGGCCCGGAGCCCGGGGCTCCTGTCAGTCTAGAGCTGGAGAGCTCCGCGGGCTTCATTAACATGCAAATTAGCAAGTTCTGACTGGCTGTGGCAGCCACGGGCAGCCGCCCCTCCCAGCCCCAAGAGTGAGCCAGTGTGTGTGTGCCCGCGCGCGTGTGTGTGCTTGTGTGTATGTGAGTGTGCATGTGTTGGCTGCGGCAGGGTTGGAAGAGGGGGGAGCTGCTCTCTGCCCTGGACTCCCCAGGCAGCAGCACGTGTGTGTCACACATGCATATGATGCACAGCCACTTCCAGCCACGTATCACAGTATTAGGAACACCCATGGACATGCAACTGTCCCCACAGTGGTCACACTGTGTCTGAACTGTTTCAAACAGGCTTACCAAGCTCATTCCCCTTCCAGCTCAGCCTAATTCACACACTCACACACAGTCCCGCTGAGCACAGACCCACAAGCACCCCAGGCCCCCTGTAGCCACCCAGGCACATACACCCGCAGCCTCAGTCACACCACAGCACACACAGGCACACAGCCCTATACGAGGGAGGTGCTGGGCTCGCATGGCCTCAGTGCAGCTGCCACCACCAGGGTGTCCTCCGTGCCCAACCCTGCTCACATCCCCTATTCCCTCCACCGGAACTGACCAAGAGCAGCCTGTGTCTCTCCACCCCAACCCGTCAGCCTGCAAGGTTAAGCTTTTTGAACTGTCTGGCCTGGGCCCTGAACCTCCCTCCCAGGCTGCCTGCATCATCTTCCAGCTGTCACCTCCACCAGCTGCCTGCCCACTGCCCAGGGCCCTCTGTCTGGGGGTCTGTGCCCCTCCTCCAGCTGTACAGCCCTGGGCTTCCCTTGGGAGTGGCCCTGGTCACACAGTATTGCAAACGCCTGTGATGTGTCTGCCTCCACTGGGACAGGAGCTCCACGAGGCCAGGGAGGCGTCAGTCAGTCTTGTTTACGGCTCTGTCCCCTTGCTCGGCTCACTCTTGCTTGTCTGAACCATTTCCCCAGCAGGATGGAGCGGGAGCCAGCAGTGTTAATGATAGGACTGGTTAATGTTCACGTGGTGGTTGCTATGTGCCAGGCACTTCTGTGATGAGCAATTCTGTTACAGGTGAGGAAACTGAGGCATGGTGGGCAGGGTCAAGTGCCCTGAGAAAGATAACCCAGCCAGAACTGGGGTCTGAACTCGGGGTGCCCTTCCCAGAATGCCCTGCAGGGACTTGGAGGGAGGGGGGAAAGCAGCAGGGGAGCAGCCCAGGCCTGAGATGGTGGTGGAGGGGGTGTCTTTGCTTACTCACCACCTGTCATGGAGGCCCTGGACTGTGAGATCCTGGAGCACCCCCATTTTGAGAGGACCCCCATCTAAAACTTCCCTCCCATGTCCTCAGTCAAAAGTGCGCTGGCCACCTTCATCTGGGTTATCGCTTTTAACCCCCGAGGCAGCCCAGTGAGGCTGGCACTAGGATTAACTCCACTGACAGGCGAGTGAAGGGAGGCCCACTGCATGTCCACAAGCCCTGGGTGGGTGTGGTGGGGACCGCTGCAGTTCTGTGGGTGCAGAACCCCACTTCCCTGCCCTGCCCCCGCCCCTAGCCAACCCTGCCTTGGGAATAGGAGCTGCTACCTTTTATAGCCCCCACCCTCCTGGGCAGGGATGGACACATGATTCCACCTGGGCCAATCAAGCAAGGCTCTGGAGTTGGAAGCAGCCCAGATTCCGCTGTGCAGTGGGAGCAGGCAACAGGCAGACAGGCTGACGGGAGGGAGCGCAGCCCTGCTCTCACCTGCCCAGGCTGGGGGTGGCCCAGGGGGCTTCAGCACCCCTTCCACCTTGCCCGGGTCTCTCCTGCACCCTCTGCTCTGCTGACCCGGGGGCTTATAGTGAGTGTTGCAGCTGTTGAAAAGGGGGTGGGCAGAGCCTGTGCCCACTGGGTGGTCCGGGGATCACTGTGAACAGACAGCGATGGCAGAGCCATTCTCATCCTCACCCCGTCAAGGCCAAGGTCCTTGCCTGCTTGTTTCCTGTACCCAGAACAGTGCCTAGCACACGGCATACACTCCCTGGGTTGGGGCGCAATGAGTGCATGGACGGACAGTCAGGTGAACTGACAGGCCCCGGCTGGGCCCCGGCTCACGCACGGGTGTGGACTGAGCATTGTCTTTGGGCACACGTGGTTCCCATGTGGCTCCCTGGCTCTGGAAACCACTGGACTGGTGGGTGGGGCTCAGCGTGTGGTCCTCCCTGCCAGCCCGCCCGCTCACCCCCTTCTCACTACCTCCTTCCCAGCCTGCAGAGCCCGTATCCAGCCTAGTGGTGGGGATGTGGATCTGAGTGGCTCTCGCACGGCTGCAGCCAACATTGTTTTGCCTTAACGTAGAAGGCAAAGTAAAAGGCCGAGAAGGCACACTCTTGTTACTCTCAGGGGGACCCCAGTGTCACTGCATATGGGGGAGCCAGCTGTGACTCCTGACTGTCACGTGGTGGGCTCCGGACTGAAGTCCAGCTGTGGAGGCTGGTGAGACTCCTGGGGAACAAGATGTTTGGTGAGCGAGAGTGGGAGAGAGCACAGCCTCCCCTTACCTCCCCATGGGCTCAGGCTGCAGGCCAGCTGTTGAGCTGGGTCTCTAGTGACCCCAGGGCTCCCAGGCCCCACAGGCACCCCTCTGAGTGGTCCAGACAGCATTCTTAGCATTGGCCATGTGCTTCTGAAGTTAGGGTTGTCAGGGCTTACAGAATGGGGACCAGTGTGGTCTGCCCTGGCCCCTAGGTCCCTTCCTGGCACAGACCTGCGTGGGCTCCAGGTGGGGTTGGGCTGTGACACACACCCAACACTCCAGTCTAAAGGCCATCGTTAGGCCCATCCCCCCTTTCAGCGCTTTTTGGGCCAGGAGAAGGCCCTGGGTCTATGGAGAGAGAAGGAAGGGCGAGGCCTGCCTGGTGGGCCAGCAACCTTGAGTGTCCCTCGAGACTGCCCCTGGACTCCTCCCCAGAGGTGCTCACGTTCTGGCTGTGCTCCTCAGCTTGGCAGCCGCCCCCGGCATCTGGCCCAGACACAGTACAGGGACAGCTTCCAGCTCAGGGCTCTAGGGGCCAGAGCAGCCCTGCCCGGCCCTGGATGCAAAGGGTTAACAGGCTGGGAAGAAGGAGCAGCAGTCCTTTGGCTAAGGAGCCTTGTTAATTGATTCCCTCATTCCCATTTGCTCCCGCTAAAGAGAGACAGATGAGAGGGAGCCCGCCAGGCCCGTCTTGGCACCCGGCAGCTTGGCTGGGCACAGCTGTGCTCATGGCGCTGGTGTCTGTGGGGGAGGGGCTGGTGGCAGCGGAGGTGGGGCAGTGCCTTGCGGGCCCAGTGCCCTCTGCTCACCGTGGGTCCTGGCAGGGGTGATCTCAGAGCAGGTTGGAGAGGACACCTTGGGACACCCTGGGACACCCCTTAGATCTTGGAGTCTATGCTGAAGCTTGGTGGCAGACCTCACAGGCAGCTCTTGGGGCCCAGCAAGGCTTCCTCCTAGGAGCGGTCAGCTGCGGCCTGTCCAGTGAGTTCTGTGCCTTTGTGAGGCAGGCTGAAGTCCTCTTCCAAACCTGGCAGCCTCGCCACGGCCACAGGCGCTGTCTGAATGCCCTGGCACTGACCTGCCTCGTCGGTCTCTCCACCCCGCTAGCTTCTGTCTGTCTCACAGCGCTGCCTTGCACTGTGCGAGACAAAGGCCCTGCCAGTTTCCCTTCAGAGAATGGAGTTCCAGTGTCACCACGCAGTCAAGTGTGAGATCCCAGAGTTCAAATCCCGGCTCTGCCACTTACGAGTGGCGTGATCTGGACAAGACAGGCAGCCGCACTAGCACCTGTCTGTGACAGGCGGCCAAAGTGGCCCCAGCTCCCACCCTCCCTGTGCATGCCCCGTGGTTATGGACCTGTGGGTTCTTCCAGGGCCTGGGACTGGGGATGGCCTGGTGACCTACTTTGCCCAACAAAGTGTGGAGGAGGTGACAAGGCTGGTTCCGAGGCCAAGTCTCAAGTGGCCTTGACCGCTTCCAGTTGTTCCCTTGGGACCCTGCCCAGCTGCTGTGTGAACAAGCCGAGGCTGAGCTGCTAGATAAAGAGGGACACGGGGCCATCACTGCCACCACTCAGATGCCAGCCAGCCACACACTGCAGGTGTTGCCTGAGCTCGGCCAAGGCGGGAAGAACCTAGCAGAATTTGCAGCCCACAGAACCAAGCCCTGAAGAGGCATGGTTTTAGGCAGTCCATGTTGGGGTGACTTGTTACGCAGCACACGCTAACTGCTACACTGTCTTGAGGAGTGAACGAGCTACTGTAGTACAACGCCTCACAGCGCCTGGCACCGAGCAGGCGATCAGAAAGTAGGGCTTCTATGATTGTTGCTCAGAGTGGAGGCACTCTGAGTGTGACCTCAAATGAAATCCTCCTGCATTTGACACTGGGTTCTCATCCGTGCTCAGAAGTTAAGCAAACTCTCCTCGAGCCAAGCCCGCTACAGCCCGTGTCGGCAGCAATGACGGAGGGGACAGAGAACATCACCGAGCTCTTACAAGGTGAGAGCTGGGCTCTGTAGCAGGTGTTTTCCATGCTGTATCCCTCCCAGTCTGCACAGCACAAGGCTTTATGAGAGAGGTGTTCCCATTTAGGCATTCTATCACATTTGCTTATTGAATCCGAGCAAACTGAGGCTTGGAGATGCCAGTGCTAACTTACCCAGGTCACACAGCCGATTAGCTTGGCGAGGCTTTGCAGCTCCCCAGGAAGCAGCGACTTCTCCCGCTTTCGCTTGCTTTGCCAATTCCACCCCAGTCTGCAAACTCTCCCCTGGAAAGTCCCCGCTTTGTCCTCCACGTCAGGTACTCTGAGTCAACTGCATCTGAAATATCAAACGGAAAAAAATCCCAGAAAGAAATTCCCGGGTTTTAAATCGCATGCTATCCTGAACGGTATGAAATCTTGCAGCATCCTGCTCCAGCCCACCCAGTGTGTCCATGCTGTATACGTTACCCACCTGTTAGTCACTATCAGATTCACTGCTGTGGCATTGATATCTCAGTGCTTGTGTTCAAGAAACCTTTATTTTACTTAATAAGGGCCCCAAGCCCAACAGTAATGATGCTGGAAATGTTATTGTATTTATTATGTTATATTATAATCTATTACAGTGTATTATTATTCTGTTTATTATTAGTTGCTAATCTCTTACTGTGTCTGATTTATGAATTAAACTTTATCATATGTTTCTATGTATAGGAACAAACATAGTCTATGGGGTGGTCCCCGGCATCTACTGGGGGTCCAGGGCACAGTGGGGCTCCTGCAGAGGGTCTTCCTCAAGCTCCTCCCGGACGAGACAGTGGGCTTGGTTAGATCCCCCTGGCCTGGACGCTGCGCTCCTCACCTCTCCCTTACACACAAACTCCGACGCCTCACTCCTCCATCAGGACAGTATCTTCGGTCTTCTTGCACAAGATGCCCTGTGGGGCCACGCAATTTCCCTGGCTTCCACATGACCATAACTCAGTTTTCGGAGCTTCAGCCACGTTTTCCTTGTCCTCCTGGTTCCTCTCCACCTCCCAGGTCAGGCATTTGTCTGACCTTGGGATCCATTTTCTGTTCAGTACCCTTCCCTTCTTTCGGGCGTCATAGCCCACACCGGGTGCCCCGGCAGCCCAGGGGCCACAGCACGAGCGGCCGAGTTCTTTCAGGAGCCCCACCCCTACCTGTCCTGTATTGGTCCAAGCAGGCCACGTGATCGAAGCTGCACCAATCAGAGTTCTCTCCAGTCTTGGCTCTGCAAAGAAGTCCATTTGTCTTGAAATTTACTAAGAACTGAGAAAATGCTGTTAGGATTTTTTTTTCATATTCTCTTTTTCCTGTTTCAAACTACCACCATTGCTTTTGTGTGTGAATAGTTTTTAGAATGGTAGATTGTATGTGCCCTTGGGGTAGACTTTTCCTCTTTACAAACTACTCATTAGCATTTTTCTTCATATTTTTAGACCAAAGGTGGCTAACACAGCCCTACTGAAGAGGAGAAAATTAAAAAATAAAATTTGATTCCATGTGAACAACAACAACAACAAAACCACAAAACTGTGGCGGGCTCGGCGGCAGCGCTTTCAGTGTCTTCTGTCTTGAGGAGAAGTGGCCCTGCAGTGGCCAGCAGCGTCTGCGTGGGGACCCAGCACACAGCTGCCCCCTGGGAGTTTGCTCCTGGGGTTCTGTGGGCCGGGAAGTCCCTCCTCGTGCCCAGAGACGGCTGAGTTGTGTTTCCGCCTCGTGCAGACCAGGCTTGGTGCAAGGTCCCCTGCATGTCACCCCTCATAGGTTCCTCCAGGGCTGCCTGGACACACAGGCCAGGGAGAGGCCCTGTGGCGGTAAGTGGGAGACCCAGTCTCATCTTTGGGGATGATTCCAAGTCACTCAGGTTTTCTCCATCTTAGAAATAGGTGTCACCGTGGCCCACAAACTCAAACCAGAACCCCAGCATCACTCTCCCTCCCCTGGCCCTCACCCTTCACTCCCAGCCATTCCATCTCCTGGAATGAGACCACTTCTTGTCGTCTTGGCCACTGCCCCCTCCCCCTAGTCAGGCTCCCACCATCCTCACGTCTGCTCTGGGTCTCCACACCTGACTTCCACCTGGGCTGGCCTAGGCTACGTTCTGCACTCTAGCCCCCCACCCCTCCCCCCCATTGTTCTTTTCATAAAGAGACTTACCATTTCCCACTGCACCTGGAACCAAACTGTCAGCTCACACACACCTGTTCGTCCTGCACTGGCCACAGCACTCCTCCCCTTAGTTACAGCACGCCACCAATCCTTCCCTCCTCCCATGCTTGCCTGGAGTTCTCGCATACTCTCTCTCTAGTCCAGTGCCTTCTGTCCACCAGGCCTCAGCAGGAATGTCACCGTCCCAGAGGGAAAGAGTAAAATAACCTCTCCCCCAGTGACTCTGCATCTTGGTCGCTTGTTTGTGTTCGTCACAGCATCACTGGAACCTGAGTTATTCTGCTTCTCTATGCACTTGGGTCCGTGCCTTCCGCAGGAATCTAGCACAGTGGGGGCAGGAAAGGAAAGGGACTGACCTCACACACTTTGTGTCCCAAGCATCTAGCACAGTGCTTGGTGCACTGTCGGGTGTGAAAAGTTTTTATGACACGAGGAAGTGAATAGTTGAATCCAGTGCGGGGGGCAGTTTTACCCCCTTTCTACAGGACAGAAAGTTAGGGCTGTCACGGGGCCGATGCATGGCAGAAAGGGGCTGAAGTCCAACTGTGTGTGAGGACAGAGCCTCTGTGCGGCCCCGCCTTAGTGGCTTGTTTGAATTCACAAAGCAAGCTCATGCCCAGTACTGTACTGACCCCCCTCCCCCAGGCTGGTCTCTGTTTTACAAGCCAGGAAATGGGAGCTTGAAGAGAGAGGGCTCCTGGCTGCTCCAAGGGCTCCCACCTTCCGTAGGGACCTCGGGGTTCTCATGATTTTCCCAGGCCCCTAAACCTGGCATGCCTGGAGGGATTTAGTGTGAGCTGCGCCTGGCCAGGCTCCCTGCCGACAGGGGCATCACCTCCCTCCACCCCCGTGCAGGCCGCCCGCCTGTGTCTGTCACATCAAGTTCAAGTGATTCATGTGGCAGCGGCTCCTGGTCTGCCTGTCGGAACGTCAGCCAGTCCTGGTTGCCATGACAACGGGATGCAAGGCACCAGGGCATCAGTGGGCTGTGGCTCTCAGAGGGGCAGTGCCACAGGCGAGGGAGGGGCTTGCTTCGTACTCCTGTGGGAAGCTTGGCAGGGGCTGGGGCCGTGGGGCTCGGGCCCCTCCCCGCCTCCGAGCCTTGGCATTTCCTTCATGCCATCTGTGCTGGGAGCCGGGGGAGGGGCTGGAGTGCCATCCCTGGTGGGAGGGGTCTGGGAGCAGATGGGGGGGTAAGAACAGCCCTTCCCATCCAAGCTATGCCCCACCCCCACTTCTGAAGAGTCTTCCAGGGCCCTCCCACACCACAGCCTCCCTCTCCTTGGCACCAATGGGAAGTTCAAGACCCAGCTCAGACAGAAAATTGGTCTCTGGGCTTGGCGCAGAGCTTGGGGAGGGAGGTGATCTTTGTGGGAGGGGTCCTGGGGGAATAGACATGCTTTGTGCCAATACCGGGCCGGGACCTCGTCTCCACCCCTCTCCCAGCAGCCCTGTGGGCTCGGTGTTTGCAGACCCATTTTACTGAGCCAAACCATGATTCAGAAATGCATTCAGACCCCACCTACCTGGCTCCCACGCTTGTCACTGCCAGGCCCTTGCTGTGTCTCCGAGGGGCAGGGCCCCCTCCCTGCTGTGGTCTCTCCTTCCAGCCGGTGCATCCCAGACAGGGAGATGAGAATCGGGGCACCAGGCTGCGTGTGGGCTGCCTGGGTTCGTGGCCCTGCTCCACAGCTGGCTGCGAGACCCTGGCCAGTTTGCCCCACTCCTGGCCACGGGCTCTTTGTCCAGAAACTTCAGGATGGCTGGAGGACAGGTGCTGCACGGCAGCCGACCTGAGACCACTGTGTCTTGTCCTGGGGGTGGGTGGGGGTTGGGCCTGGGCCAGTGGCAGGGTGGGGATATGGCCAAACAAGGCGTTCAGTTTAGCAGGGGTGCAAGGGTTCAAATGGGACATCGCTCCTCTGGAATGGCTCCTGAGAGCCACTGGTGTCAAAGGCACCTGCTCCCAAAGTGAGCTGTCCGTCATCCCGGCTGTGCACAGTGAGTGACCCCCGGTCCTATGGCCCTGGTCTCCACTTCCATGCGTCACTGGTGCCTGGAATCTGGTCCCCGTGGTTGGTATCCCAAGGCCAGTGGTGATTTAACCTCACTGTAGGCCCCTCTTCCTCCTGCTCCCCTCCCCCTCCTGGACTGAACTGGGAGGCATGGGGGGAGGAGTGGTTGTCTCCCCGTGTATCACCCCACCCTCCGCAGGGCTCTGTTTCGCTCCCTTCCTGTTCCCCCAGTCTAACCCTTAATTGGGAGCCATGTATCGGCTCTGGGACGGTCCTTTCTTCACCCTCTGCCCGCCCTAAGGCTGATTCGGGCTTCCAGGAACTGAGTTCACCATTGGAGGTGGGGCAGGTGGGGTTCAGGATCCTCAAATGGACAAACATATGTATTGGTCCAGTTTCTTGGTATAAGTAGGGAAACTGAGGCCCAGGAAAGCAAGGAAACTCATCAAGGCCGTATGGTAACCCTTGGCAGAGTCAGGCTGGAGTCTGGGCCTTTAGCTCCTCGGTCCTGGGAATCCAGGGAGAGACAGCAGGGCCAGGCCCATGGCACACGTTCCTTATCACCCGTCCCCAGCTTCCAGAAACATCCTAGAGGACTGAGGGCTAGGAAGACCCTGCCTGGAGGACTTGGGGCTCAATTCCATTGGCAAAGACAACTGGCAGCAGCCACCATCTCCTACAGCCAGCCCAGAGATCCGGTGGGCCTCTGAGACCCTGGGGTGCAGCTTCTGTACAGGGCCTCCGCAGTGTCTACTGCTGGAGACTCTGGCCAGGCAGGGTTGAAAAAGTACAGTTTCTGCCGGCACTGCGGCTCACTAGGCTAATCCTCCGCCTTGCGGCACCGGCACACCAGGTTCTAGTCCCGGTCGGGGCACCGATCCTGTCCCGGTTGCCCCTCTTCCAGGCCAGCTCTCTGCTGTGGCCAGGGAGTGCAGTGGAGGATGGCCCAAGTCCTTGGGCCCTGCACCCCATGGAGACCAGGAGAAGCTCCTGGCTCCTGCCATCGGATCAGCGCGGTGCGCTGGCCGCAGCGCTCCTACCGCGGCGGCCATTGGAGGGTGAACCAACGGCAAAAAGGAAGACCTTTCTCTCTGTCTCTCTCTCACTGTCTACTCTGCCTGTCAAAAATTTTTTAAAAAAAAAAAAAGCACAGTTTCTGGAGTTAGAGCTGAGTTCAGGTCTTATGTCTACTGGCTGGGCAGCCGAGAGCAGACTGCAGGCCGGCTCCTTCTCTCATTCCCACACACATCAGAGAGAAAAGGCCCCGGGGTCCAGCGTGAGACTGACACTTACCTCGGCATCCCCAGATGGCGCTGTTTGCCCCGACTTTCCTTTGGAACAGAGTGCTGGTCCTGCACGGAGCCCCCTGGTCACCTCTTCTATTTTTAAACTTCTTTTCCTTCCTCCACCTTGCACCCTTTCCCCTCCCCCCTTTCCAGAAATGACATAATTAGAGGGGCTTAATGTTCTGCTGCTGAAATCTTCATTTTCTTGGGTAATTTCCACTATTTCATCAAGGAATAATTAATTGCATTGTCTTTAATCAATTGTTTTACAAATCCAGCAGCGGGAGGACTTCTCCCACCATCTCCGCAGCTGCTCTCCCCTCCTGGGTGAGGCGCCAGCTCCTGCCAACGACGGAGCTCCGCTGCCAGGACCAGGATGGGGGACTCTTTGGGGAGGGACCTGCAGCTGCCCCGGCCCCGGGGAGGAGGGGCACGCGGGCGGCTGGGAACCCACCTGGCCGCCGTCCAGGGAGCACTCACCTGCTGTCGGCATGCCCCAGAAACAGCCCATGCCCCCTACTGAGCTCCGCTCCTTCTGGCCTAGCCACACGGGCAGGACTGGTCCCATCTAGTGGATGTGGAAGCTGAGGCTTGGAGAGGAAGACAAGACCCAGAACTGGCAAGGATGTCCCTAGGCAGGTGGGAATGCGGCCAGAATACAAGGGCAAGCTTCTTGGGGCTCAGGCCCTGCTCTGAACGTGGTCCCGTCACAGCGTTCCTGGGGTAGGCATTCCCTTAAGTTTGATTATGTATTTGAAAGGCAAAATGGCAGAGAGAGAGATGGAGAGAAAGCCACACATACATAGACACACACACAGTCTTCCATCTGCTGCTTCACTCCCCAAATGGCCGCAGTGGTCAGGGCTGGACCAGGCTGAAGCCAGGAGGCGGGAAGTCCATCCAGGTTTCCCACATGGATGCAAGGGCCCAAGCACATGAGGCGTCGTCTGCTGCTTTCCCAGGCCAAAGCAGAGAGCTGGATGGGAAGTGGAGGCGGAGGTGGAACTCATCTCATGACATCCCACATGGCACCTAAACTCTGCACCAAGACACCCCAATGGGTCTGCCTTCTTCCTCATCCAGATTAGCAGATGGACAAACTGAGGCTAACTGAGGTTAAGTGACTTGGCCAAGGTCATACAGTGAGGGAAGAACGAGGCCTTGGCCCCAAACAGTGTGGTTTCAGGAACTGTACGTTTACCTACCCACGAGAGACCCACAGCCACCCTGTGATAGCAGGGGAACCTGCCACTGCCAACTGTGTACCCTGGGATCCGTCTCACTCTCCTGCCCTCCCCCTGGCTCTCTGCTCCAGCCCATGGGCGTCCTTGCTGTCCACCTGCCCCAGGGCCTCTGCTCCTCCCTGCCTGCCCTTCCTACAGGACTGCTCCTTGATCCTGTCTCTGCTCCAACGTTCCCTTCTCTCTTATTTAAGTAGGTGTTACCCGGCTCCGCCCCCACACTACTTCCTTTTCCTGTACTGTCCTTATTTGTGGGGTCACCCCTGATGGGCATGAATGGGTTTCACCAGATGTGCCCTCCCCTCTGCCTTCTGGCTGGGAGGGACTGCGTGGCCACGTGACTTACGGTGGAAAGCAGAATGGGACAGCAGTGTCCGTTATCACGTCCAGGGCTGGGGCTCTGGGACCTGGCCTGGTGGCGGAAGCTGCAGGGGGAGCCTCCTTCAGCCTGGGTCCTCCAGTGAGGCCAAATCAGAGCAGGGCTCTTGGCAGGGACCCCCTTGCGTGGTATGAGTGAGAATTCTTCATGGCTTGAAGCCACGGATGGCAGCAGAACTGTGCCACTGTGACAGCTCCCTCCCTCCCTCCAAGGCTGATTCCCACACACCCGCTTCCCTGCCTAGCGCGTGAGCTGGCGAGAACAGCAGTCTGATCCCCGGGTCCTAGAATGTTGCTGGCACATAGTAGGCGATCAGTAAGTATCGAATGAATGAATGTAGGTCATGTTCCCTTGTGCCGCACATCGGAACTTGCCGAGTTTTTAATCCAAATGTAAGTTTTAGCTTCACCGCAGCAGCGTGATGTGGGAGCTGTCTCCTGTTTTGCAGACTCTGGAACTGACACCTAGAGGCAGTGGTTGAGCTGGGCCTTGATACTCACTGGCCAAGAGGGAGCTGGGACCAGAATCCATGCCTGGGTTCGCTGCCCCTTGCCCCTGGCCTCCAGACCTTTCAATTCCTGGATAAAGCTGCCTGAGCTCCTCCAACCCCTCCCCCAGCCTGTTTCCCCTCTATCCCTCTCTGGGGGTGTCAGCTTCCTTAAGGGAGAGGTCAGGGGTCCAGAGTTCCTGGCCTCCTCCCCTGTGGCATGATGGGCTGGGGATGGGCACCCTGCCTGCATGCGGTCACAGGCCGTCTCACTCAGCTTGAGCTCCCCCAGCCCTCCTGCCTCTTTCTCTCTGAATCTGGTGCACGGCACAGGGTGGGGGACACCACCGAGAGCCCACATCCCGCAGCCCTGGGGCACAGGTGCTGCTGGAGAGCAGCCTGGAGTCTTGGCTCTTCCTTGCCACGTGGCTGCCGCCAGCTTGGTTGTCCGGTTTCCCTGCCTCCCGAGGGTCCAGAGCGATTAGAAGGGTAAGGCAAGGAGCAGGCACAGGAGCGCAGGAACTCGCGGCAGGCAGGATGATTATAAAAATACCCAAAAGCTTGCACGGCACAGCCACTGGGGCCATTTGGTGCAGGGGCGAGGCAAGGAGAGCGGGGAGCATCACTGACCCACAGCCCAGACGTCAGGGACAGTGCAGCCCGCAGGCGGCGGGCCATGGGCAGTCACGTGGTCTCACTAGACCCGAAGCCCCACATCTACGGGGCTCCTTCTGAACAACTCTGCGTCTGTGTTGGCACCAATCACACCATCAGGTCTGTTTTTAAGAGGCAAGGGGGAGTACAATGCATTTTAACAACGTACCAAAGTGGGTTTTTCAACGTTTCTTATTTATTTATTTTTATTTTTATTTGACAGAGAGAGAGAGAGAGAGAGAGAGAGAGAGAGATGTCCCATCCACTGGTTTACTTCCCAAATGCCTGTAACAGGCAGGATTGGGCCAGGCTGAAGCCAGAAGCCTGGACCTCAATGTAGGTCTCCCATACGGGTTGCAAGGACCCACATACTTGAGCCATCCCCTGCTGTTCCAGGGTCTGCATCACAGGAAGCTAAAACCGTGAAAGGGAGCCGGAATTCGAAGCAGGCATCCTGATGTGGGATGCAGGTGTCCCAAGAGGGGTCTTAACTGCTGTGCCGATGTCTGTCCCCAGAATGGGTTTTATTTTTTTAAAAAATTATTTTATGTATTTGAAAGGCAGAGTTACAGAGAAAGGGGGAGACACACACACACACACAGAGAGAGAGAGAGATCTTTCATTCTCTGGCTCACTCCCTAAGTGGCCTCGACAGCTGGGGCTGGGCCAGATGGAAGCCAGGAGCCAGGAGCTTCCTGCAGGTCCCCCCAATGTGGGTGCAGGGACCCAAGCACTTGGGCCATCCTCTGCTGCCCGCTCAGGCACAGCAGCAGGGAGCTGGATTGGAAGTGGAACAGCCAGGACTGGAACCAGCAGCGCCCATAAAGGATGCTGGCACCACAGGTGGCGTTCCCCACTCTGCTATGCCAAAATGCTGGCCCCAGAGCAGGTTTCAAATGTATGGACTGGGAAGGTTAGCCTAAGGTGGTCCTGTTTCAGAAACTTGTATGGACTTCATGTGCTGGCCCCTGAGCGAGGGACTGGGAGCAGAAATGAGAAAGACACACCTGCTTTTGAGCTCATCTGTCTGGTGGCGCGTTAGATGTGCAAACTGACCTTGACCCTGACGACAAATGCAGCAGGGCCGAGAGAGAGCAGCGCTTCCCAGTGGCTCGGGGTGGCTGGATCTTGACAGATGGGTGGCAGTTTTCCAAGTAAAGAAAGGAGGGGAATCCAGGTAGAAAGGACAGCGTGAGCAGAGGCCTGGAGGCATGACACGCTGGAGCTCTGGGCTGGAGACAAAGGCCATCTCGACAAGGGCAGGGGAGGTCATTACAGGCCTCATGTGCCAGTCCAAGGGGTGTGGACTTTATTCAGTAGGCAACACAGAGCCTTAGAAGGTTATGGAGCAGGAACAATGTGGTTGATCTGTGTTTTAGACAGTCCCTCCCTCTTGATGCCTGGATCAAGATTGGAGAATGGATCAAGAGGCCAGGGGGCCAGGGGGATGCTGCTGCGACAGGGACAGGGGTGTGCAGCGTGGCCAAGAGCAGGAGGACTCCAGGGATGAGTAGGGATCACAGGGACCTAGCTTTGTGTGCGACTGGATGCCGGTGATCTGAAAGGGGCTGAGGTGTACCCGTGTTTCTTTTTTCTTTTTTAAAGATTTACTTATGTATTTGAAAAGTGGAGTGACAGAGAAAGAGACAGACAGGGTGATGCATCCGCTGGTTCACTTCCAGATGCCCACAACAGCTGGGGCTGGGCCAGTATGAAGCTTGGAGCTCCATTCGGGTCTCTCACATGGGTGGCAGGGACTCAAGTCCTTGAGCCGTCATCTGCTGCCACCCAGGCTGATTAGCAGGGAGCTGGATCGGAAGCCAGGTAGCCGGGACTCATCCCAGGCACCCTAAGATGGGACGTGGCTTCACCGCACCAGCCCCACCCAGGTTTCCGTCTTTAGTTCTGGAGGAAGCAGGTGGGTGATGGTTAGGGGCAGAAACAGAGACTCAGGGTAGGGGCCTGGGCTTCTGAATGGGCAGAGGTGAGAGCATGGGGCGGGCAGCCGTGAGTGGGTGATGGGAGGGGCCGTCGTTATTTATTTCAGTGGAATAAGCCACCTGAAACCTTGTAGCTTAAAACAGCCAGGGCTTCCTGTCTCCCAGGGCCTGTGTGGGTGAGGAAGCTGGGATTGGCCCGGCTCAGAGGCTCTGGCTTAGGGTGTCCCACGCAGACAGGAGCACGCCAGGGCGGCGGTATCTGCAGGGTCACGGTGGGCTGAGGGAGCTGCTTCCGCGGTGGCCCACTCGTGCCAGGCTGTGGGTGGGTTGTGTTGTGCACCTCGCCTCCCCCAGGGGCTCCCCAGAGAAGCCTTGCTTCGTGACACAGCCTGGAAGGGAGGCCGTGCTCTGTGTTTATAATATCCCGTTCTTGTCTACGCAGCTGGAACCTGTTCAGTGACCATGCAGGGGTGTGGCTGCAGGAGGCCACAGCACTGGGGACCCTCTTTGCAATGTGGTTGCCACCGAAGAGCCCCTCTTCTTCAATTCCCTTGTTTTGTGCACGTGACCCCCGGAGATAGGCAGGGGCTTGCCCAGGGCCACACAGCAGAGCATACACGAGCCTGGGCACAGGGACCCCCTGGCCTGGAAAGCCCAGGAGGAGGCGGGGAGGCCCTGAGGAGGCCCAGGCCAGGCGCTCAGCCCCTGCAGGGGCTCAGGGTGGGGGTGAGGGACTGGCCAGGTCCTCTGGGCTCTGGCTGGGGTGTGGAGCCTCCTCGTCAACCCCCCAATCCCGAGGCTGCCTCTGTCCCACACAGGCAAGATCTCCCATCCACCACCTGGCCTCTTTCAATACAGATCTAAGAGGTGCATCTCTTGTTCGTCTCTCCACCCTGGCTTTATTCAGCAGTTTTACCAGAAACCTACTGTGCACTTGGCTCCTCTGTGACCCATGCTGGATGTATGCAGATCTGTACACCCTCAGGGTCGCGCCTGGAGCTTGCCATCGGGGGGGGGGGGGGTGTATAGCAGGGTGAGCCGGGGGCCTTGGGAGAGGCTGATGTGGATGCCTGCGGATTGGGCCGTCGGGGAGATTCTCAAGGCAGCTGCATCAGGTCCAGGACTGTATGCAAGGAGGAGGGGAGTTCCAGGCACAGGCGCTGGAAGCTGCAGAGCCGGCCGGCCGGAGGGGCACTTCCCTAGGACTGGGAGCTCGAGCAGGAAGCCCTTGTGATGGGAGTGTGAGTGAGGAGGAACAGCGAGAAGGTGCAGCTCTGGAGAGGGTGGGGCCGCCAGGCAGGCAGGGCTGGCCTCAGCCGGGCTGCGGGAGAACCGATGAGCTGGCCTGGCTCTGGGAAGGCATGAGGAAGGGGCTGGCATGCAGGCTGGGCGGTCACCACGGTGTCCTCACAGCCCCTGCAGACCCCAAGGAGAGAGAGACAAGACAGCTTCGGGGGTCTGGGGCCCCGGGAGCCGAGCAGAGCTCTGGCAGACAGGAGACCCCCAGGTTGTGGGCCTCTCAGGGGGCACCCTGGGCTCCTCCTGCTCCCAGGGACCCCAGGTGTGGGAGCTGCTTGGGCAAAGCAGGCTCTGCTGCTGGCCGCTCTGCTGTGTGGCCTCGAGGGCACCCCTTTCCCTCTCTGAGCACTGGCACCCTTCACTGTCAAATGTGCGTGAACATTGTCACCTGGCTGGAAACTGTCGGGCTCTGAATGATTCAGGTGGCACAGGGCCTCGCTGGTCTGCAGTGCTTTCTCAGTCCCCGCGAGCAGTAGGGGTTCATGGTCACTAACGAACCTGGGCAGCGCTGCCTCGGGAGCCTGTTATCCTCAGGCCATGGTGCCCCCAGCTCAGCAGACGGCTTGGACAGGGGCTGCTCCCTCCAGGGGCCTGTGGAGTCCAGGGGGAGTTAAGAGGATCAGAGACCTCCGGGTAGGGGGGAGCGGCATGGCCTGGTGGCTCCCACCTACCCCTGCCACCAGCTGGGCTGCCTGGATGCCGGGAGTTGGCTGCTGGGCCTTGGAGCAGCAAGGGGAGTGAGGGCCAGAGGCTGAGGGGGAAGATGGAGGGAGAGGAAGGGAGGAATCACAGGCAGGAGGCAAGATCTGCCCATGCACGCACGTGACTGCACACCTGGCTGGACAGAGGCATGCACACAGACAGCAGGGCACACATGTGCACACGCCCACCACACACGTGCCTGCACATGCATGAGTGTACACAGCACAGGCATGTGGATACAGGGCCACACACACTCGTGTGCCCACTCAAGGGCGTGCACACACACACACACGCATGCGCGCGCACTTGGCCTTGGCGCGCCCTCTCCCAGTCTCACACAGTCTGAGACCCCAGGCTCCTGCACCCCAGGCTGTAACTGCACTTCGGCCGTTCCCTCTGTCGTGTGGTGCCGGGGAGGGTCTGAGCCAGGTTTTGAGCTCCTTTAGGAGGGTCCACCTATACGGGGGTGGGGAGACCAAGTAGGCGAAGGTGACCCCGAGTCCCCAAAGGGCCACACCTGGGACGGTGGGGCCGAAGCTGGCAGAAAGAGGCCTCCCGCACCCGGCACAGAGCCGGGCAGAAGGGCTGCTGGGTGAGCCTGATGGCCCCACCCCCACCCTCTGGCTCTCCTTTCAGCTCCCTGGGGCTAGGAGGAAGAGAACCCAGACCAGGCTGAGTGGGTGCCCAGCACCCACATGTGGGATGGACAGGAGCTGGCACCTGTGGGTGGCCATGGCTGCTTCTGAGCACCCAGCACGATGCTGGCCATGTTCCTCTTGTGACACTTGCAAGTGAAAAGTCAAGGGGTTTTGGGGGGCCATGGGGCCAGGATGGGAGAGCGCTGGCCTTGCCCGTGGCCTGGATTGGAAGGCATAGAGGTTGGAATGGCACTGGCACAATGGCCAGCAGCCGCCGCCACCCACAGGCCATCTATGCTGGCCCTGCAGGGGCCCCTGGGAGCCAGAAGGTGGACAGAGGCCCAGGGCAGACTCTGGGCCCAAAACCAGAGTATCCCGGGGCCGCCAGCCCTTGCTGGGTCGGTTTGCAGGAGTGCCCACACCGCAGCCCCATGAGCTGTCTCGGGGCCTGCAGGGACCTGGCCAGTGCTGCCGCGGGAGATTTACAGCGGCGGGGAGCACCCAGCCGGAGGGCCGCGTGGACAATCAATCAAGCTCCTGCCTGGCCCTGGTGGCCCTCCTGGCCTTCCAGGCCTCTCACCCGCCTTGTCCAGCCCAAGCCCAGCATGGGGATGAGGACGGTGCGGGGGGAGGGGTGTCCTGACCCCGCCCTCTGCCTGCTGCTGCCGTGTGTGTGTGTGTGTGTGTGTGTGTGTGTTGAGGGTGGGCAGGTTGGAGGTTAACAGTGGGGGCTCTCAAAGCAGCCAGTCTGGGTCCGTAGCTGTTAGGGGGAGCCCAGATTTAGGCATAGGCTGAACATCTATTTCCCTTATCTATAATATGGGGATGGTGGCCACCCTCCGCTGGCCCTGTGGGCCCTGGGGAGTGTGAGCTCACCAAGGTATTCCAAATGGGCCTGGAAGGTGAGCTGCTCTTGCCTGAGCCCCCAGCAGCACACAGAGCCTGGGCGTGGCTTTGCCTGTGTCTTGGTGCCCAGAAGAGGGGTCAGTGCAGTCCTGGCCCCAGCCCGGGAGGGGCAGGAGATGCGCACAGTGCAGGGACAAGGACAGCCCCAGCCTCCCTGGGCCTCCGGCCACACGGAGCCTCTTCTTCTGCACAGCCCCTGTGAGGGGTGCCTGCTCCTCGTTGAGGACAGGGATGTGCCCCAGGCCTTTTTGGGCGCACCCTTCCCCCCAAGCCTGGGAGCACAGCCTTTCTCAGGAATACCCCTACCCTGGGGGCCTGACCAGCGGGGGGCTCACCCATATGAAGTTCCTCTGCCCTCACTACCTCTTGGCTACATGGGGTCCACAGGGTGTGGGGCAGAGGCCTGCCAGGGCTGAGTGGGGTGGGAGCTGGGGGCCCTGGCCCCAGGGAAGCCCCCTTCATGGGTCCCAAGCCCCGCCCTAGGAGACACTCAGGAGGCAGGTGGGGCCCTGGGCTGCATCTCCTAGCAACAGACCCCCAAGGGGCTCTGCCTGTCTGCCTCAGGTGCCCAGGGAACCAGATCCACTGCCATCCCCTGGAGGGGGTGTCTGGCCCGCAAGCCAGGCAGGGGTGGGGTGGGGTGGGGTGAGTGGGTTGTCAGAGTGCCACAAGCTCCCAAGAGGGGGAGGGGCCTCATCAACCCCGTGCCTTTTTGTACCTGTCTCCCTCCTCTCCCTCTCTCCTTCACCCAGTCACCCTCTCCCCTGGCTCTCCCGCCCACGCCCCTCTCTGTTTTCCTTGCATTTCTCTGCCTCTCACTCCCTCTGTGCACCCCCAGCCTGAGGTCTCCCTGCCGTCAGACTGGCTGCCTCCCCTGTATCCCCTGAGCCAAGGAGCATGGAGTGGCCCAGGTGTTGGCTCTCTAGCCTGGCAGGCGGCCACACCGCAGGTCTTTGGTGACGTGTGCTCATGTCCTGGAGCCTGCCTCCCCCTGTCTCGGACCTCAGTTTTCTCATCCAGCAAATGGATAGGTGAGCCGCTGGATGGTCCCAGTGGGAAGGTGGAGATGCCTAGTAGGCTGCTGTTGGTCAGACTATGGATGAAATGGACAGATGGTAAGGCCGGTGGGGTGGGCCACCTTTTGGAGAGAGGGCTGCATGGGTAGCCTGGCCCCCGCCCTGCTGCTCCTGGCTGGCCTCTGGCTGCACTTTCTTCCTCTCTTAGGAGGGGGTCTTCCCAGGTGGGCTGAGTCAGGGAGGCCCTGGCGCACCTGGGCAGCTTTGGCTGCGTCCTGGCGCCCTCTGGTGGCATGAGGTAGACACTGCTGCCACAGCTCGCTCCACCCTCTGGTCACAGCAGGGACAGTGGGCGCTGGGAATGCAAATAGGCACCAAGGTCTACTGGGCTCTTGCTGTGTGCAGAGCACTCTTCCTTCTGCTCCTTCATCCTCACCCCGCCCTACCACGATCTCCATCTTACAGGTGAGAAGGCTGAGAGCTGGGCTGTCAGCCCAGTCGGACACCACGCTCAGCAGTCTGCTTCTGGAACATCTACGGCAGGTGTCTGCCGTCCCCCTGTGAACAGTAGACATTTGTCTAACAGGTGTTCACACCTCCTGTGGGCAGTGTGCTGCAGGAAACACCTCGATTAAAGAGCCCACAGAATCTACCGAGCCCGTCACTGGATAGGTGGGGAAACTGAGGCCCGGGAGGGCATGTGACCCCCCCAAGGTGCTCGTGCTCACATGTAGGTGCACGGCTCCGAGGCCAGCCAGCCACCAGGGAGCGAGGCCCTGGGAGGACAGGTGCAGGGCCGTGTTTCACTCTGTCCTCACCCTCCCTTGCAGCCCCAGAAGGGGCAAGGCAGGCTTCAGGAGGCAGGGCTGGGGGCACCCAAAGAACACGTGATTTTTGGGTTCCGGGAGACAACAGCAGGAGCCAGAGGATACCCCTGGGGGTGGGTCCATGGGAGGCAAGAGTGGCTTGAGCAGGTGGGTGGGCCCAGTGTCTCTGTCGGTTGGGGTGATGGAGCAGCATGCAGGGAGGACTCTAGGAGGGGCTGGGAGGCATCAGAGGGGGCCCCTCGTGCCAGGCTAAGCAGCCTGGGCCCTGTCCTGGCAGCTCCTGGAGCAGGGGCCCCGCCCCTGGGCTTTCCTGCGGCTGCCCGAGCCCAGCAGTGCCAGGGAACAGGACAGCACCTGCTACTGTCCCAAGGGAGCCTACAGCCTAGGGGGCCTGCAGAGCACGAAAGATCACCCACGAAACAGGTCTCTCACGTGCAAGTCACGGTGACAGAAAGGGGGGGAGGGAGAAGCCAGGGTGACGTCTCCCCTGGGAACACTCCTGGGTGAGGGGAGAGTCCTGGCGCTTACATGGGTGGGAGACACGTTGGCAGAAGTTGCTGGAACCTGGCTCCAGGCAGGGGGTCTGGGGAGTCTGTGGGGGAGGCTCAGGGGTCCCTGGCACGGGGTCTCTGCAGGAGGAGTGGCAGCCAACTTCTGAGGGCCCGCAGCTCCCCCAGCTCCCGGGCTCCTGAGTGGACAGCCTCACATGCGGCTGGGGCGACCCAGACCCTGTTGGGGGCAGGCTAGTGGAGGATCCCACCCACCCTTGGCCCCTGTGGACGCAGACGGTGAGACTTGGAATTGGAAAGCCTTCTCAGCACACGGCCCGCTGCCTCCTCGGGCTGCACATTAGCCACATCCCAGACTGCCGGGGGGGGGGGGGGGGGGGGGGAGGGGAACGCACCATGGCCATGGCCTTGGCCTTGCAGCTGAGCAGCAGCCAGAATGCGCAGGGGCTGCCAGGCCAGCTTCGAAGCCCCTTGCCTGGCCACGACTTGTAGTGCTCAAGGAATTCCCAGCTGTCTGGAACCTTGGGGAGAAATGGGCGGGGCTGTGGGTGGGTGCTGGGAGCCAGCAGCTGTGGGTCGGCCCCACCCCCACTGCAGGTGCGCCAGGTCCCGGGGTTGGTTGGAGGCCACTTAGGGCTGTCAGCTGCTCCTGGGCTCAGCTTCCCTCTTGGCCCTGTGAAAACAGAGCCCCGGGGAGTGCGATCGGGAGCAGGGCGGGGTCGGGCCCTAGCTGAGCCTCTGCTGAGCCTCCCCAAGGCCCTGCCCGTGGCACCTCATTAGGATGCGGGTGGCGGCACAGGCTGAGCAGCAAGGTCACTGGAGAACAGAGGGAAGGTGAGGGCGCCCCCCGCCAGCCTGGCATGCCCCCCACCCCCCAAGGCCGTCGCCAGTCCTGGCCTCCCCTCTTCCTCGGCTCGGCCCCGCCAGCCCACGGCAGCCCCCCGCCCCCCGCCCTTGTCTCTCTCCTCCTCCCCTTCTCAGCCTTCCTTCCTCCTGCCCTGCCCTTGGGGCTCTGGCCGGACTCGCTCCACTTCCAGCCGGATCCCTCTGGAGCCATGCAGATCTGGCTGGAGGCCCCAGCACCTGCTCCCCCTGCTCCCTAGGTCTGTGACCTTGGACAAGTTGCTAAACCTCACCTTGTCTGCATCGTGGGGGCCACAGATCCTTTCTCCTGAATGGACCATCAGGATCCGGAGCGTCTCACCTGGGGTGAGCGCTTGCCGTGTGCCAGGCATCACACTGGTTTCCTGTGAGTTACCTTTTCACCTGTCACCTACCGTCATCACCCCCACTCTACAGATAAGCAAACTGAGACTCAGAGAGAGTGCAGGCTTGACCCCTGGTTGCCTGGCTCTGAGCACAGAGCTGGGCTTTCTGGCTTCAAGATCTTTGTTCTTCGCCCGGCAAAGGCAAGGCCTTGACCTCAGCAGGCAGGGAGCGGGGCCCGGCTGGGGCTGGCTCACGTGCGTGTATGGGCGTTAAGGTCCTGGGTTTGGGAGTTAGGCTCAGTCTCCTCTTCCATAGAATGGGGAGAGTGGTACCCGTCCCGGGTGATTCCCCAACCCCGGGCTGATGCATGAAAGGAGCAACGGCCGGGAGAGAATCCAGCCTCCCGTCTCTCCCTGGCCTGAAGCAAGGACTTGGCTCTGGTGGAGAGTGGCTCTGCCCGGGGAGGCAGCCACGCACGCGGCACGTGGTGGCGAGGTCTGTCGTGTTTCCTTGGCCACCACTGCCACACAGCCAGAGATTGGTGCCCACGGGAGGAAAAGTCCCGCACGCACAACTTCAAGGACCGGAATTTACCTCCTTTGCGTGACCCCTCGTCACCCCACCATGGCTCAGGTGGAGCCCGAGTCACACAGCCCAGGGCTGGCCTCCCCCGTCACCCCCCACAGGCCGGTGTGGGGGGCAAGGCAGCTCTCCCGGGCCCTCCTTAGCCTGCCGAGGTGCACCGCCCCGGTGGCCGCTCCATGGCTGGGCCCACTCACACCCATGGGTTCTAATTCACCCTAATCGGCCCTGCAGGAACTCTTCCAAACTCCTGGGTCGCTGCCGCTTCCTGGGGTTTTACTTGAGTTTTTGACAAATCATGCATTTATGCCAAACACGCCAGGTTATAAATCAATGCAGCTCCCACGGATAACGTGCGAAACAGGCCTGTGTGCCCAGTGAGTGGCCGGGGCCGTAATGCTCCCTGCTCTGCGCTCTTACCAACAACCCATCTAAGAGACGAAGCAGCCGAAGCCGCCTTCCGGGAGCACTGGGCTGGGCTCGGGGGACTCGTCCACACCCAGCTGCTGCTCATCCATGAGTCTGGAACCTGGCTTGGCCGGAAACAGAAAATTCCTGGCATGACCAGTGAGCCTATTTTGGTGGTAGTGAGTTTGAGGTTCTTGTGGGATATCCAGGAGAGAGAGAGCGAGCGAGCTTGACTCTGAGCTAACTGCTGTTCCGCTCTGAGCAAACCGATCGACCTCTCTGTGCCTCAGTACCCCATCTGCAAAATGGGGATCAGAACAGGGGCCACCCCACTGGGCTGTGGCCGACAGGCTGCTGCGCTTGGTCGGCGTCAGAAAGGCAAAGGGCTTGTTGGGTTTGCAATGAGGTCGTGAGTGACTCAGGAAGAAGGGCTTTGGTGGAACACGGGCAGATCGCAGATGAAGAGGTGAGCCAGAGCGAGATGGACCCTGGAGAGGAGCTTCACCGAGGGAGAAGGAAGATGGGCAGTGGTTGGAGCTGGTTTTTAGGTTCCCGAGAGGTGAGCACATTTGTGAGTGGAGGGGAAGGAGGGCGGGCGGGCAACAGGGAGTCCGGGGCTGCTGGTTTGTCCTGTGCTTGGGTCTTAAAGAATGTGGGAGACGAGGGGCATGAGTGTGGCTGCAGAGAGGCCCCTGGGCCAGGCTGGGTGTGGAGGAAGTGCCCCCAGGAGCAGGGACAGGGAGGTGACAGGGACAGGGTGTGGAGTGCAGACAGAGAGGCCCTTGCCCAGTGGGTGGGGAGTTCTGGTTGAGGTTCTGGGTGCAGCATGTGTGCAGGTAGCTGGGCAGGTGCAGCAGTGATGAGGGGCGTGGCTGGGGCGCAGGGGGCTGGGGACCCCCAGGGGGAAGTTAGAGTTGGGTGCAGCAGGCAGAGCCAGGCCTCCAGGTCCAGGGAGTGGGGACGTGGGAAGAAGAGGGTGGCCCTGGCTTGGGGACAGGTGGGCCTTTGTGCCTCTGATGGCTTGTGTCAGGAACCTGAAATGGTGACAGAATTGGATTATGGATTAGGGTTCTATTCCCACAGGAACAGGGCACCAGTGCCCAGGACGTCACCTGCAGCCTTGCCTCTCTCTGATCCGCCAGGAGGGCTGGGCCTGGCACCTGGTGCCACTGCTCCCACAGAGCCACCAGGTGAGGGGCTGGTGCATGGATGCTGCAGGGTGGGGCCTGGTCGGGAGGCTCCCTAGAGGCACAGCAGAGATCCTGGCGCCAGGCTGTGTGCCTGCTGAGTCCTGAGCGCCTGAGGCCCCACCCGGCTCTATAGGTCGGTGCTTCCCAACTGTGTGAGCGCCCTCGGCCCCTGTCTTATTAATCCCCGCTACTCCGCGGTGCTGTGGCAGGGGGATCCCGGAACGGCGCAGCACCAGGGTTTTGGCCTCGCTCTGAGTGCTTGGGCCCTGGTCACCACCACCCGGCACCTTCTCCAAAGCTCTGTGGCAGCCAGAACTGGGGGGCAGTTAAGGCCATGCAGACATGACCGGGGCCAGTCCTGAAGCCCCTGAGCTGGTCGCTGAGGTGTAACATACCTAACAGCAGTAATGCCTCCCTCCACAGTTCATTCCTGTGCTTGTGTGGTCAACGCTTACGGCAGCCAGGTGAAGAGACAACGTGGATAAGGGCCACGTCTGGGGACACAGGTCGTCTGCCCGCCATCCCCTCCCAGGCCCTGGGTCCCACCTGGAGGCCACAGGGCGTCGTCTCCCAGTGGGGTGAAGCTCAAGCGCCCTCTAGTGGCCAGAGCTCTCCTCGCACCACCCCAGCTGGGGGACCAGAATCCCCAAGGCTGAGCGCTCATTGCCAAGGGAGCCTTGGGACCCTGTGCCTGCCCCCACCTCTCAGTCATGCAGAGCCAACAGCTGAGGCCTTGAGAAGCCTTGTCCCAGGCCACACTCCACGTTGTTGGCCGGGCATCCTCACCTTGGGTGTGGGGTGATGGGCATGGAAGGTGGCGGATGGGAGGTGGAGGCTGGGCCACGTCCCCTCTCCTCTTCTCTCTCCTCCACTCCCATGCCCTCCTCCTGGAGGCTGCCTATTTCTGGCAGGATACGCCAGGGCCGCCTGGGCCCGGCTCGTGGGTAGGCCCTGGAAACTAACGGCAGGTGCAAGTGGGCGTTTGGCGGCACTGCCAGGCCCAGGCGCTCGCCAGCTGCCAGTTGGTGGCCTCCAGTCCTTGCAGCCCTTCAGACCGCTGCCCAGGTCCCCCCCCGGCAGGTCTGTGTCCCAGGACTGCTGTGTGCTGAGAGCAGAACGCTCGCACCCTGCCCGAGCCCCCAAATACAGTCCTGCTCTTTCTCCTGAGGCCAGGGGCTCAGTGGGGCGGGGCCACAGAGAGTGTGACAAGGGCCCTGAGTGAGGACGCCTGCATTGGCATGTGAGATGGCACATGGGTGTGGACGTGTATGGTGTGTATGCGCAAGCGCATGCATGTGTGTGTGTGCCCTTCACCGTGACCGTGTGCTCACACTCCCGTCCATCCTTTTCCCCTTCATTCAGCACATAACCAGCGTTGCCCCAGGCACCTGGTGAGCCGCTCACAGGTGGGGGCGGGGACAGAGCAGACAGCAGAAGGCAGAGCAGGTGCTGGGGAGCCTAGAAGAGGGCCGGCGAAGGCTGTGGCATCCCGGTGGGTGCTGAAAGGCAAGCGGGAGCGGGTGGGGTGGGGTGGGGTGGGACCAGGTGGAGCAGCACGGAGCTAGTCTCACCTCAGTACCTCATTAGTGTTGAGTGCAGCTCCCAGGCAGGGGGAGCTCGGGAGCTGCGGTGACTCAGCCAAGGTCGACCAGCTGCCCACCCGGGATGCAGCCCCCACTCAGGCTGTGCCCAACCCCTCCTGCTCACTCTGCTCCTTGGGCTGCCAGTGAGGCCAGCAGGCCGAGACCCAGTGGCCTCACAGATTGGGCTGTGGAGGGCCGTGGGGATGGGCGACCTGGTCAGATTTGAGTTCTGGAAAGATCCCCTTGAAAACCGGTGGGACACACGTGTGTGTACATGTGTGGGCATGTATGTGCATGTGTACATGTGTGTGCTCAAGGATACTTTATAAAGTTCATGGGAAATGGAATTAAAAGATAAAGTTTGTTTTGCTGCAAAACCATGTATTTAAATCGAGGTCTTCCGCCGGCGCCGCAGCTCACTAAGCTAATCCTCCACCTGCAGCGCCGGCACCCTGAGTTAGAGCGTCGGTTCTGTCCCGGTTGCTCCTCTTCCAGTTCAGCTCTCTACTGTGGCCCGCGAAAGCAGTGGAGGATGGCCCAAGTGCTTGGGCCCTGCACCCACATGGGAGACCAGGAGGAAGCACCTGGCTCCTGGCTTCGGATCGGCTCAGCGCGCCGGCCCTAGCGGCCATTTGGGGGGTGAACCAACGGAAGGAAGACCTTTCTCTCTGTCTCTCCCTCTCACTGTCTAACTCTGCCTGTCAAAAAATAAATAAATAAATCAAGGTCTTCAAAAAGTTTATGAAAAATGCATATTATGAAAAATGCATGGATTTTACATGTGTATCTGTATAAAGATGTGTGTACATGCACATGTACCTGCATGTGTGTGGATAGGTGTGCACACACACATGTGTGTATACATACATGTGTGTGCATGGATGTGTATACATGCACGTGTGTGCATGGACATGCGTGTACATGTGTGTGCATGGATGTGTGTATACATGCATGTGGGTGTGTGATAGCAGGGGTTGTGCAGAGCAGGGACACTGATGACAAGAACTTCGCAGCAGTGCCGGGGCGATGGTGGCTGCTGGAGTTCCTGTGGAGAGTCAGAGGGGCTTGAGCAGGCCTGGGTGGGACTCCAGTAGGGTGAGCAGGAGGAGGCCGCCAGCATGTGGCCTGGGAAGCCAGGTGCCTGGGGCCCCTTCTCCAAAGTGGGAGAGAGGAGTGGCAGGGAAGGCGAGGTGTTCATTCCCTGCTCAGGGGGCAGACCTGCCACCGCTGGGTGCTGTGCGTCCTGCTCTGACATGTGCACTCATGTATGTTCACACATGCACACGCACGCACATGCATGCATACGCCCCTCCCCAGGCTGCCGGGGCCAGAGAGAAGTGAGCTACAAAGGGTTTGGAGGTAGGGTCTGCAAATCCTCAGCCTGACGCCCACGCGCCTACATCAGCCTCGGTCCTGTGCCACCCCCAGGCCTGGGCCCGCAGTGTCCCCGGGGCGGTGCCGGCTGGGGGGGTCAGACTTCCTGACGGGAG
Organism: Lepus europaeus; assembly: GCF_033115175.1. Taxonomy (NCBI): domain Eukaryota; kingdom Metazoa; phylum Chordata; class Mammalia; order Lagomorpha; family Leporidae; genus Lepus; species Lepus europaeus. The sequence goes on from NC_084831.1 coordinate 33,111,087, forward strand.
CACCCAGCACTGACGTGGAGGCTGAATCCCCGAGGGAACAGATACCCAGCTCAGCGTTGGACCTCACACTTCAAGGTCTCTTCTTCACCAGTTGGCTCCCAGCTCTGCACCCGTGGTTGGAAGCCCCTCCTGACGGCAACTTGGGAGACTTCCAGGGAGGTCAGGTTGCAAGCTGCTAGCGCCTCACTTCCTTTCCCCTGGGAGAAGGCCAAGGGGCCCCCAGCCAGCTGAGCTCTCTGTACCCCCAGGAGGCGCCCCTTTCTCTGCAGCCCCTGTAAGTGTCCCTCCCGCGTGCACAGGGCAGAGCGGAGCCCATGGCATCTGCTGGCTCACCCGTGGCCGCTCTGAGCCTGTGTGTCCTCATCTGTCCAGCGGGTGAGGTAGAGCCCTGGTGGGGAACGGAGGAGGGGGTTGGGGCGGGGCTTACCTGTTCTACCAGGCCTCTTCCTGCAGTGCGGGGGGGGGGGGGGGGTGCGTCCTAGGGGGAGGCTCTGGGGCCCCTCCTCCGGGGCCCCTCCCTGGCAGGCTGCCAGCGGCTCTTCCCGGCTAATTAAGCTATTTTGAAGCAGACTTGGAGGGTGGATTAGTGAGCAATTGGCTGCGGAGCTGTGATTGGTGCCAGCCCCCAGCTCCCCCTGGCACCAGGCAGCTCGGGAAATGCCAGTGAGCACGGGCCTCCCTCCCTAGCCCAAGCAGCAAGTGCAGGCTGGGGCGGCTCCTGGCCTGGGCACCTGCCATGTGCCAGGGCGGGGGCTACTGTCCTGTCTCAGCTGTCTCATGTCCTGGAGCCCACTTCACAGCCCTCTGCCTTCCAGGCCAAAGGTGAAGGGCCAGTCTGGTGAATTCATAGCAGGGACTGGAGGCCCCTCCCAGCTTACCCCAGCTCTCGGCTCCCTCCGGGACGTGCGGAGTTGATTTTTCCAACATTGCCATGAATTTTATGGAAGCTCTGAGCCCTTGCTTGCCCCTCTGATTCTCATTCCCATTGAATGGATGAGAAGTGAGGTGGCTGGAGTCACACAGGGAGGCGGGGCGTCAGAGGAGGCCCAGGCACAGCCCTCCCACAATGCCCCTGCTGGCTGGCTTTGTCCTGGTTAGGGCCTGTGTGTGCCACACTGATGGGCGCCGGGGCCAGCACGGGACTGAGGAGTGACTTCTGCCTTCCCACCAGTCCTGATTCCGACAACGCCCCCTTGGAAGGGGACTGTGAGGGCTCGAGTACGGCGGCTGCCAGCAGGTGCCCCGAGAGCAGTGCAGCCCAGCAGGTTTCTCTGCAGGGTCTCCCTATGGCCCTGGGCCGTGGGCTGGGGGACCTCGCCTGGCCACACTCACCACCTTGGTCCAACTCCAGTGAGCCAGTGGAGGCAGGAGCAGGCCCACCATGGCCAGGGCTGTGTGGGTTTGGCCCTACTTTTTGAGGGTGTCGGGGCCGGTGGCTGTGTGGCAGAGCTGTTCTTGCTGGATCACTGCTCCTGGCGGGGGCAGGTCTGAGATGATGCTGAGCGCTGGGGAAGGGACTCTCGGGGTCACACACCCACTCCTGGTCCCCAGCCCACCCATCTTCACAGGCAGCACCACTGGCCCCGCCCTGCATTGTGCACACCCTGCCCCCTTGCCCGCCCCCGAGGCCACTGCCTGAGCTGGCCCCACCCCCAGCTCTGCCGTTCATGCTTCCACACCCATGCACCTACATGGCACTCCCCTGTCAACCTTGCACACCCATGACCTCCCGCCCCCACACCCCTCCTCCCCAGTGACAGCGTTAGGAGGAAGATGCTGGGAGAGGCGGCCACTAGTTCTGGCCACACAGCTGGCAAGTGGGCTGGCCCTGGAGGCCACAGGCTCGAGGTGCCAAGAGTCTGGAGCCACAGGGCACGTGGCAGGAGTTCTGCCAGGGCTGCCTGCAGTGACCAGGGTGAGGGCTGATCTGTCAGGGTCAAAGGCAGCACACGCGAGAGGGGAGCCGTGGGGAGCTGGCCACCTGCCCCTCTCCCCGCCAGCCCCTGAAGGGAAGGTGCAGACCCGGGGCGGGGGCGGTTAGGCTTGTTCGTGCCCGGCTCAGGCATCCTGGCCTCCACACCCCACTCCCGGCTTCTGGCTGCGGTCCCTCCAAGCATCCCACCGCCACTGCTCCAGAACACCCCTCAGTCTGCCCCTTCATGGCCTCCAGGAGCAGGCATGGGATGACCTGGGCTGTCGGCCATCACCCCTCCCATCCTCTCGCCACCCAGCTCCCAGGCCTGGACCCAGACCACACAGCCGAATATGGCTGGAGCTGGGTAAATCTAATTCCAATGGAATGAGGTCCAAATTCCATTTCCCAATCACACTGACTCCCTTCCAAGTGGCCGTGGGCTGCTGTGTGGGACAGAACAGCTACAGACGCTCCACTGTCGTGCCATGTCCCACTGGGTGGCCCGTGGCACACCTGAGCTCGTGCTTCCCTCCCCGCCTGGATGTTGTGCTATCCGAGTTCTTGTGCCCACATCTTGTACGCCTTCAGCCTGGCCTGGGCATCACCTGTGCCGTGAGGCCTCTCCCCGACAAACAGGCCTCTTGCTCCCTCCCTCCTCTGCTGCCCTCACACCTTGTCTGTCCTGCCAGGTGGCCCAGAATCTTCACCCAGTTTCTGGGGCTTCCTCTCCACGGCAGACGCATCTCAGCCACCCCAGCACCGAACACAGCACTGGTCTCAGAGGCACCAAAACTGTCCACGGTCCACCAAGTGACAGAACGAATGAGCGTAACCCCGAGCTCCCTCCTGGCAGTTTGTTCCCCCTGCTTGCACACCTCTGGCTGTGGGGAGCTCACTCCTGTAGGAAGAACCTATTTCCTGCCGTATAGGGCTCTGGCTGTCCAGAAGTCTGGGCTGTCTGCAGCTGTCCCGGGAGCCACACAGAACAGACCTGCTCTCTGCCCACAGTAGCCGTTCGCTGAAGCTCCGTGCTCTGGCTGAGCCACAGAGATCTGGTACCACGGCCCAGCCAGCTGGCTCTTCAGTGTTGCTCATACCCATCATGCTCCATTCCCTGCACAGGGCCTTTGCACTGCCTGCCCTCCCCCCAGGTCCTCGCCAGCCCCTCCTCTAGGAGCCATTTCCTCCTTGGCTGAAGGCAGCGTCCCGCCCTCCTCTTCTCTTCCTTCCCTCGTCTCCCCGCCCCTCTCTCAGCTCTGGTCTTCACCTCCATCCCCTGCATCCGGCAGCCAGGAACTCCTCTCCAACCCTGGAGACTTCAACAGCCTGGGGCCCTGGGGCTCAGTGCCTTCATGCAAGGCCACCTTCCCGGTCCTCATCGCCTGCACCACAGGCCCCGTCTGAGCAGCCTCCCGGACAGAAGCAGGCAGGGCTGTGGAGGCCGACCCAAGGCAGCTCCAGCGGAATCCCCGGCTTGCCCTGCCCCCAGCGGCGGGATGTCCACCCAGGACGCCCCTGCAGGATGTGCAGGGCAAGGGAGCCAGTGTGTTGGGACTCTCGCTGGCCAGCCCAGGACCACAGCCCTGCTTGCCAGGTGAGGACCCCCAGGCTCCTCAGAGAGCCCGAGGCACTTGCCCAAGGATGGGGAGAGGAATCGGGCTGGGCCTAGCGCTGTGGAACCCCAGGATCCTGGGATGGAATTGGAGGGGACCTGTGGAGGGAGGAGCCAGCTTGTCCCGCAGAACCAGAGGCGAGCTCAGGCTGCCTGGAGGAAGAGGCTGTGTCCCCAACTCCCCCGCCCCGAGCTGGTCAAGGGTCTAAATCAAAGGCAGTGGGTTTTCCCATGGTGGGGATGGAGCACCCAGAACACACCTGGCGCCTGGCCCCGAGCCTCCTGCACCTTCCCAAGGGGTGCTCACAATTTCGCAGATGCATCGCTTCCTGACAACTCTGGGGGGCAGGAATGAGCCCTTCCTGCCCCTGAAGAAACAGACAAGTCAGGGGCACCTCTGGCCGGAGTGGGTGTGCCGCTGAAGAAGCTGAACCCAGGGTGCCCTGTGCTGAGTGCTCACGCCTCGTGTGTGTGCAGCCCATCCCAGGGCCAAGGGGCACACTCATTGTCTCACTCAGGCTCGCCAGCAACCTGGGGATGGTGGATGCCAGAGTCTCTCCATCTTCCTGGTGAGGAAATGGGCTCAGAGAGCTCCAGTAACTTGCCCAAGGTCACACAGCAAAGCCATGTGGTTGACTGTGAGCCCCACGAAGTCTTCAGCTGATGGAGTTGCCCTTATTAATTAATTAATAGAAAGGTGGAGGCAAGGTCTCCTATTTGCTGTCTGCAACAGCCAGGCTAAAGCCAGGAGCTAGGGACTCAGTCCAGGCCTCCCGCATGACTGTTGGGGACCTGAGTACTTGAGCCATCACCTGCTGCCTCCCAGGCACACTGGCAGGAAGTGGAATTGGGAGTGAAGCCAGGACTTGAACCCAGGTACTGTGATGTGGGATGCGGGTGTCCCAGGCAGCTTCTTAGCTTCCGTGCCAAGGCCTGGCCTTGCTGCTCTCAGATGAAGCAAACACCAAGCTCTGTCTGCTGAGGGCGGTCTTCTCTCCAGGGCCCTGGGTGACACCCACATCCTGTGAGCCTCCGCAGAAGGGAGAGCTCCCGGGGCGTCCTCTGGCCATCTCCAGGACAAAGGGTGGAGTGCATCCAGCTTGCGGGCAGCCTCCCGGGAGCCGGCCCTGGCTCTCACAGGAGCAAGATGCGTCCTTCAGAGAGGATCCTGGGGGCTGGGCCGGCGCTGTGGCGCGGTGGGTTAAGCCACCACTTGCATCACAGACACCCAGTACTAGAGTGCCGGTTCCAGTCCCGGCTGTTCCGATTCTGACCCAGTTCTCTGCTATGGCCTGGGATGCTTGGAAGATGGCCCAAGTGCTTGGACCCCTGCACCCACGTGGGCGACCTGGATGGAGACCTGGATGGAGTCTGGCTCCTGGCTTCAGCCTGGCCCAGCCCTACATGTTGCGGCCATTTGGAGAGTGAACCAGCGGATGGAAGGTCTCTCTCTCCTCTCTCATTCTTCCTTTAAATAAAATAATCTTACTTAAAAAAAAAAAGAGAATCAGGATCCTTGCATCCTCTTCTCTCTGACCCGCCATCCACTTCCGAACACCCCACCCTGAAGAACCAGATCAGACTAGGGAAAGCACTGGTGTGGGGCGGCCATCGCTGCCTTGTTTAGAGTAGCAGAGAAGGGAACCAATCCGCAGCTCGGGAGCCTCGAAGCAGCCTCTTCATGGAGGAGGGGCGTGGGATGCAGGGGGCACTTGCCACGTGGCACCACGTGGCACCACGTGTCAGATGGGCCAGCAGGGCACAACAGAGGCCTCCCCAAGCATGGGGATCAAAGGAGCCAACATGAAGTACCCAGAATGGCCACAGGGGGGCAGGGCACGTGGTTTCTGCTTTCTGTGCCTTTATGTTACTGTTGTGTTTTCCAAATGCCTTGAGACCAGTCCTGATATTGTGGTGGGGGGGACAGAGGGAGGGCAAGGCCGAGAGCACCATTGCCTGCTGCCGGCGCGGCGTGCTGATGCAGAGGAGCGCGTGTGCCTCCCTGGCTGGGCGCAGGCGCCGCTGCCGCAGCCCCCAGTGTCAGCGGGATGCTTTGCTTCCCAGGGCTGCCCCCTTGGAGGAGTACCGGGCAGTTGGGTTCACGGGGATGCAGCACGGTCACCAGTTCTTTCCAGAGCCCCTGCAGCCTCACCCCAGGCACGCCCGCGGGGCTCCTGTTTGCTGTGTGCAGCAGAGTCAGGACCATACCCTGGACATTAGGCCCCCCAAGGTTGGGGCCAGGACCCCTGGGAAGGCTGCTCACCCCTGTGGCAGTATTTCTCAGGTTCCCCCATGGCCCCAAATTGGCAACTTGAGTCTCGCTGGCTGCAGGCTCTCTGAGAGCAGGGGCCTCTGCCAGGGAGAGAGCAGCCCTGGGAGCCGGGCCAGCTCTGCCGCCCACCTGCTCCAGGACCTGCCCCCCAGGGGCCTTCACCTCACCTGTGGCACTAACGGAGCCTGGCACCAGGAGGCATTCAACCCGTGCTGAGCCAGGCCAGGTGGCTGTGTGGCCAGCGAGAGGTGCCGCCTTCCTAGGGCCAGAGGGAAGGGCAAGTGTGCTTCCACCCCGAGATCCCTGTGCCAGACACCGGGCCTGGCTGGATGCAGGGGCTTAGTGAGTGCTCCCTGAGCAAATGAAGGAACCCAATCAGTGGCCAAGGTCCCCCGCCCCCGCCTCAGGTGCTCTCCCTGGGCCCCCACCCCAGCAGCCCTCCTCTTCCTGCAGCTGGCTGCCCCCTCCAGCCCTGAAGGCCCCACTCTGCCACATGCCAGGCACCTGCCCTGCACGTGAGGGCCAGGGGCCTGGGGACAGGGACGTGCAGTGACTGGGTCCTGACGTCTGTGCTCTGGCTTTGTACCTTGTGAAGCCCATGCACCTGTCCGGTGCGGTGCCTCACCTGCCTTAGCTCATTTATGTTGCACGATGTCCCAGGGGGATGTGGGAGGAGCACCTTGGTTTCCCGGAGGTGGGGCCTGATGCCAAGAGGGGACAGGATCTGCCCACTGGGGACTGCATTGTGTCCCCTAGTTCACGTTGAAGCCTGAAGCCCCAAGTGCCTGGCTCTGGGCAGAGGGGTCTTCAGGAGGAAGTGCAGGTTAGATGAGGTCGTGAGGGTGTTCTTAATCCCACAGCACGCTTGCCTTATAGGAAGAGAAAGGCCACAGCCGCCTCTCTCCGCTACGTGAGTGCCTGGGGAGAAGGTGGCACTGCGCAAGCAAGCAGCCCTCAGCAGCGACCAAGCCCGCTAGACCGCTCAGCCCCAGAAGCTGGCCAGCCCCCAGTCTGTGGGACGTTGTCAGGACAGCCTGGGCAGATTGGGTCTTGCCCAAGGTCACATAGAGAATCGTGGCCAGGATTCAAGCTCAAGTTTGTCCTGTGTGCTCTTTGGCCTATGTTCTTGGTCAGGACACCACTCTGGATCTCTTGTGTGGGGGAAGTCGGGGTGTGGTGGGAGGGGGAGCGTTGTACTTGCTCCAGGGTCGGGAAGCCTTGGTGACCCCCCATGCCCATCCTAAGGCTAGGCAGCCTGCGTGCTGCCCATTGATAAGGGATTTCTGCTGCACTAGCGCCCCCTGCTGGTCCAGACTGCTTCTGCTAAGCCCCTGCTCCTGTGGGCCTCCCTCCCATAGGATCTGGCCCCTGAAGCCCTACTCAGACCCTGCTGTCCTTGGGGGTGTGCAGGACACCAAGACTTGTGTACCACTGGCTGGACCTCCCCATTCATCCCCAAGATCCTCGGGTTCACAGAACAGGGCCGCCCTCCTCCTCCCGGGCTTAACTTCCGCAGGCTGGGGTCCAGCAGCCCTACCCTCCCATGGACCATGTGATTCCATTCCTTTCTCACCCTTCAGGGCCGCTGCCTGCTCCATCTCGGCTCTCTTGTTCAGGGCTGTTCTGAATAAAAGGACCAGTGGGTCCAGCTCTGGCCGGAGCGGCCGAATGAAGCCTGGCAGTCAGAGAGCGGGGCACAGCGGCCCGAGTGGGCAGGCAGGCAGAAGCGGCCAGGACTTGCTAACGCAGACCCTCGGCTGGCCTGGGAAGCTCTTGGAAACGTCCTCGCTGACCCATGTCCTCTCCTGTCTTCTCTCTCCACTCCCATGCAGCCCCGGGCCTTGCGCTGGCTGCCCCACCAGCTGCTCCCTGAACGGCCCCCAGCACTTGCAGAGGGCGAGTGGGGTTCTGGAGCCAGGCACTCCTGGCTCGGCTTCTGCACACGGCTGCTAGCTCGCCCTGGGACAGGGCACCCGCCTTGGGCGTGAAGCCTCAGTGCAGTGGGCGCTTTGCCCGGTCAGGAGGTCCGAGACCTGGGCTGTGCCCGTGTGTGAGCTGCTGCCTTCCTGCTGGCATGTGCCTGGCAGGGATGGTTCCCAAGTGCCCAGCCCCGTGTTAGGAGCTCCCCGCTCCTAACAGCTCTTGGTCCATTTTCTCTCTGGGCTCAGGCTGGGGAGGCGTCCGGGCGCAGCTTCGGGTGGGAGACGGAGCGTGGGCAGCACCTCGGGTTCTAGGAGCCACCATGTCTTCACCGTGGCGCTCCAGGCAAACTGTTCCGCCATCGCAGGCTCGGCTTCCTCTCCTGGAACGCGGAGCAGACACCTACTGTGCTCTTCAAAGACCACCTCAGTGGGTGCACCTGGCTGTGCCCACCTCACAGTCCCGCCCCCTGGGTGCCCAGCTCCTCTGGGCTGCAGAATTTCAAGTTCAGCCCATCTTCCCTACACTCATGCCCTCCCCCCCCAACAGTGCCCCATCCCAGCGGCTGCCCACCCTGCTCAGCGCACAGGCCACAAACCTGGGTGGGGCTTCCTCAACTCCTCCCTCGCCTCAACCCCTCCCCAGTCCCCGCCTCCCAGCTAGAGAAGAGTCCATTTCACTCGCGCCCCCACCACCCTTGTCCCTTCCCTGGGCAGGCGCGCGGGAGCCCCTGGCAGGCCCCACGTGCACTTGGCTCCCCGCTCACCTCCTGCTGCCTACACAGCCGGTGGCCTCTGCCAGACACACTCTACTCCTCCATGGTATCCTGTAGGGCTGGGCACCAAACGCCTCCCTAGGAGGCCCTGCTCCTTGGGAGCCCCGTGACCTTCCTGCCCGACTTCAGGCCCCTCCCTGCACTCTGAGCCCCAGCCTAGACATCCTTCCCCTTGTCTAGAATGTTCTTCCTGCCCCACCTCTGCACCTTGTGGCTACCCACCCTTCCGCAGATCTCAGCCCCGAGGCCTGCCCGGGGCCCTGCTACAAGCTCCCACTAGCCTGGGGCCTCTCATTTGGGTTTATCATTGAACACACCTTCGGGTGGGTCGCAGCCAGCTGTGTCCTCCTGCCTGCTTAGCCTTCACACCCACAGTCCCTAGCGCCGACCCCAGCACGGAGCAGATGCCTGATACACGCGGTCCTGTCCTGCTCAAGCCCTGATGGCCCTCAGCCTCTGGTGGAAAGGGCCTTAGCCTGAGATTCAGAAGGCTTTGGTTCTGGTCCTGGTTCTGCTGTGTGACCTGGAGCAAGTCATGGTCTCTCCCTGTGTCTGTTGGTGTTGTGCAAGGCCAGAGCAGTCTGGGAAAACGTGTTGGCTAAGACAGGGCCTGTGCAGGTCTCAAGGGCCGGGAAGGCTGGAGCGAGGTGGAACGGAAAGGGAAGGGCAATCCGTGGGGGAGGAACAGCCTGGGCGAGAGTAGGATGAGCATAGCCTGTGCACTGCTTGTGTGGCTGCAAGAGGGAGGAGGATGGGGCCTGGGAAAGGGTGGGGAGCAGGCAGGACCCCCCCCCCCCTTGCAAAGTCCTCAGCAGCCTGGGGTCCTAGTGCCTTCCCTGAGAACGGCTGGCCCGACCTGAAGGAGCCTTAATTGCAGGGCCCCGTAATTACCACCCCACCCGCACCTCCTGCCTCTGGCACGGTGGGTTAATTTCCGGCTCCCCAGAGCGGTCCTGTTAACAGCCTCACCCTCCTGCAACCGACAGCTCCCCATCAGATAGCGGTGAGAACCATCCTCTGGGGGAAGCGGAGACACCCGCCTGCCGCCCTCCGTCCCGGGAGCCGGCATCGCCGCCCAGGAGCGCCACGCCAGGCCCCCTCCTCGTTCCCAGAAGCTTATCTAGTCTGGAATCTGGCGTCTGGCTCTGCCATCTCCCGCTCTGGGCTGCCCCTGCCCCCCCGTAGCCCCGCATGCTGTCCTACACAGCTGGCTCCGTGGGGACACAAGGGCCACGAAGGTGTGTGTCCGGAGCCCCTTTGGGCCAGGGCTGGAGTCCGGGCTCCCAGAAGTGAGGTTGGGGTGGGTGCTGAGGTCTTGGCTGGGGGAGGATGATGAGGCTGGGGTGCATGAGCGGGAGCCTGGAGGCTGAATTCGCAGAGCCAAGGTTGCAATGGGGACCACGGTCCCCAAAATGGTGAGGGCGGAGGAGCAGGGAGCGGGGTCTCCATCCGACCACTCAGCCCTCTGAGGATGCAATCAGAGGTGAGAGACGGGAGTGACAGCAGCCAACCTGTGTGTGTTGGGGGGGGACAGAGGGGGCTCCGAGTCACAGGATAAGGGTTGCTGGCATCCTCGATGTCACCCTGCAGCCTTCTCCTCTTCCTCCTAGCCTCTGATCCTCCATGATTCTGAGCTTGCTCCTGCCACAGGACCTTTGGACAGGCTCCACCTGCTGCCTCTTACCCTCTGGTCCCTGATCTTTGCACAGCTGGCTTTTGTCATCTTTAGATCTCAGCTCACACAGTAGTGCTCAGAGAGCCCTCCCCCAACAAATTCATTCCCAGGCACTCTCCACTAAGTCGCCTGCTTTCGTTTTCCATTTCACACACACCTACGAGAAATGACTGCTCTTTCTTTCTTTCTTTCTTTCTTTCTTTCTTTCTTTCTTTCTTTCTTTCTTTCTTTCTTTCTTTCTTTCTTTCTTTCTCCTCCTCCCCCTTCAAGATTTTATCCATCTATTTGGGAGGTAGACTTACAGACAGTGAGAGAGAGAAAGGTCTTCCATCTCCACTCCCCAAATAGCTGCAATGGCCAGAGCTGAGTTGATCCAAAGTCAGGAGCCAGGAGCCTCCTCCAGGTCTCCCACATGGGTGCAAGGGCCCAAGCGCCCAGGGCCATCCTGCACTAATTTCCCAGACCATAGTAGAGAGCTGGATCGGAAGTGGAGCAGCCAGGACTAGAACCGGCACTCATATGGGATGCCGTCTCTGCAGGCAGAGGATTAACCCACTATACCACAGCGCCGGCCCTTGTCTGTGTTTCTTATCTGCTACCCCTCCTCCCACAGCTAAGTTCTGAATTCTGTGAGAGCAAAAATTGTGTGTACCCTGTGTGCAGGCTCTGCTCACAGACCCTGGCCCAGGGCCTGGCACTTAGCTGGTGCTCAGTCAACAGAAGGTCCCCATGTTCTGGCTTTGAACTTGAAGGTGGCCGGCTACGTTTCAACCACGTCAGGGTGTTGGCTGGCTCTGTGCCTTTGCATGTGCCATTCCTCCTGCCGGGATGCCCTTCCCTCTGCTTTCCCTGGGCAACGGGCTCCCACACCCTGCTCAGACAGCCTGGAGACACGGTGAAGCCAAGGGCTCTCCCGCCAGTCCCGCTGTGTAGTAGAGACAGCCCTCGGCCAGGGCTGGGCGTCTTCCCACGGCCGCATGCCCACTCCGTTATTACACAACGGCCACTGGAAAGCGCCTTCTCCTCCCGCCAGAGGCAGCTCCTGTCCTGACCACCGGCTCCACAAGGTCACAGCCTCCCGGGGGGAGGGGCGAGTGGGAGAAGCCCGGTTTGTGCGGGAGGTCGGTAATGGTGGCTGCTGTGGAAGAGGTGGCCCAGCAGGGGTACGCTCCCTGCCCTGGGAGGGAGGCTCGCTCTCCCAACCGCCCGGTCCCCGAGCCCTGCCCCCACGGTATCTCTGGGGAGAGGGAATGGCACCTGTCTGTCCTCGTGGCCTTTCTCTGGCTGGGCTCAAGAACTAAAACCGCGAGGGTTCTGCGGGGAACTTCAGTGCGCCCGCGTGGGGTTGGGCAGCTCCTCAGATGGGCTTCAGATACGCTCCTCTCCCCGTCTGCCTCCTCCCTCTCTTCCAGGCCTCCATTCTTCCCCTCCTTTCTTCCCTGAGCACCTGCGGAGCTCTGGGCCTTGGCCACAGGTGCCACTCCAGCCCTAGCACTTCAGAAGGGCTGGAGGGTGGGGCTGGGGCGGACTCCTCCTGACAGGACAAAGTCGGGCCTTGCTGAGACGCTGAGCAGGTGCAGGGACGTGGGGCCGCTGCGGCCGGAAGGCTGACAGGACGTTGACCACACAAAGGGTAGGGAGAGCAACAGCAGGGCGAGAGCCTCTGGCCAAGGCAGGGAGAGAGGGCAGAGGGCGTATTTCCCGTGCTAAGCAAGTCCCTTCTGTCTGGATGTGCACAACACAGGGATTTGCTAAGACCGGCCGCGCTTCCCAGAGTGCTCATGGCACCCTCGGTGCTCTCTGTATCCCAGGTGATCCACTGTCAATCATGCAGGTGTGGACACCAAGGCCCAGAGGTGGAAAAAGTGTGCCCAAGGTCACAGCTGTCAGGAGTGTGCCCCTGGGCTCCAGCACACTGCACACTGCACACCGCACACTGCACACCGCACTACACACACTGCACACTACATGCACTGCACATTAGACACACTGCATGCTACACACCACATATTGCACACTGCACACCACACACTGCACATCATTCACTGCACACTACAGACTACGTATACACTACACACTACTCACTGTACACACTGCATGCTACCCACCACACATTGCACACTGCATGCTGTGTACTACATACCGTGCACTGCACACCACACACTGCACACTGCACACCCCACACTGCACACCGCACTACACACTATACACACTGCACACCCCACACTGCACACCGCACTACACACTATACACACTGCACACCCCACACTGCACACCGCACTACACACTATACACACTGCACACCCCACACTGCACACCGCACTACACACCATACACACTACACACCCCACACTGCACACCGCACTACACACTATACACACTGCACACCACACACCACACACTACGCACTGCACACCACACTACACCCTATACACACTGCACACCACACACCACACACTACGCACTGCACACCACACTACACACTATACACACTGCACACCACACACCACACACTATACACACTGCACACCACACACCACACACTATGCACTGCACACCACACTACACACTATACACACTGCACACCACACACCACACACTACACACCACACTACACACTATACACACTGCACACCACACACCACACACTATACACACTGCACACCACACACCACACACTATGCACTGCACACCACACACCACACACTATACACACTGCACACCACACACTACGCACTGCACACCACACTATACACACTGCACACCCCACACTGCACACCGCACTATACACTATACACACTGCACACCCCACACTGCACACCGCACTATACACTATACACACTGCACACCCCACACTGCACACCGCACTATACACTATACACACTGCACACCACACTACACACTATACACACTGCACACCACACTACACACTATACACACTGCACACCACACACCACACACTATGCACTGCACACCACACTACACACTATGCACACTGCACACTGCACACCACACTGAACACTGCACGTTACACCCCCTACACTACAGAGTGACAAGACTTTGCTAGTTTACCTGGGCACACACAGGGAACAGACTCTCAGAATCATCTTGGACCTGGGCCACGGGTGCTCGGGGCTCTAGGCTCTGTTGGAGGAGCTGAGGGAGATGTCTCGATGTGAGAACTCCAGAAGAAGTAACTGTCCTGTTACCCCCAAACTCTGACGCCTAGGGGAGCCCAGATGTTCTTCCCCTACATGGGGCAGAATTATCGTTGAGGAGGGGGAGCAGCAGCCTCTCAGAGAAGCCCTCCCATGCCGCTCTGTGTGTCAGGCACGCTGGTGGGAGCAGCCGTCCCAGAGCGCAGCCCGTCTGAGCGGGCACAGAAGGCGCCTGCTGGGCGAGTCCTGACATTTAAGGCCAGGAGGCAGGTGTTCGGCTTAAGTCAGCACTTGAGACACCTGTGCCCCAAATCCGAGTCCCAGCTTCTCTGCTTCTTGTACATCCTCCTGCTAATGAGCCTGGGAGGCAGCAGGTGATGGCTCAAGTACCTGGCCCCTGCCACCCACGTGGGAGACCCAGATGGAGTTCTAGGCTCCTGGCTTTGGCCCGGGCCTGCCCTGGCTGTTGCAGGCATTTGGGCAGTGAACCAGCAGACGAAAGATCTCTGTCTCTCTGTCTCTGTCTCTGTCTCTCTCTTTCTCTCTCTCTCTGAGTCTCTCTGCCTTTCAAATAAAATGAAAATAATAAATAAAGGCGAGCAGTTGCATGCTTGTGGTGACCATTGTGATGCGCAGAGGCTGGTCAGCAGGAGCCAAACTGAGATTTTTGGAGGAAGTGGTTAATGATCAGGCAGTTAATGGATTTAAGGCCCAACGAGAAGGTGAGTCCATTAAGGTCCTTTACTGATTTATGGAATAAAAAAACATGGGCAGCTCATGCATAGAAGATGACTCGAGCCATTACGATAAAAACTTCCTGACCCTCCTCCACTCAGTACGCAGAGCTGGAGCCCCCGGGTGAGGGGGGAGCAGGCACTCTGGGGGAAACTGCAGTACCAATGCGATTTGATTTCTTGAAGCTTCTGGGATCCTCCCCAAAGGGACCCGAGGCCATATGGCAGAGGACCAGACCCTGGCAAAGGTCCTGGATCTCATGGAAATTCTGTGCAGACGCTAAGTCCTGACGACCCAGATTGCCCCAGGGATTTCGCGGTTGGAATGGAGTTGGTGGGGATCAGAGGCCCAGGACTCAGCCCCGAGGCAGGCGGGCGGGCGGCAGAGCCCTCTGTGGTTGTTGCCCTAGGTTCTCAGCTTAGGGTTCGAGGAGAAGCTCTCTCCACAATGGCTCCAGGGCCCTGGGGCAAGGACAGGCCAGGGAGAGCCACCGTGGGCTCCTGGACCACAGAGGAAGCACAGAGATTAAAGCCACAGTCAAGACAGGCAGGGTGCTGAGGCCATTTGACGCTCTAGTTCAGCCATTGCATAGGGTCTGGAAAGATGAAAATGGATTATTGTAAGTAACCAGACGGTGATTCCAATCCTAGTTCTACAATGTTCCAAATGTGCTCTCAAGACTGGAACAAATTAATGTGGACACGGCACCCAGAGAGTATGAGGGGACTCCGAAAGTGTGTGGAATTAAGAGATACATATTTGGCCGGCTCTGTGACTCACTTGGTTAATCCTCCACCTGTGGCGCCGGCATCCCATGTGGGCGCCGGTTCTAGTCCCGGTTGCTCCTCTTCCAGTCTAGCTCTCTGCTGTGGCCTAGGAAAGCAGTGGAGGATGGCCCAAGTGCTTGGGCCCCTGCACCCACATGGGAAACCAGGAAGAAGCACCTGGCTCCTGGCTTCGGATCGGCGCAGCACTGGCCGTAGTGGCCATTTGGGGAGTGAACCAACGGAAGGAAGACCTTTCTCTCTGTCTCTTTCTCTCACTGTCTATAACTCTACCTGTCAAATAAATAAATAAATAAATGATGCAATTTAAAACAATAGGCCGGCGCCGTAGCTCAATAGGCTAATCCTCCACCTTGCGGCGTCAGCACACCAGGTTCTAGTCCCGGTTGGGGCGCCGGATTCTGTCCTGGTTGCCCCTCTTCCAGGCCAGCTCTCTGCTGTGGCCCAGGAGTGCAGTGGAGGATGGCCCAAGTGCTTGGGCCCTGCACCCCATGGGAGACCAGGAGAAGCACCTGGCTCCTGCCATCGGATCAGCACGGTGCGCTGGCCGCAGCGGCCATTGGAGGGTGAACCAACGTCAAAGGAAGACCTTTCTCTCTGTCTCTCTCTCTCACTGTCCACTCTGCCTGTAAAAATAAAAATAAAAAAATTTAAAAATAGATATTCATGCATAGTTTGTTCATAGTGAATATTTTCCGTGTACTTATTGACGACCCCTTGTGTTTTCCCTCCCCCTATCCCAAGGCTGTCATTGAGGCACAGGGGGTTAAGGTGCTGCCTGCAGTGCCAGCTTCCCATGTGAATACAGGGTTGAGTCCCAGCTGCTCCACTTCCAATCCAGTTACCTGCTAATGTACTTGGGAAGGCAGCCAAAGAAGATGGCCCAAGTGTCCGGGCCCCTGCCACCCACATGGGAGACCTGGATGGAGTTCCATGCTCCTGGGAGGAGAGAGAGAATCTTCCATCCCCTGATTGAGTCCACAAATGGTGGCAATGACTGGGGCTGGGCCAGGCCAAAGCCAGGAGCCTGGAACTCCATCCAGGTCTCCCACACGGGTGGCGGGGGGCCAAGCACTCGGACCATCTTCTGCTACCTTCCCTGGTGCACTAACAGGGAGCTGGATAGGAAGCAGAGCAGCTGGGACTTGAACTGGCACTCCCTTCAGTTCCTGGCAACACAGGTGGCAGCTTAACCTGCTACACTGCAACGCCAGCCCCAGATCTCTGCCTTTGTCTCTCTCTCTGTAACTGCCTCTCAGAGAGATAGGTAAATCTTTAAGAAAAAGAACATCAGAAAGACTCTGCCTGTTCCCAGCAGAGAGCGAGCAACGCCTTCCATCCTGCCTCCGAGTTAGGGCCACTTTCCGGCTCCAGGCTAAGAGTTGGCCTGGGAGGGGCCTTGACCGTTTTGTTACTCCACAGGGCATCATGGTGCTCTGGTCCTGTGTCATCACATCCACAGGTCCCGGAGGTCACAAAGTGGCCTTGAAATACCTCGTGCTTCACTGGGAGGGTAGGATAGACCGAGCATTCAGAATGTCCCTCTGCAAAGTGCAGAAAGCGCTTCGCATCTCGGGCCACTGAAAAAGAGACACATCCCTTGGCGGGCCACGTGAGATTTTCAGTGCAACACGTCCCACGTTTGCATCCACTGCTCCAAATCATTTTCTGAGTAATCAAAAAAGCTGGCTTTGAACGGGACCAGAGCCGGCTAGGACTTCAAGCCAAGTTCCTAGGATGCGTTCGACTCGCTGATGCTGGAAGTGGTGTGCGGCAGATTGCGGGACTGCACGGAGCCCCGGAGACCAGGCAGTCCCAGTGGAGGCCCTTCCTCCCTGGCCCAGCCTTCTTTGGCACGTCGTGATTTGTCTTTGGAGAAACAGTTCCTGGCTTGCCTCTTGGCACCGTCAGAGACCGAACACCTGACCGTGGATGACGAGGTAATCATTTAATCCAAGAGAACTGCCATGTTGTCCGACCCACCCAGCCGTGAAATGAAGCATGGCCGGCCGCTCTCCTTCAGAAAGGGCCGCGGCGTACGTACATGGGCCTGGAAGCACAAGAGCCCAAGTTGCATCAGCAGGCGGTTCACACTTCCGGCGTGCAGGATCCGCTTCGGCCAACACTTAACGCGCTCACAGGAATTCCCTAGAGCAAGCTCACTGCAGAGAAAACACCGCAGGGCCTGGTTTACGAAGGGCTCTGCGTGGTGTGCTGGCCCGAGCTGCAGGTGGGAGCTGGAAGCCCCCGCAGCGGGTAGCACGTTGCGCGGTGTAGCTCCTTGTCTAGCTCTGGAGGGGCAGAAGGCCTGCACTGGGCAGCCGTTCACGGCTGGGGGCTGACAGTTTGGCCAGGGGCGCAGGCATCTGGAAGAGGGGACAGGGACTGGTGACAGGGAAGCCTGCGGAAGCCTGGTTGGATTCTTACATGGAGCCAGCATCTCAGGCATTCCCGTGGCCCAGAGAGCCTCACCAAAGCCCCTGAAGACTTCGCAAGGGCCTTAGGAAAAGGTAGACAAGATGACCTGCTCGGTGGACACCCATGCACCCAGGCACCTCAGTGCTTATTCAACAGACTTAATAAGCAGAGCGGCCATGCGGCTCACTGGGCGATGGACAGATGATACCGGACTCCCCCTTCACGGTAGGGGCCAGTGGTCTGTCCTCATGGAAACAGCCACTGGTTCTGGATTTGGAGTTGCTTTCCCTGTGGCCGTAACCTGCAGTGACAGCGCCCTCCAGAGGGCGGCAGCTGCAGACTCCCTGAGTGCTCTCCACTGGCGCGGTGTTTAGGCCGAGGATTCCTTACCCAGAGTGAAGGCAGTGTATGGGCGGCGGCCAGCTGGGCCCGTGGGTCCTGCCACCTCCCCATTGCCCAGAAGCAGCTGGACCAGTAGGACCCTCGTTCCAGAAGCAGATGGAAGGAACAAAAACCCACAGTAAGGTTCCAGTGCCGTCCTGCACCTTTAGTAAAGCCACACCACAGGGCTGGGGGAGCAAGGGGCAAAGCAAGGGTGGTGCATCTCCCCTCTCCCCAACCTCGGGACCTGCAGGGCTGGTCCCCAGAGGAGTGCTTCTGCCAGGGGACGCGAGAATCTCTACAGTGAACCGGAAGTTGACAACACCTGCTGGCCGTCTCAAACTCCTTATGGCAGTGAGTGAACAAGCAGAGGAGGGGAGTCACTGGATTGGGACCATCAAGAGGAGCTCGATCTCTGATTGTCAGGGGAGCAGGGAGGGAGACGGATGGGAACTGTTGTAGGCTGAGAACGCTGGAGGCACCGGAGCCTCAGACGCACAGGTCCTCCTGGTCTGAGCGCCATGGGGTGATTGGAGGTGGCCTTCCTGGTACAGCATCCTGCCCAGGAGAGGGAAAATTAACCAACACCAGCCCGCCTCCCCTGGCCAGTGGCAGAAGGGGGTCTGTCCGCTTCCCCGTGTCGCCCCTCCCCTCGGCAGGGGTGTGTCACTGCTTCTCCATCTGTATGTGCATACAGTCAGACCCGAGGGTGTGGGGGGTGGATCTCAAAACTCAGCTTCTGAGTCAGGGGCCTGGGTGGGCACCTGAGATCCTGCATTTCCAAGCCACCCAAAGACCTCGTTCTATAAAGTGGTTCTCCCCAAGGAGGATTCTCTCCAATTACCCTGCCTTTCCCTGCTCGTGGCGGGGAGCCCTGAGATGATTCACTCATTGATCTAGCCACTCAGTATTGCCTGCCTTTTATACTTTGTGTAAATTGCATGAGGAATGAGATCCTCACTTTCTTATTTCTCTCTGCGTCCCCACAACCTAGGGCCGCACGAGGCACGCAGTAGGTGCTTTATATGTACTGGTGGAACGACTGAGTGCGTAAAACTTATGCAATCACCCGTGCTTCCTGTGTACCCAGAAGCCCACACACATGTGAGGGCATGCACACAGGCATGTGTGAGATGCACTCACACATCATCAGGAACCCCCGCAAAAATGCACAAATTAGCGAGAAATGTATGTACACACAGACACGCAAACTCACACAAACACACAGCTCCACACGTCTCAGGCTGGGTGCTTCCTTGCCATCTTCCAGTCCCCTGGAGCTGGTCATAGTGCAAGAAGCGCTCGCAACGTGAACCCCTGCGCCTTGTCCCCCGCAGCTCTGAGCCTGGCCCCTGTGCGAGCCCATGCCACTCGACGCAGAGCACCTCCGCCCTCCCTGCAGTTTGGAAGGTGGCATCAATGGTGACGGTGGCGCCGTCTGTCCAGTGCTGGCCCAGGACAGCACAGAGGCCCAGCAGGTTCTCAGACCGCAGACACTGAAACTCGGAGAGGAGTGGAGCACCGAGCCCCAGCCCCATGACTCAGGGCCCTGGTGCCTGCTCCTGCGTGCCCCACCCCGGCCCCCTCGTTATACACAGGGGTGGTGGTGCTGCCCAGGCCCCTGTCTATTTTGTTTGCAATTATCTGGCCGGGAAGCCAGGAAACTGCTCCGAGCAAGTTTTGGCAGACAGGCCCCTGTCTCTGCCCAAAGATCCCTGCTCCTGATAATCCCCCCGGAAATTCTGCAGCCTCCCCTCCTCCCCAGCCCCCTCCCCGGCTCTGCCCAGTGTTCCACAGCAACCCTCTCTCTCCTGCTGGGCCATCTCGGAACCTGCCTGGAGGCAGTGGTGGGTAGCCAGGGCACCGGAACTCACTGCCCCTGCAGGGCCCAGTCCCTCCCGACAAGGGCACTCCTGCTGTGGCACAGAGACTCCTCCTTTGGTTCCGTCTGCCCCAGGGCTGCCCTTCAAAATTCGGAGGGACCTCTGTCCTCCCTGAATTTCCTAGGCCCCCTTGGGACCACCTGCATGCCTCTCTGTCCCATTTATTTATTATTCTTTTTTATTCATTTGTCACATCATTCACTCCCCGGTGTTGCCTGGCTCCCTACTATGTGCTGACCCTGGGACCACAATGGTGAGCACGCAGGAAAGAGCGCCTGCCTCCTGGCACCCGCTGAGGCCACACAAGGGGACTCTCAAAGCTGTGAATACAAACAATTGCAAATGTGATCAGTTCTGAGGAGCAGCAAAGATTGTCCTGATGCATAGGAAATAATGGTGGATGCTGTGGCTCAGAGGCCTCTCGGGGGGATGGCTGTGTTGGTGCTGTGAGCTGAAGGGTAGGAAAGCCTCTGGGAGATGAGCAGCAGGGGGCACAGGGTTTGGGGGGTTGGGGGTCTAGGGGGTGTGGAGGGACAGGAGTCTTGGGCAGAGGGAGCAGCATCTGTGAAAGCTCCAAGCAGGAGGGGCCCCACTCATTCCCATTTGTCCGCAGGACTCCCCCCCCAGCCCCTCCCCCCCAGCCCCGTCTCCTACAGAGTAATCCTCCTCCTTGCTCCTTCTCTGTCCCAACTAGATGGGCCCTGGGCCCTGCCCGGGGCTGCTGACCCCTACATGGAGCTCACAGGGCAGTCGCTGGCCCAGCAGGTCAGCGCCTGGCAAATGAGAACCTTGCTGGACCTCAGGTTGTGGCCCTTTCCCCTGGAGCACCAAGGGAGAACATTCCAGTCCTCCCCTGTGAACCCTCACCCCCTTCTGACCTGTCGGATCCTCCATTTCCTCCCAAGCTGGGTAGGAGGAGACAGGCCAAGGGAGGGCTGTTGGGAGGAGCCAGCGATACAGTCAACACATCCACACTTAGGAGAGTTCAACCAGCTCAATTTTCCACTTAATTGCTCAAATACCCCCCTCTACACTTAGTGAGTGTCCAGTGTCTCTTGACTGAGCTCATTGCCTGCTCTTATCTGAACAAACTCCAGATACTGCTCTGCTCACAGGGGAGAATCCAGTTTCCAGGGTTAGGAAGAGAAACTATGGTTATCGGCCCATCAGTGTTACTGCATCTGCTGCCTCAGCCACCACATGGGGGCGCTGTTGAAGACATGTTCTGCACAGCCTGGTAGACCCTTCTGTTGCAGTAGAGCCTGTATTCTGGGATCCCCACAACTTGGTCTCAAGGTCGCAGCTTCCTGAGCCTCACACCCACATACTTGGTCACTGACCCCAAGGCAAAACGACTATGCCAGCCACAACAAGCTTCTAGCCTTGGCCACCTGGGGAAGCCAGAACCAGCCCTCCTATCAGCATCCCAGCGCCTGTGGTGAGTCAGACTGTCACCGCAGACCCTCCCTCCATTCGTGGAGAGTGGGCAGGAACTCGGTGTCATTTCTGGACAATGGCCTGTCCCAACCTCAGAGAGACTGCACTGAACACTGTGCCTGTGTAGATCTGCCCACCAGTGCGCAGAGGCTGGCCCTGCAAGCCGAGGGCGAGCAGGTGCTTAGATGCCTTTGTCAGGCCACAGGAAATCCAGTCACACCCTCTCCCAGGACCACAGAGGCCCCCTGGCTTTGGGCTTGGAGAGCTAACAGGGACATGCCACCTGTGCCTGGCCCGGTGACCCTTGCCGGTGCAGGGAGGTCTGTTCCAAGAGGCATTTCTGTTGATTCTGCACCAGAGAAAGAGCTGGCAGCCTCTGCCGGCACCTGCCAGCCCTCAACGGAGCTCCTCCTTCCAGGCACTCTGGTACAGCTGCTGCTTCCTGCTTGCTCCCCACAAGCCCCCTGCAAAGAGGGGAGCTGTCGGGAGGGTGGACCGGCCCGGTGCTTGGTTTCTGCCCAGAAGAGAGTGGCTGCCGATGCCGCTGTGGCTGCTGCCTCTGCATGCAACTGGAGCTCTCCTTCGGCAGTGAGGACACATCTTAGACCCCCTGCCTACAGCTGGCTTAGCACCTGCTTTCCTGGCTCTGTGCAGCTCCTGCTGCAGGTTGAGGAAAGGGCAGACCATTTAGCATTTCCCTGATGCCCTGCCTTCCTGCCTCCCAGACCCCAGCGCTCACCCTGAGACCTCCAGAGGGAGCAGGCAGGTCTTTCCCAGTGCCCGGGAGAGGAAAGGCAGCAGCCAAGATGCATCTGGGGTGGAGAGGAAGGAAGGCGCAGAGCCATGCTCCATCCAGGAGACAGGTGGGCAGGTGGAGCCCCTGGCCAGGCTGAGGAGCGGCTGGAGAGCCGAGCCCAGCTGGAGAAGAGGCAGCAGGCAGTGCCCTGCCTCCCTGGCACCAGAGTCCTCATCCCCGCAGTGAGCCTAGCCACAGCCCACTCTCCCCAGGTGGACGGCATGCAGAGGCCTTGGTCCGTCCTGCTCAGTGGCATTGTCCACGGGCAGTGGCACCCTCCACTGGAGAGGACCTGTCCTGAGCACACAGTCCAAGTCTGAGCTCTTCAAACCAAGTCCAGGGGCCAAGTGGACAAATCCCTCTTGGTTCTCAGTGGGACAGCAATAGCCGCGAGCGTGCTAAGTACTCAGCTGGTACGGATGTCATTCCCCTGCTACAGAAACTGCAGCTTGGAAGGGACAAACACGCTGCCCAAGGTACCTGCTGACTGGTGATGAAGCCTGGATTCAAACCCAAGGCTCTCTGAGTGCTCACACAAACCCCGCTCTGCTGCCCGCCTGCTCCCACTTGTGCTGGTCCACGGCTGCCCTTTGGCTGACAGTTGGCCCTTCCCTTGATCGGGGTTTGTGTGCTGTGGCTTTAAGGCACCTTTCCCACCTTTATGCTGTGTTTCGGAGCTGGCTGGGACCCGCCAGCCACCAGCCAGGAGAACTCGGTGCGTAAGGCCCTTGCCCAAGAATGCAAATGTTTGTGTGGAGGGAGGGGCCGGGAGCAGTTAGGGCAGCATGGCGGCATCTCCTAGGGCAGGCGTTCGTCTTCTGGGGGAGACGCCGGCCCACCCGTCTACAGCGCCTCCTCCACTCCTTCCAGAGCTGGGCACCGTGGGCGGCAGAGCAGAGTGGGAGCAGCGCCCCCTGGTCTGGATGTCTCTGCTCTCCTTCCCCCAGCACCCCCATCCCCTGGAGCTCAAATCCTGTTAGGAGAGATAAGATTTACACATACAGAAAGTGAAGGAACAATGGGGTGATTTGTGCCAAGTGTGTGGTCTATTGGCTCATTAATACAGCATTTATAGTGCTTTCTGGGGACCAGACACTGGGCTGGAAAGGGGGGTAGGGGGGTGCACGGGGCCCATGAGGGGGGAGGGGCGGGACCTTCAACAATGGGGGCTCTGGAGAAGAAAGAGCCCGAGGCTTCGTGGTAGTGCAGAGCAGGTGCCCAAGCACACAGGCGTCCAAGCACCAAGCACGGGGCTCAAGGCGTCTCCCGGATGTCTTGTTCCTCCTCACCCCGCTGTGAGTGGCCACTGTGAGGCTTGGACAAGGTGGGGGCAGGGCGTGCATGAGTCCAGGAAACAGGGCTTTGAAGGCCAAGTCCTCCTGAGCCAGCCTCAGGAGAAGGCAGAACTCCATCCTGGGGTGCAGGTGGGCGGGGTGGGGGTCGAGGAGGCAGGATGGAGAGGCGTGTTTGGAGGATGATGTCATGGGGGGGGCAGGTGCTGGTCATGGAGGGAGGGAGCTGCTGAGAGTGAGGTGGGACCTGGGACCGGACTCCTGCTGGGGCAGTGGACGGAGTGAAGGGGGGGCAGGAGGTGCTCATCAGCCCAGAGGAAGATGACCGGTGGGTGGTCAAGGGACAGAGCTGCCTTTGTTGCAAGGCTGGGCTTCAAGAAAGAGAGGAGGGGGAAGGGTGGGAGTGAAGGGGAGGAGGTGGGAGGACCCCAGCCGGATGGGAGCAGTATCTGAGGGGAGTGAGTCAGCGCCGGGAGCACTGGAGAGGTGGGAGGGCTCCAACCAGGAGCTCCTTGAATTCCAGAGTGTGTTCCTGGAGCAGGCAGCACCATTCGTGTGCACATGGGGCTTGCCTGTTCAGGTGGGGCTCTGGGCTGTGATGTGCCAGGCCTGTGGCTGTGGCGAGAGCAAGACAGACATGGCCCCTGGCCGAATGGAATGTGCAGTGCAGGAGCCGAGACAGACATGAATCAGGCAACCGCAGCCACCATGGCAGCTGATGGAAAGCAAGCCAGGCGCCCCAGGGACACACGGGCTGGTGGGAACCGTGGGAGCGACCCTTGGTGGATGGGTGTCTCGGGATGGGGTGGGGTGGGGTAAGCATTCCACGCAGAGAATGTAGCCAGAGGCAAGCCTCAGAGGCCCCAAGAAATGGGTGAGTTAAGAGAGCAAGGGGAGACCAAGGCGCCAAAGACTCGGGGAGTTTATTGGAGAGCAATTGAGAGGGTAAAGAGTTTTTTTAATTTTATTTTTAAAATTTTTTTGCCAGGCATAGTTAGACAGTGAGAGAGAGAAAGAGACAGAGAGAGAGTTATAGACAGTGAGAGAGAAACAGAGAGAAAGGTCTTCCTTCCCTTGGTTCACTCCCCTAATGGCTGATCCGAAATCAGGAGCCAGGTGCTTCTTCCTGGTCTCCCATGTGAATGCAGGGCCCAAGCACTTGGGCCATCCTCCACTGCACTCCCGGGCCACAGCAGAGGGCTGGACTGGAAGAGGAGCAACCGGGACAGAACCTGGTGCCCCAAGCGGGACTAGAACCCGGGGTGCCGGCACCACAGCGCCGGCCAAGGATAAAGAGTTTTAAGCAGGAAAATAACACAAGAAGCTCTGTGTTCTAGAAAGATCTGCCTGGCAGCCACAAGGAGAATGGAACTTGGGATGGCTGTGACTTTGAGGAGCCAGCTAGCAGGCTGCTGCAGACACCTAGGTGAGCGGTGGGAACCCTGGATGTAGGCCACGGTGGCGGAGTCAAGAGGCACGAGCAGGTGGCACAGGTGTTTGGAATGTGGGCTTGGCAGGACTTGGGGACCAAGTAGGGCTGGGCCCCGTGACTTCTGGATCTTCAGCTTAAACACCAGGGTGGGTGATGGGGCTGTTTACAGAGGTGGGGGCCCGGAGGAGGAAGCAGGCTTTAGGGGAGAGAATCATGGGTTGGTCGTAGACACCATGGTTTGAGGTGCTCCAGAGACCCAGGCCGGGGCTGTGTGGTGCCCAGGAGGGGCTCTGGGCTGGAGGCATGGGTTTAAGGTCACTGGTGGAGATGGTGGACATCAGCTCACTGGGAAAAATCTTGGAGAGGCCAGAGGGCCGTGGCAGAACCGGTGAGGGCAGGGTTAGTGGGAGGAGTTTCTGGCTCGTGCAGGGGCATGGAAGGCCCTGGAAGGGGTGTCAGTGAGGAGATGGTACATGGTGGCGGGCAGGTGGGACGCTCTAGAGGGCTCATTGGATTTAGCAAAAGGGAGGTGCTGGTGACTTGAGCAGGAGCAGCTTGGGGGTGGGGTTTGGGGAAGGGGGGGAGGAGGGAGAAAGAGGAATGGAGGAGGGGGCACAGAGACAGCTTCCTGGCTTGGGGAGTGGGACCTGGGGGTGACTGTCACCACCAGGAAATGGGGTGGAGGAGGAGAGGCAGAACGGGCCAGCTCCAAGGACAGAAGGCAGAAGGCTGGATGTGTTGGTTGGTTGGTTGGTGTGTTTAAGGAGTGGGCAGTGGGGGGGGGGGGCAGATGGGAGGCTGTGTTCCACCCCTCAACGCACACATGGGGTACAAGCAAGAGGCTCTGGAGGGTCCCGGGGAGGGCATTCTGGTTTCCGATGAGTAGTGGAGAGCAAAGCAGAGCTGCCCAGGGGCTCCGCCAGGGAGGGCCAGAGAGAGGGCTCCCCTGGCTGGAGAGGGCAGGGGCTGGGGGCAGAAAGAACAATGGGGCCAGGAGCTTCGGGCAGAGGGAGAGGGAGTGACCTCGGAAGGCACCCAGGACACTTGCAAGGGGAAAGCCTACGCTGCAAGGCTCTGGCTGCTCGTCTGGCTCGGTCAGTAGCTGACTCTGGGGCCCGGGGCCTCAGTTTGCCAGATCGGGGTCGGGCTGGAGGTGAGTGTTTCAGTAGACAGTGGAGGCCGGGTGACTCCTGCTGGTTGCTCTGGCACTCAGGGAAGTGTGTGCCTCCCGGGACTGCACAAGGTGACAGCGACACCGGTCAGGACAGGCAGAGCAAAAGGGCAGAGGTGCCATCTTTGTGACGTGCATTGCACCAGGAGCTTTCAGTCCTGTGGAGGGATCAGCACCCCCATTTTACCGCTGAGAATACTGAGGCTCACTTCTGCACAGTCCCACTGCCAGCAAGCGGCACAGCTGGGATTTCTTCTCTGCCGAGGCTGGGGCCATCACACAAGCCTGTGTCCCTCAGAGGAAGACACACTCTCTGGCTGGGCCCTGTCCTTTGGCCACAAGGCTTCGCGCAGGCAAGGACCAAACTGGGCCCAGCCAAGTCCAGACTGGGATGAGCAGGTCAGGTGGGTCAGATGTCCTGAGACTGAGGGCAGACGGGGGAGCAGAGGGAATGGAAGCGAGAGACCCCATCATGCAGATGCTGAACACCAAGTTGAGAGGTCTGCCGTGGACCCTGTGGACTTGGGAGGCTTGAGGCGAGGGTTGGCACACTGCTGGTAGGTTCCACACCAGGCAAGGAAGGCGTGCAAACAATCAATCTCTAGGGAACTTGTTGATGAGTTTGCACGGGGGAGGAACGGTAGGACTGGCCTGAGGGAGGCCACGCCTCTCCAAGTTCAAGCTTAGGCTGCCTACCTCCTTGGGAAGGGGTGGGATATCTGAGCAAGCCCGGCTCTGGGCCCATCCAAGGGGTGGGTTGGGACATGTCTGGGGGTGCTTGCCCGTGGGGTTTTGGTGTCTGTTTACTAACTGGTCTGTCTTTGGCTGCAGCTGGGAGCTTGCGAAAGCCCCAACCTGAAGCCGTCTCGGCCTCACCGCGTCTCCCTGTCTCACCGCTGCTGGGCTAGTGCAGAGGACAACTTGGCCCTGCCCCGGCTTCAAGGGCCCTCCCTGTCTCCCTGCTGCCTGCCTTCCAGGGCCCAGGGCCTCTTCGTCCCTGGCGGAGGCCTGTGCTCACATCAGCCTCCTCAGAGCCCCCAGGGCCACATCTGTGTGGCCCCTGCTGGCAGCCTCATCCACTGCACCACACTGAGGTCCTGCTCACACTCCATGCTCACACTGGTCTTTGTTTTTTGAAGATTTATTTACAGGGTCAGCACTGTGGCCCAGTGGGCTAAGCTGCTGTCTGTAGTGCCTGTATCCCACATGGGTGTCAGTTGGAGTCCTGTCTGCTCCACTTCTGATCCAGCTCCCTGCTAATGCACCTGGGAAAGCAGCAGCAGATGGCCCAACTGCCTGGGGCCCTGCACCCATGGGGGAGACCTGGAAGAAGCTCCTGGTTCTTGGTTTTGGCTTGGCCCAGCTCCAGCTGTTACAGCCATTTGAGGAGTAATCGAGCAGAAGGAAGATATCTCTGTCTCTTTGTCTCTCTGTCTCTCTGTCACTCTGCCTTATAAATAAATAAGTCAAGGCAGAGTGACTGAGGGTGGGGGGGGAGAGAGAGAGAGAGAGAGA
Source organism: Lepus europaeus (assembly GCF_033115175.1). Lineage (NCBI taxonomy): Eukaryota > Metazoa > Chordata > Mammalia > Lagomorpha > Leporidae > Lepus > Lepus europaeus. Next base: position 33,138,259 of record NC_084831.1, read on the forward strand.
GAGAGATCTTTTATCTGCTGGTTCACTTTCCAAATGCCTGCAATAGCTAGGGCTGGGCCAGGCTGGAGCCAGGAGCTCAAGGAACGCCACTCCGGTCTCCCAGGTGGATGGCAAGCACTCAGACACTTGGGCCATCACCTGCTGCCTCCCAGGTGCTTTAGCGCGGGTCTGGAAGGGAAGCGGAGGCTGGACTTGATCTCAGGCAGTCAGGATATGGGATGCAGGTGGCTCCAGCAGCTGCTTTGCCCTCGGCCCATGACACCCACTCCACACTGGTTTTCTTTCTAGGTTCATTCCTGTCTATTACCCAGAGTGAAGCCCCGCCCACCTGGTGAGATCAGATCCCCAAGCCCCAGTCTAGGTGTGAGCACTGTTGTAAGAGGCAGGGGCTCCTCCTGCCGGGCAGAGGCTGGGGACCTAGGACTCCCAGGCCCACTCTGGCCCTGCCACTCCCTGTGGGCTCCCGCACAAGCCCCTCCTCCCTCTGGGAGGGGGCAGAGCATGCCGGCTTTCCCTTCAGCTCCAAGATGGAGCCTGGGGCAATGCCTTGGTCCTTCTAGCGGCTGGCCAGTGCTGCGTGCTGGGGCAGGGTGCCCGGGAAGGAAGGCCTGGGCCACTGGGCCCAGTCACCGGGCAGAGCAGCAGGCCTGAAGCGGACAGAAAGGGGCTTCACCTGTCAGCCGATGCCCCTAGAACTGTGATGGCAGCTGCCAAACCCCTCTCGGGGCCTCGTCCCCTACCCGCCCTGCCCCAAGTCTCTGTACCTCCACCGCCACCCTCATGTAAAACCTGCCAGCCTGGGCGTTTTCTCTCGGACGGTGACACTACTGCTGGCCAACGTCAGAGCGCCGTCTCTGCGGCTGTAACAGAAAACCTGTCACCCAGGCACCTGCCACTGGGCCCCGCCTCCCGACAACAGCACACGGATTCCGAGGGTCACACTCAGACCTCAGCCACCAGGCGCCCGTGTCACCCTCCCAGCAGTCATCCGAGAAGCAGACATCACTGTCCTCACCTTCCAGATGAGGACACGGGCTGAGGGGCAAGAACTGACTCACCCAGGGCTTCCCCGTCCGTGCTGGCCATGTGGGGCAGTGGCTCCAGAGCGTGGAGTCCCGGGCAAGCCCCAGCTGCGTGGCGGTGGGTGGGGGGGTGGCCCTTGTCTTCTCTGAGTCTGACTTTCTCATTATACAACGCAGCTCCCCGTTGCCACTCCGCAGCTGTCTGTGCACAGGCCCCAGGCCTGTCACCAGCTGTCCACCCTCGGTGGCCACTCCCCGCTTCACAGGGCGGGAGTACGCACTGCAAGAGGGCTTGCCGGCTCCGAGCCAGGGCCCGGCCAACCGCCTTTGCTGGAGGCTGCCTCATTTCGAAAGTGAGCAGGTCCCCGTGGCTGGGCACGGGGGTCACTCCGAGCGAGCTGCCGTAAATACAGCTGCCGTGAACATCTTGTTTCCGCCCGATGAAGTCCTGGGGATCGCCTGCAGCACAGGTCAAGCGGCCTGGACTCCTAAGCAAGTTGGTAGCTGTCTGCCAGGAGCAGGGCTCTGGAGTCGGAGAGACCTGGGTGTGCATCCCCGCTGGGCCATTTCCCAGTGTGTGGCCTCCAGCAGGTGACTCCCCCTCTGCCAGCCCAGGTTTCTTATCTGTAAATCAAGGATAACGAGATTGCCTGTCTCCGGGGACTGCTGCCTCCCAGGAAGAGAGCGCGCATCGAGCCTCTTTTTTTACGGATGGCTTCAAGCTGCTCTGATCATGCTCCCTCGGCTGCTCAATAGGGAAAGCGAGGCTGAGAGCCGGCAGGAGCTGCCTTCCTGGCTCCCCCGGTCTGTGTGCAGCTGGTGGCTCACTTACATTACCGGCCAATTTCAGCCTCTCTTCTGGGAGTCCCCCCTGCCTCACCCCTGACCCAAGCCTGGGCTGGAATTGCAATGGGGCAGGAGCCAGGGTCTCATCCAGGTGGCAGAGGCTGGGGATAGGGCTGGTTCAGAGGTCCGGATGGCTCTCTGTGTGCTAAACGAGGCTGACCCCTGGCTCCTTCCTTTCCCACCTCCATGCCTTGCTCTTGCTGCTTGCCCCTAGAATGTTCTACCCAACCGCCCTGCCTTGACTTACATGACCTTCTTATCCACTGGACTGTGATGGGGCCGAGCCTCCTTCGCCTCTGTCTCCCCAGGGCACGGCGCTCCTTAAGGAATGTTGATTGAATGGAATGAACTGGAAGAATTTCAGAGCCGCCTGAACCAAGTCTGTGTTTTCTAATGGAAAAAATGGAAACCCCAAAAGGGAGATGAACATTGCCCAAGGTCACCCCACCTATCCAGTGCCTACCAAGTGTAGGATGTGGGCAAGGGGCTTGGCCACGAGGAGCTGAGGTGTGGCAGGAGGAGCACAGGCCTGGGGACTGGAAAGGTCAGATTCACTCTGTCAAGACTTTGCTGGGACCTGGGACTTGGAAGGGCCCCCCTCGCCCCGAGCCTCAGTTCTCCCACCTGTAAAATGGAGCTAATCAGCCCACCCACCTCTCCAGGCTGGTGTGAAGTGGAGCTGGAGACAGTGCAGCCCTGTTACAAGTGTGATGGTCCCCGAAGGAGGGGGGCCCCTGGAGACAGAGCGCTGTGTTGGGTCTGGGACCCAAGTCCGGCTCCTCCACTTACCCGCTGGGTGACCTTGGTCGAGTCACCTGCCCGCTCTGAGTCTCCTCTTGGAACTGTCACCTCTGAGTTTGTTGCCTCCTTTCTGGGGTCCCCAGTCTACCTCCTGGTGTTCCTGCGTCCCTCCCACAGCGCTGACCACAGCACTAACACTACCTGGTTTATCCTCTTTGTTCTCTAACCCCTGCTCCAGAATTAAACCTGGGCTTTGTGAGAGTGGGGATGTGGGGCTGTTTGGGTCTCTGCTGATACTAGCTCAGCACGGGCACATAGTAGGTACTCCATGATTATTTGCTGAATGAGTGCATGCATGAGTATGTCAGTAATTCCAATCATTCAGAGACTAGAGGAGACAGAAGTGGGAGTGGCCAGCCCTGTGCACGGTGGGTTCAGCCAGTGAAGACGAAGCTACCGTGACCCTCCTGCAGACAAACTCTACAGCTGCCTCCCAGGAAGCTGCGCCAAGCTGGAGGGCAGCAGGGCTCGGCTGCTCTCACCGTGTGCCTTCCACTTCCTGCCTCTGGCTGGGTCTCTAATTGCTCCCGTCTCCTTGGCAGCCTCAGCAGCCGTCTAATGAGTTTGCACCCGGCTGGCCCTGGGCTTGGCCACACAGCCCCGGCCTGCCTGCCCATCTGCAGGCAGACAAAAGCCCTCTGTCCCTGGGCTCCACTTCCTGCCCGCCCACCGCACCCCTGGCAGACAGAGATGCCCCACTGCCAAGCTCCTGTTTGCAGTGAAGGAGCCCAAGCCCCCCACGTGGGCCAGGAGCACAGAGCAGGGCAGAGAGGCACTGGCTCTGGAAGGTGGGTCCTGGGTCCAAGTTCCCAGCTCTGCCGCCACTGCCAGGTGCTGCAGAGCCGAGCCTGACCATCCGGCTTAGCATCCTGCCTCCACGCACCTCCTACCCTTGTGGCTGGAGTGTCACAGGCCCCTTCACTCTCAGTTCCCTCGGCCGCAAAGCAAGGACACACCACAAGAGCTGACAGGCGGGAAGCCCTCGGCACGGCTCCTGGCACGCCTGTTCCTGGGCGCTCAGTCGGCACATCTGCTGAGTCAGCACTATTGGCGTTTGGGGTTGGATCTCTTTTTCTGTGTGTGTAGGGGAGCTGTCCTGTGCTTTGTGGGGTGTTCAGCAGCTCAGCCAACCTTTAAAAAACACAATTATTTATTTGAGAGGCAGTGACACAGATAGTGAGAGAGTTCCCATCTGCCGATTTACCGAGTACCTGCAAAAGCTGGCAGAGGGCCGGGGCTCCAGCTGGGAGCCTGGAACGCAGTCTAGGACTCCCACGTGGGCGGCAGAAACCCAGCGGCCAGCGCCATCGCTGCTGCCTCCCGGGGTCCGCAGTAGCAGGAAGCCGGAGTCAGGAATTGAACTCAGATCCTGCAATGTGGGACACGGGTGTCTTGACTCTGGGCTGAGTGCTCACCCATGGCCCATGCCTCCAGGAGGTTTCCTGTCCTCTCTGAAATTCCCAGATCCTCTGCCGTGCTCTGACTCCTTGCAAACAGCCCATGAGCATTCCACCTGTAAGTGTCACATCCCCCCCACCTCCCACACAGCCCCTCCCCCAGCCATATCACTCCCCCACTTCCAGCTCCGCCCCTCCCAGGCCTCAGGCTGCTGGCAGAGAGTAGCAGCCTCTTCCTGGAGGGAAGCCAGCCTGAATGAGGAAACAGCTGTAGCGGGACCCTGAGCACCTTTCACTCCTCGCCACGCTCCCTGCAGCACCTCCTCCCCGCTGGAACACGAGGCGCCATCAGCCCTTCATCCGGGGCCCGCGCTCTGCTCCGTCCCCTGCTGCCGTGCCTGACCCAGACCCAGGAGTCCAGCCCCTCCACCGGGCCTTCCTGTCCCAGCTCCGCCAGCAGCCCGGCCCGCAGCTTCCTGGGAGCCGTTTGCCTTCCCAGTCCCAGTCCCACTGCCAGGGCCCTACTTGCTGCCCCAGGGCCCTTTTTCCACCCTCCCCCTCCTTCCAGGCCACCTCGGGAGTTTGTCCTACTCCCTCCAGCACAACAGCTAACTCTGCCCTGCCCCGGGCTCCCGAGCCAACCCTGAGCTCACCACTCTGCTGGAACACATGTCTGCCCAGCACGGCATCCAGTTTATTTATGAGGCTGTCTGTCTGCCCCCATTCCCAGCAGCCCCGGGGCAGGGCCCCGTCTGATTCATGGCCCAGCATCACCGAGTGTGTGCTGAGCAGCCCTGATGGGAGCTGGCTCTGGGAGGAGGCCGCGTGGGGCCGGCTGGCAAGGAGCGCAGGCCCAGGGCTGTGGGGTGGTGGGGACGCACTGCTGCCAGCCCTTCTTCACTCCTGCTCTCCCTCCTCCGTCACTGACTCATTCACGCAGCAACGGCCTCCCGCACTCATTCATGTGTCTGCTTGCTCCTTCTCATACCCATTCACTAACTGGGGAGCTCCTCCATTCACTCACCCCTTCACTTCTTCACGCACTCCCCTGTTCATCCAGCCAGCATGCCCCGTGCCCCGTTCTGGCCTCGGCAGAAGCCCTGCTCCCCCAGCTCTGGAAGTCTCTTCAGGAGCGGAGGTGGTGACGGGTGGAGGGTGCAGACATAGAAACAAGGGACCGCAGTCCTTAGAGTGAGGTGGGCTTTGATCCAGGGTTGTGCAGTGGCTGCAGGTGTCAGAGAGGAGGTGACATCTGCAACTGAGTAAGAGGGGCTTTGGAGACTGAGAGATGCCAAGCAGGGGCTGGCGCTGTGGCATAGCAGGCAAAGCTGCCGTCTGCAGTGCCAGCATCCCATACGGGTGCTGGTTCTATTCCCAGCTGCTCCACATCTGATCCAGCTCTCAGCCATGGCTTGGGAAAGCAGTGGAAGATGGCCCAGGTCCTTGGGCCCCTGCACCTGCGTGGGAGACCCAGAGGAACTCCTGGCTCCTGGCTTCAGATCGGCACAGCTCTGGCCATTGTGGCTGTCTGGGGAGTGAGCCAGAGGATGGAAGACCTCTCTCTGTCTCTCTCTGTGGCATATCAGAGCACCAATTCAAGTCTGGCTGCTCTGCTTCTGATCCAGCTCCCTGCTATTCTGCCTAGGAAGGCAACAGATGATGGCTCAACTGCTTGGGCCCCTTGCTACCCACATGGGAGACCTGGACAGAGTTTGGCTTCCACCTGGCCTAGCTCTGGCTGCTGTGGCCATTTGGAGAGTGAACCAGTGAATGGAGGACCCTCTCTCTTTCTGTCTCTCTCTCTTTCCCTCTCTCTGTGTCATTATGTCTTTCAACTTAATTAATTAATTAAACAATAAAAAAGAAATACCAAGCAAAGACTGAAGAGGCTGGACTTAGAGCTTGGGAGTAAGATGATGTATTTGGAATGAGGCCATTTGTTTCCACAGGACTTAGGGACTAGTTTGGCTGGGTGACTGATGAAGGACATGGAGGGCCAAGAGTTATATTCAAGCCCCAACTCCCTTCATCCAGAAATACTGCACCCCCAAATCTATACTCAGTGCCTGCTGTGGGCCAGGCTGTGTCCCACGGGCTGGGGACACAGGGACAAGACGAACGAAGCCCTGTCTTCAGAGAGCTGCCGTCTGCAAGCCAGGGAGGCAGAGGATGGAGAAGAGATGGGAAGTCAGCCCACAGTGGGGGGCGCTGCTCAGTGCACCGCAGAACCGCAGGACAGTATGTACGTGCGGGTCGTGTTTGTGAGTGGTGCCACATCTGCTGAGGGGGTCCGCACCGTTCCCTGCCGGCAACACGGCCTGCTTGTCCCGGGCAGGGCCTGACTCCAACTCATTGGCACATCCTCAGCCGGCAGCTGGCTGAGCACGGGGCAGCTGTGCCTCCACGGCGCCCCCGGCTGTGCGCTCCTCGGAGTCTCTGTCTGCCAGTCTGCCAGGCTGCACGAGGGCAAACACTGACGCTCAGCACTGGCTGGGCATGTGTTGCCTCCCTGAGGACCAGGGTGGGCCTGTAGCCAGTTTCTGCCCCCAAGGCAGGTGTCAGCATGGAATGAAAAGGTTCCTGGGGCGGGGGTGGGGGGGTGGGGGGAGAGTGGTCCAGAGTATTCTGGGCAACGCTGGTCTTCTGGTGCATCAACCCAGCCCTTTCCCTGGTGAGGTGAGTTTTGGGGTCACAAAGGGAAATAGCCCCAGCCTCCAGCCTCACCATCCCCTCCCAGGCAGGGGTCTTTCTCGGTGGCGTTCTGGAAGTAGGCCAGTGTGGTACCCCCTGGAGAAGGGCTCACTGAGACTTTTCTGCTCCTGGAACCAATGGTTCTGGAGAGGGCCCAAGTCCAGGGATCAAGCCTGACTTGCGTTAGGCCCAGGGCAGTAGAGGGCATGGGCAGAAGTTGGCAGGTGCTGCACAGCCTGCATCTCCCCAGCACGTACATCTTGCTTCCTCTCCTTCCTCAAGCTCTGCACCCCGATCTCAGGCTCTCCAGCCCTTATCTGCAGGTGCAGGGTCAACCCCAGCTGGGGGCAGAGGCTCCTCTGTCACCCTGGGGCTCGTGTGTTCATCCATCCTGGGGGTATGTCAGAGAGGACCTGCATGGCCTGCTTAGGGTCAGGGTGAGAGAAGGATCCTGAAACCTGGGCTGGGGTAAGCAGCCAGGACCCTGGGGCAAAGCAGAGTGTGTCAGGGGTCCTGGCTGTGGCATGTGGTCCCCAGGACCCTGTAACCCTACAGAGATGCCCTGAGACCCTGGGGTAAGAGGGTAGGAAGAGCCGGGCCTTGGACTGTGAAGCTGTAGCCCCTCTCTGACCCCCAGGAGATGCCACAGTCTCAAGCCCCGTGTGACAATGCTTCAGCCGAGCTCCTTGCATGGTGGGGGTGGGAGGGTGGGGGCAGGGACCTAGCTCTTTTGCACCAGCTGGGATGGGGCCTAAGGAACCTGCTGAGGATTCATATTCAAATTTTAGATTATTTCTTCTTGAGTCCTGCCTTTGTTTAGCACATAAACTTCCTGCAGAACAAGCACCTAGGGAACGCTGGATGTCTTGGATTACTTTTTAATTCTTGGTATTTTAAATTACAAGTGGGATTTGTGCTCGCTCTGAAGATGGAAGCCTGGAAGGGGGGCTCTGCTCCCCCAGATTCTCCTCCGCAGGGGTGACCACAGCTGACAGCTTAAAGCTTCTCCCCCAGACGTCTGCGTGGAGCTTAGAGCGTGCAGATGCGTCCTCTGAGCCGGAACACGGTGTGCACATTTCCTCCCAGACTGCTTGTGTGAGATCAGCCTCCTCTCCAGCCAGAGGCATCCATTTGCCTTCCAGGGGATTTAAAATCCACAAAGAGGAGCAAAAACAGTGTTGAGATGAACAGGGGACCCCACGTGGCATCTCCAAGCCTGTAACAGGACAAGAGTCTTGGAAGCTGGCTTTGTTGAGTGGCACACTGGTTGGGATGTTGTGGGCTCCAGGTGACAGCAAATTCAGCACAAACCCTCTTAAGCAATGAGACATACTGACTCGGTTACCAGACTCCAGAGAGAGAGCAGGCTTCAGGGAAGGCTAAATCCAGCAATGTTGGCCCATCTTGTTACAGTTCCCTTGGCTGGTGGTGAATGGGCACATCTGCTCCAGAGCAAGAAGACAGCTTTCCTGCAGCTGACAGCCGGTGTCTCCTTGCATCTCTGTCCATTCCTGTGGCCAGAGGTGTGCCCTGCTGATTGGGCCTGAATTTCTGGGCCAATGGCCTCACAGTGGTGTGTACGGGGGGAGGGTGTCCCATGACACCGTTTAGAGATTCCTTTGGAGTTGGAGTTGGGGTCACCTCCCTGGTAGCACATTGGTGGTGTGAATGTGTGTGTATGTTGGGGGGGAGGTCCCAGACAGAAAACAAGGCTGTTTCCCAGAAGATGATCAGGAAAAACAGGAACTAGATGGTGGCAGATGATCAACACCAAGGATTTCCCTGTCGAGAGCAGAGACAAACCTGAGAGGCCTTGCACCTGCACCACAGGTGGGGAGAATTTTTTCAGGTGTGCTGTGGGAGGAAGGGGGAGCCCCTCCACTCCTCAGAGGAGCACCATGGAACAACAGGGGTGGGTGGGGCCGAGGTGAGATGAGGGTCCCTAAGGACCCCTGTGCCCCCACCTTCCCCCTGAGCCCCCACCAAGGAGTGGTTGTAGAGGGACAGAAACCCCAGCTGGAGCTTGCGTCCCCCTGCAGACCCCTCAGCCCGTGCACACAGCAGAGCAGGAGGGGCAGATGGGGAGTGCCTCGGTGTCCTGGGGCTGCCATGACAACTGGTCACTGCTGTGGTGATCCAAGACCCAGGCGTCGACAGGGCTGTGCCCGCCCCTCCAAGGCACCAGGGACAAGCCATTCCCTGCTGTTGCTCGAGTTTGTGCCTGCCTTCAGAGACCTTCTCCTCCATTTGTGAGTAATGTCCTCTGTCCCCAGTCCCCTCTGACTTTCTCTAGTGAGGGCACTTGTCATGGATGTAGGGCCCACCCAGATAATCCAGAGTGATTTCATCTTGAGCTCCTTCACTTGGCTACACCTGCAGAGACCGCCTTTCCAAATCACAGCTGCAGGTTCTGGGTGTGAGGATGTGGGCGTTCCACCTCCTCCAGGGTGTCTAGCCTGAGAAAGGAGAGGGGTGGTGCCCCTGGGCACTCTCAACTACCGTGTGGTGTGGGGCAGGTGCCCCGTCCCCCAGTGTCTGCACAGTGAGAGGACGCAGAAGGCCATGCGGAGCTCTGGTGGACCCGCTGACAGTCAGGACCCTGGACAGGGGCACGCAGATCCTGAAGCCCCAGCCATTCCCTGGGGATCCCACCCTTGCCCCATCTGGTCAGCCCCTCTCCTCTGGGGCTTCTGCCAGTCCTGCCCAAGTCCATCTGCTGCACTGACAATGACAGCAAGGACAAAGCAAGGTGGCGAGACGGACAGGGTGAGGCTCTGAACTCAAGGATGACACGAGAACTGGTGTGGGGGGGGGTCAGGACACTAAAGCTTCCAGCTTGTGGATGCCATCCTGGGGGGGGGCGCTCTGACATGGAACCTTCCTCCAGAGAATGAATGAGCTTAACTGAGCAGTTACTTTTTCTCCTTCCTTCTAGTACCCATGTCTAAGGGTATAAATGAGAATTATTCTGCAAATGATAGGACTACTAAGTTTTGTTTTTTAAAAAACGAACATGTATGGGGCTAGTGTTGTGGTGTAGTGGGTAAACGCCACCACCTGTGATGCTGGCATCCCATATGGGATCCGGTTCAAGTTCTGGCTGCTCCACTTCTCATCCAGCTCCCTGCTAATGCACCTGGGAAAACAGCAGAAGATGGTCCAAGGGCTTAGGTCCCTGCTACCCATGTGGAAGACCTAGATGAAGCTCCCATCTACTGACTTCAGCCTAACCCAGCCCTGGTCATTGCAACTATTTGGGGAGTGAACCAGCAGATGGAAGACCTCTCTCTGTATCTCTCTCTCTCTCTCTCTCTCTCTCTCTCTAACTCTGCCTTTTAAATAAATTAAATAAATATTTTTAGAAAATGAACACGTACCACATGTACAAGAGGTCTTTAAAGAGTTCATAGAGGGGCTGAGGTTGTGGTACAACAGGTTGGGCTGCCTCCTGCAGTGCCTGCATCCCATATGAGTGCTGGTTCCAGCTGCTCCACTTCTGATCCAGCTCCCTGCTAATATGCCTGGGAAAGCAGCGGAAGATATCCCAAGTACTCTCACCCACATGGGAGACCCAGGAGGAGTTCCAGGCTCCTGGCCTTGCCAGCTGTTGTGGCCATTTGGGAAGTGAACCAGCAGATGGAAGATCTCTGTCCCTCTCTCTCTCCTTGTCTCTCCCTTTCTCTCTGTAACACTGCCTTTCAAATAAAGAAATCTTTTTTAAAAGTTCATAGAAAGTGCATATCATGAAAAGCTATGTGTGGATTTCAAAATTGTTGGCGGTGAAATACACACCTTTTAATTCCGTTTTCCCACAAACCTTCTGAAGCACACCCATATTATTCTGCAAAAAAGTGAGGAGCTGCCTCACTTTTTAAAAACTCTACCCCAGACCCTGTGGATTGCCATTCAGGTTGTTTGCTGAATTCAGTTGACTTAAGAAGTGAATGGGGGGGGGGGGGGTCGGGTCAGCACTGTGGTGTAGAAGGTTAAGCTACCACCTGCAGTGCCGGCATCCCATGTGGGTTAGGATTTAAGTCCCGGCTGCTCCACTTCTCATGCAGCTCCCTGCTAATGCACCAGGGAAACAACGGAAGATGGCTCAAGGACTTGGGCCTCTGCCACCCACATGGGAGACATGGAAGAAGCTCCTGGCTTTGGCCAGGCCCCACCCCAGCTGTTGTGGCCATTGGGAAGTGAACCACTGGATGAAAAATCTCTCTCTTTCTCTTTCCTTCTCTCTCTCAATCTCAAACAAAACAAAACAAAACCCAGAAGTGAATCTGGAACACAGTCCAGCAAAGCCTATTGCCAAAATGCAGAATTTCTTTCTCTCTCTCTTGAATCTGCATAGTTTGGGCCCCACATTTCAGCAAGTGAAAAAGCAGTTAAAGGATCCTAGAACTGTGCGTCAGAAAAATGCATCAGAGCCCTGCCACCTCCCGAGAAGCGAGGCGGAAGGCAGCTTGCCAGGCCCCGGCCCTCCCGGCGTGAGTAACATTCCGAACCTCTGAGCACAAGCTGCTGGCAGCGTTATCTCCGCCTGGCCTGGGCCCGTTGTCGCTTCTGGAAGAAGGGTGGCGGGGCACGGTCTTTGCCTCGTTACAGCATTCCTGTCGCAATGGCCCTTTGACACGGAACTTGCTGCAGCCTCGGAGAGTCTCCCGGACATGAAGCTGCAGAGCAGGCTTGGCTGGGCTCTCCCCATTCTTCTCATCAGAGCCCTGTACGCTGCATCGGCCATTAACACAGCAGGACTCGCGCTGGCCCGCGCCGAGGAGCGGTCGGAGGAGCCGCAGACCTGGCTGCGGCTGGCTGTGTAGCGGCTAGTGCTAAGACTTTCTCTCTCTCCCCGCGGTGCCTGCCTGCCTTTGACTTATTTTTCTGGGCCTGCTTTCCCCAGCTCATGCCAGGTGCTCACCAGCTGTGGCCATTGCATTTTTGCAGCTCCCAATAGTCTCAGGGAAGAATCCGATTGGGCTGGCTTGGGTCATGTGCTTATCCCGAAGCCAATGAATGTGCCTAAGGGCTGGGTGCTCTGGGTGTGCAGGCGTGGGCTCGAGAGCCCCCCCTTGCCTGGTGGTAGGGTCTGAACGTCCCCTGCAAAACTCACGTGGACATCTAATGGTCATTGTGACTGGACTGAGAAGGGAGGCCTTTCAGGAGGGAGTTCCTGCTAGAAGGAAAGGCCAGGCCCACCCTCTGTCTCAGCAGTCTGCTTGCTCTTGACCTTCTGCTGTGGGAGGATGCAGCCCCTGAGGCCTCACCAGCTGTCACTGCCTGGCTCTTGGACTTCCCAGCTCCAGAACCACGAGACAAAACTTCCTTGCCTCTGCAGCTCACCCAGGCAGTAGCAGTCTCTTACAGCAACAGAAAAGAGACCAGGCTACCTGGGTGTATGGGGAGGCTGCCCCCGCTGAGCCGCAGGTGCGAGGCATCAAGGTTAGGGGTCTCTGAGCCCACCTCTGTCGAGCTTGGTCAGGGCCCCGGCTCTGTCTGCAGAGGTGCTGCGGGTTATTTGGCTACACAGCTGGGCATGGCTTGGCGCCAAACCGATAGCTATGCAGAGTAGTCAGACCCTGCACAGACCTGCCTCCAGTGTCCACATCCAACCACCCCCAGGCCCCAGCGGTGGTGGTGGGCTGACCCCGGCCTCCTCGGGCAGTGTGGACAGTCTCTCCTTTCCAACGCGTGGGAGGAGCATGGACAGGCTGGAGGTGGGTGAGGGTGTGCAGTGAGGGCCCCTTCTCAGCATCTCCGTATCCCACACCTAAGCTCAAGGTCCTTTGCAGTGATGGTCAGCTCCGGACCCCAGGTCCTCATGCTGAGACCTTGCCCCTGCAGGAGTCCCCGCCTCTTTGTCCTCGAGGGTGGCCCAGGCTCAAGCCTGCCGGGGGAGGTCTCGGGGTGGCGGGTGCTGACTGCTGGAGGCATTTCTGGATTTAGGGATGCTTGCTGTGGGGAGGGCTTGACTGAGGAGAGTCATAGGACTGGGTGCACTGGAAGGTACCTTCTGGGCCGGCCTCAGGGACACAGCCTAGGTAGGTTTTGAGCCCCATGGGGCAGAGAGGGGTGTCTTCTTCGGAGCCTCCCTAGGGGCAACTTTCCCATCTAACCTTGGCTATGCGGTCTCTGCCAGCCCCACCTCTTTCTCATGCCCCCTTACCCCGTGTCACTCCAGGCGGGACAGGGTGTGTCTTCCCTCTGGGCCTTTGTCCATGCTGTTCCCTGTGCTGGGCTGCGCCTGCCTGCCTGCTCAGTCAGTACCCTTTCACACCCAGCTCCAACTGTGTGGCTGCTTCAGGATAGCCAGGATCTGACGGGGACAGTGTGTGCAGCCGTGAGCAGCGTGCGTCCTCTGATGCCTGTGCCCCTGGTGTGGAGCCTGGGGAGACAGTGCTGCCAAAGGGCTAGGGTGTTAACGCCTCCCTGCAACATACACACACACACCTACACATGTGTGTGCACACACATACTTACACACACATTTGCACACTCATGCGCACACATCCTGGGAGCCCCAGCCTGCGACCAACTGGGATACAAAAGAACTTCTGTCTTGCTCCTTGGTCAGGAAACTCCAAGGGGTATGGTTTGCTCAGTTTCCCGGAGTCTCCCATGGAGTTAATCTTCAGATGCCCGAGGTGGCATCATGCTGGTGAACACGCCTCCTCCTTCCCCCAACTCCCTTCCTCATGCCCCTCTAGGTTTTCCCAGCTTCACCTGCTGTTATGGGCGGATTCGTGCCCCACCCCGCCCATATGTTGAAGCCCTGATCTTCCACTCTGATGTTGTCAGGCAGAATCCCCTGCAGGGAGGTGATTAAGGTTAGGTGAGGCCACGGCCACAGGGGTGGGGCTAGGGAGCCACTAGGATCGATGCCCTTCTAGGAGGAGGAAGAGATGCCCGAGAGCCGGAGAGGTCAAGTGAAGACAGAGACAGAAGCTGGACAGACCGGGAAGAGTGGCCCCAGCAGAAACTGAAGCCCCAGGGCCTTGAGCTGGGACTCGCAGCCTCTGCATCGTGAGAAGAGTTCTGCAGTGGAAGTCCCCTAACGTGTGAGGCTTTGTGAGGGCCACCTGAGCAGGCGGAGGCACCTGGCAGGTAAACTGCTTGTTCTCAGCTTCCCGCATCAGGCTCTGGGCCTCCGGAACCCAAACTGTGCCCGGTGCTCGATTTCAGTAGGCATCAGGGAAATGCACATGCAAACCACCTGACAGCACTTCATATTCGTCCTAATGGCCAGGAAGTGGGACGAGGTCAGGGCCGGTGAGGATGGGAAGATATGGAGCTGTCGTATGCGGTGGGTGGAAATGTAAAATGGCAAAACACTTTCCAAATCTAGTATTCAGGGGCCAGCGCTGTGGCACAGTGGGTTAAAGCCCTGGCCTGAAGCACCGGCATCCCATATGGGCACCAGTTCAAGACCTGGCTGCTCCACTTCCGATCCAGCTCTGTGCTGTGGCCTGGCAGAGCAGTAGAAGATGGCCCAAGTCCTTGGACCCCTGCACCCACATGGGAGACCCAGAAGAAGCTCCTGGCTCCTGGCTTCAGATCGACGCAGCTCCGGCCATTGCGGCCAATTGGGGAGTGAACCATCTAATGGAAGACCTCTCTCTCTCTCTGCGTAACTCTGACTTTCAAATAAATAAATAAATCTTTTTTAAAAATCTAGTATTCAGTACCTAATAAAGTTGAACATATGTAAACTCTATGACTCGGAAGTTTAACTCCTGGGTATGCACCCAGCAGAAAAACATACACTTGTTCACCAAAAGACAGGTAGGAAATTGCCCAAAACTCATAAAAGAGGACACAGCAATGGAATACATAAACAAGCAGCAGTATAATCAGGCAATGGAATACTATATAGCAATGAAGAAGAAACTTCTGTTATACATAGGTATATATACAACATTATTAATCCCAAAAATACAATGTTGTTCAAAAGTCACCAGCCAAAAAATAGTCAAAGTGTAAGACCCAACTTGTGTAAGGTTCAAAAGCGTGAGATTTATACAGGAGAATGCACAAACCATGAATGCACAGCTCAGCTGACTTCCACACATTGTAGTTTGCATCTAGAGCAAGAAACAGGACGTGACCCCCAGAAGTCCCTGCTGCCACCTGCCAGTCACTACTCCCCAGGGGAAGCCCCGGCCTCACTTCCAACCGCATCAGTCAGTTCTGCCTGTGTTAAAACTGCATATGTGGAGAACTCTGGCATGAGCGGCTTTGTTTTGTGTGTGCACTTTTCACGTGTGAGACCGTTTGCACACGTCTGTGCAGCTGAAGTTCAACCTCGGGCTTCTGCTCTGGCTGGTTCCCTGGGGAGCTCCCCGCCTGGGGCTGTCACAGGCGGTGCTACTCCCAGCACACCAGGATGCACTGTTTCTGTGACACACGCCGGCATTTCTTGCAGGCGTCAACTCAGAAGTGGGATTGCGGCTCCACTGTTGGCACGGTTCTATTTCTCACTGTCTCTCTCCCTTCCCACCACCACCCTGGCTGCTGTCCGGATCCTAACTTAAGGGAGCCAGGAGGCCCCTGGTTCCCCCTCCAGGTTGAAGTCAGTGGGCCTCAGTTTCCCTCTGTGGCTGGAGCACACTGGCTCCAAGAGCTTCTCGAAGGAACAGGATTAGACTGTGGTCCCTTTAAACTCTTGGCCCAGTAACCGGCATACCTGAGGCCAAAGGTATCGCAGAGTGGGGCTGAAACTGCCGCCCGGCCCCAGCTGGCCTGGTGTGGGAAGACAGCCAGCAGGTGAGCCTCGGGTCAGGGCCAGGCCAGGCAGAGGAAGGGCTGGACAGGACACGACCCTGACCGAAGGGTTCCCTGGGCAGGCGCCAGGCAGTCAACTCTGTGCCTTCCTGCGCAGGGCCTGGCTTCTTCCCAGCCTGCCTGCTCCTCCCTGGCTCTCCTGGAACCAGGAAGGCTGCATTGCCGGGCTGGGAGCCAGGAGGGATAGCAGATGCCGACCTGGGCCACTGGGGCATGGCCAGTCCCTTCTATGGCCAAGGAAGCTAGATTCAGAGAAGTTAAGGGGCTCCTTGGAGTCACACAGGATTTGAATGCAAGTTCACCTGGCTCTACAGATGGGTTTTTCCGAGCTCGGGAGACCAGCTGCCTTGGGGCTGAGCCACTTTGGCCAATTCCCCAAGTGAAGCCGAGCCCACAACGTGTGGACTCCCACCAGCAGAACCTGGCTCCTCTAGGGCGCTGTCCAGGCCGGCTGCCCCTTCACCCCGGGGGAGCCGAGATTCTCACCCAGGGCTCCACCCCAGCAGCCTCCCTGTTCTGCCTGTGCAAAGCGGCCTGGGGTTTCCGGACGCAGGTGTTTGGAGAGCGCTTCCCCGTAGCTGGGAGGAGGCATGGGTGTGGACCCCTGGCTGAGATAAGCCCCGCCAGGCGAGACCACGCTCACACCCACACCCTCTCTCCCTCAGTGCCCACCCTGGCTTGTTGCTGGGTGCATTGCAGGCAGCAGCTGCACCACCTCCTGGCCACCTGTGCTCTCCAGGATTGTCCTGGACACCCACTAGGCTGCCTGTGACCTTGACCAAGGCCTGGATCCCCCCTGACTTGGGGGGGGGGGTTCAGCTACTGGGCATCCACAGCTCCTCCCCCTGCCACCCCAGCCACTGCCTCTCAGTGGAGGTTGGGACTCGCAGAGACCCAAACTAGGATGGAAGGGCACAGAGTCTGAGTTGATCCCAGGAAGCCTCAGGGCATGTGGGAAGTGAGGCAGGGGAGGCAGCCAACCCAGGCAGGCTAGTGAGCAGCAGGTGGGCACCTGGGCTCAGCCCGTTCCGCACCTGCCGGAGACGGCGCAGGAAGGGCTCAGAGCTGCTGCTCTCCGAAGGAGGCGGCTGGGATATTTATCCACAGCCAGCCCCATTTCCCCATCCTGAGGGCTGCTCGGAGGACATGAACCTTGAACTCTGGCACTTTCATTAGCTCTGGGGCAGACACCTGCCAAGGGCACGTGGGTGGGCAGAAAGAGCCTGGGGGTGGCCCTGGCACCCAGCGGCGCAGATCTGGCTCTGGGGCTGACTCACCTTCTCTAAGGGTCAATTCCTACAAAACGAGGATGGAAGTACTGCTTGCTGCAGGTGCGCAGGTGCGCAGGTGCGAGGTGAGGCTTGCACGCGATAAGGCTCAGCGTGCCTGGGGCGGGGCTGTGCTGGAGGAGGTTGGTCCCCTCTCTGGGGCAAGGATCGGGCTGACTCACCTGGTCTGGGGCTCCCAACAAACCTGCTGTGTGTGCCAAACACTGCCATTCCCTGAACCCTCCCCCTCCCCCTGCTGCCCTCTTTATCGCCCGTATTGAAAATCAAACACTGACTGTTTTCTGAGCCACGTGAGGCAGGTCCGGGTAAGTAGGGGGAACCCAGGGATGCCATGAGCCTGTTCTTACCCTATGGAGTCCACAGTTCAGTTGGGAAGACAGACAAACGGGTGGCCAGGTGATGGCACAGCCATGGGCGTTGACTGGTCACTAGAAGCTTGTAAGGGGCAAGGAGGCTGTGCAGGAGAGAGGGGCACAGATGGAGATCCCTCTGGGGGCAGCAGGAGAGGGCAGGCGGGTGCCAGAGCTGGCCCAGAACCCCAGGTGTTACATACGAGGCAATGGCCTTGCCCAGTTGGTGTCAGGGTTTGCTGGTCCAGGCTCTGTACACTCTCCCGACTCCAACCCAAGCCAGAGTGGGTGGGGCTGCAGCTTGGAGCTGGGCAGCCTTGGAAACTGAGGCAGGGGCTCTCTGCTCTCTCTCTTCCTCCCGTTCTTGTCTTAATCCCTGTAAGCACCGATCCAACCCCGGTTATGTTATCTCAGGCCCCCGGGGGCTGGGGCTGGGGCTGGGAAGCCCTTCCCTTCATGCCTTTTGTTCAAACCCCATCTGAATTTTTCATCTATGATATAGTCATGTTTGTTTTTAAAATAAATAACATTTCTAATGACTTGCTAATTACTAAAATAATGAATCTACATGTAAATAAAACAAGATGTTGGGAGTTTCCACGGTGGTGGTGGTGTGTGCAGAAGGTAGAGATCCAGGCTCGGTGCGGCTGGGGGCTGGAGCACCCATGGCGCGGCCCGCCCTCGTATGCACGTGCTGGACCTTGTAGAGAGCCACAGGGGCAGCATTTCATGCACACCCCAAGCACATGTGCATGTGCACATGGTCAGGTGCACCAGCTGAGGAAGGCCCCTCCCCCTCAAGGCCCCAGGGCAGGTCGGAGAGGCTGAGGGCTGACACCCGCCCCGGAGGGACAGACCCCTGGCTGTCAGGACTGGGGGACACTGGAAAGGCTTCTGTCTTAGGGGGAAGGAAGTGGAACTCCGGGGATCCCCAGGTCCTTCCCCTTCTTCAGGCAGAGCCTAACCAGCTGAGTCTCTTTCACACATCAGGGTCTGGGGTGAGCCCCGCAACCTGTATCAGAGTCCTTGGGTTCGAGTCCCAGCCCCACTCCTGAGTTTCCAGCTAATGTGCACCTGGGAAGCAGCAGGTGATGGCTCAAGGAGACCCAGATGGAGTCCCAGGCTCCTGGCTTTGGCCTGGCCCAGCTGTGGCTGTTGGGGGCATTTGGAGAGTGAACCAGTAGATGGAAAATCATTCTCTAGCTCTGTCTCTCTGCCTTTCAAGCAAATAAAAAATAAGTGAATTTAAAAAATCACTTTCCCCTCCAGCTCCACCAACAACGAGAGTGGTAAATCCAGGGCCGCAGGGATTCGGGGAAATGGACACTCGGCTCAGCCGTGGCAGGTGGGGGGACATCCCGGCTCCGCCTGCCCTCTGACCCAGTGGCTCCCTCTCCTGTGTGGACAAAGATGCATGCACAGGTGTTGGCCACCTGACACCAGCAGCAGCTGGTCTACACTGTGGGCTACCTCGGGCCTGCTGGCTAAAACAGAGGTGGAGCGGATCCCTGTGCAATGAGTTGCAGCGAGGACCCCACTGTGGGGGAAAGCTGGCCACAGGAGAGGGAACCCCACATTTCCTTCTATGATCTCTTAAAAGTGAGATGCAAAATACATTCCTGAGCCCAGAGAGGCAGGCCTGGGCCCCACTTCCATTCTAAATGAAGTCACAACTTTTACTCATGCTCTGTATTACCTCTGTCATGAAAGAGAAAGCGGAGGCCCCGCAGAATGAGAGACATGTCCAAGGCCATGGTCAGGTAGCCGCACCCAAGGCCCCTCCCTCTGCTGCCTGGTGGCTGGGCTGTGGCTTCCGAGGTGCGGGGGCACTGGGGGGGGGGCCCAGGCTGGGGCTGATGATACTTAGTGAGAGCCACCCACCTGTGCCGAGATGGCACCACTCCACCACCCTGTGTGGTGATGTCTCTGTCCTGGAGCCCTTGGCTGCACCACCTCCGGGAATGCTGCCGGGGGGCCACCTTTGCAGAGTGCCTGCTGGGTGTCTTCCCTGGCTCAGCCTGCCAGATGCACTGAACTCCACTGCCCTACTCAGGCCACGGTTTCCGGAAGCGGACTTGTGGGGCAAGGCCCACCCCTGCTGCTCCCACCACCGCTGCTCACCAGGAGGAGACCAAGGTGGGTTGTTTCATCTCTCTGGGCCTCAGTCTTTGTCTATACGATGGCAGTGATAGTGATGGGGTGACTGGGGGCTAAAATCAAGTCCCTAGGGGTGTTGTGGGTTAAGCCACCACTTGAGATGCCAGCATCCCACATCCAAGTACCTGTCCAAGTCCTGGCTACTCTGCTTCTAATCCAGCTCACTGCTAAGGCACCTGGGAAGGCAATGGAGGATGGCCCAAGCACTTGGATCCCTGTCACCCACATGGGAGACCCAGATGGAGTTCCTGGCTCCCGCTTTGGCTTGGCCCAGACCTGGCTGGTGCAGTCCTTTGGCGAGTGAACCAGTAGATGAAAGATCTCTCTCTCTCTCTCTCTTATCTGTCTTCTCTGTCACTCTGCTTTTCAAATAAATAAATCCTAAATAATAATAATAATAATAATAATAAAATAATAATAATAAGTCCCTAGACCCAAAGTAGAAGCAACCCAAATGTTCACGAAGTCTGAATGCATAAGGAAAACGTGGCTCTCACTACAAGGGAATATCATCCAGTTGTTAAAAGGAACGAAACACATGCATGCTATAGCACAGATGGATCTGGAAAATACTTTACTAACTGAAAAAAGACACAAGGCCACATAGCGTGTAATTTGCTTACGTTTAATTTATGTGGAATGACTAGAGCAGGCAAATCTGTGGACAGAGAAGTAGATTAGTGCTTGCCTAGGCCTGGAGGAAGGGCAGGGGAACACAGGAAGTGACAGCTAACGGGCCAGGGGTTTATTTTTGGGGGTGGGGTGGAGATGTTCTGGCATTGGACTGTGCTGACAATTGTGTTGCATTACAAATGTACTAGAAGCCACTGAATTGTGGACTGTAAAAGAGAATTTTTTTTCCCAAAGAAATCTTTTGTTTAAGGAATACAGAATTCACAATTTGCTAAGTACAACTTTAGAAATACAGTGATTCTTCCCACCCTCCCACTCACTCTCCCACCCTCCTCCTCCTCCCTCTTCCACTCCCAGTCCTATTCTTTACTAATATTTATTTACAATTAACTTTAAATGCAGATGACCAACTCTGTACTAGGTAAAGTGTCCTTTACTTTGCACAAAAAACAAAAAAGCAAAAAAAAAAAAATTCCTCAACAGTTGAGACAAGGGCTGTACAAAGTCATTGCATCTCAAAGTTAATTTCACTTTTTTTGAGAAACTTAGTTAACTCGGAAGAAGCACCCAAGAATGATACATCTTTTGCAAGCACTTAGACATAAGTGTAACTTGTGAGACATAAGAATATCCTCCACTTAATACACTAGAGCGAAATAAATCTCTGAGAACAGTTTTTACTGTTAACTCTCATAATATGACTCTTCGAGGACAGAGGTCCTGCATGGGAAGTTAGTGCACAGTGACTCCAGCTGTGAATTTAACAATTAAGACTTAAAAGAGGGATTTTAAAGTGTGTGGGCTACATCTCAAAAAAGAATGCAGCGAAAATGAACTCAAAATGAATAGAAACAATTTCGTACAGTGTACCAGTGACGTATTGGTGTCATATGGAGGGAGAACAATTCTTTCCTCCACTCTCATGCTCTTACACGGGGACCTGCAAATTAAACTGACAAATTAGCAGCTGAGGCATCCCAATGTTACTGGATGTGAATAATTTGCCCCTGACGTGCACAGAAGCCTTCTCTGAACGCAGGGAAGACCAGAGCTTCTACCAGTCAGACCGCAGGGCTTTTAGCCCGGCAGAAGCTACTTATGGTGGAAGGTTTGTTTTGGCCCACAGTTTGCAGGTTCAGAGTCCAGGATCCAGTGGCTCCAGGAGTGTGGCGTCTGATAAGGGTGGCGGAGGAAGTCCATGGTGAGCTAGGGAGCAGGCAGAGGCAGGCAGAGAGCTCTGCTTTCATAACCAGCCCTGGGGGAGGGGGTGGAGAACTACCTTAGGCGGGCACGCCCCCTTGACCTAAGCACCTCCCATTAGGCCCCCTCCCAGACACCATAACTGGAGCAGGCCTCCACCCTTAATTCATCAACCATTACCAGGAATCTACTAACCAGGAACGGAAGACTTGGCTTAAATACCTGCTGGGGCTGGGGAGCCCATTCACCCCCAGAGCACCTTAACAAAGGGCAGTAAGCTGGCGGAGCCCCGACCCTCTGGGTGCCCACTTCCTGTTTCATGCTGAGCCTGCACTCTTCCCGGTAAAGGATCTGGCACCTGCAGCAGGTGAAACGGAGGCAAGGCAGGCTGGCGTTTAGGCAGGGAGGCGGGGCAGAGAGCGCTTCCCCCACGTGCTGCTTCCTATTGCCTTTAGCTCAAAACAGTCCTCAAGCCAAAGGGTGTGTGTGTGTGTGTCAGTCGTTCTGACTCCTTCAGGGAACACAGACAAGCTTAACTATCTTCCCGTGGGCTCCCCAGTGCATTACGGTGCCGCCTCGTCATGATGTATTACCGCATCACGAAGACAATCATGTTTTGGAAACCTTTTATAAGTAAGTAAAGTGCTCAGGATGACACGTGGCACTTCCTGAGGGTGCTTAGTGCTAGCTGTTATGGGCAAACCCCAGGACAAGTGCGCCAAGTCAAGCCTCATCCCCTTGTGGCCCGTGGGGACACTGAGGCTCAGAGCCCGGCAGGACTGTGGCCGCGCTGCCCTGCTGCTCTGTCCACCCCGTCTCCGTGACTCTCTGGTTGGAAGGCCGCCGTGGCCAGCCCACCCTGGCACCACTGGGGCCTTTGAGAGAGGGATGCAGGCCCCACGTGAGACTGAGCTGATTGATGGGGAGGGCCCAGGCAGCATGATGGGACCCAGATGTGGGGAGACCCTGGAGAGAGACAGGCTCACTGCCTGCAGCCCGGCTGAGTTGCAGGGGATAGCCCAGGGCGGGGGGACCCTGCACCTGGGCCCAGGGATGTGTCCTTCCCGCCCTACCGCCAGTTGGACAGGCAGCCCACCTTCCGGGGCCTCGGTCTCCTGCGGGTTGTGATGAGCACATTCTTGGGGCCCAGGCCCCCGCAGCTCACATGCCAGCTTCCTTGCTTCTGTTTTCTGATTACATGACCCTGGGGGTGGGGGACGTTCGCCTCTCTGAGCCTCAGAGAGCCAAGGCCGGTGCTCACGGCCCGGGCCCTGGTGGGGACTAGGCGGGAAGCGAACGCAGCATACGGCGGGGCTGCCAGGCTGAGGCTGGCGCTCTCAGTGTGTGGGCCTGGCGGCCAGGGGCTGGTCCCTCGAGGGTCTGTCCCCAGCTCCTGGCCCGCAGACCCTCTGGCTGCCTTCAGCACCGAGTGATGGACAGGCTGGGCTGGCGGCGTCCTGCCAGGCCTGTCCTGGCAGCTGCTCCCACAAGGCGAGGCCCTGTGAGCTCTGGAGAATTAATTAGGCTGCATTCCTCTTCCAGGGCTCTCGGCGGCCCGCGCACGGCCCCCTCCTGAGCTGCCGCGGGCTCTTGGCTCAGCTCCCTGGCAGGCCGAGGCGAGGCCTGCGCTCCGCTCGTGCTGCGAGGGGCAGGGAGGACTCTTGCGGGCTGGAAGCGTCAGCCGAGGGGGCCAGAAGGAAGCCGGCGGCCAAGGCCAGCTCCTGTCCTGGCCCTGCCTTGCTTAGCAGCGTTCACTGGCTCCCCATCACTCAAGGTCAAATCCTTGGCATGGGATGCTGCTCCCAGCTGGGCCCCTGGCTGTCCCATGTTCCCGCTAGACAGGCCTCACGCCAGTGGCCTCACGGTGTAGTCCTTCTCCCGTCCCCTACACCCGCCACCTCCTCCCCTGTGTCTGGCCCTCCTCTGTCTTCCCAGCCAGCCCGTAAGAGCCTCGAGTGGTGGCCAGGGGCAAGGGGCACTATCGGCAGGTGTCCCAGGCAGGGAGGGCTTCTCGCAGGAGCCGTGTCTGAGGCTGGGGGTGGGAGGCCGGGGAATGACAGGTGCTGTGGGGCTCCCTTGCACAGAGCACCCCTGTCTCCAAAGCTGGGTGCTCAGGGCTCCACGTGCTCTCAGAAGGAGCCCTGCCCACCAGCTTTCCCCAGGGCCTCCTCCCTGTGAAGATGGGAGCCATCACCTCCACTATTCCCTGTGCCTGGAACCCTCTTCTCCACCCTCCTCCTTCACTTGATTGACTCCCTGGGAGCTGGGCCTACCTGTTACCTCCTCCAGGAAGCCACCTGGGCTCCTCCTCCCCAGAAGCTGCATCAAAGGGTGGATGTTCCCCTGTCAGAGAGCTCAGGATAGAGTTTGGAGCCCGGTGTTTAAATCCCAGCTCGACCACATCCTAGCTGTGCAACTTTGAGTAAGTTACATAGCCTCTCTGAGCTTCTACCTCTTCTAAGTTTGTTTTCTTTTTAAGATTGATGATCAATATATTGGAAAGGCAGAGAGACTGCAAGAGAGGAGGAGACACACAGAAAGAGACAGAGATCTTCCATCCACTGGGTCACTTCCCAAATGGCCTCAACAGCTAGGTCCAGGCCAGGCAAAAGCCAGGAGCCAGGAACTCCATCGGGGTCTCCCACATGGGTGCAGGGGCTTGAAGCACTTGGGCCACCTTCCACTGCCTTCCTGGGCCATTAGCAGGGAGCTGGATGGGAAAGCAGAGCAGCTGGGCCTGGAACCCCTGCTCTGACAGGGGACGCTGGGGTCTCTGCACTGAAACGCCGGCCCCTCCTTCGCCTCTTCTGACAAAAGGGAATGATGCGGAGAGAGCTCACTGCATGAGGTTTCCAGAAGGAACCATGGAGCTATCTGTGCAAAACACTTAGTAAGTGCTCAGTAAAGTTAGTTATTAATTTTATCTTAATGGTGAACAATGCCTTCCTAGTGGCTGTCAGCTGGCCTGAGCGGGCAGGAGCAGTGTCTGTCCAGCCCCAGAGCTTCCGCTGAGGGGATTATTCATCATTGTGGAATGACTGGTGGCCACATTCCAATCGCTGATTGCTCTGATAGGCAAATGACTGTTCTGCACTGGAACTCAGCGCCCTGGACTCTATTTTCAAAGACTGGGAGGGAGAGGAGACTCCCAGTGCTCTTTCCAGGGTAGGGTGGGGCGGGGTGGGGCGGGGTGGCTGAGGACCCAGTTGCCGCCTCCCTATGCCTGCCTGGGCTTCAGGCAGCAGAGCGCCAATGGGGCACCGCCCCCACTGCACCTGCACTCCGCTGGTGCCTGTATCCCCAGCACACTTGGGTCAGCCTGTGCCCCATGCTGGCCTAGGTTCCAGTCACAAGGACCACAGATTTGACTCAAGAAGCCTTAGGGGAAAAAAGTCCCTGTTAGGAATTTACTGAAAAATCAAGGACAGGGGAGGTTTCTGTCCCGTAGACCCCCAAACTCCCCAACCACCAGACCCTCTGCGTCTGCCGTTCCTCCTGACCTGGCGGCCACATCCCACACTTCCCTCTCGGCATCTTCCCAAAGCTGAGCCCAGGTCTGGGCCCAGCTGTCTGGACTGTGGCCCAGGAGGGAACATAGACACGGTGGAGGGCAGCCACGATCATTTGGGGCTGGATGAGGGCCAGGGCAGGGCCCCCTAAGGTGTCCAGGACAGAGGCTTACATTTCTCAGGACGAAGGATCTGAGGGGACACAGTGTCACCCTGGCCTGTACCTGCCTCCTGGGCCGCCTCTCTTCCCTTTAATCATTGCACAATCATTTGGGTCACTGATCTCTGAACCCGGGCCAGGGCCCTGGGGCCCAGTGCCAAGGGCAGTGGACGCCTGCCACCCTGGGCGTCCCACAACCTCAACCAGGACCCGTCAGGCCCTGCCAAGCCTCCATGGCAGCTGTGGGCAGCAGGGGGCCTGGGCGGAGCTGGGCTTTAGAAAGGCTGCCCAGGGAGGACCGGTCAGGGCTGAGGGCGAGTGAGGAGGCAGACGGCCAGGCAGCGAAGTCACCTGCAGCTCTCATGGGGCCACAGCGCATCCTGGCTGGGGCCGACCCAGCCCAGCCCGGAGACAGCACTTTGCCTCTCTCCCACTGCAGCTGAGCCTGAAATGCTCTCCCCGGCAACCCTTCTGAATGGCCCGCCCCTTGGAGACTCCAAAGCAACAGCTAATGTCAAGGTGGCAGTGGGTGGGGCAGCCCCAGGGCCACCGCAGCAGTGAGGTTTGAGAAAGGGGTGAGGGAGCCCCACGCCTGGGCTGCTCAACTCGGCCTTCAAGGCCTCCCTGGCTTCACCCCCTTGCCAGGCTCCACTCATGGTGTGGGCGCCGGGCAGGGGAGGGGCCTCTCCGGGGTCTTCCTTTGTCACCGCCACTTGCACACCAGCAATTCCATCCTGATTGTCTTTCTGCTTCCTCCTGCCTCACTCATCTTCTGAGGTTCCAGGAGAATGGGTGCAGGGGCACCCAGCCCAGCCCAGCCAGCCCCAGGCTCTCCCTCCCTGCAGGCCCTTTGCCTTGGTCCCTGGCCCCTGCACTGCAGCATGGCCGCTGACAGCTGGAGGAAGCCGCCCTACCTCCTGCGAGGCCCTGGGCTGAGCCCAGCCCCATGATCGCTGTGCTAGTGCTGCCCACGGGAGCGGGGAGCAGTGTTTGCCATTTCCCCAGCTCAGATGAAGTCTGGGGCTCAGAAAGAGAGAGAGCGTGGTGGACGGTGCTCCAGGAAGTCAGCACTCACCTCCATCCTGGGCATCCGTGCTCCAGCTGTGCGATCCAGGATGCTCCCCTGCCTTCTCTGCCTCAGTTCTCTCATCCAAGAATGGAGAATGATCCAAGGCCCCGCCTTAGACGCTGGAACGAGTTGATCCGGGTCAAGTGTGCGGTACGGAGAATGCAGCAGGAGCTCAATGCACGTCAACATGATGGGCTTCCAGGAGGGCCTCAGGGTTGTTTCATGGACAAAGCGGGGCAGGTGCAGCATAGTTATTGCTCCGTCCATCCGTTCTCCCTGAGAGCTGGCTCAGCCACAGCCTGCCAGGTTCACCTGCAGAGCAGTTTGCTGGGTGCATACAGCGACCGGCAGGAGTACCCCTGGCAGCAGGCTGTCCCTAGGATCCTGATGAGCCGCCTCTTGGGCTTGGCAGAATTGGCACACCGTGTGACAGCCCTCGGCTTCTTATACCAAAGAAGTGCGGGATCCCATTGTGGCAGGGCCCTGCCAAAGGACCCTCGGGGAGGGGCAAGGCTGGGCCCCACCCTCAGCAGCCAGACTTGCCTGGGGCCCTGGAGCCTCACACTCAACCCCTGTGTAGGCTGGAGCAGGAGGCACTCTCCACACCCTCATGGTCATGGCTCCTTCTAAATGTGCCCTTGGCAAAGAAGGCCTGGCCTTGGACGACTGGCCTGCAGGTGCCACTGAGGAGTAGGGCAGACAAGAGCCCAGAGAGGCCAGGTCACATGCAGAGATGCCCAGCTTTGGCCACCTGCTCCTGGCCCCTTCCTCCGCTTCCTGAGTCCCCCTAACTTCCTTGCAGCCCTTTCCAGAGAGGAGCCCGCTTCCCCTGGTCAGCCAATTCAGAATATCCGAGCTCCATTTCATCATTTATTACAAACACAAGTTGCAAGGCAAATAATTGGGGGTCTAAAAATACATTAAAATAAATAATTGGAGTTCTCAAAGTTCTCGGAGCAAAAAGATATGTACAGACAGGTGAGGCACAGCAGCAAGGGTGTCTCACCAGGAGCGCGCCAAGGGTACGCTCCCACAAGGACTCTAGGCAGGATGAGCCAGGGAGGGCGAATGGAGGCCCTTTTGGGGGACCCGGCCAGCCTCCAGGACCAGCTTAGGCATGAGTGTCCACTGCTGCATGGTCGCTTCTGGCTGGTGGCCCAATAGGCAGGTCTTGGTGTCCAGGTTCATGTGTTCCCCATGCAGGTCCCTCCAAGCAAGGCTGTGCACCCGCAGCCAATACGGGGAGGCTGCTTTGCATTCTGGTGGTCCATGGCTTTCCTAGGCAGCACGAGGGCCCGGAGCTGCCTCAAGGGAGGCTCCTCACCGTGGCGGGGAGGCCAGGTTTGTGCCAACCCCGGGCAGAGGGGTCCAGCCAGCTGGGCCCAAGGCCTTGGCGCCGGGTCTCCTGCAAGCCCTGGGCAGCCCCTCTCCTGTGTCCACATGGTTTTCTTCTTGGCATTCCCTGTGGCAGTGCTATCTCTTCCTGTGCCTGGAGTGTGTGGTCCTGGGCTCCCTCGTTGCCTCCTGCTGTCGCTTGGCAAAGTGAGCCTTGGCTGCAGAAATGTCCCTGGGAATTGAGAGAGGAGTCAGGTGAGCACCTCGGGAGATAGGATTGTCCCAAAGCTTCCCACGCTGGCCACTGGCAGGGGCCTGGGTCGTGGCTGCCCTGGGCTCAGAGGGCGGCCACAGCCTGGAAGCAAGGTCTGTACTTCAAGGGCAGGCCAGACCAGGCCAGACAAGGCCAGACCAGGCCGGGAAGCTTCTCTGCCCCCAGGGGCTTCGACAAAGCTGGCGTGCAACATCACCACGTTGGAAAGCGCAGATGGCCAAGTGCGGCACGGGGATCTCGCATGAGCTGCCCTCCCGTCTGCATACCTATGCCTGGCCTTTTCCCAAAGATGGGAAATCCTGGGGGCCTGCCGTGGGCCCCAGCCCCGTCCAGCTCCAAGGAGCTATGAGTGAGGCAGGGATGACCCACAGCTGCAGGGCACCCCCGTGTCTGTGCTGGGCCCTGCTGGGCCTCACAATGCCCCGGTGCAGTGCACAGATCTTGCTCCTTATTTCAAACACAAGCCTGCCCCAGAGAAGCTGAGCAATGAGCCCAAGGTCACCAAGCTTATTTGTGGCAGGGCTAGGGGCCCAATCAGGCCGTCTCTGCTCAGTGGCCGCCCCCAGATAGATTTCTGTTTGCAAGTCAGTGTGGCCAGGCAACCCACTGGGTACCCAGCCTTGACCCAGGTCCCAAGGCCATGTGCAGGGAGACCCCCATGTCGGCGAGGGCAAGGGGGTAGGCTAGGCGGGCAGCCCCTGTGGCCCCCAGCGTGTGGGAAATGCCTGATTCAGACTCAGATGGAAGGAACAATGGGGAGTCTTCCCAGCCACGTGCTCTCAAACCTCTACCAGGGGAGTGGTCAAGAGCAGACTCTGGAGTCAGCCCGGTGCACTGAGTGCTGTGTGACCGTGAGCAAGTGGCTTCACCTCTCTGGACCTCAGTTCCCTTGGATGCCCAGCCTTGCCTTGGCAAAGAGCAAGGGAAAGGTGCAAGGCGTATGGGAGGTGCTCGGGGTGCAGGTGCTCCTCACCTGAGTGTCCGCAGGAGCTCGCCTGGAGTGGCCCACGTCTTGCCAGCCTGGAATGTGTCTGCAGAGGACTGGCTGCCTGGGACCCCCACGACATCGGCCCTGCAGGGACAGCAATGGGGCCCAGGTGAGGGGCTGTCCTTGGCCCTGAAGCCTCCTGGCTGTGGGCCCAGCCCAGCCCCCACCCCACGCACTGCCCTCAGGAGCAGATCCATTTCCAGTCCTGTGCACCTGGCTCCCTTCCTTTCGCAGGCGGGGTGGCAGCCGAGGAAAACTGAGCTGCCGGGAAAGCGTTCCTGGCCTCAGAAAGAGGCCTTCCCAGAATCTGGCCACCTGCGGCTGCAGGGGAAACTGAGGCAGGGAGGAGCCCCAGCCTGAGCTCCCAAGGAGGAGTTTCTCGTAAACCACCATGGGAACTGGAGTCTGGGATTTGAAAGCCAGCTCCTGCTTTCCCAAACAGTCCACGTGCAGGAGGGAAGGGGCACAAGCTCCCGCCCCTTTTACAGATGGGAAAACGGAGACCTAGGGAAGTAGCAGACTTGGCAAAGTCCCCTCTGCACCGCGCCCAGAAACACAGGGACAACCCTGGGATGGTGCCATAGCTCCCCAGCTCCAGCTGCAACTCAGAAAGCTCTTGGTTCAGGTGTAAGCTGAGGAGGGGTGGGCCTGATGGGACAGATCCAGCCCTCCAGACTGCTGTGTGCCTGAGGTGACAAGCCCTGCACCCTCTCTGGCTGGCGCCGCTCCACTCATCACCTGGGGAGAATCCCTCCCACCCGGGGGTGAGGCCCCCAGAGCCGGGCAGCTGGAAGCTCTCAGGGCTGGCTGGGTCCCGGCAGGAAGGGATGCTGCCCACAAACCCCGGGCAGCCGGGGGTCCTCGCTAGCTACTCTGTTGCCTGGGGCAGGTCTAGGCTAGCGGCTGCCACTACCCTTGCAAGCCAGGTGCCCACTTACCGGGATCTTTGGTGGCAGAAGGTGGCACAGGCGGGGTCCCTGGTGCTGGAGCACTCACAGCGCCCTGGTAGGGAGCGGCGCCGGCGTCTTGGCGGGTTTCCCAGGCCGTAAGGAGCTGTCTGTCTGTGGGCAGGCAGCCAGCAAGGTGGTGGTGCGGGGTGGGGAGAGAGTGAGAGCAAGATAGAGAGCGAGAGAGCGAGAGAGAGAGGGCACATTAGATAAGCGGCCGCCATTGGGGCGCAGGGACGATCCACATAGCCTCCAGGACACCAGGGCAAAATTGACCAGTCCTTGACCTCAAGAAGTCCCACCACGGAAGCCACCGGCTTCTCTGTGTACCCAGGGAGCCCTGGCAAGAATCCTGTGTGGCCTGGGCCTCTGTGCTGGGCTGGGCTTTCCCAAGCTAGGGCAGGAGGGGCCCTCCCAGCCCTCCCTTCCTCCCTCCTAGACAAGAACCTGGCTGGACCTCAGCCCCAAAAAAAGGCTCTCAGCTAGCCCCGGAGGAAGGGCGGACCCTCCCTCTCACAGAAGTAAACACCCAGCCTCCCAGCTCCACTGCCCCCACCTGGGCACCTCTTGCCTGGAAGGGTGACCAGTTGTGCCTTAGAGCTTGGACTGAAAAACAGGTGTGTGTGTGTGTGTGTGTTCAGGTGGGATTGATTTCAGATTAAGAGTCTCACCAAGGCAGGGCAGGGGCAGGGCCAGGGCCCTGTGCCGGTCGGACCAGCACCTCTGGGTGACAGGGCTAATTTTAGACGCTGAGGCTGGAGCTGTAGCGACTGCAGGTAGACCAGCAGGCAGGGACTGGCAGGGTTCCCACCCCGAGAGCGCTTGCATGAGGATTAGCTCCACACACGCTTACGTGCAGGGCTTCTGCTGCCTTTTGCAATTTGGGGAAGGTAAAAAAAAAAAAAAAAAAAAAAAAAACAACACAAACACACACAGGAACTCCAGCTTGAGGTATGCACTGGCCTGGAGGCAGCCGGGTGCAGGCAGAGCAGACGGCGCTGGCTCCCTCCCACCCCTCTTTGCTGCGTATCACAGGACAGATTTCTCACCTGTCACTCGGGGACAACACTGGGACCTGCCTCGTGGGAAGGATGGGTCTCACGGGATGCTACTGCACGTGCAGGGCTGGCAGAGGGCCCGGCCCAGCCAGGACACCACGCTGTCAATAATAGTATTTTTCTTGGAAGCCCGTGCAGAGGCAGCCTGGCGGGACAGGTGCGTGCTCCGGCACCCCCTGACCCGGGGTGCAGCCTGCCAAGCACTCCTTCCTGTGTGATCGTCAGAAACGCACCTCACCTCCCTGAGCCTCATGACTCTGCTCTTGGAAACATGGAGCCAACGCTTTGCACTAGCTGCTGAGAACAGCCCTCCACGTGGCCGGGGAACTATTGCGATCAGCCCCCTGCCCCCTTCTGGGGGCCCAGGGAGAGCCTGGCTGTGCCAGAGCCTCCTTGACATGCTAGCAGCCCCCATCCAGGCCCCCAGCCCGAGCAGCCCCCGCCCAGACCCCTCCGATGCTCACCCGGGAGTGTTCACCCAGATGATGTCCAGGTGGCAGAAGTAGACGCACTCTTTGTCAAGCCAGGAGCTGCAGGAGCAACGGCGGAGCCGCAGGTGGGCGCCACGGGCACGGGGTGAGGATGCCGGCTGCTCCAAGGTGGCGGCAGCCTGGTCCTTCCCTGAATGCACGGGAGGAGAAAGAAGCGGAGGGGTGTTCAAGGCGCCTGGCACAGCCTGGGATGGGGGCCCGCTTGGCCCCTCCTCTTGCACAATCGAGGAAGTTGGCACTCTCCCTGCTCAGGAGCACCGGGCCAGCCCGGGGAAGCCCCAGCAGCTGCCCCATGCCTGCAGCAGCTGCCCTGGGCCTGCAGCCCTTCTGCCCCCCCGCCGTGCCTGCAGCATCCTGCCCCTGATTGCCCTCTGCTGGCTTGGGGGGCACTACAGCCCCAGCAGGGAGACATCCACACCGACAGAGCGCAGGAGCTGCGGGAGCAGGTGAGGCCAGGGCAGCGCAGCTCACCTTCATGCAGGGCCACGAGCAGGGCTAGAGCGACAGAGCACCAGGCGGTGGGCACAGACACCATAGCAGCGGCGGGGTGCGCGGCTGGACCGGAGCAGGGAGCGCCTGTTGCCAGCGTCCTACAGCTCAGCTGAGCAGACAGCTCATTGCCTCGGTGCCCTGCTCCTTCTTATAACAGCAGGCACTGCGCCCCGCCCCGGCCGGTCCAGCCCTGCCCCGCTGCACCGGCGGGCAGCCAGCCAGGGACACCGCCTCCTCCCCGGGGCGCCCGGCCCGCCCTGGCCTCCGTGGGGCCGGGGGAGGGAGGGGGGAGTCTCTGCTCCTCCCTCCGCACCTCTGCAAGTCCCCAGGCTCTCCCTGTAGGCCCCTAGGGGCCCCTCCAAGTCCCTCCAGACTTTCTTGAGTCACCCCCCCCTTACTTATAGCTGCCCCACGGTCTTGCCCAGAGCTGAGAGGTTTTTTTTTTTTTTTGGAGGATACCCTGCCATGCACCCTGCTTACCAAGTGCCAAGCAGGCTGAGGACACCCCTATTCTGTGAGGGGAAGCAGAAGGCCTGCTCAAGGCTGTGTGGCCCAGGGTGAGCCAGAGCCCTCTCTGGGCCTGCCCCTCTCAGGGAAGGTTATGGCTCACCCCTGACCTCTGCCCAGCCCGGAGCTGCCTCGTCCTATCTCGCCAGGGAATGCCCTCTGCCTCCATTTGCTGCCCTGCTCCCCAGATCCCTTCCAGAGGCGGTTTAGCTGTGCAGCCCTGGCCAAGGGCACCCCTCCCCGCCTCAGTTTCCTTGTCTGCAAGGAACTGCTGGTTCCCTTGAGACTGAAAAGCTGGCTTTGGGGCCACTTCCTGAAAGATGGCTGCCTGGGCACACAAAGTGCCCCTGGAGTGGACCGGGTGGTGTGTCCTGGCCCACCTCAGTGCCACTGATGTCTGAAAGGCAAGACAGGAGAGGGTCTCCTTGGCGCTGACCCGCGGCCCCTGGTGGCTCTGCAGCCTGGAAGGCAGGGACGCCCCGGTGCTGAGCTCAGTGGCTTGTGGGACTAAGCGCTCGGGAACTGGGGGTCGCCCCCTGTCCCTACCCCGGCCTGGCTCAGAGTCTACTTCCTGCAGCGTCTCTCCGGGGACTCTGGCTCCAGGCTCCCCAGGAGAGGCCCTCATTTCTGGGAATTCCCAGGCAGGCCTGTGCCGCTGTGCCTGCCTGACTCATGGCACTGGGCTTATCTCCCCAGCCATCTCGAGGGCCGGAGCTCCCGAGAAGGCTGCCCCGCACGTGGTGTGGCAGGAGCCCTGTGAGTCTCTCTCAGGGGAATGCAGTCCCACGTGCCTGGCTTTGGACTCCGGGTCCCAGGCTGCCCACTCTCTGGTTCTTGAATTCAGCATTTCCCTTGCCACTCCCCCACATGAAGGAGAGTGACCACAAAGCACAGCCATGTGGCTTCTTCTTGGGGCGCGTGGGCGTGGGCCTGGATCCCCAGGAAGCTGGGCAGAACCAACAGAGGGCAAGGCCTTCTTCCCTGAGGCTGCAGGAGGTGAGAATGAGCCTTCCTGAGCACCTACTGTGTGCTCTGAGCACTCGAGACTCCCCCTCACCGCCACCCCCACCCCAGGAAGCTGCTGTTACCACCAGGGTGTGAGAGCCATGACTGCCCACGAGGAGGCTCAGAGAGGAGCAAGGCCCTGCTGAGGCCACACAGCCGGCAGCCAGCAGAGCCAGCGCTCGAAGCCCCGGCGTGGCCTCTCAAGCAAACCCCAAGTGACTCCACGTGCGGGGTTCACGGGCGCCCCGACACGGTGCCTCTCTGAGTCCAGAGTATTTCTGGAAGGAGGTGAGCAATCCCCACAGTCATGTCTGCTGCCTCCCAGAGCAAATAAGTACGTGTAAATAGGAAATAAAGCGGGGCGGGGGGGGGGGATTCAAACCACTGGACTGTGAAGGGAGGTCCGTGGGGAGGTGGGGGGGCGATGAGGGTGGCCAGGAAAACAAACAGGGAGGGTGCAGAGAAAGACAGGTAGGGAGAGTGCAGGGGAACAAGGAAGCTGCTTGGGAGGGAGAAAGAAAGGGCTAGGATTTGAGAAAGCAAAAGAGAAAGACCCTGGGAGTCGAGGGAAGGTGCTAATGTGTCTAATCTCTACACAAATGCAAAGCGCCTGCCGGGACAATAGCGGCCCAGAGGCTCCAGGCTGGGAAACATAATAGAAGCATTAAATGAACCTGGAGCCCTCGCTGGTGTGAAAAGCGGATGATGACAGGGCAGGGGCCACTGCCCGGGCTGCTCCGGGTCGGCACGGGAGGCGCGACCTGTGCCCAGCTCTAGTTTCTCTCTGTCCCTGCCCCTGGCTCCAGCTGGGCCAGCAGGGCTCCTCTGTGAAATGGAGAAGCCCTCCTGCCCCAGGAGCCCGTGAGAGCCCAGCTCTCAGGGGTGAGGCCGTTCCCGGAATGGGGCTGCCTCACCTACAAGACTCCAGCTGGAAGAAAGCGAGCTGAGCTCAGAATAGCCAGCCCCTGCCCCTGGGTCTCTGAGCTCGGGTCTGACGCCACCTCTGCCCCTGCTGGCTGGCCCCAGACAGCAGCCCTGCAGCATCCCCAGTGCAACCTGGCCCTGCTACCTTCCCCAGGTTTGTAAGGGCTGCCGCGAGAGGTGCGCCTGTCCCAATCTGGGCGGAATCTTCTGTGTCCAGAGTGATCCTGGCACCAGCCCCATCTGAGAAGGAGAGCTCGGTGGGGAGGGCCTTCAAGGTGTGTTTCTAGGTGGGACACCGTGCTAGACACCTCCAGACTCCACTCCTGCGTGGCAGATAGGACAATGGGGCTCCCAGAGGAAGAGCAACTTGCTCCAGACACTGGTGAGGCTGGGCCTGCTCCCTCAGCTCCTAGTCCAGCCCTGCCCTTCCCCTGTACACCCAGGGGTCCAAGCTGAGCCCAAGATTCTGGGTCCCTTTGGGAATGGCATCAGATGAAGAAGGCCAGGGCACTGGGGTGAGGCTAGGCCGTCTCCCTGTGCTTCCCAAGCTTCCCTCTCAACCCCTGCACTAAGAGTACACAGGGCCCCTGAGGGCAGTGGTCCAGCAGCCATGGACACAGAGCGAGGATTTCGTGCCTGGGTGGCAAGGTCTCACGTGGCATGGATGGGTTGGGGCAGGTGCCTGGCGTTGCAATCTAGGCTCTGCACCGGGAATTCTGGACTTCATGCCGTGCGGCCTAGGCCTTGGCCTGGCCCTTCCCTAGCCTCAGTGGCCTTGCCTCCTCCTTGAGGGGGGAGGTGCCCTCAGTTCTATTGCCTGTGGCTGAGCCGAGTTCAGAACTCCACAGGTGGACAGGTGCACTCCATGGCTGCATCTCTGGGAAACTAGGAACTTCCCCCTCATCACATGGCCACACCGGGTTTCCGGAAGTTCTGCTCGTAGTGCCGCTGGGGAGGTGCGTGGCCACAGGCACCTAAACAGAGAGGGCAGCTATGGGGAGGAGCCAGCCTGGGCTGGGGGCTGTAGCACCGACACTCCCATCCCTGCTTGCCCCCAAAGCTGCAAGTAGGCTGCTTCCCCCTGGGGCCTGTGGCCGCTCAGCCTCAGGGCCTCCTTCAGGTGGGTGGTCTGGGCCGCCTGCCATGGCCCCGGCTCTCCTTGAGCCAGCAGGACCTGCTACCACCCACACCCTCGTGCCCACACTGGGTGTCCACTGTTGGGCCTGTGGGACCCAGCCCCTGGTTTCCATGGCTTCACTCAGAGGACACCCCAGTTCTTCCTCCTCCTCTCTCCCCCTCGGCCTGTTTGGGAAGATTTATATCTGCACATAAGCTGTACTTTTATAGGAATAATTCCTGGGCCCTGCTTGTTATTAATCCAGGCCAATCCAGAACAGGGTCATCCAGGCCCACGGAACTGCTGGAATTTCAGCCGAAAGTAGATACTGTGCAGTCGAAGCACCCTGGGCAGGCGGCCGTGTGCGTTCTGCCGGACTCGTTGGAAGAAGAAAACCGAGCCAGGGACACAGCGTCTAGGACGGAGGTTTCTGTACTCGGTGCTTTTGAGCTGCCTCCATGGAGCCATGGGCCTTGGGTCACTCAGCCTCCGGAGGTAGAGGGCGGGCACTTGCTATGTTCCCAGCCCTGTGCTAAGTGATTGACACACGCGCGCTCCGGGAACTGTCACCATGTACCATGGGGTACCGTGGCTGGTCCCTGTTTCACCAGTGAGGAAACTCAAGCTGAGAGAGGGGACGAGACTTGCCCAGTGTCAGATGGCGAGGAAGCGGTGGCGTCCCAGGAGAGAGATGGCCTGGGAAGCGCCAGAGCTCCAGCTCTGAGCCCCGTGTGCCCACACGACGCTTCTGCAGCCTGCCAGCCCTGGAGAGCCCCCTGCAGCAGCTCTTCTCCAGGGGGACAACTCCCTGCTCTTCCAGGCAGCCAGCCCTAGGCAGGCTCAGAGAGTGGGGGGCCCAGGAGCACAGGCAGCCCTCTCCCGTGTCCCAACATGCAGCACAGGGCCCCTGCCTAAGACGCCAGTGGCTGAGGTCTGGCCACAGCTTGGCATGAGGGCTCATTCTTATTTCGCTAGATTCCCAAAACAGGTCTGGGAGACAGGCCGGGTTCATGATTGCCACTGCAGGTGAGGTCTCAGTGGAAGTGACTCACTCAGGGCAACACAACGAGCAAGGGGCAGAGCTTTCCCCCTTAAGTGCATCTGCGATGTGACCAGTAGCCTACAGCACATCTATTCAGCGATCTCTCATCTGCCCACCTACCCATCCTTCCATCCATCCATCCAGCTCCACGTTTCCATCCATTCACCTGTCTGTGCATCCATCTACACTGTCCGATCTCCCATGTAGCCATCGATCCTCTATCCATCAATCATCCGTTCACCTGTCCATCGCCCATCTGTACCACATCCCACATATCCACCCACCCATCCATCCAAGCTCCATGGATCCAACTTCCACTTAATGTCCAACCTCCGATGTAACCATCTATCCTCCACCCATCAGCCACCTGTGCCTCCATGCATCCATCTGTCCATCCAGCCACCCATCTGTACGATATCCCACATATCCGTCCACCCACCCGTCCTTCATCCATGCGTCTGTCCATCCAACCTGCCTGTATACATCAATCCATCCATCTACCATCTATCTAATCCTTCCATACACACTGCCTCCCATGTATCTGTCCTCCACCAAGAGATGAGGTTGGAAAGATTAGAAGGGTCATAGCCAGGAGTGCTTTGGGTGGATTATTATGCATTTCTTGAAAACATCATTTGGCTGTTTCCTAGGGAGAGGTGTAAGACGATGAGGTCACTGAGACTTGGTCTTCTCTGGAATCCTCACCCCAGAGCCTAGCACAGGCCTAGGCACATGGGCCGTGCAAATGCTGGGTTGCAACGAAAAGCAACAAGATGGCCTTGTCTCACCAAATGAAGCTTGTGTCCTAATGAGGGGGTTCTGGGCCCCTTTGCCTATCGGATACCACCTTCCAAACGTTCCAGTGACGAAGCCTTGAGACAGCCTACCAGAAGAACCCTCAGGCAGCCAGCCAGAGACGGAAGGGCCCTTGACCTCTGCACGGACGAGGAAACCCAGGGCCAGGGAGGAGCGGCTCGCCAGAGGAGTCCCTGCCAGCCCTGGAACCCAGAAACTTGGATGTCTGTGCTCTTGTCTCTCTCTGACGCCCAGGCCCCTGCACTAGGAGGGGCTGGAACCCCAGCCTTCTCCCCCATCCCACCAGCACCGCCAGCCGAGACATGCAGCCGGCACTTCTTCAGCGGCACACCCACCCTGTTGCCTGGAACCCATGTTTTCCAAGGCACACCCAGGGCCCCACCAGGAGGCCGCCTTTCCCCTCTGGGAAAGGGTGAGCCAGCGGGAGGCTGGGCTGTGCAGAGGTAAAGGCCTTCACTCTAGAATTAAACTTCTGCTAAAAATAAGCGCCTGGTGCCCACATCATCAGGATACCCGTGCCCAGCAGGCAGACAGAGCTAGGGTTCCCACTGTGACTTCAGGCCCACATTCCTGGGCACAGGTGTGCCTGGGACCCTCCTTGCCTGGAGGCCTTGGCCTTCTTGCCCAGCCACTGGGAATCCTGAGCTGTGAGTGACCTGGGAGGGGCACAGCTGGGCTCTGGCAGGCAGGAGGGCCGTCAGGAGTTGAGGCCACTGCCTAGGACGGGCTCAGGGTGTGGGGCTGAGTCAGGGGCCACCCACCTCTGGAACCTCTGAGACTTGGCGGGTCCAGGTGCCAGCTTCAAAGCCCAGTGACTCAAGCTCAAACTGCCCTATCCCGCCACGGACAAGTGCCCAGCACCAGGCCAGGCTAGAGGTAGCGTGCAGCAGGGGTCAGCCGGGCAGAGACCAAGGACATACCACGGTTTAACTGTCTCTTTCAAGGGCATCTGAGAAGGGCAGCCCCACCTTGAGCAAAGCCAGTGTAGCCGCAGTTTGGTTGCCGGGTGCAGGGGGCGCTGTCGGCCGTCTGCATCCTCCTTCCGCCTTTGAGTTGCAGTGTGTGTGTGGGCCTTGTGGTGTGGACACACTCCTGGAGGGAAGTGGGGTGTGTGTGTGTGTGTCTGTCTAGGGTGCTACTATACTTGTGCCACTTCCACGTCACAGGCCAGATGCCCACAGGTGGCCTCTCCAGTGCCCTGGGCCACTTAGTCCTTCCATGGCAAGCCGCTGCCTGGTGGTCTCCATTCACCCCCACTGCTTGGGTACCACACGGAGGGCTGCCTGGACAGGAAGTGTATTGAGACACGAAGGCTTCCGGACAAAGGTGGCTTCCTACAGAAAGAAAGCAGCGGCTTCCGGGGCAGCCTGCAGGCAGGAGCATCAGGCCTGGTGGGGCCTGACCCTGAGCCGTCTCTCTGGCCTCATCAGCTCCCTTCGCACACACTCCCAGCGCTGATCCAGGTGCCTGGGGCTGCAGTGCACCCTGGGGGCTGGACACCCAGCTGACTTCCCTGCCAATGTGCCGCTTGTTGCCAGGGGCCTCTCACCTCCTTGCCACGCCTGCCCGCCTGATTGTGCTCGCCCCTCGAGAGGCCGTGAACACGTTACCTGCCCCAGGACACCAGATGCAACCCTCATCCGGCCACCTACCACACTGTCACCCACACACCGCTGGCGGGGCTTTCCCTTGTCTTTGGCTGGTGCTGGTGGCTCAGGGTAGAGCTTTCGGTGCCAGGCTGAGCTGGTTTTGGGTCCATGGCCGGCCCGTGGTTCACGTGCCCTTTCCATTTCTTTGAGCCCCAGGGTTCTCATCTGCAAGTTGGGTGCGGTCACAGTAACAGTGTGGTGAGGACAAATGAGAAAGAGATGAGCTGCGGGGGACTGTTACTATACATGAGCGCCTGATGACAGGGCGCACCTGCAGTCTTGGTGTCGCTCGCTCCTTTTTTTTTTTTTTTTTTTAACAGGCAGAGTTAGTGAGAGAGAGAGACAGAGAGAAAGGTCTTCTTTTTTCTGTTGTTTCACCCCCCAAGTGGCTGCTATGGCTGGCACGCTGCACAGATCCGAAGCCCGGAGCCAGGTGCTTCTCCTGGTCTCCCATGTAGGTGCAGAGCCCAAGCACTTGGGCCATCCTCTACTGCACTCCCGGGCCACAGCAGAGAGCTGGTCTGGAAGAGGGGCAACCGGGACAGAATCCGGCACCCCGACTGGGACTAGAACCCGGGGTGCCGGCGCTGCAGTGGAGGATTAACCTAGTGAGCCACTCCTGACGGAAACACCCTTTGAGGTCTATCAGGGCCTCCGTTTCCAGACACAACTTTGCACTTGGAGAGGTCGGGATTCAGAGCCAGGTCCGTCTGAGCGCAGGGTTGGTATTAAGCCCCCTTCACCAGCATGGCTGCCCTCACCCTCTCTCCCTTCTTCCAAGCCACATGCTCAGCAAATACAGGTCGAATTGGCAATGAGGAAGGCAGTGAGGTCCACTCTTCTTCAGCTGTCCCCAGGCCGGGTCCCCTGGATCTCCTCAGATCTGGGAGCCCCATGGGACAAGGTCAGGAGTGAGGCATTCCTCCATGGGATGCTGCTGCCAGGTGAGTTTGGGAAGCTGGGTCTCCCAGGCTGCTGTGGGTGGGTGAGCCTTGTGAGGTGTCCACAGCAAGCTCTCTGAGGCTGGAGGCGAGGTTATCCAGGCAGCCTGGACAGGACGGGTTACAGGAGGCAGACATGGAGCTGCAGGTGTGGGCTCTGCTTCCAGCCAGGGGCTGCCAGCTGGTCTCTCCCCCAGCTCAGTCTCAGCTCTGTTCTCCGCGAAATGAGGTGCCTGCATGGGTGCCTTGGAGACCAAAGCAGGAGGTCAGCTGCCACCCAGACAGACCCGGACAGCCTTCGACAGCCGCCTGAGCAAGTTTCACGCTCGGCCTGCAGAGGGTGCTCTGGAGCCCTTCCTGGACTACTCCATCAGCCACAGAAGAGCTGACCCTCTACCTTCCTCTCCCCCTCATTCATTCAAATCAACTGGCACTTTAAGAGCTAATCATAGGTGGCCAGCACTGTGGCACTACAGGTTAAAGCCACGGCCTGCTGCACCCACATCCCATATGGGCTTCAGTTGGAGTCCTGGTTGCTCCACTTCTGATCCAGCTCCCTGCTAATGCACCTGGGAAAGCAGCAGAAGATGATGATCCATGTCCTTGGGCCCCTGCATCCACGTGGGAGACCTGGAAGAAGCTCCTGGCTCCTGGCTTCAGTCTGGCCCAGCTCCAGCTGTTGTAGCCATTGGGGGAGTGAACAAGCGGATGGATCTTTCTCTTCTCTCTAGATCACACAGCCAATTGAACCAAGGTGTGCTTGCTCCACAGCTGCCTACCCTGGCATATATAAGCTCACAGAGTCTTCACGGGCCACAGCTTCTTAGCATAGCCTTTGTTTTTCAGATGGCATAATGGAGTTACCTTGTTCAGTATCAGCTCTCTACTGGGAGAGAAGCTGGGATCTGAACGCAGAGCAGTTGCCCTGAGCTCTCAACCTCCATTTGGATTTTCCTACAAAGGCAGGTGCCGGGACTGACCTCAGAGAGGAGTGTGGGTGCAGCAGGAAAGCACCCCCACCCCACTCCCTCGGCTCGGCTCCTTTAGCAGCGGGAACTCTGGGGCTCTGGGAGCTCGGGCAAGAGGAGACGGCTGGTTGCTCTGGGTGCTAGGTGGTGAGGTGAGCTGTGACTCAGAATGGGAGGCCCTGAGCCCGCAGGGGAGGCAGCCCCGGCCAGGCCATCGCCAGGGTCCCCCAGGAAGAGGAGGTTTGGGTAAGGCCGGGCTGAGTCACGGCAGCGAGATGAGACAGGGAGCTGGGATGGCCCAATGACCTCACACTTTGATCTGCGCCTGGCAAGGTGCCGCCGGCCCAGGCGGGCCTGGTGGGTCCAGCTTGGCAGGGCAGGCACACCCCCTTCTTGGTACCCACAGCCAGGGGTCTCTGGGAGGCCAGAGGGTCTCCCTTCGGGCTCACCTGAGGCCTTATATCTCTGTACCCCCAAACCCTGCCTGTCTGGGGAGGCGGCTGGTGGGGGGACAGAGCGCAGTGCAGGGACAGATTCTTGCTATCATCCCTATCCTGGGTGACCCGTGACAAGCAACTGCAGCTCTGGGCATCAGCTTGCTCCCCCGGCCTGTGGATTCATGGGAGGCCCTCCTGAGCTGACGCAGCTTGCACGCACCCCGGCACACAGCCGGGACAGACAATAACCATAAACCCCGACTCTCGGGATCAGGTAGAGGACTGGGTGGCAGGGCCCCGAGGGCTCCCCTACCGCCGTGATCCAGACACTGGGGAGGAAGACAGCGGATTCACGCTGCTGGGGCCCCAATGCGGTGGGCGAGCTCCCCCCAGGCCCACCTGGAAGATGCGCCTGGGAGCCTCAGGAGCCACCGGAGCCACTGTCTGCCCCCAGTCCAGCCCTCCCTGAAGCCAAGGTCCCATAGCACCAGCTGAATGGGTCTCCCACCCGAGGGAAGGGGGCCATTATCTCCCCAGATAAGGGGCCTTGAAAGGGCCGGAAAGGCCTCGTGGCCTCGGGTTCAGGGTGGGCAGGGGAGGGCAGAGCCTGGCTGGCTCCAGCTGGCTCCTGTGTTCCCTTGACTGAGTCAGCCAGGGGCTGCGGCCGCCTCTGAGTTCATCGCCTGCCTGCCCAGCCTTGGAACCCAGGCCTCGGGCGCAGGGGAGGTCCGCAGGGATGACCTGGCGATAATGACAGCCGTGTGGGCAGCCGGGCCCATGTGCCAAGGACGCTCCCTGCCGCCATCCATTTGGTTCTCGAAGCAGCCCTGGGAAGTTAGCAAGGCAGGGCCTGGGAGTGAGGCTCAGAGAGGCAGTTCAAGGACCTGAGGTCACACAGCCAGGAGCAGAAGGGGCGAGCCTTCAGGCCCTGAGCATGGGTGCCCACCACGGTGCTCAGTGTCAGACCTGGGCCAGGGCTGCAGGGTTTGTCAAAAGGGACCCCCAACGGCATTGGTCTTTTCCGGGGCCTGGGGAGGAAGGCTGGTGCCTACGGCCCAGTGTGTGGGCTGTGCCTGGCTCTGTGTGGGCAGAGAAGGAGCTGCAGGTCCCTGCTGCCCGAGGCCTAGCCAGTGTGGGGTGCCTTGGGCCAGAGCAATGCCCAGGAGCTCAGCTCTTCCTGAGGTCCCAGTGAACTAAGAAGGAAAAGGTGGGGGTGGGGCAGGGCCTTCTATCTGTGTGGTCCCAAGCACGTCCTGGCTGGAGGACAGGGCCACTTCCTTCTAGGGCATTCCCTGGACTCAGGAGAGCCCGGGGTGGTGTGCCCAGTCTATCTCAGCACCTGAGAGTGAGGCCGCCTCTCACCTGCAAACTCTGGGCAAAAGGGCCTCGGGCTGCGACACCCAGAGCTCCCAGAGCGCCATGTTCTTTGAAACCTGCTGCAGTGGGGAAGAGGCCGGGCTGGGAGAGGGTCCAGGGGCAGGGACCTCCCCACTGCCTCGTTTCCCAGCTCCAACCAGTGCTGACCTCTGTGCTCTGGCTGCCCCGAGGAGGTCCGGCCCAGCATGACCCTGCACGGCTGGAGGCCCCTCTCTGTATTTTGAGGTTGCACTGAAGGATGGTTGGGGCTCCAGGAACCAAGGTTTCTGGAACCCAAACCTCCCTTTTCCTCTTCGTCCCCCGCTGCATAACTGCATCCTCCTTGTCATCTCCCTAGCAGCCTCTGGAGGGCGCAGCACTCACTTCAGGACGAGGCCAAAAGCTCAGAACTGAGGACCAAGGGGCACATGGCAGGGCTCCGCACTGGTGCCAGCTACCCCGGGCAGGGAATACGGAGGGCACCGGCTGCGTGCTGCAGGCTGCGCCGCACCTACCCACAGATTCTGACCCGTTACACTTGGCGTTCAGCTTCCGGCTCTGCGGCTCACTACTCCCCAGTCTCAGTCAGGGTGGGTGCCTCGGTTTCCCCTTTCTGTGATCTCCCCAGCCTCAGTTTACCGCTCTGTAAAATGGTGACCGTCACTGCTAGCAAGTCCTGACACCCGGGCCCAGCACACTCCCACCTGACAAATGCTGAACGCCGGCAGGGGCTCACCCCTAGCCCACCGTGGCCTCCACCCTCTCTCCCCATCTCGTGCCTGTTCTGGTTAGTCCACGTCCTGGGGGCCGACGGAGAAGCAGCGGCGCTGAGCGCGAGCGCGAACGCGCAGCCCGGGAGTGGGCGGCGGCCCCACCGCGCTGGGCCCGCCCTCGCCTCGCAACCAATTTTGGGCAAAGCGGCGGCGGCGGTGCAGCGCTCTACGTGCGGGCCGTGAGTCAGCGCGCAGGAATGCGCGGGACGCTTTGTTCCGCGCTGTGGCCGCCAGACGAACGTGCTGGCCCCGGGGCGCGGCGGGCCTGACATCACCGCGGCCGCGCGGCCACGTGCGCCCGCGCCCCTCGGGGACTCCGGGAGCCCTGGGAGAGCCAAGCCTCCGCGCGTCGGGCGCTACTCGTGCCAGCGGCCCAAGCCCCGCGTCGTCGCAGGGAGACAGCTGGGGGTGGGGTGGGGGGACGCCGGGCTCCCGGGGGGAGGAAGAGGCGGCGCTGAGGGGGGGCAGTGAGAGAACCGAGACCTCCCTTGGCCACAGCGAGAGCCCGAAACTGCCCTGGGGAGGCCCCTTGGCGCCAGTGGCCGAGGAAGAAGCAGGGGACAGGGCCTGCTCCGGGGACGGGTCCTCCTCCAATCCCTGCCTGCAGCCTGCTGTTTCCCTCAGGTCACTCCTGCTGTCCCGCTGCCCATCGGGCTGGCACGGGCCGTTTGCAGGGCCCCACGGAGCGGGGCTGGGGAGCGAGGTCTGCCGCCTACGGGGCTTTGGAAAGGAGGCTAGGCAGAACCTTCCGTGTTCCAGGCTGTGTGAGCGGGCTAGCCGAGAAGGGAAGTGGAAGTGGAGGCTCAGAGAGGTGACGTCATTTGCCGCAGGCCACCAGGCCGCTGGGGGAGCAGTTAGGAACGCTGAACACTTGGATGGGGCTGGCCGGCATGCCCCGTGGCGCCCGCTGCGGTGGTCAAGCCTGGCGGGTGCAGCATGAAGTCCTGAGGCTCTGCATGAGCCCCGCCGAGAAGGAGCAGTGGCCAGGGGGGACAGAATCCCTCCTGTGTGGCCCTGGGCACGTCACTTGCCTCCTGGGTCTTTCCATAACTGCACTGTGGGTCCTCCAGGGAATTCCATTGTCATCCCTCCCCCGTGGTGGGCGGGAACTGAGTGGCCAAGTGCATGAGTAGGACCTGCAGGGCCGTCGGCTGCAGGGACTGTTGAGTGTGGGCCCTGCCCCCCCAGTCCCACGCGGCAAGCAGGGCTGGGCCATGGCGGGGTCCTGGTTAGCCTGCCTATTGCAGGAGGCGACCTCGGTCAGCACAGGCCTCAGGGACTCTGC
This sequence comes from Lepus europaeus, assembly GCF_033115175.1. NCBI lineage: Eukaryota > Metazoa > Chordata > Mammalia > Lagomorpha > Leporidae > Lepus > Lepus europaeus. The sequence goes on from NC_084831.1 coordinate 33,182,566, forward strand.
AATTGAGTAGGTCCTCGTGCCCCCCCCCCCCCCCCCCCGGCTCAGTGTGTTCTGGAACTCTTGGTCTTCCATCTTTCTCAGGCCCTCCTTACCCTGCTCCTGTAGTGGCTTTGTCCCACCTCAGTGGCTGGCCTCTTGGTCACTCAGCGGCACCTAGGGCGTGCTGGTCCTCAGGAGCCCAGGGAGGATTCTCCTGCCCGAGGCCAGAGATCTCTGCGCTTGGGGTGGTGCCTTTCATTCTGCCAGCAATGCTTAGGCCTCACTTGCAAGCCACCAGAGTGTGAAATGTGCACAAAGGAAGAGACCATGCGGCAGGGTGGTGAGACACCAGGCTCTGGGGCTTCTCTGCACCCCAGACTGCACAGCCGTGGATGGGAACAGGCTCCCTTTCTTTCTTTTTTTAAAGATTTTATTTGACAGTAACGTTACAGACAGTGAGAGAGAGAGAGAGACAGAGAGAGACAGAGAGAAAGGTCTTCCTTCCGTTGGTTCACCCCCCAAATAGCCGCTACAGCCGGTGCTGTGCTGATCCGAAGCCAGGAGCCAGGTGCTTCCTCCTGGTCTCCCATGCAGTTGCAGGGCTCAAGGACCTGGGCCATCCTCCACTGCCTTCCCCGGGCCACAGCAGAGAGCTGGCCTGGAAGAGGAGCAACCGGGTCTAGAACCTGGCGCCCATATGGGATGCCGGTGCCGCAGGTGGAGGATTAACCAAGTGAGCCATGGTGACGGCCCCTGGCACAGGCTCCCTTTCGTGCTCATCTAGGGAGCTAGTAAACGCACATGGTGGCTGCTGGGCCAGCACGAACCCTGCACCCAGCCTGCACCCAGAGCCCACATGGCCTTCATCTTCTCCCCTCACTTGAGTCAGTGGCAGCCATGCTCTTCCCACTGATCTGTGATCATAGAGGAAGACTATGCAGGCCCCTCACAGGTCAGATGTGGCCAGTGAAGGAGAGAGAGAGAGAGAGAGAGAGAGAGAGAGAGAGAGAGAGCGCTAGCCTGCTGCAGGGCACAGAGGGGCAGGGACATCCTGCATTTGGCTGCAGGGGGAGGCTGATGGTTTCCGAGCCCCTTTGTCCTCCAAGTCCCAGCAGCTCCGAGGACATGGGTGATGGGGGAGACTGGAGCGAGCGAGCGTCTGCACGTGCCCCCAACCCTGCACAGTTCCTGGCACCCGAGGGCCCCGCCCCAGCCTGGCACGCCTGCCCGGATTCCTGCCCGTGTGGTTTCCCCGTGGCCTCGCCCTCACGTCCCTGGCAGAGCATCCCCAGCTGTCTGCATTCCTCTGCCATGAGGACGGCCACCGCGGGGCTAGGGCACCCCTGAGAGCGGATGTGTGCGTGCAGCCAAGGATGTGCGGGACACACCTGCCTCTTTGTCCCCGTGTGTCTGTGTGTGCATTCGTGTGTGTGTGCACTGGCAGGTTTGCATCCGGGGGGCGTGGCCACCCCTGTGAGCACCTGTGACTGTGATGCAGGGGCGTTGTTGTGCCAGAGGACATCCCGAGACCCAGGGTCCCTGGGGATCTGTAGGCAAGGGTTTGCACTTATGCATGATGGGGGGGGGGGGATGCATGTTCCCCGTAGCTGAGGGCCCTTGTTGTGTGATGGTCAAGGACTCAGGTGTAGCCTCTCTCAGGCCAAGCTCGCAGTCTCTGGAAGGGGCTGGAAAAATCGAGAGAGAGAGGCCAGGATGAGATCAGTTGTGAAGAGCATTTGCACAGCTAAGCTGATGCTTCCCATCTGTTCCCCTATTTAACTCTTACACCTGTCCAGAGAGAGAGAGAGAGAGAGAGAGAGGCAGGAGGAATGCTCTCATATGAGATTCAGAGAGGGCCAACCACTTGCCCCAGCTCACACAGCCTGTAAGTGGTGGGGCCAGCATGGGGATTTGTGTCTGCTTTACTCCCGAGGCCAGGGAGCTGCCTCCAGGGCCACAGAACAGCAGGGACTGTGCACCGTGCAGCCTAGGACCTGGCTGTTACCTCGGACGGTGAGAGCATCCACCTTGCCTGCCTGGTAGCCAATGAGCGTGGTGGGGCAGCTGCTTTGTGCCAGGCCGTGGTGTGAGTGCTGTGCACGTAGTGACTCATGAGGTCCTCTAAGAGCCCTTTGGGGGGAGCTCATTAAGCTATTATTCTTAATTATTCTTATACCATGTAATATTTATATTATATAATAATGTGCAATAGTTATAATTATTAACAAGCTCTTATTCACATTTTGGGGATAGGTTGAGCAGCTTGCTTGAAGTCCCACAGCTGAATGATGGCACAGAGGGGATTTCAGCCTGTGCCGCCTGGCTCCAGGGTCCCAGGGCACAAGTCTCACGTGCGCTGTTCCCGCTGGCACCTTCTTGTGCGTGGGACCCTGACCTCATCCTCTTCCTGCCGGGGGGGGGGGGGCTTCCAGCTCCACCTACATGCAGGCTCCAGGAAACAGGGTGTGTGCATCCGTCCCCCACGTGTATACGGGGACACCGTGGCTGCACCAGCATAGCACCTGTGTGTGAAAAGGTGACTCCTCCTGCCCGGTGTGGCCCTGGCTTTGCCAGCTCCTGCCTCGCCATGGGGCTTGAGACACGTGCCTGCCTCCTCTGGGCTGCAGTGTCTGTCCTGTCCCTTGCGAGAGCCGGTCGGAAGGGCTGTCCCCGAGTTTCCAGGTGGGAAGTCCTGGGAGGAGGCGGGGCAGGCCTGGCAGCCAGCACTGTGTGGGCAGGAGGTGAAGGTGAGGCTGGGCCAGGGCTGAAGTCGAGGCGCAGGAGCCGGTTTTCCCAGGCTGCGTCTGAGTAATCCTGTGTCTATATTTATCTCCTTCTTTCTTGGGTGAGCAAACAGAGCCCGCTGCCAGCTGGGCCTGCCACCCCTCGTGCCGGCACGTTCCCTTCACCTGTCGGGTGGCCCTGAAGAGCACCGCGGTCTTGGCCCCGAGCTCAGCTTGGCCCATGTGGGACACACAGGGATGCCTGAACCCGGCGGCTCCCATGACAAATTCAGTTGTCCATGGTGGCCAGGAAACCCCCGCGTCATGTCGCTGCACATGGGAGCAGTTGTGGCTGGGCTGTGCTGGGGTCTGGGCTGTGCTGGGGTCTGGGCTGTGCTGGGGCATGGTGGTGGGGGGGACTGGAAAGGAACCCCACCCTCTTTCAGAAACAAAGAGTGCTCTTACCTAGGCCAGTGCTTTTCTTGCACCCTGTGGCGTTGACATCAGCTCCTTTGCCCTCCAAGACCAGAGAGGAAGCTGCACCATGCAGCCTGGGCTCCACCGTCCGACGGCTCTGGGCCTGCGTCTTGGCACCCTGGCCTCAGCCAGATAAGCTCGCTGTGACTCGGTGTCCTTGCTGGCCAAATGGGGCCAATGCTTCCTCCCTCGCAGGGGTCAAAGCGTGCAGTTAAAGACGTCGTGAGCCGACACATGGGGTGGGTTCCTCTGGGTGGGGGCCTCCTGTTGGCACCCGCAGCCACCAACCCGGGGCTCAGGCAGATCCGCAAGGGGGTGCACAGCCGTGGCTCTCACAGCGGGTGCACACTGGCAGACACCCCTAACTCTGAGAGGTGTGTGAAGCCGTAGACCCATGATGAATTAAATGGGTTGGCGCTCAGACCTTGGGAAGATGCTAGAAGATATGGGAGCCAGAATACTAACTATGCTGAGCCCCTTCCCGGTGCTGGCGCGGGAAGGACAGGCAGCCAGTAGCGGGCGATGGAAACAGCAATGAGAGATGAGGCCGCCCGGCCCAAGCCCGGGCTCCACCACCCTGATATCTAGCTAGGTGCTTGCTCTGTCTCTGCCCTCTGCCCCAGCAGTGCCATCTCTCGTGACCCTGCGGAGCCCTGGGCCTGGTGCACGTGCCCTGCAGCCCTGCCTGCTCCCAGGCCGGATTAGGCAGAGGCTGGGGACGTGCGGGGCTGGCAGGCTCAGGGGCGGGGTTGCTGCTGGCACTGGGGCTGCCCTATGCCGGCTCAGGACTGGGCTGTGGCAAGGCCTTGTATGGCTCTGGCAGAGCAGCTCGGCGGCGGCACCCATTGGCTGGGCTGGCACTCCCAGCCGGTGCTGCCCGGGCCCCAAGCCACAGGTAACTGGAGCCATGGGGAGCTGATGGATTAGTGCGCCTGCCTGCCCGCCCGCCCGCCCGCCTGCCACTGGCTGCTCTTCTTTCCTAAAAAGGCAGAGCTGCAGGGATGGGCAGTTGAACTCAGACCTGTGGAGAGGGCAGCAGGTGGGGTGGTGCAGGTGACTCCGTGGAGGGTTCCGGAATCCCAGCCCTGGCTTTGGGCCAGGCTCTTCCCGGCTCTGGACTTCAGTTTTCTCATCGGAAAGGGAAATGATTGGCAGCTGGGTCTTCCTGGAGTGGACGAGGCCTGGGTAAGATGGGAGTGGGTGTGGGTGTGCTGGGGTCCCTCAGCCCCAGGTTCCAGGGCCGCTCAGTGACAAACAGGCCCAGATTCTCGTCCTATGGGAAGCTGGCCGTTTCCTGACTGTGGGCACCTGCGTTCACATCCTGGCCCTGCCACTCATGATGGCCTGGCAGGAGCAGTGTCACCACTCTGAGTCCAGTCTTCTTGCTCTGTGCAATGTGGCGTGGTGCTGAGCCCACTCCTCCCAGGGCTCAGGACCGGCGCCCACCATGAGCCCTGTGTCAGCAGCCCCCCAGCGCCCCCAGCTCGCTCTCTTCCTGCCTCTACTGCAGCTCTCCACGCATGCCAACCTCAGGCTGGCCCGGCCTGCTCTGCCTGTCCTGCCCGCAGCAGCCCTGGCACCAGGAGTCTCGGGACAGAGCCGCCTCTCCAGGTTCCGGGCCCAAAGAGGGCCCAGGTCTGGGGGGGAAGGCAGGGTCTCTGAGTGCCATCCTGGTGTGGACCCGGGCACAACTCGGCCAAGGCCTCGGCAGCAGCCTACGTAGCCAGCATCCTCCCGAGACTCTGGGTGTGGCAGGATGCGTTAGTGGCCCTGCTGCCGCCTGGGGGACATCTTGGGCTCTACCTTTCATCTGTGAAATGGGTGAGTGCCCTGTCCTGCTCCTTCCTGAAAGGGACCGTGCTTTATGGACTCTAGAGGGCAGCCCAGGAAAGCTGGTGGCCAGCGACGTGGCAATAACCGGTGGACGTGGGGCCCAGTGGCAGGGGGTGGAGAGGAGGCAGCTGATCTCTCAGAGAATTCACACGCTCTGTGTTCATGTCCTCAAAAACTGGAGAACCAGGCTGCTGCTTCTTCGCACCTGCAGCCGCCCCAACGTGGCTCACAGGTGACCCTGCTGACAAGGGCGTCTGGGGAGGAAGTGCAGGGGGTGGGGTGGCTGCTGGGCAGCTGCTGGGCAGTCTGAGACCCAGGGCACCCCTGGGGCTGTGGTTGGTGGGAGTGGATGAAGGAGGAAGTTGGGCATCTGAGGGGCTCTTGTCCTAATATTCCCTCTCACTATGCCCTTCCGCACATGTGCACAGTGACGTGTGTCTTGCTGGGTGATTGGAAGGACCACAAATTGAGCTCTTGGATGCTGGACACAGAGCCTGGCCCTCCGACTTCTGGGGCTGGTCTGGGCACCTCTTTCCCGCTGGCCTGGGCTGAGACAGGGTGCTCCCTGCACGTGTGCAGGCTCCTGCTTCCCAGCTCCTGGCCCCACACCCTGTGACTATGACGCCTGGCACTGGCTGTGCTCCCTGGAGCCTCCCCCGGGCAAGTCTTCCCTTTTTGAAAAAACAAACAAACAAACAAACACACGCCTGTAAAATCCAAGTGCCTTTGAGGATGTCACCAGGCTGTCCCTGCCGGCAGCGCTGGCATCTGCCCACCTCGGGGTTCAACCCTGAGAAGGTTTAGCCAAGCGATTGTCACGTGGATTATTTCCATAGTCCTGCTGACCCTTGACCTTCCTCACAGCAATCATGAACACTTGCTTCCTCCCCAGCCCCGGGCCTCGGGGGCCCACACTCCCCTGTTCACTTGCCCGTACTTGCAGCCCTGGAATCCCACTGTGCCTCTGCTCCAGGGCCTGCACTGGAAACAGCTCTGGCTGCCACACCAGGGGCCCTCCGTGTTCCCCAGCATGCTCTCTGTCCCCTCAAGGCTCTCCAGGCTTCTCTCCCTGTGTCTTCCCCAGGTGGCTCCACTCTTTCTCGAACACCCACCCACAGGGCACCCTCGGTCCCCAAGCAGATTCTGTGTGCACCTGCCCCTTCCCGGGTCATCAGAAGATGCAGTTTCCATCTCCTCCTGCTCCAGCCAGGCTGCAGCCACACCAGCCCTTCAGACACACTCAAGTCTTCCTTCCCGGGCCCCACGCCCCTGCAGTTGCTGCCCCAGCTCGCCTCTGCCCCACCCCAGGCCGGGGTGGAAAGCTGTCTGCCCCTGGAGTCTCCACTTCCCACCTTCTCACCCTGTCAGCTTCTCCAGCATCACCAGTTATCCAGCTCAGCAGAGTCCACACAAGGTCTGATCCCCCAGGGACGGGACTAGGCCAGCTTTCCCCAGAGTCAGCGAGGAGTCTGTTAATGGGACACGCAGACCCTCCAGGCTCTGCGCCCCGCACCGAGGACCCCTGCTGACCGTCCGCCAGCCCCTCTGCTTCCTCCTGGGCTCCCTCTTCCTCTGCCTGGCCCTACGGAGATTCCCAGGGAAGGTTCCCTGGGCAGCTCAGACTCACTCCGGGCTGGAGTTCTGGTTCTCTTGCATCCGCTGGATTGTGGTCCCTGTGGCTGCGTCATTGTGGCCTACTCTCCCTATAGGACAAAGCTGGGCCGTGCCTGTCTTGCTCACTGCCGTGGTGTCAGCCCTTGGCTGGCGCTTAGCAAACCAGTGCCCATCTCTCCCACCTTGGGAAGCTGGCCTCCCACTTGGAAGCCATCTGGTGATGTTTGGGGTGCTCCAGGCTCCAGTGGCCACCACGTGTGCCTCACCGCCTCTAACCCCCACGGTGTCCTGGCCATGACCCTCCACTTCACGGGTGGGGGAGCAGAGGCACAGAAAGGTGACTTGCCCAAAGGTCCACCAGCGGTGGGCACTGTGCCAGGATCTGAATTCAGGGTCGGGGTGGGCCCTAGAGCCACCGACAAACGTCCGGAGAAGAGCGGAGACGCCCAGACGGCGTGAAGCCAAGGCGGGGCTGGGATCCCGACACTCAGGAAGGCCAAGGCCGGCCTGCAGCTGCCAGAAGCCAGCAGGCAGCAGGGAGCAGACCCCACTGAGAGCCTCCAGGAGGAGCCCCCTCGGCCCACAGCTGGACTTCAGACTCCCGGCTGGGAGCAGGCGAGAGCGTCTGTTCCGCTGTTTAAAGCCACGTGGGACAGCAGAGCTAAGGAACTCGCTCAGGGCCCTGGCCTCGTGGCTGTGGTGTCAGAGCTTCCCAGCCAGGCGGGGACGTGAGGTTCCCAAGAAAGTCCTGGGCTGTGTGACGGTGACCCAGTGGCTCCCCCTTTCTGGGCCTGAGTGCTTTGTGCTAAAATGAGCACTAGGGACGGACGCCAGGCGTCTCCCTCCATATCGGACGTGCGCCACTCTCAAGACAAACCATGAGCCGGGCAAGCAGGGCTATGTTGGGGTTTTCAAATTTATTCCAACGTGCTTTTTTTTTTTTTTGTAAAAAATATCCTCAGGCAGAACACTCAGCCCGAGCTGTAATAAAGGCAATTATTAGACTTGTAAAAACGTCTCATTCACAGTACAGATGTCATTTACAACAGAGGTCACACACAGCGAGACTGAGCATTCGTCCCTTCTGGAAGCCAGACTCTGTGCTTTGGACCTGCGTGGACTTTTTTTTGTTATTGAGTATTTTTTTCTTTTGCACTGATATATACCATACCGACATTGCAAGATGCAAGTGTAGAAACGGGAGTTTAAATAAAATTACAGGCAAAACCTATCTCATCCCAGTGCAGCTACTGTACATACGTACAGTACGATTTTTGGAATGTATTGCCATTGAAGAACATAGAAACTCTCTAAGGACAATTTCACACACAGAATACATACACCTTTTAGAAAAAAAAGGCAAATATTTATCTTACAGACAGTGCGTATCTTACATTTGCCTACTTGTTTCTCTTTGCTTTTTTTTGTTTTGTTTTTTAAAACACTTGATTTAGTAAAGTGATCGTGAGTGCTGAAGTAATTTTCTAGTGGGAAGCAGACTGGATTCACGACACGGAAGCAGATTTGGGGAACAGGCCTTCCGGGCACTTTCTCCCCTGGTCAATGTGGCAGGGAGGCCCCCCAAGGACGGCTGCTCAGCCGAGACTTTTGCTTTAAGAAGGATTTGTCTGGAAAATGTACTAGAAAGAGAGATTCAGCTCAGATACAGGGCTTGCTCCCGTGCCAAAGGACCCGCTTGAGGAGTATGGAAGCTAATCCTTGCCTACTTTTCCCAACAGAGGGCGCCAGAGAGACTTCTGGGTCTGGAGGTTGGAGGCTTTGGGGTGTGAGGGGGGTGGTCCACCGCTCGTGGGCTCCCGGAGGGTCTCAGTGGCTGGGGGCAGGAGGGGTCAGGCCTGCAGGAGGAAAAGGCCGGGTAGTACTCAGAAGGACCCTGAGATGGCAGAGGGCGAAGGGCTTCCTGGCAGGCTTCACCATAGATGGTGAAGTTCGCATCTGAAACCTTCACAAATGCTGGGCCCCCTGCTCCTGAGAGCCCGGAACCAGAGCTCCTGTGCACCAGGGAGTAGCCATGCCGCCAGCTTCACAGGGGCCCAGGCGTCTGTGCAGTCCGTCAGTGCCACGTTCCAAGGCCCGGGGCTGGTGGTGTGGAGGGGGCGGTGTGTGTGTGGGGCTGTGCACCTGTGCCCTGGGGAGCGGGGGTGGAGTCTGTGCCCAGTGACAGGAGCCCTAGGCTGGTGGCATCGGTTCTGTTCCTCTGGGCACCTGTGTGGGGCAGTAGCCCTTTGGTCAAATTTCATTTGTGCATATGTCCCCGTCATTTGGGAAGGAGTCTATAGTGACTCCTGGCCCGCTGTGCCCCCTTGCCCCTGCCAGCCGCACCACCCAGCCCTTAGCTCCCCAGAACAGCTAAGGGCACATCGAGGGGTGGAGGGGTGTGGCCGCCCCCAAGATGAGCACCCAGTGTGGGGCAGGAAGGTTTTGCCCTGGGAGGTTTCCAGCCCCCGCCAAGGCAATGCCCCCAGTCTCCCCTCCTAAAGTCCCCAGGAGTTGAGACTAAAAGATGATGGTGAGGAAGGCCCTGATGCCATCCTGGACTGTGACTGGGGCCAGGGCCCTGTCCACTTCCTGTCAAGCCCAAACAGTGCCAACACTGTCTAGGCTGGGCTCACTGGTCTCTCCCAGAGTGGGCGACACCCCCAGGCTCTGAGCCTGGCAGCCAAGGTTACTGGCTGACCACGACTCCCCAGTGTCCAGGAGCACAGGGGCTCCGGGCATGCTCTGTCCTGAAAGAACCAGGGGGCCCAGCTGGAGGATGGACCAGTGGTTGGGCCACGCATCCAGTAGGGGCGACTGCCACAGCTCAGAGCCCCTGGCCGTCCCTGGCTTCAGACAGAAGAAAAGGCCCTGCTCTGAGTGAGGTCGCCTCGGCACCCAGCCTGGGTGGGCGGCCACCACGGACCTCGCACTTCCCCTGCCTTGCAGGCAGCAAAGGATGACTCTTGTGGAAGGTTGTGGAAGGCACTCACCTCTCCCGGGCGGGGACTGGAACCGAGCCCGCCTGCCTGTACCAGGAGCGCTTGTTTCCACATTTAGTGACACTGGGTAAACAGGCTCAAGTTCAAGTTCCATATTTCAACTTGGGATTTAAATTTTTTGGGGGGGAGATGTAATTATTTTTCTTACCAAAGCAGGCGTCTGTCCCTGGAAATGCAGGGTGACCTCTTAAAGGTGGCCTCAGGCAGGGATTCGGAAGAGGCACTGGCTGGTCCACCTTGTTTTGGAGAAGACTTGAAGTGACGCAGGGACATTCAAAAATCCTCTGGGCAGGAGACTGTGAGGCGGCTGGGGGAAGACCCAACGCCTTCCTCTCTTTACGTGCGAGTGTATTTATATCTGCATGTATGTGTACACACACACAACCACACAAGAGAGGACTGGAGAACACTCCTGGGAAACTAAGCTTATGTTGATGCAAGTTTTTGAGCCCCGTGGTTTTCATCATACCCATTGCCCATGCACTTTCTGAAGCCTCCGGATTCACAAGGGTTTCAAAATGCTTGCATTGAAATAAGCTGATCTTTTCATTTCTTCGATGAACTTTCGGAAGTACATACCCTTGTGTGTATGTGTGTGTCTCTGCATGTCTGTATTTAGAGGTCGAAACAATAGGCCTGGGCAGCCCCCAGCTGTCATTTTGGGGGTATTTCTGTGGGGGAGCGAAGGCCTCAGAAAGTGGGGTGGGCACCAAGGAGTCCCCATGGACCTCCAGCGCCAGGCACTGGGAGAGCTTAGCCAGCGAAGGCAATGGGGCCCCTGTCCCCTGGGATCAGGTGAAGCAGGACCCAGACTCCATGTCCCTGGGCCTTGTGCCTTGCTCTGAGCTTTGTGGGTGGTTTTTAGGATGGAGAAGGAGCCTACGACCAGGGCCCTGAGAACAAGGCGTAGGCCAGGTGCCCAGGGACCAGGCAGTTAGTCAGGACTCCTCTCCCAGCCCAGGGAGCAGAGGGCCGGAAGTCAGGGCTGGGGTGGTTCGTCCGCCTGTCACATGCCAGGATGGACCCCCGCTCAGACTACCCGGGTAGCTGGGAGCCTGGGAGAATCAGCTCCTACCTCCTACCTGTTCCTATGAACTTGTGTTGAATCCTAGCATAGATAACATTTTTTCCTCTTTCAGGCAAAGAAATAAATTAAAAAAGGAAAAAATGGGTTTTCCAGGCCTGCTTGCGGAGTGCGGGGTGGGGCGGGGACAGAGCGGCAGTGAACAGGACCAGGAACGTCTGCACACAGCAGTGCTTGCTTGCTTCTGCATTTAATCACGCATTTTAAAAAAGTTTCCTTTTCCTCCTCTCCCTCGGGGCACCCCCTTGCCCTCAGCAGGGTCCGCGCCTGGCCAGCTCGGGCGAGGGGCGGGGGTCAGGAGGCGCCTCCCGTTACAGCACAAATCCTTCTCGGCCCCGGACGCCTCGTGGGTGGGTGGGTGGGGTCTATGCATGTGTGTGATTGGTTTTGTTTCCTTTCAAGCAACAAAAGGTGTAGAAAAGGCACAGGTAACTGCAGACATGGGAAGGTAGGACAGACGGGCTCGCGGGCAGAAGCAGCACGGACGGATGGACAGATGGACGGACAGTCAGGGCAGAGGGACGGTGGGCGCCGTGAGTCGAGGGGCTGGCTGCAGAGATCCGTTGCCTGCCGCTGGGAGCCGCACGCTGGGGCGGCCACACAGAGACTAAGGGCTCGGCGGGCCCCTGTCCTCGGGCTGTGGTGGAGGCGCCCTGGGCTCCCCACTTCCTGAGGGCTCGGGGGAGCCCTGCCTGGTCCTGGGTTCCCCGGAGAGGTTCCTCCTCCTCCGAGCTGGGGAGCAAGCGGAGGCCTCGGCCAGGCAGCCCATGGAGCTGCTGCGGTCCAGTGGCGGGGTGGCTGGGTCCTTGGGCTTGGCCGGTGCGCGTGGTGACTCCAAGCGGGGGCTCCGGGACAGTGCTGCCCAGTGGCCCTGGGGTGGCTGGGATGAAGCCTCGGGTGGGGTGTGGGAGCTGTGCCTGGGCGTGGGCTCTGGGGGTGCCTCGGCCCCCTGGGGCTCCCAGTCTGGAGGTCTGCCCAGGCCCCCGCCTGTCCGTTCTCTCTCCCTCTCCCTGGGGTCCTCCCTGCCCTCCAGCTCCGAGGAGAGGGTGAACTTGGAGACCTTAGCCACGGGGGACACGGAGGCCGGCGAGCTCTCGGTGGGACTCCAGCGGCTTCGCTCCTGGGCCTCCCGGGCCCCTGTCAGGTCGCTGCCACCCCCTGAGAAGCCGCTGACCCAGGCCACCGTGGGCCCCGGCCGGGCCTGCACCATCTGGATCCCCCCAATGGGGATCAAGGGGCACGGGGCGCGGGTCAGGTGCTGGGAGTGCAGCGGCAGGTGGCTGAAGATGTTCTCCTCCGTCCGGGCTGGGACGTGGCCGCGGAAGTCGTGGGAGGCAGAGAAGGGTCGGGAGCAGAAGGGGTGAGCAGGGCCAGGTGAGCAGGACGGACTTCGGGGCTCGGCCTTCTGCTGGGGTCAGAAAACAAGACAGGGTGAGGCCAGGATGGTGTGCTGAGTGTGGGAGGCGGGGGGCGGGGCTGCACCAGGATCTGGGTGCTGAGCGGGGACCGGAACCTGCATTCCTGACTGCCTGCCCGGGACACCATCCAGTGGGCCATTCCCAGCTGTCCGGCGACTGGGGGCGTCCTCTGGCCCCGTGGTCTCAGACCTTGGGGCAACACATCTGTCTTTGTGGGAGGGGCTTCTTAGACAAGCCCCCCCCCCCCCCGACCCTGGTCCGTCCTTTCCGTTCCTCTGATGGCCCTGCTCCAACTTTGCCCTTGGGCGCCTTCCCACCCAAGGCTCCCAACCTTCTCCCACCAGCAGGAATCTTAATGGGAAGCCACAATGACAACCAAGGCTCGGTTGCCACACCAGTGCCCCTCCAGGAGTGATGGTGCCCTGTCCCTGGGAAAAGGGGTCAGGTCTAGGGAAGCTGGCTGCAGTGTGTGTGTGTGTGTGTGCACGCACATGTGCACAGGCGCACAGAGATGGCAGGACCTCAGGGTGGTGAGGCTGTGGCAGCACTGGTGAGGCTGGTGGGTGGGACCACATCAATGGCAAGAGGTGGTGTGGCCATGGTGATGCCTGTGGGGTCACTGGGGGCATAGGGACAGCAGTGCTGGGGCTGGGGTGACTTTGAGGACACTCTGCTCTGTGCTCGCAGACTGCGTGTGGGGGGCAGGGACTGTAGAAGCGTTTATACTAGCGGCCAGGCCGCAGGTAGAGGCCCCCAGAGCCCATGATCTCCGGGAGGCTACAGGGAAGGTGAACCGACCAGTTGGTCACGGCACCCGGTGGGACGCTGGGCCCAGTCGGTGCCCAGAGCTGTCTGCCGAACCCCACGGAACGCCTGGACGGCTGCAGCGGTGTGGCTCCCGTGGGACAGCTCAGAACACACCAACCCCCCAGCCACCGGAAGGGGGAGGCGGAGGCAGGCTGGGACTCACCCAGGTGGAGGCGCAGGTCTCGGAGCTTCTGCCGAGGAGCTTGTGAGGTAGAGGCGCGGGCGGAAGGAGAACCCGCGGGGCCGGCCTCGAGCCTGGGCCATGCTCACCCGCTGAGGGGCTGCCCGGCCCAGCCAAGGCCCACTCCCCTGGCAGCACCGGCTGTGGTGGGGACGCTGCCTGGCCCGGAGACCATCTCCTGGTGGGTGAGTGTCGGAGGGGGCCCGGGCCTGGGGTGCCCTCAAGTTCGGGGGGCAGGTGTGCGCGAGGGGTTGGTTCTCTTCCCAGGGGATGGAAGGTGAGAGGAGACAGCTGGAGTCGTGGAGACCCGCAGGGGAGGGGGCCCGTGTCTCTTCGCGGGCCCGTTTGGAGGCCAGGTGGGCTCGAGGCTGGGGCCGGGGCCTCCCGGGCCGGTGAGCGTCGCTGCGGAGACGAGTTGTTTTTGGTTAGTGAGTGTTTGCGGGCCAGCGGTGGGCGGCTGCCTGGTTCTCGGCTTGGGGACCACGGCCGTCGGGGCGATGCAGCCTTGGAGCTCGGGGCTGGGCCTGCGTCCTTCTCCACGGGGCCTGCGGGGGCCGGTCCCGGCGGGGGGAGGCACAGGGTGTTCTGGCTGCAGGAGCAGCAGGTCCTGGCTGTCGGGCGCTCAGCTTCCGAGACGGAGCCGCCTGGCGCGGCCTGCAGCTCGGCGCTGGCACCTGAGGGCTGAGGGCTGGGGAGCGGGGAGGAGTCTGGCCGGCTGGGCGGGGCAGCCTCTGCGGACGGCCCGGGCGCCTCGTCCTGGCTCTCCTCCTCGTCCTCGTCCTCTTCGTCGTCCAGGTCCGAGTCGGAATCCGAGCCCTCCAGGTCTGAAAACTGGTGTTCCTCTACCGCCTCTGAGCCCTGGCGCCCTTCCGGGTCCTGGAACAGGTCGTCACTGGTTCCTGAGGGGAGGACACGGGACAGGAGGTCACGGTCAGGCCAAGGCCACGCTGGCCCCATGGCTGCTCCTCCCTAAACGCCAGGGTCCTCCATGGTCAGCTGGGCAGAAGAGCCATGGCTGGGGTCGACCAGGCATCGGAACACATACCGGCTGCGCTGTGACCATAGTGAGCACCATCGACCCGGGGTCTGCGGAGCACAAGGCTTGTTCTGTAGGCTTTGGGGTTGTGAATTCATGTGGTCCTCAAGGAACCCCGGGCAGTTGGCCTATTCTCCACGTGTTACAGATGGGAAAATTGAGCTAAGCGATTAAGTAACTGGCCCAAGCTAGGGAGTAGTAGGGCTGGCACTGAACCCCAGTGAAACGCCACCACCAACTCCGCTAGCATCTCCGTGTTGGCTGCCCATTCCCCAGGCCCCTCGTCCACGCTGTATTGTTGTGCTGTGCCTCGGTCTCTCCCTTTGTCAAACGAATGGGATGGCGTTCTCTCACGGGCCTCTCTAGAGGCGAATGCAGGCCTAGCACACAGCAAGTGCCCAACCAACCACCAGTGTGAGCACTTAAATGATGCGCCCTATGCCTCCAGGACCGAGCGGCCATCCCGGCCCAACTGGCGGCACAGGGCCACGGCGGGTTTAAACGCACATCTGCCGCTGTGACCAGGCCACCGCTGGCTGGCACGCCGGCATCTGGCAGTGGCAGACTCTGGCCTCCGTGGGTGGCTGGGCTAAGCCAGCCTCAGGCTGCAGGGCAGGGCCCACCCCAGCTGTACTCCCGACCAGAGGGAACACTGCTCCCAGCTGGGGGTGGAAGGTTGACTCGGAAATACTAGCCTTCTCGCGGGGTAGACCCGACCGGCCAGGGGAGCTCTCACATGGCAGGAGTCCAGTTTGGGTATCTCCAGAATGGGCACCATGCGGGATGCCAGGGACCGTTTTGCTGATGTGTGGCCCCCCCCCCCCCCCGCCGGCAGGCTCCCAGGGGCTCGGAGCTGGCTGGCCCATGGCTGGGCTGTTGTGGCCTGGTGTTTACCACTTGCAAAGTGAGGGCTGAGCCTCACACAGGCCAGCGTTGCCCCACTGTGGGCCAGGGGCGCCGGACAGAGACGCTTATCCAGCTCTCCGGCACACCCAGCTGCCTCGGGGCCAGAAAGTCCGGCAACGCCAGGGCAGCTATCAGATTCTGGACATGGACAAAAGTGGGTGATCAGTAGGACACAGCCAAAAGCCGTGGGATGGGAGCAGGCACTGGGAGGCAGGCGGAGGGCCTAGAGGCTCTGGGCAGGGACTCCGGGCAGCTGGGAGCTGAGGATAGAGAGACCCGAAGGGGACGGGGGCTGGGCTGGGAGTAAGGATGGGCATGCACAGAAGTGTGGTTTTGCCCCAGCCGCTGGCCTCCCTTGCCCGGGACACTGGTGGGAGCCTCCCTCAGTCCCAGGAGTACCTGAGCTGTGGGGACCACTGACCGGTGGTGAAACCCAGGCACAGGAGGGTCGTCCAGCCAGCTCCTGGCGGGGCCAGAGCCAAGGTTTACAGTCTGCACTGTCACACTGACAGTTAATAAAACTGCTTCATGCACGGAGAAGCAGGCGGTAGTCAGGGGTTAAAGCCCGGCTGTACCACCTCCCCGCTGGGTGACGGTGGATAACTTCTCCCTGTGTCCCGGGCCTCTTCTGTGACACGGGGTAACAGTACGAAGACAACTTCCGGAAGCTGCTGTGACCAGGAGAGTCTGGCTCGTGGGGAGCACCATGGTCCCCACACCAACTCACAGCAGGTGACGGAGGCCAGGCTTGGGGCTGCGGGTCAGAGGTGTGGGGCTGCTAGGGAGGGGGCGGTGGGGCCAGCACCTCCTGTTGCCCAGCAGGGAGGCTCTGGAACATCTTTCCCGGTGAGGAAGCTGAGCCCCGCCCCGGGCACGCAGCACAAGAGTGGTGGAGGTCAGAGGTCCCCAGCTCAGGGCAGCTTTGCCAAGCCTTCCACTTCCAGCTTCCTGCAGGGCCCCAGAGGGCTCCTCTGGCTAGGGGACCCATTCCCGGCGCCCCTCCTGCGGCTGCTGGGCCCCGGATGGGATCCAGGCCTGCTCTCAGCAAAGCTGCGATGGGTTTCGGGGAAGGCGGGGGAAGCACGCGGCTGGACGCAGCCTCCCGGGCGCGCCACACGGGGGCGCTGGCGCCCAAGCGCATCGCCTCCAGGCGGGAGGCCGCCGGTCCTCCGAGCCCTCCCTGCCTTCTGGCCCCTTGGAGTTCCAGAGACGCCAAGTCCCAATGCCCGTCCTCGCAGCTACCTTCTCTCGCTCCTCGCTTCCCCCAGCGGATGAGTCGGCGAAGCCCGAGGCTGACTCTAGTCGGTGGGAGGAATCTGACCGCGCCTCTGCGCCGCACGGAGCCCACCTGCTCCGTGTCTCTGCAGGCTCGGCCGGGACCGCTGTCTCCCGTGCGCCCCCTGCCGGCCGTTCCCCCGCATACTGTGACCTGTAGGGCCCTAGCTCGCTCTGATC
The DNA here is from genome assembly GCF_033115175.1 of Lepus europaeus. Classification (NCBI taxonomy): domain Eukaryota; kingdom Metazoa; phylum Chordata; class Mammalia; order Lagomorpha; family Leporidae; genus Lepus; species Lepus europaeus. The sequence goes on from NC_084831.1 coordinate 33,199,078, forward strand.
TGTTCAGCCGGCTCCAGCCACGGCCACCTGCCTGCTGCCTCGCTCAGGTTCGCTGCTCAGACCACTCGCTGCCTGACAGCACGGCGGCCCTCGCCTGGCTCTTTGGCTACTGTTCTCCCTCTCTCTGCCTCCACGGTCCCCGTCCTGGTTCCTCACTGGTCCGCCGCCTGGCTCCCCTTCAGACCGGCTGATGGGCTGAGTTGGATTCCCTGCAGAATCTCTGGCCCAGAACAGAGCGGTGGCCCAGTGAGTGGAGATGCCTCCCCCATGAATATGTGTATTTCACCCTCGCTCTGGGATCCCACAACCTTGCTGGCTTGTCCTGCTGGGAGAGGGACTCTGAGGGAGGGCTCCGGGCTGGCCAGGGTGTGGTGTGGAGCCAGTGTCTTCCTGCGGCCTTGGGGGCCTGTTTACCTGTCTAAGCTTCCCTTTCCTCAACTGAAAATGGGGCCACACAGGTTCCTCGCCCTGCACACGGCCTGAGATGCCTTGCTCCCCTCCCCCAACCATGGTCTGGCTTTGGAGAGAACAGCCAAGTTCATAGAGAGGTGATTTCTCCTACCTAAAAGGAGGTGTGTATCTCTTTTGCAAGACTGCAGATGCACCCCCACGTGAGAACAATGCCAGCACATGACACACACACTGCTCTCTGTCACTCAAAGCTCTGAGACTGATCTCAGGGACTCTGTGGTCCAAACAGTGGCTCCAGCCTCACCTGTTGGAGGGTCTGCCCATGCACCTGCCGAAGCCCCTCTGGCTCCTGCCGGGATGCTGACTCCCCTGTGCTCTCTCCTCAGAGGTTGGCTCTAACATGCTCCCTAGCAATGAAGGGCCAGGGCCCAGGTGTGAGTGACACGGGGCTGGGAGGCAGCAAGGGGCTACCAGGTGGGGCTGTGGCTTTCTGGAAAACTCCAGCTCCAAAAGGCCTACAGATCAGGCCTGTGGCAGAGTCAGCGTGTGGGCGTGGAGCTCCTGAGAAAGTCCCCCACGGCATCAGTGGGAGGGTTGGGGGGGTCTAACCCAGGGCACGTGGTTACGACAAAACAGGTGCTCTACCATGTGGACAGGAATGATTCACGCGAGCCCGTGTTCAGTAAGCATTCACTGAGCTCCTTGGGGTGCAGGTGTTGCACCTGCAGGGTGGACGGCAACGCATGCCAGCCGCGGCTGCACAGCAGCTACGATGCATGCGTGGGGAGTGGGCTGATCTTTCTGGGATCTAACCTTTGTCTCCCAGGAGCTGGGAAAACTGGAGTTGAGGGCATGGGTTGGAGGGCACAGGAGGGAGGGAGGCACAGAAAGGGAGGGGGCTGGGAGGAGGCGGGAGGGGCGACGGTGGGGAGGGGACCCATTGTCACCTTCTTCGGCTTCCAGCTCCTCCAGCACCCCTGTCTCTTGGCACTTTTTGCTGTGGGCTTTCGACTTCATGTGCTTAGTCAGATTCCCTGGAAAGAAACGAGAACAGACTCAGGCTCAGCTGCAGGCCAGGGCTCACGGAGACAGGGCTGGCTGGCAGCCCACAGCTTCTGAGACCAGTCGAGGCCCTGCCACCTGCAGACACTGGGCTGGGGCCCGGCAGCCTCTGCCGGTGCTCGGGCCAGGATGCGGCCGCAGCTGCTGCGCAGGGTGGAACCCAGGAGCTGGGGAGGGGTGGATGTGGGGCTGAGAGTGATGAGAAGGTGAGATGCTTGTTCAGTGATGAACCAAAAAGAAATGAGAAGAACACTCAAGTGCGGTGGGGTTTTCCTGTGTCTGATTTAAATCTGGGCCTGGGGGCTGATGACACCCCTCATACCGGGTTACGGGCCCTTGAAGATGCTGGGATGGCGCTCACAGGTGAGCGGTGCCGGCTTGGCCCTCCGGCTGCCACGCCTCTGTGCAGCCCGCAGGGCAGGGGCTAAGGTCTGGGATGAGGAATGGAGACAGGGCAGAGGGCGAGCGTGCGGGAATCAACGGGCCAGGGGCCGGGAGCCACAGGGCTGGGGGCCGAGCCTGGCTTCCTCGGGGAAGTCCCCTTTCTGGGCCTTTGTCACTCCAGGCCAGGGTGCAGACACAGCGGCGTAGCGGTCCAGAGATGGCCCAGGCGAGGCTCTGCCTTGTTTTGTGCCTGTGAAGCCCTCGAAAGGGAGGCTGGCTCTGCCTCCCTTGCAAGTTTTGGGTCCGGAGGAATGGGCACAGCTCTGTGGAATCGGGGGAACCGAGACGACCCCAAGGCGCCCCGCCCCAGTGCACAGCCTCTCACAGGCACAGCTCTCTGCAGACCGCAGTGTTCTGGACAGGAGGGCAGAGCAGCGCAGCCCGCCCAGGGGCACACGCCCAAGCTGGGGTGTGCTCACGGTGGTCTGAGAGCCGTCCTCTCTCCAGAGGGCTGTTCACACGATCTACCCTGAGTTCCCCAGCAGGCACTCGGCCTCAGTCATCTTACTGGTTGGTAAGTTGGAATGGGTGGGTGGAGACTGGGGGGTGGATGGCTGGATAATTGGACAGGAAATAGGGAGTGAGGAGGGAACAGGAAGGGGATAGACAGAGGGGGCACTGGAGAGCAGATAGGAGGTAGACCCGGGGGACAGACGGGTTCATGAGGAAAACGCAGGCAAAGATGGATGGGAAGTGGGCTCACGGGGTGGTGGGGAGTTGTCCAGGAGGGTGGAGATGTGGACAGGCCGCTGGCCCCGGCACCTATAAATGCTCCAGGCAGACGGGGGGTAGCAGAGCTGGGTGGAAGGTCAGGAGTTGGGGACAGAGCAGACAAACGGGAGGATGGGCTAGGGTGAGAAGATCCACGGGGGCTGAGTGAGTAGGAGAGTAACCATGGGCTGAGGGGCTGGGGGAGAGGGATTAACGGGGGATGGGTGCTGGCTGGGTGGATGAACAGAGCGAGGCCAGGGAGGACACAAAAGCTGCATCCAAGTCTTTCTGAGAATTTTAAGGGAGCTTTGGGGTTTTGCTGAGGTTACTGGGGAACCTTAAGCTGGGATTCCCTGGCACATGCAAGCCGGGGGCTTCTAGTCCATTCTGTGACTTTATCCTTCCCAACGAGGGTGGGGAGAGGCAGCTGGGGTCTTGCCTGGATCCGAGACACCAACTGTCCAGAGCAGGAGCAGGGGACGTCTCGGGCCAGGCCCTGTGAAGCCTGCGGAGTCCTCTGGTCCGGCTCTGCCATGCAACGGCAGGTGGGACTTGGGATTCAGTGCATCTTCAGAAGGCTGCGTTTCAAGTGGTCATTTTGTAGGGCCCGTGAGTGACGTCATGGATATCCACAAGGCCCTTGGTAGAACAAAGGTTCCCCAGCCCTGGTGGAGAGGGTCTGGCACCAGCACCACCCCCGCCCCACTACCCCAGGCCACGGAGGACTATGAACCCTGCTCCTGCTGCCTGTTGGAGCTCATCACACACATTCTGCCAGGAAGGGGTAGGGCCCTATTCCAGCAAGCCAGGTGCTGAGCACATACACAGAGGGTGTGCGATAGCCACAGGGCAGGGGGTGTCTTTCTCATGACGAAGCAAAGTGCTGGGAGGAATCTCACAGCCCATGGAAGTTGCCCACCCCCCACCTCCCCCAAGGTCAAGGCCTTCTCCTGCAGGAGATCTGACTCCAGGCCCAGGTGCTGATGACATCATTAGGCAAGATCACTGGCTGTCCCGGGTGAGGCAGGGCTCCCATTAACCAACACAGTGAGGCAACTGACCCAGTGCAGAGCACCACCCAGACCCAGGCCCCGGGACTCAGGGGCTGTGCTCTATCCGGTGGCGGCGGACAGAAGTGGATGGGTCAGGAGTGTGGAGCCTGGGCTCTGCCACGTGCTAGCTGTGTGATCTTTTTGCAACTGCAAAGCTGTACCTACCTGTGGGGGCACATAGGAGGGCTCGATAGGCTAATGGAAGCCAGGTGGCAGAGTGCACCCAGCAGAGAGCAGACCCCTGCCCCCGTGACAGTCCCAGGGACGCTGCCCCCCACACACTGGGTGTGGAGGAGACAGACCCTAGGACGATGCTCACAGAGCAAGGATCCATCCTCCTTTCAAACTGGGCCCTGGGGGCTCTTAGAAGGTATCAGGGAGTGGCTCCCACCCCTGGGGGTGCAGGAAGGAGCCGGGGAGCCCAGAGTGACTGTGGTTAGCAGCCCTGAGTGTTGTCTCAACTCCCTCTAAGACCACTCCTCTGTGGCCTGTCCCCTAGGCTGTGCACCGAGAGGTATACCAGATGGCTCCTGTAGCTTCTCACAGTCAACACAGCCCCCACTGAAATCCCCACAGCCCTGGCGGGAAGGATGGACAGTGCTGGGTGTCTGGAAGAGGCAGAGCCTCCCCTAGGAGCATCTGCTGATGACCCCGTCTGCCTCTTCCGGTTGTGACCAATGTCCACCCCCACCCCTGCTTGCCTGTTGGACATGAGGCCTGCCCACAGCTGCCATCTCTGTCCCCTACGGCGATCGGTGCCAAGGGCCTGCACACAGCAGGCACAGCCACCCCCTGGCCTCTGGCACCCATCTGAGGAGGGGAACCGGGACCCCAACCTCCGCAGAGCATCCTGGGGGCCTCCCGTGGCCCCGCCCGCTGCCCAGTGGCACCCTCCTCAGGTAGCTCCCAGAGGCCTGAGCTGCCGCCACGAGACGTCTGACACAGAGACGAGACACAGACAGGCAGACAGAGACAGACAGGGAGGGTTTCCCAGGCACAGGTGCAGCCCCGTGATGTCGGGAGGACGTGGGGATCCGGTGGGTGGGCCTGGTCCAAAGCTACTGGGCCTGGCCTCTGCTTGCATCAGGCTCGGCTTCAGAGGGGAGGGAGGTGGGTGGCCATGGCCTGAACAGGGCAGATGGCCCTGGGGCGGGGGAAGGCTTGTGTTTTTGGAGCCGATAGCTGACAGGGCCCAGGGAGCAGGGCCCCAGGGAGACACGTGGGCTGTGCCCTGGATGTATCCACTCCTCATCTCGCAGAGAGCCCGGGACTTCTGAGTCACTCCGTTGCCATCCACAGGCTCCCTCTCTGGTGGCAGTCTCGATTGGCACCCTGTTTGGCTCTGGAAGGTGCCTGGCTGGTGGCCCTGGGAATGCTTGAGGTCCACCTGCTCCCTGGCCATTGACTGGGCACAGCACCCCTGGGGTCTAGCCTTCCAGGCGAAAGGGGGCAGCCTTCCCTCGGGGGCTCTGCAGCCCCTCTGCTGGGCACTCCGGATGCGCTGGCCTGGCTCAGAGACCCAGCTCATGGACTTGGCATGGCTCTTGAGGAAGGCTGGGCTGTGGGGCTTCCTGCCAGGCACCCGAGCCCCTCTCGGACCTGGAGCAGTGGGTGTGGCCCCTGGGGGAGGCCGCCTGTGCTGGGGACCCAGCCAGAGCGCGTGCTGTGGTCTCACGGGGGCACAGTGCCTGGGCTGTGGGCTCTCTCGGCTTCCTGATGGGAGGGCAGGACAGTGGCATCTCCTGGACACGGGCTGGGATGGGGCCAGCAGCTGCGACCTCTCAGGAGGCCACCAACTGCAGCTTTGTGCAGGACAGAGAGGAAGATGACGGAGTGATGCCCACAGGGGAGGGCCTGGGGCTCCAGTTAGAGGCCAGCACCGACAGCCACGTCTGTTCTTGTGGCCTTACTCTCGGCCTTCACTGGAGCTCGGATGAGAAGTTTTTGGCTTTCAGAGGCAAAGACTGACACTGACACTCCAGTCCATCACTGCCACCTCTCTCTGACTTGAAAGCCCAGCTGGCTGCCAAAGGACTGGAGGGACCCCGTGGAGCAGAGCTGTGGCCAGGCTGAGCTGGGCTGCCCTGGATATGGCAGGCTCCAGGGCAGGGGGGTGTGTCTTGGCTGCACCCTGGGGCATTGTTTATGAGGTCCTAAGAGAGCAAAGGAGCAGGAGAAGGGTGTGGGAGGTGGGCACCTCCAGCCAAAGCAAAACCTTGCTGGGCAATTCTGAGCTTAGCTTGAGGATGACACAGCGGGCCAAGGGGTGCAGCTCCCGGGGTCAGAGAGGAGGCTGCAGGCCAGGGCATGTGGTGGACAGGCCCTGACCTTGCAGCGAGAGAACAGACAGGCCAGGCCGGGAGCAGATGGAGGAAGTTGGGACGGTGGGGAACCCCACTGGGGCCCTCCTCAGAGCAGCCGCCCCATCTCCATCACCGGCAGCAGCATTGCTAGCAGAAGAAGGTCACCAAGAGGCCAAACCCAAGTCTTCCCTGGAGTGCTGTCTTCTCAGAAACCACACGACCCCTGTGGACCCCATGGAGGCCCAGCCATGTCCAATCCCTGACCCAAGAATCTGCAAAGCACAGGAGACCGAAGCTACGATGCCTCTTCTGAGGTGCCTGGGTCTGCTCAGCTACGGAGAGGCAGTGAGCAGTGAGCAGGCAGCAGAGCCCTCCCGCCTGGGCTGCAGGAGGAGGCTGGGTCCTGGAATTGCATGGACTCAGTGCATTCGTCCACCCAGGATCTTGGAAGCTGTAGCTGGCCAGGTGGCCACTGTCATCCGCCACACCTCTCTGGGTATGCACGCTCTCGGTGGCTGGTCCTTTCTTTCACTGGTGACTGCTAAAGCCTGTCCTGACCCTCCAGTGGAGTGTGGCTTAGGGGACAGGAGTGCCCCGGTTGTCAGTCCAGGATGGGGAGAGCCTGTGTTGAGCGGCTGAGAGCTCGCGGACATGGTGGGAGTGGGAGGTAGGGGCGGGCTGCGGGCATGAGAAGGGGGCATGCGAGCGTGTTAGGTGGCTCTGAGTGGAATGGATTTCCAAATGCAAGAGTGGTGGTGACGAGTGCGGATGCTGGAGTTGGTCAGGTCAGCAGAGACACGGCTACGGAGACATGCAGAAGGCAGGGGCGATGGGGTGAAGACGCACTCCGGAGCCGTGTGCCCGAGCGCCGCCGCACAGGTGGAGGGGCTGGGGGCAGCCCTGGGGTTCCACTGCCTGGTCTGGAGCCGGCTGCTCTGCCAGGGGGTGCCACGTGGGGGTGGGATCCCAGGTAAAGAGGTCTGGGCCCCTGAGCTCTGTGCTGGGGCTCCCAGAGGGGAGTGCCCCGCGGTGGGCGGCCAGGGCAGCGCCCCGGCTGACTGTCTCTTACCTTTGGTTTTAAAAGCAAAGTGACAGTGCTTGCACACATAGGGCCGGACGTCAGTGTGGGTACGGATGTGTTTCTTCAGCATGCTGGGCTTCTTGCAGCGAATTCCACACTCCTCACAAACATACTTCCCTCGGCCGCGGCCTCGCACATACACATACTCTTCGTTTGATTTGTACCTATGAGCGACAGGCGGCATGGTAAAGGGCAAAAACAAGGAGGACAGGAGGCAGGGCCCCACCGCCGAGGCTGCACGCGCTACCCACGGACCGCAGGGACCGAGTCGCCCTGGGGATCCACCATGGACCCCTGCGCCACTGCCCCCTGTCTGTCCCCAGAGGCAGGGAGCTTCCTGCCGGGGAGAAGCGAAGCCGCAAGTTCCCTCTTGCTCCCTTTCCAGTCCTGCCTACCAAGAACAGCCACCGTGGGCCAGCAGAGTGACAGAGTGTTTAACTAGCCACGGCAGCAACGGGACTCATGCCAATCACAGCAGCAGCTCCAGGGGCTGCCAACCACCAGGTGCCCCGGATTCCATCACAGTCACCTCGAAAGGAAGGGCCCTCGAGACGCAGGGGCTCAGAGAGGGTGGGGGACCCATCGAGATCCCCCAGCCTGGAAGCCACCGAAGCAGCTCTGGAGCCGCCTGCCCAGGCTGGTCCACCTCCACGGGGTGTCAGCATACACACACATGCAGTCTTCCAGGAAGGCAGCCACACACACACGTGTGATGAGAGGTGGGGGGACCCTGTCCTCTCCCCGGCCTCAGCGTTTGGAACCCTGGACTCTGAGTGTGCTTTCTCCCTGTCCCCAGCTCTGTGGGACTCAGGTTCCCGCAGCCTCTCCTCATCGCGAGGGTTCCACCAGGAGGCACTGCCGGCTTCCATGGGTCCCCCCGGCTGCTGCCCTTCCTGCTGGGTCACAGATGCCCGTGAGACCCAAAGGACACCCATGAGTCCCACGGCTCTCCAGCCTCACTACCAGGCCACTTTGCTGGTCTGACGCTGTTAAGTGTGCAAGTCCCCAGATGGGGACCGAGAGAGGCCTCCCTGGCGGGCGTCCAGGAGAAAAAGGCTTGTGGCTCAAGCCTTAGGTTCCCTGACAGGTGCGGTGCCGGGAAGGGAGGTGCAGAGCTGGTCTTCCCCACACCCACAGCACAGCCCTGCCAAGTGGGGTTGGCACCTATGCCTCGGGGGCCACCAGCTCACAGCAGAGAGGTGGGATGTCCCGGGGGGGGGGCTTGGAACTACCACCCCAACCTCATTCACACATACACACATTCACAAACCCTGTCACAATTGCACCCCTACAACAGCCATGCACGGGGACTGCTGTTCGCTGGTACAGGGGGACCCTGCCTTTGGTCGCCTTAGATTTGGCTGAAGGAGGGTTTCAAACACTGAGTCCACCCTTTCTTCCCGGCTACAGGCAATGACTAGCAAGGGTCCGGCAGCTCCTCCCTGATGTAGGCAAGCGCCACCTTGTGTTCAACGGCAGGAGCTGGAGGCCATGGGGGCCGCGGGAGAATGAGCCCCCTCTGTTCTTGGGAAGAGCGCCCTGCGGCTCGGCCACGCCCACTGCCGGCCAGCCACTGGCTGCGGGCTCCCCGAAGCGGCCACATCCAGGTTTCCACACCCACGCCTGCCGTGCGCCCCGGGACGCGGTCCTCGGGACAGCAAGTGGAGGCAGGGCACCCTACCCCAGCTAGGAGAAGACACAGTGGGAATGGCTTATTCTCTTGCTACTGCAGGCTCTGTGGCCCTGGCAGCAACCCCCACCCGCCCTGCCCAGCGGGTCCACGTCGCGGGCTCCCTGTCAGAGCCAGCCTTCCCTGCACCCTGCTGCTCACACACAGGCCCTCGGCCACCTTGGCCTTTACCTTGGCCACTGGGCTGCCCTCTGTGCTCAAGCCCCCTGGGCCACAGGCCCCAGCGCATTCTCAGACTCCTGTTTTTCTTTTTCCATAGGAAACTTAAACAGCGCCTGTGCATCCCATCTGGGGACGGCCCTCAAGGGCGGTGCCTGGATGTGGGGGAGGCATAGGTAGACACCTTGTCCCTCAACCCTGGGGGGCACCAGGGAGGAGTCTGGGAGACAGAAGTGGGAGGTCAGCTCCGTTGTAGGGAACCTGGAGTGCTGAAAGGCCAGGTGGGTTCCATGGAGAGAGATGAGGCTGGACGGGGGAACACCAATGGTCTTGCATGCCACACTAAGGTTGGGCTTGATCAAAGTTGTCTTAAAGTCTCCAAGAGTTTGGGACCAGCGCTATGGTGTAGGGGGTAAGGCTGCCACCTGCAGTGCCAGCATCCTATATGGGTGCCAGTTCGAGTCCCGGCTGCTCCACTTCTGATTTGGCTCTCTGCTATAGCCTGGGAAAGCAGTGGAAGATGACCCGGGTCCTTGGCCCCTGCACTGGCATGGGGGGCCCTGAGGAGGTTCCTGGCTTTGAATCAGCACAGCTCCCGCCATTGTGGCCATTTGGGGAGTGAACCAGTGGATAGAAGACCTTTCTCTCTATATATCTGCCTCTCTTTCTCTTTCTGTAACTCTGCCTTTCAAATAAATAAACAATTCTTAAAAAATAAAGTCTCCAAGAGGCTCCTTCCCTGGTGCTGTGGGAATGGTTGGGGGTGGGAGGAAGGAGAAGAAGGAGGGGAAGAGGGGGAGGGGGAGGGGAAGGGGGAGGAGACACCGTATCTGGACTCCAGCCTCTGCATGGGGCAGGGCTCAGAATGAGGGAGGAGCAAAGGTCCAGAGGCATCGGCCTGGCAGTTCGAGGGCACCGTGTGCAGACTCACACACCTCACCACTCAGGGGAAGGACATGAAGAGGTGTCCAGGGCACGGCGGAGTGCCCACGGGAGGACCTGCAGATCTCTGGGGAGGAACATGACCATACGCAGAGAATAAAAAGTGAGATGATAACGGAGCCAGGGGTCATTGCAAGCCAACTACGCCCCTCCCTGCTCCCAGCACCTTGCCTTGCTGCCGACATGGGGCCAGCCACCCCAAAAGCCGCCCTGGAGCCCAGGCCCTCTCCAGCCCGGCTCCCTCTGCTTCCCTGTACCGCCTAGTGTGGAGAGGGCTGTCCACATGCCCTCACCATCCACACTTCCCAGCCTGCTGTGACCCAGCTCTGCCCACTGACTGTCCTTGCCGAGGTCACAGGTCGCTAAATGCAAAGGATACTGCTGTGGTCTCTCTGCCTTCTTGCCTGCTCCCCAGAGGCACCAGCGGCTGCAGCAACTCCCCCCACCCCAAGCTCTTTTTTGCACGCCCTTCCCTGTGATGCTACCGCCCAGGCTCCAACCTGAGTCTTCCTCTCACACCTTTCCTGGCGTCCACGCCTGTGTGTGGACGGCTTCTCCTCTCTGCAGCTTGGGCTGCTTTGCCGGACTTCACTGCCTCCCAGCGTCTGCCTGGAGGGGGAGCCTTCAAGCACCTGGCACCTCACAGCCCCGCCCACCCCTGTGTGTCATGGTCACAGCCAAGCCGACAGCTGGGTTTCATGTTCGGGGGCTCTACTTTATTCACTCTTCACGTTCAGTTCCTCACCAACTATCAATGTTGCATCCAACCTGTGCCCCAAGGATGCCACCTCTCTGCCCCCACGAGACCAGGCCGCCATCCTGTCCCACATCACTGTATCCTTTCTCACGAAACACCAGGGAAGCATCCCCAAATACACCCAGTGCTGCCCTGCCTGAGCTAGGCCCCACCCAGTGCTGTCCCCTCCCAGGGCCTCTCCCCCCTCCTCCCTGCTCACACTCACCAGTTCTCACTGATCCTGAGCCTGCTGCACTCCCCGCCAACCAAACTTAAAGCCCTTGACCTCTGTTACCACCTGCTTCTCCTGTCTGACCAGCTCCTCGGCTCCCTAGGGTGCCTTCCTCCGGAGGCCTCCCGTCCCCTCCTCTGGCTGGAGGGTTGGGTCTCACCTGTACCCACCAAGCTGTGGGGTCTGCAGTGGTCTTTCCACAAGTACAGTCCCCGTGGTCTCCAGTCCCCAGTGCCCAGCAAGGGCTCGGTGAATACCTGCTGGCGGTGCATCCGAGAGCAGAGGCAAGGCCTTCTTGGCTGGGCTGCTACCATCAGACTCTCAGCCTGGCCTTTCCTACCCCACAGTCCATGAGCACGAGTGTGACCAGGGGCTGTGGGCGCCTGCACATTTCTTGCTTTCCGACAAGAATGCGACTGCTTGTCAAAGGGCAGAGCTCAGCGGGGGACCTGGGTCTGGGTCCTGTTCCGGAAGGAAGCTGCTGTGTGGCCTCAGGCAGGTCATTTCCCTCCTGGGAAGCAATCGCTCCTCACCGTCCTCAGCCGGAACAGAGCCCCGTCACAAGTCTGGCAACCCTCGGTCCCCTCATCAACTCTTACCCTTGTCCTTGTTTTACACAAAAGGGAGTCAAGGCTCAGAGTTCAAGGCCCATGGCCAAGGTCACGCAGCCGGCCATCTTCCCACTGAGCAGCACCCTGTCTCTGCAGATACCTTTAGAGACTGACCAAGGTTTCCTTAGCAACTTCCTTTCCCAGGATTCCCAGGATTCCCAGGGACTAGTAACATTGCAGACAAACAAGGGTGGCATTGGTCTCCACCCAGCCCTTCCTGCAAGGCCGCCAGCCCCAGGGTGGAACCTCCGGGTGTTGACAGCTGCAGAGGAAGGCCCAGGAAAGATCCAGGGCCAGAAACTGGACAACCATGGTGGGGTCCGAGGGGGCCTGGTCCTGCTTCCCAGGTCCTGGCCCCCCTCCTAAGCCACAGGCTGCTGTTTACCCAGGAGGACTAGTGGCTGAGCCCCTGCCTGCTCCAAGGCTACAGCTCAAGGCTGACAGGCCTGGTGCGCCCAGGACAGGGAGCAATTTCTCCTCTCCCAGATGCTCTGCTCACTGCCCTGGTGTCAGGGGAGGTGTCAGGCAGCCTGGAACACAGTCTTGGGTTTTGTTCTCAAAAGAAAAAGAGCTATTTTCGTGGATTTCTAATGCCTCAGCGGGAGGGACGTAGAGACCTGGTAGCCTGACTGCCTGAGGTTCAAGGCTGAGACTGCCAGAGGCTGCCCAGCAGGGGGCTCTGCAGCCACGGGGCCTCCCAACCCCTGCCGGGAGGCTGGAGGCTGCTAGGGGGCTCTGGGGCTGCCAGGCTCTTCCTGGGTGACTCTGATCTCAGCTCAAAGGAAAAGATCCTCAAACAACCCGCTGATCAGGAGGGGTGTCTTATCCTCATCTGACAGAAGAGACCCAGGGAGCGGTCTTCCGTCTTTCCCGAAGGTGTCTGGTAAGCGGTGAAGCTGGGGCCCGACCCCTGCTCTCAAGTGCCACACTGCAGGACCTCCTTTGGGGTCTGCTTCCCGTCTGGCGGCTGGTGACACGGAGCTGCCTGGCTGGAAACAACCAGCACGGGGTGCCTTGGGTTGTGCCTTTCCCAAATCTGGAACAGGAACTCAGCCCTGCACCCCACACGAGACGGCCCAAAGTTCCAGAAGCGGGGGTGGTGCTGGGAATTAAGAGACACCAGCTGGCGGGTGAGGCTGCTGTTCCTGGACTATGAGTATGACAGACTTGGCAACAGAGCTACCCGGAAAGAGAGTGAGCTCCCGGTTAGTAGCCCTGCTCACCTGGAGGCCAGATGGACAGGCGGGGAGACAGGCAGGGGGAAGGGAAGTGAGTGCTACAGGTGCCCAAGCCGTGCCCAGCACAGAGGCAGAAGGGGCTTCAGGCGGAGTAGCTGGCCACCCTCCTCGCAGCGCTGCAGAACGGACATACGCAGTTCGTGAAATGCTCTACAGTGATTCTAATAAACAGGAACAGATAGATGTGTTCCTAAGACCCAACGCAGCTCCACCAAGCTAAGCAGAGGATGTCTGTGGTGGGGTGCAGTGGGGACTGTGATGAACTGAGAGGCAGGGACAACCCTTCTGCACAGAGGCAGTGGCTACTCCCATCCAGCCCAGCGTTCCAAGAAAGCCACAAATCCAGACTTTTTTTTTTAAAGACTAAAAACATCAGCAGATCCGCCCTGGCTCTCATTGGGAGCTGAGCTCTACTTTACATGCATTACCTCATTAAAATTGCAGGACGGGGCCATACTCAGGGGCCGGGACCATTCTCATGTACCCAAGAGCAAAGTCATGAAGAGGTTAAGTAACCTTCCCAAGGTCACACAGTTAGTTAGCAGAGCTAGAATTTGAACCCAGGTCTCCTGGGTACGACGTGCAGGTGTTTAACTGCTGTGCAGTTCTGTCTTTAAACCACTGTGTAAATCAATAAAATATGAGCAGTAGCTGCAGTCTGGAGCCGAGCTGGCTCCCGGTCCGTTCCCCAAGGTCACACGGCTGTGAGCGAAGGGCACGTCCGACCTTCAGGCCCCATCACGCTACAGCGGTCTCTGAACTGAGGGCGCGAAGGCAAAGGCCTCCGAGCTGCCTTCCTGAGCAGAGATTCTATGAGGCTCTTCTGCGTTTAGATTATTGACTGGTTTTCTTCTATTATTAATATTTAATGGTAAAACTCTTGCCTCTCCTCCAAATGGGGACATTCTGGAGGTGTGCCAGTTTTCTAATTTTATTACCATCTCTGGGCAGATCTGCTCCTTGGGGCTAATCACACTGAGCAGCCAAGTGTACGCTGCCCCATTTGGGACCCGCTCTTGTGAGCAGCCTGCCTCCTGAGCACTGAGCTGAAGGCCCACTTCCAGCGGCTGTTGTGGCCTGGGGAGGTCCAGCCAAGGTGAGCCAGCTCGTTCATCCCCAGTGACCCACTGTGCCCACTGTGAAACCCACAGAGGGAGGGATGGCTGTGGCACGGCCTGCTGAGCAGTGCACCTGCTGAAGATACTCAGGTGTCAAAAGGAGGGGGACACAGGTTACAGATGAGCTGGAGTCACCGAGCCGGAGGTCACGGAGGAAGTTCGCCACGGCTTCTGAGCATACCCCGGATTCTCCTTTGGTCAGAAATTACACTGTGGCACAACATCCAGGGTGGGGGCCCTGACGCCCCCCCTCCAGGCACGGGAGTGACACACACACACAGGCACCAGCCCACTACGGGTGCTTGGCTCCCTGCAGCACATGAGCTGCGAGAAGCATTCTGCCTGTTGACTCAACCGGACTTACTTGGGCCTGGCCTGGCCTGGGCCTGGGGCTGGGGCTGGGCCTGGGCCTGGGCCAGAAATATAAAGCAAAAGAAGACTTTGACCTTGGTCTCAGGTGTGACTAACGGGGCCCTTCAAAGATCATAAAACAAAGAGATAGAGTAATGCAGACACCGTGCGAGGGCCTGTGGACGGCAGGAGAAGGCCGCAGTGGGTTTGGTCTAAGGCTTTGGCCGTTGCCATTCATCCAGGCCCTGGTGCATTTGCAGGAGCTGAGTTTCGAGACTCTGATGTTTTGAGCACCTCCCATTGTGGTGAAGGCGGCTCAGGGATGCCTTCTTGGCGCACCTGCCAAGACGCCCACGGCCACGGCAAGCCCTTGTCCATTTGGTAGGCTTGCTGCCTGGAAGTGACTTTCTCCGTCCCACTGTTGGGATTTTTCCTATAAGGAAAACACCAGCTCCAAGGCTCAGCTATTGAGATGACAGCAGCCGCCAGGATCTGACACCCAGCCCAGCTCTCACAATAGCAGGTGCCTTTACTCCAGGGAGCTGGTAGTGACAGGTGCACAGGATGGGGGGTGGCCAAGTGCAGGTGCCTGATCCCCAGTAAGCCTGGGATGATGGGGCTCGGGCCCACACAACACAGCTAGCACCCTGTTGCTGAGCAGACGGTGGGTGAGGGGCAGGCAGGAAGCCAGGAGCTGGGCCCCTGTTTAGACTCCAGGACGTGGAGCAGCGTGCCGCAGCTTCCAGCCACCTGGGCCTGCAGGTCCTAGAACAGTGCCTTTCAAAGTGCACTCAGGGTTTCTGGGGAGTGGGTGGGGGCAGAGCTCTGGAGAGTTGCTTCTCAGGGTGGATTTCTATGTCAACTAAACTGTACAAAGGAGCTCTGTGAATTTAGAACCAATGTGAGGATGACTGGGGAGCACATTCACGCTCGGACGTGCCTGAAACCCTCAGACGCACAGGAGCCCCGCACACCCTCTGACTGGGCCCCTCTTAGGCAGACCCCATGCCTGTCCTCCCATGGACGTGCACACCTCCAGCACCTGGGGACCCCCAGTCTCCCAGCAGCTCCTGCAGCCCCCGGGCAGCTCTCCCACTGTGAAGCTGAGGCTGTCGGCCTGCGAGCCCAGCTCCCCCTTCACGGGACGGCCTCCACCAGCACCGCATTTTCACGTCCTCAAACAATCCCACGTGTGTGGATGGCGCCTCAGGCTGTCCACCCTCTGCTGGGCCCTTCTGGGTTGTCCTTAAGGTAGAATGGTCTGGAGTGGCCAGAGGCTCTCAGCGGGGGCTGGGTCCAGCCAAGCCTGAAGCAGGCACACAGTCTCCTCTCTCCAGTGTTCTTCCAGACTCACTCCTTTGTTTCCCAGATGGGAAACAGTCCCAGAACAGGGAGGTGAGCAGGCCCTGGAGAAGCCTCCTGCCTGGCCGGAGCTCGGTGGCCGGGTCTCTTCACCACAACTGGAGGGCCGAGTCATAGGCACCAGGTACTGCCATGTGCCAAGTTTGTAGGAGATCTCATTTCTGCTTTGTTTACCTTTACAACTATGTATCGCATGCTATACTAAAAAGCATTAGAAAAATGTCAGCTAGGGTCAGAAGTGCACCCTGTCATCCTGGAAAGAGAAATCACTATCATTTGCTCGTCCCACGGCAGCTGCTTTTTCTAGGAGTGATAGCGGCGGAGCCTCGGCGCAATTCTCTATTACAGCTCTGGGTACAAACGGCAGGAAGTGAGGCTGGCAGGTCAAGTTTTGGTGCGGGTGCCCGGCTGACAGTGGGGGTCGGACCAGGTGCCCGGCAGAGAGGGGTGGACCTGCGGAGCTGCAATCCACAGGTCCCTTTTTGAGGCCGGGAGGAGCAGCTGCCAGAGGGGAGGCTGACCGGGTGTCTACGGCAGCACCGACAAAGTCTGCGTGTGCACTGGGACCTGCTGGGACCTCCGTGTCCCAGGCTGCACAGACAGACACAGTTACGCCCCGAGACACACAGGTGGGAAGAGGCTCCCTGCTGCTCTTGGAGTACACGGGCGGCTGCATGCTCAGGCCCCAGACTCAGACTCCCATCCTGCAGGGGGAAGGAGAGGGAGGGCACTTGGATTAACCACGCCCCCCGCGTCCCCCCACCCCCGGGCAGCCAGCCTCTTGCTCTGTGCTTGCTGCCGACTCAGCTGACAGGCAGAACCCTGACGAGGAGGAAGGTGCTGGCTCATTTTAAGGCAGAACTTCCCTACCCCCAGAGCTGCACAGGTGGGGAGAGGCTGGCCCAAGTGGCAGGGAGCTCCCATGTCGGGCACACGAGTGATCAAACAGGTTGAACGGCCTTGCAGGCTTGGGGAGAAAGAGATTCCCATGTGGGGGTGGGGCTGTACCCGAGGGCCAGGGACACGGGAGCCACAGAGTGCTCCGGCCGCAAGTAGCCCACGGCGGAGGGGCGGGGAAGGGGATTGAGGCTCACGGCAGTGAGTGGCCCGTGCGACCCACTCGCTGCAGAGTGCAGTGGTTAGGCACGGGGAGTCTGCCTGGGGCGCAATGCAGAGATGGAATCCTGCTTTGCTCCCGCAGGCTGTGGGGCCCCGGGCCAGTACCTGCCCAGGCGGGGTTCGGACGGCTACCTCGGCAGCTCGCTGGTGCCTGTGGCTATGGTGCGGATTTCGGCTATTACACCAGGGCTGAGCAGAGTCTCCCAACAGAAGCTCTGCTCCTATAACCCTCACCTATGGCTATGAGTTTCCCGCTTCAAAGCAGGGTCTCGATGCCAGGCTCTTTAGGAGTGGCTGTCCTGAGCCACCGCAAGATGGGTGATTGCAAGTTGCTGCCCCATTGGTGTTTGCACTCATTCCTTCCTCCTGAATCCCTCAAACGCGCTCTAGGGGACAGGGCCCCGCAGCTCACCCTGCCTGGGCTGTGCTTCCGGAATTCAGACCCAACCTTCCCTCAGAGCTCAGATCCAAGCCCAGGCCCTCAGAAGCTTTCCCTGGCCTTGAGATGGGCCACTGCCTTCAGTTATACCTTTCTTAGGGACATCACAGTGCAGTAGAAGAGAGAGTCAGGGGGCCGGCGCTCTGGTGTAGTGGGTAAAACTGCCACCTGCTGTGCCGGCATCCTGTATGGGTGCCAGTTCGAGTCCTGGCTGCTCTACTTCCAATCCAGCTCTCTGCTATGGCCTGGGAAAGCAGTAGAAGATGGCCCAAGTCCTTGGACCCCTGCACCCATGTGGGAGACCCGGAAGAAGCTCCTGGCTCCTGGCTTCGGATCAGCCCAGGTCCGGTTGTTGCGGTCATTTTTGGGGAGTGAACAAGCGGATGGAAAACCTCTCTTCCTCTCTCTCGTTCTCGCTGCCTTTCAAATAAATAAATCTTTAAAGAAAAGAGAGTCAGGTGTAGGAGCCAGAACCCCCGAGACTGGAACCAGGCTCTGTCCCTTCCTGGTTGTGTGACCTTGGGCAAGTGGCTTAACCTCTCTGTGTCTCCGTTTTTTATCATGTGCAAAATGTGGATCAGATCCCGGTCCTTGCCCTGGGGGTAAATGGGCCTGGTTCTCTCTAATAATCCCAGGAGCTGCATACTCATGACTTGCGTTGGCCTTTGTAAGTATGGTACGTGTCACTGAGAAATCACGAAGGACAACAGTATAAAAGAGCACACCCTGAAACGGTCATTGCGCTTTCACAGTTAACACGGTCATGTGGTCAGCACGGTGCCTGGCACGCAGCGGGGCTCAGTTGGTTCTGCTCTCTCCGCACTCTGCCTCGAGAGCTCCCATCGCTGTCAGACTTATTCTCCAACAAAGGCAGGGAAATCAAGTGGCCCCAGTTTCATAAGGCTGAGCAGCCTGGCCACATCCCCCTCGCTCCCCCCAAGAGTGAAGCCGACGGTTTGACGCTAAGAGGCCGCTGCAACTGTCCAGCCCTGCCACGCGGGACCCAGCTGCTGCAGTACAAAGCCACGTCGAAGCCACTGCACCATCTCCGCCTCTTCCTCCCCAGCCTGGCCAGGCTTGCACAGGGATCACAAACATGCTAACAGGCCGCAGGAGCCCTCTGGAACCCTCTAAGATCACGGCCAAGGGGATCAATAACCTCTCCGGACCCCCACCCACCAATGAGAAAGATGAGCCGGCCCAGGTCAGGGTCTGGGACATGGAGGAGGAGGTTGCTCACAAGGAAGAATCTCTGTGCCTGACTCTCCGGATGGCAGTCCTGTACCCAGGATGGTCAGTGTCCCGAGGAAGCCGTAGGAGGAGAGCGGCGTGAAGACAGGGAAGATGATGGGGAGGATGAGGATGGAGAGGAAGGAACGGACAAGGCTGAGAAAGATCAAACCCTGGGAAGGGTGAATTCCAGTGAGGAGGGTGGAACTGCCCATGGACTGGGAGCATTTCAGCACGCAGACTCAGACACTGAACACCGTGCCGAAAGACACCGCCTGGCTCTGCTACGCCTCGGATCCACAGGACACGGGGTGCGCACCCCTCTGAGACTTCTGAGTGGAGATGGGTAGGAAGAAGGGCCAAGGTCTGGATGAAGGACGGGCGGGGGCAGGCAGTAAAGGCCTCAGTGGAGTGGACCTCCCTGGTGGATTTAGACCGAGATGAGCGAGGTGCAGAACACGTGTGGAAGAAGTTCCAAGCTGAAGAACCAAAGGGTTTGGTGATTTGAGATTTGCCAAATGTGAGGCAGGATGGCCCTGGCATGCTGGCAGCATGGACCAGGCAGGCGTTAAATGTGCAGTGGCTCTTCACCAACCCATCTATCACCTGAGCTGTCTGGCTGCTCAGAGCTGGGGCCACGTCCGTGTCCTCGCAGGCAGACCATGGGGTTGAGGGTCATGGGGCAGCTCCCAGCGGGGGTGATCTGTGGGTGCCCTGAGCTCCTGCTCCCTGGGCCTGTCCACTCTTCCCTTCAGTGGCCAGTGCTTCATGCTGGGTGGCTGTTTCAGGCAGTGGCTGAAACATACCATTTGGATGGTCCAAGCGCCGTATCGGAGCGCCTGGGTTTGATGCTTGGCTTCAGCCCCTGATTCCAGCGTCCTTCTGATGTAAATGCTAGGAGGCAGCAACAGTGGCTCAAATGTTGGGCTCCTGTTGCCAATGTGGGAGGCCTGGATTACTGTCCCAGCTCTTGACTTGGTGCATTGGCCACTGTGGTCATTGGGGAAGTGAGCCAGTGCATGGGGAGTGCTCTCTCTCTTGCATTCTCTCTTTCTCTTTGCCTCTGAAATAAATAAATACAATTGTAAAAGTGCTCCATGCTTTGGGCAGCTCTTTGTAGGACAGAAGGGCGGCCTGGTTCCTGCAGAGGGAGGCAGGGTGAGAAACGCGGCTGTGAGAAGCCCCTAAAATGCATCCCTGGGTGTCAGAGGGGAGAGTTGTCACCACTCCTTGGCCACCCCTGCAATGCCATTTCTAGGATATCTTGTCAAGATGCCATGAGCAGTTAGCAGAGAACATTCCTGGGTTCCCAGTCTGAACGTCACCGTGACCCAGATGCCAGTGTGGGAGGGGCAGATGCTGGACACGCCCATGAGCTGGCGGCTGCGCCGTGGCTCTCGTGGAGTCCTCATGTGAAGGGAAGGCAGGCACAGAGCCTCCCTCACCGCGCCCAGGAGAGCCCTCAGCGGCTGGGGTGGCCGCTCACCCAGTGGCACATCTCCTGCCCCGTCTTTGCCACGCTGTGTGCTCCGGTCTCCATCTCTTCTGGCCGGCTCCCCGGCTCCTGTCGATTCCAGTCCCGCGTGCTTGCTACAAAGCCCAAAAGATCTTGGAGTTCCTGATGTAGCCACTGCAGGGCTCTCTGTCCAGTCAGAGGCTGGGGCCCCGCGTGGTGGACGTGAGCTCGGGCTGCCTCCGCCATCAAGGTGAAGAGGAGGGACTTGCAGCCGGCAGCGGTGCTGACGGTGCCTCGGCCTCATGGTTCACGGGACTCCACGCCCCCGCCGAGCCGCTCTGCAGCAACAGGAATGCCACCTGGACGTCGTGACGCTGCTGCATTTCCGAGGACGCGTTTTCCTTTCTAGAAGGTGGGTGACGTCATGCCCCTTCCTGGATGCGGAGAGTATACAGCTACTTTCCTTGGGGCGCACAGTCAGGGAGCAAGCCGCAGAGGCAGGGTGGCCATGCTGCTGGCGGAGGAATGTTCCAGAGCATGGACAGTAACCAGGAGGGGAAGGGAGCCTCCCCCGGCAACTCTGGTCCTCTTCATGGGCTGCAGGGAAGCTGCACCCCCACCCCCCAGCATTCCCTGGTCACAGGCAGGGGCAGGAACTGGATCTCGCCATGCACGTGGCGCTGGTCAGAGGACACAGGCAGTGGGGTGTCCCAGCGGGGGGCAGCGGCGGGAAGAATGCAGGCTCTGGAGCAAACCGCGCCGAGCCCTGGTGCCAGCCCTGCTCGTGAGTGCCCGTGGGAGCACAAGCGAGTCCCGTGGCCTCTGCGGGGTCACTGCTTCAGACGGGGAAAGGAAGGGCAAGGGCACTGTTCTCAACAGCAGGCACGGATGGAGGAGGGCGCCAGAGACAGAAGGGTCAGCAGCCAGGCCGTGCTCAGCCCCAGAAACCAGGACACTTGGCAGAGTCAACGAAGCGGCTGATGGCCAGAGGGTGTGAGGCCTTGCTCAAGGTCACACAGCCACCAGCAGCAGGGCCAGGACCACGGCCTATGGCTCCTGCCTCCCTAGGGGGTACTGCTGTGACTGGACATGGCCCTGCTGCAGGGGGACCACTCGCTCCCCACACGCTCCCCTGTGCCGGCCTGGTGCCTTGCAAGGAATGGAGTCAACACAAAGTGGCTCTGAAAGCTCATAGCGGCTGTCCAGCAACCCCAAGAGGGGGCCCTTGTGGTGGCCACTTACTGCAGAGCCACCACAGCAAGAAGGCGACCCTGAGGGCAGAGTTAGGTCCCGGTGAGGGCCAGGGTCACTTCGAGATGGCTGGAAGAGAGCTGATGCTGCCGACGCGCAAGCACTGCAGAGCACCTGGGTGCTCGCTGAGGGTGGCCGATGCCCGAGCGTCCTCCACGCTCCTGGCTTCTCCCACAGCCCTGAGAGTGGAGCACTGTCCCTGGCAGTGGGCTGCCAGGGAAACCGAGCTCAGAGAGGCACAGTGACTTGCCCTCAGCCACACAGCTAGCAAGTGACACCAAATCAGGCCAGAGATCACTGGGACCAGGCCCGCTTGTCTACGTGTTAAAACTTTCAGATTCTGCACTGTCTGTGGATTTCATCAAGCACATTTTCTGTGCCCCTGGGCTCCAAAGCTGGCCAACACCCACATGTCTGCACCAAACAGAAGAGAACCAAGTCAGGGCAGGGTGAAAACCACAGGTCCTGTGGGCTGGTCGGCAGAGATGAGTGCCACAGTGGGGCAGGGAGGAGGGCAAGGCTCCATGGGATGGGGCGTTTGATCCTGTGGACAGCACGAGCAAAGGCATGGGGACAGGGGAGCTTGGGGTCTGCAGAGGGAACAGCCAGGCTGGGGCACAGAGAGGAGCCTGCAGAGGTGGTCCAGGGCTTGATGAGACCCAGGGAACAACCAAGGCACTTGCTGCTCAGGGCCAGCCCTGGGGAGGGGTCACAGGAATATGGGGTGGTGGGGTTTTAGAAACAGCTGATAATGCATGGAGTCTTTCTCATTTAGGACAACTTCTATTTCTACAGTGCCATTCCCTCTCCATGCAAACGAGGTGAATGATAGGGCCTCTTCCACTCCATGGAAGAGACAGTGGCCCCGTTCTCTGCCCCACTGACACCGCCTTCCCCCTCTGCGCCAGCCACCGCCAGTCACCTGTTGCTTCCTTCCCCAGCATGCCTTTGCTTGGGGCGCTAACACGGCTAGCCTAACACGACTAGCCTCCGGCCTCTGCTCCCGGAACAGCCCCTTCTCTCCGCCCCTGTCCCGTGCCTTTGCTGGCTGCCCCAGGCCCACAGCCCAGAGGAGCTTCCTGAGCCTTCTCCTGCCCTCCTGTTCAACGGCCTCAGGTCCAGAGCTGTCTGGTTCGTGCCAGAGCTGGGGCTGCAGGACTCAGGCAGCCGGCGTGTCTGCAGCACGCATGTGAACCTAGCACCATGCAGCTCTGTGGTCACCACGGCACTGCACTGGCAGATGAGAAGAGGAGGCACGGAGGGGTGATCTGACTTTCCAAGGTCACACACTCAGCGGGAGAGGAAAGACTTAAGGCCAGGTCCTGGGCTCCAGCCTTGACCCTGTGCTGCCAGCCTCAGCCACTCGGCTTCAGCTCCTTGTCGGTGTGGTTCCAGGCTGCTCGGCAGTGCATCCAACGCTGTTGTCTTCGGTAGTCCTCGGTTCAGCCCTGGAGGCAGCACTGTGCCCATCACCCTCCAGAGCAGCAGTGAGCTGTGGACTGGCCAAGTGGCTTGCCTTGCATCTCACAGCCCACAGGGTAGCATCAAGGCCACAACCAGATCTCTGGGCCTCCGGACACGGCAACCTTCCCCACGACTATAGAGAACCCAGACCACAGAGCCCAGCACCCAGCCACCAGCTGCCTCCTTCAGATCAGCAGGGAGTGATCCTCCCATGAACTGCACAAAGGCCACCCCTGGGCCCGCACCTTACTGCTCCAGGAGTGTGAGTGGGCGACGCCTGGAGGCAGGGGTCAGAGACAAGCCCGCCAGAGCAGGTGCCGTGTTTCCATCTCCCCCGCTACATCCTGTGGACTTCCCAATCATGAAATCATGGGTTCACGTTTGCATCTTTCCAACACACATTAAAATAAAACCTGACAAAGGAAACAGAGAGTATCTGTCCCGGTGCCACCCAAACTCAGCCCATGGCTTTCATCCCAGCCCTGGGGGAGGCACTCGCTCAGGCAGCTGCCAACACCCAGGACCTGCCATGCAGCAAGGCCAGCAGGAGCCAAGTTCCCAGGAGTCCAGAGAGGAAATGAGACTTGGGACCAAGTCCTGGAAAGACGGAGCCAATATTCTAGAAAGTGTGTTTTATTAGGCAAGGAACGGGAACCAGGTGCAGGAAGAAGGGGGAAGAGGGGTTCGTGTGAGCTGCCTTCTCCTAGCATTAGCCCTGGAGGTCAAAGTCAAATGGGGTCAAAGAGGAAGACGAGACAGACTCTCAGAAAGGTGAGAGACCCCTGGAGCCCTAGCCCAGTGGAGGGAGGAGAGAGGGATATAGTGGGGAGGCAGTGGGTTTGGCAAACATGGAGGAGCCCCTGGCTTTCCCCCTCCCTGTTTCAGTACACTAGCTGTGTCTTAACACCCAAACCCACATGTTTATGCATGTCACTCACAAGACATCCAGGCTCTCGTGGCCAGGCATCTACTGCACCAAGCTTAGAACAACCCTGGGAGGCAGGTGTCATCTTCTCCAACCCATAGACAAGACGACGGGGCCAAGAGGACATAGGCCATCCGACCAGAGCATGCAGGCAGGAAGTGCAGGGCCAGGATAGAAGGGCATGTGCCAGGGCCGCCCTGGGTTCCCTGTGCCCACAGGGACTGGCAAGTGCTGAGTGAGGAGGCAGGGGCGGCTCTGGCAGGGGGTACACCGAGGGTCCTTCGTGTGGCTGGATCACGTCTGTCACCTGTTTATCTAGTGGTGGACACTCGAGTCACTTCTGACTGTTGTGAATAGTGCCGCTATGAACCTGGGCATACAGATATCTGACTTCTCAATTTCAATTCTTTTGGGCGTGTCCATGGAACTGGAATGGCTGGATTATATGCCAATTATATGTCTATTTTTTAAAGAGCCACCATAGTGTTTTCCACAGTGGCTGCACCAGCAGGGCAGAGTGCAGTTCCTTCACATCCTAGCAGCACCTGCTATTTTCTAAGTCTTCCACAGCAGCCGGCCTAAGGGCGGGAAGTGGTATCTCCCGTGGCTTTGACTTATTCTTCCCTAGCGACTAGTGATGGTGGAGTTTCTTTTCATGTGCTGATTGGCTGTTCACAGATCTGTTTAGAGAAATAGTTACCGAGTCCTTTGCTCATTTTTGAATTCCGTTGTTGCTGTGGCTTTTGTTGAGTTACAGTTTTTTACATCTGTGCACGTCAATCTCATGTCAAATACATGGTTTGCTAATCTTTTCTCTCATTGCCTGTCCCTTCTGCTCTACTGATAGTGTCTTTTGATGAACCAAAGTTTTAAATTTTGATGAATTCCAAATTTACCTAATTTTTCTTTTGCTGTCTGTGTCTTATACAAAAAAAAAATCATTGCCAGATGCAGTGCCATGAACTTTTCCCCTTACATTTTCTTCTAGCAGTTTTATAGTTTTAGGACTAACTTTTAGCTCTTTGTCTATTTTGAGTGAACTTTTGAATATGGTATAAGATAAGGGTCCCATTTTCCCAACACTATTTGTTGAAAAGATTTCCTTTTCCTGTTGAAAGATCTGTGTACCCTCTTTGGAAATCATTTGACCGTACACATGAGGGTTTGTTTCTGGGCTGTCTGTTATCTTCCATTGATCTACACATCTGTCTTTATGCCAATACCATACTGTTTTGATCATTGTAGTTTTGCAGTAAGTTTTGAAATCAGGAAGTGTGACACCTGCCACTTTGTTGTTCTTTTGAAAGACTGGCTACAACAGTTGACACCCAACACATATTTGATAAATGAAAAAATACTCCCTCTATTGCACCTGTGTCATATACTAGGTGTTGGGGACCAAGACCAATCAGGTTAGGTCTCTGCTGTTAAAGGAGTGACAGCCTGGGAGAAGGAAACTGGACAAACTGGCAAACAGCAGCACCTTTGGGGCAGAAGGCACAGAGGCACAGAGGGGATGTGGAAGTGGGTGGGTGGGGTCTGGTGGGTGTTGGTGTGGAGAGAGATCAGAGCGGCTTCCCACAGGACGGGGAAGCTGTGCTGGGCTTTGAGCGTCTCACCAGGTGGAGAATGGGCACGGGCCTGGCAAGCAGAGGACAGCGCATATGATGGCACCGTGGAGTGAAGGGCAGGTGCTGGCAGCCATTGTCCTGGGGTGGCTGAGGCTGGTGAGGTGGGTGGTGATGCTGCACACCAGCCTAGTGGGTCTCCAGTGCAGAGGGGCAGCCCCCAGTGCCTGATTCCTCTGTCAGTTGCAGAAGGCAACTGACAAAAAGGATCTTTTTAAATGGGAGCTCCAGGGTCTGGCTTTGCCACTGGGGGAAGATCTGGAGTAAGAGCTTGGTGAGGCACAGTGAGAGGTAACCCAAGCCAGGGACCTCCACTTTCCAGTGCACATCACTTGGTAGGCGCCGTTACTGGTCCTGATCTGCAGAAGCCGTAGCCATGTGACACCAAGGTGCAGGGACTTGTGCAGGAGGCAGTGAGCACAGAGTGGGGGCTGAACCTAGGCAGGCTGGCAACAGAGGCCCCGGCGCCTGTTCTCCTGGGCTTCCACTTCTTTCTAAGTGAAAGGGGAGGGCTGGCCTATCAGGTCCCTGACTCCCACTCACAATTCCTCAGGAGGAGGGGGCTGGTGCGCCATGACTGGGGAGTGGGTGGGATCCTGTGAGCAAGCCCAGGCCTGTGCTGGATGGCCAGGCTCGTCTGAGGTTCCTGCTGGGACCCCAGCCACCGCCTCACCCCTGGCCCTCCTGCATCCAGGGCCTCCCTCCCATCCAGGCGTCTCACATTGCCCTGGAGAGAAGAGTGAGAGGCTGGTCCCACTGCTTCTGCCGGCCCTGGCCCAATGCCAGGGAGCCTGGGGCGGGGGGAGCGGCCTGCTGCTTTCAGTGCACTGTCCCTGGCTCTGGGGAGGACAGAAGCCCGAGTCTACCACAGGACAGTGAGCAGACCAAAGCCACACTGGCCCCAGGCGGGGGAATGAGGAGAGCCAGGGCTTCCACGCATCCCTACTCTGCTCCACCCTGCAGCAGCCACACCCAGCCAGGACCCTGCAGAAGCCCTGGCCCGGTGGGGGCCTCGGCTGGGCTGATCCATGTCGCTGCTGCCTCCTGCCAGCCCCAGGGGGAGCTCCCGGATCCCTGCTCAGACCACGGCCAGCTGCTCCTCAGGGGAAGCTTTATCTCTGGTCCAGACCCATTCAAGTCATCACTTTCCCTCTACCCCACCCTTTTAACTCACACACATCCCCTGCTGCCCTCCTCCCTTTAGGGGTCACCGCAGTGTGCGGACAAACTGGAGCCCACAACGCATCACCCTGCCTAAGCTGCAACTTCAGGAGAACCACGGCTCTTACAGTCTGGTCCTGAGCTCGCCAGCTGGGCGGCCCCAGACACCTCCGAGGGGACCTAGGGGAGACGGAGGTACGCGTGCCTCCACCGCCAGATCTGCTGACAATCTGCGGCTCCAGGAAGCGGCTTCCTCTCTCTGCCAGGGGATGGCTGGCTGCCCTCCCCGCGGTGCTAGCCTGTGCTCGTCCTGGCTCCCTCTGCCTCTCCCCACCCCTACCCCCTGCCGCCGTTGTCCCCCCACCCCCGGCCCCTAAAGATTCTGCCCTGAACTTGGAGCTGACAGCCTCAGCACTGCAGACAAGCCTCCCTCTCCCTCCAGGCCCCTGCCAGCTGCCTCCACTCCTTGCTGCCGTCCCTGGGGAAGCGAGGGAGGTGGCCTGCCCGCCCTTGGCACTGGTCTCTGGAAACCCTGCCCGGCCCCCTGGCTGGCCGCCTCTGGTCAGTCTGCCAGCTGCACTCACCAGAGGGTCATAGGGCCGTGCTCATGCCTGGCTTTCTGGCTGCCTGAGGCTCACTTTGGCTCTTGGGTCTGTCCCTGTCGGCTGTCACCATGTTCCTGGGAAACTGCCTGCCGGCACGCCTGTCCCACGTTGGCCCACTCCAAGCCCCGTCTGTCTCCTGCTGGCTGTAGTGCCCGGCACACACCTCTCTCTCCCAACCTCCTGCCAGCTGGGCCTGTCCATCTTGGGTCTGTGAGCCACCCATGGTGACAAGTGACACCCATCCACAGCACAGATCCAAATTTCTGCCTGCAGTTCAGGCCTCACTTCCTCCTTTGGCCTCGGCTGACCATTTGCCCAGAAATACGCCTGACAGGCTCCTGCCCAGCCTCTGTTCTTTTGTAACAATTCTCTCAGTTCCTGGCTTCCCTCCTTCCCTTTCTTCTAAGGCATTCTGATGATCTGTCATTGTCAAGTTTTTATTTTGAAACAAGCACAAATATGCAGAAAAGCTGGAAGCAGAAGGTAGGCAGTCTTCCTTTCTGAACCGGGTGAGAGCAGCTACCCCCGGCTGCCCCATCGCCCCTGACTCCTCCAGTGTGTGTTTCGGACAGCCAAGGCCACTCGGGCCTCCCCCTCCCACACCGGCTCAGGCTCTAACTTCCCATGTGTGGTCCTGTCCTGCACAGGGGCCTTCTTCAACCTGACTGGGTCATGAAGCCCCCGACGACCCCCCAGGTTATGCCTCTGCTGTGGCTGACCACAGCACTTTCAGTTTTCCCACCGATGGCCCCACCATGCTGCCTCCCTGCCATAATGTGGCCAGACAGCACGTGTCTGGACAAACGTGAAACACACATTCCTTCCTTCCTTCTTCCTGTCAAGGGGGCCCAGAGGCTGACTGCCACCTTCACCCTGTTGTGTTGATGCCTCCCCAGGCCACAGTTCCCTGACTGGCAGAATGACGGTGTCTGGGGACCCCTTCGGGACAGCGACAGCGGCCAACTCTCAGGGTACACCTGCTATGTGCCAAGCACAGCAGAGGTGCCCCGTCCTCACGCACCCCCTCTGAGCGTAAGTCCTGGTGTCTCCGTATTAGAGATGAAGAAGCTGATACCTAACTTACTGCAGGCCAGCCGGCCACCCTGAGCCATCAGGATGCCCACACGGCAGGTCTGGCTCAGCGTTCACACTCTGCTCTATGTGTTTGTAGAAGCAGGGAGACAGCGGAACTGAGTCTTCACTCGAAGAGGGCAATCAAGTCAGTACACACGGATCACTCGTGATGGGCTAAGAGGTCAGCCAACATGCACTACGCATGGCACACGCGGACGTCGGCTCCTGTAATCCCCAACAGCAGAGAAGCGGGTGCCATTACTACTCTTTTCTGAATGAAAAGACCAAACTACCGAGAGGTTAAGGGGCTTTCTAATCAATGGCAGAGCCGGGATTTGAACCCAGGTCTGGCTGATGCCAAAGCCATTCCCGTGTCACCTCCTGCCACACTGTGACAATGAGACACAGCCGTGCAGGCAGAGAGGATGGGGTGAGTGAGCAACTTCTGGGAGTGTGATCTGCCTTCCCTCACTCCTTCATTCCTTCCATCCCTCCTCCCCCTCTCTCACCTCTGTCCCCTCCCGCCTCCTCTTTTAAAAATTTTTTGTATAATAAACTCACAAGGAAGAGGAGAATGGGAAAGGAGACAGACAATAAACTCTCAGAAGCTGCAAGAGATGAATGGGGGATGAGGCTTTGCCCGCCTGAGTACAGGCAGTCCCAGTGGGCAGGAGGGAGAGCTGACAGACGGCCACGGCCGGAACACGATTGGGCTGATCGGCGGGAAGTCTCGTCAGAAGCGGGCAGACCCCCACCCGCTTCTCAATTCCAGTGGCCCAGGGGATCACCCCTCCCCGACCCCAGAGTGGGTCTGTAGTCTCCTCTCTGCTATGGGGGAAGCTGAGGGCACCTGAGGAGGGCGTCCGGCATGGCGGGGGGCAGGATGAGGGGGAAGAAGAGGACACGCACAGCCCTCCCGCCTCCTCCTGTCCCTCTCCGGGCTTCCCAGAGTAGGAGAAGGGAGACTGGCTGCTTGCCCCATGGGAGAGAGGCGGGATGAGGCCAGCGTCCTCCCAGGAGCCCAGCCAGATGCCCCGGGTCAGGAGCACAGGCCAGCACTCAGCTGGACCCTGTCCTGGCCCGGAGGAGGCTGTGCCTGTCCCTGCTGCAGCCAGAGCTCTCAGGGGACCACATGCTGCCCCAGACCCACTCCCCAGGAACCAAAGGCGGGGCCTGCCCTGGAAACAGGTTCCCCTTTAAGTAAAGCTCAACAGGTTGCCAGGAGGTCCTCGCTGGCTCTGGCCCCAGTGAGCTCAGACGCTCCGGATGCTGATGACCAGTACGGCCTTTCCCTTTTCCATTCCTGTCCCCCTGCTCCCTTCCATGGCTTGGGTCTCGCAGCCGGGTCTGCAGTGGGCGTTCCCTGGAAGTCCCTGGAGGAGTCAGGAGGAAGCTGACCGGTATGGAGAACCTTCCTGGCTGGGCTGCCCCTGACATCTTACCTGGGGAGAATCTATGCAAAGCAGTAACGCCCCCCCTCCCCGAACCTCAGTGGTTTCCTGAGAAGAGAAATTCCTCCTGCAGTTTTCAAAACAGGCATTCACAAGTCTCTCGGAGGCGGACGACTGAGTCTACGGGTGCCTGGGTGGCTAAAATGAGGCGTGGACTGAGGTTGAGAGACCCTGCCCTGCTTCCCACCCCCAACCATGGACCCTGCTGGCATCTCCTCCCGTCCCCCTTCTCATCAGTGCACCTGCCCTACATCTCCGCTCCCACACTTGGCCCCTCCCTCCCAGCATCATCGCCTGTCCCTGGCTAGAAGTCATTCCTCGCAGTGCGCACGCATGCACAGCGCTCTCTCGGTTCAAACACAACCTGCTCAGCCTCACAGCCCCTCCTGGGACCCCCTCCCCCCCTTTTCTTCTGCAGCTGAGGTTTACATGTGCTGCCAGCACTCCTCATTCCAGCCTGTGCCATGCAGATTCTGTTGCCATGGAAACAGCTGCTAGCAAGGTCACTGGTGACCCCCCTCCCCCCAGAGGGGGTGCTCTCCCACTGTCCTGGGCTGCGCTCCCTCCTTGCACACGCTCTGTTCTTGGCTCTTCTAGGACTTTAGCCTTGGCTGAGGCTCCTCCTCCGGCTGCTCTGGTCATTTTTGCTAACCTGTTTGCAGCTCTCCACGTGACCCCATTTAGTCCCAGAGCCCTGGATCACATCTCTGTACTGACAGCTTCTGAACATGTATTTCTTCCTCCAGCCTGGCCTCTGGGTGCTGGGCCCGTACTATCCAGTTGCCAAATGCCTCCCTGAGCATGTCCACTTGGAGGTACGGCTGGCATCTCACAACGAGCACGCCCACCAAGCTGGACCTCCCTTTGCCCTCACGTGTCTCCCACTTCCCTCCGCCCCATCCTCATCTCAGTAAACAGCACCGCCAGCCAGCAGCTGTTACTGAGGCCAGAAACATGCGGTCATTCTTGATTCACGCTTCTCTGCCCCACCTTCATACTCAACTCAGAGTCCCGTAGCTCCACTCCCAGGCTTCATCGCCACCCTGAGGTCCCTGGGCCTGGAATGCCCAGTACCAGCGGTGTGTAAGACCATCTGGCGATGACCTTCTCACCTGCCCCCTCACTGTCTCTCCCTCTCACTGTCCAATCACCGCCACCTTCCAAATGTCAGGGTCGTGCTCCCTAGCAAAGATGGAGCAACAAGATTTGGGGGCACAGAACAGAGGAGGAGAAAGCCCATGTGGGCCGGTGACTTTATAACCTGCATAAAGTTTATAAACTTTATTAAAAAAACTTAATAAACTTATTTTATAAGCTTTATAAAGTCACTCCAGCCTGCTCTGTACTTCCCGGGAGAAAATGAGTCCAGCGCATGGGGGATCAAGAAGAAGGCAGGGCCCTGAGGATTTGGACTTACCAGGGAGAAGAGCAAACGTCCACCCAGAGCTAGGAGCCCAGGGCCAATCTTACAGCAGAAAGGGCTCTGCTCAGAGCTGGCAATGGCCTGGGAGCTGGCAGCCCAGAGCCAGCGTTTTCTGCCA
The DNA here is from genome assembly GCF_033115175.1 of Lepus europaeus. NCBI lineage: Eukaryota > Metazoa > Chordata > Mammalia > Lagomorpha > Leporidae > Lepus > Lepus europaeus. The sequence goes on from NC_084831.1 coordinate 33,229,925, forward strand.
TCACAGGTTCGGTTTCCATCTTTAACACCTGCAGGGCAGAATAGCCAGCAGGCAAGCACCCTTGGCTCCCAGTGGCAGGTGCCTGCCCTGCAGCAGAGGTCACCTGACTTTTCCTGTCCCAGACCAAGCCTCAGTCCAGGCTGACGGATGAGTGCTGACTAGATGGCTTAGTGTGACCCTGACCGTGCGCTTGCTCCTTCCTGAGACCTGGAACCTCTCTCCTGCCCCTAGATTCCAAGAGCTACCGAGTCCAGCGACCTGGCCCACCTGCAAGGTCTCAGCCAGTCTTGACCCCATGGGAGGATTCCTTCATGTAATGAATACTGTCCAGCGCCACCTATGGGCCAGGCACAACTCAGCACTGAGGATACAAGTGAAATGCAAGTCCGGCCCTCTCACAGGGCTTCCACCCTAGCGGAGAAAACGGAATCACACTGGTAAATGCAAGGAGAAAAACCAAGCAGGAAAGGGAAGGGAAGGGGACAGGAGATGCCAGAGGAGGGTGCAAGTTCATGCTGGTGTCCCTGGGAGGGCCTTGGGCCTCTCTGGAAAAGTGCTCCTGGCAGAGGGCGCAGCCAATGCCGAGACCCTGAGGCAGAAGCAGAGAGATGGCGGGAGCACAGGCCGCATGGCAGAGCGGTGCGCAGAGGCCAGGGGGCAGCTGGGTCAGCACATGCCCCAGGCCAGGAGGGCTGAGGACACACTCAGTGGGAGGGGAAGCAGGAGACGACAGGAGGACACTACGATGCTCCAGGTGACAGCTGGTGGCGGCTTCACCCAGGAGGTGGGGAGAGACAGGCAGATTCTGGATACAGATTCAAGGTCAAGCTGACAGTTTGCAAACGGATGTGAGACAGAGTGGTTCTGGGCCTGAGCATCAGGAAAAATAGAATTTCATCTTGCTTAAGTGAAGGAGAAATTTTGCTTTTCTCCTTCAAAAGATCTCCGCCCCACCCCCACCTGCAACATACATGACCCCTAAAGAGACATTTAGAGAATGTGACAAGGGACACAGTCCATCCGCTTGTGTGATCCATTTCACAACCCCTACAGCACCAGCCCAGCAGGAGGAAGCAGCTCCTGTTTACCTGAGCAGTTTATTCTTTGCACCTACAAAGGCTCTGGCTGATCATTGCTGAGTTCGGAGTGTAATCAATGTGCTCCCAATAAATACACCACGAGGACACACATTCCCAAAGACAAAAATTCAACCTCCTCCTGAGTCCGGAGTTCACAGTCAGATGGGATGAGGCAAAGCAGACATTTTGACTGAAGCATATGCTATACCTCAGTGCTCCAAAGTTCTAAAAGATAGGGCTACGGGAAAAGTCACTTAGAAAAGGAAACGATCGGGGCCGGTGCCATGGCTCACTAGGTTAATCCTCCACCTGCGGTGCTGGCATCCCATATGGGCACTGGGTTCTAGTCCCGGTTGCTCCTCTCCCAGTCCAGCTCTCTGCTGTGGCCTGGGAGTGCAGTGGAGGATGGCCCAAGTGCTTGGGCCCTGCACCCGCATGGGAGACCAGGAGAAGCACCTGGCTCCTGGCTTCGGTTCAGCGCACGCCAGCCGTAGCGGCCATTTTGGGGGTGAACCAACTGAAGGAAGGCTTTTCTCTCTGTCTCTCTCTCTCTCACTGTCTAACTCTGCCTGGCTAATAAGAAAAAAAGGAAATGATCTTTTAGGGGCTGGTGTTGTGGTGCAGCGGGTGAAGCGGCCGCTTGCGGTGCCAGCATTCCACATTGTAAGACCAGTTTGAGTCCTAGCTGCTTCTCTTCTGACCTAGCTCTCTGCCAATGTGCGTGGGGAAGCAGCAAGGGATGGTCCAAGTGCTTGGGGCCCTGATGCCCACATGGGCTAACTGGATGGAGCTCCAGGCTCCCGGTGTTAACCTGGACCAGCTCTGGCCATTGCAGCCATTTGGGGAAGTGAACTAGCAAATGGAAGATCTCTCCTCTCTCTCTTTCTCTGCCTTTCAAAGTAAATAAATAAATCTTTTTTTAATTATTATTTTTTAAAAATTTTTGACAGGCAGAGTGGACAGTGAGAGAGAGACAGAGAGAAAGGTCTTCCTTTGCCATTGGTTCATCTTCCAATGGCCGCCGCAGCCTGTGCGCTGTGGCCGGCACACCACGCTGATCCGAAGCCAGGAGCCAGGTGCTTCTTCCTGGTCTCCCATGCAGGTGCAGGGCCCAAGCACTTGGGCCATCCTCCACTGCCTTCTCGGGCCATAGCAGAGAGCTGGCCTGGAAGAGGGGCAACCGGGACAGAATCCGGCACCCTGACCGGGACTAGAACCTGGTGTGCTGGCGCCACTAGGCGGAGGATTAGCCTGTTGAGCCACGGTGCCGGACAAATAAATAAATCTTTAAAAAGGAAAATGATCTTTCAGATTAAAAAATTAGATTCTCTTCAAGCTATTCTTCGATGGAATGCACATGTGCACCCCATGTATACATGCACACTCACACACACACACGCTTAAAGTACACACATCATGAAGTAGGCTGCAGGGGCTACTCTGCACGGGCTCTGAAGCCCTGAGTAACAGCAAAGTCAGCTCCAAGGAGTGAAAACATGTGTGATGGCATCGTGTGGCTGATCAAAGTGTAACCCTTCAGGGCGGACCATGCTGAATCAGGAGGACTTGGAAAGCGATTTCTTTAGCGACCGTCAGGACTTGTGGGCCACAGTGGTTCTCCTGTCCCTGTTGTGCTATGTGCGAAGGGTGGCCCATCTCATGTTCAGGGGGGACTCCCAAGATATGGGGCTCAGGGGAGGTACTCGTGCTGACAGGCCTCTGGGGGTTGGCCATCAGCCTGTGGCTGGTGGCCAGGTCACCTGGGCAGTGAGTTCTAGAGGCACAGAAGGGGCCCCAGGCTGAGCTCTGCAGGGCCCTGATGGCTCGCGATCAGGAGGTGATGAGAAAGTGGGGTCAGGTGAGGACAGGGACAGACAATATCCTGGAAACCACAGGCCGAGGTGCTGTGGGGTGGGCATGGGGCGTCAGCTATGACAAATGCTGCCGGCTGGTCAGAATGTGGGCAAGTGAGGGCTGACCACTGATTTCTGAGAGGCCAAGTCACTGCTGACCTTGGTAAGGGCAGCTTCAGAGACGTGAGGAGCTAAAAGGCCTGCAGGGGTGGCTCGGGGACAGGGAGGGGAGAGATGGGGGGAGAGCAGCAGAGTCACTTGTCATGTGCTTTTCCTTAAAGGCATCAGAAAATCCTGGTGTGAGGGGTCTGGTGAGAGGAGTGTTTTTCAGGTGGGCACCATCAGTTCTGGTGTCTGTGTGCTGACCCGGTGGCCCAGGAGACCCGCTGAGGCTGGGGGGTAGGCACAGGGAAGGTGAGGAGGGGTGGGACCCCATGCCCTCCCTTTGGGGCATCGATGGCTCCCCTCGGTGCAGCACCTGCAGGGTCTGGCAGACTCCTCCTGCCGAAGGCCGGATGGCTGGGTGGAGGGGTCAGTTCCATGCTCATGAGTCACCACACGCCACCCTTCCTACCCCGGCCGACACCCAGCTTCTGTTCCATGGCCAGGCACTACAAGCTTCAAGTGGAGGCTGGAGTTCTCCTCTAAGCATGAGCCCCACTGCCCCCTGCCCATGGCCACCTTTCTGAGCACCCCCACCCCAGATGGATCTGGCCTCCCTGGGCCTCACCCCCTTCAGACCCGAGCTCTCGGGAGCAGGCAGCTCCCCTCAGGCCCCATCCATCTCTCCCACAACAGCCCGCTGAGCTGGGGCTGCGGCTCTCCTTGCAGGAAGTGAGCTTTGTCATCAGGCCAGCATGGTCCTGACTCTAGGGAACAGCATAACTCTGCAGGGGTGAGGACCCATTGCTCCATGGGACAGCCCTTCTGCACAGCCACAGCGGATGCACGGGTGCGGGGCGAGCCAGCCCACGCCGGGTCCACGCCTGATGGGAACTCCCAGCAGGCTGCCGGGAAACACAGGCTGGGATCTGGTATGGATGTGAAGGGGACGAAGACGGGGCCGCGTGCTGGGAAATCAACATAACCAATGGCGGTGGCTGGGTAGCGTGTACAACACATCGGGCTAGGATGAAAGTCGAGAAGGGACTGAGGGTCTGGTGGGGGCACAGGAGGGGACTTTAGTTCCAGCGTCGGTCAGGACAGAGCAAGGAGGGGTCTTGGAGGCTCACCAGAGGAGCGGGCTGAGTGCTGGCTTTCACAGCTGGGAACGACTGGAAACGGGCAGGGCAGGGCAGGGCCAGGCAGGCAGAGGCACGTGAGGCACAACAGGAGTGGTCACACGCTGGAGCCAGCGGGGTCAGGACTCTCAACCGGACCCTGTAGGCAGGGCAGCCACTGAAGGTCGTGCAAAGGCACAGCACGGCGAGAAGCAGGTTTATAGCTACTGAACGGTACCCTGGCTGGGACCACACTGAGTCAGGGACTACTTGTTGCAGACGTCAGGGTTCAGGGACAAGCAGAAGAAGGAGGAGAAGGTGTCTACAGGAATCCTCAGGCTCTGAGTGTCAAAACTGGCTGGGGCACCATCTGAGGCCTGACTGTGGGAGGAGATGCTGTGGGTGGGAAGTGGTGGGCACGGCCGGTGCGTGCTGAGTTGGAGGTGCTGTTGGGCCTCCCAGGAGGCATCAAAAGCAAGGCTCTGCTGCTTAGGAACAAGGACCTGGCTGGAGACCCAGGTGTCCAGTCCCCGGGCTGTGATGGGGATTGATGCCCAGGAGATGGGCAGCGTCAGCAAGGCAGGGTGCTCACAGCAAGAAGAAATGGGTCGCACGGGTCAGGCGCACGAGTTACCATCATGCTGACATGGCTGGCCACTGTCCTCTCCTCTCCACCTGTCCGAGTCTCATCCGCCCTTCCAGACCTGGCCTTGCCCCCTCCGGGCAGCCCTCCCTGCTGTGAGCGTCTCAGCCTGGTCGTCCACCCTCAGCACCGAGCCCTGTGTTGCAGCCTCGGCACAGACCACGCGTTCCTCTCAAGGCAGGATGGCGGTTTGCCCTGCTTTGCGTCATCTTCTGGCACAAAGAAGCTCAGAAGGCACTGATTCAACAGATTCTCCTTGATGAGCTGATTAGCTAATGGATCGATGGCTGTAATAGAAGTCAGGAAAAAGTCCAAGGAGAGCTTCACTGGTGAGAAACAGGCTCCACGGTGGTGGCCCCACATGGCACGTACTTACTGATGATCACCGTGAACCAGCTCTGTGTGTGCAACACGCGGGCCACGACTATTAGTGTTACCCCCACTGGAGCAGTCACCATCACGGCTTCTACCAACGACCCGGGGTTCTCCTGAGCACGAGGGAGGATTGCACTCCCCACTCCCACGGGGACAGGTGAGGCCGGGGACTTGCTCTGGCCAATGGGATGCGAGCAGAAGCTTCAGGGTGGAGGGTGTAAGTAACAAGGCACAACTGGCTACTTCTCCTTCTGCCCCTCTTGACCAAACTGGCTGGGATTCTCAGGGGCTCTAGTGGACAGAGCCACATTGCAGGACCTTCTCAAACACGTATGGAGGTGAAAGATGGACGTGTGTCATGTTAATAAAAGGAAACAAGAAGAACCAAGTCTAAGGCAAAACCCTGCAGTGACGTCAGCTGGTGGCGTTGGGGGCTGCCTTGGTGACTTTGAGGTGGGACAAGTGCTCGGATAATTAGTCAGGTATCCCTAGATTCATGCAAGAAACTTGAGGTACCCTCAGGTAGATGACAACTCAAGACACTCTCCCCTCCCCTCCACATTTCCAAATACTCCTGGGGGCAAGGGGTGATACCAGGCCCAAGAGAGCCAGGAAGCAGAGGGATCATGGATGTGAGAGTGGGGGCCCCAGATGGGACAGCTGGGCCCTGCAGCATAGACCCCAACATGCTGAAGAGGACGCGGTAAGGTGAGGGTGTGAGGAGGCTATGCCCAAGGCGGCAGGTCAGAGCGCGAGTCTCCCAGATGGAGACCGTGGAGATAACGGGCGGGGCATGCTGGCAACAAACTGCACCCAGGTGCGTCTGCTCTGCAGGTGAACCACAGCCTTCCCACGGGTCCCCCTTTCACAGATGAGGACACAGAGTTGGGAGGTGGGGGCTGGGCTAAGGTGGAACGGAGGAGGTGGGGACAAGGCAGGAGGGAGTGGGGGTGGCTGTGCGGCTGTGGGGAGAGGAAAAGGGCACTTGGGGGTTGCCTCGGGAGCAGGCCTCTAGACTGGAGGCCCCTCCTCTGTTCGCACATGTGGCACACGGGGCCGAGGGGCCAGCTCCCCATCCACCGTCCACCAGCCAACACCCTGCAAGCTCCAGGACCGAGGCCGTCCCTGAGACAGGAGGGAAGCGGGGGGGGGGGAAGGAGCAATCCTGGGTCTGCATCCAAAGGACCAATGGAATGAGAGCACAGAGACACACGAGGGCGCTGTAGGCAAACAGCAAGAGCAGACAGGGTCGTCCCCAAGGGAGAGAGGCGAGCATTCTCAAAACCAGAGCCCAGCGTCGCCTGGCAAACAGGCCGCTGTGGGTATTTTGGGCAGTGCATGCCTGGGGCATTTGCCACCCCGGCCCCCTCCCCATTATCACAACGACCCTCCTCCTCACTCTCCCACCCCTCACTGGTCAGTGGCACAGGTGGGATGCCTGACAATCTCTGCTCACCCCAACCTTACGAAGGCCTCTGGTGCCACCCACCCTGACAGCTTCCAGTGGCCACTCTCATGGGGACCCAGGGTGCGTTTTCCTCCACGCCATTCTCCCTCAGGACTGTGGGACTGGAGCCACCCTGATCACACCGGGCACACAGACACAGGGACCCTGAGACAAACACCCCAGTCCCGGGGGGCAAACACGTGGCTACACAGAACACGGCTGGCACAGACCTGCCCCCAAGCACATCTGAAAGAGGGCACCCTGCCAGAGCCCAGAGGGCCCCCAAGGGCTCTCGAGCTACTAAGCACATTGGGCTGCCAAAGACAGGCATCAAAGGCAGATAACCAGGAATGATACAAAAAATACTCACCAACCAATGAGGCCGGGGTTCCGGCTGGCCAGCTGGGGAGCAGTGGGAACGCTGGCCCATGCAGCCCTGCAAATGGCCTCATCGGCAGAGCCCGAGTCCCCATGAGAAGCCAGGTGTGACAAGGTGGCTGCTCAGGCAGTTCAGAGGCGACCAAGGGAATGGCAGCATGGACGGGACCTTGGAGACTTGCTATTACTCCAAGCGTAAGGGACCTGGCCAGGATCCAGGGAAGTCCAGGGCTGGAGGAAGACCCAGACCCCCACAGAGCCTCCACAAACACCTGGCATCTCCCATCCCCAGCACGGCACCCCTTGGAGTTCCTGAACAGAGGTGTTCTGCCAGTGCCACGAAGGCGGTGTTTGCTCCCGGCACCACTGGAGCCGCACGGCGGCAGCTGCAGGCACGGCGCTGCCCATGGTGCAGGCGCCTGCGAGCTCTTACTGTGAAAACCGGATGTGTCTCTTACCCTCCTTCGAAGATTTTGATCCTCGCCGGCTCCCCTCTCTTGGAGGCAGGAGCGTCCTTCTCCAGCTTCCCTCGCGTCTCGTCTTCCTTCTCCACTCTAGCTATATCTTTCTGGCCTTCCGGGGACACCAGTGACGGGAGGTGAACCTGGCCCGCCGTGGGAACGACAAGATCATTGCGTGTTAAAGTTGCCATTTTCGGTCAGGAATGTCACGATGGTAACATGCCATCACGACAGTGCGGTGCCTGACGCCACCCCCGCGCACGGGCTGCCTCGCTGCGTCCTCACCCCCCCTTGGGGGAGATGCGCTGTGGGCCCCATGTCACAGGATGAAGGGAGTTAACTGACCCCCAGAGGGTGAGGTCTCTCATGCAAGGCTGAGCTGGGGGCTGGTGTCAGAGCCAGGAGGCTGACCAGCGCTTTGGAGTTAGCCTTGCTACCTAAGCCATGTTTGCTCGAGGTCTTTTACACCAGCCTGGGAACCCCTGGGGGTGTGTCCTCACCTTGGTCTCCTTGGTCACCCCACACCCCCAAACAGGGCCTGTCTCAGAAAGATCCTTGAAGAATATTGGATGAATACATGAAGATTCTGCCTTTGGAGATGAATTGGTTCAGAGAGCCAAGGTTACCCAGCAAGTTAAGGGCAGAACTAGAAACAAGAACACAGCTCTTCTGCTTCCAGGCCCCTCCTGAGCTAGTGCCAAAGACCTGGAGGCAGGCCAACAGTCCTGACCTACATGACCCCAGGGATCCAGGCACAGAGAGGCTGTGCATGCTGGGGCAAAAACCCGTTCTCTTTACAGAGCGATGGGGTCTCAAGATGAGAGGTGGCTCAGTCGGGGAAGGGATGGCTGTGACCTTGAGCTTTCCGGACCTCTTCCATCCTAAAGACAGGTCCTCTGATCTCTCCATTGGCAGCATGTGGAGGTGCAGCCTCATGGAGGGAGCAGTGATGCCGTGCCAGGGGCCAGGGCCAGCAACGCCCAGAGTGAGAGTCTCATGCTACTTCGTATCACTGTCATTAAGGTTTTGAGAGACCACATGGTTTCCAGTCACTGGGAGCAACAACCACATTCTCTGGTGTTGGGACAACCTAAGAACCACCACCACCCCCCCTACCAGCTGCCACATCGGTGCCTACGGAGAGAGGGTGGGGCTGAGCAGGAGGGCACCTGGCTGGGAATGGGGGTCTGGATGCAGCTCCAGACGGCCACTGCAGGGTGGCAGCGGTGGGAGACGGGGAGTTGTTGTGCTACTTCACTTCTCTGGCCTCAGACTTTCAGGGGCGTTAGCTGACCTTGACTAGTCATTCCAGAACCCCTTTCTACTCAGTGGTCCCTGATTAAGCTCTTCAGAATTGGAGGCAGGAAGTGGAAACCAAGCAAGAATCTAGACTGCTGCCTGATCCGGGGGTTCTGGGCACGCCCTTTCTGCTGGGATCCAGGGCTCTGACCCAGACCGCCCATGGAGTGACCAAGGGCACCCTACAGGCTGACGGACAGCTATTCACAATCAGCTGTGAGGTCTGGGCCCTAACCAGAGGGGTGTGGTGTGGGTAGCAATGCACCACCCTACCAGGAAACACAGCATTGGAATTGAGCGTGAGCCCAAGGGTGCATTTTGGCTTTTAATGATACCAATGTGAACAGGCAGAGCTAAACACATTTCCTGAGTGTCAATGCGCCAAGGACAGTAGCAAGTGTACTTTGCGTATTTTAACTCATTTCATTAACCCCATAGAGTTAATACGTGTTATTGTTATCCCAATTCTACAGACGAAGAACCCAGGGCGCAGAGAGGCTGCGTAACTGGCCCGAAGCCAGAGAGAGTAGGGGAGGTAGTGCATTCCAACTTGGGCAACGTGGCACCTGAGTCCTTGCTCCCCATCTCTTTGTGGTGACAGTGCTGTGTGGTTGTCAAAGTGACCCCCAAGAAGAGTCAAGGAAGGAGAAGCCAGGGTCAAGGAATGTGGGTTCTCATAGAAGCCAGAGGCAGAGTGGATCCCTACAGAAGCTTGGCTTTCTCCAGGACTTCCACAGGGAAAAAAGGGTACGGTCAAACTCGAACATGGCATGGTGGCCCAGACGCGCAGGGAGGCTGTCAGGGAGCTTCGCCACATGAGGACCTTTTCAGAGTGACTAACACAGAAGGGAAGCGACAAGATAATAAATGGCAGCACAGGGTGCTAAGGAACTTCCTTAAAGCAGTGTCCAAAGACAGACTGCATGGGAGATGGCAAGCTCCCACTGCTGGACACACGGGAGCAGAGGCCGGGCAGAGAGGCGGAACTGGAGAAAAGCCTCATGTCACAGGTCACGCAGTTACACGAATGCACCACGTCTGGCAAGAAACGTGCCAGTGGACCAAAGAGAATATTCCTAGAAAACCTTTTCAGCTTTTAGCTCGATCTAGGAAAGCAGCATCATAGATGAATGATGGTCAGATTCAATGGATCCAAATCACCACTTCCCTTTTCTTAAACGTCCTATGCAAATTTCATTCGTTAGAAAATGGAGGAAGCCTGGATCATCCGAGGGGCTTTGGAGATCTAGGCTTATATCCAGCCTCTGCCACTAACTGCTGTGTGGCCTAGAGCAAGCTACTTAACCCCTCTGTGCCCTTGTGTCCTCTCTAAAAAGGTGATTTACACCCTGACTTTAGAAGTGGTTGTGAGCATATTAGTTCTACATAACACTTGGCACAAAACAGGTGCCTCCAGAGTTGTAAGGAAAAACATAATTACAACAGCATGTTGGGAGTAGCCACAGCTGGTAAGATGCTGGAGAGCAGATCAGTGTGACATTTGTGGCAAAAGTGGGAATCAAAGGGAGTAAACGTGGACAGCCATCCTGCAATGGCTGTGCAGCCTAGCTAAGGACAACACAACACACAAATGCACCCAGTGACACAACAATGAAGGTATGAATGTAGCGAAAGTTATGGAACCCAGCCTTGCTCACTCATCTACAACACACTAATGACATCTTTAATTCTGAAAGCACCTTAGAAGATTTTCTTTCCCCAAATAATTCAAGAGAATAAAAGTAGACTCCTTGGAGTCAGACAGGTCTGGGTTCAAATTCTTGGCTTTCCAAACTTTTGCCATGAGACCTTGACCTCTCACCCTTGACCTGTCAGCCTCTCACCCTCGGCTCCCTCACCTGCTACAGAGTGGAGATGGTCATGCCACCTCATAGCTCCGGGTGAGCACTGACCGGACTGCAGCACCCAGCACTGTGAAGCTGCTCAACAAGCAGGACCAGTTGTTATTCCACATATACCCAGTCAATGTGACACACCGTGGCCTGAATCCTCAGGCTGCTCTCGTTAGGGTCTGAAGCAAATTTGGAATTACTGAAGCTCAAACTTGCAGGGGACTAGTTCATATTTTGGCTCCTACTGTGGACCAAAGTGAGAGGCAATAAAAGAGTAAATGAGAGTTCTTAGTGAGGGCCTAGCGGTCAGCATAGATGGGTGCAATTGTAAGGGATATTGCCCCCAGGCTGGTGCAGAGGGATACTACAGATCAGCTCTGTTTGCTATCCTACTCACAGACAAGAAAGGAGGAACATTTCAGGAGTTGTTAATGTCAAATTTAGAACTCTGAAAATTAGAGTATTTCTAGTGGTCCTAGAGAACAGGAACAGCAGATACAGAGAGTAAGAAGGCAGGAGAAGTTGGATAAGATAAGGGAAAATCATTTGAATCAGGAATAGTATAAAGTTTTAAAATGTGTAGCACTCCCATTGGCAAAGTTTTCCAACTCAGTCTTTTGGAGAATTGCGTTTGCCTTGTTGATATCTTTGATTTTACAGTAGAGGCTCATGGAAAAACATTATTGCTTCATAACTAACTTATCAAAAAGCATCTATTCCAATGATTCGAGGGACACACTGACAAAGCCAATAAACATGTTTCCTTTAAGATGAGCAGTAACAAATGCTACAGAGAAAATCTTCCCACTCAGTTGGTTTTAGTTCTGCAAATGGAACCAGAGGACAATGTGGCTTTAAAAGCTCAACAAGGGCTTTTTAAGCTCAGCGGTGAGAAGAAAAACAAGACTGAACTTACCTCTGTCATGCGGGGCTTGCGGGAGCTGGATGGCACAAGCCTTCCTGCCTCAGGATGCGGAGCTGTGGCCATGGTGTATGTCTCTTTGCTCACCTTCTGCTTAGACCTCAGGAGGGACAAAGCAGCTTTAGTGGAAACCCCCGGAAGGTTGGGGTTGTACAAACTTATGCACCAACCAGCGTAAACAGAGGACCTCCTATCTGCATGCTGGATGTGATTTGGCTTAATGTAGTTTAAATAGCACCAACTGACATTAGTGGTCGTGTGGAGGCTGGGGAACTGCAGTACCTTCTTTGAGTCCATACCTTCTTGCGGCTTGGCTGGTCTGGGGGGCGTTTCTGACAGAGGCAGAGAGCTGGGAAGTGCTAAGGGAGGGAGGTCAGGTTGTTCCTTGGGGTCTTCTTTCTTCACGCCCAGTGGGGGCAGCCCTCTTCGGTGAGGTCTGCCAGATGGCTGGGCGCATTCCCTCAGAGCTTCAGAGCCTGGGTCTGTCCCGGGAGGCAATGCGGGGTGGGGCAGAGGAGGAACTTCCTTTGGGTGAGACGGTTCTGAGGACAGGCTGGACACTGTTTCTAGCTCCCTCCTGCTCTGGCCCTGACTGCCTACGTGGGGTTTCTCTGGCCTCTTTCCATCCTCGGGGCTGGGAAGCGCCACGCTGCACGGTCTCACCAACTCCAGTTTTTCGTCTGCCTTGGAAGCCTCCTCCTCCTTCACCCTTTTTTGCTGCTGGGTTTCCATGGTGAGTTCAAGGCTGCCAGCTGGGGAAAGGACACGTTTGCTTCCCCCTGCAGTGGATGAGCTCCCCTCCAGGCTCAAGACACTCTCTGACGACAGGGAGGGGTCCTTCCTTTCGGGCAACGTCACGGGCACTCTCAGGTATGGAGTCGGGAAACCTCTGCTCTGCTCGTCACTTAACCCAGACGGTCCCGGCTCCACCTCATACACCTCCGCCCCACGTGCAGCTGTCCCTGTGGACGGGGGCTCCTCAAACTTGGCAAGAGCTGCTGTGGCTGTGCTGCCTGGGGACTGGGCGACCAAGATCTGGGAGAGGGTGGTGTATGTTGCGCTCCCATAGGATGGCATGTTGGTCTGAATGCGGACGGGGACAACCAGGGACACCATGGCATCCGGACAGGCGGGCAGGGCCAGCGGAGGGGCCGATGTGGGTGCCGAGGAGCTGGCTGGGGGAGCCCCGGGGGGCAGCTGGACGTCGCTGCTGTACGCCGCGCTGGAGGAGGGGCCAGCGGTTCCTGTGGCCAGCGGGGCCAGGCTGGTTTTGATCAGGGGCAGGTGGCTCTCCACATCGCCAGGGAGCTGAAGCGCAAACTGGGATTGCAGCGGCAGGAAGAACCCCGGGGAGAGCGCTGATGAGGAGGGGTATGGCATGGGGAGATACGAAGGGGGCTGCCGGAAGGGGATGCTGGCGGGATGAGGCATGAGCTGCGGGAGGTGGAGCTGGCCTGGGTGCAGAACTGTAGGTTGGAGAGGAAGAGGCGGGGCTTGAAACAGAGAGGGAGGAAGCGGGGGCACGGAGTATGGCGAGGAGAGGAGGCTGGACATGGCCTGGGTGGAGAAGAACTCTGGAGACTGTCCCGGCTCGTGCTGCAGGAGGTGCTGGAAGGAGAAGAGGGAGATGGGCGGGGGCAGGTACGGTTTCTCCGGCAGGGGGAGCTGCGCCACAGGGTGGTGCAGCACCTGCAGTGCCTCTGTGTAGGGTGGAGGAGAGCCCCTTGGGGGCCGGTCCTGCACCTGGCCCTTGCCTCCGGAGTGCCCGCTGTGCGAGGGGCCCGCCGCCGAGGAGATCTGGGGCAGCGAGCTTTTGGTGGGAGGTTTGCCGGGCGACAGCTGTGCTTCCTCACTCTCCTGTCTTCCCTTGGGGGCGGCCTCGGCCTCAGCTTCTGGAGGCCTGCTCAGAGAGGCCTGTCGCACCAGGAAGCATTTCCTTCTCTCCGGAGGAGCTGCCGGGGCCGGGGGAGCGGTGGGGCCCGGCGCGGCAGGGCCTGCGGAGGACAAGCTGCCGTAGTCGAACGATTTGCTGCGTGTCTCGGTCATGTGCGCAGAGTGGGACACGTTGGGGCTCTGCTCCGAGGCTGACCTGCGCATCTCTCGGGCATGTGGGTGGTGGCTGGGGACAGTCAGCATGTGGGTGCCCAAGGGCTTGGGGCGTGTGTCGGAGGAGGGTCCAGGGGCCTCCGCTTTCCCGTGCTCATCCCTCTCGAAGGAGGCCGAGCGGCTGGACCCGCTCAGTGAGACGCCGCTCTCCTGGCTGGGGCTGCGAGACAGAGGCACGGGCGACTCGAAGCTGGACTCGCCCGAGGACTGGGCCATCTCGGCCAGGCGCAGCCTCTTCTTCTTGGGCGGCAGCTTCTCGGCGGGGAGCTGGGCGAGCGTCTGGCTGCGCTGGGGCCACTGGAACTCCTCGGTCTTCTCGGGTTCCTTCAGGGGCGGCTCGGGCTCCGTGTCGGGCCGGTCAGGCTCCTCGGTCACCAGGATCTCGGGAACTTGAATGTTGGGCTGGCGGACCAACCTGGGCTGCAGCGAGTGCGGCGGGCGTGTGTGGGCCGAGGCGGCGGGGGGCGAGGAGAACGGGGCCGGAGGCTTCTCTTCCCCCTCCGGGCCCCCGGGCTGCTCCAGGGAGTCGGACTTCTCAAAGGAGCTGGTGTGCTGGATGACGGAAATCTCTTTGGACGTTGTCCTCCTCTCCTTCCCTGATTCCGCACCGGGCCCTGGCTTGGGAGTCCTTGGCTGGAAGCCCAGGGGTCCCTCCGAGGGGGGGCCTGATTTACTTGGTTCTGCTGGTGACTTGGTGGACTCCAGGGGAAGGTTCCGAGCGGCCTCGGACGACGGCCCGGCACTGCCCAACTGACTTTTTGTCGACTCGAAGGCAGGTGGCTCTTCTTCGTCCCCAAGGCTCTTCTCTTTTCTCCTCTTCCTCAGGGGCGTGAGCTCCAGGGTGGTCCCCAGTTTATAATGCATCATCTGGGACCACGGCTCATGCTCTGCCTGGCCCTTGTCGGCCTCGGGGGGCGGGTGAGCACCCACAGAGCTGGGCTTGGTGATCTGCAGCTCTGAGCAGTAGTATTTCTTGTGGGCTTCGTAGTTGTCCCTCTTCTTGTAGCGAGCACCACATATGTTACATTCATAGACGGCCCCTTTCGTCTTCAGCCCTTTCTTGGTCTTTTTGCTGAGTTCGCTCTCCTTGGGCTCCAGTTCCTCCGAGGGTTTGGAGGCTGCCTCTTTGCTGCTTGGGCCGGCCTCCTCGGAACTGTACTCGCCTCCCAAAGGTAGTTCGATGGCCGGCTGGCGCTTCAGCATCCGGGGGTGGGAGGTAAACACTTGACTGCTGCGGCTCAGGGTGTCGGAGTCGGTGACGTGGTCATCGAAGGAGTAGCTACCTCGGAAGGTGGGGTGGGGGGTGCTGATAGTGCAGGCGGCCGAAGGCATTGAGTGGCTTCTCAGGAGAGGCACAGGGGGGGTGGTGCTGGGCGGGTGCTGGAGGCTCAGCAGCGATTGTTTCTCGCCGTGGGGCAGCAGGGGCTCCCGGTAGAGGCTGGACTTGGGGGACTCCATGCTGCTGCGCCTCGAGAGCGAGCTCCTCCTGGGCTTCACGCTGTCGATCTCGCTCGTGTCTACCACGGCCTCGTTGATGGTGATGAGCTTTGTGATGTGTTCGATCACCTGCGTCCGGGGCACAGAGAGTGGTACCAGGCTGGGCTTGTCTTCGGTGGACAGGGGCAGGAGGGGCTGGGTGGAGGTGGCCGTCAGCATGGCGGTCCTCTGCCCAATGCGCCCGCACTTGCCGAAGATGATCTCGGCGTAGGACTTGGCGTTGGTGTTGGGGGGGCTGGCCTGCTGCTCGGCGCTCTCGGAACGGGAGAAATAGCCTGACTCGGTACTGCCTTTGCTGCCCGGGCTCAGGAAGGCCTGCTCGTCGATCACCTTCTTCCTCTCGCTTAGGCGGAGGGCCAGCTTCTGCTTAATCGTGTGGGTGTCTTCAGGTTTGTGGCTCTGGGGGTGCTCGGAGGAAGGTTCCGCAAACGCAGAGGGGTCCTCGAGCGACGGCGCCGAGCTGGACTGGGACAAGGAACTGCGTTCGTGGCCAGAGCCGTGGCTCCCGGAGCCGTACACACCGCTGGAGAGCAGCGGGTGCTTGGGCCTGGGGGAGAGCTCGGCCGCGTGACTGGCCGCGGTGCCCGTCTCCTCTTCGGAGTCTGTGCTTTCTCCCTCGGTGGGCTCCTCGAACTCCTCCCCGGGGAGCCTCTCCATCTCCAGCCCCGGCGGGTACACCTCGCCGCCCATGCCCGAGGCCAGGCCCGCTTTGATGCGGTGGGCGTGGGACTTCCTGTGCTTGTAGAGGTTGCTCTTGGTCTTGAAGGAGAAGCCGCAGGGGCCGCAGGGGTAGGGCCTCTCGCCCGTGTGCGAGCGGATGTGCTTCTGGAGCACGCTGGGCTTGGCGCAGGGCCGGCTGCAGTACTGGCAGATGTACTTGCCCGGCTTCTGGGGTTTCCTCTCCTTCTTGGGTGCCTCTTCCGTGGGCTTCAAGGTGACCTGGGAGGGCCGGGGCACAAAGACCTTGGGGATGCCAGGCAGGTCCTCAGCGGGGATGATGGGAGCGTGAGGAGGCAGGAGCTGGCCCTGAGGGTGGAGCCCAGGGGCCACAAAGGAGCCTGAAGGTCCGGGTCTCATGGGGTCGACCAGCTGCCAGGTGGACCCCTCCAGGAGGTGCTCGGGTTTGCCGGGCGACATGAATGCTGGTGTCAGAGGGTGCTGCGGAAGCTGTGAGATGTGGACTGTGGCCTCAGCGGACGGCCTCTTGGGGGGCTTCTGCTGCTGGCCCGTTTTCTCCTGAGAGCCTTCCCGGAGGACCGAGGAGGGGCCCGGGAAGGGCTGCGGGGCTAGGAGCTCCTGGGGCGTGCTCTCCTGGGAGGCAGCGGTGCCGCTGCCTGGGTATGGGACGCCGGAAGTGACGCTGGGCTGCACAGCCTCTCCTTTGGTCAGCCGCTTCCGGGGACTTCCCTCCGCCTTCTTGGTGCCCTTAGCACTTTGTTCAGGATCCATGACCTTCGGAGAGATTTCAGAGGCTATTCAGGGAGGGTCCGGGCAGGCTGCATTTACGAGCAATCCAGGTGTCCCAGAGGGAGGTGTCCAGCTTTGGCCGAGAGCTGTGGAAATCAAACCCCAGACGGCTTTGGGAATTCTATTATTTTTTTTTGCAAGTGTCACTGACTGCAAGTGACCTCAGGGCAGGTCATACTGGTGAGGCATGGCCCTCTACTTCACAGACAGGAAACGCACCGGCACTTCCTGCCTGCATGTCTGCCAGGAACACGCCATGTGGGATGTCAGTATTGCCATCGTGTGGTTGCAGTTGGCAGTGGCAAGTGGTCCCTAAGAGTCCCCCGTGTGCTATGCGAACAGTGGAAGGTGGGCGATGTCTGTGTCCATGGCCCAGTCATCCCTGGTCCCGGCACGAGAGATGCCACGCTGGATGCTGGGGGCGGCTCCCTTCCGGCCTCTTCTCTCCTGTGGCCCCCTGCTGGGGATCAACAGTCTTGGATGAGAAGTGACGCTCTTCTGCTTGACAAAAGAGAAGAGACGGTTACTGTCACTTGTCCACGGCCTGGGCAGCCGCTGGGACTCGGGGTCAGACCTGCCTGAGACCCCTGGAAGGTTAAGCTCAGCTGGAACCGCAGACCCCAACTCTGTGTACCCAAGCACCACCCACCCTTCCCTCACCAGCTTCTGCCTGGGGGGCAGGTGGCTTTGGTGCCAAGGTGTTTCTGGGTTCTGAGGCCCCAGGGGGCACTGGGGGCAGGAGGCGTGTGGGCTCTGGCACCTGCAGGGCAGCGAGGGACAGGGGCTTGGGCTCTGCCATCTACTCACTGGGTATGAGCACGCTCAGCCTCAGTGGCCTCATCTGTATGATGGGAAACAGTGCCCGCTCCACCACACACCCAGGCTGCAGGTGGCTCTGACCAGACAGGGTCGGCGCGTCACAGTCAACAGAGCGGCTGCAGATTTCCAGAGTGGACACTTGTGAGAGTGAGAGGGGCACTGCTACTCATCACAGAGGAGCAACAGGAACAAAGCAGGACAGTCCCAGGCAAACCCTTACGGCCAGCTCAACGGAGACCCGACACATGGGCCAACCACGTCTGGGTGTCTGCTACTAACCTCAGATCTCTGCTGTCCTGAGGACTGCAATCCCACCACAGTCCCCTGGTGGATTCTCAAGGGACCGTCGCGTCCGACCCCCTCGCTTGACAGATGAGGAGGCTGAGGGCTACATGCATGATGTGACTTCCCCAGAAAACCATGCAGGAGAGCAGCAGAACTGGGCCACCCCATGCCTCCAGGGCCCCGGCCAGCCTCGCCTCCCACCTCGATGAGCAACGTCCTCTGAGGCTCCTGCGGCACAGCGGGTACCGGCATGACCCAGGGCACCACAGCAGGAGCATCAGGAGCCATCCGGGATCTGCACAGGGGCGCTGGCCTCTCCATATATGACCTGGACTCACTGTGGCTGCTGCGGGCGGTGGGAGGACTGGCTGGGGTCCGGGAGCCAGTCCCGACAGTGCCAGCCCAGGCCTGGCCTGCCTAAGCTTGGGTGGGCAGAGGCACTGAGGCCTGCCAGACAAGACAGATGTCATATGCAGACAGAGCACTGTTCTCTGAGCTGAGAGGGGCCTCCCAGGCTGGCTGCACCTGTGTCGGGGGAGGCCCGTAGGACGCCATGGATAGCTAATAAAGGGAGACTATACTTACTATTTCTACTGACCCCTTCCTACCCGGACCTCAGAGCATCCAGAACACTAGTTAGTGGTAAGCTTTGCTTCGTATGATGGACGGACGGGTGGCTCCTGTGGCATGGGTGGGCGGTGATGAGTCTGAGTAGGGGTCAGAGGGCCAAGGCGGCCCCTGCATGATCTGGGCCTGTGGTGGTGGTCCCTGCCCTGAGCCACAGGGCTCTGCAGGGGTGGGAGGGGGAAGTGCCCAGTGGCTGGGGTTTGGTGTAACTCCCAGGGTGAGGTGGGAGGGGCAAGGGCTGAGAGAGAGAGAGATGGTCAGGTGACTATTATGTCATCAGGTGACTCATTGGGCCAGGATCACCTGCCTGAGGTCTGTGTGCGGACGACACCTGTGAGTGGGGCCTGGTGCCCCTCCGGGGAAGGGTCTCCTGCCTGCACCCACCAAGGGAAGAACAACCAGGCCACCCAGCATGCAGCCAGGGGGGCCTTCATTTCACACAGAGGGGCAAGTGAGCCACAGCGGGGACCACCGGCCCAGGATTCCGGGACCAGTGCTCTCTGCCACCTGGCTCTTCTGTGTCCCGATAGGGCTGAGGGGCAGCGAGAGAGGTAGCTGGGACTGCAGGTGCAGGGGAACCTGGCAGAGCGCAAAGGAAGGCAGCCCTGGAAGTGCGCCTGTTTAGACATGGCATAACCAATGTCTTGCTGAAGCGCCACACTCCTTCAGAAGGGTTTCTCTCATCACTGTGACCAAGAGACGCCAAGGAAATGACTCTGGGGTTCTGAGAGCATGCGCGAGGCTTTAGCATGAGCTCGGAGTGCCAGAGGAGAAAGGTCACTTCTCCAGGAACTGGAGCGGGCATCTGTAAAAGTCACCAGAGAAACAGGCTCAGAGCTTCCCTGACAGCGCCCAGGAGCCGGGCCAACAGGGGCCCGAGCTGGGGAAAGAGGGAAAACATCATCTGCTGGAGGTGGAAGAATGGCCACGGGGTTCACACTGCTGGTCACTGAGGCCACTGAGGCCACGGCCCCCAGGGAGCTCTGGCTTAGACATAGAATCACAAAGGTAACCTGAGCTTCAATTGGCTAACACAGCAACTTAGCTCCTACTTCTAGAAGCTTCCATAGGTATGGCAATTAGAAACGCCCAACAGGGAAGAAGCAGAGCTTGCGGGGCTGGAGTCACAGAAGCCTCAGGGGAGTAGGGAGGGATGGAGGAGCCAGCAGGGCCAAGGCGAGGCAGCCTGAGCCTGGCACCTGAACTGAGAGGTACCGCCTGCTTCCCAGGCATTGGGACCCCATGGCCACAGCTCAGATGGACGTGCGGGGGGCTCCACCAGAGGGGGAGGTGGGAGGTGGGCTAATTGGATGGACAGCTCTACCAGAGCTTGCAGGAGGCCAGCCTGAATGTGCCTTAGGCTCTGACTGAGGAGCCTAGGCCCCAAGCCAAGGTAGATAAGGTGGAGGTGAGAAAGGGGCGGGGCCTGCTGCCCCAGGAGCTCTGAGGCAAACCTGACCCCAGACCTGTGAGCTTAAGAAAGGTCTTTGCTTGTAATTTACTTAAACACACACACACCCACACACACAGACACAGACACACATACCCCAAACACACACACACACACAGACTCACACACCCAGACACACACACACACCCCAAACACACACACAGACACAGAGACACAGACACACACACAGACACACATCCAGACACACAGACACACACAGAGACATACACACACACACCCAGACACACACACCCCAAACACACATAGACACACACACACACACCAAACACACTCTTCAATATACCAAAATAGAGTCACAAATAATACTGACAGTGTAAAACATGAATCTCAAGATACCAATAAAGCAAACCTTCCACTTAACTTGCATAGGTGGGGACTCAGTACAAGACCACAGGCTGGACACGAGGCAGGCACTCTTATTTAATAATCCCCCAACAGAACCACTGTCCTCCCTTGGGAGTCTTTGTGTGCAAGGCTCTTGCACGTGTGTGCATTTGCATGTATGTGTGCAAGACACAGCATGATTCTTCCCCTGCAAAGAAGTGTAAAAGTGGCTGTGGGCTCGGTGGTGACAAGATGGGCCAGCCGTGAGGACATGGGTTGAGAGACTAATGGGGGGATCCAGCAGAGAGCCACAGAAGGAGGTCTAGACAAAGAGGGTGCCCAAGGCCAAGGCCAAGGGTGGGGCTCTGGCTGGGAATGAGAGAGGCGGCAGAGACCGTGCGTTTCTCCTACCAGCCATTGCCTTTAGTATTCGAAGGCCCCTGAGCTTTAGCTGGCTCCATGGCCACCCAGCGAGATCTGGTATCTCCCAGGCTTCCTTGCAGCTGCAGCTTCAGCACCTACATCATAGCTGGAAGAAAAGTGGGCGCCTTCACTTGCCCATTTTCTCAGGAAGGGGCAGGGAGGTGGTGGTGGTGACACAGCCCTAACTTCATGGACAAGAACAGTACCCAGGGGACAGCAGGGCCAGAGGACAGCGCTATGCTGTGAAGCAGAGACACCTAGCCCCGAGAGAGAAACACAGCTCTGTCTGGCTGAAGCCACAGTGACTTGGTTCCTTTCACAGCAGTTGAATAAACACACTAATGTGTATGGTGGTCCCTGGGGAACACAGAAGGACCTGCCGGAACTTCTGCCACCCTTCAGAGTTGGCCAGCATCCCTTAGCTCCCGGCCCCTTGCATCCTCCAGGGCACACCTTCTCACCCCGAGCTCTTCCAACATTGACTCCCCTCTTACTTGCGAGAACTCTGGGGATTCCTTGGGTCCACCCAGACAAACCAGGATCATCTCCCCACCCCAAGAGCCTCAGCCACAGTCACAAAATCATATTTGCCACGACAGGAAGCATATTCACAGGTGCTATGGACCATCATCCTCCCTACCATAACAGTATCTTATTTTTTTTTTTTAAGATTTATTTACGGCCGGCGCTGTGGCTCAATAGGCTAATCCTCCACCTTGTGGCGCCGGCACACCGGGTTCTAGTACTGGTTGGGGCACCGGATTCTGTCCCGGTTGCCCCTCTTCCAGGCCAGCTCTCTGCTATGGCCCGGGGAGTGCAGTGGAGGAAGGCCCAAGTGCTTGGGCCCTACACCAGCATGGGAGACCAGGAGAAGCACCTGGCTCCTGCTTTCGGATCAGCGCGGTGCGCCGGCCGCGGCGGCCATTGGAGGGTGAACCAATGGCAAAGGAAGACCTTCCTCTCTGTCTCTCTCTCTCTCACTGTCCACTCTGCCTGTCAAAAAAAAAAAAAAAAAAGATTTATTTACTTATTTGAGAGGCAGCATTCCAGAGAGAGGATGAGACACAGAGAGAGCTTCCATCTGCTGGTTCACTTCCCAAATGGCCATAACAGCCAGGATCCAGGAGCTTCATCTGGGTCTTCCACATGGGTGCAGAGGCCCAAGGACTTAGGTCATCTTCCATTGCTTTCCCAGGGCACAGCAAAGAGATGGATTGGAAGAGGAGCAGCCAGGACTCCAACAGGTACCTGGGATGCTGGAGCCATAGGTGGAGGCTTAACCTACTGCAGCACAGCACCAGAGCCAGCCCCTATGACATCTTATTTTAAAAAATACTTATTTCTTGATATCTTAGCCAGGCTTAGCATTTTTGCAAAATTTATTACCCAGTTATTTCACCCAGGGGATTACTTTTCATATCCTTTGCTTATGTTTCTAATGGGTTATATATTTCTTACTGGTTTATAGCAGTTCCATTGGTACTGGGGATGATTCTTTATACAAAGGCTGCATATAGCTCCTCCTATTTATAACTGGCCTTGAACTTGACTGCATAGACAAATGTTTGATTGTGTGTGGTCAAATGTATCCTCAGTTTTCCTCTTAGGACTTTTAGGTTTCAGGTCTGAAATGGTTTTATAGAAAACCAATTTTCTATATAGTTCCTTTCTGACTTATCTTTCCCCTCCCTCCTGCCCCAGCTCCCTCCCTGCCTGTCCACTGCCATCCTGGCTCTGTCCGACATGTATCTGGGGATAAGGAATGGGGCTATCCAGGTGCCCTAACACTAGGATTGAATGGCCCATGCCCCTCTCTAAATATCCTGGGCCTCGGGCCCTCACCCCAGACAGACCGCAGAAACAGGCTCTCAGGAGAAAGGCCCCGGCACCTGTGTGCTTGGGAAGCCCTGGTCAGGCTGCCACACAGCTTTCTTTTCTGCAGACTGAGTTCCTCCAACTGCCTCTCTAAGGAGCCCCCTGCCTAGAGCTCTCCCTCCCAGCCCCACTGCACCCCATGATGATGGTGGAAAGGGAAATCTCTTCACCTGCCAACTCCCCCGCCTCCCCCCCACCATCAAGAACCCTCAACAGCTCCCATTGCAGAGGGATAAGGTTCAGCCTATGGTGTTTGGGTCCAGACTTCCGGGGCCCTCCACTCTTCCTAGCTGTCTCTCGCTCCAGCCAGCATGCTCTGAACTCCCTGCTTCCACCCATCGATCCCTGGGGATCAGGAGGAGAAAGGAGACAAAGGAAAATGTTAGTGGTAGAAGGAGGCGTGGCCTGGAGGGAGGTGCAGCCCAGGCAAAGTGCAGGGCGGGCCATGCCAGGCTCTGCGGCTCTGGGGCCCAGAACACCCAGTGCAGACCCTCTAGACTCCACACTGCCTGGGGGTGGGTTCTGGGTATGTGGCCCTCTGGGCTCAGTAGTGATGACAACAGCTCCAGACTGAAGGCTCTGGTGTGCCAGGCACATCCTACAGAGCTGTCTGTGGTCAGAAAGCTGGGGGAGGCACGACCCTGTGCGGATGGTGTGGGGTGGGCAGAGACATGCTGCTGGGCCGGAGCAGGTTTTCAGAGACCCCTGCCCCTTACACCCTCCGGCCTGGAGTCGTTCATGGAAAACTGGCATGGCCTAGGTTCCCAAGGACGGCCAGTGTTGGCAGGAAGACGTCCTCTGCTAATCCAGCAGGTGCAATAGCGTTGCTTCCCTGAGAAGCCACACAGGCTGTCACCTGGGGTCAGGCCTGGGGCTTAACCTGTTTTCCTGGTGAACTTGTCTCCCCTTGGACTGGGCCCTCCTCATCTTACTATTTCCAGTGGGCATTGAGTAAGGTAGGAAACATTTTTAAAGTAGTTGACTGAGTACCTACTGTGTGCCTCAAATATGCCAAACACCAACAAATGGGCTCTCCCAGGTGTCTTCTGTGTGCAGAGGAAGACCTAGGTAATTGCTCCAGACCACACGAGAAGGGGCAGAGGCAGGATCTGAATGCCAAGTGCAGTCCAATGCCGCAGAAACCCCCAAGGGCCCTGAACTTGGCCAGGGCAGCACAGGTGGACCCTACCTTCTTTCCCAGAGTCCTGGCTCCTCCAGGAAGTCCTTGGGTAACCCAAGGGTAACCTCCTTGGGTAACGACCGCCTCCCGCGCCTGGACCAAAGCCCACCCCACGGGCAGCTCACTGCCTGACACTGCTCACCTTAGGGCTGAGTTTCTTGATATTTTCCTGCAACAATGAGTGGTGCATTATTCATTCTCTCGAAGGCTCTTAAGTCTTTCCCCTTGGGTGGCTGTGGCCTTTGTGTTCCTACTTTTCCTCTTTCTCCCAACACCACGACCTAGACAGAGCTTGGCAAATTCCATTCACAGCAAGAAGAAACCTGGGCAATTTTAGGTGAGCTGGATCTGGCTAGTGTTTGTCTTCCTGTTAGAGCCCAGGGACCAGGCTGAAACCGACGTCTCTGGGGAGGACGCAGTCCCAGGGACAGGCCCGTGGAAAGCAGGAACGTGTGTCATGGTCAAGAACCGCCCTGGGCCAGGCCTGCCCAGGTCCAGACTCAGCCCTGGTCCCCTGTGGCTGAGGGTGAGTGTCTACACTGAAAACAACGAACCCTTTCTGTGGGTCGGGGCTGCTCTTGGGGTTTTGCACAAATCAGCACATGTGTTCCTCACGAGAACCCCATCCGGCAGGTGGCACTGATGTTTCCCATTTGACAGATGAGGAAACTAAGGCCCAAAGTCCCTAAGGCGCCAAGAGCCAGAACCTGGACTCAGAGTATCCGGTGCCTTCTGCAGCGCAGACCCTCCAGGCAGCGGGCCGCGCCAGCCCCCCACTCTCCACCCCACACTGCTCCAGCAGCCTTCCAGCCGGCCTGGCCTGTCTTTCACCTGGAAAGGTATCTACAGTGTTTAATGAAGCCTTGCTCCCACTGAGACAGGAATTGCTGCCGGCTCCGAGCAAGGGCCTGGTGAAGGTCATGTGCTTGTGGGTAATTAACCTAAGTTACCCTTCCATACCCAGTTATCTACCTGTCCACCTATCTCATCAGTTATTTATATCTGTTTTTCCCTGTAGGGATTAAAAGAGGCTCCCGGACACCTGTGCGGACTCCGTGTGCACCGTGAACTTAACCTGACCTCTTTATCTCCAGTGGTCCAGGAAGCGCTGTGGGTGAAAGAGCTTCAGGAAGAACAAAGGCTGAGCTGGGAGCCGCGAGTTGGGCAGCTCCGGCAGACCTGTCGTCTGGCCTTGTGCCGGTGTCCATCAGCGCCGCCCAGACACACCTGTAGCCCATGCGGGCTGCCACGGCCTCTCTCTCGTCAGTTTACCACAGGTTGCTCGCTGCTCTTGTGATGGCATCTTGTTTAGAATCAAGTGACTGTGTTACGGAAGGCACACTTGCTGACCAGCTCCCTCGGGGACTCCGAGCCTTCTGTCAACCATGCAGGGAAACAGAGAACACCCTAGAATACAGCTGTGTGATAGAAGGGATGATGGCCGGGGAGACTGGGGGGCATAGACAGTGTGTTCTGCCAGGGGTGTAGGAACTCCCTGCGGTCTCCGTCACTCCTGGCCACACAGCGAGATGGGTTTAACTGTACCAGCAGTGACACAGCAGTGACAACAATTGCTCCTCTGCAACTCACTCCTTTATCCATTCAGGCTTCGAGAATTACTGGAGTCTTCTCAATGCTAGGCCAGTAACAGAAAACTGAAGGAAACTGTAGACCTTACCATAAAGCTACAACACTCAAGACAGCAGGGTATCCACACAAGGATGAACAGAAAGGTCAATAGAAACAGAACAGAGTAAGGAAGCATACCCCCCCGCCCAGACACACACACACACACACATACACACAGTCTCCTGATTTATTAAAAAGTGGCTCCAGCTCCTTATCCCAGCTTCCTGGTAATGTGCACCCTGGGAGCTCAAGTAGTTGGGTCCATGCTGGGGATGTGGGAAGCCCAGATTGAGTCCCTGGCTCCTGACTTTGGTGTGGCATAGTCCTGGCTATTGTAGGCATTTAGGGAGTGAACCAGCAGATTGGGACTGTCTTTCAAATAATTGATTGATTGATTTTAAAATGCTATTGTACTTGATGGGGGTGGGAGGGTGGTGATCTGTTCAGAAAGTGCTATTGAAGCAATTGGATATCCACATGGACAAACAACCAGTGTTGGCCCTCTGCCTCACACCAGAGATGAAGTTGATGTGAATGGATGAGAGGCCTGAGTAGAAAAGATTAAATGATGAAGCATGTAGAAGAAAATATCTTCATGAACCTAGAGTCACAAAGATTTCTTTTTTTTTTTTTGAAAGGCAGAGTGGACAGTGAGAGAGAGAGAGACAGAGAGAAAGGTCTTCCTTTGCCGTTGGTTCATCCCCCAATGGCTGCTGTGGCTGCTGTGCTGTGGCAAGTGCACCGCGCAGATCTGAAGCCAGGAGCCAGGTGCTTCTCCTGGTCTCCCATGCAGGTGCAGGGCCCAAGGACCTGGGCCATCCTCCACTGCCTTCCCGGGCCACAGCAGAGAGCTGGCCTGGAAGAAGAGCAACCGGGACAGAATCCGGCACCCCGACTAGAACCTGGTTGGGACTAGAACCCAGTGTGCCAGCGCCGCAGGCGGAGGATTAGTCTAGTGATCCGTGGCGCCAGCCATGAAGATTTCTTACTCAACTGACCAAAGCACAGTCACACACACTCGTAAAGGGAAAGACTCATGATGAATTGTGCTTCATGACAATTTAACTTCTGTTCACCAAGAGACACTAAGAATAGAGTAAAAAATAGAGTAAGAAAAAAGACAAGCCACAGACTGGGAAAGGATATTTGCAATACATACTCAACCAAGGACTCGTATCCAGAACATAAAAAGAATTACAAAAATGAACAAGAAAAGGGAGACAACCCAGTATCAAATGGCAAAAGCTAACTCAAAATGAATCAAGGACCTACACATGAGAGCTAAAACTAGAAAACGCTTAGAAGAAAATACATGGAGAAAGCCTCACAATCCTGAGTTTGGCCATGGCTTCACAGATGTGACACCAGAAGCAGAGGCAACAAGAGAGCAAAAAATAGAGAGGTTGAACTACATCAAAACTCAAAACTGTGCACCAGAGGATAAAATCAACAGTGAAAAAACAACCTATCAGGTGCGGGTGTTGTGGCATAGTAGGTAAAGTCTCAGCACCAGCACCTCATGTGGGCCCCTGTTGGAGTTCTGGCTGCTCCATTTCCAATCCAGCTCCCTGCTGATGTGCCTTGGAAGGCAGTGGATGACGGCTCAAGTGCTTGGGCTCCTGAACTAATGTGGGAGACCAGGAAGAAGCTTCTGGCTCCTGGCTTCGTGTCAGCTCAGCTCAGCTATTGTGGCCATATGGGGAGTGAACCAGCAGACGGAAGAACTCTCTCTCTGTCTCTCCCTCCCTTTGTAAGCCTCTTAAATAAATAACTAAATCTTAAAAAAAAGCAGCCTATGGAATGAGAGAAAAAACTTACAAATCTTATATCTGAAAAGGGATTGATACCTAGAATATATAAAAAATTACTACAACTCAATAACAAAAGAACAACCCAACTGAAAATGAACAAGGGACTTGAGCAAACATCCCTCCTAAGAAGTTCTGCACACGGTCAACAAGGATGTGAAAAGGTGCTCAAGATCATTAGGGAAATGAAAATCAAAACCATAAGGAGAGAGCAACTCACACAACTTGGGATGGCTACCTTCAAGAAAGAAAGGAAGAAAGTGTTGGCGAAGACGTGCAGAACTGGAGCCCTGTGCTCTGCTGGCGGCAGGCTTATGGTGCAGCCTGGTGCAGGCGTCTAACGCAGTGGTTAAGATGCTGCCTGAGGGGCGGGCACGGGGCACTGCGGTGAAGCCCTCATTTGGGATACGTACATCCTGTATTGCAGTGCCCCATTCGAGTCCTGGTTACCAAGCTTCTGATCCAGCTTCCTGCTAAGGCACACTCTGGGAGGCAGCAGGTGATGCTGATGTACCTGGGTCCCTGCCACACCCATGTGGGAGACCTGGATTGAGTTCTGGACCTGGCTTCAGCCTGACCCAGCTCTGGCCATTGTGGGCATTTGGGGAGTGAACCAGCAGATGGAAGACCTCTTTCTCTTGCTTTCTAATATAAATGAATGAATGAATGAATGTAAACTTTAGAAAGAGTAAAGTTTCTGTGAAAAACAGAATGTGCTAGATGCTCAAAAAATTGAAAATAAAATTATGACTGAGCAGTTCCAATTCTAGGTGCAGAGTTAAAAGAATTGAAAGCGAGGTCTCTTGGCCGGCGCCGCAGCTCAATAGGCTAATCCTCTGCCTGCGGCACTGGCACACCGGGTTCTAGTCCTGGTTGGGGCGCCGGATTCTGTCCCGGTTGCTCCTCTTCCAGGCCGGCTCTCTGCTGTGGCCAGGGAGTGCAGTGGAGGATGGCCCAAGTGCTTGGGCCCTGCACCCCATGGGAGACCAGGAGAAGCACCTGGCTCCTGGCTTCGGATCAGCGCAATGTGCCAGCTGCAGCGCACTGGCCGCGGCGGCCATTGGAGGGTGAATCAACGGCAAAAGGAAGACCTTTCTCTCTGTCTCTCTCTCTCTCTCACTGTCCACTCTGCCTGTCAAAAAAAAAAAAAAAAAAAAAAAGAAAGTAAGGTCTCAGAGATACTTGTACACCTATGTTCATAGCAGCATCATTCACACAAGCCAAGAGAGAGAAGCAATCCCTTGTGGGCTGGCGCTGTGGCGTAGTGTGTGAAGCTGCCACCTGCAGTGCCGGCATCCCATATGGGCGCTGGTTTGGGTCCCGGCTGCTTCACTTCCTATCCAGCTCTCTGCTATGGCCTGGGAAAGCAGTGGAAGATGGCCCAAGTCCTTGGGCCCCTGCACCTGCGTGGGAGACCCCGAAGAGACTCCTGACTCCTGGCTTTGGATCAGTTCAACACCAGCCATTGTGGCCAACTGGGGAGTGAACCAGCGGATGGAGGACCTCTCTCTCTCTCTCTCTCTGCCTCTCCTTCTCTCTCTGTGCAACTCTGACTTTCAGATAAATAATATATTTTTTTTAAAGACAGAAGAAATATCCATTGTCTGCTGATGGAGAATGAGTAAACAAAAGGGAAGTTTATTTTCAATGGATATTAATGCAATGGAATACTATTTAGCCTTAAGAAGGAAGGAATTCTGACTTACACTACACCATGGTTGACTCGTGAGGATATTATGCTGGTGAGAGGACAGTCACAGAAGGGCAAAGACCAACCATGAGATACCTCGAGTAGTCCAAGTCCTAGACAGAACAGGAATGGCAGTTGCCAGGGGAGGTGGGGAAAGGAGAAGGGGCTGTGGCTGCTCACTGCATGTAAATCTCCAGCTTTGCAAAATGAAAGGAGTTCTCACGATTGGTTCCACAACAATGTGAATGAAATAAATATTCGTAACCTTAAAATGGTTAAGATGACCAATTTTGTTATGTGTATTTTATCCTAATTTTTTAAATGCAAAAGAGTTTAGTAGGCACTTCCAGAAAGAGGTTATTTAGCTAGTCAATAGGCATACCTCATGAAGCTTTCCCCCTGTTTTCTTCTGAAAATTTTACAGTTCCAGGTTTTATGTTTAAGTCTTAAATCCATTTTGAGTTGATGTCTGTGTAGGGCATAAGATAAGGATTTTCTTTCTTTCTTTTGCATATGGATCTCCAATTTTTCCAGCATTTGTTGAAGTCTATCTTTTCTCTGTTGTGTATTCTTGGCACTCTCGGAAAAAGATCAGTGGTCCACAAATGTGTGGATTTATTTCTGGGCTTTCTATTTGTGCCAGTAGCATCCTTTTTTTTTTTTTTTTAAAGATTTTATTTATTTATTTGAGAAGCTGAGTAACAAATAGAGAGAAGGACAGACAGAGAGAGAAGTCTTCCATCTGCTGGTTCACTCCCCAAATGACTGTGACGGCCGGAGCTGAGCTGATCTGAAGCCAGGAGCCAGGAGCTTCTTCCAGGTCTCCCACGCAGGTGCAGGGGCCCAAAGACTTGGGCCATCTTCTACTGCTTTCCAAGGCCATAGCAGAGAGCTGGATCAGAAGAGGAGCAACCAGGACTAGAACTGGTGCCCATAAGGGATGCTGTTGCAGCAGGTGGAGGGTTAACCTACTGCGTCACAGCGTAGGCCCCGATACTGTTTTGATTACTGTAGCTTTGTTTTACCTTTTGAAGTCTGGAAATGTGATGCCTTTGTTTCCCATGACTGACTTGGCTATTTGTGTTTTATTTTGTGATTCCATTTGAATTGCATAGTTATTTTTCTTCTATTTCTGTTTAAAAATGCCGTTGGGATGTTTACAGGGATTGCATTGAATGGGTAGCCTGTTTTGGGTAGTATGGACATTTTAACAGTATTAATTCTCCTAACCCATGCACGCAGGTTATCTTTCCATTTGTCTGTGTCTTAATTCTTTTCTCAATATTTCACAATTTTCAGTACGTCAGTCCTTTACCTCCTTAGTTTATTTTGAAGCATCTTACTCTTTTTGGTGCTACTGTTAAACAGGATTGTTTTCCTAATTTATTTTTCAGATAGTTCAATGTTGGTATAGAAATGCAACTTATTTTTGTTCATCGATCTTGTGTCCTGTAATTTGACTAAATTTGGTTGTCAGTTCTAATTTTTTAATGAAGTCTTTAGAGAGTTTCATATGGTAAGATAATGTCTGCAAAGAGAGACAACCTTTATTATTTGTTCCTAATGCTTTTGATTTTTTTTCCTAATTGCTCTAGCAGATTTCCAGTCTAAATTGAATAGAAATGGTGAGAGCGGGCATCCTTGTCCTGTTCCTGATCTTAGAGAAAAAACTTTCAGTTGTTCCTCATTGGGTACAACATGAGCTGTGAGCTTGTCATATGTGGCTTTTATTATGTTTAAGTAGTTTCTTTCTACTCATAATTTATTGTTTGTTGAGCATTTTATTTATTTATTTATTTTCCTTTTCTGTAAAGCTTTTTTTTAAAAATTTATTTGAAAGTCAGAGTCACGGTGGGTGGGGGAGGGCGAGAGAATCTTCTATCTGCTGGTTCACTCCCCAAATGGCCAAAGCCACAGCTGGGCCAGATTGAAGCCAGGAGCCAGGAGCTTCTTTTTGGTCTCCCACACGGGTGCAGGGGCCCAAGCACTTGGGTCATCCTCCACTGCTTTCCCAGGTGCATTAGGAGGCAGTTGGATCAGAAGTGGAACAGCTGGATCTCAAACTGGCACCTATATGGGAGGTTGGCATCGCAGGCAGTGGCTTAACCTGGTAGCCATAACACTGGCCCTGTTGAGCATTTTTATTATGAAAGGGTGTTGAATTTTGTCAGAGAATTTTCCTGTATTTGTTGAGATGACCATGAGACTTTTAGCCTGTCTTCTTTTAAGGTGGTATATCATATGAATTGATTTTCTTACATTGAACTAACTTTGCATTCCAGGGAAGTGTCTCACTTGGTCATGGTGTATGATCCTTTTAAGGTACTGTTATATTTGATTTGCTAGGTTTTTTTTTTTTTTAGTATTTTTGCATTTGTGTTTATCAGGTATATTGGCCTATTGTATTCTTGTGTTATCTTTGCCTGGTTTTGGAATCTGAGTTATGCTGACTTCATACAGTTATGTCTGAAAATATTCCCTCTTCTTCGACTTCTTGGAAGAGTTCCAGAGTTATTATCACTAATGTTCAAATGTTTTCTAGAATTCACCAGTGCAGCTACCTGGTCCTGGGTTTTCTTAATTGGGAGAGTATTGGTCACTGATTTGGTCTCCTTACTAGTTCTAGTTCTATTCAAACTTTGTTTTCACTTTTTTTTCCCTTAAAGATTTAATTATTTGGAAGTTAGAGTTAGAGAGAGGGAGGGAGAGAGAGAGAGAGAGAGAGAGAGAGATCTTCTATCCACTGGTTCACTTTCCAGATGGCCGCAACATCTGGGGCTGGGGCTGAGGCTGGGGCTGGGCCAGGCTAAAACCAGGAGCCAGAAGTTTCATCTGGGTCTCCCATGTGGATGGAAGGGGCCCAGGTACTTGGATCATCTTCTGCTGCTTTTTCCAGGCCATTAGGAGGTAGCTGGATTGGAAGTGGAGCAGAGGGGCATGAACCAGTGTCCATATGGGAGCTGTTATGCCACCATATCGGCACCTATTCAAACTTCTTATTTCTTTGTGATTTAATTTTGGTAGGTAGGTCGTATTTTTCTAGGAATTTGTCTTTTTTTTTTTTTTTTTTTCCCTAGGATGTCTGGTTTGTTGGCATATAAAAGCACACTTTAAAATGTTCCTAGAAAATAAAATTAGGAGACAAAATCCATGCATATGAGAGATTTTCTAAAAGTTCATGAAAACGGCTGGTGCCGCGGCTCACTAGGCTAATCCTCTGCCTGCGGTGCCGGTACTCTGGGTTCTAGTCCTGGTTGGGGCATCGGATTCTGTCCCGGTTGTTCCTCTTCCAATCCAGCTCTCTGCTGTGGCCCGGGAAGGCAGTGGAGGATGGCCCAAGTGCTTGGGCCCTGCACCTGCGTGGGAGACCAGGAGAAGCACCTGGTTCCTGGCTTCGGATTCGCGCAGCGCCGGCTGTAGCAGCCATTTTGGGGGGGTGAACCAACGGAAGGAAGACCTTTCTCTCTGTCTCTCTCTCTCTCACTGTATATAACTCTATCTCACACTGTCTAACTCTGCCTGGGCAAAGAAAAAAAAAAAGTTCATGAAAATGTGTATTACAAAAAACTATTCATGGATGTCAAAATTTTTTTGTGCCAAGATAAGCTTAGTTTTAAATCCATTTTCCACAACCTTATTAAAGTGCCCTGTGATTGTTTTTAGTGGTCTATAATGATGCTTTTTCTTTCTGTAGCATCAGTTGAAAATGTCTCTTAAAATTTCTGATTTTGTTTCTTTGAATCTTCCCTTTTTATTAGGCTAGCTAAAAGTCTATCAAATTTGTTTATCTTTTCAAAAAACAACTCTTTTTTTAAAAAAGATTTATTTGTTGATTTTAAAGGCAGAGTTACAGAGAGGCAGAGGCAGATAAAGAGGTCTTCTATTTGTTGGTTCACTCCCCAAATGGCTGCAATGGCCAGAACTGAGCAGATCCGAAGCCAGGAGCTTCTTCCAGGTCTCCCATGTGGGTGCAGGAGCCCAAGGACTTGTGCTTTCCCAGGCACATTAGCAGGGAGCTGGAGCATCCGGACTCGAACTGGCACCTGTATTGGATGCCGGCACTGTAGGCAGTGCCTTTACCTGCTATGCCACAGTGCTGCCCCCACCCCCAAGAACAACTCCTTTTTTTCACTTTTTCTATTATCTATTTTATTTTTCCTCTAATCCTCATGATTTCCTTCCTTCTGTTCCTCTTGGTCTTGGTTTGTTCTTCTTTTTCGAGCTTCTTGAAGTATAAAGTGAGGTTGTTGATTTGAGATCTTTTTAAAATCCAGGTGTTTACTGCTATGAATTTCACTTTCCGTACAGCTTTGCTGACTCATGTGAGTTCTGGTATATTGTGTTCTCATTTTCATTTGCCTTGAGGCGTTTTCTAATTCACTTTTTGATTTGTTTTTGATCCAATGATCATGCATAGCATGTTAATTTCCAACATTTTGTGAATTGTCCAGTTTTTTGTTTCTGTTACTGATTTCTGATTTCATCTCATTCTGGTCAGGATTGTCTTCACTCATTGAAAACTCGTTTTGGGACCCAACATGTGATCCATCCTGGAGAAAGACACATGTGCACTGGACCGAGTGGGCCATTCTGCTGCTGTGTGTGGAAGGCTTTGTGCAGCTTCTATTAGGTCCATTTGGTCCGTGGTGTTGTTCTAGCCACCTGTTTCTTTATTTATAGAATTTTAACTTATGTATTTATTTTATTTGGAAGGCAGAGATCAAAAACAGAGAAGGGGAGAGAGGCAAAGAGAGAATCTACCCTCCACTGGTTCACTCTCCAAATGCCTGCAACGGTTGGGACGGGCCAGCACAAAGCCAGGAGTCAGAGATTCAACCCAGGTCTCCCATATGAGTGGCAGGGACCCAAGTCCTTGAGCCATCATTGCTGTATGTCAGGTGCGCAATAACAGGAGGTCGGAATCAGGAGTGCAACCAGGATTCAAACCCAGGCAGCCCAAGCACTGTCCTAACCACTGGGCCAAATGTTCATTCCTGTTGCTTGGTTGATCTTCTGCCTGGATATCCTATCTATTCTTGAAAATAGGGTATTAAAATACATGCTAACGCATACATAAAGCATCACTTGTCTGGGAACTAGGAAATGAACCTGCCACACATTCACCAGAACGGCAAGAATCGGGACCACTGGAGCAGCTCTTGTGCATTGTGACTGGGAAAGCACACAGACACAACAATGCGGCTCACCGATCGGCAGAATCTAACACCAAACACACACATACTCTCTGGCCCAGAAACCCCACTCCCAAGAATACATCTCACAGAGACACAGATGCTTGTTCCCACCCCACCCCACCAAAACACAAAAAGGAAGGTTCACAGCATCTTCATTCAAAATAGCAAAGGAACTGGAAACAGTCTAAATGCCAACAGCAGGTAAACTGATGAACACACCATGGCTAGTCACACCAGAATTATTATGCAGCGGAAGAAAGAACAAAGGACTGCTGCAGGCAAGACCACAGGTCCTACAGACGTTATGATCCCGTGGTAAGCAGAGGCGCGCAGGCACCACAGAGAGCTTACTGTGCTACGACTTGTGTGTGCCGTCCAACACACAGGTGCTGCCAACGTGCCAGTGTGACCTCGGGACCGGGACGCGGCGCTGGACGGAGTGAGTTTGTCTCCTTGCCC
Source organism: Lepus europaeus (assembly GCF_033115175.1). NCBI lineage: Eukaryota > Metazoa > Chordata > Mammalia > Lagomorpha > Leporidae > Lepus > Lepus europaeus. Next base: position 33,264,310 of record NC_084831.1, read on the forward strand.
TTCCACCTCTGCCATGTAAGCGTAAGACACGGCGCCTGGGTCTTGGACCATCAGAGCTACCTTTCTGCTCTCTATAAATGACCTCAGGTACTCTGTAATAGCACATCGTGGACTAAGACACACCGTATGATTCCACTCGACTGGAGTTTATAAGAAAAGGCAAAATCCATTTTAGGCTATTTTTATCCTGGGGGTTTACAGGAAGGCATGTGGAGTGACTTTCTAGGGTGGCAGAAATGCTCTGCATCTTAACATGGTTACACGTTAGTATTTACACACACATGCACACATGCACACACATACACAAGCATACACGGAAAAACTTGGAGTTGCACTTGTCTGATTTGTGTACCTCTGATTTGTGATGCCTCAATTTAAAATACACACACACACACAGAGACACACACATGATTTTTCAGCTGGAAAACACAAAGCCTTTAAGGAGAAAGCTCCAAACACACACTGATCCTAAGATGTGGCAGGTGCTGTGATAGGGACAGGTCCTTGGTACCGGCTGGGGAGGGCGAGCTCCCTGGGGTGGGCTGGGTACACATGGGCACGGGGCTCTGGGGGAGGGGGTAGCTAGATTGCACCAAGCAGAAGAGGGGACCCATGTGGGGAAGAACAGGGAGATGTTTCAGGGAGCCCTGGGTGCGTGGGAGGGCGGCTGGCTGGGTGAGTGGAGCACAGTACCGGGAGGTGAGGCTAAGGATATGAATGCAAGTCAATCCGCGGGTCTGTGTATCCGTGAGCTCTCCATAACCGTGTGTAGGGTGAATGAAAGAACCTTCTCAGTCATGCCTCATCTGCTGTCTGGAATGGGGATGGATGAGTTTGGGCGCTGGCAGGCTGGTGTGGTCACAGAGTGTGTTTCTAGTAGAGCTGTGGATGTTCCCAGTGTCTGCCGCCTTCCATGGCAGGGGGGGCCCAAGCCCTCCTCACGGGATTACCGCCCTGTGTCCCAGCCTCGGAGATGGTTTGCGTTTAGGATCTCCTCCAGAGTCCTTCCATCCCCTTGCACAACCACTGAGGGCTGTCTGCTCGTAGCCTTGGTGGTCTGGCCTCTTCCGATAACCAACACTCGTCCTTGGGCACCCTGGATCAGCTCCCTTCCCCAAACACCAAAATCCTCAGCTAGTGCAGTCCCTTATAGATGTCCTAGTATCCGCATATACCCCATGAGCTTCTCCCGCACGCTTTCAGTCTCTCTAGGTTCCTTATAGAGCAAGGCAAACACCGAGTGAACAGCTGTGGGTATGCATTGGGCCGGGAATAAGGACAAGAAAGAAATGCCTGGGTAAGTGCAGGACAGTCGCCAGTGCCGCAGGCCTAGCTCCACAGAGCCCCCCCCGTCCCAGAGCTGCTGCTGCCTGGCGTGAGAGCTTGACACACACTCAGCTCCTGGTAGGAGCAACACGGTCCGTGTGCCTCGCTTTCCTCCTTTCCACCCCCGGGCTTCTGCCCACCTTCAATTTTTTTTTTTTATAGTTATACGAAGGATCATCAAAAAGTTCATGGAAAACATGTATTATGAAAAAGCCATGTATGTACTTCAAGTATCTTTTGCACCAAAGTAAACGTAGCTTTTAATTCCATCTTCCGTGAACTTTTTGACGTACTCTCCTATATTACCACTTCCACATTCTCAAGTTTCATAACATTCACATTCTCTCCTGTATTATCATTATGTCAGGTCTACAGGCTATTTCTTTTCTTAAGAGCTATTTTTTATTTTTCAAATTTATATTTGAAAGGCAGGCAGAGAGAGACACAGAGGGAGATATCTCTCATTTGCTGGTTCATTCTCCAAATACCTGTAACAGCCAGAGCTGGGCTAAAGCCAGGAGCTAGGAACTCAATCTGTATCTCCCTCATAGTGGCACAGATCCATCACCCGCTGTCTCCTAGGGTGCACGTTAGTGGGAAGCTGGACTCAGGGGCAGAGCCGGGACTCAAACCCAGGCACTCTGCTCTGGGATGCAGGCATCCTAGGCAGTGTCCTAACTCCTGCATCAAATGCCTGTCCCTATAGGTTAATTGTTAAGAGTGAATCTAATAAACGATTTGAAGATTTCTGCTGTGCAACCGGATAGGAATGAATGGATCCGACAGAACGAAGTAAAATTCCACATTACTAAGCCTTTGTCACAAGAAAAAAATGTTTAACTTCCCTCACTCCTTTTTGAATCCCATCGAATCATTCTTTTCTGATTGATAGAAATAACCCAGGAGAGCTTCCCCCCCCACCTCCAGGAAACACAGGTGACTAAGTGATAAGCTCTCTGAACTCTCACAGAGAAAAAAAATCTTTATTTCAAATTGACTGGCTAGGGTTCTCAGCTCCAAGTCATTCTTCTCCAGGTTCTGGAAAGCACGGCTATACTGTACGTAAGCACTTGTGTCGTGATGTAGTTTTCTTTTTTTTTAAAATTTTTTATTTATTTATTTATTTTTAATTTTTGACAGGCAGAGTGGACAGTGAGAGAGAGAGACAGAGAGAACGGTCTTCCTTTTGCCGTTGATTCACCCTCCAATGGCCGCTGCAGCCGGCACATCGCGCTGATCCGAAGCCAGGAGCCAGGTGCTTCTCCTGGTCTCCCATGCAGGTGCAGGGCCCAAGCACTTGGGCCATCCTCCACTGCACTCCCTGGCCACAGCAGAGAGCTGGCCTGTAAGAGGGACAACCGGGACAGAATCCGGCGCCCCGACCGGGGCTAGAACCCGGTGTGCCGGCGCCGCAAGGCGGAGGATTAGCCTGTTGAGCCACGGTGCCGGTGTGATGTAGTTTTGATTCTTTCTAGGAGTTTTTGTTTCTTATTCTTGACACACTGCAGCTTCACCAGGCGGGGTCTGAATGTCCATTTCTAAGCAGCTCTTGTCCTGTGTGGTCAGTGTGCTCTTTCTATTTAAAGTCTCCATGTGCTTTTTCATCTCAGAGAATATTTCTTTTATTTTTTAAAGATTTATTTAGTTATTTGAAAGGCAGAATTACAGAGAGAGGCAGAGGTCCTCCATCCGCTGGTTCACTCCTCAAATGGCCACAACAGCCAGAGCTGGGCTGATCCAAAGCCAGGAGCCAGGAGCTTCATCCGGGTCTCCCACACAGGTGCAGGGGCCCAAGCACTTTGGTCATCTTACACTGCTTTCCCAGGCACATTAGCAGGGAGCCGGATTGCAAGCAGAGCAGCTGGGAATCGAACCAGCACCCATATGAGATGCCAGTGCCACAGACAGCGGCTTTACCTGCTACACCAGAGAATATTCCTTTGGTTAAGTCTTTGACTATTTCTACTTGTCTCCACCACTGTGTGTGGTCCCTACTTCTATCTCCCATCTGGTAGACCCTGAATCTCCTCTATCTGTCCAGCCTGGTCCTTAATTTTTTTTCTTATTGACATTTTGCTCTACTCTCTTGGAGACTTTCTTGATTTTAACGTCCAGATCTCCATCCGTATCTATTGTGTTCTTCAGTTTATTCACTACATGGAATCATACTTTAAATTCAACAATTATTTCCTTTTCTCTGGTTGGCCCATCTTCACAACAACCTGTTCCTTATTTTTCATATTTTCTTTTTTTTTTATTTTTGACAGGCAGAGTAGACAGTGAGAGAGAGAGGTCTTCCTTCCGTTGGTTCACCCCCCAAATAGCTGCTACAGCCGGTGCTGTGCTGATCCGAAGCCAGGAGCCAGGTGCTTCTCCAGGTCATGGGGTGCAGGGCCCAAGCACTTGGGCCATCCTCCACTGCACTACCGGGCCATAGCAGAGAGCTGGCCTGGAAGAGGGGCAACCGGGATAGAATCCGGCACCCTGACCGGGACTAGAACCCGGTGTGCCAGCGCCGCAAGGCGGAGGATTAGCCTGTTGATCCATGGCGCCGGCTAACAACCTGTTCCTTGCTGGCAAATGAAACAATTGCTTAACCATCGCTAAGCTTGCTAATGACAATCTCAGGTTCTTTGCTACTTCCTTTGGAGTGAGCTCTTTTTTTCTTTCCCATTTTAGGCCTTCTTTCCACACTATGGACTTTCTCCCTGTGTTTGGTGATCTTGGTTATCTGCACATATTTATGATCGCAGGCTCATGCTGTAGACTTGTGTTTGTGTTAGGATCCAGGTTACAGCTTCTTTAACAAGGACCTCACTGTAAGAGAGGCTTAGACAACACCTAAGCTTATTTCTGTCTCATGTAACAGTCATGTGGAAGCAGGCATGGCTGGCACAGTGGCTTCACAGTGTGGCTGCTATGGTTTGAATGTGGTTTGTCCCTCACGGGTCCACATGTTGGAGGCTTGGTCCCCAGTGTGGCTCTGTTGAGGTGAAGGTGCCTTTAAGAGGGAGAGCGGAGCCTAGTGGTAGGTGCTCAGGCCACTGGGGCACTGCTCTTGGAAGGGACAAAGTAAAAGTTCTCGTGGGATCCCTGTCAGTCCTCATGACAGTGAATTATAATTCCCACCTCCTCCCTCCCTGTGGCTTCCTGTCTTACCTCCCGATCACACATCTCCCTCCAAGATGCCATCTGTCACATGGTACCCCAGGCGGGGGCCCTCGCCAGGGGCTGCCTGATTTTGGACTTGGGGCCATCAGCACTGTAAGGCAAATGAACCTCTTCTCTTTATAAATTACCCGGCCTCAACATTTCGTCACAGTGATGGGAAAGGGCTGAATACAGGGGCCATCTCTGCTCATGCTCTTCCACTATCCCCAGCACGTCCACACCTTGGTCAGTGGGGACAAGAAAGGGGAGGGAAGAATGAGGAGATGTGCCTGCCACTTCAGTTCACCCCAGTACATGGGCACCCCAGCTGCTAGGGAGACCAGGAGGTAGAGCCTTTGGCTAGGGGGCCGCAAGCTCTGTCCAAATTCCTATCTCTACAAAGAAGAGGAAAAGGTTGCTGGTACAACAGCTAAGTATACAGGGCTCCCTGGGGGGTGTTGGTTCTAGGCTGTGACAGGTGCACCTTGGAATGTGATGGCAGAGGCTAGGAGAGGTGAAGTAGCCGTGCCGACTGAGGCTGGGAAGCCGGCCAGGGAACTCTCGCGATTGCCCAAAGAAGGACGGCTCTCCGTGGGGAGCCCACCGGGGCCCTCACCCTGCCAGAGCTGCCAGCACTTCCCCACGCAGAGACGGCAGACGCGTCCTCTGGAAGGCACTTGCTCGGCTCCTCTCCCACACTCGGGCCCTGAGACTCCTTAGAGAGCATTTCTGGGAATGCGGCCTGCCCTGGCCGCCTGCCTCTCCATGTGGAAAGTGGGGAGGGGTCGAACGCTACTCGGGTTCTTCAGGGGACCACCTGGTGCCATTCCTGTGCTTGGCTTTGCTGCTCTCAGCTGGAGCTGTGTTTGGCTCGTCTGGGATCAACATCACACAGAGTTCCGGGGCTGGGGCTGCACTTCCTGCTCTCTGTCCCTGCCTCCGCAATCCCACAGGCTTCCCATCTTCCCAGGGTTCAGAGCCACGGCTCGTGTGGCGAGGCCATTAGGGGTCATCTTTTGAAAACTGCTTTTCTCCGTCATCATGACGCTCCCCAGGGAAGAAGGCAAGGTGGACACTTGTGCTTGGGCAGACACAACACCAGTGTGTTCACGACTGGCTGGCTGGGTGGCCGAGGCCCCTTGCAGGACACCGAGGCCAGGAGGGAAGATCAGGCCTCCTGGCTGAGGGCAGCCCCTTGGGACCACACAGTACCTGCCCTTCGGAGAGCATACTCAGTGCTCCCGAGCCAGGGCCCCACCGAGGTAGCAATGAACACCCAGTTCCACCGAGGCCAGGAGCAGCCGGCCCAGGCTGCCCATGGATAGCACTCAATGACCTGAGTACCCCAGGTGCCTGCATCTGTCTGGTAGGCAGCCGGGGGCTGCCCTCCCTCTGCCCCTGGGAAGAGCCTTGGAGGATCGGCCACCAAGAATGGAAGCTCCCATCTGCTAGCAGCCGCAGGAGCTGAGAGCCGAGAGCCAGCCAGGGGTCTACACTGAGTGTGATGGGAGAAAGGGGCCCCGTGCCATCTGCAATGACTCCCCTTCCTTTTTTGATAAGGATTTATTTATTTATTTGAAAGTCAGAATTATGGAGAGAGAGACACACACAGAGAGGTCTTCTACCCACTTGTTCCCTCCCCAAATGGCTGCAATGGCCAGGGCTGGGCCAGGCCAAAGCCAGGAGCCAGGAGCTTCATCTGGGTCTCCCACGTGGGTGAAAGGGCCCAAACACCTGGACTGTCTTCTGCAGCTTTCCCAGGTGCATTAGCAGGGAGCTGGATCAGAAGTGGAGCAGCCAGGACTGGAACTGGTGCCCCTATGGGATGCCGGCACTGCAGAGGGTGGCTTAACCAGCTGTGCCACAGCACCGGTTCTGAGTCTTTCTGAAGACCTGTGGCTTGTCACATAGTCTAGGACCCAAGGAGTGGTCCAGGGTGTGTCCAGTGGGCTCCTGCCTGCACCTCCAGCAGCGCCTCTCCCCTCCCCCCTCCCAGGCTCCGGGAGCTGTAGAATTTTCCAAACACGGTCGTGTCGTGTCTGTGGCCGGAAATGCCCTTTCTGTCCTGGGATGCGGCATGCTCCTCCACGTGATGGTTACTCCCACGTGTCAACTTGGCTACGCCACCGGCCAGACCTGTGCTCAAGCCTACAACCTTCCCCTAACACGGTGGGCCTTGTTCGATCAGGGGACAGTCTCAAGAGGAAGAGGCTGGCCTCTGAGAAGAGGAGAGAATTCCGCTGGCAGAAGCCTTCGGACTGCAGCCCCTTCTGGGTCTCCAGCCGGCTGCCCCCCCGCACTCTGCACCCTGAACCTGCACCTGCACCTGAACCTGCACCTGCAGGCTTTGGCCTTGCTACGCCCCCACCGCTGTGCGAGTGACTCCTTCACCAGGGCCCTCCCTCCCTCTCGTCGGATTGTCTTGAGCGTGTGTTTTCCATGCTGCGCGCCGGCCTGGCCCGTGGTCAGCGCTCGCTGGCGTCAGTGCCTCTGGTTATTCTCTGAGCTGCTCTGCACTTCGTCTCTGTGTCGCTGGCCCTGCTCCTTCTTTCTCAAGCCGCCAGTCCCTGCGCCCATGGACAGCTGTCTCATTGCTGGATTAAACGTGCATCTGTCTCGTGCTGGCTCTGGCTCCCTGGGGAGCCCTCACACGCCCCTGCAGGCATCGCAGCCCGCAGTGGGCGTCCTGGGACCCCTGGCATTCAGTCCAGCTCCTCTGTGTCCCAGACGCGCTGCTCCCAGCACCCGCGTCACCATCTGTTTACAGACCTTGCTCCTCCCCGGGGACAGAGCTCCTTCAGGCGGGGGAGCGTGTCCCCTTCATCACTGCACTCCCAGCCCCAAGCCCAGGGGCACGGGTGGTGCTCAGGGACTTAGCATGTGTCCAAGGGTGGCTGAGCTTGTGAGAACAAGAGAAGGCCTGGGCTGGAGACCCCTGGGCATCTTCCTGGGTGGCTGGGTGGGCAGGGAGAGGAGGGTTCAGGGCAAACTTCTTGAAGGTGACCCTGTGAGAGACGGGATAACAAATGCCTGCAAGCCAGGCTCTCTGCACAGCCCCTAAGTGCAGGTCAGCAGCCAGGACTCAGCCCCGTGTCACCCACTGGCCCCCAGTGGGCTGTTCCGCAGAGGTCCCTGTGGGCCACTGAACCATCTGTGCAGCTCGTTGCACCCCCCTCCCTCTAGGAGGCTCGCTGTCATCCCACAGACACTCACGGAACTCTAGCTCCAGTTTCCTGTTAGGGATTCCCACCTCGAGCCCCGAGCTGCGTCTTCCTTTTCAGACACTGGAGCTCACAAAGCCTTTGGGGACGTGCTGTTGGGGGAAGGCTCGTGTCCTCCAGGGGAGCCTTTCACAGCCTTCTCCCAGCCACTTCCCAACCCCCAAGTGCTCTCTCTGTTCCCAGAGCAAGGAGATGTCAAGAACAATTTTCCAAGGCTGTGTTATGAGAAACTACGCTCCTGCAACTTGCACGTGCTTTGGTCCATTAAAGCCGGCGAGGAGCCCAGGCCTGGGGTATGGGCAGAGGCCTGCCCTTTGAGAGCTACTGCGAAGCTTCCCAGAGTTCCAGGCACAGGTGGTTGGTTGCCCAGTGCATTATAAACAAATGGATGAGTGGCTGGATAATAGACAGATGCTAAGTCAAGTGGGTTCTAACTTTACCCACCCAAGCCAAGTGTATTTAATTCAGGAGAAAGGAGAACCGATCACTGTGACTGGCCCAAGATTGGTGGTTTAAGGAAGATTAACCACATCTTGTGACAAGGAGACACAGTGTACAGCAACCGGGATGGTTGCAACCATTGAGTGCTGGCTGTGTGCAGGGACAGTCACGTAGGGCTGGCATCACTGAGCGCTGACTGCTGGGCCTCTGCTAGGCATCGGCAACACACCACATCCTCAAAACAACCCTGCCAACTCGGCTGTGTTTCTTAAGCCCATTTCACAGATGAGGAGGCTAAGGCACAGAAGGTCACAGAACTGGCTCAGGGGCACACATTCAGCAAAGCTTAGGGCTGGGAGTTCAGGCCAGCAGGTGGCTCTGTAGGGAGTGCTCCCGTTCCACCTCCCCACAGAACCTCCTGGGCACTCCCAGCAGCAACCAATCAGGGAGATGAGCTAAACCTCAGATTCGGTTCAGGCCTGGAGACCTAAGACCCAGCACTGCCCCACTAGCTGAGCAGCCCAGGCAGCTCCTCCTGCAGCCTGTGTTGGAAGACAGCAGCGACAATGGCCGGGCCCTGGGGACCTTTCCTGCCCTGAGTGTGTGCTCGCTGCTTCTTGCCGCTAGCCCGGGTCTTCGGTGGGCCGAGCCTGCTCAGCCCATAGGGCCTGACTCTGGCCCCTACTGAGTCCCTGGGCTCAGCCTGCAGCTACCTGACCTCCCCCTTCTCAGCAGTTGTGGGTTTTCTCTGCAGGCCCTGGCCACTCTGCCTCCCCGCCTGGCTGTCTGGGTATTCTGTTCTGTACCTGTGCCCTGACTCCTCCAGCTCCTCACTGCCCTCCCCGCCTGTGCCCTCCCTCAGCCCCACTGTCCCGGCCTCCTTCCCCTCTCTGGCCAGCCTCATCCTCCTCATCACCACTGCCAGCTTCTCCCCGGGGCCTCCTCTGTTGTAGACGGAACCAATGCCTTCGTCCCCTGGAATGCTTCCATCTCCAAATCAGATCACAGTGAAATAAGAATAATACCAAGGATGCCAGCTTACACTAGGGCCGGGACTGTGGCTCATCAGAGGCCCCATGGTCACCATCTCATTCTGCTGCCCCGCTCCCTCCCAGCATGCAGAGCCTATTGGTTACAGCCCCTTCCGCCCTCCTAGACGACTGTCTGGGCACCACCGCACAGCTCAGGAATCCCACTGCCCCACCCCTCGTTGGCTGAGCTCGCAGGTGAGGAAACGGGGTTCAGCGAGATGGAAAGTGGCCAGGCTGGGTCCACACCCCGGCCGCTCATCGTCACTCTCATCTGATTTTTCTCAAGGGTGTCTTGCCCAGACTCTGACTCATGTCTGTATCCCCGCCTCTTCCTCAGCCTGGACAGATAGGGTGTCCCAAACTCAGTGGGGGCAGGAGGAGGGTTTGTTGATGTGAAAAAGTGAATCCACCAAGGCCTCTCAGCATGACCATCCTAGGCACCACCCTTCAGAGGGCTGGGATGCCGGCCCCTGAGCCCCAGTGCCTTCTTCCCTCCCCCAGGACCTCGGAGACACAAGCCATGTTTCTCCCTGGTTGTGCAGAACCTGGGCAGCTTCTGCCACTGCGGTCCCAGCCCGGCCTGGCAGGGTTACTGTAGCAGTGGCTCCTCCCAGGATGTGGCCCAGAGAGAGAAGAAAAGGGGGCGCCCTGGGGAGGAGACATGGAAGGAACGGGAGTGCTGGGTGCTGAGTCAGCCGCGGGGGCAGCGCTCACTGGCGCCGCCTCCAGGGTGCCCAGCCCCACGCACCAGCTGTGGGGATTCCCACTGCCTTCCCAGGAACTCCGATCTTCCCAACAGGCGGAGCTCCCCTCCGAATGGGATTCCCCATAGGTTTTGGCCCGAGGACAGGGCTTGTCTTTCCCACACAGGATCACAGCCCCGCCTTCCTGCCCACTCACAGCTCTGCTCACAGCAAGGACAGCTGCCACTTCTTTTTTTCTTTAGTTCTTAAAATTTATTTTATTTGGAAGGCAGAGAGAGAGAGAGAGAACTCCTATTGGCTAGTTCACTGTTCACTCCCCAAATGCCTGCAATGGCTGGGCCAGGGCTGAAGTGGGGAGCTAGGAACTCAAACCAGGTCTCCCCCAGGGGTGATAGGGACCCAAGTACTCGAGCCCTCACCACTGCCTCCCAGGCTCTGCATTAGCAGCAAGCTGGAGTCAGGAATTGAACCCAGATACTCCAATGTGGGATGTAGGCAACTTGACTACTGGGCAAAATGCCTGCCCCTATTTTGGCTTGAGCTGACACATAATAACTGTGCACATCGGCAGGGCAGTGTGGTGCTCTGACACGTGTATACACGGCTCAGTGATGAGGCCAGAGCACTTAGCACACCTGTCACTGCAAACATGTGGCATTGCTTCCTGGTGACAGCGTTCAGAATTCTCTCTGCTCACTGTCCCGAAGCACACAAAATTGTGACTGCAGCCACTCTGCTGTGCCACACAACCCAGAATACACCCTGGTACCCACGTGCAACCACACGCCTGCTGACTGGTCTCCCACTTCCCCGCTCCCACTGCCAGCCTCTGGTAACCACTGCTCTACCCTGCTCCTCTGTGAGGTCAACTGTTGTAGACCCGGCTTGTGTGCAAGTCGCCTCTTCCCACCTCCTTTGCGACCCTGGCGGCTGGGCTCACGGCAGTCTCTGTCGTAGCCCCTCACTGCACCGCTGCTTTTCCCGTGCCCACCTCTCAGCTACAGACTCCGCTGAGCACGTGCTGTGCTTCCTCCACGTGCTTGTTGTCTGTGCCTGTCACAGAGTAGACACTCATGGTGTTTGTGAAGGGAGGCGGGAGGGGAGGAGGGAAGGGAGGAAGGAAGGAGGGATGGAGGGAGGGAAGGGGAGAATAATTGTGGAAAATCTCCATTAATGGGCAGCTCACCTTAATTCCTGCCTGTATAAAGGGGGGATGTTAATTTCTGAACTTAGTATATTAATTAGTAGAATTTCCTAAATTATATGTGCTTCTTCCTTAGTTGATGAGAAGTCATTTGATTTTTCAAAAAAAGATACATAATTCCCATGCTATAAAATACTTCAGGATACAATTAAGTGGTTTTTAATACAGTCTCAAGGTTGTGCAACTATCACTGATTCCAGAACCTTTTTATCACGCCAAAAAGAAACCCTGTAGCCCTTAGCGGTCACTCCACATTCCCCACCCAACACCCGCACCCCAGGCCCCTGGCAGCTCTGAATTCATCTATATTCTGTCTCTGTGAATTTTCCTTCTGTGGACATTTCACATAAAGGCATCATCCAATCTGTGGCCCTTTGCGTCTGGCTTCTTTCGCTTAGCGTAATGTTTTCAGCCATCTGCCGAACAACATCCGCATTGCCTGGGGTTTCTCAGAGCGCCCTGACCCTGAGGTCTTCGTGCCTGTGACATCATGGCTGCTGTGGGCCACAGCGGCAGTACGGGGTCTGGCAGCGGATGTATGGGACCGGGCAGTGGAGGGAGTCAGAGGGGAGGGCATTGTCACAGCATGGGACCCAGAGTGCTTAGGGCCCGATGACACACGGGACTGCACTCGGGCTGTTCCCCAAGGAAAAGCTGCCTGCCATTCTGCATCTGAAGGGAAGCTTCACATGGGGTGCCACAGTCCTCAGCGCTTGGCTGGTTCAGATCTGGGTGCGCAAAGCAGGCAATGGCCACCCCAACTGCTTGCCACCCTGGCTGATTAACCCAGGCGTCCTTTCAGCAGGGAAGCAACTCCTAGCAGCAAACCCTGGAGCCAAGGATGCGTGGCCATGCGCAGTCTGTGCATGCTTTGATTGATCGATGAATCGGTTCATCCCCATTTTTTTTGCTTTTTGCATTTTCAGCACGCCTTATCCCAAGGAGCGTCTGAGAGAGTTTACCAAAACTAAAGAGGAGCACAAATCTAGACTGAAAATTTAACCCAGGGCAAATGAAAGACATAGCAAGATCTAGATCAGAAGGGAAGGCGCTGATGTGACTGAGGTCCACTTGTAGCCCCACACCTGCAAGCTGGCTGGACCGGAGGCTCAGGTTGGCACTCCAGCCTGGGGTTTGGGTATGGGTGACCGGGAAGTGCCAGTGGCCTCACTTGGGCCTGGTAGCTTACAGAATTAAAACCAATTTGGTTGCTGATGGTTCTAAGCAGTTCCAGCTCTTTTATCCAAGGTATGGCCATTTTAAAGACCAAGACATTGGAGTTTTCCCCTGGGGGATAAAGGAAATCTTTGGGAGAGTATGTCATAAGTTGCAAACATGTGAGTCCCTAGACTGAGCAAAGGGCTTGACTGGTGTGGTAGATGCTGGTAGAAGCATTACCCCCCTTAATCCTGAAGAGTCTCAGATGGACCCTACTAGTGAGAAGTCAAGATGGCAGCCAAGTGAACATGCAGATTGAGGAGAGTGGGTTAACACAAGGGAGCTCGGAAAATGTACAACCAAGGCAGGGTTCTTGGATCATGGGTTCCAGACTTTCTGAAGATGTTTTGTATCATTGCAGCCACATTTGCAAGTTCTAGAGAGGAAAGGCGGACGTGAACACAGATGACAGCTTGTCTGCCTGGGATTGCTTACAATTTGATTTGGAAGAGTATGACCTCATGGAATGGCAACTTTAATAGAATTGCTAACATTTAAAAAAACAAGATCTCCACCAGAAGGGCTAGAAGATGAATTAGTCACTGGGAAAGGCCCACATGGTGGCTCTGCTTGAGCCATGGAGTCACTGTCCAGCTTCCTGCCAGTGGAAGGAAGGAAGCCCACACGGTCAGATGACAAACAGACCGGCTCCCCAGAAAAGCAAAGCTCTTCGTGGCGCTCAGCTCTGTCCTGCCGTGTGAGTCATCACCCAGCGCTTCCTGGGATCTGATGGGCCTGCCCTGGGCTGGCACGTGGCACTCAGGGCATCCAAGAACGCCAGGTGGGCCCGCACTTTAGGTCTTTAGCTCCTATTTGGAAAACACTGTGCTACCTGGTGACCACCATAGTGCAGAAATCCATACCACTGTCTCATGCTACTATTTACGTTATACTCTAACTGACATTGACTGGAACTTGACTTGTCTGAACACGGCCTCATTGTAAGCAATGGAGTTCACAGGGGTAAGTAAGTGCAGAGTCTGTCTTTATTGGGTTAAATGAATTTCTATCGAGATGTCATCCTAAAACCAACCAATGTGCTACTGGCAGTTTACATGGTACTCCTGGGAAATCAGCCCCCGCCCCTCACTATGGGAGGTGTTTTAGGGAAGGCACAGGGCCACCGTGCCCCAGAGGAGGGCTGTGCTCATCTCCTGCCCCTGGGCAAGCCCAGGTCAGGCTTCCCCGTGACACCACAGCCCTGGCGTGGGAAGGCCCCTTAAGCAGCGGCCAGTTAAAGGCCCACATTCGACAGATGAAGACACTGTGCATCAGGGAAGGCAATGACCTCAGCCAGACCACAGGCTAGTGACAGGGCAAGTGTCAGGCCTCCCAGTTTCAGCCTTCACTACCCTGATGGATGGGTGGATGTCTAGATGAGACCCGAGACCGGGGCTCACTGAAGTAGACCAGTTAGGAAAGCAGCACCGGCAGAGAGGAACGGGGTGTCACCCACCTTCACGGTGGGCCTTTGAGAGCAGGAAAAGCCAGGTCTGGGTGCTGAGCCTGGCGCAGAGCAGGTACTCAGGAATCAGCTCCAGGGTCGTAATGCCAGGAAGGAGAGAGGCACCTGTGACTGACGGTGGAGGGCTACGTGGGGGCTTCCACTGTATTTGCTAAGGCTTTTTGAAAGCCTGGGTGGTTTGTCATATTATTATCTATTCTGTTGATGGTGATGGCAAAAGTCTTTATGTTTGTTAACTCCAGGAATGCTTTAATAAGTGTGCTTTCTCTCTGCTGAGATAAGGGGGCCCAGAGACCCCACATCTAGTGGCTATGACCTAAGTGGGAGGGGTGACTGCTTTCCATGACAGCTACCCCAAGCTGGGGTCTCCATAGCCAGTTAGCCAGTCCTGTGTTCCCAGAGCCCATGGTGCTCAGGGGGTGGATCTGATCATGGCTGTGGCTGACCCAGGCAGCGTGCATCTCAAAAGGAGTTGTGGCATCCTTGTTGACGTGGCTCCCACCCACGGAACCCGGGCTGGGAGGACACTTGGAGAACTCCAACTGGGACCATGTGGGTGCCACCAATGGATGCCACAGCAGAACAATGGGCGCTTCTGTAAAACCAAACCACCAACCAATGTCTTTGTTCCTCCCTTGCGAAAAGAACAAGCCTTGGCCTGCAAGTTCTGTAAACAATCGACTTTTCCATGCAGTCAAACGGCGGGGTGGGAGGCGCTCTGCGACTGCCCGGATGGGCCCACAGAGGCTGAGACTCAGGGTCACGGGGTCCTGCGAGGGCACTGGCCCAGCTCTCATACTCGGAGGCCTGCTCCCAGAGTCCACTCAGCACCTGGGCTGGCAGCAATGGCTTTTCTTTGGTGTGCAGGTTTTGGAAGGAGACGGAGAGGCGTTTTTTGGTTTGCTTTGTTTTTGTAAAAATGGTGCCACCTGGGTGCCTTTCCCTGCCATGTTATTTTTCTTACGGACACTCTTTCTAGGTCAAAGGCCAACCGTTCTGAGCCATTAACATATCCCAAGCATATTAGAAATCCCTCACCTGTGTCAACTCAGTTCCTCCTAACAAGCTGATAGCGTGGATGCGTTTTTGACCCTGCTCTCCAGGAGAGCAGACTGATGGTCAGAGACCAGTCTGTGAGCCATGGGATCCGGTCTGGACCCTGCCAGTCTATCGCCCTAACTACTGGGTCACATCTTTCTAAATAGGACAGGCTCTGGCTCGTTCTTGCTAACAGCCCACCGATGGGCCACAGCTTGGCGATAACGCCGCTGAACTTCCCCTACTTTCATATTTTTACAAGCCTTTTAATTTTTTTTTTTTTTTTTTTTTTTTGCCTCTAGGATCTTGCAACAAGCATCCTCTGTACAGACAGGCGCTATTGTTCCTTAAGCCGGATTCCCAGCAGGGGCAGCGCAGGTCAAAGGGTATGTGTGTTTTGGGTCAAGACAGCTCTGGCACCTATTGTGTGAGGTGCCTTCCTAATAACGAGTGTGTGATTTTCATGCATTGTTTTGGATTCTGTCCCAAGGACCACACAGAGCACCTCTGACCTAGGTTCCCCAGGACAACCCCTGGGCTGGCTGAGGACAGGGGCTCTGCCTCTCAGAAGTCTCTTCCCGGCTTCCTCAAACATTCCTCGCGGGCGGCGTTCCCTGGGGCTGGCCTGGACTCCTCTCCCGGCGCAGCTGGCGTGAGCCGGCCCACGCCCCTTCCTCCCTGCCAAGGGACGCATGGAGCCCGTGCAGCAGAACAGATGCAAGCAGGTGGGACCCAGTGTTCCGGT
This sequence comes from Lepus europaeus, assembly GCF_033115175.1. Taxonomy (NCBI): domain Eukaryota; kingdom Metazoa; phylum Chordata; class Mammalia; order Lagomorpha; family Leporidae; genus Lepus; species Lepus europaeus. The sequence goes on from NC_084831.1 coordinate 33,279,853, forward strand.
CTCCAGCCCCCCACCCTCGCAGACACACAGGCACCTTCCCACTTGACACTCTAAAGGCCAGACACATTCTGCCCCACAGCATGAGAGAACAGAGCCCATTCTTCCTGTTGGAGCAGGCCAATGATTTCGGAGCTGGATGGGCCTTCGAGAATCTTCTAGCTCAGTGTCTTATTTTATGAAGAGCCCTGGCAGGCCATGAGCACACTGGGTAAGTGGCAGCATTCCCCTGGGGCTGGCAGCAGGGTCACCAGGGGGTGCGTTTCTCCAGCTCTCTCTGCCCGCTGGTTCCTAGGAACCGTCTTACTAGAAAGGCGTAGTGTAAATATTTTGCTAAGCAGCCAAGAGAGGAAACTTACCCAGGCTGGGCTGCCCGGTGCTGGGTGCCGGCCACGGATACAATGCTCAATGAGGGCCATTATCTGGGAAGGGAGGGCTGTTTGTTCCGCTGCAGGATGGTGCCAGAGCCAGAGCCATCAGGCTGGGCACCCTGGCGGCCACACAGAAGAGCCTCCTTGCATTCAGCAGGCTCTGTGGCTGTGCCACGCGGGCCAGGAGGCTAGCTCTCCCAACCAGGCACCAGGCCTCGCTCCTTCCTGCAAGTGAGGGCCTCCCTGACTGCAAAATATGCTGGGCCCCTGACCCTGCTGGTTTATGGGCATTATGTGGGAGAGATGGGATGCCCATTGAGGCAGCTCCTGGTCCCTCCCATGAGTCCCTGTGTTCCAGCTGCAGCTTCTGAGTGCTGCTGCCTGGCTGCCCCCCCCTCCCCCCGCTTGGCCAGTTGTGTGTGGTCTCAGACCTTTCCTAGCCCACCCCCACCTTCCTCCAAACCTTCCCTGACCACCACAGCCCCCCAGTGACCTGAGCTGAAACCATGACTTTGAAGCTAAACACAATCTTGGATGGTCTTGCTCTGTTGGCCCCCTTCTCCAGATGGGCACGGTGAGGCTTGGGGGGTTGACGGGCTAGAGGAGGAGGGTCTTGCAGGGCCCTCCTCCCAGAGGGCTTTCTCTCTGCCTCACAGAAGCAGCCCTGTGTGAAGGGCCTCCCTGTGGCTGCCTCTGTGACTTCCCCTCCTGGAACAGCTCTGCTGGGTTGCTGTAGGCACGGAGGCAGACAATGGCCCCTCCACCTCAGGCTGCAGCCACTCCCACTGCCACCACCCCGGCCTGCAACGCAGTCACCTCCCAATGCCAGCACCAGCCTCCTCCATGGCCCCCGAGCGGCTCCCTCACCGGCTCCAGGCTGGCCTCCAGGATGGGCCCAAGAGCACAGGTCAGAGCAGGCTACTCCTGCTCAGACTTCCTGCGGTTTCTCAACATCTGCCCTCCTCCCCTCCTGTGCCCCCACCCCACCTGGCTAACTCTGGTCCCTTTGCTGCTCCCACTAGACATGGTCCTGCCTCTGCCCAGAATGCTCAGCCGGGACACCTGCCACGCTCGCCCCTCGCCTCCTTCCAGCCCATCCTGACCACCTGGTTCAAAAATCACAACACTTGGCATGTACTTAAAGGAAAAGATAGCACCTTTCTATTTTACATATATTCATCATCTTTAACAGCTCTCAGAAAATATAGCCACACACACACACGCACACACACATGCACACACAGGGACACCATGTCTCTATTCCTTAGAGAACACAGACCTACGACGCAGGCAATTTTGTGTTGGAGACCTGGGAGGGTTCTTGGTAGCTTGTGTCTTAACAGGGCTGAATGAAGAGTGACCTGGCTCTTTGGGGATGGCTGAGGGTGGTGACGGTGGCTGTGGTGGCCCCGTGACTGCTGTGTACGTCAGAGTGGGAGGGGGGCTGGCTGACATTGATGGCACCTGTCGGGTCAGTGGAGGGAGAGAGACGGAAAGCTCTGGTAGTCAGTGAGGAGGTGCCCGGATGTTATATTTTTAGTCTTCTGGAGGAAACACCCGAACACCTGGGCCTCAGAGCTGCTCCAGGAGAGCAAAGTCACAGAGGCAGCCCCAGGGGGATGGCTTAGCGTGGGCTGCTGGGAGAACCCAGGCCTGAGCAGCAAGCCCCTGCTTTTAGGTCCCTTGAATTTGCAAGGGCAGGACTCTGTTCTGGGTCTCCATACTGAGAGCCCTGCGGTGAGGTACCCAGAGGCCCTGCGGGGTTTGGGGGGCCTCAGCTGTGTCTCCTTGAACAAGTTTTGTTGCCAACGACAAATTCCTGTCCCAAGAAAAAGGTGCAATAGGAGAGGGCCCTGTGCTAAGACAGACACAAGGGAGGAGCGGGAGGGCTCTGTAGCTGCAGAGCCACAGACAGAGCGTGCCCCGACAGGCAGGTCAGGCAGGGCCAGCTCTCACGGCGTTTGCACACCTGTAGCTGCATTGGGAGCACAGATCGCAAGCAAACGGAAACTCATGATTTCAGTTTTATTTTGATTGCCATTTTAATTTATCCATGGCACAATTTCTTTTAGGCTAGCTGGCTTTCTTCTGACGAGGGACCAACACTAGGTTGGTCACCTGGGTGGACAGCTGTTCCAAGGTCCCTTTTCCTGGCTCCCCCACCCTACCTTGTTCTGCCCTCCCCTCTCTGAGCACGTCTTGGGCACTTAACTTCCCCTCCTGGTCTCCATCTCCGCATTTCTCAGCTTGTCTTCATGGGGGCATTCCCCAGGGCTGCCTTTCTACTGTAATGTGCTTAGCTCCAAACTCACCTTGCCTGCTCTCTACCTTGGGTTCCAGCACACTCCTAAGCCTCAGGCTTGCAATGCCAGAGCTGACTCTGAATCTGGCTCTCCTTGGACCCCTGTAAGTTATCCGTCCATCCATCCATCCATCCATCCATCCATCCGTCCATCCATTCATCCATCAATTTATCCTCCCATGCATCCATCCATCTACCCACCCACCCATCCATTCATCATCCAACCATCTATCCAACCATCCAGCCTCTCATCCATCCAGCCAGCCATCCATCCATCCACTCATGCATCTATCCATCTACTCACTGCCACCCATCTACTCATCCATCCAACTATCTATCCAGCCATCCATCCACTCATCCAGTCAGCCAGTCAGCCAGTCAGTCATCCATCCATGAATCCATCCATCCACTCATCTACCCATCCATCCCTCCATCCACTTGGCTCTCACCGCACTTTTCCCTCATCTATTCACCTGGTTCAAAAATCACAACACTTGGCATGTACTTAAAGGAAAAGATAGCACCTTTCTATTTTACATATATTCATCATCTTGCCATAGCCTGGTTCTTCTCCCTCTGTGGCACCTGTAGGACCATTCCAGGCCCTGACACTGGACGTGAGAGAAGCCTGTTCCAGACTGATTGGTCACAAACCTGTAAGTAACTGACACCGTGACCACCCTGGACAAACTGTGCTACATTTGAGCTCAGTGTTCTCATCTGTTCTTTGAGAGGATTACTTATTTGTTTTTAAAATTCATTTTCATTTATTTGAAAGGCAGACACACATACATACAAACATACAGAGAGAGACAGACAGAGAGAGTATAAGAGATCTTCCATTATTCCATCACTGGTTCACTCCCCAGATGCACACAAGAGCTGAGGCAGGGCCAGGCCGAACTCAGAACCTGGAACTCAATCAGGGCCTCCCATGTGAGTGGCAGGGACCCAGGGACTTGGGCCATCACCTGCTGCCTCCCAGGGTATGTGTTATCAGGAAGCTGGACTTGGGAGTGGTGCCAGGACTCGAACCCAGGCACTCTGAGATGGGATGTGGGTGTCCCAGGAGGCATCTTAACCACTGCAGCAAATGCTGTCCCGAGGGGATTACACACCCCTGCCCCACCGTTCCACAGGGAAGCTGGAGAGTCCACTGCCCTGCTTTCTCCAGGTGACGCCAGTCTGAATGACACCTGTGATGATTACCCACAGCCATATGCAGTCTTCTTCTTCTCTCAGCCTCCAGCCTGGGGCAGAGCCCTGGGGCCTGTATTTTAAAGCAGTACCCGGCCGGTGCCACGGCTCAATAGGCTAATCCTCCGCCTTGTGGTGCCGGCACACCGGGTTCTAGTCCCGGTCGGGGTGCCGGTTCTGTCCCAGTTGCCCCTCTTCCAGGCCAGCTCTCTGCTGTGGCCCAGGAGTGCAGTGGAGGATGGCCCAGGTCCTTGGGCCCTGCACCCCATGGGAGACCAGGAGAAGCACCTGGCTCTTGCCTTCAGATCAGCGCGTTGCGCCGGCTGCAGCGCGGCGGCTGCGGCGGCCATTGGAGGGTGAACCAACGGCAAAGGAAGACCTTTTTCTCTCTCTCTCTCTCTGTCCACTCTGCCTGTCAAAAATAAAATAAAACAGTACCCTAGCTAATTCTGTTGCAGCATTGTGCGGACTGGGGTTGGAGAAGATGTGGCTCATGGACGAAAAGTCCCCACGTCCTCACCTCTTCTCTGCTGAGACCCTAGCCCCACTCCAATCCACTTGCCCTCCCCATTCTGGCTCCCACCGGAGAGCCTGAGCTACCTGCCTGCTCACCACCTGGAGCCCAGAGTTGGCTCGGCTCCTCTCTCCTCGCTTCCCCAGCTTGGAGAGCCTTCCTGCCTTCCCTCTCCAGGAAAAGGCACCCTCCTGCCTCCACAGAGCTCAGAACACCTCTGGTCAGGGCCCCGCCTACAGACACGCACGCTGGCTGCCTTTTCACCAGCTCACGCCCTGGCTTCCTAACCAGACTGAGAGCTCACAGAGGGCAGGCGTCCGCCTCGCAGATCTTTGTGTTCAGTAACAAGGGCTTACTGAGAACCCCAGTGGGTGTGCAGAGCAGGAAGGCAGGGGGCCAGCAGGGAGCCCCTGGGGGTACAGCCCGCAGTTCTTGTCTATTTGATCAGAGGAGCCGTGGGGGAGGGGCCCAGGAGGGCATGGCAGGGCAGGGCAATCCAGAGAGAGGGAACAGTATGTGCCAAGGATTGAAGGAGTTCCCCTCCAGAGCAGGGGAGGGGGAGGAAGAGGGCTGGAGGTGACCGAGGCCACGGGAAGGGGCCAGGCCAGGAGTGCTGAGCTAGGAGTCTGGACGCATCCTGTGGGTCAGGGGTTGGCAGATCCAGCCGCTGCCTGTTTTGGTGCTCAGGTTTTGCTGGAGTGCAGCCAGATTGCTCCCTGTGTGTCGTCTGCAGCTGGTTTCCCCGTGGAGCGGCAGAGTTGCCAGAGAAACCGTGTTGCTTGCAAAGCTGCAGCATGGACCACCTATCTGCCGAGAGGAAAAGCCTGGAGGTCCTTCTTGCGGGCTGTGGGGTGGCAAGGTCACATCTGTCCTCCCCTTTCTGTCTCTCTGGGATGACGTGGGGAAGGGCTAGTGCAGCAACCTGATAGTAGGGGGGGGCGTGGCTGGGAGGGCGGTGCAATCGGCCAGGGTGGGGGAAGAGAGTGACAACAGCATTGTACAGGAAGAGCTGCTGTGTGCCCACGCTGGGCTAAGCCCTCCACAGATTCCTTCATTCAGTTTTGCGCAGTGACTACTTGTCACCCCTACCCTACAGATGCGGCACAGAGAGGCAAAGCAGCTTGCCCAAGGTCACACAGCTAGGATGTGGCAGAGCCAGGATGTAAACCCCGTGGCCCAGACCTGGGCCGGGGCCCTGCCAGCCACGCTCAGGCCTCCGGCGTCTGCCAGCCTCCCCATGCACGCACACAACACAAGTCTTCTAAAGATGACGACCCGCCTGGGGCCGAGGCGGGCAGGAAGTGGGAGGCAGCGCGGGGCTATTTCGGAGAAGCCACACGAAAAACCGCGAAACTTCCTACCTGTCCTGTTTTGCTCCCATCTGTACTCGGAAACAAGGCTGCCCCTCTCTGAGATGAAAAAGGTGTTTCTCCCCACACAGCGGTGCTGCCACGGGTGGTGGGAGAGAGCCTGCTAAGCTTAGCACACGCTGGCTATTTTTGAAGGGCTATGTAAACAAACAGGGCTCTGTAAATAAGAAAAAAAGTGAGGTCACCCTTTTAAAACATCTAAAAATGTCCTTTCTCGCTGGGGTGAGCAGCAAACCCTCAGGGAGGGCTGGGGCTTTGAATCCCACAGGGCCCCTGCCAGCCCACAGCCCTCCCAGACCCAGGTCTGGCCCTCCCTTCTCCGCACCCGCTGTGGCCCGGGGGGTCGGGACTCCTGGGCTTTATTCCTGGCTCTGTGAGCTTTGCCTCGAATGCTTCAAGCCACCGTCCCATCCCAGCCACCACCGCCTCGGGGCTCTGACGCCCACGCTCATCCCAGAGCCTCCTGTGCCCGCCCTGGCTCAGCTGCTCACCCAGCAGGGCCCTCCTCTCTCCCTTTGCCTCTCCTCTGCCCTCCACTTGGATTGGCTGAGGGGCCATGAAGACCCCAGCGGGCCCATGGGGAGTGAGTCCTCCACTAGCCTGTGCCCCCATTCCCTGTGCACCATGCGTGCTCTCCCCACGCTGCTCTGCCTGTCCGCCCAGCCGAGGGCAGGGAGTCATCAAGGCAGCCTGGCAAACCTCTGCCTGCAGCGCTGGGCATCATGGTATGGTGCCTGCCTCCTCTCCCGGGAAATGCCTGCTTCACGTTCCAGCTGCTCAGCTTCCCAGCCAGCTCCCTGGTAATGCGCCTGGGAAGGCATGGAAGATGGCCCAAGTGCTCGGACCCCTGCACGCACGTGGGAGACCTGGATGGAGTTCCAGGCTTCTGGCTTCAGCCTGGCCCAGCCCTAGCCAGTTTGAGTCCTGGTGGCTCCACTTCCAATCTAACTCTCTACTATGGCCTGGGAAAGCAGTAGAGGATGGCTCAAGTCCTTGGGCCCCTGCACCCATGTGGGAGACCTGGAAGAATCTCCTGGCTCCTGCCTTTGGATGAGCACAGCTCTGGCCTTTGCAGCCATCTGGGGAGTGAACTAGCGGATGGAAGACCTCTCTCTCTCTCTCAGCCTCTGCCTCTCTGTACCTCTGCCTTTCAGATAAATAAATAAATCCTTTTTTTTTTTTAAATCTCTCTCTCTCTCTTTCTCCCTGCCCTTCAAGTAAATGAGAAATAAGGCAACACCTCAAGCATCAGCAGCAGCTCCGGGGCCTCTCCTGTTCCGCCCCCTCCCACCAGCGTCGACAGCATCACCCCACTTCTCCCATCATCCTTCCGCCCGACATCCTCCTCTGCCGCCCCCTGTGGCTCTCGGCAGCCTCGGCCCCTCTGAGTCCTTTAGCACAGAGATGAGAACCAATGGAAGGGTGGTTTTCTTTTTTTTTCTTTCTTCTTCTTCTTCTTCTTATTTATTTATTTATTTATTTTTGACAGGCAGAATGGACAGTGAGAGAGAGAGAGAAAGGTCTTCCTTTTCCGTTGCTTCACCCCCCAGTGGCCGCTTCGGCAGTGTGCTGCGGCTGGCACACCGCACTGATCCAAAGCCAGGAGCCAGGTGCTTCTCCTGGTCTCCCATGCGGGTGCAGGGCCCAAGCACTTGGGCCATCCTCCACTGCACTCCCTGGCCACAGCAGAGAGCTGGCCTGGAAGAGGGGCAACCGGGTCAGAATCCGGCGCCCTGACTGGGACTAGAACCTGGTGTGCTGGCGCTGCAGGTGGAGGATTAGCCTATTGAGCCACGGCGCCGGCCAGGGGTGGTTTTCAAAATGTGTTCCGCAGAGGCTTTGGGGGGCCCTTCGAGCTCCATACCAGAGTTCTAGTCTAGAAACACGGTTGCCTCCTGTGAAACTTGTAACAGAAAATGAACCTGCACAGACATGTAGCCACGGAGATGCATGGAGTCCGGCCAGGTGCCGCCGGCTGCGCTGGCCTCGTGCAGGCCTTGCAGTAGGTCTGGGCACCTCTGGACCTTCAGTGTTGAAACGTGTCTTCCAAGACTGGAGCTCTCTCCGGGCATCTTGGTTAGGCTCAGGCCCGCAGACGTTTACGTAAAACCGCGTGGGTAAGTGCACTCTGGAGCTTTCTACAGTAAGGGGAGGAGCTTTCTACAGTAAGGGGAGGAGCTTTCTACACTAAGGGGAGGAGCTTTCTACGGTAAGGGGAGGAGCTACGTGGATGATCATGAGTCGATCATAAACCATGGCTGGGCACCCTCTCTGACTTGTGCTTTGTAGGAAGAAGGGAGTCAAGGAGCTGCTTAGTGCTGTCTGTGATGCAAACCCAAATTCCTTTCTCCTCCCCAAATGCCCAGGCCTCCCTGAGCTGAAGACCATGCCGTGGCTCCAAGGCAAGCTGGGCAAACCCTGCCTCCATGTACCTCCTCGTACGGGCGTAAGGTGGGCGTCCTTATGCCACACAGCAGGGCAAACCAAGCAGGGAGGCAAAAGGAACATGGTGGGACTGGGCATTTAGTCTGCTGTGTAAGATGCCTGTGTCTCGGGGGCAGGTGCTGTGGCATACTGCATAAAGCCGTAGCCTGCAGTGCCGCCATCCCATATGGGTGCCTGTTGGAGTCCTGGCTGCTCCACTTCCGACCCAGCTCTCTGCTATGGTCTGGGAAAGCAGTAGAAGATGGCCCAAGTCCTTAGGCCCCTGCACCCATGTGGGAGATCCAGAAGAAGCTCCTGGCTCCTGGCTTTGGATCAGCGCAGCTCCAGCTGTTGCGGCCAGTTGGGGAGTGAACCAGCAGATGGAAGACCTCTCTCTCTTTCTCTCTCTCTCTCTCCCCCTCCCTCCCTCCCTTTCTCTTTCTTTCTCTCTTTCTCTCTCTCTCTCTGCTTCTCCTTCTTTCTCTGTGTAACTCTGACTTTCAAATAAAATAAATAATTCTTTAAAAAAAAAATACCTGCATCTCACATACGAGTGTCTGGGTTTCATTCCTGGCTCCAACTCCTCACTCCAGCTTCTGAGAGACAGTGGTGATGACTCAAATGATTTGGGTTCTTGACACATGTGTGGAAAACCTGGATGGAGTTCCTGGTTTCCAGCAAGCCAGTAAGAAACCTGGGGAGTGCACCAGTGGATGGGGACTCTCTCTGTTTCTCTTTCTGTTCTCTCTCTCTCCCCCTCTCTCCTTACCTTGTCTATAGGTCTCTGTCTCTGCCTTGCCAATAAATGCATTTTTAGAAAAGGGATATTGGATGCTGCAGTTGATACAGCAACACAATGATGGTCCAGGACAGAGGTCAGTGAAGTTTCCCTGTGAAGGACCAGACACTAGACAGCTGGGATTTGCACGACAGATGGCCTTAAGCAGCCATAGCTAATGTGTAAACAAATGTCCCAATAAAACTTTATTTACAAAAATCAGGCAATAGCCAAGATTGGGTTGTAGCTTGCGATCCCTGATCTAGAATTTCAAATTTTAATGTTTTTGCGCATCACAGTAGAGTTTTTGCTCTGCTGACAGACGCTCACAACACACAGATGTTAGGAATGTGAATTTCAAAAACAAACTTGTAAGGCATCAACTGGGAGCTCAGCCTGTGAGACAACGGCATTCCACATGAGATGCAGCTTTGCAAAAGGGCACCTGGGAAGACGTCACAGTTTAAAAACTACTTCGTGGAGGGCTTCGCTGCTACAAAACGCCCCCACAGCCTGTTTCAAATTCGATTTGTTCTCTATGTCCCTCATTCAGAGGCCACATTTGTTCCCAGTGAGCCCTGGTCCAGCCCCTTCTGAACACACACATCGGCTGCACATTTCCTTGTTCTCCCATGGCCCTGCAGGGAGCCCACTCACAGCAGCTTCAGCTGCGCCCACGCCTGTCCCCACCTCCCTGGCACTGGGGAGTCTGCCGTGCACACACCCGCGGCCCAGGGGCTGTGCCCTCTGCCTCGTGGCTGGCACTGTGGTGCAGTGGCTTCAGCTGCCACCTGCAATGCTGGCATCCCATATTGGAGCATTGCTCCGCTTCTGATCCAGCTCCCTGCTAATGCACCTGGGAAGGCAGTGCATGATAGTCCAAGTATGTGGGTCCCTGCCACCCGCACGGGAGACCCAGATGGAGTTCCTGGCTCCCAGCTTCAGCTTGGCCCTGCCCTGCCCATTGTGGCAAATTGAGGAGTGAACCAGCAGATGGAAGATCACTCTCTCTCCTCTCTCTGTAGTTGCCTTTCAAATAAATAAATCTTAAGGAAAAAAAGAAACCTAACATAATGTCAGCTTGCCTGGGAGAGGTCATGCCAGCCACTGCCATGACACTGGAAACCCCAGCATGCCATGAGTCTCCAGGGAGAGCCCAGTGATTTCCTGCCGGAGCTGATGGCTCACTCCCCGCTGGGCAAGGCCCCTGCTCCGTGGCCAACAGAGCCCCGTGAACAAAAAGAGTTTGGGGATGAACTCAGAGAGGGCGAATGCCAGGTCAGGGAGGCTCCTCCGCCTGCCTGCCCCTGGGACAGGTCCCCAGAACTCTCCCTGTGCCCCTTGGAGGGTTCTGTTTCTGCACTAGTTCAAGTGCATGTTGCCCTGACCCTGTCCTGAGAACTACTGTGACTTGCTCAGAAAGAAAGAAACATAACTCGAGGGGCCGGGAGCTGTCCCAGGAGGCCCAAGAAGGGGACCATCCATGGTGGCTCTGATTTTTATCATGGTGTGGGTACCCTGGGGGAGGGCTCAGCCCTGGAGCTCTAACTGCCTTTCCTCAGGAAGCACACACACACACACATGCACGCATTGACACACACACGCACACACACAGAGACACACACATGCACAGACACACACAGACACACACACGCATGCACACATACAGATACACACAGACACACACGCACAGACACACCCCAAGTGCTGGGTGTTTTGCAGCCAGGGGTTCTACTCCTTACCAGCTATGTGACTGCCTTTCATTTGCTGCCCCTCTCTGTGCTCAGTTTCCTAATCTTTACAACAGAGGCCCTGGGGTCTGCCTCTCTGGGATCCACAGCACTGGGATTTGTCTGTAGAGTGCAAGGCCCCTGTGCAGCAGCAGGGCTGGTCCCTTTGCTTCCTCCTGCTCCTGGGAGCTCGGAGCTGGGACTACATGGCAGAGTGTGACTTCGGCAGGCTACACCTGGGTGCCGGGTGTCTGGCGATGTTCTAGGGGCCTTCACAGCACCCCTGTTGTCTCTGATAAGCGAGAAGCGGAGGCAGAGAGGCGAGCAACCTGCTCTACACCCCGGCGCATGCCTCACAAATCCGGCTCAGGTCGGAGCTGGGATCAGGGCCAGCTCACATCATTAAGCACCACCTCGGAATGAGACCCAAATGCTAACTTCTGCCCTGGAGTCCAGAGAATGATCCCTCTACTCCCTGGGAGGGTCCCGGTCAAGGCCAGGGTCTGGCAGGCCCAGGTGGTGCTGCTGAGCTGTGGGCAGTCCAGGCAGCTCCAAGAATGCCACAGCTGAGGGGGCGCCTGGCATCCCTCTGTCTGCACAGTGAGGAAACACCTGCTCACCAGGAAGGGGGTGAGTGACTGTTCACAGACCCCCGGGCTGGGGAGTGCCCCCTTGGAAGTCATAGCCGAGCCTACCTACCCACATGCAGGGCACGATGGATGTTTCCAGACTCTCTAAGTCTTGGCTGCGTCATTATCAAAATTCATGTTCCCGGGTCCTTATCCTCAAGGCTGACTCAAGGGCACAGGTGGGCCAAGGAATCACCATTTCTGTTGCTGTTGTTTAAAAGCAGGCGCCCCCTGGCTGCCTCCAGCCCTCCAGCTCCCGCCGTGATGGGATGCACGTGGAACCAGACGAAACACCAAGCATGGAGTCCTGATCCGATCGGGGCTCCTCCCCCCACACGCCTCACCTGCACTGCAGCCTGAACACGAAGCTGAAGCCACCACACACCCCAAGAGCTAGGTGGGTACAGAAGTACACCCTGCTGCTGGGCCCTGGTCCTCCCTCCTCCATGGACTTTTTGAAACTCCCCAGGTGATTTGAACTCACTGCCAGGGTTCACAGCCGCTGCCCTGACCCAGTGTTCCTTCTACTCCTCACATTGGGGAAGGGGACCCCGGGTGGCTGTGGCTCTCCTGGAACAGCTGCTGCGCTGTCCTGGCAGGCAGTGGGAGTGGGCAGGGGTCTTCAGATAAGAACTGTCATGGTGGGGAGGCAAGGGGGAAAGAGAGAGGACAGTGGAGCTCTGCAAAGCAGAGAGCCATGCTGGACTGGAGCCGGGGGAGGCTGGGTCCCTGCCCAGGCGTTGCTCTGTCCTTTGCTGGGGATAGAATGGAAACCGAAGAAGTGGGGCAGCGGAACCCAGCATTTCAGGAGACCTAGCATGGGGAGCAGTGACAGAGTGCTGCCACTCAAGGGTTCTGCTCCTGACCGAGGCTGTCCCGAGGACTTCCAGAACAGCTTCCACAGAGGCTCGAGGAAAACAATCATCACCATCACCATCACCATCACCATCACCACCATCATCATCACCACCAGCATCACCACCAGCATCATCACCACCAGCATCATCATCACTGAAATAATGCTCTTTTTAACATAAGAAGCAAACTCAGGCAGGCGTGCTCAGACGGACCGCTTCTTACCTATGCTGCAGGCACCACTTCCGGTGACCGAAACTAAAACGCTGTTCTCTTTGGAAACCAGCGTTCATGTCCACTCCTGCTGCAGCCGCCGTCCTCTTCCACGCCGCTCTTCCCCCTGGAGGGGACGGCTTGCCTGGCTGGGAGTTCTGGAGGCTCCTCCATGGACTAGTTCAAGGCCGCTGGGTCTGTGGCACGAATCCTGCAGGGGATGGTGAAAAGCTGTGGTCACAGAGCTTTCCTGGTCAACTCCTTCAGAGGCACAACAATCTTGGCCTGGTCCCAGGAGGCCCATACCCCCAGGTTCTCCCCGGTGGAGGGCCCTGGTACCACCACCACGTTCTACCTTGCGCCCACCATTGAACTCCTTTGAGCCTGTTTCTGCACCAGCGTGGGGGCCGGTTTCTCAGAGGGCCCCCAGCTTTCCTGCTGCCCTGGTAATCCCTAGGGTTGCAAGCACTGGGGAAGCCGAGCTGATGCTGGAGGGCCTAGTGGACCAGGTCCACTAGGTCCAGGCCGGGCCTAACCATGAAGGCCCTTTAAGAGCAGAGTTGTCTCTGGCTGGTTCCAGGAGAGGAAGTCGGAGAGATGAGAGCCCAGAAGGGCCTTGGCGTGCTCTGGCTGGCTTGAAGGAGGAGGTGGCCATATGGAAGGGACTGGGGGCAGCCATGAGAAGCAGGCAACCCCGCAGCTGACAAGCAGCGAGGGGCCCGGCCCTCAGTACAGCTGCTGCAGGGTACCGACCATGCCAAGGATGTGACTGAGCCGGGCAGGGCGGCACTTCCGCAGGGCCCCCACGGGAGAAGGCAGCTCATGGATACCAGGCAGGGCAGCCGGCCCCTCCAGAACCAACGCCTGCCTTCTAGAACTCTGTGCTAACAAATGGGCCTTGTCTTGAGCTACTGAATTTGAAGTAATCTGCCACACAGCAAGAGAAAACGGCCGCAATCTGTAAAAGCGACTCACACTCAGAAATACCATTGCAGATTCAAGGCTCACCGGGGTCCCCAAGGCACTAACCACGGAGCCCCTGGGGCCGAGGGCAGCCTGGGCACATGGTGGGATCACAGCAGCTGAGACTCAGAGGCTGGATGCGTGCGTCACAGGGTTTTTATTTTTGAAAGTCACATATTAACATTTTTATCTAAAAACGCATCTCCATATACAGATAAACATAAGGACTTCAGGGTTTTAGTAGTTCTCCCCAAATCAGGAACAGGTAGGGGCCGGCAGTCTGGCATAGCTGGTTAACCCACCACCTGCAACACTGGCATCCCATATGGGAGCCAGTTCGAGTCCTTGCTGTTCCACTTCCGATTCAGCTCCCTGCTAATGCACCTGGGAAAGCAGCTGAAGATGGCCCAAGTTCTCGGGCTCTTGCCACCCACATGGGCAACCCAGATGTAGCTCCTAGCTCCTGGCTTCAGCCTGGCCCAGCCCTGGCCATAGCAGCCATTTGTGGAGTGAACTGGTAGATGGAAGATCTCTCTCTCTCTTTCTCCCTCTCTCTCTGTAACTCTGCTTTTCAAGTAAATTTTTTAAAAATTAAAAAAGGACAGGTAAACATTTAGTACTTTGAAGAAAAAACCAGTTAGAACTCAAAATGTTTGACAAACGAGTCCCCACTGAAAAACCTACCAGATGGCTTGTTTTATAGAAATGACACTTATATTTTCACTAAAAATAAAGTTTGCTGTTGAATCTGTTTTAATTTTTAAAAACATTTTTATTTGTAATCGACATGTAATGGTTGTGCATATGTAGGGGCACAGGGCTTTGCTGCGGGACACGCACACTGAGCGTCACCATCAGGGCAGGGTGACTGGCACATCCACCATCCCAGACCCTTCCCATTTGCCCCTGTTGGGAGCATTCAAAATGCTCTTTTTTAAAAAAAAATTAAAGATTTATTTATTTATTATTTAAATAATAAAAGAGGCAGAGGCAGAGAAAGAGAGGTTTTCCATCCACTGGTTCACTTCCCAAATGGATGCAATGGCCGAAGCTGGGCCCATCCGAAGCCGGGAGCCAGGAGCTTCTTTCAGTTTCCCACATAGGTGCTGGGACCCAAGGACCTGGGCCATCTCCTACTGCCTTCCCAGGCCATAGCAGAGAGCTGGATTGGAAGTGGAGGAGCTAGGACTCAAACCGGCACCCATTCGGCATGCAGCGGCTTTATCCGCTACACCACAGCAACAGCTCCCAAGACGCTCTGGAGTGTGGGTTTTTCATCATTGACTCGCCAGGCTATTGCAAGGATGTGATAAGAAAATCACAGAGGAAAGTGCTTCACCAGGCAGGAAGCCGAACTTTTAGGCCAGTCCTGCATGGCACGTCACACCCACATGCCATGGTTGGCCTGCACCAGGCAGTGTGGTGCAGTGGTGCAGTGGCTGAGAGTGTGGCTGCAAGGGTCAGGATACCTGGGTGCAAGTCCTGCTACTCGTGACCTCTGTGGCTTTGCAGAGTTCCCGCACCTGGAAAAGGGATCTTAGATTGGCAAGGGCCTCTGAGGGTTTGAACGAGTCAGTGCCTGGGGCAGTGCCTGGCCTGGGGAAGACGTGGTGGCCATGGCTGTCATCCTGGGGTGGAACTCAATAACCTGGTCTGGAGCAACTGCGCCCAGGCCTGGGGCAATGTCACACTTCTCTTCCTGGGCAGCGTGCTTCCCACTGCACACCGTGCAATAGCCAGTGCTTGGCAACCACACGGCGCTGCTGATTCCTACAGAGCAGACAGGCTGTCACCTCCTGAATCCAGCCAGCCCCACGGCCACCACACAGTGGTCTATCCTTCCTGACTCAGCTGTCCAATCCACCCAAGTGGTCCCTGGTCCCCAGTTTCCCATCACCCCCAGGGCTGATTTTCTGCCTTCCAGGGGATGTCAGCTGTTGATAGGCATGGTGGGGCTGATTTGTCACAACATGTACTCTACGAGCTCAGTCCGCTCTGAGCGTTTGCTGTGCCTCTCTTAAGACCCATGTCAGTGCCAGCTGTGCGCAGAGATGTTGCAAATTGCAAGGCCTTCTGGAATGCACGCAGCTCGGGCTGGGTTAGCCTGACTCCCCCACCCATCCACAGTGGGTGCAGAACCTGCTCTGGCTCACTCACTTCACAGGTGTGAACTCAGTGCCTGGTGGGGCCAGACACCCACCACCTACAATCAAAGGTGGCCAAGCTTGCTTTCTGCCTTCAAGAGGCTCGCAGTGGGCAGTCAATTCCAATGGTGTCTGAATGTAGGGGAGAGGGAGAGAGAGAGAGAGGGGAATGAGAGTGGATATTTCCAACAAAAGGAGTAGTGTAAGAAAAGTCAGAACACCCCCCCCCCCAAAGTGGCTGGAATATTCAAGAACCGCATGGGTAGTGGGAGGGGCGGGCAGGAACAAGCGCGTGAAAGTCTGTGAGAGATGGGAGCCCGTGCCGGCAGTGGTCAGACGGAGCAGACAGGCTCCATGCAGTGGCCGCAGGAGCGAGGCCAGCCTCACCTGAGCACCGCAGGCTCTGGGTGTCCTGAGTGACAGGTGAGAGGGCTGCCCCACCACACGTGCATCCCGGTCACCCGAGAATGCCACACACACACACACACACACATACACACACACACCTGAGCTCTGACATGGCAAACTGAGCCCCTTGGTTTGCCTCTTCTCCCCCAAATGAAATAAAGATGGAAGTATAAGAACAGATGCCAGGTAGCCCCAGCTGGCCAGAACACCTGGAGAAATACAGGTGGGTGGGAGAGACAGAGCATCTAACCAGAGTTAGGCTGACATCACCACACCCGGGCAGGTGCGGCCCACTTGCTGAACGCCCGGAAACTCTCGGGCCAGGGCAGGCCAGGAGCAATTCCTCAAATCCAAGAAAAAAATGTGAATGCTCGCGGCTTTCAAAGAGGCCGAGGTCGGGGAGGTGGGAGGTCCTAGGACCCCCACCCCCCCTCTGATAGTCTTCCACTGTGTGACTTTCCTCTTTCAGCAGACTCAAGCCCTGGGAACCAGCTTGCCTGCTCCTTGCAGAAACTTCCTGAACTCCTCAATCAACAGTTTGTGTCTAAGACTCTCAGAATCTGCCTGGCCTCCAAATCCCTCCTCTCGCTGCTTCTGCCAGTCCTGGGCTAAGGTACTATGGTTCTTGCACCAGCCCTAAGCTCCACACAGATGAGATGCAAAGGAAACTTCCAGTCCCCAGCAAAACCCACCTTGCCCCCTCCTCCAGGACCTCTGTGAAGATGGCTCTCTCCCCCCCAAGTGAGCAGGAAAGTCTCCTTGCCTTACTGACAAACTGTGTTGATGCCACCGGGGAGCTGTGTTGGACAGGCAGTCTCTGCGCACATATGCAGAATCAAACCGACAGTGGACTTGGTACCTACATGGTTAACTGCTGGAGGGCCACAGGGCTCTGAACACAAAGGGTTAAACCCCTGGGATCCGTTACTCAGCCAAGTTGCAGAGCCAAAGAGAGAAGTATGAAAATAGCAGCCGCCCACTTATCTCTTCCTAAAAAAATTACTCAAGGGATTACTCCAACAAAATAAAAATGGCACCAAATAAGCAACCCGAGAAAGGGCAAGACAGGATACACCAGAAACAGTGAGGAACAAGCAAAGGAGAAAAGGGTACAGGGAAAGCTAAGCAAATGTCCAAAATTCCCGCCTTGTAGGGAAATAGGCACCACTGGATTCTTGCTAGTAGGGGGAAGACAGACACATATAAATTCCAGATAACCTTTTCCAAGAGGAAAATACAACGCAGATCCTTTGAACCACTGTGTGGTGGGGAAGGAGGTTGTGAAAGAAGGGGAGGTTAACAAAAGATGGGAAAGAAAATAATAGGTAGGAAAGAAAAGCAGGCAAAGCAACAAAGACCTAGAACAGGACGACTGAAGTAAGACCCAAAGTATTCATGAATACAATAATGCGAATAAATTAAATCGCCTATTTTATGTGAAGAGATCAGGCAGGATCAGAGGAAAGAGTTCAGCCACGTGCTGTGTGGGAGTAAAACTTAAAAAAAAGGTGGAAATCAGTGAAATGAAAATAAATGACAAAGATCATGTGGGAAGTCACTCTTCGTCTCCGGCAAAAGGCGAACATGTTAAATAGAGGAGGGGCCTTTGTGCCGTTGGGGGGTCTGTGCCTGTAAGGAGACACAGAGTCACGGCCCTTCACTCTGGTGCTGGATGGCAGAACCGCAGAACGACCAAAGTGAGGAGAGAAGGGGGAGGAACAGCAAGTGTCGCGAGATCGCTGCTCAGCTGAGGGCCCAGGCGCTCCCAGGGAAGAGCATGGACGATCTGAAGGTACGGTTTCCGAGCTTGGCTTCATCTGCACGCCAGAGAAGACACCTTCTCTTCAAATTTCCTTGTGTCAGCCTGCACGTGGGTCTCAGATTCCCAGGTGCACAGGCTGTGTAGACCACAGGCTCTGCTCTCAATGAAGCAGGAATAGAAATCAACACATAGCAAATAAAGAAGTTACTGATGCACACGACCGTTTAAAATGCTTTTCTCAATAACCCCCGAGTCAAAGCGGACAGCAAGTGTGAAGCCAGAAGATAATTGTCAGTGCACAGAGCACTGGAAACCTTACTTTCAGTATCAGTGGTCTGTAACCAGAGCTGTGTTTAGAGGGAAATACACACCTTAAATGCTTTCATGATAAAATGAGAATGAATTACGCATTTCAAGAACAAAATCAATCAACATAACCCGGGAGGAAGACAGGAATAAAGTTGGAGACAAAAATGAACGAATGAGAAAATGACAGTGCTCACAGCAAAAGAAACATAAAGCTGCAAACTGGTAAAGACCAGTGAGTGGGACCAACTGCTGGCAGACCTGACCAGCAGGAGAGAGCAAACACACAAAGGAGCATTAAGAAAGCAGGTGTAGGGTCTGGCACTGTGGCAAAGTGGATAAAGCCACCACCTGCAGTGCTGGCATCCCATATTGGTGCTAGTTCTAGTCTCGGCTGCTCCGCTTCCAATCTAGCTCCCTGCTAATGCACCTGTGAAAGTGGCAGAAGATGGCCCAGGTGCTTGGGCCTCTGCACCCACATGGAACACCTGGATGAAGCTCCAGGCTCCTGGCTTTGGCCTGGCCCAGCCCCAGCTGTTGTGGCCATTTGGGGAGTGAATCAAAGGATGAAATCTCTCTCTCTCTCTCTCTCTCTCTCTCTGTAACTATTTCAAATAAATAATAAATCTTTTTTTAAAAGAAAGAGGGTGTAAACACATGTATGAAAATTTTTAACTTTAAGAGATCATATAATTTTAAATCAATGAATTTGAAAACTGAAAACTTTCTAGAGCATTATAAATTATAAAACAGAAGGAAAAGGAAAAAAAGATAATAGATCAATGATCAGAAGAAGAAACAAAGTGCTGTGGAAAATGGAATTCTTAATAAGTACAGAAAGGATGGGTTACTTAAATGAAAGTGCTAGGACAGTTGACTGCTGTCTCCTCAGCCAGCAGATTCGAAGGAAGGGCCTTCTCTGTGTTGAGCACTGTTCCGGCCACAAGGAGTTCAGTGCTGACCAAAACGGAAAAGGTACTTGCCCTGTGGAGCTGGGCATCTAGCAGGGGAGATGGATGAGAGCAGGTCGGGCAGGTGCTTGGAGCAGCCGTTAAGACGCCACTTGGGACACCTGCATCCCCTATCAGAGTGCCAGGGTTTAAGTCCCAACTCCACTCCTGATTCCAGCTTCCTGCTAATGTGTACCCTGGGAGCGAAAGAAATGGCGCAAGTAGTTGGGTCCGTGCTATCTACATGGGCGACCGGATTGAGTTCCTGACTCCCGGCTCCTGGTAAAATAAATGGTATGGCTGGAGCTGGTGTTGTGGTACAGCTGGTCAAGCCTCTGCCTGCGATCCCAGCATCTCATATAGGTGTCGGTTTGAGACCCTGCTGCTCCACTTCCAATCTGGCTCCCTGCTAATGCACCTGGGAAAGCCACAGAGGATGGTGCAAGCGCTTTGGTCCCTGCACCCACGTGGGAGACCATCTGGGGAATGAACCAGCAGGTGGAAGACCTCTCTCTCTTTCTCCCTCTCTCTCTATAACTCTGCCTTTAAAAAAATGCCTGAACTGGACCATAGTGCTCTTAAAGGAAAAGTTTAACAAATCTGACTACATAAGAATATTAAGTACTAGAGATAACAAAAGGCCCCACCAGTAGTTAAAAAGGAAAATGACAGACTGGTTAAAAATAGTTGCAACATATCAAAAGGGGCCGATAATCATAACAAGTGATAAGCACCTGCAGAACAATAAAAAGTGACCATATAGTCAATCAAGTGCAGAGAGAAACTGAAGAGCCGGTTATTTAAGGGCTGGAAATGTCTGCAGGGCTGGTGCTCAGATGCTGCAGGCTAAGCTGCTGCTTGCAGTGCCAGCTTCCCACATTGAGCGTTTGAGTTCCACGAACCCCGACTGCTCTGCTTCCCAGCCAGCTCCCTGCTAATGCACTGAGGAAGGCAGCAGAGGATGGTCATGTGGGAGATTAGGATGGAGCTCCCAGCTTCAGGCTTCAGCCTGGCCCAGCACTGGCTCTTGTGGGCATTGGCGGGGTGAATCAGCAGATGGAACATCTCTCTCTCACTCGCTCTCTCTCCCTCTCTCTCTCTCTCACACACACACACACATACACAGCCTTTCAAATGAATAAGTCTTTCAAAAATGCCTAATAAGGACATACAAAATTGCTGGTTTCATGAACAATTAAAGGATTTATGTTAAAAGTCAGTATCCCCTTTCCCTAGTTGGTCAGCAAGGAAGAAAATGATCCCCACCCTCAAGTGCAGGAGAGGAGTGGCCAAGGCCACTCTCCAGCCCCTGCTGGCACGGTGCAGGTTGGTGGAATCTTTTTACCAAAGAGAACTGATGTTGCAGGTTTTTTTTAAGATTTATTTATGTGACAATCAGAGCAACAGTGAGAGAAAGGGACACACACACACACACACAGAGAGAGAGAGAGAGAGAGAGAGAGATCTTCCATCCACTGTTTCAGTCCTCAAAAGCCTGCAACAGGTTGGGGCCAGGAGCCCGGAATTCCATCTGGGTCTTCCACATGGATGGCAAAGACCCAGGTCCTTGGGCCATCTCCTGCTGCTTTCCCAGGCACATGAGCAGGGAGCTGGATTAGAAGCAGAGAAGCTGGGACTCTAACTAGTACTCTAATATGAGAGGCCAGCATTGCAAGCAGCTAACCCACTGTGCTGCAACACAAGCCCTGACCCAGCAACTTTGCAAGCAGACACACGCATCATCTTACACAATGGATGTGTATGGATGACCAAAGCAGTATTTTTTATTTTTTAAAAACATTTTTGTTTATTTATTTGAGGCAGAGTTATAGATAGAGAGAGGGGAAGACAGAGAAAGGTCTTCCATCCACTGGTTCACTCTCCAAATGGCTACATTGGCCGGGGCTGGGCCAATCCAAAGCCAGGAGCCAAGAGCTTCTTCTGGGTTTTCCCAGGTGGCTGCAGGGGCCCCAGCACTTGGGCCACCTTTCATTTCTTTCCACTGTAAGCGGAGCTGGATTGGAAGAGGAACAACTGGGACACAAACTGGCACCCATATAGGATGCCTGTGCCACAGGTAGAGGCTTAGCTTGCTACACCACAGCGCCAGCCCCACTGTTTTTATTTATTTTTTAAAATATTTATTTGAAAGGAAGAGAGACAGAGAGGGAAATAAACAGAGATAGATATTCTGTCTGCTGGTTCACTCCCCAGATGCCTGCACTGGGCTGGTCCAGGCCAAAGCCAGAACCCCGGAACTCCATGTGGGTCTCCCACAGGGTGCAGGGGCCCAAGCACTTGGGTCATCTTCTGCTGCCTTCCCAGGCCAAAGCAGAGAGCTGGATCGGAAGTGGAGCAGCCGGGACTCAAACTGGGATGCCAGCATCGCAGGCCGTGGCTTTTCCAGCTGCACCACAACAGCACCCCTAAGTATCATGTTCATCATTTACAACCAATATCAAAGTATGCGGACAGAAAGCACAATGCTGGTTGTCTGGAGCTGGGACAGGGAGCGGTGAGCCCTGGCTGAAGATGCGGGGCTCCCCTTGACAAGGTGAAAGGGCTGCGGAGATGACAATCGCGACGGCGATGGGCGCACAAGCTTATGAATGTGTATAGAACTGTACACATCAATATGGTGAAGATGATACAAGAGGGTTTCCCGCCGGCGCCATGGCTCATTAGGATAATCCTCTGCCTGCGGCCCTGGCACCCTGGGTTCTAGTCCAGTTGGGGCACCAGATTCTGTCCCGGTTGCTCCTCTTCTAGTCCAGCTCTCTGCTGTGGCCCGGGAAGGCAGTGGAGGATGGCCCAGGTCCTTGGACCCTGCACCTGCATGGGAGACCAGGAGGAAGCACCTGGCTCCCGGGTTCTGATTGGTGCAGCGTGCCGCTGCAGTGTGCCAGCCGTAGCGGCCATTTTGGGGGGTGAACCAATGGAAGGAAGACCTTTCTCTCTGTGTGTGTCTCTCTCTCACTAACTCTGCCTGTCAAAAAAAAAAAAAAAAAGGGGGGGGTTTCCCTTTTAGAAAATGCTCGAATGGGGAAGGGCCACAAGGTGGGCAGGCAGGACCCCGGGGCCAAGATCCCCGAGGTGGAAGGAGGCCTGCGGCTCGATGCCGCCCTCCCCAGGAGGAAAAGCATGGCAGCACAGCCCCCCTGGCAGGTGGAATGTGCCTCCCTCGTGCCCCGGGTCCTGGGGCTGGCATCCATGCAGCTGATGGAGGGTTAAAGAGCCCATAGGCCTGGCAGGTGCCGGCCTCACCGCATCGCGGCCCAGCTGCTCTCCAAAAGCTGGTGAGGAGGTAGGGGCTTGGGGCTGAGATCCCAGAGAAGGTGGGGGAAGGCCAGGGCCCACGTCTTGCCTCTCCACTTGGCCACGACCCAGAGAGCTGAGTCTGATCAGCTGGGGGCAGGGCAATGCAGGACGAATCTTTCTGTTTTCATTTATAGTTCTGCTACTGTGGTCTGTGAATCAATAAGGAAACATGAGGGCCCAAGTCCCAGGAATACCCAAGGCAGAATTGCTTGGAATAATCCCAGAGGATCACACCAGGACCCTGGCCAATGGAAGAGAAAACAGGAAGTAGCATGGGACAGTACCGAGTCGGCCCTGACATCAGCAGAAGGACCTGGGTCCAGATCCTGCTTTCATCTCTGAATGGCTGTGTGACGTCAGCCGAATTACCTAACCTCTCTGAGCCCCGCTTTCCCCATGAGTCAGAAGTGCAGAGCTTTACCGCTCTCTGGATCTGCCGGGTGGATCAGATGAGACAAAGTGGGCGTAAGCTCAGCAGCGAGACAGCACACGGGAGGCACTCAATGAATGCTTAAGCCCTTCAGTAACCGTGGGAGACCACCTGTGTCCCCCTCCCTCCCCGCCCCGTCAGTCTCTCCTGACTGGTGTTCTGGGGCTGGGGTCAGCCCTGGGAAGCCCTGAGGTCAGGCTTCGGGCTGGTCCTTCCCCCGGGAGTGCCCCGTGGCTGCTCCGTTCTTCCCGCTGAGAACCGTACCAGGCGTCCGGCCGCCCAGGGCTGTTTGGAGCTGTCCCGGTCCTGGGCATGCTCGCCAGACAACAGGCCTCTCAGCTCACATGGCGGCTGACTCACGGATCAGGGAGGTGTCCCCGACCGGGAGACGGAGCCGCGAGAGGCCAGGGCGCTCAGGGCTTTTGACGCAGACGAAACAGGCTTTGCAAATCCCTCGGAAGCCTCCCAGGACAGGCAGGGGTTTAAAAATAGCAGACGGTGCCACATTTCCGTTTGTGCTGGGGATAGAGAGGGAGGAACTACAGGAGCAAGGTGACGGATCTCGCTTGGTGACAGCCAGGGATGCCCTGCCCAGAAACTCTAGCCTGGGACCGGGCAGAAGCTGTGCTGACTTTCAGGCAGCAGAAGGGACGGGAGGTGCTGGTGGAGCCGGGGCCGCCAGATGTGAGTCTAGGGGGACAGCAGAGGGGCAGGGCGGCAGCGGGTGACAGCGGAGCGGCTGTGCTTGAAGCAACAGGTGCTGAGGGCTCCCCACGCTCAGACAAGGAGCTGGGGGGCACTTCCTGCCAACCAGGTCACACCTCACAGTGGTCCTCTCCCACCCCAAGTCCCCTGGACCTGGGCACGCGCCATAGGGCGAGCAGGAGAGACACCTTCTCCCCTTGCTGAGTACGGCAGAAAGCCCAGCTATGTGCAGCATGGGGACCTCGGCTGGCCCCAGGGAGCTCCAGGGTGCAGGCAAGGAGGCCTGATCTTGTCGCAGGAGTTTGCAGATAGTGGGAGATAGGAAAGCAAGCCAGTGATTGCTGCCCCTGTCCTCCCAAGGACCCCCAAGCACCAGCTGCTACCCCCCCCTCCACAAGAAGTCTCACACCTGCCCCCAGCTTGTAGAGGCTGAAGCCAGGGGCGTGGAAGGAACGCAGCACTAGCCCAACGTCCACCAGGTGTCAACACTGTCCCTACCCCATCTTGGTGTCAGGCGCCACCACCCCCGCCTGCCCGCCTGCTGTCTGAGACATGCGGGCAGCCTGGGGTGGCAGGAGGAGAGGCCAAGGTTCTGGCATCACATAACACCAGATGCCCCGGCCTTGGTGACTGTGTGGCCTTGGCCCCGTGGTCGAATCCCTGGGAGTCCCAGCTTCCCCACTCTACAACGGGAGCAATGGCGCACACATGGCGCCAGATCAGCTGCCCCGACAATGCCTCCTTCTCCCTCGGCTCCTTTGGTTATTTCTTTGAGGCTCGCTTATATTTCATGGTCATTTTGTCTTCTCAGACAAGGAGATACCAGAGGTCCCAACCAGATTCCTGCAACTGATTCACAGAGGGACACACACAAGCAAAAGAAGCCCCAACTCTGGGAGACTTCAGAGCTGGGAACCTCAGCCAGGGGCCCGCAGGGCAGGGGGAGTAACAACTGCCCCCCCCCCACCCCGCCCAGGAGACCACAAAAGGGAGGTGGGGGGTGGAGAGTCGCCTTCCACGCCCACAACAGCCGCCCTGACTGAGAGGGGAAGTTGGGAGACCCAGAGCCCCCCACCCCGGGAGGACCTCGGCAAGCTTCTGGTCTCTGATTCCAACTGGCCCCCTCTCCCACGCCACGCCGCCCCCGCCAGTTCAAAGCGTGGGAGCACAGAGAAGGCCACGGCGAAGGAAACGGTTTCCACAGCACCCGCCTCCCGCTCTTCCTCTTTCTGGACTTGGTCACCGAGCAGGCACCTTTTTTCCACAGACAGTTTCCATTGCATCAGTCACTGCCATGGTCGCCGCCCTGTACGCGGGCTGGGGTTTCGAACCAGTGAAGCGGAGCGGGCAGGTGGGGCCTGACACTACGCCTGGGAGGTGAGAGGAGCCTGTCCCCAGGGTCCTGTCCTCAGAGCTGTCCCATGGCCGCCAGGGCCCTTCTATCCAAGAGCATGTAAGAGGCTGAGCTCCGGGTTCTAGTTCTGCCTGTCCCAGCTTCCTGGCTGTGCAGCCCTCGGCAGGCTATTTGCCCAGCATCTCTGGACCTCCGTGCACTAAGGTGCAAAGTGAGACTAATAGCACTACTAACACGGCTGGACCCGGGGGAGGACTCGACCCGGTAATCCACACACAGTACTTACATGTGTGCCTGGCCCAGAGCCTCAACACACATCCAACACAGGGACTGAGACTTCTTCCACCAGCCTGGCTCCAAGCCCAGGGCCTGTCCCCCACCCAGAACAGTACCCAGCAGTGGTGGCCTATCCACATAGCCACAGGCTGTCCCTGACACCCAGCACCTGTGTGCCGTGCTCTGCCCCAAGTTCTTCACAGGGAGCAGAGTCTAGACTTGGGTACCCCTCCGGGAAGACACTGGACCACCTCTGGCATCAACACTGTGTGTCTCTCTCTGGTGGGGATGTTTCCACTTCACCATGGCCAAAGCAACCCACATCAGCGAGGCCAACTCCTCCAGGAGCCGTCCATGGCTCGATGCTCTTTGGTCAGCAAGGCTCTCTCATTAATGCGCACCTGGCCTCTTTACTGCGGCATCTCCCCTCGCCACTCCATGTGCATGGAGTGTAACATGAGCAGACGCTTCATGGCTTCCCAGCCCCGCCGCACCTGCTCCAAGGACGACATTGGGATGGGAGCGGCCATCTTGGTGTGGCTCGCAGAGCCTTGACCAGCACTGACGGGAGAGCCGCGAGGGAACAGACACAGAGCTCTCTCCACTGACTTCCCCTGGGCAAAGGGGAAAATATTTGTGGGCGAGGATGAGTCAGGGGCTTGACGGCACCCACACCCTCCTCCTGCTGACTGGGGTGTTGGCTTGGGGGGCCAGGTCCCCAGGGGCTCACAGCCCCACCCTAGCCTGGGCTCCACTGCTGAGCCCACACCCAGGGCCCCAGTACACCTGCCCAGGGTCGCACTGCAGATCTCAGCCCAGAGCTGGAAGTGACTGGAGGCGGCCCTGGCCCACCTCCCGCTCCGCCTTGTCTCCGCCGTCCAGGTCACCGGGTGCTTGGGGAATGGACTCCCTGAGTCTCATGAACCTATCCGCCCCACCACCTCCTCCGCCATCTTGGCCCAGGGTTCAGTAGCTCCTGCGCCTCCCTACCCGATCCTGCCTCTCCCCTGGGCTGAGCGCCACGCTGCCTGGAGGACATTTCTGTATCCCAGCTGACTCAGCCACGGCACCCCTCAGCCCCATCTGGCACTTGACCGGCACCACCCGGCGCCCTGCGCAGGTGCGGGAGGCTCCTTCTCCTGCGGTCCTGACCCCCCACCCCGGGCCGCTCTCTGCTGGGACGTGACCTCACCAAGCGCTGAGACTGACCCTCTTGTGTGTCCGTCCAGTGCTTCAACGTGGCAGCAAAGGCGTGCTGTGTGCAGTGTGCCGCGCCATGCCTGGTGCGCAGTGGGCCCTCAGTAAATGAGTGACAGTGAAGCACAGCCTGCCTTCCTGGCTGGCGACCTCACTTTCCAGGCCCAAGCAATGGGTGCGTTTGCTAAGCTGGCAGGTGCACCATCTGTGCAGACCAAAGAGTTTTCCCAGGTTTTTTTTTCCCCTGTGTCTGCACTGCAGGTCCCTGAGCCCAAAGGGTTTGGAGTCAGCAGAGCCGGTGCCTGCCTTTGTGTAGGCTGCATGGCCTGGGAACCTGCAAGGCAGCTGAGGCAAGGCTCTGGGGCAGATCCAGAGGAGGAGAAGGAGTGTGCAAGGTGTGCCCGATCCCGCCGCTCTGCTCCGAAACTCCCATACGGCTGCATCCGCCCCAGGCTGTGCCCACCTTCCCACCGGCTTTTTTATCCACACCCACAGCTCCCTGCCTGTGTGTCTCCACCTAAAGCTACTCTCACCGGGTCAGGACTTGGGAGGTGGGCTGGCGGGGCCTAGGGGCTGCCCTGCGACCAGGACCAGTGAGGGTTCCCCCAGGGGCACCCCGTCCTCCTCTTCAAACCAAACACGTGGACGAGCCCATCCTTCAGGCCCCCTCCTGGTCTAACTCCCTGCCAAAGATTGATGCCTTTATCCGCCAGAACAACTCTTCTCAATGACAGAAAGAAAAACACAAAGAGCTAGCCATGTGTCCTTCTTCCCAAAGCCGGGACTGTAAGTCAGACCCCTTTAGGGCCTTGGAAGAATGTCCCCAGACGTGGCAATTTCTGAGTTCCTGTGAGCCAGGGGGTTCAGACACACACACCCCTCCCTCTGGTTTTTGACTTTTAACAGCTGGGTGAGAGGGGCCTCTCCAACTCCCACGTTCCAGACGCGGAGCTCAAGATGCCGGCAGGCAGCGCTGTGGCGCAGTGAGCTAAGCTGCCACCTGCAACGCTGGCTTCCCACAGAAGCACAGGTTCAAATCCCGGCTGCTCCACTTCCGATCCAGCTTCCTGTTAATGCACCTGGGAAGGCAGAGGGTGATGGCTCAAGAGCTTGGGCCCCTGCCACCCACATCAGAGACCCAGATGGAGTTACAGGCTCCTGGCTTCAACCTGGCCCAGCCCTGGCCACTGCGGCCATTTGGGGAGTGAACCAGTGGAAGAAAGATCTCTCTCTCCCTTTCAAATAAATAAGTAAATCTTGAAAAAAAAAAAAAAGAGGGAGAAGCTGGAGGGCTTGTACAAAGTCTTCCCATAGCAAGAGCAAGGGAGAAGTAGAAGCTGTCTCAGGGGACTGTGCCACAGCTGCTCAGGACCTGGCCTCAGCTAGCGGCAGGCAGGCGGGCGGGATGCCTTCTGGAGCCTCGGCACCCATCACCAGATCTTTTCCCATGCACTCTGTGCCCGCGTGCAGAGACATGCAGAGCCATGGGGGCACGCAGGCTCACAGCGAGCCAGCGGACGCCCCGTTCCCAAGAGCCAGGCACCGTCCAGGCCTGGCACTCGGAGGTCAGCTACACAGAGGGTGGAGGGCTTGGCCAGGTGGAGAGCCCTTTACTGCCCAAGACTCCGCCATCTCCTGCCACCACAGCCTTGGAGTCCCACCCCAAGGAACAGGGTCTCTGTGCTACAAGACGGGCCAAAGCCTTGCTCCCTGGCCTCCCATGCCCTGCAGGCTGCAAGGCTCCCTCTGCGAGGTTCCTCTGACCACCAGCGAGAGAGAGAGATCCTGTATTCCAAACTAGATTGCAAGCTCCCACACAGGGGCCCTAGGGTAGAAACTCCACATGCCCATGGGCAGTGCACAACCCACACAACCTTTCATGACCCACGGCTTCTGGCTGTACTCTGCACAGTGTTTATCACCCCTGGCATGAAGTAACCAATTACATAATGACTTGTTCCCACCTAACAGAATGTAACTTCCCAGGGGAGGACCGGACCCTGGCCCAAGATACAGCCCAGCCTTTAGGAGAACCCCAACAGGCAACAGGCACTCAGTGAACACAGGTTGCGTCCATGCATGCAGGCTCGTGTGTTGAACTGAAGATGTGAAGGCTCGCCTGGCCCGCACGTGTCCTCGAGCGAGCTGTTTCCACTCTCTGCACTCAGTCTCCTCATCTGTGAAATGGAGCGTGCGCGGACTTTCCGTGCCGTATTTGCATGACCCTCCTGCAATCTGGCATCCTGGGCGCCCCCCGTGCCTCCCCCGTGACCGACCCTGCTTTTCCAGGTTCTGCCCCGGTCCAGGCACAAAGGAAGTGCTCATTGAAAACCAGGAGAGAGGGGCTTCCAGGCCTGTTGGGGAGAGGAGGGCTTATTACTCCCCCGGTATCTCTGAGGGAGAAAAATAAACCCCTGGGACGGCAAGTGCCAGCCTTGGTTACCTGCGGCTTACGGAGGAGCACAGAGGGAGGGGCTTGTCCAAGATCACAGCCAGTCAGTCACCAGGCGCCAAGTGAGGCCCAAACCCCAGGTGTCCCAGGCTCCAGGCTCGACTCATTCAGCCTGCAGAGCCAAGCGTGGCTCCCACCAGCGCATGGCCAAGTGGTCTCAACAGGCAGTGGCACGCACGAGACATTGGAGGAAGGAGAAGTGACTTGGATGGGACAGGATGGGGGCCTCAGAGAGCCGGGGTGGGGGGCTCTCAGCCGGGGGTGGGGTTCCTGGCTAGAGAGGCAGAGTCGGCACAGGGGGCCTGCAGGGAACCCAGCACTGGCTCTGAGCCATGGTCACCTCTCTGCTCGCTGAGCACACTGGACACTGGCACCTGTGCCAGAGAGGGAGGTGTGAAGCAAAACCCGGACCCACTTTCCTCAGAGAAAGGCCTCTCCCCGTTCCCGGCCCAGCGTCCCCGCCCACTGTGCCACACCCCTCCCCCCCCCCCCCCCCGACATGACTTCGGCAAGACAGCTGGAACAGATGACCGCCACATGTAACGGCTTCAACAACACGAATGTCGCATCTGAGGGTCCCAAGGTCACGTGTCCAAACCGGGTCTCGCTGGACAGAAAGCGCGTGTCCCCGGGGCCTCACTCCTTTCCAGGGGCTCCAGGGCAGAACCTATTTCCTTCCCCTTGCCAGCTTCTAGGGGCTGTGCTCAGCCCATGGCTCGGGGCCCTCGCCAAGCCATGAGTGGCCTATGTGCTCTTGCCACACTGCCTCCCCCTGACCCTGGTTCTCTCGGCCACGATGAAGTCCTGGTGGCCACCGTGGGCCCGGGCGAATCATCTGTTTGCATCCTGTGTTCCATTTGCTGCCTTTGTAGCTTCACATAGCCACAGGAACCAGGAAGCGGTGGCACCCCTGTGTGGAGGGGGCGATCATTCTGCCGCCACCGTGCAAGCAACACGTCTTCCCCAAATACAGCCTCAGGAAGAGCGTGGCCCCAAAAGGCAGGCATGCTGGGTGGCTGGGGCAGGCAGGGAGGGGGCAGACACCCCCCACTAGTGGCAGCTCCCCCCCTTGGTCCCCATTACCCCTGTTAGACCTCATCATGTTTCCACACAGACCCGGGTGCAGGCAGTTTCCACAGTGACTGCTGGAGCAGAGCTGGAAATAACCCCGTGGAAATGCAAAACGTCCCCGCTCACTCGCTCCCCCCACTCCGCTCTCCTGGCCACACACAGCAGCGGGGGCTCAGCGGGCTCTAAGCAGGAGGTTCCAGGGCTCGCTGAGGACTCAGGAGTGCTCGGCCTGCAGCCTGGCTCCAGGTGGGGAACACAGGGGCGGGATTTGCCCCCCGGGGCATCTGCCTGTGGGGCTGGCTGGGCGCCCTCCATTGGCACCGCCTGTGAGTCTGTCTCCTCCTCCTCCTTGCTCCAGCCCCTGAGCTGTATGCCACCACAGGGTCTTACAGCTCCCCCTCTGCCCCTCCGCAGACCCTAGGGTTCGTGGGACACTGTTTCTCGGGCCAGGTCCCATGATGCTCTGAACTTGCCCACGTCTTGGGCCTCTGGGGTGTGGCTGGGTCCCGGCTGGGTGGTGCCCAGGGGCCAGAAGCCCATCCTGGAAGCCCAGCAGGTGTCCAGCCTTGCTCCTGCTCCCAGTGTGTCCTGCCCACCTGCCCCACCTCCTGTCTACCCCAGAAGCTCGGCTCAAGCCCTCTCCCCGACAGGGCAAGCTTTTGCTCACTGCAGTGTCTGAACAAGCAGTGGAACTGTGTGGACTCCCCTGGCCCCAACCAGATGTCGAGGCCTCGCCATCCACACTGTTACTCACATGGCCTCGTGCCCCTATGGCCGAGGGAAGCCTCCGCCATGACAGTCCTCCGTCCAAAGAAAGCACGGGTTCACATGCCCGCTGCGGCCCAGGCTCCAGGCACCGGCCCCTTGCACCATCACCTCACTCTATTGTCAACCCGCTTTAGAGAGAAGCAACTGAGACCCAGAGGAGGGAAACACAGCCACCCGAGCTCACAGCCAGCACGTGGCAGAATCCAGATGGGCAGCCAGGCAGCCTCCGTGTCCTACCTCGGGGCCTGGGGGAGGAGACACGCAGACATCAATGCCAAGAGCAAAGTGCACGGTTTCCAAGTCGCCCCCAGAAGCCCTGGGCAGCTCGAGAAGTCTGCAGCTTCGACTGTTTGGATACACTGGGAACTTGCTGTTAAGATTTGATTTGGGTTTAAAAGGAAGGATGGGGTGCCCCGTTATTTAAAGTTTGGAGATCAGACTGCAGCCGACCCCATTGTCGTCCCTGCGATAAGCCCAAAGCTTGGACACGGAAGTGACGTGCCAACGGTGGGGCCTCGGCCGCTGAAGCTGGGGGCCGCCTCGTCCCCTGCCCACTCTCACACTTCCGCTGGAAGCACCAATGCTCCAAGTCTCTGTGTCCTTGTCCGGACAGCAGCAGGGAAGCCTGTGTCCATGAGCTTGAGACGGCGCAGATGGGCTCGGCACCAGTCAGGAGCAGAGACATCGGAGTCTCGAATAAGGGTTCTGGGCCCCCAAGCTGCCACAAGGGGGAGATGGGAAGTACTCTAAATTTAGCATCAAAAGCCTCAAGTAGAGTCCTGGCTCTGATGTGTGCTGCTTTGTGGCCTGGTGCCCGCACCTCACTTTCTGACTCTGGGAGAGACTAAGGCCTGCAGTCGGGGGTTGGGGTGGGGGCACAGGAACCCTCTGGGGGGCAGAATCCTGGGCTCCCTGTGGTCTCTGTGCCTGATTGTCCAGCCGGGGGACGGGCCCCACGTTCCTTCCTCCCCACCCACAAGTCTATCGCGAGTTGCCCTCCGACCACACTTGCAGAGACCCCTGTGGCTAGGGCTCAGCAGGTGTCTGCTTGGTAGCTGAAGCGCCTGGAACATCTGCTGAGCTGCACATGGCTGCTGGGAGACACGGCCAGTGGAGACAGGTAATTTTCCCCAAATACATCTCCTGTGAAGTCCAGATGGCGGGGTAGAGCAGACCAGGTTGGGGCTTCCAGGATGGGAGGGAGAGGCAAGGATGGCCCCATTCTCTTCCCCTTAGGTGGGGAGAGGCCTGGCTGGAGGGCAGCACCCAAGGGCTCAGGGTCAGATGCAAGGGAGGGAGCCCCTGGGGAGGGAGTCCCCTGGGGCTCAGTTCCAGTCCTGCTCTCTCCTCATGAAGACAGGAAAGAAAGAACTGGAAATATGCTCATTAAATCTGCATCTGGCACCCCGTTTGGCAGGGTTGCCAAAATTCTGTAAAACTAGAATTAAATTAGCAAATTGGAAGGAAAGCAGTTTTAAGCAGGCATGGTGGAATTCATCGGGGCCAGGTGGGAGCCGGGTGGGGGGTGGGGGGAAGGGAGTCGGGAAAGCCCCCGGGTGGGGAAGCCTGGCCACAATGGCAAGGGGAGAGGCACAGATGGGTGAGCAGAGGTGACCTGGAGGACCAAGCTCCACCCTCGGGGCACGGAGGAGCTGGAGGGGGTGCCTTGCCCCACCCAGGACCACGGCCCTTCACAAGGGGGCCAAAGAGGCAGGGCTCAGCGGGTGGCTGGGGGCGGGGTGAGACAGGGTGGGCTGTCCAGACTGGTGGCCCCTGAGGGCGGGCACTGGGATGGTGAGCTGGCATCGGGATGGCTGACACTGCTGTCATCACCCTGGCATGCTTACAGAGCTCATCAACCGGGAAAATCCCGGGGAGAGACACGGTGGGGCCGGGGTGGTGCGGGCTCCATGGAGGAAGGAGGGAGATGCTGGACGCACTCAGGAGGCACTTGCCAAGTGCCCAGCACTACGCCAGATGCTGTCAAACACGACCGTCTCAGTCTTCACAGTGACCCTGGACGACCCAGCTTGGTCTTCTCCCTTCGCATCTTCAGCCTTTCAAAAAATTGTTTTACTGAAGATACAGAAGTATTGAAGGTACACAGTGGCCAAGCCCCCTTCTCCCTCGCAAATCCACTCTGCAAGCGAAACAGCTGTTCCCTGCTCACCGTGTCTGTCCCCAGGCACAGAAACCCATCAGCACGGCACAGGCACTGTCAATGGTTTAACTTTCCCATGCTAAGATGGGGCTACACTAAGAACACCTCACAGATCCGTTCCCGCAGGAGAGCACGTGGTGATACCTTCCCATGTCAGAGCCCAGGGGCTCACAGGCCTTCCTCACGGCCACGAGGTATCCATGGCACACACACTGTAGGTATCGCCACTGCTGGCCACTGAGGTCACCCCAGTTCCCGTCTACTACAAGCAATGCGGCAAGGGAGTGTCCTTATGCAGCTCAGTCTTACGCACAGAGGTTTTCCTATGGCTGGGATTCGCTGGCTCGGCGCAGGTCTGTGTGCCCTGCTACTTGACCTAAGGGCCAATGTGGGCACCCCAGCCCCTTGCCTCTGGACAGCACACGCTCTTCGTCGCTTTTGATCTTACACTTTGCTGCCCGCACAGAAAACCCTCTCGTTTTCATCTAGAAGCCTTGTGTGTCAGCAGCCAGAATCACCGGACGTTCACGGGCCGGTTTTTCCCATTGTTTATATCTTCTGCACGTTTTTGAAAACTTGGCTAACTTCTTAGTTGGTGGATGGACTTCTCATAAACAATGATGATTGCCATTGAACATTCTACGTGCCAGGCACCGCTCTAGGCTCCCATGCAAACTTGGCGGCAGCAGGAGTCCTTGTCGGCAGCCAAGCCAGGGAGGCCCAGAGATTCCGCGTTGCTTGTCTGAGGTTGCACAGCCAGCGAGGGCAGACCAGAGCCTCAGGGACCAGCTGAACAACCGCTTCACCCTCAAACAAGCTGTTGCCCCCACTGGCCTGCACAGCCTCCTGTCGCCCAAGCCACAGAGCGAGAACGCCCCCTACACGGTCCCTTCCTGTCCTTGATTTGCCAAGTCTTTAAGGAAAAGTGGTTCCCATCAGATGCCAGGCGAGGAATTGCTAGTTCAGTCCTGATGAGAAGAGAGGCAGCCATGAAGTGACATAGCTGGGGCAGGGTGCTTGGGGGCAAGGCCAGAGGAGTGAGGGGCAGGGGTTATACAGGGCCGCAAGGGCCAGGGAGAGGGAGGCCATGGTGGGGCCCTGGCCCAGGAAGGCAGTAAGGAGCAGGCCATGCAGTTTGCAGGGCTCTGTGCTGAAATGGGAGGAGCCAAAGGTGGCGACCAGCAAGTGTGGTGAGGATTCCTGCCCTTCTACAAACAAACCCCTCTGTCATTTTAAAAAATGTGTTTATTTATTTAAAAGGTAGAGTGATCGAAAGAAAGGGAGAGATACACAGAGAGATATATCTTCCATCCACTGTTTCACTCCCCAATGCCCTCAACAGCCAGGGCTGGGCTAGGTGGAAGCCAGGATTTGGGAATTCCTTCCGGGTCTCCCACAGGGCTGCAGGGGCCCACACACTTGGGCCATCATCTGCTGCCTCTCAAATGCATAGG
The DNA here is from genome assembly GCF_033115175.1 of Lepus europaeus. Taxonomy (NCBI): domain Eukaryota; kingdom Metazoa; phylum Chordata; class Mammalia; order Lagomorpha; family Leporidae; genus Lepus; species Lepus europaeus. The sequence goes on from NC_084831.1 coordinate 33,313,952, forward strand.
CAGAAGCTGGATTAGAAGCAGAGAAGCTGGGACTCGAACCAGGCACTCTGATATACGATGCTGGTGTCACAAGTGGTAGCTTAGGCCTCTGTGCCCCAACGGCTGCCCCTTGGGTGGCATTTTTAAATGAGATTCTTTTTCAGCTTCTGAAACACCAGTGTCACAGTTGGGTATCTGGGCTGCAGACCCACAGCTGGTCTATCACAGGAGCCTGGCACCCTTGTCTCAACAGACACATGAACACAGTATCTCTGCCTCCTGTGAGCATCACGTGTACATACGTGTGTGTGTGCGGGGGAGGGGGGGTGGTCATTAGCATGCCACTTGCCATTTCTCTGCTGTAGAAAGAAGAATTGAAATGAACAAAACCAGGCAAATGTGAAAAGCTGCCAGGCAGAAACAAGTTGTAGAGGCACTGTGCCTTCACTTTGTTTTCTTCTGCTTTGACATCAGATAACTTCATTGTGCACCAAAACCCTTTTTTGTGGAACTCCCCTCTAACTCTTTTATTTACATGCACACACATGTGTATAGATACATAAATGTGTGTTTTAAATGCATCCTTTGACCAACACCAGAAAGCTGCTCGCAAAACCCACTTCTGCGTACGCACTCTCATTCACAACATCCATGCACACTTCTGTACAGTTTTCCAATGCACTTTTGCATCGAAGCTCTGAGAAGTCCTGTGGCGTAAGGCCTTTAACTGATCCCAGATATACTAGGTTACAGGACTGTCACTTTCTCAGTAACGCACCTTTACCGCCCCTGGCACTTGTCTTTATTCCACAGATCAGAACCTGCTTGAAGGACACCCTGCCCTTGGCAACACGAAAAGCTAGCTTCTAACAGGCCCGGGCTGTGGGTTTCCTGCCCACCCAAGTCTTCTGGATCTCCTGCATTTCAGGAAGTTGCCAAAGGCCCGTGCGCCGGGGACAAGGACATGTGGAGTGGCCACAAGCTCCCAGAAACCATCAGGTGACCAGGTCACCACACAGGCTGAGCTGCGTTTCTCCCAGTTGCAGGGCGAGCCTGGACGAGTCGCGGCACTGGGCTCAGTGGTTTTCAGCCGAGGGATCCCCAGAGACTCCCCTAAGCCAAGGCACTTGTTTTCTGAACGGGGAGTCTGGCACCAGCTACAGAATCCATGGGCCCCTTGTGTCTTTCCTGCGTTCAGGGAGACATCCTCTCTGCACAAGCAGACCACGTTCCCGGTTCTCAGGCTCTGTCCTCACCCCTTGCACCTCCTCCTTCCCAGCCATGACGAGCCCTAAGGTCACAGGATAGAGCTCGGCCAATGAAACGAAACTTCCAGCTCTCTGTTGGAGCATCGAGTTAACATGAGTTTCACCAAATGCAAAATGTATACAAGGGGAGACTTCAACAAGTTCATGGAGAAATGAAATCATAAGTCCAAGCTTATTTTGGTGCAGTTCAAGGTCATGCACTTGGGGGAGCAGCAGGCGCAGGGGTTCAATCACCCTGTGACTCGTTACGGCTTCCCTACGTAACCCCAAGCTGGTAGGAGCATATGTAGATGTGTTGACCTGTTTGTGCAGGAAGTGTTCATTGTGGACTAATTTCAGGCATACAGAAAAGTAGCAGTGACCCAACAGAGTCCCTGTAGACCCTGTACTCTGCCATCGGACCCGACAAGGCATATCAGTCACAAGCAAGAAACTGCTCTCGCTCATCGCTCGGAACGGAACTACAGACCCCACCGGCGCCTCACGGGCTTTTCCTCCGCTGTCTGTCCTCCGTTCCGGGATCCCATGGAGAAGCCCAGCCGGCGCCCAGCCGTCACTTCTCCTTAGTCTGTGGCATTCGTGTTGTTTCCCGGAGAGAGGGGTCACCCCGTGTGGCAGGCCAGGCCACCGTCGAGGGGCCCAGCTGCCCCACAGGGAGCAGGTGTGCACTGGGCAGTGAGTCTGGCTCTGAAGGCCCGCACTGCCCCTGGCTTGTGGTGGGGCCCTGGGTCTGTCACCCCCATGCACAGCTCGCAGAGTCCTCCCGCCCCCTGGAGCCGATGCCTCCTGCCCGATTCGGGGGTTGACTGAGATGGGCACGTGCGGGCTTACAGCCCTACTGGTCCCAGCTCACTACTACTACTATTCCCGCGACAGTGGTCACAAAGTAGACTCAGTGTCCTGTTTGCGAGGCAGGGCAGCCCAGAGCCATCTCGCTGACCTGACTGCTTCAGTTTCCATGGACCTCCGTGGTCCCCACGAAGAAAGAATGTTCTCCTTAAATCAGTCAATCCAGATCCACATCCCTTCAAGGCCGTGTTCATGTGCCACCTCCTCTGGGATGCCTTCCCAGACCATCTTACATAAAAGAGCCCCCGGACCTCCACCCCCCTGGCATTCTCTAAACCACGTCCCCCCCACCCCCCACTTCCTTCCCCTCCAGGGAAGCCCCTTTGACACAGGTCACCTTCCACGCTCCTCCGTTCCTGGTCTACCTCCCTGCGCTGGTTTGGAAGCTCCACGAGAGCACTGGTTGTCATAAGTCTGGGTCACTGTGGATCCCAGGGCCTAGCACTGTGCCTGACACCCGGTGAGGGCCTGGCAGACAGCGCTCGGTAGATGAATGGCTGGATGGTCAGCTCCACTCTGCAACCTCCGGCCTCCATCCTGGCAGCCTGAAAACAGCCCTTCACACGCAAGCACCCTGCTGAATTCAAATAAGAGCCATCTATCTGGGAGACCGGGAGCCCAGAGCCTTCTGGGTCTTCTTTAAGGGGAAAAAAAGGGTAATGCCTTTCTTTTAATTTAATTTAGTGCCGCTAATGTCCCTTCCCCTGCCTCCTCTCCCAAGAGCGGCTCTGCCAATTAGAAACCACAGTCTCTTCCTTGCCCAGAGCCCGTCTGCTGGCCTGGCCGCACAATCGATTGCAGTGGAACCCAGGCCAGGAAGAGCTGGTGAAATCCCCACTCAGCACCTGCACATCAGAGGCCCGCAGACTTCTCAGAGCAGCAGAGACCCAGGGGATCCCAGAGGCCGGGCTGCAGAGGAAGACGCTGAGGTTCAGAAAGGGGAGGAGCTGGCAGATGCCACACGGGGCGGGGGGGGGGGGGGGCTTAGTTGCAGGTCCAGGAACAGAAGCCACGCCCCCCAGCTCTGCCTCCAGGCCCCATTCGCCACGCCTGCGGGTCCCCTGCACGCCTGTGCCTCCTGTGCTGAACACCAGTCTGCCTGACGGCCTGTACCTGCCCATTCCTGGTGATCTGAACCCAGGGCAGCAATGGCTTGCATTGATTCTCCAAAGGCAGCAATCTGCAAGCGAGCAGAGCTGCACGCCAGACAGAGAGGAAACGGGAGGAGCACTGGCTGCGAGCCAGGGACTTTAGCTCTCGGCTCAGCTAACCCTCACGGTGTCCTGCGACGGAGGTGTTAGAACCACATTTTATAAGAGAGGAAGAGGAAACACAGACACGTGCGGCCAATCGCACAGCGAGCGGCAGAGTCAGCACGAGCCGAGTTCCGGCTAGCAACGGAGGTCTGTTCTCTCTGCCCAACCACAGCATCTAGAAACCTAGACAGCTCTCCAGAAAGGGCTGGATCCCTAAAACAGCTGAACGTTCCTCTGGTGAAGTGGCCAGAATGATCCCATTCTACAGATGAGGAAGCTGAGAGCTGGAGAGGACATGCAACTGACCCGAGGCCATGTGCGCATGGGTGGTTGGATCTGTCAAACCCTGGGCTGCTGGAGAACACAGCCCCCCTCCCAGCGCTTAGCCCAGAGCCAAGCCCAGGAAAGAGCTCCATGCACTGTGAAATATGTGAATGAACGACACAGCGAGATGAGACGCTCCACCTCCTGGGACTCCCACAAAGCAGGTGTTTACCTCCCAGCTGCCCACACGTCATCCTCAAGAGTGGGAGACCGGGGGGCACCAGCCTGAACTCAACACGGGCCTCCAAGCATCACATCTCTCTCCGAGCCCACTGGGCTGTCCGTGTGGGCAGAGATGGTCCTGGTCCCCCGTCAGCCCTCAGCTCCCCCCCATAGCTAGAGCTGTGCAGTAGGAAGATGGTGGTGGTGGGAATCCTGTGGCCCAAGGGACGTATATGACAAGGAATATACCCTCTTTCCGGAGGCTGGCATTTGGGGCAAATCTGCCCACTATATAGATCCTGTTGGTGGCAGTCAGTTCACAAATATAACAGTTTTTATCACCACCATTCATTCATCACAATAACAATGGAAGCAGCTTCGTTCTTACTGTCCCAGGCCTGGGTATGGAATGACATCTGACCATACTCCACACGGTCTCCCTGAAGGTCAGTGAGAGCACTCCCACTGGCAGCAGAGGACGCTGAGGCTTGGGGGAGGTACGAGGCTTTGCCAAGCTACCAGACTTTGGAGACACACACACAGATCTGTGGAATTCCACAGCTCCCGTGCCCACAGGGCAGCTGCTGCTGGCCCAGGGCAAGCCACGGCTCAGGACAGGCAGCAAGGCCCGCCTGACTTCCTGGCACCACCAGGTGGGCTGCTCATCCCCAGGTGGAACATCTAGCACCTGGGCACTCTTACCCATGCTCAGAGCCTAAATCACACACAAACTCTTCTGTCAACCCCTCGGGCGACAGCCACAGCCTCCCAGGGCTCACAACCGCTGCTCACAGGAGACCATTTTTCTCGTATCTCTCACCCTCTTCTGGAAGGTTCCAACATGTTTCTTAAGACATTCCTCTGTCACTTTACAAAGAAAATCAGACTCAGAATCCCTTAGAGGTTTAGGATTCTCCACAAAGCGGTAGTAATTCTGAGCACCCGCAGATGGGGTGCAGGAATCGTCTTTGTCCATTACAGCGATCTTTCCCGAGCAGTGCGACACCAGACATGCCTGGAGTCTCCTTGAAGCACAGCACTGAGTCCCACAATGGCCAAGCTGGAGCCCAGCATCCTGAGTTTGAGCCCTAGCTCTGCCCTTTGTTAGCTGTGCAACCTTGGGCAAACCAACTCAACACAACAGCTATTAAAAGCCTACTACCATGTGCCCAGAGCCCCAGGTTGGGAAGACCGAGGAGACAGAAGCGAACAAAAAAGTCACAACCATACTTAGCTGTGAGTCTCCCGTCTGTAACCTGGGAAGCGACAGTTACTAGCTGCCTATTCCATGCCCGGCCCTTGGCATGCAGGTTCTCACTGCACCCTACCAAGAGCCTCAGGCAGTGATGGTCACGAGGACCCAACCACGGTGGTGGGGCTATGGTGTGAGTGTGTGCCCCCCTAGGGTCCAAGTGTTGGATGCTTGGTTCTTGGTGTGGCTGTGTTGAGGTAGTGGGACCTTTAAGAGGTGGAGCCTAATGGGAGGTGCTTAGGTCACTGGGGGCACTGCCCTTGGACGGGGCTCTGGTGGTCCATCCCCAGGTTCTTGTGGCTGCCTGTCTTGGGATGCAGTCTCTCGCTCCCACTTGCACTCCTGCCACTGGGGTGCCACTTACAAGGATGCACACGAAGGGGCCCTGCCCAGGGCCATCACTGGGCTCGTTGAACTTCCAGCCTCTATAGCTGTGAGCTCGGCAGACCCCCTTGGTTGACAATGTTGCCCAGCCTCAGATACTTCGTTGTCATAGCAGAAAATAGACGCTTGCACCAGCTCAGCAGCTGAGGAAGCAGGGGCGGGGTGGCGAGGTGGCCTGGGTGAGCCTGCAGCAGCGTGTGACAGCGTCCGCCCTCCCCCCACCACTTGGCAGATGAGCCCACAGAGTGCAGGGGATAATAGGGGAGAGTGCTCTGCCGCTGATCAAGAATCACACAGATGCATGACATCATGGTTATTAATAATGGAAGCAGCACAACGAATTCCCGGTCTCTCCAGATGGACCACCTGGACTGTCTTGAGCCTCCTGTGAACGGAGCATTGAACTGCGTAATGGCAGAGCGTGGGGACCCTAGGAGCACAACTCTCTCTTCACTCACAGGGGTGGGGTAGACAGGATGGGGAGGGCAGTCCGGTCTGATAAAGTCCAACATATAGCAAGTTTGGGCTTACTGGTTGGACCAGGACGATGGTCAAGCCCCAGGTCCAACACCAGCAGGTGCCCCTCCAACGAGTGGCAAGGGAATTGGCACACACTCAAGTGTGGCCACTTCACAGTCCCTTAGTCCTGCTCATTGCTGCTGCAGGGCCTTTGCACCTGCTCTTCTGCCTGGCGTGTTCCTTTTCTGAAGCTTCCCAGAGTGATCACTTTCTGGTGATTCAGGTCTCAGGATAAGAGACCTCCCTGGGTCCCTGGCTTAGCCTCCCCATTCCTCCTGGACCTTCTTCAAGGCCTTGTTTGAGCTTCTCCATAATGAGCATCACTATTTAGCTGTGTCTTGTCCATTGTTATTCAATATGTCTCTTCCCACTGGAATGCAAAAGTTGTAGGACACTGCCTGAGCCCAGCAGGTACCCTGCAAGCTGCTTCGTGGAGCCCTCTGTGCTGACCTGGGTGGCAGCCATCCTGCAGCCAGCAGCCTCTCCTTCCCTGAAGGATTCCTAAACCTGTCCTTGGTGCCAGGCATCCTGCACAGTGTGGGGGCCATGCCTTCACAACTCGCTGACAACTGATTAAAGCAGTCCAGTAGCAGCTGGAGCTGCAGCTGTCCCATCGTGTGCAGCCAAACAACAGTGGACCAGTATCAGCAAACATGGCAGCAGGTGGAAGGAACTGGGAGACACCGAGGGAATGAAGCATTGGATTGGCCATTTGAGGGTTGCCCACGTGCCCAGTACTCACTTTGGGAAGTTAGTGCTCTGAGGACCTGGGGACAGGGGCACATGCCCATTGCCATGAGTGCTTCTTGTCTGTAGCCTAGCACACAGGAGGGATGTGTGTGCCCGTGTAGGAGCAGCAGTGTGTGAACAAGTTTACAGGATCGAGTATATAAGCTTGTGCAGGAATGGATTAGTGCATGTGTAGGAATGAACGGGTGCAGGAGTTTGTGCAGGAGCAGATGTGTGTGTGTGTGTGTGTGTGTGAGTGAGTGTATAGGATCAAGTGTGTGAGCCTGCATGAAAGTTTGCAGGAGTTGCAGTGTGCGTGTGTGGAAGCAGATGTGTGTGTAGGGATACGCGTGTGCATGTATGTGTGAATGGGTGCATAGAGTTAAGTGTGTTGGCCCGTGTGACAGTGTGAAGGAGGAAGTGTGTGATTTGCACGTAGAAGAGGGTGGCTTAGTGTTTAGGAGTACACACGTGTGTGTGTGATGGCTGTGGTACCATTACTGAGCTCTTTCCCGGAGAGTTACACATGTGATTAGACTTTGCATACTGAAGTTTCAGGAACAAATGACACACAGTAGGCATACAACCACCACTTCATTCATTCAGTAATCCATCATTAGATCTGCTTTTCAAATACACCTGCAGGGAAGCCACTGAAGCAGCCAGACTGGCTCTAGAGGAGAATGCTCAGCTCCTGGATGTAACTCAAGGAGCCGGGAGCACTGGATGTGGAGTCTGGGTCCTGGCTCCTTATTGTGCCACTTAGCACCAGCTGGTCTTGGGCCACCGCTTAGCTGTGTGAGCTGCTCTGGCCTTCTGCTTTCCCTCCACTGAAAGAAGGCGACTAGAAGTTGGCTCTCAGAGTCTGGCTGCCACCGTGCAACACTGCATGGTGACTCTCTGGGTAACCCCTGAAGCACCATTTCCTGTGTGACTTCACAAGGGCCCCACAGCTCACCAGACAGGTGCTGGGTTTCACAAAGGTAAACAGGGTCCTTCATTGCAGGACTTATAGCCTTTAACCTGCCAGCATGGATTGGCCAGCAGGGAAATACAAGAGCCTGCAGAATTTGCCAGACTTTGTTGAACAGGGAAACCCTCACTGTGGGGCAGCTTTGAGGAAGCTGCTGGCAGTCCCATGGGACACTCTTCAATGCCATTTTGGGGTGTGTGTATGTGTGTGTGCGTGTGTGAGTGTGGGGGGGGGGTGCATGGGAAGATAATGGAACCAAAATGGTGTTCTAAGTCACACGACGGAGCCACAAGAACTACTAGCCCAGAAAGCATCCACACTGCAGGAACTGGCACCTGCGCGGGGTGTTGACATTTACAATCGGATCTCAATTCTCCCCAACAGCAGCCCTCGAGGACACCCCGCCTGAACCAGATTAAGGAGTCTGCCTGGAGCCACTAAGCGATGGACCCAAAACTTGGCTCTGTCAGTTCCCCCACGTCCTTGATCAAACAGTCAACAAACACAGTATGTCTGTACGGGCAAACAATTGTGGCCACTGCGCAGAGACCCCTGGAGGATGCTCAGGCTGTTGCCACCTGCACCTGATTGGCAGCCATCACCACTCCTGCTGGGAGCCGGAGCACCTGCGCTGCTTTAGAAGGGGAGGGTTGGGAAGAGTGATCCCAGATAAGCCCAAGGAAGCCTCCAGAGACACCCAGGCCAGCTGCCACACCCTCAGGGCGATGGCAGGGACGGCCCCCCTGCGGCTGTGCCCTCAGGGCCAGGTGCCTCCCTGCAAGGGGAAGAGGGTGGGAGAGCCATAGCAATGCCCTTCGAACTCTGTGCGCCCAGGCGCCTGTGGCAGGTCGCGGCTGACAGTCGGAGACTGCCCTGGCCTCCAGTGTAGAGGGGAAGAGAAGCTGGGGCTGCAGAACCCACCCTGTGGTTCCTACCCCGAGTGTGGGTCCCACAGGGGAGAGAGCGAGAGGCGAGGGACAGGATCCTGTGAGGTTCTGCGCTGGAGACGAATGGGGTAGTGCCCGGCGGGAGTGTGCGAGAGAAGTGTGTGAACGCGGGAACGCCTGTGTCACCCTACGGTGGTGACAGAAGTAGTGCCGGGGAAGCGCTAACGGAGAGGGTGTGCACTGGGCAACCCCAGCCTTCCTAGGGGCCCGGGCCCAGGCACCCAGGGTCCCGGGAGTTGCCACCGACGCGCTCCTGCACACGCGCCCGCGCCCAGCCCTCTCCACCAGCCCGGCTCCCGCCAGTCCCTCGGCCGCTCGCGCGCTCCGCGGTGCCCGGCTCCAGGGCTGCCAGGCCGCGGCAGGGCGCGGCATGAGGGGCGCTCCCTGCTTACCTGCGGGCGGCCGCCGCTCCGCCGCTCCGCCGCTCCGGGCAGGGCTGCGCCTCGCCGGGCTGCGCCGGGCTCGGCTGCGCCGCGCTGGACTGGGCTGCACTGGGCTGCGCGCCCGGCCTCCGCGCGGCAGCGCCCGCGCGCTCGGCTCCGCCCGGCTCGGCTCCGCCCGGCGGTGCCCCGGGCGCTTGCTGGCGGCCCACGCGGCGCGGGGTGGGCGCGGGGCGGGCGCCGGCGGCGGGCGCGGCTCCGGGCCGCCCCGCGGCCGCTTGGAAGCTCCTTATTTGGGCAGTGATGTCAGGGGAAGTCGCAGGGGCCGGACCACCCACTTCTTTCCATTCACTCCCCGGAGTTTCCTGTCGCCGAGCCTGGGGACCCCGCCGCCCGCCCGGAGAGCCGCTCCGGCCCTCTCGGCCTCGCTGCTCCCGGCCTAGCTTCCCGCTGCCCTGGGATGCCCCGGCGGCCGGGGTCACGGTGGGGCCGGGGCGCGGCCGGCGACTGCCGGGGGAGGGTCCCTGGGTCTGGGGAATCCCGGCTCCCGGCGGCCGCAGGCAGGGTCTGCGCGGCGGCCTCCGCGGTGACAGGCCGTGTCACTCCGGGCGCCGCCCCGGCTCCCGCGCTGTCATTTCCTCCCGGGCCCTCCGGGGAGGGCAGTCAGGGAAGCCCTGGTCGCCGCCGCCGGTGCCCTGCCGCGCGGCGCCACGCCTGGGCCTCACCCGGGCCCAGCTGGCGTCCATCTCCGTCCCCCAAGTGCTCGCTCCCCGACGCCTTCCTCCTAGGTGCCAGCCCCGCTCCGGGAAGCCCGCTCCTCCCCAGGCGGGAATCCGCTTTAATGAGCGCTGGGCGGGGCGGGCCTGCCCGGGCCTCCCCGGTTCCGGCCTGGGCTGGACTGGGGGGCACCCCGGGATTTCCCGAGGTCCTGACAGCCAGAGGCCACGGGATCCCAGGACTTTGGGCCTGAGCCACGAGCCAGGCTGGTGCCCCCTCCAGAGAGAGCAACCCGAGGCACAGCCATGGCTGCTCATTGAACCAGGGCTGAACCTAGGTTTGGCTGATTCGAGCCTGGCCTGTCTGTCCTGGAGGTCATGGAGCTGGGGGTGGGGGGTGCTAAAACTGGGACCACCGGAGTGAGATCTCTGTGCCTTCATCCAGCCTCACCCTCCCTCCACTGCCACTGCAAACAGGCCCCTCCTACACTGCCAGCTCTAGTGGGCCCTTGTCAAGTCCCAGCTTCCTAAAGGGTGCCATGCTCCTGGGGGCTGGGGCTTACAGGGAGCAAAGGCAGGTGTGACTGCAGCTGGGCACAGGTCTGCATCCCACTGACCAGTTGCCAAGCCTCCCCACTGTTCCATGGGTCAGCGCACCCCAGTCTCCTCCAATGTCCACTAGCTCCCAGGGCCCAAATCCCGGCTCTCACGGGGTGATCCTCCCTCTGATGAATTCCCAAAGGGAAGGCCACACACTCCCTGGGCTGGCAGGGCCCTGTCAAGGCCTGCGCACCAACTGCATTTCCTGCAGTCCACTATGTGCTCTGCCCAGCTACGCCCTACGCACGCGCACCACCCCCAACTCACACACCTGTCTCCGCTCCTTGGGCCTTGGAGTCTTTCACAGGCTTCATGTGAGATGTCCTCTCTGCCCCTTCTGATGCCATTCACACAGGTCCTTCCCTTGGGTGGGCAGCAGGGTGGGGTGCTCCCTGCTCTCACTCCTCTCCTGCCATCACCCCCAGAGTTTTGGCTGGAGGTAGCTCCAGGCAGAGTAAAAGGGCTCATTTTTTATGATTTGTATATCCTCAGGAGTGACTTTTTGTCACTCTCACAAAGGCTCAGGTGACAGCCTTGCTGTTGCCCAGGGTGGGGATCCCCTCGCCTTTGAGGTGGCCCTGCCCCACTGGAATCTCCTGTGCTGCCACAGGCAACCCCAAGTCCCTACCTCCACAGATGCGCCCCTATCCCAAAATGCCCCGCCCGATTGGTCACTGTGGGGAAAGTTAAATATTTTTAAAGATTTATTTATGTATTTGAAAGGCAGAGTTGAGAGAGAGCAAGATTTTCCATCCATTGGTTCACTTCCCAAAAGGCCGCAATAGCAGGACCGGGCTGGTTCAAAGCCAGGAGCCAGGAGTTTCTTCCGGGTCTCCCGCATGGATGCAGGGGCCCAAGGACTTGAGCCATCTTCCGCTGCTTTCCCGGGGCCATTAGCAGGGAGTTGTATCAGAATTGGAGCAACCAGAACTCAAACCAGCGCCCATATGGGATGCTGGTCCTGCAGGCAGCAGCTTTACCCTCTATACCCAAAAATTTGCAACTTGATTTTTCTCTATTCCCAGAACTAAGTTAAAAGTAAAGGGGCCAGGCCGGCGCCATGGCTCAATAGGCTAATCCTCCACCTGCGGTGCCAGCACACCAGGTTCTAGTCCCGGTCGGGGCACCAGATTCTGTCCCGGTTGCCCCCCTTCCAGGCCAGCTCTCTGCTGTGGCCCGGGAGTGCAGTAGAGGATGGCCCAAGTGCTTGGGCCCTGCACCCACATGGGAGATCAGGAGGAGGCACCTGGCTCCTGGCTTCAGATCAGCGCGGTGCGCTGGCCGCAACACACCGGCCGCAGCGGCCACTGGGGGGTGAACAACCAACGGAAAAAAAGGAAGACCTTTCTCTTTGTCTCTCTCTGACTGTCCACTCTGCCTGTCAAAAAAAAAAAAAAAAAAAAAAGTAAAGGGGCCAGCGCTGTGGCGTAGCAGGTAAAGCCATATGGGTGCCAGTTCCAGTCCCGGCTGCTGCACTTCTGATCCAGCTCTCTGCTATAGCCTGGGAAAGCAGTGGAAGATGACCTAAGTCCTTGGGCCCCTGCACCCATGTGGGAGACCCAGAAGAAGCCCCTGGCTCTTGGCTTTGGATCAGCCTGGTTCCTGCTATCGGCACAGCTCCGGCCCTTGCAGCCATCTGGGGAGTGAACCAGCAGATGGAAGACCTCTCTCTGTCTCTGCCTCTCTGTAACTTGGCTTTCAAATAAATAAATCTTAAAAAAAAAAAAAAATGAATGAACCTGGGGCCAGAGTTGTGTTTCAGCAGGTTAAGCTTAAGTGCAGTTCAAGTCCCGGCTGCTCCATTTCCAATTCAGCTCCCTGTTAATGCCCTGGAAAAGCAGCAGAAGATGGCCCAAGAGCTGAGGTCCCTGCCACCCATGTAGGAGACCCAGCTGGAGTTCCAGGTTCTGAGCCTGGGCAGTTGCAGTCATCTGGGGAGTGAGCCAGTGAATGGAAGATCTCTCACTGTCTTTCCCTGTCTCTGTTGCTCTACCTTTCAAATAAATAAAACAGATCTTAAGTGAATGATTCCAGGGCTGGTGTTGTGGAGGCAGGTTAAGCTTGAGACACCAGCATCCCATATGACAGCGCCTCATAAGTCCTGCTGCTCTACTTCCTGCTAATGAGTTTGGGAAGGCAGGAGATGATGGTCCAAGTACTTGGGCCCCTGCCATCCATGTGGGAGATCTGGATGGAGTTCCTGGCTCCTGGCTTCAGTCTGACCCAGACCCATTTCGGGAGTGAATTAGTGGATGGAAGATTTCTCTCTCTTCCCCCATCCCCTTTGCCTCTGTCTTTCTCTGATGCTCTGCCTTTCAAATAAACAATTTTTATAAGTGAATGATCCTGGCAAGGTGGGGCAGGGTGGTGAATCCAAAGGCAAACTAACCACCGAGGGCAGGGTGATCCATGTCACCCCTGTGGATGAGGTTAGGACTTCTTGGCTAGGCTGGACTGGGCATCCCGGAGGAGGGCTGGAGGGCTTCTCAGGCAACGTTGTCTCCTTGGATTTCTCAGCTGTCCTGACTTCCTATGGTCTGGGATTTGTCTCCCTCCTCCCTTCTCTCAGCAAACTCCTCCGCAGCCCCCCAGGCAGCCTGGGACACCTCCATGCCACCCCAGACACAGAGTCCTGGACCGGCCACAGCCAGGTGGAAGGGAGGGATGGAGAGGCCTTCCCTGCACTGGACACACTCACATTGGATTTCCTTGAACACTCCAAGCCACGCAGGCCACAGCAGCAGTAGCCATGGCCCAGGCTAGGAGGGTCAGCCACGGATACCCTCCCAGTTCCCCACCCCAATTCTGGTGCCAGGGCACTGGGTTCAAGGTGGGAGCAGGTAGCCCTGCTTGGAAGCCAGAGCCTGAACCCGACTCTGCTGTGATGCCACCACCCTACCCTGGCACTCAGGGCAGCTCTCACCTGGATGGGACCCAGGTTAGAAGGCAGCAGGTGCCAGGTGCCAGCCCCTTCCTATCAGCCACACCCCCTACAGGTACCTGAGTCAGGTCTTGATCAAGTCCCAGCCCTTGGCCCCGGGGGACTGCCCACATTCCTCCATTCCTCAGATGTGACTCAGGCATTGTTCCCGTGCTGGGGACATGCTACACGCAGGCCTGGGTCCTGGAAGCTTCATCCAAGGATGGAGACTGACAGGTAGAGGACTCTCTCAAGGGACCTTGCTAAATACTGCATTGCCATTTGCCAGGCACAGGATGGGGAACAGGAGGGCGCACAAGATGGGAGCTCAGACTCCCTCCCCTTCCAGGGCTGCAATCCAGAAGACTGTGGTCCAGGTGTCCCAGGCTAGAACACTCCTTGCTTGTCTCCATGGGAACGCCACACACACACACACACACACGTGTGCACACACTGGGTGGGTTCTGCTGCAGAGCCAGCATCACGCACTAGAGATTGGAGCCGATGGCAGGGCTGGCATCTAATCTGCCATCTAGGAGGCTGCCACTGGGTGGAATTTTGTTTGCAGCTCCTGACAACCAAAATTACAACAGACTTTTGGAACTCACTGTCGTTCCTGAGGATCTTGGGAGCGCTCTCGGGGTAGGCGGGCTGCCGAGCAACTGCACCCCCTCCCGCTTAGTCAAGTTTAGGGCTTCTACTGACCACCACACCTTCTTCACTGCTCGCCCTCCATGGCTAAGATTGCCTGGACTCATTTGTTGTGGGTTGTTTCCTGTGTGTGTGTGTGTGCTGCCCTCTTTGTAGATCTGTTGTGCACATGAACCCCTCTTCCCAGACAGAGACCTGGAGATTCCTGCAGTTCATGGATGTAACCCTAGGGTCCCCCTGGACTCAGCCCCACCCCTCTCTTGCCAGCCTGAGAACTGAATTTCCGGCTTCCTGACCAGGGGCAGCAGCACAAGCCATGGAGCCACAAAGACGTAGTGGGCCCAGACTCTGCCCTGCACTGACGGTGTCACAGCGGTGCCCGGGGAGGGGAGCAGGGGGGATTGTACTTGACATTGACATTGGGGGGGATTGTACTTGACACTGACATTGGCTTCTTCATCCCAAGGGCTGCTGTGAAGCTTTAACCCGCTCCTGCAACTGGGCCCCAGCACCTGGCAGGTGTTCGCTAGACGGTGGCAGGTGTCACTTTTGTGCCCACCTTGTGACCCACAAGCACCCCCTGTAGGGTGCATCCTCCTTCATGGTGGCATCCAGCATCCCAAGCCTGAAGCTCAAAGTGCTTCTAGAACCCGAGCTGCCCCAGCTCAGGCTACCATCATCGAGTGACAGTGGCCTTCTCCCTGGTGCTCTGCCTACCCTGCTCCTTCCATTTATTTCCCACACAGCTCGGACTCTCTCAGACAAATTCAAGTGTGTTCCTGGTCCCTGGCCAGCCAAACCACTCAGTCTGCTAGTGCCTTTAATAACAGAGCTTCAGTGTACCTGCCCAAGCTTCCCTCCCTCTCTGGGCCCCACACTCCCACCACAGAGAACCTCCCATTGTGTCGGAGCCTGACAAGAACATTTTGCACATGCAGTGCCCTACACTGTTCCCCTCACCCACATCCGCTGGGCCAGCTGTGCTCAGCTGTCCAGGCCAGCTCAGAGGCCACCTGCCTCATGACGGCATCCCTGGCCCGCAGGTGACCAAGGCTTGTCCTGGCTCATGCCCCGCTGCGTGGAGTCCCTTGTGTCTATAGCCCTTTTGGATTTGGTGTTTCTGTGCATCCCAGCCCCAGGACTGTCACAGGGAGTCCAAACAGGCTAAAAAGACGCCTTCCAGCCCCTCAGGCCATCCCATCCAGTGACCAGCAGCTCTAAGAGGCCGGCTGGCCCCATACTCACTGACTGCTTCCTGTCCCCGCCCCCCCCACCCCCACCATGACAGCCCTCAGACGTCTTTCTCTGCTTTGTACCAGCAGTCCTGGGGACTCCCACAGGACCTAGTGAGCCTCAGGTGGAAAAGGCGGGGCCTTTGGTTCTGGGAAGTCAGATTAGTCCAGCCAGGCTCCCCTGGTGATGGCGAGAACAGGTTTTCCTCAAGCCAAGGACTTGCTGGATCAGCATCAACAAACATTTGCTCTGCACACGGCCTGGGGCTCGGGGAGCGCAGGTGCGGCAGTAGCGCATCAATCTTCACGGCCTTTGTGCCAGCCCGGGCCTGGGTGCGGGTGCTGGCTCTGCTCCTGACTAGCTATAGCTAGTCTTCACTCCCCTACAACTCAGTTCGCCCAGCCACAAAATGGGGAGGATGACACAGCTCAGGGAAGGGACTGGAGAACTAAAAGAGAGCTGACGACATTAAGGAAAAAAATGCATCTGCAGTGTCAAGAACCGGAGTTGGCATGTAATAGTTGCTCAATGAAACAAGCCCCCACGCCCTTGCCTCAAGCTCTGTAGCTCTCATTCTGTGATAATGAGACTTAATCCTGGCCAACAGCCATACAGCGAGGGAAGGGAAAGGAAATGAGACCCTATGAACGCGAACACCAGGTAGAGTAGTGAGGATGATGAGAGACAGAGTTTGAGGAGGAGCAAGAGGGACAGGGAAATCCTGGGCTGGCTTCAAAGCCTTCTCCCCTGGTGTGATTCGCATCCAACAGTGATTGACACCTGCCACATGTGGCCGGCCTGGGGCAAAGGGCTGAGAGTGGGCACGGGGCCGGGGCGGGCAGGAAGGAGCCCCAGGCACGAGATTGTCCTGGATCAGACAGCCAGAGAGGACCTGCATGTGATGAAGATAACCATGGCAACAGTGAGGAAAAGCAGCGAACGATGCAGAGCACACGGGAAGGAGAGAGTACTGCGGAGGGGCGGGGCCTGGCTCCAAGGCTTCTTTTAGGAGCCTCGATCCACTAACAACAAAGACACGTGGGCTTGCTCGGGCTCTGCCCCTACTGCCGCTGCCCTGGCCTTTCTGGCCAGGAGAAGGAACCCAAGCCTTCAGCCTGCAGCCGTGGAGTCCTTCCACCTGGGTGTGTGGCCAGGGAAGGGCTGACCTGGGCAGGATGGCTCTCCAGTCCCCAAGCAAGACGTGGATGGTCCTGCTCCATGGCTTGTGCGTGCCGATCCTCCTCCCGGGCACACCCTTCCTTCTCCTCCTACCCCCACTGTCCCTTCCCTTCAGTGCCCCTGCTAATTCTTCGTGACTAGTTCATGAACTCCCCATGAGGTTGCCTTCAAATGTCCTGCTTTCCTTGTGTTTTTTTGTGAGCCGTTCCCACCATCAGCTTCACCGCGAGTCCTCTTCTCAATGTTCCTGTGACTTGTTATACTGCCCCAGCACTCATGGTGTGGAAGGATCAGTGTCTGAGGGCCCCCACCAGGTTGGGGGGAGCCTTGAGGGTCTCTGCCTGGCACCCAGCCAGGACCCAGTCACAAGCACCCAGAGCTGCTTGGCTCTCGGTGCGGATGAGGCCTCAATCGGCCCCCCAGGAACTCCAGGCTCTTGTTCAGTCACCCCCGTCTGCACCTTCCAGCTGGAAGAGCAGCCCATTCAGCGCCAGCTTCCCTGGGCCTTCCCACTGACGTGCCTGCCACCTGCCCCTCCAACCCACCCTGAGCCTGACTTGCTGGGATTAGCATCCCAGCAAGTGTCCTGGGGCACCTGGCTGCGTCCCATTCCCAGAGGGCCGGCTCAGGGGCACTTGAGAGCACAGCCATGTCCCCAAGGGCAGCAGGGCTGGAAGGGGCCCGGGGAGACCAGGAAGGGGAAGTTAGGCCATGGCACAGGAGGCAGATGACCGGGAGCAGTCTGGCTGGGGAGGAGCATATAGAGGCTCATCCCATCTGCACTGGGGTGGGGGAGGGGACCAGGCGTTTGGGGGAGCGCTATTCTGGGTGTGTGTGAGGGTGCTTGGCCGAAAGCAGCGGCCAGGGGCAGCAGGGTGCTGTCGCTAGCTGAAGAGCCGAGGGACACAGCCTGAGCGCAGGTGCAGCCCCGCCCACCCGCCAGAGCCGGGGCGCAGGTCTCTTCAGTCTAGGAAGTCTCCTCTCAGGTCTCCAGCCTGCGGGCCCTCAGCCCGGAACTCCCGCCGTGGCCTCCCGGGCATGGGCACGCAGCTTTGGGACTGCAGGCCCTGGGGCTTCTCGGGCTCCTGAGCCCGCTGACGAGCAGCTTCCTGACAACGGCTCTCTCTGCCTGTAGGTTCTGTTTCCGTGGGGGCCACTGAGCAACACAGATGGCCAGGGTGTGGATTCCCAGGGCACCCGTGGGACCCATCCTCCTCTCCCAGAGTCCCATTTTTCCAACAACGCCCTGAAACGTGTGGCCGCATTCCACCTCCTCACATCCAGAGCTGGCCCACTCCTCTGGGAGGGTGTCTCTGCAGAGGGGCCCACACCATCAGTCCCCCATGGGCTCCTAACACTCAGCCTGGGGCCCAGCATGCAGGGGTACACGGTGATCCCAGGGGAACAAATGCAGAGCTCACACCTGCAGATCCGGGTGGCCTTCCATCCCCAGACCCTCAGGTCAGCCCGGGGCCTCTGTGAGAGGCAGGACAGGGAGCATCAGCCCCAGTTATCAGGTGGGCAAATGGAGGCCTGGAGAGGACCTAGAGGGAGGCCCGGCAGAGGACCTAGAGGGAGGCCCGGCAGAGGACCTAGAGGGAGTCCCGGCAGAGGACCCCTGCCCCTGTTCTCTGGGGGCATCAGTCAGGGTTTAGCAAAGATAAGATGCTGTCCTGGGACCCGGTGCCTCTGTCTCCCAGGAACTCATATGCTTGGTAATACATGCGCCCTGTTCTGGGGTCTTGGAGAACATCAGGGGACAAGCTGGACAAAACTCCCTGCCTCCACGGACTGTCTATTCCAGAGGAAAGAGACAGACCATAAAGAAGACCAGAATAAATAAGCAAATTATATAACACGTTAGCTGGACACAGTCCTAGGGAAGCAAGGTAGGGCAGGGAAGGGAATCAGGAAGGCAGGGGTGAGAGGTGGTCAGAGCCTCAGATGGGATGGTTTGGGTGCGTCTCACAGGAAACTGGCCTTTGGGCAGCCACACCAAGCAGGTGAAAAGTGAGCGAAGTGGTCCCTGAGGAAGAGCCAGTGCAAAGGCCCTGAAGTAGAAGTGTGCCAGGTACCCACAGGGCCTTGTAGCCTTGAGAACGGCGACTATTTTTAAAAAAAAAAAATGTGTATTTATTTATTTTCATCAGCTGGAAAGGCAGAACGAGAGAGAGAGAGTTTTTTTTTTCCCATTTGCTGGTCCGCTCCCTAAATGCCTACTATAGCTGGGACTTGGCGAGGTCAAAGCCAAGAAGCAGGAACTTCATCTGGGTCTCCTACATGAGTGGCAGGGGCCCAAGCACTTGAGCCATCACCTGCTGCTTTCTCAGGGTGCATTAGCTGGAAGTGTGATGGGAAGTGGAGCAGCTGGGACTTGAACTGGAACTCCAATATGAGATGCGGGAGTCCCAAATGAGGGTCTAACTGTGTGGCAACAGCTGCCCTGAGAGCGCTGCAGGCCCCCACGCAGGCTTCCTGGGGTCTACTCTTCCCAGAGAGTCAGGGGGTGTGGGAGGAGGCGGGGACTGCAAACAAAGAAGACAACATAAATATCCCATTTCCACCCCCTTGGCTTCAGCCGCACATACCCAGGCTCCGGCCTAAGTCTCTCCCTTGCACCTGTTTTCTCGCTATGTCTGTTGGACATAGTTCCGACCCTCAACGCCGGGATGACACTGTGCAGGTCCATGCTGAAGTCAGACGGGGGCAGCTCTGGGGTAGGGGAGGGGGGTGGAGGATGGAGGACCAGGCAGGGGGAGGGGCAGACCCTTTCTCAGCCTACAGCTCTCAGGGGGCTTGTGAGGAGCTGACAAGGTCAAGGTTGGGAAAGCCCCCTTGGCTGTCCCCAAGGCAGGGGTCCTGTGCTTCTTCCACGACACATGACACACAACACAGGACACACGACACAGGACACACGACACAGGACAGTTGTAAGGCACCGATCCTTGCCGAAGCCTGGATGAAGTGGCAGGCAGCAGCCTAATTTTAGCCTGAGCATCTGCTCTTCCGCCCCAGAGTGGCAGCGCTGGTGGGGACGCACTCCTTCTGGAATCGCCAGGGAAACGAGCCTTGTTCCGGGGATACAGACGCTGCTTGTGTCCAGGTCAGCAGTGGCCAAGAGGCCCCTGGCGTGCGGACGCCCCCAGCGGCTGGGCCACACCCAGACATCCCAGTTCTCCTTCCTGTCCCCATCTCACACTGGAAAGCCGAGGAGGCCTGCGGCTGCCATCTGTGGTGCCTGCTCTGCCTTCCCAGGAAGCCGCTGGGACAAATGGGCAGTGCTTCATTCAGGGCTGGGGTGCCTTTTGCTCACCCCACAACCCTAGGTCCAAGATCAGAAAAACACAGAGGAAGGGCCATTTGTCTGCAACTCTTCCCAGAAAGGCTTCTTGGAGGAGGTGACCTCTGAGTTTGGTTTTGAAGAGGAGGTAGGAGTTCATTGGTGGGAGAGCCAGGAAGGGCCAACAAGACAGGGGACAGTGGGAAAGCAGCAGATTTAAAGTGAAAGGATGTCTGGGAGGAAGAATAGCCTGAGGGAGGGAGGGAAACAGGGGAGGGGGGAGCAGATTGAGGGCAGCCGGAAATGGGGCTGGTGGGAATGGGGCTGGCGGCTGCAGGTGGGAGAGCTTGTGGGGGCCCCAAGGGCAGGTGCTCTGGCAGAGGGGTGGGAAACAGTCCCATGTCCCTCCTCTCTGCCTCCTCCCACCTCTCCTCCCTCTGTGGCCTGTGGGGTCCTTGAAGGCTCTCCCCCATCTTACGGCACAGGTAGCACAGGCCCTAAGTGCAGCACATGCTGGGGGTACTCACTTCCCCCAGACCCTACCTGAGGCCTGGCCTGTGTGGTTCCTGGCATCAGGGCCAGCCCAGCCCGCCCTCCTGGCTGTTCGGATCCCTGCCTGGTCCTGGCCTCAAACCCCAGTTCCTGTGGCCAGTGTCCCCTCCGTGTCTCTGGACTGACTCAGTTTCTCTACCTGGTGCTGTGGATTCAAGGAAGGCTCCCAACAGCCCTGGGAGGTGGCTTTTTAAAGAGGTTTATTTATGTATTTGGAAGAGAAAGAGAGAAAGTGAGCTTCCATCGGCTGGTTCACTCCCCAAATACTGGCAACAGCTGACTGAAGCCAGAAACTCCATCTGGATCTCTCACCTGGGTGCAGGGACCCAAGTAATGGGCCATGACCCACTGCTTTCCTAGGCACATTAGCAGGGAGCTGGAGCAGAAGTGGAGCAGCCAGGACTCGAACCAGAGCTCCGATATAGGATGTGGGCGTTTCAAGTGGCAGCTTAACCAGCTGAGAAGAAGGATCGATCCTGTGACCCTTGTGGCCAAGTCTTCCTCCACGCCCCTCCCCAGGGCATCCCCCAGCCTTGAGGGCGAGCCTTAGTGGCAGGTGCCACTGGCAGGCAGACAGAGGTCAAGGCATCTGGCCAGTTCAGGTGGGGAGTGAGGAGGGTGACAGAGGAGGCAGCCTCGCCCAGGGCCCCTGCCTGGATACCCTGGAGAAAGAGTGAGTGATGGGGCTGGTGCTGTGGCAGCATCCCATAGGGCGCCGGTTCGCATCTCAGCTGCTCCACTTCTGATCCAGCTCTCTGCTATGGCCTGGGAAAGCAGTGGAGGATGGCCCAAGTGCTTGGGCCCCTGCACCCACGTGGGAGACCTGGAAGAAGCTCCTGGCTCCTGGCTTTGGATCAGCGCAGTTCCGGCAGTTGCGGCCATCTGGGGAGTGAACCATCGGATGGAAGACTCTCTCTCTCTCTTTCTTTCTGCTTCTGCCTCTCTGCTTTTCAAATAAAATAAATAAATCTTAAAAAAAAGTGAGTGAAACACTTATGTAAAGAGATGCACAGACAGAGCCTGCAGAACAACGTTCGGATGATTTATGTGTTAAGGAATCAGAACCATATGGATTAAATATCCCTGATGTTACGTATGGTTTTAAAATTTGGGAGGAAACGTACTGGGAACACACACACACACACACAGAAACGATGAGGCCAGACCACATTTTCAGTTTTGTGGACAGAGTTACTGGGAAGATAGGACCCAGCGTTCACCCAACTGCTCCCAGGCTGGCCGACCCCCGGTGCTCTGCCCAGGCCGCGTGCTGTCTCCAGTGGGGCTCACACCCCTCCCCAGGCGGCCAGCTGAGAAAGACTTCCTGGGCTGGATGCGACAGCCACAAGGGACTGTCAGAGCCACACAGGTGTGGCAGAGCAGCTGGGGTCTCCTGAGGCCAGATGGGGGTGGGGGATCTCAGGTGGGATCCCAGGGCCGGCATTTTCCCTTCACCAGTGCTTCCGCCCCTCACCCGATGCTCCCAGCCTCGCAGAGGAAAAGCGTCATTATCCCCATTCCACAGGAGGGGAAGTCAAGGCCTGATTTCCCACTCACACACCCAGTGCTTCTTCCCATGGAACCTCACTGCTCGAAGCCAGCCAAGCACGTCCCACTGAGTCCTGTTTTCCTGCTTGTGTTCCCTCTCCAAGGTAAAGTTTTATCTGCCAGGGCGCTTTGGAGGGTCCCCTGGATTTGAGGAAATGGGGTTTGGTGGTGAGTCTCAGAGCCATGTGACCTTAGGCTGGGGGACAGGGGCTATGAGGCTCAGTCTGGAAGGAACCCACTGGAGCCCGGGGAGGAGGGCGAGGAGAGCCCTGAACCGCCGCATGCTAGGAGCGCATGGTGCCTCTTGTCCCAGGCCTGCAGCGGCCGAGTAGGGAGCCCTGCAGAGTGGAAACAGCGTAGAGAGCGAGGCACGGTTTCATCTCCAACCTGGGCCCCTCGGACAGCAGGGCCAGGACGTGTCCCTGAGCCTGGCGGGCTGGGGTGGGCTTTTCCCGAGCTGAGGCTTTGTCAGAGGCAGGTTTGGCGGGAGGATTAAATGCCTCAAGCACATCAGCCCAGCCCTGTGCCAGGAGCGATGCAGTCAGGGTGTCTCCTTGCACTGCCCGGCCCCCAGTGTCTAGGCCAGAACTGGGGTTTGCTAAGTGACCCTTAAACAACCATTAAATCAACTGATCAGTTAATCAGGCGTTAAATCGGAGATCATTCAATCAACAGGAGGAAGAGGCCTCAGGGCGCCTGCCTTGCTCCCTGTCTGCCCTAGGCTGCTGCTTCGGCCTCAGTGGGGTGGCCAGGGTGCGGGAAGGCTTTCACCCTGACAGCTCGAGGGATTCCGGCATGGTCAACGGGACCCCAGGCTGCAGCCTGTCCAGAGTCCTCTGGGGCTGATCTGGGCCTGGGTGTTTTCAGGATGTGGACTTCTCAGGGCAGGAGCCAGGTGGACGGAGAAAGTGACAGACTTTGGTGTGCCCTCCCTGACACGCAGCAGATCTGACCATGGATGTATGTCTTACGATGGCCTTGTCCCAGGCATCAAGCCCCTCTGGGTAGTGCCCGCGCCGTGGCCTTGGCCGGAGCAGATCCGTGGGGAAAGCCCTGCCTGTTTCCAGATTGTTCAGGGGTCCCCGCAGCACGTGATGGGTGGAACACTCCGAGGGGCTGCTCAGGAGAGCACGTGCTGCTGCCCCAACTCCCCCAAATGCAACAGGGGCCCACCTTCCCCCTCACAGGCCCAGGCCTCTGCACCCCTCGTCAGTCTCACGGAACTGTCATGATGCTACACACGCAGCCGAGGCGGCCCCTCTGGCGCCTTCTGCCGGCTTCTCATTCACAGAACCTGCCCTGTCCTGAGGGTGTCCCTGTCCCTGTGCAAGTGCCCCCAAATGTCCTCTGCTCCAGATTTGAACCCAGACTCCAGCCAGCCTCAGGCCGTCCTGCTTACTCCTTGCCCAGGCCTCCTTCTGCTGGAGACAAACACCAGTCTCTTTCCCGTGTCCCCTCCTGCCTCACTTCCCTCTCCCTCAGCTTCTTTTTGCCACAGGGCCTTTGCACATGCTCTTCTCCTGGCACACCCTGCCTGTAGATCTCTCCCTTAGCCAGTTGACTCTTCTCCAACCTTACACATCACCTCCTGGGGAGGCTGTCCCTGGCCCCCAGGTAAGTGTCAGGTTCCTCCCCAGCCTGCCAGGCATCAACATTTGTAACCTTGCTTTATCTGTGGGCTTCCTTGCCTGGTGACCGGCTCTGTGATTAAGGTGCAATGGATGCTTTGCTCAACTGTGGACACCCAGAAGTGGCCCCAGTGGCTGCTGGCCCAGCTGGATTTCCTTCCAGCACCCAGCCCAGGGGGCAGAGACCTGATCATCTACACTGATGGCACTGAGATGCCATTTCTGCTCAAAGCCTGCTGAGCCCTGGCAAGACAGGGGGCTCGTCCTCACCTACAAACCCTCCCTGCCTGCTGTGACCCTCAGTGCCAGCCTGGAGGGAGCTCAAGGTTGCAGAGGGGTGGGTGAGCCAGTGGGGAGCTGAGCCCCTGCTGATGACTGTGGCTCCAGGCTGGGTCCACATGGCCCAGCTGGGACACAGTTAACGTGCAGATGAAGTGACACCGAGTCTGGGGGCCTAGGGAAGGCCGATGAGCAAGCAGCCCTCATGTCACACATGCCTCCCTTCCTTCCCTCACTACCCAGCCCTGTCTATCTCTCATTCTCTGAGAGGCCTGGGGTGCTGGGGTGAGGGCAGAGACAGTGGGGAAGGGGCCCTCCCAAGCAGGGGGAGTGGGGGACAACAGGGACTCGCACAACCCGGGGGATCTGAGAAATTCACCGCTAGCCGTGACAGGGGCACACAGGGCCTCGGGAGCCCAGGTTTGCTTATCTCTAGGAAGACAGGTTGGCAGGCTGGGCCAAAGGCAAATGACCTCCATTTTCATATCACACCTTGGCTGTTTCATTCCCCCCAGGGTAAGGAGCAGCCTCGCTTTCTGTCTGCCCAGCACCCTCTTCCCTTCCATCTGGCTGACATTCCTCAGGAACTAGGCCTACTCATGATTCCTGCAGGACTTCCCTCCTTGGGACACCACTACCCTGCCCACAGCAGTGAGCAGGCCACTTGTCTCACAGACACTGCACCCCACGGGGCCCACGGTGGCAGTCACGTGACCCACACCAGCAGCCCCCTAGGATCCTCCGGAAGGCAAGGAGTCACAGGTGGGATGTGAGGTCGGGAGTCAGCAGGGGCCCTGGCCCCGCTGCACCTGCTGATAGCCGATGTGTCGGGCTGTGTGGAGATGAAGCCCAAGGGCAGCAGATGACACTGAGGTCACCGCAAAAGGGAGTGAAGGGTGAGGCCGGCGCTGTGGCATAATGAGTAAAGCCGCCACCTGCACTGCCGGCATCCATATGGGCGCCGGTTCGAGACCCGGCTGTTCCACTTCCGAATCCAGCTCTCTGCTATGGCCTGGGAAATCAGTAGAAGATGGCCCAAGTCCTTGGGCCCCTGCACCCATGTGGGAGACCAGGAGGAAGCTCCTGGTTCTTGGCTTCAGATTGGCTCAGCTCCAGCCATTGTGGCCAATTAGGGAATGAACCAGTGGATGGAAGACCTCTCTCTCTCTCTCTCTCTCTCTCTCTCTCTGCCTCTCCTTCTCTCCTTCTTTCTCTGTAACTCTTGACTTTCAATAAATAAATAAATAAATCTTTTTTTTTTAAAGGGAGTGAAGGTGAAGAGTGTGGGCACAATAAGTCTGCCAACCTGGTGACACATGTTAGCTGCCAGATCGAGCCATGCCTGTGGCCCAGCTGCACGTGCATCCCAGCAAAAATGAGATGAGATAAGACTCGGGTTCTCTCCTCCCACCCTCACTCTCCCTCTTCCCAAACAGTCTCTGGGAGGCCAGGAGTAGTGAAAATGAACATGCCTTGGGACGCTTAGTCCCTAACACAGCTCATGCATACCATCCTGTCTAGTCCTCACGGCAAGCACACCCGTGGTCCTGGAGACAAGCAGCAGTATAAAAGAAGGGATGCTGGAATTAGATATTGAAGACCTGAGCTCTGATCTTGGCTCTGCTGTGTGACGTTGAGCCAGTTTCTTAACTTCTCTGGGCTCAGCTTTCCTTCTCCATAAAGGGGGTTAGTGATGCCTACCTCAAAGTCTACCACAAGGAGCGATGAGACAAAACAAGGGAGAGAGCCCAGCACAGTGCCTGGCCATGAGTCTGTGACACTGGAAGTCCCAGTTCTGTTTGCCTTGTTTCTAAGAATGAGTGTTGCTCGTGGTAACAGAAGAGAACGTGTGAAGAACTTCTCAGCTGAAGGTCAAGGCCGAGTGAACATCCAGCACTGTCCAGTGACCATCAGATCTCCCGGGCCAGGTGGTCGGCTGCGGGGTCTGCTCACCCACCCACAAGGCATCCAGGTGAAGGCTTAGGGTGGCAGTTCCAGGGAGGGGTGACCAAGGCAAGGGGCGCCTTAATGGTTTCCACAGGGGCCTCAGCAGCGTCGTCTCCCCTGCACAGTGCTGAAAGGCTGGGCCGGGGCTCCCCAGAGCCCACAGGGACCCTGAGTCCCCTCCCTGGGGTGGGGGCAGGGCGCGCGCTCCATGCCGGGCTGTCTTGAGAAGGAGGGCAGTTGGTGGACCCTTCCAAAGAGCGATGCTGCAACTGCTGCTCTCAGGACGTGTTCTGGCTCCCTCTCGCCACGAGGCCGTCGGGGAGACCACCACAGAGCCAGGGCTGCAAGGCGATTCCCTGTGGATTCCTCCCAGGGCCCCACAGCCTGTTCCTGGCAGGCATCTGCGCCGCTGCACTCCTGCGCCGCTGGGACCCGGATGCTCCGCTCCAGAGAGAAGCCGAGCTGCGGGCTCCTGGGTCGGAAGCTTGATTGTGGTGATGCATTAGGCAGCTGGTCACCAGGCCCACAGAGCCCCCCACTCCCCAGCTCAGCCTGGCCCGCCGTAGCCAGGCTTGGCCAAGGCTGGTGCTCCTAGGAGCCCCACACCCACCAAGGGCCGGGTGGTAGTGTGTGTGTGTGTGTGTGTGTGGCTGTAATTATGGGAGCTGCTCCAGGCCAGGGCTGGGAATTCCTGCGGGCCTAGAGAGGCAGTGGGAGCTGTGTCCTCCCCCCAGGGCTGGCCTCCTGCTTGGGCTCTTCTCCACCCTCTCATCTCTTCCCTGGAATCACAGGGGCCCAGCAGCGGGCCCTGTCCAGTCTGGGTAAGACTCCTGTCTCCCACCCATCTCCCACCCTTCCCCATGGGGCCAAGCACATGGTGCCTCTTGCTTACGGCGACAGTGCCGACTGTCCTACCCCCAGGGGCTGGGTTCCCAGGGCTGCCAGGGCTCAGCCGTCCTGCTCCGTGTCTGTGCAGATTATGATAGCTCTGCCGCCAGGAGCTCAAGCCTCTTCCCAAAGAGAAGGCAGTGAGAGGTGGGAGTCGGAAGCACGCTCCAAGCCAGCCATCAAGAGTCCACTCTGGGCTGCTGTGGTCCGATTTCCAGGGAGAGATGGATCCGGGGATCAGGGTCTGGCAGTCACATCAGACAGACGGCGGAAAGGGGAGGCTGCCGATCCCAGGCACGGGGAGATGTGCTGGGGTGGGCGGTGGGGTCCCTGAGGACAAGGAAGAGGGGCCCATCTCACAGCTGGGTTTGGGATGTGAGTGACCGTGGTGGTGTGGGCAGAGGTGGTCAGACCTGTGCTTTCTCCCTTTGTTGTCTCTTCAAAGCCACTCCCTTGCTCTACTGACTCATCCCCAAGTCTGGCACTGTCTGGCGGTCCCTGGGTTTCTGTGATGCGGGCCTTCTGGGATGCTGAAGCCCTCAGAGGCCAGGGGCCGCAGAGCTTGGCCTGGGCATCATTTGTGAGAAGCCAAGTCCATGGTGGCCCCTGACCCTGGGCAGGATGGAGCCCACCCCCCAGCGGGGAGCCTGGGACTCGTTTTCACCTGCACCCGCAGCAGAAGCTGGAGCCCCTCCGCCCCCCAGTGGTCCAGCGCCCACGACATGCGTTTGAGCAGGGTGGAAGCACTGTGTTGGGATGGAGGGGAACGGACCAGCCCAGAGCTCCAATGCCCAGCTGGGGCCCCACTGGCTCCGAGCGGACTGGAGATGCCATTCTTTCCCCCAAGCTTTGCTCAGCTCCAGGTTCTTGGCTTAGCACCCCCGCCCATCATGAATGCATCCTGCCCCCCCTCCCTCTTCACCCCCAGCCTGGAAGGCAAGTGGAAAACCCAGCTCTACTTAGGCTAGAACATTCTCTCACCCCAAGCCACATGCCCTGTTCCTCCCCTGAGCTTACTTCTGCTCCCCTGCCATGGTCAGGGACAAGGCACCAACCTAGGAGTCTGACTGGAGCTCGGTCCTGCTGTGTGAATCGGAACTTCAAGTTCAGCTCACTTTGCTAAGGGCCTGGCACTTGCTTGGCCCCTAACTATACCCCAGGGAGTGTACCCTGTGTCGCATGCTCATGGCACAAAGGGGAGAGGGGCCCAAACCACTGAGCCCCTCCCAAGAGATACTACTGTCACACCCAAAGCATCCACTGGCCCTGGGATGCCTGTGCAGGCCCCATAGCCAAGGAGGTGACACCATCCCTCTGCAGGCCGGCTTGGGGGCCAGGCCTGGGCCCGGCTGAGCATCTGAGACCCCAGGCTACCTCGAGGGTGAGCACGTCCAAGTTGACCACGGCCCCACTCTGGCCTGAGGCCTCAAACTTCCCAGTCTCCAGCAGGATGTCCTCGGAGTGCTAGACAAGGGGAAGTGCCAGGGGCACTGAGCTATGCCCAGGAGTGGGGTCCGCAGGTTCCTGGCTTGCTCAGGCAGTGCAGCTTGGCCTGCACCATCTTGTAGACCCAGGGCTGCATCCCAAGCTTCTGCTTGAACCAACCGAGGGTTAGTGCTACAGGCCCCGCTCCCACTGCTGCCTGGGATCTGCTCTGGGCCACCTGATCCTTAGTGGCCTCCTCTGGGGCCCCAAGCATCCCAGGACTTTGACAACAGGATGCGGGGAACTGATCTGGGGGCACAAAATTTCAGGTAAGCAAGATGAAGGAGCGCTAAGATCCGCTGCACCTATGGCTGTGACAAAAGTGGGCTGCACACTTAAAAATCTGTGGAGAACGTAGCTCTTGAGGGTCCTTACTGTAGTACAATGAAATTTAGAGAGCAGCATGTGGTGTATAAAGCCAAAAGGGCAAACCCTTTGCCGAGGCTGCCTTTTGTGGACATGAGCACTGCTACGGCTTCTGGAGCGGGCTCTGGGCTGAGCATTGCACGTCTATTTAATCCTCCCAATAGGAATCCTGGGAGGGAGCACAGTACTCTGCCCACTTCCCAGATGAGGAAACTGAGGCTCCAGGTGGGTCTTACTCCAAAGCGCTCATCCTTCCCCAGGAGCTGAGAGCTGGCCTGTGCGTTTTATCAACGGGCTTGAAGAGAGGTTCCTTCGGGGTCCCAGGGCAGCTCACACTTGAAGCAGAACAAGATGCACCCTCCCTGCTGCAACAGCGCACAAGCTGGGACGGCCTCGGTGTCAGGATTCCTCCCGCAGAGCCCCAGGCTGACTCCAGAACACAGAAGACAAGGCGCCCCTGCACCGCACTTTGCCAGGACACAGGTGGCCCCCAGCATGTGTCCTATTACAGATCTAGCCTGTCCCCATCTGCTCCTGCCCCTGCCCCCATTCCCCAGGGCTCCGCCTGGCTGGTAGGCCCCAAGGGAGGTAGGGGCCCAGGGAGAGGCCATGGATCATTGTGAGCCACCACCTTGCCTAGCGTGTCCACCCCTTCTGGCTTCGAGGTTCTTTCCGATGTCCTGCAAAGCCCATTCACTCTGCGATCCGCTGCCCAGCTCAGACATAGCACTTCCCACTGACATTCGCTCAGTCATTACGTAATCAAGGGCCCAGCCCCCACCCCCAGGCCTTCTGTGGGGAAGTTCTTGTGCCAGCCTGGCTCTCCTGCCTGTCTCACATGCACGCCCGGGCACACATCTTTACACACCCAGTGCCCTGGGGCTGCTGAGGCCACATCTTCCGTCCACACCCCAGCCACACCCAGGGCTCACATGCTTTGTGCTGTGACCTCTGTGCCTGGAGTCTTTCAGGCCCTCCCCCAGCCTCTCTACGCCGGGATCTACGGTGACAGCCACCATGGGCTAGCTCAGAGCCGGCCGCCTCAGGGCTCCCATGGCCCTCTGTACTCCTGGCAGCACTGCTGTCTCCTTGACCAGGCTGTGAGCCCCTCGAGGGCGGGCAGCAAGTCGGATTCCTCCCTGTGATCCCAGTACCCAAAGCACTGGCCTGGCCTTGCGTGGGCCCTGGCAGCCTTGATGGACGGGTCAGTGAATTAAAGGAAGAGTCACCAACACCCTGTGGCCGGCATCTCGGGTGGCTACGCAAAAACACCACAGGCGCCAGCTAAGAAATGACCCCACTGTTCAGAGGGGGACAGGAGCCCAGCAGGGGCGAGGCGGTGCGGGAGGGGGCGCACCCTTGTGGCAGTGGGGCCCTCAAAGGGACTCGGCCCCAGCGCCCCAGGCTCCCTCCAGAAACTCTGAGGTTCTCGCGCAGGCACGGGCTTGTGAGCTAACGCACTGTCCTGGTGTGCCTCCTCCCAGCTTCTAGCAGTGGCCGTGTCCAGGGAGGCGGAGCTGCTCCACCTGGGGCCACCCCAGGGAGTTCACTTCCCTTCCTTCTGGCAGACACCGGGGCTGCCTCCACCAAGCGTCCAGCCCTGCCCAGCCTGGGACGCAGTCCTGGTGGGTGAGGAGCCGTACAGGTGTGTGCCCAGGGGGCTCGAAGGGCAGTGAAAAGGAAGTCACAGAGTTTGTGCGGAGGGGGCAGGGGGGGCTGGGGGAGGTGTCGTGGAAGCAGTGACCTCCAAACCGGGTCTTGAATGAGAGTTTACCAGGACGAGGACTGAGGCGGGTTGGGAGGGCAAGGAAGTGGTGGTCCAGTTAGAGAGCAACGTGGAAAGATGCAGAAACAGACAGGGTACATCAAGCCTGGAGCTGCCTGGAACAGCGGGGGAGGCAGCAGCCCCCAAGACAGGAGGGATCCAGGGCATGGAGGCTGAGACAGGGACAAAGTTGCATCAAAAAGGACTTGAAAGCCGCGCGAAGTCAGCTTGACCCTGGCTGGCAGGAAAGAGCCTTCCACTGAGGAGTGCACGTGCCCGCAAGCCCCCCCCGGGGCGTAGGAGGCACAGACAGGTGTCCAATCCCGCTCTGATGTCATCCACTGCCCAGCCATCCTTCCAGCCTTGGAAGAAACTTCTCTCAACTCACAGGAGCCCCTCGAAGCCACACACGGCCCTGCACGGAGCTGGAGCTGTAAAACGATGGAGAACGCACAGCCCAGGGTTCACACTGCCCAAGACGCAGGCCTTGGCGGGAAGTCTTCTAAATGGCTGGGAACTTGGTGTAGCCCCCAAAGCTTCCCTTAGGTTTGAGCAAAGGCAAAGGTCATTGCCTGGCCTGGGGCTGGACGTGGCCGCTGCGGGCAGCTAGGAGAAGGCCCACGCCAGCTGTGTGCTTCCCCACAGGATGGTGTCTGACAACCCCTACTCCGACCTTCTCTGGGGCTCGGGACTCAGTAATAGCGAATGCATGCGCGGTCAAAGCGGCTGGTAGAGGGTGGAGCCA
This sequence comes from Lepus europaeus, assembly GCF_033115175.1. Taxonomy (NCBI): domain Eukaryota; kingdom Metazoa; phylum Chordata; class Mammalia; order Lagomorpha; family Leporidae; genus Lepus; species Lepus europaeus. The sequence continues at coordinate 33,344,756 of NC_084831.1, forward strand.
AGCCAGAGGAGGCTTAGGACCTGCAGGTGGCCCTTCGTGGTGGCTGCCCTGGGGGCCATCGCCATTCCAGCGCTTGGAGGCTCTGCCCTCTGCCCGTCTCCTGGTCCCATTGCCTGCTGGAAACAGTCCCGATGCACAGAACTCAGCAAGTCGAGAAGGGGCCCAGATGACTGTTGGGTCCCTAACTGGTAACCAGCCGAGGGCCCTCTTGTCCTAAATGCCTCCCAGGAAGCAGTGCCCCCTTCGAGCCCTCTGGGGTCTCCGAGAAGGAGCCCCTGGCAGGCTGCTCACTTCACAGATGTGCTAACTGAGCGCCAGGCGGGGGAAGTGGTTGGCCTGGGGTCATGAGGTGAGGCGGGGACAGAGGCGCTGGAGGATCTGGGTCTCCTCCTCCCTGCTCACCACGCCGACTTCCTGCAGGTGACTCAGCAGCAGTCGGCACAGGAAGGAAGTGGGAGAGGGAAGCCCAGCCCGCTGGATTCCAGGTCACCACTGTGTGAGTCCAAAGCCACTAACCACCTTGGCCATGCAGCTCTGCCCGGCGCCCATGACCTTCTAGCCCTTCCTTCCCAACACCACGGCCGCTGACCGTTTCCTCCAAGGTCAGGCTCCCTTGTCCTTTCCAGGACCTCCCTGCTGTCCGGTCCCCCGGCATTTTCCTCCTGCTGGGGTCAGAGGTCACCTCCATAGACTTGGCGAGGAGCCAAGCCTGCACTGACCGCAACTGTTACAGCCTCATGCTGGCACTGGGGCTGCAGGCGCTCTGATGATCTCCCCGCACTCAGTTTCTCTCATCTGTAGAATGGGGGTTGTGGCGTCTGCTTTTCAGGTGGCTTGGCCAGCCAGAGGATAGAACAGCCTGCCCCAGGCTCGGCATGGATCCCACTGGTTCTTGGCATGGACCGCTTGGCTGGGTGAGCTGATACCTATGCATCATCTCATCGAGTTCTCACCACAGCCGAGCCAAGTAGAGAGCGTTATTCTCACTTGGGTGGGGAGGAACTGGAAGCCCAGGGAGGTGAGGGCGCACGGCTCCCCGCTGCCAGGGGCTGGGCTGGACCCTGGTTCAGTCTGATTCTGGAGGCCGGCAGCAGCAGAGACCCCTCTTGCAGTTCCATAGTGGTGCACCGGCCTCTGCCCTTCCAATGCATGCTCGTGTGGGCGGGGCCTCTGTCCCTTCTCTCTGGACACCGGTCCTGACTGCCAATCCCCAGGCTGAGACCTGGTGTCTCTGCACCTCCACGGTCCCGGTCATGCCCTGGAAGGCCAGCCCTCGCCGGCCTCCTTCCCAGAGCGACACATGCCAGGACGGCCGCGCAGGCTGGGCCTTGCCGTTGGGGTGCCAGGTGTTTGTGGTCTGCACTGCAGAACTGTGGGGCCCACCGTGGGGACAGCCTGAAATCAGGGACGCTGCAGGACCCCGGCCTCCAGGAACATCGGCCCTGCCACCACAGGAAGCGCTGCGGGCCCCTGCAGGCTGGGGCTTTCCACACGCCAAGTGCAGGCCTCTGAGCACGAGGCGGCAGGGGTGCGGGGAGCGGGCGCGTCTTGGTTCCCTTGCCTGTTTCCTCCACTGTACCAGAAAGTCCTCGTGGGGTGGGGCAGCTCCCAACACAGCCCTGGACGGGAGAGCCATCTGCCCACACTCTAACCACTCGAGCCCCTGCCACCTCCCCCCGTGGCCACACTGTTCCTCCCTTAGGCGCAGCTCAGCCACCCTCCCCTGTGAGCCCAGGTCGCCACTACCCCTGTAGCACTTATGATATCCCCATCCCAAAGGCCCCTGGGAGCCCTTTAGGCACAGGGTAAGGAATGAACAAGGCCCTTGGACCTGTCAGTTCTCTGTTGCCCTGCTGGGTCATGAGCTCCCTCCAGGCGCACTCTGGGTAGGGTTCACCATGGTAATCTTCAGTAGCCAGTGCTGGGCACCTCCAGGGGTTTGTGGCATGGCTCCCTCTGCATCCTGCCTCGCTGTCTTGGCCACTGAGGGTGACAGCAGTTGTGGGAGAGAGCGGGCACCCATGGATGCTATTGTAAGCCAATGGACCGGGTCACATAGTGACTATCTTGCTGCATTCGAGGCGTCCTTTGGGGTTCTAGAGTATTTCCAAAGCCTGGAGTCACAGTTTACATAATCTCGTCCAGAAATGGAGCTGACATGCAACATGGTGGAGTGGGGCTTGGGAACCATCAGGTCCCATGCCACAGTTTTCTTGGCTCCCTCGGCCACTCGTGGGACATGCTCAACCTGAACACAGCTGGATGGTAACTACCATGTCAAGTGCAGCCTTTTGTCTGGCTCAGGGCTCCCTGGTGAAGGCAGCGTCAACACCTTCCAGAGGTTCTGACAGCCCCAGGACCCAGGAAGTGGCTCCAGCTGCTGGGAGTCTTTGCCTCTCAAGTGGCAAGAGGGAGAATGCAACCCATCCTGTGGTTCTTACAGGATCGACACGAGAGCATGAGATGTGATGGAAGCAATGTAGGAAAACTGGAGCGTGATCAGAATGGGTTCATTCATGCCACAGATGTGCATTTAGCTTCTTCTCTGGGCTGGGCACTGTTCCAGGTACTGGGCACAATGTAGACACACAGGCGTGTTAGGCGCGGGCCAGGGCTGCCCCGCAAACAAAGCAGAGGGAGGGAAGAGGAAACAGGTCGGGGCACTAGGAGCTGCTGCCATGTCAATTAGGGGACCAAAGAGAGTTTCTCAGAGAAGGATAAAGTTAAGCAAAGACCCAAAGGAAGTAAGGGATTGAACCATGTGCTAAGGAGGTCCATGGGAATTAGCAAGTGCAAAGGCCCTGAGGCCTCGGGATACCACCTGCAAGAAACGAGAAATCACTGGTAGTCACAATGCTGGGGCTGTGGAAGCATCTGTGGGGCTCCTGACTCCCTGCAGTCTTTCCAGTGGGGGGTAAGGGGGGCACAGCCTGACTTAAAAGTCTAAAGAGCTGCTCAACAAATGTTAGCTGCCCGGGCCCTTCAGAGCCTTGTTCAGTGCCCAGACCGCTCTCCTGTGTGAGACCCCTCCCAGCTTCCTGTATCTGTGCACGCCAGGCAGGGCACGCCTCACCTGCTGAGTATGGGCCTCGCAGAGACACGGTGCTTGTGCTGGGGAAGAGAGCAAAGCAGAGCGGTCTCAGGTCAGGGCTCTCGATCCGTCCCCTGGCACTCAGAGGCCCCAGGCCAGCTCGGCTGCGTGCTGGGGGCCACCTCATCTTTGTTGTAAAACAAAACAATTCCCATCTCTAGCAGAGTGTCTTTAACCTTTTCGTGGTGGTGACCTGTCCCTTGGAGACTCTCTGGAAGCAAAGAGCTCTCTCTCCAGAAACGGACACGGAAGCGGCACTGCTTCCCCTGTAGTGGCAGGGCTGTCACAGATCCCTGAGGGTGCAGCCCAGAAGCCGTTACCTAAGCCCACGATTTCCCAGCTGTGGCTCCGGCGGAATGAGCGAGTGAATGAATGGAGGAACAAAGGGAGGAGAGACAGGATGCGTGGGAGGAGGCCTGGGGTGGTGAGAACAAACGTGGGACCGCTTCTGGGGGCTGGGATTCTTGTGGATGGTTCTCAAAGCCATCAGGGAAGTCAGCCCAGGAGCCCTGTGTGGGCAGGCCTTGGCCGCCAGGTGGGCTGGAGATGGACAAGTTTGCTCCTCTGCTCCACCTGTGCTCTGGCCCGGCCTCTCCGCGCCCCTGCCTTCCTCAAAGGGTCAGAACAGCCTTTCCTGCTTTCCTCGAGGTGTCTCCAACCAAATCCAGCTCTTCCCTGGGTAACCATGGCGCAGCGGAAGGGATACACACTCAGAGAAAGGGAGCACCCGCTCTTCCTTGTCCCACAGCAGAGCCAGCTAAGACCCGCAGCCTTTATCCCCTAGGCCACCGTGTGCATTTTGGTTTTGCGGGACTTCTCCTGAGAAGGTGGAACAAATTTTTAACTCATTCTTAACCCCGCCCCCACGCCCCTCCAACCCTGCCTTGAACCTAAGCTCAGATTCCTCCAGACACTCTTCCTCCTTATGACGGCAGGGTGAAGCTCTGAGGCCCCAGTGCGGGCAGGAAGCTGCCCCAATGCACCAATGGCCCCAAAGAGCTCCTCTGCCAGCAGACCCTCCGGGGGCCTCCTGAGCCTGCCTCTGACCATTCCGTCTCCTCCTCCAGCCACCCTGAACTGTTTTCTACCTTGGCTCTTTGCACCTGCTGTGCTTACCCCCGGGACCACCACCTGCCTGGCACATAGGCAAAGCTCTGATCTCTGCTCGAACCTCTTTTCCCAACCTCCGCAGACAGATGGCTTCCTTCCCTTGGGGACCCTGCCGTCGATCTCAACCCCGGCCCTGGTCCTCATAGTGCTGCCTGCCCAATCCCAGCACTCATGACACTGTAGTTCTAGCTTCTGCCTTTCTAAAAGTGTGTGTTTAAAAGATTTATTTATTTGAAAGTCAGTTACAGAGAGAGACAGAGAGAGAGATTTTTCTGTCCATTGGTTCATTCCCCAAATGGCCGCGATGGCCAGGGCAGGGCCAGGCTGAAGCCAGGAGCCACATGCTTGTTGTGGGTTTTCCACATGGGTGCAGGGGCCCAAGGACTTGGGCCATCTTCTACTGCTTTCCCAGGCACATTAGTAGAGAGCTGAATCGGAAGTGGCACAGCCAGAACTTGAACCGGCATCCATGTGGATGCCGAGTTGATTGTGGTGGCTTTACCCGCTGTGCCACAGTGCTGGCTCCACAATGCTGTATTTCTTTTTTTTTTTTTTTTTTGCCAGGCAGAGTTAGACAGTGAGAGAGAGAGACAAAGAGAGAGAGAGTTATAGACAGTGAGAGAGAGACAGAAAAAGGTCTTCCTTCCATTGGTTCACTCCCCTAGTGGCCGCTACGGCTGGCTCGCTGCACCGATCCAAAGCCAGGAGCCTGGTGCTTCCTCCCAGTCTCCCATGCAGGTGCAGGGCCCAAGCACTTGGGCCATCCTCCACTGCCTTCCCGGGCCACAGCAGAGAGCTGGACTGGAAGAGGAGCAACCGGCGCCCCAACCAGGACTAGAACCGGGGGTGCCGGCGCCGCAGGTGGAGGATTAGCCAAGTGAGCCACGGTGCCAGCCCACAACACTGTATTTCTAACTCCAGCATTTACTACATTGCATTTCCAACTTCATTTGGAATCTTTTCTTGTAGTGAGGGGAAACAACATCAGAGCTTAGCTACACTTCCGTGAATGTATTCAGTGGCTCGCTGAAGGACCGCGTCTTCTTTACCTTGGCCTCCCCAGCAAGCAATGTGGTGCTCACACTGGCAGTGCCCCACGTGTCTGCTCATTTAGGAGTTGTTTTCAGGCTACCCATGAGCTGGGTAGCCCCTGGGACCCCCTCCCCCAGCCTCTCCCTCCCTCCCCAGCCTCCACTGCCAAGCTGCTGGGAGCCTGTAAGAATTGAGTGCCAGCAGTGAGAAAGCAGGCACCGAGACGTCCTGACTCACGGGCAAGGGGATTGTGTCTCCCGTTAGGGCTGCCCCACTGCATCTGTGCTGTGATCCGAGCGGGTACGGCCACTCAGATGGGGAACATCCTCCAGCGAGTTGTCATAGTAACCTTGACTTTCAGTTTCATGTAGGAGAGTCCCTGAGAGGAGAAACATAGCCAGGGGTGGAGGAGGGGTGGTGCGGAGCCATCGCAGCCTCCTGAGGCTGTCCTGCTCCCTCTTCCTGGCTGCTGGCTGGTTCACACGCTCAAGGTAGATGCCATTGTGTGTGGGCAGCTGAGTAGAAGCAGCTTAAAATAGCCCCCGCCCCAGCTATTTCAGGGAGCCGTTGAATATGCATGAAGCTATTTTAGAAAAGATGTCCCTGGCCTGGCCAATCCAAACCCCCATCCTTTGCCTTGGAAGTGCCGAGAGAAGCTGAATGGGGCCTTTCTTGGTCTTTCCCATTGGGTGGGGGTTTTGTAGAAGCCGCAGAGACTACACCCTGGCCAGAGTGGGTCTCTCAGCCCTGACCGCTCTGCCTCCTGATCCTGTGGCCACGGAGGCTCCGGGCCAGGCAGCCCAGCCCTCCCCAGTCCTATGGAGCTTGGACAACTACTTTGCTATGAGCCAGGTTGACCTGCTCTGTGGCAGGGGGCGTGTCTCACAAGCTTAGGCATCGCCATTGCTTTGTCCATTTAGTCCTCCTTCACCCTTTTATTGATAGAAAAGACACCTGAGGACTGCGCTAAATGCTGACGATACAGAGATTTCCAACATGAACTCCTGGGTGGGACAGGTGGACAGATGAACGGTGAGATAATGGTCATCAAGCTCCAAGGCAGAAGGGGGACTGGAGGGTTGCGAGGTCAGGGAAGGAGCCCTTAGCTCTGCCAGATGGGGAGAAGCCTCTGCGGAGGAGTGGGAGGTCCAGGAAGCAAGAGAAGGCAAGCCAGGCTCAAGGGCAAGGGGCTGGCTGGGTGCGGCTAGGGCTGGTAGGAGGGTGCGCCTGTGAGGAGGGGAGAAGGGAGAGGGAGTGAGACTGTGGGAGACATTGTGTGCTGGGCTGGCAGTGCCTTCTCTGAGGGCCTTCTCGGAGGGCCTGACAGGGGGTCTCCCAGTGCAGGTGCCTGAAGTGCCTGGTGCTGTCCCCATCTACGTGAAAGGACACGTGGACAAGGCCTGGCTACAGTCCCCAAGCAGGTACACACAGAACGCTGGCTGAAAGCACCGATTCTGGAGTCTGCCCCTTCCTGGCTGTGACTTTGGTGAGTTATCTGACCTCTTTGCCTCAGTTTTCTCAGCCATAAAATGGGATTACAACAGAACCTAGCTCCCCAGGCATTTTGGTGGGGAGAAGTATGTGAGTTAGCAGACATACAAGGCTTAGAAGTCTGTGGTGCATAGGAAGCAATATTCATGTATGAAAGAGGAAACTTTATCATTCTCTTCAGTTGGGCCTTTTCTCTTGACAATGGAGTTGCATCAAAGAGAAATTTGTTTCAAAGTAAAAATAGCTTTATTGCTTTGATTGACAATATCATATGTATCCACTATCAAAAGTTAAAGCATGGAAAGTACAAAGTAGGAAGGAAAACATCACCTGTAATCTTAATTCTGATAACAGCCACTGCCATGACCGCCTGCTATGGGCTAAATGCTGATGTCCCTGGAGGTGACAGCTTCAGGAGGTGGCGTCTTTGGGAGATGACGACAGGTCCTGGTGGCAGAACCTTCCCGAAGGGGATCAATGTCCTTCTCAGAGCTGAAGGAGGCCTCTCCCCCTTCCACGTGCGGGGACGCAGTGCACAGGTGCATCTATGAGCCAGACACTAGATCCTCTTCTACCCTGAGTCCACCTTGACCGTGGCCTTCCCAGCCTCCAGAACTGTGACAAACACCTGTTGTTTCGGAACTGCTGGGCTCAGGGACTTGGCGGTAGCGGCACAGGTGGTCTAAGGTGCCACCATCTCGGATACAGTCGATCTTCGTTACTCACGGACTCCACATTTGCAAACTGATCCAGTCGATTATATTTATTTGTCATCTCCCAAATCAATGCTCGCTTTTGCAGAGTGGCAGAAAAAACTCTGAGTCACCGATGTCCACGTACCCAGATGAGGACAAATAAGGGGCTGCTATGTCTTCTTGCTTCAGCTCCTGTCCTGTGGACAAATGTCCTTTTGGCAGACTTGTTAGGGCCGTGTTTGTTGCATTTTTGTGCTATTTGTTGGGTGATTTTACTGTTTTCCACTGGCTCCCACGTGCAGTGCTGAGTGCTGTCCCACGTTCCTGAGTGGCCACGTGCCTGACGGAGAAGCTGTGTGCTCCACGAGCTTTGTTCACACATGAGTGCAAAAACGTTGGCCCTGAGTTCCGTGTGAACGAATCAGTAATCTATGTTAAACGAGTTGTCTTCAAACGGCAACACTTGTGAAACACGGCTATGCGTTGGTCGCAGAGGCTCATGGGAGTGTAATGCTGCAGCTCCCCCAGGAGCAGGGTTCAGGGTTCACTAATTCAGGGCTGGCAGGAACTTGTGGGGACACAACCACGGTGACTAGCAAGAAGCAACTATCCCTTCTCTAGATCCTCAGACAAATGCACCTTCCTGACACTTTGAGAAAATCATACACTGGGGTGGGTAAAGCCTCTGCCTGCAGCACCAGCATCCCATGTGGGCACCTGTTCGTGTCCTGGTTGCTCTACTTCCGATCCAGCTCTCTGCCTGGGAAAAGCAGTGGAAGATGGCCCAAGTGCTTGGGAACCCTGCCACCCAAGTGTGGGACCTGGATGAAGCTATTGGCTCCTGGCTTTAGCCTGGCTCAGCCCTGGCTGCTGCAGCCACTTGAGAAGTGAACCCCCAGATGGAAGACCTCTCTCTCTCATGTCTCTCCCTCTCACTCTCTGTAACTCTGCCTTTCAAATAAATAAAATAAAACCTAAAAAACAAAAATCCCATTCACTGACATATCTCATGCACCTATTCATACCCAAGAGTGCACACCCTCAGGTGACTGCATCACTGGGCCCATTCCTCCCACCAGTAGCCACTGGCTCTCCATGCACGGACAATTTGGCTGCTTCTCGTTAACTGCTCTAACCAGTACTATGATGAGCTAACATGGACTCAGCACTGTCTATGGCCCAGCCCTGTGCTAGGAATTTCCAAGCCTCACAGCAAGCCTATGGAGGTGGCAACGTCACCATCTCCATCACCATCACTATCGTCACCGTCACTGTCACCATCACCACCATTACCATCACCATCACTATCGTCACCATCACTGTCACCATCACCATCATCATCACCATCACTATCGTCACCATCACCGTCACTGTCATCATCACCACCATTACCATCATCATCACTATTGTCACCATCACTGTCACCATCACCATCATCATCACCATCACTATCGTCACCATCACCGTCACTGTCATCATCACCACCATTACCATCATCATCACTATCATCACCATCACTGTCACCATCACCATCATCATCACCTTCACTATCGTCACCATCACCGTCACTGTCACCATCACCACCATTACCATCATCATCACTATCATCACCATCACCATCACTATCGTCACCATCACCGTCACTGTCACTATCACCACCATTACCATCATCATCACTATCGTCACCATCACTGTCACCACCACCATCATCATCACCATCACTATTGTCACCATCACCGTCACTGTCACCATCACCACCATCACCATCATCACCACCATCACCATCACCACCACCACCACCATCACCAACATCATGCCACTTTCCAGATGAGGCCTCAGATGCTCTGAGGTGTTAGGCACCTTTGCCAGGGTCCTGCAGCTTGCAAGTAGGTTCCTCTAACCCCAGGTTCCACACCTTCCACCAGCGTGTACCGCTGCCTCCTTCCAGACCCCATCCTGGGCACTGATTGCCAACTCCCTTAGCACGTCTGTTTGGAAGTGGACCCCTGGGTTAAAGGTGAAGATCTGAAAATGCTGGTGGCCACCCACCAAAAGGGCTCCAGGGGCTGGATCCCCCACCTTCATGTCCCCAGCTGTTCTCACGCTTGGAAACAGACCAACAGCACGACGTGGCTCCTGTTCCTGGGTGCTTACCACGCCCTGCACAGCTCTCGCCTTCTGTGAGCTGCTCCTTCCCACTCTCAGTCTGCCTTCCCAGAGCGGGCTGCCCCTCATCTTGAAGAGCGCTCTGTGGGGGAGTGCTCAGACCCCTTTCACCCATCAGGCACGAGGGGATATACGTCTCTTAGTTTGGCCTTAATTACTAGGATTTTTTTTTCTGTCCATGGCTATTTAATTCTTTTCTTTCACAGTTTCTGGCTTTGGTTTGCTATGTCAGGGAGCATCCTCTATCCCAATATGACACAAGGGCTCGCTCTCTCTCTCTCTCTCTCTCTCTCTCTCTCTTTTAAGCCCCCTTATGGTTTTCTGCATTTTGACTACTTTGGGATTATTTGGGAGCAAGGACTGGGGGAAGGACTGGGGAAGTCTTGCTCCTCTCCACCTCCCCCACAGCGGCTGGCTGGGCGCCTTGCTAACATGCTAGGCAACAGCTGTCTTCCTGTCGCTAATGCCCAGTGCTACGCTTCCGTGTGCTGAGATTTCCTGCACACTGATGGCTACTCATGGCCTCCCTGGGCCAGGCCCTTGAGCTCCAGGCCTAGCCCTTCACCAACAATGCATTTTTCTGGGCCACTCCTCCTTGTTCATTTTTCTGTATGTACCTTGTAATCATTTTATGGAAAATTTCATTGGGGTTTTGATTGAGATTCCACGTTCAGGTCATGTGATAATGTCTTCTTGGGTCTCTTCTTGGATATTTCATGCTTTTCGGTCTTTGAAGAATGGGTTGGACTTTCCCACCTCAGATTCTGAGTACTGCTTAGCTGGAACTCCTTAAAGGCAAGGTCCCTGCACCTGCTTCTATGGCTCGCAGGCAGGCAAAGTGCTGGAGATATTTGTAGGGTAAATGAACGAATGAACAAATGCGTGAGAGACATTCTCCTGGAAGCTGATTGTTCAATGAACGTGTTACAGAAACCCACTTTCTCACAGCTGGAAGTGAATATGTCAGACTCACAAGAGGCTACTGAGAGACTGAGGTGTCACAGGCAGCCTGCCCTGTGCCGGCCAGAGGCTGTCACCCCACAAGCAGCCGGGCCATTTCTCAGAGAGGCTCTCAAGGCCATCAGAGGAAGGACCACAGACAGGTGTTCTCTGTGTGCTGGCTGCTGTGTGGACGCTGTGAAAAGCATTTTCCCAGGAGATGCAGCATCCTCACACGTTAGGGTCACTGGTCCCATTCTGCAGAAGTGGAAACTGAGGCAGAGAGATGGAGTCCCTAGCTAGTAAGTGGTAGGAATGGCTGGAGCCAAGGCTGTGGGACTGTAAAGGCTGTGCGCCTTCCACAATAACACTTTGAACCGCAGCGTCAGGGAGGCTGAGGTGCTGTGGCCCGAATCAGAGTGAGGGTCCTGCCCTCACTAAGCTCACACTGTGTCCTGGAAAACTGTCCTCCCACCTGGCTGTGGGAGGAGCTTGTGATGCTGCTCCTAGGAATCCTTCCTGGGGAGCACCAGACTTGGGTCAAAGAGCCGCCATCACAGGAGGGGATGTGCTACGCAGGCTGTACTGTGGCTCTGGGTCTGGGGAGTGCAGGAGTGGAGGCTGGGGGTGGGGAGGACGTTTGTCCTGTGGTTAAGACGCCCCCGCCCTACAGCAGACTGCCTGGGTTCAACTCGCATTTCCTGCTAATGCAGACTCCGGGAGGCAGCGGGTGATGGCTCAAGTAGTTGGGGTCCTTGCCACCCACATGGAAGACCTGGACTGAGTTCCTAGCTTCTGATCTCTGCCGGGCCCAGTCCCAGCTGTCGGGGTATTTGGGGATTGAGCCAGCAGACTGCAATGAGCTCTCTTTCTTTCTTTCTCTCTCTTCTCTCCTCTTTTCTCTCTGCCTCTCAAATAGTAAATTAAAAATTAAAAGACCCAGCTTTGCATGGAGGTGGAGGTTCTCATTCAGCACACATCTGGGACACCCCTCGGGGTTCCTGGGCCTGGCCTGCCCGGGGTCGGGCCCTTGTGACTTGGCCCTGCGTTTGCCTCTGGAGGACAGCCAGGCAGCCACTTCCTTGTGGGGCTGGCAGCTGCCAAGCAGGCCTCGGCTCACTTCCATGGCTGGATGAGAGCTCAGTTGTCCTGGGAAGGACACTGGGTGGGAGCCAGTCCATCCCCTGGGCCTGACTCAGTGTGGCCCAGAGCAGATCCCTGGCACTCGGAGATGAGCACGCTGCAGGTCTCCTACCCCGGGGAGCCCCTTTCTGGTCCCAAGGTGGATCCTAAGGAAACTTTGGCGGTATTGAACTCCATGATGGAGACACCCAGTGCCAGGGAGCCCAGCTTTGGGGCGGGGGGGTGGCGGGGATGGGCAGCAGGCAGGGAGCAGAGGTTGGCCCTTAGCTCACAGCTGGTAGGTTTCATCTCGTGCGCAAGGGGAGGGTCCAGAGATGCTGAGAGCTGTGTTTTTGAAACAGGCCACGTAAGTATTTTCGTTTTCAATAAACACGTCTTGTTTTCAGGTGAGAACGAAAGTATTTCCGTTTTGGATAACAATACCACGCGAAGGAGACACGGAGCAGGTGGAGACAGGCCCGGTTGGTGCGCTTACCCATGCAGTGTCGATGAGCGGGGAGAGCCTGGCCTCAGCGTTCAGAGACCCAAATGCAGGTCGAGTCCCTGCTGTGTGACCACAAGCAAATGACTTCCCCACCTCAACCTCAGTTCCCTCATCTGCAAAATGGGCACATTGTCACCTCACACACAGGGCTGACATCGGGACAAACCGGATGTCAGGTGATGTCATCCATCTGCAGGTCCTTGGCAAAGGTATGGCGTTATGCTGAGGCCCCAGAAGGCCCAGCGCAACCACACGAGGACCTGCTGCAACCTCCACCCCACCCCAGCAATTTCTCAGGAAGTCTCTCAGCTGTGCCAACTCCAGGCAAAGCCTGTGCTGTAGGAACCCCACCCTACAAGTGTGTTTGCTGGGCCACCTGCCCCCGGGCGCAGCCTGCAGGGCTGTGAGCGCCAGTGCCGGCCCCTTCCTGGTGGGAGAAGGAACAGGGAGCAGGCCTGTTCTCCGACAGCCGAGGGAGCTTTAAGGTGGGACGCTCCTTCACGCGCCGTTGGTGGCTGTCTACATAAGGCGTCCATTATGTGCAGGCCTGAGGGGCCAAGCTAAAAATAGCATCAAGTGTGCACCCGCCAGAGATGCAGAACACCCGAAGGTCAAATGTCCAGGGCGAGACGGGCACCACACAGCTGCCACCGGTTCCTCCGGGGCACAGCCACAGCCAGCCCTGCCTGGCGGCCTGGCTCGGGAACCCGGCTTGAGTTAAAAAATAGAACATGGAGCGTAACCCCAAATGCATATGTATATTTTTAAAAATCTGTGTATAACCATAAAAAAGAAGGCAAGAGGGGAATTCACTAAATCTCTGTCCTGAGTTTTTTCTTTTCCTGTATTTTCCAAACTGTTCTCAATGAATACACATTGCTTTTTGTAATCAGAAGAAAACCCAGGAGAAGATGCTATGAATTGCTTTAACATTAGATACATAGGATGATTAAATTGCTCTTTCCTCTGCCTCTCTGCCTCAACTCTGGGCCCAAATTCATCCATGTATTTGTGCTTTCCTGTTAGTGAGTGCATTTTTACTGAGTGCCTACTATGTGCAAGCAAAACAGACACAGCTCTGACCTGTGGGTGCCTCTCCTACTTGGAGAGAAGCTCCCAGGATCATTTGAGCACAGTCTCACTTGGCTCAGCCTGGCTGTACAGCTTCCTAGCTGTGTGTGCTGGGGCAGCTGTGCGGCCTCTCTGTGCTCTGTGACCCTTAGTTCCTGCAGTTCCTTTGTTGGTTACCACAAGGTGGTGGCCACTCGCTCTGGCCCTCTGGCTGCTCTCTTGTCTGCTTTCCCATAGCACTTTGAACACTGCCACCAGAGCATCAGTGACCACACAGAGCCGGCACCCCAGGGCCTGTCCGCCTCCCTCTCTGTATCTGGCAGGGGCCCAGTTTTACTGATGTCTCTGCCAGCCCCCAGCACGAACACAGCACCGTCTCCAGGACTGCTACAGAGGCGGCAGGTCACCTGTGCCCCAGCCAGCACAAGTGGTAGAAGGCCCCCCCCCCCCCCGCCAGCCGTGGCTTTACAGCTTGCACACATGACCTCACAGTGGCCTCTCAGACCGTGGGGCCTGTCCCTGGATGTGACTCTCCCGACGGCATCTATGCCGACAGCAGGGCAGGGTGCTCGGCGTTTAGGAACGCCCCAGTATGCTGTGACTCCCATGCCACGCCCTTGCTCACGCCCGCCCCCGTGCCTGGGATGCCACCTGGCTCTTCCTGCAGTCCTGCTGATCTGAGCCCTCCCGTGCCAGTGCAGGTGCCCCCTCTTCCCTGGGGCCTCCCCTGATTCACAGCCCTCCAGGGACAGAGCCCTGCCTCTCCCTGCCCTCGGCTGTGGCTGTGGCTTCTAGGGCCCCTGGTGCTCAAAGGGCACTTTATCCTTTGTGACATCCCATTCTGGGGAAGGGGCCACCCTCTTCACCGGAGACCCCCCAGCTCACCAGTGCCGGGAACAGAGTGGGGGGTCAGGGAAGTTCTGTTGAACAACCTTTCTGAGGGAAAGTCAAGTACACTTGGCTTCACTTCCTGTTAAGGCAGCGATGCTAACTGCTTCTACCAGCTTCTTTTTAAACATTTATTTATTTATTCAATCAAGAGTCAAGGAGCCAGAGCCAGAGCCAGACACAGAGAGAGCTCTCACCCGCTGGCTCACTCTCCAAATACCTACAACGGCCAAGGCTGGGCTGAGGCTGAAGCTGGGAGCTGGGAACTCAATCTAGGTTTCCCACTTGGGTGTCAATGACCCAGTCACTTGAACAGGAAACTGGAATCAGGAGCTGGGGGCAGGATTTGAACTCAGACCCTCTGGGCTAAGTGCCTGCTCCTTTTATGACAGCTTTGGAACCCAGAACTCACAGGTGTCTCTAGGCCATCACTGCCCATCAGTAGCCACTTGCTCCATGGCAGCGACACGAGCTGGCTGAAGGACACAGAATGTGGGTGTGGCCACTGCTCAGGCCCTGTGCCCGCCTCTCACACAGTTGCCTGCCTTTGCTTCTGGAACTACCCTAGGAGGCAGGTGTGGGTACACGGGGGCTTTGAGGACCCCAGGGAGGACAGAGATGGAGTGCAGCTCCCTTCGGCACCAAAGCCTGCTCTGTACACATGCCCAAGACACAACAGACATGCTCGTGCTTTGAGCCCTACCAAGAGAGGAAACAGTGAAAGCATAACATTGGGAGGTGGTGCCCGCGACCCAGAGGCCAGGCAGGAGCCATTCTGCTATAGTCCAGGAGAGAGAGGCTGATAGGGTGGGTATGCTCCACATCCAGTCCCTGAGGGGTCACTGCTCTAGGGAGGCGGCCTGCTACGCTCCAGGAACAGAGGAGACGGGGAGAGCTGGCTGCCCCAGGAAGCAGGGAAGCCAGGCCATGTAGGGGCTAAAGCGGCTCCCAGCGCAGCAGCCCCGAGCACCGTGGCTTCTCTGGAAGGCTGCAGCATTGCCCCCGGGCCCGTGAGTCCGGGCCACAGACACTGCAGCAAGGGACATCCTGCCCTGGGCCCTCCCAACGTGAGCCCCTGCTCTCAGCTCTCAGCCTCTCCCCAGCCCAGAGGCCTCTCCCAGACACTCACCCCCCGCCCTGAGGGACTTGCACCCTCCTCCAGCCCCTGAGCCCACCCAGGCTCCTTGGCATGGCACTCAGAGCCTGTGCTCTCCCAGCCTCACTTCCAGCCACTCCTCCTCTTGTGCCCTCCATCCCTTCAGCCCGGATGGCCCTTCTTCCCTTTTGTACCTGCCAAACTTCTGCTCATCCTTCAAAGCCCAGCGCAAGTGTCCCCTGTAAATCGTTTTCCTAGAACCAGCCCAGAAGCAAACCCATTTTGGAAAGGAGTCCCGGTGCCCTCACTGATGTGTGCTGTGCTGGGGCTACCTGCACGTCCACCTCCTCCACTGGACTGGGAGCCTCTTGGGGCCAATGTCGTGATTGGTTCATGTCTGGGTCTCAGCGTCAGCACAGAGGATAGGGCACAGCTGGCAATGAAAGATGTTCAAATGACTGGGCCATGATAGGGCCAGCGTGTGGCTGGTGGCGCTCTGTGGCTGAGTGTGACCTCAAGTAGAGTTTGCTAGAAAGCATGCGTGCCCCTCCCCCAAACACATGTAAGTACGAACACACACAGTGCACACACAACCCAGAGCAGGCTCTCAGGGGATGTGAGGTCCGCAGAGCAGTCAAAAGGAGACAGAGTCCCCGGGGAAGTAGCACACAGCTGTGGTGCTGACCCCACGGTCCTTCCCCATCCCATGGCCTTGGCTGGAGCCTGGAATGGATGGCAGAGGCCTGTCTGGTCTGCTCAATTCCACGCCCTCACTTTGCAGGCAAGGAAGCAGAGCTATGGCGAGGAAAGTGCCTGCTTGAGTTTTCCTGTGCCATAAAGGCAATGCTGGAGCCAGAGCCGCTTCCCTGGCTCCTGGCTCAGGACCGAGTCTCATCACCGCGTGCTGTCGCTGGCAGAAACAGCAGCTGCAGGACCAGAGACCTTTGCGTTGCTTTTCCCTGGAGACTCAGTAGATTGTGGGGCTCCATTTTCCTGGTCAAGGCCGAGGCAGTCCCCACCCACCACCTGGCCACAACACACGGCCTTTGGACTTCCCTGTGACGTGTGCAGCAGTGGGGAGGGGATGTGGGGGAGAACTTACCTGTCAAAAGTCAGCCACGTTCTCATGGTCAAGATGTGTCAGAGAGTTCTCAGAGCTTGGAGGGCTGTGTTGGAGGAGGCCTGTGGGAAGTAGAGAAAGTGAGAATATTATGCTGCTGCCATCTGTCAGCTTTCATTTGAGTTAAAAAAAAAAATGCAGCCAGAACTGGTGAGCACAGGCTCGGTGCGAGCAAAGCTCAGCTGCCTCCCCTGCTCCCGCCTGGTCACCCAAGGGTCACGAGCAGGTCCCCCGGGAGGGAACCTCAGTCCCGTCACCCCACTCCCAGCCACCTGCCCCAGAGGACCCCTCAGGCACTCCAGGCCCGAGGAACTCACTTCCAAGCACTCCTTAGGGAAAACATCCTTCACGGGCTCCTTGAGCACCGCTCATCATCATTCATTCATTCTTTCCTCCATTATTCATTCACTCATGCATGCATTCAATAGCCAGTTGGGAAAGCTGTGAGGTGCTGGCATCAGATCTGATGGAGACGAAGTGACTGAGAGTGACAGCTCGGGGCCACAAAGGCACATGTGGACCTGGGACACGTGCCCCGAGCTCCCCCACCCTGCCTCCCTCCTCCCAGCGACCTCTGTGCCAGACACTGGGCAAAACCAGGAAGGGGGGCAGCACGTTTCCACCATTTTCAGCACATGGATCCATTTTTGTGTGAAAGTAGTTCTCAAAATGCCTCCTGGTGCTGCCTGTACATTTAGCGTCTTCTCATTGAGAAACAGCAATGCAAAAGCTACAACAAACATTCTTTACAATTACCTGGAAATCATGGTGACACACACATCAATTCGGAACATCACTTATATCTCTTGAGTTTAAGACTACGAACCTCAGAGACCCACTCATTCCATTTTCATTATATTTATGGAGCATCGCTGAGATGCCCAGCCTGATGGCCCACAGGTGAGGGGTCCTGGGACAGGGAGTTGCAGAAGCTTAGTAGTAAGGCATGCTGAAGCTCACACCCAGCTCAGACTGGATGTCCTTGGACAGGCCACCTGGCTTTTCTCTAGCTCAGGGCCATGTGAGTGAAATGGAGCTGATAATCCTGACACTGGAAAGTTGTTATGAGGATTAAGTGAGAGAGTGGAAAGCACCAGGCCGAGGCATGGCACCAAGAGAAGCTCAACCACAGGGCCCTAGGGGATCGTCTTTATTATCATCACCACCAGCATCCTTCCCACCATCACCATCACTGTTACTATCATCACCACCATTTTCACCATCACTCTCATCACCATTGTCACTATCATCATCACTAATGTAACCACTATCACTTTCACCATGATCTTCACTGTCATCAACCACCATTAGTATCATCATCAACACTACCATCAAGATCATCACCACCATGACCACTATATCACCCTCAGGACTACTATCAGCCATCAGTGTTATCATCATCACACCATCAACACCACCATCACCACCATCTTCATCATCACTATCATCACCATCACCACATTACCATTATCACCACCATCATCATCACCACCGTTTTTTCCATCACCATCATCATCATTATTACTATCATCAACCATCACCACACTCACCACCATCACTATTATCACCACCATCATCACCACCATCTTCATCATCACCATCACCACCATCATCATCACCACTACCATCATGATCATCACCACCATCACCGCACTTACCACCATCACCACCATCACTATTATCACCACCATCTTCATCACCATTACCACCATCTTCATCATTATCATCATCACCACCATCACCATCATTACCACCATCTTCTCCTTCACTATCATCACCATCATTACTATCACCATCACTACATCACTGTTACTTTCATCACCATAATCATTGTCATCAGCCATCACCACTATCGTCACCAGTGTCTTCCTTCTTTTTCTGAACCTGAAGGCCTATCCTTGCCTCACCACCACCACCACCACCATCATCATCAGTACCATCACCAGCATCATCACCATCATCACCCTCGTCATCACTACTACCATCATCATTCTCGCCTCTATTCTCTTTCTGAACCTAAGAGGCCTGCCCTTGCCCCTCTAATAAGATACATGATCGTTTCTACCCTATTATAGAGTTATTTGTATCCACATCTTTCTCAGGTTCATGCTCAAATCTGTAACTTTAGAGTTGAGTGAACTTGGGCAAGTTACTTAAACTGTCAAAATCCATTTCCCTTTGTGTAAAAAATGGGGACAACAGTTTTAGTAATTCTTGGAACTGTTGTAATGATTAAATGAAATAGTGTACCTCAACACAACACCTGACACGTGGTAAATGCTTGGTATTGTTTACAATACTGGTTTACTAACATTATTATTGTCACCACTTCTCCTCCTAGTCTGTTTCCCCCTGAGGTTAGAGATCATAGGGAATTCATCTCTGTCTCCCCACAGTCTAGCACAGGACACGTCTCCCAGAAGACATTAATAAATGATGGCTAATACAGCCCTGCAGACTCACACAAAATCCAATGCAAACCAATCCCCGGTACAGGGGCATGGGGCATGGCTAAGGATAAATCGTGCTGCTGGTACCCTGAGAAACCCAACATATCTGCCACAGAGGGCATTTGTCACCCAGGGAACCAAGCTGCAGGGCTGCTGGAACCACTCATTCACTAATTCATTCATTTATTCATCACACTGACATCAAATTTTCACTTCAGCCCAATAACAAACCCTTGTCCAGTGCATTTTTTTTGAAATCTTGTTGCCATCTGTCACCTCATTCAGTTTCCATAGAAAGGCTTGGAGGCACACAGAATCGGTACTGACAGTCTATTTTTTAAATAAAGAAATGGAGGCTCACAGAGGTACCAAGATTGCCTAAGGACCCGGCAGTCAAGGCCATAGTAGATCACGGGCCAAGCTTCCACCCTGACCTTGACACTTTCCTTCTGACCCCACGACGCCAGGCACTTCACAAACCCAGGACCGTTCAGTCTCTCTGCCTAGTTTGATTCTCAGCAAATAAAATGGAAATAAATTATTGTTATCGTTGTTATTTTAAAGATTTATTTATTTGAAAGAGCATCAAAGAGGCAGGGGGGCAGGGGTGGGGAGAGATCATCAGTCCTCTGGTTCGCTCCCCAAACGGCTACAACAGCCAAGGTTTGGCCAGCCCTAAGCCAAGTTTCGGGGTCTTCCACATGGGTAGCAGGGGCCCAAACACTTGGCCATCTTCTGCTGCTTTTTCCAGGCCATTAGCAGGGAGGGGGATTTGAAGTGAGCAGCTGGGACTTCAACAGGTGCTCCAGCATAGGATGCTGGTGTCCAAAATGGTGGCTTAACTTTCTGTGCCACAAGAGTAGCGCCACTTGGGGCTATTTTAACATGTCCTTTGGGAAAAACTCTGAATTTGAGGACTGCAGAGATTGTGAGAGCTGAAACAGTGTGGGGCAAATAAATGTGACAACTCTGATCCCAGCCTGCCTGGGTTCAAATCCTGGCTCTGACACTTAACAGCTCCAGGGCCCTGGGTTAGTTACTTAACCTCTCTGTGCCCTAGTCTCTTCATCTATAAAGAAAAGCTAATAATAATTAGATACCTGTGGGGCTTTTGTGAGGAGTAAATGGTCTTGTCTACAAATAGAACTTAGAACAGATCCCGGCACAGAGTAAGGGTTCGCTGTAATTACCGTGGCTGCACCTAGCACCAGGCCTGACATACAAAAGAGCCCTAATGAACACTTAGCAAGTGGTGGGATGGGTGCCAAGCTCTCTGGCAGAGGGAAATACCCATGTGTGCTTTAAGTATTGATGGGCAGGGCAAAGAGTAGCCCCAAGGAATCTCGGGTCCCTGGCTCCTTGCTCACAGTCACACCAGGCAGGAGGAAAGTCCATCCCTAAGTCCTTTCTGCTTCTTCAAGCTGCCTCGTGTCTGCCAACCGGCAACAGATGTGACTAGTGGCCAAGAACACGGGTTCTAGAGCCACGAACTCCAAGTCCTACCCTGCCGTGCTGTCGCTCACTCCTTGTGTACTTTCCTCTCTCTTCTTCCTTCCGTTTCCTCATCTATAAAATGGGGGTGTTCACACTCACCTTGAAGGGATGTTAGCTAGATGAAATGTCATATAGGGGAAGGTATAGCTTCCCCCACCCCGCCCCGGCCCTAATCCATGGCAACAGCGACAATGAACTTAACAAGGTCAACCTGTGCTCACCCGATGGAGCTCACCCTCGGGGCTGGTTCCTCCTGTGCCAAGTGCTGCTTCTCATGGGTCTCCGGAGCACAAACACACCAGTTAGGGTAGCCCAGGCTCCACCCCCTAGGCCAAATGGTGCAATGGAAAAGCAGATTATCTTCTTGGCCACAGCAGGGATCAGGCTCCCTGGGGGTGAGGCAGCTGCTTGAGAAATGGCCTCCTGGGAAGAGGGGTCCCCAGAGGATCCACAAGGCGAGCTCCTCCCACATAGCAGCGCCAGCAACTAACAGTCGGGCGCAGCTGCCTCGGAATCCGCCCTAGTTCCTGCGCCAGCCGAGACCCTGCCTGTACTCAGATTCCCCACCAAGTCGCTGAGGCTGCCAGACCTTTCCGCTTACGGGAAGAGAGGAACACTCCCTGAGCCAGACGCTTCCTTTGGTTCTTTATCTAATTGGATCCTCCCGGGGAGCCTGCAGGTGCACACCCTGATCTCGCCATGCCCCAGCATGGAGACGCTGGGCACACGCCTCAGCTGCCCATGCCTCACGTTCCCCGGCCAGGAGCACCTGTCAGCATCCTTGCTCATTAGACCAATGTGCAGAGAAGGAAGGGGACTCACAGAAAGGCAAGCGCATTGCCCAGGATCATACAGCTAACCGATGACAAGGCTGGAGCGGTCCCACTTCAAAGCTCCATTCATTCACTCATTCCTTCATCCATTAATTATTTGTCTGAGGGCCCACCATGTGGTAGGCGCCGGACCCATACTCTCTCTTTTCAAAAACATCCATTTATTGATTTCCTGTCACTCCCGAGAGCCCAGCATTCAAGTCAATTCTACTTAACAAGGACACACGAAGTCCCTCTACGTGCCAGGCACTGTGTGAGGTTCTGGTCTCAAACATGTTTCTGGTTTGGGAGGTTGGTTAGAAGCACAGCAGGCAATTATTTTGCTTTATTGCAGTTATCTCTAGTTTTTAATTCTTAAAAAGTACACGAGTATTGTATAATGGGGGAAAATACACGTTTTAAATGCTAATGATTCAGATTCCTGGGCTGGCATTGTGGCATAGCAGGTAAAGCTGCTGCCCGCAGTGCCAGCATCCCCTGTGGGCACCGGTCGAGTCCTGGCTGCTCCACTTCTGATCCAGCTCTCTGATATGGCCTGGGAAAGTAGTGGAAGATGACCCAAGTCCTCGGGCCTCTGCACTCATGTGGGAGACTTTGCCTTAGCAGTGGGCATTGTAGTAGCCAAGGCAAAGAGTAAAACAAGATGGGTTCTGTTGTTTGACAGTAGCAAGAAATTCGGGAATGAGGAAAGTCAAGTTCTCCTGGCCCAGCTTCCCCCCACCCCTTTTTTTTAGAGACAAAGTGAAATAGACAGAGAAAGTTCCTCTCCAGTGGTTTAGTCCCCAAATGGTCACAGCACCCGAAGCTGGGTCAGGCTAAGGCTGGGAGCTGGGAACTCAGTCTGGGTGTCCCAGGAGTATGATAGGGACCCACATCCTCAAGCCATTCCTGCTGGCTCCCAGGGTCTGCATTAGCAGGATGCTGGAACAGAGGGCCGTAGCTGGCTGTACAACACCGGTACTCTGATACAGGACTTGGGCATCTTAACTGGTGCCTCAGCCACTCGGCCCTACACCTACCCCCTTTTTACTTTTTAAAAATTTAATTGACATAATAATTGCACATATTTACGGAGTCCAGTGCAATAATTCAATACATCCGAGTAATGGGTAATGATTGAGTCTGAATCATTAGCATTTCTTTGTGTTGGGAATCTTTTACTTCCTTTCTTCTTGTCATTTAGAGATCGGTGATAAATCCTTGTAAACCACCATGGCTGTAAGTGCTGCAGAAAGCTAGTGCTGGCCTGGGCCTTGTTTGGAGGGTACTGAGCAGTGTAATGGACGGCTCCGTGCTTGGCAACATGCTAAGGTGACACCCTTGGCTCCTCCTGGTGACCGGCCCTGGGTCCTGACAAGGCAGGAACAGCACGCTCCGGCTCTACAACAGCCATTCTCAGAGTGGCCGGGGTGAGGTAGGGGATGAGTTCGAGGATAATGTTGCAGAATCTTGTAGAAAAAAAAGCATCAGTGTATCCAGCGGACCAGTGAACTTTAGTCAGAGAATCTTCTTAGAAAATAAAACTCGCATTAAAGTCCAGTGTGTAGCACAGAGAAAGGTGGGATGTTCTGCAGAGTTGCAGTTCAGGTCCTCCGGGCAGTCCCCTCCCAGATGGCCCCTAAAAGGGGCGTGCGGGACCTCAGGGGGTTGCTGAAGTCTGGCTGGCAAGCTCCTGGGACAGGCCACTGCCCCGGGCACCTGCAGAGCCCCCAGTCTTCATCAGGGTGAGGGCACCAGCAGCAGCAGCAGAGGATGCTCTGATGCTCACGGAGGGCAGAGCCCTGGCTTCTAGAAGCCAGGACGACGAGGGCAAAGACAAAGTTTCATTGTGAAAATCAAAACACACGCCTTGCGCTTCTGCTTTCCTGGGGGGCCCTGCGAGGGGACCCGGAAGGACTTCCTAGCCATTCTGGAGCAGTCTGTAGGCTCCGACAGGTGCAAACCTGGAGCCCACGTTCTTGCACAGGGTGGGAGGGGGGGACACTCTCTGAAGCCTAGAGGACAAACGTGGGAATGCGGGTCCCAGGCCCGTCCCCGCTCCCAGCAGGAAGAGCCAGGGTGCCACAGTCCAGGGAGACCACGAGAAGCGGGATCGGATTTCAGTGCTGTTCTGCTACGGATCAGCTGTGCCCACAGCAGAGCTAGCTAATGCCTCTTGCTAAACCTCAGGTTCCTCATCTGGGGAAGAGGAAAACACAGCGGAAGGCCAGCTGCTGGGAGAATAAATGAGCCGCTGAGCACCCGCCCCGCCCGCAGTGGGTGTCCAATCCCAGTCTGCTGTCTGCTCTGTGCAGGAGACCTGGCCAGGCCCGAACCCGGCCCTTCCATTCTAGGGGTCGTGAGGGAAGGCACAGGGTGTTCTGGGGCTAGCAGCGGTTTCCTGGAGCTGGGGAACAGACTTGCTGATGAATTTCTAGGGCAACTGGGAGAAGCCAGGAGGGGTCATCCCCCAGAGAGGCGCAAGGAGCCTCTAGAAGGTTCTAGATGGATTTGGCAGACTCCTTCTCAGCGTGACATGCGGGGAGGGAGGGGTACCTTTGGGAGAAGCTCACAGCGGGTGCTCATGAGTCTCCTGCTCTGAGTGGCCATCCCTGAACAGCTGAGCATCTCTGGCCTCCACGTGGGGAGCGTGGACCGTTCCATCTCAGCCGTGGCATTGGGGCAAGGATCACGTGCCACCTGCCATTTTTTGGCCCCTCCGCACCCCTGCCCCCTCCATCTGTATCAGCGCTCAGGTTTCATGTGGGCCGGAGGGAGCTGCTCTCCTGCTCCCAGGGGACAGCCAAGCCAAGCCTGTACTTTCCTGCAGTCAGCTCCAGGCCCGAGCCTGAGCCAGGTATGTCAAATGCTGAGTCTGGAACCTCATTCTTCCACCTCTGTGGCCGTGATGAGCCTGCCGCCGATTGGCTCCTGTTTTCTGTCGCTGGGTCCGTTCCTGACCCCAGTTCTCCAGCCTCCCTGTCAATTCTGTGAGGTTCTCATCACCCCTCCAGTAGACTCCCTTTTCGCTTAAGCTAGTTCAAGTCAGCTTTTGCTGCGAACAACTAAAAGCCCTAATGGATTCAGAGAGGAAGGGGTCAAGTGGCTTCCTGCGGCACGGAGGGCTCTGGACCAGGAACTCTGGCGCCAAACGTACACTGGACAAGTTCAAGTTTAACATCAGGAGCTCCCTTGCAGCTCTTTATTCCAGTCCTCTCGCTGAAGGAAGCCTGTTCTTACTGGGCTGAGCCCCTCCTCAGGCCCAGGGAGGAAATGCCAAGGGCATGGCAGTGGCAGTCCGTTTTGTGATGGACTCAAGGAACCCACCTCTGGCCAATGGGATCTTTTATTTATTTTTTAAAAGATTTATTTATTTGAGAGGCAGAGTTACAGAGAGGGAGAGACAGAGAGAGGTCTTCCATTTGCTGGTTCACCCCACAAATGGTAGCAATGGCCAGAGCTGGGCCAATCCGAAGCCAGGAGCCAGGAGCTTCCTCCGAGTCTCCCACGTGGGTGCAGGGACCCAAAGACTTGAGCCATCTTTTGCTGCTTTCCCAGGCACATCAGCAAGGAGCTGGATCAGAAGTGGAGCAGCAGGGACTTGAACCGGTGCCCATAAGGAATGCTGATGCTGCAGCCAGTGGCTTAGCCTACTGTACTACAGTGCTGGCCCATAATGGGATCTATTACCCCCTTTTCAAAGCAAAGGGAAATCTTCAAGGACCGGGAGGGGGCTTCTCTGCTAGTAAAAAGAATTAGGGGATTTTTTTCAAGACTTATTTTTTTTTCAAAGGCAAAGATACAAAGAGAGAAGGAGAGACAGAGAGATCTTCCATTTGCTGGTTTATGCCTGAGATGGCAGCAACAGTGGAGGTTGGGCCATGCCAAAGCCAGCAGCCAGGAACCAGCAGCCAGGAACTAGGAGCCTCTTCTGGGTCTCCTATGTGGGTACAGGAGTCTAAGCACTTGGGCCATCCTCTGCTGCTTTCCCTGGAGAATTAGCAGGGAGCTGGATTGGAAGTGCAGCAGCCGGCACACAAACTGGCATCCATATGGAATGCTGGTACCGCAGGCAGAAGCCCAGCCCTCTATGCCACAGTGCCGGCCCCCACGTTCCTCTCTTGTATCACCCACTGTCACTCACCCAGCGTCATGTCTGCATTTGCCCCCTGGACTGCTGCAGTCCTATCTTTTCAAAAAAGTTTTATTTATTTTCATTTTATTTGGAAGGCAGAGAGAGAGAGAGAGAGAAAGAGAGAGAGAGAGTTCAAAGGGGTAGCAGCTCGTCCAACACTCGGCTCAGGCCTCTGTCCCAGCAGGGGGATGGGCACCTCCTCCAGCTGCATCGCTCCTCCCACATCGCCCCTCCCTATCACTGAACAAACCCCAGGAGCAGGCCCCAGGGGCCATCCTCAAGGCTGGAAAGATCCTCCGTGGTCAATGAATGCATGCCATCACGTGCCCAAGGGGGAAACGGCTGAGCTGGCAACCTCTAGGGGACCAAGGCACCTCTGTGGCACCAGCTCGGACAGCCCTGAAGGCCAGACACAGCGAAGGGGTCCTTGGGGCCACCCACGCCCTGAGTGAGCATCTCATTCTCCTCTCCTTCACAGCTCCCCTCCCACCAGCTGTCCGCGTGCCCACCTCCAAACTCAGTCCTGCCCTGGCTCCCAGACCATCCTTCCTCCTACAGTGAGGGGCATCTCAACAGAACTGGCTCAGACTCTCCTGCCCTAATGTTGGGACCTGAGTGTAGAGAGAGTGCCCAGCTTAGTACCCAGCGCTGGCCCAGAGCCTGCTGCAGCCTCCCTCCCCCCAAGTGTGGCTCCCCAGGCCCCGGAACTGTGCAGCCATGGCCGTGACAATGATGGGACTGACACGAGCTCACTCAGCACCTGCTTCCTGCCAGGGGCTTGGCTAAGAATTTTACGTGGATTTATTGAATCCCCACAGAGAAGATCTCTACTCCCATTTTACAGATAAGGAAGCTGAAGCCCAAGAAAACCGACCAGCTTGCCAAAAGTCACATGGCTGGGAGGTGGCAGTGCCTGGATGATGTCCCCGACAGCCCAGGCAGCCCTTGTCTCTGGGCTCGGCTCTGCCTGCATTCCATGCCCCCATTGCCAGCTTGGTCTGGCCCTCCAGTGCCCAGCCCACTCTCAGGCTCGGCTTCTCTCAACCCAGCACATCCTCAGCTTCTCTCCTTCAGAGAGGAGGGGAGATGTGACAGAACCCCGAAGGACAGGCAAGGCCAGCAGAGGCAGAAATCAAGGCTGGACCCGGCCACAGCCTCCGGGAAGCTGCTTCCCTCTCTCGCACGTTTGCTGGCAGCGGCTGAGCTAAAGCGAGTGCCCAGGTGACACCAAATGTACCGTGTTGGTGAAATGACTTGGGCTCTGGAGCCAGACAGTCCCACAGCCAGAGGCCCGCTCTGTGCCTTGGAAATTCTGTGACCTTGGGGAAGTTCCACGGGAAGGTGACCTCTGAGCCTCAGGCTCCTTGGCTTTAAAATGGGGACAGTGCCACTGATCTGGCGTGGCCTCTGTGAGGACACGGGAAATGCGCCCATTACCCTGCTCATGCCTTTTGCTCTTCAGCTCTGCTGCCCCTGGAGCTGGGTGTCTCCCCAGGCCAGAGATGGCCTCTCGGAGCCAAGTGTCCTGAGCTGTTCCAATGACGGCCACCACGTGGCTGGCAGGGACCCGAGCACACTCGGCGCACTGGAGATAAATACCGGGTCCGGGCACCTGATTCTAAACAATGGGCTATTCTGGGGTTTGAACTGCTCATCAAGGGGAAGGCAGGCTCTTGGCAGGGAACAACCTTGTGCCGCACAAGCACAGGGGCTGCAAGTGGTGCGGCAAACACACCAAGCGCAGGTGCAGACACGCCAGCCAGCAGGTCACGGGCCCCTCCCAGAACGCCGCTGAGTAAGGGCGCGTAATGAGCCTCCAGGGCGACCCCCGCCCCTCAGTGCACACACAGGGAAACTGAGGCCCAGGGAGGGGCCATCTTGGATCACTGCTTCACCAGGCATTCACCAACCACTCCCCTCCCCCCCGGCTGGGCTCTGTGCTCTGCCACAGGGGCCTCACGGTGTCCGGGGTCGTGGGGGGAGACAGATTCAAGGCATGCAACTACAGTGGCCAAGGACGAGCGCCAGGATAAGGGGCAGGCGGGGCCACCGGAGCAGGAAGGCGGCAGGTCACCCAGGGCTTGTGTGTGGCAGGCGCTGCTCGGGTGCTGGAGACACAGAGTCCCACGCTGGCCCCTGTGGAACTGACCACCTCATGGCAGAGAATGGCCTTGGCAGACAAGCGCAGAGGCATGGGGTCTCCCGGCAGCGTGTGCAAGTGCCAGAAAGGAAAAGAAAGCAGGATAAGGGGGCAGAGAGAGCCTGTAGCCGGCTGAGGCTTTAGTAGATGGTCAGAGTCCATGCCAGTGATGACAGATCCTTTTTTGCACATGAAATAGGACAACGGATGTTGTGGCCTTCTGAGAAAAGACAGGAAACCGTGGCAGGTCGTGTGGTGACCTGCCTCTGGGGTCACAGAGACCTAGGGAGAGACTCGGAGCTGTCCCGGGTCTGTCCTCTCCCAGGCCAGAGCTGCTGTCCTGTAACGGCATGGCAGCCCTTCCTGCCACAGCCACTGTCTCTCCCTACATCCTGCCCCAGGTGGGTGGAGGGCGAAGTACCAGGCAGCTCTGCTGGGCTGGGGGCCAGAACCAGGCCCCTCCGGCCATCACAGCCTGGCCGGCCTGTGCTGGCCACCCAGATGCAGCATGGCAGGTTCCCCCTCCCTCTGCCACCTCCCGCGGGGGTGGAACTCCAGGCGTCAGGCCCACGTGGTCCCTCCGCTTCTGCCTGTGTGACCTTGCCAAGTTCAGCAGAGCATCCGGCAGACCTGGACGCAGCACCGCTCTGGCAGAGCCACTGGGAGCATGAAGTGCAATGGAGGCATGAACAGCCCCACAGGCGCCTGGGGCCGCGGCAGCCTGAGGCCTGCAGGCACCTTCCCCTCTTGCCTTGGCTCCTCCCACCCCAATCCCACCCTGCCTCCGGAGCCTCTCTCTCTGGGCTCACGGAGTGCATGCTCTTGGGTGCATTTTTCTCTTTCTGGGTCTTCTGTTGGCCCCTGAATGTGGCCGCCACCTCCTGGACAGCAGCTCTGACTTCTCAGGTCCCCGAGCCACACTCAGTCACTGCTCGAGAAACATCCTTGAACAGTGGGGCGTGGAGAACCCTGCTTCCTAGTTAGCTCTTCTGTCAGCTAAATGACTCCGGGCAAGTTAACGGTTTGGGGTTTCATTTTTTTGAAATCAGGGTAATATTTGGTGCTCAAAGGTCTGCGAAATCATACAGCAATTTCAATATTACCATCTCCAGTATAGACTCCTAGGTGGAGACAAGGGTTTCCTCAATCTGTAACCTCGGGTTACAACCCTGCCCAGCACATCCTGCCCTCTGGGGTGATCTGCCTGGAGTCCAGCTCCCTGGTGACAGACAGGGAGCTCACCACCTGCTGGGCAGCCCAGGCTCTATTCTGATGGTCTCTGAGCATTAGAAACGTGCTGTCGTATTAAGGCATGCCACGCTGAGCTCCGGAATGCAGAGAAATGAGAGAACAGGGCTGGGGCAGGGACTGGGAGCTGCAGGATGAGGGCTGGGGTGGGGGGTGTTGGGGAGCTGAGAGCAACCGGAAGCCCAATGCAGTGTTCCCTGACACGGCCCTGCGCAGGAGGCAGCTTCCCTTCCCAGACAAGCTCTCAGTGCAGGGCCGACTCTGCTTGCCCCGGCCTGGCCGCCTCTTGCCCGGGGCCATGCAGCTGCCGGAGCACAGGGGCCAGGGTCCTGGAGCCGAGATGCATGATTGATGACCGCGATGAGCTCACTGGCTCGGGGAGGGCGGGCGAGCCGAGGGGAGCCTGCAAGCAGGCTGGTTATGGATTTTAACCCTCTGATGTGACTGGCTGGGAATTTATCATCAATAATTCACGGTGCAGGGGAGGAGGGGAGGAGAAAAAGGCAAAAGAGGGAGGGAGGGAAGGGGGAAGGGAGCGAGGGCGTGGAGGAGGGGAGGAAGAGAGGAAAGCAGGCCCGGTCGTGTGCCGGGGGCTGCCCGCGTGTCCCATGTAGCCGTGCGTCCCTGGCCTGTTTGGCCTCATGAGAATCTGTGAAGCCAACAATGTTGGCCCCAGTGACCCAAAGCTGAGGCTGAGGCTCCGGGAGGAAACACGAAGGCTTCCGGGCTTGGGGCTGGAGGCTGGGCCCGGGTCTGCTGAGCCCACACCCAGGTGCTTCCTGCAGCACCCTGACTGCGGAGCGCGGCCAGGCCGGGCAACACGAAGGGTCCCCGCACAGGGCCGCTGCGGGGCCCGTGGGCTTGGAGGCCTCTGCCCCTGTGGGTGAAACCGGCCATTGGCCTTCTGGACAGCACCAGAACTTTGTTGCTGGAGATGAAAAAATTAACTGCTATATTTAAAAAAAGCATTGTTCAGTTGCTATGACAACAGAAGAGCTAAGAATAATATAAAACGAAGATGATATGCCAGGTTGTCACTGGCAACCCAATTTTAAGGGTGTGTTGTGTGTGTTTTGAAAGGAGTTGAATGGGGGGCGGGGAGGAGGCTCCGGCTGACTTCCCCACCCCCTCCGCATCCCAGGCACAGCCGGGCCTGGCACCTCCCGCATCTGCCCCCACTGGGGGACAGCAGCACACCCTGGCTGGCCCTGAGCCTCAGGTCAAGGTGACTCTCACTTCCCTGACTGCCCGCCCCCCCTGGCAGTTACCTCGTCCCCTACCCCCCCTGGCTGGGCTGCTCCCCTGGGCTGCCGAGCCCCGGCCAGAGGCACCTCCCAAACAGATGGCCTCATACAGCCTCTTCTCTCTGGCCTAGGAGCGCTCAGCTGGCCTGGTCGACTCCCTGGGGACCACGGGGGGAAACAGACGGGCAGGCAGCAGAGCAGGAGGCGGAGCTATTGATCTGCAGCCTGGATGGCAGGCGGCCGGGCAGACCCCGGGCATGGGTGGCCCTGTGCCCTGAGGTCTGGAGGCTGGGCCAGGTGGCCTGGAGGGTGGGACAGTGCAGGGGTCCCAAGGCTCCTGCTACAGCTTCTTATCAGGGTGGAGATGGCAGCACCGGAGGCCGACTTGGGAAGAAGGAGGTGGCAAGGAGAAAGGGGATGGACCCCAGGGGCGGTGGTGCTTGGGAAGGGGCCTGGATTCTCGCTTCTGCACTCGGAGGGAAGCTTTCCAGGCGGCCAGACCGGGGTGCTCAGGCCGTCCCTGTCACGTGCTGCCACAAGGACTGCAAGGTCCCAGCATCTTGGTCCTGGTGCCACCACAGGGAGCATGACAGTGACCCTCAGGACCTCAAGACACCGCAGTTTCTACAGTGCCCGGCCAGGCATCCAGAATATGTTCCATGGACAGTACGGCCCGCCCCGTGAAGCCTTCCCGGAAGCACTGCCGATGCTGTGGTCAAGGTGAAGGCCACTGGGGCACTGCCCAAAGAAACGAGGAGTGAGAGCCAGTGAGAGAGGGGCCCTGGCCCTGCCTGGAGTGGGCCTAGGGGACTCTGGGGAACAGGAAACCCTGGGGGCTCCACAAGGGTGGGGCCTGGAAGGAGGCGGCAGCCTGAGCAAAGGCTGGGGGCTGGGGGCAGGGGAAGCCCAAGGAGGGGGAGGGGTCACTGGAGAAGGAAATAGCTCCGTACTGGGCTTCGTGGGCTGAGGACTCTGGGGACAGGGAGGTTCCCCGTGGAGGCTGGGACGAAAGGCCAGGGCAGACAGAAGGGCTCTGGGCTAAGCAGCACAGTGCTTGTCAGTTGACAAGGCATCATGTCCCTTAGCTCCTGTGGTCATTGCAGGAGGGACACAGGGCGCTGTCTCCGCAGCCCTGCCCATTGGGTTTTCCACAGGTTGCGGGCACCCCCAGTGTGCCGAAGTAGCTACATGGTGACTCCCAAGCAGCCCTGGAAGCTGCAGGGGCCTGGCTGGACAAGAGGGCTCATGGGTGGGTGTGGTCACAGAGGGCTTCCTGGAGGAAGAAAGGAGCTGTGGGAGCGGAATGGGGCAAAGCAGCTTTAGGGAGCCAGGCTGGGTCAGGTGCCAGTGCCTCCCTGCCCTCCTTGCTCCCAGCCACATGAGTGTTGGTAATTGCCAGCAGGCCTCGGGCAGCATCAGGGAAAGTGGGGGTGCCAGCTCAGCGGCCAACCTTCCTCAGCTGGACACAGCCACCGGCCTCCGCGGCTCTCCCAGGGCGCCCGATTCCATCTGGTTCCATGCTGGAGGCCTGGGAATCCTGCCCAGGGGTGGGCTGGGCTGGGGGTGTGCTGGGTCTCTTGGGGGTTCAGGCTGAGTCAGCAGAGAGCTGTCCGGGGGGAGCTCAGCCTCCGGGGACCGGATGCTGGGATTTTGTGCCCCCTCCCTCCTTCAATTGAGTACCTACTCCGTGTCTGGAGCTGTTTTAGGCACTGAATCAGACAAACAAAATTCCTGCCCTCTTGGAACTTAAATTCTAATTGGGGAAATAGACAATGATCTATGGTCATGATGGGTACTAGGACAAAAAATAGAAACAGCTGAGGCAGGGACAAACAAGTGATCCGGGAAGGCTTCCTGGAGGAGGTAAAGTGCTAGGAGGCCTCCGAGCAGAGGCTTGAGTGCAGTGAGGGAGCAGCCACATGAGCATTTTGGGCAGAGGCAATGATAAATTCAAAGCGCCACCCCCTCCCCCCAGGCACGAGGGAGCTTGTGTGTTCTTCAGACTCCTTGTCTAGTGCTCCTGGCTCAGGACAGGTTAGGAGGCTGGCTTGGGGTCATTGCTGATCGGTGGCTATGTAGATTCTGACTGTCAACCCAGGGCTCCTCAGCACAGCACAGGCAACTAGATGCATCTCAGGGCCTGGCTCCTGTGAGAGGGTGGGCACCGACTGCAGGGGCAGGCAGAACTGAGAGGGAGTCGTTCATTCAGTCAACAAACACTGCCATGGCCAGGGTCTGGCTGCGCTGGATCCTGGCACACAGTGGGGCACCTGTGGACATGAGCTGACATCCTCTTTGTGCCTGCATTCAAGTGAAGATCAGAGTAGACAGGGATGATAGGGCTCCAGGACCCTCGGGGCTGCAGCAGGACTCTGGGGGCCCCGGATGGAAATGGTGGCGTTTTAGCATCAGAGGCTTCAGAACCGCCCAGCACAGGTGGCCGGCAGGGCCGGCAGCCGCAGCCGGTCCACAGTGAAGAGCGAGAAACTGAGACCCGGTACACTGAAGGTTCTGGCTTGATGGCCGGTGGCACAGTCTTGACCTTCAGCCCAGGAGCCCGTTGCTCGTGTGGGCCTGGGGGCCGGACAGAGGCTGTGAGCTGCACCCCACGCTCGCCAGGCCACAGGGTCCTTCTAAACCTCAGTTTCCTCATCTGTAAAAGGGGACTAAACGGCGTCTACTCAAAAGGCTCTTGCGAGGCTTCAGATGAGATCTGTGAGCACTTAGCATGGTGCACGCCCCAAATGCCTGCTGCTGCTGCGGTCACCATGCTGGAAGCTGTGAGGATACCGGGCTCTCTCTGGGGTGGGGGCAGACATCGGGCCCTGCGGGGATGTGAACAGTGGCTCAGCACCTACAGCAGGGCACAAACACGGGGGCATGGCCTGGCAAGAGTCCCTCTCTCCTCTCTCCTCCCCTCTGTGTGTGTGTGCGTGTGCGCGCGTGTGCCTGACACATGCACACGTGTGCTGCAGTAAGCCCTTGACCTAGCTCAGGGCAGTGGCAGCTGAGGCCCGAGGGAAGCAGAGAAGGTTCCGGTGGGTTTTGGCCAGGGATCCTGGTCTGTCTTGAATCCTCCCTCTTGGCCGGGCCACCTCCAGTCCTGATGGTCAAGGCTGTGAGGGCAAGAGCCCATGGGCAGGCTGCGTGGGGGGAAACCTACTGACAGTACAGTGAGAGCCCATGGCCGGACGGCTGGAGGGCTGGGCCAGAGCTTGCTGAGAGGGCTACAGACCGGAGCTGCACAAAGGGCCACCCGATGCCCCAGAGGACCTCCTGGAGGAGGAGAAGGAGGAGGAGCTTTGAAGGGTAAGGGGAGGGGGAGGCTTTAGCCAAGGAGACACTGTTGCTGGGGAACAGCAGTTCAGAAGCAAGTGCAAAGGCACTGAGGCTGGAGGGCAGCGTGAGGCTCCCTCCACGGGTCGGGCTGTCTAAGCTGGCAGTCAGACAGGGCAGGTAGCTGGGGCGAGAAGACCTTTTGCTTTGCAGTATTCAGCTGTACCTTGAACCAACAGCAATTTATTCATCCAGATTAGTAACTCACCTATCCCCAAAGGCACTGAGGCAGCCTAAGCAAACCATTGTGTTTTCCCATGGCTCTATCTCCCCAGCCCTCAATGGCAGTGTCCCTGACATAAGAGCAAGACGTCTCAAGAGTCCATGTCTCAAGGGACGGTCATTAGCAGCTGGGCAGGGTCAGGGATGTCCCTGTCCCCACCAAGAAGTCTTTGGCTCATTGGAAAGCCATGGGCTTTCCAGGGCAGAGCCAAGAGCACAGGGAATGGGAGGGTGGCCAGGCTCGGGAGGGAGACAGGCAGAACCCTTCGTCTGCACCCCGCCCGTCTCACAGCGGCCCTGTGAGATCTGCAGCTGCCTGTAACTGCCACTGCCACCCCCTCCATGCTCTTCTCCGTAGTGCACCAGGGGATCTTTCTAGAACACAAGTCCGGTCCCATCATCCTCCACATAAGGTCCTTTACCAGGGCCTGGAGGCCTCCGGGATTGGAAGGCTAACTTCTGTGGGAGCCACCTGCAAGACGCCCGCAGGGTCTTCCCCGCTCCCTCCTCTCTCCCTCTCCAGCCCCATGGGGTGAGGCAGCTCCTGAGCCTCTGCAGATGTGGCTCCCTCTGCCCACAGAGCTCTTGGCCTAACCTCCCTTCTCCTGGTGTGTGTACACACACTCCTACTCTGCATTCAGTTCTCAGGTTGGATGCCATGTCCAGGAAGCCTTCCTTGACTGCCCTCCACACTTACGCCTGTAGATCCAGCTGCTCCAAACAATCAACATGGAATGAATGCTTCCTGAGACTGGACGGAGAGAAGGAAGACCAGGCAGGGGGTGGAGGGAAGCATGAATGCGCTGGGCTCATTTGGCCCAGCTCCCTGTCCAGCCAGGGCCAGCCTGGTATCTGTGGGAAACTCATGGCAACTCCACAACTGCCTTGCAGGCACCTGCTCCACCCCAGGCCTGTGTCAAGAATGGGAGCTCCCAGAGGTGAAGGGGCAGAGGATGCTGGGGGGACAAGGACTCTGTCCTGGTGGAGGTGGAGCAAGGTACGGGGAGCCCAGCCTGGCTGGGTCCTTCTGCAAAGAGTGCACACACATACACATGTGCACACACACAGGCACACACATGCACTCACACATGCACAGGGAGGACGAGAACCCCTTGCTGGGGTCAAGGTGGGTCCCAGGCCCCCGTTCTTCCCATCTCGTGTCCACTCTTCATGGTTAAGAGTCCAGGGCAGGCCCCCTCCTCTCATGAAAAGCCCTGTGCTCCCCTCCCCCGCCCTCCCAGGAAGGCCCTCTCATATGCTTCCCAGTGAATGCGATACAAGGGTCTGCTTGGGGCCATTCCCGAGGCCCAGCAGAACGCAAGGCTGGGTGCCCTGACTCTGCTTGCAGGCCAGCTCTGTTTCCTGGGCAGCAGAGTGACTGTGCCGAGTTTTTCAACCTCTAATTGCCTCAGTTTCCTCCCCGAGAGACCACAGGTGGTAATGGTGCTCCCGCCGTGGCATCGGCGCCAGTGGTGGAGGAGACACTGCAGCTGAAAACACCCAACCGGACGTGGCACCGGTGCAGACCATCTAAGTGTTTGCTAGCAGTGCTGTTCATCAGCCCGCACACCCACCTACTCTGATCCTAGCTTGTGAGGTTGTCACAAGATTGCTGTGAGAAAGTGGGGCCTGAGATCCACCCTCTAGGTGAATTTTCGTGTACGACCCGGTGGTGTGAGCGGCCAGCCCTGTGCCGTGTGGCAGGTCTAGAACGCACGCAGCTCGCTTCACTGGTGATGCACACCGCAGAATAGCAGCTCGCCACTTCCCACTGCGCCCAGTCCCTGGCAGCCACTGCTTCTCTCTCTGCTTCTCCGAGCTTGGCTGTTTCCAAGCCCTCAGCCGACTGGCATCAGGCGGTGTCTGTCCTGTGCCTGGCTGCTCTCCCCTCCCCAGAATGCTCCCCAGGTTCACCGATGGCCGCCAATGACAGGAGGTTTCCTCCCTCATAGGCCTACATAAGACCCCATGGGTATCTGAGTTCCGGCTGCTCCACTTCTGATCCAGCTCTCTGCTATGGCCTGGGAAAGCAGTGGAAGATGGCCCAAGTGCTTGGGCCCCTGCACCTGCATGGGAGACCGGGAGGAAGCTCCTCGCACCTGGCTCCTGGCTTTGGATCAGTGCAGCTCCAGCCAATGTGGCTGTTTGGGGAATGAACCATTGGATGGAAGACCTCTCTCTCTCTCTCTCTGCCTCTTTTTCTTTCTCTGTGTAACTCTTTCAAGTAAATAAATAAATCTTAAAAAAAAAAAAAGATATCCACATCTCGCATCTGCTCTAGCCAGTCACCCGCCACAGATGCCTGGGCTGTCTCCACATCTCGGCTGCTGTAAATAACACGGGGGTGAGCACGGGACCGCAGATAGCCTGTTTCCCGTTCTTTTGGATCCATACCAGGAGCCAACTGCAGATCATGTGGTAGTTCTGTTCGTACATCTGCAAGGAGCCTCCATGCTGTTTTGCACAGTGGATGTACCACTCAGCATGCCCACCAGCTATACCACAGTTACAGCTTCTCTGCTTACGACCTCCGTGACATCAGAACTAGCTCGGGTTCCACTTGTCATTCCCTCGGTTGCTCACACACGAGCCTGAGAGGCTCTGAAAGGTAGAATAATAGCATGGGATAGTCACTGCTGCCAGTGGGTGAGCCGGGGCTGGATGGACATGCTTCATTCGAGACAGTCCTACATGGAGTCGACCTGTGAAGGGCCAGCCTCAGTGCACCAAGCTACAGCATCTCCCTTCTTTAGCTCCTTTAAGTGTGCCTTCTGGGGCCCGGAGGCAGCCCTGGGGGCCTGCTCAGTGGTGGTGTCGCCAGTTGGTCGGGCTCAGAGCGGTGATTTTGGAGTTCCCTGGCTGCCCTGCTGACGTTTCAGCCTCTGGGTCATGGGCAGAGGCCTGGGACAGAGCAGGTGTAGGAGGGGCTCAGTGGCTTGGAAGAGCCCCCTTGGTTAGGACCCAAACCAGAGGGTGGCTGTCTCGGGGGCTCTGCAGAAGGCTGTGTGGCCAAGTGAAGAAGATATTGCCGTCCTTGGCACGTGCAACTTCATGCAAAAAGTCAGTCACCTGGCCCAGTGCAAAGGCATGGGGGCCAGGAGTCTCATAGTCCTGGGTTCAAATCCTGGCACACCAAACCTTGCCAAGGCGTGCTGGGTCCCCCGGGGGTGGAGCTGACACAGCCACAGTGAGAGTTCCCATTGGCAGCTGGAGCAGGAAGAAGGGATACACGGGGCAGACCTGGTGCGGGCGGCCCTGTTGCCTTGGACCACGGAAGGCTGTCAGAGGTGAGGCCTGAGACTGTGAATGCCAGCCCTTCCTAGAGCCCGCTCTCCCGTCTGCCGCCATCCTCATCCTCATCCCGCCGCTGCTACTGGAAATCACAGAATTCTCGGGGGAACTCCATGGAACACTAAGCTTCTGGCTCCACTCCAGCGCTTGGGAGCAATCTCACTATTAGAAAGCTGGCCCCGCCCACAAACTCATGATTTCCCCCCTACCCCACACCCGTTATGAAAATCATGCCACAGAACTCCGCCGAACTGAACTGGCTATTTCTCACACTTCTCATGAATATTTGTTTGCCGCTTGTATATTTCATTGCATTGCCCGTGAGCTTTCATTAGCAATCAAGCAGGTGCCAAGAGCTTCAGAAAAACCAATAGGAGAAAAAGATAAAATTGGGATAATTAGAAGCAGTGATTTTGGTCTCCATTGCCAACTGGGAAGCAATGGAGTGTCAGCACAGTGTTTTTAAATGTTTTTAAAAGATTTATTCATTTATTTAGAAAGTCAGAGTTATGGAGAGAGAAGAGACAGAGATTTTCCATCTGCTGGTTCACTTCCCAGGTGGCTGCAATGGCCAGTGCTGGGTAGGGCTGAAACAAGGGACCAGGAGTTTCTCCCAGGTCTCCCACGTGGATAGTGGGGGCCCAAGGACTTGGGCCATCCTCCCCTGGTCTCCCAGGTCTTTAGCAGGGAGCTCGATCAGAAGTGGAGCAGCTGGGACTTGAACCAGATCCCACGAGGGATGCCGACATCCCAGGTGGTGGCTTTACCCGATACTCCACAGCACTGGCCCTTCAGCACAGTTTTTAGAACTAGGACGAGGTTAGGGCTAGAGCTAGGGTTAGTGTACAACAGGCTTCTCTGGGCAAGGCTGGAAAGCAGCCTGCCGAGAAATGAATTATCAGCATTATACCCTGACTCCTGCTGAGGGTCCCAGCAGCTCGGCTTAGTGATGGGGAGAAAGCGGGCTCTTCCAGCTTCCTTCAGAAGCCATCACCTGCCTGCAGCCAGCGCGCTGCACACCCTGAACACAGCCCGTAGCTTCGCCCGGCACCTGCAGAGCCCCCAGGGCAGCCTAACCATGCATCTTCTTCTCCAGCTCTGCAGGGGTAGCCGGGAGTGCCCTGGCACAGGCCCTGGCTCCCCCTCCATCTTCCAGTGACAAATCCACAGAGTGTGCTCCTTCTGTGAATGCAGCTTCCAGACAAGCCTCCCACGTGCCCCACCCCACCAGAGTGCTGTCCTCAAGCTGCTTCTCAGAGAGCAGTCGGTGAGGCTGGCTCCCCCGGGGGCAGGGGCCTGGCGTGCATGCGGAATCCTAGCACTGGCCCCATGGTCAGATGGACTTTTCTGGAGGACTCATGCTGCCTGCTACAGGACGCCATTCCACAGACGGGAAAACTGAGCAGCGAGAGCAGGGCCTTGTCCCGGTTCTCACTCAGGAGGCTCCTGCACCTGCGGCCACCACACCTGGAGACTGCAGGCTTCCTGCACAGAGCTGACGTGACAGTCTGGGAGCAGGGAGTGGGTGAGGGGCGCGGGCCCAGGGCAAGATGTGATCGGTAAGGTGTCTGCAGCCAGGTGAGGAACCAGGAAGTCTGAGCCCTGCCCATCCCCTCCCCACCCACCCCCAGGCCTCGCATCTGGTCTGCACTGAGGCTGCCAATGGGACCTTGTCTGAGGCCTTGACCTTCAGCCCAGGTGGGGTGGTTGTGTCCCTTCCCTAGGCCGGCCCCCAGGCCTGCACTAGGCTGCAGTGGGGGCCAGGCTGGGCTCCCAAGAAGCAGGAGGATGACTCTAGGTGATTTCAGAGGCGAGGACCGGGGTCTCCTGCTGGCCGTGTCATGACCCCGGTTTCCTGAGCCTTCCCCAGCCACAATCCCACACCACCCCAGGGAGGCTGGGCTGCCTGTTTGTCTCCCTGGTTTACCGAGGAGGAAACTGAGGTTCAGGGTAGTCCAGTGCACTGCCCAAGGTCTCACAGCAAGTGAATGAGAAAGGCAGAACTGAAACCCGGGACTCAACACTTCGTACCACTGTGCAAGCACCAGGCCACCCCGAGCAGGATGGGGACAAACAATGCTCCTCTCCAGCTGTGCGCAGTGGCCCCAGACTCAGCATGCCTCACTGGGCTGGCACCACCCCTCTAGGCCACGTCTCCCCAGCCCAGGCCATTACATATACAAGGGAAAGATGGTCCCTCGCCAGGGCCAAGAGGCAGAGGCCTCTCTTCCTTCTGACCTGCACTACAGCCTGGACGTCTCGGGCACGTGTGGATCTGTGGGAGGCAGCAGCAAGGGGATAAGTGACAATTTCCCAGAACCTCCAAAGCCCAGAGTGTCATCTGCTTTGCACAGCACCTGCTCCCTCCAAGAGGGAGGCACACGGGGCTGATAAATAAAGCTGACCAGCCAGTTGTTCAGCGCCTGTACAGGACCTGCACGGGAAGGGGTGCCCACAGTCCTCTGGCCCCTCTCTCAGCGGCTCCCAGAAGACAGGTAGGCACACTGACCACAGCTCCAGGCAAGGCACAGCAGCCCTGGAAAGCAGGTAGGCTACCCCCATCTTGCAGGTGGGCATGCAGGGACCCAGGGTCTTGAGGTGATACGTCCTGGGGCCATACAATTACTTTGTGTGTATTTGAAAGGCAGAGGCACAGACAGCAATTCTCCATTCTCTGTTTCACTCTTCAAATGCCCTCAACAGCCAAGCCTAGGCCAGGCTGAAGCCAGGAGCCTGCAACTCAGTCCAGCTCTCCCACACAGTTGGCAGGGACCCAAGTACTTGAGCCGTCACCGGCTGTCTCCCAGGGTGTGCATTCACAGGAAGCTGGAATTGGAAGCCAAGCTGGGACTCCAGCTCAGGCACTCCTATTATAGGATGCTGGCATCCCACCACCATCTTGACCACTGTGCCAAACACCGCCTGCTGGAGCCATTTTAAGATCCGGGTGCTATAGCTTTGGGAGGTCTCTCCCACATTGTATGAAACATATCCCTTGTTGAAAGTATTCTTTTGTTAGTCAAACTGTCCCTTTAAAAAACGATCTTTGTTTTTGACTGATTGGCTCTGATCAGGCACCTTGGCAGGTGGAGGTGTGCTAACTCCCAGAGGGATGACTGGTCCTATAAGGACCAAGGCCGACAAGTAAACATGCTTGAATACATTAAAAAGACGTTCATTCTGATGAGTGCTTTTCATATTTGAAATGAAAATCTTTTCTTTTCACATCTCAAATGTTTTTGTAAGCACATGAGAAGCCCGGGGGCTGTGGTGGACATGAACACAGGTCTGACTTCAAAACCAGGGCTCCTCTCTCAATGCCCACGGCCCCCTGGAGTCCAGGCACCTTCTGAAGGCTGTAGCCAGGGCATGGCCAGAGAGAGCCCAGCAGACGGCATGGGCGGGGTCTGGAGAGAAGTTGAAGAATCTGTGAATGTCTCACTTTTTTTTTTTTTTAAGATTTATTTATTTATTTGAAGGCAGAATTACAGAGAGGGACAGAGCGAGAGATCTTCCATCTGCTGGTTCACTCCCCAAATGGCAGCATTCGATAGGACTGGGCCAGGCTGAAGCAGGAGCCAGGAGCTTCTTTTGGGTCTCCCACGTGGGTGCAGGGGCCCAAGCGCTGGGGCCATCTTCTACTGCTTTCCCAGGTAATTTGCAGGGAGCAGCGGGGACACAAACTAGGGCCCATATGGGATGCTGGCACCCCGGGCAGTAGCTTTACCCACTGTGCCATGGCACTGGCCCCGGGTGTTTGGTCTTAAACAACATGACAGTGAGTGACACTCAGTGGATGCTCACGGCGAGCTGGCATGGGAGACACCCCCTAGTGCTTGGGACATGGGGGCAAGCAGCCACGCTGGGCTTGGAACTGAGGGAATTGGGTCTGCAGCCTCAGATCTTCCCCACTCGCCAACTCTGCCTCTCTGGCTGCAGTGGGGGCTTTCGGGGCAAGTCTGGAGAGGCTCAAATGCACTCAAGCGTCTGGAACAGGGAGGGGTGGGAGCGAGAGACGGGTCCCCTTGGGGACAGCTACAGGCAGAGGGTGGAAGTGCAAGCAGGTGGGTCTCAGCTCAAGAGAAGGAAGAACTTTCTAGCAAGCAGAGCTGCCCAGCAGTGCTGCCCTCTTGGTCACTGGCAGTCCTCTGGGAAAAGCAGAGGCCTCTGAGCTGGCCGTCGGGGAGGGATTCTCACTCTGGTCCAGGGCTGGGCCCGTTCCCCAGGACATCGGGATAAGCCTCTCTTCCCTTCCTTGTCAGGAGGCACGGGGTAGCCCAGTGTGGGGCCCGGAGGGGACGGCCTGGGGAGATCACTACAGGAGCCTGAATGCAGAGGCGGGCCTGGGGCCCCCCAGCTGGTGCTCACGGTTTCCGCTAAGTCCCAGCCATCGGAGCTTCACGGGTGTCCTCCAGTCCTCCCTCTCCCAGTCTGCGAGGGGCCTGCGGCCCAGGGAGGCCGTGCAAGGGCCCCTGAGCGCCGCCTCGGCCTTCCCACCATGAAGGAAGGGGCTGGGAGGCAGCCCCTTCCTGGCCCTGACCCCTGCCCCAGCTGGGGAACTTGACCCAGGCGGGCGGGGTCACTGGGGATCCCAAGGCCGGGGGAGGGAAGTGGGGGCTGAGCAGAGGGACGAGTGTGGGGGTGGGCTGGGGGAGACACGGACAGGCGGAAATGAAAGTGGCCTTGAGAAAAAGGAACGAGGGAAGAAAAGCAGAAACTACCACCAGTGACAGAGAAAACGAGAGTGGCCGGAGGAAGTGGCCGAGGGCGCGGTGCCGCCGGAGGAATCCCCCTCAGGCCGGCGTTTCCTCTCTTCTCAGAGCCAAGAGGGGGCCGGAGCGGCCCCGCTGGCTTTGTCAAGGACGGCCTGGGCCGGCCAGCCCAGGAAGACGCACCGGACACAGAGCACGGGCCTCTGCCTGCAGTCTTAGCTGCTTCCTGCGGCCTCAGCTGGGGCGTTTCTAAGCGGTCGCCAGGCTTCGATTTTCTCTCTGTAAAATGGGTATAAATGCCCTGAGCCCACAGCACAGCTGCGAGGGCTTCCGGAGCCAAAGGCCTCCTGGGACCAGATGGGGGCACACCGGGGTGTGGGGCGGTCGGGCCCAGGCCTGCCGCACGACCCATTCTGGGATTCCAGATGGGGGGCACCCATCGTCTCATTGCTTGAACGCTTGTCCTACACTCACAGGTCCTGATCGCCATCCGCTCTGTTGACTCTGGGAACAAAGGGTGAGGAAGAGCCAGTCCTAATCCCAAGGCCAGACTCAGCACACACATTCCCATTCCCTACTCTGGCTGTTCCACTTGGTGGCTGTGTGACCTCAGGCAAGGGACTCGACCTCTCTGAGGACCCTTCTGCATTGGTGAAGCTGGAATCAGCACACCCGCCTTCTGGGCTGTGAGGATGGACGGCCGAGCCGGCCCCAGACCCATCAGTGTTAGCCTAGGTGGGAGCTGGTGCCATCAGGGGCACGAGCAGGGCACTCGGTGCTGGGTGGGGGACGTGGGGCTGCCTCTGCCAGGGGAAGGGTCTAGTGGGAGCAGCTGGGCAGAGCAGGTGGAGGGTGCCGAGGGCAGACTCACCCTGAAACCAAGGCCACTCGGAGGCTCGGCGCACAGGCCCGGCGGGCTGGCTTCCGAGGCCAGACTCCTGCCGGGGCTGTAACAGTCCCCAGACACGTCGGGGAATTCCCCCAGCAGTGGGCACGGCTCTGCCTGGCTCCCTGGGCCCCAGGGAGGGGCCGCTGCCAGAGGGGACAGTGTCACAGGCTGGGGTCCCAGGGATGCTTGGGAGGGGCTGCTGCCTGCTCTCAGTCATGGCCTCCCATGGTTACCTGTGGCCACACGCCTCGCCCGCTGCCATCAGGAGGAAGCAGACATCCGCCCTCTGGCTCCAGCGCCTTCAGGGCTGCCATCCTCTTGCCCAAACCCCTGTGTCTCCCTCAGTGAAACAGAGACACCAGCTGTCCCTTCTGCCCAGGGCTGCAGTGGGAATGCATGAGATGGGGGCAGGGCAGGAGCTCAGCTGCACCCCTGCTGAACAATCAGCAGACCCTTCACTGTCCGTGCCACCTCATCCCCTCACCATGCCTCCAGGTACCCATGTGTCCCTGCTCTCCGAACTCACCAAAGCTGCTGTTGGAGAGGGACCCAGTACTAGACACTGACCTTTGGGTCTGAATGAGCCGCCAAGGACTTCAAACCTGGAATGTTCTCACAGGAATTCTAATCTCCTTCCCAGCCTTCTACCCATTTCACAGAAGGTGAAAGTGAGGAGAAGAATGGGGAAGAAGAAGGGCCCTAGCTGAAGCCATCAGTTTATAAGCAGCAGGCTGGGTTCAGACAGGGCCTCCTGAAAGATATGGTCCCTTGGGGCCTCTCAGTCACTGTCCCCATTTCTCCAGTTTTCTCAGTCTAGGTATAGCTCACCCGGCCCCATCTGATTCTGCATTGTAAGGTGCAGGGTGCTGGAGACAGGGACAGAGGCGTGCTCCTGCTCCTAACAGTTAACATGATGAGAGTGTCCCAATCCTGTCCCCATCCCCCCATCCCCCACCACTCCTGAGTGTCACCCCAGCCCAGGGAGGCAGAGAGGCAGGGCAGGGATTACTGCGCCCACTTTCCAGCTGAGGACACAAAGGCCAGGAGAGGCAAAGGCACTCGGCCAAGGCCCTGAAGGCACGCGCTGAGCACGTTTCACCTGAGGCCATGCATCTGCAGAGTAAGGGACTTCCATCTCCAGAGGAGCAATCAGCTCTTCCTATGGGGCTTCCCAGGAGACCAGGGAGACACCCCACCCCTGACTCCGTGCAGAACTGCCTGAGCTGCCGGAGAGGCCTCGCCTGAGACTTCAGGGCTTGCCACGGTTCAGTTCAAGCCGGGTCAGTGCTGGGGGAGCCAGGAGCTCCTCCCCGTGACCTTGGACACGCTGTACGCTCCGTGCCCCTCGGTCTCCCCCTCTGTGGAGATCCTCCATCCTGCTGCCCTCCCCGACCTAGATGGGCCAGGGGTCTGCTTCAGGCTGTGCCCTGCTCCAGGTGCCAGTGCCGGGACAGCCAGTGCTGGGGCAGGCCCAGGGTGGCGCGAGGTGGGGCGAGCAGCGGGGGACAACATCAGGCTGCAGGGGGTGGGGTATGCTACAAAGGCTTCGGGCCAATGCCCCGGGGACGCCAGAGGGAAATGCATCTGAGCGGCGCTCGCCTGCGCTCTGCCCATTAATAATGCATGGGCAGGCGGCGCGGGGCCAGCACAGGCCCGAGGTCAGGTGGTGTTAGAAGGCCTCTAATGGTCCCCGCTATCCGGGGAAGGCTCCCACGTGGGATGTGGGCAGCATGGCGGGAAGCCAGGATTCCGGGCACTTAACCCCACAGGTGGGAGGCTGGGGGCAGGGCAAGAGAACAGCTTCCATAGGCCAGAACCCCCTTCAGGGTCTCAAATGGGGTGAGCTGTGGCCTTTGGCAGGGGGCTGAGCCTGTCTGTGTAGACAGAAGGGCCCGTCTCCTCGCAGGCAAGTCACAAAGAGAGTGCAGGGTGTTGGACACTCAGAGCTGGTGGAGTCCTGGCAAAGTCTCCCCTGTGCACATCTCTGCCTGGCGGCCCTGCAGCGAGGGCTGCTCATCTAGGCTAAGGCACATGCTACCTCCTCCAGCCACACGCGGTCCTTCTTCACACAGGTGTGGCTGCTGGGAGACAGGTGCAGTTGTATACGGAGGTCACGAAAGCAGGCGTCACTGAGTGCAGGTGCAACGAGAGAGTGGGATAAAGGGGCTGAGAGAGAGAGGTTCTGGGTGTGGCATTCCAGCTTTGCCGTGCTACCATTGTGACAGGACCCCTGAGCCCGTCCTGTAGCCCCCACGGCTCC
The DNA here is from genome assembly GCF_033115175.1 of Lepus europaeus. Taxonomy (NCBI): domain Eukaryota; kingdom Metazoa; phylum Chordata; class Mammalia; order Lagomorpha; family Leporidae; genus Lepus; species Lepus europaeus. The sequence continues at coordinate 33,389,315 of NC_084831.1, forward strand.
GTGGGAATCTGGGAACCTTGCATCTCTGCACCCAGCCCTCAGAAGTCAACTGATCCGTGGTGGGTGCTGGGGGAAGCCAAACTCCAAGATGCCTCCCAGGGATTCCCATTTGTGCAGGTTCGGGCTGAATGGGGCTGATTTGTGCTAACTCCCAGTGTATCATGGGAAGGACAGGTAAGGCTTCCGAGGCCGGGCCACAAAAGGACACTGTGGCTTCCACCTTGTCCTTCTCCAGGTCACCCCCTCATGGGGGAGCTCACTGCCAGGACACGGGGACACTCGAGCAGCCAGCGGAGACACCCACGGGAGGGACCCTGTGCAGAGCAGGCCCTCCAGCCCCAATGGAGCCTCCGTCTGACCACAGGCCTGGCCACTCCTTGGTGGAAGCCTCAGAAGAGACCTGCAGCGAGAGCCGCCTGCTCAGCTGCCTCTGAATAACCTGACCCACGGAGGTGCTGAGCGTTTTGAGCTGCTAAGGTGACAAACGCTGGCTGGGTGACCGAACAGTTCCACTGTTTCTTCCCGGAAGGGCCCAGCCTGGAATGAGGCACTCTGGGCACCAAGGAGGGTCAGGAAGGAAGGGAAGATGTGGCCTTGGCTTGCAGGTGGTCTGCGGCGTCACATGGCAGCCCCGACAGCCGCAGGTAGCAGGCTGTGGGAGAGCTCCCGGTGGGGTTGTGGAGGGGAGCAGGGGTGACAGCCCAGCCAGCTGCGAGACAAGTGTGCCTGCGGAGTCTGCAGCGTGCTGCATGCCCCGGGTCACCACACTGGGAAAGGAAGGCCCTGAAATTTGCAGGGAGAAAACCAGGGAGCAGAATCTGGCAGAGGGTAGTGTTGATGAGGCTGGAGGAGACCAAGCCCCCAGCCATGGCACCGAGGGGCAGAGGAGCCACGGAGGGTGAGGGGAGGAAGGACCTGCTGGGGGCTACATGGCTTTGTGTCCAGTCCACCCTCACCCCAGCCTGAGCCCCACTTCTCCGCTAGGATGCCCACCGAAGGTGCCGTGAGCTTCCCGCCTGAGCTGGCCAGGCCCCTCCCACAGTTCTGCCTGCTGCTCATGGTAGCTTCCCCTGGAGGGGCTTCTGCTGCTCAGGCCTGCTGGCCCCTCGGCAGAATCCCCAAGCACCCCAAGTTACATCGTCTAGCGCCTTCTCTTCTCTAGAGGGTCCTGCTGAGGTTAGAGGGGGTCTGGGGCAAGCAGGAAGATGCAGCACACTCGGGTTTCCAGCCTTCACAGCAAGAGCTCCCCCCACGCCCCCATCCCAGCCCTGAGCCTCGTACCCAGGACGTACTCACTTCGTGTTCACAGAAGCAAAGCCCCTTCCTGCAAACACAAAGGAATGCACAGCAGGCTGGGGGACCATGGGCAGGGAACGCTATGACCATGAACTTTCATGCCGGTCTCTTCTGTCTGCTGCCGTGGTCCCGGCTGCTCTGAGCAATAAGCCATACAGGGCTGCGCGGAGACCAAGCCAGGGGGTGGGGAGTGCAAAGGAGAGCCAAGGGTGAGACGTCCTCGGAGGCTGGCAGCCGGGTGCCAGCTCCCAGGTACTGAGCGTAATGAGTGGCAAGAGCCAGGAGCCTGGCAGTGGAGGGTGGAGACTCCAGCCAAGGCCTCACCCTGGCCCCTGGCCCTTCGCATATCATGGGACCTCCCTCAGTGGCCATCTGGCCCTCTCTATGTCCCAGCGGAGCCTGAGGCCTCACCAGGAGCAGAGACTCCCAGAGGTCGTCAAGACAGCGCAGTGAGACCTGGCAGGCAGAGCAGCCGTCTCCGAGTCAGCCAATCAGTAAACAAGGACTGAGCCAGGCCCTGGGGACACTGCCCAGGAGACTGCGCAGTGCAGGTGTGCCACACAGGAGGGCTCGGCTGTGCCCGTGGAGTGGGCTCAGGATGAGGGATGGGGGGGGGGTGGCTTCCCTACCCTGAGCTGCCCAGGGGGGGTCAGGCAGAGCAGCACCAGGCAGGGAGGCGGCAACGTAGGACTCGTGACAGAGGACCCAGGACCCACAGGTGGTGAAGAGCCGGGCAGCCTCCCAGTTCCCCGCCTCTCTGTCTCTCAGCACCCCACACCAGCTGTGGACCACTCCTCAATCTGACGGTCTGTCCGCTCCAGTTGCCCTACCCCACCTGGATCCTTGGAACTCACCCCACTGCCCCTGATCCACCACCTCCACTTGCTGGCCCTTGCTCCTTCCTGTCCTGCAGCTGCTTATAGAACATTCAGGGTGCAGTGTTGCCTGTGGGGTACAGTCACCAAGTGCGCCCCCTCTCCAATATCACAACACTGTGCACCAATGCACTGTAACAGGGGTGGCACCCAAATTTCAGCACGTTCGGGCTCCCACACACTTCAATCTCCAACAACTCTTGGCAGAAAGCACCACTATTATCACGCCCATTTTACAGATGAGAAAGTTGAGGCTCAAAAAGTAAAGTCATCTTGGCCAACAAGTTACCCACAAAGAAGACAGGGAGGCAGTTGCTATGGAGCCACTGCTATGTGGGAGCTGCTCTCCTAGTCACAGGGCCCGGCACCCAGTACAAATGACACATCATCAAGGGCTCTTGGACAGTGTCGAAGACGATGGTGACCAAGATGGGGATAAGGATCCCCTTCTCCAGTTTGATTTCAGGTGATTGACAGTGTTAGGAGAAAGAGGTTCGTGTCACTTAGCTAGGGGGTGGGAGTTTGCAGCAGACTGGGGAGCTGAGCCGGCCTCATCCGGACAAGCACCCAGGTCCTCCCCTCAAATTACTGACTTCTGTATCCCTCTGCCCTTTTTCCCCACGGGGCTGGCGTGCTGGGGCTTTCTCGCCAGCCCCGTAATTTGGAACCAAGGCACTGCCGGAGAGTTCAACCCATCTCTCGCTCTCCGCCAACACAAGCCAGTCGGTGACAGGCGCGTGCAGGAAGTCTGTGCACTCCCCAGCCACCCACGTGCCAGCTAAATTCACCGCCAGACAAAGCCGGCTCTTTGTCTTGGCGCCTCCCACCCTCCCTGCCATTCATGCACGCGGAGATCTCCTTTCCAGTAAGTGGAGGCTGCAGAGAGAAGCGAGCAGGCAGGAGAGGGGGGGAAAGAAGGCAGAGGGGAGGAGGGAAAAAAAAAAGGCAACAGCGCCGAGTCAGGCCCAAGACTCAGGCTCTGCTGTCAAAGTGACAACTCTTTCACAAAAACGGATGCGCGGGCTGTGCCGGGAGACTCCGCCTGCCGAGAGCCACCTCTCCGAGTTTAGAGACAGCATCTGCAGCCAGGGCCCGCCCAGGCTGTCTGGGAGCCCATGGCTGTCACCACAGCTGTTCCCGCCCCCACTGACGAGGCCCTCTGGAGAGTTTCCAAATTCTGGCCCCTCCTGGCCTAAAAGCAAGGAATGTCCAGGCTTCACAGCCCACTGGTGGGGAGACGGACAAGGGGCCCGGACCCCGCTTCCAGCTGGGGCCCCCACGGTACTGCAGAGCCCGGGCAGGTGCATCACCATCCATAAGGTAACTGGCCAGGAAACTCCCCCCACCCCGGCAACCTGCAGATGCCCAGCTCCCCCGGGACGGGGACAGCAAGGCTATAGGGAGGTGGGTCTGCCACCAGTGTGGGCCTTCTCCCTTGGGGACAAGAGTGGCACTCCTCCTCCAGGTGTTCCCTAAGCAGGAGTCTCAAGAAATTAGCCTCTCTGGGCCTTTGCGTTCCTATCCATGAGCTGAGATGACTCCTTCTGTGCCCCAGTCCCACACTGAGCACTCAGGGCTCCGGGCAGAGGCAGGGCAGGGAAAGAAGGCACACACTGACGGCTTCTTTGGGTCAGCAATCCCTGCCCCTGGCCTGGATGCCAGGCCCCACGAGGGCCCTGGGGCAGCTCACTGTAAAGGAAGACGCCAATGCAGAGGCCCCAGGATGATCAGGGCACCGCAAGGGCCCGCGGGAGGGATGCGGCCCCGAGGGGAGTGCTGAAGGACCAGGAGTTCTGGCTCTTTCCCCACACAGAGAGGCCGACGAGGTTGGCCAGACCCTGGAGCCCCCAGCCCCCTTCTCAGCCTCAGCGTCACTCAGGCTCCAGGCACAAAGCAAGGCCTTCTCTATCCTTTCCAGCATCCACTGGGAGATGTGGCTCCGGCCCCCAGCTCTCCAGTGGGGGTGTCCAGGTAAGAGCACACACTTTGGGGTCCCACTGGCCCATGTGAGGCCCTGCTGAGCCACTTAGAAGCCTCTGGCCTCGGGCACACTGCTTTGTGTGTCTCAGCCTGGCCTTCTCTCTGCAGAGTGCAGCGAGCAGTAACCGGGGAGGGGAGGGCTTGTTTGGGAGCATTAAGATGCCCTGTCCGCCTAGCACGGTGCCTCGGCCTGCACTCCCACTGGCGCCTCTGCCTGCGGGCCTTCCCATGGACCCCTGCAGCCTGTCTTTTTCCGCTGACTCCTGCCGTCCTTCCTATCTTTAGTGAGACCCCTATTCCTGCCAGGAAGGGTCTCTGACTCTACCAGACTGGGGTAGATGCAGCTACACGTCCCCAAGGGCCCGAGGCACATCTTGTTGTTGGACCCAGAGTCCCGGGCTACAATGGCCTGTTGGGGCCTCTGTTGTCCCTCTTGCCTCTGAACCCACTCAAAGGAGTCTTGTTTACAGCAGCTCATTTGCTCCTTCTCCTCTGGGTTCACAGATAACACAGGGAAGATGAACGCCTGGCCAAGGCCACGGGGCTAATTAAACGGAGGGTCGGGTGTGGCATGGAGCTCTGCCCCAGCTTCTTGGTGTAACGGCTGCAACTTAATGAGGATCGGCGATGCTTTCACCCAAGGCTTCCGTGACCACGAGGACCTCAGGTTTGTGATGAAACTGTAGAGCGGGATATTTTGGGGAAAGCGGGCTTTTTAATGGGAACATGGAGTAAAGAAGATTTGAGAGGCTCTGTGGTCCCAGCAGGTGTCGTTAACCTGGCCAGGAGCACTGGGGCACATCCTACAACCCAGACCCTGAGCCAGGACTGTACCTCCCCCCGTCTTCTTCTCTGTCCCTGGAATCCTGCGACGGGGGGATCCACGCCCATGCCCAGGTCTGCAGAGGACCAGGGCGCTCAGTCACAGAGTTTGCCCAAGGCCACTGCCAGCAACCTCAAACCTCAAGTTCAGCATCGGTGGGGTGGGGTCTCTGTCCAGCCTGCTCTGAGGCCAGGGAGGGGGTGTCCTCTGCGGAGCAGGTCAGTCCAGGCCTTTGTCCCTAGGAAGGATGGACCTGGGAGAGCAAAGCTGCAGGGGGTCTGAGAGCAGAGAAGGCGGTGCAACATTGTCACTGTGCCCAGCCCCCACTCCGTGACACAGGGACATGTGGCCCAGGCCTCACAGACAGGGAAAGCCATCAGATTGCACAGAAATCTCAGACACTTCTGTTGACCCGGTGCTCAGGAACCTTCCGAGTCTCAGGTTTCTCGACCTGGGGGGTAGGGATGCGTTTCCTGGGCTTTGTGCTGGGAGGAGTGGGTGGTGGCTCTTCTACTTGGAGATGTAGGGGAGAAAAAGTGTTAAAAGAAACCCTGATGTTATGAAGAGGAATGCAGAACAGCTAACAATGTTCAAAGGCAAAAACACAAAACCCCACAGAAAGGCATCTACTTTTGTCTGTGGGCAGGTTTAAGTGGTGCTGAGTCGGTCCAACCCTCTCACTAGACAGAGCAAGAAGCTGGGACTCCTGGCCCAGGCAACTGGCTCAAGGTCCCACAGCCCCTCTGCTCCCAGCCTGGCCTGGGTTCTGGTACCTGCGTGTCCAGGCTGACAGGGGCCCTGGGATCCAGCTCGGGCTCTGCCGCTCACCAAGCGCACTGCTCTCGGGGGTCAGTTCTTTCCCTTGAGCCTCAGTTTCCTTATTAATCAAAGGGAGGGGTAGCCTTAGCAGAAGGGAGCGAATGCTGCCAGGGTTCACAGGCCAACCTCCCTGCCTGTCCCATACACAGGACGCTCCCATGTCAGCATCAGATCCCAAGGGGATGGCTTCTAGCATCTTCTCTCCATTTGCAATGACCCACAGCACCGTCAGGCTGCGACGTGGCATGTGGTTCTCCAAGACAACATCCATGTGACAGTGCTGGGCTTGGAGTCCTCTCACAGCCTGGGGAAGGCTGCATTCCCTCGGCCACCCACTGCTTCTCGTAGGGAGACAGAATCTGAAAGTGGAACCCGAATTGATGCCCCTGACTTGCACCTGCAAAGTGTGGCATTATCCAAGGAGGCCACCCTATCCCTGCCCTGCCTGGCCTCGGCAGCCGGGGGGTTTCCGGACAGCCTGCAGCAGGATTTCGACACTGTGAGTGGGAGATCACATGTGCAGGGCAGCTGGTGGTGCCTGGGGAACTCCAGGAAACCAGGCTGCTGCAGAGAGGCAGGGAGGTGGGGGTCAGGCACAGGCGGGAGCTGGGTGAGGGCAGTGAGGCTCAGACAGGCAGTGGCGGCAAGTCCAGATGGGGAGGTGCGGTCTTGGAGGACTACCCTTCTGGGGTAGAGGTGACAGTGAGCTCGTGCTGTCCTGGTGACTGCCCACTGAGTACGGGGCCCTGGTAACTCTCGATTCAGACGACAGCACTGAGGCTCCGAGAGGGTGGCTAAGGTGCCCTCTGCAGCTCCGCGCTCATCAGGCAGAGTCAGGGTCAGCCTGTTCCGGAAGCAAGGCCAGGCTTCTTCAGGTCCTCTGTCCACCCCACCCACTGCACCTCAACCCACCTAACATTCACCACACACTTCCCAAGCCCCAGACTCCTACAGTTACCTATATGCTTACAGCTGACCCTGGAAGACAGACAAGGCGATCATGCCCACTTTACAGATGAGAAAAACTGAGGTTCAGAGACCATGTGACTTGCTGGCAGCCCAGGCTCAAATCTAGATGGTCTAGTCCACCTCCCCAGGTGGCTTCAGAAGAGAGAGCTGCACCATAGTAATGGCAGTGGCCATGATGCCTTGTTCTCCCATAACAGCAACTCAGGGTTTCCCAAGCATTTTCATGGTCACCCCCATGCAGCATGGACAGCCCTGCCCCAACCACAACCACTGTGTCTATGCTGGTTTTAGAGAGGAGAAAATGGGATCAGAGAGGTGACGTGACCTGCCTGGAGTTGCACAGCTACACATGGCGGCTCCAGGGCTCACCTATGTGCTCAGTTCCCCTTCCCTCTGGCCAGCGGTCAGGGTGAGGACACGGGCACTGGTGATGGCATGGCTGCTGTCCCCATGCTCAGGACCCCACGGCCTGGAGCCTCTTTCCTCTCATGACCACTCTATGGCCGTGGCCACACCCACAACAGCGTAGTGTGGGGGACTGGAGGGTGGGCAGCTGGGGAGTGACTGAGAACCTCACCTCTGCCCATACACTGCTGCCCCCATGGACCTGGAGTGGCTGGGACAGGTGGGAATGGCCCTGGGAAACTCAGCACTGGTCTGGAACAGCACTGCCCACTTCTCTCTCCAGCCTCAGTCGGGGGAGCCCTTGGCCGCATTTCTGGGTGCGAGGAGTGGGGAGGAAGCTGGGAAGGAGCCTGTGCAGTGAGGCCAGCTAGGCACAAGGCATCGCTCTGCAGGTGCTAACTCTAGACCCATGGCGCACAGGCTCTGGCTGGGTGCGCTCGTGCAGCCTGGTTCTGACAACCACTCCTTGGGGACCCCGTTCTGCGCTCAGCACCATGGCAGCAGCAGAGGTGGAGGAGAAAGGCAGGCAGGCAAGCTCAGGACCAGGGAACTGCACAAGGAGTCCACAGTCTTGAGTGTTAGTCCTGGGCTACACATTCATCCCCAGCCGTGTGCGTCAGGCAAGGGCCCTTGCTGGGCCTCAGTGTCCCCATCTCTAAAGCTCTGGAGGGCCCGCCCTGCCTCTGTGTCCATGACCCATGGTCCCTGGCCCGGGGTGGGTGGGCTGAGGCATAACTGGGGAGGCAGCCAGGTCCACGAGAGAGCAGGTGCAGCAAGGGGGAGTGAGGGTTCAGGCCCCAGTGTCCACTGTCCTGACTGCCAGAGAGGGTTGGTGGGGAGGCAAGGGCCTGGATGCCCCGGCCAAGCACTTTCACACGTGCTGTCCTGTCTCATTTCTTTTATGGTTTATTGATTTATTAATTTATTTGTTTGAGAGGCAGAAAGACCAAGAGAAAGAGAGAGCTCTTATCAAAATGCTTGTAATGACCCTGCTGAGCTGGGGTTGGTGCTGGGAGTCGGGAACACAATCCAGTTCTCTTGCATAGATGACAGGAACCCAGTTATTTGTGCCATCACCACTGACTCCCATGGTTTCTGTTAGTAGGAAGCTGGAGTCGGGAGCCAGAGCTGGGACTGGAATCCAGGCACTCTGACGGGAGATCTGGCATCTTAACTAATAGGCCAAACACCTGCTCCTCACCTTGTCTAATGTCTGAGACAGCCAATGAGGCCAAACCTAAGGCTCGGAGAAGGAAAGTCACTTGTCCTGGACCACACAGCTGGGGTGTGGAGAAGCTGAGCCGGAAGCGCAGGTCTCTGTGCCTTCAAAGAAGGCAAGGCATCCCTTGCCTTTGGGCTCCACACTCTCCTCCTCCCTGGATGGAGACGTGGGAGACAGAAGCAGAGGAGCAAGGAGAGGACAGCTGGGAAGAGGAACCTGCCACTCCCCACCTGCCATGCTCCCACTGGGCCTCGCCCCGGGGTTCCCTTTCCAGGGTGGGAGTTTGCTCCATCCCACAGGCCTGACCCACTCCCACACCCCCTCCCTCCCACCCTGGGGGCTCTGTGACTCATAGCCTTGTTGCTGAGTCAGCTGTCTCTGCTGGGCTCTGCCCCCTTTCCTCCCCAGCCCTGTGTCCTCGGCCTGCGCCTCTCACCAGCTCTGTGGTACACAGAGAGGAAACCTATACTGCAGGTGAGTCACACCGAGGCTGAAGCCGCGTGGGTCTGTGACCCAGAGAAATGGTGCCCCACTGACCTGCTTTGCTGAGGGGGAGCCGGGGATGAGACGGGGGTGTGGCGATGGGTAGCAGGAGTTTTCACTCCCAGGCCACCACAGCTGAGGGACCCTGTGCCTGCTGTGTCACCCATGTGAATGGCTGAGATGCCCTGGGTCGTCCGAGGCTGGGCTACTTTGCAAACAGAAGCCATGGTAGCTGCAGGATGCCAGGCGCGTAGCAGGTGCTCTTAAGTCTGAGACTCCCTTTCCACCGTCCAGGCTGCGTGGACAGCACTGAGGCCAGGGCTTTGTTTACTTTTCTCAGCCAACAGAGATGACAGGAAACGGTTTCCTGTTCTTGATTTGATTTGTGGGACGATAAACAAATGCTTTTCAGGATTGATCTTGACTTGTAATTTTGCTCTTAATTCTATACCGCTGTGCATTGGATACGAAATAGATGCAGCTTCTGCAATCATAAATTCCACGTGGGGCTGACACCGGCCCTCACCTCAATCTACCCATTCATTTGTCCTCCCTTCCTTCCTCCGTCCTCCTTCCCTCCCTCCCTCCCTCCCTCCCTCCCTCCCTCCTTCCCTCCATCCCTCCACCTCTTTATCCTCCCAGCTGCCCATCACTCAACAGTGGAATCCCAGCTATAGGCCAGACACAGTGCAGGTACTAAACAAAGAGCCACTTGCACCCCTCCCGTGGAACCCGCTGCTGTGGGCCCAGGCCCACGCCGCAGCAGCCAGTACTTCCTTCTGCACTGGCTGCATTTGGAGGGAGGGAGGGGGCCACTCCTAGCCTTGCATCTGGCTTGCTGGGTGTGGCCTTCCCTGGGTTCCACCTCCCACGTGCAGGTCTCCTGGGGAGTGACTTCCTGGTGCAGAATGATTCCTCAATGAGCAGGGCTGTCCCTGCAGGGCGGAGGCTTTGTCAAGTGCCTGTCACTGCATGTGGCGCACACACGTCCCCTCCCCGTCACAGCTGGAATGGCGTGTCCACCACGGCGGCGGCGGCGTACGTGCGTTGACTGACTGCGCTCACTCCCACCTCCTCGCAAGCCAGGCTGAGGCTTTACTCATGGGAAACGTTTCCCCTTCAGCCTCTCTCCCTCTGTTGCGCCATTTGATTTAGTTCCAGCAGAGCATCCTGGATGTCTAGAACTTCCGGTTTCTGAGTTTGCTGGAGAGGCTGTAGCTAGAGAGTAGTGGGGCCCTGTCTCTGGAGCCAGTCTGTCTCCAGTCTCTGGAGCCAGGCTCCACCTGTAAGGTTTCAAACAAGATGCTCGATTGTGCCTCGGTTTTACTGTCTGGAAAATAGGCATCAGTACCAGCCAATCCCACAGAGTGTGGCCAGGACTGAATGAGATCGCTTTTTCTCATGCCAACAGGCTCATGATCTGCAGGCACATTTTTAACCGGAAGTGGGTATGAGGGGAGGGGTTCTGTTGATGGGGGTGGGGCGTGGGGAAGGGTGCCACTGAAAGAAGGGGGCAGGAGCTCATTTTTTTTTTTTTTTTGACAGGCAGAGTGGATAGTGAGAGAGAGAGACAGAGAGAAAGGTCTTCCTTTTTTGCTGTTGGTTTACCCTCCAATGGCTGCCGCGGCCGGCACATCGCACTGATCCGAAGCCAGGAGCCAGGTGCTTCTCCTGGTCTCCCATGCGGGTGCAGGGCCCAGGGACTTGGGCCATCCTCCACTGCCTTCCCAGGCCATAGCAGAGAGCTGGCCTGGAAGAGGGGCAACCGGGATAGAATCCAGCGCCCCGACCAGGACTAGAACCCGGTGTGACGGCGCCGCAAGGCGGAGGATTAGCCTGTTGAGCCACAGCACCAGCCAGGAGCTCATCTTATAACATGCCACACGTCTTTCCCAACACAGAGCTGCCCCTCAAAACCCGCTGCACCCCGCACTGGGAGACTGTATGAGAAGCCCTGCAATAGGGCCCTGGCCCATGGCGGATGCCCACCAACTGCGAGCTGCCCTCCCCGCCACCGCTGAGGCCCTGTAAGAGCAGGAAAGGACCTCATCTGTCTTGCTCTCTGCTGCCAGAGCCCAGGACCAGGGACAGGGTAGGGCATATGGCAGACGCTGCATGAAGGAATGTACCAAGCACCCAAGGATGAACGGATGAATGAATGCGCTCGATCCATGACTGCTGAGCGGCTGACAGTGAAGCACTTTGATTCCCGTCACTCTGAGGGTCTGGATTGCAGGACAGGGACACGCTGGAAGAGCGGCTGGCCCTCTCTGAACGGCCCGTCCTAGCCTTCCCTCGAGGCCTGTGCCTGCAGAGGCCGCCACTTAGGGCCCGTCACTCGGCCATCGCTGGTGACTCCTGCACGACTCTTCTCCTCCAGCAGGAGGTGGGGTCGGATCTGCCTCGCTTCCCTCTTGTTCCTGGGTACAGGGGACCTGGCCTTCAGCAGGGCTCAGCACATAGCTGGGCGGCAGACAGGCACCTCCACACCAATGTGGGCAAATCTGGGGGCAGGCGTCTGGCACAGCGGTTAAGCTGCCGCATCCCAGAACCTCTGCCAAGCACCCACCACATGCAGAGGAAGAGCTCAAGCCAACGGGGTGCCCTGATGTTGGAGGCGACAGCCATGATGGGGGGTGCCAGTGGGACAGGAGGATGGAGGGGGCTGAGTTCCTCGCACTCCCTGGCCGCTCTGTTTAGGGGATAAATGCTTCTTGAATGCTTCTGACTCGGCTGGGTTTTGCTTTGCTGCACAGCGCAGGGCGACCCAGCACAGCACGGCTTGCAGGTGTGCTCACCCTGGAAAGGACAAGATGGTTCCTGTTCTCGGGGTCTTCCGCTCCAACACGGACATATCTGACCCCCACTGGGTGCTGGGGAGCAACCAAGCCTTGTTTGGTGGTGGCAGGGTGGAGGCAGGGTTGTCCTAGGAAGGTCCCCGTGGTCAGGAGCCACGGCAGCAGAGGCTGCGGAAGCACCAGGGTCAGCAGCGGAGACCTCGGAAGAGCTCCAGCCTCAGCCAGCACTTTGGGCGTTGCAATTCTGGGAGGTGCTGAGCTCCGACCAAAATCTGGGAACCCCAGTACCACCAAGGAAAGGGGGAGATGGCTCCATTCCCTCAGCATCTCCACTCTGTGGACTTGGAGCTCAAATGACTCAGAGACGGCGACTTTTCTTCTCACCACCCACATGGCCAAGAGCATCTCCCTGAGGCTAACCGGAGTCTGGCACCTGCCCATTTAACCTCTTTCTCTACCTCACCCCACTGAGGAACCCAGGAGACTGCCCCCGCCTGCAGAGCTCTGCTATGCAGGTCTCAGTTTTCCACCAAGTCAACCCCCCATGAGGACCACACGCTGCAGGTCCAGGGACATCATGGAAACAGTCCCCGCAGCCCAAAAAAGCCCGAGTTCCATGTTGCAGCTTTACAATCCACGCATGTGTATAATCCTACTCCACCACCAGTGCACGTACCTACCAAGTGACCAAACAGACAGTACTCAACTCTTCACTGAGAGATGGGCCAGGTCTACACCACAGTCCTGCCAATCTCTGGCACTCTGCCATGTACCCCAGGGGGCCTGGGCACCTACACAGGTGCAGCTCTAGGCAGAGGAGGCCCCTGGACTGGGATTCCTGCCATGACTTCTGATGGATGCACTGGCTCTCTTTTCTTGAGCAAAGGATAGGGCCCTGAGGACTCCTGGTTCCACCTTCTCAGGTGGTTCATGTGTCTGAAGACCTCCATGGAGGACACACGTGAGCTTGGACTGGAAAGATACTGCTGGAAGGATCCAGAATGTTTTGGCTGGCTGAGGCTTTCCCCTCCACGGGAGTGACTACAACCCCGCCCTGCAGAGGAAGAGTGCATGGTCGCGGCTCACGGGCCTCCTAGCCAACACCTCCAGAGTTTCCAGTAGCTTCCAGAGATACAGCAACTAGCACAGTGCTTGGTTCATCAAGTCCTCTGTCAGTGTTTGTTGAATGAATAAATCAGTGAGCGAACAAGCAGCTAACTCCCAAAGAATTAGCAGGTGGCCCCTGGCCTAAATGATTCTAAGGGCGCTTCTGGTCCTCAACTGCACATGTGAGCTGGCTACACTGCTCTTCTGTCCCCACTCTTACCGACATACCTTGAGGTGCTGCTGCGGGCCCCATGGCTGCCCTGTGCAGCGAACACAGCAGCAAGAGCCTAGATTGTAAAGCACTAATCATATTCAGACCGAGAAAGACTCTCCCATATATGTGACAGTGATCATAGGCAGCAAATGCCTGGGCCTCTACTGATCACCCACGTTCATTATCCACTTACTTCCCATGCCAGCTGTCTATCAACCCTGTGTGCAGAGTGGGATACGTGTGCTGAAGCCCTGGCTCAGACTCCCCGCCCTTTCCCCTCTGCTGGGCTGCTGGGGATTTGCCTCCCTCCTGCTTCAGCCTCCTGGCCATGTTCCTGCTGATAAGAAGTGGCTAAGGCATGGAGGGCACAACGCTCTGGCCACGGAGGCTGAGTGTGGAAGTGGCAGTGCTGGACTGGGCTGCGTTGGCTCCCGACCCAGGGCATCTGTCCCTAAACTGCCACCATCTATTAGTGGTTTGCTGCCAGGGGCTGGTGGTGGGATTCGCGGCTGGCACCGTCCCTTGCTGACCTGTGTGCACGTAAGGCCGGAAGTGCCTGGGGATCAACGCTCTGCCCACCCAGGTAGTTCTCACCTAACTGATGCATGCAGGGTGCAAAGACACACAGAGGAGGGGACGAGAGGGTGAGGTGGGGCCAGCTCGTGACCTGGTGCCATAGTGGAACTCCCCAGCCTGGGGACAGGGGTGGGGGCCATGGGCCAGGGAGTGCACTGAGCACAAGACACTAAACAGCCCCTCCACCCTACAAAGTGGGCATGCTGAGTCCCATTTTGTAGGTGAAGACACTGAGGACTCTAGCCTGTGAGAAGCAGAAACAGGACGGAAGCTCCAGTCTGTCTGATTGAAAGGCCAAACACTTGCTGGTGAGACGGGAAGAGGAGCAGGGAGGATAAGGTAAACGCAGACCCCAGAAGCAGGCAGACGGCAGGAGCGGAGGGAATGGAGAGGGCGAAAAGAGAGGACACTCCTGTACAGCCAGCTCTGCGAAGAAGGGGAGGGCCAGAGCCAGCTTAGCTCTTCGGTCCCGAGGACACACCGGGCCGGCCAGTCAGGACGGCATCCGGCTCTCAGACCCCATCCTGCCAGCACCCACCTTGGCACCTGCTACCCAGGACTCAGTCTGGCAGCTACCCACCTCCCAGGCTACTGGCAACTCCCACCCACGTTTCTGGCAAGGGGATGAGGAGAGGGGAAGGAGCTGATGGCTTTTTTCTGATTATAGACACAGCGCATGCTGTGCAAGTTTCTGAAATTATAAAAACCCGACTTAGAATCCCACCCAAGAGACGGCCACTGTTCAGAGCCAAGGTCCCTCCTGGCAGCCCTGTGCAAGGCACGCAGGCAGTTTTGTGGCTCACATCTGCTAGATGAGCTGCTTCTTCATTTTTTACAGTGGCGTCCAGCGTCACCCCATGTCACCGCCTTCCCTCGCCGCACAGCCCTGGACCATGCCATCAGAGCCTACATACTTTATGTAAATTACCAATGCCGATGGAGGATGGAGGGTCTTCCAGACGATCATTCTGGATTGAACATCTTTAAAACTGTGTCTTTCTGGGAGCTGGTTAAGAACATGGCTCAAAAGGCTTAAAATGGTGCCAACTCCTTTGCCCTAGTGACCCCGGAAGTGATCAGACCGAGCAAGGTCACAGGCGTGCGGGACGCTGAGAACCTGGAGAACTGGGTACACCATCAGCACAGCGGCCAAGGCAGGAACGCATGGACTCTCCATGCCTGAGGTCGCTCAGGGCAGGCACGCGGCTGGTGTCTGAATACCGTTTGTCCTGTGTCCCGAGTGCCTGGCGGGGGCGAGGCATTGAGAAAATGCTGGGTGACAACTGTGCTGAAGTGCAAGTGGGAGCCCAGCAGAGGCTGGACTGATGCTACGACCCCAGACTCCTGGCCTTAGGTTCCTGTGAGAGAGGCCATTGAGCCTTCAGCCCCAGGGAGAGAAAATGAAGGGTCCAGGGACCAGGCAGGTGACCAGATGTCATGGTTTCCCAGAAAAATGACACATCTAAGCCAGATGCACCTCTGGTCCGTGACCATGGAGAAGCCATTTCTCCTCTCTGACCCACTTCTTTTAACTGCTGGAGGGGGCTGGGGGGCCCCCACCTGCAGGAAGCACTCAGGGAAGCAGCACTGGGAACACAGACTGTAGGGTAACCTCACATCATCATCTTCGTCATCATCATCACCATCCAGCCACAATCAGGGCAGTTCACCTTCACCGAGCATTGGTAACCTTCCAGTACTCTTTCTCCCTCATACTTGAGTTGTAATCTTCCTGCTGTCTCCATGGTGTTGATATTACCATAATCACCAGTGTCAGGGTGATTCTACTCATCAGAATGCCACGCCCCTGTGGCCACCTGCCAGCTGGGTCCCTGGGGCTGCTTGTTGACGAGCCTGAGACTTGAACTTCCTTATCTGTGAAATGGGGATCCACTATTCCTCTTCCCAGGCTTTGAGGAATCTCAATGGACCGCAGGCCGCAGGAGGACATGGCCCTCACCTGCAAAACGCAGAAGGTGGACTGTGTGGGTGGCTTCCAGTCTGTGCTCAGTGGAGTCCCAGAGGGCACGAGAGGTCAGGGGAGCGTGGCAGCCTTGAGGGTGGAGTGCGCTGTCTGAGGCCTGGGTGGAACACATGAGTAAGTGGCTCCTGGCCTAACACCAAAATGTGCACCAACCCCTGGCACGGCTGATCACTCTGCTCTTCCTGGCTCAGCCTGAGTGCTGCCTGGGGCCAAGCTGCCCTGGTCCTTCCTTGACCCTCAGAGGAGGTGGCGCTGCCTGGTGAAGAGCTAGACACCTGGATGGGATCCTGGCTCCATACGCTCTGTGACCTTGACCGTGAGCCTGGGCTCTCTGGCCATCGCCTGCTTCTGCCGACTGCACATGCCTGCCTCGTGTCCCGGTGGGGACGGAACAAATGAATAGGTCTATAGTACACCGCCTCGCCAGGCACACAGCGAGGCTTGCCAGTCTCAGTGGCTATTTTCTATCCTGCTTTGAGTGCAACACTGCAAACATGGGACTGAGGCAACACATAGCCAAGGCATGAAGGAGGGATTGGAGGGATGAGTTTCTGGAGTCTCAGATTCTGTTAAGTGAGCCCACTCGAAGCATTAGGCAGTGCTTCTGAAGCCGCGATGTATCCGCGAATCACTGGGGACCCTGTTGAAACACAGAGCCTGACCGGGCCGGTGTGGGGTGGGCTGGGCCTGGCATTGCTAAGTTTCCTAGGTGAGGCCCAGCTGCTGCTGGGTGGACAGCAAGGCTCTGGCCCATGACCAGTCATCTTCTTGAGCTGCCTGGATTTCTGCCAGCAGCTCGCAAACCGCTCAGGCCCCTTGAAGTCGACCATAGACTGGGGGCCCTTTAGCAGCTACCAGGGTACCAAGGCCAGAGCCCTGGCTGTCAGGGGGAAACCCTGAGGTTCTGTCCAGGCTCTGCTGCACGAGGGGTGGGCAAGTCCTTCAGCCTCTCTTGGACCCTGAGTCTTCGTCTATGAAGTGAGATCCCGGCACCCTCCGTGCCCAGCTCCCGGAACTGCTGGGAGGGGAGAGAGGGATCATGGATGGGACCAGGTTGGGGTTCCATTTCAACGTTCCCCTCTTCACCCCTTGAACCGGCCTCCAGGGAAACTGATGCGGGCTGTGTTTGCATAATGGCATGCCAGGGGAGAGGAGAGGAAGTGTGCCTGCTAAATTTAGCCAGCGCTGACGCCCCCTCACCCAGGGCTCGGCCCACGCATTTCACCCCAGAAGGTGTCTTTCTATATTTAGCTCTGCCTGCACCTTCCCCTTGAGCTCTGACACTGAAAGCCCCAGCAGGATGTGGTGACAAGGGAAGGGAAGTTCACAGAATGTGAGCAGGGGCTGACATCACACGGGGCCCCGTCTGCACCTTCAGGTGTGCGCTCTTCCTGGAAGGTACTAGAAAGTTCTCCAGCTTCTCCCTCTTGACCCCCCCCCCCCCCCCGAGCTTGAGACTCTCTTGGTCAGAGTAGAACCAGAGACCATGGTGCTCTGTAGGACGATGACACCAAGTCTGCGGGCCCGAGCGGGGATGTCCAGCAGAAATCATGGTGAGGCAGGGCAGGCTCACCTGCCATTCACACATGTGGCCACGTGCAATCCACTCAAAGGCATCATAGGGTTGGTGTCGTCCTCAGGCTTCAGGTGGGCAGGTCGAGGCCCGTGACGGGCGAAGCCAGGCCTGTTCCCCGTGCAGAGCTCATCTACCCCCTCCGCCTCCTCCACTGAGGGCTGTCATCACCGGCGTCACCACGCTGGGCTGTGACTTGGAGTCACTTCTCCTCTTCCCTGGGTCTCAAGCTCCTCACCAGCTGGGCCGGCCCTCTGCTTGCTAGCTTGCTTTCAAGACTTATTTGAAAGGCAGTGTTATAGCGAGAGGGAGACCTTCCATTCACTGGTCCGCTCCCCAAATAGATGAAATGGCAGGGCTGGGGCTGGGTCAGGCAGAAGCCAGGAACCAGGAGCCAGGGGCTTCATCCAGGTCTCCCACACGGGTGCAGGGGCCCAAGCATTTGAGCCATTCTATGATGCTTTCCCAAGTGCATAAGCAGGGAGCTGGGTCAGAAGTGGAGCTGTGGTCGGCACCGCAGCTCACTAGGCTAATCCTCCGCTTGCGGCGCTGGCACACCGGGTTCTAGTCCCGGTCGGGGCGCCGGATTCTGTCCTGGTTGCCCCTCTTCCAGGCCAGCTCTCTGCTGTGGCCAGGGAGTGCAGTGGAGGATGGCTCAAATGCTTGGGCCCTGCACCCCACCCCATGGGAGACCAGGATAAGCACCTGGCTCCTGCCTTCGGATCAGCGTGGCGCACTAGCCGCAGCGCGCTGGCCGTGGCGGCCATTGGAGGGTGAACCAACGGCAAAGGAAGACCTTTCTCTCTGTCTCTCTCTCTCACTGTCCACTCTGCCTGTCCAAAAAAAAAAAAAAAAAAAAAATGGAGCTGCCAGGACTCAAACCAGCACTCCTATGGAAGGGATGTGAGTGCAGCAGGCAGAGGCTTAACCCGCTGTGTCACAACACCCCCTCTCCGCTTCATTCTGACGGCTTCTTGACGCCATCAAGCATCTGAGGGTCAGAGGAGAGGAGAGCGACCTGGGGGGGTGACTCTCCAGCTCTCTAACCCCAGGGTCGCCTCTGCCCTGTGCTTCTCCACTGCTCAGTGCACGAGCCGGCTCCGTGGCCGTCACCAGTGGAGACGTAGGGCTGCTCCTCATCTCTCCAGGCCCCTGTGCTGCACAGTTCACTAGGCTCTGGAGGGTCCACTTCCACACAGGGAAGGGAGATCTGGGAACAGACTGCATCGCTGTGTTGTGCTCGGCGCAGCCAGGGAGATCCCGCGGGACACAGAGCCCGGTGCCTAACCCGGCCTGCAGGGGCTCGGGGAAAGAACCAGAGGGAAAGGGCACCCCTGCTGCCGGCCAGCACTTCTCCAAGCGTGGCTCCAGCAGCTAGAGCTTGTTCAAAAGACAACTCTTTGGGCCTGTCCCCGACCTGCAGACGCTGGGAAGGCGACAAGGCTTTGAACCGTCAGATCACCAGGTCCTATTCTGAGCTGGATGAGGAAGAGTGGGATCTCAAAAATACCCTCTCCATTCACTCTGCTGGATGCCCCGAGTGCTCCCTTACACTTGCTGGCCTCCCACAAAGCTCCTCGTCTGGCCACCCGGCCCAGACTCCACTGCCTTCCTCCCTAGCTCTGCCCTTGAGTTTTAGGCGGCTTGGCAGTAGCTCCTGCAGAATGGTTATTTCCTACCCACTTACACCAAGCTCCTTCTATGAAGACTCACAGGAGGAGGGAGCGGCCAGGGACAACCTGCAAGGTCTTTCTAAGAGAGAAGGCCCCAGGGCTGGTGAGTGAGCCTGAAACGGGGAAAGGCAGACTCGCCCATCCCCAGTAGGCATGGGCGGCAACCCCGCCCTGCTGGAGAAACAGTCGTCAGTTCCACCGTGGAAATTAATCCCAAGCACTTCACCTCGAGGATGTTCACGGTAGCATTGCTTACTACAAAACTGGAAACAATCTCAACGTCTACGATAGGGGGTTGGTGACTAGGCGGCCATGATCCCACCCCTCCATGCATCAGCTATGTTGAGAGCAGTGAAGTAGATGCCAGTGAACGAGCAGCAAGCACTGGCTCTGTCCTTCTGGGAAGACAGACAGTCAGGTAGCCCATGAGCAAGGGCACAGCCGGAGTGTGTCACCTGCTGCCGGGAGCTACGAGGAGTCAGCGGCCAAGGGAGTGCCGAGCCGAGCGTGGGAGAAGGTGAGCCAGGACCCCATGCAGACAGCTGAGCGAGACGTTCCAGACAGACGGGACCGTCTGACAGACAGACGAGGCAGCAAAGCAGACAAAGAATGCACAGCATTCGGGGTGTGTTGGGGAACAGCAAGGACACCACAGTGCCCTAGGCAGGGTGGCTGAGCAGGGAGCGTGGGGACGTTGGTACCAAGGTCACGCAGGGCCTCGTGGGCCATCCAGAAGCCTTACTGAAACTCTGGGCAGGGAGGGAGCGTTGTGAGCAGAGCAGGTCCCCTGACTTGTACTTGGGCCACAACCCTCTGCGTTTGGGTTGAGAAGAGGTCCCAGGGGACACACGTGGGAGCCGGGCACTGGCAGACGGCAGTGGCAGTGACGATCATTCCGTGGGAGCAGAGTGAAGCTAGGCAGTGACAACCATGGAGGCGAGACGTGGGGAACTCTGAATGCGTCCTGAAGGCACACCTGGGCTCTACTGCAGAGGGTCGCCTGCCTGGGGTGTGTGTGGCTGCCTGGGCAGCTGGTTCAGTTTCTAGAAGCTGAGAATAAGCAAAAAAGAGGGTGTGCAAGGAAGAGGGGCCAGCGTGGATGTCACCTAACCTGCCTGCCGCCTCTGTTGGACTTTTCTGCGACCTTAAACATGAGGCTTCCAGTCCTCAGAGTAGCAGCCGTCTATGCTCTGCATCTAAATGGCTCTGGCTGGCTGCTTAGCTTCAAAGACAACCAGAGAAATGCAGTTTAAAATGAGGATGTGATAGAACTCTTCAGTTATCAGATAGGCGGGGACTTAAATAGAACAAGAGCAGCCAGGGGCTGTGTGGGTGTAGGAAACAGCACTCCCCTCTACCACGGGTGGCCGTTTCAACGAGTACCGGCTTTTAGGAGCCACTTGGGAATCTGTTATCACCGGCCCTTAAAGACTGCGTGCCAAAGGAACCAGGACATCCGGCACATGTTTGAGAAAGCAAATAAGGTGAGAGGAATCGCTCCACCTGACTTGCAGATGGATCACATGATTAGAGCAATCAAGACTGTGTGGGAGCAGCCAGGCAGACACACAGTCGCTGGAGCAGGACCTCAGCAAGGGTTTCACACAACTGGAACTGGCTGAGTTTTCACAAAAGCAATTCAGCGGAGGAAGGATAGTCTTCTCTTTATTTTTATTTTTATTTTTTTAATATTTATTTGAAAGGAGGGGAGAGAGAGAGAGAGAGCGCGTGCGCGCGAGAGAGGTTTTAATCTTCCATCTACTGCTTCACTCCCCAGAAGCCCACAGTAGCTGGGGCCTGGCCAGGCTGAAGCCAGGATTTAGGAACTCCTATCCAGATCTTCCCCGTGAGCAGCAGGGACTCAAAGTACTTGAGCCATCTACTGCTGCATCCCAGGAGCAATAGCAGGAAGCTGGATCATAAGCTCAGAGTAGCCTGGACTCAACCAGACACTCCAATATGGGATGCAGGAATCCCAAGCTGTAGCTTAACCCTCTGTGCCACAGTACCTGCCCAAGGATGGTCTTTTCAATAAATGGTGTCAGAACAACTAGCTATTTATAAGCAAAACAACGGAATGCAATGCAAACCTTACACTTAATACAAAATTTAACCCAAAATAGATTATAGACTTCAACACAAAATGTAAAAAAAACTTTGACTTAACACAGGAGAAAATCTTCATGACCCATAGCTCATTGGAGAGTTCTTAGACATAAGGTGAAAAGAATGATCTATAAAAGAAAAAAATCAATATATTGTACTTCATCAACATTTAAAACTCCTGCTCTGCAAAAAGACCCTGTTAAGAGGATGAAAGACAAGCCACGGAGAAGGAGAAAATATTTGACAAACACAAATCTGACAAGCAACTCATAGCTCGAACAGATAAAGGACTTTCAAAACTCAATAGTAAGAAGCAAGCAAAACTCAAGTTAATTGGAAAATGGGCAAAAGACACAAACAAACATTTTGTCAAAAAAAATACACAGATGGCAAGTAAGCACATGAAAAATTGTTCAACGTCATTAGCCACTGGGAAATGCAAATTAAAACCACAATGAAATATCACTGCTTAGCTATCAAAATGGCTAAAAATAAAAATAATGACAATACCACATGCTGGTGAGGACTCAGAGAAACTGGCTGTCATACGAAGGTACTTCAAAAAGTTCATGGAAAATGTGCATATCTTTTAGTACCATTTTCCATGAAGTTTTTGAAGTACTCCATTGCTGTGGGAATGTAAAATTGTCCAGCCACGTTGAAGAATGGTTTGGCCATTTCTCAAAAAAACAAACAAAAAAAACAAAACAAAACAAAAAAAACTAAACATCCACTTAGCATGCAACCCAGTAGGAGAACTCCTGAGTATTTATCTCAGAGAGTGCAAACTTTTGCCCACATCACCTGCACACGAATGCGCACAGCAGTCTTCGTTGTAAAAGTCAACATCTGTCCTGTGATAAGTGGCTAAGTAAACAAACTATGGTGCACCCATACCATGGCATACTCTTCAACAATAACAAGGAACAGATGGCCGAGACATATAACAACTTGGATGGATATTAAGGACAATATGCTGAGTCGAAGAAAGCCAATCTCGAAAGGTCACAGGAAAGGAAGTATCATTATATTCTTAGAATTGTATCTATGAACTACATTACATCTGTTCTCTGCATATCAATGTAAAGATATAAATAAAAAATAAAGCCAAAAGAAAAAATAATGAAAATACAACTTTCAAAAATAAGACTTCATCCTTTTTTTCTCTAAAAATCATGGAGAAGGAATCAGTCTTGCCCAATAAACAGAAAAGTTCTAAAGAATTTGTGAAAGAGCAATGGACGTAGCACAGTATGGAGTCTTGACAAAGGAACTCCTCAAAGTTACAAATAAAAGGGTCCTTTAAGATCTAAAAAAAGAAACAACAAGAAAGGTCATAAACCATGTGAGTCAGTTTAGATCACACTCTGGAAATGCCCGACATCAAGATGGAGAAGAGCTGTTAGCAGGGGTTGGCGGGAGAAGCGTGCTCATGACTGACGACGGGGCGGGGGTGGGGGCAGAGGTGTTTAGGGGATGGAATTCTTCCGTATCTTGATTTTGGTGCTATTGATTTGACTCTCCACATGTGATAAAACGACATCAAACGCAGGCACATGTGGCACCAACGCTGATGCCTGCTTCTGATACTGTACTACAGTTACACAAAATGAAACCAGGGGAGAAAGCTGCGTGACGTGTACACAGGATTCTGCTATCTTTGCAAGTCGATTTCCTGTGAATCTGTAATTATTTCAAAACTAAAAGTCACCTGAAGGAAAAGAACAATCATGAAAACAGGCCCTTCCTCCCCCAAATTCCACTTTTACAAATTTAGCCTAAGGTGGTCTCAAAAAGGCATCAAAGATCACTCGAGAAAGCTGATCATTTCAAAGTTGTTATGACAGTGAAAAATTAGGACAAATCTGCCTCCAATAGATTAGCTAATGATATATATACAGACAAGTGAATATTATATGCTCATTAAGGCAACAGTGTAGATCTACATGCATTAACACGGAAAGACAGTCCCCACATCCTGCTAAGTGGGAAAGACTGTTGAAGGCATTGCACTACTGCCCATTGCTGGTATCTTTTCAATTTATACAGGTGAGTAGATTGCAAGCTCCATGAGGGCAGAGGTTTTGACCTATATCATTTGTTTTAAAGAATTTTTAAAAAAATTTATGTGAAAGGTAGAGTTACAGAGAGAAAAAGAGGTACAAAGAAAGAGAGAGGGTATCTTCCATTCAATGCTTCACTCCCTAAATGGCCTCAGTGGCTAGGCCTGGGTCAGGAGCTTCTTCCAGGTCTCTCACATGGGTACAGGGATCCTAGGGCTCAGACCACCCTCCGTTACTTTCCCAGGCGCGTTGGCAGGGAGCTGGATCCCAAGTGGAGCAGCGGGTCTCGTACTGGCACGCACATGGGATGCTGGTGTCGCGGGAGGAGGCTTAACGGCACCGGCCTCTTGGTCTACATCATTTACCCCAGTACTCCCAGCTCCCAGTGAAGTGCCTGACACAGAGTGGGCGTGCAAGGAATATTGGTTGAATGAATAAACAATGCACATGCACACACAGGCACACACACATTTGCAAAGGAAAAAAATCCAGAGTTAAACAACAAAATAGTAACCATCACTATCCCAGAGTAGAAGAATTTTGGCTGATTAATTACATCCCCTTCACTTTCTATTTCCTTTTCTTTAAAAATAACTACATGTCATTTTTGAAACAGACTTTTCAAATGTAAACAAGCACAAAAAGTGGAGAAGTCTCTTGGGGCCCTCCGGCCTGAACTGGGCAGAGCTGTGTTTGGCCATAGCTGGACCATACCACCCAGGTGCCTGCCCCTGGGGACCGACAAGCTCTGTGGGGGCCAAGGACCATTCCCAAGGGTTGAGTTTCCAGGACTCTGGTCTGGGGGGACACCATGTTTGAGGTGAGACCCTCCTGGGAGATCCGGACAATAGAGAGGCTCCCAAGGGACCAGGTAATAGGACAGGACGGGATAGCAGCGACCCTAGTCACAGTTTCTTCTGGAGAGGGTGGAGGGAGGGCATGGGATGCAAAGCCCACTGATGTGTACCTGGCACAGCCTCCCACACCACGGAGGCCACAACCGGGACTCCCAAAAGCCCTGTGTGCAGACTGGCTGTGTCGCTGCGTCACGGCTCCCAGGAAGCTTTGGAAGCTGCAGCTTCCTGGCTTTGGCCCTTGTTTGCTGAACTCAAACATCTGGGCCTGAGGCCCTGGAGCCTGTCATTTCACAGAGCTCGCGGGGTGTCTGAGGCACACTGGGGTCTGCCAACCTCCATGGGGGGTGGGGTTGGGCATACATCAGAAACAGTGCTGGAGCCGGCATGGAGAAGCAGTGGGTTAATACACTGCTTGTGATGACTTATCCCGTATCAGAGCGCCGATTTGAGCCTGGCTGCTCCAGTTCCAATCCAGCTTCCTGCTAATGCAAGCATCTGGGAAAGCAGTAGAAGATGGCTCAAGTCCTTGGGCCCCTGCCTCTCACATGGGAGACCTTGACGCATTTCCTGACTCTTGGCTTTGGCCTGGCCCAGCCATGGCTATTGTAGCTAGCAGAGGAAAATTCTCTCTCATTCTCACCCCCCTCTCTCTTTGTCACTCTGCCTTTCACGTACATAAATAAGCCTTAAACTATAAATGAAAATAGTATTGTGCTGGACAGACACATTGGTAGCTGTTACGCCACTTGTGATGCAGTCATAAGTGACCTAACGATGACTGATTCCCAAGACTTCCTCGGAAGAACTCAGAAAGTGTTATAGACATTCCCCGAGTCGCAGAGCTGCCCGTTCAGGAGGACCAGGGGCACCGTTCCCACTGCTCCCCCTTAGAGCACCTGGTCCCCGGCTTTCTCAGGAAGAACCTCATGCTGAGTCCTGAGGACTTCCTCACTCGATCCTTTCTTACTGTGATAAAACGCACATAAGGTAAAATGTACCATTTTGACCACTAAACTATAGGGTCCCAGGGCACTCACTGCACCCACGTGCACAACCACCAGCACCATCCTCTAGGTTCAGCACTTCCTGCTCACCCCGACCGGAAATCCTGTCACCATGAGCAGTCATCCTCCATTTGCCCTCCCCCAGGGCTTGTCAATCACCAATCCGCTTCCTGGCTATTTCCAATCAATGGAATCTAAGGATAGATCACCTTTGTGGTCTGGTTTCTTCTACTCAGCCAAAGTTTTCATGGTTCATCCATGTTGTCGCATGTACCAGAATTCCATCCCCTCGGGGGCTGAGTGACACGCCCTGTGTGGCTAGACCGCGTTTTGTTCATCCGGCCTCTGCTGATGGGTATTGGGTTACTCCCACCTTTCACCTTTTGGTGTTGTGAATGGCGCCGCTGTCAGTACTCAGGTATGAGGTTTTGTTTGAACACCTGCTTGCAAATCTTTGGGGTAGAGACCTAGGAGGGGGCTGGATGGTAAACTCCATTTAACTGACTCGGAGACCTCCACAGTGCGCCACTGTGCTCTCCCCTCCCTTGCTCCTACCGGACGCCTGACGCTGCTGCCTATGCCCTGGCAACTCGGCACTGTAGCCGAGTACAACGGTCTGGGGGGTGTGGAGCCTTGGGTGGAGGTCGGTCCGTGGCCCTGACAGCTGTGAGGCTGTGGCTTGCTCATTTCACTTCTCAGCACCTGGGTTCCCCCACAATATCCCACAGGTGCTCTATGACGTCAGATCATCATGCGGTTATGGAGATGAGAGGAGCTGTGTTGAGCGGTGGGGACTGCGGTCTCTGCCTGGCCCTCTCACTCTGTGATGGCAAAACCTTGGTCACGCAGCTTCTCGGCACCTCCGTCTCATCATCTAGGAAATGGGGTGGATAAGAGGCCCGCCCCGTAGGACTCCTGTATTCAGCGAGTCAGGGCCTGGAAAGCTGCACTGTCAGGCCACGCTGTAGCACTGTAGCCACCGGCTGGCAGCGCTGGTGGTGAGGGGTGAGTGCACCTGGGTGCAGCCTCCCTTCCTCCCCTTCTCCTCTTCCCCTCCTGGTTTCCCTGCTGGGACCCTTCCCTCTCCCACGAACAGGTCGCAGTGTGAACTGGCCCTGACTCACGCTTCCTCCACGCCCTCCATCCTGTAGTGTAGGCTGTCCCACCTGAGGGCAGACTCTGGGTTGCTCTTTTAAGTGACTCTTCCCTAGACACCATCTACAGGAGGTGCTCATTCAATGCTTGTTGATTGAATACATGAAAGAATGAATTTCCTTTCAGGTAGGGCATTGGCTGGTGGGGCAGATGGTACCACGGGAACCTGGGGCTTGGGGATCCTCTCGCACCCCTGGGCCAGGAGTGTCCCCAAACACTCCTGCACTGCCTTTCCCAGCTCCACAGCAAACGGCATAGGAAGAGGTCAGTTGAGGACCCAGGTGAAGCAGAGCAGGCACAAGGCCTGGCCACCTGTTCTGCCAGCCTTCCACAGCTCTCTGGCCCAGAGTGGGGTGACAGGCAGGTATGGGTCTCTCCTCCCACGGTCCTCCACCCTGCCCTATCTGTCTCCCCGATTACACTGTGGGCCACACTCAGCTTATTTGTGTTTGTTGGAAGTGAAAGATGTTCTGGGAAGAAGTGCACAGGGCCAGGCCTGGAGACAGACGCCTGTGAATGAAGAGCATTCTGGGAAGGGGCCCTGACTCAGAGAGGTCGGCTTGCTGGTGTGCATGCGTGTGCATGCCCCATGTGGTGTGAGTGTGCATGTGTGAGTATGACAGCATGGAGTGTGTGTGTGTCCACACACATGTGTATCTGTGTGTTGGGGGGGCTGAGGATGTTGGTAGAAGCTGCCCCTCTTTCCCGGATCCCCACCAGCTCAGCTGTGCTGTGTGGGCCCTGTCGGGTGGTGATGGGAGTAGCCTGAGGGTGAGAAGCCTAATGCACGAGCCAGATGCCAAGGGTGAGAGGGGTCGCATGTCTGAGTGTCACGGTCACCTTGGGCAAGTCCCTTCCCTGGAGCTGTAGTTTCCTATGTGTCAAATCACACGGGAGCCAGGGACTTTTTCTTTCACATCGCATTAGTGTCTCTGCTGAGAGCTGCCACTGCCCAGAACGGCTTCCTACTGATGGCCTAACCCGCTCCCTGAGGCTCTGCTCGCTGGAGACAGGGACGGGCATCTGAAAGAGCCTGGTATCCTGGGGCAGCCACTGTGCCCATGTGCCAGTCTCTCCTGTCCCCCGAATCTCCCTGACGGCCACTCCTGGTCTGGCTTGTTGTGCCCCTTCCTGGAGCCGGTGGGCAAAAGCAGCCTTCTGTGGGGCTCCTTTCCTCCCAGACCAGCCTGACTCTCACACCTGCATCCATTCCCAGCTGGACATCCCCACCCCCACGAACAGGCTGAGCACCCTCCATTCACTGGACCAGTAGTCTCCAAAGTGTGGTACACACAGTCCCTCAGGCCTAGGAAGGAAACACCGAGGCTTCTATTTCTACTTAGTTTAATTAATCACATCTTTCTGCAGATTCCTAATGGTATGCATGTGTTTTATATGTACGAAGTATGTAAGTACAGTCATTCAATTTGTAAATAAATAAAATATGCATGTGTTGGTATACATTCTCTAAAATACTTTTGCTAGAGGATATGGAATCAATAAGGTTTGGGAACCCTTTCAGGGGAGGTGAGAGACAGATCGGGGTAACTGTCACTTGGTGTTTGGTGCGAACATCACAGTAGAGGTAAAGGTTAAATGCCAGGGAGCTTCGGGAAAGGAGGTGAGTGCCACCAGCAGAAGTGTGGGAGGAGAGCCAGGGTAGTCTCCACGCAGGGGGTGGGTTCGGGGCTGAGTTTATTGTTGATTTTACATTGATTTATTTATTTGAAATATAGAGTTGCAGAGAGAGAAAAGGAGAAACACAGAGAGAAATCTTCCATCTGCTGGCTCTCTCCCCAAATGGCCACAATGGCCAGGGATGGGCCAAGTAGAAGCCAGGAGCCAGGAGCTTCTTCTAGGTCCTCCACATGGGTGCAGGGCCCCAGGGACTTGAGCCATCTTCCACCGCTTTCCCAGGGGCATTAGCAGGGAGCTGGATCGGAAGTGGAGCATCCAGGACTTGAACAGGTGCCCATATGGGATGCTGGCACTGTAGGCTCAGGCTTAACCTGCTGAGCCAGAGTGCTGGCCCCTGGTGCTGAGTTTTAAAGAGGACGTGGCCATGTGGCCATGTGGCCATAGAAGGGAAGACCTTGGCAGAGGACAGTGCATGAGCAAATGCACAGGGGCTGGGGAGCACAGAGTGAACAGGGGCCCAGAGCCTGAGGGTCTAGGTCAGATATAGGACAAGCAGGAGACAAGATGGAAAGTGTGGACTGGGGACAAGGGACAGAGAAGAAGCTCTGAAAATGTGAGGGCTACGCAGGAAAAAATGCATGCAATGGGGATGCCGAGGGCCAGAAGGAAGAGACGTGGCCCACTTTTTTTTGCCAAGCAGAGTTAGACAGTGAGAGAGAGAGAGAGAGACAGAGAGAGAGAGTTATAGACAGTGAGAGAGAGACAGAGAGAAAGGTCTTCTTCCATTGGTTCACTCCCCTAATGGCCACTACGGCTGGTGCTGCACTGATCCGAAGCCAGAAGCCGGGTACTTCCTCCTGGTCTCCCATGCGGGTGCAGGGGCCCAAGCACTTGGGCCATCCTCTGCTGCCCTCCTGGGCCACAGCAGAGAGCTGGACTGGAAGAGGAGCAACCGGGACTAGAACCCAGGGTGCTGGCGCCGCAGACAGAGGATTAGCCAAGTGAGCCACGGCGCCAGCCAATGTGGGCCACTTCTGTCTGGGGGTTTTGATCAAGGTAGGGTCTGCAAGAGAGGCTGGAGGGGACAGATAATCAGCAGGAAGACGGAAGGTGTCTTCAAGGCCCGGCAAACAGGTCTGAATCAAATCAGGACAAAGGGGAAGGGAAGGGAGGAGCAGGCAGGAGAAACCCCATGGAAGCTGATGTACCTGAAGGCCACGGGTGGGACAAGGCGGAGGAAAGGTAGGGCAGAGGAGACGAAGACACCTCAACCTTCCGTGCCCAGGGACCAGACGGGCAGCACCGAGGGACCCCTGAAGGATGCAGTTCAGGTGCAGAAATCTGGTCTGTTGCCTGGAGGGTTGGAGGGTCTGGCAACCAGTTGGTTGTATATTTTTGATTTTATTTATTTTATTTGACAGGTAGAGTTACAGACAGTGAGAGGGAAAGACAGAGAGAAAGGTCTTCCTTCCGTTGGTTCACTCCCCAGATGGCCGCAACGGCCAGAGCTGCACTGATCCGAAGCCAGGAGCCAGGTGCCTCCTCCCACATGGGTGCAGGGGCCCAAAGACTTGAACCATCCTTCACTGCCCTCCCGGGCCACAGCAGAGAGCTGGACTGGAAGAGAAGCAGCTGGGACTAGAACCCAGCGCCCATATGGGATGCCGGCCCACAGGTGGAGGATTAACCTACTGAGCCATGGCGCTAGCCCCTAGTTGGTTGTATATTAAAGATGAATTCTCCAAGGGCTAAACCTTTATGAACCCAAAGATTTTATTTAATGTTATTTTGTTTGAAAGGTGAGAGACACTCAAAGAGAGCTCTTCCATCCACTGGTTTATTCCCCAAATGCCCACAACAATCAGGGCTGAGCCAGGCCAAAGCCAGGATCCCCCAAAGTCCATTGAGGTCTCCCCTGTGGGTGACAGGGACACAAGTACTGGGGCCATCACCTGCTGCCTCCCAGGGTGCACACTAGCAGGAAGCTGGAATCAGAAGTGGAGCCTGGGCTTGAACCCAGACACTCTGATGTGGGAGGCTGGTGTCCTTAGAGACAGGAGTTAGGAATGCTGTTCCTGCCTGCAGGGGCGTGCCCCAGTCCGGTGGGGAGAGCACTACACAGGGAAGTGATTGACCACCTGTCTGTTGGCTGAGGGCATGACCCCGAGGCCCAAGGCAGGTCCAGGGCTGTGGCTTTACCCGTGTCCCCGCCGGCAGACAACAGGATCCTTTGAGGACGTTGCAAACCTTTCCTCGTGACTCAGGGTCATCACAGGTGTAGGTGCCATGTGACAGTGGCATGGGCACTGGGTGTCTCTGACTTTGCATTTTGTGTGAAAACCATGATGTCAGCTGCGCCACCCTTTGCCAAGCAAGCCAGCCTCAGAGAGCACAGCACATGGTGCTAGATTTTGTGACCTCCTCCCATCTGCACCGCTGAGCTCCTCTGCGCTCCCTTTGTCTATTTCTGGGTTTAGGGAGCTCCCCGGAACTCGGCAGAGAGGAAAGTTCTAGGCTTGGGAGTGCTGCAAAAGCACTGCTGAGCAGGTGGGCTTATTTTAATTAATTAACACCTCCCTCCCTCCCTCCCTCCCTCCCATCCTCCCAGGCCCCGCCGGCTTGTTCCCATTTCAGCCTTGCTCGTCTCCCCAGCTATTTATAAAGCTCTTCCCTTAGTTGGCGGCTTTCCTCCTTGCTCACTCTTGAAGCTGCCTGCTGGAAGGTCTCCCCGGAGACGGAGGTCCCCATTGCCCATGGGGCTCATCTGAGGTTTAACCCTGACGTGTCCTGAAACTTGGTGAGGTGGACCCAGCACTCGAGAGCCACACATCTGAACACATGTGCTCCCCCGCCCGCTGGCTGAAGGTCTCTGGTGAGTCTCTGGGCCTCACAGCCCCTAAGAACAGTATGGGTTTACCATCATGTGCTCTGTTGGGAGGTTAACTGTTAGTGTGGATTCATTTTGAACTTGAGTCTCAAATACTATAAAAGGGTACTTCAAAAAGCTCATGGAAAGTGGAATTAAAGGAGTTTATTTTGGTGTAATTTTGAAAATTCACAGGTTTTTTTTTTTTTTTTTTGTAATACACATTTTCCCTGAACTTTAAACACGCTTTAAAATTTTTATTTGAAACACAGAGAGACCACCACACAGAGAGAGACAGAGATGGGCAGATGGATCATTTGGGTTTACTCCCCAAATGCCTGCAACAGCTGGGACTAGGTTAGGCCAAAGCCAGGAGCCAGGAATTCAATGTGGGTTTCCTATGTGGGTGGCAGAGATACAACTACTTGAGGCATCACATGCTATAGTTCAGGATGGACATTAGTGGGAAGCTGGAGCTGGGAGCAGAGCCAGGACTTGAACCCAGGCACTCTAATATAGGATGAGGCATCCCATGTGGCTTCGTAGCCATTGCACCAAATGTCCACCTTGTTATCATGAACTTTTTGAAGACACCTTGAATTGATAAATCTAAGGCAAGAAGCAAACTGAAATGGGACTTTGGGTTTAGATCTTTTCAGCAAGGGCATACGATTGCAGAGCCGACCCTCTCTGTATAACCACGACCCCACCCCTTCCTAATCCCCCCTCCTCACTTTCTCAGTGTGATCGCCACCATCCCACAGCCTGGCCCTCACACTCATTTTCTTCTGTGCATTGTCAGTCTCTGGCAGCAGCACAGGGCAAGCTCTACAAGGGAAGGGAGTATTGTCTGTTTTGTTCCCTGCTGTATCCTCGCACCTTCAACAGCCCCTTCTGCATAATGGACACTGGGTAGACATTTACTCCCTGGTAATACATAAATGGGTGAGACACCATTCATGGTGTGCCCGGAACAACGCCTGGCACAGAGGGGGTGCTCCAAAATGCCATTGCCTTCCCCCACCCCCATTTGATGGTTTTCATGGGATCTGGATGTCGCCGGATGTGGCACATGGGCTGTAGGGATCTTGTGGTATGGCCTCTTTCGGGGGGATGTGCCCTTGTCTGGGGAGGGGGTGCTTCCTCTTCTTTCTCCTCCTCTGTCTGGTTCTACGCTGGCTCATGTCAGCTGACACACACTTGCCGCTCTTCTGTCCCTGCCCCTGCCCCTGCCCCAAAGCTGAGCCCAGCTGCTTGTGGAGGGTCTGCCTCGACTCCCTTGCTGGGTTCTCAACCAGGTCCAGGTGGGCCCAGGGCCTGAGAACTATGAAGCAGGCATGGTCTGTACTCACCAGCTGCAGCCCCACCAGGAAAATTCTCACTGTCTGAAGATGAGCACCTGGCAGGTCTGGAGTTAGGGTCCTGGTTCTCATCAGGGGTCAGTGTACTCCCACCACTCCCAGGGAAGATCTGGCAATACCCAGAGACACTTCGTGTGTGTGTGTGTTGGGGGGGACTACTGGGACCTAATGGGTAGAGGCCAGGAAGCTGCTAAAATTCCTGCAATACACAGGTCAGACCCCTCCTCAGCATCAAAGAATTACATGGCCCAAACTGCCCACAATGCCATTTGAGAAGCCTAGGAGGGTACAATGAAAAATAATGAGATCTGCCACTGACGGAGCACTTGCTGAGGGACAGGGCTGGGCTAAGCACTTCATATGCACCTTCTCCCTGAATCCTCAGCACCACCATCAGAGATGGTGTTGTTTTTCCATCATCCAGGGGAGGAAACAGAGACAGTGCAGACCAAGTCACTCGTACAACCATGCACAGCAGTAAACAGTGGAGCCAGCATCCACCTGGAGCATTGGCAACATGGTGGTCCTAACCAATGCCTTCTTCCTTATGTTGGCTCAGCTCTAGGTGCAGGGCGCCAGCAATGGTTTTCGTGCCCAACTCTCTACTCCCTGCTAATCCATGCAGATCTGCTCAGGGCACCCTCAGAGTGCCTCAAATACCCCCAGCTAATCTCTCTCTCTTTAAAATTTTATTTATTCATTTGAAAGTCAGAGTTACAGGGGCTGAAGCTGTGGTGTAGTGGGTAAAGCTGCTGTCTGTGGTGCCGGCATCCCATATGAGCACTGGTTCAAGTCCTGGCTGCTCCACTTCCGATCCAGCTCCCTGCTGTGGCCTGGGAAAGCAGAAGATGGCCCAACTCCTTGGGCCCCTGCACCCACATGGGAAGACCCAGAAGAAGCTCCTGGCTTCAGATAAGCGCAGTTCCATCTGTTGCAGCCAATTAGGGAGTGAACCAGTGGATAGAAGTCCCCCCCACCCCATCTCTCCTCTCTGTGTGTCACTCTGACTTTCAAATAAATAAATAAATCTTAAAAGAAAAAAAAAGTTACAGAGGCAGAGAGAGAGAGAGAGAGAGATCTTCCATCTGCTGGGGTCACTCCCCAATGGCTGCAATGGCCAAGACTGGGCCAGGCTGAAGCCAGGAGACAGGAGCCCCATCTGGGTATCCCATGTAGGTGCAGAGCCCCAAGCACATAGGTCATCTTCTACTGCTTTCCTAGACCATTAGCAGAGAGCTGATTGGAAGTGCAGCAGCCAGGATTGAATCGGCACCCACATGAGATGCAGCCTTACCCACTGCACCACAGTGCTGGCCCCATCCCAGCCAGTCTCTAGGAAGTGTCACAGAGCACCCTATCTGACCTTGGGTGGGCTATCCCTGGCCTCCCTCCACTGATTCCAGCTCCCACACTAGAGGAATCCAGTTCTTCTGGAGCCCTGCACATGGCTCTTCTCACCTTGAACCCTGTGTGCCCGCTGTTCCCCCGGCTCTGCCGCAGCACTCGTGGAATCTCCGCCTGCACCTCTGCCATGCTCCCCAGGGCTGACAGAATCTCCTTTGCCAACTCGCTGGACCTGGCACACAGCCTGACCTGCCCCTCCCTCGGCTCACTGTATCCACATCACTGCCCTGAGCGTCTGCTGTGTGTCAGGAGCCCCAAAGCAGCAAGGGCCCCAGACTGTCCGAGCTGGCAGGACGTTGGACAATCTGAGCCCAAATGTGTCCATCTTCAGTGCAGTCTCTTTCCACGAGACTGCGTTTGTCAGAAGACGAGCAGGGAGCCTCAGGCTGAGTTTGCTCAGGGTTCATGATCGCCTCATTCTCCCCAGCCCAGCGGCCGCTCCTTGTAACAACGGTTCATCTTCAGGAAGGCATCTGAAGTCAAGTGCGCAATCATCATGCACTCTGCTTTACAGATGCAAACACCACCACCCCCACCCCCACCCCCACCCCCGCCAGCTCTGAGCCAAGCGGCTCTCTCCCTCCTCCAGTGACCCCGTGTACCGTCAGCGTCCTGCAGAGCTCTGCTGGCACCTCCAGCGATCTGTGAATCTGTAGACCCACCAGGCAACTGCGCTGGGACTTAGCAGCTGCGGCACCCAGGCTCTCCCTGCCCAGCCCCTTGCTAGCCACCTTCCCTTGTGGGAGTGTGAAAGCCCCCTCTTGGGGTTGAGAAGAGCTCCTCATGGGAGCCAGGAGGAAACCCCAGTCCACGAAAGGAGCCATCTTCGCAGCCTCTAAGCGGAGGAGTTGCTGCTTGCTAGGCATTCAGAGAGGAAGCTGCCTTTATTTTTCCCTCTGTGATTTCAAATTTAATTTAAATATTTCATTAGAAGGGTAACACCCACACTGTGGGCTTTGCTGGGCCTACTCAGAAACATTCCACTGCAGTATGACCTCTGAACTCAGGGGTTTTCCTCCAGGCCTTGGGGCAGCAGTGTGGCCCAGCTGCTCTTCCTGCCGGCCTCCTGTCCCACCCCTCTCAGGAAAGGGCGGCCTTGCTATGGAGATGGCTGGTGTCACCCCCACTTGCTGCAGGAGCACTTGACCAGGGGTCGCAACGCAAGCCCTTTCTGATCAGCATCTCAGCCCTGTGACTGCTGAGGGCTGAGGATCAGCAGTTTCCTTGTGCAGCAAGGATCCCTGCGTCTACTTCTTGAGTTTCAGGGGGGCCGGGCCCTGAGACCACAGAAACTTCAAAGCTGGCCGCAGGAAGCAGCTCTTGCAGGGGCAGAGCGCTGTCCATTTTCCCCGGCATGCAGGAGCCCCTCAGCCTGTGAGGGGCTAGGGACCTGGGTCATGGTCAGATGCATGGAGCACAATGAAGAGGTAGCTCCATCCCCACCTCCTGGTCCCACTCGGTGTGTCCGGAAAAGCTAGTCATTCTCTGCCCTTTGGCAGAAATCTAGGGCCTGTCACATGACTTTCCTGGTTACTCTGGGGCAATTAAAAGTCGGGGGGGGGGCTGGCGCTGTGGTGCCATAGGTTAATCCTCTGCCTGTGGCACCGGCATCCCATATGGGCGCCGATTCTAGTCCCAGCTGCTCCACTTCTGATCCAGCTCTCTGCTATGGCCTGGGAAAGCAGTGAAAGATGGCCCAAGTCCTTGGGCCCCTGCACCCATGTGGGAGACCAGGAGGAAGCTCCTGGCTCCTGGCTTCAGATTGGCACAGCTCTGGCCATTGCAGCCATTTGGGGAATGAACCAACGAGGGAAGACCTTTCTGTCTCTCCCTCTCATTGCCTGCAACTCTACCTCTCAAATAAAACAAATAAAATCTTAAAAAAAAAAAAAGTCTTTTTGGGAACTAGATTTCTTGATAAAAGGCCTGAGGCATAGGAAGAACAAGCTGGGCCTGGACCATCTCGTAGTGCCAGGAAGTACTAAAGAAATGAAGTGAGGGAGGACACAGGAGCCGGCTCCAAAGAGCTTCCAGTGACCACAGGTGGAACAACCCGAGTGACACAATGAGCAAGAGCAACGCATTATAACCCCCAAAACAAAATCATGTGTGTCCATACCGATATAAATAATGCATTGAATATATAAGTCAACGGGCAAATGGGAGGAATGGCTAACTCTCACTGAAGAAGTCTAGATACTAAATGCGGAAAGCAGACAAGGCTGTTGGAGAGTGGCAGCAGTAGCTGCTGCAGGCGACATGCATGGAGGAGTGCTAAAATTAGCGGATGAGCTTTAAGGAGAAACAGGATATCTGTGTGGTGTCGATGTATCTCCCCCAAATAGTTGTTAATTACTGCGATGGTTTTCACATATGTTCACACATTATTCGATATTCTTCCCTCCGGGGCACGGAGCTGAATTCTCTTCCCCTTGAGTGTGGGCTGGAGGTACTGAGTGACTTCTAATTAATAGAGTATGGAAGGGGAAAAAGCGTAACTTCATGAGGAACCTGGCATACCCCTTCTCAATGAAGCGATGAGCTTGAACGCAGGGAGTAGCCAGGACGACTGTGCCCTGATACCATGCGATGAGGCGGGGATACCGCCTCCTTCCCCAAAGTCCATGGCCTCAGTGTAATCACAGGAGAACAGCAGACAAGCCTGGGCAGAGGAACATTCTACAAAATTCCAGATCAGTGTCCTTTGGTGTCAAGATCATGGAGGACAGGAAGACTGTGGGAAACTGTGATGACCCAATGCAGTATGGGATCCCAGACCGGACCCTCCGAGGGGAGGAAGGACACGAGTGGGAGAAATCGGAAGGCAGTCTGGAGCTCAGCTCATGGTATTGTGCCAGCGTGAGTTTCTTGGCTTTGGCCAACTCTCCACAGTGGTTACATAAGATTCTGCTAACGTGAGGGAAGGGCGGCTGAAGGGTGTGTGGAACTCTCCAGAGCATGCATTGTCCGTGGAGATGAGACTGCTCCCAACAGGTGCCGTTGGCACCTTCCATCTCCCAGTTACAGGGGACCTGAGACGGGATGGGGCTTGTTGGGCTGTGAGCTGGCTCTACTTCCTGATGCAGGACAGGGGACATTTCCACATTGGCCACGCCTACTAGGGAAGGGCTTTCTGCTGCTTCAGCTGGATATGCCCTGGCTCTCCAAGCCAACCTGGTGATGTACAGGAAGGCAGAGGGAAAAGAACAAGTGAAGAACCATGCAAAAGAACAGAGAAAGTGCACAGCAAACGACAGGCAAGGGAGGGCAGAAGCAAGGACAAGGTGTCTCAGAGCACAACAATACAGAGAGTGGTGGTGGCAGTGAATAAAAGTGGGGTTCACTTGCGTGTTTACCAGCTACTGGCACTGCTGTGAACATGTTATGGGCATCACTTATGAGTCCTCAAGATGGATCCATTTTTATGGAGTCTCCAGGAAACAGAGAACCATGGGGTTAGTGAGTGGCAGAGCTGGGATCCAAACTCAGG
Organism: Lepus europaeus; assembly: GCF_033115175.1. Lineage (NCBI taxonomy): Eukaryota > Metazoa > Chordata > Mammalia > Lagomorpha > Leporidae > Lepus > Lepus europaeus. The sequence continues at coordinate 33,426,056 of NC_084831.1, forward strand.
TCACCGTATGATCAAGTTCATGTGCAGATTCAGTAAACACCTTCCGAGTGAGCCCAACACGGTGGTGGGACACTCACTCACACCAACTTCACCATGGTGGGGACTGTGGCCTGCCTTCTACAGGCAGAGAAATGGGGGTCCTCCTGAGTGACTGGTAGCACAAGGCCTAGAACTTGAGTCTTGTCACTCCTAGCTTAACATTCTCTATGCCTGGCAACCTCTCTCTCTCCATCATGTTCTTGGAATATGGGCAAAAGTGCCACATGGGGCTGCCAATCAGCCAGGGCACATGAAAAGGAATGTTCTCGTTGCTGAATCGTGGACACACCTCTGTACCCGTTGGTTACAGCCCCTGCTCTGAGCAGCCTCAAATGCTGCCCTGGATCCTTCTGCCCAGATGCCCCCCACAATCCAGCATCTAAAGAGTTAACTGATGCCGTGGCCTGCATCAACCTTGGCCAATTGTTCAATACTTTGAGAAAAGATTGTCTTTGGCGCTTCATCTGCTCTTAAACACTGCCATTGCCATTCCTCCTCTGATGTACACAGACGAGAAAGCTGAGGCCAGCGGAGGTCAGGGCTGCCCAGATTGTGTGGCTGGTTAAGGGCTGAGCCATGCTAAACCTAAGGCCTTTGACTTCCAGTCTAGTGTTTTCTCCACTGTGTACCCGTTTCATTTCACATATATAGAGAACTTATAGAAAAGAATTTTAAAATAGGAGCTGGAGCTGTGGCATTGCAGTTTAAGCCACCAACTTCGGTGCTGGCATCCCATATGGGCTTCGGTTCAAGTCCCAGCTGCTCCACTTCCAATCCAGCTGCCTGCTATGGCCTGGGAAAGCAGCAGAGGATGGCCCAATGGCTTGGACCCTAGCACCCATGTGGGAGACCCAGATGAAGCTTCTGGCTTCATCTGTCTGGACCAGTCCTGGCCATTGTAGCCATTTGGGGAGTGAACCAGCAATTGGAAGACTTCTCTCTGCCTTGGCCTCTCCCTCTCTGTAACTCTGCCTTTCAAATAAATAAATAAATCTTTTTTAAAATAGAATTTTAAAATAAATTAAATTATAAAACATCACAGATCAGGGATGAGTCTTTGTGAAAGAGATTTGCTGGGTAAAAACAAAATCCATGCTATTGGCAAAGATTCTGCAGGCTCTTAGCTCATTGCATGGAAAGGTGGATGTGATGGGTTGATTGATGGCTCCAACTCTTTTTATTTAAGATTTATTTATTTGAAATGCAGAGTTACAGAGAAAGAGAAGGAGTGACAGAGAGGGACAGGGAGATCTTCCATCCACTGGTTCATTTCTCCAAATGGCCGCAACCATCAGAGCTGTGCCAGACAGAAGTAAAGATCCTGGAACTCCTTCCAGGTTGCCTATGTGGGTAGCAGGGACCCAGGGACTTAGGCCACTGTCTGCTGCTTTCCCAGGTGCATTAGCAGGGAGCTAGATCAGAAGTAGAGCGGCCAGGACTAGAATTGGTGTTCATATGGGATGTTGGCATTCCAGGCCCCACCCCATCCCTGCCTTGTTGGCTTCAGAATCCAAAGACAGTTATCAAGTTGCCCTAAAATAACCCTGTATTCTTTCAGATCACTGAAAGACTCAGGGCATAGAAAGAAAGGTTTTGATCCTTGAGCTTCTAACCAGGGGCTTCCACAATTTTTATGGGTCCACTATGTGGCCCAAAAGCCACATTGCTCCTGCTATCACACTGCCAGAATGACAAGTGTCTTAGTCTGCAGGCTATGGGGGAGATCCCTGGACCTGATCAGGAGTTACACATGGACACAGTTATGTGCTGCTCACCCCAGCTTCTACATATCAGCTATCAGTGATGGACAGATCACAGAAGGTCCAGGGCAAGGGGAAATCTACAAAGGTCTGAGCTTCCTGCAGTTGGAGTAGCAGTAGTAATAAAAGGATGAGCCCTGTGTCATTTAAACAAATCTCCATGAGGGCCACAAAAGGAAATGCAATGGATCCAGAGTTTTAAGGCAAGAAGCCCATTCTCGACATTGATGGCTGGGGCCCGGAACTCACACACCTGTGCCATGGCCAAGAAGGAAAATGAGAGGCAGCTCTTGATTCAGGCTGTGAATTCAGCCGCTGCCCCCTGTAGGAGACCCCACCACACCTGTCCACACTGAGCCAGTGTGGAGGCAATGGTGTGTGTGCACCTGCTCCAGGGGATAGGGTAGGCCTGGCTGGGCCTCTGAGAGGGTCAATTCCAGGGCTGGCCCTGGAGGACCTGGGGCTGTCTTTGGGTCTGTCTGCCTGCCTTAGTGCAAGGTGGCCCTGTCCTTATGCAGTGAAGAAGCGATGCACCTCAGGTAGGGGTCAGCTTTAGTGCCGTGCCCTCTTCACTCGGCCCAGGCCACTGCCATTGGCTGCGTTTTCCTGAGTCTGACTCTTGATGACCCACAAGAGCTCTGGAGAGGGGAGTTCTGAGAACAGGCATGCGCTGGCCACCTTCCCGGAAACCCCCTGAGCGGCTTTAAAGTACTTGGGGAGCACCTGCCGTTCCTCCCTGTCTCTGTCTTCCTGAAGGTCTTTATTGTGTGTGTCCTAGACAGCAGACTGGGAATGGAGTCTTTCTCTGAGCTCCCCTAGCAGCTCAGTGAGGGTCCCAGAGAGGAGGGGAGTGGCCTGCCCATGACCGAACAGACCCCGACAGTGGCACTGGACCCTAGCCAGGACACAAGGTTCCTGGTTTGGGTCTTTTCTCCCTGTGCCATTCTGTGAGTGGGCAGAGGGCTGTGGGAGCAGAGCCCTGGCCCAGCCAGGCAGCCTGGGTGCTGGGTGCCTGCCAGCCCTGCGCAGAGGCCCGTCTGGGGCTCTCCCGGTGGCTCTCCTTGGCTGGCAGGCAGGAAGCTCCGGATCCTGGGCTGCGGCCCAGAGGCAGAGGAAAGGGGCTTCTCTATGCCTCTGATTGTCCCCATGACCGCCCTGGAACAAAGCAGGGACTCACGCCGCCTCCTGCCACCAGCCTCCGCCCAGCTGTTCTGGCCACGCAGCCCCATCTCCCCGGCCTGTCTGTGGAACACTGGGCATTTGTCAGCCTTCAGAATCACGCTGTGTGCCCAGGGCTCTTGGGCCCTCCCGCTCCAGGTCCTAGCGGTCGGGCGGGCAGAGCCACAGGCCCTCTTTCAAATCCCCAACCCCATCACTCAGTGAGGCCAAACCCAGGTCTGTGATATTTAACTATTTCATAGCCTAACACCCTATTTGGAGGCCTACCCCCTTCCCTGACATGACCAAGGAAGTCAAGAGGGCAGATCATGGTTCCAGTGTCTTCCCTCAAGGTGTGTGCGCAGGAAAGAGCTCTAGGCTGAAGATCAAGGCAGTGCATTTATTAGACCTCACCACGCCTCAGTGTCAATGACCTGTCAAATGGGAAGAGTAGCAGCTAATCCCAAGAGCTAATCCTCAATGACCTATTAATATCAAGCCTCAATATCATCACCTGTCAAATGGGAGCAGTAGCAGCTAATCCTAAGAGCCTACGTTTGCCTAGGGTTCCTCTACAAGGGCATGTCCAATGCTCCTCCCCTCTGCCATCACATGTCACTCATCTCATCCTCACCACAAGGCCCCCTGCCCAGCTTCCACTCTCTGTGCAGACGCAGGATTCGATGTGTGCAGTCACAGTAAAACGTAAAACATGGCCCCAGAGCAGCAGTGCACTGCACACAGGCCATGCTGGAGCCTGCCACATCTCACATGTGACAGGTGCATCCCTCCAGTGGGGGCTACGGGCAGTGACCGTGTGAATCGCTGTGCACATGGGGCCCACACTCCCGTGCACACAGCAAAAGTCTAAAGGCAGCATGTGATGCTGCTGTGCTCACTTCATTGATGGAAAAGTTGATTCTTTCATCATCTTCAGGAATGAGTTTAGGAAACAAGGACAAGCCAAGGGCTGCATGAGTGGTGTTTATGCTCAGCACATCTCGGCAGCAGAGTGGTGGCAGTGCCCACGCTGGAGCCAGACTGCCTGGCTCTGAATCTCAGCTCTGTCATTCTCCAGGGAAATGGCCCTTTGCGATTTGGTTTCCTTGACTGGAAACGGGGTACGACGGTGCCCTTCACATGAGTTCAGCAAATCTCAGTGATGAAATATGAAGGCAACAGAGACCCTTCTCCTACCCTTCTCGCTAGGGAGAGGGAGCCAGAGGCAGGTGGCTGATGCATGGGGAGAAGGGCACAGGGCTGCAGTCAGGTGGATCCAGATTCGAGCCCCAGCTGGGTACCCAGGGCAAAGGACTCAACCCATCTAAACCTCAACATAACCATTTTATCACAATGGTAACAGCCCATCCCTCACAGGGTTTGGCCCAGGATGAGCAGTTTCTGACGTCAGCTGGTGGCAAATGACAGCACGGCAAAAGCAACAGGGTAAGGGAATGGAACGTGACAGGGGTGCTAATCCCCCAGGTGGGAGTAGATCTGATCGGGAGATGCAGCTTCAGCAGGGGTCAGGGATGATCGGGACGGAGAGAACTGGACTGGGATGCAAAAGATACAGAGTCCTGTCTGTCCCTCAGACAACAAAGAAGCAGAGTCACGAGGGGGGACAATGGGAGGGGACAGGCAGCTCGCCTGGTACCAGGCCACTGCTCTGGGAAGAGAGCTGCCTAGTCCCAGGACCTGGAGTGGCATGTGGGTGGGGCTGGGCCAGGTCAGTGGGGCCGGGGGTGGAGGGTGGGGGATGGGATTGGGGAGGGCATGGTGCTGAAAGGCGGTGCCATGGGGAGTGGGGGGTCACCAGAAGTGCTAAGAAGGAGAGTTAAGGCATGGCTGGCACGATCCAAGCAAGTCCAAGCTGCACCAGGAGGAATAGGGCAGGGACGTGGGCAGTGGCTGAGGCTGGGCCCATTCCTTATTGCTCCTGAGGTCATTCATGTCCATCTTTAGCTGGTCCTGGACAGAGGCCACCTCCTAATTCCTTCCGATCGGGCCAGGCTCCCTGACACCCTTACATCAGCTCTGACCCGAGCTGAGCATAGGAGCCCACGCAGGAGGGAACAGGAGGTTCACCTGACTCGAGGCAGGTTGATCTGATTCTATTGGGGGCTTGGGAATCTGAGCAGCCCAGATCGACAACCAGGTCAGCCCCACAAACGTGCACCTCAGAGCTCTGGCAAGCAAGGAGGAGCTGTGCTAAGCCAAGCAAGGAGGGTAGCACGGGGCTGATCCCTGAGACAACAGGGCTACACCCCCAGGGGCCACAATAGAGCGACGCTGGCAGACTTAGCCCCACTGGCATCTGAATGAAGAGCAGGAGACGCGGAAACTGAATTGCAATGACAAGTTCCTGCTTCCCCATGGCTCAGGATTTTGTTAACATCCCTGGATCTCCCAGCGGTGACTGGCAACAAAAAGTGTTGAAACAAAAGGAGGGTTTCCCGGTAGGGGAGGAGTGTCCTCAGGCTTTCCAGCTGGCCGGAGCCAGGGGAGGGACTGGCTGTGTGTGACTGGGGATGATCAGGCCCCTCTCTGAGCACTCTTCCCCTTGCTGTGAGATCAGAGCTTGGACTAGACCAGGCCAATGGGGACACTGACACCCTGTGAGTCCACACAAGTGGGCAGGGAGCGTTGTCATCGGGATCAGGCACCACCCTGCCCAGGTTGGAACGCTCAGAGTCACTGCCACCACCCCCTCCTGCACATTCCACTGGCAATGCCCATTCTTCATGAGCTCCTTATCCACTTGGATCATGGCTGCTGAAATGGAAGGCATCCAGCACATCCAACGGGCTCCGGGGTTCTGTCCATGTGCCTTCTAAGAGCTCCTGAAAAGGCTGCAGGGTCCCTGTTCCACTGCCTCGGTTTGGACTCTGTTTCTCACTAGGCTAGGCCATGACCCCTGCACGCTCCTAGCTGGTGTCTTTCTCACCTGGCCACAGACTGAGCTCTTCTACCTCTTACAGGCGCCTTAAAACTCTTCAGTCAATGGGATAAGGAATGGTTTTCTGGCCTTACCGTAACCCACCCACTCATCTACCCAGTATCCACTGCTCCCAACACGTCTCCCTGCCTGAAGCCAGGCCCAGCAACTTGCAAGTTGGGAGAGAGCGAGATCTTGCCTCTGGGCCCTGGCACAGCATGTGTTCCTGTGGCTGCAATGTCCTCTGTCACTTGTCATCCTTCAATCAGCTCCGCTGTCCCTTCCTGCTGTTGTCATCGTTCCGCTGTGGCCCCTCAGCGTAGAGCGAAGCTCCTCAGCTCTGCTTTTGTGATTACCCCTAGGACAAACTGTCGGTGCCGTAAGGATTCAGTGTTCCCCCTTCAGATTAGAAACCCTTTCCTTAAAGGATGTTCTAGGCGTCTGTAAATGTCCATCATTGAGAACAGAGTGATACAAGAGTCAAAAGGTGAAAACAGCCCAAAGTGTCCATTGACAGAGGAGCAGATAAGCCAAAAACACACACTGGACTATGACTCAGCCTGGAAAGGGAGGGAGCTCCACAACACGGAGAAACGTGAGGACATCACGCTAAGTGGCACGAGCCAGGCACAAGTGACAAATAAGGAGTGAATCCACCTACGTGAGCTACCCAGAACAGTCAAGTTTACAGACAGAAAGTAGAACAGAGGGTGCCAGGGGCTGGCAGTGCGGGCAGGGACAGTGAGTGTCTCTTGGGTACAGAGTTCCAGTCTGGGAAGAGGAAAAAGTGATGGCGCTGGAGGGTGGCGATGGTGGTGTGGTTGTGAATGTACTTAATGCCACCAGGCTGCATGCTTACAAATGGCTGAAATGGTAAACTTTGTGTTCTGAATATTTTAACACAATTAGCACAAAGAACGGCATGAGTGTGCAGAGGAGTACTGGAACCCTTTGCTGAATGAATGAACTGGGAGGTAAGCAAGGAAAATCCCTGGAGGGAACTCGGGAGATTACATAACCAGATGAGAACCATCAAGCCTGGAGCTGGGGTGGGCCCTGGGTGGCCCGGTGCCACTGCTGTCACCTGCCTTGGCCCAGCGGGAGACCTGCTGAGGGCCTGGGCTAGGGCTTCCAGACCTGGAACCTTGGCGTTGCAGCTCACTCTGAGTGGGTGCTTGTCCTCGGGCGTCTTGCCAAGCTCTCCTGGGAACCCAGCAGGGAGTCACTGAGGGGACGGAATCCCAAGAGAGAAGCCATAAGCACGCAGGCTGAGGCTGCCACAGGCTAGTTTTTGGTGGAGTGTGGGCGTGGGTCAGGAAGAGTGGTGCAAGGCTGGAGGGGGAGGGCTGGCCAAGGCAGCTGGGTGAGCCCCACACTGCGGAAATATTTCACTGGAGATGAATCGCAGCATGAGTCAGAGCGAGGGGCTGCGGGGCTGCAGCTCAGGGGCAGGGCACTCACTTGTCGGAATGTGCAATAAGGCACATCCCCCTGGGCCACTTAACAAGGGGGGAGGGGGGCCACAGGGCCGGGGTGGGGGTGCAGCCACCAGGGCCCTCTCAGGACACCCTCCTGTCCCTGGAAGCCGTCCTCCGTGTTCCATAACAGGAGTGTGTACGTGCACACACATACACACAGAGTTCGTCTTACCCCCAGACTTCCTGAGAGCCCTGGGTCATGAGAAGGGCAGCACGAGGCCAGCTAGGCCACGTGACCTTTAAGGTCATGTACTTCAGCTCTGCCTTAGAAAGTGAAGAAGTGTCTAGCTGGAGATGACATTTATGGGTGTTTCTTAGAAAAGAAGGGGGCTGAAAATTACCCAGAGCCCACTGAGGGCATTGCTTCCTGTAGAGATGGGGGAACAAGGCTGAGAATCTGTGGGGTTGGCTGTCGTGGCCACAGTCGGGTCAGGGCAAGTGGCCACACCCAGCATCAGGGAAGGACGCTCCTCCAGCAGGGCTGCAGGGAAGAGCAGGATCCAGTGTCCATGACTGGGGGGTTGGGAGGGGGAAGGGTAGGATTTGGTATTAGACAATGGGTCTCCAGGGTTTACAAGAAAAAGCCGCCCAGCTCTGCAGGGAACGGGCCGAGGCGGGATGGGATCTGGTCTGCAGAGGGGCAGACAGCACAGGGCTGTGACCCAGGCAGGCCCAGTTGCCCCTGGCAACCTGCAGTGTGGAGGCAGCTGAAACTGCAGCAGAGAAGGTCCCTGGGGAAGCTGAGGCCCTGCCTCCCCCTCCCCCCAGGGCTGTGTGACCCACAGGGATGCCACCAGCCGCCTGTGGCAAGGGAGTCATCTCTGTTGGTTCCAACTGAGATCTGCTGGAGGGTAAGGCACACCCTGGATTTTGAATGGTAGCATGGGAAAAAATGCAAAATCCACTATTTTTTTTTTATATTTGAGTACATGTTGAAATGATGTAGTATTAAAATCAGTTGCAACTGCTTCTTTTTGTTCCTTTTTATATGGCTACTAAAAAATCTGACATCATACATGTGGTTCACACTCGTGGCTCCCATTCATCTCTCTGGGATGGTGCTGTTCTGGGGGGACCCAGGGGCCCAGTGCAGGGAGGGCAATGGCACTGAGGCCTGGCTCCTCTGCCAGGTGGGTGGCAGCTCACCCTTCTGCACTCTGAGCATGTTCTGGGGTACAGCAGCAGCCCCCCAAATCACAAGGGCCAGGCAAGCTGGTGATACAGCAGTGGGACTGAAGCCAGCCGCACCTCTGAAAACTGGAGTATTGAGAAGACACTGAAATGTCTGCCTTTGAAAATAGGTATTGGTGCAGGAAATAACCCACAGGGCTGTTAAAAGCAGAACGTATAGCTGCCTACGGGCCACGATAGCAGCGTTCTTTCAACTCAGGCACAGGCATGGGAAACGGCTTCCCTGGGGCATGCTGCCCCCAGCTTTTTGTGGTCCCCTTGGATCTCTGAGCGTCCAGGAGGAGACATCTGCCCAGTGCAAGGTCCAGTGACTGTGTATGTATCGAGGAGACAAGGTGGTGTGGAGCCCAGCCTAGCCCCCACTTCCCAGGATCCCCAGGCATCCAGGAGGAGTGGGGAGGGCATCTGTCCCTGTGTGAAGATCATCGCCTGGGTCACAAGTGCCACGATGCACCGCCCAGAGCACGGCAGGCATGGGGCTCAGCAGGCAACACCCGGAGGAAAGAGAGTGACTTTGAGGGCAGTCACTGGGGACCAGGAGCAGCCTCAGGTGCCAGAAGCAAGACTCAGGTGTGTCCTCATCCTGGCTAAGTCCCTGGTGTTCATGGAACGGACTCACCGACCCCACCTCCTGCAGGCGCAGTGGGGGAAGTGGGCACCCGTGATGGGCAGCACAGCATGCGTGCCCTCGGCCGAGCTGCCTGGCTGTGGATCATGGTTCACCCTCACACCTGCCCTCTGAGTACCTCATTCCCCTCATTTAGAGAACAGGAGCAATAAGGACATTCATGTCTTCCCTATAGGTTGGGTGAAGGTTGTACAGGAACCAAGACAAGCAAAACGGGGTAAGAAGCACCTAGCGCACACTCAGCACCTGGAATGGGTGAGCTTCGCTGGTCCTTTGAGTTTCCTGGAGGGCCCCTCTGACCCCAGCCCCTGCTCAGCATCCTGCCTCCTCAGCCTAGCTTCAAGGCAGCTCATTAATCCTATCGGTTCCCACTTTGTCCCTCACGCTCCATTCCTGGCTGACCGCCCTCACGCTGGATGGACAGGCAGTCTGCAAACCGCAGCCCATGGGCCCAATCCAACCTGCCACCTGTGTTTGTAAATAAAGTTTTATTGGGTACAGCTGCACTCAATCATGTATGCTCTGCCATGGCAGAGCTGGGTGAGCATGACTGGGGCTCAAAAGCTGTAAATATTTACTACTCATTACTTTCTTGCAGGAAAAGCTTGCCAACCCCCACCAACACTGCCCAAGAAATATGTAATAGACACCACATAGGTCATTTCAGAGAAGCATGTTAAAAGAGAAAGAAATGGATGAAATTAATTTTAGAAATACATTTTGTTTAATATCCAAAATTTCATTGAATCATGAACATTAAAAAAACAAAAGACTACCAATGAGATAGCAGGAACTGTGTGTGCCTGCATCTCACACATGCACTACAATACACCATCTTACAGGATGCGAAGGTTAAAGATTACTTCCAAAACAGTGATGTTGTGTTTAATGAAGAAAACATTCTATACTAGTTTAGCAAATGAAGAGCCCAGCTCCTTGGCGGCATCAATCCTATTGGGAGGGACCATCCTATCGGCCAGGGCTGATGTGCATCCTGACTCACTCAGGGGCCCAGCCAGGTGCATCCGACACTGGGAAGCACAGGTAGGTCACGAGGCATCCTGGGATGCGAGCCAGGTGACTAGAGCCCTGAGCACCCGGCTTTCCCGACACTCTAGCTCATCCAGAAAGCTGGGAACGGTGTACATCACTTTCCTAGAAAACCCCCAGTCAAGGACTATAAACTTGCCCACAGCAGGGAGGGCGAAGTGGCCAGCTGCTCCTTCCTCCTGGTCAATGCGCTGTCTTCCCACTGAAGTGGAAGTGCACAGCCCCTTCCAACCCCAAGTCTTTTCCTGGTCCCTCCTGGATCCAGGAACCCTGCTGGGGAGAACCCTGGGAGCCTCCTCGGAACCCTACTCCCCGGCACACCCTGTCCCACCAGGTACCCTGTGCATCAGCACAACCCTCACATTTTTTCACCTGCTCCTGGGGTGCTCCCTGGGCACCAGCGCCTCCCCTGCCCGAGGTCAAGGTTGATCCGCTCTCTCACAACTTATGGGACCACACATGCTGCTGCAGAATTCGCCACAGGCTCAGCACTTTGAGTAGAGTCATGGCGGGAACCACCCAGCACCAGCGGATTGGAAGGTTATTAGCCGCATGATCTCAGTGCTTGGTACTTACATAGTTGCCCTGTGCTTTGTTTTCCTCATCTGTAAAATGGGAGAACAAAGTACCTGGCTCATAAAGTTATTAGGAAGGCTGCACGACTTCGTGCATGTACCATGTGTGAGTTCATCTATTAGCTGTTACTGTCAGGAAGACACACGTCAGCAGTTTTTATAGTTATGAATTTGCTTTAATGTGACACAGAGAAAAATCACATCAAATCAAACCCATGATTTTTTCGTTTGGGTCAAGGCTAATAAGTAAAAACATCTGACTAAATATAAACTAACAGTGCAGGGTGTTATAGTAGCAACGGTGAAGGTGGAAGACAGACTGCTTGGGAAATACTTAGGAGGAAACTCTAAACAGGAAGTATGGTGCTGACACCTTGTCACCAGGGCAGCCACTGGCTGGGCTGCGACCACACAGCAGCCCATGCCCATCCTCTGCCTCAGTCCGAGGCTCTTTGGGGCCTCCCTGGAAGGAGAGCATGCAGAAGCAGCCCCTGAATGCCAGCTTGTCACCAATCAGGCTGGCACATGGCAGGCAGCTCAAATTGTATGCCATGTACACCACACGGCCCCATGGCCGTCACCCCATGGAGTGAGAGCCACTTGGCTGTGACACAGGGCCAGGTGCTACCTTCTGACTCCCAGGCAGGGGCGGCTGGGGGAACTGGCTTCTCTGGCTCTGCCTCTCCCTAATGGTGCGACCTTGGACAGGGTACTGTAACCTCTGTGCTTCTGTTTCCAGAGCTGCACAATGAGGTAAGAGGTGGCAGGCCTGGTGAGTAGCAGGTGAGCGGGACAAGTGAGTTTCTTGTTTTCCTGGCTCTGATCGCAAAAGCAAGCGCCCCCTGGCAAAGAGAAGAGTACACCCAGGCAGGAAACTTTCTCTGTCTTGGACCACAAAGCCTGCAGGGGCTCCCTGCTTGTCAGCACTGCCATCTCCAGGCCTCAGCTACATGGCCCCATCCCACCACACTGGCTTTGTTGCCCTGGTTCCCAACACCCGCCCTTGCACAGCACATGTGCCCTCCTGGCCCCCAGAACAAGACACCCTACCCTGAGTCCAGACTCCATTCTCCTCCCTCCTGTTTTCAAAAACCCAGATCTGGTCAACCTGCCCCCCACCCCGAGAGCCTCTGTATAATTCCCCCACCCTGTAGAGCTAAGTCCACACTCCCAGGAGGGCAGTGGTGTTCACTTGTCATCCAGCATTCTCCTCCTTCTTGGTAGGCGGCTGAACCCCATCCCCATTCTCTCTCTCTCTCTGTCTCTCTCTCACACACACACACACGCACACGTACACACACACAGAGTCTGCACCCCAGCCGATCACCTCTAGTCACTGCCCTCCCCCTCCGACAGCGCGGGCTCCTTCACTCCCGCACACCTGTGCACCTGCTGCTCTTTCCTCTGGAACTCCCCATTCCCTTTCTGTGCTGGACAAATTCCTCCTGCCCCTTCAGCACCTTGCTGAAACAGCAGTCTGTCCCCATCGCCCCTCATTCTCTGCAGCTTGGTGACTAAGTCCTTGCCAACAAGGTGTAAATGCAGGCTGTGGTGTGGGACTACCGGGAAGTCTCTTTGGCAGGAGCATGGATGGCTGCACGGCCCTTCCACCTTTCTCCAATCCCTTTATTACAAATGGATGTGATGGCTGGCATTCCAGTAGCCACCTTAGAACATGAGGTGACCTTCAAGATGGACCCCACGCCCTGTAGATGGAGGGGCTAAAAGATACAAAAAGTCTAGGATACTGAAAATATAATGGAGTCACCATCAGCCAAGCCTAGGCTGGCTCCCGTTGGTTCTTGTGTGTGTTCAAGCCACTGTTATTTTGGTTTGCGGTTATGTGCAGAAAATCTAATTCTATCTTCTGTAACAGGCATACAAGCCATTTCCTGATTTGGTTCCTACTCTTACCTCCCCAGTCACACGTTTTCCTCTCCTTATTCCCCTACTCCATGCTCCAAACCTACTCATTTAATTTTAGATTACTCAGTGCATCATGCCTCTCTGAGGCATCACACCCTCTACCTTCTCCTCCAGGGACCATGGGAATATCTGCTTGACTTTCCAGATTCTGCTCAAAAGACACCTCCTCCATGAAGCCCTTCCAGATATACTCTCTGCACTTCCCCCCAGACAGAAGTGCTGCTCTTCCTGCCCTCTAGGCTCACAGATATCTACCATGGCACCCACAATGTGTCACCATCCACTCATCTGTTGCACCTTGCACATCCTGGGTTGCTTGAGGCAGGAGCTAAGTCATTCACTTTTGCCTCCGGCATCTAACCTAGGACCTGGGATTGTTGAGCATGAATGAGGCTGTTCAGGAAACAGGTCCCTAACACAGGCTTCCTCTTCTTAGGCCTGGGAGACTGTGTGTTGCAGGGGGTAGGGCTGTGCCACTGGAACAGGACGGGGCTCGCGCATGGTGACAAGGCCTGCTCTAGGGAACACTGTATCCCAGGAGGCCCCGGGACAGCTCTGGTGGATGAATACAAGTGCAGCTTGGAGCAGATACTGTGGTGTAATCAGTTAAGCTGTGGCCTGTGTCACCGGCATCCCACATGGGCACCGGTTTGAGTCCTGGCTGCTCCACTTCTGATCTAGCTCCTGGCTAATGTGCCTGGGAAAGCAATAGAACACGGCCCAAATACTCAGGCTCCTGCATCCATGTGGGAGATCTAGATGGAGGTCCAGGCTCCTGGTTTTGGCCTTGCCCTGCCTTGGTCATTGTGGCCATTTTGGGAGTAAACCAATAGACGGAAAAACTTTCTTTCTCTTCCTCTCTATCACTCTACCTTTTGAATAAATAAAATAAAATAAATCTTTTTTATAAAATGTGCAGCTCAAGCTCCCTTCCAATTCTCTCTCTGGTCTCTCTTCCACCAGCCAAGGCCCCGCCTGTCCTCATCTCCCCGTCTCCAGCCCTCTTTCTCTGCCACATTGAGCAGACACAGCGGGAGGCAGGAGGCTTGTGAAGCAAAGGGAAGAATGTGCAGGTGGCGCCATCTTCAATCCGATCCTGCCAGCAGCCACAAACCGCCAAGGAGCATGGAGACAGCTGCTGGGGCGACCAGTGAACAGGAGAGGATGGGGCAGCCACGCATGCAGAGGCTGTCTTGGCTGGGGCCTCCCCTCCAGCAACGACCTTGACTTAGAGAAAGGACACCTTCCCTGCTGACTCAAAACTCCACGTGGCAGTTCCCCTGGGGCTTCGTGGCACGCCCTGGACAGACAACAGAGAACAATGGGGACAAGGGCCGGAATGCAGAGAGGTTTGAAGAAGTGGCCCTGGGATCCAGCGCTTGCCTCTCCCCCGGCCCTGCAGGGCTGGAAGATGGAGAGCAGGGAGAGGAGAAGGTGCAGGGGCCAGCATTCTGCTCCTATGGCCAGCATTCTGCTCCTACGGGTGGCAGGAGGACCGGCCCACGCCCCCAGGGGCTGCTCATCAGCAGGATTCAGGGAGAAGGCCTTCTCAGCACCAGAATCGGTCCCGACAGAGCCCTGGGCCCTGGGAACCGGGGCCTGCTCCCCTCCAGGCTGCCCAGGGTGGACGCGCAGTCTGGCCCCAGGGAGGCCGAGTGCTCTGGCTCCTTGAGCTTCCTCTACCTCCCTGGGGAGTTCTGTCCACAGCGCAGCCCCACCAGCAGCTCCAGACTGCTCTGAAGGTCCTTCTCGTAACCCATTCAGCTCACTCCTCTGCCCACACCTCGGCCCTCAGCAGCCCATGACCTGCGCCGTAACAGCTTCCACAGTCCCCCCGCCCCCCCCCCCCCCACACACACACACAGGCAGAGGAGCCGACCTGCAGGTGGCAGGGCACCGCAGGGGGCAGAGGCCAGACCAGCTCCCAGCATTCAGTCTGTCATCCACACAGCACTGACTATGCCAGGCCCCATGCTTGGCCTAAAACAAGGGAAATAAAGAGCCCAGTGTGACGGAATAAATCCAGAGAAAACTGAGCTCGCTGGAGGAGAAAGGTGTCTGTGCTGTAGGGGCTGGGACTTGGACTCTGCCAGCAACAGGCACGGGGGCTCACCCAGGGCTTCTCGAGTGAGAAGCCCTACAGAGGAAAAGCAGGAAAATACAGAAATGCGCAAAGAAGAAAGCAAACCCCGCGGGGAATCCCACCGCTCAGGGAGTACTCTCACAGTCTTCTCCCTCCTATCACACCTTTCTGTCCCTGTGTTAACCGTACCCTAGGACTCCCTGCTTATTTGCTACACAGCATGGGACTGAGGCGACTGCAGGAACTTGGAGAAGCTACGCCCACATTCTCCCGGGTTTGCTTCCTTTCCAGTCCTACACAGCTGCAGGCGGGGCTGGGTAGCCCCATGCACGCCCACGGTGAGGTTACTCGTGTGCCTTCCTGCTAGGGGAGCGTCTGGGAAAAAGGACAACTCTTGCACACGCATCCCCCAACCACCCTCTGGATCTCTGAGGCAGTCCTGCTGTCATCAGCAGTTGTTTGGAGTACTGGGCCCTTCATCCTACACAACACTCGAAGTATTAGGGTTTTTTTTGTTTTGTTTTGTTTTTTTAAGATTTATTTATTTGAAATGCAGAGTTAGAGAGAGAGAGAGAGAGAGAAAGAGAAACAGAGAGATCGTTCATTCTCTGGTTCACTTCCCAAATGGCCACAATAGCCAAGGATGGGCCAGGCTAAAGCCAGGAGCCAGGAACTCCATCCGGGTCTCCCAAGTGGATGGCAGGGGCCTAAGCACTCGAGTCATCCTCCTCTGCCTTCCCACGTGCATTAGCAGGGAGCTGGATCAGAAGTGGAGTAGCTGGGGTTTGAGCCAGCACTCATGGTATGCTGGCATCACAGGTGGCAGCTAAACCCACTGTGAATGACACAAATGACAAAAAATTCACAGGTAAAAGCAATAACCCATTATTGTTGCTTGCCTTTTAAAATTATTAGGCAAACTGAGATTTTTCACGTTTTGGGCTTCTCTCTCTCCGTCTCTCTTTCTGTCTTTAATTTGTTTTGTGTATTTCTAGGGGACGTTGTTTTCAACTTTTACTTCTGGACTGGTCTTGGCAGTCCAGGAAACTCGCTGAGACACTTGCCCCTCCCCCAGCTGCCTCCGAGAGAACTCTGTGGATTTCGCAGTTCTCCACGCGTGTCCCCTCCTCTGTTTGGTATCCACCTAGGATCCTACAGTGCTTTGTCACACCCCCATGCTCCCCTCTGATCGCTGACGGCTTCCCAGTCGGCCCTTGTTGGCCATGACCATGCTGTTTCCGCAGGGCACCGGTACAGTATTTTGTAGAATGTCCCTCGGTTTGCGTTCGCCTGATGTCTCCCTGTGATCGGCCAGTGGTGGTGGGCTCTGGGCGGAGGTGAAGTGCCTGTCTCCTCTCCTCCTTTCCAGGGTCACATGGCATGGACAGGACTTAACCCCAGTGACCATGGCCTTGAACCTTTTGTAACGGTGGCGTCCAGCTGGCTCATCAGCCTGAGGTCACACTTTCTTTTTTTAATTTATTTTTTGATAGGCAGAGTGGACAGTGAGAGAGAGAGAAAGAAAGGCCTTCCTTTGCCATTGGTTCACCCTCCAATGGTTGCCGCGGCCGGCGCACTGCGGCCGGCGCACCATGCTGATCCCAAGGCAGGAGCCAAGTGCCCCCCCACCCCGCCCCGGTCTCCCATGGGGTGCAGGGCCCAAGCACTTGGGCCATCCTCCACTGCACTCCCTGGCCACAGCAGAGAGCTGGCCTGGAAGAGGGGCAACCGGGAGAGAATCTGGCACCCCGACCAGGACTAGAACCCGGTGTGCCGGCACCGCAAGGCGGAGGATTAGCCTATTGAGCCGTGGCGCCGGCTATGAGGTGACACTTTCTTCCCGCACTCTAAGCTGTGGGAGTGTGCCCCTAAGTCTAGCCCCCACAAAGAGGAGAAGCCATTAAGCTGCAGTTGAAGGAAGGGGAACAGTACATGTGGTATCTGGAAATCTCCTGTAAAGATGTCTACCTTCTTCCCTGTTGATTTATGCGTTCAATGGTTTATAATCACAAATAATATTAAGTTGTAAATAATGTAAATGAATCATGGGTTCTTTGGGTTGCAATTCAATATTCCCACAATTCGTTTCATCGCTGAAATTGTTCCATCTTCGGCAACTGACAGATCTTTCTGGTTGGCTCCTGTCCTTCAGACATCATATTTCTTGTCCTGTCTTGTTTCTAAACACTTCACTACTATCTGGAATTACAAGATGTTTCAGGCTCATGTTGTATTTTCCCTGCGCAGGCCTGGAATCCGTCATTTCTCCCAGGAGCTCTGGGTCCTTCTGTTGGAGAATGGTATTTGGAAACTAAGGCCTGGGGGAGTGGGTGTGCTCATTTCTACTGCAGTGTTACTGATACCAGGCCCTGTCACTGGGTGGAAGTGGGGAATAGCATGTGTGTGAAGTGCCACACGCATCAACACACATCTGTGTTTATTCCTGCGTCTACGTATTTGTGCTCATAGAAAAATACACGAGGGGCTGCTGTTTGCCTAGGAATTAAGGCACCAGCTAAGGAGCAAGTGTTCCAGCCCGACTCTCACTTCCTGTTAATGTAGACCCTGAGTGGTGGCAGTGAGGGCTCAAGCACCTGGGTCCCTGTCACCCATTTGGGAGACCTGGATTGAGCTCCTGGCTCCAAGCTTCTGCCTGGCCTGGGCCCAGCCATTGCAGGCATTTGGGGGGTGAGCCAGCAGATGGAAGCTCTCTCTGTGCCTCCTTAATACTAAATAAATAAATAAATATTGCTGACTCTAGCCCAGCACCACAGGGCTCATTCAAACCTTCTTGGAGCTGTGGGGGTGGGTGATAGATCCCCAAGAGAGCAAGGCAACCTTCCCAGGAGATCAGATTCCAACACTGCCACTAACTATGCCCCCTGACAAATCCCTTTTCTGTGTAGTAGGGGTGAAATTCTGTGACTGTGGGAAGTGCTTGGCCATGTGGGCTGAGAGTGTGAGTGGGAGAGGAGTCTGCACATACCTGGGCCTCTTCCTGGTTCGAGATTACACTACGTCACTGCCTGGGTCAGGTGGTTTACTCTCACTGGGCATCAGCATGTCTTATTGTCACCTTGGTACTTTTCCCTATTTTCCAAATGTTCAAAATAAACATTTATTTTATAGTTCATAAAAAAACAACTAAGTATTTTAAAATTTTTAATGTTTATTTATTTTTATTTTTCATTTCTTGAAAAGGCAGAGTGACAGTGGGAGAGATCTTTCATCTGCTGATTCATTCCCCAAATGCTACCTACAACAGCCAGGGCTGAGCCAGGCTGAAGCCAGGAGCCCAGAATTCCATCCAGGTCTCCCACATGGGTGGCAGGGACCCAAGCACTCAAGCCATCATCTGCTGCCTCCCAGGGATGTTAGCAGGAAGCTGGGTTGGAGGCAGAGCACCCAGGACTCCAACCAGGCACTCTAATATGGGATATGTGGGTGTCCCAAAAGGTGGCTCAACCCTCTGTGCCACAACGCCTGCCCCTGGGTACATTTTTAAAAAAGATTTATTTAGCTGGTGCCACAGCTCACTAGGCTAATCCTCCGCCTAGCGGCGCCGGCACCCCAGGTTCTAGTTCCAGTCGGGGTGCCAGATTCTGTCCCCGTTGCTCCTCTTCCAGTCCAGCTCTCTGCTATGGCCCGGGAGGGCAGTGGAGGATAGCCCAAGTGCTTGGGCCCTGCACCTGCATGGGAGACCAGGAGAAGCACCTGACTCCTGGCTTCAGATCAGCACAGTGTGCCAGCCGCAGCAGCCATTAGGGGGTGAACCAACGGCAAAGGAAGACCTTTCTCTCTGTCTCTCTCTCTCACTGTCCACCCTGCCTGTAAAAAAAAAAAAAAAAAAAAAAAAAAAAAAAAAAAAAAAAAAGATTTATTTATTTACAGAGAGGCAGAGGCAGAGAGAGAGTGAAATCTTCCATCAGGTGGTTCACTCTTCAAATGGCTACAATGGCTGGAGTTGGGCCAGTCAGGAGCCAGGAACCAGGAGCTTCTTCCAGGCCCCCCACGTGAATGTAGGAGCCAAGGACTTGGGCCATCTTCTGCTGCTTTCCCAGGCACATTAACGGAACTGGATGGGAAGTGGAGCAGCCGAGACTTGAACCGGCACCCATATGGGATGCTGGTGCTGCAGGTGGCAGCTTCACCCACTATGCCACAGTGCCGGCTCCCTACCCTGGTATATTTTTAAAAGGAAACAACAGTCTGCACTCCCCTTCCCCCAGGCTTGCACCAAGGAGGGATGCACTTGTGTGGATGCAAACACATGGGGGTTGAGGTCCCGGTGTACAGTCTGTGCTCAACAGGTGTTACTTTCTATTC
Organism: Lepus europaeus; assembly: GCF_033115175.1. Taxonomy (NCBI): domain Eukaryota; kingdom Metazoa; phylum Chordata; class Mammalia; order Lagomorpha; family Leporidae; genus Lepus; species Lepus europaeus. The sequence goes on from NC_084831.1 coordinate 33,445,208, forward strand.
TTTTTCTTTTCTCTCTCCTGCCGATCCTTCTAGAAGCCGTGTGGTAAAACTGACCCAAAAAAAACTAAAGTCATTTTCTCCTATTTTTTCCTAGTGTGTGCAGGGACAGCCATGGCACAAAAGTCACTGACAAATGAAGCCCTTCCTTTCCCTTCTTCTCTGAGGAATATTCTGGAGGTCCATGGGGTGCCCACACCGAGACCTGCATCTGGGCCAATGTGTCTCCCAGACCAGCACGAGGCCAAGGAGCTTGAGCTCCAGGCAACTCTTGCTCATTTTTAACCAGGGCCCAGCTGTGGCGGCTCCCTGGAGCCCTCATTATCTGCACTGAAAACCCTCAGGTCATGGTGTTTGCACCTCGCAGGGGCAGTGAGCAGAGCGAAGCGTGGAGCCCCAGGCCCCAGCTCCGACCCCGGCTCCGCACATCCACTGCAGTCCTCCCCTGCCCAGCACGAATGCCTCTGGGAAACGTTTTCCCTTCGCTTCTTTTTGATAGAATGGATAAAGGGGATGTTTTAATTGTATGCTTCTTTTTGTTCTAAAAGTTAAAGACAGCTTCCAATAGGAGGGGGAGAAAGATGAGCGTTTTGCACTTCTAGGACCATGAATGCAGAGGGCCAGGTATTTAACTGCTGGTTAGGGCAGCCACGTCCCACATCCGGGTGCTTGGGCTGGTACTCAGCTCCAGCTCCTGACTCCAGCTCCCTGCGGATGCAGACCTTGGGAGGCAGTGGCTCTGGCTCCAGAGGTTGCATTCCTGCCACTGTGTGGGAGACGTGGATTGAGTTCTCAGCTCTTTGGCCCATCCCTGGCTTTTGTGGGCATTTGGGGAGTGAACCAGTAGATTCTTTCTCTCTGTAATAAATAAGCTCTCTCTCTCTCTTTTTTTTTTTTTTTTGACAGGCAGAGTGGACAGTGTGAGAGAGAAACAGAGAGAAAGGTCTTCCTTTTGCCGTAGGTTCACCCTCCAATGGCCACTGCAGCCAACATGCTGCGGCCGGCGCACTGCGCTGATCCAAAGGCAGGAGCCAGGTGCTTCTCCTGGTCTCCCATGGGGTGCAGGGCCCAAGCACTTGAGCCATCCTCCACTGCACTCCCCGGGCCATAGCAGAGGGCTGGTCTGGAAGAGGGGCAACCGGGACAGAATCCGGCGCCCCGACCGGGACCAGAACCCGGTGTGCCGGCGCTGCAGGCGGAAGATTAGCCTATTGAGCCGCGGCGCCGGCCAAGCTCTTAATTTTTTTAGAAGAAAGGAAGAATAGAGGTGGGGCATTTGGTGTAGCAGTTAACATCACATCTCATATTGGATTGCCTGGGTTCAAGTTCGGATTCCACTTCCAATTCCAGCTCCCTGCTGATGTGCAGTCTGCAAGACAGCAGATGATGCCACTCACATGGGAGACTTGGATTGAGTTCCAGGCTCCTGGCTTCTGCCTGGACCAGCTCCTGCTGTTGCAGCTATTTGGGGAGTGAAGCAGTGGGTAGATGATCTGTCTGTCTGTATCTGTCTCTCTGCCTTCCAAATAAATACAGTTAGATTTTTAAAAGAAGAAACAAAATAAGGTATTTAATTGTGGCAGCCACAGTCACAAGTCTGGGAAAATCCAGCATTTCCAGCAGAAGCCAAAAGAGACAATGGCTGGTTCGGAAAACACATTGAGATACTTGGGCTGGTTTTAACACGAGCATCTTTGTTAGAGAGCTCACGTTCCACGGGAGCCAGCTTCCTTTCTAGACTTACAACCAAGCCCCCTCTTCTGCCCTGCTCGCTCCCAAAGACCCCAAGTGCCTCATCTGGTAACATCATCAGTACCTCCCTGCAAGAGAGCACAGCTTTCTCCTCCCATGGCTCTTCTCCTCATCCTCGCATTCTCTCAGCAGCATTTCTCAGAGCCTGGACCAGCCTGATGCTCTCCCAGGAGGGCAGTATGTTATCACACCCACATTTCCCAAGCCTAACTGGGTCATGGAGTCCTTTCCTTTCTTCCTTTTTTTTTTTTTTTTAAAAAAAAAAAGATTTATTTATTTATTTGAAAGTCAGTTACAGACAGAGAGGAGACACAGAGAAGAAAGATCTTCCATCTGCTGGTTCCCTCCCATTTCCACCCCTCACCCCCTACCTCCCTTAGATGGCTACAACACTAAGGCTGGGCCTGGCTGAAGCCAGGAGTCAGGAGCTTCTTCCGGGTCTCCCACATAGGTGCAGGGTGCCCAAGGACTTGGGCCATCTTCTACTGTTTTCCCAGGCATGTTAGCGGGGAGCTGGATCGTAAGTAGAGCAGCTGAGACTCAAATCAGCACTCACATGGGATGCAGGCATTGGAGGCAGCGACTTTACCCATACGCCACCGCGCCGACCCTGGAGTCCTTTCTTCAAGAGGTGTCTGTAAACCTCTCCTGGCCCACTAGGGTTCCAGGAATGCAATTTGGAAAACCCTGGCTTGCAGGACACAATCCTGGCTCCTTGATGGGCACTGAGGGCTCTCCATTTTCTGGTATCTACCTCCCTCTCCTCGCAGGTACCATCTTCTACCTCTGCCATATTTCTCCTGACACTCACACCTGAGCTGTCTGTGGGTCCCCACACAGACCGTCATATTTTAAACCTCAGTGCCTTTGCATGTGCTATTCCACCAGTCAGGAAAGCCTTTTCCTGTTGTCTGAGGTGAACGTGGCCAACTGTGTGAAATGTCCCCAGCTCTTGGGGCTGACAAAGCCACAGCAGCCTCAGGGCTCCTGTAGCACCTGGCCTGTGCCTGCTCAGTGCTTCTTCCATGCATAGACCTGTGTTCCTGTCCAGTGGGCTCCTGGTCTGCATGCCTGCTCTCTCCTGGCCCCATGTTTCGGCTTCTCACCATTTCCAAGAGACCACAGGTATCCAGGTCTCTTTGTGAGAGCCCCAGAAGGACATCAGCATGGTGTGAGCCGTCCCGGAGGAGATGCACACAGCCGGGCCCGGACGCAGGGAAGGTCCTCCATGGCGTGCGGCTGCCAGGTCCCTGGGAAGCGGCCCTCGCTGGCCCTCTGAAGCTGCCCCCACTGAAGCTGTGGGTGATGCAGGAGCCAGAACTGCGGCCCCTGAACTTTGTGACCATGGCAAGTTCCGAGCTCGTCCTTAGGCATGGTGTCACAAAGGTGTCCCCAAGAATCACTATTTGCAACAGGAAACAGCATGCCATGGTCCCAGACCCTCTGCAATCTGACCTTGCCATGCCCTCACCAAGGGGTGGGGCTTCTCTGCCCTCCGCTTGAATCTGCACAGCCTTTATTTTTGTTGTAGCCCAGAGAATGTGGCAGAAGTAACTCTGACCTAATTCTCCTTTTTATTTTTTTAAGATTTTTTAATTTATTTGAGAGGTAGAGTTATAGACACAGAGAGGGAGAGTCAGAGGTAGAAAGAGAGAGAGAGAAAGGCCCTCCATCCACTGGTTCACTCCCCAAGCAACTTGTGGCTGGAGCTGGGCTGATCAGAAGCCAGGAGCTTCCCCTGGGTCTCCCATGTGGGTGCAGAGGCCCAAGCACTTGGGCTATCTTCCACTTCTTTCCCAGGCTACAAGCAGAGAGCTGGATCAGAAGTGGAGCAGGTGGGATGCTGGCACTACAAGCGGAGGCCCAGCCTATTATGCCACAGCGCCGCTTGCCCTAATTCTGACCTCAACCATAGATGCCTGGCAGTTTTGCCTTCTTGCTCTTGGAACCCTAAGACTTCCAGGCTGTGGGGAAGCGGGGTCTCGCCCCACCAGAGGACAAGGGCCACATAGAAGAGAACCTGAGCACCCGCCTGTGATGCCTCCCAGCCCTGCCCAGCCCCACAAGGAAGGCAGCTGCGGGTGCAAAACCTCCAAACCCGGTGTGGAACCTCCCAGCCAGAATTGTGAGAAATCATAAAGCACTGTTTTGAGCTGCTAAGTTTTGGAGTAATTTGTCATGCAGCAATAGCTAGGAAAACAGAAGAGGAGGCTCGGAAGCCAGCAGGTAGCTCACGCTGTCCAGCTACAGGGGGCTGGGAGAGAAGACAGGAAAGTAGTACAGGTGCCTCTTTCACTCAATGTGCCAAGTACCCAGCGGATCAGCCATGAGCAAGCGACGAGACACCCCCTGGATAGGGCAGTGACGGGCTGGAGGTGAGAGGGCAGGTGATGGAGGTGTGTCCCTCCCCACCTCTCCCATCATGTTCCAGCCAGGGCCAACCCTGAAACTAAGGAGCAACCAGCTAGTGACCCCCTAACTTGCCTCCCTCCTGTTTATCTACAAAGCACAGCTGTGGGGAGAATCAAGCATAATTAATGTACACCCAAGGGGTGACAATTACTCAGGGGATTTAATAAAGTTATGAGGCCAGTGAGGGCAGGTGAGAAGAGAGGCGTTGCACCTGGGCTTGAGAGGGCTCCAAGGGCAGAGGCCAGGCCAGGCCAGGCTCCCTGGTGGAGGCCTCTGCACCAAACCTGGCCAGAGGGGATGTGGAGAGGCCGTCATCCAAGGCAGAAGGAGCGGCAAGGCAGGGATCGTCACCCCTTTGCCAGGAGCTGAGTTTATTTCCCCATCTCCCGAATCCACCCCGCCTTGCTTTTTACTTTAGCCCGAAGGACGTGGTGACCTCAGCCAGAAAAAGGCAAACTCCACCTCCACCTCCACCTCCAGGTGAATCTTCCCCTCGGGCCTCCCTCCTTCTACTCTCCAAGGCACCTCAAGAGGATGCCACCAGGATGCATCCAGCCCTGGACTGGATTAATCTGGAAAACAGAATCACCTGGGAAGAGCTACGAGGCCCTGATCATGCTCCCCCAGGTGGGGCTCCAGCCTTGGGAATTTCAGGACTCTCGCAAGAAATGAGTGATCCTTTTAGCACCTGCCCATTAACCCATTAACAAAATCTCCTTGTGCAATGGATTCCAGGGGCCCAGAGGCAGGTGGAAAACTTCCAAGAACCACAGACGAAAGGGAATGGCCAGCCTGTCAAAGAGGGCTACAATTTTTAAAAAACATTTTAATTAGTTAATTTTATTTAAAAGGGAGAGAGAGAGAGAGAGACAGTTCCCATCTTCTGGTTCACTCCCCAAATGCCTACAACAGCCAGGGCTGGGCCAGGCCAAGTCAGGAGCTAGGAACTCCATCCAGGTCCCCCACATGAGTGGCAGGCACCCAGAGACTTGAGCCATCACTGCTGCCTCCAAAGAGTGCACATTTGCAGGAAGCTGGAATCAGGATTGGAGTGAGGACTTAAACCCAGGCACTCCATTATGGATGTTAAGATCCCAACTGGCATCTAAATCACTATGCAAAACCCCTACCCCAAGACCTACACTTCTTTTAGAAGAACCCCCATTGTGTTGTTTTTTCCTGTTTTTAGAAAATATTTAGGTATGTATTTATTTATTTGAAAGGCAGAGATAGAGAGAGAGAGAGAGAGAGAGAGAGAGCGCTTCTATTGGCTGGTTCACTCCCCAAATGACCACAACTGCTGGGGCTGGGCCAGGCTGAAGCCAACAGCCTGGAACTTCCTCCAGGTCTCCCATGTGGGTGGCAGGGGTCCAGGAGTTGGGCCATCTTCTGTTGCTTTCCTAGATGCATTAACAGGGAGTGGGACAGGAACTGGAGTAGCCGGGACTCGAACCGGCACCCATGTGAAATACTGGTGTCGCGGGTGCCGGCTTAACTAGCTGTACCACAATGCTGGCCCCAGCCCTTCATTGTTTTAGCCCCAAATGCCAGTGGCAGAATTGCAGGGTCTGGAATGGGCATGGAGGAAGGCAGATCCCCACAGCCCGGGACATCACCTCTGACCGCTCTGAGAGCAAGTCCAGGTTTGCAGATGTAAACCCCACGGCTGCCAGCTGGGGACATCTCCCTGTGAGATCAAACTCCACCCCATGCCAGAATGGCGCCATTTCTCTGCCTGCTCAGAAAGCTTCTAGAGCCTTGGAAAAGCAGGAGACTAGAAACCACTAATTACGTCACCTTGTCATTCTGCCACTAACTAGCTGTGTGTGTCTGTGCAAGCTGCTGTGCCTCCTGAAACTTCAATAAAGGTGGTGGAGCGTGGGGGTTAGGAGAGGGCCTACTCCGCAACGCGCTGACAGCCTGAGCTTGGGACTAGAGTCCACTCCACGTTTCTGGGCCTCTGGGCCCTTGTCTGGAAGACGGGAACAGTCAACAACAAATGAATAAGGTGTCAGCGGCACAAGTGGCAGCCGCACTGCAAGCCTCGATGCACACGACCTCCCCCTCCTTCCTCCCATCCTCCCACGGCCAGCTCCGTCTTCCAAGTCCGACCTCACTCCCTTCCTGAGCCTCTAAGGTGTGCAATGTCCCTGGTGCTCCCGGAGAGGGGCCCTACCATGTGAGTGCGGTGACTGCAAACACATGTGGGTGCCCTGAGGAGCGGCAGGCAGGGCGCCCCTCCCCCTGGTCCCCGGCAGTCCTGGGTTCCGCCCAGGGTAGAACGATGGGCCCCAGCTGGTGAGGCCACCTCCCTGCAGGCCAGGCCCGAGCTGGGGCAGGCACAGACGGCGACAACCACCCATTTTGCAACAAACAGGAAACCAGTTTACCATCCTCAAAAATAGAACAGACAAAACCCCAAAAATAGGAGGCTCTGACAGTGGGGCAGCTCAGGTTTCTACAGTGCTTCCTGACAGGCTGCGGAGCATGTGTTGTTGGTGTTTTTAATTTCACAGGAGAAAAAGCCTCGCGATGTCTTCAGAGAGGCCACCAGACCAGGAGGCAGCCCAGCTCATCGGCTCCCTACCCTGCAGCGGCCCCGCCTTCTCAGTCTCCCGCCCAGCTACCAATGGTTCCAACCCACAAGGACCACAGAAGCCCTGACCTGTCGCCCTGACTCTGAACAGCGCCAGCACCAGCATGTCGCAAAGCGGGTCTCCCACACTCAGCATCGCCTGTCCCGGCAATGCCATTCACCCCGACTGCTTCTACAGGTGCCCAGAGACCCCCACCGGGTGACAACAGCCAAGTGCTCTGCTCAGCACAGGCCTGGACACACGGCTTCCGCCGGACCCCTGAAAAAGGCACGGAGCTGGGTTCCTGCTGTTCCCGCTGCCTGGCACACTGTTCCCAGCCACACGCACCCTCTTCAGACTCAGCAGTGATCGTGCTGGAATGATATGCCTGGCACAGCAATGATTCTGGGGACAGCGTCACCCCCCCGTCAAGGGGTCCTGGGGAAGACGAGTCTCAGGCCGCAGCCGGGGAACGCTGTACACATCCCGGTGCCTGCAGTTTTCATGCTGTGGACACGATGACTAGGAACCGCCGTGCTTGTGTTCCCTCTCTGGTTTTGTTGCTAAGAAGCTTGGCTCCAAGTCCATTAACCATTTCCAGCGGCTTTCTGTCCTAACCTGCCCCATGGCTTTCTTTGAGTCTCTCCCCTTATTCCCCCTCTGCCTGATTTCCGCGTTAACCTTTTATCTTACCTTCATAGATGATACATGCCATTTTAAATCTGAGTTTGGAATAAGGGTGGACAGAAATAAAGGAGCGAACAACTCCTACTGACTCTGTAAGCCCCCACGTTCAATGTCTCTGCCTCTGAATTCTCCCCGGCCACTTCACAGATGTGAGCGTCCCTGCCCGGGTGGGCACGCAGCCACAGTTCTGTGCTTCAGCTCCTCTGGTGCCTCTGCCCACCTTTGGCTAGAAAAGTCCTCAGCGAAAGCTGTGGGTCCACCTCTGCCCAGACCTGTAGCTGTCACTGCACACACACCGGCTTGTTGGATCCCCAGCCTGAACCACCTGCCAGGCCAGGGTGACTGTGCCCACGTCACAGCTGAAGAACCTGAAGTCGCACAACAGGAGGTGCTTACACAATGCCCCACGCTTCAGGGTGGCAGAGGAGCCACAAAAACCCAGTGGCCCAACCTCGCCTGGCATTCACCTCCTCAAGGTCACCCAGCAGGAGTTTCACGGGAATCAGGGGAGCAAGTCAGACGCCCCAAGAGGACCAGCTCCTCTGCATCATTTGAGGCATTTAACACAGCTGGAGCTGTAAGAATCCACTCCCTGCACCTGCCTGGAAAACGGGTGTTGAATTGAGTCACTCCTTTGGTCACACTCCAACAGGCTGGTTAAAGCACACAGATCAGAAAATTCAACCAATCGCATCCTGGACTGTCTTTTTTAATTCTTATTTTACTTTTACTTATGTGAAACACAGAGAGCTAGAGTCAGAGACAGAGAGGGAGACAGATAGACAGATGGAGGGAGATTGTCCACCTGCTGGTTTACTCCCCAAAAGCCCACAACAGCCCAGGCTAGGCCAGGAACTAGGAACTCAATCTGGGCTTCTCATGTGGGTGGCAGGGACCCAGCTGCCTGAGCTGTCACCACAGCCCCCCAGGGTGTGTGTTAGCAGGCTGCTGGAATCAGAAGCAGAACCTGGGAGGCAGAGTTGGGGGGGGGGCGTTGTAGCACAGCAGGTTAAGCCACCGTTTGTGACACTGACACTGGCATCCCCTATCAGTTGCTGGTCCAAGTCCCAGCTGCCCTGCTTCTGATCCAGCTTCCTGTTGATTCACCTGGGAAGGCAGAGGAGGATGGCCCAAATATGTGGGCCCCTGCCACCCATGTGGGAGACCTGGATGGAATTCCAGGCTCCCTGCTTCTTCTTGGCCCAGACCAGGCTGTTGTGACCATTTGGTGAGTGAACCAGTAGATGGAAGATCTTTCTCTCTCTCCCTCTCTCTCCATCACCTTGACTTTCGAATAAATAAATTTAAGACAAAACAAGCAAAAAAGCAGTGGAACCAGAACTCAGACCCAGGTAGTCCAACGTTAAGTGCAGGCATCTCAAGCAATGTCGTAACTGCCAATTGCCCCACCCCTGCTTGCCTGAATCAGAGAACCCCTGTTCCCTCCCCCTTCATGCACACACACACACACACACACCTTTTTAAATCCTGGGAATTGGTTACAGCTTAAAATATAATCAGAAGACAAGTGCTAATTCTGGGTGAAGCATCCAGAAGAAAACAAGGCCGACTGTTTTGGTGAGCAAGGGCCAGTGAACCGTTCGGCCGATCATTCCTCCAGCCCCATTGTGCTCAATGAAACACATGAGAGGATTTGAAATATTTCATGATCCAGTTGGAAACCTCACCGGGCTTCTGCCTTTGCGTTAACATGCCCACTGCACAGCATTCACCAGGGAGGCAAGGTCAAGGCTGCCTGGGGCTGGGTTCATCCCAAACTGTGTCTCTAGACCTCCCCGAGACACCTGCACCTGGGGTGACAAGAGCACCCCCTCCTGGGGCTGGCCACAGGGGAACTCTTCACTGACTCTGTCCCAGCCAAGAGGGCACACAAGCGAGAACTGGGGTTCTCTTCCCAGACCGCATGCCTGCTCATTTTAAAAAGGAGAGCCAGAGCTGGGGAGATGAGAGCACAGGGCACACGGTGGGCATGGGAGGGAGGGGAAGGGCCGCTGTGCCCCTCTTCACAGAGCAGCCCCAGTCCCCCCACCCAGTGGAGGGAGTGTCTGGCGGTCTCAGCCCACTTCACACCCCCTGTCCTCCATGTGTGTGTCTGTGTGCATGTGTGTAGGTGTGCACACACCCAGGTGCTGAGGCTTTCAGTCTGGTACCCCAGCGTCCAGCACATGCCTGGCTGGGATCTGTAAGTACAGCCTTGGTGAACCCCAAGGGTGACAGTGACCGGGCACACAGCCGGCATGTCTAGGAGCCAGTTCTCAGCCCTCCCTGAAGCTAAGCTTCCCTTCCTGAAGGTTCCATGGCTTAGCTGCTCCTCTCTGTTCTCCAAACAAACATTCTCACCCCCAGCTCTGGGCTTAGCCCAGCTGCCATCACCCAGACCTACCTGTCTCCCTCTTCTCTTCTCATTGAAAGCCTTGGGTGCCCACACCTGGGGACCCCCTGCTGGCAATGAGCCACCGCCATGGCACGTGTGCTCCTTGGGGCCCTGAGCACATCTCTTTCCCTCCATGAGCCTCAGTTTCCCTCTGTTCAAGGTGGGGGGGAGCACTGAGGCAGGTCTACTGCCTCTGGGGGTTGTGATGAGACAAGGAAGCTGTGTCCCCACGGGGCAGTGGCTAGGGCCAAGGTGTGTGCAATCTCACAGCACTGATAAGAGTGAGAGCCGAGCAGGAAGGGCGCCTCTAGGCTTTCCCTCCATGCTTTCAGTGGAGGGCGGGGGCATGCTGGGCAGAGGCCCAGCCAACAGGGCCACTCGGGTCTGCCTCTGACACCGGAAGGCGGGGCTGTCCCAGGAGGCCTCTGCAGGCTGGCGGCTCCAGCTCCACAGAGGGGTCAGCCTGACAGGCCCTGGTGTGTGCTGGGCTCCACACCCCAGCTGCACCTGTGCACACCTTACACCTGTCAGGAGAGTCAGAGGAGGCACCACTGGGTCACTGGGTCACCAAGTGAGCAGCTGGGGCTTGGCTCCTCTTGACCTCCTGACACATCCAGTTTGCAGCTCTTTCCCCACTCCCTGCCCACCGTTGCCCCTGTGCTCCGATGTGGGGAGGTACGGTGGGCCTCCTGAGCCCTGCTTGCTGTGGTTCTCCCCCTATGCCCGCAGCACCACAGTTCTGCCCTATCACCTCTCGTACCCTGATGCCTGCTTCACCTCACCACGCTGGTGCTGCAGGTCCTTAGTAAGTAAAATAAGGACTGCTTCAGGAGCTGGCACTGTGGCCCAGTGTGTTAAGCCATCCTCTGAGATGCCAGCATCCCATATGAGCACAGGTTCAAGTCCCAGCTGCTCCACTTCTGAGCTAGCTCTCTGCTAATGCTCCTGGGAAAGCAGCAGCAGATTGCCCAAGTACTTGGGCCTCTGCCACTCATATGGGAGTCCTGGATGGAGTTCCAGGCTCCTGGTTTTGGCCTGACTCAGCTCCAGCCACTTTGACCATTTGGAGGGTGAACCAGTGGATGGATGATCTCACTTTCTCTCTCTTACCCACTCTGTCTCTCTGCCTTTCAAATAAATAATCTTTTTTTCAGGGGTTACTTGAAGGCAAAGGACTGCAATGCCACAGTAGCTGATCTGATAAGTAAGACAGCTAGGATGTAAGTAATGAGTGGATGACATATACAGCATGGATACACTGGACACAGATGATACCCCCTGGGTGGGACGCACGGTGTAAGACTTCATCATACTGCTCAGGAGGAAGCATGACTTAAAATGGATGAGTTGTTTATTTCTGGAACCTTCCATTGAATATTTTTGTGACCACAGGTAACTGAAACCATAGAAAGTGAAACCATGGATGAAGGGACATTAAACTGCCCAAGGACACATTTCAAAATTCAAGTAGAGCACATTTAGCTCACTCCTGTGGCTGAGCCAGCAGCTCCTGGCGCCCCCTACTGTGCTGCGTGGAGTGTGTCAGCCTGGGCTGGAGGAAAAAGCCCTGAAACGAGGGCAGAGGAAGAAGAGCGATGCAAACACCTAGGGCCCCAGCACGTGCTAGGTCTTGGGGGAGATCCTCAGAACCCAAAGGTCTAGAGAAAGCAATGGAAATCAAAAAGTAGCATGCTTAATCCCTACAGGGCCAGGTCCCAGGCCAGGCACAGGAGACAGACAGAGGTGAAGAGAGAAGGAAGGGGAGCCAGTGATTTCCACGGGGTCTCAGTCGCGGACTCCGTTACAAGTGGCTGCTCCCGAGTGTCAGGATGAGAGGTGGGGGCAGAGAGGGGAGGCAATTTTCCCAAGGTCTCACCTCAAGCAGATGTGAGCCAACGCGCACCTCTGGGGCCGCCTCACCCCTCATAGCTGATGAAAGGGACATGCGAGGGAACAAGTCTGCGTGGAATGGGATGGGAAGGGCTCACCTGTCAGGTGGACCATGTTTCACAAGGCAAAGGGAACGCTGAGCAGCACTGTGTGGGGAAAGAGGCACCAGGAAGGGATTGCCTGGTCTGAAGGGTATGTGCAGGGGAACACATCAGGAAGTGCAGGGGTGAGGAGCAAGAGCAAAGGCACTGGGGTGTGTAGCAGTGGGGGCAGGGGCAGCAATCAGGAGGCCCCCGTCTGGAGTGAGGCTGTGGAGGAGGCACCGAGTGGCCTCTGCTGTCTTCCCTTAGACCCCAGAGCCCGGGAGTCATGGATGCTCCCAGACAATTAGTTACAGCTGAAGAACATTATCAAACCCTTATCAGGCATCTACTGAGTGCTAGACATGGTGCTTCATAAACATCGTGGCTGTAGGCTTCTCAGAACGACCCAATGAGCGAAGCATGGCTGGAGGATGTGTTCCAGGAACCCCCTGCGTACTAAAATGTGTGGGCATTAATATCCTTCATATAAAACTGCGTAGAATTAGAATAGGAGAGTACTTTAAGAAGTCATTGGAAATGGAATGAAAAGATTTTTTTTTTGGTGCAAAATTTTTGAAATCCATGCATACATGTGATCTTCAAAACGTCTGTGGAAAATGTGTATTATGAAAAAAATGCATGAATATCAACATTTTTTGCAACAAGATAAACTTGTCTTTTACTTCATTTTTCCAAAAATTGCTTTGATTTGAAAGAGTGTGTGTGTATGTGTATGTGTGTGTGAGGAGAGAGAGAGAGGTCTCCTATCTGTTGGTTCACTTCCCAAATTCTTATAACAGTCAGAGGACTGGGCCAGGCAGAAGCCAGGAGCCAGGAGACCCACCTAGGTCTCCCCCGTGGGTGGCAGGGACGTAAGTACTTGAGCCATCCTCTGCCGCTCCCCAGAGTGTGCACCAGCAGGCAGCTGGATCAGAAGTGAGAATGGGACTCAATCTCAGGCACTCTGATATGGGTTGTGGTTGTTCTAAGGGGTGGTTCAACCCGCTGCACCATAGCACCCACTCCCAGGACTTGGTGATGACCCTGTATAACACACATTCTTCTGTACACACTAAATCATCTCTAAAGTACCTACAATGCTTAACACAATGTAAATGCTATGCAAATTGTCACTGCACTGTATTGTTTCGGGAATAACGACAAAGGAAAAGGTCCGTAGGTGTTTAGTACAGGTGCACTGTTTTAGCTGGAATATTTTCCATTCCTGGTTGGTAGAATTGTGGATGCAGAGCCCATAGCTATGGGGGCCAACTGAGCTGGTATTAGCCCCATTTTCTACATAAGGAAGTGAGGTCCAGAGAGTTAGGTCACCTGCACCAGGCACATAGCACCCTGAGCGGAGGAAGCCGGACTGGAGCCTAGGCAGGCAGGCCCCAAAGGGCGTGTGCTCCTGACCACTGGACCTGGCTGCCTCCACATCCACAGACTCCTATCCTGCTCCCTCTCCGCCCTCCCCACCAGGCTGCAGGTGCCTGCAGCACTGAGATACTTCCCCTGCTCTGTGCCACCCTCCCCCTCCCCACTCCCACTCCTGAAGCCTGGCCTTTGTGAAGGAACTTGATGGCCACATCATGACCGCTTTCAGGCGGGAGAAAGCCCGGTTCGCCGTTCAGCTCGGGATGGGAACCAACAATTTGTTGACTTAATCAGGCAGGTGCAGAAAGGTGCTGTCACGGCGGCGAGGTTTCTATTCCAGGCGGCCAGGCCGTAATTAAATGTCCTGACCTGCATACCGCCAATTACTGCACAAGAGCTGTGTCTTGGGCCTGTTAACTAGCAATTACAGAAGCTTCCACTGAAATTCCAACTCACTTAGAAAGGTCACTTCCTTTACTTATTTTTCAGAATTGGGGGTAGAAGTGGGATGAGATTTTTGCCCAAATTCCAAGTGGCATTATTTAAAATAGGGCATTTCTTCCCAAGCTCATCTGCAAGTGATGCAGTCCACAGTCCGGACGTGCTGCCGCTCTCAGGGCTCCCATCTCCGGGCACCTACGGCGTGCCAAGCACCATGCCAGATGCTTTAAATGGGGTGCATGATTTAATTCTCACAGCCAACCTGAGAGGTGAGCACCATTAATTTCATTTTAGAGAAGACTAAGCGGAGGTCCAGCAAAGTTAAGTGACCTTCCCAGGGTCACACAGCTGCACCTGGAGGATGCAGGGGTCACAAGGTCTGCCTGCCTCTGAACACCAGCTCTTCCTGCTGAACCAGGTGGTCTGCAGTGAGGAAGCCCAGCTGGGGTTCTGAACAGAGCTGGAGATGTGCTGTGCCAGGAGTGACGAGACAGCAGTCTGAGAGCATCCCCTTCCCCAGCCTGTCTACGAAGGCTCAGATGAGACACGGCCCCCTGCAGCCTGTGGGACAGCAACCTGGTCCAGGCCACAGGCCTTCATCATGGATGGTGCAGACAGTTTTGCACAGTGACAAGGGACACCTGAGCCCCTTGAGGACAGTAGGTCCTTAGAACAGAAATGGCTGGAACCAAAGACCATCCACTTGCCACCATTCACCACGTGGCACACAAGACAGACATCACTAATCAGTAGTGACACCAGGCTCTATCTCAAGACAGGCAACTCCTCTTGTGGACTAAGCCAGCCTAGCAGTTGCAAATCATCTGCTCTGTCTTAGATACACAGTAACCATGTTTCCTGACATGTGGTTTGACTGAAGATTATTTTCCTGATTTATGAATTTATTTATATTTTACAAAAGCATAAAATCAAATCACATTCAATCCTACATTTTAAAAGATTCATTGAAGGATGCTCCTATAATCAGAATTGTCCCTGAGAATCTAGGACAAGGGTCGTAACAGGTGGCCATAGGTGCACATCCCTGGGCCTCAACAAACACAGGGGAACAAGCAAATGGGAAGGACAAAGGGAGGTACAGGGGCGGTGAGGATACACTGTGCCAACTTCACCATCTCACCAGCATCACACCTGGCTGGGGATGTCCCTGGACCTATAAATGATTTTTAAATGCTCTATACCAGAAGAGAACTTTCCAAGCATAATGCCCAACCAATGGGACAAAAGAGTACATACACACACAAGATGCATGTGGGTGCCTCTCCCCAAATGGCAGCTTGACTCAAGCAGGCTCCACTGTTCAGGACCAAATGCCAACCACAGACATTTCAAATCCAGGCCCCACCTCATGTCTCACAGTCCCCCAGCCCTCCATAAGCACTGGATTGATGGGGCCATTGTGGAAACCCATATATCCCTGCACTGAAACAGCAGTAAGTGCTCCTGCACTTGTCCCAGGCTGTGGTTCTGCCTGTGGGCAGTGACAACCCTTTTGATTTCTTCTCCCAAGTAATTCAGTTACCTCTACCACCAGAGAAGAGTGACCAGTTGAAAGAAAGCCAAACTCCAGGAATACCCTAGTGGCAGGGCTGCCTGGTTAACTCCAGGATGGGTGCAGTAATCTCCCCTGGGTACTAAAAGACCCCATCCAGAGACAGGGCGGGCACCAATTGTCCAGCCTTGGCAATCAATGCTCACACAGGTAGGGCTGGCACCAGCTAGCCCAAAGCAGTCTTCCTTCTGCTGCTGAATTAGTAGCGTGCCTGCCTCAGGGCTTGGGAACCCCTGTGGAGCTCTCCAAGGTACTGATGCTCGTGCCTGGCTGTGCCCCTAAAAACAGTCAAGGGGAGCAGTGGTTATTCAGAGTGTGTGTGTGTGTGTGTAGGTATGTGTATGTGTGTATATGTGTGTACATGTATGTGTGTGTAGTTATAATGTGGCTTCATCATTGAACTATTTGTGTTATAGAAGAAAGATATGTTCTTATCACATCAAGAAAGAGCTTTCTAACTTTCCACCCCTATTCACAGTGGGGGTCTTTTGGTGAAAGCAGGGGGCCCAAGTGGCATGTGGGTCATGGATTTGGTCCTGAAGCCTTTGATGTCACCGAGTCCTCACTCTTATGGATCTTGCCTGTCCTACACGTTGGCCTTGGGCACTTCCCAAGGCTCCCCTCCTCCCATCAGCTCAGGACTTCTAGGCTGATCCTTTTCAGCCCCAGCAGGGCACTGTGATTGTTGATTTTCCTCCCACTGGCCTGAGTCCTCCTGCACCTGCTGCAGGGTCTGGCCTTCTGGGGTCTTCAGGAAATGTGTGCTGTGAAACAGAGAATGAATAACCTCCTGGCTCTGGTCCCATCTCTTTAGCCCTCGGCTCTTCTTACTCTATGAGGGCCACTCTGTTGGCCATTCAGCAGAGCTGTCCTCCTGATGGTGGGAATAGTGGTCTGTGTTCAGAACATATATCCCTGGAAACTTTGGGATTGTGTCTCTGCTTGCTTGTTTGTTCTGTTTCCTGAAGGAAAAGAATTCTGGGTTAAATTAGAGTATTTACAAACGTTTGTGGAAATTAGAATTACGAGATGTTTATTTTGGGGTAAAATAATTGTTCATGCCAGAGCTGTGGCATAGTGGGTAAAGCCACCTCCTACAGCACTGTCATTCCATATAGGTGCAGGTTCATGTCCTGGTGCTCAACTTTCAATCTAATTCCCAGCTAATGGCCTGGGAAAAGCAGAAGATGGCCCAAGTGCTTGGACCCCTGTACCCACATGGGAGAACTGGATAAAGCTTCCAGCTCCTGGCTTCAGCCTAGCTCAGTGCTGGCCATTACAGCCAAATTGGGGAGTGAACCAGTGGATGGAAGATCTCTCTCTCTCTCTCTCTCTCTCTCTCTCTCTCTTTCCCCCTCCCTCCCTCCCTCCTTACCTCTCTGTAACTCCGCCTTTCAAATGAATAAATTACTCTTTAAAAATAATTCTTGGTACACATGTCTAATTTTCTTATAATGTGTGTTCTCCACAAACTTTGTTGAAGACCCTTTGTATGCATGGATATCAAAAAATTTTTGCATCAAAATAAACTTATGTTTTCATCAAATTTTCTGTGAACTTTTAAAGAAATTTTAAAATTATTTTATTTGAGAGAGAGAGAAAGAGAGAGAGAGAGAGAGAGAGAGAGAGATGGAGGGAGATAATTCCCATCTGCTGGTTCACTCACCAAATGCCCAGAAGACAGGAACCAAGAGCCAGGAATCCAACCGAGTCTACCGCCTGGATGGCAGGGACCCAACTACTTGAGCCATCACTGCTGCCTCCCAAGGTGCACCTTAGCAGGAAGCTGGAAAGGAACCAGGGCTGGGTATCAAACCCAGGCATCCCACGCAGCCTCTCACCCACTGCACCAAACACCCACGCCTCTGTGAACTTCGGGAAGTGGTCTATACTTGCCACCTCACCTAATAAAAATGCAACAGCCACAAGTGGTTCTTTTGAACCCTGTCTTAACTGCTTTACAGGAAGATGCAGAGAGGTTATGGACCCACCTAAGGTGGTCAGCTGGTCAGTGATGGGCCTGAAGTGCACACCCACTGGGTCTGCACCATGGGGCCGGGCTACTTCCACTGAGCACCTTCAGGCCATGGGATAGGGGCCTGACATCAGGAGAGGTGAGAAATGCGCACCTGGAGGCACACAGTGAGGAGGTGGGTCAGTTCTTCCTTTTCAGGGCTACAATGACTTCCCCAAAGAGGGACCAACTCATAAAAATAGCAGTTATTGTAGTTGTAAAGACGGGTCCTGACCTAACTCCTAAAGAGCCACATAGTTAGAGTTGGAAAAATTGGCTTCTTTTCAAGATGAGCGGGTGGAGGCTTAGAGATGCCCCCAGTGCCAGGGATACAAAGAAGAGAGCCTGAGGCGCCGGCAGAAGACAGAACAACTCAGTCAAGTCGCAGACAGCAGAATAAAGAACCCCAAGGTGATGCTTTAATAAGCAGAACAACCCAGTCACAAAACCATCTGCTGGCCACCTTGATACCTAAGCAGCTCTGAGGGCACCTGAGGCCACCACACCTGCTCTAGCCTCTCTGACAGAGGGACTCAGAGGCAGTCCTGGCTCCGTAAGGCCCTCCTCATCTGATCCAAACACCAGGAACACACACACACCTCCTCCTGGGCTCAAAACCCACAGGTGTTCAATAAGGTGCTGTGGCTCTGGAGCACTTGGAGGGTCTGGCCAGCCGGAGAGGTGGCCAGATCCTAGACAACACTCGGCACACTTCCTGCACTTCTCTGTAATTCTGGGGCCACTTCTGAATTTGGCTCCCCTCTGTACACCTCACTTTAAGCATGAAAGCAACACGTTTGCCCAGGAAGGGAAATTAGCAAATTCAGGGCCTGTGGGACAGGACGGGGTGGGGGTGGGAGTAAGATGAAACCTGGTGCTGCTGGGTCCAGAGAAGACTGGCTGATGGGCAAGGAACCTGCCACTTGAGGTGTTCTCCAGGTGTGAAACAAGCATATCTCCTCCCTAGGGGGCTTCGTCCTGAAGACAGGCGCCCAGGAACAGCTTAGTGGAAGGAGGCAGGGACTCAAGCCTCTTTGCAGTACTCAGCACCAAGCAGCTTTCTGGCCCTGAGTAGAACCAGTCTTGTCCCCAGGTGCTCTTGGGACCCTTAGGGCAAGAAGGACCTTGACTGTCTCCAGGTTCTAGCTGTACACCTTCACTTAGAGATAAGGACCACGAGGCTCAGGGCCCGTGGGAAATAAAGTGGGACTGGAATCTGGCCAATCCAGTCTCTGCTCCAGCACTTTTCCATGTGACCAGCAGGGGGCGCCACTCCTCATCATCCTTGTCCTTCTGGTCGGTGTCTTAGAAGCAGTACTGATCTGGCAGCTGGAAAACGGTGACTCACACACCTGCCAAGCAATCTCCACCAGCCGGACATACCCAGTGGTGTAGACCTGATGACACAGAGGGAGCCTGACAGACCTTGAACTCTCGGGCTTGATCTCTAGCCATTAACAGAGGTGCCACTGCCCTCTCCAGGAGCACAGTGGACAGAAGCTGCTGTGGGAGTGTCCTGTGGGCAGCTAGCCATGAGGACTGTGTCTTCTGGGCCAAGAGCAGAAGCCTCAGGGTCACAGAGCCAACAAACGAGAAGGGGTACCACAAGTCACGGGGCCCTGAGATGACTTCGTATGGGAGACCATCAAGGCAGGAGGGCTGAGAAGCCCCACCCCCTCCCGGGGCTACAGAATTCTTGCTTCTAATTCCAGGCCAAAGTACTGGGGTCTGAACACTGAGTCTTCACAGCTAGCTCTGACCAGAGGCATCTACAGAAAGGACCCAGGCCTGGCTGTCCCAAGGGCCCAGCACCTCTGGGTGGGGCAGTAGTTCCCCTTCCAGTTGCTGAGCATGGCAGGTGAGGCCTCCTGCCCTAAGCAACATCTGGGGCTCCCTGCCTTCTCGCAGTAGCCATGCCCCGGCCCTTTCCAAAGCCTCAGCCCTGTCCCTCCCCTTCTCAGCCCAGCCTCCAGAAGTAGGGCTCCGTTCCCTCGAGTTCTTGACCTTGGGCACCCTTAAGGCTGCTGCCTAAGGGAAATCCCCAAGACGCTGAAGCATGAGAGCCGGGAAGACGGAGCTCTTTTTGGCTGTGGGTGAAATTCAAGCTCGCATACGTCATGTCTGTGAGGCTGTGGACAGCTGGCTTCTGACCACAGTGCTGGGAGCAGAGTGAACATCTTAGCCCGCACTCGGCACACAGTGAGTGGGCATGACCTCTGCGCTCCCACGGCCAGGGCTGGAGTCCGCACCTGTCTGGCCAGCCTCACAACCGCCTTGGCGCCCCGTAGGTTTCCATTTCACAGACGAGGACATGCAGGCCCATGGAGTCACACAGCTAAGAGGAAGCACACCCAGAACTTGAACTACAGACTGGATCCCACCCAATGCCAGCCAGGAAGCCTCCGGAGTCCGGTGAGGCACTGTGTCAAACTCCATTTGTAAGTGACAGTTGGCTGAAAACACACCAGGCCCAGCCCCTGGGGCCGCCTACAACATTTGGATCTTGTAATTAGTACTCATTTATCTCTGTGCATTCCCAGCCGAAAGGATTTCTCTGCATCAATAAGTTTCAGTTCCACAAATGTTTACACTTCCATTCCACGAGTATTAGTAGAAACCAGAGAAGTTATTTTCTCCACGTAAAATGGAGAGTTGCTTCTTCTTCCTCAAAGTCTGTGTGTCAGTGGACCCGTTTATTCAGTTACCATTGGTTCAAAACCACTTACTGATTCAAACACCCCTGCTGGGCACAGTGCCACTCCAGGTTTAGGGGCTACAGCAGTGACCAGGACATGGAAGGTCTCTGCTAAGAGACGACGTGTGTTCCTGCAGGGGATGCAGATGGCAGACCAGGGAGTAAGAAAGTTCTAGGTAGAAGCAATGCGTGCAGTCTGCGGTGGGAATGGGCCCAGACGTGGCCGGTGTCAGCAGGACTTAGCGCTCAGGGGGAAGCAGCGGAGCTGACCAAGGCTGGCACGCACGAGGCTGCATGGGCTGAGGGAATTGATTCTACTCCAGTCCCACGTGGAGTGCCCTCAGAGGTAGGCCATGGCAGCCCACACACCAGTGATGGAACTGCTCTCAGAGTGAGCGCCGCAGGAGCTGTGGAGCAGCCCTCGCTGACCACGGTGGCCTTGGAGGCAGGGCGACAATCAGCACAGGAAGTGGCAGCATCAGAGTCTACACTGCAGCCCGCGTGTCCCACGGCATGCTAAGATGACAAGGACAAACGTTAACACCAGCACTGAACAGAGAGCAGTCCTCTGTGACCTTTTGCTTGTGGACAGTTGAAGTGGGGACGTGGAGTGGGCCACCCGAATTCATGAGATCAGCAGTTCAAGGCTTTCTCCTTTGTCCGATGGAACCCAGAAGGCAAACTTTTATACAATCACAACTGCAGCATCCACACGTAAGCAATCCACAACAGGCATCCTCCTGTTCTCTCCGGGAATTGAAAGAAAGATGGGGAGCTCATGCTCCGCCCAACAACAGTCAGCTTTGTCCCGCCATGCTTTGTCCTCCACAAGCATCATCCGCGTGTAAAATTCACGCCTGCCGTTCCATATCTGGCTCACGCGTCAGCTCCTCTAAGAAGACCACCTGACGGCCCCTCCTGACCATCTGCAGCCCCGGGAGGCCACGTCCATCACCTGGAAGCGATCTCTCCGGCCACAGTCATCACACTGTGGGCATCTGATGGCTTCCGCGTCTGTCCCTACTAATGGTGAGCCAGTGCGGGGCAGGGCGTCCACGGAACGCCTGTTGCTGAACCCATGGCTGGCAGAGACAGGGATTCTTGCCACTGCTGATGAATGGCAAAGCTGAGACCCACATGCAAGCCTCAGACCACGTGTCTGGTCATGAGGAAGGGCCACACGAAGGCAGCGAGGTCAGGACACCGGAGATGGAAACACCAGAGGGACAGCCACTGGGGTGAAGGGAAGTGGTGCTGCGGAGAGAAGGCTGGCTCAGAGGCTGCAGAGCCCGACACTGCAGGGAGAGGGGGACAGGGAGGACAGGTCGGGTCGGCAGAAACCAGGGTGACTCAAAGCTGAATTACCTGAGGCTCTGAATGTGGCATGCAGGGGAGTGAGGGCACTGCCTGCTGGGTGACAAGGCTGAGCAGGGCATACCGGAGGCTCTACATACTCAGCCTGGGTTGTTAGTGCAATCCCGAGTCACCCAGAGACCTTGTGGTTCCATGTTCCATTTAGACGCATGCCCAGTACCTGACTGTTACCAGCAGGAAGGAGATGAGGCAGGCAAGAGGGATGAGGGCTCTCAGCAGCTCCAGAAAAGCCCTTCATAAATCACAAGTCCCTACCCTTGAACATCCATGTGGCTTCCACCCCCAGTGGGATGCAACTTGTGCAATTGCTGGGGTGCACAATGGCCTTCCTTGCCCAGTGCCCAAATGCCGCCTCTTGCAGTGGGTGGGAGCTCTCTCTTTGGAGAAAACGGGGTCGGGGGAGTGGAGAGCACTGTGGAAAGAGCATTGACTTTGAAGGAAGGTTGATCTGGGTTTCAATCCTGATTCTGCCCTCATCAGCTGAGTGACCAGGGGCCAGCTGTGCTGTCTGGTGAAGGACAACACAGCAATGCCACAGGTACCCGAACATGGTGGGAGAGTACCTGTGACGTCTAGACAAGATTCATCTCTCCAATAAACAAGGAACTCCTGAGAACCAGAGAAAGAACTGGAGATTCAACAGAAAAACAGCAAAGCACATGAATAGGAAGGGGAAATCCAAATGGGTAACACTACATTAAGGAACTCCCCAAGTAACTGGTAACTAAAACTATGTCAAAATAAACACAATGAGGGTCTATTAGGCTCCCATGACAGTGAATATTGACTATGCCTGTGTGCGTGAGTGTGTATGAAAGCAGAAGTCTTTGCACCTGCTGCTGGCAGCACCACTGGGTGCTGTGATCCTGGGAAATCGGGTGGCCGTGCTTGGGTGGAAACAGTACCCATCTTCTTTGGAAGTTCACTCCCAGGGAAATGCTCTCGGGCTTCTTTCAAGGGGCCACTCCTGGAGAAATCCCTAGGTGTGGCTTTCACAGCTAGGAGTAGAAGGCACCCTAAGGAGCTGAGTCCAGGGTGGGCAAAGGTGGGAAAGGTTGTGGGGGGAATCTGACATGTCCCTGAGACACCATGCCTTTGTGAGAAGCAGTGAAATACGTCTGCCAGAGGCTGCAGACATGTGATCCCTAATGAAACTAAACACAGTCAGAGGCAGATGACACGGGAGCCAAGAGGTTCCCCATCTAGCATGGTGGGGATCTGTGAATACAGCTTCTCCTTTCCTTTGCATCCCCAGCTCTTCCCCTCCTCCACGTCCACCTATGTCCCTGCAATCCTTCCACTCCCCCAAAGGTTCAATCCCAAGGTCTCCCAAGCAATTTGATTTCAAAACTTTTAAAAATTATTTGTTTGAGAAACAGACTGGTTCATCCCCAGTGCCCCCAAAGGCTGAGACTGAGCCAGGCCAAAGCTGGGAACTCAACCCAGGTCTCCCACACGAGTGGCAGGGACCCAACTTCTTGAGCCATCCTTGCTGCCTCCCAAGGTCTGCATTATCAGGAAGTGGAGTCAGGATCCTGGGCCAGGTATCTAACCCAGTTATCTAACCCAGGCACCCCAAAGCAAGACACAGGCACCCTAACTAGCACCTTCACCACAAGGCTAAATGCCTGCCCCTCCAGGGCAGCTGAACTAGTCCTGCTGAGAGGTGAGGGACAGGTGCTAATGACTAAGGGGCAAGCTTAACTCTAGATAAAGAGTCTTACAAACCAAAGTCAAGGGGCTGGCACTGTGGCGCAACAGGTTAATGCCCTGGCCTGAAGTGCCGGCATTCCATATGGGCACCGGTTCATGTCCTGGCTGCTCCATTTCTGATCCAGCTCTCTGCTATGGCCTGGGAAAGCAGTGGAGGATGGTCCAAGTCCTTGGGCCCCTGCACACCTATGGGAGACCTGGAAGAAGCTCCTGGCTCCTGGCTCGGATCAGCTCAGCTCTGGCCATTGCAGTCATTTGGGGAGTGAACCAGCAGATGGACGATCTCTCGCTCACTCACTCTCTTTCTCTCTGGCTCTACCTCTCTCTGTAATTCTGACTTTCAAATAAATAAAATAAATCTTTAAAAAAAATGAAAGCTGGTCCTGAATTCCCAGTGCCTCAGGAAGGAGAGTGTACAGCTGATGGGGCGGAAGCTCTTAGCATCCCCACTTCCCAGAACAGGACAGAAACAGAGGAGAATGGAAGACACTTGTCCTCCAGCACTCACTAATAGAACTGGTATTACAACTCGGGCAGCTCCCATTCAGAGCCCATCCTCTGAAGGTGTGTGTGTGCGTGCATTCAAACATACAGAACAGTACAGAGAGGAGTAGCAAGACGACACTGTGCCCCCACCCAGCTCTAGCCAGTCCCTTGCCATAGTCTCACAGAGCAGCCACCTTCCCAGTCTTCCCAGTCCTTCCCAGTGGCACTACTGCATTGCCTATCTTCTCTCCTTGGCCTGTGCTGTAGAGGCCTCTTTCTCTTTTGCCTTCTGATTTGGTTGCTCTTGTCTGTTGTCTCATGTGTGTGTGTGTGTGTGTGTGTGTGATACTGGGGCTTTTTTTGTCATTAGAGATACATATGATATTGGGATTTTTAAATTAGTTGGTATTTTCCACAGGATGCATTTTTATAAATGTCCACAGGTACTTGAAAAGAGCATGTGCCCTTTTTAATTGTTAGAGGCAGGGCTTTGTGTAAATGCTTCAGATCAGAGGTTAGCACATATCCTATAAAAAGCCAGTTATAAATATCCCCAGCTTTCCAGGCCATATGTCCTCCCTCACAGCTATTCAATGCTGTCACTGTAGCCCAACAGCAGCCTTTGTCAATAAGTAAATAAATGAATGTGGCTGTGTTACAATAAAACTTTATTTACAAAACTAGGTGGTGAGCTGGAATTGGCTCACAGACTGTAATTTGCCCATTCCTTCTTTAGAGCAAGCTTGTGAGCTGTGTGGTTAAACTATCCTATATCCTGTCTGCTTGTTAGTTGTAGAGTTCTGTTTAAGCCTCCTTCCATGATTACAGATCTGTCCATTTCCCCTTGTCACTCTGTCAGCCTAGGCAGTGTGTAATCGACAAGTTCAGGGTCATTATGGCTTCGTGGACTGGGGGATCGCTCCACAGTGACCTTCTTTCTCCCCGTGACTGTGGGTCCCGGTTTGCCTGACGTATTCCTGGTGAACACACATTGCTCTCACAGGTCTTATTAATAGCACCTCTGATATAAATACAGGTTGTCCTCAAAGATATTATTAATAGCACCTCGGTGAACTCTGAAAAGAGTTCCTATTTGAACAACAGATCATGTGGTCACTGTTTTTATCCTTACCGTTCTCTGTGTACAGGCTGTGCTCTGGTGAGAATGTGGTTACGCCAGCTTTCTTTTGCTAGTATATGTCTGATGAACAACCATCCATTAAAATTCAAATGTTTAAAATAATTGTTTAATATCTATGTGAACCCTGGATTTTCTGCTCTTTCAGGTAATACTCCTGTGGTCACCCTAGGTCACAATATAAAGCATCAATTTTAAAATGCCTACTGCTCAAGACGTCAGTAAGGACGCCTGCCTCCCACATCAGAGTGCCTGGCTTTGACTCCCAGCTCTGGCTTCTGACTCTGGCTTCCTGCTGGCACGGACTTTTGGAGGCAGTGGTGATGGCTCAAGTGGTTGCATTGAATTTCGTGTCCCTGTTCTGGCTCAGGCCCAGACCTGGCTGCTACAAGTATTTTGGGAGTGACCAGTGCATTGGAGCTTTGTGCCTATCTGTCTCTTTCTCTGTATCTCTGCCTCTCAAAGACAAAGGAAACAGAGGCGGGCGTTGTGGCATAGCAGGTAAAGCTGCCTGCAGTGCCAGCATTCAATATGGACGCCGGTTCAAGTCCCAGCTTCTCCATTTCCGATCCAGCTCTCTGCTATGCTTAGGAAAGCAGTAGAAGATGGAGAAGGCTCCTGGCTTCGGATCAGCACAGCTTCAGCCATTGTGGCCATCTGGGGACTGAACCAGTAGATGAAAGATATCTCTCTCTCTCTCTCTCTCTCTCTCTCTCTCTGCCTGTCTGTAACTCTGCCTTTCAAATAAATAAAAAATATTTTTTAAAAAAAGGAAATAAATGAAAAAAAAAAACGCCTAGTCTTAGACGTGAATCTATTAAACTGTGAGCTCCCTGGAGGAAGACATTTCTGCGTGCTTTGTTCACTTCTAAATCGCTAGTGTCAATCATGGCCTGACACAGAGGAGGCACTCACTAAAACACAGATTGCATGAACGAGCACACGATTCTTCATTTCAAGGTAAGACATCTCCTATGGCTCAAGAGGCAGGATGTAGGGAGGAACCTGGGGTCAGGGAGAGCAGTGATGTGGGCATCCCTTCCCTTTCACCCTCTTGGTCTCAGTTCTCTGGACCCTGAACCACACTTGTATAGAGCAGTCTCTAAGAAGTTTTGCCAAGGACAAAGAAATGGACTGACATTTAAACCTGAGAGACTACCTGATATTCTACCTGAGAGACTGAGTTTTAAGCTTGGATGCAATCAAGTTAATTGCTTGCTAAAATAAACAAGAAAAATCAATACATTGTTTGGAAGACTATGAAAGGTTCCAGAGTCTTTACTACTACATCATTAACAGTGTCTTGCATTCTTGACGTGTTTGTCTCAAATTACTTGATATATGAAGAAAGAAAAATATGATCCAAGGGGAAAACAACAGAGGCCAACATCAAGATAACCCAGATATTGCAATTAGCAGCCAGGAATTCTAAGGCAGCTGTTACAACTACTCAATGACATAACAAGAAGCAAACCCACAGCCCATGAGAAAATGGGAAACCTCAGCAGAGAAACAGAATTTAAAAGAAGAACCAAATGGAAAGTCTAGAACAGTGAAGGACGTCATCTGCAATGCAAACTCACTGAGTAAGCACAATGGAGATGACAGAGGGAACGGGACATTGACGGCAAAAGACAGACCAATAGAAACGACCCAGCCTTAAACACAGTTTAAAAAAGAAGCAGTCTCATGAGTGGGGGAAAATGTCAAAAGAGCTAGCATCCACATCTGTGAAGTATAGCAGAAAAGAACAAAAATGGAAGTAGAAAAGACATATGAAGAAATATCACCTGAAAATCTCCCACATTTTGTAAAAGATTTTAATTACAGGTTCAGGATTATCAGTGAGATCCAGGAAAATAAACATGAAGAAGACTATACCTTAGACACATCATAAAAACTGCTGAAATCTGGCCGGCGCCGTGGCTCACTAGGCTAATCCTCCGCCTTGCGGCGCCAGCACACCGGGTTCTAGTCCCGGTCGGGGCGCCGGATTCTGTCCCGGTTGCCCCTCTTCCAGGCCAGCTCTCTGCTGTGGCCAGGGAGTGCAGTGGAGGATGGCCCAAGTGCTTGGAACCTGCACCCCATGGGAGACCAGGAGAAGCACCTGGCTCCTGCCATCAGATCAGTGTGGTGCGCCGGCTGCAGCACGCCAGCCGCGGTGGCCATTGGAGGGTGAACCAATGGCAAAGGAAGACCTTTCTCTCTGTCTCTCTCTCACTGTCCACTCTGCCTGTCAAAAAACAAACAAACAAAAAAACTGCTGAAATCCAAAGATTAAGAGAAAATATGGACTATAACCAGAGGGTGAGGGCACAACACATGGAGGAACACATTCAAATGACCACCCATGCAAAACACTGACAGCTGGAGGACGATGGAACAGCATCCTTAAACAGCCGACAGGAAAAACAAAAAGTAAATCCAGAGCTTTCCACAGACGAAAACATGGCCCACAGATAAAGGTAGTCCCAAACATTTAGCTAAATAAAATAAGGCAGAAATGAGACTACATATTTTATGGGCCCATTTCACCAATATATCCCCAAATGGCAAATTTATGAAGCCAGAAAGGAGATCAGCACTTGGCTGGAATGGGATAAGAACAAAGATCCCATGTAAATGGGCATCAAGGATGGAGATGTGGCCAGCTGACCTTCAGCTCCCCCAGTCATGTGTCCATTTCCGTAACACTCAGGCGTCCTATTCATGAAGACAGGTCCTACTGCCGAGTCACTTTTCTTGGTATCCTAGGTCCCTAGCATAGCGCCTGAATACAAAGCTGGAGCTTAAAAAATACTTGCTGAACTGAATTGAACTTCTCATTCTCTACTGAATTGATGATCCCTTCCTTTTATGTGTATTTTCCTGTAACACAAGTTTTAATAATTCTCTTCCATTTGTCCCACTGTCTATTTGGAGATCACCAACCACCATACAATGTATCCCCTTGGTCTCTATCATTATTAACTTTGTTCACATCATTCTATACTTTCCCCTTTCACTTTACTCTATGTAGTCTCTAAGACTTCTCGCCATGTCACTAATTTTTCTCAGCAATTGCTCTATGCCTGGATATATCCAATGGGCTCTAGGTCCTATAGTAGTACCATTATCATCAGTTTTTTGCTCTAACTCCCAGTTCCATTTCTCTCACTATTTATTACTTCCCCTTTCTTCTCTTGTATAAAGTCCATCTTCCCATGATTTCCTTGATACTAAAAAAAAAAAAAAAGTAGTTGACTAAGAAAATTACATTCCGTATATTGGATAAAATGCTTTCCAAACAGGCTCGCTTTTTGTTTCTGGTTTTCTTCTGTGTTCTTGTCCTTCTCTTTGGGGAAACAACTGTGGGAAGCAGCGCTCTGTCCCAGGTCTCTGTCCTACTCCATGTGTGCTGCTAAAACAAAATTAGACAAAGGAATTGATAAATGACAAAAATGTCTGTCTCAGAGCTCTGGAGGCTGTGGTAGATGAAGGTGCCGGAAGACTTGGGGTCTGGCGAGGGCCTGCTCCCCTCAGATGGCACCTGTCCTGCGTCCTCACACAGCAGCAGGGAGGAACAGGCTCTCCAGGCCTCTCTTACAAGGGCACTAGGTGGCCGGCGCCACAGTTTAGTAGGCTAATCCTCCACCTGCAGCGCTGGTACTCTGGGTTCTAGTCCCAGTTGGGGTGCCAGTTCTGTCCCGGTTGCTCCTCTTCCAGTCCAGCTCTCTGCTGCGGCCCAGGAAGGCAGTGGAGGATGGCCCAAGTGCTTGGGCCCTGCACCCGCATGGGAGACCAGGAGGAAGCACCTGGCTCCTGGCTTTGGATCGGCGCAACGCGCCGGCCATAGCAGCCATTTGGGGGATGAACCAACAAAAGGAAGACCTTTCTCTGTGTCTCTCTCTCTCTCACTAACTCTGCCTGTCAAAAACAAACAAACAAACAAACAAACAAAAAAAACAACAAGGGCACTAGGCCCGTGGCCTAATCACATCCTAAAGGCCCTATCTCTTAATACTGTTGCATTGGAGATCAGGCTATATGAATTTTGATGGACATAATCATTGAGATCAATTCAATCTGGGCTCGTTATTCCCCCAAACAATACAGATAGATTCTCTTTAGGCTGCAGCCTCCCCACTTCCTAGGCCCTGTTTGAATCCTTTTCTTAGAACAGGAACCAGTGGTAGGGTGTGCACGAGCTATCCAGTCCTTTGACTGCCTGAGCAAGAGAAGAAAGGGAATGTGGCAGAGCCACGGGCAGCCTCCATCCACAGCTGAGTCTGTAGATGCTCACTCTCTTTGTTTATTCTCTGCACAGGGCCATTCCTATGGGTTAGGGACATGCAGGCTATGTGGGGTCCTGGCTGCAGGGTAGAGGGTCCGTTGATGTGAAGTTCCCCCCACCCTGTGTTTATTTACTGCTGCCCAACAAACCACTCCAAAATACAGTGCCTTAAACCAAGCACCAGTTCCTTGCTCCCAGTTTAGTGGTTAGGAGTTCATGCAGGGCTTGGTGGGGACAGCTGGTCCCTGCTCCTTACAGCGGGGCTGGGGCAGCCTAACAGGCTGGAGGGTCCAGGACAGCTTTGCCCATGGGTTGTCAGCTGGGCACCGAGGACCGTTCTGTGGCCTCTCTCTTGCCATATGCAGTCTCCCACCTCCAGGGCCTCTTTTGCTTGCTTTCTCTCTCTCCAGCAGGTCAGCCTGGATTTCTTTATATCTCAGTTGGGTTCAGAGATAACAAAAGAGGAAACTGCCAAGTATCAAAAGGTCTAGGCCCAGAGCTGGCACAGTGCCACTCTCTACCACATGCTATGG
Source organism: Lepus europaeus (assembly GCF_033115175.1). NCBI lineage: Eukaryota > Metazoa > Chordata > Mammalia > Lagomorpha > Leporidae > Lepus > Lepus europaeus. Next base: position 33,474,617 of record NC_084831.1, read on the forward strand.
ACAGAGCAAGTCTCAAGGCCAGTCCAGGTTCAAGGGGCCCTTTGTTTATGGCTCATCTTCCTTTCTAACTCCCCAGAGATTGCTCCCATGCTTTTCATCGAAACAAAGAAGGAACAGCAGTGTGGTCCACAGTTCTTCTGGTCCAGGCTTTAGGATGCTCTAGCATTTGTCGTGGGGAGGAGCTCCACAAGGGTTCTTCTGTGTTTTCCCCCCAGTCCAGCTATATCACCAGAGTCCCCAAACTAGGGAGACAGCAGTGGCGTTTCTCAGCGTTTCCTACACTTGCTTTGCATCACTTAATCCTGCCTTGTCTGGAAGAGGGAGCTCTCTGTCAACCCCAAGCCTCTCACTGTCAGCGGATCCACACTGCTCTTATTTGGAAGATGGTTGTTCACATTTGTAGGATGTCACCGGGACCCAGGCTTAGGTTAAGCATTTGTGTTCTCTGCTGATTCTACCTCCCTTTGACGGTTTTGTCCAGTTCCAGTTTGCCCAACACTTCAGATGGACTTATGTCTGCCCTCAGTTCAAAAGCTGAAGTCCAGACCCCCAGTTTGACTGTCTGCAGCCAGGGTCTCTACAGGTAAGTAAGGTTCAACGGGGTCATGAGCATGGTATTCTCACCCAATAGGATGGCAGCTTTATAAGGAGAGGAAGAAAGAGGGACCTTGCTCTCGCCACCAAGTGAGGACTCGGCAAGAGGCAGCCATCCACACGTCAAGCAGACAGCCTCCGCCAGCCCCAGCCTGCTGCCACCTGGACCTTGCAGGTGCAGCCTCCTGAACTGTGGGAAAAGAAATGTCTGCTCTTTAAGTCAATGGCCTGTGATGTCCTGTGATGACACCCGACAGTCAGACTGATGCATCTGAAGACAGCAAATCCATTTTAACCTTATAACAATTCCCAGGAGCAGGTGTCACGGTCCCCATTTCCCAGATGAAGAAAATGAAACTCAGTCTCGGTTGGAGGAACTTGACTGAGGTGGCAGTGGCACAGTGGGTGACATATTGGCACCCGGGTCACTCGGCTCCAAGGCCGTGCCCTGCAAGACATGCCAGGGGGCCTCCTGGTCAACCTGCAGTTTGGGAAGGGAGGCAGAGGCCCTGGCTTCCTCCTGGCAGCTGGTGGTGTGTGCCTGGCTCTGCTCTTGGGCACATCCCATCCCAGAGTGGTGACTCCAGGGAGGGGAGGGGACGGGGAGGAATTCCGCCTGAGCTGCACATTCCTTCCAGCCTCTGGAAAAGGCAACAAAGAAGCCCAAATAGCCCTGAGTGTGGAGGTGGGTGGGAGACAGCAGCTTTTGTGCTTCCTCCTGGCGGGGCTGGGCAGCATGCACAGCGTGGTTCCTATACCCGCATGGCTCCAGGAGGGCGCTAGGACACCAGCAAACACATGCCACTCACACAGAGGCAGCGAGGCCACATACTTTAAAAATCCCCTTATTTCTGTCTTAGTCTACAGTCTGGTGACTTGCTATTCCACAGCAGGCCACAGGAGCAAAGGAGCTGGTTTGTGGACTCTCATTGCAGACCTATGCTGTAGTGGAAACGACCGTGGGACCTATCTGTGCAGAGCGCATCTGTTCCCGTCTAGTGCTACCTTCACGTCAGAAGTCAGCAGGCTGAGGGGCCAGCACTGGGACTCTGGCATCCCACTGAGTCCTGGCTGCTCCACTTCCAATCCGGCTCCCTGCTAATCTGCCTGGGAAAGCGGTAATCCAAGTACTTGGGGCCCTGCCACTGATGAGGGAGATCCGATGGAGTTCCAGGCTCCTGGCTTTGGCCTGGCCCAGCTGATATGGTCATTTGGGGAGTGAATCAGTGGATGGAAGATCTCTCTGTCTCTGTCACTCTGCTTGTCAAATAAATAACATTTTTTTTAAAGGAAATCCAAAGGGCATGCATTTGGTTTTTCACATCCTCGTTTTATGGATGAGGAAATGAAGACACAGAGATTGCGAGAAACCAGCCCAGGAGGCACGAAGACTCCATGCAGTCTTCTTATTCCACATGCCACTATCTTTTTATGCCAGAAGGTTCCGTAACCTGGGGAGAGCAGCATTTCTTCCCTCACTGTTCCAATTACATGTGTCCATCATTTGCTTTGTTACTGATCCCGCTCCTGCCTTATCAAAACTCCTATGTGCCATTGGGTAACTTGATGTAACCAGGTATAGCAGGAAAGGTGACAGCTCCTCTCCAGCTTAGCACAGGACCACACAGTGACAGTTACAAGTACCCTTCCTCTGGAATGTCTCATGATCCACACAACCCACCTCTCAACTCACAACCTTAACATTAAAAATCCCCATTTAAAAAAAAAAACCGCAGACACCCAGCCTTAGAACAACTAGAAAAGGCATTGCCTCCTCTGCTTCTCATGGCGGACGTGAGGAACATGAGCTCACATCAGCAGGAACCGGAGTCAGACACTGGGTTCTGTTCGAGACGCTCTACACATGTGCATTCCCTTAATTACCCCCACTTCCATCTCACCTCCAGAGACTCCTTGCTCCCACAAGCAGCCTCGAGAAATGGGGGCTATGGCACGAAGATGCCCCCTAAAGCTGTGAGGGCACCACCTGTCCGCTGGACTGTGCAGCTGCCGCTCTCCAGCTCCGACACGCGACTGATTTGAGGACTTCTCTCCACGGGTGGGGCTGCCTCCCTTCTCCAGAATCTGTGAGCCATCTGCGTGTCTGTCACCCACCAGCTCACATGTCATGCGAGACTTGTTTCTCTTGTGTTCAGTTGCCTCCCTCCATCACTGTCATGGGGGCGGGGCTGAGTGTGGTCTGCTACTCAGGAGGCTCAGGGACTCCAAGAAACAGGGCTGGTTTGGGGTTGGTAGCCGCCCTCTTTCAGGGCTTCAAGTGTGGGCCTCAGGAAGCTGTAATTACAATGTAATTACAATTAAAATGTAATTACACTTCAGAAGACAGGGAGAGCATTAGAGCAGATGCAGGGAGAAGGGCACTGGGTGCTGGGTGAGGGACCTGACTCCTCCCGTACCCGAACCCAGTTAGTGCCGAGGGCGACACTGTCAAGGTCGGACCATCACCTACACTTCACAGAGACAGAAATGCAACCTTAAGAATCTCGTCTTTCAAAAATCCAGTTCAGGGATATAAATGGGGATGTAAGCTTTTGGTTTGGCCATAAATACAAGAAGCCTAAGCCTCCCTCTGTCCCAATAGTAGACCTCTGAGAATGTATGTGTTCAAATGGCAACGCAGGGATGGGTTCCCAAGTATGTAGAGGATTGTTCCCTGCAACATAGATAACTGCTCTTATTATTTGTTAAGATTTTTTTGTATTTATTTTCATTTTTATTCGAAAGGCAGAGAGGGGAAGGAAAATGGAGGGTTGAGGGAGAAGGAGAGAGAGAGAGATCTTCCATCAGCTAGTTCACTCCCTAAATGCCCACACTAGCCAAGGCTGGGCCGTGCTGAAGCCAGGAGCCTAGAATTCAATCTTGTCACCAGCGTGGGTGGAAGAGACCCAAACACCTGAGCCATCACCTGCTGCCCCCCAGAGTGTGCATTTGTAAGAACCTGGAATCAGGGGTGGAGGCAGATCTCAAATCTGGCCCTCTGATATGGGGTGCACATATCCCAAGTGATGTCTTAACCGCTGTGCCAAACACCTGCCCCTGGTCTTCTGACCACGATAGCAGCAAGAAATAAGGAACAACCTAATGATCAATTGAGGGTGTGGCTCAGTAAATGGCAGTAGGTCCAAATAACAGAACATTATGTGGCCACTAATAACTATGTCTTCAAAACAACTGTAACAGACATGGGCAAATGTTCATGTTTTGTTAAAGGTAAGACAATATAAAATTGCATACATAGCAAAAATCATTGATCGGTATATATGTATATATGAAGGCTCTTCAAAAAGCTCACAGACAATGAATATTATGAAAAAACTATGCACGGATTTCAAAACTTTTTGTGCCCAAATAAACTTATCTTCTAATTCCATTTCTCCATGGACTTTTTGAAGAACACTTGTACACACAGAAAAAAGACTGAAATAAACCAAAACATCCACAGTGCTGCCGGGAGTGTGACAGTGGGTGATTTGTTTTTGTTTTTCTTTTTGATGCACATATCTTTTCCAAATAGTCTAAAATGGACATGCAGTTCTTTAATAAAATCAGGGAGAAATGTTACCAACAGCAAAACCTGTTCAGGCAACACAAGAAGGGGTCAATAGTGGCAGGGCCATGAACTTGGCCCCATCCCCCATTAAATAAAGTTCAGATAAAGTTCAGAGAGGCATGGCTTCCTCCCCAGGCCACACGGGAGCCACATGGGTCTGGTTGACTCCCAAGTCCCAACCCCTTTCTCTGCCTGAAGCTCTTTCCCACCTCTACTGTAAATGGCAGGATCAGCACCCAAGGAAGGTGGCACCTAGGCTACCCCAGAGCTCAGGGAGGCTGACAGCAAAACGGAGGGGTTTCTTCCTAAAACAGGTAAGACACATGAGCCTGGACGATGGAGAGGCGCTTTCTGTCCTGCCGCAAATCTACATGCAAATCACCACTCCCATAGTCTCCAAGAGTGCTTTACTGAATGCCTGCCCTAACACAGCCTGACGTGGGTTTGTTCTTCCTCGATCATGGTTTCCATTCTTCATTTGTTGGCTGGCGCGGTGACCCCTCTTTCCTGCTGCTGTTTGCCAACTTAACCAGTTTATGTCACCTGAAAAAGAATGCCTAATTCTAAGGTGGTTGGTTTCTCACAATCTAGGTTCCTGATAAGATGCTCAAGGCACTGCTGGCAGTGAGTGGCCTGGCACACAGTGAGGAATGGACTGGGTCATGCCCATCCCAACCAGAGCTACCGTTTCCATCGTGAGGTGAAGACCGTTTGGGCTTTGTATGGAGAAGGGATCCAAGGCGGTAGACTTAGAGGCCACAGATCTAGATCATTAATAAGTATATCGGATGTTCCAGTAATTAAATCACAGCGCAGAACACACCTTTATGTTCTTAATTTAAGACTCAAGAGTTCTGAAATTTCTCTTAGGGTTCCCTCATCTGTGAAGTGGAATAACAACAGTGTAAGTCTTGCAGAGGTGCCGGGAGGCTGCGATGAGTTCATTCACGTGTAGTTTTCAGAACGCCTGGCCCAGGGGCTCAATAAGTATTGGTTTGTTTTTATTAGTATTTGGGAGTGCAGGATAATTTATCTCTCCCTTCACGCCTTCCTTTTCCCTAAAGAAGCTGACCCAGTGGAGTCATCAAACTCCATGACCTCTGCCTAGTAAGTAAAGGGGACCATATTTAGGGGTGACACTTCAGGTAAAGCGTGCACTGACCCCATGGATGTGAACGCTGAAGGGATCACAGTATCGTCGTACAGTTCACTGTCTGGAAGAGCCTGTTTGTCTCTGTTGCACTTGTATAACTGTCTTTCTCTCCCCGCAAAGGCTTGTAAACTCCACAATGGGAAATTTGCCTCATCTACTTCTGCCTCTTCAGTGTCCAGCCCATTATCTGGGCTCAGTAAACATCAACAATTATGTGGATGAGGACTGAGACAAGGCAAAAACCCATCAAGATAAAGACCTTCTTCTTTCCTTCAGCGGGGTGGCCCTGCCTACAGCAGAGCGTTGGTGCTCTGCTGGTGGCTGTGGTGGGTACTGTGGGGCCACCCAGAGCACGGGCAGCCCGGAGGCTCTCTTATCTCCAGCCGCAGGGACTATTGCCAGCTGCCAGCTCACGCTTGAGTCCCACCCCAGGAACTGGCCCCACAGAAGGGAGCTGCATTACTAAGGCCACTTGCCCTTCCCAAGAGCAGCCTATGTCCCGTGACTGATGAACCGCATGGGGACAAAGACTTGGCCCCTTTGCCTGAATGTGGACCAGCTCCAAAGAGCCATGTTGGCCCCAGAACTCCACAGGCTGGACTGAGACCTCTGCTCCAAGTGCATCACTGCCCGGTTCTGCCCGCCACCCAGCCCTGCTGCCCTCCCCACCAATAAACCACCTGCACACGGATCGATCTCCATCTTGGAGTCTGCTTCTGGGAGGCCCAATCGGAGACAACTGGCATCAGGAGGAAGAGCCCAGAGAACGGAGCAGGTTGGCTCTTTCCTGCAGACTTGTTATCCCCAGACCTGCCTGACTCACTCCCTCACTGTTTTCATGGCTCATCTCAAAGGCACCATCTCAGAGAGAACTTTCTCTGGCAGCCCTGTCCTGTGGTTCCCAGCACAAATCAATCGCCAGCACTTACCCTGCCACCTTCTGTGTGGCCACTGACGTCTGCCACAGTCTTTATTTATTTATTTATTGCTTTATTCCTTGTGCACTGTATTTTCCCTGCCCTCCCACCAGGATGTAAGTTCCAAAGCACAGACACCTTGCCATGTGCTGACTCCTACAGCCCCAGTTTCTAAACAGCACCCAGCACAATGTAAGCTCTTAGGAAATATTTGCTGAGTAAGTAAATGAGAAGCCCCCCCCTCCCCCCCCCCCACACACCACCACCACCACCACACACACACACCCACAGTGGAAGCATGGGGGCGAGAGGAAATAGCCCTTGCTTTTGGCCCTTTGTCACCAGCGGGGTGAGCCTGGCCCAGCCATTTGACCTCTCTGAGCCTCAGTTTTCCCATCTGCAAAATGTGACGACAGCCAGCAATGATCATCAGGCACGGTGGCAACTCTCGTCTCCCAGGATTCTGCCTGGCTACTCAGCTCAGAATTGCTCTGTCTAGACACCTCCTCGTCACAGGCCTTTCCAGCCATGAAGGAGCTTCGGCAAGGCATTTCAGCAATAGCACGGTCAGTCATTGCTGGCTTTAAGATGCCAAATTCATGTCGATATCAAAGCTAGAAAAATGTCCACATGAAACTCTGCACCTGAGGACATAGTCAGTGTGGGGGTCACTGAAGCTTTAGGGTACCATGGAATAACCACTCTCCTTTTCACACAAGAATCACAAAAAGAGTAAAGTGTCTTTCTTGAGTCATGTGATACAATGATAAGGCAATCACTGACTGGTGAGGGCTGTCTGAACCTCTGCTCTCTGCCCAGAGAGCATCACCTGGGCTGGGCAAGCCTTCAAGGAATGTGGACTCTGAGCGAGCCCCTCATGTAATCTGATCAACAGTCAGTTTGGGGTGGGCACTCTTACTAGCCGCCATGGATGTAAGGACACCACAATGTGGAGATGACTCAGCCCATCCAATGTCACGTAACTGGTAAGTGATGGAGCCAGGTCTGGACCTGAACAGTTGGGGATGGCAGCTTTCCATTCAGCCCCTGCATGGTGCTGACAGCCAATGGAATCATAGTTTCCCTTTTGAAGATGGGAATTCTGGCTCAGGGGCAGGTCGCCAACCCCTCTGCTCTCAACCATAGTGGGTGGTGGGTTCCAAGGCCAAGCTCCCCCAACTGCAACACACAGATAACTCACCTGAGCCACCTTCCTAAAACTCACGCTCTGAATCAAGAGGTCTGGGGTCAGGCCTGTGGTCTGCAATTTGAGAGAGAGAGAGATCTTCTATCCTCTGGTTCACTCCCCACATGGCAAAAGCAGCTGGGGCTGGGCCAGGCTGAAGCTAGGAGACTGGAACTCCAACCAGTTCTCCCACCTGCGTGGTAGGAGCCCAAGTATTTGGGCCATCATCTGCTGCCTCCCAGGCACATTAGCAGGGAACAGGAGTGGAAGCACAGAGTAGCTAGAACTTGAACAGGAACTCTGATATGGGACATGGGTGTCCCAAGCTGCAGCCTAGTGGACGGTGCCACAACAGCCATCCCTAGGTCTGCACGTCTGTGTCTGGGTGATGGTGATGCTCTCAAGCACAGAAGAAGGAACTCCTGCTAGAAGTTCGAGACCAGCCTCTAGTCCAGTCCTGGTAAATGTGGCCTTCTAGCTAGGATGGTTGTGATGATCAAATCAGTGTGTGTGTGTGTGTGTGTGTGTGTGAGAGAGAGAGAGAGAGAGAGAGAGAGAGAGAGAGAGAGAGAGACACTGTAAACAGGAAAACCCCTAAGCCAGGGGCAAGGAATGTGTTGCCAGCTGGTCCACTTCTGTCTATCATATGAGTCTGTGAGAGCACAGTGCCTGGCCCAGAGTAAGCCATCAGCAAGTGTTCAATCAACGGGCCAAGCACTTCACGTGTCACGTGACTTAATCTTCACAGCTCTCTCTCTCACTTCACATAGGGAAACTGGGACATCATCCAGCACGCCCTGCACCCCCTGGGCAACAACCACCGGGGCCTGGATCCTCGCTGAGATCGATCTGGCTCCAGAACCGAGGCTGCTGTTACCCTCCCCTCCAGCTGAGAAGCCTGGCTGAGCTCCACCAATGACCCAGATTCTGCTTCTGCACCTGTCACCTAGCAGCTGGGGGTGCAACCCCTCCTTAGAATGATTGAGGGCCTTGAGCTGTGGGCTCCGGTCCAGGGACAGATCCCACAGCTTCAAGTGCAGGCTCTTAATTTTCAGGGTGGGAGGAGGTAGAGAAACATGAACTCTTCAAGTGTTGTGCAAGAAGCAAAGTCAAGGGTTTCCTACTCTCAGGGCCCCTAGAGCCAATGGCCTGCACATGTGTGCCCAGCAAGTCAGAAGAAGTACATAAGTGGGGTCCTTCAGGGCCTCCACATGGCCCTGCCGATGACAACACTGTGTTCTGGACATTGATTTACAGTGCCGGCATTGGCAGGGAACTTAGAAGTTGGGGAGTCCAACTTCCCACACAAGGCAAAGTCACATGGGAAGGCTTCATTTTGAGGTCTTGAGTCACTGACCAACTCTATTTGAGGCCCACAGCTCAGAGAAAAAAGAAGGAAGGAAGACACTAAAAGGAGAGGATAGCATTGTCCCCATCTTAAAGACAAGGAACAATGCTTGGAGCGCCTAAGAAATTAGTCCAAACCTCAAAGGCGTGAATGGTAGAGGAAAGACTTGAACTCAAAGCCTGCTAGTTCCAAAGTCTATGTCCCCCCTCCTTTTTAGAAAGATTTATTTATTTTTTGAAAGGCATAGAGAGAGAGAGATCTTCCATCTGCTGGCTCACTTCCCAAATGGCCACTACAGCTAGGGCTGGGCCAGGCTGAAGCCAGGAGCCCGAAACCCCTCTAGGTCTCCCATGAGGCCATCGTCTACTGCTTTCCCAGGCACATTAGAAGAAAGCTGGGTCACTGGCGCCGCAACTCACTAGGCTAATCCTCTGCCTGTGGCACCGGCACACCGGGTTCTAGTCCCGGTCAGGGCGCTGGATTCTGTCCCGGTTGCCCCTCTTCCAGGCCAGCTCTCTGCTGTGGCCAGGGAGTGCAGTGGAGGATGGCCCAAGTGCTTGGGCCCTGCACCCCATGGGAGACCAAGAGAAGCACCTGGCTCCTGCCTTCAGATCAGCATGGTGTGCCGGTCGCAGTGCGCTGGCCGCAGCAGCCATTGGAGGGTGAACCAATGGCAAAAGACCTTTCTCTCTCTATCTCTATCTCTCACTATCCACTCTGCCTAGAAAGCTAGGTCAGAAGTGGAGCAGCTAGGACTTGAACTGGTGCCTATAAGGGATTCTGACATCACAGTGACAGCTTAACTCACTGTGCCACAGCATTGGCCCCAAAGCCTGAACCCAGTCCTCCGCTTCCTCAGTGCTTGGAAACACCATGTCCAAAAGGGCAACAGGACCCACAGCTCAGGAAAAGGAGCTGGGTGTGGCTCTAGAACCTGCCCCACGCTCTGTGGGCTTCAAGCATGCAGGTGAGCACAGCCCCTCACCTGGCCCACAGTGGTGAGTTGCACCTGTGCAGCTGGGGGTGCCCAGCTCCTCTGGTCAGCTACTGAACACTGGCTGGCTGTGGGGAGGAGTCCAGGAGCTGATAACCATGCAAGGGGGAGCCCTTCAGAGAAGGCACCACCGAGTGTGGGAGCCCCCAGCTCCTTACAGGTGGGGAGAGACACTGGGACCCAGAATTGACCACTGCTCAGTGCCCGGTGCAGGCTGGCAAGGACCCTGCTCCTCTGGAGCTGCTTTGCTATCTGTAAGGGGCATGGCCAGGAAGCCCCGAGTAGTTGCTGATAGGAAAGGTCAAGAGGTTGCAAAAGGCCTCTGGAGACAGCTGGCCCTGCTCCCTCGGGGCCTGGGACTGGACCTGGCCTGGCATGCTCTCGTTTCATCCTCTTCACAGGCGGGCGGGCAGCAGACACGTAGGGTCTCTGAGAACAGAACAGGAGTGGCAGCGGCCACCTGGGTGCCCCACGAGGCCCAGTCCTGTGCAGACAGGGACATCTTCATGAATGTCCCACTGCCTCACTTTGTGTACGCATCTCCCTGGGGGGATACGCACAAGCCCTTCCCGTAGGACTCACTTTTGCTGCTGCTCTCTGGGACACTGCCCTTTATCCTGTAAGACACAGGGGCCTCCATGCAGGTTTGGTCAAAACCTACCGCATATTTATTTTTTGACAGGCAGAGTGGATAGTGAGAGAGAGAGACAGAGAGAAAGGTCTTCCTTTTCCCATTGGTTCACACCCAATGGCCACTGTGGCTGGTGCACCACGCTGATCCGAAGCCAGGAGCCAGGTGCTTCTCCTGGTCTCCCATGAGGGTGCGGGACCCAAGGACTTGGGCCATCCTCCACTGCACTCCCAGGCCACAGCAGAGAGCTGGACTGGAAGAGGGGCAACTGGGACAGAATCCAGCGCCCTGACCGGGACTAGAACCCGGTGTGCCAGTGCCGCAGGCAGAGGATTAGCCTAGTGAGCCACGGCGCCGGCCCCACATATTCTGACACAGCATGTGTTTGGTAAACACTGGCCAGCCCTGAGACAAGTGACAGACAAGACAAAGCCCTAACATACAATCAAGTAGTGATAGATGCTCTGAAAAAAATTTGAAAAAGAGGATAAGAGAATACATAGAGTGAGGCAATGCTGTTGGAGATGAGGTGGCATGAAATGGCCTCACAAGCAGAAGAAATAGCAGGTGCAAAGGCCCTGAGGTGGAGATGTGCTTGGAGGCCAGAGAGCAGAGAGCAAGAATGAGGAGTTGGGAAGTGAAGTGGGTACAAAGGAGAGGGATTGGGTCAACAAGTCACGGAAAGACTCTGGATTTTATTTACAAACTCCACGCAAAGCCACTTGAGGGTTCTCAGTGTGGCGGTGATGCCATCTGATTATGAGAACCATGACCACAGAAGTACTGGGCCCCAGCCCACTGAAGAAACCCTAGTAAGTGCATACGAGGTGACTTGTTTGAAAAGAACATTGTCTTAGTCTGCTCAGGCTACCCCACAAGATGTCATAGCCTGGCTACTTAAACAAAACTGCTTTCTCATAGTCCTGGACAAGGCTAAGGAGTCCAAGACCAAGGATCAGGTCAATGGTGGTTTCTGATGAGTGCGCTCTGGCTGGCTGCACATAGCCACTTTGTCACCAAGCCTCACGAAGCCCTGCCTCTGTGTGCACACACCCAGGAAGCGAGAGCTCTCTGCCCACCCCCCCCCCTTCTTAAAGACTTTATTTATCTATTTGAGAGGTAGAGTTACAGACAGTGAGACGGAGAGACAAAGAGAAAGGTCTTCCTTCTGTTGGTTCACTCCCCAAATGGCCACAATGGCCAGAGCTGCACCAATCCAAAGCCAGGAGCCAGGTGCCTCTTCCTGGTCTCGCATGTGGGTGCAGGGGCCCAGGCACTTGGGCCATCTTCTACTGCCTTCCCAGGCCACAGCAGAGAGCTGGATTGGAAGAGGAGCAGCTGGGACCAGAACTGGCGCCTATATGGGATGCCGGCGCCGCAGGCGGAGGATTAACCAACTGCGCAACAGCGCTGGCCAAGGACATCAATCCTGTCAACGGCACCCACGACCGCACTGAACTTCAGCTACTTCCAACGGCCCTATTTCCAATTACTCCTGCCTTGGGGTTAGGGCTTCAGCATACAGATTCCCAGACAGCGCAGCCCAGCCCACAGCAACCGCATGGCCACAGGGCTCAGAGGAGGAAATTCCTTCCCACTCCCCCAAGGCTGACTTCAGAGGAACTCAACAGTAAATCCAGAGTCAGCTGTCGCAGAGACAGGGGAAGCAGACGTCGCCAGGAACCCCCAGGCCAGGGCTCTCCACCCCGGGGGGTGACTGATTCAGCAGCACTAGGGTGGCGCCCAGGGAAAGTGCAGTTGAACATGAGACTTTGTGACGGATGTCGGACAAATGCAGTGCTCCCTGGGCCACACCAAGAAGAGGCACCAAAGATAAAGTTAGTCCCAAGTCACTAGAGTATTAGGCAAGTCAGACGGCTTTCTGTGGCCCTCCCACTTTCACCTAAAGACGCCAGCAGCCTAACCTGCCATGTAACCACCTTCTTGTCCCCGTGACACCTGTCTTTCTGGACTTTTGTGTCTATGAACCCTGCTGCCTGCCTATACACTGGACATCACAGTCAGCCCTTGGCACCAGGACTGCTGCCCACAATTTGTATTCTCTGATCCTTGGGCCATGACTAGGCCAAGACTATGTGCACAAGATCAAGAGAATGACCTTCGAGAGAGATGTCAAGGACCACCAGCTGGTGAACCCAGGCCTGAGACCTCTGTCCTGCGGCCACTGCCTGTGGTGGACCAGCCAGTCCATGCAGGGTCTCCCTGCCGAGCAGCCGGGAAGGTGAGATGCACACAGCGAGGACAGAGGCAGGCGTGGCCACAGAAGCTGGACGGCAGAGACACACAGGGGTCGGGATCAGGGCAAGTGGTCACCTGGGGAGTGTCGCCTGCCTCCATCCCACTCTGGGCATTCTGGCCATCCGTGTGGCTCCCATTGCTTCTCCCACAGCAGTGCTCCCAGGGTTGTAGGGCGCCAGGCTAAGCCTACACACATCTAGAACTGGCATCTGAATGCGTTGTTATGGAAGACCAAGTTTGCGCTCTACTATGTATACCAAACTTGTGGAGATTGTAGATTCAGAGACGCATAATAAATAGTGCAGAGGGAGCCCACATACACTTTGCCCCACCGATAACATCCTGCAAAACTACAGTTAAGTGCACAACCCAGACCATGCCGTGGCTACAGGTGAGACCCAGAGCACCTCCACTACATACGGAGCCCAGGTGCTGCCCTCCCGGGCCTCTGCCGGGACCACCTCTAAGCCGTTGGTCTTCCTGCCCTTTCACTGCCTGCTTCCTTATCGCACACACTCTCAGACCCCACACGCCGCTGCTAGGACTCTCGGCTGCCTCAGCTCTGTCCACACTGCCCCACCCCTCCTAAGCCACATGGTCTGACCTTTGTCCTGATTTTTTGGAGCCCCCTCTTTCTAGCTCCCTCAGAGTATGTCACACGGCTCCCCGTCCTCTCAGGAGACAGCATCGGGCTGTGCAGAGAAATGGACTCGAACCCTGCTCTCCACTTCTCTGAGCGTCTGTTTCCTCATCTGGATGGGGCCAGCAATGCCAGTGCGGGAGATGAAATGACGCAGTGAGAAGAAGGGCTCTGCCCAGCACCTGGTGCGAGGCGGACACTTGCAGGGTGGCAGCTGGGAGGGGATATCCAGGGACAACTATAATTCCTAGGCAGCCCGCAGAACAAAGTCAGCAACTAGACCAACATCGCTTCCCGATGGCATGGAAGTCAGGAATGGCATCTGATTCCAGAGCGGAGGCCTTGGAGCTTCTTCATAGCAGCCGACAGCCAGACTGCCGTTGCTCCTGCAGAGGGTGTCAGGGATCTGCTTATCAACAATGAGCATTAAGCAAGTTGCTGTGCGACCTTGTCAAGTTCCTTGACCTCTCTGAGCCTGCATTTCTGGCCACCTCCCTCCCCCAGCCCCCTGATCCAAAGAAGCTCCCCACCTCTGTCATTGGTTCTGGATACCAAGTGGACAGATGACTTCTTTCCTTTGCAGAAGAGGCTCCAGTGGTTTAGGAACTTTCTAGACCACTGTTCAGGTGATGGCTGAATTCTGCCCTGCTCTAAAGCACGCTCGGGTTACTGAACACAGCCAGGGCTCTGGCGGCAGAAACTTAGGCAGCACTTCCTCCAGGAAGCCCTCTCTGACCCTGGAGATGAAGGCATCTCCTTTCCCAGTCACCCACAGGGGGACTCCAAGGGGAGGAACTTACCAGTCTCCAGGCCCAGAGCATGGGTGCCCTGGAAGCCAGGCGTAGGAACGTGGTGTGAACGCCTCAGAGCAAAGCCTGACTCACAGCCCATGTGCAGAGCCTGGGGTTGAGAGGGAATGCACGCAGCTGGCGCTGTGGCACGGAGGATCCCGTGTGATGTCAGGGAGGGCCGGAGCTACAGCCTACCTGCCTCCACTACTCAGGATGCAAATGGCTCTGCTCCTCTTCTGCCATTCCCCGAGGGTCTAGAGCCACACTGACTGCTCCAGTAGCCCCCAGTGCCGGGCGGCCAGTCTCATCATTAAACAGAACGAGACAGCCAGCTCTGCACTCATGCTTGCCACGTGCACGTGGTACGGCTGCGGCACATTCCCCTCATTGCACAAAGCCGGCCTGCACGGTGCTACCTGGCTCTGCTATGAAGCCACAGCCAAGCTCTCTCCACCGCCATCTACGACTCGCTTGCCACAGTCCCTGTTTCTTTCTCCTTCTTCTTCAGGGGCTTGGGCTAAACGGAAAGGGGCCCTCAACAGTCGTGTCCACACAGAACGTCAGTACTGGTCTCATTTGGAAAGAGGTTCCCTGCAGAGCCACTCTGCAGCCTGATCAGAAGAGGAGACCCACACACATGCATGCACACACAGAGGTCATGCGATGACAGGCAGAGCTCACAGGGATGGGTCTGCAAGGCGGAGCCACCAGGCATTGGCAGCCACCCCCAGGAGCTAGAAGAGGCATGGGGCAGGGAGGGGGAGGTCCTTCTCTAGAGCCTTTGGTGGGAGCGTGGTCCTCCACCCTTGGATTTCTACTTCCAGCCTCCAGAATAGCGAGAGAACAAATCCCTGCTGCTTTGAGTTATGCATTTTGTGGGAATTTGTTGGGCAGAAGCCCCAGGAAACAAATACAGGCCCCATCCTGAGACCACCCTCCCACCCCCACATGAGTCTCTCCCTCAAAGCCATCTTGAACTGTGGGATCCTTCAAATATGAGCCTCTAGGCAGTAGCACCTACACAGCCAGCCACGTCCTGTATGCCAGCCAGTGGAAGACACACCAGGAAGGACGCCCTACACTGGACAAGGGGTAGCACTGCACGCTGGGCCAAAGGGCTCCAGGAAGGAGCCAGGAAACTCAAGGAGAGTTTGCAAACTGCACCACTTTCTCTCCCTGGGATCCCAAAGTACTCTCAGGTGGGCCCCCAGAAAGTACCAAGCCCCAGGCTGTCTAGCCCTCGGCTGCCCAGTGAAGCCCACGCTCACTTAATCCCTGGGCTCGATCAAAAGGCTGCTCAAGCCTGCGGCCGCCCATCAACAACAGGAAGGAGCTGAATCAGCCACCTGTTAGCAGAGGTGTTGGCTCACCTGAGGATGTGGCCAGCAGGGCCCAGGCCGGACAACAAAGCCACCTCCGGTCCTGCCACTTCCTCTGCCTACCACGCTGCCCACATCACATACCTGTCCCCACATACCTGCCTTCAGGGGCAGGTCGCATCAGAACCTGCTTGAGAGAGCTTCCTTTTAAAAAGACTCCTAGAAATTTCCCTCTCAAATGCACCCCATTCAACTTTTCCAGGACCCCATCGTGAACTCAAACAAAAAGAAAGCAGGTGTCCCGAAATCAGAGTTCATTCCATCAGTTCCCCAAGGCAGCAGCCCACTCCTGGTCTTAGGATGCAGCATAAACTGGAGCAGGGCCCTGCCGCCAGGTACGGCGCAGCGCTGGCAAGCCCGGCCCTGGGCCAGCCGCACCCTCTGACCTCACAGATCCAGGAGTCGACCCCTCCATGTCCCCTCCCCCCACCTTGTTCTGTTCCTCCAGCTAGTTCCTCGGCGCTGTGTCCTGCTGCTCTAGCAGGGGAAAGAGGATAGAGGCAGGGTCCTGAATCCCCCCTCTGCCTCCCTTCCTGCAGCTCGCTTGTGGAGCCACCTGGAGCAGACCACCCAAATGCTCCCCGCCCCTGTTTCCCTGCAGGTAGCTGACAGCACCAAAGGAAGCTTTCTTCTGGGACCCAGAGAGGCGAGGATCTGAGTGCTGAAGAGTCTGGCACATCACGAACACTTGATTAATGTGAATGGTTAATAGTTGTGATGAACAATGTGCCTGGCATACAGCAAGCCCTCAATACATGAAAAGGACTGTTAGGATTCCTAAAGTCCCCTCTCACAAAACCAGGCCCCAACTGCCGCAAAACCTTGTCATCACAGGTGCAGCTCCACCACCATGCACATCACAGCCCTCAGAACAGTCCAAGGATATCCAGAAAAGCCTGAATTTAAGTCCCTTGTTAAGGTGAAGAGCAAGACCCCACAGGGCGAGTGCTGTGGCACTGCAGGTTAAGCTGCCACCTGGAATGCCAGCACCTCATATGGGCACCAGTTCAAGTCTCAGCTGCTCCACTTCTGATCCAGCTCCCTGCTAATGAGCCTGAGCAAACAGCAGAAGATGGCCCAAGCTAGGGACCCTGCTACCCATGTGGGAGATCTAGATGGAGCTCCTGGCTCTCTTTCTCTCTCTTTCCCTCCCTCCCTCTCTCTCTCTATCTCTCCGTCCCCCTCCCCATCTCTGAAACTCTGACTTTCAAATAAATAAATCCCCCCAAAAAAGAAAAAGTGAGACCCACAAAGGTTCCACAAAGTCACATGGAGCCCGGATGGGCGATTCATTCCCACTAACCTGCTAGGGGCCCTTCTGAAGCTGCCTGCTTTACTAGTGCAGTGGCACTGAACTCTGCCAGGGCCCTCGCTCCCTTCCGCCCCATCTCTCCAGCCTCCTTTGCAGGCAGCTTCTGGGGCTCCATCTATTTCCATCAGGAAGTGTGGGTGGGGCTGCTCCACGTGTCCCTGCAGTAACACAGTCCCCACCTCCTCAGGCTAAGACTCGCTGAGAATCTGCGGAAGGAACCCAGTATGAGCCCATCCTCCTGCCCAAGAGGAAAGAAGGCACAGAGAAAGCTACAGAGACACATTCATTCCTGTCATCTCCTGACATGCTGAAGTGCCTTTTCATTGGCTTCTCAGGTCTGCCAATCAGGCATCAAGTTTAGCCCCACCCTCCCTGCCAGAGTGCCAGGAAGGCACTAAGGCCAGACGCTGCTTCTTCATCTTCGATGAGACCTGGAGCGAGAGACTGTGCACCTGACGCTGACCTGGGCTGACCTCAGAGCACACCCGTGGTCTTTCCAGAGTGGGGTTTTGGGGTGGGAAAGGTTTTTGTTTCACATTAAGGTTTTTCTTACACTCAGAAGCAATTCATCCTGGAAATCATTGCTATGCGGCCAGGGGTGCAGGACACAGGCCTCCATTCTGCCCTCCACGGCACCTGGACGTCCTCCCAGAGCAGGGATCTGACGAAACGCCGAGAGCGGGCACACACAGTCCCCAGCAAATCCCCCAGCTCCGCGGCATATGTGCCCTTCCAGATGACGGCATGGATCCACTCCCTAACACATTGTTAAAGTGATAATTAGCGACAGACTCGTGATGAATATTCCGAATAAAATCTCTCCCACGACAGTTGCTGGAGACAAAGGGCATCACGTGAAATGAGAGATGCAAGGCGGTGATGAGGCATGGACACTGGGACGGAGCCCGGGCGGAAGCAGCCACCATCACGGATCGATTTCAACAGATCAGTCCTCCCAGGACCTGCGCCCGCTGCATGGGGCTAGGGCGAGTGCATCGCCTCCACAGAGCTTCAGGCACAGGGACTTCAAGAAGAGGTGAGGTGCCTGGTTGTGAGATCACTTTGTCACCCTGGTTAACACCAGCCAAGAATGCTAGTGATGAGTAGTCTAAGAAAACCCAGAGGAAACTCCGAGGAATAAGCCAGAATGTCACGGCGACCAAGGCGACTCACCCTGTCTGGGGGAAAGAGAAAAGGCGCCTGTTCCTGTTGATTCCCCCTCAAATGAGGCTCTCTGCAGGCCTCAGCTCTGCCCCTGCAACCGTTGACACACATCCCGAGTTTTAGATTCACAGCGATTCTGCTCCCCATGGAACGAGGGCGCTGCTGGGGAACACTCCCTGCGTCCCCTCCCGCTCCGCCAGCGCACAGGAAAGACTCCAGGCGGCCAAACACAGCAAAGAGGGGAGGGGGCCTCTGAGGGCCACAGGAACAAAAGGCAGGACCTGGCCCTGCCACAGCCACCTCCTCCGCTGCTGGTGGAGAATCAGCACAGGGAAAGCCAGCCCTCGCGGGACTTAAAGGGAACAGCGCACGGGAAGGAACGCCATGGGCAGTGTCTCCGCTCCTCCTGCTGACGTCAGGGATGTCGGACTCACTCCAGTGGAGTCTTCTATTTTAAGGACGGGGCTGAGCTCTCCCAGTCCAAGAGGGACAGCAGCACATATGTGTCCTGTCACGCACGGAGAGTGCCTTGCAGACAGGACCCTGTGCAGAGGTCAGCTGATGCCACTGCCCACTTGGATGGCTCACACTGCCACAGTGGTAGGGACAGTGGGAGGCCTCTAAGACACGCTCTTGGCATTCTCAGTGAGGACACTGAGGGCCAGAGAGGTCCGGAGGCCTGCAAACAGGCAGCAGGACTGGTTTCACATCTGAGAAACCCCTCCCCCTGCCACTGCAAGTCTCAGTCTTGGTCTGCCTACAGCCATGGTGCTGCCCCTCCTTTCCTCATTTGGACCAAACTAAGATCCAAGCCACAGGATTACCATGGAAGGAGTAAAGCTGAACACCAAGATCACACTTTAGAGAAAGGAGAAACTAACAGCTAGTATAACCTCAGCACTATACATAGAACATTCCCGTCCAACGCACGATCCTTTGGGACCTGAGGGAGGCTGGCGATGGTGCAGAGGTCACCAGGAGCAGTTTGGGGTGGGAGTAGAAGGCTGCTGGTAACCTCCTGCACTCACGTGTCTGCCACAGGGCCTTTGCACTACTTCTCCGCTTTGGAGTGCTCCTTCCTTGGCTAGCCACAGACCTCCTTCAGCTGCCTCAAGTCAGTGCTCATAAACCCCATTCTCAGTGAACATCCCTGGCTCTTCAGTTTGTCCCATGACACTCCCTATCCCCTGCACTCTACTTAGCTTTTTCATAGCACTCGTCCCATTCTAATAGGCCATGTAGTTGACTTATTGTTTATTGTCTCCCACCTTCTGGTTTTAAAGAATATCTACAAGGAAGGTGTTTCGGTTCCCTCCTATATCTGCTGAGTCTAGAATAGACACGGTAACATAGTGGATGCTCCACAAATAAACGCCAGTTGGATGAGTGAATGCACAACTGCTCTTTCTCTTACTCTCTTCCTCAACAACTGGCAGCAACACAGCACACACACACACACACACTCACACACACATGCACACACTCACACACGCACACGCACACACTCCTCTGCCCCTTTTCTCTCTCATCTCCACCTGTACTCCAAGCCCACGTCAAGGATCAACAATAGTTCAGACTAACACTTAGAATAGTCAGCAATACTATTGCCAAGCCCTCCATTAAAACTCAAATTCTGTAGTTGTAAATGATTTTCTATGCACAAACGTGCATATACAAGAAACTGATACACCCGGCCGGCTCCAGGGGGTTAGATGGCTAGGCACAGAGACTGCTCACTCTGTGTGCTTGTACTGTAGGGATTCTGAACCATGTAAATGTAAGTGGCTATCAAAGCTTGGGGGAAGAGGGGGAAGACTCACAACATCACATACTCCTGAGCTCTTGCTCTCAGCACTGTCTTAACACACATCTGTCAGGACACAGGTCATTAGGAAATTACTAGCCCTGGCACAGGCTGGTGAGAGAGGACGGCAGCTCTCTATTTCTCTGGTGCCCACATTTTCTGAAATGCGTTACATTTATCATGAAATATTTGAAAAAAGTTTCCACCAGGCAGACGCTTGGAACACATGCAAATGCCTCAGCATACATAAAACATGGAGGCTTTGTTTCAACTCACGAGTCCCCTTACCTTCCATTTTGCTTCCTCCCATTTGGAGTTTACACTGAACAGATTTCAGGATAAGCTGCCCAAGCTGGCGCCAGGTTGTTGGCAGCGCAGGCAAAGGCCAGGGGCAACGCCTCTGAGACGCTGTATGAGTGAGGATGCCCACAGGCCAGGCAGCTGCATGGCCACAGGACACACGCAAGGGTGGTGGGCACAAGGCAGGGACCTGCGTGTGCAGGACTTTCCTACCTTTCCTTTGGGACTTCCAGATTGTTTCAAATTCCCTGCCATGAGACACTGATGCAAAGCTCTATTTTTCCTCCCACTCCCCGCTGGCGCCAGTGCGTGTTACTGGTCACTGGCTTCTTCAGGCCATGGCCTTCCTGACTTTGTCTTCTCGTCCTCCAGCCTGACACCTTGAGCAGCGCTCCTCCATAAATGAGCAATGAACGAACAAGTGACCACTTCTCAGCATCTCTGGAGGAGTGGCGAGATGCCCCTGAACAGCAGAGCCAGACCCCCAGCAACACTCCCGACCCCGGCCACCTCTCACGGCCACTCTCTGTCTGGGGCAGGGCAGAGGAAGGCCAAGCTACCCCATGTGCACATCAAAAGGCTTTCCATGACAGGCACGTGTGGCCTTCCCAGCGGCCCAGCCTCTCATGTATTTGGGTTCTGAGAGGATAATGCTGGCTCCACACTCAGGGGTCTTTGTAACCTTTGCTAATTGTCCTTAAGGAAATAACTGTTAGCAAGATTCAATTAAAACCAGGTGCATTGATGTGACTTAAAATAGGGCAAAGGGGCAGGTGTTTGGCCTAGCAGTTAAGACACTACTTGGTACACCTGCATCCCATACCTGAGGGCCTGTGTTCGAGCTCTGGCTGCGCTTTCTACTCTAGCTTCTGCTAATGCACACCCTGGGAGGCAGCAGGGATGGCTCAAATACTGTATCCCCACCCCCACATAGGAGACCCAGATTGAAATCCTAGCTCCTGGGCTGGCGCCGCGGCTCAATAGGCTAATCTTCCGCCTTGCGGCGCCGGCACACCGGGTTCTAGTCCCGGTCGGGGAGCTGGATTCTGTCCCGGTTGCCCCTCTTCCAGGCCAGCTCTCTGCTGTGGCCAGGGAGTGCAGTGGAGGATGGCCCAAGTCCTTGGGCCCTGCACCCCATGGGAGACCAGGAGAAGCACCTGGCTCCTGCCTTCGGATCAGTGCGGTGCGCCGGCTATAGTGGCCATTTGGGGGATGAACCAACGGAAAAGGAAGACCTTTCTCTCTGACTCTCTCTCTCTCACTGTCCACTCTGCCTGTCAAAAAAAAAAAAAGAAATCCTAGCTCCTGGCTTCAGCCTTGTCAGGCCTCAGCAAATGTGGACATTTAGGGATTGAACTAGTAAATAGGAGATCTCAATCTCTCTCCCCACCCCCTCTCACTTGCTGTCTTTCAAATAAATAAATAAATAAAATTAAAGAAAAATAAAGTTGGAAAACAACCTAAACATCAAACTGAGACAGACTAGGTAAATATATGATGGTCTACTGGGGCCAGCGCTGTGATGTAGCAGGTAAAGCCACTGCCTGTGGTGCTGGCATGCTGTGTGGGCACCAGTTTGTGTCCCGGCTGCTCCACTTCCTATCCAGTTCTCTGCTGTGCCCTGGGAAAGTGTTTGAAGATGGCCCAGGCCCTTTGTCCCCTGCAACCATGTGGGAGACCAGGAGGAGGCTCCTGGCCCCTGGCTTTGGATCAGCTCAGCTCCAGCCCTTGCAGCTACCTGGGAAGTAAAACAGTGGATGGAAGACCTCTCTCTCTCTCTCTGCTTGTGCCTCTGCCTCTATGTAACTCTGCCTTTCAAATAAAAAAATAAATAAATCTTTTAAAAAATAAATGATGGTCTATGTAATTGAGTACTTACACATTAAATTCTGCAGAAATGAATTTGTTGCTATAGAAAGCCATTTATGATATTACATGACAACATGTGTTACCAAAGAACAGAAATGCTTATCGTAACATTCCAGCTCTACTTAAATATATAAATACACACACTACAGGTGATAGATACTATGTGACTACAAACATATAAATACACACTCTACAGGTCATACCACGTGACTATCTGACCCCATGGTTGTCTTGTCTTTGGGGTGAGTAGGATTTGGAGATAATTTTTCTCTTCTTTTTTATGTGTCTGTATTTCTGATGTTATTGTAATAAGCATGTGCTGTTTTGCAACAATGAAAACTAACAACCAAAGTTACATTTAATGAAGAAAAGAAAGGCACAACTCTCCTGGATTAGAACAGAGACTAAGAAGGCGAGAGTCAGAGTTATGCGAGTAGAGCCAGGTGCACCACTGAGGTGAGCGCTGGCCTCCTTTCCAGCTACTTTCCTCCAAGGACAGCACTCTGCTCCAGCTGCCTCCAAATTTACAAAGATGTCGGTCTCAACCCCCCCACACACACTTCCTCCCCCGTGTGCAACCCAGACACGGGGAGCCAAATGAAGTCACCACCGTGCAGGTCTCACCTGCGATGGGGCAGTGGAGGGAGGAAGCCAAGGAGCTGACCAAAGACACTGACCAGCCAGGTGGCCTCTGTTAGAAATGGACTCCCCTGTGCACCAAGGAAACAGGTGTGACATGAACTTGGCAACTTCTGAGAAGCAGGAATGTCTAAAGGACTTGCTAACCCACAGAGATCCAGTTTGGGGTAAGAGAATGTAATCCAGAACTCCGGTTGGGGGCAGGGAAGTGGACGTTTTCCCATAGGGAAGGTTGACCAGAACCCCCACAGCTGGAACGGGCATCGCATGCTTAAGGGTGGCTGTGGGCTGGTTGGAGTCCCAGCAGGTACGATGGACTCCAACGGGGGAGGGAAGCTCTCCTTTCAGGGGTCTGTTGGCAACACTGGTCGGCATTCCATAGCCAGTTCCTCAGGGCTCCTCTGAAAGCGTCAGGACTCCTGCTGCTTCGCCGGCTTCTCTGGCCCTGGTTCCAGCGTTTATGGTGGCAGAGCGACAAAGACCCCGCGGCAGCATCCTCTGTCCAGCGGGTCCTGGATGCACTGCTCGGGGGCTGATGGGGATGGCTCTTGCTTGGTGCTGGCATCTGCAAACAGGGAGAGTGCTTATCACACTGGTCTCTCCGTTCTCCTGTGTCCATCCTGCCAAATGGACAGAAACGAGATAAGGCGGATGGCGCGGGGAGTGGGCAGGACACGAGAGGCGCTTGGGGAAGGAATACGCGCGGGAGATTAGTGGGGCTGGAAGGGTCGAGAACGGCAGGCGAGAGGAAGGACCCCGGGATGGCACGGCACCATCAGAGATGGAACACAGAGAGAGGGCAGACGGTGTGAGCGGGGAGGCAGGGCCAGCTTGCCATGGCCTCCTTACCTCCTGCTCTGCCCATCTGCCTCCCATTCTTTGCCTTCTGGCCCAGTGGGGACTGTCCCAGCCCCACCTCCCAACTCATACCTACGAGGGGCCCTCCTCTGTGCCCCGCCAGAGAAATCAACTTACTTCACCCCTTCCTGGGCCTGCGCGCCTCTTGCTGCTGCTGCCGGGTGAGCCATCCCTCCAGGGGCCGCCTCCTGGGCTTCGGGCACAGCCTTGTAATCTGGGCTTTCAGAACCTCCTTTCTTCCCGATCTTCAGGAAGGTGTCTGGATGTTCTGTCCCTTGACTGGACAAGATCCAGCAGCAGTGAGCAACGCAGGACCAAATCCATGCCACCAGACTGAGAGGGACAGGAAGGGGAAACACGGGGCAGCCCTGGGTGATCTGGACCATCTGGTCACCTTATCCGGGTTCACGAACGGATACGTAGATGAGGGAGACCAAACCAGATCAGAACTCCAAGCTCGGGTGCAGCAGGGTCACCAAGTTTCTTTTTCTGTGGGGACTGATCTTGCTAATACATGTGTGATTGCTTCTCAGCCTTTGGGCTAAGACCAAGTGTACTAATACACATGTGAGCTGATCTAGCCACCCAAGTCTTACAAACCCAGGACAGCCTTGCGCTTTACAAATACATGGAAACTAAGCATCAGCAGCAAATTGCGCTCTTTCACCCATGTCCGTGGAAGCACATCCCGCGGCTCTTCCTGCCAGGCTGCTGGGGTGAACCCACCCCTGACACACTCACCTGAGTAGTGGGCAGGACATGACACCATGCAGGAGCACTCAGGCCCAACCCTGGCACAAGCCAGGAGCTTTCCTCTGTACCACAGCCCCAGGACCGTTGGCTAAGTCAGGCTGGGTAAATATCTTAGAGACAGAGCCCAGCACTGGGAGCCCCTATATCAAAGCACACACTCTGCACCAGCAGTGTGCATCTAAATCATTCAGAGGCCTTTGGTTACAGCTCTAGGGTGTCTGGTTCAGTTGGAATGTTGGGGGAGGAGCATTTCTAATAAGCTCTGAGGAGCTGTCATTACACTGCAAGAACCACTGGTCTACACCCATCTTATATTAAAGGAACTACTCACAACTCACTTTCCCTTTGCACCTGAGCCTCACCAAAAGAAGAGGCACTGAAAAGGCTGCCACCAAAAACTGTTACTAATAACATTGACTTTAAGGTAAACGAGTCAAAGCCACAGAGTTCATGCAATCTAACCACCTCATTTCACATGACATTAATTAAGTCTGGAGAGGGGAAGTAACTTGTCCCAAGAAACAGTGAAACAGCCAACAGCAGAGCCCAGCTAGAAAACCCAGCAGTGTTGTTCTCCAAATCATAAATAGGGACTGTTAGAGAAGCCCCTGGCCTGAGTGTTTGGCCTCATGATTATGGCTCTGGTTAAGAGGCCTGCACCCATGTGGGAGACCCAGATGAAGCTCCTGGCTCCTGGCTTCAGTGTGGCCGATGGGAAAGTGAACCAGCAGAGGGAAGACCTCCCCTTCCCCACCCCCCATAACTGACTTTCAAAATAAATAAATAAATCTTAAAAAAATTTTTAAAAAGACATCTGCATCGCATGTCAGAGAGGCTGGGTTTCATTCTCAGTGGTGGCTCCTGGCTCCAGCTTCCTGATCAAGCCTTCTTGGGGGGCAGCAGTGATCACCCAGGCAGTTGGGTTCTTGCCACTCGTGTGTGAGACCTGGATTGAGCTCCTAGCTCCAAGCTTCCATCTCACCCAGTCCTGGCTGTTTGTAGGCATTTTGTGAGTAAACCAGTGGATAGCAATTTCTCTCTCTCTCTCTCTCTCTTTCTCTCTCTCTCTCTCTCTCTCTCTCTCTCTCCTTCTCAGATAAATTTTTTTAAAAAATACTATTTTACAAACCTTACTTTTGCCATTGCTGAAGTCGCATGCATCAAGAGTTTGTGCAGTTGCCACACCCAGGCCCCTCCATCCTGCCCCCATGCGAAGGTGGCCTCTCAGGAAGCGGTTCCTGCTTCTCTCCAGGCTCACCTGAGAGCTCACTGCCAAGCCCTCAGGACGGATTTTCTCAGAAATTGCACGACACCTATGGAGGCCCCAGCTCACTCCTCCCACTTGACCGGATGTTGCTGACCCACACTGATGATGGCACAGACTGTCACCAGGAAGGACATCTGTCCCCTAAAAGTTCATCCTCAGTTTCGGCTTGGACTTCTGCCCTTGCTGGTCCCTCTTGCTGGAGAACTTTCCCCTGACTGTCTCCTGTCTCCTCCTTTGGTCCACTAGGGTGTAGCTGGTGCATTTCCCCTCCAGAGTCTCTCCTGACCGTGGGGGTCCCCAGGCCGCCTCCTCTCATCATACTCCATCTCATCAGCCTCCTCATTTCCTTTCCAGCCCCCACCACTGTCTGGAACACTCTGTGCATCATTTACTTGCTTATCAATGCCCGACACTAGGATGTGAGCCTCAGGAAGGCAGGCCTAGTTCGTGCTCCTTGACTACTATAACCGAGCACCCAGAGCAGTGCGGGGCCAAGGCAGAACTCCAGAGTCACAGACGAAGGTGCAGAAGCCACCGGGAGCCCCTCCTTCCAATGTTGTCCCCAAACTCAGGACTTTTCTTCCTATGCCATTTTCAAAGGTATGAGGGAGCTTCAAAAGGCCCACAGAGACTGGAAGTAAAAGGCAAGCTTATTTTGGTGCAAAGATTTTGAAATCCATGTTAACTTTTCATAATGACACATTTTCCATGAACCTTCTTGGCATGGATTTCACAAGTGTCTGCACCAATCTCTTACTTCCATTTCCCAGACATTCTGAAGTGCCCTCACAGGGGTCGAGCTCCTTGAGCTTGAACAGGATGTGGAAGGAGGAAAACAAAACGGAGGTTTGGGCTGGTGTTCTCAATGCAAGCAGAGAGAGAACAGGAAGTGCCAGGGATGGGGGGAGGGGGTTGCTGAATCACTTCCCAGCTCTGGTGCCCTTTCAGCTAGAAAGGATACTGGTGACAGGGTCTCTCTGGATATAGGTGTGTGTGTTGGGGGCCGTGCACAAAGTGGAGGCCACAGAGTGGAATGATGAGATGTTTTAGAGTCAAAAGATTTGGGCTCAGACCCTAGACTAGTCACTTAAATGTCTTTGAACCTCAGCTTCCTCATCTATAAAATGGGACAGCTGAAAACACCCAAGGCATAGGGTAACTGAGGATCAACCAGAAAAGACCATGATTCGCTGCTAAATGGTTATTGATGATAAGACCTTGTGGTCTTGGCAGAGATACAAGTAGGTGAAATTCCTCAGGTGTGCGCCCGCTGCAGCCCTGCTCTGCCACCTTTCCTCATCCTACCCAGGCCCCAGACCAGCAGCAGCAGCCCTGGGGTGCCAGCATTGGCCATACATAGCTTTGTGGGGCTGCCAGGAGGAGCCCCGGGGAAAGCTGTGGAGAAGCACAAGAAGGCCTGTGGAAGTGAACCTGGGGTGAGAGGCAGAAGACAACACCCCTGATGGCCCATACTCTCTGCAAAGCCCAGAGCCCCAGAGGACAGGACCCTTTGAAAAGCCAGCCCAGGAGTTTCTTGTCCATGGTGCCCACAAGTTGCACATGTCACCTCCTCCAACCCCAGCACTCCCAGGCAGAGTGACAGAGAGAGGGAGACAGAAAGAGATCTTTCATCTGTTGATTCACTCCCCAAATAGCTGCAATGGCCAGGACTGGGTCAAGCTGAAACCAGGACTAAACCAGGAGCTAGGAACTCCATCCAGATCTCCCATACAGGGGGCAGAGACTCAAGTACTCGGGCCATCTTCTGCTGCTTTCCCAGACACATCAGCAAGGAGCTGGATTGGAAGTGGAATAGCCAGGACTCAAAACTGGCACTCTGATCACGGATGCTGGCACTGCAGGCAGTGGCTTTAACAACATGAAGCCAGGTCCCCTTCGCTCTTCCTAAAGTGGTAATGCTGATGACACACCTCAAGGAAAGAGTAACTTCTCCTCCCTTCTACCAAGACACAGTCACTGCAGCTCCTATCCACATCTGGCCAAGTGCAGCTGTTCTACAGAGCCACACCACATCCTCGCCAGTCCCTGCCATGGTGCAGCCTACAACCCACTTGGGGACAGAGGACTCTGGTGCCACCACCAAACTGTTGGGTTTCAGAGGTCACAGAAGACACATGGGAGGGGGGCTAGATGGGGCCAGCCCCCTGCAGTAGCTGAGTTCTTTTTTGGCATTGAAATGCTGTGTTTCTCAGGGTGTCCAGATCAGGGGTAAGTTTTCTGGTTTCTGGCAATGTTGCTGTGGTGTCCCCGGTTCTAGCAGTTGCTTGGATCATGAAAGCCTTGGGAGGCATCAGCCACGGAGAGCTCGATGAATGGGAGGACTAAAACATGCAGAAAGGGAGGAGGGGGGGAGTTTGGGTCTGAGGGTGTTGGGTGAGGACAAGAAAGAGTGCACCCTGAAGTGAGATGTGGACAGGGAGCCGCAGTCTAGTTCAGTGTGGATTGAGGCACCTGTGGTGTACACCTGCCACCCCTCAGCAGCTCAGGTAACTCACGTGGACCTCTGGCTCTCGAGGATGAACAGAAACATGCCAGAGAGGCAGGGGGAGGGCCAGGACCCAGAACCCCCTACTGCCCTCCGAGGGTGGAGGCAGGCCTGCCTTGTCATCTTCCTCTGTGTTTCTCTGTGGCTATCTCTCCCAACCCCCACCTTTGGTTATGGGATGGGGCAGGGAAGAATAGCAGGATTCTGTTACTGCAGGCAAATCTTGGCTGCTGTGGCTAGGATCTATTCGTAGGGCCCCTAACAGTTACCAGGAAAGGGCATCTACTAAGGGGCTGACTGCAGAGCCAGGCTCTGGTCTGAAAGGTCCAGGACTTGTGGTTTCCAGTAAGGCAGAGTTGGCCACGAAACATGCCACGGGAGAAGGCCTGACTCCCACCTCTGCTCACATTCACTTTTGCCTATCCCATGGGACTGCTCTGCTCACTTGCTGTGTTGAGTCTCTGCCCATATTCATCTGTGCGTGGTGCCCCTCCCAGCCTCATCTTGGCATCTTCTCACTGCACTTGCAAGATCTGGTTCCCAATTCAGCTTCTGCATGAAGCCCCTGACTCTTCATGCCCACAATGAATCCACAACTCCCACCCCCTGCTTCAGGGGACCCTGTGCTCAAAATACTCTTCACACGGCAAAGGACCTCTGGCTTCAGCTCCCCCACTGGACCACACAGCTCCTCAGATCAGGGGCTGCATCCAAGGCCACAAATTCAGAGGCTCACAGGGCCAGGCAGCTGGTGTCACTAAGTGGAGCAGCTTGTTTATGGGACAGGGATGAGGGCAATTGTCTTGGTGTTGGCCAGTCCAGTGGGTGTGATGAGTCAGAGGGGGCTGGCCTTATCTAAAGTGGGTGGCGGCCCCTGCAGAGAATGCGGCCCCTGGGAACACGGCTGGCGCCATCAGAGCCTCGGGTTTCAGACGCAGCAGATATCTGCATTCTTATGTGGCATCACCCGTCTCACATGTCAGAGGCAAATTCAGATCGAAGACATCGTGTTGTGAGCCAAAGCAAATGTATGTGCAGCCAGAACTAGCTCACGTGCCACCCGGTTGCAGCCTCTAGATTATACCTTTGCCTTCTGCATTGCCAGTGCCTGGCACAGTGTAGACACTCAATAAAAGCTTGTTGATTGAAAAGCAAACGGATGAATGAATAGACAAGAAGGAGCAGATGGGTGCGAGAGAGGAAACAGGATGGATGCCCACGTGTCAAGACGCCAAGGGGTGGGCTGGGCACGCTCAAGGTGACCCCGTTGCCAAGCTGTCAGTGTGAACAGTAGCGTGGTCCTGCTTGTTGGCTAAGGGGAGGGGTGAAAGACTGCCTGGAGGACTCAAAAGCCAGCAACCAGCTTCGCTGAAGGCATTACAACCGGTAGTTCTGGTTGTAGCCAAAACACAGACGACAAGGAGTGTGCAAGGGAAACCTCGGCATGCCACAGACTCCACACACCTCCTCCCACCCCACCCCCCAACAAGCCCACCTGAGGCCGTGCGTAAGGGAGGTTAGGAGGTACAATCTAGCGATGCCGAGGGTGGGGTGGGGGTGGGTGCAGAGCGACAGAAAGGGAGTCAGCCAGACAGAGGACTCCCTGCCTGACCGCTCTGAAGCTTCAGGGAGGGCATGAGCCAGTCCAGCCAGGTGTGGGGCCACCCTGCAGTCTCCAGGAATACTACGGGGAGGGGCGTGGCATACGAGTGGCCCCTGGGGAATGCCTGAGGTTGCAAAAGAAAAGTTATTTCAGGTTCAACTGAGTTATAATTTATTTTTCTAACTGATCATTACTGCTGCCGGCTCTATAAATAACCACCAAGGGAGGCTGCTTTTCTGCTCCCAGATCCTCCCAGAGCCCTGCCAGGTTCTCTGTGGTTGCCGGCCTGCCAAGCACACAGCACATTTCTTCTCTGTGCAGCCTTCAGGGAATCCTTCTGTGGTGCCTGCCAAGGAATCCGCTGAGTTCTGCCCAGTTCAGCCCTCCCCTTCCTGATCTGATCCCTCTCCTGCAAACCGGCCACCCAGCCCTCCTCTCCCACTCACCACCTCCCCCAGGCCCCGAGAGGCCCTGCTGCACGTGGTTCCCAAGCCAAGGGCCCGGCTTCCCTGTGTTTACTCTGCTTCCACCCAACTGCAACCCTCCCTGCTCAAGACAAGAGTGGTTTGTACTATGAAATCCAGCTGAGCATCATCTGAAGTCCAGGCTGGGAAGGAGAGGGTTGTCCTGATGGGATCAATGGTAAAACCCCTGGGGGCGACATAGCCCCAGGGAAGGGTGCCTGTGGTTTATGTGAAATCGACCTGAAGAGTTTAAATAAGGCTGCGTTCATGGGTGATTCGGTTGCACCAAGTCTCCCTCCACCACCCAGAAAAGCATGTTCTTGAGGGTGTTTTGGAACTTGAGGGCGCCGATCTTCAGAAAGCCCGCCACGTGCCAGCATGGCTGTTTCTCATCACTACGTGATGTCTACGAGGCAAGCGTCCTGATGCCCGTCTTGTGGATGTGACCTGAGGAAAGGGACTCACTTGAAGTCAGGCAGACAGAGGGAGCCAAGATCTTTCCACTGCGACTCCCCAAAGAATTAAGTTGTCTTTCTATTTCTCAGATGCTTTCTGCTGCTCAGAAAGCAAGGACAACCTGAATATTTAACCACAGTTCAGCAACAGCCACATCTGAGTTCTGTAGACTCTAGCTCTCCAATTGGTTAACTGTGTGCATTTCATCACTCTCTCTTTCATCAGGGCTGTGGCCACTTGAGTTGTCACAAAATGCAGGCTTACATATTTCTGCAAGGTTTTAAAAACTACCCAAACTGGGGCTGGCTCCGTGGCGCAGTAGGTTAATCCTCCACCTGCAGTGCCGGCATCCCATATGGGTGCCGGTTCTAGTCCTGGCTGCTCCTCTTCCAATCCAGCTCTCTGCTATGGCCTGGGAAAGCAGTAGAAGATGGCCCAAGTGCTTGGGCCCCTGTACCCACGTGGGAGACCAGGAAGAAGTGCCTGGCTCCTGGCTTCGGATCAGTGCAGCTCCGGCCATTGCGGCCATTTGGGGAGTAAACCAACAGAAGGAAGACCTTTCTGTCTCTCCCTCTCACTGTCTATAACTCTAACTCTCAGATAAAATAAGCAAAATCTTTAAAAAAAAAAAAAACTATCCCAATGTTATGTTAAAACTAATAGAAACAGGGGCCAGTGCTGTGGTGTAGTGGGTAAAGCCGCTGTCTACAGTACTGGCATCCTAAATGAGTGCTGGTTTGAGTCCCGGCTGCTCCACTTCCAATCCAGCTCTCTACTATGGCCTGGGAAAGCAGTAGTCGATGGCCCAAGTCCTTGGGGTTCTGCTCCCTTGTGGGAGACCTGGAGGAAGCTCCTGGCTCCTGGCTTCGGATCAGCACAGCTCCAGTCATTGAGGCCATCTGGGGAGTGAACCAGCAAGTGGAAGACCTCCTTCTCTCTCTCTCTGCCTCTCTTTAACTCTGCCTTTCAAATAAAATAAGCAAATCTTAAAAAAAACTAAATTAAACCAAATTATGAAAATGGTAAGATTTCACAGTGATTCAACCCTCTGTGCCTCCAGGGCCTCCACTGCCCGGCAAGCCACACCCGGTGCACCAGAAAGGTTCTGGATCTTCCACCACCTCTTCTAGGCCAGCGAGCCCCAGAGGATTCTGGTCACATCTCTTCGCAGAAAACAGTTGCGCACACCTGCCTCTGTGTGTTTGTTTACCTATCACACCATGTCATCCCAACAGCAGAAGCAGCAGAAGAAAAGGATGATGTGGATGTGTGTCCATCTACCTGTGGCTCTGTCTGGCTCCTTATCAGTCCCATTTTCTCCCTGTCCCACAATGGACGGTCTCACCTTCCCTGCACATCCTACCTTGGACACTACCCCTCCAGGCTATGGATTCCGCATCCCCCACTTATTACCTCCCCCCATCTCCAGTAGCATCTACTCTGTCCTGTGCACTGTGCTGGGGACACTCAGTAGACAAGATGGACAAGGAACTCTTTTCTGGGAAGCTTATAACCCAGGGTGTGAGACAATGTCAGACAGTGGTGCGGCCACAAAGGCAATAAGGTGACAGGACAGAAAGTGATGGCTAGCCATGTAGGGATGCGAGGGCAGTCACACTGGACTAGGAGACCCCTGAAGGACAAGCAGGAGGGCTTCTGGGCAACAGAGAGAACTCCCAGGGCCAAAGTCCTGAGGCAGAAAAGCAGGCCAGGGTGGCTGCATGACACTATGTTGGTAGGAGGAGTAGCAGGAGAGGCTGGGGGCTCAGGCTGAGACACCCCGTGGGGCTGAGCCGTGTCTCCATTGCTAATGGGTTGGGTGATCTTGGGAACCAATGACCCTGAAGCCAGAGCTATTGAAGGGCTAAAAGTCACATATATGAAACATCAACATCAGTGAGAATAGTGCCCAGGTCATGGACAGCATCAATAAATGCAAGCCCTTGATGTCTTGTTCTGTGTCTGCTGTTGGCCTCCAAGATGGCATGGGCGCTCACACAAGCTGGGCCTGCGTCACGCTTGAAAATCTGGTAAACAAATGAGTTTTAAAATGAATAATGACTACAGAAAATCAGAGTTTGGCTACATACATATGATAGGTTTTTTTAAACCATTGTTTTCTGATTACAAAAGATATATATGTGTATATATATATATTTTTTTTTAATTTATTCTTGGAGTGGTTGCTATTTTGAAAAAATGGGATCATAGTCTACATACCACTTAACACTACATTTTCCTCCTCATGTGTCTATCATGAAAGGCACCAGAGCTTCAGGGATAAGATCATGGACTTTGGCAAAAGACCACCTGTGTCCACATCATGCCTCTGCTATGGCCACCCACTATGCCATCTCACTGGAGTTAGCTCTTGTGGCCAGCTCATGCAATATGCAAAATTTTCAAAAGAACGGGCCTTCCTGTTAGCAATATTATGAGGATTAAGTGAGTCAGTTTATATAAAATGCCTAAGAATGCTTAGGATGTGGTATGCTTGACTTAACCTAGCCCTTATTGTTAGAGACTTGGCTATTTTTCATGTTTTTATTATGATCAGCACTAGAACAGCCTTATGGCTAAGCTCTCCTCAACACAAACATGATTATTTCCTTAAGATAAAGCACTAGACGTGGCATTTCAATGCCAAAGGGTATATGAATTTTTAAGGTTTTTAACACATATTTCCAAACAGTCCTTCAAAAATAGGTGTGAACCCATTTCCTCAAACCTTGGTATACACTGAGTACTAGCCTTTTAGACAACCCTTGCCAATTTGTTAGGAGAATGAACAACATCTCATTGCTTTAATTTGCCTTCTTTAATTACCAGGGATGTCAAACAGGTTTTCATTCTTCTTACTTCTCTTGTGAATTGCCCGTTAGTGTTTAAAAAGCAAGTCCGGAAAGAGGTGTTTAGCCTAGTGGTTAAGACACCTGCATCCCCCATTGGAGTGTCTCGGCTTGATTCCCGGCCCCAGCTCCTGACTCTAGCTTCCTGCTAATGCAGACCCTGGGAGGCAGTGGTGATGGTCCAACAGACACACACACACACAGACACACACAAGACCTAGACTGAGTTTCTGGATCCCAACTTCAGCCATGGCCCAGCCCCCTGTGAGTGAACCAATGGATGGGAGCTCTCATCTCCCACTCTGTCTCTCTGCTTCCCACTCTGTCTCTCTGCTTCTCAAATTAAAAAACAAACAAAAAAACTTCCTAAAAAAATAAATAAAAGGGAAATCCATTTTCATAATTAGGGCCAGCAGGATCGGTGCTCTTGAAATAGATTCCCCACTGTGGGAAGGGCCAAGCAGGGCCAGGTGGTCACATCTGGAAGGAAGTGGGCATCTCTTTGTCTTGAGGAAGGGTGAACTGATGACCTCTGACATTCTGTCTTATGCTGAGGTTGCTGGCCTCTGGTTCAGAGCAGCAAAGGTAGCCAGCAAACCTCACGAAGAGAATCCTGCAAATAGATCAATAGCCAGACTCATCCTGACATGGGCACTTATCAGGCTTTCAACACATGTTCCAAGCAGTCCTCCCAACGTGGGAGTGAGCTGTTTCCTCCAGCCCCTGTATTCACTAAGCACTGGCCTTTCAGACAATCCTTGCCAAGTCGCAGGGGGAAAGCACAGCATCCCATTGCTTTAATTTGCCTTTCTGTAATCACCAGGGATGCTGAGCAGTTTGTTCCCATGTTTGCCCAAAAGACATTTGATGCCTACACATCTCATAATCCTGGGCATAAGGAGCCCTGAGTTCCATCAGAAGGAAAAAGCCAAAATGATATGGCTGTGCTTTTGGTCCACAGAACATGCTACAGCAGGGAATCCCTGAAATCTCTCCCTTGATGACATGGGAAACCTCTGGAGGTCACAGACCAAATCCTATTACAGCAAGGACCTTCACAGTCAAGGTCAGTGTAGCACAGAAAGTTCCAAGGTGTGGCCAGTGGCCTGTTCAATCTGAGCCATGCTTGTACAACTCTCTGCTTTGCCTTTGCCTTTGGCATGATCATTTGACATCTAACAGCCTTCTCACTGCCACTACTCCACGAGTACTTTCACAACGATTTTCTCTTGAGCTGGTCAAAACCCTGCTAGTACCTAGAGAACTCCACAGTGTTGGCAGCGAGCAGACCCCTGGGTCCAGACATACAGGTGTGTGCTCTCAGAAGACGGACCGTACATGGATTGGAAACCGGTCTGAATTGCATCTGACCGCCCTCCTCCAGGAGGACGAATGCAATGCAGCTCAGAGGACCTTCTATGTTCTTATGAAGGGGGGATCTTTTTCCTTCTAAGCTTCCCCGTTTTGGCAGCTGCAGTTGGAGTTTCCCGCTGGGTTTGGCCCTCATCAGCATAATGCCAGTTGGAAACAGCATGCTCGCATTTCTTAAATCACTCCTCTAAGGAAGAAGTCACATGTGGGGTGAAAACGCTGGCTCATTTTCCAACAGGCACACCTTACACAAACAAACCTGAGAGCCGCAGAGCAGTGAAACTGGCAGCCCAAATAAAGCACAAAGGAGAATGTCTTCCAGGAGGGAGGCGATGCCAGGGCTCGGCTCTTGGCAACACGAGTGAGACTCAGAAGGCGTAGAGGCCTTGTGGCAGGCCCTTTAGCACACTCTTCAAAGAGCAACATCATGGGCAAGCAGACTAACGACTGCAGAGAACACACGCACCGCGCGCAGTCTGGCAACCATGTTGGAGGGCGTATGCAAGGCCACTGGGTAACGTGTTTGGGCAGTCCATTTCAATGCCTCGAAGAGAACTCAGGGAGGCCTGTGATACTGCACAGGGCCAAGCACTGGGGTCAGTACTAAAAGAAATGCGAGACCTAGTGGCTCTGCACTGAGGGCTGAGGAACTGATAGGCACGATGGTAGCTGGCAATACAATGAGTCAAGAGTCAGCAGGAGGGTACAGCAGTGACTGCCACCACAGCTCCAGAGGGCAACTGGCCTATTCAGAAGTGGGTGAGCCAGCCTGTGTGGGGCCATGGATTGAGTTTAACCTTGAAGGGGTGGGTGCGGAGAGAATGTCGGCAGGTGGCTAAGAAGGGAGCTGGCATCTGGGGAGCCTGTGAGAGCAGCATGAGAAAGGCTAGGGTCCAGCACATGCTGCCTGCATTCCTGGCCCAGGAGGGAGGAGGAGCTGTGCTGGGGAGGCAGAGCATTTGCTTGGGAGGAAGGAGGCCAGGATTCAGAGGGGTCTGAATCCCACACAGAGACGTTTGGGCTGCAGCCAGTAAGCAGCAGGGAGCAGTTGGAGACTTGTGAACAGCAGATTAACATAATTAAAGCAAAATCATGAAGACTTTAGCTTTTGGTGGGCATGCAGACTATCCAGAGAAGCGATGAGAACTAGAAAGCATTGACAACAACACAGATTGGCAGGGTGAGAGGCGGGACCAAGGTGTCGGTGACCAGAGAGAAAGAAACAGAGCTGGATGATGCCACCGAGTACCCATCTACGGGGCTTGGAGGTAAATTTGGCAGAGAGGATTAAGGATGGATCTGAGGCCATTCAGACTCTGGAAACGTGGTGGCTGTGAGGTGGAGGTGGCATTGCCAGATGTAAACACATACCAACAAGGTCAGAGGGGACCAATTCAGAGCCGGACAGTGAGAGCATTTTCTAAGAGCCTTCAAAGGCCAAAACATCCAAGGCATGTGTCATTGGAAGTGGGAGACCACAGATGATAATTTCTAATTTTAATGCAAAAGGAAATTAGCAACTTAGTTGAGGGTTTCTCAAGTACCAATGCAGTCTGGAGGCAGGTATTTGGCTCAGTCATTAAAGACACCACTTAGGCACCCAATATTGGAGTGCCTGGGTGTGAGTCCTGGCTCCACTTCCAATTCCAGTTTCCTGCTAACATGTTCCCTGGGACACAGAAGCTGATGGCTCAAGTAGGTGGGCCCCTGCCACTCATTTGGAAGACATAGATGGAGTTATAGCCTCCTGGCTTCAGCCTGGACCAGCCCCAGCTGTTGGGAGTATTTGGGGAGTAAACTAGATGATGAAAGATCTCTCTCTCTTTTAGAGTGTGTGTGTGTGTGTATGTGCCTTTCAAATAAAATGAAAATGAATAAATAAAAATTTTGTGAAAAGAAACAGCTGCCTGTCCAGACGAAGAGCCAATTAGTGTGGCTCTGCACTCCCCTCCCACCTCCCTCATCCTGGAAACTCCTCTAACTGTTCACCAGGCCATGAGTGCAGAAAACTCACAGAGAACAGGACAGGAAGATGCAGAAATCCAGGATTCTCATCCTGCTGCTGCTACAACCCTGCAGGGTTTAATTATGGTCCCACTTGAGCACACACTTAGGGTTCGGCATGAGAGGACAGCATCGCTTCTCTCCTCCCTCCCTTCTCCCACCCCCCTCCCAGAGCCCCTCCTCCACTCCAGTAACCAAATGTCCTGGCAGGCATCTTTCTCCATCCTGCTTCCCATTCCTGTCGAGCTTGTCTCTGATTTCGCTAGAAATGCTGACAGTCTAGGAGACAAACTACAGATTGAACGACTGCAGATTTCAACCAAACCAGGCAGCTTGTTGTACAAAGAGCCTTGAAGGGCAAATCAGGAGCCTTAGATTGTCGGAGTCAGGCAAGGGAATCAGATAGAGATCCGTGGAGACAAGGGGATCTCATCATTCCCCAGTTCTGCCCACGTGGAGACAAGTTCTCTTACTCTGCAGATACAGGCGCGAGATAAGCCGGCTCCCTCTCCCAGTGCTAACCCCAAGTGCAGTGCTCACAGCTGCAGTTACTCCGAATGACAGTGCAAGGGAAGGAAGCAACGGATGCTAAAAGACAAAAAGAAAGCAACGCTGAAGGTTGAAGGGACATGAGCAGTCTGAAATGCACACCTCCCCCAGTTCCTGGAAAACAGGATGAGTCAAACACAAGTGGAATTTCACAAGCGCCCCTCCTCCGCTGGCCACACGCGTTCCCAGACGCAGCATCATCTGTGTGCATGTCGCTCAGCGCCCACAGCCACCAGCTAATGCCTCTCCAAGTGAAGCTGGGAGTCCCATCTGCTTCTGCTGGGGGCTGGAAGTAAATGGGGCAATGGAACATGAGCCCCGTGACCTGGACGCAGGTGAGCAGAGGGGAAAAGGCAGAGAAGGCTAGTGAATGGGTGGTGGGAGTTACCATGGCTCTGAAGAGAGGTGCCAGAGACCAGGTCACCTGTACAGCCTGGGGTTTGCCCCTATTTCTGGTTTCCTAGACAACGCTGCCTTAGCTAGGGAGAAATCTTAATTTGAATAATACAGGTTCTGGCAACGGGACAAAAGAGAGATAGACAAAAAGCAGTGACTCTGTGCCACGTCAGGGAATGTGGACAAGCAGGGAAGGGAAGGGCTCACCAAATGGAAGCTGACATCCCATCAGGCTCTGTGCTTTCCCTACTTCTGCATCTGCACCGAGAGGACTCCTGTTCACCAGTGGAGGTGTGGGTTGCATGTGAGCAGGACCTTGTCAAAATCAATCAAATGGTGCACTTAAGGTCTGTGCATATCACTGTATGTAAATCAGACCCCACTGACTCTGGCTCACCTAATGAGCTGGTTGTGTCATCTTGGACACATCATTTAACTGTTTGTAGTCCAGGGTTCCTCACCTATCAAAGTGAAACTAAGAAGTAGGTCCTGAAGTTTCTTATTTGCTGAAAAATTTTAAACTGGAAGAGCTGGTTGTGGTAGGAAACCTGCAGATACATTCAGATGGAAAGGGTCATGACCTTTGGTATAAGCTAAGAAGAATTTCTTCTTTAATTTTTTTTTTTAATTTTTGAAAGGCAAAGCGAGAAAGCGGGGGGAGGGGGGGTGGAGAGAGAGATCTGGTGTCCACTGGCTTACTCCCTAAATATCTGCAACAGCCAGGGCTGGGCCAGGCCAGAGCTAGGAGCTAGGAACTCCATCTAAGTCTCTCGCCTGAGTTGCAGCATCTCAACTACTTGAGCCATCACCTGCTGCCTCCCAGGGTACACACTATCAGGAAGCTGGAATTGGGAGTGGAGCCAGAACTTGAACCCAGGCACCTTGATATGAGAAGTGGGTATCCCGAGTAGCATCTTAACCACTACACCAAGTGCCTGCCTCCCCCACCCCCTGAAGAGTTTCTGAATGGAATTAGCCGTCTGCAGGAAATTCCTCCCCAATCACCCATCCTGGAAGCAGCTCTAGAGAGGGAAGAAGACACCATGTGATGCATGCAAAGGCAATGGTGACCACTGCAGGCTGGGCAGCTGCCCTTCACCTGCATCCTGTCCTCTCCTGCAGACTTCCCAAGTTCCTCCACTGGAGATCCCCCAACAGCCTCAAGACTGGGCCAGCAGTTTTCTTCCTTTCTTGCTCAAA
The DNA here is from genome assembly GCF_033115175.1 of Lepus europaeus. NCBI lineage: Eukaryota > Metazoa > Chordata > Mammalia > Lagomorpha > Leporidae > Lepus > Lepus europaeus. The sequence goes on from NC_084831.1 coordinate 33,513,444, forward strand.
CTCCCTTTGGGTTTGTGGCAACGTGGCCAGGTGGCAGGAGGGGAGATGGAAATGGGGGAAGCACGTCACCCCTTGGTGCTTGCAGAGGGAACAGGATGGGCACAACATTAAGAGCAGGGGAGAGGAACGCCTGGCCCGCAGGCCTTAGGAGGCTCCTGAAATCATGTGGTCCGGCCCTGGCGAGTCAACCACACGCAGGACTTGAAATCCAAGAATCTATAGCAGGCTAATTTTGAACTTGATAATTCTGTATGGCCTGCAAATGATGTTACAAATACCCAAATGGCCCTTGGCAGAAGAAAGTTTCCCTACTCCTGGCTCAGAGGATGCCCAAGTCAGTCATTTCCCCACTCCACTGCTCACATATAAGAAAGGAAGATCCAGAAAACTCCTGTGGCTTCTCCCATAAGGAGAAACCCACGGAGCAGCCAACAGCTGGCTCCAGGCTGGTCCTCTCCCACACTGCGGCTCCTGCTTGCTCCATGAACAGGTGTGAAAGAGAGGGACTGGCTCGCCCCTAAACAGGCACTGTGTGGTGTGCAGGTGAGCTCACTGGATCGCCTGTGTCTCTTCTCAGAGGGGCACTGACACAGCAAAAGCATCAATGGTCCCTGTCAGGATGGAAAGGACTTCACAGAGGGTGTCCCACCAGCAGCTGCCCAGTGATGCAGCCGAGGGGCAGCTGGCCTGTGGGACAACTCCGGGTGGGAGAGGCTCTCAAAGGAGCATCAGCTCCAGATTGCAAATTGCTTTAGCAGCTGGAACAGGCAAGAAGCCAGACGAGTGGCTCTGATCCGAGGGGTTTGTGCCTCGGTGCTGGCTGGCTACCTCTCCCCCTGGCCACCCCTTCATCAGTATTCCGATGAGCGGGTCCCTTCACAGAACTACTTAATCCGGGGCCCTACAAGTCTGCAGAGATTAAGGAGAGCACAGTGCCTCCTGCCAGTTTTTGAGGCAGGGTCAGTAAAGTACTAAAAGGGAAGGGGCTTGTCACGAAATGCTCAAACTAGCCCATCGCTGGACTTGACCTATTAAGGGTTAATTCAATCATCTTTTCCATGTAGATACTTGGAATTTTTTTTTTAAATCTTCTGTCTCCCTGGTATCCAGCGAAATTAAACCCTTGTTCAAATCCTTCTTGAAGCCACTCAGAGCGATAATAGCAGCTGGGACTGAGCAAAGATTAGGACAATAATGGGTCAGAATTAGGGGGACAGAGAGGAGACCCAGCACTATGAAGGGGCACCCCCCACGAACTAACCCCACCCTGTAGCCCTCCAAGCCAGTGCCAGCTCTGGTGGTGACAGGAGGGGAAGCCAGGGCTAGGCCTCTGAAGCCTCAGCTCTCACAGAAGTGCGGCCATGGCCTGTCTCCCAGCCCTGCCCTCAGAAGCTGCCCTAGGGAACTGTTACATGCCAAAATGCAGCAGCAATAAGGGAACACAGAGCTTGCTGGGCTTGGTCTTATCACCATCTCCTTCAGGCACAGTGGGTGAGGGTGGAGGGGTTCCCAGGGAAAAGTGACCAGGGATATTGTCTGAGTTGGACTCTGCAGACAGGAGAGTCGCTTTAAAACAGAGTAAGAAATGACCAGGGAGCTCTAGAGGTAAACCAGTGTGTGAGTTGCCACATAGGAATTGAAGTGGGTTTAACTAGCTTGCAAGGCCTGACATTCTCTGTGCTGTGAGAAAAAGTCTTAAGAACCAAGATTTCAGGGGCTGGCACCGTGGCGCAGTAGGTTAATCCTCTGCCTGCAGTGCCAGCATCCCATATGGGTGCCAGTTCGAGACTTGGCTGCTCTTCTTCCTGTCCAGCTCTCTGCTATGGCCTGGGAAAGCAGTGGAAAATGGCCCAGGTCTTTGGGCCCCTGCACTCGCGTGGGAGACCGGGAGGAGGCAACTGCCTCTGGTTTTGGTTTGGCGCAGCTCCAGCCGTTGCGGCCATTTGTGGAGTGAACCAATGGACGGAGAACCTTTCTCTCTGTCTCTCCCTCTCACTGTCTGTAACTCTATCTCTCAAATAAATAAATAAAATATTGAAAAAAAAGAATCAAGATTTCCAGCCATAGCAAGAATGGAGGGTGAGTGCAGCTTTAACTAGTTACCAACTGGTACCAAGTTTAACATCATTTGTCTGCTACACACAGCTTCAGGATTAGTCGGGGGAAAGCCCTAACATGGAGCACTGGGCTCAAATAAACCCAAAAGAGTTGACATGAAAACTATCCAGACTTTTACAGTGGACAAGAGCATAATAAGGTGAGCCACCCGATGCCTCCCTTCCCCCTCACCAGGACCGCAGCCAGTGACAGCCCTTGTGCTGTAGACAGAGAACTGGAGTACCATCTGGCTGGGTCCCACAGCCCCATACTGGCTCTAGGAATCTTCAATGCCGTTGGCAAGAGTGGAAGTGACCACATCTGCAGAGCAGGGTCAGGCCCCAGCCCCTCTGCACAGGCTGCTCCCTTCAGCAGCTGGTCCCTCAACATGAAAGCCCAGACCCTCTCTTCCCCAGCCAGCACTGGAAGCCAAAACGGTTGGCTGACCTGCAGCTCAGGGTCAAGTCCAGACCAGGTCACTGCTTGGACAGACTCCCAGGGAATGCTTCTCAGGGCCCTGCTCTCTATGACGGGACCCTTGCCAAGGGTTCACAGTGGACTTGGCCACTCCCTAGGGGACTTACTGGGTCTGGCTTGTCTGGAGTAGAAGGTCAAGTGGGTTCAAAAAGGTAACTCCTGTGCCTTAAAACTCCCTTCCCATTTTTCTCCTCTGCTTCCTTCTCTTCTCCTGGCTCAGTTTCTCGCTGACCCCAGCTGACCACTGGTGTGCTGGGTGTTTGCCCCGAGGAGCACGAGTGGCCCTCAGGCTCTCGAGGAGCTGAGGCTAATCTCTTCCCCCAAGAAATCAGCCCACGCGGTCAGCAGCTTTAGCATAAGGAGTTCCTGAAGTGCTAGAGGTCACTGCTGACCCCGGGGAAAGCCAGGACTCCAGCATCCGGGCCCCTCACACACGGCCTGCCTGAGACTGGGGCTGCTTCTCAAGGGTGCTTAATGCCAGGACACTCACGACAGGAGGAGCAACTCTTGAGCACTTCAGGCACAAAGAGCAAAACTCCTGTGTTTTGAAAGTTTAGGAAGCGTGTTGGCTCCCTCAGCTTCCCCACGCCCCACTATGGGGGAACACCAGAGTGGGGTTGTCCCATCGGTCCATCTCTAAATGGCTATTGGCCTCTGCCTCTTACAGATGGGATGCTCCAACAAGGACTCAGGGGAGAAAGCCAATCTGCAGGAGGTATTTCTGAACCAGGGCCAGCCTGTGCCACCTGGCGGTGAGCACAATCTTCTGGCAGTGGCATGAGCAGGGAAGGTGGGGCTTGCTATTCCGGCCTTGGATTTTCTCCCAGTCATCGCAGGTCTACAGCAGGGGTCAGCAAGCATTATCTAAAAAGGGCCAGGGGGCAGATATTTTTGGCTTGGCAGGGGTACATACAGTATCTGTTGTGTGTTCTGTTACCTGGGAGGAGGGGCGTGGGGGAGGGACAACCTTTTGAAAACTGAAGGGCCATTCTTAGCTTGAGGGGCTACATGAGAACAGGTGGCAGGTGAGTCTAGCTCACAGGTGGGCCACAGTTTGGAGATCTCTGGCCTACAGGAAGAAGCTACAACAACTGTGTTGGTCCCGACAAAGAATCCCCTCACTGTCTCCCCGCCCCCCGACCTGACTCCTCAGGACGCTCCTACCTGCCCACCTGCCTGAGGACTGCTCACTTTGCATCTGCACTGGCCCTAGCATGGGGGTGCATACATTTCATGGACATCAGGAATTGTGTAGATTATGAGCTTTCCTGTCTCCCTTGGGCTTAACCTTGAGATGCACAAAGCTCAGTTGGCCCCACTCTGCACCATGAGGCCTTACCCAGCCTTACTTATGCCACCTCATTCACCACCTCCCTGCCATGGGGGTGTCCATGGTAAATGGCTTACCCTGGATTCTTTCTCTTCTGCCTCCCGGGCAGCTGGGTCAAGAGCAGAGTAAATCTTGTGAGTTCTTTCTCCAGGCAGAGCCAGGGGCCAGTCACTTCCCCCGTCCCCGACTGCTGTCACCAAGCCACACCTCTTCTCCCCTGGATGGCAGCCATAGCCTCTTACCTGAACTCCCAGCTTCTAACTTTGCCCTTCCCCCACCCTTGCCAAACACACTGGAGACTTCCCATCTCAATCAGAGGGAAAGCCAGTGGCTCTGAGCAGTGGAAAGAACCCACCACTGTCATGCAGATCCTTCCACTGGTCCATGGAGTACCACCCGCTCACACTGGCCACTGTATGGCATCCCTGCCACCTCCTCCCCCAGCAAACACAAACTCCATCCACACTGGGCTCTTTCCTTACTCTGCTTTTTATTCTTAGCACTGAGCACCACCAATAGTTACTGTAACATTTGTGGATTATTTTTATTGTTACCTTTCTATTTTTTTCTCCCTTGAATCTAAGTAGCGTCAGAAGCTTTGACATGGCTAATGTTGTACCCAGAGCACAGTGCTGGACAACACACACAGGCTGTGTCAGGACACCTCCTCAATCAATGATGTGTCACACGTAGGACGATGGTCCCACAGAGGACAGTGCCAAGTGATGCAGCCGTCGTATTTTCTGGAAGTATGCTCCGAGAGTCTGCACAACAGCAGAACCACCCAGTGCTGCCTTTCTCAGCATGGATCCTCAGTGCGAGGACTGCATGTGGGGAATGCACAGGCTTAGGGTACCCAGCTGAGGGGGGAGACAGGGCAGCATTGCCATGACACTGGGTATTCATTTGCACTGGGATTTCTTGATGCGAAGAAGTGTCTTGCTCCAAATCCCCCTGAGTAGCCAGATGGACTGATAGAACAGTGAAAACAGAGAAACCCTGGAGAGAGCCGAATCAAGATTTGTGTGCTTATTTTCAACCTAAAAGTGGCACCTCAGATTCCAGCTGAACAAATCAGTTGTCTGAGAGAGAGAACAACAAATATTGCTTGAAGGCTTTTAGAGGAACCTGTGCAGAGCCTTCCTGAGCTCACATGGACCACTCGGGCAAGTGCAGGGCGAGGAAGGGGAATCAGGGGCTGGAGAGGCAAAGGCCTGGCCAGCTAATCACAGCGCCACCATTTACCCGTGGCCTGATCCTGGACTTGGTACCAATCACTCTGGGCCTCATCTTTCTCGTCTGCTGAATGGGGACACTGATGCTTATCTCATTGTCGTGAGGCTGAAGTGAACAACAGAAAAAAAAGAGAGGAACAAAGCACAGATAGACAGCTCCCAGCATAAGGACAGTGGACAATAAATGTTTAATAAGCAGTAATCCCGCCTCCCCGTTATGAATGAAGGCTAATGTTCAGAATGTCAATGATTTGTCTGAGGTCAGAAGGCTCGCTGCACAGCCAAGTTGAGATTCAGGCTAACAGTTTTTTGTTGTACTTTTCCCCAGCACCCAGCCTCCCTCCTGTTCATTTTCTACTCCTCATTTGCTACTTGGTCGGAGGAATAAAAAATAAAGCAAGTTCAGGTCTCCAATCAGCTTGCTTGTTGAGAATTTGGGGCTGGGGCCATTCCAGACTTAATGCTCCTTATCAAAGATAACACACTGTTGAGAAACCCAAGTGTCACAAACGAGGGATCAATAAGCTAACAGAATTCACTTGCTTTGTTGCCAATTGTCCTGAGGGACACCAACTGTGGGTGACTGCCACAGAGGCTCAGCCTAAAAAAGCCACATGGAGATCAGATGCTGAGGACACAGCAGAATGATGAAGCCGCCCCCAAGTGCAAACCCACCTTCATCCATGATGCTTCTAGACAATGGGTTGTTCTTTCCATACACAAGCAGTTTTTTTCTTTATGACACACATACATTCAAATGTCTTAACAGTAACGGAAATGTTTGAAAAAAACCAAAGCGACACAAGGAAACTCTAAGAGGCAATGTGTATATGTTTATGTGACACACAGTATATTTGTATATATGTACATGCCCAAACAACTAAACTGTACACATTAAGTTGTATAGTTTTAGTGTATCAGTTGTACTTCAATAAAGTTTGGGGGGTGTAAGTTTTCATACAGTGAGAAGGCTGCATCCATTAGTTTTCTCTGTGAGTTTGCAAATGTGTTCTCCCTGCTGAAGAAACATCAGCCTGAGACATTACAAACATGCAAATTATAAGGAACAAAGCTTTTAGGTAACACAGTTAGAGGACAAACAATGGGGAGACAGCTGAAAGAGCGTCTCATCAGATGTAGAACAAAGCAGGTGAGTGTGTAAGATTTCAAGGGGGAAAAGGACTGGGATTGTGGACTTTCCAAGTGCAGCATCCCTGGGGCTCCAGGAAGGGAGGGGGCTGCGATCAAGATGGTCACTCCCTGTGCCTCCACCCTGCCCTGGCTGACCCTGCTCATGCCTTAGACCTCAGGTGAACTTCCTTTCTCCAAAGAAGCTTTGAAGTGATGCTTTCCTTCCTTCATTCATTGACTCGGTCACTCAAAAAGTGACTACTGAGCTCACACCATGGGTCAGAGTCTGTGTATTACTCTCTTTTCTACTTTATAATTAAATTATTATGCACACAAAACTCTGACCTATTGTCTGCCTTCTCACCAGACTGGTCATCCTGTAAGGAGAGAGATTGGGGTGGGTGTTGTGGCACAGGTTAAGCTTCTATTTGGGATGCTCACTCACAAATCAGAGTGCTGGTTCGAGTCCTGGCTACTCCAACTTTCTGCTACGGCACCCAGAGAGGTGGTGGAAGATGGCTCAGTATTTGGGCCCCGGCCACCCATGTAGGAGACCCGGATTGTGTTCCTGGCTCCTGGCTTCAGCCTGGCTCAGTTCTGGCTATTGTAGCTATTTGGGAAGTGAACTAGCAGATGGAAGATCTCTTTCTCGATCTCTCTCTCTCTCTCTCTCTCTCTCTCTCTCCCCATCTCCCTGTTACTCTGTCTTCCAAATAAATAAATAATCTTTTGTTACAAAAGGCGATCAGATCTGATTTGCTTGTCATTTCATTTCCAGCACCTGACAGACACAGTGCCTGAGCAGAGTATGCACTCCGTAAATGTTTGTTGAATAAATGTATAAATGAATGACTCAAAGCATCCAAAGCCCATTAATATTATAAAATTCCCAAATGCACCCTGCTGTCCACCTTCTACAGCTATAATTAATGTCACAATCAATAGGACTTTTAAATTCAATAAAATGCATTTATTAATTAATTAACCAACTAACAAGTGTGAAGTGATGGGCAGAAAGCTACTTTCTTGGCAGGCCAGCCCCACGGTGCAGACCAGAGGGCACAACCTGCAGGCATTATCCTGTTATCACAGAGGCAGTCTCAAGTGCTAGGTAAGGGGAGTGTAGATGGAGCCAGATCACTTCGGTTTAGCCCTTGACCCCACCACTGACCAGCTGTGTGACTCGGCAAACTCCTTAACCTCTCTGTCCTCTGATTTCCAAACCTATACATTAGAAATCATTAAGAATTCATTAACAGTTGAACGAGTTAGTGCATATGAATTTAGAACAGTGCCTGGCACATGCTAAATACTCACCAAGTATTCGTTGTGGGAATTTTTTTTTTTCCCAGGAAGAAGGAGAACAGGATTGGTTAAAATCAAGGAGTTGATATCAATGTTCACTAATTACTCAGACCAATCTCCAAGATTTCCTGTTACTGAAGCTAAGAAGCTAAGTAACTCCAAGGCGGGTGGGTGGATGGATTGTCTACTGCACCTCTCCAGCTTCTGGTGCTTTACTTGCAAAGGTGATGATGCCTCACCCACCTGAAATGAAGAACTGGGCCAAAGGGACCCTCCTGCTTTGTCAGGTCAGGTCTGGAATCCAGGTTTGGATTTCACACATTCCACAGTACCCAGCACATGTAAAGCTTAGAAAAGGCTCACTGGATTCATTTATTTAAAAAAAAAAGATTTATTTATTTATTTATTTATTTATTTGGAAAAGTTACACAGAGAGAGGAAGAGACAGAGAGAGAAAGCTCTTCCATCCACTAGTTTACTCCCCAGATGGCTATAACGGCCTGGGTTAGGCCAGGCTTAAGCCAGGAGCCAGAAATTTCTGGGTCTCCCACATGGGTGGCAGGGACCCAAACACTTGGGTCATCCTTCTCTGATTTTCCCAGGCCATTAGCAAGGAGCTGGATTGGAAGTGGAGCAACTGGGACTGAAACTGGTGCCCATATAGGATACCAGCATCTCAGGCAGCAGCTTAACCCGCTACTCCACAACCCTGGCCCCCACTGGATTCATTTATGAACACTTTTTAAAGCTGAGAAGAGCCTTGTGGCACAGTGGGTTTAAGCTGCTGCTGTGACAGTGGCCTTCCATATGGATTTGAGCTTCAGCTGCTCTGCTTCTGATCCAGCTCCCTGCAAATACAGCTGGGAAGGCAGCAAAGGATGACTCAAGTACTTGGGCCCCCTGCCACCCACCCACTGGGGAGACCAGGACCGAGTTCCTGGTTCCTGGCTTCAGCCTGGTCCAGCCCTGGCTGCTGCGGTCATTTGGGAAGTGAACGACTGGATGAAGATCCGTGTGTGTGTGTGTGTGTGTCTCCCTCTCCCTTTCTTTCTCTCTCCAATGCTCTGCCTTTCAAATAAAAAAAAAAAAATCTTAAAGACAAAACAGAAAGAAAGCAAAGCAAAGCTAACAAGGCTATACGGATTCCAAAGCCCACACATCTTGCTGTCCAGTATGTACTAATGCCCAGAAGACACAAATGCCCTCGTGAAAAAGTGCTGCTTGATGAAAGTGCAATTAATGGCACACAGCTACCTCTGAGGTGCTGTGTGGACAGGGGAAAAGTGGGTGCAGGATTACAAGCAGTCAGTTTCTACCGGGACTCGTCTGAAATAACCAGATGGTGGGAGAACTTCACTCCCGACATGAAAGGCTGTTCTGGGATCTTGGCATTCTTTGACGACTAAGTCGATGCAAGTAACAGTCTTGCTGACGACTTCCTGGAACAGCGCTCAGTGACTTCACAGGAGGAGTCGCTGGTGGAGGACTCTGCAGGAAGCCCCAAGACCTCAACTGCTGGCAGCACAACGCCTCCGTCAGACCCGCGAGCCAAGACTGTCAACAGACACATCCATTCCTACTGAGTAATTTTTTTCAACAAAACTTTTACACTTGTTAATTTCTCTTTAAAAAATCAACTTATTGAGGGTACAATTTATATACCATAAAATTGTAAAACTTTATAAAAATCAATTTATTGGGGTACAATTTATATACCATAAAATGCAGTCATTTCAAGTGAACAGTGGGGTATCCTTTGACAAATGCTTGCAGCTGGGTAATCAGTATCCCAGTGAAGGTTCAGAAATTCCCATAATTCCAGAAAGTTCCCTTGTACTCTCTCCTGGCTAAGCCTTGTACCCACCTCCCCTCACTCCACCTCAGGGCAACCACTGCTCTGATTCCCCACCCCTCTCCCCCCACTAAAATTGTGGTGCCTATTCTCAAATTTCATGTAAGTGGAAGAATACAGCATCTCATCTCGGGCTTCTTTCAGCATAATACTCTGAAATTCAAGCATGTTGCTGGATGTGTCAGTAATTTGCTGTTTCTCACTACTGGGTGTCATGCTATTTTGGGGAGAACTATGAGTTCTTTCTTCATTCCCAGTTGATGGGCATTTGAGTTGCTTCTAGTTTGGGATTACAATGAATAAAGCTGGGATGAACATCTATGTACAATGCAAGCCTTTTTGTCAACATGTATGTTTGTTTCTCTTGGTTAAATACCTAGGGCTAAAAATTCTGGGCCTTGTGCTGCATACGTTGGACTTTTTAAGAAAACGCCAGGGACAGGTGTTTGGCACCACAGTTAAGATGGCCCTTGAGATGTCTGCACCCCACATGAGACAGAGTACCTGGGTCTGACTTCGGGCTCTGCTTCCCATCCCACTTTCTTGTTAACGTGAACCCTGGGACATAGCAGGTGATGACACAAAGTAGTTGGGTCCCTGGTACCCCATGTGAGAGATTTAGATTGAGTTCCAGGCAGGTTTTATCTTGGTCCAATGCTGGCTATTGCATGCATTTAGGGAATGAACCAGCAGATGGAAGATCTCTGTCCATCTGTCTGCCTGTCTCTGCCTCTCTGTTTTCCTTTCCAATAAACAAAAATAAATAATTATTTTAAAAATAAGCAAAAGATTTATTAAAATAAGAAAATAAAATGCAGAATTTACCCCAAGTAACAGAAATCATCAATTGATTCCCTCTTAAGACACTTACTAGATTGTAAAAATAAGAGCAAATCTTAGTGGGAAAGGAAAGGAAATTAATCCTACCCAGAAAGCCCCATCAATGCTGCCTTGCTCAAGGGGCTGCCAAGGCCCCCTCTCAGGGCTGGCTCCACCCACCTCTGTCTGATCTTCAGCAGCATGGTCCTCTCCTGGCTCTGCCTGCAGGGGTGATCCTGGCCATCCTGTCCCAGGCAGGCTTTCCCAGGGGTCAGGACTTGCAGGTACCATCAGGCACAGGGGATATACACCCCACTGGGCCAGGAGCTGCTAAGCTGGTGTTCCCCTTTAAATCCAAATATCTGTGGTCCTGAGCTTCGGGCTGCAGTCAAGGCCAGGACGGCCTCCCATGACATTGCCCTGCACAAATATGATCGCAGCTACACAACCCTCTGTGTCACAGAACAACCACCTAGCTACCTCATTTCAGAGGTGTTCATTTTTCGATACAAGATAGCTTCCCAAGACCCTCTGTTGAAATTAAGATAAATTCAGATTTTCTATCTGCTTACTGACCTATGTTTTCATATAGCCTTTATCTTGGTTTGTTTAAAATCTCTAAAGTCTTCTCTAAAATCTTTCTAGAACTCTCCACTGCCTCCAGAAAGAATGAAGAGAGAAGAAAAGGACAAAGAGAGCTGGGGATTACAGTGCCTCAAAGGCAGGGGATCTCAGCGCCTCGAGGCTTTACAGGAAACTGAGGAATCAGGATCCTAAGCAAGGGAAGAAAGAAACCAAACCACAGGGTCCAAAGGAAATGAGGCCCCCTCAGAGCCATGGGCCCCAGCAGCCTCACACCTGCCGAGGATCCTCCTCCCACCTCACTTCCCTTCTCTCATAGGTCACCAACTCTGCTCCAGGAAACACTGTCAGGAGCCTTCCGGGGAGGGGCAGTGACCTCAGTGGCAGCCCTGGTTACAACGGCCTGGGGCACGCAGCCATCTGCCTCCCCCTGAGTTGAGTCCTGAGTATGGCAGATTTTTTTTCTGGCTTCTCTGAACCCATTTTCTTGCCTTCAAGGTGATCAGGAATACTGTATAGTTAATGTGCCTTCAGGTTCCCTTATCACTGAAATGAACAGATCACAGGAGCAGCTGTTTTCATGTTTAATTCTCTTTTTTTAAAGAAAAAAAGATTTATTTATCTATTTGAAAGGTGGAGTTGCAGAGAGGGAGAGTCAGAGGCAGAAAGAGAGAGAGAGAGAAGAGAAAGGGAGAGAGATTGTCCATCTTCTGGTTCACCCCCTAAATGGCCGCAATGGCCAGGGCCAGGCCAGGCTGAAGCCAGGAACCAGGAGCTTCATTAGGGTCTCCCACATGGGTGCCAGGGCCAGGTACTCTCTTATGGGTGCCAGAACCCAAGCACTTGGGCCACCTTCCACTGCTTTCCCAGGAGTACTGGCAGGGAGCTGGATCAGAACTAGAGCAGCCAGGACACAAACCAATGCCCATATGGGATGCCAGCACTGAGGATGGCAGCTTAATCCTCTACACCACAGCAGTGGCCCCTCTGTGTTTAATTCTTATTTACTGGGTATTCAAAGGAGCCAAGAGGAGGGAGCAAGAACACATGTACATGCTGAGACTTCTGGGGTGTTCCTGGTAGTTTTGGAGGCAACATAAAGTCATGAGGATTGCCCACTACTTCCTTCGTTTTGGGGGATTCAGCTTGTGTTAGGCTTGGCTGGCTGGAATATGAAGCTACACAGGAAAATTTCTTTCTCGTCCTTGGTCTGGTGGATCCACAACTGGAGGCCTCTGAGACCCATGTTCTAGGGAAGGACCGACACGCCCAGGACCGCCACCAGATTCAGGCTTCGCTGGCTTCTGCTAGAACATGTGTCTCCGGGTCCCCAGGGGGCATATCTGCCAGCCTGAGGAAGAAGAAAATCTCTTTCCTGCATGCAGGGAAAATCCAGCCTAGACCCATAACACCCCTGTCTACACGGCCTTTGTGTCCCAGGAGGTGGGCAGCAGAGAGGAGAACTAGAATCCAGAGGTGAGGACAGAGGCCATGGCACTGTGAGAGCCCAAAGGCAGTGTAGCAGTCGCTCAGTCCCACAGCCGATTCCACAATAAGAAGGCAGAGGCCAAGGGGTCAGCAGTGCCCAGGTGCCTGCTTGTAGGGAAAGGAAAATTCAGATGCCCCTTGCTGGCCACCTGTTGCTCTCTGGGTTTCCATCACAGGGAAACTGGCTGCCTCCACCGTGTTGCTCACCGTGTTGCATCTGAGCACGCTCCATCTGCCAGCTCCCAGCCCAGAGCTGCCCTGGGAGGACCACAGTGGGGCCTGGTTCACGTCAGTGGGGGCAGCCTGGCAGGAGATCACACAGGGGAAGTGAACCCAGAGGGAGGTCAGTGAAGTCATTCCCAGATTAGACTGCAAGGGAGGGCAGAGCCAGAAAAATGGACCTGGCCCTGCCCTCCCCTAAAGGCCCCTGGTCCCTGTCAGGGAGCCCTGTCCTTCAGGGTGCCAGTGCCTTCCCCTCGCCCTCAGCCCTTCAGGCTCCACTGCCACACACTCCCTCCATGCACTGCCATGCACTGCCCCACCTGCACTCCCTCCACTCCTACCTTGGAGATGGTACCTTCTGATGCACCTTCATTCATGACTGCTGTTTCCTGGGATAAGCACTGACTCCCTCATGGTTTTCCCCTACAGGTTTCCACCCACCCAAGCCCAGTCCTGGCCTCTCTGTCTGCAGTAGCCTCCCGCCTGAGCTCCTCTCCATCACTGTCTCCACAGCTATCCACTGAGCTACCTAGGAATGCAAATGGGATCATGTCACCCTCTGGCTCCAGCCTCTCAGTGCCCTCTCCTTGCACCGCCAGTAAAATCAGGGCTTCCATCCCTGCCCAGCCCCCGCCCCTACTCCCATCCAGGGCTGCTTTCTGTAGCCTCCTCTTGGGTCCTGAGCCTCCCAACACCCCAGCTGGCAGGGACTCCTTTCCCGCCTCCTGCCCTGGCTCTTCCCCGCCTCTGTGGTCACACATGGTACCTGGCATTGGCCCCACCTCACCGCAGCTGTCTTCTGACCCCCTGCGCGAGCCTGGTCTCAGCAGTGCACATCCCTATCCCGAGGCTGGGCACTTAGGAAATCTGTAATTATATAATTTTTTAGTTGACTTTGTAAAGGACTGCCTGGCCCACTGGAATGTGAGTTCCACACGGGAAGCAACGAGGTCCGTCTGGCGCTCCCCTGAAGGCACACTGGCTAAATGAGCAGCCGGGGACCCAGCCCCTGGCTCCAGTGAGGCAGACAGCTGCCTTTCTGGGGAAGGGCTGCTCCTTCATCTGCCACTGCAATCTTCCTGCTTTGTTGAGGTCTGGGGTACTGAGATGCTCGGTTCTGTTATGAATTGATACTTAGAGTGAACAGTGACAGATTTTTAAATGACAACTTTGTTCTCCCAAATAGCCTTGAAATGTCATGAATCTACGATATCCCAGATGAAAAAATGTTTCCAGGGTCCCAGAGCAATGGAGGAAAGGTGGGCTCTGCAGCCAGACCCCAGGACCTGGGTTTGAGAACGAGCTCTGCCGCTTGTTGGCTGTGAAACTCCAAGCAAGTCACTTAACCTCTCTGTGCCTCGGTTTTCTCATTTGCCAAATGAGAGTAACAATAGGAGCTGCTGCAGAGGATGGCTGTAAGAAGTAGGTGGATTACTGCTCAGAGTTCTTAGAGCAGTGCCAGCGACGTAGATGATGTTTGGCAAACATTAGTGCCATTTTGATTTATTTATTATTAGGAAACCTAGGTCTCTTACACTGCCAGACAGCAATCTCTTCTCTCCAAAGGTTACCTTGCAGTGTTATCTCTTTAACTGGTAACAGGGCATCCCTGAATATCAGTCCCAAATTCAGCACTTGAAAAACTATCCCACTGGAGCAATCAGGTTTTCTGGAAAGCTAAGCATGAACCCTGACAAAATGTATCTGTGACTCTGAACTCTGCCGTGCCTTTTGCTGTATTTTAGCCGGTTTTGATGAGATGAGTGTTACCACGAATGTGTATGGAAACCCGAAGACGGAGGGGACACTCAGCTGTGTGAGGCTCTGCAGACCAGGTTCAAGCCTCAGCTCCCACCTCCTCCCACCCGGCATCACACTCCTCCCAGCTTTGGTCTCCTTATGGGCAAGGTGGAAGGTCATGAGCACCCAGAGGTGCTAGTGGTCCTACTGAGTCAAGCGAACGCACACGGCTAGCTCCTAAAGGTCCTCTTTTCTTTCTTTCTGGGTAAATAATACTACAATTCACCAAGGAGAATGCTAGAATTTAGGTCTCCAGGCAGAATTCTCCCTTCTCCAAACTCTGCCAAATCCCTCCCCAAAGAGAGTCAGGTGAGCCTTGGGAAGCAGAGGAAACCCCTTCCTGGCAGGGATCACTTGAGGGTTCACAGGGGAAAGTCACCCCAGGGCTCTTCAGCAGGAGGCGGGACTGTCTTTTGAAGCTGTGATATTTCTGAGTTTGTGCTCTGCTGGGACAAAGACACCATTCTTCTTCATAGCCTTTCACACCCTGGCTCAAGCAATTTTAAGTGCATTCTGTTTCCCTTCAACAGAAGGCTATTTGAAGACACAGAACCATATTTGTGAATGAATCCTAGTGTTCTATTTGCAGAGGCCTTGCCTCTGAACTTCACGATGCATACCAGGTATACTTCGACTTGCCAGGGCTCCGACTCGACAGTATCATTCACTCACACCCCTGATACATGGATTCTAGATCAGCCGTGAAAGTTGACAGTAAGATTTATATGGGTTATGGAGTCAATGCCTCCTGTTCACAGGGACCCATATTAAACAGTATTTTTAGGGGCAAACTAAGAAGGCTAAGAAGAAAAGGTGGAGAAATGAAAGAGACTCTTTACCTTTCTGATGCTGCTCATTATCTAGAACCTAGAAACCAAATCGATGCATTTTCTGACCATAGAGTCCACAAAATCATCTGATTTCTATCATCTAATTTCTAATAAACTGATTTCTAAATTACCTGGACTGTATGAGAATTCTTCACAAAGTGTGTAGAAAATGGAATTAAAATATACTTAACCGGCACCAATTTGAAATCCATGCAACAAAGAGTTTTCAAAAGGTTCACAAAATGTGCATTATGAAAAAAACCATGCATTGACTTCAAAACATTCTTGTGCCAAAATAAAGTTTTCTTTTAATTTCATTTTCCATGAACTTTTTGAAATGTCCTTGTACTTACAAATAAAATGCACTGATATAGGAAAAGGATGAAAACCTACATAGAATATAGAAAGCATAGGATTCTAAAATATTCTTGCATTTGAGATTTAAAGGAGCATATCTACATATACACTGTCAAAACCTCCACAATGCTGAATTTCATGTATAAAATACACCAGGGGATCCTAGCAAGTTTCTGTGGTGCCTTGCAAACAAGAGTGCTTTTTAATTAATTGCACATCTAGCAATCCACAAATAGGAATTAAGCACCGTGAGCTAGCACCATGGAGCATTTAGGTCTGTACCCCTGCAGAGAAAGCAATTTACAAAACTTTGCTCTAAGATACATGAAAACCACAGCCCTAGCCGCCAATTTTAAGGATGCTCTATTGCTAAGGGGACCAGCTCCATCCTCTCCAAATATATATCAGAGTCCTGCTGTGTGTAATGGAAACAACACCCCCCCCCACCAAGGTTCAGAAAGAAATTTCACAAGGGAAAAATGGCAAGATGATCTCTGAACAATCACTTCATTAGCATAAATCTGAATTGTGGTATTTGGTCATTTTGGTTTGCAACCACCTTTGCAAGTTAGGCAATATAGACTGGTGAAGGGGAGAGGATAGGAAAATAAAACACTGCATACAAACACACACACACACACTGTGAATTTAACAAGCAGAGGTGAAAGCTGAACTGGCCTAACCCAAACATACACACCAAAGACTTCTTCCCTCCCTTCTTCTTGGTCCTAGCTTCCTTATTCCATCAACAAAGCCAAGTGACAGCAGGAACACCCCATATTCCACTTGCTCCAAAGAACAAGGGACAATTAATGAGAAATATCAAGTGACTTATCCCTTTCAAGGCTGGGAATGTCTCTATCAGTCTTTGCCCATTTTTTAAGTTTTACTTCCCAGGTCTAGAAGTCAGAGTAAGACCCAGGCACTGCCTGTCCTCAAATACATCCCTGGGATAAGTAGGGGATCACAGCACTGGTGCCTGATCTGTTTGTTGCATTTGGCTACAGTTCTCTACCTAGGAGAGCTCTCCCTGCAGCATAGTCATGGACTCCATGGAGGGTAATGCCCCTAAATGCACAGGCTGTGCCATTGACAGGGGAACCCTGGGCATCCCTTCTAATTGCCAGGGCAGGTCTTGAGTTGCTACCCAAGCTCTGTAAGAGTTGGTTTCCCCTCAGTGAGTCACAACATGCAGATTCTGACTTGCCACTGCAAGTGACACCTCGGGCTAGCTGCTTTCCTGCCACCTTCCTTTCCTTTCTGCTCTTCGTGAGAATACCCTAAATGTTTTTTTTTTTTTTTTTTTTTTTTTTTGGACAGGTAGAATTACAGACAGTGAGATAGAGAGACAGAAAAGTCTTTCTTCCGTTGGTTCACTCCCCAAATGGCTGCTACGGCCGGCGCTGTGACAATCCGAAGCCAGGAACCAGGTGCTTCTTCCTGGTCTCCCATGCGGGCGCAGGGGCCCAAGCACTTGAGCCATCCTCCACTGCTCTCCTGGGCCACAGTAGAGAGCTGGACTGAGAGAGGAGCAACTGGGACTAGAACCTAGCGCCC
Source organism: Lepus europaeus (assembly GCF_033115175.1). Classification (NCBI taxonomy): domain Eukaryota; kingdom Metazoa; phylum Chordata; class Mammalia; order Lagomorpha; family Leporidae; genus Lepus; species Lepus europaeus. The sequence continues at coordinate 33,530,526 of NC_084831.1, forward strand.
ATATGGGATGCTGGTGCCACAGGCAGGGGATTAACCAAGTGAGCCACGGCGCCGCCCCCCACCCCAAATGTCTTGATTGAAGTTAACTCATATCCAGTCTTCTTTAACATATTCTGGAGCCCTTCCTAGTATGCTTCACTTCCCGGTCTAGTACCACTGTCTCTCAAGCAAACAGTCCTTCATTCCCAGCCTCCCCTTCTCTGCCTGCCCAGCCACTTCCACCTTTTCTGACTCTGGCTTCCCCCACCTAGAACAATGCACCTGATGGATATTACAGTCTCTAGACCGAGGAGCACCACTCCAGGAGCTTTCTGCTTCTACTTCCTCTTCCAACTCTACTATCTGAACAACAATCAAGCTTTTTACTCATTTTCAGAATTACTAGGCCAGTTCATAGCCCAAGGAATTGCCAGGAGAAAAAAAAAAAAACAAATTGTTTTCTTTTTAATAGAAAACTTTTATTTAATAAATATAAATTTCAAAAGTACAACTTTTTGATTATAGCGGTTCTTCCCCTCATAACCACCCTCCCAACCATAAACCATCCCATCTCCTACTCCTCTCCCATCCCATTCTTCATTAAGATTCATTTTTAATTATATACAGAAGATCAACTCTATACTGAGTAAAGATTTCTACAGTTTGCACCCACACAGACACACAAAGTATAAAGTACTATTTGAAGATTAGTTTTACCATCAATTCTCATAGTACAACACGTTGAAGACAGAGGTCCCACATGGGGAGCAAGTGCACAGTGAATCCTGCTGTTGATTTAACAATTGAAACTCTTATTTATGACGTCAGTGGTCACCCGAGGCTCTTGTCATGAGCTGTCGAGGCTATGGAAGCCTCTTGAGTTCACAGACTCTGACCTTATTTAGACAAGGCCATAATCAAAGTGGAAGTTCTCTCCTCCCTTCAGAGAAAGGTACCTCCTTCTTTGATGACCCCTTCTTTCCACTGGGATCTCACTCACAGAGATCTTTCATTTAGGTCATTTTCTGCCACAGTATCTTGGCTTTCCATGCCTGAGACACTCTCATGGCCTTTTTAGCCAGATCTGAGTGCCTTAAGGGATGATTCTGAGGCCAGAATGCTATTTACAGCATTTGTCATTCTACGAGTCTGCTGTGTATCCTGCTTCCCATGTTGGATTGTTCTCTCCTTTTTAATTCTATCAATTATTATTAGCAGACACTGGTCTTATTTATTGATCCCTTTGACACTTAATCCTATCTTTATGATCAGTTACGAATTTAAACTGATCACTTTAACTAGTAAGATAGCATTGGTACCTGCCAACTTAATGGGATTTGGAGTCTCATGGCAAGAGATAAAACAAATTGATAGCAAACTTGCAAACAGCCCTGATGACATACCCAACACTATTCTAAGGGCTGTACCCAGGGGTCTTTGCAAAGTTCATGGCAAATGTGTGTGATGGAAAAACTGCATGGATTTCAAAAACTTTTTGCAAAAAAAAATTCATCTTTTAATTCTATATTTCCACTAACATTTACAAGTACCCTCGCATCAACTGACCTGAAATTTTACCACAGCCCTGTGATCCCCATGTTACAGATCATCAAAATGAGGCCCTTGGCCGGCGCCGTGGCTTAACAGGCTAATCCTCCGCCTTGCGGCGCCGGCACATCGGGTTCTAGTCCCGGTCGGGGTGCCGGATTCTGTCCCGGTTGCCCCTCTTCCAGGCCAGCTCTCTGCTATGGTCCGGGAAGGCAGTGGAGGATGGCCCAAGTCCTTGGGCCCTGCACCCGCATGGGAGACCAGGAAAAGCACCTGGCTCCTGGCTTCGGATCAGCCCGATGCACCGGCCGCAGTGGCCATTGGAGGGTGAACCAACGGCAAAAAGGAAGACCTTTCTCTCTGTCTCTCTCTCTCACTGTCCACTCTGCCTGTCAAAAAAATAAATAAAAATAAATAAATAAAAATGAAAATGAGGCCCTAGATGATTAAATTGCTGGCCTAGAGTCATATCATCAATGAGGGACAGGGATTCGAACCTATGGCGTTGGATGTGGGAGGGGAACATCGTCAGCGCCACAGCACACAGCACTAACCCCATGCCCATGTTGCCAGCCTGCCACATAAACTGCATCTGCACATATTTACAAAGGCCCCTTCACATGTCGCCTGGAGGAAGATCAGGCTTTCCTTGGGTGAAAAGAAAGGAGACGAGACCGCAGCCCAGCACTGACCTGAGGGAGCCCTGGATTTCAAGTTCGGTTCTGAAGGTCTCCAGACCTGCAGCAGTTGGGTGAAAAGGGAAATGGAACCGAGGAGTCTGACCTCTGGGTGGCTCCTCGCTCTCCCGGCCCTGCCTGCAGACCCCATGAGCAGGCGGAGAGCAGCATCTGAGACGCCAGGGTCTCCAGACTCTCCAGTTCTCAATTCCTAGAGGTTTGTTTGACAAAGATTTTAAAAGTCTGACAAAACACAGTGTTCACAGCAAAACTGATCCACGTGGGCATCTCTCTTTTTTTTTAATTTTAGCTCCCACGTATAAGGGGGAATGTGCAGTATTTGCCTGTCTTGTCTGGCTTATTTCACTCAGCATGATGTCTGCCAATTCCAATCATTTTGCTGCAAGTGATAGAATTTCATTCTTTTTTATAGTTAAATAATATTCCTTTCTATATACATATCACATTTTCTTTGTTGTATACTTCTGTAGTTTTAATGATTTTGTGACTATTTTAAAATTTACTTTATTTGAGTGAAGTTGAACATTTTTTCACTTGGCTATTGTTTATAGCCCTTGCCTATTTTCCTACTGGAATATGGTCTTTTGACTTCTTATTTTTTTGAACTACTT